>NC_067408.1:41043640-43543640 GCF_009764475.1 Pristis pectinata | reverse complement strand
CTCAACAATTCTTCCTTACACCATACCTCCTATAAAGACTCCTATTCTCCATATTTTTATGTCACTGTTTTTTACTCTGATGATGAGATTATGCACAACAGTGTCTCTGGAATATCGTCCTTTTTCCTTAATCGTGGCTTCTTTTTTATTATAGGTGACTGAGCCTTTGATTGTGTCTGATATATTTCCTGCACCTCTGCTTTCATACATTCTCCTTCCAGTCAGAGCAACAGTACATTTCCCCAGTCCCCATTTCCTTGCCACCAGCCTTCAATGGTAAACTCTTCAGAATTTCCAGCATCTTCCATGAGATTCCATGGCCAGACACATCTTCCACTCTCTTTTTAGCATTCTCAATGGAGCATAACTTCACCTCCTCCCTGATTTACTTCTCTATCTCCAAAGTACTTCAGAGGAAATGCTGCACTAAAGATGACAATGTTAGTTTCAGCACAGCTTTATACAGGGAAATTTAACAATGCGAGTCTGTGAATCTCATTAGTTAAGTTCTCATTCTTTATTCAATTTTCACAAACTGCCTTGGGGTGACCCACAACATCATATAATGTCAAAAATATGGCATGGAACGATCTCTGGAACCCATAGTATGTGCATGGGTTGGGCCCTACACACACCAAGCATGGACCCCTCTGAGCAGCACAAGATTTAATGCATCTCTTCAAGTGTCAAACCAGGTCTTTTAAAACCCACATATTGGAACAGTAGGTTGGAGATCTTTGTATCTGCCCCAGAAAATGATTATACCAAACCAACATCAGTAAATATTGTTAGCTGGTTCACTTATCTGTGTTTTGTGTAATTTGATGCACAAATAGATAATAAAGTACTTTCTGTGATAATCCCATATTGTGGGGGCACTTCAAGATTCTTGTTGTAATCCTGTTGTCTAGTGGATGAGTGGTCCAAAGTAAAAGTGGCTTCTCACACAGAGTAGCAAATATTTCAACTTGCTGACTCATGAATATTTTACCCAGCGCTTGAATACATTGAATGATGAGTCCCTCATCAGAAAAAAGTGGTGGCATGTGGACAGCTGAAAAATTATCTGGAACCAGTATGGGATTGAGTTCAAAGCAACCTGTTCCAGGTGGTTGAACCGATGCAGATCCCATCATTCCTTGTGGGTTTTTAATTGCTACCATCCCTACACTTTAAATTCATGTTTATAAAGGTAAATCAATGCAGCTCGAAGGGACCCGTGTTAATTTTGTACAAGGCCCAACCCATGCACATACACCTGGTCCCAGAAATTGTTCCACACCATATTTTTGGCATTGAGTGACATTGTGGTTCACTCTGTCTATTTGTGAAAGTCGAATAAAAATTGAAAACTTTAATAGCGAGGTTCAGAGAACAGCGTTAACAGGTTTCCTTGTGTAATGCCATGCTGAAACTAACATTGTTGGCTTCAGTGCATCGTTCCCTATTAATAATGTTGCAAGTTCTCTCAGTTCTCAGCATGTAACACAACTTTTGCGATCTTTACAGCCAGCCCTTAATACCACAATGCAAATAGACTCCTCAAGCTACAGGGAGTACAGTTACTAAATGAATGAATGTTGCAGTGGTGGCAAGGGGATGGGAGAATGCTCCCAGGAGGTATGAGCCCTGGTTGTTTTATTGCCATCATATCTCACAACCTGAAAAGCTGCACCTCAAACACTTGAGCTCTGCCATATATATCAAGGGAGGTTTGATAAAATTCACCTCAGTTCTAGGATCCTCAATTTAAGGAACAATCATCACAATAAAATCATGCTAAATACTGTCTTGAAAACTATAATGCTTTTAATGCAAAAGCTTAAATTATGAGGATTGGTTAGCCATGCTATTAGGATTATGAGTTATGAGGATCAGCCACACATGACTGAGTGGCTAAACACAGCTCCAATGCCATCTTCAAAGTCACTGATGACACGACGGTTGTTGGATGAAGTCAACTTACTGGAGCAGGATAGGACACCCGGTTGAGTGGTGCTGCAACAACAACCTATTGCTCAACATCAGCAAAACTAAAGAGCTGATTGTTGACTTAAGGAAGGAGAAGGAGGGCAAACATGCACCAGTCTACATTAGGGGATCAGTGGTGGAGAGAGTTAGCAGCTTAAAGTTCCTGGGCGTTAACATAAGATGACCTGTCCTGGGCCCAGCACGTGGATGCAATCACGAGGAAAGTGCACCAGCGTCTTTACTTTCTTAGGAGGCTGAGGAGGTTCAGCTTGTCACCAAACACTCTAACAAACTTCTACAGATGCACTGTTGAAGGTATCTTGACTGGTTGCATCATGGTCAGGCACAGCAACTCGAATGCACAAAAATGTAAGAAGCTGCAGAGAGTAGTGGACTCTGCCCAATACATCACGGGCAGATCCCTCCCCACCATATCTACAGGAGGCACTGCCTCAAGAAGGCAACATCTATCATCAAAGATCCCCACCATTTGGGCCATGCCATCTTTTCACAGTTACCATTGGGCAGGAGGCACAGAAGCCTGAAGTTCCACACTACCGGGTTCAAGAACAGCTACTTCCCGTCAACCACTCGATTCTTGAACCAACCAGCAAAGCCCTAACCATGACATTTTAGCAACACTTTGACCACTTTGCATCACAATGGACTTTTATTTTGTTCTAATTCTGTTCTTTCTTAGAAAAATTCTGTATAATTTATGTTTAATTTATGTTTTTCTTGTGAATGCTGCTTATATGATACTGTGACGCTGCTGCAAGTAAGTTTTTCATACATGTACTTTTGCACATGATAGTAAACTTGACTTTGACTTTGGTTATATAAAAATGCCTTCTATTCCTTGAGTTAAGAGATCTTAAAAAGGAATCAACAGCACACATTGTGAAGAAGCAAGCTATCTTTGACACCAGTATCAGTATTTCTGTATTTAAAGGCACACATACAAGTTATACAAAAGTCACCATTACTTTTGAAGAGTAATAATGGTGAACGTTGACAGTTTGTCCCTCATTCAGGGGCCAGCAAGCTGCCTCACAGCTCCGGCAACTTGGGTCCGATCCTGACCTCCGGTGCTTTCTGTGTGGGATTTGTATGTTCTCCTTGTTACAGAGTGGATTGATCCAGGTGCTCCAGTTCCCCCCGATATCCCAAAGATGTGCCAGTTGGTAGGTTAAATGACTACTGTCAATTACCCCAAATGTGTAGGTGAGTGGTAGAATCTTGGGGGCAGGGAAGTGATGGGAATGTAGGAAGTATAAAGTGGGATGGGTAGAGGATTAGAGTAAAAGGGTGCTCGATGGTTGATGCAGACTTGGTGGGCTGAAGAATCTTTGTCTGTGCTGTATAATGCGATGACTCTATTACATCCACAACTGCAGTCCATTGTGTTTTATGCACTCATACGATGTTAATCATTGAGAGGAGCTGCTTTTAAGCTCATACTGTATTGATTATAAAACCACATGATTGATGACTCATGAATAAAATTGGCAAGTGCAGCCTTTCAAGAGTAAAGGACAAAAATGCCTATAAGAAATAAAATAAAATGCATTGGGTCCTGCGGAGGCAGAATATTGCTGCTTAGAACTTGGCCTGTTTACATGTGCTTTTGATGGTGTACGTTAAAGTCACTTTGTGCTAGCCACCATTTGTGTGCAATAGCAACCACTGGGAAATTGGTCTGAGCACTTCTCGGGAAATTCATTTTACCGTGGCTGACATTCGCCCAATATTAATTGCCAGCTAACAATGTGAGAGGTCACACAGTACATATTTGCTCCTCTGCCAGAAGAAATTAGAGCTTCTGCAGGCAACCTATGACCTTCATTGTTAAGTATGTCAGGAGCAAAGCCCGCTGGCTTTGGGAATGATACAGCAATTTAGGGTTATTTTGAGGTGCAGCATACAGCATTGCCCATCCCCACACAGCCTTATTTTCCAATGGACAGCTTTATGTTAGATAATTTACGGGATGTCCCTTCACTGGGGACAGCCTTTTTTTTCAAGAACCAATGCTGAACAGTATGATGTAACCACTGCTGCTTTGTTCAGTCTACAGCCCAGATTGACTCGGGGCCTTTAAATCACAGTGTGGATTGGTCCAGTTAATCACATGGGGAAGGTGCAGACACACCAGAGAATGGCTTATCCCCTCCCTCTGCCCATGTTTTATCTTCCCTCAATGACAGGCTTCCTGTTGGTCAAAGTGGCAATGATGTGGCAGCTGCAAACTCTGCATAAAGGCTCCAAAGGAAACCACAAAGGCACCATTTCAGTGCTTGAGTTGGTGTGTAAAATGTGACAGTGTTACTTTTCATATGTTTCTGCCTAATTTGGCAAATATTTTCAGGAGAATGGACTGGGCATTAGCAATATAGGCAACACATGTTTAGTGCACCATTTTCTGGATGTGCAAAGATTTTGCTGTGGTATGTTTTTGATGAATATTCATTGCTGTGCATTAAAGCTCTCTCACTTCATGCTGTACTTAATGTTCTTATTCAACGCTTAGTAATTAATCAAATAACAAAGCTGCCCTATCCTAGTAAATGTGTTGGAAGACATAGTGAATATTTATTGCATAAAATGCCTAATTAATACAATGATTCCTTGAAAATGGATCCAGTGAAAAAGTTTTGTTAATGCAGGAACTAGATTATGTAGTCAGGAAGACACAAGAGAATGTAGATGCTGGAAATCTGGAGCAACACACAAAATGCTGGAGAAGCTCAGCAGGTCAGGCAACATCTCTGGAGGGAAATGGACAGTTGACGTTTCAGGGTCAAGACCCTTCATCAGGACTGGTAAGATAAGATTTATTTATTAGTCACATCAAAACACACAGTGAAATGCGTCTTTTGCGTAGAGTGTTTTGGGGGCAGCCCACAAGTGTCGCCACGCTCCCAGCGGCAACATAGCATGCCCACAACTTCCTAACCCATACGTCTTTGGAATGTGGGAGGAAACCAGAGCACCCGGAGGAAGCCCACACAGACACAGGGAGAACGTACAAACTCCTTACAGACAGTGGCCGGAATTGAACCCAGGTCACTGGCACTGTAATAACATTACACTAACCACTACACTACCATGCTTGCCCGTGGTGAAGGATCTCAACCCAAAATATCAACTGTCCATTTCCCTCCATAGATGATGCTTGACCTGTTGAGTTCCTCCAGCTCCTTTGTGTGTTGCTCCAAATGTGAAACTGGACTGATAACTTCCTGCTGCAATCCATGCTGGCATGGCTGATGTTTTCCTGGCATTAAGACTCACATTGAATGACGTCAATATCACACAGTGCAAAACTCAGCTCTCTCCCACATAAACTATAATACTAAGCTCAACAAAATGACCTCCCTTTAAAAACAAAACTGACCTTTGCACAAAGTTCAGTTTCCTCAGAGAATCTTCATTTTGCAGGTGTAAATGGTGGTTGAAAACTTGAATGCATTGGAATGCTAAATTTCAGAGGTAAAGTGAAAGTGACTGTACTTGACATTTGACCAAGTGTTGCACCAAGGCACTCTGGTAAAACTGAAGTCAATGGCTATTAACAAGATAACACTCCAGAGGTTGGAGTCATACCTCACAGAAGGAAACGTGGTTGTGGCTGTTTGAGGTTAATCTTCCCAGCCCCAGAGCATCACTACATGAGTTCCTTGGGGCAGTGACCTAGCCCCAAACATGTTCAGCTGCTTCATCAATGGCTTTCCTTGGCTCTCCCAGATGATTAAAACTACCAAGGGATCTGCTTGTCTAACATCACCAATTTCACCTCAGCTGAGCAGAGGAGAGAGTCAGAAAGGGTATCCATGAAAGAGATACCTCCTCCTTGCAAAATAATTTCCCCCAATGCAAACCAAGTGATCCCCTCTAAACCACAATCAGTTCCACGATGTCAGGGCAGGCACGGTAGTGTAGCGGTTAGTGTTTTGAGGTACATGTGACTAATAAAGATATCTTATCTTGTATCATAAATGAGCTGCAAGAGCCCAGAAGATGCATAGTTTTCCCTCACATTTGTTTTGCTGAACCAGCTGCTCTGATTATAACACATCAATGAATGAATCCCTGACCCATTTGAAGTTACATAAAGGGGAAGAATGGATAAAATATCAGCAGTTAGCAGCATTCAGCTCACAACATTTGCATGTGATCACTGTAGTGTCACGCTTTCCTATGTAATCAATCAGTTTGACTAATGCTTTCTCAGCTTTAAGTGCTGCTTTCAATTCCCTAGGATAAAGGGAAGTTCCAGATAATGTGCACATGGAGCAAATGTATCATTTTATTATGCAACCTAGGTCATACTCCTCAGCTTCTTGTAGGGTTTCCTCCCTCAGAACGTATACCTCCGACTAGTATGGTAAGAGTAGACCAAACAGGGGAGAAGAATCAAAGATTAATCTTCAATCTTGAGTATAAGAGTCAGGAAGTCACGTCGCAGCTGTATAAAACTTTGGTTCAGCCGCACTTTGTGCAGTTCTGGTCGCCACCACCCCCCCCCCCCCCCCACCCCCCACAGGAAGGATTGGGTAGTTTTGGAGACTGTGCAGAAGAGGTTTACCAGGATGTTGCTTGAATTAGAAGGTATTAGTCATAAGGAAAGGTTAGACAAACTTGGATTGTTTTCTCTGGAGCATCAAAGGCTGAGGGGCAACCTGATGTAAGTTTATAAAATAATGAGAGGCATGGAGAGGGTAGACAGTCAAAATCTTTTTGCCAGGGTAGAAATGTCAAATGCTTTAAGGTGAGATGGGGAAAGTTTAAAAGGGGATTTGTGGGCAAGTATTATTACAGAGTGCTAGGTGCCTAGAAAGCATTGCCAGTAGTGGTAGTGGAAGGAGACATGATAATGGTGCTTAAGAGGTTTTTAAATGGGCACACAAGTATGCAGGGAATGGATGGATATGGATCAGCTGCAGGCAGAAGGGATTAGTTTAATTTGGCTTTATGCTCAGCACAGACATCGTGAGCTGAAGGATGTATTCCTGCGCTGCACTGTTCTGTGTTCTAATTTCACAGTGGAAGTAAATGCAGTCGTCAGAATAACATGGCAGCTATGGATCATTCAAATTATTTCCCAGCTGTATTTCCTGCTGCTGTGTGACTACCTTTTTCAATGGATTATCATGAATTGCACAGCATTAGCAACCTTTCCAGGTGAGGTATCATGGAGCATTCAGCAACACCAGCAACTGTCATGGTAATGACCAACCTCAGCAAACCAATGTATGTGCCCTAAATGAGAATACATCTGAAAGACACTTGTATTATGAGAATCATTTATAACAAAGCAAAATCAAGCTACATGAAAGGAAAATTATGGTGTTTCTTCATTAAATTAGATATCATGAAGCCTTTTAGTTTGAACAATCCTTAATGTGGGTTTGAAAATCCTCTTGTTATGTCCCAGTGTCTTGTTACGTCTCTGTGGCTGCGGTCTGGCTGTTGAAAGGCTTCTTTCTTTCACTTTGACTCTGCACAGGTCTCCCTGATCGCCTACAAGAATCTCTTGTGCCATAGTCATAGAGAGGTGCACACAAAAACAGGCCCTTCGGCCCACCGTGTCTGTGCTGGACCATCACCACCCATTTACAGTAATCCCACATTAATTCCATTTTTTATTCTCTCCATATTCTCATTAACTCCCCTCCCCCCCCCCCCCCCAGATTCTACCACTCACCTACACACTAGGGGCAATCTACAAAGGCCACTTAACCTACCAGAAGCTGGCCTCTGACTCATGGCTCAGCCAGCTAATGGAGCAGTCTGGGATAGCCACGGATCAGGGTTCTGCCCAAGGAACTGTGGTAATAAGTCAGTCGGCAACATTGGGAGAGGGGACATCAATGTCCCGAACCTGAACACCAGCCACCACGGAGGGGAAAGGGGAGATGGTATGCTGGATTACATTAATTGGTAACTGGTTGTTCAACATCACAGAATGTCGTGAGCTGAGTTGACCAACATATTTTGTATCTCACTCCATAACTGTACACGAGCCATTGCTACCCATTTGGTGCAGGCAAGTTCACTTAAATGGGGTCCCCAAACTTCATTAAAAAGATTAGTGAAGATAAAGTTTTCTTTTACTTTATTTCGATTAGTAATTAATTTTTTTGTCATCAGAGAAACTTATATGCAGTAGAACCTGTACACTAACAGTGTGAGCTGCAGAAAGCCATCAGGGCAGTCCATGGATGAGGTCTTGGCTTTCATTGCCTGTGGCTTAGTTTGAGCTGACAGCTTGCAATGTCTTGCAGAAGGGCCACAGCAGTGAGATAAGCAGGACACTGGGTGCTGTGCTGTCACAAAAGGTTATTAAGACCATAGGCATTGAATGAGAGGTCAACATGAGACTCGGGCTGGGTCGAGCACATTCCTGCCCAAAGATGCAATGATTTGTTGGTCACAAATCACATTGCCATTGCTTCAACCTCCAGACCCAGAGCTGACACCAGCCGACAGACCTTGGGTCACATGCTGCCTTCACTCCACTTCTCGGAATCTATTCTCTGTGTAATTTGAGCAGGGCACTGCTCATGATGATGAATTCCTTGAAGGGGATGGTGCATGTCTGTATGTATCTTCTGCAGAAACCCATTCTCATGTACTTTGCGTCTACTGAAGTGGAACAATCTGCACATGTTTGGCATCTTTCTGCTCAAATGAAGACATTGAGCTGCTCCTGTGTGGCCGAAACCAGATTTCAAAGTCAAAGTCAAAGGCCAACTTCTGGTAGGTTAATTGGCCTTTGTAGATTGCCCCTAGTGTGTTGGTGAGTGGTAGAATCTAGGGAGAGTGGAGTTAATGAGAATATGGAGAGAATAAAAAATGGAATTAATGTGGGATTATTGTAAATGGGTGGTTGATGGTCAGCGCAGACACGGTGAGCCTCATGCTCCTTGTGGTTTGTGTACTGGTGTTCTGGTGAAGAGGAAATCGGGGCCCTCTCCTTAACCCTCTGAAAATGGTGGCACAGTGAAGCCTGGTAGGAGTCAAACCTGACCTTGGGTAATATCTGTGTGACATTTGCACATTTTCCCTGTGACTGTGTGGGTTTCCACCGAGCGCTCCAGTTCACAGTGCTGGCAGGTTAAATGGCTATGCTTGGTGAATGGCTGGAGTATTCAGGAGAGTGGTCAAGCCTGTGAGAGGTTACAAAGAAATAAGTGGAGGCATGAGACTGATGGAAATGCCCTGAGAGCTGACATAGACTCAGCATGTCGAATGGAAATCTGAAATATAATAAAACAAAACAGAATTTAGTTGCACTTATTAGCTGTGCCCAATACACCTTGTGATGCATCTGTGCACGTGTTAAAGAAAGTTACTGAAGATGAAATCAAAGAGTATGCCAGAATTGCTATTATTGGCCACACCTGTTAATTTTGTATAGCCTCTGATCAAGAGGTGGTTTGCACCTCAGTGTTACCTCTGCCCATGGGAAGGTTGGCCTCCTTCAGACTGGTGAGGGACTGTAAGCCCCCCTCCTATGTGCTTGCCCTCCCTCCTATTCCTCACTCTTTTAGCCTTAATGGAAGATATGGTGGATATTTGGTCACCTTTCCCTTAGCCTACCTTTGGAGGTTTGTTTGAGAATTGGAGAGGGCAGAATGTCAATATGAGGAGTGAAGACTGGAGTTGGTGCAGGGTACAGTGTCTGAGCTGTATGAATGGAGTAACAGTTTGTGTGTGTGTGTGTGTGTGTGTGTGTGTGTGTGTGTGTGTGTGTGTGTGTGTGTGTGTGTGTGTGTGTGTGTGTGTGTGTGTGTGTGTATCTGCCTGGCTCGGTGAGACCGTAAGAGAGAGAACAGCATTTATAATTGTGTGCAGCCCACCTTGAGATATCATGAAAGTTCTTGCAATGTTGTTCCATTAGACACCTCCTACAGCTTTCTATGGCGGCACTAAATGGGTCTCTTGGAACTCTAGTCAGGTTCTTCCTCCTCCTCCATTTGTCATTCATCAGGATGTCACTGAGGTGAGGAATGATGATAAATATGATGACTAAATTGTGGCACTCTCTCCATCCTCTACAGCCTCTCTTTGCTCCGTGTCAGCCCCAAATGAATGCTACTGCTGTACGTCTCCCACGGACTATACCTTTAAGGGCAGGCACCCTTCTCTGGTTACCAGCAGTCTTTGTATTTGTCCCAGCTTTGATTTTTTTTGTTTTAATTATACCTAATTATTGCAATTTTCGGTCTTCATCCCGATGATGCCTGATTTTCCAAGCATTGCCTTATTTCCTCAAACCCACATTCTTCCTACCTCCCCATTAATATCGACACTTGAGTGATTCAAAACCAAACCTCTATCAGGCAAAGTGAAAAGTACGACTACCTACCGATGGATAATTTACTTTTTCTACAATTTATATTTTCTTATGGCTGGGAATTCTTGGGCCACAATATTTATACAAATTATAATTTTGAAAATGCATACCAATGATTACATTAGTCAGCTAATCAATACAATAGAAATAATATACAAATCTACATTTTTAGCCATGTAACTGCACAAGCAAGCCCTTTACTTTTTGAACAAGACAAAAGAAGCAAAGACCAAGGAAGATGAGGTGCAGTAAATTGAACAGTTGAAATTTTATTGCATTTATCGGTGACCTTACTGAAATATTAAGGAATTTTGTGCAGCTCATTTTATAGACCTCATTCCACCAAATTCCACCTAAGGTCAAAAGTCTGATATATATCTTAACAGTAGAATACCTCAGTATTTGATTGTAATTTTCAAAATAAAAACTTTTAGTATGTAATTAATGTGAAAGGACTTAAAGATGATTTCTTGTAAATCATCAAATTCTAATTCACACAAAAATTTGTTTGAAGTCATTAAAATAGAAAATTCTAATTGAATTGAGAGAAAACAGGAAGTAACCAAAAGAAGTTAGAATGTCTGCATGTATTGCATTGATTAGACAAAAATTCCATTCATACACAAGGAAGCTGCTGCAGTTTTCAGGCATTTAACTTTAGATGTGAAGTAGAACAGATAAAACCAGTAGGAGGAGCCATTTTACACGTCGAGTCATTTTGTGAACCTAGCCAGCTTAGATGTCGTTGAGATTTGTGTTACTACTTTGGAAGTTTTTATTAGGTGGCTGCTACTATATTCGATTTGTGGTACCAAGTGTAAGTATGGTGCTAGCTTAGTTAGATAGTTTGTAAAATGAGAAACTTCAAGGATGAGTGGCACAGAGACAAACATTTTCATCTCTGGTGATTTGGAGCATTTGACCCCATTCAGAGTGATCATGTGTAGCATTCAGCAGATTGTGGTTCTTTAAATTTGCAAGCCTTTTGGAGACTCAACTTCTCTTTGCGCTTTTCCTGTAACAAGAGACATGGATATTTCCCTCGTCTTACTCGGTGAACTTTCTTTGGTCTGGCTCCCAGCTTTTGACCTGTTTGGTTTGAGCTAGCACAGCTATCACTGTCATAGGAGACTTTCCTACCACATCAAGGAGCAGTCCCTGGACATGTCAATGTTTGAAGATGTCACCAGATAATCTCAGTGTTAGATGCAATCCGGTGTCACATAGAAAGCAGTGGGAAGGAGAAAAATTGTTTCACTCACATATGTGTAGTGACATTGTTTTCAAAAAGCATGAGCTTATGATGTGGTAACCATAGTAATCAGAGAAAAATTTAAAAAGGTTGATGTGCTAATTTACTGCACCATAGGTTAGTATACATTTACTGCTGTGACTTACTCTCACCTTCACCCAATTTTCCAAAGAGAATTGACTTTCATAAATTAACTTTTGGGATCTGGGTGTCACTGGCCAGGTCATGAGTTATTGTCCATCCTCTTGACTGCCATCTTCTTGACTGCTGTTGATGAAGTGCTATTTATGAAGGACCATCAAACATTTCTGTATCCTTTGGTATCTCACCCATGTAAATGCTGTTCAAATGTGGGGTCTCAGTAGTGAGTGTCTTTAGGTTTTTTGACCATAGGTGGCATCAGAGCCAATCCTGGTTCTGTCCTTAGATAACTTTCAGCAGACATTTTAGAAAGTGACACAGGGTTACTTTTTTCTTCCTTAACCCAAGTGCCATGGCAAGTCATCAGCAGCTTCCTAATTAAGATTGCTAACTCAGTATAGAACACAGATTAGATCTCTAAACTCCTTTGTCTACGTAGTGCAGCTTTTCACAGAACTGACAAGAGAGAGTCTGTGATTTTTTTTCTTGTCACGATCAGGTCCGCAGGAAAAAGGTTTGAGGGCTGAAAAGGGATTTGGAAAGAAAAGTTAGTGCAACTACACAAATCAAGCATGGGCTAGGGCTCAATTTCCTGCACCATCCACTTGAAATGATGTTCAGAAGAGAACAACTCGAAGGAAAAAAATTTAGGATTTAGTTCAGGATAAACAGCAGGAATTTCATTTTTACTATGTCATTTACAGCTGAGCTGTAAATCTCTTTCTCCTTGGTATGAAAAGAGAAGGAAACATCAAAACAGGAGGCCTTTCTGGGAGGAGGTTAGCCAACAGTTTGGGCAAAGTGTTGCAGGTATTGTTTGCTAAGGAAATTGAGAAAGTGTAATATAGAGCCAAAGGCTATGTTGCACAGCAGTGAATAAGAATATGATATCCCAGAAGTAGGGTTGCATTGTGGTTTGGCAATATCAAAAGAGAATTTACCTCTTTGACTTAAAGGGAATAATGTGGGCATGCTTCAGGTTCATGGAGTTTCAGTGCTGAGTGCTGGGGTGTCTGCCAGCAAGAACTAGGCACATGCTTACTGTACTGTGGGTCAGCATGTGAAGCAAAGAAAATTTACGAGAATGTTACCAGGACTCGAGGGCCCTTGCACTATTTATTATTCTTGTAACTTAACAGTAATTTTTATGTCGTGCATTGTACTGCTGCCACAAAACAACAAGATTCACGATATATGTCAGTGATAATAAACCTGATTCTGATTCTGAGTTTTTGGGAGAGGTTGGGCAGACTAGGACTTTCTTTATTCATTGGAGTACAGGAGGCTGAGGGGTGACCTTATGGAGGTGTATAAGATCATAAAGTGCATAGATAGGGTGAATGCACAGTCTTTTCCCCAGAGAAAGGGAATCAAAAGCTAGAGGGCACAAGTTTAAGGTGAGAGGGGAAAGATTTGCAAGGAATCTGAAGGGCGAATTCATCACGCAGATAGTGGTGCGTATATGGAATGGGCTGCCAGAAAAAGTGGTTGAGGCAGGTACAATAACAACATTTAAAAGACATTTGGACAGGTACATGGATAATGGATAAGAAAGGATTAGAGGGGTATGGGCCAAATGTGGGCAAATGGGACCAGCTTAGATGAGCATCTTGGTCAGCATGGATGAGTTGGGCCTCAGGATACTGAATCTAAATGACTCTAAATTTTGCACTATAATGGCAGCAAAGTATCAAAGCAGAAAGCGTAAATTACAAAAATAATGTGTGAACACCACTATGAGTTTGAAAAGCAGATCTGTAAATCAATGTAACACCTGGCCAAGAGATTAGACCAGGATGAGTAAAAGACCGTATATTATGAGGTATCCAAGTCCAGAGCATCATTTGGACAGCAATTTATCATTCTCATAGAACAATTAGTATTTAAAATTTCCAATAGCATACGGTTCAGAAGAAGCTTCTGAAATGTGGACAGTATGTGAGAGCAAACTGCTGGGCCATTGCCAGAATCAACAGATTAGGTGAAGGACAACAGGCAAAGCACAGGTGGCTGCAACAAGAGTATAACATTTGAAATAGTAGTAGAAATAGTGGAAGCCTTCAGACAGAATGAAGTGCAAGGAAATCCTGCTTCACCTGGAAGGAGAGTTGTGTTTCTGGATGGTAGGAAGCGAAGAGGTACAAGGGCAAATTTTCATGTTGCAGCTAGTGAAAACATGGGTCAGGCTGCACTTGGAGTACTGTGTACATTTCTGATCGCCACACTACAGGGAGGATGTGGTAGCAATAGAGAAAGTGCAGAAGAGATTCACCAGGCCTTTGCCTGGAATGGAGGGCTTTACTTGTAAGGACAGAATCGATCAGCTGGGTTTACTCACTGAAACATCGAAGGTGGAGGAGAGACCTTATTAAGCTTTATAAAATCATGAGGGCCATAGATCAGGTAGTCACAGTCTTTTTCCTATGGTGGGGGAGTCTAAGACTAGAGGGCATAGGTTTAAGGTGAGAGGGGAAAAATTTAAAGGAGATTTGAGGGACAAGTTTTTCCACACAAAGATAAGATAAGATTTCTTTATTAGTCACACGTACATTGAAACACACAGTGAAACGCATCTTTTGCATAGAGTGTTCTTGGGGCAGCCCGCAAGTGTCGCCACGCTTCCGGCGTCAACATAGCATGCCCAAAACTTCCTAACCCGTATGTCTTTGGAATGTGGGAGGAAACCGGAGCATCCGGAGGAAACTCATGCAGACATAGGGAGAATGTAAAAACTCTTTACACACAGCAGCCAGAATTGAACCCAGGTCACTGTGCTGTAAGAGCATTATGCCAACCGCTATGCTACCATGCTTATATGGAATGAGCTGCCACAGGGGAAGTGGTAGACACAGATATAGTTACAGCATTTAAAAGGCATTTTGACAGGTACTTGGATAGAAAAGGTGAAAAGGGGAGAATGTACAATCTCCTTACAGACAGCGGCCAGAATTGAACCCGGGTTGCTGGCGCTGTAATAGCATTATGCTAACCACTACACTACTGTGCCTGTCCTAACATGGATTGCTCCAAAATCATTTACTGTGAAGTTTAATTTGGTGGTTACTGTCAGTAATAAATAATCCATTTGTACATGGGCAGTAATGTAACAGCTGTTGGCTTAATAATAGGTATCACATTGAACTAGTCCAAGCACTTGGAGACAATAGGCACTGCAGATGCTGGAATCTGGAACAAGAAACAAACTGCTGGAGGAACTCAATGGATCAAGCAGCATCTTTGGAGGCAAAAGAATAGTCGATGTTTTGGATCAAGACCCTACATCAGGACTGAGAGTGTGGAGGGAAGATAGCCTGTATAAAGAGGTGAGAGGGAGAGGTGAGACAGGGGCTGGTAGGTGATAGGTAGAACGAGGTGAGGTGGGGGATGATGGGCAGTGGAACCAGGTGGAGGAGGGAGAGGGGAGAGTTTAGAGACAGAGACAAGTGGGTGGTAAGTGCAAACAGATGAGGAAAAAAAATGGGCAGATGGAGCTAAAGAGGGGAAGGTAAGTTAGAGATGGAGGTTGGAAGGTGATAAATGGAATCATGTAAAGGATGGATGATGGGCAGATAGAACCAGAGGGGGGATGGGGACAGGGAGGGTCGGCCAGGGGAGAAGAAACCAAAGTGGATAGGTGTGTGGGTGATAGGCAGATGGAAATGGGAAAGTTGAACGAAGGGTGAGAAACCCTGGGTGGACTGGTAGGAGTGAGAAAGGAACACAGGCGGTGTGGATTACCTGAAATTGGAAAATTAAATTGGCTATAGGCTACCCAAGTGGAATACGAGGTGCTGTTCTTCCAGTTTGTGTTTGGCCTTGGCAGCGGAGCACGGACAGGTCAGGGTGTGAGGGGGGAATGGGAGCTGAAATGACAAACTGGAAGCCCTAGATAGCCATTGCAGACAGAGTGCACGAGCTTCGCAAAACAATAGCCTAGTCTATACTTGGTGTTGAAGATGTAGAGGAGGCCACATCAAAGTCAAATCAAAGTCGCCTTCAAAAATTTCAGAAAATATTAACCTTCCATAAGGCAACAAGAATAAATATCATCTGATTAGAACAACTGATCAATTCTGCCCACTCACTTCTACTTTGATAGCAACATGGAATAAAGAAATGTGAGGAGGGAGAGAGGAAACACAGAACTGCAGACCAAACAGCAGTAATGGGGAAAGTGCTGGAATCTATTACTAAGGTGGTAACAAGGCACTTGCGAAATATTAATAGGACTGGGGAGAATCGACATGGATTTATTAATGGGAAGTCATGTTTATACAAGTCCACGCACGTTCCATCATGCTTGTGCCTTGTAGTAAATAGCAGGGTATTAAGGTAACAAGAAGAAATTCAAACACTAGAGGACATGCATTTAAGGTGAGATGGGGAAAGTTTAAGAGAGATGTGTGGGGCAAATTTTTTTACACAGAGTATGGTTGGTGCCTGGAATGGGCTGCCAGGAGTATCGATGGGAGCAGATATGATCGTGGCGTTTAAGAGACTTTTAGATAGACATGTGAATATGCAGGGAACAGAAGGATATGGATCATGTACAGGCAGAAGAGATTTAGTTTAATTTGGCATCATGTTCAACACAGATATCGTGGGCCCAAGGGCCTGTTCCTGTGCTGTGATGTTCTATGTTCTATGCTGCAGAATACTCAACTTCTTTCCTGTTCATATTCACATGGTATTTATATGGTTAGTCCTGTTTAGTTTCTTGTTAGTTGGGACTTCCAGGTCATTGAAAGTGAGAACTCAACAATGGAATGCCATTGTATATCAAGGGTAGACTCTCTTATTGGATAGAATTATTGCCTGGCAGACTGTCATCAGTGGAGCAGTTTGATAGAGACAATGCTCTGAGGAATGATGTCCTGGGGGGGGATGATTGACTCCCCACAGCCACAACCACCTTCCTTTGGGAGAGGTATGATCCCAACAATTAGAGTGTTTTCCCATTGCTGCTCATTGACCTCAGTTTTATCAGAGCTCCTGTCAGTTGAGTATTCTGCAGCACTTAACACCACTATGATAAGTTCTTTCATTTGAACGCCTTGAATTCAAAATGTCATAAAATGTCATAAATTTCATAAAAATGCATATTTGTGCCCATGATTCAACTTAAGCCAAATCACCATAAAGAGAACATTTGATTGTTTCTCTCTTTGCTACTTGCAAGACTTTGCTGAGAGAAAATCGATCACTGATTTCATTACAAACTGTATTTCATTGGCTAAGATGCACTTTTGTACACTCTGAGATTATAGAAGTTCCTTTATAAATAAGTGGTAACGGGTCCAGTAGTGATCGTGTTTGGCCTGGCAGTCAATGTCACTGTGGCCCTCTGCTGTCAGTGATGGGTAAGTATCCTAAGCTGTATCATCCTTCAGTTAAACATTGATGCTACTATCTCAATGTTCTTCCACTGCCTCTATCCTCTTAGTGAACCAAATTGTCCACAGCCCCTGAATCATATTTGATCCTGATCTGAGCTTCCAAATCCCTTTCCTTGAATCTGGATTGTATCCATTTTTGATGTCCTTTGTAGCTGTGCTCAGCTATACTGTTCAACTGGATCACTGTAAAAAAACATAAACTTTGCTAAGAATCCAACTAGAATCAGCAGAATGGTGGTTTACACTCAGAAGCAATCACTGAAGCAGGACTTACACAGCCTTCAGAGATGGGTGTAAGTCCTTGAAGGGACACTTCCCATGACAGCCACAACAGCTGCACACACTTAAAAAAAGCATACACTTCAGCTGCCATGGAGCATATAATATACAAGGGAGAGGGAGACTGCTGCCATTTTCACTCAAAAAGATGTACAAGTCCTGGTCAGTCAGACATAAGCTAGGAGGATTCTCCTGTGTCCCAAGGAGGGCAAGGAGTTCTACCAAGCCCAGCATGAGAAGATCTCGACAGGAGGTGGCTACAGTAGTCTCCTCCTGGGGTGAGAATCCCCACACAATGGAACAATGTTTAAAGAAATCTCATGACCTTATAAAAAAATGGCAAGATGATCTGCACATATCTGTTTATACCTACAGAATAGAGACCCTCACAGAAATGTATCCTATGATACATTTCTTACAGAGACATTATAGCAAGCCATTAAAGTAATTGGAGCAGAGAGCTTCTCATTCACATGTTCGTTCATCGTAGGATGTGAAAGGACTTCATGTATCATGTGGGTTCTCTTGGCTGATTGCTGGTGCACTATGAAGGTGTTACAGGAGAAGTATGGAGAGAGCCAGTTAGTTTGCTTTGGATAATTTTATTTTGTGGGCAAGCACAGTAGCGTAGCTGTTAGCATAATGCTATTACAGCCCAGTGACCCGGGTTCAATTCCCGCCGCTGTCTGTAAGGAGATTGTACGTTCTCCCAGTGTCTGCGTGGGTTTCCTCCGGGTGTTCCAGTTTCTTCCCACATTCCAAAGATGTACGGGTTAGGAAGTTGTGGGCATGCTATGTTGGTGCTGGAAGCATGGCGACACTTGCGGGCTGCCCCCAGAACACTCTACGCAAAGAAGATGTATTTCACTGTGTGTTTCGATGTACATGTGACTAATAAAGATCTTATCTTATGAAGAACATCTCTCCAAGACAGATATCCTTTTATCTCATTTGTCCAGTGCTTATTTCCTCTATTCATCTGGGAGATGATGCAGTGGATTCTGAGCAGGACTCGGTAAGCAGGGATCCTGATTCTCTAAAGGTTCCATCTCATGGCCTCAAGCTTTGGGTCTCTTTGTTCTGCATCCTTCAGCACTCAGTCTCCTGAAGATGGTGGTAGCCAGATCATTAGATGTACTTAAAATGGAAGTGGACAAATATTTGAAAGATTGAGAAATTGAGGGTTATGGGGAACTGGCACAGAATAAGATTTGAGGCCTGGGGTAGATCAGTCATGATCCTATTGAGTGGTGAGAGAGGCCTGATGGCTTACTCCTTTTCTTGCATTCAGTTGGTAATGTTGTGCAAACTAGTGCAGGTGACGATGAAGTCTGCACATCCACTTGGTGTGCACCACAAGGCACCCTTGGACTGATTGAGGGAACACAGTCTAATCTTCAGCAAACCTATGATGCCTTCCACTACAGCTGTTATATTTATTTATAATTTTATAATTTTACTTACAGCGTGGTAACAGGCCCTTCCAGCCCAACGAGTCCGCGCTGCCCATTTTAAACCCCAAATTAACCTACCCGTACGTCTTTAGAATGTGGGAGGAAATCGGAGCACCCAGCGGAAACCCACGCAGACACGGGGAGAACGTACAAACTCCTTATAGACAGTGACGGGAATCGAACCCCGATCGCTGGCACTGTAATAGCATCGCGCTAACCGCTACGCTACCATGCCGCGCCTATGGAACAGACAAATGTCTCTCTAGTTCTAGCATGGCTACTCAGTGCTAACACAAGCAATAGTGTAACTTAATGCAGATTTAAGAACAGAGTCAGAAGTAAGGCCTGGACAAATAAAATAATTTTATGTTTTCAACTGCTCAGTAGTTGCTTTCCAAAGGCAAAACAGATTTGTGCAAATGAAACAGACCAATAGTTAGAACTGAATATGTAAGGCACCATGCCTATAATCAAAGCTTAACTAGTTAAAATTGACCAAAAAGTCTTGTTCAGTTTAATAGTTTAGATGAGGGAAGTAAAGAAATATTTTGGTTTAAATAACATATTAGTAATATTACTGAGTCAATTTATTTATGATGCAAGGAAGGTAATTAATATAACCAAAGAATTCAGAACTAAGGAACGTGGAAATCTTTCCGATTCAAATTAAAACAAAAACCAACAAATTCATCCACAGTTGGTAGCACTAACATGCTGTATAGTTGTGACAGGACGTTGTACTCCACCTCCAAAATCCAGACCGTTTTGCAGAACACCTGCATTCTGTCCGTAACCGCAACCTGCATCTTCCCGTTGCCAGTCATTTCAACATCCCCCCCCCCCCCCCCACCCTGCCCCACACTATCACTGATGTGACAGTCCTCGGCCTCCTCCACTGCTAGGAGAATTCCAAGCGCAAACTGGAGGAACAGCACCTCATTTTCCGTCTTGGAACCTTGCAGCCTAACAGCATGAACATTAAATTCTCCCACTTTAGGTAATCTCCACCCCCCCATCACCTCCCTGTGCCCACCCCGCCTCCCTTCTTTTGTCCATCTATCACTGCTCTGCTTTTCCCTCCTATATATTGGGCTCCCCCTTTTCCTATCTTCATTTCTGAAGAAGGGTCCTGACCCAAAACGTTGACCGCCTGCTTTTCTCCATGGATGCTGCCTGGCCTGCTGAGTTCCTCCAGCATCTAGATTCCAGCATCTGCAGTCCTTTATTTCTCCAAAATCCATAATTGATTTAAATTCGGGAGGCAGAGTACAACATGCTGTCACAACTATATAGTGCACTAACAGTAGTTTGGAAACAAAGCAGAGAGAGGAGATAGCAAATAGATAGAGTGGTAAGGAAGACAGCATGCATGCTTTCATCACTTGGGGCATAGAGTATAAGAGTCAGGAAGTCATGATGCAGTTATAAAAGTTTTGGTTGGGCTGTGCTTGGAGTATTGTGTGCAGTTCTGGTCATCCTATTACAGGAAGGATATGGAGGCTTTGGAGAGGTTGCAGAAGAGTTTTACCAGGATGCTGCCTCGATTAGAGGGTAATAGCTATAAGGAGAAATTGGACAAACTTGTTTTCTCTGAAGCATCAGAGGCCGAGGGGAGACATGATAGAAGTTTATAAATTATGAGAGGCATAGATAGGGTAGGCAGTCAGAGTCTTTCTCCTGGGGTAGAAATGTCACATACTAGAGGGCATAGCTTTAAGGTGAGAGAGGGAAAGTTTAAAGGGGATGTGCAGAGCAAGCTTTTTACACAGAGAGTGGTAGGTGCCTGGAATGCACTGCCAGGGGTGGTAGTGGAAGCAGACACAATAGTGGCATTCAAGAGGCTTTTAGATAGGCACATGAATATGCAGGGTATGAAGGGATGTGGATCATGTGCAGGCAGAATGGATTAGTTGAATTTGGCATCATGCTCAGCACAGACATCATGAGCCAAAGGGCTTGTTCCTGTGCTGTACTGTTCTATGTTCTAAAGTACAATGCTCTGTTGTGATTTATAGCGCATTTAGCTACATCAACAGGGGATAAATCTCTAGGCACTATATTCTTTGTGAAATCCTGTTTCAATTTATAATACCTATATAAGGCAGAGTAGGTATCAAAACTGAATGGTTTCTATTGACATAAACACTTTTTCTTGGTTCCAGGACTTTATATAATAAGCATTTTTTTCCATTGAGTTGCAGGTTAATTGGATGATCAAAAAGTATTTTTCTTGTTAGTTTTTGCGTTAAAGCAGATGTGCTGTCATTACAGCTACTCAGTGCTCAGTGTAATCAAATACAGTCTTAAAATGACAATTGATTTAACTTGCATCATTGTTTCAGGAAATCTTGGTACCTTTTGTTAAGAATACGCAGGGGGGCCAAAGTAAACTTATCTCATTTAACCTTCTCCTTTTGTAGTCTAGTTTGATTTATCTGCTTTGAGCAATCATGATGGGATTCTATTCTGTCTGATTTAACCTTCTCCTTTTGTAGTCTAGTTTGATTTATCTGCTTTGAGCAATCATGATGGGATTCTATTCTGTCTGAAAACATCAAGTGATCAAGAAAGCCTTAAAAATTGCAGAATCACATTATTGGAGACATCTCTGAAAACAAAAATGGAAAACCATGAAAGATGATAATAAAAGCCAGCCATTAAATTCCACGGCATATACTTATTCATCATACAATAGTAACAAGCTTCGATGAAGCTAATGTGTTTAATTTGATAATTGTGAATAATGGAAACTGGTAATTGAGCTCCAAGGTAATAATCCAATCAAAAACCCCTGGATGATGACATAAATTGCAAGAGCAAAACTTGATTACAATCTGTTTTTGTCTGAACCTAGGATTGAATTGCTGCCTGAAATTCACTTCTGGCTATTAGTTATCACTTGCACGTCAAGTCCTGCAATCTCCTTCCTTCTGTAGCAACAGACAAAGGGAGATTTTCTGGTGTCATCTGAACTTCAATTGTAAGAAAATTTTCATCTATTGCAACGCCGTACAGCTCAAGTATACTGAATGCCATGATAGGATGCACAGCTCACCAGCCTGCTTACCCTGTGAAAAGAAAAATACAATGCAGATATAAGAATAATTCTACTCCAGGTAGAGATTTTAACACCACCACTCATTATTAAAATTTTAAAAAAATCTTGACAACATTCCCTGAAATCTAAATCATTCCAAAGTGCATTGTAAGTCTTAACAAGTTTAACATCTATCATCAAGGATCCCACCATCTGGGTCATGCCCTCTTCTTACTGCTACTTTCAGGCCGGAAGTACAAAAGCCTGAAGTCCCACACCACCAGGTTCAGGAACAGCTACTTTCCAACAACCATCAGGTTCTTAAACCAACCTGTACAACCCCTAATCCTACTTCAGAAAAGGAAGACTACGGACTACCTCTTGCACTACCATGGACTTGTTTCTAATTGTGTTTTTGCATGAATGTCTTGTTTTGCATTGTCTTTTTATTCACTGCCTTGTAAAATATATGTGCAATTTATGTATAATTTACATTCTGTGTGTTGACTGAACCTGCCTGCCTGTGATGCTGCTGCAAATAAGTTTTTCACTGTACCTGAACCTCACCGTACCTGTGCATATGACAATAAACTCGACTTGTGGTTAAATTTGTATTGAAATCTAAATCAATCTAAAGTACATTATAAACCTTTTAAAATGGATGGTTTATTAAGCATGTATTTTTATGATAATACAAATGATATATTGCTAGTTTAATTAAATTGTGAATCTATTTGAGGAGTCACCAGATTCAAAGAAACATTTTATGATTCCAAAACAGTTTTAACTTTCCAAATATGAAGCTTCTGACCTGACACAAAAAAAACTTATAAAATGCCAAAAAGGTTATGGGAAAGGTTATTACTGTCTGTTATGGTCATCTATTGGGTTTGCTTCTGTCGACTCACTACTTTCAATTTGGAACATCAGCATTGTGTTCTCTCTCCAGTTCAAGGCCAATGTGTACATCTTTACAGATGTGAACTCTAACCTCTTCACCGCTGACATGCTGATTATGACCGTATGCACTTAAACATTTTCATTGTATCAGAATGACTCACAGCAAGACATATTTCTTTACTTAAAATACATTTTTAAGCAAGGACATAATAAAGTTATCATTTTCTTTATTGGTCTTTGGATTGTGATTTGTGGGTTGTGGCTTGTTGATTTGTGTACTTGAACTGTTGGCAAAATACTGAAATGTCTAATTGAAGAACTGGATACATTTCAGTATTGTAAAAAATGACGCAATGACCTGGGTTAAATATGGATTAAGTCCATAGGCGAGTTCTGCATGTGAGAACGATGGTGTGGGAGAACAGAAGGGGCTGAGCCAGTCATCTGAAATTTAGGGGAACAAACCTATCATCATTGTCATGGGAAAGTATACCTTATTCTCTGTGGAGTGGTTGCATGTAGGAGGGGCAATTCTTAATGAAAAATATACAGTAAAACCACTCCATGCTCCCAGCACGTTCTATCACAAACAAAGATGTAAGAGCAGCCTAAATAATACTGCCTGCCTTTCTTCCTCACTCTGCCTTACATTTGATGTCTCTTTCCAATGATGAACTAGGACTGAAAAGTCACCACTAGGATCTGACCACTGCATGACTGGTCCCAAGAGAAAAACACCTAAATTTATTTTTCTCTTTTTTCTCTGAATGCATTCACTCATTGAATACTGTTACATAGATACTCACAATTATCAAATGCCTTCTGTAATGTATCTTTAAACATGGAGCATGTTATCTTTCGTGTTTGTACTGTGATACTATTGGATAGCAGAGTCATGTGGAGTGCCAAGTTCTCAAAAAATGTAACTGGTTTCACGTACATTCAGTTTTCTGCCAGGAACTCAGAGAATCAATAAATATGTTGCCCTGAAACATGCTTTATGTTTGGAGAATCAAAAGTGACTTCTTGTGTGGAATCGTGTTTGTCAAAGGTCTTCAAGCGATAAAACCACATACCACAATAAGTCATGGCGGCAAGACTCAACAGTGTTGACATTAATAACTATCACATACAACTGGTTATCTGTGTCACTGTTGAATAGAAGTGATACATCATGGCTACCTGGCTACTTATAAGAGCAATCTTGGCATGTATGACCAAACGTGTTTTTTCTTAAAATAAACTTCTTTGAAAGCGTACAAGGCATAGTTTGTAAGTATGCACAAGAATGTACAAGGCATGGTTAGTAAGTATGCACAAGAATGCCCGAGGCATTTTAAATTTTTAAATTTTTTAAAAAATTTTATTTACAGCATGGTAACAGGCCCTTCCGGCCCAATGAGTCCGCTCCGCCCATTTTAAACCCAGATTAACATACCCGTACGTCTTTGGAATGTGGGAGAAAACAGGAGCACCTGGAGGAAACCCACACAGACACGGGAGAACATACAAACTCCTTACAGACAGCGATGGGACTCGAACCCCGATCGCTGGTGCTGTAATAGCGTCGCACTAACCGCTATGCTACTGTTAGCGTACTGGTTAGTAGGTTTGCAGATGACACTACAATAGGTGGTGCCATAGGCAGTGAAGATGGTTATCAAGAATTAAAGCAGGATCTTGATCAGCTGGGTGAGTGGGCTGAGGAATGGCAAATAGAGTTTAATTTAAATAAGTGTGAGGTGTTACAAATTTGGAAGACACATCAGGGTAGGACTTTCAAAGTGAATGGTAGGGCCCTGGTAAGTGTTGTAGAACAGAGGGACAAGTACAAGTACATAGTTCCCTAAAAGTGGCGTCACAGATTGACAGGGTGGTAAAGACGGCTTTTGCCAAGCTGGCCTTCATCAGTCAGGGCATTGAGTATAGAAGTTAGGATGTTATGTTGCAATTGTATAAGATGTTGGTGAGACTGCATGTGGAATACTGTGTTCAGTTTTGGTCACCCTGCTAAAGAAAAGATGCCATTATGCTGGGAAGAGTGCAGAAAGGATTTACGAGGATGTTGCCTGGAGTAGTGGGACTGAGCTATAGAGAGAAGATGAGCAGGCTAGGAGAATGAGGGGCAATCTCATAGAGGTATATAAAGTCATGAGAGGCATAGATAGGGTGGTTGCACACAGTGTTTCACCTAGGGTTGGGCAATCAAGAACTAGAAGGCCTAAGTTTAAGGTGAGTGGGGAAAGATTTAATGGGAACCTGAGAGGCCACTTTTTCACCCAGAGGATGGTCAGTATATGGAATGAGCTGCCAGAGGAAGTGGTTGAGGCAGGTACATTAACAACATTTAAAAGGCACTTGGACATGTACATGGATAAGAAAGGCAAATGCAGGCAAATGGGACTAGATTAGATGGGTATTTTGGTCAGTATGGACCAGGCTGGACCAAAGGCCCTGTTTCCCTGCCATATGACCCTATGACTCTAAACAATATCCTAGAGTTTGAAGGTGAAGGTTGTATCATCAGAGCACAAAACATGCAGCATATGACTGTAATAAAGTAATATTCTTGATGGAGGTTGGGACAGAAGCATATGGAATGCTGATAAATCTTTTTGCATAGTGAAATGTGTTTTTCTTAAAGATACTGTGCAACTGGAAGATTACTTTGATCCAAGTACTCAGAAATAGCTGAAAGCTAATGTAGGAACAAGGACCCAGAAGCTGCGAGAGACAATTAATGAGTACATTGTTTCATTAAAATGCCTTAGAAATGGCATCCAAGAATGTGGGACAATCTTGTTCACTGGTAAAGCTGCAATCCACAGTCAGAGAGCAGGAACAAAGTCCAAGATGATGAAACTGAGTCAAAGCATAACGATGAGACCAGTACAGTCTGTTATTATCATTGCAAGGGATATCATTCACTTCGATATTGGCTGTTCCAAATTGACAAATTTTTCAGTTGTAAAAGAAAAGCTCACCTTTCAACAGCATGCAGATCCAAGGCTAAGATGAGAAACAAAAGCAATTTCACTGGCAATTGAAAATGATAACAGAAATAGGGACTTTGGCAGTTTATTCATGCAAGGAGGAATTGGGATAGTACACAATCTATGCTAAAAGCTATAACCACAATAAAGGAGCAAATTTTTTGTGTTAAGATGCTGATGAATAATCAGTGCGTTTGCATGTGAAATAATAGTGCTGCATACCATTTGATAATGTTATCAAGGTGCTCACCCTGGTATCTTCAGTCTTATAACCTTGACAGAAAGCATAACTGAACATAAAACTGGTTCTGGTGAAGTTTTGTATATGTTGGAGCATAGTGCAAGAACAGTGACCCATCATTGTGGCAAATTATGTAAACATAGTTACACAGCATGGAAACAGATGCTTCAGCCTCCAAAGTTGCCTACCTGACCTTGTCCTATTTTCCTGTGTTTGGCCCATAAATGTTTCCTATCCATGTACCTGTCCAAATATCTTTTAAATGTTGCATTTGTACCCGCCTCTACAGTTTCCTCTGGCAGCTCGTTCCATATATCCACTACCCTCTGTGTGGAACAAGTGGTCCTTCAAGTCTGCTTTAAATCACCTTAAATCTATGGCCTCTAAAACAATTCAACTTCAATGATGCAGGATCCTCTGAGATTACTCAAGCTGAATTAGAAGAATGTTTTCAGTTTTGACACTTCAGTATTCAAGTGTCAAATGTATTGACCTTTGTTGGAAAGACATGATGAAACTGCAGTGAAGCAAGTGTATATTTTGCAATGAAAAATAATGCACCTCACTTTGAAGGTTGATGCCAATAGTCTACAGTTAGTGAAGGAGAAAATAGAAGCCAGCATTAATAGGTTACAGGCTGAAAATAATGCAGAACTAAGGTCCTTCCAGGCACAATGCAGTACCAGGTGTGATTCCTTCCAGATCCTGCAATGGTACTCAGGCTGTTGTATCACTTACCGAAAAAGAAAAATAATGTAAATTGAATGTAGAGCAAGGCCAACAAAGTGCATGAGATAAATGCAAGAAAAGGTCAGCATATGCAACTCTTGCTTCTGCTTACTGCTGTTGCTTTCTCTTATTGCACTTTGAGTCAAGAAATTCCATCAGTTTTTACTGGACAGATTCTTTACCTCAGCAACAGATCATAACCCACTTCTAGTGATATCAAGTCTCAAAACACAATGACAGTACAAAAGGGAAAGGTTGAATAGGTTAGGACTTTATTCCCTAGGGCACAGGAGAATGAGGGGAGATCTTATAGAGGTATACAAAATTATGAGGGGTATAGATAGAATGAATTGTGTACAGGCTTTTTCCCCTAAGGTTGGGGAACTAGAACTAGGGGTCATAGGTTTAGGATGAAAGGTGAAATATATAAGGGAAACCTGAGGGGGAACTTCTTCACTCAGAGGGTGGTGCATGTGTGGAATGAGCTGCCGGTGGAAGTGGTAGATGCAGGTTCAGTTGTAAAATTTAAGAGAGGTTTGGATGGGTGCATGGATGGGAGAGGTTTGGAGGGATATGGTCCGGGTACAGGTAGATGGGACTAGGCAGAAGATCAGGTCAGTATGGACTAGATAGGCCAAAGGACTTGTTTCTGTGCTGTAGTATTCTATGACTCTAAATCACGCAAAGTTAGGTGTTCCTTTTATCGTAATATGATTATAAAATTAATTATGCCAGTACCTATGTACTGTTGCAGCTACTGCATGAGGACTCTGACATAGGATGTGAAAATGTGATCTACATATTAAATGAGGTTGATGAGAACTCTTCAGTGATTGTACCTGAAATCACAGACAAGAGTTAGAAAGACCTGGTGTTGAAAATAGACTCTGAACAGACATTGAAAGTTGACAGGATTCGCACAGTGGGCAGATGAGGAACGGAAACTATTCCACAGTTATTGAAGTGAGTTGTCATGTGAGCAAGGGTGTATCATCTGGGTTCTTAGATATTACCAACAATTTTGAGGAAGAAAGATCTTGGCTGAACTTCATACTAAACAGGCATGAATAGTCATTTTCTGGCCTCAGTTGAATAGTGGTCTCAAATCATTCATGCCAAAGTTGCAGGAACAAGCCACTAAAACCTTCTTTGCAGTCGGCATCATGGCCTACTGGTCCTTTTCAGAGAGTACGCATCGACACTTGTGACAGTGGGAATGACAATTTCTCGGAGCTAGTCAAACCTTACTTAAAATAGATTAAAGAGTTACACTATTGAATGTACTATTGGTGAGTTAATTCTAGATTGGTGAGATAATTGTTTATGACAATGGTCCTCAGTTTTGATCTGTCCTGTGAACTTTATGAAATGGAATGATATTAAACATACCCTTGTTCATTCATATCATCTGCTTTCAAACGGAAAGGCTGAAAGGTCAGTCAGAATAGTTAAAGAAGAGGCACAAGTTACTGCAGATGCTGGAATCCAGTCTTGGTGCAGGGTTTTGACTCGAACCATCAACAATTCCTTCCCCTGCCCCCCTCACAGAATAGTTAGAGAAAGAGAAGTCTGACAGTGAACACAAGAGAGCTGAACTAGTTTTCATCCAACGAGGAAAGTTGGCCTTCTGCTAGTTCAGATGTTTGGGTAGTTGAGGTGCCCCTCTCTCTAACTCCATTCCCAGATTTACCATTCTGCCGGCATTGCCTTTCAGCAGTTTTGAGGCAAACGCCAGGCCTCCTGATCCCTGTCCTTCCTCCATCAGGCCACATGCTGCATTTTGTCTGGAAGGATAGAGCAGCTGACCAGTGGCACTCAAGTGAATCCTGACCATAAAATCTGCTGGGCCTCTGCGTTCTTTTGCCATTGGGTCTGCCATTAGCCCCTGTGGGGTGTTGCAATCTTCCCCATGGTCAGTTCTCATGTTCCACCGATGTAGAATTGGTTGTCAGTTTAGCAAGTCTTAACGCTCTGCTGCAAACTATAGAATTCAACCACTTCATTGCAACAGAAGTTGATGAAAGTAGATTTTTTTAACAGAATTAGATTGTTTATGAAAAAAAATTCCCATCCCCTTTAAGAAACAAATGTGAATAAACCAAGCAATACATTTCAAATATCTCCAGGGACTTTGAACCATTGAGGGTTAGCACTTCATTCTCTCTAATCATTTATTCCTCATAGGAGTCCACAGGAAACACAGAACGCACTCTAGTTATTCATCCCTATCGCCAGATGACCCACAGGAAACAACAGAGAGCCTTTCAAGGAAAAACAAACAAAACTACTCCCACTGACTTACAAGTTCTCACAGGACTGTGCTGTTGAAGTCAATTATTCCTAAAAGTCTCCTTGTTCTTTTAGATGTTGAAATTTCAGTGGTTAAAATCGTCCTGCATCTTTAATGAAATCTGGCTGAGATGTGTACAATTTACCTTAAGAATCTTGACCTAGGGATATGGAAGGATATTTTTCAGGTGGGATTGATGGATTTCCACTATGCTTATATCAGGCACAGTTTTCAGAAGTACTAATATTTGAAACAACCACCTCAAACAAATAGACTTATGTTTAATATAAACATAAATATGGGGACCTGGCAAACTGACTCCAGGTTCCAATATTCAGATAGGTTCAACTGTGGTTTGGAATTAGTCCTGTTTCCCAATATAATTATTGAGAACTAATGAAAAATGGCTTCATCTTGAACCCCCTTTGATCATCTCCCACAGTATCATCCCCTGTGTTTCTGTGATCTACACAACTCTACCTTCCAAATTAGTACAGCACAGATTTTGCATATTACAGATATTAAAAATACCTGATACAAACTATTGAATATGAGGTATTAATTTGAGAATCTATCAGGTAATTTGAACTTTCATTTTACAACTAATATATCATTCATTTCGTGCAATTTAAGGAATCAAGACTAACTTGATGAGTATGGTCTCCATTACAAATCTGGAAGAGGAGGACAGAGGTTATAAGAAGCTAATATACTATCAGATCACCAACATAACCTGTCTGAGAAAATTTCACCCTACTTACTGTTTAATTGAATAAATATTGTCATTTAAAATTATTAATTTGGATTTAAAATTGTTAATTATAAATAGACAAAAGTAAAAAAAGTTTTGATCCATTGAAATTTGCCACCAGCAACCCAAGAATCTGGTACAAGTAAATCTCAGGTCAACATCAATTATCCAACCATTTTGGTTTAACACAGCTGGCAGCTTTGTCAGCACCCGTTGTGTTCGATACCAGGCTTCTGATCAAAAATCAGAAAACATGGTCCATTAAAAGTGGCCCAATCACAGACACTTTGAATTCTACAGAATATTCTGTTGAAGTTTAAGTTGCTGTTGCTTTGCTTGAGGTACAAACTCAAGTTTGGTATAACTGAAAACTCCTGTATGGTCCATTTTTAAAAAAAACTACTGAGCTGGGAGCCAGGGCCATTTATTTTATCCCAGGCATTGTCTATTCCAGTAAAATTAGAAACATCCAATTATCTTGTAAGAATGTGTTAATTAATCAAAATGAGTCATTATAACTGGAAACCAACATAAAGGTTCACCCATATTCGGCTGACTCCAATTTTGCTTTCACTCAAGGTGAATAGAAGTTCATCCAAATCCCAAACTACCTCTGCAGGGTTCTATGAGAAGCATTTCCTGTTATCCTTGTCTTCCTTTTTGTTTTCTTCATATGTTTATGATTTGAGAAGCATAAACTGTGCACAACTGTACAAAGACATATGTGATGATGGATGAGAATGCTGCACTAGTGGTGTGGAGCTCTAACTTTACTGTTAAAAATGGCCAAGGGAACAACTATAGAAATTAAACTGTTTCCAGACTGCATACCAGACTGTTCTCATTGATGCCCTGGTTGTAAGCAAATTACAATTTGCGTAGAACTATGAGGTTTCCATTATTCTTTATGCCAAAAGTAGTGTGTAGTAAATAGGAATGGGAATGGAATGGAAAATTTAGTGATCTTCAAAAGGTCATAAAGTTTTTTTTCCAAATGTTGAAATAAATGTTCCTTTTTCCAGATCCAGTTGTGCTTTTTATTAATACAATACAAGATTTAGTTAACAAAACATGAAGCGTTGACTGGTTCATAAATCTTGACAACAAAATCAAAGGGGAAGAAAGAGATGAAAAGTGACAATGAAACAAGAGACATGCAGAAGTGATTGGATAATAAGAGCTTAGGCTGACAACTTGCATCAAGAGAATGATATATTACTGTCAAGGAATTCTTCCTTGTTTGGTAGAGCTAAGCATACTGCATTGTTGCAATGAGAGTGTTACAGTTTACCTCCAAAATTCCTTCCATTGAAATCAAGGGGGCTTTGTACGTGATAAATGGCTAGGCAATCAAAATTATGGACAAAAATAAAAAATCCAGCTAAAAAACATACTTCTTGCTCCAGTCATCTTATCTGAGAATTAAAAAGACAATGAATGTCAATTAACAAGGCGCCTCTCCTCAAACAACTAACTATGAACCTCACCACTTACAGGTAACCACACACATCTCTAACCTCCTTTTCTTCTCCAAGTTCTTGCTATCAGAATGCATTTCTACTATTTTGAAGTACTTGTGAAAGTTTTACCACAATAAAGGTATTCTACAAATTCACTGTTGGTTTTGTTGAATAAGAGATAAGAAACAAAAACAGATATTCATATATCGTTTTCAATAAGGAATTGCTCAAAGTTAATGAAGTCAGTTCAATTCTCAAACTGGCAAAGAAAAATTTGCTATCAGGCAATCAATCTGAGAATCAATATGGCACTGAGGATAGCCAAGAAATTGAATTTAATGTATTTTTGGTGCACTAAATGGGTGCTGTGTGTTGCGTTAAGGCCAAATGGGATGTCACAAATTAAAACTGCTAAACTGGGACATCCTTGCTTTAAGAAGCCATTGTGGTGTCTTTAAGAGCTTTAAAATCTGACCTATACCTTTCACATTTGGTTATGAAATGGGCAGTTGCACGTGCATCAGTGCTTTTAAAGAGAGGTGGAGTATTGGTACTTGGGTCTCCTGGAAAGGCCATACTGTCTAGGGAGCTAGCTTATAGGCACCAAGCGATTGCTCTGGTCTCAAATCCCCACTGTAGGCGGCAGCCATTGGGTTCACAAGGGGCCTGTGGAGCACATTTGCTAATTCACAGAAGCCCTGATCCTTGCAGAGCTCTGCTGATACTGATTTTGTTTTTTAATCAAAACTTTCAAGGAAGGACTTCTTGAATACAAAAAATGATTTCAGGAGGATATCAAATCACATGTTGTTAACTTCTTTCAGTGGGACGCAGTCTCATATTATTATGAATTAATTACTGTCTGAATTCTATTGTAAGTGGTTATAATGGACCACCCACTTGATGACATCATCAGACATGCAAAACCTGACAGGCAAATGGGATCCGCATTTGGGTGAGTGATGCCCATGCCCAAATCCAATTTCTCGATGAGCTGGACTTCCACTGGAAGTGGGCATTGACATCTCAAAACATGCCAATTGTGTTTTTTGTGTAGTTTATGCATAAAAAGCAAGCACAACTGTGTCCAATTTCTTGGCAGATACATGATAGTTCATCGCATACTTCTTGCAATTTGAATTATGGTTTTATAGATGAAGTCCTAACACTGTAGATCATTCCTGGCTGACTCCATCATGATCACTCAGTGTTACTGAAATAGACTCTGTTCTGGATTGTTAGAATAACCCCAGCATACTTACAATGCCCTTGAGATTACAAGAGTTATCGTTGAATATTTTAGAACATAAGAATTTAGAAGATTACAGCACAATACAGGCCCTTCGGCCCACGATGTTGCACCAACCTTTACACCTATTCTAGGATCACTCTAACCATTCCTTCCCACATACCCCTCCATTTTTCTATCATCTGTGTGCCTATCTAAGAATCTCTTAAATATCCCTAATGTATCTGCCTCTACCAGCACCCCTGGCAGCGTGTTCCACGCACCCACCACTCTCTGTGTAAAAAAAACTTATCTCTGATATTCCACCGGTACTTTCCTCCAATCATCTTAAGATTATACCCCCTCATGTTCGCCATTTCTGCCCTGGGAAAAAGTCTCTGGCTGTCCACTTGATCTATGCCTCTATCAAGTCACCTCTCAACTTCCTTCATTCCAGAGAGAAAAGCCCTAGCTCACTCAACCTATCCTCATAAGGCATGCTCTCCAATTCAGGCAGCATCCTGGCAAATCTGCTCTGCACCCTTTCTAAAGCTTCCCATAATGTGGTGACCAGAACTGAACACAATATTCCAAGTGTGGTCTAACCAGGGTTTTATAGAGCTGCAACATTACCTTGCAGCTCTTGAGCTGTGACTAATGAAGGCCAACATGCCATACGCCTTCTTAACAACCCTATCAACTTATGTGGCAACTTTGAGGGGTATAAGGACTTGGACCCCAAGATCCCTCTGTTCTTCCAAACTGCTAAGAATCCTACCATTAACCCTGTATCCTGCCTTCAAATTCGACCTTCCAAAGTGAATCACTTCACACTTTTCAGGGCTGAACTCCATCTGCCGCTTCTCAGCCAAGCTTTGCATTCTACCAATGTCTTGTCGTAACCCTCGACAGCCTTCTGCACTATCCACAAGACCACCAACCTTTGTGTCATCCGCAAACTTACTAACCCACCCTTCCACTTCCTCTTCCAAGTCATTGATAAAAATCACAAAGAGCAGGGGTCCCAGAACAAAACCCTGCAGAACACCACTGGTCACTGACCTCCAGGCAGAATACCCTCCATCTACAACTACCCTCTGTCTTCTATGGGTGAGCCAATTCCGAATCCACACAGCCAAGTTTCTCCGGATCCCATGTCTCCCGACCTTCTGAATGAGCATATCGTGGGGAACCTTATCGAATGCCTTACCAAAGTCCATATACACCACATCCACTGCTCTATCCTCATAAATGTGTTTTGTCACATCCTCAAAGAATTCAACCAGCTTGGTGAGGCACAATCTGCCCCTCACAAATCCATGCTGACTATCTCTAATCAGACTATGCTTCTCCAAATGCTCATAAATCCTGTCCCTAAGAATCTTTTCCAATAATTTGCCCACCACTGAAGTAAGACTCACTGGTCTATAATTCCCAGGGTTATCCCTACTCCCTTTCTTGAACAAAGGAATAACATTTGCTACCCTCCAATCATCTGGCACTACTCCTGTGGCCAGTGAGGACTCAAAGATCATCGCCAAAGGCTCAGAAATCTCTTCCCTTGCTCCCCATGGTATCCTGGGATATATCCCGTCCAGCCCCAGAGACTCATCTATCCTAATGTTTTTCAAAAGTTCCAGCACATCCTCCTTCTTAACATCAACATGTTCTAGTTCATCAGCCTGTTTTACACTGTCCTCACAAACATCAAGGTCTCTCTCACTGGTGAATACTGAAGCAATGTTTCATTAAGGACCTGCCCTACCTCCTCCAACTCCAGGCAAATGTTTCATCCTCTATCCCTAATCGGTCTTACCTTCACTCTAGTCATCCTCCTGTTCTTCACATATGAGTAGAACGCCTTGGGGTTTTATTTAATCCTACTCGCCAAGGCCTTCTCATGCCCCCTTCTAGCTCTCCTAAGTTCATCCTTAAACTCCTTCCTGGCTACCTTGTAACTCTCTAGAGCCCTGTCTGATCCTTGCTTCCTAAATCTTAAGTAAGCTTTTTTCTTCCTCTTCACTAGATATTCTACATCTTTTGTCAACCATGGTTCCTTCACCCGACCATCCTTTCCCTGCCTCAATGGGACAAACCTATCCAGAACCCCATGCAAGTTCTCCCTAAACAACCTCCACATTTCCATTGTGCACTTCCCCAAGAACATCTGTTCCCAATTTACACTCCCAAGTTCCTGCCTGATAGCATCATAATTCCCCCTCCCCCAATTAAATATTTTCCCAAACCGTCTGCTCCTGGGAGGCAACGTACCATCTGGGAGTCTCTTTCACTTCCACAGAATCTCCTGTCTGCTCCCCTAACTATAGAGTCCCCTATCACCATTGCTCTCCTCTCCTCCCCCCCTCCCTTCTGAGCCACAGAGCCAGCGAACTGACCACTGCAGATTTCCCCTGGTAGGTCATTCCCCCCAAGCGGTTTACCTGTTATTGAGGGGAACGGGCACAGGGGTACTCTGCACTATCTGCCTGTTCCCTTCCCTTCTCCTGAACCAGTCACCCAGCTACCTGTCTCCCGCAACCAAGGTGCGGCTACCTCCTTCTAGCTTTTATCGATCACCTCCTCATTCTCCCATATGAAGCCAAAGGTCATCCAGCTGCAGCTCCAGTTCCCTAACACAGTCTGTAAGGAGCTGCAGCTGGATGCACCTCCTGCAGATGTAGCTATCAGGGAGACTTGAGGTCTCCCAGATCTCCTGCATCTGGTAGGAAGAACACACCACTGACCCTGGACACATTGTCACTACTTTAGCTAGGCACTAATTATTAGAGAAAGAAAGAAAGAGAGAGAGAGAGAAAGAGAGAGACGGAGAGAAAGAGAAAGAGAGAAAGAGAGAGACTAGTGATATATATGTTACTGAAAGCTAAACTGCAATATATCTGGCTTAATATGGAATGGACAGTTTAACCAGGGCATTAGAGATGAGGCTGTTTGACCTATCAAACTTATGACTTCTAATTCCTGTCGAGCTGCTTACTCAAATCCAATTTCCTTTCCATATGTCACAACATAGTGATAAAATCAATGGAACAATTGTCTATTCATTATCTATTCAAGCTATATTAGGCTTTACTGTCTCTGCAATTAATATTTCAAATCCCTTCCAAATTCTATACTTGCAACAGTAAAAATGGCAGGGTTATCATTGCTTGTTGTTATTACTGGGGAAAACTAACTACAACATCTGGCATCCAGACATGTGCAGTGAAGCATGGAGTCATGGTTATTCTGCTCTTCTATAGGCTGCACTGTTGAAAGTTTCACTGTCACTGATGGAGACACAAGAGATTCTGCAGATGCTGGAATCTGGAGCAACACACACAAAATGCTGGAGGAACTCAGCAGGTCAGGCAACACCTATGGAGGGAAATGAAGAGTCGACATTTTGGGCCGAGACCCTTCATTGGAACTGGTAAGGAAGAATCCAGAAACCAGAATAAAACGGTAGGGGGTGGGGGAGGAGCAGGAGCTGGCAGGTGGTAGGTGAGTGCAGGTGAGAGGGGGAAGGTAGGTGGGTGGGGGAGGAGGGATGAAAGGGAGTGACGTTAGAAGCTGAGAGGTGATTGGTGGAAGAGGCAGAGGGCTGAAGAAGAAGGAATCTGGTAGGAGTGGACAGTAGACCATGGAATAAAGGGAAGGAGGTGACGAATAGGAGGGAGGTGATGGGCAGGTCATGAGGGCAGGGGAGGGGAAAGAGAAGGGGTGAGGGGGCCACAGGAATGAGGGAAAACAAAGGGGGAGGGGAAAAGGGGGGAAACAGAGGGGTGGGGTTACTGGAAGTTAAAGAAATCGATGTTGATGTCATCAGGTTGGAGACTATCAAGGCAGAATATGAGGTGTTGCTCCTCCAGTCTGCATCCGGTCTCAACATGACAGTATTGGAATGGGAAGTGGAATTAAAATGGCTGGCCACCGAGAGATCCTGGCTGTTGTGGCAGACGGAGTGAAGGTGCTCAACGAAACCAGTGATGTATTTATACATCTTAACTATACACACAATTCTCACAATAAGAACAGATAAAAAAGATAAATTTGTTCCACAGGAAGCAACTAGATTTCTTTTCAATGGTTTACTAATTAATAATTACGTTTGAATAACCTATTTAGTCCTAAGAAACAAAATTGATGTGACGAATCTCATTTCTTCAAATGAGCATTTTAAAACTGCAGATTTTTAAAGGTTTTTGTTTAAAAGGGTCGTATATTTCTCCCCTTACCTCATGTGTATGTCCCAAACAGTGCTTTCTGCGCAACCATATACAGTATGTGGACATTACTTTAGCTGACATTTTCCTGTCTCCTTTGCTACCTTTAGGAATTCTTCCATCTGGCTGGTTAATCAGCCTGACTTCTGTCGACTGTGCAAGAGACACTAAATTCAAGGTGACGTAAAAAAGAGAAGTTCTATTGCACCCAGTGGGTGAGTTAGAGCGGCAGTGAAGAGTGCTGCACAGAGATTGGGCTCGATGTTAGTTTTAGGGGTTAGGATTTGATTGGGACCTGTGTTTTGGATCAGGGGTGAGTGGGACGAGGTTTATGCCTTGTATTGGGAAGGGAAGATGGAAGAAGAATTGGGCTGGTGTCTTGTATCAAGGAGATGACAGATGGAGCTTGTACATCGGGTAGCAGGTCGGAAAGCCCAGGATCAGGTTGATGATTGGCCAATGATGATGAAGGGGTCGCCCAGTTTCCAGCTATTATAAGGGGCAAGGAGGGAAGACATGGTGTACCATCGAGGATTGGCCAGAGGCCATTGAATGCTGGGCCAGTAACCAACCAAGAAGTGAGGATATGAGGCCTAGGATCACAGATACAAATGGTGGAGAGACCTATGATAGCAACCAAGGATTGGGGTTGGTATTGAGGTAATGACAGAAAATGAGGTTGGAGATCACATTCATCGAGAGCCTCGAATTTGAGGTTTTATGGTTGGAGGGTCTAGGAGTCGGGGTCTGGATTTAAGGAAGTCAAAAATTAGAGATTGCACCCAGGGCCATGATGGAACATACAGCACAGCCTAGGATAGGGAGGGACAGTAGAAGACCGATTCCAATGTTATGTTGAAATTCAACACAAGTCTTTTATATCGCTTTTATAATCAACTCTTTTGTATAAAACACGAAACCCCATTTATATGTTTATGACCTTTCAAACTGTCCAGTCATTAGTCATGTCTTGACATCACTCCAAAATGTACATGAGGTGCAAGACCCCTCAAGGAGGCGATCTCACACCCTTTGAGTTTTCCACTGCATGGTGCACTGTAAAATGGGTGAAAAAAGGGCTCCTTGGGAGACTTTTTAAACGTGCTGCAAAATTTTTGTTTTAATAACCTGAAGTACCAGGCCCTGGAACTATTTCTAACATTGCCAAATTGCAGCAGCTGGAAACCATCACTGAGTATGCCTGCAAGTACGCTAGAGATGAACTCTCCCCTGGCAAATAAAACTTAGTTCACTGCCAGGTGCAATATGTGTAACAAATATAGTCTTGTCAGTTGTGCTTATCAGTCGGAGATTATAATGTATCCAATTACAGCCTAAATTTGTGATTTTGATTCAAAAATCTTTACTGAATTAAATCCAATTTGCTATTCTGTACACACATTTCAGGAGAAACAAAATTCACTTCTCTATTTATCAACTTGTTGGATTTTGCTAAATTGCAATATTCAAACTAATTTAGCATAACCAAATTTAAAGCCAATGTCTAACTTGTGAAAATGACTTTATTCTTACTGGATTAAGTTAAATTCATTGGTTAAATTAAAAGGTACTCAATACTAAATTCTACTCCTGGCTCAATACATACATTTATTACATGATAATGCTTGATCTAGAGAAGCGTGAGAGATCTGTGGGAGGTAGGATTGGGTATTGTTGGATAGTGTTTTCCAGGGTTTCCCTGCCACTGTCAAGGCCAGTACTTATTGCCCATCCCCAGTTGCCCTTGGGAAGGTGGTGGTGAGCCACCTTCTTGTATCACTCCAATCCTTCCCGTTAAAGTGCTTCCACAATGCTGTTGGGCAGGGAGTTCCAGGACTTAGACTCAGCATTGATGAAGGACTGGCAATATATGGCAGTATATTTCTACGTCAGGGTGGTGTGTGACTTGAAGGGGTACTTACATGTGGTGGTGTCATGTAATATATAACCAATACAATCGATACATCGGCTCCACAAAATTTAGCAATTTAAAATTTTTAGTTTAAATCATTGTTTAAATTAATTTTGTGCTCAAGTTAAGGGATGGCAGCATTAAGGTATAGAACCCTTGTCTTTTCTTTCTATCCCAGTTTCAACACAAAGCACTGTAAGGCTGAGTATAGCAGGAGTTAGGTGCAAAAGTAAACCCCTGTAAACTGTCTCATCAGTGTGGGACAGTCTCATCAATGCCCAAATTCTCAACATTCTTTGATCTCCCACACCAGTCATCTCTGGGTTCCTCTAAGGATGGCATTTAGTGGCAGACTGTAGGTAGCTTTACACTATTGGTTCATGTCCAGAAGGATCTATACTGAAACTGTGCATGCTTATGTCACATAGTCACCAGACAGAGGAGATTCCATTTAATCTGGGTTAAACTTGAAACAAGATCCATGTGTTGAAGACCAGTGTCTACACATTGAACTACCAAGTCCTACAATTAGTATTAGCTGGGAGGAAAGTGGGAGTCAGTATAATTGGCCTCAGCCCAGTCCCTTAGACAATTTACTCATTCCTGCTCCACTTTTCATTCCCCTTTTAGATCCCTTCTAACAGCCACTTAAGTACTGTAGGGGTAGCATGGTGGCACAGGATTTGGTGCTGCTGCCTTGTAGCTCCAGGGGTTTGGGTGCTGTCTGTCTGGAGCCTGCTTGTTCTCTCTGTGACCAGGTGAGTTTCCTCCAGATGCTCCAGTTTTCAGCCACATTCCAAAGATGTGTTAGTAGGTTAATTGGCCACTGGAAATTATCAGTTTGTGGCAAGAAGAACCAAAGGGGAGTTGAAGAGCATGTAAGAGGGAATTAATTGCAGGGTTAACAGGGATATAAAGAGAGAGGGAATGGGACTTATGGGATTGCTCTCCTGGGAGACTTCATTGACATGATGGGCCAAATGGCCTCCTTCTTTGTAGTTATAAGTATAAAAAGTGGCAGACAATTTGCAGCAACAGTATTCTCTCAGTATAACTGGTCCACATTTGAATAGCTATGTATCATGTCCTTCCATACATAAAGAATATGCTTGAGGATTGATGGAATTGTGCTCTCTTTGCCACAGTGTGTGTTTTTCAGCTGTATGTGATCCAAAATTTCTGTAATCCAGAATAAATCACATTTGCGATCACTTGCAGGTGGAATTGCAGCAATGGCCAAACTGGTCTGCCCATTTCCAGACAGAATCCATGCTACCTTTTTCTAAATGTTTCCAGCATTTGCTGAGCACTTACCAGCTTCAATAACCTCAGTGACACAGTGATGCAGCTAGTAGAGCTGTTGCCTCGCAGCTCCACTGACCTGAGTTCAATCCTGACCTCTGTGTGGAGTTTGCATGTTCTCCCCGTGACTGCGTGGGTTTCTCCAAGTGCTCCAGTTTCCTTCCACATCCCGAAAATTTGCAGGCTGGTAGGTTTCTTGGCCACTAATTTGTTTCTAGTGTGTGGATAAGTAGTTGAATCTAGGGGGAGCTGTTGGGAATGTAGAGAGAATAAAGTGGGTTAGGGTAGGATTAGTGTGAAAACTGGTGTTTGATGGTTAACACAGACTCAAAGGGCCTGTTTCTGTGCTGTATCTTTCTGACTCTATGAATCACATTTGAAGCTTTCTGACAAGAAGTGGAACTGCCGGCTCCAGAAAACAGCTGTCATTTGACATCCATGATAAGACAAGGAGCAGAACCCACTAAGTTCTCCATCCAGATGCCTTGTCAAGAACTACTTGGCTCACAATGGGACATTTTACAAGCCAGTTCCAAAACTCACTGGACACTGTTCACACACCTCCCAAAGTGCTTGAATTGGCAAAACATGCTTCTTGCCGTTCCTACTGAGGAACTTGTTTAATAGCAGTCCCTCCGTCCTTGAGAAGGAGGTGCCTCACTCCTCCAGCTTAGTGAAGCACTGTGCCTGAGAGTCCACCTGGGTGGGGCCCCTCTGAGGCTTAATGTTGTATGGGTACTGGGGATGGTGAAGGTAGGAAATGGAGGTTACAGAAGGATGCCTCTGTGTGTGTGTGTGTGTGTGTGTGTGTGTGTGTGTGTGTGTGTGTGTGTGTGTGTGTGTGTGTGTGTGTGTGTGTGTGTGTGTGTTTATTAATTTCTTGGGCCATAGATGTCCTTGGCAAAGCCAGCATTTATTGTTCATCCCTAAATGCTCTTGGGAAGGTGATAGTGAGCTATCTACTTGAACCACTCCAGTCCTTCCAGTGAAGGCACTCTGACAATGCTGTTCCTGAAATTAGACCCAGCAACGATGATGGAATGACAATATATTTTCAAATCAGCATGGCATGAAAATTGGAAGGGAGGCTGTAGATGAAGATGTGCCTATGCCCTTGTCCTTCTTGGTGGTAGAGGTCACAGATGTGGGAGATGCTGTGGGAGTAACTATGGGGAGTGTGCCTTTAAGAGCTGGCACCTTTCATCCGCTCTGCAACAAAGTGGTGACAGCTGCAATAAATTGGGAGTGCACCTCCAGGGACCCGCAGAGGTCATGATGTAAGGTCCTCTACGTGCGGAAACCACACCAATGCTATTGCACATTTGTTTGCAGCCAGTTTCATGATCTGCTTGAGTGGACCTGATTTGGTGCTATTAGTGCACCAAAAAAACAGTGGAATCCAACTTCTAGGAAAGAACATTAGAAGGGATGAGAAAATATCCACCCTCGGGAAAATAAAGTAACAAGGGGCCAGATCCCATTGATCCCTTAAATCTCTTGAGGTGTTTGATGTACTGCCAGTATTATCGCTATGGCCCTTTTGTTAGTCACAATGGATTGTGAGCAGCAACTTGGCCTCAGATAGCCTGTGCTGTCAGAAGGCCTTTTCACTGTTGAAAAAAGTTAAAAAAGCATAAGAAATTAAAGAATAATAGTTATTTAACAACACAAGAACCTGGTGTTAGGTGATTGTAAGCATAAATACATTGTGGCGTAGTGGTAGGGCCACTGGCTCACAGCTCCACCAACCCACGTTTGGTGTGAAGTTGTGAAGTTTCACACACTGAAACTTCACTGTCTGTGTGAAGTTTGTACATCCTCCCTGCAGTTGCATGGGTTTCCTCTGTATGTTCTGGTTTCCTCTAATATCGCAAAGATATGCAGATTGGTAGGTCAATTGGCCACTGTAAATTGCCCCAAGTGTGAAGGTGAGTGGTAGGCTCTGGGGGGAGTTGATGGGAACATGCAAAGAATAAAAAATGAGATTAATGTAGGATTAGGGTCAGTGTGGACTCGGTGGGCTGAGGGGCCTCTTTCTGTGCTTCATGAATCCACGTATGACTGTGAAATAAACAACAAACAAAAGTCTTACTTAAACTGGCCTTTTTCATACAGGTTGGAAGTCTCATTCAATTGAGTGGGTCTTTGCCAGATGCACCGGCTTGACTGTCATAATGCTAATGACCCACATACAAAATGTATCAGGTTTCTTGGCTCAGCAACTTAGAAAACACCTCTCACCCCAATGGTGAGTCTGGGGGCAGAGTGAGAGGTCAGATACTGTGTATCTCATCTCCATTGTTTTCCTGGCTTTTATGTGCAAGCACAGATATGCAGATTTGCACCCAGTTTCCCTATGAAATTATTGGCTTGCCATCAGTGTATTCAAGCCCAATATTACTATGGAGTTTTGGTCTCAGGTTCAAATCAAGAATTCTAACATTATTACACTTATTTCCTTAATTAGGAAGTGTAAAGCAACACATCCAGTGGAACTTAACACTTTATAATCAGCTTCATTTATGTACGCTAAATTTTTTTTCTATCAAGCTATGTAGCCATTCTGAGACCATGGAGACTCTCCAGTCCATTTGAAGGCCTTTCCACCGAAGAGTGAATGCACACAGGTTGGACCTAAAAGTGTAATGAAATACAAAAGAATAGGAAATGCAAACAAGTTTCCCAGTTATACGTGATAACAGTACCAGCAACATTCAATAGCACTTCATCAATAATAAAATGTCTGGAGATTTACAACCTCAGCTGGTTCACATTTAGGAAGCATGCAGAGTCTGGTATTTACACAGACACTCTGTGGGAATGTTGGAAGTTAATTTTGCACATCTTATTCCATACTAACCGAGAAAATATGTGCATTTTATTCCAATGATGGAACAAGCTGCTAAAAATAGAATTGTTTTCAAATCCTTTTATTTATTGAAAGAGCTAAAAGGAGCTATCATGATGAAAGTTTCACCTTTTCTATAAGATTGAGTTTTTCTTTCAACTCCTTATACTTTTCGTCGATGAACAGAACACTCTCCATTGTTGGGCATGTTTTCATTTCAGCCTCATGATCAATGTCAGCTAATTCTGTCCTTATGTTTCCACATGTAAAATGCTGGGGCTCTGATGTACTCTTTGATGTACTCTCATGGACTCTTTTATTCTCATCGTATAAGTAGGAACAACATTTCTTCATTTGGTCATGTGACTGTCAGCTACTTTGCAAGCTAATTAGTTTGGACAGTGAGGTTAGAACTAATTACAGGAGTCACAAGTTTCAACTATGATCTGCGGAACAAAAGAAAACAAGAAAAGTAGTTAATTCTGAATCAACTGATAAAAAAGGGATTAATACCCATCACAAAGAAAAAATTGAGAATTTGAGAAACATGAAAAGTTCCTATTGGGGTAAGGAAGAGAGCGCAGAGATCTTGAAAATGATAGTTGGAGGAAAATAGATGCATATGGGTAGATCTTGTCAGTGTTTCTCCTGCTCAATTGTCATAACTTTGCTGTGTAAACTGAATATCTGCTAAACTTCTGGCATTGCAGAAGCAGGATGAGAAAAGCTGGAGGATATTTACCATCACTACAGAGACTGAAGTGGCCACATGTGGACTGTGGGATCAACCAGTTATTAGGGGAAATGGGATCTTCTCATTCCAAGATTTGTTATTTGTGAGCTGTGAGATCATATGAAAAATAATGCAAGGTGAAGAGAGCAACAAAATAAAGTTTAAGCCAAAAGTCAATTGGCAACCAGCACCATATTTGACTCTTTATAATTGCTGTAAATGAAAAATATTGACAGATATTTTAAATCAATCCTCAACCTGGGCTTCTATTCAAAACAGATGTAGAAATTTTATGTAATGCATAAATAAAGCCAGCATGTTGTATTCTTTTTTGGGATTGTTCTTATTTTTACTTTTTATATGAAATAAATTTAAGGTCTTTAGTTTAATACAAGCCCCAATGGAGTTAGTTGGGAAACTGCCACTGGCAAAAGTCTAGTATTACTGACTACTGGCCACAAATCTCTTCTCTGAAAATGCATTTTGGTCTTGCCCATTGAAAATAGTAATCTTAACTTGTGTTTTGTATCTGACAAGCCTTCCTCTTGCACCACTTGTACTGGCAGATTTAACCTTTACCTGCTTTGGAGAGGGAAACCCATTCCAAGTTAACAGCAAGGCAATATCCCAGTGAAGATACTTTGGAATAAAAATATATTCTGTGAAGTATGTAATTTCAGCTTGGGGAATCAAACCTTCTTCAAGAGATTGAGACACAAATTATAACTGCTTTTTATTCTGTTAGCAAAGACTGAAACAAGTAAACATGAATAAATTATTGCCACTGTGTTAAGACAACGATTGCAAAAGATTTATTTTGTTTTACTTTGACAATGGAGAATGTTGACTCTCAAACAAATGTGCACAGTATATAGTTTTGGTAAGTTTAACTACGTGCAATTTGCATTTCACTTGAGGTACATCTTCTGGAAAACTTCATGAAACAAATCTTACTTTCCATTTTGGCTTGCTTGTGCTGTGTGTAACTACACAGATACGTTTAATACAAATTGAAAAGCTAGTTAATGTGATGGTCAAATCTTTAGTACTCATTGAACAATAACAAGTATTACAGAGTATTGAATTATTATATCCGTAAAGATTTCTTCACCAATGTCTCATGCCCTTTCCACGTCTCCAAAATAGTGCAGTAAAGTTTTACGAGGATGTTGTCGGGACTTGTAGAGAGAGGCTGGGCAGATTAGCATTTCATGCCTTGGAGCATAGGAGACTGAGGGGTGATCTTACAGAGGTGTTTAAAATCATGAAGGGCATAGATAAGGTGAATGCACACAGTCTTTTTCCAAGCATTGGGGAATCAAGAAGTAGAGGGCATATGTTTCAGATGTGAGGGGAAAGATTTAATAGGAACTTGACGGGCATCTTTTTCACACAGAGAGTTGTATGCACATAGAATGAGCTGCCAGAGGAAGTGATTGAGGCAGGTACAATAACAAAATTTAAAAGATATTTGGGCTGATACATGAATAAGAAAGGTTTAGAGGGATATGGCTCAAATGCAGGCAAATGGGACTAGCTTGGCTGGGCATCTTGGTCTGCATGGGTGATTTGGGCTGAAGGGCCTGTTTCCATGCTGTATAACTCTATGACCTGTGACTCTATAATAATATAATCTTCTTCCTAGGACGGCCATCAGGATTGAGGATAACTCTGCTTCCACTCTGGTTTTGGGGGTCCTGAAAAAATTGATGAAACCAGTGTGGGAACTATACACTCTTCCACAGATGAGGCAGGGTGTCCCTGATGGTGAGGGAGAGTACATAGCTTGTGAGGTGATAACTCCTTCTGCAGCTTATGCAGGACTTCCGTGTGCTCACGATGCATGGATATCAATACCACCCTGAAGGTTCCTTTCTCCACTCTGAGCATTCATAGGTTAGAGATTTTAAGGAGTCAGTGGGGTGGTCTTTCCCTCTGTCCACCTAATAATCCATTCCCATGATGATGCTTGGAATATACTGTCAATTTTGGGATTCTGGTGTTGAGCATGTGAATGGTGTGTCCTACCCAACGTAGCCAACAGAGAGCTTCAATACTGGGAATATTGGCCTAGAATTGATTTCATTGCCCTTTTCGTGAATTTGGAAGATTTTGCAGAGACAATGGTATCTTTATGGTATCTTTGCAGAGATGGTGGTATATCGATGGTATCTTTCTAGAGATGATGCCACATTGATGGTATCTTTGCAGTGTTGGTGATACATTGATGGTATCTTTCTAGAGATGGTGGAATATTGATGTATCTTTCCAGTGTCTTATTGTTCCTGCTTTGGGTAGTCCTGGTCTCAGGAGCATATAGAAGAGAGGTTGAGTAGACCATATGTTTTTGGCCAGGTCTAAGATCTTGCACTTCTCTTCAACTGACCGAAAACTGTGTCGGTGCATTATAATAAATGAAATCAGTGAGTCCATTACATGAATGACTGGTCAAAGTACACTAAGTTCTGGGATAACTGATTTCCATATGTGAAAAATCTAAGAAGACTAGGCCATACTCTCTGGCATTTAGAAGAATGAGAAGTGATCCCTTTGAAACATAAAACATTCTTGCAGGGCTTGACAGGGTAGGTATAGTGATGATGTTTCTCCTGGTGAGGTGTACACAACCTCGGATCAGTGTCTCAGGATAAGGGGATAGCCATTGAACACTGCGTTGTGAAGAAATTTCCTCATTCCTGCAATTCTCTACCCAAAAGAGTTTTGTAGGCTCAATTGCTGAGTCAAGACAGTCATTTTATATATATATATAAAGAGAATCAAGGGATATTTGGTTAGCACAGTTGCTGAGGTAAAAGTTCAGCTATGACCTTATGTAGTGGCTAAGCCCATGTAACGGGCCGAATGGCCTCCTCTTGTTTTTATTTCTTGTGTTTTTATGAATACAATCCATGATATCAACTGCAATAATAAGTTGGTAACCAAAAGAATGTATTACAGATTCTATATATGCAAAATTTTGTACACAGAATAAATGTATACTGAGATGGGCAGACGAGGAAAAAAATGAATATTCAATGGAAAGCATGACTCAATATGGGAATGATAATTGTAAGCCTTTTACCAATGTTAAAGGGTTTTACAGCACTTTTTGAGAAAATTAGACATTAATTTGAATTAAATGGTTGAATATTTGGACCTTCAAACAAATCAGGTAATTTAAATTACAGGATTGAATTCTGAAGAAGTGGGATTATTTTAGATGGGTATCTTCGTTCAGCATGGATGAATTGGGCTGAAAGGCCTGTTTCCATGCTGTATGATTCCATGGCTCTAAGTGGTTAGGTGGAAAGCAGCTGTACAGTTCACACAAGAAGTGCACTCAATCAGTTTTCGGATATAAAGTGCAATATATTATTGGGTGTCATTTTCTTAATTTCATTACATTTTATCTAAAACCATAAATAATGTGTTTAAACATCCTTCCATGGATAAAATTACATGCATTAAAGTGACAATGCAAGGGAATTGATTGCTTTTCCTGTTCTAGGCCTTATGGAGCAATATTCTGACATACACGGTACATAACGTGTCATGTGCGTTAGAATTAGTAATTTTATACCTTGTGTGTACTAGATGCACAGATGATTCAAAATTGTGCAAACCTACCTTCAGCTAACTGGAATTGAATAGCTTAGGGATGAGCACAATGTGTGCCGTTGGAATATTGTGCCATCAGAAGTGGAGGAATAAAGTGATGTCTTCATTGATGGGCTGGCAAAAAGACATCTAAATAACAGTGGTTTTCTAACTAAAACGGGCCATTTAATTTCACCCTGCAGGCAAGGCTACTCAAACCCAAGGCCCACATTATTTGAGAACTGTAAATTCACATTCAAAAATTGTAAAATTGGTGTTAACTGAGTAATGCATACTGAATTATGTCACAGTCAGCTTCAACTTTCCAGCTGGAATTAGCACCAAGTTATTTTGTGTTTTTCTTTATTTCCAAAACTGTCAATAATTAGACAAGAGTGGAAAGTCGAGAATGGGTCATTGAGGGATGTTGGTTTCCCTGTTGTTTGTGTTTTACATTTTATTCACACGGTAATACATCAATTCTGTTGGTCACAGGGAGGGTGGGTGGCTAGAAATGTTTCAGACCTCTGCTGCTTTGTTTAAGTGGAGATGGAGTAATATCAAACCACATTCTAATAAATTTGCCACAAACAATTTACAATCACTTCGTACTTGGCTTCTTTCATAAGTCTGCTATTATCTAGAATACAACTCAATGGTTAAACATCTGACAGTTACTGACAAAGGAAAGAGAGAGAAAAAATCAGCTGTGTTCCACCTGAGATGCTAAAGTCAAGTTTATTGTCATATGCACAAGTACATGTATAGTGGCATGCAAAAGTTTGGGCACCCCTGTTCAAAATTTCCGTTACTGTGAATAGCTAAGCGAATAAAAGATAACCTGATTTCCAAAAGGCATAAAGTTTAAGATGACACATTTCTTTAATATTTTAAGCAAGATTACTTTTTTATTTCCATCTTTTACAGTTTCAAAATAACAAAAAAGGAAAAGGGCCCAAAGCAAAAGTTTGGGCACCCTGCATGGTCAGTATTTAGTAACACCCCCTTTGGCAAGTATCACAGCTTGTAAATGCTTTCTGTAGCCAGCTAAGAGTCTTTCAATTCTTGTTTGGGGGATTTTCACCCATTCTTGCTTGCAAAAGGCTTCTAGTTCTGTGAGATTCTTGGGCCGTCTTGCATGCACTGCTCTTTTGAGGTCTATCCACAGATTTCCGATGATTTTTAAGTCAGGGGACTGTGAGGGCCATGGAGAAACCTTCAGCTTATGCCTCTTGAGGTAGTCCATTATGGATTTTGAGGTGTGTTTAGGATAGTTATCCTGTTGTAGAAGCCATCCTCTTTTCACCTTCAGCTTTTTTGCAGACGGTGTGATGTTTGCTTCCAGAATTTGCTGATATTTAATTGAATTCATTCTTCACTCTACGAGTGAAATGTTCCCCGTGTCACTGGCTGCAACACAAGCCCAAAGCATGATCAATCCACCCCTGTGCTTAACAGTTGGAGAGGTGTTCTTTTCATGAAATTCTGCACCCTTTTTTCTCCAAACTTTCCTGCGTCCTCACCACAAAATTCAGCGTCAGAAGTTTGCAAAGGAACATCTAAACAAGCCTGATGCATTTTGGAAACAAGTCCTGTGGACTGATGAAGTTAAAATAGAACTTTTTGGCCGCAATGAGCAAAGGTATGTTTGTATTATTGGCTTGAAACGTTAAATCTGTTTCTCCATCCACGGATGCCGCCTGACCTGCTGAGTACTTCCAGCATTTTCTGTTTTTATTTGCTATAGATAGTTACACAACAGTGACCAAGTAATGTAATTGTTTGTTTCCTTTCTGGTTTCTGCAATATATTTCTTTTCTTTCCACTTTATACTTATATGCTCACTTGAATATTCTCAGCACCCATCAGAGTCAAAGCAGGGCTTCTTTAATTGGCTTTGCATAACCCTTTGGATGCAGTGCCAGGAACAGAGTAGTAAACCAGAGATATAGTAATTGGTTGAGCAAGTTGTTCATATTTCTTACAGATTGAACTAGAAGTATTTGTGAAAGAAGTTTAACAGTATCTCAGCAATATATTTATGAGACAAAGGAGCAGAATTAAGCCATTTGGCCCATTGAGTCTGCTCCACCATTCAATCATGACTGATTTCTTTTTCCCTCTCAACCCCATTCTCCTGCCTTCTCACTGTAACCTTTGACGCCCTCACTAATGAAGAACCGACCAACCTCTGCTTTAAATATACCCAATTTATGCTAAAGCCTTAAATGGATTTTAGCTATCTTGTCGAGCCCATACATGCATGTGTTTAGAATTCGGTGGGATTGTTTTTATAACAACAAAAAATGCAATTTCATATGAGGAAGGGAAAGAAGACCCATTACACATTCCCATGCTTAACAGTTATTGTGTCTTTTTTAACATGTGACCAGATGGGAAATGTCATTGTGTGGTATTTGTATTAACATATTCTGAGTTGCAGCTGCTGTCAAAAGAAGTTTATGTGGGAAATAAAACAGAAAATGCTAGAACAACTCATCAGATTAGTCAGAACTGTGATGAGAGAAGCAGAGACAGCATTATCAAAGGCTTCTGTTGAAAAGTCTTCAACATGAAGTGCTGACCCTGTTTTTTTCTCCCTACAGGTCAGCCTGATCAGCTGAGAACATTCAGCATGGGTAGTACTAGAATCTGCTTTCAAATCAGAGTAAGTATTTTGCTTTAAAAAAAATTAGTCACTCCTGCAAATATTACGCAAGCATTTTTTGAAGTATTTTATTTCATCTCACGTCAGATTACCTTGAACATGTGTAAGTGCAGTAAAGGTATATAAAGAAAAAATACTAGTTCTTTCTAAGACATCAGAATTTCATGTGTGCTATTAGGTTTTTGTGGACGATTTAAAAAATAGGAACACAGACATTTTTCTTCCATTTAATCCATGAAATTCATGGCTTCTTGATCTATACCTCTATATCAAGAGATAAGGGAATCTAGTAGAGCTGTTTTGGAGGAAATTCATATTACCAGGGAGGAGGTATTTACAGCTATACAGCACATTAAGGTGGATAAATCCCTAGGGCCTGACCAAGTGAATCCTCGGACTTTATGGGAGGCTAAGAAGAAATTACAGTGGCCCTTGCAGAGATATTTGCCTCATCATTAGCCACTGATGAAGTTCCCCAACACTGGAAGGTGGCTAATGTTGTTCCGTTGTTGAAGAAGGGTAGCAAGGACAAGCCAGGGAACTACAGGCCGGTGAGCCTGACATCAGTAGTGGGGAGGTTACTGGAGGGAATTCTGAGGTTCAGAATCTATCAGCATTTGGATAGACAGAGTCTGATTAGGTGGAGTCAGCATGGCTTTGTGTGTGAAAAATCATGCTTGACGAACCTTTTAGTGTTTTTTGAAGAGTTAACCAAAAAGGTAGGTGAGGGTAGGCCAGCGGATTTGTCCATTTGGACTTTAGCAAGGCCTTCGACAAGGTCCCGCATGGTAGGCTGGTCTGGAAGGTTAGTTCCCATAGAATACAGGGAGAGATAGTTAGGTGGATTCAAAATTATCTCGGAGGTAGGAAGCAGAGGGTGTTGGTTGAAGGCTGTTTTTCAGAATGGAGGCCAATGACTAGTGGTGTGCCAAAGGGGTCGGTATTGGGACCCTTGTTATTCGTTATTTATATTAATGATTTGGATGCGAATACATAAGGCTTGACCAGTAAGTTTGCGGATGACACAAAATTGGGAGGTGTTGATAGTGAAGAAGGCTACAGGGGGATCTTGATCAGTTAGGGAAGTGGGTCGAGGAGTGGGAAATGGATCTCAATACAGATAAGTGTGAGGTGATGCATTTTGGAAAGTCAAACCAGCTTAGGACTTAAACTATGAATGGTAAGGGACTAGAGGGTGTAATAGAACAGAGGGAGCTCAGAGTATAAGTGCATAGTTCATTGAAAGTGGCATCACAGGTGGACAGGGTGGTGAAAAAGACATTTAGCACACATATAGTCAGGGCCTTGAGTATAGCAGTTGGGATACTATGTTGCAGTTGTATACAGTAAGTTGTTGGTGACGCTGCACTTGGAGTACAATGTCCAGTTTTGGTCACGCTGTTATAGGAAAGATGTGGTTAAACTGGAAAGAGTGCAGAAAAGATTTACGAGGAAGTTGCCAGGACTAGAAGGCCTGAGTTATAGGGAGAGGTTGGCCAGGCTAGGTCTTTATTCCTTGGAACATAGGAGAATGAGGGGCGACCTTACAGAAATGTTTAAGATTGTGAGAGGCGTAGAGAAGGTGGATGACAACAGTCTTTTCCCCAGGGTAGGGCAGTCCAAAACTAGGGGGCATAGATTTAGGGTGAGAGGGGAAAGATTTAAAAGAGACCTTAGGGGGCAACTTTTTCATACAGAGGATGATGAGTATATGGAACGAGCTTCCAGAGGAAGTGGTTGAGGCAGGTACAATAGTATAATTTATGAAGCACTTGGATAGGTACGTGGAGGGGTGGGGCTTAGAGGGATATGGGCCAAATGCAGGAAATTTGGACTAGCTGGGTGGGCACCATGGTTGGCATGGACTCGTTGGGCCGAAGGCCCTGTATCCATGCCGTGTTGCTCTATGATTCTAAACTTGCTAGTGAGAAACTTCAATAGATTTTTTATTTTTTCACTTCATATTATTTGAGAATTACACAAGGAGCAGATAGATGTCAGCCGTAAAACAGAATTTTAATGCCATGTGACTAAATGTGAAAAGATCCATTTTCTCTCCATTTGATAAGCAGGCAGAAAATAAATTGCAATGTTTGTTACAACATTTGCGCGACTGAACTGTTGATTGATCATTCACTAGAATGGTCATACATTCGAAGCAGCAACTCTCCTAATGTTATGTAATTGTCGTAAAGTCTTAAATCTCTCTTAAATTTTTAACAGACCATATCAAGTTTACAGATTTCAACACCAAACTTGACAAGTATTAAAGTTTTAGATCACATGACACAATTCAAGCTTAATATCTGATAGCCCTGATATTGAGACTGCACTATAATATGTATGTGATATTTAACATCTACCACTCACTCTAATACCTATTTATATTCTCTGGAAGTATGGTTTTCCTTGCCATTGTTCAACACCACCAAGAGGTGAATTTTGTTCTCTTAGGGATATCCTCATGGAGTTCCACTTAATCAAGACATTAAGAGGACAGGGATGCACAGATCTATGCACAAACACTTGCAAGAGCTCCCTTTGCTTGGGCATCTTGGAGCTGTAAAGTGATGTCTTGCATGTATATTTGTGGAGTAAATTTCCAGATGCCCTTTTGGTAAGAACATTACTTTTTGTTGGAATTGTGCAGATTAAGCAGATCATGAAGTCGAGCATCAAGTAATGTTATTTTGAAGCATAATGCCTCATCCAATGGTCTTTCTTAACTTCACACAGCTGAACATATGTTCAGCAGCTAGAAAGATTCCCCTTGACAGTACTAGTTAAAATAATCATCAACTCCTTACAGGTTAATCATTGATTGATTATATCTAGCTTGAACCTACAAATGTTTCCTATTTTCTATAATTGTTCCAAGTCACAATAGTCTACAGGGAATCTAATGGCAGGGCTGAAGTATATTTTGCTGATTTCATGCAGTAGAAACTCATCCTTGGTCATTTTGCCAAACATGCCACATGGCTATGCATTGTACTCAGCTTCTGAAATGTGGAGATTGGAGACACATGTTGATTAGCTTGCTATATACTGAAGTAATAATTCCATCAGTATTAAACCTCTTTGTCTTCACAGTTAGCCCCACACCTGTGGACTGCAATGTTCTTCATCTGATGCATATTCAGCTTCAGCTACCTCTGTCTTCTGTAGTAATTTATATAATTTCTCCATTGGGGATAGTGCCTCCATTTGTTAATTTTAGCATTTAAGAGTAGATACAATTTTAAAGCAGATGACTTCTTTGATAAATACAGTAGGAACATATACCCCACAATCTGCAGATTAACGTATCTAAGAACTCAACACTAGCAACTGCTTGGAGTCTTCTTATATCATTCATCATAATGATAGCTGAAACTTGCCAGATACAGGAGATGGATTTTTAATGTTGTGTCCTTGCAGTCACAAGCAGTTTCTGATGCTGAGCTGGTCTCATTGTTACAGTGAGTAACAGGAATAAGAATATTTAAATTTGTTTACACTCTTCATTTGAATGTTTTTCCCCCAAGGGTGATTTTTGATGATCCTTTTCTCAATGTAATAATTTTATGAGATGAAAATAAACACAATTTTAATATATGTCATCTCACACCATTGATACTAGAAGTTAAATGAATGATCACTCGGATACTTTGAAGTCAATTGAAATCCCAAGGGCACTTTATGAACATTCTGAAAATCAAAAAAAAAACTGCAGATGCTGGAAATCTGAAATAAAAACAGAAAATGCTCAGCCTCTGTGGAGAGAGAAAATGAATTAATGTTTCAGGATTACCAGCATTTACTTTTTCTATTTGTAAACATTCTTCATCCTCTGCCATTCACTCCCCTGTTCTCCCTTCATCATGTAAATACTTCATTTTCCTTATGTCAATAATGAATGTAGTCAATATGGCTAACCAAAGAGCTAAGTTTAACCTGTTCAAAGCAAGCAACTATCCATCTTGCTCTCTCAAGTGGAAGTCACAAGGATTTCATTCTTCCTAGATATGACACTGACCATCACATTTTTAATGCTGCTCAATTTGACCAACTCAGCATATGTGGAATCAAATGTGAAACATTCTGGTCACTATGGCTCCATGACATTCCAGGTATTAGATTCATTATTCTCCTGATCTTTCAGGCCAGTGAGCGGTCTTAATATGCAAACATAAGAGACTGCAGATGCTGGAATCTGGAGCAACACATAAAAAGCTGGAGGAACTCAGCGGGTCAGGCAGCATCTTTGCAGGGAAATGGACAATCAACATTTCAGGTCGTGACCCTTCATCTGGACTCCAGATGAAGGGTCCAGATGGAGGGTCTCAACCCAAACTGTGGACTGTCCACTTCCATCCATAGATGTTGCCTGCATCTTAATATCTTGAAATTAAGACTGATGTCAGAATGATGTTGTCTGAAAATTGGTGAAATCGTATTAAAAGCCATGATCTGTGATTTCAATGGACTCAGACGTGTTTACTTTGAAAATGTTAGCACTTAATTTGAAATAAGGAATTTAAAAGCAATTCCTTAATCAATTGTTTGTTATCGTTTGTGTAGTGCAATTTTAAGCCTTTGTAAATAAATCAGGACAAAAAATTATTGTAATTTTGAACCTTGTTTCAGTGTGGAAATACTTTTAATTCTGTAAATTAGTAAGAATTTGTGTCCTAGCCAGAATTTTCTTATGCTTCTTTCTGGCTGACCTCATTCTGTGATTGTAAACATATTAGAGGACTCATCTGGTGCACAACTGTCCATTGTAAGAGATGGAAAATTACAAATGTTTGCATTCCTTTTTATTTCAATTTAAAGTAATAGCTCAGGGCTACCAAGTATCTTGTTAATCCATACATCTATTTGCAGTAATTGTCTTTTCCTACATTAAAGTAATAGCATATAGGCAGAAAGAAGAACATTGGGTGAGATTGTGTTGACCCAGTGCCCTGCTCAGAATCAAAGCCTAGAGCTCCCCTCACTGCAGTCCCCTCCCCACCCTGCTGACCAACACCTGCACTTACCTGGGCCAGATGCAGAAATTTTAAATTTAAATTAAATTTTATTTACAGCGTGGTAACAGGCCCTTCCGGTCCAATGAGTCCGCGCCGCCCATTTTAAACCCAAGTTAACCTACCCCTACGTCTTTGGAATGTGGGAGGAAACCGGAGTACCCAGAGGAAACCCACGCAGACATGGGAGAACGTACAAACTCCTTACAGACAGCGACGGGAATCGAACCCCGATCACTGGTGCTGTAATAGCGTCGCACTAACCGTTATGCTACCGTGTCGCCCTCCCGTTCCGTGAGATCAAACTCACTGGCCCGCCACACAATGGAGTCCAATAAAATGGTACAGACAGCTGTGCTGTGTAGAGGCCCTACCTCTGAAAGCTGAAAAAGCTGGGATAGGATTTTACTGGCAGTGAAAGCTGTCATTGATTTTTAAGATTTCTAAGTGTCTTGAAAATTGCCTCTGAATATTTAAAGTTGAAATAAATAATTATAAAGATGATTAACTAGAACACATAAAGATACCTAACAAGTACTAAAAATACTAAATTAAGATAAAATAACATGCAAAAAAAGTAAAATATCTTCCCTTGCCTCCTAATCCATTGCCTTGAAATCAGTGGGATCCCAGAACCTACACCACATTTGACCTGGTGGGTGACATGAGAGGTAATTCCCTGGTGCAATGCTGTGGACTCCCAGCAAGACTGGACTCTCCCACTGGACTACATGCGGAACTGATGGACTTGGTCTTTTCAATTTGTTGGTATTACCCGGAAATTTTGAGCTTCCTGGTGAACATGCAGAAATCCATCACTTTGTTCAGTTTCAATAGCTGAATGTTAGCCTTTCCAGTCAGAACCATCAGAAGATGTTAGTGTAATCTTTATCCCTACAGCATTTAGCAAATCTCATATTGAAGGCAACATTGCAAACTTGTCAAAAATTGTCCTTGTTTGACAGAGATGCGAAATGATATGAATGAAATGGAAGAACTATCAAATAAGTCTTGACGTTTGCCTTGATATTAATCGTACTCTGTTGATTCTTGGATGAGAATGATTTGATCTAAGCTCAAAAATGTGAGCACAGGAGACCCTGAGCACTGGTACAAAATGGTTGCCACTTCAACAGTTGCCACTTGATCCAATTAAACCGGATTCTTGATCCAATTCCTGTATATCCTGTATATATGGTCCAAACACATTAACCTTTGACATATTTATTAAATCAGCAATGTTACATTTTAAAAGAAGATCTCTCAGTTTTGGTGACAAAAATATAAAAGTGATATAATTTTAATGGAAAAATCTTTCCCCAGACTATATCCATATACTGTATAGAAGTCCCATCATGCATGACTATCTAGGTAACACGCTGCTGAATTGATCATTAAACAGTTCAGTAATTCTGAAATGATTAAAAATGACTGGAAAAATATCTAGATATTCTGTTGTTTTTCAGATCAATTTGCATTTATATATCTCCTTTAATGCAATAAACCATCCCAAAATGATTATTATGAGCATTTTCAAACAAAATTTGAGACCAAGGCATTTACGATAATATTAGGACAGATGAACAAAAGCTTCTTCAAAGAGATAGATTTTAAGGACATCCTAAGGAAGGGGATATAGAGGCAGGTGCACTTAGGGAGGGAGTTACAAAACTTAGATAGCCTAATGCACAGCTTAAAAAAACTGAAGAGAAAGAATATGGCTGAAGTCATCTAGTTTTTTTTATAGTATTTTCTCATCTCTCAAGATCTTTGACACTGGTCTCATTTTTGCATTAATTTCTCCTCAATGCTAATGCTTTCCATGGCCACTTTGTGCTGCAACAATGGTCATTTCTGGCCATAACATCAGTTTTAAAATCAGTGGGGCTAAATTGGATAGCCCAAACAAATTGGCAAAAGGGTTTTTAATGCCAGATTATGCTGTAATGCAGGCTAGCTTGTGTTCTTTATGGTGCTGCAATTTGTTATGATATCTGTGTACTCTTTGTGTTCATATTGTTACCTGCTAGCCCCACTTAAACATTACCCTTTGGAATCATTGTTTGAGCATATTATTGATCTGCTCTGTCAGACATTTTGTGTCATCTTGGCTCTTGTGAACTCCATATGTCTGCATGGTTTGCAGGTCAGTCAGGACCCATGTTCTCAGTGGATAATTCTTGTTGCTCAGTAGTCTTTGGTTTCCTGTGGCAGCTGAAACACAGTTGGCCCAGCAGACTAACACAGAGTGTACATGCTGGGCATTGACCTGCACAATGCAATGTGCATGACCACGCAGCAATTGCACATTCACAAAGGGGAATCTCTTTCAGTCATGTTACATGGCAGGATTCATATGCTGATTAGCTAAAGCACTCAATATGCAGTTGATGCTGCCCCATGTACTGGCAAACCAACAAGCTTGGCCTACCTGCTATTGCTTTGCAAGGAGCAATGAAATGAAGTTTCCTCTTTCAATAGAGAAGCTCCATGCACTGCAAACTGCAGTCATTAATATCTCCAATATCACCCTCGACAGGGCTAGAATAATGAAAGTTCATGTCCACAGGCACCTTGATGGTCATTGGTACTTCTATGCAAAATGAAATGTTGTGAGTTAGAAATTTGGTTTGGAAGAGTTACTCCGTGTGGGCTTTTGCTTTTTCATAATGGTCACAGAGATTTTTCAGACGAAGCATGCAGTATTGGTTTAGTAGCCTCGTTCTCTTGCAATCATGATATCTACAACTGCAAACCCAGTCTATATATTTCAATAAGAAGCGCCTTAACTTCTAACATTTTGGCAGATTTTGGGCAGGGTGTCAAGCGCAACATCCTGTTTATAAGTTCCATAAAGTACAGCATGTCTCTTTATAAAAGTAACACAGAATCATTTCAGCAATACAGTGAACTACTTTGTTAGGTGAAGCAGTGGTGGAGTGGAGTTTGGTTCATATAGCTCACAATCAAAGCCAAACAACAAATATTTAATACGGATCTATTTTGGAACAGTTAGTGTTTTAACATCCTTTTGAATGAATATACTACCCTTATGAGGAAGCTAAAGCTTTCGGCAATAATGTATCACAGCTGAGCATTTGGCATATTGGCAACATTATCAAAAAGATGCTATCATTTTGGGTTTTTTTAAGGAAGCTCACAACAAATAACTCATGTAATTTATGGATTTCCTGCAACAGATTTTATTAATAGAAGTCCACAATAAATGTAAAGCTGATGGAGGGAAAGAAGAAATAATCATTTCCCACAATTACAGTCATAGAATTTCCCATGCATGCTGTTTTTAAAAGTGAAAAGCATACAATGGTTCCTCCACTTGTGCAAATACCATTGGTTTGGAGCAGGACTAACCAAACATGTTATGGTGCTTAAACAGAAAATGCTAAAAATACTCAACTGGTCGTGCAGCATCTGTGCAAAGAGAAAGAAAATTAAAGTTGCTGGTCTGCAACCCTTTGTCAGGTTTTAAGTAAGTGCAAATAATTTAATCTGTTTAATTTTCTGCACCTACAGCTGTCTCCTCTGCCTTAAGGAGACCTTTTGCTGTTTACATCCACATGTCTACAAGCATAATCAGGAGCTTCTAGTCATTTACCATTTTAAGTCCCTGCCACCACACTGGCTTCTTTATTCTTGGTCTCTTAGATTAGTCCCACAAAGCTCAATAGATGTTTGAAGGAAACGCCTCATCCTTTAACTAAGCACATTGTAGTCTACTGAACTCCACATTATTCCAGATCATATTTATTGCTCCCATTTTTTAGTAGTTGTTGCTTGTGATTCTACTCTTGCTAATCCCACCTCCTTCAGACCCATCTGCTGTGTTCTCAGTTATCATAATACTTTTGCCATTTAGTCATTCCTGCCTTCCAATGGATCACAGACCTTTCCATTTCTAATACTATCCCCTCCCCTTTCCCTGCACTGTTCTTGTTCAAAACCTTTTCCAATAATGATGAAAACTGAGAGACTGGAGATGTTAATTCTGTATCTCTCTTCATAAATATTCACAGATTTCCAGCATCTGTTGGACTTTGTCTTTAATCAGGTTAATACTCTTGAGGGTTTTGTGCCAAATATTCTTGTTGTGCATTTTGGTATCAGTTTGCATATAGCTCAAATAACTAATATAAACTTGGTGTTTTCTTTTACCTTCTGGAAAGAATCCTATTCAGGTTTCTTATATGTGTGGAATCTCAAACAGGAGAAATGTGAAATGTAACACAGACAGATCTTGGTCATCTGGGACTAATGGGGTGAATTTCTGGGATAACTTGCGAGGAGTCATGGGTTACAGATGATTGGCAGCATACGCAAACACATTTAAAAGTTCCTCATCACATTTAAGTGGAGCCTAGGGATGACAGAATTTCATTTTTTGAAATATTAAAAAAACACACAAGCAATGAATATGCCTCCTCAGCTCTGAATATGGGAACAGCATAATTTATATATTGACGTCAATGTTGCTGACACTGATATAATGATAGATATATTATTAAAACCAGTGGAAAACCTTACAGCACATTAGGTACACTAGCAGCAGGAAAATTAAAGAGGCAACTGAAATGATTACTCATGACAGAGATACGTTATTGAATGAAAACCAAGAAGAAGTGTTCTTTATATGGTCATAAATAACTGGAGATATGTCTATTGAACTTGGAAACAAGAGCAACAAACTCAATAATATGACTTCAGTGTCATGTGTTCACTAAGTTATATAGTCCTTGCATTAATTATCCTCATTTCATCTTCAGTCACATACTTATTGGTAAAAAGTTGAGCATTTAATTAATTTGTGATTGATTGTTAACAAGCTCTGCATTAAGAGAAATTCCAAAAAGAAAACTGCAAATGTTGGAAATCTGTAATAAAAACAGAAAATGCTGTAAATACTCACCTGGTTAGGCAGCATCTTTGGAAACAGAAACTGAGTTTCAGACTGGAGATTCAGTGTCTAAAGTTACTGCCGTAGGATCTTTGACCTGAAGCATTAACTCTGTTTCTCTATCCGAAGGTACTGCCTGACTTCCGGCATTTTCTGTTTTCATTCCACAGTGTACAATTTTTCACACATCTTCTATAACACACAGTATTCTCAAACAAGACAGCTTTGTGAAAAACACTATGATGCTGGAGGAACTCAGCAGGCAGCATCCATGGAGAAAAGCAGGCAGTTAGCGTTTCGGGTCAGGACCCTTCTTCAGGACTGAAGATAGGAAAAGGGGAAGCCCAATATATAGGAGGGAAGAGCAGAGCAGTGATAGGTGGACAAAAGAGGGGAGGCGGGGTGGGCACAAGGTGGTGATAGGTAGATGCAGGTAAGAGATAGTGAGAGGAAGGTGCAGGGGAGGAGGGGAGAGCAGATCCACCAGGGGATGGATCAAAGGTAAGGAGACAGAGGGAAAAAAAGGGGTAGAAAAAAGAGAGATAGGCTAGGAAAAGGAAGAAGAGGAGAAACATTCCAGCATCTGCAGTCCTTTGTTTCTCCAAGTGGTTATCTCATCAGAGATCTACCTTCCTTAGGTATGTTTTTAGACTCACAGGGATCACTTCATGAGCTGGTATTCACAGAATGGTAAGAGGCTAACAAAGAGTTGATTGTCTTCCCTACCGCACCGTTAACCCCAGTCACACAACTGGCCACCAAAAGCACCTGCTTCAGCCAATAGTGCCCTTTCCACAATGCACAGTGGGCTCTGATGGCTATTTTAAGACTGAACTGTTCAGAGTGTGTACTATGATTTTCAGGATGCAAATGATTTTCAGGATGCAAAATGCAAGTTTGCACCTCTTACTTTAAAACAATCATTCATCACCACCCCGACCCCATCCACTACCACTCATCACAACTTCGCCCTTGTTTTTTTTTCTCTTTTTTCAGCAAGTAAAGAATTAACGGTGGCACTGCAACTGTGCTCCAGTCAAACCTCAGGTTGTTGCCTTGCTAAGCCAGCTCCCATAATGGCTTTTGTTAAGTTTGCCAAGGAGTTAGTAGGATGCCACAGCAATCCAGCAATCAGTTCTCCAACAAATTACTAGGGAAGCTGCAGCCCCACACCAGAGTAGTAGCAGTGGTTTCATAAAACAGAAACCTGCTCTGCTCAGAATGAAAGTAATTGCCCTCCCACTGATGCCACTCTGCTAGTGCATTCACTGCGGCCAGAAAGTTAACCAGCAGTGGGGTTCTGATAACAGCCCTGTAGACTGCTGGGTGTTACAGCCCACCAACACATTAGCTGTGCATGTGCTAATGCCTTTGCCAGCCTAGGAATCACCAGAAAACACATGTCACAAAGGTAACATGGATGACATTGTGGAACTGAGTAAACTTCTCTGGTGCAGAAATAACCAATGATATGGCTCAAAATTTTGCACTATTTGAATCTTTAAATTGGAACTGTTAGTGTTGAAGCCTAGATACACTGATAATGTTACTTTCTAAATTTAGTAAAATGTCCTACACACACACACACACACACACACACACACACACACACACACACGTAAAAACGCCCAAAACACAGACAGCTTTGGAATCCAACAAAAGCTTTCCCTTCTCTTCTGATGTAAACACCAACCAAGTTTGAGAGTTAGTGCATGTTAGTTGACCCAGATACCATGTTCAACATACTTTAACCATGTTAACTCTATTCATTGGCCTTCCTACTCCATTCCCATTGTATTAAAGTCCTCATTGACTAGATTGGCAGAAAGTGGTTGAAGTGGATAATTGTGCTCCAAAGCAAACTGTTGCTATAAAAATTAAAGGAATATAATGGCAATGGCAATACAACCTACTGTATGAAGAATGGAAATTCACTGATAAATTTGAGTTCAGGCACTCTCCCCAATTATGCATGTGATCTTACAACATTCTTGTCCGGTTAGATAGTAAATAATAGAAGAAAGTACTGTATATCTCATCAGGAGAGCCCAAAAGACAAATGGTTTCACACAGGAACCTACCCAGTCAAGCATATCTGGAAGAGCAGTGTAAATATTAGAAGGTGAAGTTCCAAATCTTCACAAAGTTTTGGGCAAATAGATCTGAATGTTCTCCTGCACAATATCCATTTTGTGCTAAAATGATCTCACAGACAACAATATGATAACCTTTTTTTCCAAAATTAGTTGAATATTAAATAGTGAAGCTTTATAACATTTGTATTAACTTTACAGTCTGGTGTGTTTCTGCATCAATGTTTTGAGGGTTAACAGACATACAATGCATCCGTGGCAATCCAGCAATGAGTTTGTTCCCTCAACTTGTCCTATGGTGTAATAGGTCTGCATCTGAATAGTGTGGAGAAGCTGATGCCAACACTGTCTGATGTGATCTCATGTTTCCTAGCAATCTAAGGCTGCCTGTCTCTTGATGGCTGTAATTATATATCATCTTTGGATCCTCTATATGCCAGTCGAAATAGGTCTTAATATTCATCAGCAATCAGTGCATGTTACAACATTCAGTTCTTAACCTCTAGGAATCCCTAACTTCAGTGAGACATTGTAAAAATATGGGGAATTTGTACAAGTTGAAAGGTCTATCAGCTATTTTCAGCCAGTGACTATCTCCATTAATTTGGCTGAATCTTTGCAAATCTTTCTTTTGTTCAGCAAGAAGACCATAAATGGTTTAATTTTCTGTTATCTATAGAGACCGATTTCTTGGTTATTTTTGGGCACTGCACTCATTTTATAACAATCCTGTATAAAAACAGAAAATGCTGGAAATACTCAGCAGGTCAGGCTGCACCTATAGGAAGAGAAACAAGTTTCTTTTGTCCCCTTTTCAGTTCTGACGTAGGGGCTCTGACCTGAAACATTAGTTCTGTTTCTCTTCCCAAAGGTATGGCCTGACCTGCATTTTATGTTTTTGTCTTAGGTTTCCAGCATCTTTTTGATTTTCACTTCTAACAATCCCTCCTTCATTTGCTTTTAATGGGGTTAACCCAATGATCCCACAATGATCCCAACATGATCCCACAAATAGCAATGTGATAAATTATTAAAATTATTTAGCCCTGTTGAATGATGTGGAACCAAATTTTTAACATTACATTGAAGACTTGAGCACTGCTCAGCAATCTTTCTCTCCAAAAAACTAATTTTATATGTAGGTTGTTATTCCTTCAAACCATCACCTGTGGCCCAGCTGTGCCATGCTTCCTGCTTAGAAGATTATGAGTTCAAATCCCATTCCAGAGACTTGAATACAAAGATTTAAGGCGAAGCTTGTGTGTGGGTCTGAAGGAACATTGCACTCTTCAAGGTCTTTACTGTCAGATATGTCCAACCTCTTACTATAGGACCACTTCCCATTTCTTCAGGATGTTCAAAGAGCATCCAGAGAAGCTTGGAGTTTGCTTTCAACTCATCCTGCAGTCCACAAACTTGGTTTAAAATGTGTGATCCTGCTTTAAGCAGATCTGACCAAAGAAAATTGCCAGTCAACTGAAAGCAAACCTTGACCCTAAAATCTTGGCCAGCTTCTATGTTTTGGACTCATTTCACACCAGCCACCTAAAACAAAGAAATTAATCCAATAATAAGACACAAGAATGAAAATTCTGTGTCTCCAAACAGTCCAAAGTATTAATTCCAAACAGTAACAAGAATAAAGCTTGAAGGAAGTTAGAATTAAATATTTAAAGCATTGTTAAGTGGCTTATAAAGCACAATTGTTTAAATCAGTCTATTTTTTCATTAAATGTTTACCATGATATACCCTGCTACCCTCTGGAGCACAGGCTGACAACTTTTGCTTCTGACATTATTACCATGTTTGATCCCCAGAATATAACATCTAATAATTTCAGATGAACTTCAATTTATTTTATAATATTAGTCAGTTCCTTCTGGGATTCCTCATGGGTTTGTTTATAAAGATCCTGATACAATCAGACATTCTGAAACAAGACACATGCACAGCCCTTTTGACTGAGACTGTGTGCACAGCTGTCAAAATGTGCGGCAGAATAATATGATTGCATGTAGTGTTAAAAAATAGGAAAGAAAATAACTGCGTTAAGAAGCCCATTTATTGATCCTGGAATGTCAGAAATACTTTAAGCAAATTTTGTACTTTAGCAGTTCAGACAGTGCAGGAAATGAAGCAGCTTGACAGTGCACATAAATTCCCTCAATGGCTCTGATAATGACCAGATTATCTGTTTCATGATGTTCATTGAAGGATAAGTATTGTCCAGATACTGCTGAAAGTCAAGGCTGACACCATAGTGTACTACTGAGAGAGTGCTGCACTGTTGGTGCAAGGTCATAATGAGGTAGATTGTGAGGTCAAGAGTCCATCTTATTGTACTAGGGAACTGTTCAATAGTCTTATAACAGTGAGATAGAAGTTGTCCTTGAGCCTGGTGGTATGTGCTTTCAGGATTTTGTATCTTCTGCCCGATGGGAGGGGGAGAAGAGAGAATGTCCGGAGTGGGTGGGGTCTTTGATTATGCTGGCTGCTTTACCGAGGCAGCGAGAAGTATAGACAGAGTCCATGGAGGGAAGGCTGTCTTCCGTGATGTGCTGAGCTGTGTCCACAACTCTCTGCAGTTTCTTGCAGTCCCGGGCAGAGCAGTTTCCATACCAAGCCGTGATGCATTCAGGTAGATGGTGCATCAATAAAAGTTGGTGAGTGTCAAAAGGGACATGCCAAATTTCTTTAGCCTCCTGAGGAAGTAGAGGCACTGGTGAGTTTTCTTGGCCATGGCGTCTACGTTGGAGCTAATAGTTAAATATATCTACAAGTAGTGTCCTCGTCTGAGTCCTCGAGACTCTGTCAGCAGTACAGATATCCAAGGAATTTTGTTTGCTATAATGAGGGCACCTCCCTCTCCATTCTTGTTTCTCATACAGAAAGTTCAGAAACATTCATTCATTCAGAAACAGTTTCTTCCCCTCTGCCATCAAATTTCTGAATGGTCCATGAACACCCCCTTGTTATTCCTTTCTCTTGCACTATTTATTTTTGTAATTTATAGTAATTTTATGTTTTTGCACTGTACTGCTGCCACTAAACAACAAATTTCACATCATTTAAGTCAATGAAAATAAATCTGATTCTGATTCTGATTCTGAAAGTTGAAAGTTAAAGTAAGTCTTGATGTGGTGGACGTGCAGCGGATGTTTCCTCTTATGGGAGAATCGAGATCTGTGAGTCATTGTTAAAAAATAAGGGTTCACCCATTTAAGACAGAGATGAGGTGAAATTCTTTCTCTGGGTATCCCATATGTTTGGAATTCTATTCCTTAAGAAATGGTGGAAGCAGAATTTTTGAATATTTTTAAGACAGAGGTTGATAGATTCTTGATAAGCAAAGGGGTGATAAGTGACTGAAGGTAGGTACGAATATGGAATTGAAGTTACACTCGTGTCAATCATTTTGAATGGCAAATGAGGCTTGATGGACCAAATGATCTCCTCCTGCTCCTAATTGATATGTTTGCTTGTTCATATGAGTGTCATTTGAAGAATCCTTAGAGCTGACTGGGAGTTTTGTGTGGAAAGAGGTATACAGAAAACAAGATAAAATGAGGATGGAGAGGTGGTTTAAATTTGGGACCATTGTTTTGAGTTAGTTTCAAATGTAGGGATGAAATTTCACATTACCCTCTGTTTAGTTTTATTACTTGGCTTGTTTTTTTCATCTTGGAGGAATCCATGATGCAGGAATATTCCATCTAGCAGGCAATAATTTTTATTGAGAGCAGTGATCCCAAAACCATTATCTGTCTGACAAATAAATTTTAAAACCATGAACTCTCTAATATGAAGCTTAAGTCCAAATGAGCTCCTCATAAGACTGAAATAATCTTGCAGTAATTGTAAATTCCTCATGTTATACACTTCCAGTTCTTTGTCCTTTTCTCCTTCAGGTCAATGATAATTAGTAGGAGGGAAGTGAGCCAAGAGCCAGATTCTTAGCTCTGTTATGCAAGAACAAAATGTTCCAGGGAATGGTTTACTCCCATTACTAAATATAAAGCAACAAATTGATTCAGCAGTAATAAATTACAAAAAGTGTTCAATTTGTTCTTGTTAAGAATAAATACTATAATTTATATATAGACATTGTGTGGATAAAAATACTCAGTAATCTTCTGATCACTCAAGTGATCCTCATATCTTACTTAATACATATTGAGGAATAGTTGTTTTTCTTTGTGGGAAACTGGCAGAGTGTTGAAAAGCAGAGTGGAGAGCTCAGGCTAATACCAAATAGAAATTTGACAATTTTTGTCTCTCTATGTGGCTCACTGCTCCGTTCCTTCTTCACAGGCACCAAAGCACTTGGCCCTGGGAGATAGAGAGGATAACTGTAATCGTGAGGAGCAGGATTGTGGGTTGTATAGCGACAATCCTGCTGTGAATTCAGTGGAAACACTTTTGTCCTTGTTCCAAAGACGTGCAAACCAAAACACTTATTTCTACAAAGGTCACCTGCTAGATTTCCATAAATCCAAGAATTCACTCACTGGTGCTAATCTTTGCCAACAAACTTCATCCATTATTTATCACTTACTTTGTGGAATCTTGTGTTGTCCTTAATAGCTGAGAGCAGAACGATCATTTACATTCAATTTTCATTTCTTCATGAAGTCGAAAACTAAACTAAGGCTTCCTTTTCAAAGATGTTTAGATTCTGGAGGCAAAATGGTAGCTATTTATTTGGAAATGATGTAATAAAAAATAATTTTAGGTCAGATTTTGCAGCAGCAGTCATTCATCACATTTTTCTTTGTGGAGCTCTACTGTGTGCTTATTGGCTGTTGTATATCCCTGGATCACAACAATGACTCCAATTCATTGACTGTGAAGCCCACGAAGCTACTGTGAATGGTGCTATGTAAATGCAATATTTCTCAAACAAAAATATAACTTTCATTAAATGACAATTCCAGCTAAACTTCTTTTAGACTGCACAAAATATGCTCAGGTTAAAATTCTATTAGTTTGACATATTGGAAATGATGGGTCCATTTTTAAAGTAAAATAAGATTTGTTTGAATACAAACCCCATGTGTTACAAGTGTAGATTAATTACATAGGCAATGTATAGTATTTGAAGTTGATTAATCTTGCAAGTTTACTGCACTCAATATGTCGTCTGAATAGTATATCTGAAAAATAAACCTGGAGCATGGTATATATTGATTAGATCAGGCACAAAGAATGTGTTCATTTGAAAGACAATTAGCCAGATATGAAAACATTATATTGAGATATGATATTCTAACCATCTAGATGAGCTATAATGAAGCAGTCAGAGAACTCTAAAAATTAGTAAGTAGCAATAACCTTGATCCCAGCGAATCTAAAATTGCTCTCGGAATTTCATGGAACATCTGAAATGGTGTTCCCACAGGCTCATAAATGACTTTCATTACTATTTATTTAAAAATTAAACTTTAATTCAGTCCTTTGAAAGTGTTCATTTAATTCAGCAGAAACATTGGTTATTTTTTCAGACAGTATATTTGATGAGACTTTTTATCTCCACTGCATTAACATTCTTACTGGCTTCCACAGCTGCTGAAAGACTAATTTGCATGCAGTTGGCTTTCTTTCCTCTTAAATTAATAAAACTTTTCCAATTGTGGCATGAATCAGCACAAAACTTAGCAAATAGCATATCCAGACAGAAGAGACTGCAGATGCTGGAAATCTGGACCAACGAACACAAAATACTAGAGGAACTCATTAGGTAGGGCAGCATCTATGGAGGGAAATGAATAGTTGACGTTTCGGGCTGAGACCCTTCATCAGGACCGGAAAGGAAGAAGGCAGAAGCCAGAATAAAAGGGTAGGGGGAGGGGAGGAGCACGAGCTGGCAGGTGCGCAGCCATTAGCTTTTCCACCAGACTGCAACTCATATTTGACATACAAGAGCTGCAAAATTATTATGTATGATTAGTATCTGCGGAAACTGTTTTATCCAGCCTGTAAGAAAGAAAATAATGTTTTTCACAGCACCTTTCATGAGCCTAGGACTTAACCAAAGAGCTTCACAGCTAAAGAATTGTGTTTTTAAAGGTTAGTTGTCCATTGTCATCTCTGCAGAAGCCAGTTTGCGACAGCAATGATCATTAGTAAATCAGGGTACCCCCTCTTATTCTGATTGTCATTTGTGGAATCGTGGTGCATGAAAATCAGCTTTCATATTTCTTACTTTACAGCAGTGTCTCCTTAAAATAACATCTCAGGTTGTAAAAGAAACTATATAGGAAGCAAGTTTTCTTTTCTCTCTATCTCTTTAAAATTCACCTCATCTCAATGATTGCATTGGTTTATAGCTAATTTTATCTTAAAATGTCTTTTCCTTCCTGAATGAAATGAATGATAGGAAGAGGAAATGGGGATGGAGGAGAACATTAGAATAGATCAAAGAGAAATAAGTTAACTGAAGAGCATCCAAAGGATAATAGAGAAAGGATGAACATAATGTTGTAAAATGAAATTGAATAATGTTTAAGGTAATAGTATTGAATTGTTATGGCAATAGCTATGTCTGCCCTATGTGGTGGGCACTGTACTATTAATACATATTTTTGTATCCCAGTGTCCAAGCTGGAAAGGAATAAAAAAATTGAAACCAAAAGTCAGCTCTGGGCTGAACCACCCAGAAGTGTAATACTGAGTATTGTAAATTTATCATATCAGTGTATAAAATCATGAGGGATAGAGATTGGATGAAAGCACATTGTCTTTTTCCCAAGTAAGGGGACTCTTTAAGACGTGAGGGAGGCAAAAGACAGGAAGTTATAGACTGGTTAGCCTGACCTCAGTGGTTAGTAAGATCTTAGGTCTATTATTAAGGATGAGGTTTCAGGGTACTTGGAAGCACATGATAAAATAGGCTGAAATCAGAATGGTTTCCTTAGGGCAGATATTGCCTGACAAATCTGTTGGAATTCTTTGAGGTAGTAACAAGCAGGATAGACAAAGGAGAGTCATCAGATGTTGTTTACTTGGATTTTCAGAAGGCCTTTGACAAAGTGCCGCACATGAGGCTGCTAAACAAAATAGGAGCCCATGGTATTACAGGAAAGGTACTAGCATGGATAGAAGATTGGCTAACTGACAGAAGGTAAAGAGTGGGAATAAAGGGGGCCTTTTCTGGTTGGCTGCCAGTGACTAGTGATGTTCCACAATGGTCGGTGTTGGGTCCGCTATTTTTCACGTTATATGTTAATATTCTGGATTGTTGGATTTGTGGCCAAGTTTGCAGATGATACAAAGATAAGTGGAGGGGCAGGTAGTGTTGAGGAAGCCGAGAGTCTGCAGAAGGACTTAGACATGTTGTGAGAATGGGCAAAGAAGTGGCAGATGGAATACAGTGTAGGGAAGTGTATGGTCATGCACTTTTTTGAAGGAATAAAGGTGTAGACTGTTTTCTAAATGGGGAGAGAATTCAGAAATTGGAGGTGCAAAGGGACTTGAGAGTCCTAGTGCAGGATTCCCTGAAGGTTAACTTGCAGGTTGAGTCGGTAATAAGGAAGGCAAATGCAACATTAGCATTCATTTTGAGAGAACTAGAATATAAAAGCAAGGATGTAATGCTGAGATTTTATAAGGTGTTGGTCAGACCACATTTGGAGTACTGTGAGCAATTTTGGGCCCCATATCTAAGGAAGGATGTGCTAGCATTGGAGAGGGTTCAGAGGAGGTTTACAAGAGTGATCCCAGGAATGAAAGGGTTAATGTATGAGGAGTGTTTGATGGCTCTGGGCCACTACTCGCTGGAGTTTAGAAGGATGAGGGGGGGGGATCTCATTGAAACCTACCGAATATTAAAAGGCCTGGATAGAGTGGATGTGAAGAGGATGTTTCCAGTAGTGGGAGAGTCTAGGACCAGAGGGCACAGCCTCAGAATAAAAGGACGTCCCTTTAGAACAGAGACGAGGAATTTCTTTAGCCAGAGGGCAGTGAATCTGTGGAATTCATTGCCACAGACGGCTGTGGAGGCCAAGTCATTGGGTATATTTAAAGCAGAGGTTGTTAGGTTCTTGATTAGTAAGGGTGTCAAAGGTTACAGGGAGAATGCAGGAGAATGGGGTTGAAAGGGAAGAATAAATCAATCATGATTGAATGGCAGAGTAGACTCGATGGGCTAAATAGCCTGATTCTGCTCCTGTGTCTTATGGTCTTATGGTCATGGGTTTAAGGTGAGAGGTGAAAGATTTAAAAGGGACTTGAAGGGCAACATCTTCACACAGAGGGTGGTGCATTTATGGAATGAGCTGCCAGAGAAAGTGGTTGAGGCAGGAACAGTAACAACATTTAACAGACATTTGAATAAATATGTAGATAGGAGGGGTTTAGAGGGATATGGGTCAAACTTGAGCAAATGACACCATGGCCGACATGGATGAGTTGGACCAAAAGGCCTGTTTCCATGCTATCTTATTCTATGACTCTATAACTCATTTTTGATCCTCAAATTTATATCTATTTTGCATTGATTAAATCACAACATTTACCCATGTTGTTCGCTCAAAGTGCAACTGCGGACGTTATTGTCCTTTGCATTTTTGCAACATTTGCTTATCCAGAGTCACAAAGGCCACCAAATTGGAATTCTTAAACACAAATTCCTCTTCCAGTGGATGTTTGACTTGAGCCTTGAAGCATGACACTAGACAAGACACCATGCTGTTTTTAATCACATTAACAGATACTGTCAAGACTGTTTATAGAAATGTCTGTTAAAATGTTACAAATGAGAGAAAAATTCTGAAGAAATAACAGCGCTGTGTACTTGAACAATTGGCAGCACTTTTGCTGCTATTTTGAGCTTTGCATAATTTCATTGAATTGGCAATAACAGTCAAATGTTGTCACCCTCAAATACATCAATGTCAATTATCTTTAATAAATTAACACTTCTTAAAGGAAAACTTTTAAATTGCATGGTCTTTCCTTAACTCTTCCTGATGTTTGTTCATTAGTTCCAACTTGGAATAAGTGTTGCATTTCAGATTCCATCTGCTTTGCAAAGCTCGGTCTTAGCAAATCACATTTAAACTGTTAGCCTTCTGTCCTCATGTTTTGTTCCTTCCAGTAGATGATTGCTTCTTGTAATAGAGGCAGAGCCACACAGTGACAACCAAATGGTGCTAAAGTGGTACCACTGAAAAGTTTTCAAAATGTGAGTAAATAATGCCAAGGATTTGTAAAATGATACTCCACTATATGCCCAAAGATCTAAACCTTACCTATTTAAGACTCAGTAAGGTGAAACTTTTCTTGCTCTTCTATAATCGGTCAACCTGATTACTTGATAACAGAGGACATCACTTGATTGCTTTAGTTTTTTTTAATGTGTATCTCATTTCCTTCTCTCAATGAATAAAACTATGTAATAACATACATTCTACGCATGCTGCATCCAAGCAGAAACTTGATAAACAAGTATAAGTAAGAATTAAAGCTATAAAGCAGACTTTATGATCCTACAAAATTCTATAATTGGAGTATATCCACATAAAATTCACTCAATACTTCTGTTGCAACTTGCATTGCAGTGGTCTCCATTAATATAGGCACATAGAACACTATAGCACAGTACAGGTCCTTCAGCCCACAATGTTGTGCCGACATTTTATCCTGCTCTAAGATCTATCTAACTCTTCCCTCCCACATAGCCCCCTATTTTTCTATCATTAATGTGCCTGGTTATTTCTGTGCTGTCCATGCAAGACCGATACCTGCTAACTGGCATCTCAATAGTTCGCCAGGGGATTGTCATGCAATCATTGAGTCATAGAGTCATACAAATGAAAACAGGCCCTTTGGCCCATCATGTCTCTTCTATACATCAGTATAAATAGGTATACTGATATACCTATAGTATACCTATTAAAACTAATCTCATTTTCCACACTCAGCCCTTAGCTTTATATGCTATGGCATATAAATACTTCTTAAGTATTTTGAGAGTACATGCCTCCACCACCCCTTCAAGCAGTGAGTTCCAGGTTTCAACCACCCTCTGGGTGGAAAAATTCTGCCTCATGTCTGCTTTAAATCTCCTACGAATCTTAAACCTATGTTGTTTGGTCATTGACTCCTCTGCTAAGCGGAAAAGCTTCTCACCATCTGTGCCCCTCATAATATTGTATACATCAGTCAGGTCCCCCCTCAGCCTCCTCCGTTCCATGAAAACAAACCAAGCCTATCTGGTCTCTCCTCATCGCTGAAATATTCCATCGCAGGCAATATCCTAATGAACCTCCCCTACATCCTCTCCAAAATGCAATCAATCCTTCCTATAGTGCAGTGACCAGAACTGCACACAGTACTCCAGCTAATGTCTTCTATAGTTGTACCTTAACCTCCCTGCTTTTATATTCAATGCACTGGCTAATGAATTCAAGTATCCCATATGTCTTCCTAACCATCTGATCTACCTGTGGTGCTGCCATCAGGGATCCTTCGATGTGTACACCAAGGTCTCTTGTTCCTCATATTCTCTATGATCTCACCATTGATTGTGTATATTCTATCCTTACTCGTCCTCCCAAGATGAATCACCTCGCATTTTTCACAATTGAACTCCATCTGCCATTTCTCTGCAGCTGAAGATTACCCTCTTTGTTATCAGTCAACACCACCAATTTTCACGTCAAGTACAAATTTACTAATCAAGCCTCCTACATTCACATCATATGTAACAAACACAAGTCCCAACACTGATCTCTGTTGTACACCACTGGTCCATCAACAAAATTCTTTTACAGACGTATGTCACTCATAGTCTAATGATTCATGGCTTCAATAAGTTAAATATCACCACATGTTAGAAAGACTGTTTCTTATGAATACCATTAAGTTCCTACTCCCTGCTCAGTGGTATAGCAGAATAAAGTCAGTTCAATACACTACTGTGTTTTCTGATCTAATCTGGTTACTTCAATCATCTGTACTCCCCGCAGAGCCTACTCATTCTGGATTCTGTTCATCCAGTGTTTCTTTGGCTCTATTTGTGGGCCTTGAGATGCTGCTTTCATTCTTGAAATATGCCCTCAGCTTTTTATAATGATTACTTCGTTTTGATTGTGTTGTTGCATCATGCACAAAATCATGTAAAGTTGTTAAAACACTTAAGCTCTTATAGAAAATAAATTGTGGATGGTTTAGGCCATTTCAGGATAATTTACTGTATATATACAATTCCAGCATGCCTTTTGAAATTTATTATACGTGGTCAAAGATCAGTGGGCAAACATTCCCCAATGGTTTTGTGCAGAGAATTCCACTAGACTTTGAAAAGTTCTGATTGAAAACTGCATATAAAATATTAAAACTGAGGCTACTTTTAGAATTGAATACCAGTAAAAGCTCTACCCATGTTTAACCTGTTAGAATATTTAGTATTTGAACTGAAGATTTTATTGAATGAATCCATACTGCATAAACAAGTTGAAATAAATGACATTAATATTTCATACTGCAGAACATTTTACACAATGCAAAAACTAACTTCTTTCTAACATAAGGTCAGAGGTTGGGATGTTCACTGATGATTGCACAATGTTTAATTCCATTTGCAACTCCTCAGCAAATGAAGTAGTCCATGCCTGCACGCAGCAAAACCTGGACAATATTCAGGCATGGGGTGATAAGTGGCAAGTAACATTTGCACCACATAAGCGCCAGGCAGTAATCATCTTGCTAAAAGTGTCAAACTAATGGTGTTATCATCACTGAGTTTCCCACTGTCAATATCCTGGGGGTCACTATTGACCAGAAACTCAGCTGGACCGGCTACCTAAGTATTGTGGCTACAAGAGCAGTTAAGAAGCTAAGCATCCTCAGTGGATAACTCATCTCCTGAAACCCCAAGGACTTTCCATTATCTGTAAGGCAAAAGTAAAGAACATGAAGGAATATTCTCCACTGGCCTGGATAAGGGAACTTCCAAGACAACTCATGGACAAAGCAGTGCACTTCATTGAACACCACCCCCCACTTAAAATATTCATTCCGATCATCAGCAGGGTACAGTGTCTACAATGTGTATCTACATCTACAACATGCACTGCAGCTAAGCTACTCTGACAGCACTTTCCAATCTGCAACCTCTACTGCCCAGGACAGAGGAACATCACCATCTGCAAGTTCCCCTCCAAGTCGCACAACATCCTAACTTTATGGAAACCTGGCAAACTCTCAGGTAAGATGAAATCATAGAACTTTGTCACTGACAGCTATCTTCCTTCAAGTGCCGTAACTAAACACGAAGCCAGGATTCAAAGGCAAAATACTGCAGATGCTGGCAATCTGAAATAAAAAGAGAAAACATTGGTAATACTCAGCAGCCCAGGGGATGTAGAGAGCATCTGAACTATTCTCTCTCTCTCTCTCTCTCTCTCTCTCTCTCTCTCTCTCTCTCTCTCTCTCTCACTCTCTCTCTCTGCCCCTCTCACTCCCTCTCCCTTTCTCCCTCTCTCCCTCTCTCCCTCCCTCCCTCTCTCCCTCCCTCCTGCTGGCATGCTGAGCATTGCTGTTTTTCATGAGGAAATTATGTTGAATATTCATACTTATGATTTTTGCAATATACAAATATTTTTTCAAGAATAATTTTGAGCTTCAAATGTAATAATTTCATATTTTATATCTGAGTGCACTCTTCCCTTGTAAGTGGCATTGGACTCTCACTAGTTCCTATCTGAGAGCAGAAGTAAATGCACAATCTAAATCTGAAAAATAAATCCAGTTTTACTTGCATAGTGAATTGATAAAGAAAATTACAAATATTCTGTATTTCTTCACCCATTTTTAAATATTCAATACATATTGGAAAATATATCTTGTTTTCTAAAGGGGAAATATTTCTTCTTATTTGTATGGAAAGTGCAGTGTCAATTTTCCTTTATGGGGATTTGATGAATTGCTGCCATTGATTGGTTCAAGTTCAAGTTTATTGTCATTGACATATATACCCAGGGTAATAAATGCCATGAAAATCAGCTTTTTGCAGCAGCAGGACAGTACATGACAAACATGTTTACATAAATTATACATAACTTACATGACAAAATAAACATAACAACATTGGTGTAAGTTGAGGGAGAGAAAAGAAATAAAGTCTGAGGTAGTGTTTAGATTTTTCAGTTTGTTCAAGAACCTGATGGCAGTGGGGAAGAAGCTATTGTTGAACCTTGAGGTGTAGACACAGCAGGTGTTATCTCAATGTTGGGTGGCAATGGAAGTTCCAGAGTAAAAGTGGTAAATGTTGCAAATGGTCAGCAGCTCAGGCAACAACTGTGGAGAGAGAAAGATTTAATGTTCCCAGTTGATGCCCTTTCATCAGCTCTGATGAAGATGTCAGTTCCGAAAAAAGTCATTGAGTTGAAGCATTAACTCTGTTCTTCTCTACACAGATCCTGCATAACCTGCAAAGATCCTGCAATGTTTCCATGTTTTCTGTTATTTCAGATTTCCAGTATCAGTTGTATTTTTTTGCTTTTCAATGGAAATTCACAGTAATTCATGAAGGCGGCAATGTGGCTGATTGTTTTATGTTGAGTGAAGCAGATTAGTTTTCAGGACATTGGACGTATTCATGGAGCCAAATAAGGAGAAATATCTTCTCTCATGACCTGAAGCAGCCAGCATAATCAAAGACCTCACCCACCCCGGGCATTCTCTCATCTCCCCTCTCCCACTGGGCAGAAGATACAAAAGCCTGAAAGTACATACCACCAGGCTCAAGGACAGCTTCTAACCCACTGTTATAAGACTATTGAATGGTTCCCTAGTGCGATAAAATGGATCCTTGACCTCACAATCTACCTCGTTATGACTTTGCACCTTATTGTCTACTTGCACTGCACTTCCTCTGTAGCTGTGACACTTTACTCTGCATTCTGTATTGTTTTACCTTGTATTACCTCAATGCACTGTATAATGAAGAGATCTGTATGAACAGTATGCAAGTCAAATTTTTCACTGTACCTCAGTACAAGAGATAAAAATAAACCAATAAATCAAAAAGTATCTTGTGTATGGTGGAATGTTAGTAAAGAACTGAGTTTCTTACTGCAGTTTATACAACTACTGATATGGTTTTGCAGCCAATGTAAATAAGTGTACGGTGTTGTCCAGATATTAAAGGTGGGAGAATGGGCAATGACAATGATTCGATGTGAATGGGATATTGTGAGACTTCAATAAAAGAAAATGGTTATTGCCAGGCATCAGTATGGTATGACATTAATTTGGCATTCAGTTTTCTATGCCTGAATAGTTACAGGAACTTCCCGTACACTTGAACTTGGATTCACTTTCTGAAGGAGGCCTTATTTGGTGGAGAGTTAGAACCAGCAAAACCCACACCATCTGCAGCCTGAGGGCGTGATTGTTCTTCTGGTTAACAAAGAGTTCTGGACTTAGGTGTGGATTCTTGAGTTTCACATGCACATGCCCATTGGTACCTGAACCATCAGATGTTCATATCAATGCAAATCCCATGTACTCATGTTCCCTGTTGGTCTCTACTCAAGGAGAAGTAAATGACACTATGTATTCAAAAGTGAAGTCCAAGCAGTGATGTGTGATACATCAGCCAATATCTCCTGCATCGATCCAAAAGTTCACAATGACAGTGGCCTTCACTGTTACAGGCATGGATGACAGATCTCTGCTTTTGAAGCATCTTAGCATCTGGGTGAATTTCACTTTGGAAAAGTGAAAGTAGAAGTATTGTGCCCAGTAACCCTGGCATATTGGCCTTCTTGACCAGATCCCTTCTCTCCTCCTCCTTTGGCCTCCGTGGTGAAGGAGACCTTCCTCTGGCCCCTCTCCTTCTGTTCTTGGTTAGGTTGGATCCCTTGCAGATCCACAGATAAAACACTCATATCATTAATAATTAGAACTCAGAGATGCTAAGAACATGACCAAATTATTGCAGCAACTTCCATTGAACTTGTTACCATGGAGATACAGCTATAAACCCCACATCAAAAGTCATTGTTCAACCATAATCTGGAAGCTGAGTTTCCACAATGTGCATTATGAATATGACTGAAATGAAATAACTTTTACTTAGTTCAGCTCAGTGGAGCTACACTTGCCTGAGGCATATGGGTTTTAACTTCTGTTGAAAAAGACCAGAAAACTGTCAGGCAGATCCCACTGGATCCCTGCTTGTCACTGCACTTCCAGGATCTCAGCAGTCCTTAAATCATTCATGAGAATTTGGGCAGGAATTGTTAAATGACAGAATAATGATTACAAGTAACACATTTCCAGTCAACATCTTAACTCCTTTATTTATTATTTTTATATTTCAAGAATTATGAAAGAAATCTGAAAATACAGCTTCATCATATTACTGCAGGTGATGTTTGCCTGGTGTCAATCATTCACCTGACAACATTATAGATTGTGCATCATGTGCTAACATTATGTGCTCCACTATTAACATAGGTTGGTGGCAGCCTATGATGTTCACTGTTCCCTTGCAGAAAAACCAGGAGGACATCAAACAAGAATGAGATAGCAGTTAAAGGGTCTGCACTGAGATATTGATGTCTTATGCACATCATTTCTTGGCCTCAGTGTCCTGTGGCCAGTATTATGAAGAATTAATTGGCATTTCCTTCACACAGCTGATTTTGTTTTCCATCGATTTTGCTCTGCAGTCATTGGCCTTTGGATCATCTTATGCCTCGCAGTGATGTGAGGCTGTTCACAAAGTGATCGGGACAATCCACCACATCAGGAGGACCAAACACATTGGAGGTTGCCGTGATCTCCTCTCCACTCTTTCAACTCCACGGCAATGCTTTTTCTACCTAACTGTGGCTGCCAGTAGGAAAGTTCTTAGAATATTGACTCACTTCCCAACAGTCAACCTGGCCTTAATGCAGCAGCTTCAAGTGCAACATGAGGCTCCCGATGGGAATCACACAGATCCCATTTTAGTGCATGAAAATGTGTGCAAAATTCCAGGCTTCTGCTATTAATTTATTTTTGTCCAGTTACACTATTTCTCTTTAGGAGACACCCATGTGTGTTCACACGATTCACAGCTGACGCTCAGTGCATGACATAATCCAATTTCTGGGCAATTGATTGGTTGTAGTTAAACACTCTAGATGCTCGATAGCTCTCACTTAATGAGAATTACACTTCTCACATATTTTTTCTTTTGTCAAGGGTGTCCTCTTGCCCATCACTTCCTGTCAAGGTAATTTTAAAATATTTTGAAATGTATGAGGCCCCACCATTAAATCCTATGGGTTACTACAAGTTATCACTGCCAAACTTTCATTATTTTCAGTCATAATCACTTCCCAAGATGTTACTTGTAAGCTTGCTTCAGTTTTAATTCAACAAATTCCAATGCAACTTGTGAAATATATTTCATTTAATGTTTATGGACAGTGTATTGGACTCCATAACCAAGCTTTGAGCCTGGATGGCCACTGAGCAAACACTTGCCTAACGTTCCTCCAGGTGTATGCCAAAGCCTGTTGCTTTATCTAATGATTTCCAAATGTACCAGAGGAACACAATTTATTCTGGAACTGCAGAGTATTTTTACCTTAACCTGTGCCCCGGTTAAATTTCTATTTATTTTAAAATCATTCCACTTACAAAAATACTTCTACTGAATGTGAGTTAATTCCCAAATACACAAGGCTGTGTCTTGATCTGTAATTGACTCTGCAAAAAGATTATAAACAATAAGTAACACATTGATTAGGAATCAGTTTATCCTGTGTTAATTGTGGAATCCTAGCAAACAAATTTCTTATCAATATCTATAGTAGATCAAAATAGGTATCGGCATCAATAAGAGGTATTGCGAGATGCATTAAAATAAGTGAGTGAAGATTTCATGGAGAATGGATGCAAATGTTCAGCTTTCTAATGTAATCACCTCATTTCAACACGAAATGCACATTTCCTGCAATTTGGGGAATCAGGATTCATCCCCTTATTAAATCCTGATAATGTTCAACTTAATGGTGATTGGAATTGAATGTAGACTTGGCTTCAGAGAAGGGATCACTCAACCTACATAACTACAAAGTGCATCAACTGATGTCAGACACTGTCACTTGACCTCTCGCCATGTAACTTGATTTGAAGGGATTATAAAAGCATCAGCTTGCTTTCAGTTTATGTGGAGGAATCCTTTCAATGAAAGCAGTGGTGCAAAATGTTGTGTTTACATCAGCTTCAACTTTGAAACTGAAGTTACTGCTAATGTGATAAGCAGGAGCTAACTTTAATACTTTGTGTAAATTGGATGGTATTGATTCAGCTATCCATTATACATCTTCCTGGATTTTCATTAATTATTGACATTAATGGAAATGAAAATTGAAAGAGTTGTCCAAGTCAATATCACTCAATTAGCACCCAAAGTCAAAATTGTACAGTTGTTTCAACATTGTATTTATATTTTTAGAGCGATTATGCTGTTAGCAATTACTCATGTACATTGATCAAAGGTCACAATCAAGATTTCATGCCACTGAAGGCAGTATTTTGGTTCAGCTCCGTAAAGACAAGCAATACATCATTTTAATAGTTTAAAAAGGTAAACTGAGATCTCTGTTGGTAACAAACCATCAAAATATTTATGTTGAAGAAGAATAACTATTATTTGACTACTTGGTTGGATCACGTAGGGTTAGAAAGTCTAACTGTTTTGATGTTAAGCAAAGTTCAATTGCTTATGACAATTTCTTGAGAACGTGTTTAACAAAGACAAACACAAGTTTCAAGAAAGTAGAAACAAAAACAAAAAATCTTAGAAAGACATTATCTTCAATAAAGATAATTTACCTTGCTTCATTTCTCAATATATTCAGGGGATTAAAGACTTAAGGTTTTCTGCATTTTTATGGCTTCTGGCAGCAGTTTCTAAACCTTTTTCATCAACACGGTGAGGACAATTAAACATAATTATGTACAAAAATAGGCTGTAGTCTCCTTAATCTTTTCTGAACATTAGTTTCATTTTCTTAGAAATATATTTCCCTGTCTTTGATAAGACACAATCTGGTACAGATATAACCTGGCTACATTAAATGTCTTTGCTCATCGTTCACGATAATTAGCCTTTATTCTGTCATGAATGCCATAGAAATGATCTTTATGCAATACTGAAAAGGATCCTGTAAGAGTCAGGTTTGCTAATGGATACAACTTGAGCCTTTCAGTGGATCACATCACATCTGACAGGAGTTTGGCTTATACAGTATGCGGTGGCCTCAAGCAAAGCTCAAGAAATCGAATTCTGCAAACTACCATAAACCAAGTTCCTTGCCAAAGGCCAAATTAGTTAAATCTAGCAATCTTTTCAAGATGAATATCAAAATAAATAGTAACTAAACATTACACTACAAAATGCAAGATGATTGATCCTGGCAGTAAATATAATGTGCATAAAATGCAGTCAGGTACTTGCCAATGCCTATACTGTAATTCACAAGAACAAAATCACCTTAAGAATGGATGATAGATTTTTTTCCCTAATGGACACTAGTGAACTAGATGGGCTTTTACAACAATCCTGTAGTTTGTTTATTATAGAGACTAGCTTTAATTCCAGAGTTGTTTCATTACCTCAATATAAATTCACCATTGGGTGGGGAAGTAGATTTCAACTGATATTCCTGGATCAAAGGTCCAGCACACTAACTGTTAGCTCTTTAACTTAACCATTATGCTACCAATTGCTTATAACTTGTTAACTGCTTGGTATACATCAGCAGATTTGATTGACAGCAATTTTACCACAAATCTCATTAATGATTCAATGGGGTAATATCACAAATTATTTCAAGATTGTTGATGTAACATATTCATTGATTGAAAGTGAGAATGAAGACTTTAATGTGCATTTTGGTCTTTAAATTTTCTTATTGGGAATAAAAGCCAAAAAATATCATGAAGTGAAAATAAGTAATTATGCAATATGGTTGGTTCAAATCCTATTTTAATAATCATAATGAATATAATCCCATTACCTCATTTACACTTTGTGTTAAGTCTTAGGCCATGTATTAAAAAGGTGTAATTAACTGTAAAAGAATTCAAGCTGGAAATGGTTCCAAGAATGGGAGCTATCTCCTGACACTTTATCCAACTCTCTATCGTCCATACGTGAGTCAGGAATAAGAAGTCATGGATAAATTGGTTCCAGACTAATTTAGTGACATAGCACTTTAGAAGCAGGGCCTTGCTACCTCAGTAGATGGGAGCAGTGCTTGATTTTGGCCTACACATCTATAGGCCTGATTTTTTATTTATTAATTCTCTCATCCAGCAAGACTCTATTGCAGAAATGTGCACATTTGATTATTATCTGCTTATTTTTAGGACGTGGGTGTTGCTGTCAAAGCCAAAATTTCCATAAAATGTTCAGCCCAGTTCTATCCTCCATCTATATTTCTACAAACTCCAAAAGCAGAAATCAGTGTTTGGTTAAAAGGAGAACAATATATTACTCCACGGTATTAGAGGTAATATATTGTATGACTTGAGTAATTTTTAATGGATAGAAAGGACGGAGTAAAAATAAATAGTTCATTTTCAGTTTGGAAGTTATTTCAGGAAACAATGCCAGGGCACCAGCTGTTCACAATCAATTTGATGTGGATGAGGGGATCAAGTGTAATAAATCCAATTTTGCTGATGAATCAAACATGGGTGGCAACGTGGGCTGTCAAATTAATACAGAAAGAATTCAGAGAGAGATAAAGGAGTAAATTGAATTGGTATGGCAGATGGAATATAATGTGAAAAAGTGTGAGGTCATCCACTTTAGCAAAAAAAGTAGAAAGGCAGAGAATTTTTTGAATGGTCTGAGAGTGAAAGGCATTGGTATTCGGAAGGATCTGGTTATCCTTGTATATGGATCACTGAAAATTAACATGAAGATACAGCAAGTAATTAGGAAGGCTAATGGTATATTGAACTTTATTGCAAGATGGTTTAAATACAAGAGTAGAGACATCTTGCTTCAATTAAATCAAGCTCTGGTGAGGCGACATCTGGGATATTGTGTATGGGCAAGGTCTCTTTACCTATAGAAGAATATACTTGCAATAGAAGGAATTCATCAAAGGATCACCACTGATTCATGATGGCGGGTTTGTGCTATGAGGCGTAATTAAGCAGAATGGGTCTATAGCCTCTTAAGATTAGAAGAATGAAACATAAAGACATTCTTCAGAGGCTTGACAAGATTGCTGGAGAGTTGATGTTTCCCCTGGTTTATATGTCTTGAAATAGAGGTAACAGAATCAAAATAAGGGGTCAGCCATTTGGGATAGAGACAAGAAGAAATTTCTTCACCCAGAGTGAAGTGAATCTTTGGAATTCTGTACTCAAGAGAGCTGTGGAGATTCAGTTACTGAGCATAATCAACACAGTGATCAAAAGGTTTGTGGATATTAGGGGACACAAGGATGATGGGGTTAGTTCAGAAAAGTGGTGCTGTGGTACAAGATTAGCATGAATCTATTGAACAGCAGAACAGGCATGAGGCATGAAATGGCCTAATCCTACTTCTACTTGTTATGCCTTTATGAGCTTATGTTTTCCCTTCTTACCGCAGTCACCAAGGCCTGCTGTGGTATACATATGCTGCCCATACTGGCACTGAGTGAGATTAGAGTTTAAATTCAATTGAATGAATAATGTTATTACAACCATATGAATTTAAACTTGACTCCAGTTTTGTTTTTTTCTCTCTGTAACGCCACCCTTTAGAAAGGGATAAGTTAAGAAATCATTAGAAAAAGAAATTACCTATAACCATTGAAACAAAGTAAGTCCAGAAGCAGAGAATATGGCCATTGAACTCATCATGTTAATGCCAGGCCAAAAATGTCATCATATGTGTAACCAAGAGAACATTTCGTGCTGAATATAAGCTGATCAACATTAATCGATACTTGAGCAATGATCTCACTGATAGTTGAATTAGTATTCTATTTACTACTTTTGAAATGATATTATGAGTATGAATTTCGCTGTAGGAATGAAATAAATGCTGGGTTTAATTAAGAGATTCAGGGAGAAATTTCCATGCGAGTTTTTCTACTCATTTGGCAGATGGTCCACTTCCTATATCTACATCATCTGATTCCGTTTGCACCAAGAATTCAAATCTTAGCCAAGGAATTAAAAAGCATTAAGAATGAAAAGCAGGGATCAGTAATAGGAACTACAATACTACTGGTCTGTCGTAAAACAGTTTTCGAATGTCCTTTATCGAAGCAAATTTGTTGCCCTTGCCTGGTTTGACTCATGTAGTTAACTTTTAAATTGTCCCTGAAATAACCAAATTTTTCGGTCATATCAAATCCCTGGAATAAAAATGAAACAGGGCTGAGTATATAATTGATAATTGGTTTATTACTGTCACATGTACCGAGGTGCAGCCTTTGTTTGCATGCTATCCAGACAGATCATTTCATACATAAGTACATCAAGGTAGTACAAAAGGAAAACAATAACAGAATGCAGACTATAGTGTCACAGTTACAGAGAAAATGCAGTGTAGGTAGAAAAATAAGGTGCAAGGGCCATAATGGAGTAGATTGAGAGATAAAGAGTTCAGCTTTATCACAAAAGAGGCCTGTTCAAGATTCAACATCGTCTTCTTCTTGCCATTGGACTTCATAATGACAAAGGCATTCCTGGGCTAATCAACCCTGAAGAATCTTCTGCACAAATGTCTGCAGCCTTGTACTTAAATTGAGAGATCTGCTCCACAGACTAATAAAGCAATGGCTTGATATTATCACACTCATGGCATAGACTCATCATCCCAGATGATCTCAGTATGCCCAGTCCCAGAGGCAGGCAGTCCCACAAGTAGCAGCCAACAGGGAATGGGAGTCCTCATCATTAACTCTGAATCCCATGGAGTTCTGTAGCATCAGGATAAATTTAGGTACCCGCTAAAGACCTTTGATGTAATCAAGCCTTGCCTGGGGTTTATTGGATTTTTGCTCCCATTAATTTCTCCAACACCCTTTTCTTTACCAATATTAAGCTCCTCACTCTCATAAAACCTCTACAATTTCCAATATGTCTTTTGATTCTTTTACCGTCAGTACAGACATAAATAGTTGTTTAGCAGATTTGTTCAGCCATTTCTTTGTTCTTCATTTTAGTAGGAATGTACATATATTTAGATATCTATAATAGCTCATACCATCTGTTTTTTATATCTCTTGCTACTTAATTCTGATTTTCTGTTGCGAATTTTTTAATCACGTCTTCATAATCCTTCTGAATTTTAAAACATCCCAATCCTGAGTCCTAGTTCTCTTTTCTACAATTTTGTTATCCTTGATTTTTTTGTAATCTTATTCTATATTTAATGCTTGAATCAACATGGCGATGATATTCTTCCAATGTACTCAAGAAAATGTGTATTTGTTTAGAATTATTAAATATATCTTTAATTGCTTTCCAAAGCTCATTTACTGTCAGACCTATTAATCGAGTTTCTCAATCAACCTCAGTCAATTTGACCCCTCATATAATTGTTTAAATTTGAGTCCCTGGTCTCAGATCACCAACAACCTAACATGAATTTCTATCATTTTATGATTACTAGGTGATCCTTACCTGTAAGTTTACTAATTAATCTTGATATTAAAACACAAAATGCTAATAATACTCAGCAAGTAAGGCAGCACTTGTGAAGAGAGAAACAAAGTTACTGTTCTGTTTCAAGGCTGTGACACCCCTCAATTTCTTTCTCTGCATATGCTATCTGATCTAATTAGTATTTCCAACATTTTCTATTTTTATTTCAGATTTACACCATCCATGGTAATTGGCTCTTCTACTAATTAACTCTTTTTCTTTTCATTAGATCTGTTTCTTGGTTGGTCCTTTGACATAATGTTCCAGAAAATCTATACAATTGGTTCCATGAACTGGCTCCCCTTTCTACTTTTTGCCAATTTGATTTACCTAGTATTTGTGAAGACTAAAGACTTTCAGGATTATTACATTAGCTTTATTACCTACACCTTGAATACTAATCAATATTATGATTGTAGTTGGGAGCCTTCTACAAATCCACCAAGGTTTTTCATCCTTTGTTACTTTGTGTCCCCAGTTAAACTGATTCAACACCCTGATTTTCAAGCGTGTTTCTTCATCTTGTCCTTTATTAGCAGGGCTATCTCACCTTCTTTTCCATTTTGCCTATTTAATCTAAAACTCAAGAACCTGGTGTCTTTCATTATGAAATTTTGTCATCCTACGTGTCACTAAGAGCTGCAACAGGTTTTATTATCAGAACAGCAACAGTGATAATTACAATAACAAAAAAGAAACAATCTCAGGGCAGGAACTTTAAAGCTGCAATTTGTGGCAATGGCTATTTCTTTAGCTTTCCTCCAGCTAGGAAGATTGATTGAAACCCAATTACTAATGAAACAGGACTCCACAATTATTAAAACTATAAAAACTCGGAACATGCCTGAGGATTTTCAATTCCTACAAGTTTTCAAAAATGTTGCTTTTAACTTCTTTCCAATTCTTCTTGGCATCTAAAACTGCTAAATCCACATCCTTTGTTAATTTAAAAGTTTATAGTTTTGAAGAATTACCAGTTGCTTTGTAAAACTAAGCTGAAAAGTGCATTTCATACCTAAAAAAATGAGAAAAGAGTGTGTTTGTTTGTACAAATTCTCCTTTCAAATGGAATAGTAATTAGTAATAAGTTCCAAAGAGCTGCAAGTTTTCAGCTACAGGGGAAGGGGTGCATATAGTTGTACACAAGGCTGGATTATGAGGTCATAGATTGTTACATTTCTGTTTATAATTTTGCCCAGATATACATTATTTATTTCTGCCTCCTTCCCATTTCCACAGTTGCAAACTTTTAGTTGGTGCCTGACGAAGCTTTTGCTCTTGTGTGGAAAGGTAAGACATCACTTGACACTGAGCCATGAGGGGCTGTGAAAGTAATGCTCAACTGTTTGGAGAATGCTTTGTTATGGGACAAGTAATTATACAATGCATAGACTGCTAGAGACTGTGAACCATTCAATAAAGTCGCCTTCCTGCACACTCTGAGTAGCAATGTGCACTGTCATGCATTGTCCACGTCATGGCATGTCTCCTCTTTTTCACCTTCTGTCCATGTTGTCTAGAGATGCCCCAATCTGTCCTGTTCAGGGTCTTGTAATTCTTATAAACTTCACTCACGCACAATGTTGTGCACAGCATACCAACACCATTCTTGACATCCTCGCTGTTGTGTAATGACAGACACCTCCAGATATGCTCCAGCACCAGAAGCTCATCTCCAGCAATGTTGATAGCAAGCTCGAAGACACACTTGACCGTCATTTGGCTTTCATCCTATCATCCCTTGGCCTCATTGGGTTGGATTCCACATCGAAGTTATCGGCTACATTTTTATAAAGGTAGGCCTTGTCTCCAAGTGGATAATCAGTAATTTGGCTTTGAGGGGAAAGACAAACAAGGAGGAGTCATAGGAGAAAAACATCAGGACAGTTACCCAGGAATCCTGTGCAACCCTACTTAAAGGTATTTTTCTGGTTACAGATGAAGTGCGCATAAGGGAGTAGAAGCTCTCATAGTTGAAGAAATATTCCTGGTATTCTAAGAATAATTAAGTTGACATTTTGAATGGGCTCTGTAGGAAGGCAGGCAGTCACAAATCCAAATGACAACTTCTTCTGACCGGCATTATTACAGGAAAAATCAACATAATTGTCTACCTTGGCAAATAGCCATTAATAAGTGACTGGCACACTTTGGGTAGTCAACATCAGAACTTGAAACTGTCCTTGGCTGAGTTCTGGAAGGTTCAAGAGGTAAAGAAGTTGAGGGTGGTGGTGACTTCAACAGTCATTGCAAAAATGTTCCCACCAGGTATTCTTGGCAGCCTGAATTGTGCCAATGGGTGTCTTTGAGATCCTAAGCCCCTTTAGGCTCAGGTGTTCTGACAAACCCTTTCACTGTATATCCAACATAGAAGTTTGACCTCCTGTGAGCCATTCTGATCTGCTCTCTCCCATGGAGTAGCAGCAAACGTGAGCTGTTTGCCATGAGCAGGCAAATCTGAGTTATAATTGTTGGTTCTCTCAACGGATGCTGCTTGACTTGCTGAGTATTTCCGGCATTGTCTGTTTCATTTCAGACTTCCAATAGCTGCAGTCTTGATCCAACTTTATTCTGTGGCTTCCTTAAAGACTGTTTCTTGCTAAATCCTCCTCCATGTTTGACATCTGCTGAGACTGTTGGCCTGGTAGAGGATGCCAACATCGGTTCTTTTAACTTGCCTGTGGCTTTGGAGGAATTTGCAGAAGCCACCTTGGTGATTTCTCTCCAAGTGAATTCCACGTTGACCGTCCTCACCCAATCCAACCTCCTAATTTGCCTGTCACCAGAATCTTCCACCACATGCCGGTGATTTTAGTCCTCCGATTCCTCAAGTCCCCACCCCGACCAATGATTGCAAGCTGACTCTGCCACTGTGACCCTCATCCAAAACCAGCCGCTCCTTCCCCACATCATCCCATTCCTGGGCCTTCCACATGGGTCCTCCATCGACATCCTGGGAGCCACCATTGATCAGAAACTTAGCTAGACCAGTCACATACTACATGGTGACTGACTCACCTCCTTACATCCTAGGACCTAGAAGGCACAAGTTGAGAATATGATGGATTACTCACCACATCGGTGCAAATCAAACAATTTTCAAGAAGCTCACTACCACCATGAGTTATAGGGAGATCTTGGATAGGCTAGGATGTTTTTCCTTGGAGCATAGGAGACTGACAGATGTGTGTAAAGTCATGAGGGGCATAGATGGGGTGAACGCACACAGTCTTTTTCCCAGGGTTGGGGAATCAAGAACTTGAGGGCATGGGTTTAAGGTGAGAGGGGAAGGATTTAATAGAAACTTGACAGGCAACTTCTTTTACACAGAGGGTGGTGTGTATGTGGAATGAGCTGCCAGAAGAAGTGGTTAAGGCATGTCCAGTAACAACTTTTAAAAGACAGTTGGACAGGTACTTGGATAGGAAAGTTTTAGAAGGCTATAGGCCAAATGATGGCAAATGTGATGAGCTCAGATGGGCATCTTAATCAGCATGAATGAGTTGGGCCGAAGGGCCTGTTTCTGTGCTGTATGATTCTATGACTCTATGACACCAAAGGCAAAATAGCACATCCACCACCCTAAATACTCTTTCCCTCCTCCATCAAAACACCATGCCTTCAGAGCATCTGTCTACAAAACATTCTACAGTTAGTTGCCTGGGCTAAAGCATCTCCCAAACCACAACTCCTACCACCATAATGGACAAGTGTTTCAAGCACATGGGAACACCATAATTCATAGGCAACACGGTATGCTTACTTGGAAATATATCACCTTCATCATCACCGGGTCTAACTCCTGGAATTCCCTTTCCAACAACAGTCTGGGAGTACTTTCACCAGTAAGACTGCAGCAGTTCAAAAACACAGCTTATCATCTCCTTGGGCAATAAATGTTAGTTTGCCAGCAATGGCCACATCCTGAAAAACAAATAAAAGAAGTAGTCCTTGCTCTGCCACTTGACAATACAGTCCTTCAGACAGATGGAAATTCTAGCCTTATTTATATCTTCCTCACTCACATTAAGAGTGCTGTAATAGATTACTTGAATTGAATGGATTATATGTGTAGTACATGACGTTCTTCTTAAAGGTTGCTGACGTCACAATGTGATTATGTGACAGGTCACTGCCTCCCAAAGCAATCTCAGTTTCATCCCTGAGGATTAGATTCAGACTCAATTTCTGAACTCTCAGTCTGTGATGTCCCAAAATATCCCCATGGGTCAAACACTGTTTAGATTGGATTTTCATTATCACTCAATATCATTTCTCAGACCAAAATATGTTACAGATTCACCTGTTACCTGCAAACATTATGCTGAAGTTTCGCTAACTCTTCCTTCCTTACTATGCTAGAATCCCAGGAACAGGTGCTGAATGCCTAATATTATTTCACAAGAGAGTTATGAAAAACATTCCCCTTGAGGCTATTACAGCCCTGTGCGAGGTAATAAACTTTGAATTATAGATTTATGAACTTCATTCGTGAATATAGAATATATTGAGTAATTTTCCAGCAATCAACTGATGATTCATTTTCAATATGATTGCAATGATTATATCAAATTTAATCTTTAATTCAAGATGTCACTACGCATCAATTGAACAAAGCTTTGAGCTTTCACTGACAGATGAGACATTAAGTGGTGAAGGTAGAAAGAAGGCTCAATTTGATAGCCTTCATTAACATGCAGAGGGATTGTGATACACGATTAACTCACATCCTTTCAGTGCAATTTAGCCTGCTTTGTGTTGGCTATATTATAACTGTAGCATCCACCAAGTATCAACGTACCATTCATTAGCTCAATGGGCTACAACAGGAGACCAAGCTGTGAAGAGTTGTCATCTCTTCAAGGCAGAGAATAATTGCAACTTGAAAAGGGGTTGGCAGATGACAGAACTGATCTAGGAAATGATAAGAGTGATACTGGCACAGGAAAGAATGGCCTCCATTGCTTCTGGATACCTTTCTGGTGTAGTATGATGCTGAACACTGAAACTTGGTAATCAGTTTAGTAATCAAGAAGTTGGTAACCAGTTTAGAATAGTGATGTTATACATTCTACTTAGTTCATCAACACTTTGTGATATGGACAACTAAGATTGTTAAAAACCACTGGTCTGGTAATGGATAATGTGTTAAACAGCTTAATTAAAGCTTGTTTGCTATAATGATTTGTCCTGTGAAATGAAGGACCATATGTATAAAAGAAAGAGATTCTCTCATTGATAAAGAGAACTTCTTTGAACTGGAATTGGTGTTAAGGATTAAAATTGAGAAGATATGCTTATATTTGCTGGGGCTTTGTAATTGAAGAAGATGCTTGATAACGGAAGATGGGAGAGCATTGTTTGGTTTTTTTTCTCAAAAACTGTTTATTTGGTGGATTGATTGAGCAGCCTGTTCCTCAGACTGCACTTGTGGTTGAATGGTGCCAAGGGTTATTGAAGATGCATACATTTGTTGTTGCCAAGAGCAGCAGAATGTGACCGAAGACTGTTTACTTGAAAAGTGTGAACTATTGGTTCTTATTACTAATTTGTGTAATAAAGCAACTTCCTTGAACATATTGATTGGATCAGAACTGTTGTACTAAACCAATTTTGTAACACCAGGAAGCATTGGTAGAAGTGGGAAAAGATGTCACAATGATCATAAAAGCACTCAGGTGTGGAAGGGATGTAACAATAAATAACCTGGAAGATCAATGTGAGAAGGTAAGGTTCTAGAACTTTAGCTAGTTATCAATCAATTCTGATATTACCTCCAACTACAGGAGTTTTTATTTTGTATGGCAGCTTCTTGCTGTATGGACCAATGCACAAAAAGTGCTGGAGGGATTGAGCAGGTCAGGCAGCATCCATGTAGGGAAATAAACAGTCAACATGTTGGGCTGAGACCCTTCATCAGGTCTGGAAAGGAAGAGGGTAGAAGCCAGAATAAGAAGGTAGAGGGAGGAGCACATGCAGGCAGGGAATAGGTGAGTTCAGGTGAGAGGGGGATGGTAGTGGCTGGGAAGGGGGAGAAGATGTAATAAGCTGAGAGGTGATAAGTAGAAAAGGCAAAAGGCTGAAGGAGGAGGAATCGGGTAGGAGAGGGCAGTGGACCATGGAATAAAGGATGGGGGGGGGGGAGGAGATGGGACAGGTCATCAAGGTGGGGGAAGGGAGCCATAGGAATAAGGGAAGACAAAGGAGGGGAGGGAGAGGTGGGGGGGGAGACAAAGAAGGGGTGGGATTACTGGAAGCTAGAGAAATCAATGTCAAGGCCAACAGGCTGGAGACTTCCAAGGTGGAATATGAGGTGTTGTTCCTCCAACCTGTGCCTCCAACTTCCCCCATCCTTTATTCCATGGTCCACTGCCCTCTCCTACTGGATTCCTCCTCCTTCAACCCTTGGTCTCTTCTACCTATCACCTCTCAGCTTATTACATCTTCCCCCCCTCCACCCCCACCCCCTCACCTGGACTCACCTATCACCTGACCTTTCCCATCACCTGCCTGTGTGTACTCCTTCCCCTTCTTCTTCTTCTCCCCCCCCCCCCTTATTCTGGCTTCTACCCTCTTCCTTTCTGGTCCTTGGCCCGAAATGTTGTCTGTTTATTTCCCTCCATGGATGCTGCCTGACCTGCTGAGTTCCTCCAGCACTTTTTGTGTATTGTTCCAGATTCCAGCATCTGCAGAATTTCTTGTCTCTGCTGTGTGGACTGCTTCAGTTTCTATGATTGAATACATTTTTTAAAATTCCAGGTATATCTTTGGAATTTCTTCTTTCTGTGCTGTTCTTGCACCTTCAGTAACTTCTGTTAAGTTTTTCAAACACAGTTCCCCTTTCATAAAAACATACTGGCTTTAACTAATACTAAGTCCACTATGACTGGTTCCTTAATAACAAATACCATCTTTTTCCAGATAATGGATCTTGAGCAAATGGGTATACAGTCCCTCTTTTTTGTAACTTGGGAAGAATCCTGGTCTCTGCACCATATGTTGTTTTTGTAGAGGATGTTGTATTTTCTTTGCTTTGAACAAATCTATTACCAGTTCGCATGAAGTGATATTTTTTTAATTAATGAAACTTTAATGTAACTTTTATGTTCATACAAATACTAAGGACTGAGATATGTAACATTATCTGGATATCTGATTCCACAAGAACATTGGGATGTCAGACAACTCCAATGTCAACTTAAACTCTTTATTTAGTTATTGATTTTTACATTGGGCTGCTATATTCTTTTAGTGATACATCAATATGATACTGAAGCTCAGTTTTTTATATATACTTGCCATAATAGGTAAAGATTCTTCAAAATAAACAAAACTGCTTTGCAGTGGCTGTGACTAATTTGATTTGTGCTGGTGCTTTATGCCAACATTTGAGCTATGCTGGTGAGTGAGGGCCAATTAAATAGGAATGAATAGCTGAAGGTTTGTCTTGTGATTTAAACCATTTTTAGTTCTTAACAATTAAAATGCAAATCTGTCACTCAAAGTACTAAATTTGAGTTTATAAAGAAGAACCTTGAATGATGTATCATTCTGACCAGGACTGTGTAACTCCAATCTGCATGAACTTGTACCCCACCGTCACCTCAACCCAAACATTGTTGCCATATATGGAATGGTCTGGCAATAGGTGTTTTAGTCATCTTGGAATTACATACAATAAAACAACAGGGTAATGGGTTCATATTGCCCAGTCAGCTCATATCTGTAATCTTGCTGCATTTTAGTCTTTCCCAGCCTCTTCTGATCTAGCATAACCCTCTCTAGTTTCCAAACATATTCAACCTCCTTAAATGCATATACACTATTCACCTGATTCCACTCCACCCTCCCACCCCACCCCCCTCAAATCCCAGCTAGATTGGGAACAGTTCATAATATGGTCATAGCATCTTGCAGAACAGAAACAAGCCCCTTCAGTTCACTGGCCTTGTCAACCTTAAAGTACCCATGTACACCAATCCCATTTCTCTGCCTTCTATCTCTTGGCAATTCGAGCTTGCCTAAATACTTCAATATCAATGTCAAGTTTTGTTCTTCCCTAGAAGGGGAATTGTCCTCATGTCTGCTGTAGCAATATTCTTTTTAAATCTTTATTTGGTTATTTCATGGCCTTTTTAGAAATGACACGGCTGGTTTACCCTCTCCTGATTGGTATAACCTGTATTTTAAGTATTGTCCATGTAAATCCTTATTCTACTCTCTGCATCCTTTTTTTATATTTGGATTCCCAAGTGTGGTCTAACTGAAGACTGGAACAAAGTTAGCGTAACTACTTAGCTTTCTCTCTCTTGATATAAATCTTCAGAATTGGTTCATTTTATTGTCTTATTACTTTTGCTCCTCTACCCTATTTGGATTCTCATTTCCAAGTAATATACATCTCTTAATCTTTCTTGCCAAAATATAATGCATCACACTAATGCATGTTGGAATTCATTTGTCAATTATATCCCTGTTCTGCAAGTTTTTTTGGGAGTCTTCTGCAGTCCTCAATACAGATTTATCTCAGAACACCATAAACAATTGTCATTTTAGGAGAAGTATTTTTCAAATCTGGTATTCTGATTCTGTACCATTTTAGATTGTAAATGTTGAAAAGTAACTCTGAAATGATTACTGATTTTTCTTTTTTTGGGGGGGGCAGAGAAATGAACTAATATATATAGCTAACTAATATATATATCTAATTATATATTAACTAATATAATATAGGATGGAGAGAGGTGTAATATAACAAAATTCCCCTTTGTCTTTGTATGGAGTTTATGCTACCGTTTTAATTTCAATACACAAGATTGCTTTGTAGCTCAGTTGTATCAACAGTTAGTCTTTGACATTTGGAATGTTCTGATTTTTCAAATTTTGAGTGTAGATTTGCCACTTTGAGTGAGTCAATGTTGCTTGGGGCTGAAGCAGGGTTGGAACACTGCCACTCAAGAACTTGAAGGTTTGCTGTTGGGAATCTGGGTTGTCGTGCTGATAATTCTGCTCTTTGCTGCTTCACTGGTAGCCTCAATTTACCAAGTGCCATGGACAGTGAGAAGTTGTTAAAATTTGTAATCGCCTCCCTGCAGAAAATCAAAAGCAAACTGTTTTTCATCAAGCTGAAATGCACAGAATTGCTCCATCCATGGAGGATGTGTCCATTCAAGCTTTGGTATCATTGTTAATGGCCTTGGAGGTAACTGTTTCTCATTATCCATGTGAACTATCTCCCCATCCTTCATGGATAATGAGAATTTTGGGTATTCTCCTTTGTGTAATTGTTTAATGGGAGTCACTGGGATTGTATTCTAGGCTGGAGATGGAAAACAAAGTTGAATTTTTATGCTCCTCAGTTGTAGCATTGTTGTAGATTGTAAAAGCTCAAATGGCTTGTAGTCAATTTGTAGATTAAACAAATATTCTATTTTATACTTCCTGCTTTCTTTCATATTCATGATGGGCAATGTCTTTTTCAATACAGTTTCTGTGGAGTCAAAGTTAATGGGTCACGGAACAGATTGCGGGGGTGGTGTGATAAAGCAGAGTCTTCTGCCTGGTCTCCCTGCACTAATACATATTTGGTCCAGGTCCCTATCTCTGATCCATAGCCTCCCAGACTCCAGCAGCAAGGTGGGCAGCACACAGTGCTGCAGCTTGTAGAACTGTTGCCTCATGACTTCAATAACGTGGGTTCAATCCTGGCCTCTGGTGGTGTGAGGTTTGCACATCTGCCCTGTGAGCTGCATGAGTTTCCTCCCACACTGCATGACTTACAGATCAACAGGTTATTGGCCACTGTATATTGCTCCTAATGTATGGGAGAGCAATAAAATCTGAGGGAATTGACGGGGATGTGGGGACAATAAAATGGGATTGGTGCAGGATTAATGTAAAAAAAAAGTGAACTCAGTGGACAAAAGGTCTATTTCCATGTTGCTTGACCCTATCAGCTTTTAGGTCTCCAACAATGCAAGAAGTCCTGCCCCCAAAATCCCTTTTGCCATCTGAGAAGTCTCCAAGAAATGTTTCAGTTCCCTCTTGGTTCCAGGGTTAAAGATTTTTCTACAACTGCAGGTGGACAGTAGTGATGAAGGCAAACATTTCACATGCCTCCTTTGCTGAGGTCTTGAGTGTAAGAGTTGGGATGCCATGTTCCTGCTGTATATAAAATCTTGATTAGACCACAGTATATCGTGTGATTCTGGTCACCACTACAGGAAGCATGTGGTAACACCAGAGATTGCGGCAGAGATTCACCTGGATGTTGCCTGGAATGGAGGGCTATAGTTATGAGGAGAGATTGGATAGGCTGGGTCCATTCTCACTGGAATGTAGGAAGCTGAGGGATGACCTTTTATGGAAGCTTGTAAAAGTGAGGGGCATAAATGGGATTAGATGATCAGAATCTTTTTCCTAGGGCAAGGAAGTCGAGAACTAGAGGGCACAGGTTTAAGGTGAGGAGAAAAAACTTAAAGGAGATCTGAGAGGTAGGTTTTTCCAGAGGGTGGAGGTTACCTGGAACAAGCTGCCAGATGTGGTGGGAGAGGCAGAAAGAATAGTGTTTAAAAGGTATTTGAATAAGTACTTGGCTAAGAAAGGTGTAGAGTGAAATGGGGCCTAACCCAGGCAAATGGATTCAGTGTAGATGGGCATCACAGTTGGCCAAAAGGGCCTGATTCTATGTTCCACAACTGATTCCATGAAAAACATTAAATTAAACCATATAACTAACAATAAAGGAACTTTCCTTTCATCTCCTTTGCCCTACAATCCTCATTAAAGACAAATAGGATTCAGGTTGAACCTAAGTGCAACGTCGAGCTGACTTGCCACATTCTGGGAAATCTCAAAATCCAGTGACAACAAGCTGATAGATTCGGCATAATGCATTGGTCAGTAAATTGGAACTTTTGGCACTACACTAATACATGGAATACTAGAACTTGCTTCTAGTTTAATCATAAGGATTATCAGCATATACTACCAAGATGCAGGCCTGATTCATTACTTTTGCAACAATGTATCAATTTGCATTAGCAACTGGTATTAACATATAATCCTTTAACTGATCTGTTTCAGGTCTTATTTACACCCTTGTCTTGGTGCACAGACTACATTTTCCAGTTTTGAACCATGGACAGTGTGGCATTGTTAGATGAAGAGTAAGACTGCTCCACCTATCAATGTCACAGCTCCAGACTAGAAACACATGGCATTTTTCATTTCTTCTCCAAGGGACGTTCCCAATTACTTTTAAATTAGTGGCAAGTGCCAGCCAGGAACTTGTTTAACATGCATCATTACAGGAAGAGAAGACTTGTCCTCCTGGTCTTGGTCAGCCTGGAAACAAAAACACCATTGTGGTAACTATTGGCTCATTGCACTATCCCCTCAAAAGATTGCCAAAACTAGCTATAAGTAAGACAACCACTGAAAATTCCAACAGGGCATTGGGACGATTCTTTACCTAGAGGTTAGAATGTGGAACCTTTTGGAAGAAAGATTAAGGGAAACAGCATTGATGTGTTTAAGGTTGAGCTAAGAAAACACAAGGATGAAAGACTATATTGATGAGATTAAATAAGGATGGGAGGAGGTTCAGATAGAATGGAAACACTACCTAGGACTTGTTAGGACTAATGACCTAGATGGTCAAGGCCCAATCTGGGCAAAAGGAAGGTGGGGCCTGGGAATTAAAACAAAGTGGGGTATTAACTTTTTTCTTAACCCTGAAATTGTAGGTTGGGTCAACTAGGAGAAATGGCTTCCTTCTGTTGGTAGGTCTGTACTGCAAGTTAATTCAGGAAAGGTTCTTGGGTTGTCCACCTGGGCTTTGCTGCACTGACACCAGATGTGACTAAATCAGGATATCATGTTTAAGTACAGCATGAGCAATGTGACAAACAGGAAATGCAAGCAGCTATAATACATCCAAACATTTACAAGTTTATCTTCCTGCATTTCAAATGCTTAAAATGTAGAATTACAAAGTCCAGACAAAGCCTGAGATAACATTGGATTTGGCACATTTTACAGAGACTAACAGATTGCCATTTTATTTAATTAATATGTGGACGAGAGTGGAATTTGGACGTCTTTGGCTATTCTGTTTAAAGTTCATTCAATGATTTTTTAGACCAGATGCTTACGTGTATTTGCAATAGCTCAAACATTGTGCACAGTTACTGAATGATCAATTACCAGAAGTTTCCTTGGTTTATATAATTCCTCTTGGATGAATTTATGTGGTCAATGACTTGTGTGTGATTGTTTAACTATGAAACCCAGTGTTGTGCTTTTGTTAGTCTTAGTCTTGCAGTACATCTAAATGATACACCATTCATTGATACACTGAAAGGATCAGAACACATTTAATATTAACAGAACACAAAAGCATAACTTAACAGTCTTATCTTTCTCGGTCATCAGCTCTGTGGAGCTGGCTATTTTGGAATATTGCAAGTGAAATAAGTACTTGATGCCTTGTTTCTATGACTGTTCCAAAAGACCTAATTAGAGCAAGATGTCTCAAGTTGGGTTCAAAGATCATGACAAAAGGGAAGGTCGTCTGTATACAACTCGTGGTGTTGCATGACTCTCCAGCTACTGATCATACTTCATTCTTTCCCATGATAAAACAGCTTGATGGCAAACAAAAGAGATGGCACAAGGTATCAATTAATAATTATGATGACAATCTAAGACTAGTTATTTCCAGATGTATTTGTTGCACAAAATACTGAAGATTTTTTGCTCCCAATTGGTTTCCCAGAGACCATGCTGTTCTAATATGATAAAAATACTCATCTCAAAGTTATCAGACACTGGTTTAAAGTTTGTTCCCATATCACTGTTTATATTATTCTATTGCAAACAGCTAGTGAGTTCATAAGTTGCCAACCTTTTCACCCTCAGAAAACAAGAACTTGCATGATTACAAGCCTAAGCATCTGTTCCACAATCCTGATTTGGCACAATGGTTCATCAACTCTGTAGTGTCTAGGTACATTAAGAGTAATGACATCTAAGAACAATTTGAATCTTTTTTTATTCCCCAAGTGACTTATGATCTAGAAGTTAACTTGTAGTGAATGACTTAAGAGCTACAGAACTGACCCGTAGAAGAAAATTTATTTGTAAAATGAGAGGAATTAAAATATAATGCAAGGTTTGACCATCCTCTTTTGTGCACATAATGAACTTGCACAAAGGAACATGAATGTTTTCAATCAGAGGCCACTGTCATCATTGGAATCGAAGTATGCTGACTTTTATAGCAGAAGTCAGTTTCCACTGCAGCATTCGTGTGCAGCAATGGCAGATTCTGTCATTTAAACACTTCATGGTTGAGTTTGCAGCTGTTGACATGGAAATGGCTGTCATATCCATGCTTGTGTTGTAGCTAGATCCCCTTGCTTCCACCCACCCCCTCACCCCCCCCCCCAAGAAACTCCCAGACCTACCATATAGGGTTCCAAAAAGCCTGGAAAATGCCCAAGTGCACGTCTGTTAGTCTTGTAGCTTGTCCCATCATAACCCTCCTCTGAATTCTCTGGAACAGGAACTGTGCTACAATCCAGTGGATGCATGTGTCATATTAGATGTGGCACCTTCCTCAAATGCATTGGCTCCACTGGCAGGGCCTGTTCAGATGGTGTCTGAAGCCTGAATGGGAAAAATATCCAGTTATAGTGAGTGAAGGGGGCAGGTGAGCAGTGTATGCTTGGGTCATTTGTACTTAAGACAGGAGATTATGGAACAAGGAGGATGTGAGAGATGGGTAGGAGAATTGTATTGGATCTCCAACTCTCAATTGGACAGCCAGACAAGTGGCTGTGGACCAATATGAATCCTCCTGCATGCCCCTACAATCTGTAGTTGTAGGCATCCTTCTGTATGGAGGGGGGAGAAGTACAGCATTGGTGAATCTGTGCCTGAGATCCCTGCCGTGTGTGTGTGTTGCTGTAAATGTGAGTGGTCGTAGATGGGATTTGCTGCTTCCACTAACCTTGATCAGGCAGGTGATTTCACTAAACCTTCAGCGTTACACCTCGCACCGCTTCATTTTGGTTGCTTCCTCTATTACCCCAAGCATGTAGCACTTCCAGGTGTCCAAGCAAGATGCCAAAGGTGATATGAGTGAAATGGGCCATACACTCTTCTAATACAATAGAAAATGCCTACAAAATGTCTTCAACCTTAACTTCTCTTTCCAAACCCACAAATGCTACCTAACAAAAGGAGTTTCCAGTGCTGTCTTGCTTTTAGATTTCCACCACCTGCTGTTTTTTTAAATGTTTATACACTCCTGACTCAGGACTGCCATTGTTTTTGTTAGGGCTTCCCAAGCTGCAAAATGTCTTCCTGCACTTGTGAAATTCAGTAATCACTTTCTTTGCTGTCATAAGGGGAATTAGAAGTTTCAGCTAGTGATAAGATACAGCCCGAATTTGTTAGAGAAACATGAAGCACACTTCCCAAACATTTCTCCCTGAATGAGATGTGTGGATGAAAATTGCCCACTAATAGCACAATTTGCCAGCAGGTCCCCTATCTGAGTACGAGCTCTCATTCATGCATAAACCATGCTGGATTGAAACTGAAGTATACTGCTCATCGTTGGCCTGCTCGGAATCTAAAACTGTTCTTGTTACATTGAACAGGTTAAGGCCTGTTTCTGGCTTGACAATGGTGAAAAAGCAAAATTGTAACTTTGTTTAAAATAATTTTTGGTAATGCAAGTTATAAATTACTAGTGCTGGCTAAATGGCAAAATTTTTAGATCGAACAAACACTCCAATTTGACAAATTCTTAAGTCAATTTAAGTGGCTACAAAACACAAATTACAAAATTGCCCAAATCTGGTTGAGGATTTCCAGAGCACCTTTATGAAGGATGGGAAGTGTTGACATTTGTGTATTGGCCTTGCAATCCTTTTAAAAGGAATTAACATTTAGTAGATGGCTTAACAAGATAATCAATAACATTGATATTAGAGAGAACATTGCACCACTCATTATAATTGATTCCACAAAAATTAAAGATAAAAGCTGTGCCAATGTCAAGACCTGTGCTAAAGTTTAATAGGATTTACAACAGAGTTGCAGATTTTTTTTCAGATACAGCTGTTCTTGGATTTTCAGGAATCTGAAACTTGCAGGAAAGCAATAGCAACACTTGCCCTTGTTCATAAAAATCATTTTGTTTAGCTAATCATGACACACAGAATTTATCAATCAAGCCATAAATAAAGATTATGCTTTAGGATAACTTCAGTACAGTCAGATAACTTTTTGGACTAAAAATTCATATAAAATTAAACTCCAGGCTCTTACGTTTTAACAAATGCTTCAAAGAATAAATTGCAAGAATGTAGTGACTTTAAATATATTTGTACATTTATTTCAAATTTCACCAGTAATGAAAGAGTTGCATGTAACTTTTTCTAATTTCTTTTAAAGAAATACCAACTTGAGTTTAATTTTTGGTTTGTTTATTATTGCTAAATTTTGTTGTATGTTAAGGGTTTACCCTTTTTGTGCCAGGTGTACTGAATAAAGTCAGCATGACTGACGAAAGGTGAGCAAAGATGAAAGCTGTGTTTTCGCATGGTGCAGAGTACTTCTGTCTGACAGCTTCCAATTCAAAGCAATTTGTTGCATTCGGAGAGCTCAGACACTTGAGAAATATCAAGGCACAATGTAAGTGGTGACTGCAGCCAAGTTATTGCCATTGTTTGTTAGCGGTTTTACTCCTTGCACTTCAATAATAGTTTTCTTGGCAGTATAACATTTCAAGGGGAAAAATAAAAATTCTTTTCATAAGAAGAAGCAAATTTAAAAACAAACACAGGTCAAGTTGTATCTAAGAGAGAAATAGTGTTTGATGTTGACCTGTAAGGTTAACTCTGTTTCTTTCTTCTTAGATACTGCCAGACCTGCTGAGCAATGTCTGTTTCCAATAGATTTTACAATGACAAGACTATGACTTTTCTCTTGGGTATCCTGCAGGGAACTTGCACAACAATCCACATTCTAATTTTAGCATGAAATGTAATGCAATATTATGGAATCGCCCAATAAATACAACTGCATGGTCACAATAGTTTTCATTTGATGCTCTAACTTCACTGTGCAGGAAGCTACCAATCCATTTGAAGCATCTTTCAGCCAACTATGCCCACAAAGGGGTGGGGTTGGGGTCAGAGCTGTTCAACACTCAGGAATGGAAAACATCATAAAACTCCTGCATTGAGGCATGCGCGGTTTCCATCACAGTATGTCCAGAATATCTATGAAAATGCAACATGCTAACACAATGTTCTAGAAGCACTGAATAATAACATGTTGCTTGGCATGTCATATTAATTTTGAACTATAACATGCTTGTCTGAAATATTGACAGATTATGGATTGGTTAGCAGTTATTAGCCACATGGTAGATCATCTTTTACAGATACTGATGCACAATCATTACGATTCATTTCAGAACACGAAGTTGGTCATTCAAATCAAAAACTGAAAATGCTGGAAGGACATGTAGCATCAAGAAGTAAAACAGTCAACATTTTGGGTCAAGGACCCTTCATCAGAATTGGAAAAGTGAGAAGACGGCATGTTTGAGAGAACAGAGAGAATCTCTGTGGTAGGGTACAGACCAAAGGTGTCAAGGTGATAATTACTTTAAAAACCAGCAGTTGAATATGGGAAAAACAAAACTTGAAACAGAAGAATACAGCTGCATCTATGGAGAGAGGGGAGAAAGGGAGTTATCTAGATTTGTTAAATTCAACATTAAGTCCCAATCTACAGAGAGAGAGTGAAAAAGAGTATTTGACCCAAAACATTGACAGTTTTGCTCTACAGTAATACTGCTTTGACCTGCTGAGTTTTTGACATTGTTTCAGATTTTTGGTACAGGCAGTCCCAGGTTCTGTTCCTGAGAACTGTCCATAAGCTGATTTCTCTATAGAGAACAGACGTTTCTGACTTATGGTGACTTATGTCGTATCAATCTACATACACTTACTATGACTCTTTCATTTCATTGAATAATCACTCCAATGCTACCCATAATTGAACAAATAGGATGTATACTGTATCCAGTCATTAATAAATACCATGAAACATTTTATTGTTACCAGTTTGAAAAACACTTTAAAAATGTATAGACAAATTTGCATAGAGTTGGATTTCCATGTCAGGTCATTTGTAACCCTATGTCTGCAGTTTATTGCTCCAACTGTGACTCAAATGTTTGCTTGCTTAGTAACACAGCAAAGGATTTGAATTTGAGTTCCAATGTAACGAGCAATTTCTCTGAATGCCTCATTTTATTAGCTGCACAAAGACAACATGTTATATAACGTTGCATTTGTATTTATCAAGCCCGTTCTCAATAACTGAAATTTTGTGTATATATTCCAATTTCTCCTTCATTGATTTCTTTTGCATAGAAATCCTATTCCATTAAGCTGAGTGCATTAGATTAAAAAAGGTTAATTTAGTTTCATTCCTCCTTGCTGCTCTGCAGCACTGTTGTAAAGTCCTTTGAAGCTTAACACACAATTACAGTTAGAATAGCTGGTGACTTCTAGTTATAAGCTGAACCTCAAATAGCTCTGATCATGTCCCAGGTCGTGATGTAGTATCTTTGAATGCTATTAACTTCCACAGAATTGATTTCAAGCTGAGATCCGTACCTGGATTCCCAACCCGTTTAAATATCAGTTTGCTTCAGCTGCCTTCACTCCACTATTTTCACAATAAGCAAGGCAAGTGGATTTTGGCATGTTTCATACAATCCTTGATTTCTTCAAACCCAGGTGTCAAACTATTTAAACTAAATTGAAATTCCTAATACCATGCTGCCAAATATATTTTCCATCCTTTTTCACCTCCAGCTATGATAAACAATTTGAAACAGTGACCTGGAAGAAAATTTGAGCTATCCATTCATCATAAAGCATGCTGATTTAAATGATTACAAGTAACTCTGTAACTCTGGGAAGCATAAAAAGAAATCAAAATGCTAATGGAATGTTAAGCATTTTTAACAACAGGACTAGAATGTATAGGAAAGATGTTTTGCTGTTGCTATACAAGGCTGTGCTTGGGTCACATCTGGAGTATGGTGTACAGTTCCAGGCATTGCACACTGAAAAGGATATACTGGCCTTTGATGAAATGCAGCCTGGATTTACCAGGAAGTTCCCAGAGTTAACTTGTGAGAAAAAGTTGCATAAGGTTGGTTTGCTTTCCCTTAAATTTATCGAAGGTTAAGGGGTAATGTGAATGATGTTTTAAAACATTAAAAGGAACTGACAGGCATAATCAATTGTTTTCAACTGGCAGCAGAGTCTTGGGAACATAACCAGGTCATTCAGAGGTTAGGCAATATACTTTTGTACTAAAGGTGGATGAAATATACAATTCTCTCCAGTTAAAAGCAGAGTTTGTTAGCTCAGTTAGTTATTTCAGCCCCTTGTGTCCTCCACCTATCACCTCCCAGCCTCCTCCATCTGCACATCACCCCTCCTCACCTAGATCCACCTATCACTTGCCAGCTCTTGCTCCACCCCTTCCCTCACCTCTTTATATTGGCGTTCAACCCTCTTTCAGTCCAGCTGAAGGGTTTTGACCCAAAACTTTCACTGCTCATTTCCCTCCAGAGATGCTGCCTGACCTGCTGAGTTCCTCCAGCAGTTTGTTTATTGGTCCAGATTCCAGCATCTCTAGTCTCTTGTGTCTCTAGTTATTTTAAATCTGAGATTGATACTAGCCAAGAATATCAAAAGATATTTGGCAATTGAAGGCTGATAGAGCCAGCCTCCAGATCAACAGTGATTTCACCAAATGATAGTTGGGGCTTGAGTGGCTGAATGCCCTTTTCCTCTTCCTATGTTCTTAGTTTCTGCTCCATGCTCTTATGTAAGTAAGATTAAATGTATCCACTGAATTGTTTTTGATCCTTTTAAAATTTTCATCCGAATTTTTATTTGGAGTGCCATAATTGTATATTTTTTATCAATCTAACAACATCAGCAGGATGCCTCACGCAAACAGTACCAATATGTCAGTAGATCAGGTCAGAGAAGCTTCTTGGCAATAATTATGACTGGTGATTCCTTTAAAAATTCACTTGTGCATGAATACACCATCACTTACTAAACCCATGTTTATTAAGTAACTAGTAGGCAAGTACAGCAATTCCAAACAGCTAAGTTGATTTCCATTTAAGTCCATTAATGACATGCTGTTGCAGTGCAGACTATGGAAAAATGGGATTGTTGGGGCCTCAACATTCAGACTTCTGTGTTTGATTGCATGTGTACATGATCTAGAAGTTGCCAGCTGATTTATATCAGAAGAAAAGGGACTGATGTTACCCTCAATATTATTCTCAGTATAAAGACAGGGACGTTGATCAGTTTCCTGTTTCTGTAAATATACAGCTCATGATTCATCTGCAAGTGTTTTTTTATTGACTTCCATTTATAAATTTCAAGATAACTTTAATTAGCAAGCCATCAAATAGATTGAATTTGTGCTTCATTATGCAGTACAGTTAGCATAGAGCTTGTCACAATACCTGCAGGAACAATGAGTGGTTAATAAATTGACCAGTCCATGTGGCTGTACAGTGGAGACAGTGTGCAGCCCACGTATCCAGAAATTAAACAGGAATTCCAGCTTGCTGTGAGAGAGCCAAAGGGTCTGTGAATTTACATGCTATGAGAACATATTGTGCGTGTGTTTGTGAGGAACAGTGAGGATTACGTGGTCATTAGGAAGAGGCATATACTATATGCATTTTCTTCTTGACCCAGTATGTTTTCCTGAGCATCCACAATACTATAATATTCACATTACAAAAATAAAAAAAGGCTTCGTATGTCATCAGAATTTTTTGGATATACGGATGTAGGCAGTAGTTAAGAAAAAACATTAGAAGGAGTGCTCCAATTATCCAAACAAGCAGGAGGCTGCAATTGGAAACCTCTGCTCTGTGTCCAAAGGAATTGTTTGTTTATACATTGTTCCTCACGTCAATCTGAGGTTAGTTACTTTCACTGAAGAAACTAAGTAAAGATGTCTTAAAGTTTGTGTTTTCCTACCTGGCATGTAATTTTGTTGAAACTGTCTTCGCACCTGAAACCAATTGAAGTGAAAAGTAAAACCCATTGTAACTTTTAATATTGTGTTTGACAATCTGGAAAGTAATTCAGAATGATGACATTATAACATATTGAAGATTGTATCAAACATATCAACAAGAGAATGGGAGAGACATGAGTTCTGTTCACTCAGATCAGGATAAGAGTGGGGAGTATTGCGTTACTGTAGTTAATAGTGAGTAGGTTTCACCTTAAGAGTAAGACATCTCATTCACAAAAGGTACTGCAGGCAGGGAAAAGTGAGCTGGTGAGTCATGCCACATTGGATTATCATCAGATTGGACCTGGGGTAATTGAGTATAAGAAAGGCTCAGCTCATAGTTTTGATGGCGAGAGATCATTGTGCCAGCTGTTATTTTAAGGTTATTGTGATCTCTCAACATCAAGTTAAGGCATAGAACAAGGAATTCTGGTCTTTTGCTATTTATGAAAATCCCAAGTCAGGACTTCTGCGTCACCAATGGTATTTCTTTTGCCACCCCATTGTAAATATACCATTGTAAATATAGGTGGACAGATACAGCTGAGCCTAAATGTAAGCCGAGACCCTTTTTTTATTGATAGCTAATGTCAAGAGAACTGACTTCTACTGCTGATAAGCTGGATCACACATTACTATCAATGTAATTATTTGTAATGCATTATGATCTTCATGTTGTGGAAAAAGCAAAATATAATATTTTGTACATCTTACAATTCAACGTAGTGCCAGATTGCTTTAATGCAAGTGAATTTCTGTTCCAATAAGCAGATTCAAGGCTGAAGCTCTACTTCTGGAAAATCCAAATGTACTTGGTTTTTCTTTCTGTTTCTACACACATCAGGTGTAGATTTTCCATCCATGGAAATGATCGAGTAACAGCTGAAGCAAGGGGAGAAAAATTCCCAACTGCTTGGAGGCTCACACTCTAGTTCAGTGCTGAAGGAGCTGTTGGTCAAGGCGTTTTGTTATCTTGTCCATTAAATACCTCGGTATGTTTATGAAAAGTATGAAAATACGCTTAATAAACATGTCCGCCTGTGAATGGAATTTGATTCTGAAGGAAAACATCAAGTAACTAACAAACTAGAAGGGGAAAAAACACAGCTTTAAATATTGACCATACCTTGTAATTTTACAGCACACTGATAAAGTATGCAGAGATAACCAAGTACAAGTAGATACAAGGGCTGATTCACCTTTGCTTTTTGACTTGGAATTATTATTTGTCCAGAGTGAATAAAATTGCTGAGTAGGATGCACCAAGAGTTAGCATTGCTGTTTCCAGTATATAATAGTGACTTGTATTCAGAAACTTAATACAATGTGTCTAATTTTGCAGATTCTTCCATATTCCAAGAGTCTCAGGATCAAGAGTTAGCCCATAAATGATACAATAAGTTAAAGAAAGTACAAGTGGTGAAAATAATGACATATTAACGTCATGTAGACAATTCTATAGTATTTCTTAAAGGAAATCAAAGGGGGATACATATGCACAATGGCTTTGAAGTTTCTGAGCATAAAGTAGAAAGAAACCTTGGACAATGAAAGATCAGTCTTTTAAATATAGAACCAATACAGAGTAGCAATCAACAAAACTGATTCGGAAAGATCTCCCTTGAATATTACCAAGGAACAAGGGAGATACAAGAAACAAAACAGTGTGGGAAATGGCAACAAGATTAATCCATTGTCAGCATTCTAATTTATGAAGAATGACTGACAACCTTGCAGATACATTCTGCAGGATAGAGGATATGATGGCACGCCTGTCTGTTCGCACCATGGAACTGAAGTTAATCGAATGGATCGTGCAAAGGTGTAAATGACTGGGAGCCAATTTGCACAGATTTCAAGCTAATAACCGGAGACGGCACAGTAGCATAGCGGTTAGCGCGACACTATTACAGCACCAGCGATCGGGGTTCGATTCCTGTCGCTGTCTGTAAGGAGTTTGTATGTTGTCCCGTGTCTGCGTGGGTTTCCTCCGGGTGCTCCGGTTTCCTCCCACATTCTTAAAAAAATGTACGGGTAGGTTAATTTGGGTTTAAAATGGGCGGCACGGACTCGTTGGGCCGGAAGGGCCTGTTACCACGCTGTAAATAAAATTTAAAAAAAAAATTAAATTCCCCTACAATACAGCAACTGTATGGGAAATATTAATCCAGAATCCCATTTCAAATTAAACCATGACAGAAGAACAAGAAAGCACAAATTCAAACTCACTGAAGGTAATCCTGGGATATCAGGATTGACTCAGGGCAAGAATGTTGGAAGTAAAGATCCTGGACTCATTGAGGAAATAAACGCATTGAAGGGAAATGCAGGGTAGTAATGAATCAATTAATTGATTTGGGACAGATGGGTTTTTTTTGCATCTTTTAGTACATAAAGCATATAACTCAGAAGCAGGAGGTCACCTGACCCCTCATTGCCTCTCCGCCCTTCAGTCTGATCTAACTGTAATCTCAGCTCCTCATTCTCATCTTTCGCCTTTTGCTTATCGAGAATCTATCTGTCTCTGCCTTACAAATATTCAAAGATTCTACTTCTATTGCCCTTTGAGGAAGAGGGTTCAAAGGGCTCGCAATCCTGTGAGGAAAAAAAATTGCCTCAAGTTTGTCCTTAATGGCTGATCCATTAATTTTCAACAGTGACCTGAAGTTCTAGACTCTCCCGCAAGAGGAAACCTCCTCCTCACATTCACCCTGTCATGATTCTTCAGTATCTTGTATGTTTCGATCAAATCCACCCTCACTCTTCTAAACTCCACAGAGCGAAAGCCTACTTTTCATAGAACCAGAGAAGCATATAGTAGAGAAACAGGCCTTTTCAGCCTACCTCTTCCATGTTGACTATAATGCCTATCTAGGCTCATCCCATTTGCCCACATTAGGCCTGTATCTCTCTACATCTTTTCCTATCCAAATGCCTTTTAAATGTTGGAATTGTATCTGCCTCCACCACTACCTCTGGCAGCTCATTCCAGATATTCATCATCGTGTGGAAAAATGTGCCCTCCAGTTCCTCCTTCCCACATTCTTCCTTTAGTGTGGCAACCGGAACTATACACAATATTCCAAGTGCAAATTAACCAATGTTTCATACAGCTGCAGCATGACATCCAAAGTCTTAGATTCAATGCCCCAGCCTATGAAGATAGGCATACCAAATACCTTCTTCACTAGCCTATCCACCTGTGTTGCCACTTTCAGGGAGCTATGGACTAGCACCCAAGCTCCTTCTGTACATTAATGCTCCTAAGGTCCCTGCCATTTGCTCTATATGTCCTATCAGGATGTGACTTCCCAAAGTGCATTACCTCAGACTTTTCTGGATTAAATTCCATCTGCCACTACTCCACTCAATTTTCCAACTGACCCATGTCCTTCTGTATCCTTGGATAACCTTCTTTGCTATATTTGAATCCACTAATTTTGATGTCACCTGCAAAATTACTAACCAGACCACTCACATTCTGATCCAACTATATGTATTAAACAACAAATATTAGTGGAGGGATCAATAATTTTAATGTCTTCTTAATTCAGAGTTTATTGTGGGAAAGTGTAAGGTCGTGCACTTCAGCAAGAAGAGGCTCAAGGCAGTATTTTATCTAAATGGAGAGAGATTGCTTATGAGAAAGTTCAGAGGGAGCTAGCTGCACAATAGTTAAAAGTAAGTGGTTAGGAAGGCAAACGACATAATGTCCTTCATCAAAAGATGTTTGGAGTTTAGAAATTGGGAAGCTTTGATACAACTGCACAGGGGGTTGGTGAGACCATACCTGGAGTACCGTGAACAGTTTAGTTCCCCTTATTTAAGAAAGGAAGTCCTAGAATTGGAGGCAGTGTAGATGAAATTTTCTCTGCTTATTCCTAGAAGAGAGGGTTATCCTATCAACAAATTGGATCTGTATTCTTTGGAGTTTAGAAGAACGAGGGGCAATTTTATTAAAAACAAGCTTCCAATGTTTTTTTAAGTTCATCTTCAAGCAGCAGTACTTTAGCCTTCCATTTGAGGGCACATTTAAGGCATATGCCTGTTTGGATTATACCTGGCATTTCTATTCCTTGTTCTTTCTGATCCTACCATGAATCATTTTAGTGGTTATTTGGTCGTAGATTCTACTTTTTTTCAAACTTTAATTTTAATCCCCATTTCTAAAGAGTGTTCAAAATCACAGTTCAAACCTGAGCTGATTTCAATGTTGCTGAGACTGTCACTGAAAATATAAAGTACAAAATGATGGAACGAGTGACACTTAAAATAAATAATATTGGGTAAGGCTGAGGAGGGAAGTTTGAACAAATACACATCACCAGAAAAATGGCAGATTTAAAATTAATTGAATGTCAGAATATTTTAAAATAATTTTTAAAAACAGTAAAATAAGGAATATTTTTGCTCTGCTAGGAAGTCTTTAAAATTTATAAGGAGTTTTTAAAGTGTATGTAAAAATTTATAATTTGTGGAATAAGAATGCATTACCACTATCTATACCATTCACACTTGGGTGGACATTTGCCTATACCATTCCATTAATCAGAACTGTTTTTCATAAACATGTAAATCAATCAATGTCAATGCAATGTACTAAATGCACTGATTATTACAAACTGTTTAATAATCTTTTCTGATCTCATTAGAATGAGATTATCCTAATTACTTAATCCTTTCTATTTACTAGTCTGTTTATGCAGATGCCTAGAACATAAAGGTTGTTTTCTAGGTTTCACAATGAGCTCATTTGGCAATATAGGGACTCACCATGCCCAAAATTACACCCATTTTGAAAAGCTGCTCAAACTCATTTACATAGTGCTGAATCAAAATTTTGCCAATGTAGTCAATAAGTAGTCAATTTCGTGCTTGATAAAGTATGATTAATATAACCAAAAATAAATTCATTACAAATGCTAAGCATTTTAATAGTGCAGTTCCATTACCAATGAATAACTCTATCTTAAATCAATGGAATTCTATTTTGTTTTAAATACATATAAGTGTCTTCAGTTCACTCATAAAAATATATTTAAAACAGTTTGAAGCATACCTATTCTCATCAATACAATATCAACTTAATTTTTCTCTTTGAAGGCTTACAAATTTGTAGTAAGTGAATGTAGCTAAAGATGGTTAATTCATCCTGACAGCCTGAACAGTATTGAGGCCGAATCTTGTTTGTAGCTTGATATTTATAAAATTAATTCAAAAGATCCTGGAAACTCAATTTGTGCTAAATGTAATCTGTGCTTGAAATTTAGTGATCTTTTACAAAAGTTTGTCCAATTTGGGGTTTGAACTTAGTAAAACAAATACAATTAGTGAATGGAAACTCTGAACCAAAATATTCTGTTATGGCTACACAAAGTCCTGTTTAAAGCATATCAGGCATAGTGAGTACCATTGCAGGCACTGCATCTTAGAAAGGATTGAGTATAATATGGCAACTGATGGGCTTGCACCCTTTGTAGCTCGAGTCATTCTAGCCACAATTTTGTAAGGGCATTAATGTGAGCAACATAAGCACCAAGTGGAAGTATATAGAGCAGGCATATTATGATTGCAATCAATGAGCAACAGGGACTTCATGCCAACACAATGAAATGGAACATCAATCCAGCCAGCACCCCTTCATACACATATGCATGAATATATGCATACACATATTCAGCAGTAGAGAGGATTCCCACCACTGCTATTTTATGGGATCATCAATCACTTGTTGTTTCGTGATGTTTCTAGGACTCTATAAGAGTTTGATGATCTCTAAAGTATTTTTAAGTTGCTTAACTTCAGTGAGTAGTGTGCCAGCTGGTGATCGTCTTGACTTCCAGCTTCAGCACCAACTGATTGCTTCCAGATATCAGAACGTGGCTGGCCATCCTCCCAGGATTGCATTAAGGCAGGGCAGATGAATAAAGGGCAATGGAGGAGATATCTGGGGCCCCAATGGAGATTTTTCATCTTTGTTAACCACAGATGAGGTACCAGAAGACTGGAGGATGGCTGACATTGTTCCTTTAAGAAGGGCAGAAGGGATAAGCCAAGTAACTACAGGCTGGTGAGCTTTATTTCAATAGTAGGGAAATTATTGGAGAAGATTCTGAGGGATAGGACTAATGTACATTTGGAAAGACAGGGATAACCCAGGACAGTCAACATGGTTTGTGTGGGGGAAATCCTGTCTCACTAATTTAATTGAGCTTTTTGAGGAGGTAACTAAATGATGAAGGCAGGACAGTGGACATTGTCTATGTGGACTTTAGTAATGCATTTGACAAGGCTGGTCCAGAAAGATAAGATAAGATAGGACAGGACAGGACCCAAGGCGAGTAGCGAATTGGACCCAAAACCAGTTTGGTGGTGGTGGAAGGATGCCTTTCCGATTGCAAGTCCGTGACCAGTGGTGTACTACAGGCATTGGCGCTGGGACCTTTGTTGTTTGTGATATATATTGATGAGCTTGATGTGAATGTAGGACATATGATTAGTAAGTTTGCGAATGACACAAAAATTGGGGGTGCTGTAGATAACAAAGATGATTGTCTTAGGCTACGGTGGGATATAGATCATGTGGAAAATTAGGTGAAGTGTTGGCAGATGAAACTTAGTCCAGACAAGTGCAAGGTGATGCATTTTGGGAAGTCAAATAGGGGTAGGACATATACAATAAATGGAAGGGCGCTAACAAATGTTGTAGAACAGAGGAATACACAAATGCTGGAGGAACTCAGCAGGTCAAGCAGCATCCGGAGAAACAAAAAAAGTCTGCAGATGCTGGAGTCTGGTTCAAATCCCTGAAAGTGGTAACATGGGTAGATAGGGTGATGAAGGAAACATACAGCATGCTTGCCTTAATAGGTTGAAACATGGAATATAAAAGTTAAGAGGTTATGTTGCAACTTTACAAAATACAGCTGAGACCACAGTTGAGTACTGTGTGCAGTTCTAGTCGCTACACTCTAGGAAGGATATGGTTGTGCTGGAGAGAGCGTTGAGGTGATTCACCAGGAGATTGCCTGGATGGGAGGATTTTATGGAGAGAGATTGGAAAGGCTGGGCTTGTATTCCTGGGGCAAAGGAGGCTGAGGGATGACCTGATAGAGGTATATAAAATTATAAGTGGTGTAGATGGGATCTTTTTTCCATTGTAGGGTTATGAGAAACAAAATAGCATAGGTTTAAGGTGAGAAGAAGGAGTTTAAAAGGGGATCTGAGGGGAAAGTTTTTTTTTTATACACAGGGGGGTTGATATCTAGAATGTGCTGCCAGGGGAGGTGGTGGAATTGGATACAATCACTACATTCAAGAGACAGACACTTGAATCAGCAAGTCATAGAAGGATATGGTCCTGATGTGAGCAAATGGATTTAGAAAAAGGTCAGCATGGACATGGTGAGATGAAGGGCCTACTTCTGTGCTGTTCTACTCTATGGTAGAGCAGAACATGAGAAGGGTGCAGTGGATGGGGTAAAGAAATCTCAGCAGGGAGAAGTATAACCTCTGTTATGGAAAAATAGATATATGTCCAGAAAATGTTCATTTTAAAAAGGGTGCACCGATGAAAATCAATGTAAAATTGAAATCGGGGACTGTTTTGTACTTTAAGCTGTTCAAAGCAAATTTAAATGGTAAAATTTAAAAATAAACAAAAATGGTGCAATTATTGCATTCACAGGTTTAATTGCATTCCTTTTAGTGTGGATCACAAGTGCTGAATGTCAATAAGAAAATCATAACTTTTGCCTTCCATGTGATTAGACCCCAGCCTTCCCCTGTGCTACAAATACTGGAGGCTGCTCAGCTGCCTTCCTGCCAAGCCTATGATTGTACATCTTCCACATCTTGTTTTAAGTGTGTATACTTTTTTATGAAAACATAGTTGAATTTTGCAAAGAAAATATTTTTGCATAGTGCTGCCTTTTACAGGAGAGTGTGACTGAAGAACTCTCGTTTTGAGAATACAATGTGTCATCAGGTCTTTCACTGAGAAAATTAGACTGGACACTTCTGGCTGCAATGCCTGATTGCAGGCAGCACCTGTTTTCACGTTGAGCGGTCATGAAGTGAAACCACTCGACATTTCTAGGAGAAATTTCATCACATTTTTCCACTTCAGGCCTGTTGTCAGTCACTCCCAGTGGAAGCACATTGTCAAAGACTTCATTTTGTTGAACTACACAATTTAAAGGAGCAATCTGTGTTCACTAGAATCTTCAAAATGAAAGCAAATTACATCAGAAAGAGATTCGATCTTTCTGGGATTGACAATTGTTTCTGGTCAGTGGGGATCAAATTCACCCCTAGACATTTTTTCCTGATGTACTATTTGTTTTATTTATATTAATTGTGTCAGTGAGGGTGAGCAATTGCATTTCCTAATTTCAATACCATTTCACAATTACCTTCCCCAGGAATAAAACAGTTTGGAAAACAACAATGAGACTAGCAGGTTAAATTGTAAACCCATACAATGAACTGAATCTTTGCTCCCAAACACAGATGGGTTAGGGTTATGGCAAAGGTTAAATGGGAAAAATAACTGGAACTGGAAGCAAATCTGTCTCCAACTTACCCCCTACACTTTCAACAGAGCTAAGGTGAGAGGTGGGCAGCCAATCTAAATAGCCTGTGATGCAGAAATTAGATTGCATCTTGCTGTTTATTTCAGCAACATGTGATTGAACATGGACTTACCACGGAGTAAAGTACAATGATGAACCTTGCTAAGTCATTGTATCAATACAGAAATTCAGCCAGGCACATCCTGGCCTAAATAATATTTGCACATTTGAAGCAATTTCTTTGTCAGATACTTGTCAAATTACATTATTTCATTGCAATACTCAGAAAAGTAGGCCATGTTGTCCCAGGAACAACCATCGTTAGCATTATGTCAGATTAGGACCCCACTGAGTTTAGTGTCATACTTTTATCCTCCGAGTCCACCCACGCCCATGCTAGCAGTCTCCCCAACTCTGCATACTTATCGCAGTCCCTGTCCTCCAATCCCCCAAAACCCCAATCCTCTCCCCACCCATCAACATTTAACAACCATCCAACTGGCCAGAAACCCTGCAGTTGCCCAAGGACCCCCATCACCTATACCCACCATCCTTTCATCCCAACCACTTACCAGACCACCATCAGCACTCTCAGGCTTATCGGCTGTCAAAGGGATTGAATTTTGTGAATGTTATAGCATTCACAAACGTACCAAGATAATCAAAAAATATTAAAACTAAATTATTTTTAAGAATTAAAATGCAAAAATGGAAATATTTATACATTTGCAAACAGCCAATGCATTCAATTACATTTACATCGGCTTAAGTAAATTGATAGAACGTAAATGTAAATTATACTTTCCTTTCCCGCTCACAGCTGTCTTCTCTAGGGCTTCCTGTTTCTGTGCCTGGTCCAACCTCGTGCAGTTTCAACAAGCTGGTTTCCCAGCATGTGGGCTGTCTTTCCAGACTTAATGAGGATTCTTGCACTGGTACAAAACCAGGGAACCATCAGAATTAGGTTTGCTATCACTGACATACTTGACGTGAAATTTGTTGTTGTGAGGCAACAGTACAGTGCAAAGACATAAAAATTACTTGAAATTACAAAATGAATAAATAATGATCGGTGATCATTTGTGCAGAGGTCTGTGACTTCTACACATGCAAGGAAATTGAAAGCAGCTGCAGAATTACATACCCGGCATTCCCATAGGCAACACATGGGGATTGCAGATGCTGGAATCTGGAGCAAAAAGCAAGCTGCTGTAGTAATTTAGTGGGTCGAACAGCATCCGTGGAGGCAAAGGGATGGTCAATATTTCGGGGTGAGACCCTGCATCAGGACTGAGAGTGTAGAGTCAAACTAGCCAGAAGGGAGACGGAGAGGTGAGGCAGAGACTGGTAGGTGATAGGTGGAACAAGATGAGAGGGGATGGTGGGCAGATGGATCAGGTGGGAGAGGGGGTGTTGAGAGAGAGGCTGGTAGTTCGGCACAGATAAAGGGGGAGAAAAAACGTAGACAGATGGAGCCAGATGTGGGGAGGGGAGTGGGAGGGTGGAGACAGAAGCTGGTAAGTGATACGTGGAATCAGATAAGGCAGGGATGATGGGCAGATGGAACGCAGTCCATCTCCCTCCATCCCCTATCAGGAAGACCTTAGGGCCCTCCTTTACCTTCTGGAAAAAGTACTCAACCAGTTCCCCTCCATTAACACTCTCATCCACCTGGCCGAACTTGTCCTTACCCTCATCAACTTCTCTTACAATTCCTCCACTGTTCTACAAATCAAAGGTGTAGCCATGGGCACCAACTACACCTGTCTTTTTCTTGGTTACTTGGAACAGTCCTTGTTCTAAGGCAGCCCTCACCAAGTCTTTCTCCACTACATCGACAACTGTACTGGTGCTGTTTCCTGCACTCAAGTGCAACTTGTCAATTTTATCACCTTTGCTGCTAACTTCCATTCTACCACCCAGTTCGATCTGCCTAATGTTTCCCCCCTTATTTGTGTCCACTTATCACCTAATAGCCTCTGCCTCACCCCTCCCTCTCACATCTATACACTGGCTATCTTCCCTCTACACTCTCAGTCCTAATAGACCTTCGACCCACAATGTTGTGCCGACAGAGCTATTCCCTCCTACCTACAGAATGCCCATATCCTTCTATTTTCCTCCCATCCAAGCTCCTCTTAAAAGCCCCCAATGAATTTGCCTCCTCCACCCTATCAGGCAACGCATTCCAGGCATCCACCACTCTCTCAGTAAAAAACGCATCCCTCAAGTCTGTTCTGAACCTACCCCTTCTCACCTTAAATGCATGCCCTCTGGTATTGGATCGCTCAATAATGGGAAAAAGATATTGCTTGTCCACCCTATCTATACCCCTCATAATTTTATACACTTCCAACAGATCACCCCTCAGCCTCGGCCGCTCCAGAGAAAAGAGCCCAAGTTCGTCCAGCCTCTCCTGATAGCACATGCCCTCTAATCCAGGCAGCATCCTAGCAAACTTTCTCTGCACCCTCTCTAAAGCCTCAACATCCTTCCGATAGTGAGGTGACCAGAATTGCATGCAATACTCTAGATGTGGCCTAACCAGAGTTCTATAGAGTTCTATAGAATGCAGGGTCTTGACACAAAACAGAATTCATCATTTTGCCTCTACAGATGCTGCTTGACCCACTGAGTTCTTTCAGTGCTTTGTTTTTTTCTTGTTACTGTAGAAAGGTCGATCTGTACTTGAGGATAATGAATCACACAGGAACTAATAATGGGAAACAAGGAAATGGCAGATATGTTAAATCAATACTTAGCATCAGTCTTCATGGTAGAGGTCACTGCAAGTATCCCAAAGATTTCTGATGGGTTCAGTTCTTCAAAACTCACTGAGTTCTGGGAAGGTGCCAGTGGATTAGAAAACCACAAATGTTACTCCATTGTTCAAGAAGGGGGAAGACAAAAAGTGGATAACTATAGGCCTGTTAGCTTAACATGTGTTGGCAAGGTGCTGGAGTCTATAATGAAAGAAATAGCTTGTCATTTTAAAGAAGCTTAATGTAATTAAATCAAGTCAACATAATTTTATGAAAGGTAAAACATGTTTGACAAATTTGCTAGAGTTCTTTGAGGATGTAACAAGCAGAGTCAATAGAGGATATTTGGATTTCAGAAGGCATTTGTCAAGGTGCCACATTAAAAAAAATTAGTGCACAAAATAAGAGTTCACTAAATTAGAGGAGGAGTGTTAGCCTGGATTGAAGAGTGGTTATCTCAAAGAGAGAATAAATGGGCCTTTTTCAGGCTAGAAGGATGTGACTGGTAGAGTACCCAGTTCTTGGCCTTCAATGATTTACTATTGATGTTAATGACCTGGAAAGGGGACAGAGGGCAAGATATCAAGTTTTCCAAAGACATGAAAATATGTGGAGAGGGCATGTTGCCATGAGGATATCAGGATTGTGCAATAGAATATAGATAGGTTGAATGGGTGGGCAAAAATTTGGCAAATAGAGTTTGTTGTAGCAAAGTGCAAGATTAAGCAGTTCAGTAAGAGAAATCTAAAGGCAGACTGGAGAAAGATTGCAGATGAGAGAGGGACCTTCTTTTGCAATGAATTGCAAAATTTTAGCAGGCAGGTGCAGAAGTGGATGGGAAGGCAAATGGTATGTTGGCCTTAGTTGCAAGAGGGTTGAAGTTTAGGTCCATTGTTACATCTAAGTATTTACTATCCTAGATCAGTGGATGAATTAACCATGGATGCATTTTACAAATATCCAAAGTTGACGTTTAGTTATATAAAGACGTTCTTAATTCTTTTAAGTGCACATGGCTATAACTTATGCTCAGCGTATGCGTGGTGTTCTACATTATTGCAATTTTAGCTTTAAAGCCTCTTCTAGAGATTCATCCATTGGTAAAAGCAATAAGGAATACTTTTTTCACAAGACATTAACCCTACAACTTAACATCAGCCTACCAAATCAGTTAAATATGTGAAAATTATTAATAAATTGTAGCACTATAACTTTATATGTATATGCTCTTTCTTTTCACATCTGAGATGATCTTTTTGTCCACTTGTTCTTTCCTATAAAACAGCAAATGGCACACAAGGCAAGGTTATAGAATTAATCATGGTTGCTACTTCATACTAGTTCCCTATTAACCATGAATATACATGGGTAATTTGTTTCAATAATACATCTGAAGATGGACTATACTGTTACTCTATGGTTCTTTACCCACAGAGTAATTTTCAAAATGTGGAATATTCCAACACAGGTGTTGGAATATTCCACTTGTGGCAAGTGTTGTGGAAGAAGCTGGATTAATAAGTGAGGGAGAAGAATCATGCTGAAAGGGTTAGATGAAACAAGGTAAGAGAGGATATAGTGGAACATAGATATAGGGATAGACCAGTTGGACCCAATGGACTGTTTCTAAGGAGCAATTTCTATATAATTTTATCATATAATACTACTAGGAGCCATTAAAACTCACCCAAAGGAAAAACAAACTACATGCCATCTCAGGTTATGAACTGGTTTCGTTTTTACAGACGTCCTAAAGTCGATTTTGTCCATAATTTGAAAAATGCACAGAAGTCACTCAATAGTGTTACCATACCTCCAACAGTATTGTAATGAATAGCATCAAAAGCAGGTAAGGCTGATAAAGAAAGAACAATTACTTAAAATAGAGAGAGAAAGGAGCCAAATTCTTCCATTCATATCAATGAATGAACGTATGTATGTACACTGGACTTTTGAATTTAATAATATTATGGGAGCTTGCTCATATGCACAGGTATCTATAGGTCAGGCAATCATAACTCGGAGACAGCCTGTAAACAACTTTATCAGTAAGATGTTAATTCCACTTACCAGAATGGGAATATTTTGCTGTTTTCTAAGCCCAGTTATCTGATCATTGTTGTTATTTGAATATTCCAGTCATAATTTAGAAAGACATTAACTGAATTGTTGGCAAGACAAGATTCTGTTGATCATCAGTCCCAAGGATTGCTAAATTACCACCCCTCACATATGCTGGTTAGTAAAATTGCACAAAATATCCAAAAGAATCTATGATTGAAGGACAAACTCCAGAATAGTAGGTTAATCCAATCACTTAGTTACAAATTATCTCTCGTCAATGTTTGTTGGATATATGCATTTTAAAATCAATTGTTTTAATGCTGACCCTTGGTTAGAAAAGTACGTATTCATTAACATCATGTTCTGATTCAAATTCATATTAATGTTCTAATCAATGAAATTTGAAAAGCTACAGATTGCTCTCTGATGGAAAATTGGATTCCTGGTGAATTCAATTATCATTATTCATAAATGGCACAAGTTTCATGTATCATTATTATTGATTTCCCTGCTGATCATATGCCATTAATTTGCTTCAGTATTCAAGTAGGAGGAAATCGTTCTCAGTTAACCTTCTGTTTGGAATTAAGTCTGCATCAGCTGATTTCCAAACTTTAGACTGCTGCATCTTTGCTTCCTGTCATCACTTGACAAAAAGGTCCAGCAAAGTCATTAATGCTTTACTTCACAGGAAATGTCATTAAGAAATAGCATTGCACATTGTTGCCGTGTGCTACTCATTCTATTCCACTTGAGAAACATTCTGATCTTCCCTCCCAAAATGTTCCAGAGATATGTTAACTAAACCAGAAATACTTGAACTCAGCAATGTGAGGTCAGGCATACAATATCATCAGGGTTATGTGTTTACAGTAACAATTAAAATTGCAGATCATTTGCCCCTTTTAATTTAATTAAGGAGTATTTCAAACCATTAGTATCAGGGAATATTCTGCAAAAAATTGCTTCTTTCATCAAGACAAATATTGCCTGTTTTCAAAGTGGATTGGAACAAATATTTAAGTGTTTTCCCTTTTAAAAAAAAACAGCTGTACAACATTGTGTACCGCTCAACATGAAGAATATGTATTTGAACTTCAAATGGATAAACATGAATTTCTCAAGTTCAAATAAAATTCTGCAAAGATGCATGTTCCTCACATGTACGGTACAATGAAAATGGAGTAGATCACAGACATTATTAATATCTCCAAAGCTCAATACAAAATGTTACACAATTTACCCAAGAAAGGCAATGCTTCCAATATCTCAGTAGAGGCAGCAGGGATAATGTAAAAGGTGAAAAGTTGATGTTTAAGAGCTAATATGTCAGCCTTAGACTAATGAAGGACTGATTCCCAAGTTATGATTTTTTAAGAAGCGCCATCTTTCAGAATCTTGCATTAAAAGATTATTACAACAAAGGTTGGGAGAAAGACTTTGCTTAATATGCTGTGGATGAAAGAGTGAGGATTAGAGAGAGCTAGGAAAGGATATTAATTGGATAGCTTTTTCTGATTACTGCTCGAGGCAAAAGAGGGTCACTGAGATAATAGGATTGGTAACCAGTGCATGGTATTTCAGCCTTAAAACAGTGAGCATTAAAGCATAAGATTACCTTCTGCAAGAAATCTATGTTCAATGTAATGCATTTCTCATCCCTTGTCATTTCAGGGAAAATGGATTGTTATAACTGAAGGAATTTTATTATGAAACAACATTGTGGTTTGGACTCTTTGGCAGCTCTGATTTTAGAATTGCTTAAACAAACTTAAAGTGCTGCGTAAACACATTTCCTCAAAAAAGCAACTTATGGTGAATGCTGATAGAGAGTTTTGAATGAGATTGCTAATTCAAAAATATCTACGACAATGTCATCAAATTTGCAACAGTGCTTTTGTTACCTGGTAGATTTTCTGAGTGAAAACACCACATCAAAATTATCTAGATATCTGCTGAAACATTTTAATGACCCAAGACAAATATGATATCAGCTGAAAAGTGAGTACAGCTTGAAATGTTGATAGGGTTGTCATTTTACTGGAAGAATTCAGCAATTTACTTGTCAATAATTTAGACAAATTCCCTTTTTCTGGGATAATGTTCTGACTAAAAAATAAATGATCACATCAAATAATCTGGTCAATCTAACATGCCTCTACACATATGCTAAGGGATGAGGTCAAACAAAACACACATTCCTGATAAATATCAGTCAGATATTTTTCAATTAATGGCACTAATGTGCCTTAAGAACCATACCAGGTCTGTTGTGGTTTTAGTTAATGGACAAAAAAAAACAGAGAATAGGAATAAACATGTTTTATTTTGGCTGTGAAGTTTAGTGCTTTTGCAATCAGTGCTGCGGCCTCAGCTATTCAAGATCTGCATCATTGTTTCGGATAAGTGGACCAAGTTTAATATATTCAGTTTTGCTGATGATACAAAGATGGGTAGAAGTGTGAGCTGTGGGAAGGGTCCAGAGAGGTCAGAGGATGTAGACAGACTGCATGAATGGATGAGAACTGGGCAGTTAGAATATAATGTGAGGTCATTTATTTTGGTAGAAAAGAAAGGAAGGTAAAGTAGTTTATAGATTGAAAGGTTCTGCTGTTTGCAGGGACCGGGGTGTCTCTATTCACCAATAGTTAATGTGCAGGTGCAATAAGCAAAGGGTTCTCCTCCTTCGTCCTCCTACAGGGTGTCACTCATTCCCGCTGGGTAAATGAGCGCACAAGTTTCTAAACAGTCCCTTCAAACGTCAGGACACCTGCACTGCAAAATCCACTCAATCCCAACCCCTTTAATAATAAGAAAGGTTCTAGGTATATGTCCATACCTGTTGGACACTCCTTAATACTTAACAATTGCCATTTGGAAATGGGACACGTGGAACCATTATCCTGTAACCTTCCAATTTTCTCTCCTTCAGTTATTGTAAGATTTAAAAATAGGATATTGAAAAATTGATAATCTGGCTAACTGAATCTAGGAATTTCTTCCAAGCTTCCTTAATGTTTCCAATGTTATTGTATCCATGCTTTGCTGGATTCAAGATCAATATCCACCTGACTACACTTCAAGTGATACACACTATGTAAGTGTTTTGCATTAGTAGCACCATTGTGATAATAAAAACAGATTACCACTTGACTGATTTCAATCACAAAACTATATTAAGTAACTAGATGCATCTGTTTGTCTGATACTATTGTGCCGAACACTTTGCTGCCTTGTGATAATATTTGACTTATGAGATTAATAATGTTTGAATCCATTTTGTATCAAATGAGTAATAAATAATTTGCATCTTCAGTCTAAGTGTACTCTTGGCATGAAGAGTGCATAAGACATGCAGTAAAATTATTTCTACAAATTTTCATGTTACTCTAAAATAGAAAATGTGGTGTGGACTATGTAGCCAAATAAATACTGAATTAAAAGTGCTCTTCTTCACATGGACCTTACTAAACAAGAATGTGCTAATTTTAGAATGATTTGATTCCCATTCACGACTTTACTATCTGCAATGAGTCAGTTTTGTTCTCAGTCATGATTGAATTGATTGAATGCTGCAAATAATCACAGATGTTTTTTCTAAGAAAATTGATTGATACAACTGGAAGCTCAAAGACTTATTAAACTTCATTTGGATTCTATTCACTGGGTCATTTATTGCTGTTGGGGAAGAATGTTGTGATCCTTTGTATACACCACTTCAAAGGTTAGTATGCTGTGTGTGTTAAGCAAAACCAAATGTTAATTCTGATTGACCTGAATTGCCAATTTTGTTAATTCAGGCAATGTAGGCAGTTGAGAATTTTAGCACAATTCAGACACCGGGAACCTTTGGTTAGGAAGAGTATTGTGCATACAACGGGAGACAACTGAAGCAGAAATCCATTTTCTGCCATGGCACTAAAGGGACAAGATTGAAATAGCCAATATTCAGTACTGTTTGTTTCAACAGAATTGAATATTAATAGGTGGATAATAGGAGAAAATATGTTGTGGAGTACTAGATTTCATTGCCCAAGAGAAATTGTTACCCAAAATATCCTTCCAGTCATGTATGTTGGCATGATGTGATTTCATGGTACAGAGCGTCTCTCTGTACTGGTCCATACGTTCACCACATTTTTTTGGAACCTGCTCTTAGTTCCAGCAAGGAAACAACTTAACAGCAACCAATGTAAATGCCAACCACTACATATTGATTAGTGCACCATTTTTTGGCTGCATTAAAGGAACATTTTGAAATTTTGAATAACTTACAACATTTTATATGGTCATGCAAGTGCTCTAATCTTTTCAAAACTTCCTTTCAGCATTACTGATTTGATCCCAATTCAGCAAAGGCTAACTGAGTTTTTATTCCAATGTCTGGGGTTTCAATTGATCCAAACACATCAGAGCTTCAGTGTGTGATATTTGACTTCAAACTGAAACAATGATTCAAATCCAATTTATATCAGTCATGTCTGTGCATGTCTGTGTGCTTAACTTATTTTATCTGTAATTCATTTTTAATTATATCAGTTTTGACCATGTGCTCCAACCTGTTATGAATCTATTCAGTACAATTATATTTGTCAAAATACTAATTCTCTTTTTTATGTAATCATTATTAATATAATTTTACATGTTAAATATATCAGTTTCCCCGAACATTTGTGTCTCTTAAATTGTTATATATTTTAAAATTCTGAATGATCTAATAATTCAAGATTCAAAAGTAGATAACTTTATCAGAGGCTGAAAACTCCCTCTGTTTTTTTTGGTCAGAGCCATTTGTGTGCATTTTGCTTGTATATTACAAACTGGCATAAATCTATCAGCGCAGGCAATAAAGGAAAGGATAATAAATGAAGAGGTTGGGAAGAAAATTAAACGATTAAGAAGCCAAAAATAAAAATTAGGAATATAAATTAAAGTAGTGAAGTATTTTACAGATTTTAAAAAAGAAACATCAGTATAGATGCCCTGACACAGGTTTACAAGATAAAATCACAGCATTGGTAGAAATATTGATTATAGGAAACATTGGTAGACCTTAAATAGGCAAGGCATACCTAGCACTTAAGTGGGCAAGGCATAGAAGGATACAGACCTAATGTGGGCAAATGGGATTACTGTAGATGGGCAAAAAAGTCAGCATGCATGTGGTAGGCCGAAGGTCCTGTTCTATGCTTTAAACATCTATGATTCTGTGATTCCGTGACATTCAGAAGGTCAGACAGCATTTGTGGAAACGCAGAAAGAGGTAAAGTTTGAGGTCTATGACTCTGAAATGTGAATTTTGTTTCTCTCTCGATAGATGCTGCCTGACATGATGAGTTTTTACCTGCACTTCCTGCTTTTGCAGATTTTTGCTTCAAGAAATATTGATTAGTTATTCTCCCTTACTGATTGCCAGGAAGAATAATGGTAGAAGAGTTGGAGAAAATACTACTAAAAAAATGAATTAAACAGAGAATGTTAGACAGCTGATTTAAACAGGCTTCTTCAATGCATATTAAAAGCAGTTAGGGAAGTGATAATTGGGATATATCATTGGGCAAGTAATGTTCCTATATTTAAAAAGAGTTAAAGAGGGAGATAGAATAATGTTTCCTCGAAGAGGTTTTCTTTTTTATCCATTCAAGAGCCAGCATTAATACCCAATCCAATTTGGTATTGAATAAGCTCTTGAAGCACTGCAGTCCAATTTGAAAAGAAACTCCACAGCTGGATAGGGAATTCCAGTGATTTGACAAAGGTACAATGAAGGAAGAGTTATATATTCCAAAACAGGAGGACATGAATTGGAGGCACTGGTGTTTGTATGCACCTGTTTCCCTTATCTTTCTAACAGGTAGTGTTTCTGTGTTCGGGAAGAGCCATTGAAAAAGACTTAGTGAGTTGATGCAATCTATTTAATGATGGTACAGACTACAGCCATGTTGTGCCTGTGTTGGACTGAGTGAATTTTTGGAGCAGTGGGTAGAATGTCGATTATTCAAGTTGCTTTGTTCTAAACTGCATCAAACTTCTGAGGAGTTCATGGAGCTGCACATCTGCAGTAAGAGGAGAGTATTCCACCAGCCCATTGCATCACAGAATCATTGAAAATTAATGGCTTGGAATGAGACTGTTTGGATCATTCTGTGTGTGCGTCATAGAACATAGAACATTACAGCACTGTACAGGCCCTTCGGCCCACAATGTTGTGCCGACATTTTATCCTGCTCTAAGATCTATCTAACCCTTCCCTCCCACATAGCCCCCTATTTTTCTCTCATTCATGTGTCTATCTAAAGGTCTCTTAAATGCCCCTAATGTATCTGCCCCCACAACCTCTGTCGGCAGTGTGTTCCACGCACCCACCACTCTCTGCGTAAATAAACTTACCCCTGACATCCCCCTTAATCCTTCCTCCAATCACCTTGAAATTATGTCCCCTCGTGTTAGCCATTGTCGCACTGGGAAAAAGTCTGACTGTCCACTCGATTTATGCCTCTTATCATCTTGTACACCTCTATCAAGTCCCCTCTCATCCTCCTTCTCTCCAAAGAGAAAAAGCCCTAGCTCGCTCAACCTATCCTCATAAGACATACTCTCTAATACAGGCAACATCCTGGTACGTATATCTCCTCTGCACCGTCTCTAAAGCTTCCACATCCTTCCTATAATGAGGCGACCAGAACTGAACACAATACTCCAAGTGTTGTCTGACCAGAGTTCTATAGAGGTGCAACATCACCTCATGGCTCTTGAACACAATACCCCAACTAATGAAGGCCAACACTCCATACAGCTTCTTAACAACCCTATCGACCTGTGTAGCAACCTTGAGGGATCTATGGACGTGGACCCCAAGATCCATCTGTTCCTCCACACTGCTAAGAGTCCTGCCAGTAACCTTGTATTCTGCCTTCAAATTCGATCTCCCAAAGTGTATCACTTCACACTTACCTGGGTTGAACTCCATCTGCCACTTCTCAGCCCAGCTCTGCATTCTATCAATATCCTGTTGTAATCTACAGCAATCTTCTACACTATCCACAACACCACCAACCTTTGTTTCATCAGCAATCTTACTAATCCACCCTTCCACGTCCTCATCCAAGCCATTTATAAAAATGACACAAAGCAGAGGTCTCAGAACAGATCCCTGCAGAACACCACTGATCACTGACCTCCAGGCAGAATATGCTCCATCTACCACCACCCTCTGTCTTCTATGGGCGAGCCAATTCTGATTCCACACAGCCAAGTTTCCCTAGATCCCATGCCTCCTGACTTTCTGAATAAGCCTTCCATGAGGAACCTTATCAAACGCCTTACTAAAATCCATTTACACAACATCCACTGTTCTACCTTCATCAATGTACTTTGTCATATGCAAGATTCAGCTTAATCCCACCTTCCAGCAGGTGTGTAGCCCTCCAGACCACAACTCCTCACATACTGTTTGATTGTGTTAACAGTTTCAGTCTCTGTCACCTTTATAAAGATCCAGACCTGTATCACCCTCTGGGGAAAATAATTCTTGCTCATCTCCCCTCTAATCCTCTTTGCTAACAAAAATAGATTCTTCCTATTTATATGCTGAGGTCTTTTGTAACTTTATACACCTCAGTTAAGTCTCTATTCAGCCTCCTCTGTTTCAAAGCAAACAGCACCTGTCTAGCCAATTCTTCTTCTTAACTAATTTTTTTCTGTCCTTGCAACATCACCTTAAATCTCCTCTGCATTCTCTCCTATGTAATTGCAAATTTCCAGTAATAGAGTGACCAGAACAGTACATAGTCCTCAAACTTGCATTCTAACATGTTGAATACTACCCAGTTTAGTATTCTATTCCTCACCTAATAAAGCATTTTGTTGCCATCTTAACCATTTTATCTATCTTTAAGTAGATATGGACAAATGCTCCCAAGTATTCTTCTACATCTCACTTTGGCCTCCCATTTATTGTGTATTCCCTTTTCTTGTTTCACCTTCCCAAATGCATTATTTTACATTTCTCCAGATTAAATTCCATTTGCCATTTTTCTGCCCCATTTACCAGATTATTCGTGTCTTCCTGCAGTTTAAAGCTTGCCTAGTATTGAAGGAACATGTGGTATGGACTGTTTCATTATCTGAGGAAATAAGGTTGAGTGTAAACCTGAGGAGTTTGGAATTTGGCTGGACTGAACTGGTCCTAATTTTAATGGAAGAAGCAAAGCTGGACAATGCTGATATTGTCAGGTGGTTGTTAGAATTGCAGCTGTACCATAAAACTCTTGTCACAGACAGAGCCTGGTTTTGAGCACAAGTCTTCAACTCTACAGTCAGGCTATTGTTGGAGGCTCATTTCTTTTACTATATTCAGAGCATCCATCTATTTTTAATGAGATAATGAGTTAATTAAACTGGCTTCAACAGTGATGTGGGATTAGGGGGATTAGAAGGATCATCTAAATCATTGCTTCAGACTAAAATTGGTTGCAAGTGGACATAAGGATCGAAATTTTCTCCAAGTTGTTTATGCCAGACATTTATTTATAGAATTGACTGCATGTTATGCTCTAGTTCCAAAATTCATGTCAATTTATTTGAGGGTAGTGGTGAAGGGGCAGATGCTGGGTAATCAGATCACAGATTATGACAAAGTATATGTCCGCTTCTGGCATATCAATCAGGTGTGTTAGGAATCCTCTAGTGAGTGTGTCGGCAGTGCCAAACAACATTATGGAGGGTACTCTCAGTGTTAAGACAGGACTTTCTCTCCAGAAACATTGTGAGCTGGTCACTCCCGCTAACATTGCCAAGGAAAAATGCATCTGTGATGGTGGTTAGGTAATGTTTATCCTTGTGTTGGTTCTTCATCACCTCCACAAACCCAGTCTGGCACCTACGTCCTTCATTGCACATGTTGCTGAGCAAGATACTTATTAAAGGTATCCCAGCAATCTCTTTCCCCTGCACTTTCCACTGAGCCCGTCAAGTACTTATACCTTAAAGTATAGACTTGATTCCTTTCTCAATGTTATTATTCAATATACTTCCACCATACTTTCAGACAGTGCATCCCAGATAAATGCAACTTGTTGCACAAAGAAATTGTTTCCTAGTTCCTAATTGTTTAAGGCTCTCTTGCCCCAAATCACATCCATGAACTCACGTTACCAACTTTTCTGCCACAGGGAATACATTTTTTTCTTAACTTACTCTGTCAAACCAATATATATTTTTAATTATTTACGTGAAATCTCCTATTTATGTGGTCTGCACTGATGGCTCCTTTAATCTCTCCACACAACCCTTTCTAAGTCCTTGACATCCAACCTAAAGTCCGGTGCCCAGAACTGACAGCAATACTTCAGAAAAACTTAAGTCCACTAGCTCAACCCCTATATCTAAGTATTGGAAAATTGTAGCCAGAATTGCCCTAGTTTCCGCTCTTACACCCATCTGTAACCCATGATACAAACCGTAGTATATGGATGGCTTTTCTACCTTCATCTTTTTTATTTCTGTCCAATATCATTCATGCCTCCTCATTCAACACTGATTTGGCAGAATGCAGTTCGTCAATGCAAAAAGACACAAAGTTCTCACTCAGTACCTCAACTTCTCCTTTTGTCTCCACATTATCATCTCTTTTGTTGATCTCTATTCAGCCCCTCCCCCATCTTCATTACACTTTTATATGTGCTTCTTGGTTTATCTATTGCCTATAAAATGGTGCATGTAAATTGAACTTGACGTACATACCAAACATGGTTTCTTAGTTTAAGCTACATCACCTGAATATTAGTTTGAACGTTCAGAGTTCCAAGCCATCCTGAATCACTCAGGCATTTGATGGACAAATGAGAAGGTGAAGCCACATTCCAACAATAAGGGGTTATTGACTTGCAGTTCATATGTTCCAGAATAAGTGGCAATCATTCAAAGAAGCAATTAAATGAATACACACCAGCTGCAGGCACTCAAGTGCTAACCGGAAATTTGGATCAAATGATTTGAAATCAACTAGCAATATGAGATGGCTAAAAACAACCTCACTGACACGGCAGTGAACTGAACTCAAATGGTGATTGCATTATTGTCTTTTGTGAAAATGAGCATAAAACCTCAGGCAACATTGTAGATTGTTGCAAGGAGTTTAATTGTCCATTGTGTTTATCTAATTGGTTTAAATTAAAAGATACAGAAATATGGGTGGCAGCTCAGTTGTCTAACGCTTGTCATAGAATCACAAAGGACAGGAAGAAGCCATTCAGCCTGCCTTGCCTGTGCCAATTGTTTGAAGGACCAATTTAATCTTACAAGTCAAAAGGTTGTCCTCTTTAAGTATATACGATCTGGTCGCCTCATTATAGGAAGGATGTGGAAGCTTCAGAGAGGGTGCAGAGGAGATTTACCAGGATGTTGCCTGGATTGGAGAGAACATCTTATGAGGATAGGTTGAGCGAGGTATGGCTTTTCTCTTTGGAGAGAAGGGGGATGAGGGGTGACGATAGAGGTGTACAAGATGATAAGAGGCATAGATCGGGTGGACAGTCAGAGACTTTTTCCCAGGGTGACAATGGCTAACATGTGGGGACATAATTTTAAGGTGATTGGAGGAAGGTATAAGGGGGATGTCAGGGGTAGGTTTTTTACACAGAGAGTGGTGGGTGTGTGGAATGCACTGCCTGCAGAGGTTGTGGGGGCAGATACATTAGGGACAATTAAGAGACTCTTAGATAGACACATGAATGGTATAAAGATAGGGGGCTATGTGGGAGGGAAGGGTTAGATAGATCTTAGAGCAGGATAAAACGTCGGCACAATATTGTGGGCTGAAGGGCCTGTACTGTGCTGTAGTGTTCTATGTTCTAAATTATGAGCAGGAGTAGGCTACGTGGCACCATAATCCTGTTCATCATTCAATCAGATCTTAGCTGATTTGATTGGAACCTTAACCCGGTATTTCCATCTACCTGTCAAAACCTTTCATCTCCTTGTTTATCAAGGATCTCAGCCTTACAAATATTCCATCACCCACTGAGGAAGTTTCAGCCTCTGAGATAAAAAAAAGTTGTTTCCATTCTGTTTTAAAATGGGGACCCCAATATCTAAACAGTGACTCCTAGTTCTTGGTCCTTCCACAAGAGGAAACATTCTCTCCATATCCATCCTCTTAAGACACCTCAAAATCTTATATTTTTCATATCACTTTCTCTTGTAAGCTCCAGTGGATACAAGCTTCAGCTGTTCAACCTTTACTCATGAGACCAATTCACTCATTCCTGATAACAGAGTAGTAAACCTCCCGTGAACGGCTGCCAATAAATTTATATTCTTCCATAAATAAAGAGAACAATATTATGTATGATACTCTAGATGTAGTATCACCAATGCTTTATATATTGAAGCTTTATCTCTCTACTTTTGTATTCAATGCCCCAAGCAATAAACAATACTTTCTGTCAGCTTTTCCTAATTAGCTGAATACTACTCTTTTAGTAAGTTATGCATTAGAGCACCCAGATCCCTCTGAATCTCAGGTGATCAGCAATCTCTCACTATTTTGATAATATGTTGCTTTATTACTTCTCCTGGCAAAAGATTTTCTCATGTTAAATTCCATTTGCCCAGTCTTTGCCCATTCACTGAATCTATCGATATGCCTCCTTACATCCTCCTTTTCTGATTGACAACCTCTTCAACCTCACTGACTTGTTAATCAGTTGTGACATAATTCTATTCAAAGATTAACTGCAAAAAAACTTAGTTTATAAAGACAATGAACTTTTCTTTCAATGACTGGTGTGGCAGGACTCATCTGTCATATGTGTTTGAATTTGTGAACAGATAGATTGCCAATGTTTGGTTAACTGAAAGTATTTGATAATGGGATACAAGAAATTTCTTCCTCATGGCAATCTTCTCTTTGGAGATTTCATTGGTTGAGAAAATATGCAGCCCTGCCAACAGGTTTACTTGCCAAGTATAATTAATCAAGCTTATCTACATTAAAGTTCTGATGACAGTATGATTATGTACACCTCATTAATTTTTCCAAGAAATCTTAACAAAGGTAATCTTTAAAATTCTACAACTGACAGACTTAATTGCCATCTGCATTTGAGTGGATTGCTTGTCCTCATTGGGACCATGAAGTAGAAGTCAGTACTTTGTAATAAAATGGAAGCAGCATCATAAAAGAAACCATTAGCTGTTTGGATTAAAGGTGCCTTTAAACTAACAAGGAAGAAATCTGTAGTGTATTCATGTTTGTGGACATACTATGATACTATTTGGCATTGTAACAATGTAACACTGGAAAACCTAGCAGCCGCAGCTTGAGGAATCGATGTGTATATATAGGTTAAATATTCTGTTACCCAAATAAACGACCATCTCTTTTAACATATACTGTGCCTAAATGCTTTTGTGATGACATTACAAATTGGCAATGAAAGTGGGACCTCAAGTAGTTTTTCTTTGTGATCATTAAACACCACAGGAGTGCAGGAGTACAAAACCAGGCCCCTCTAGCCTGCCCTGCCATTCAATATGCTCATGATTGATCTGCCCAGGCTTCTCCGTCAGTTCCACATAGCCATCAATTCCCTGATATTTCAAAAAAAATCTATTTCCTCTTCAAATTCCCCCAGTTATCTAACCACCACGATCCTCTGGAATAGAGAATTCCAGAAATCCGCCAACCTCTATGAAAAGAAATTCCTACACACCTCAGTTTTAAATGACTGACCGCTAATCTTGTAACTATGGCCCCTTGTATAAGACTCTCCAGCTAGTGAAAATATTTTAACGTCCACCCTGTCATGCCCCTTAGGATCTATATGATCCAATAAGTTCAACAGGATTACAGATCAAACTTTTTGAACCATTTGTAATATGAGGGATAGCATATTCCAGAAGTTAGCATTATGATTCTCTTCTGCACTTCCTCCAATGCTAGTATAGCTTTCTTATAAAGGAGACCAAAATTGTACTTGGACTCCAGGTGTGGCTTCTCCAGCACCCTGTACAAATGTAACAATATTCTGTGTTTAAAATCCAACCCTAAGCAATAAAGCCAATATGCCATTTGCATTTTTAGTCTCTTGCTTCCCCTGCATGTTAACGCTTTATGTCTCATATACAACAGTACCTAGATCTGTGCTCCACATTGATGTTCCCTCTCCATTTAGATAATAATTACTTTTAGTTCCTCCTACCAAAGTGCATGACCTCTGGCCTTCCTTCATTAAACCCCATTTGCCAAACGTTTCCCCACTCACTCACGCTTTCTAGATCCAGAGTCCAAATATCCTCATCACTACATGCCTTCCCACTTATTTTCATTGTCGTCAACAAACTTGGGTACTTTACACCATGCTCCTCCTCCAAATCATTAAATAAATGAGGGGAATGTGAAGTGAAGAAAGAGCTTCTCTGGTATGTGAAAAGGACAAGATTAGCCAGAGCTAACATGGATCCTTTGCAAATACAGGAGAAGTTATAATATGTAAAAGGAAATAGGAGAGTAATTAAACAATTACTTTGTGTCTATCTTCATGGAAAAGACAAAATCCCAATATGCATTACAGGTTTCATTGCAACTGCCATACCTTCTAAATATATCTCAGTACTTTGCTGTACCTATAGATTTATTCCTTTTCATTTCCTGCAAGTTGTTTTCCTATTTTTTAATAACTACTATTGCAAGGATCAGACAGAGCCCTGGAGAGTTACAAGGTAGTTAGGAGGGAGCTTAAGAATGGACTTAGGAGAGCTAGAAGGGGGCATGAGAAGGCCTTGGCGAGTAGGATCAAGGAAAACCCCAAGACGTTCTACACCTACGTGAAGAATAGGAGGATGACTAGAGTGAGGGTAGGATTGATCAGGGAAAAAAAGAGGAAACATGTGCCTGGAGTCGGGAGAGGTGGGGGAGATCCTTAATGAGTACTTTGCTTCGATTCACCAGAGAGAGAGAGAGAGAGAGAGAGAGAGAGAGAGCGAGAGAGAGAGAGAGAGCTTGACGTTTGTGAGCATGGCGTACGACAGGCTGATACACTAGGGCATGTCGATATGAAGAAAGAGAATGTGCTGGAACTTTTGGAAAAACATTAGGATAGATAAGTAACCAGGGCCAGACGGGATATATCCAATGTTATTACGGGAAGTGAGGGAAGAGGTTGTTGCGCCTTTGGTGATGATCTTTGTGTCCTCACTGGCCACAGGAGTAGTGCCATGTGATTGGAAGGTGGCAAATGTTGTTCTTTTGTTCAAGAAAGGGAGTGGGACAATCCTGGGAATTACAGACAAGTGCATCTTACTTCAGTGGCGGGCAAATTACTGGAGAAGATTCTTAGAGACAGGATTTATGGGCATTTGGAGAAGCATAGACTGATTAGGGACAGTCAGTATGGCTTTGTGAGGGGCAGGTCGTGCCTCACAAGCCTGATTGAATTCTTTGAGGATATGACAAAGCACATTGATAAAGGTCGAGCAGTGGATGTGTAAGGCATTTGATAAGGTTCCTCATGGAAGGCTCATTCAAAAAGGAAGCATGGGATCCAGGGAAACTTGGCTTTGTAGATTCAGAATTGGCTCGCCTGTAGAAGACAGAGGGTGGTTGTAGATGGCACTTATTATGCTTGGAGGTCAGTGACCAGTGGTGTTCCTCAGGGATCTGTTTTGGGATCCCTGCTCTTTGTGAATTTTATAAATGACTTGGATAAGGATGTGGAAGGGTGGGTTAGTAAGTTTGCAGATGACACAAAGGTTAGTAGTATTGTGGATAGTGTAGAAGGTTGCTTGTAGGTTACAACAGGATATTGATAGGATGCAAAGCTGGGCTGAGAAGTGGCAGATGGAGATAAAACCTGGAAAAGTGTGAAGTGATACACTTTGGAAGATTGAATTTGAAGGCAGAATACAAGGTTAATGGCAGGACTCTTCACAGTGTGGAGGAACAGAGGGATCTTGGGGTCCATGTCCATAGATCTCTCAAGGGTTGTTAAGAAGATGTATGGTGTGTTGGCCTTCATTAGTCGGGGTATTGAGTTCAAGAGGCGCCAGGTAATGTTGCAGCTCTATAGAAATCTGGTTAGACCACACTTGGAGTATTGTGTTCAGTTCTGGTCACTTCATTATAGAAAGGATATGGAAGCTTTAGAGAGGGTGCAGAGGAGATTTACCAGGATGCAGACTGTATTAGAGAGTATGTCTTATGAGGATAGGTTGAGTTGAGCTAGGGCTTTTCTCTTTGGAGAGAAGGAGGATGAGAGGTGACTTGATAGAGGTGTACAAGATGATAAGAGGCATAGATCGAGTGGACAGTCAGAGCCTTTTTCCCAGGGCAAAAATGGCTCACATGAGGGGGCATAGTTTTAAGGTGATCGGAGAAAGGTATATGGGGGATGTCAGAGGCAAGTTTTTCACACAGAGAGAGATGGGTGCGTGGAACGCACTGCCAGCAGAGGTGGTGGAGGCAGATACATTAGGGACATTTAAGAGACTCTTAGATAGGCACATGAGTCAGAGAAAAATGGACTATGTGGGAGGGAATGGTTAGATAGATCTTTGATCAGGATAAAATGTTGACACAACATCATGGGCCGAAGGGCCTATACTGTGCTGTAATATCCTATGTTACTCCCGTCATTCATTTTGACCATTTCAAAGGATTAGTGACAGAGCAGTACATTTCATTATCATGCTCAGCATCAAAACAAGCCATTTCACACACCAGAAAAAATTAATTAAGCACATTGATGAATGCACATGAATGATAAACTAATCCTCTTCACACAAAACCATTGGCAATTAAAACTTGCAGTTGTTTTATAATTGAAAACATTCACTTAAAAGTTAAATGTTCATCATGTTAGAAAGTAATTGTGTTTCTTCCTAAACTACAGCCAAGTTGCATTTAATTCCCACAGTAAGATTGATGAGCCAGTTTGCAGTTAATCTACTCAGCTGTTTTCCTATGCAACCTATGACATATTAGTTTGTTTCCCCTTCTTATAAAGAAATTAAATCTACACTGCAAATAACAATTTATTTCTGGTTTCAAAGTATCCTTCTCTTGTTGGCACCAGAAGCTTCAAGCTTCAAGCTATTTCCATGATAGATGCTCCATTATTTTTCTGAGTGATTATTCTATCAAACATAGTTGCATATTAAATATTGGGAGGCTCGTTAGCACCGACATTGTTTCCTTGAACACCTATTCAACCCTGAGAATATTGTTTCTCCCGACCCTAAAAATTCTTCAGGCATCCTGTACCAATGAATATTTTGCTGGAGTTAATTCAATGATGTGCCTATTTATGATTTTGCAGGTGACATTTCAAAACGCTGTCCCATCTTTCATAGAATTATAAAATCGTACAGCACAGAAACGAGACCTTTCGGCCCACCTCGTCCATGCCGACCATGATGTTTATGTACACAGATCCCATCTGCCTACATTATGTCTGTACCTCACTATGCCTTTCCTATTCAAGTACCTGTCCAGATGCCTTTTAAACATTGTATCTGTCTCTACCACCTTCTTTGGCAACTCGTTCCAGATAACCATCACCCTCTGTGCAAAAAACTTACTCCTCAGGTCTCCTTGAAATTTCTTTCTTCTCAACTTAAATCTGTGCCCTCTAGTTCTAGACGCTACTGCCCTGGGAAAAATGTTCTATCTATCTTATCTATGCCCCTCATAATTTTATAAAGTCACCCCTCAGTATCCTACATTCCATTAAGAATAAACACAGCCTACTAAATCTTTCCCTTTAACTAGAACTCTCCATTCTAGGCAACATCCTTGTGAATCTCTTCTGCACTCTCTCTCTCTATTGCTTTCACATCCATTCTGTAGTGTGGTGACCAGAACTGTACCCAAAGTTCCACTTTTGTGCATATTTTTGATTAATATGTGTAGAGATTGATCATTTGAGCATGTTACCATTCCTGCTACGGTGGTTGGAGAACATTCAATCAGGACTAACAGAAAAAATGGATGGGCCATTGAGGAAACATAAGTACAGGACCACAGCAAAGGAGTGAGGGAATGGAACTGACAGAATTACTCCAGAAAGATCCAGCATGGACCTCATGAGCCAAATGTCCCCTCTCTCTGCATAACAACCCTAATGATTCTCTTTCCTTTTGACTGATCAACTCTGTTGTGAGTTTTGAAGTCAAAGAAATCACTGCACGGAATGAGGCCATTTACTCCATCATGTCAACATGCTAGATCTTCATCTGAAACTTATTAAACTTCCCTTTACAATTTTATATTCATCCTTTTGACATACTTATATAATAGCACTTCTTGTAGTCACTGTTCAATAGTCATTTGTCATAAATTATTCTGTGTTCAATTAATCCCAAATAAAAATAAAACTGAGATGAGTTGCATCCTTTGCTCCTGTTTGTCCTGTGAATTTTTTGTATTATTGTCTTGTCACATTAAACTGTCCACTGGAGAGACACTCCATGGTGACGTTAAACAGAAACGCCATCTGCCCCCTCATCAAAGAGAGAGTTCCCCTGACATCTGAGCCAATTCATTTTGTTTTGTTGGTCCTTGCTGTTGCAGGTTAGTTGCCATGTTTCCTTGCACTGCACCAATGATTACCCTTCAGAAGTACTTTATTGATTGTGAAGGGCTTTGGGAGATTGTTCAGAAGTGATGAAAATTTTTGTCTGTTTTGAGGTTTTCCAGTATTTTCATTTTCTCCCAGTGAAAAATATCACACCCAAGATTAAGCTATTGTCTCCTCTACTTACACATACACATACAAAAAATGATCCTGCAGTGTTTCATTTGTGTTCTACCTGCCTTAATATAGCTTTGAATGCTTTAAGGAAGTGGGGTGTCAGAACAAAGATCACACACCTGGTCATTTGTAAAATGACCATTTCATTACTCCAACCAACTCTGTGTCGTGGCCTAATATAAACTTTTTTTTGTTGCTGTCTGGAAATGTTGTATGTCAAAGTTGCCTAACCTTGTTAACAAAACTTGGCCCAAACAACCCATGCTCCTTCTGTTTCCATGATTTGAGATCATAAAATAATTTTAAACAGAATACAAGGTTACAGTGCAGTCTGCTGGTTTCACTTGTGAAAAAAATATAAATACAATCGCACAGCATAGGCATTTGAGTTATAGGTGTTACATATGAATGTAGCATCAGGTGCAGGTCATTGCCAGTATAACAGCTGATGTATTTATTTCAAGCAATAAGCCATGATGTGATAACAGATGTCATACATCATATTAGATTCACTATTTTCCTATTGTCCTTCGAATGTTTTCAGAATTTGTCAAAAATGAATAGTGAGGTATATAAATTATGAGACTTTAATCTAATCAAAGGTTCTGATAACATAAATCATAAGACAATGGTTTAGATAACTTATAATCCACTCTTGGATCCAAATTGCGATCACAATCTCCTGCCTCTCAAATCTGCTCAATGCACAGTAGAAATCATAAAATTTATTTTTAAGAAGCATACTTGCTCAGAAATGTATCTCTGATCGGCTGTGTTAAGCATATTATGCAGTAGCAAAAGTTCATTTGACACTGTTTCCAATGTTCTGTTCCATTGGAGGTAGATAACAGAGCAATGTTACTACTATGAGACACGTTTTCTATCATTTCTACCTCCTCTAGAATCATGTTTTTTAAATCTTTTTACTTATACCTGTTATCCATTTCATTGTAGACCTTCCCTTTTTTGTATATCCTTCCTCCCCTTCTGCCTTTCTTTGCACTTGTTTTGTTTTATCTCTAAATTAATCCACTACTGACAAATGGATGATCTGAAATGTTAACGTTGTTTCTCTCTCCACAGATGCTGCCTGACCTGCTGAGCATTTCCAGCATTGTCTGATTTTATTTCAGATTTACAGCATCTCCAGTTTTATTTCTTTTCCATTACACTGAGAAGTGCCATGTTCCCCGGATTTCCTGCTCTCCGGTATGATGAGCTAACTACTAACGCGGAAATTTGCACAGGTAGTTTATCCATCAACTGAGAACAGACCATCATTTTTTTTTCCATCCAAGCCAATATTTGCTCGGTTTTTGCTCAACATTTATACCAAACCTGGAAACGTGGATGGTGTTTCTTGCACAGGGGAATCTTGTGATAACTGGGAGCATGGTTTCAATTTCAAATTTGTTTAAGATCTGATGTTATGCAGTGGTGTGTTTTCCAATGGATTTAATTACAGACATGCTAGGATATCAGCACATGACATCACAGTGAATTGTTCATGACTTTGCCCATGCTGAGGTTCCAAATACTTTGTAGCACATTTTACCGAGACTTTTAATTAGAGGTAACAAAATTTATGGATGAGGGCAGTGCAGTTGATGTAGTCTACATGGACTAAGGTACTTATCAAGATCCCACATGTGAGACTAGTCCAAAAGGTTAGACCCCTGGGATCCAGGGCTAGTTAACAAATTGGATCCAAAATTGGCTTTGTGATACAAAGTGTGAAACAAGTGTGAGTTAATGCATATTGGGAAATGCATTAAAAGTAAATGGTAGTGACCTTAGGAGTGTTGATGTACATAGGGATCTTGGGGTGCAAGTCCATAGCTCACTGAAAGTGGTGACCTAGGTGGATAGTTAAAAAAGACCTTTGGTATATTGGAATTGGTTTATTATTGTCACTTGTATGAATTACAGTGAAAAGCTTGTCTTGCATACCGTTCATACAGATCAATTCATTACACAGTGCATTGAGGTAGTACAAGGTTGTAAATCTTAGAGACATAGAATTTAGATTTAAAAGAGTAGAAGGATTATAATAGAAGCAATGAATGGATCTGCAGAGAGCAGCTTGCAACAAGCCGCCATGCTCCGGCGCTATCTTGGTTAGTTGAGGCAATGAGTATTGGAGTTGGGATATCATATTGCTTACTGTCCAAAACATTGCTTAGACCGCGCTTGGAGTAGTATTTGCAGTTCTAGACGTCACACTACTATGGAGAGAATGCAGAAGAGATTCTCCAGGAAGTTGCCTGGAATGGATGGTTATAATTATAAGGAGAGATTCAACAGCCTGGGTGTATTCACAATGGAATATAGGAGACTGAGGGATTGCACTGGAAAGGATACAGAGGGAATGTTACCTGGGATGGAGATTTTTACTTACAACGAAAGAATACATAGTCTGTTTTTTTTCTTGGAGCAAAGAAAGCTGCAGGAGTACCTGACAGAGGTACACAAAATTATGAAGTGCAGATACAGGATAAATGGTAGAAAACTTTACCCCTTAACACGGGTGTCAAAAATTAGAGGGTGTAGATCAATGGTGAGGGGTAAAAGGTTTAGAGGGAATCTGAGGAAGAACTTTTTCACCCAAAGGATATCTGAAGCTTGCGATACAATGCCTGAGGGGGTGGTGGAGGCAGGTCCTCTCACATTTAAGTGGTATCTAGACAAGCCTTAAATTGCCAAGGTGTAGAAGATTACCGGAAGTGCTCGTTGAAGGGATTAGTGTAGACTGATGGACAATTGATGGTCAGCATGGACATGGTGGACTGAAGGGCCTGTTTCAGTGCTATGATTCCATGAACATAAATTTATGAATTGAAAGAATGAAGTCTTTAAATTGGACAACATATGTCTGTGATGTACGACTCCATGGCTCTAAAACTACTACTGTCGATTAAATATTTCTAATTGCAGGTTCTTAGACAAAGTTAAAGGGGCCCTGATAAACTTCATTCCCATGAACTACAATGGTATTTTTTTCCTATATCAAAGACATGATATTCTAATTTCATACTTGTTCTCTTTACACAGATTTATTCCTCCTCTTCCCCCGTTTATTGTCTCACCTCATTTGCTCTTTACGCTTCTCCCAATTTCATTCTTTCTTCCTCCTTCCATCTTTCACATTCTCCCCATCCCTCCCATCCTTCTCCCTCTCACTGTCATCTTCTGCTCCATGTCCCATCCTCTCTGTCCCTTTGCATCCCCCTTTGGTTCACAAATTTTTCCAACACTTCACTCATTTACTCTCTTTTTATGTGTAAATTCTTTCTTTCCCTCTGACTTTCTCTCATACTTCTACCTGTCTGCATTCCTCTGTCTATCCCCCTCTCTTTTTACCCCCTTTGATTTTAATTTAGATGCAGGTGGGAAAATCGGTTCTTAATCTCATTTCAAATTCTTGCAATGCATACTATGGAAAGTTATTGGATGGATTATGCTCGCAAATTGGCTGTATTTCACAGAACTCAGCAAAACTGTAGTGTATGAGAGACAAATTATAGAAGCTATGCTTGAAATGTTTCAACTGCACTGTGATTCATCTGGTGCTCTCCAATGCAAAGATTTCCTCTGTATTCCTGGAATTTTATATACCAAAACCTTTTTATATGATGTAAGTGGGAGTGTCTATGGTAGTCCCATTCTGTGATAATAACATTTATTGAACTATGCAAAAAGGTTGTAACTTATTGATTTCCAGAGTATGAAAGGAAATAGAAACTCATGGAACAAATTAATCTAAAAACACTTCTGTAATTCACAGCACTGTCCTGCCTGACCTTTCTATTATAATTATGCATGATTAACACGGGTTTGGAATGCAATGCCCACATATCATAAATGAATTACAAAAAATAAATTACAGGCATTCCTCAATGTTAATTAAGAGATAGATTAATAGCTTGTCAAAATGTCACAAGCTCTTCATTCCTAACATATTACAGAATAGAAATTCATTTCATTTGCTCCTTAATATGAGCAGCAAAACAATGCACGGTAGTTCACCCGTGCTGATTCCTGCTGAAGCATTGGTTTGCCATTCACATGCTAGCGCATTTTCACTGGGCAATGCTTCCTAATAATGGAGGTAGCGCATGTAATGGTACTTAATCACTAAAATTAGGGCAGCTTCTGTCACTTAGCCATGAGGCTGACACATCAGGGATCCATCCCTTAAAAGGAGTCTCTCCACAAAGCCAAGCCATTGCTGCAAATGGTCTGGTTTCTAGAATGGCCAATAAAGAGGCAGGAGGTGGGAGGGAGTATGACCCAGCTTTACAGAGCATGATGTGGAGATCCTGATGTCTCAAGGCCCACAGCTCAATGCAGCAGGAGGAGACAGTTGCAGAGCTGTAAACCAAGTGTGGAGGAAACAAGTTATTTTTAAATTGCAGGGAGGATGGGAGGTGATGGATAAAACAAGGGAGATATCTTATAGGGTGGGGTCAGGATTGTCATGGTGATAAATTGGTTGATAGATTAATGAGGACAGTCAATGAGAGAGAAAACATAGGAGATGTAAACCTGTGAAATGAGGTCCGAAATGTAGGAAACGTCTGGCGAATCAGGCGACCCAGCTGAGAGAGAGAAGAACTGAGCCGATATTACGGATGGATGCCCTACAGCAGAAGTGACCAGTTCTGGTACAAACCGAGAATGCAAGTTGCCTGAAATGATTGAATTTGACATCGACTCCAGACAGCTGCAACACGCCCAAGCAGTGCTCTTCCTCAAACTCGTGCTGAGCCCCGTTGGAGTAGTGCAGGAAGCTGGAGATAGGTCAGAGTGCAATTGCAATGGAGAATTGTGGTGGAAGGCAATAAGAAGCTCAGAGTCACCCCTGTAGACTGAGTGAAGGTGTTCTGTGAAGCAGTCAGCTAATCAGCATTAGTCTTTTCCAGTGTAGAGGAGGTCACATTATCAGCACTCAATGCATGTCAATCTCTGCATCACCTGCAAGGATTGTTTGGGTTGGTGGGAAGGGATGAGGTAAAAGAGTAGATGTTAAATCTCTTGTGGTTGCATGGCAAAATACATTGGACAGCCAATTTGTATGATTAAAATTAGAGCAGTATTTTCAATCCCAATATGCTTGTTCCAACTTGTGTCCTGTAATTATTTCCCCTGTAATTTAACTTTACTGAAACAAAGACTAAAGAGTTGCAACGCTCTGAATCATCTCAACAGGGAATGCTCAATTTGCATTTCCAGCTTACAGTGATTGCGCTGAGTTTCTGATAATTTATTAAGGGAAATGATGAAGGGAAACAAATATTAGCCAGACATGTTACAGCTCAGCAGCAATGCCGGGATGTTACTCATTTAGATGACAAGAAGCCTAAACCCAACTTCAGGAAAGACCGAGGAGAGCGATGTGGAGGAGCAGAGTCTGAAGCACATAGACCAAGCATTGTACACCAGCTCACTTCAGAAGGAAACCTAATGAGCAGTGTCATGAGCTGGCTCCACTTTCAGCACTGCTTCTTCCTTCCACTCTCAATACAGTACGCTTTTATTGCTTCTCAATGATAGGGAATGATATTGAATGTTTATACAATCAATTCAGATGCCCACAGAACACTGATCTTCTGATTGCCCATTCTCACTCTAATCCATCTGTCTCTCACAATTACAACAAGGCCCAACACAAGCTTGAGGAAAAAACACATCTTCCATCTGGCATTTTGCAACCTTTCAGATTCAATGTAAAATTCTCCAACTTTAGGTAAGTTGTTCTTTCTTTCTATCTGTATCAGAACCGGCCACCTCTGCTGATTATTTTGATAGTGTGGCGACTCATCGTCTGTGCCGGCGAACTGGCTCGGCGGTCAGGGCGTGCGTCGTTGGAACGGCGGGGCCCAAGATGGCGCTGGGCCTTCATCTTCCCCAAGCGACAGGGGAGAACTCGCGCGCGTGAAAAGATTTCGATGACGTAGCACATACGTCATTTCCATTTTTGGAAGGCAGGAACCACGCCGCTTAAAAGGCCCGCGCAAGGCGGGTAAATAAATCAATCAGTCTTGTTCCACAGCTTGCAGACTCGTGCCTTTATTCTCGCATCGCAGTAGCAGCCACTACATTGGTGACCCCTACGGTCCAAACGGATTTTGGACCCACACAATGAACGACAACATAGCAGCCAACACAGTGGCACTCAAGCTGCCCACCTTTTGGACGCTTCGGCCCCGCGTGTAGTTCGCCCAGGCCGAAGCCCAGTTCCAACTCTGACAGATCACCTCCGACTCCACACGGTACTACCACGTGGTCAGCTCCCTGGACCAGGAGACAGCCGCCCAGGTCAGAGACTTCGTCCAGTCTCCTCCGGAGGAAGGCAAGTACCCGGCTTTCAAGGCCCTTCTCATTCGGACCTTCAGCATCTCCCGTCGTGAGCGCGCCACCCGCCTGCTTCATCTCGATGGCCTGGGGGACAGATCTCCATCGGCCCTGATGAACGAGATGCTGGCCTTGGCTGAGGGACACAGGCCCTGCCTGATGTTCGAGCAGGCCTTCTTCGAACAGCTGCCCGACGACGTTCACCTGCTGTTGGCCGACGCCGATTTCAGCAACCCACGTGAGGTAGCCACCCGGGTAGATGTCCTGTGGAAGGCCAAACGCAAAAGCAGTTCGTCCGTCGGCCAAATCGCCAGACCGCGTACCCAATGCCTACCTAAACCCGTCCCAGCAGCTGAGCGACCACACCCCAGAAACACAGACTACGACACTGATGACCAGCTGTGTTTCTACCATCAGAGGTGGGTCGCAGAGGTCCGTCGATGCCGCCCACCCTGCAAGTTTCAGGGAAACGCCAGGGTCAGCCGCCACTGATGGCTACGGTGGCTGGCCACCAACACAGACTTCTATTCGTTTGGGACAAGCAGTCCGGGCGTCGTTTCCTTGTCGATACTGGAGCAGAGGTCAGTGTTTTATCCCCGACCAGCCGCGACACTCGTAGCAGGCAACAGGGACCCGCCCTCAAAGCCGCAAGCGGCACAACGATACCGACTTTCGGTACCCGTACAGTTCAATTACAATTCGACGACAGCCGTTTTACCTGGAACTTTACCCTTACCACCGTCGCCCAGCCACTCCTGAGAGCCGACTTCCTCCAGGCCCACAGCCTGTTAGTCGACCTGCAAGGGAAACGGCTAGTGCACTCCAGAACCTTCCAAACTTACTCTCTGGGAGAAGCCAGCCTACCAGCCCAGCGCTTGGACTCCATTTCCCTGTCTGGCAATGAGTTCACCAAGCTCCTAGCCGAGTTCCCATCGGTTCTGGCACCTCAGTTTATGAATTCGATGCCCAAACATGGGGTGCAGCATCACATCACTACGACAGGGCCACCCCTTCACGCCCGAGCATGACAACTACCTCCAGACAAGCTCCACCTGGTGAAGGAGGAGTTCCGCCGAATGGAGGAGCTGGGGATCGTTCACAGGTCAGACAGCCCCTGGGCCTCCCCCCTGCACATGGTCCCCAAAGCCACCGGCGGGTGGAGGCCCTGTGGCGACTACTGCAGGCTGAACGATGCCACCACCCCAGACCACTACCTCGTCCTTCATATTCCAGGACTTCACGGCAAACCTACACGGGGCCCACATCTTCTCCAAGGAGGACCACCAAATCCTGGTCCACCCTGATGACGTCCCCAAAACTGCACTTTGGCCTCCCTCCGTTCGGCCTCTTCAAATTTCTTCAAATGCCATTCGACCTTAAGAACGCCGCACAGACCTTCCAGCGGCTGATGGATGTGGTAGGCCGCAACCTGAACTTCATGTTCATTTATTTAGATGACATCCTCATCGCCAGCCTTAACCGCCAAGAACACCTTTCCCACCTCCACCGACTGTACTCCCGCCTCAGTAATTTTGGCCTCACTATCAACCCGGCCAAGTGCCAATTTGGACTCAACTCTATCGATTTCCTCGGCCACAGGATCACCAGTGAGGGAGCAACACCCCTACCCGCCAAGGTAGACGCTATCCGCCATTTTGCCCGTCCCAACACGGTCAAAGGCCTGCAGGAGTTCGTTGGGATGGTCAACCTTTACCATCGTTTCATCCCTGCAGCAGCCCGTATCATGTGCCCTTGTTCTCACTGATGTCTGGCAAGGGCAGGGATATCGCCTGGGACGACAAGGCCGCGGCTGCCTTCGTTAAGGCCAAAGAAGCCCTAGCAGATGCCGCGATGCTGGTACACCCCAGGACAGACGTCCCAACTGCCCTCACGGTGGATGCATCCAACACTGCAGTCGGTGGGGTACTGGAACAACTAATCGAAGGCCGTTGACAACCCTTGGCATTGTTCAGCAGGCACCTTAGGCCACTCGAACCCAAATACAGCGCTTTTGATCAAGAACTACTAGCGCTATACCTGACAATCCGGCATTTCCAGTACTTCTTAGAAGGCAGGCCTTTCACCGCATTCACTGACCACAAGCCATTGTCTTTCGCCTTCTCTAAGATCTCCGATCTCTGGTCAGCCCGCCAGCAGCGACATTTGTCCTACATTTCCAAGTTCACAATGGATATCCAACATGTCTCCGGAAAGGACAATGTCGTTGCTGACGCGCTCTCCAGACCGACCATCCACAGCCTGTCCCTGGGTGTAGACTACACGGCCCTGGCTAACGCACAGCAAGCCAATGTCAAGCTGCCCAGCTACAGAACTGCAGTCTCAGGCCTGCAGCTCCAATATTTTGTAGTTGGCCCAGGTCAGCGGACCCTCCTGTGCGACGTCGCAACCAGTCAGCTCCGCCCTATAGTTCCTGCAGCCTGGCGGAAACGCATTTTCGATTCGGTACACGGGTTGGCGCACCCGTCCATCAGATTGACTGTCCGACTAGTCGCCAGCAAGTTTGTCTGGCACAGCCTGTGCAAACAGGTCAGTGAGTGGGCCAAGACTTGTCCGCACTGCCAGGCATCAAAAATCCGACGACACACCAAGGTCCCATTGCAGCAGTTCAAGCCTACCCGTAGAAGGTTCGATCACATTCACGTCTACCTCATTGGTCCCCTGCCAGTTTCAAGAGAAGCGCGGTACCTCCTTACTATCATGGACCGATTCACGAGGTGGCCAGAGGCAACCCCTCTCTCAGACATCACGACCGATTCCTGCACCCGGGCGCTGCTCACAACTTGGGTCTCGCGCTTTGGTGTTCCGGCCCACATCACTTCAGATCGAGGCGCCCAGTTTACCTCCAGCCTATGGTCTGCATTAGCGAACATGCTAGGAACGCAGCTGCACACCACCACAGCCTACCACCCTCGGTCAGATGAGTTGGTAGAACGTTTCCACCGCCATCTGAAATCAGCCCTGATGGCTCACCTGAAAGGTCCCCACTAGGTCGATGAACTTCCTTGGGTCCTGCTCGGCATACGCACTGCCGCCAAGGAGGATCTCCGCACTTCGTCAGCCGAACTCGTGTACGGTGCACCGCTACATTAGCTCCATTTTCCTTTTCCAGTAGGACAGTCTGCTGGGTTGAGCATGTACCACAGCCTCACTATTACCAACACATTGCAAGGACAAAGAAGTGTAAAGTGTTTCACTGCAAGTCTGATTGGCCCCGTTAACCTATTTGGTCTCTCCCTATCAGAGATGTGCCTTTGTTCTATTTATCCCTCCCCCACCTTCTCTGCTACTAAAAATGAACATTTTTTCTTTTCTGGGGTCCCAGTCCTGAATCATTAAATATTTCTCTTTCCACAGATATTGCCTGACCCTGCTGAGTTTCCAATATTTTCTGTCTTCGCACATCAGTTTTGGTCAATTGGAGTAAACATTGGTAGTTGTATTTGTTGACCATTGTGATTCACAGAACTCTTCACCTGTTCTCAAGGCTCCAGTATTGTCTAAATATCCTTTCAAGTGCACTGCACTCTTCTTTGATGGTGCATGGCTGAATTTACTTGGAGATGCATTCTTGCCCATAATTTAGCAATCTGCTGCCGGGTCAACGTTCATGTCAGAGCACTGATTATTTAACCATTTGTCAGTGATAATAAACCTGATTCTGATTCTGATGTCATTCTGCTTTCTGCTTTTGTATAAATGACTTGGATGAAGGCATCAAATGGTAAGAAAAATAAAAAAGGCACATTATAGATGGTGAGCGAGTACAGAGCTCTGAGACACAAAAGGATCTAGCTCACCTAGCACATGATTCACAAAAAGCTTGTATACAAGCAACACACACAAAATGCCAGAGGAACTCAGCAGGTCAGGCAGTATCTATGGAGGGAAATAAACAGTTAAAGTTTTGGGCCGAGACCCTTCATCAGGACTGGGAAGGAAGAGGGCAGAAGCCAGAACAAGAAGGCTGGGGGAGGGGGAGGAACACAAGCTAGTATACAAATTCTGCAAGTGATTAGCCAAGAATTTTATCACTTATTGCTCGGGACATTGAATATAAAATTAATGAAGTTATGTTTCAGTTGTATGGGGCAATGGTAAGATCAGATCTGGAGAAATGTACACAATATCAGTCTCCTTTTTTAAGAGAGGGTATTAATGCATTGGAAGCAGTCCAGTGGAGGTTTACTGGACTAACACCCAGAATGGGTGAGTTGTTTTTTGTTGGATAAGTGAAGTTTGTATCTGCTGGAATTTGGAAAAATTAGAGGTGAATTGATGAAAAGGAATAAGGCTTTGAGTGCCTTGATTTGATGGGCGTGCAGAGTGTGTGGGAGAATCTAGAACTCGGGATCACTGTTTAAAAATAATGAAATGCCCATTTAAGACAGCTGAGGCAACATTTTTCTCTCAGAGGCTCATGAGTCTTTGAAATTCTCTTCAAAAGACTGTGAAAGTAGAGTCCTTAAATATTTTTAGGGCAAAGATAAACAGATACTTGATTAGTAAGGAGTGAAGGTTGCCATAAGATTACAGTCAGATCAGCTACAATCATATTTAGTGGTGGAGCATGCTTGAGGGACCAGGTGGCATACTCCTGCTCCTAATTTATATGTTTGTATCACCACTGATCATACAAGTGCTGTATGTGCCCAATTCTCCAATGTACACGTTTGGCTTTAGATTTCCTTTGTTTTTGTTGTGGAACTTCTGTACTGTAAAGAAGTTACACGACTTGAGTTGCTTCGATCGACGACATTGGCCTAAGAATTGGATGTTAAGTTTATGTACCTTTTTTCTTGCAGTTGGAGTATTTCTCAGCTTTGGAAAGACGTGTGTGTTGGATGGCTTCTGTTCTAGCTGTGCAGCAATTCACACAGGTCACACCCACTGCCCTGGATTTTGCTTTGGAACTCTAGCCTTTGTGATCTCTCAGTGACCATAAACTATATGTTACCGTAACTGTACCTTGGGTTGGACAAACTATTTTAGCATTTGTTGATGTACCTTCATGGAGATCACTATTTTACACACAAGATCAAATGTGATTGCCTCAATTGAATTTAGTCATTGATTAAACCACAAACAAACTTGTTGTGCACAACCAGAAAATCCTGCAAAGTTGCTGTGCCAAAGCAGTCCTCCAACAAGGCTATATAATCACTGACAGTCATACCTGTCACAGAGAACTGCTGGTACGCATGCAATAGTTTATTCAATCGACTAGACTACTCTGTGCATTTATATACGTTGAGAAAGTCCCCTTTCCTTGATCATGTGGCATCAGTAAATTTTCTCATACTACAGTAACACATAGCTTAGATCTTACCACTGGGAGTAATCCAGAGTAAGAAGCTGAGGGTAACAGTGAGATTGATCTCACTGGGAGGAACAGTCTATCTGCCTGTGGAAGGTCACAACTGACTTCCAAAACCTTCATGTCTGGAGACATTGGTCCCCAGAGAGGCTGAGATTGGAGTATGGGTTCCTGTAGACATCGTGCCTGCACTGCCTCTGACGTTCAGGCTGCTGCAGCACCAAGATATGCTGCACCCAGTAGCTGTATCCCCAGGGAATAGCCCATTCTAAGGAGCTTTCAAGTCTTGAAGTCACAGTGGACCAGTGGCAAAGTCTCTGTGATCAATAGAAACAGGTTAGAATGAGCAGTCAGCCTCCAGAATGTCCTGCAACGGACTGCAGAAGTTAGGGTAGAAAATGTGAATGGTCCTTTCAATTGCCCAGCTGCAAAACAAGCAACAATATGATTGGTTCCAAACAGCCCATCTCAGGTTTGCTTTGGCAGTAATTTACACCAGCAACCATCTATCTAAAACAGCATTGCATGATGAATAACGTCATCGCATAAGTAACCAAGGAAATGGGTCATCATCGCAAGTGCAATTAGTGACAGGAAGTGCCTGGACAAATTTCCAGGGTAACACAATATGACCTGGAAGCCATTATTTATCCTGATGTACTCCGGAAACAGCAATTTTCATGCCAACTAGGAACAGAAATAAACATCATTCTTGCCAAAAATATGCACAGCCTGTGAATTAATTATCATAAAGCACAAGGAAATGCACATTATCTGTACAAATATTAATAATATACTCAACTGAGTACAGTATGGTGAAACAATTACAGAACATAATGTGCAGCTACACTATGGAGTTTATAGTTTCCAATACACAGGTGAAGACTAACAGTACAAATATTAGATTGGTACTTGCATTAGTGTTTTAGTGCATTAGGATCCCTCAAGGTGCTTCACACAACCATTTTTTTTAATGTGGTGCCTGTGCTGCATATGGATTATGAAAATTAAAATTATTTTAAGAACGCTACTGTCAGATTTCAGTTTTTCTTAAAAATAAAATCACTAATTTGAAAATGTTAATACCAGAGACTAACACGATATGTAAGTCAGTGTAATACAATATAATACTGGACAGATATACACAGTAGTTGGCAGGGACATTAGAAATGTTGATATACAGAGGGACCCTGGCGAGCAAGTTCATAGCTCCCTGGAAATGCCTCTACAGGTGGATTCCTAGTGAAGAAGGGTTTTAACTTGCTTGTTTTTATAGGCAGGAGTATTGAGTAGAAGAGTTGGGACACCGTGTTGCAGCTATACGAGACATTAGTTAGGCCAAACTTGGACTATTATGTTCATTTCTGGTCACAGCACTATAGGAAGGATGTGGAAGCACTAGAAAGAGTGCAGAAGGGATTCACCAGGATGTGGCCTGGAACGGAGAGCTTTAGTTACAAGATGATGGATAGGCTAGGATTGTTCTACAGCACAGGAGGCTGAGGGTGACCTTATCGAGGTTTATCAAATAATGAGAGGCGTAGAAGGGTAGTTAGTCAGTCTTTTTCCCAGGGTAGGGGAGTCTAGAGCTAGAGGACATAGCTTTAAGGTGAGTGGGGGAATATTTAAAGATCTGAGGGGCAAGTTTTTCACACAGATGGTGGTGGGTATATGGAATAACTTGTCAGAGGAAGTGGTAGATGCAGGTATCAACACAGCATTTAGGAAGCATTTGGACAGGTACATGGATAGGAAAGGATTAGTGGGATATGGGCTAAATGCAGGAAAATGGAATTAGCATAGATAAACATCTCAGTCGGTAAGGATGCATCAGGCTAAAGGGCCTGTTTCCATGCTGTATGACTCTATGGCTCTATAAAATTATCAATTTGAGGAAAGGTCTGAGGAAGTAAAGCCTGTCTCACTTGTATTTTACCTTCTGTACCATAAGCAAAATCAGGATCACATTTTGTTAAATTCTGCTACAAAAAAGTATCCTGAGCCATCTTTAAATCTGATGTAGCTAGTCATTTGGCAAATGAAGAAGATGTGTCCAATTCTGATTGCAGGAGTACCTTCAGTGACAATTGCTTGATATGATACATAAAAGGGAACATAGTTTTCCTCCTATTAAACAATCCTTTCCTAGAATAATCTTTGCTGACATTATCTATAACACATATTCCCATAGTACTCAAATAAATATCACAGATTATTGGCCATTAGTAGCTGGAGGAATCTCTTTCATGTTGCAAGAGTTTTGCTAAAATTCATTTACTGCCTCTAAGAGTCATCATGACTGAGAAAATCCAACTGACAATCTTTTTGCAGATTTATGAATATAGGTCATCCTCGAATGTTGATTTGAACGTTGTAAGCTCCCTGATGGATAGTGAGTGTGCTGAAGCAGAACAGATTACTTAGAAAATGTGAATAAACCCAAACCAAATGGCCAAATGCTGACATTCATTTCTTTGTTTCATCAGAGCTAGCAACCAAGTCAGCATCTCTGTGATTTCTCTGCTCTTTGGCAATGTTACCAAGAGGCTAGGGGTTAGTTCCAATTTCTCCACCATTCACACTGGGATAATCTGAGTGAAATTGTCCATGGGTGAAAATGTAAACTGCTCCAACAGGCCAATTTTGGGTTGAAAGCGATCTGATTGGCCCAAATGACAGGGAAAGCTGCCTGGTTGAATTATCAGCTCCATAAATCTCCACTGAGATTTAAATTCTAACATTAAAGAAAGTTGAGCATAAAAAAGAATGGATTAAATAACAAGCATTCTAGTTATCCATGACCCTTTTTCCTAACTATTTGAAGTCAAACCAATCCACTCAGTCTTCAGAGGGGTGACCAACAAAATAAAGCTGTGTGAATTTTCTATTGGTTCTTGAAACTCCAAATAGTAAGCCAATCTTACAGCACACATGTTAAGTTTACACTTGCTTTATTTTACAGATACCTATGGCTGTGTATTAGGTGTCATGGGGTCTTTGAACATGTTTGTTTTCTCAGTCCTTTAAGCCTTTCCATTCCAATCTTCAGCAAATATTTATTTAGTTTAGCCTCAAGAGCTGATTAACTCACTTCTGTTGGGAATCTGTTCCGCATATTCAATTCTATGTAGGAAAAAGGTGTCTTTTTACACTCAACTGCCAAATGGGGGTTGTTAATTTTGTATTCACTTGCTTGTTCTGAGTGGCAACAATCCAAGTTAAACAGAATTTTCATTTCAACATTATCCAAGCATTTCAATGGTTTAAGATCTTTCACTTCTGTTTCAAACTCTTCAGTTTTATGTCCCCCGACGAAACAGAATTGGATTATGTGAACCGCTCTTTCATAGCTTTACTAACCCAGAATGTGCAGAATTCTTTCAAAAGAGCTAATGTTCTTTTGAAGGTATTGAGCCTGAGACCATGTAGTATCCAGATGTGGCTTTACAAATGGCCCATATAAGGTTAATAAAGTTTGCCCCAGCGCATAGTTAAATCCTGGCATTACACATTGTAATACATTGTTAGCTGTCTGCAAAAAACTTCACATTGATAAAATACTCTCATCAAGTGATCAGTAATTACACTGAAATCAACTTCATCTTTTCTTCTTCTGTAAAGGGATATCCAATTATTGTGCACACACATTTCATGTTGCTTGTTTCATTTTCTGCAATGTTCACTGATGCATATTAAAATACATCCATCATTTAGCCACCCTCTCCTGTTATTAACTCCTTTGAATTCTATCAATCTCTCCCTTGCTTGTCACATAGCAACTTAACTTGATGTCAAGAACTTTTGTAAATTTGCCTTTTGGAGCATTTCTGAATAGTGCAGTTCCAGAGCAGAACCTTGGGGAATTCCATCATCACCCTTCCATATAGAGCCCATACCATTTACTAGTACATTTAATTTCTATTACTTTGCCAATTTTCAGCAAGCTAATTCATCCTTCTCATATTGAACAAAGAATGGAGATAAGCTTTTCTTATTCTACCATCTCAGATTCTGAATTTTGCAGTGACACTAAAGGTGAGTCTATCAACATTCACTGTTATTATGGTATAAATTATATAGCAATTTCTAGTGTCTGCACATTGGAATATAGGAAGATGCTGTCCTGTCAATTTTGTTCCTCCACGAACTATATGAACTGAGCACAAACCAGCAGACTTGCTATTAAGACACATGACAAGTACACATGCTCATCCACTCAATACCCATTTAACAAACATAGAAACTTTGGACTGGTCCATCCAAGAGTAAGTCAATTTGTAACAATGTGAGTTGTCCTAATTTCTTTAACGCAATCTCTCTGGCAACGAAAATCTTGCCTGCTGGCATACAGTTTTATTCACTAAAAACAAATCACTGGAGATTATTTTGTTAAAATGTAACTTTTATTTTTCTCCCTCAGTCCCATTTTTCTTTCCCTCTATTTTGATTTCTGTAATGATTCTATATTGAATTAGTTACTCCAACTTGCACCTTCTGGTTTATACTCTGTCTGCCTCAATATGGATTTTTCAATGGGATTGTTTGATGAAATATCCCGTGATCTGTCTTAGTCACAAACACTGAAGATTCCCTGTTGCAAAATTGGACCTTTAATTATAGCAAAAGATTCTGAAAAGTTGGTGGACAACTGTAAATGTAATGAATAATGAATACCTTTCATTCACTACCAACTGCAAAATTTGAAGTTTGACCCATTGTGCTGATTTTTTTAATGCAGAAATCACAAATAGAGAGAAACGAAGGACTTCAGGTGCTGGAATCTAGATGAAAAACACTATGATGCTGGAGGAACTCAGCAGGCCAGGCAGCATCCATGAAGAAAAGCAGGTGGTCAAAATTTCAGGTCAGGACCCTTCTTCAGGACTGAAGATAGGAAAAGAGGATGCCCAATGCTTTTCCCTCCTTTATATTGGGATTCCCCTATTGACCGGCTGCTTTTCTCCACAGATGCTGCCTGGCCTGCTGAGTTCCTCTAACATCATAGTATTTTTAATCACAAATAAGAACCATTCTACATGAGTCTTAATGCAACAGCAATCATTTCCAGTTGAAAACCCACAATCACAACTCTCCCAGGTGTGATTCATCTTAGTGGAGCTGATATTTTCTGTTTTTCATGAAAATACAGCACTCATCTCTTCATTGCGGACAGAAATTGGAGCATTAATGTGCAACCTATGACATTTTATAAACTCTGAATAAAATACACAGCAACTCTTCAACAAGCCAGCCAGGAGATTGGAATTAAGGCTCCCCAGTATAGCTGTTTGCATTCGTCTGCTTGATATGTTCATGATCTACACATATCCCACATCATTTTTGCAGCCTTTTCTGGTACAGACAGACAGCTCTCCAAAACCTTGCCAAAGTGTCTGTCTTTGCAATGTAATTCTTAATAGTTAGAATTAGCATTATTTGGATAATTCTTCAGAACTTTTTCTCTTTCTCTCCTTTCTTACCTTCTTTCCATCCTTCCATTTAATAGAATACTTTCAGAATGTGTGCTACAATAAGCTGCTGCCCCATTTCTTCTTCGATAATGGAATTTCTAAGTTGCAGGAACACAAGGGGTAATGCTACAAAATTGTGCTTCTGATAACCAAACTGAAGGATGCTTTGAAAGCTTGGACACATAACACTTGTTAACAATTTAACGTTATGTTCCGCAGCACTTAAGTTGCTATAGTGCTGACAGTTGTTTTTAACTGTAATAGTCAAAAGTTCACGTGCCTTCAATACTGATATATGCTGCCAATATTTAGACCTCTCCTGAGAGCATAAAGCCAGAGAATTAAACCTAAATTGTTCAGAGTTCACTTAAATGCTTCTCATTTCTATTTTATTTTTAGCTTTCCAGCAAAGATTTAGTCTGTTCTCCAAACTTACCCAATGTTTACCAATTTTAGCGTGGATGACCTTTGATGTTTGCAATACTAAACAGGAAGTATAATAATGGAAAACAGTGATTCCTTGTGGTGATTTCCTTATCCAGCTTTTTCTTTTTGCATGGATCTGGAAGTTGTTAAATTTGGATACACTCATATGGCTACAGAGATTTAAAAAAAAGTTATTCCCAACACAGCCAAAGATTTGGGAACATATCTCCAAAAAGAATCAGAATCAGGTTTATTATCACTGACTTATATGTCATGAAATGTGTTGTTTTGCAGCAGCAGTACAGTACAAAGACATAAAATTACTAATAAATTACAAAATAAGGATTGCAAAAAAAAGGGAAAAAGAAGTAATGTTCATGGACCTTTCAGAAATCTGATGTCGGAGGCTAAGAAACTGTTCCTAAATTGTTGAGTGTGGGTCTTCTGGCTCCTGTACCTCCTCCCTGATGGTAGTAACAAGAAGAGGGCATGTTCTGGATGGTGAGCGTCCTCAGACAAACTGACTTATTGGAATCTTCTTAACTTTATAATATTTGTGGCATGTACTTTTTGCACCAAAATAAAGAAACAAAATAAACTCACAAAAAAATTAGAGCTTAAACATTATTAGCTTAAACATTTATTTGATAGGCTCTATCACTCTTTAGATTTTAATGAACCCACATGTCCACTTCATAGTTAAACTCAGTCAAATGTCTGGGAATTCAATTGCAAGATTTTTCCAATAGTCCAAATCCCATTTGCACACAGATTTGAGATTTAAGGAGAAATGTGTGTGAATTTTCACAGATGTATTTTTGCTGAAACAATAATAAAGAATTGCTGTTGAACCTTTTGTAGAATAATTTCTCATTGCTTTGTTGAATCATCTGATTTTATTTTGCCTTTATACTGGTGAGGATGAGAAATACAGAAGCAGCTCATGGATGAAATATGACATTCAATAGAAATGCAATTCTCTGAAAGCTGCAGAAATCTCCATATGAAACTGCTATGTATATGGACATTATGAATGCTGTACACATGAATATTGTACTTAAAACATCTGATGTGCAAATTTCCGTATAGTTTTTAAGATAAGATTAAGATATCTTTATTAGTCACATGTACATCGAAACACACAGTGAAATACATTTTTTGCATAGAGTGTTCTGGGGGCAGACCGCAAGTGTCGCCACGCTTCCGACGCCAACATAGCATGCCCACAACTTCCTAACCTGTACGTCTTGGGACGTACTAGATTTTCAGTGCACTGGTGGTTTATTATTGGGTCAAGAGTGTGTTGGGGCAGTGAAATTGGACAGAAGCCATACCTAAGTTGCCTCATTTCTGTAGGTGCCATTGAAAACAAGTGGGACAGCAGGGAACTACCTAACAGAGCAGGCCATCTCTCCAGCAAGAGTTCTCAGTCACTTGGGAAAAGGGCATCAGAGCTTATCACATTATGATGAACATATTTTGTGCAAAATAGTTGACTTTTGATGATACTGCCTTGCAAATGAAGGGGCATATTTTCAATCCACCGTACATTTTACAAGACAATAGCACCTGAATGAACAAGCCAGCACTAAATACGCACAAACTTTATGACTCTAACAAAGTGTGATGTTGATGCATATTCTCTCTTTATACAATGACATTCAATGTGAACTTACTTTCCCAATGCCATGAAGCTTCCATGTGCTTCTCTTCAACCTATTTGAGTGCTTATCATAGGTGAAACAGGAAGGTCATTACTGTTCATCGATTGGAATATCTCCCTGCTAACTGTAACTTGTTCTACAGTGGCAAGGAGCCACTGTTAGCTCCAGCTCCAGAGATGATTCCTAAGCAGCTTATGGCCTCATCCCACGTGCCACTAGAGCAGAATAAGAACAGAAGCGTGTGGTGCTTGATGTCTTTTCCAGATCTGATGAATGTTCATTGACTTGCGATGTTAACTCATTCCCACTTCACAGATGCTAGCAGACCTGTTGAGGATTTCCAGCAGTTCCTGATTTTATTCCTGAAGCATGTACTGCATCAGATTAGATGCCAGCCACCACAGTTTTATCAGGCCCTGGGGTATTTTGGGACTGAGCAGTGGAATGACAGCTACTAGATTCTAAACAGCCCAGAGAAGCAATAGCACACATCGCTTCTTCCTGGGGCTGCAACTGTTTCCCAGCATGATGTCTATTCAACCTCCTCTTCTATCAGCTGAACATGGAACATTACAGCACAGTACAGGCCGTTTAGCCCACGATGTTGTGCTGACCTTTTAACCTACTCTAAGATCACTCTAACCATTCCCCCTTACATAGCCCTCCATTTTTCTATCATCCATGTGCCTATCTAAGAGTCTCTTAAACGTCCCTAATGTATCTGCCACTACCAGCACCGCGTTCCACACACCCACCACTCTCCGTGTAAAAAGACTTAACTCTGATATTCCCCCTCTTCCTTCCTTCATTCACCTTAAAATTATGCCCCCTTGTGTTATCCATTTCCGCCCTGCGAAAAAGTCTCTGGCTGTCCACTCGATCTATGCCTCTTATCATCTTGTGCACCTCTGTCAAGTCACCTCTCATCCTCCTTTGCTCCAAAGAGAAAAGCCCTAGCTCTCTCAACCTATCCTGATAAGACATGCTCTCCAATCCAGGTAGCGTCCTGGTAAATCTCCTCTGCACCCTTTCTAAAGCTTCCACATCCTTCCTATAGTGAGGTGACCAGAACTGAACACAATGTTCTAAGTGTGGTCTAACCAGGATTTTATAAAGCTGTGACATTACCTCATGGCTCTTGAACTCAATCCCTTGACTAATGAAGGCTAACACACTACACATCTTCTTAACAACCCTATCAGCTTGCGCAACAACTTGGAGGGATCTATTGGTATTGGTATTGGTTTATTATTGTCACTTGTACCGAGGTACAGTGAAACCTTGTCTTACAAACCAATCGTACAGGTCAATTCATTACACAGGGCAGTTACATTGAGTAGTACAGAGTGCATTGAGGTAGTACAGGTAAAAATAATAACAGTACAGAGTAAAGTTTCACAGCTACAGAGAAAGTGCAGTGCAATGAGGTGCAAGGAACATGAAGGAACAGAGGCTGGGAGGCAGCCCTGAGCAAGGCAGATAGGTAGGAGGAGTGGACCCAGGGTGTGGGCACCAAGGAAAAAGCCTCAGCTCTTGCGCTGGTGGAGCCTCGAACTTCAGCAGCCTTCCCTCTGGGCTAGAGCCTGGCTACCCAGCCTCAACCCAGGCTATATGCATTGGGCTTGAATATCAGAACAATTCTAAGTCCTCAGCACAGGTTTAGTTTGGTTTGGCTGTGGTCATGTTGGGTTCTAGCCAGGTTTTAATTTTATACTCACACAGAACTTCCACGTACAAGACATTCTACTCATTCAAGATCTGTTAAAACATTAAAGAAAAAGTTCAAACCATTAAAATTAATTTTAAAAAATGAAAAACAAAGACACTAAAAACATGAATGCACAAAAGCAATTAAAAGCTCACACCCACTCTTTTGCTGCCAGCTGATTTCTTCCATTGATTTCAACGGACTTCTACAGGTTCAGCAGACAGAATCTTGGTGCTTTGTACTGCCCGTGAATACTGCAGTACAGTTTCCAAAGGCCAGTGCTCTGTTGTCAGAAGACTTTTTCCAACATTATCAAAGATTCCTTTGGTTTTCTGTGTTGTCGTCAATATGTTTTACTTCACTAGGCATTGTATTATAGATGTGTTGTGATGGGTAAAATTGAATGGAGAATGGCGAATTAGGCTTGTATTTATTTTGTCTGTGAATTGCAGAGACTCCTTTGTTGTTTAACATAGCTCATTATCCCAATGTCAGGATGAGTTTGAAAACAAAAAAAGAAAAAACTGAAAGACATGCTGTCGCCATTAAACCACTTAACTTTGGTATCTTGTCATTTGTATGTGATACAAGTATTCTGCAAATGTAATTATATGAGAAATGTAATTGTAACATTTAGGTTGGCAAAATATTCTGGCCCCCATCACCCTATGTCTTTTCCCTCCCCCACCCTCTTCATCTGCCCATCACCCACACACTCCTCACACTGGTTCCCCTCCCCACCTCCCTCCCTTTATTCCATGCTCCACCGTCCTCTTCTATCAGATTCCATCATCTTCAGCCCTTTGTCACTTCGACCTATCACCTCCCAACTTCTGACATCATTCCCACCCTCATTTGCCTATCACCCCCCGCACCACCGCCCCCCACCCCCACCTGGATCCATCACCTGCTAGGCTTGCTCCACCTTTTGATACTGGCTACCTGCCCCTTTCTTCCAGTCCAGATGAAGGGTCTCGACCTGTCCATTTCCCTCCATATATACTTCCTGACCTGCTGAGTTCCTCCAATGCCTTTTGTGTTGCTCCAGATTCCAGCATCTTCAGTCTCTTGCATCTCTACTGAAAGTAGGGTAGTTTCAGAATTGTCAGTGAGGAATTACTTGTTGTCACGATTTACTATATGCTTCATGTAGTATGATGTATGACTGAAGTACATCAAAGTGGCTCCTGCTTATTTTGACATTACTCTGGCTAACCCTCATCTAATTCCCTTTTCCTGACATGGGTAAAGTTAGCCGGGCAGGGTGTTCTTGGATTGCCAGCCTCTTGGAGAGCCCTCTGCAGGAACAAACAGGAAAGGCAGTCTGTGCTCCAGTTCTGATTTTTTAAATCTTTGCTCCAATAGTGCAGCACAGCTGCCAGAAGCAAGAGGGTTTGCTTGAGTCAGATTGTCTTGGTTGAACTGTTAAAGACTCTGATCCATAAATGATCACACATTACTGGTAGAAGTTCCCCTCACTGTCTTGAGAAACTCATATCCCTCAACCAATAACTAAAGCCTGATCATTTATTTGTTTTAATCTCATTGGGGTTTGCAAATATTACAGTATGAAAATTGGATGTTGCATTTATGTCACAACACTAACTACAGTTCAAAACTGTTTCACAAGTATGGCAAGATGAAGAGAAGGTATAGAAGTTTCTTCGTAAATATATTTTCATCCCCTTTCTGTAGACCAATATTGCCTAGAGGTTTGGTCATAAATTAAAAATAAAGATGAACAGTATTGAGTCCTCTCACTCATGCTAAGTACCTTGGTCGGCATGGATGAGTTGGGCCAAAGGGCCTGTTTCTGTACTGTATGACTCTATGCTCCTACCAAGAATTTTGTACGAATTTTAATCCTGCCAGAACTTTCAACTCCATCAATACTAAATCTTTTCAACGTGCAAGTAATATTTTTATTTCTAGGAGGTATTCTAACAAATGCATTTGACCAGATAAAGTAATGAACTTAGAACTGACATGTATCTGATATGCATCACCTTTCCCTTTCCATTTTATGCATTAGATCTCCCAAGTTATCATATCTTGTTCCTTCTGAACAATAAGTTTGTAGTCTTCCTGCTCTGGCAATATCTTTATTCTGCACACTTAACATTAAGGAGCATAAAAAAGTGACTAGAATGAAGGAAAAGGACTGGAATTGTTTCAGGACCAAAGAAAGACATAGTTGAAAGAATAGATTAGTCAAGGTTAAGGAATAATTCCAATATAACTTGTTGACTTAAATATGAAGCACCAAAATAATTGATGCAATGCTAACTGTTCACTTTAAACTAACATTTTAACAGGGTCAGTACAACAAATCAACCCACTTTATGATCAATTGTATTTGATACGTTGGCCCCTGATTTTTAGTGTTGCCCTGGCCTTAATACAGCAAAACAATTTGTGATTTGTGAAAAATATGCAATTGTGATTTGTGAAAAATATGCAATGGTCCATGTTTTAAGTATAAACACAACTGAAATGTAGTTTGGTTTCAGTGTTGATGTGCTCCATGTGGCTGGCTTGGCAGAAGGTATTTTCAGCATAAAGTTCATCAGTCAAATTTCATGACGTGAGAAAATTTTTCACTGTACTGAGCAGGTAAAATGAAATGTCAATGTACAAATAACTATTATGGATGTTATTTAGGAATTCAATTTGGTTGACTCTGGATTTTACTTCCCTGTGGTACTATAGTTCATTTAGCTCTCCAATGGATTACTTAATTGAATAGCCATTTGCATTACTCCTAACCTGCATTTTTTACTGAGTAATGATTTGGAAAGTTATATTATAATATGTGTTATGGACTCAGTGAAAGTCCCTTTAAGATAGAGAGTGTGTGTGTATGTGTGTGTGGGGCGTGCTTACGTCAATAGAAGATAAAGGACGTAATGACGTTGTTGAAGAAGTCAGAAGAAGAAGAAGGAGAGAGAGAGAGAAGGGAGAGAGACACCAGCCTGCTTGTTTTCTCTATCGATGGATGAGAAACAATAACTGTGTTTGCCACTGAAATCCATGTATGGAAGTTGGAAGTAATCCGGTGGAGTTCACTTTGTTGCTGACCTGTAGAAGGAAACAGGTATTTGTATGTGGACGACCACGGTTCGGATGCTTTTCGGGGTGAGGAAGTCACTACCGAGTAAACACTGAAGTGTCGTTTGGGTTCCATCGTGGAACATTTGGATTTCGTATGTACTCTCTCTAGGTTTTTCTACATCTACATCTTATCTTCAGACAACGGTGGTTGTTGAAGAAGCCCTTGCTCATGTTTCACCTTATGGCTTGCGGAACTGAACTTTAAGAACCATTCAGGAACTGGGAGTTTTGGACTTTGTCACACACACACACGAAGAGTTTAGTTTTGGGGTTAACGTTCGAGGTTTAACATTTTTGAATTCTAACATACTAACATTTTTACTTTTATTTTACGTATTATCATAAGTAGTGATTAATAAAATAGTTTTTAACACTGAATCATGCTCAGTGTGTTTCTTTTGTTGCTGGTTCGTGACAAAATTGGGGGCTCGTCCGGGATAGTTCCCCAAGGTTAACGAGTGTCGTCTGGGATTGTACCCCAGATTGACGAGATTTGTTCGGGATTCAATCCAAAGATTTTTGAGGGAGGTCTGATAAATTCTTTTTAATTGGCTTGTGTGTGTGGAAACCGGCAGCAATGGATATTAAGGCATTTTTGGAGTCACCAACCCAAAAGGGATTGGAGGTGGCGAAAAAGGATGATTTGATAAAGATTGCTACAAGGCTAAACCTTACAGAAGTAAAGCAGTCTATGAGAAAGGCAGATATTCAGAGACTGATAGCTGGCCATTATGTGGAAAAGAAGGTGTTTGAGAAGGAAGTGTTAAAACAGTTTCCTGGCAGTGAAATAGCAATTTCTGAGGCACAGGTGCAGCTGGCAAAGATAGAGGCTGAACGAGAGCAAACCCAGTTAAAGATAGAAGCTGAACGAGAACAAAAGAGATTAGAAGCTGAACGACAGCAAACCCAGTTAAAGATAGAGGCTGAACGAGAGCAAAATAAATTAGAAGCTGAACGAGAACAAAAGAGATTAGAGGCTGAACGAGAACAAACCCAGTTAAAGATAGAGGCCGAACGAGAGAAATTAGAGGCCGAACAAAAGCTAACTCAGATGAAGATAGAGGCTGATCTAGCAATGAAGCAGATGGAATTGAAGAGGATGGAGCTGGATAACGAGGAGAAAAAGAGGCAGCATGAGTTACAAATGAAGCGTAGGAGTTCGGAATCTGATTCTGATGATGGTTTTTCAGCCAGCAGGGAGGTTCGATTAGTCCCTCCGTTTGAAGAAGATCAGGTTGATCAGTATTTCCAACATTTTGAAAAGGTTGCTGTGAGTTCAAACTGGCCAAGGAAAGGATGGGCTCTTATGGTACAGAGTGTGATTAAAGGTAAAGCTCAAAAAGCTTATTCTGCTTTGTCTGCTGAGGATGCAGCTGATTATACCAAGGTAAAACAAGCTATATTGAAGGCCTATGAATTGGTCCCTGAGGCTTATAGACAAAAATTCAGAGACTTGAGGAAATCTGCAGATCAGACTTATATGGAATTTGCCAATGGAAAGAGAATATGTTTTGAACGATGGTGCCTGGCTAAAAATGTAGATGGGGATTATGATAAATTGACAGAATTGATACTAGTGGAAGACTTTAAAAGATGTGTTCCAGCTGAATTAACAACATATTTAAATGAAAAGGCAGTGGAAACTTTACAAGAAACTGCTAGGTTGACAGATGATTATGCTTTAACCCATAAATCCAAATGGGGACAACCTAAAACCTTTCAAAAGAGTTACAAAGACAATCCAGGTAAACCAGAGATTAAATTGGGAGGTAATCAAAAAGGAAAAGATGAAAAGAAGCCAGGGCTGGAGAAACCTGTTGAGCGTACTTGTTATTACTGTAGGAAACCTGGCCACGTGATATCTAATTGTACCCTTTTGAAGAAAAAGAAGGAAGCTGGGCCCAATGCTTGCTTCAGGCAATTAAAAATCAAAAAGGTTTAGGAGATGCTGTTAAAGATCAGTCCTTGCAAGAGGGAAAAGCGGAAAAGTTGGAGGAGGTGAGAAAAGAATTCCGTTCGTATGTATCAGAGGGTTTTGTTTCACTGAATGATGAGTCACCCCAGGTGCCAGTGAAAATTCTTAGAGATACTGGGGCTAGTCAATCTCTCTTGCTGGACAGTGTTTTTAAATTTTGGTGAAGAAAGTGACACTGGTGAAGTAAATCTAGTACGAGGCGTTACAGGTGAGACCATGTCTGTCCTTTTCACAGGGTGATTTTAAAGTCAAAGTTCGTAGAAGGACCAGTCGAGATAGGGATAAGACCTAGTTTGCCAGTGGAAGGAGTTTCTTTGTTATTGGGAAATGACCTTGCAAACGGAGAAAGTGATCCTGTGGTACGGTTAACAACCAAACCAAGGATTGATGAGTCTGAGGATGATCCAGATGTTTACCCATCATGTGCAGTGACTCGAGCTAGAGCTAAAGAATTAGCCAAGACAGACAGTCCGGTGCAGTCTGATGTAGTTCCTTGTGACAGTCCTAAACAGGAAGAAAATTTTGATGCCTTATCTGAGACTTTTCTGTCTTCACTGGAGGATCAACATCCTTATAGTGAGCCTGAATTTAAAGATTTGTCTTTGTCAAGGAAGGATTTTATGGTGGAACAGACAAAGGACCCTGAGTTGACAGAATTGAAAGAAAAAGCTCTCTCATGTGAGGAGATTGAAAAGGTGCCAACTGGATACTATGTCAAAAATGGAGTGTTAATGAGGAAATGGAGACCTCCTCATGTTCCTGTTACTGAGGAATGGGAAGTTATTCATCAGGTTGTTGTTCCAAAAGTTTATAGGGATGAGATTTTAAACCTGGCCCACAGTATGCCTTTGGGTGGTCATTTTGGTGTGAATAAAACTGTAGGGAAGATCTTGAAACAATTCTATTGGCCTGGTTTGAGAAAAGATGTGGTGATGTTTTGTCGAACCTGCCACACATGTCAGATGGTAGGTAAACCAAATCAAAAACCCCCTGTGGCTCCTTTGAAACCAATTCCTGCTTTTGGGGAGCCCTTTTCGAAGGTGATTGTGGACTGTGTTGGCCCCTTACCAAAGTCTAAGACTGGAAATCAGTATTTGTTAACCATCATGTGTGCCACTTCTAGATTTCCAGAGGCAATACCCCTTAGAAATATTAAGGCCAAGACGGTGTCAAAGGCTCTTGTAAAATTTTTTACCTTGTTTGGTTTGCCAAAAGAAATCCAATCTGATCAAGGTAGTAATTTTATGTCAAACATTTTTCAACAAATAGTCTATGAGCTGGGAGCAAAGCAGATTGTATCATCTGCATATCACCCAGAATCTCAAGGAGCTCTAGAGAGATTTCATTCTACTGTCAAAAATATGCTGAAGACTTATTGCTTTGAAAACACAAAGGATTGGGACGAAGGTATCCATTTACTTTTGTTTGCCGTTAGAGAATCGATCCAGGAGTCAATCGGATTTAGTCCTTTTGAGCTTGTGTTTGGACATAGGGTGAGAGGACCTTTGGAGTTGTTAAGAGAGCAATGGGTTAATGAGGAAGTTCACTTGAGTCTGTTGGACTATGTCCAAAAATTTAAAACTCGGTTGGAGAGAGTCTGCCAGCTAGCGAGAGAGAATCTGAAAACAAGCCAGATAAGAATGAAGACATATTTTGATAGACGTGCTCGGCCTAGGACATTCGCAGTGGGGCAAAAGGTGTTGGTATTTTTCCCTAGCCAAAATAATCCCTTGCAAGCTCGTTTTTCTGGACCCTATGTTATTGAATCTCGAGTGACTGATCTAACATATATAATCAAAACACCAGATAGACGCAAGAAAACACAACTCTGTCACGTAAACATGCTAAAACCTTATTATGAGAGGGATTCAGTTGTGGCCTTGGTGGATGGTGAAAAGGTTGTTTCTAGAATGCCTGATGTTGATGTTGAGGAAGGCCAATTTAGACCAAATATTGTTCCATCGAAACTGAAAAACCAAAATATCATGGAGAACCTTGAAACGAAGTTGGACCATTTGCAAGTTTCACAAAAACAACAGATGAGAGAATTAATTTTAAAATTTAAAAATCTGTTCCCAGATGTTCCAAACAGAACATCGATAATTACCCATGATGTTGATGTTGGGGATGCAAAACCAATCAAACAACACCCATATCGAATGAATGTGGAAAAAAGTAAACTTGTTGATCAGGAACTAAAGTACATGTTGGAAAATGATATTATTAGACATTCTACTTCAAATTGGAGTTCGCCCTGTGTTATTGTACCTAAACCTGATGGAACTGTTAGATTTTGCACAGATTACAGGAAGTGAATGCTGTAACAAAGTCAGATGCTTACCCTATTCCTAGAGTGGATGATTGCATAGACAGAGTGGGAAAGGCAAAATTTCTTACAAAGATTGACCTATTAAAAGGGTACTGGTGTGTTCCATTAACAGATAGAGGAAGGGAAATTTCAGCCTTTGTAACCCCTTCTGGATTGTATGAATACAATGTTTTGCCATTTGGAATGAAAAATGCTCCGGAAACATTTCAAAGAATGATTAATTCAGTGATTCATGGGTTAAAACATACAGATGCCTACATTGACGACTTAGTGACTGGGAATGATACTTGGGAGGATCACATCTCTGCGTTAGAAAGGTTGTTTGAAAGACTTTCCAAGGCTAACCTTACAGTTAACTTGGCTAAAAGTGAATTTGGCCATGCCACTGTGACGTATCTTGGTTATGTTGTAGGTCAAGGCAAGCAAGCTCCTGTTCAGGCAAAAGTTCAAGCAATATCTGAGTTCCCTATTCCCACAGGTACGAGGACTGTTAGAAGATTTTTGGGAATGGTTGGATATTATCGAAAATTTTGTAAAAATTTTGCTGATATTGCTCTTCCCCTAACTAATCTTCAGAAGAAGGGAGTAAAGTTTGTTTGGACAGATTCTTGTCAAGAAGCATTTGAGAAGCTGAAAGCCATTTTATGCTACCATCCTGTGCTCAGAACACCTGACTTTGAAAAGCCATTTTCATTAGCAGTAGATGCCAGTGATGAAGCTGCAGGAGCTGTGTTGTTGCAGAAGGGTGACCTTGATGATATTGACCATCCTGTAGCTTACTTTTCAAAGAAATTTAATGAGCATCAAAAGAATTATTCCACCATAGAGAAAGAATTACTGTCGCTTGTTTTAGCCTTGCAACATTTCAGTGTATATGTTTGCACCGCTCAGAAACCATTGACTGTGTATACAGATCATAACCCATTGGTGTTTCTGAGCCGAGTCAAAAACAAGAACAGAAGGCTGTTAAACTGGAGTTTAATTTTGCAAGAGTTTGATCTCATGATAACTCACATTAAAGGCAAAGATAATGTGATTGCTGATTGTCTTTCCCGATGTTAAATGGGAAACATGTATCTGTACTAATCTGATAGTCTGTAGTTGTGTAGCGTGATAATTATTAACATTACTAACTCTATGCGCGGTTAAAATTTTCTTGGGAAATTTTTTTTTTAGGTGGGAGGTGTTATGGACTCAGTGAAAGTCCCTTTAAGATAGAGAGTGTGTGTGTATGGTGTGTGGGGCGTGCTTACGTCAATAGAAGATAAAGGACGTAATGACGTTGTTGAAGAAGTCAGAAGAAGAGAAGGAGAGAGAGAGAGAAGGGAGAGAGACACCAGCCTGCTTGTTTTTCTCTATCGATGGATGAGAAACAATAACTGTGTTTGCCACTGAAATCCATGTATGGAAGTTGGAAGTAATCCGGTGGAGTTCACTTTGTTGCTGACCCTGTAGAAGGAAACAGGTATTTGTATGTGGACGACCACGGTTCGGATGCTTTTTGGGGTGAGGAAGTCACTACCGAGTAAACACTGAAGTGTCGTTTGGGTTCCATCGTGGAACATTTGGATTTCGTATGTACTCTCTCTAGGTTTTTCTACATCTACATCTTATCTTCAGACAACGGTGGTTGTTGAAGAAGCCCTTGCTCATGTTTCACCTTATGGCTTGCGGAACTGAACTTTAAGAACCATTCAGGAACTGGGAGTTTTGGACTTTGTCACACACACACACACGAAGAGTTTAGTTTTTGGGTTAACGTTCGAGGTTAACATTTTTGAATTCTAACATACTAACATTTTTTTTTTAACTTTTATTTTACGTATTATCATAAGTAGTGATTAATAAAATAGTTTTTAACACTGAATCATGCTCAGTGTGTTTCTTTTGTTGCTGGTTCGTGACATATGCTAAATTGTTTTTTTTCCAGATATATATGCAAGTAATGTTTTTTTAAGGCATATAGCACTGAAGTAGAGAGAGCATATGAAACTTAATAATATATCACTGTAATTTGTTTTTCCCATTTAATTCTTTTGTTCTCAAAAGTTATGTATATAAAAACTTATTTACAAAGAAAGGTTATTAAAGAGAATAAATATGTTCAAGCAGCTGGAGAAAGAAAGGTCTGTATAATAAGGTGAGAAATTAGATAGAATTGTTATTGCACAATACAAAATCACTCAGCCAACTTTTCCATGTTCATTCTTTGTAGAGTGATCTAGTCAGTCACACTTCTCTCCTCTTTCAGCACAACTCTCCCTGCCATTGAGGACATCTTCAAGAGGGGGTGCCTCAAGGTGGCGGCATCCATCCTTAAGGATCCTCACCATCCGGGACATGCCCTCTTTGCGTTACTACCATCAAGGAGGAGGTACAGGAACCTGAAAACCCACACTCAATGTTTTAGGAACAACTTCTTATCTTCGGCCATCAGATTTCTCGTTATTCCACTTTTAATATTTATTTATTAATATAACTTATAGTAATTTTTGTGTCTTACACTGCATTGCTACCGCAAGACAAATTTCATGACATATAGCATTGATAATAAACCTGATTTTGATAATTACTTTCCTTGATTTTCCAAGCCACTTCCCTGTTCAAAGACATGATTGACTCCATAACCTTTACTGGCAGTAAGTTCCAATCATATCCACTCTGTGTAACCAATTCGCATCCAAGTCTGTATTTTTTTTTACTGTCAGTTTAAATCTGAGTCCACTGGTCCTTGAATCATCTGCTAATAAGAATAATTTCTCTCTATTTGTCCTACCGGAGCACATCATGTTTTGTCCACCTCCATCAAATTTGCTCTTAAATTGCTTTGCTCCAGAGAATAACTCCAGCTTTTCCAGTTCAACCTCAGGACTGGAATTACTCATTCCTAGACCATTTAACAACCTTTGCATGCTTCCTAAAGGAGACCAAAATCCAGTTTGACCTAACCATTGTTTTATAAAGATCCAACATAACCTCCTTGTTTCTACTTAGAAAGCCAGCTTCTTTGTGAAACGCTCTATCAATGTGCCTTGCCGCTTCCAATGAGTTATGCACAAATACTTCCCGTTCTTCTTGTTACAGAGCACTACTTAGAACTATTCAATTCTAAGAGCCCCCCAGCCTAAACCCACCTTTCAGCAACGAGTCCATTGCCCTGTAAGCATGGTTCTTCAAGTGCACATCGAAATACTTCTTAAATGCAGTGAGAGTTTCTGCCTTAGCCATTCTTTCAGATGAGGAGCTCCAGTCACCTAGCAACTTCTGGGTGAATAAAAATTCCTTGCCTCCCCTCTCGCCTGATTACTCTCGATCTTTGCTCTCAGCTAAGTAAAAAACGTTCTTCCTATGTAGTCTATTAAACTCCCTCATAATTTAATGCACCTCAATTAAGTCTTCCCTCAGCCTCCTGTCTGCTAAGAAAAGAACTTTCCTCATAGCTATAGTTTATCAGTCCTGGCAACATCCTCATAAATCCCCTCTGCACCTTCTTCAGAACAGTCACGTTTCCTGTAATGTCGTAACCAGAACAAAATACAGTCTCAAGCTGTAGTCTAACTATTGTTCTAAATAATTTAAGTATAACCTCCCTGCTCTTATATTCTATGTCTCAGTTAATATAGCAAAGCACCCCATATGCTTTTTTAATTGCCTTATCATCTGGTCTTACTACTTTTAAGGATCTGTGGACATACACTCCAAGGTCCATCTGTTCTTCCACACCTCACAGTATTCTTCCATTTATTGTGTATTCCCTCTACAAATGCATTACTTCACAGTTCTCTGAATTAAATTCCATTTGCCATTTTTCAGCCCATATCAGCAACCTTGTATGTCTAAAACTATCAACCACATAGCCATTTTTTGTATCAACTGTAAGCTTTTCTGTGCCCCTTATCTTTAAGTCTAAACCACCAAACCTTTTGGAACCCCATACATAACAGTCTTCCTGTCACAAAACACCTGCCAATCATTGCTCTTTGCTTCCTGTCAATTTTGGGCCCAATTTGCCACTTTTTTTTTTTAACCAACCAACTTTTGTAACGTGGCACTTTGTCTAAAGCCCTGCTCCATGTAGATCACATCAAACACATTGTCCTCATTGACCCTCCTTTATACCCATCAAAAAACTCAAATCAAGTTAGCCAGACCTGACTTCCTCTTAACAACTTCATACTGACCCTCCCTCACTAATCTGTGCCTTTATAAATGGACATTTGTTCTGTCCTTCCAAATTGATTCCAATAATTTGCCCACCATCAAAGTTTAACTGGCGTATTGTTGTATACTCTATCCTTTCCTTCCTTTTTAAACAACAGTTCCATGTTATCACTCCTATCTTCTGGCACCACACCAGTAGCTGGAAAGTATTAAACAATGCTCGATTACAGCTCCTCCCACCCTGTCTCTTGCAAGGATGCTATCCCTTTTTCTCAATTTCTCCACCTCCGCCGCTTCTGCTCCCATGATGAGGCTTATCACTCCAGGACATCCGAGATGTCCAACTTCTTCTCTAACCGGGGCTTACCCCTGTCTGGTCAAGAGAGCTCATACCCATATTTCCTGCACCTCCACTCTCACTCCCACTCCCACTCCTCCCAGACCCAATAGGGATAGGGTGCCCCTTGTCCTCACATTTCATCCCACCAGCCTACGTATCCAACACATCATTCTCCACCACTTCTGCCATCTCCAACGGGACCCCACCACCAAGCATATCTTCCCCCCCCCCCAACTCTTTCAGCTTTTCACAGGGACCAAACTCTCCGCGACTCCCTCGTTCACTCCTTCCCAACCCCCACCCATCCTGCTCCCACCCCAGGAAATTTCCACTGCCCCCACCCATAGGTGCAACACCTGCCCTACACCACTTCCATCACCTCCATCCAGGGACCCAAACAGTCCTTTCACGTGAGACAGAGATTCACCGCACCTCCCTTAACATCATCTACTGCATTCGGTGTGGCGTCCTCAACACTGGTGAGACCAAACAGACTAGGTGACCATTTTGCAGAACACCTGCACTCTGTCCATAACCACGACCCCATTGCCAGTCACTTCAACTCTCCCTCCCACACTATGACAGTCCTCCACCGCCAGGAGAATTCCAAGCGCAAACTGGAGGAACAGCACCTCATTTTCCATCTTGAAACCGTGCAGCCTAATTGCACAAATATTGAATTCTCTCACTTTAGGTAATCCCCATCCCCCTTCCCAACAATCCACCCACCTCCCCCCCACCATGCTGCTTCTTCCCTTTCCTAGCCCTTTTTTTACTCCCTCTTCTTACCTTTGACCCATCCCCCAGTAGATCTGCTCTCCCCTCCCCAGCACCTGCCTATCACTATCTCTTACCCACATCTACCTATCACCTCCCTGTGCCCACCCCGCCTCCCCTCTTTCATCCACCTATCACTTGCTCTGCTTTTCCCTCCTATGCATTGGGCTTCCCCTTTTCCTATCTTCAGTCCTGAAGAAGGGTCCTGGCCCAAAATATTGACCACCTGCTTTTCTCCACAGATGCTGCCTGGCCTGCTGAGTTCCTCCAGCATCATAATGTTTTTCATCTAGATTCCAGCATCTGCAGTGCTTTGTTTCTCAAGGATTAAACAATGACACTCAGAGCCTCCATAATTTCCTCCTTTACTTCTTTTAACAGCCTGGAGTACATTTCATCCTGGCCTGGTAACTTATCCACTTTTAAATTACTAAACCCTTTAATATTTCCACTTTTTACTTTATTTACCCCATTCAATATTTTAACCATAGAAAACCATAGAACCATACAGCACAAAACAGGCCCTTCAGCCCACCATGCCGTCCAACAAACCACCCTCACACTACCTAACCCCTTCCTCCCGCATATCCCCCCCATCCCACACTCCTCCATATGCCTATCCAACAAGCCTTCCTTCTCCTTACCACCCTTCTCCTTATCCAGATGGGACTCTGACCTCTTGCTCTGCTCTTGAACTCAGAATTGAGTCCAGGGGTGTTCCCTGAATTACTGAGCTCAAGGGTCAAAGATGACTCATATCTACCCCCATTAGCAAGCTACGCCTGGTGCATTTAATACACTCCCATTCAATTGATTAAGGTCACCAAACTTCATTAACATCACCTGTGCATGTCTGAACAGATGTTTTCAAATGATCACCAGCTGAGTTGTGTTTGAAATAGTCTAGAATTAAAGAAAACTGTATACGTAAGTACAGCTTAAAGCTAAAGGGAACAGCATGTTAAAAGGAATAAAAGATTAGTGTCTGTGTTGTATTTTCTAAGTACAACAAACTGTAGAGGAACATTGAGCTGTATGAATGGATTCAGGTCAAATTCAGATGCTATTGTGTCAGAGGGGAGGTGATCTCACTTACCTTTATCAGGCAGAGATCTTCTTGAATGCAGCTATCTGTATGTGGATAAATGTTGATTAGAGCTGGATGACAGAAGGTACCTGGCACCAATTTTTCTTAGTACTTGCATCATTGCAACAGTAGATCCAAAGGTTGTGAATTTGGACCCACCATTCTGGTTTCTGAGATCTGTGGAGGCAGATTGCAAAGAAGTGAAGGGTGCCTGTCAGAGCAAAGCATCACATGGGTTCCTGAAAGGAAAGAAATTTGGTTGTTATCATTAATGCAGCAGGAGGTAATCTGTTTACTCCTACACTGGCAGATCCCTGAGGCTACCTGCTGCCCTGATTTTGAGATGTGTTCTGAAGATGTATCTGTTGCGTTCTCCAGCTGCACCTAAGTTACCTTTACAATTCAAACTAAAAGCTAATTTGGGGCAGAGTGCCTCCATGTGTCATTTCTAATGGAATCTTGAGTTTGTTTAAGAGGGACTGGTTTATGATTTTGGTGCATTTGCACATGGTGGAGGACTTCCTGCATTGTATCGATGCCTAAGTGATGTATTTCTTTACAAATTCTGTTATACATAACAAAATCCCCAGCCTTAATATAATTAGTGCTTGCTGTTTCCTACATGCATTAACAATCTGGATATGAAAATAAGGGGTATGCTTAGTAAGTTTGCAGATGGCATGAAAATCGGTGGTGTTGTTGAAGGTGAAGAGGATAGTTGTAAGCTACAGGATGATATTGATCAGTTGGTAAGATGGATAGGGGAATAGCAAGAGAAGCTTAATCCTATTGAGTGTGAGGTGATGCCCTTAAAGGAAGGACGTGATTGCTCTGGAGAGAGTGCAGAGGAGATTCACCAGGACGCTGCCTGAGACAGGACATTTCAACGACGAGGGGAGACAGGAGAGGCTGTGTTTGTTTTCCTTGGGCCGGAGGAGGCCAAGGGGGAACCTTTTAGAGGCAAACAAAATTATGAACGGCATGGACAGGGTAAGCAGCAGGAAACTTTTCCCCATAACAGAGGTATCTAAAATTAGAGCACATAGGTTTAGGGTAAGGAGTAAAAGATTTAGAGGGGATTTGAGAAATAACTTTTCACCCAGAAGTTGATTGCAATCTGGGTTGCACAGTGTGAGTGAGTGGTGGAAGCAGATACTGATACAACATCTAAGAAGTATGTAGGTAAGCAATTGAATCACCAAGACACCTTGATGGTCTGCATGGACATGATGGGCAGAAGAGCCTGTTTCTGTGCTGTATGATCCATGGCTCTATGATTTATTCCACTGCAGGAAAGTATTGCGTATTTCAATTACACATCAAGTTTTCTATATCTTAGCAATTGAATCGGGATGTAAATTCAATCATGAAAATGCAGTCACACCATTTACTCATGTGCATTGAGCATAATCTGACTTTAAATCATGCATTCCTGTGCATGTAATGTCCTTGTACACAACTGACATTGGACACACAGTACTGACATTAATCAGTGTGCAACCGCCTTTGTCAATGCTCCTACCAGACTAGACCTTGGATGTGTAGTTGCAAGTATCATGGACTTCACTCAAGTGCTCCAGAAAAGGATCGACTTTACCTCACCATGGTTGAACAGTGCATAACAGAAGACAATGAAGAATTCAGCTCCAAAGCAATGGCAGACCAGGTTTCTCCATATTCTTTTGTAGGGAAGACCACTTTGATCTTCTGCCCAGATGTCCATCACTGCTGCCAGATATGGAGAAGCATTCCATAATTATTCTGGTACTCATTACATAACTCATCGCACAAGTAACCCATTGCTTCCAGCAGCTATTCTTATTGGGGCACTTTATCAGCTCTAGCCAAGGCAAGACAACAAACAGGTAAGTTTACACTTTACATAAGCAAACAACAAAAAAAAGGGGAAAAAAAAGCTGGGCTAAACTTTCTCAGTAGAAACAGAACAATATTATGTCGTCAAGCCTGTTCCTCCAAGTTGGAAAGTTATTGAAAGGGGATCTACATCATGTGAAAATATTGAATAAATAGACTCCAAATATCTTCAAATTTAAGCGAAGGATCAATAGTACCACTCCTAATTTTTTCCAAGTTTAAACATGATATAGTTTGAGAAAACCATTGAAAAGTAGTAGGGGGTATTGGATCCTTCTATTTAAGCAAAATGGATCATTTGGGCCATTAATGTAACAAAAGCAATCATACGGTTAGCGGAAGGAGATAAATGGCCAAACTCTATCCTTGGTAGTCCAAAAATTGCAGTGATAGGGTGAGGTTGTAAATCAATCTTGAATACGTTTGAAATAATGTTAAAAATGTCTTTCCAATATTTTTCCAGAACAGCAAAGATTCACCAGGTTGATTCCTGGGGTTGCAGTGTTTGTCATGTGAGGAGAGCTTAAGTAGATTGGCCTACATTCTGAGTTTAAGAGAATGAGAGATGATCTTAATGCAATATGCAGTGTTCTTATGGGGATTGACAGGGAGGATGCAGGGAAGCTTTTTCCCTTGGCTAGAGGGTCTCAAATAAGAGGGTCACTGTCTCAAAGCAGGGAACCAGGCACTCAGGATTGAGATGAGGAGCAACATCTTCAGGACATGGTTGTGAATCTCCGGCAGAGAACACTGTGGAGGCTCAGTTGCTGTGTATGTTTAAGATGAGATCAGTAGATTTTTACATATTGAGAGATCATGGGATAGTAGGTTAGTGCAGGAATGTGGACCTGAGGTGAAGTATCAGCCATGATCTTATCAAGTGACAGAGCAGGAAGGAGGGGCCAAGTGGCCGATTCCTGTTTCTATTTCTAATGTTTTTATGTTATTGTAAAGAGTGTTTAACCAATGAGGCACATTAAGTTCCCAATACCAGTGTAATTAGTCCTTTGCATTAGGTAGTAAGGAATATTTGGTCATTTTAATATGAGCAATATATGACACCTTTACAATATTCCCAACTCTGTAGTGGTTTTGGCAAAAGCACATTTGATCTGGATGTTCTTATGTTTTTAATTTACTCAACGAAAAAAATTAGTGAAAAAATAATTTTAATGTGACTATTATTGTAAATCTCCTTATCTATTTTCTAAAGTCATTATTCAAAATAGGAATAAAGAAAATTCTGTGTTGCTGTTACTGTTCTATACAATTGTATGGCTGAGGGAATGGTATAACTTTCACAGTAATCCAAGAAATAAAGTGAAATGCCTCGTCTGAGTTTAACATCCATTTCCAGTGGTTTTAGCAATGTGTCCCAATTTGCTGCCATATCTTAGCTTCCAAGTATGTATATTGTTGCCTTAATTAATAATGTTTTGGAAATTGTGTCTGATTCACAGAAGCCTTCAGATTAGTGACGAAAATCAGTTTTAGGCAATTCCTAAGGTTTAATTCAAATGAAGTTGATCGTATTCATCATTTTCAGATATTGTTTCATTTACAGTATTTCAAATCACTAAACCCACTTAAAATTACACCAGAAGAGGAATATTTTCATTTTTAAGCATTAATTATGTATGGTATATTGATTTCATGTGGTATGTTGATTGTACAAGATATATTAATTGCATATGGTACATTCATTGCACATGATATATCGACTGCATATGTAATATTGACTATAAATGATATATTGTTTGCACATGGTGCATTGACTGTATATGGTATACTGATTCCACATGATGCATTTATTGCACATGGTGCAATTATTGCACATAGTATATTGATTGTACATGGTCCATTGATTGCACATGGTACACTGGTTACACATAGTATGGTGATTACACTTGATACACTGATTACACATGGTGCATTGATTGTACTTGGTACATTGACAGGACGTGGTATATTGATTGCACTAGATATATTGATTTTACATGGTACACTGATTACACATGATGTATTAACTGTACATAGAACATAGTACATGGTATATTAACTGAACATGGTATATTGATGCACATGGTGCGCTGATTACACATGGTGCATAGATTATATTTGGTGCATTGACTGCACATGGTACATTGATTGTATATGGTATACTGGTTTTGCATGGTACATTGATTGTGCATGGTTTATTGATTGTGTATGGTACACTGACTTTACATGGTACATTGATTGTGTATGGCATATTGATTGGGACTGACTCTTATTGGATATAACATCCTTTACAAATTCCAAAGTACAACCGCAAACTGAAGCTGTTGAATTGTCTTTGTGAAAACTCTGCTTGCTGAATCACACTTGCTTTTGATGATTTCTCCCGACTCTCTCTATTGATTTGGGAATTAATAATAGAACTGGTGTACAACAGCGACAGACCTGTAGAGTCTTACAGAGAGCAGCAATGAATGGAAGCCAGTACATATGAAATCAGTTTCTCCTTATTTCTACTGAATGTTTCTGCCTTCTCTTTCATATTCTTGTATTCCTTTCTGGCTCCTCCATCGCTCTTTTTTACCTACTTCAAGGAGTGGGAGGATTAGATGGGTGAGGTTAGAAAATAGATGAAGCAAAATTTCACTGAGACTTTAAAATTCTTTCTCAAGATAATGGACTTTGCTGATATGATGAGCGATTGCCTTGAATTAAGTGACGCTTCAGAAGCCAGTTAAGTTAACCACATTCCAAGGATCTGGAATTGTATATGGCACCAGAGAAAGATGGCAGCTATCCTTCCTTCAAGAACATGTAAACCAAGTGGATTTTTACAGCAACCCAGCAGTTTCATTATCAAACAGAAGCAATCTTTTTAAACACCAGACTATTTAATTCATATATCCCCACTGCTATGGTGGAATATGAAGTTCCAGTTGTGGATCTTTAGTTCATATCTCTGGATCACCAGTCCAATAACTTAACCATTATGCTACCAGGAGGGGGTCCAGAAGGAGAATTGACAATACATCGGGAAAGGCAGGAGAACTGAACGTGCACAAGATAAATATCCAGCAGCATTTAACTGACCATTGATATGAATTGATAATACAGTGTTGATGATACAGATCGAACTATGATTCGTCCCAATCCCTCACTGTAACCTACTTTGAAGGGCCCTTCCTCTCAATAGCAAAATATTCCCAAAGTTTAAGAACCAGCATTGTTTGCCTTGACAGTTTCTTACTACAACTGCCACAGTACTCACATGAATGTACAGTATGTGCAAGAGCAAATACAAATAACCACGTGATTCTAGGTAATGTCTTCAAATAACATGGAGCTGATATTCTTCCCTTAATTGAAGAATAATATTTCTTTACAATGAACAATGAAATTAACACATATGACATGGTATTCGAAAGCAGACTGTGTACATTTAATGTTTCTTTGCACTCAACTGCCCACTTACAAAATCACAGGAATATGCGGGTTTGAAAGAATGTCTAGATGATGTTTGCGAGTATCACGTCATTAATTTTGGAGAAGAACTGGCATTTTTCTTTGTTTAACCAAAATAACAGCTTCACTCCCTGAAGCAATGCTCTATTTTCAGAAAAGAACATGGATTTCTGAGAATGTGGTTTTGTTAGCAGATCATTAATTTCAGGGAAAGGCATACATCTCCATCATTTTACCTTGTGGTGTTATTTCATTGTCTAATTAATGAATATGTTGGACAAAGGTATTCAATTTTATATCTGCTTTCCAGACCAAATATATCATTCAGATTGGTAGTAGCAATTATTTTTAATAATATGTACTGGTGCAAGATACAACGTATGTTGAAATGTCTCAGTACATTTGTTATGGGACTGCTGTGTAAAAATGATATTGTACTCAATATGCAAAACATTAATTAACGTGAAAACCGGTTTGGCTGGGGCAAATCCAACTGTGACTATCAATGATTTTGTAGAGCGCCATGACTCCCATTTATCAAGATTAATATGTCTCCGCTGCATCATGCAAGAATGTACTCAATCATGTTAACCCAATAGCTTTTAGTCATGTCATCATTGCGTTAAAACTACCAGAAATATGAAAGTGTTAAAATTATAAATAATTGTTGCTATTATTTCTGTACTCTTTGAGCTGAAACTTTATGCAAGTAGCAACCACCAATTAAAATGTACACAGTCTGCTGTTGTGTACTGAGTTGTGTGTGTAAATTCATTGTTCATTGCTTTCCAACCACAATCATAAAAGTTTATCTTCTGTCAGATATGAATTAACTGCGTGTGAGGTTTGGCCTAAAAAAATTATTCCCACACAGTTTACAATTTTTAAAACTTTTAATTTAACATCCACATATGTTTGGTTTATTTTGTGGGAATTACTGTGTGCTATTAATAATCATTTATGCCTGAGATGTGCTCTGTTGCCAGACAGTTTATTGATACTCATACCAGACAAAATGGCTCCCACTCAACGAACATTTGTTATGTTGCTCTTGCGGTTTCAGATAAATGGATTATTGGAGACAATGCTGGTTTACAAAGCTGAAGAAAGCATTTTTAAATGACTGCTTCAGTGTCATCATAACATTGATACCCAAGTATTTATGTGTCTGGCTGAATAAAGCTGTAGTCACCCTTGTCTGAGCTATCCAGCTTGTAGCTCAATCCACTTTTACCACTAGCACATTCACCTTCTTGCTTGTTGCAGTTAGGTACATAACTCCATCGTATCAAGGAGTGAAGCTTAACTCTTAAAATCAGGTGACTTAAGAGTCAGGTAAAGTTAAAAATTTTAAAATCCCATTTGATCCACTTTTGGGTTTAATGTGGACGGAACAGGGAACAAGTAGTCAGCTTTCCATGGTTCCAGATGTGTTATTTACTTAAATATTATAATGTGGATGACAGTGTGAATTAGTCTTTTTGCATATTTGTGTTGCTAAATTTCCCAAGCCTCACAAAACTTGGCAACTTAACATAGGCAATGAAAGTTTTCAGAATGAATGTCCACACTGAAACTATGCTGCACCTTTTGTAGGCCAATAGCTGGAAATATTTGTCTGGGTATTCTACAGCAGGACAGCACAATATAATAAATATTTCTGTATGATCAATAGCAACTATCAAAAAAACACTCCAAATCTGATCTAAAAGGTTAAACCTATTTCTCTCTCCATAAATACTTCCTGACCTGCTGAGTATTTCAAATACTTGATGTCAGATTTACTAAATTCATTGTATTTTGTTTTTGAGTCAATACTGTTTCATTATTTTGCTAATTTAAATATATAGCAATGTAATAGAATAAATAAACTAATCAAGCAAAAAAACAATTCAGAAATACAGAGAAGGTATTGAGATATAGCAGAAGGATTATCAGATCTTTACAGAAAAGTTATAGCACTGGAATGAGAAGACCTTTTCCCAATCATGGACTTGGATGATAACCTGGCAAAACATCTGCAATTATTTTGCTCACGTTGAAAATTAAATTAATTTAAAGCTAACAAAGGAGAGAGGATCTAAAGGCACAAAGTGACTTCCATGGAAAACGTGGCATTTAATTACACCTATATTTTGAAAAAAAATACTTATATGCTACTAGTCTGTAGAGGAAGTCTGCTTTCTTGAGTTCTTCCTGGACTAATTCATTGTAACCAATTGTTACTTTGATTAAATGTTCAAAATACAAAGCTAACCTATTAAATCTGACCTAAGGTCATTTTATATTGAGATGAAGATGCTGTGATCAGTTAAGATCAAGGTTGTGAACCAGCCCTGTTATTTTCTGGGTTTTCATGTTTGCTGCAAGTCTAATTCTGTTTGGCCTGTTGGATTTCTTCACCCTGGCTCCAGTAAACCCTTAATGCTTAATGGAATTTGATAATTGAACAAAAAATGCTTATAAATGGATACCTTGAAACTTGAGGCCCTCTCTTTGGGTGTATTATTGCAAACGAATTCCGAAAATTGGGCAAAAATGTTATTACTAATAATATTGTGCTGCTTTGCACAATTTGTGTGGTAAAATGAGCACTGTGCAATCATCATTTGGAGCTCTACGTGGACCTTCAGTACTGTGTTGCAGCCCTGCTGCAAAGTGAGTCAGAACTTTCCCCATGGCAGCCCCAGTACAGCAACTGAAAAGTCTGCCATAGAAGGGAGGAGGGCCACTGAGCAGAGAGGACACACAGCTCTCCCAAGTCTCTGGGAAGCCTCAGAATGACGAACTGGTACAATCAAATCCCATAACACATAATCACTGCAAGTGGTGAAATAGTCAAGGGACCATGAGCCCTGCCTCATGCCCACACACCCAGCCCAGTTCTCTGTACCTCCACACCCTAGCCTAGGAACCCCATGATCCCCCCCCCTCCCCAACAGCCTAACACCCCAGCCCAGGAAACCACCCCAGCCCTCCATCCCCACACCCCAACACATCACCCCAAGGAACCACTGCCCCCCATACCCACACATTCGAGCCCAGGAAGCCCCCAAATACACACACGCCAGCTCATTTTCTAGGCAGAAGAGTTTCCACCAGAATTCATCCAACCTCTTGAATGTTGTTTGATTTCCTATCCATATCGGCTGGGTGAAGGTTCATTGCTCACTCCTGGATGCTGTTACTTCTCCAATACTCTTTCATGTTTGTTTGACAGATGTAGAACCAAGTGAACTGTGCTTTTCAAGTTCTGCCGCACACAAGATACCCTTTGATGCAAGAGTTATGGTGTTGTTTACAAGGAAATCAGATAAAGTTGGGGCTACAACTTTGTTTGCAAAACTCCTAAAAAAGAGACAGCAGTGCTGTTGAAGATTAGTTTAACCCAAAGTAAAGCAAATTTGTGCACATTTCTGGATGTCTTGCCATCAATTGGAAAATTCACTTTTTCTGTTTTTGGCAGGATTTTTGTTTCCCTGGTATGTTTTTCCAATCTAAGATTCCCCAAATACTGTCAACATCAATGCCATATGCAATATGTATCTGCAGTCAGATTTTCAACTTCACTCTCCTGAAAACAGATATTATTTATTCTCGGAACAACCACCTTGTGCTAATCCCATTTCCTCTAAAACCATGCAGCTTAAAGGATCTACACTCAAACTGCATCCTTTGACCTCATGAAGATGTCAGACAGTCCACAACATCACACATTTCCTCATTTTCATAGCATCAGGACCATTCCAGCCTGCTGATATCGGTCTCTGCCACATCTCATACTGTGCTGCTCACTGCTACATTCAGGAACTCACACAAACTCAAGGAAAGGAGATTCTATTTACTTCTTCAGCCTACAAAAGCAGGGAGAGCAAGCAAAGCCATTTCCTGATGCAGGGTTTCAACCGGAAACATCGACTATTCCTTTCCCCCCAACAGATGCTGCTTGACCTGCTGAGTTCCTCCAGCAGATTGTTTGCTCCAGATTCCAGCACCTGCAGTCCCTTGTGTCTCCAGCCATTTTCCTACTTCCCCAAAGCACTCACAGACTGCTCTCATGCAATATTATTCACTTCAGTGTTCACACTGGCAATTTCCTATCATGAGCTCTTGTCAATAGCCCTGGAAAGACTTCATTCTTCACCAGTCTATCCCTGTCTTTCTAACCCTCCAGGTGCATTTGCCCACCCTTCTGCCCTCACTGCTGCACCTGCTAATTCACTGGCAACATCCCTACAGGTGGAGAATGTTGCCTGCATCATGAAAAACACAATGATGCTGGAGGAACTCAGCAGGCCAGGCAGCATCTGTAGACGAAAGAAGGTAGTCAACCTTTTGGGTCAGGACCCTTCTTCTGTCCTGAAGAAGGGTCCTGACCAGAAACATTGACCATGTGCTTTTTTCCACGGATGCTGTCTGACTTGCTGAGTTCCTCCAGCGTCATCGCGTTTTTCGTCTAGATTCCAGCATCTGCAGCCCTTTGTTTCTCTTGCTTGTATAATGGCTGAGATAGAAAATGTAGAGGCGGCCCTCGGGCCCGGGCTGGGCGGTGCTGCGAGCGGCCGGGGGAGGAGGAGGGGGAGGTGGTTTAAAAAAAAGAAAATGTAAACAAAAGTATGCAGCACAGAGCAACTGCAGAGTTAGTAAAAACTAAAAATAAAATCAAAGCTTAGTGGCCTTTATTTGAACGTACATAGCATTTGCAATAAGATAGATGAGCTGATGGCGCGGAGAGCATGGTTGCAGGATGACCACGACTGGGTGTTCAATGTTCAAAAAAAAGAAGCCAAAAGGGAAAGGAGATGAGGTAGTGTTGTTAATCAAAGAAGGTATCAGATTGATGTTGAGTCATGATTTAGGGGCAGTGGAGGAACTTGTAACAATCCCAGTCACAAAGGATAAAGTATGAGATAAACTCATGAGGCTGGAGGTGCACAAATCAACAGGGCCTGATAGCCTGCACTCAGAGGTTTAAAAGCAAGTGGCTGCAGAGGTAGGGCACCCATTGGTGGAAATATTTCAAAACTTGCTGAATGGGTCCCTTTTAGCTCAAGGGATGGAACTAGTGGAGTACCCCAAGGATTGATTCTTGGCCCTCAATTGTTTATTATTTGTATTGATGACCTGAAGAAGGGAACAAAACGTAAGGTTTCCAAGTTTGCCGATGATACAAAAATAGGTGGAAGGGCATGTTGTGATGAGGCCACGGTAGTGTAGTGATTAGCGTAACACTATTGCAGTGCCAGCAACCAGGGTTCAACTCCGGCCACTGTCTGAAGGAGTTTGTACGTTCTCCCTGTGTCTGAATGGGTTTCCTCCGGGTGCTCTGGTTTCTTCCCACATTGCAAAGATGTACGGGTTAGGAAGTTATGGGCATGCTATGTTGGTGCCAGAAGTGTGCCAACACTTGCGGACTGCCCCCAGAACACTCTACGCAAAAGATGCATTTCACTGCATGTTTTGATGTACATGTGACTAATAAAGACATTTTATTCTGCAATGGGTGCATAGACAGATTGAGTGGTTGGACAAAAACCTGACAAATGGAGTTTAATGTGGTGAAGTGTGAGTTCATGCTCTTAGTAAAAGGAATCAAAAGTAATGGAGGCAGTCCAAAGGTGATTCACTAAGCTAATTGCTGGATGAGAGGCTTGTCTTATCAAAAGAAGCTGGACAGTTTGGGTCGGTATTTTCTGGAGTTTAGAAGAATGAGGGGTGACTTTATTTAAACATATAAGATCCTAAGGGGGCTTGACAGGGCAGATGTTAAAATGTTTTCACTAGTGGGAGAGTCACAAACAAGGGTATATAGCTATAAAATAAGGGGCTGGTCATTTAAAACTGATGGGTGTAGAAATTTCTTCTCTCAGTGGGTGGTGAATTTCTGGAATTCTCTGTCCTCGAGGGTGGTGGAGGCCAAATCATTAGATATATCTAAGGTGGAGATGGATAAACATTTGAAAGATCGAGGAATTGAGGGTTATGGGGAGCTGGCATAAAAGAGGAGTTGAGGCCAGCATAGATCAGCCATGATCATACTGAATGACGGGGCAGACTTGAGGGGCCTGGTCACCTACTCCTGCTCCTGTGTCCTTGTGCACTGTTTTAATCCAGGGTCTCAACCGGAAACGTTGATCATCCCTCTGCCTCCACAGGTGCTGCTTGACCCACTGAGTTCCTACTTCAGTTTGTCTTTAGCTCCAGATTCCAACAGCTGCAATCTCTTGTGTCTCTGGGTCAAATCACTTCATCGGTTTTGTTGTGAGATCACATCACTGCACCATTGAGTAAACTTATGCTATTTATTTTTTGTTAACAAATCAGTTCTGTGATGATTTTGTATACAACACACGTGTGATTTATGTATTAGGCGGTTTAGATAGAAAAGATGAAATAGTCAAAGCATGGAACTGCACAATGTAGTTTGAAGAGGTATTTTATTTGGAAGTAAGAAGGCCCAAAGATTACATGCATAGTACTCTGTAGACTAATAATTATTCTTTGGAGAACTCATCACTGTAAAATTTTAATGAGCACATGGTGTAAGGGGTCAAACATAATAGAACAGTCCTTGCACTAAATATCCTTCCTCTGAGCATAAGAATATAAGTAACCTCTTGGGTCTGCACTGCCATTCAATGAATCTTGACTGAACTGAGTTTGATCTCTGTTTCACTTCTCTGCCTGTTCCCCTTAATCATTGACACCCTACACAAAAAACCTAAGTGTCTCAGCCTTGCTGCTTTCAGCATGCACTGCTTCATTTGCTGGTGAGTTGTGAATAGAATTGGATAGTGAAATTATCAGAGAATATCCCTGTTTCTGACCTTATAATGGAAGGAATGTCATTGATGTAGTCAAAAATGGCTGAGCCTAGGTCACTACCCTGAAGAACTCCCGGAACAATGTCCCAGGGCTGGGATGGTTGATTTCCAATAACCACAACCATTTTCCTTTGTGTGAGGTCTGATTCCAATCATTGGAAAATATTTTCCCCTTAATGGACATTGACCGCAGTTTTTACCTGGGCTCCCAAATGCCTCACTTAGTCAAATGCTGCCTTGATGTAACGGACCTTACCCTTCCCTCACCTCTCTGGTTCATGCTTGCACAAAGGCTGTGATGAGGCGTGGAGCTGAGTGGCACTAGTAAAACCCTAACTGGGCTTTGGCAAGCACTGTTGACAGCACCCTTCATCATTCTGCTGATGATTAAAAGTGGATTGATTGGGCAGTAATTAGCAGGGTTAGATTTGTACCATTTTATGTGGATCAGACATACCTGGGCAATATTCCACATTGTCGGTGTCTCCAGTTCCACAGTGTTACAACTGTACTGGAACGGCTTGGCTAAACATACAGCTAGTTCTGGATTGCAACATCAGAACATTGAATTAAATTTGGCCATAAGGCTCTATGGTATGCATGTGCGTAGCCAGAAGGAAAGGAGGAGCTTGGACACACTGGATTTAAACTATATATGGTATAAGTGTCGAAGACATTTGGACTTGGCCATTAATGTAAGGAAGCCACAATGCCACATTTTTTGTGATAATTGTAACAGTTACCTTTGGTGATAACTATTTCCAACTTTAAATATTCACTTTCACACATATACTTATACAAAATAAAAACTTTAAGACGTATAAAAACATACTGCTGTGTTTTATCTTGTACTTCTCCCAAAAATACATTACAGTTTTAAATTCACATACTAATCTGTCCTTTAAGATAGATGAACCATCTATGTGTGTGGAACTCTGTGATATGCTTGGCTTGTTGAGTAATTCTTGAAGTGCCACAGATCATTTCAATGTCCCTGATTTATGAGCATTTTTCAGTTGAAATTTGCACAACCTTATCGTGGTTCATTTGTTTGGTGTGAAAGTGACAGAAATATTGTTCATAAGCAATCAAAAACTGACATTCAGACATATTATACTATTTCTTAAACATGGCTGATGACCAAACATTCTTTCCTTCCCTGACCACTGCCTGTACAGGTGGTGGGACCTCACCAACAGTGCAATTTGCCTCAGTTGATGTCATGGAGTATTTTTCATGTTAAAAGTACAATAGAAATGCATGATGGTGATTGAAGAGGATGATAAAGGAGAGTATGAAGTTATTAAACTGGGGATCACCAGTGAGAGGTGGGTGGAACCTTCTGTCAGAAGGATAAGAACGGCAAAGAGGTGGATGGTCAAGTCCTGTGGCTCTGAACTCAGTGAGCCAAGACATTTATGTTTGAGACTATTGAGTTCTATAAGTGTGACTGTACTTCAAAATGATTTCTTTAACTCTTCACAGCATCTTGAATGGGATGTGGAAGGCACTATATAAATGCAAGCCTTTCTTAGTTTTCAAATGTTATAACCCACCTAATGCATCACAAATCTTAGCACATCATCAGCCACAACAATCTCTACCGATCGAGATTTGTACCAAACGGTCATATGATCCACATCCTGACAGTTAATTCTGTTACAAGCTTCACACCCACATCTCATGGGTTGAACACACTGCCAGCTCTTCAACCACAACAGGCCATCATACAAACTAATGCCCAATGCACACATCTTGAAGGAAAAGGTGGCACATGATGACGGGTGGAAACTGTAGTGTATTGGTTAAATTAACACAAAGAACTGTGTGAATGATACAGGTTCAGATCTCACAAGCCAGTTAATTAAGTAGTCAGGAATACAAAAATATTAAAAACAAATTCTGTAATAGTGACCATGAAGCTACAATGGATCGTTGTAAAAACAAATCCATTTCACTGACATCCTTCAGGGAAGAATGTCTGTCACCCTTACCTGATATGGCAGTAAGCAGCAGCATGTGTTTTGTATGGTACACAACAGCTAGACATTGGGAAGTTGTACTCCTTTCATAGGATCTTGAAGTTGATATGCAGAACCAAAGAGTGACTGGTCAATGACACCTTGCTTCACAGGGATGTCACAATCCTCACCATGTGACTTAGTTGACTTGCTTGCTGTTCTCTGGCAAAAGAATAAAATGTACTCACCTTGTCTCAAATGGAGAGTGACAGAGATCTCTTTTATGCAACTGTAAACTAAACAATGCAACCAAATACTGAAATACTGGAGCTATCTCCAACTCCAGAAATGAAGGATCCAATATAGGTTCATGATCACAGTCACTTTTCCAGACACTGGCAAGGCCATCTTCATTCTGCTCTGTTGTAGTTAGGGACATGCCAGATTTCAATGAGAATATCTCGGAGAGAGGGAGAGGCGGAGAGAGAGCGGGGGAGAAAGAGAGAGAGAGAGAGCACATGCATAATGGTCATTGGCAATGCAGGAGACTAATTTTTCTTTGTGACTCAAGCACTTAAAACCACTTGAGGATGATGTGAACTTAATAGATGTAAATAATACTATCCCAGAAATTATGTCACATGCTGAAAGCTTAAGAGTGGAGGCTTCTCCTGGTATGCAATGCACACTTAAACACTTCTTCCAAAAGTTCATTTGTATAAAAGTGGTGATTCATGTGGGCTACACATGCAGAAGCAGGTCTTCATGATGAATATGAATACTTCAGTGAATTTACCTGACCTAAAGTGAATCTATCTGACCAAATACAGAGCCATGAATTCCAGCACTAGAAATCCCGATAGGTTGGCTTGCTTTAATTTCTGAATTTTTTCCTTGCTCCATGTCTCTTTCAGAACCTCTCCAACCTTCAAGTGTGTCTAAAATCCACATCCCCCAGCAGATAACTTCCTCTCTCCCTCCCAATTCCACATTCCCAACTTTTCTATCAACCTTCCCATCCATCTCATGGACCTGTCTTCAATGTGATACCCACACCAGCCCCACTAAATACATGACTCTCACCTGTCTTAATTCCTTTCAATGGTGGAGCAAAATGAAGAGAGGACTTTGTGCACACAAGATGTGTAAAACATGTTTAATAGCAAATAATCCCACAGGCTTCATGCACAAAAGAACTAAATACTGATTGGTCCACTACACATCACTACTTATAAGCACAGTTTGGCACAACATAATTTATAGCCCACTGATTAAAGTCATAATTTCTACATTCATCATCATAATCTCACTGTCAACTAAAAGAGGAAGAACTCAAGGTTTATACTCATTCTAATTAGGAACAACAGTAGCTCACATTTACTTGCAATATAACAGAGGCCTTGGAAATGAGGCTGATACTTGACTCATCTCTGTTTTGTACAACAACAAGTTTGCAGTCAGTCTGATTGGACCTTATCCAGTGGCCAGGGAGAAGGCTGGTGTTGGTTGCCAGTGAATAGAGTTTATACAGTTTCACTTATATAACCTGTAGCTTCTTTTTGAATGATGCACACTTTAAAATTAATTCCATCAGCTGTGAGACTGCTTGGTTCCCTTTGGAGCTCTGGAAGATTTATTTTTGAAAAACAATATCATGCTCTATTTAACAAATGATTAAGCTATTTAATTTCATCATTCCTAGCAGCCCAATAGTCATGATGTTTAATTGATGAATTTCAGATTAAAGATTTCAGCATGATCAAATCCAAGGCTGAAACAGACCTTGGGTCCCTGTGTTATCAAGATTTATAGCTGGGTCTTTTTGAAAGGGAGAAAAATAAAATGAAATGGGAAGGAGGAAACTGAAACATACTTAATAAATGTGCAATATTCTGGAAATACAGGTATCAGTGAAAATGTACCTGGGTTGAATCCGGTTGAATGGGTTGAATCCGGTTGAATGGGTTGAATCAGGAAAGGTAGAGTGAGCTCTGGCAAAGAGCTATTCTTGTCAGGAAGGAGAAGAAGGAATAGGAAAAGTACTGAAAAATCTCTTAATATCAAAACATCCGGGTATAATTTTTATAACTAATACAAGATACTTTAATGTCAGTGAGGTATTATTTAAATTGTGGTTACTGTTTGATGCCAAATTTCATATGTCAACAAAAAGACTACAACCAAGTGCACAGACGATATCAAATGAATATTAGTTTGCATTTTTATAATCTCCCTCAAATACATAATTCTGAGGATCTTGCATACAAGTTGAATAACCTAGAAGGATACAGGAGAAAAAAAAGGCTGAGAGAGGCATAGGGGCTTTTGTAAACAGTGAAGCAGGTAAGGTGGAGGGGATGGTGTGTTACAAGAAGAAGGATTCACCAATGATAACGATTATATGGGATCCAGCAGGACAACAAGGACTAAATGATACGATCGGGAGTGTAGAGCTGGAAGAGGCGGCTCAAGTATGATGACCCGGGCCCATCTAGGGGTTTAAAAATGAGAAACTGATTTATTGAGGTATGTTTGCCAACAGATCTTGGCAACTTGAAGCAGTCAGTTTTTTTATCTGTAAAGATATGGGCACAGGATTCAGGATCAAACTCAGGATTGCTATGGAGATCATTGGAGATATCAAGTTTACAGATATTAAAACTGGTAAGGATTTTAGCTGGAGTTAGCAGGATATGCAGACAATGTTTTAAGGGTAAAGAAATCATATTCAGTTAAAATGACAATAATTGAGATGGAACTATTACTGGGGGTTTTGTGAGTATACTTTTATTTCAAGAAGAATTCAAAGGCAGCTTGTAATTTCCATCTCTTTATTTTATTTTCTTATTCTCCATAATAAAACAGTTAAAGCAAACAATTAGGTCTTACTGAATGTAATCATTTGTTTTGTATTTTTAAGAGAATACGGGGGAAAATTACCAAACTCATGTTTTATTTTTCATAACATTGTGCAGAACTTTCATCTTATTCTTGTCTTTGTGATGATCCCTCTGGAATCTTTTAGCCTTGATTGCCTTGTCTAAACTTCCTGAGAAGTTACTGTCAAAGCAAAGAAATCATGACTCCAGAACCTTGATATAAGGTTATTTATAATTATTACCTGTAAGCAGAATCTTGTTTTGGAGTTTACTTGAATATTGTGCAAGCCTATTAGTCTTTCAGAGATAATTGAAGATCTAAGTGAAATATGGGATCGCTATAGAGTACTGAATTGTATATTTGATTTTCTTAATACCAAAGCAATTGTGGTCAAAGAATAACCAGATTGGGAACCTCCAACCCTCAGAATCAAAGTTCAATTTGAGGTGTTCTTCACATACTAAAACACAATGGGAAATTTTCATCTTTGGTCCTTGGGAGCAATGCAAATGATAAAACAATGTTATAGTCTTCTTCCCGTATCTGTTTAAAATTCCTTCCATTCATTTCAATGATAAGAAAATCAGGTGTGATCTGTTACTGGTGCATCAATTTGCCCAGACTAGATTACCCTCTAAGGTCAAACTTGGTGTTGTTTAAAGCCCAAGTTATCATGATAAATATGTTTCATTTCTAAAATAATCAATATTTCAGTAAAATTTATTAATGACTGCAGGTAAAAGGGGAATACTGAAAAGGATCAGAGTCCTCGTTTCCATGTCAGCTAGTCACTCAGTTGTTAACAACTGAAATTCCATAAACAAATTAATCTGAAATTAAATTTATAAGCCTCATTGGCTCAACTTAATGCAGCATTAAGAAGAAATTCATTCTGGTGGATTCCATTCACCTTTACTTAAAAATTTTAAGATTGGAGGGAATATTCTCTCATTTCACAGGTTCTAGATTCCATTCTAGGACAACAATATTTTATCTATTACATGGGACTCACAGATGACTATAGTTGCAATATGGTATGTTACAAAGAGATCAGGACTTGAATTTTGATTGAGGAAGATCTTTTGGACTTCAAACCTAGAAAAATTTGTCCATTACCATGAGCAGTAAAGTGCTGCCTCACAGTTCCAGTGAGCAGGACTCAACCTTGATCTTCAGTGCTGTCTGTGTGGAGTTTGCACATTCTCCCTGTGACTGCATGGATTTCCTTCAGGTGACCTGGTTTCCTCTCATATCCCAAAGATGTGCAGGTCGATAGGTTTATTGGCTGCTGTAAATTGACCCTATTACATGGTGAATAATAGAACCTAAGGAGGGGAGTAAATAGGATGTGAGGGATTAATGTAAATGGGTCAACACACAAAAAGCTGGAGGAATTCAGCGGATCAGCCTGCATCTATGGACAGGAATGGACAGTTGATGTTTCCCTCATAGATGCTGCCTGACCCACTGAGTTCCTCCAGCATTTTGTGTGTTGCTCCAGATTCCAACATCTGCAGTCTCTTGTGTCTCTATAGTGTAAATGGGTGTTTGATAGTTGGCAGAGACTCGAGGACCTGTTTCCGTGCTGTATGACTCTCTTTTTTCAATTAAATGCTGGAGAGCTTTTAGTATATTGTAGCCTGTAGTATTACACAGGAATATATCTCTTTTGAAGTTTGGATCAGTTTCTCAAGCTTAGATTTTTTTCTGTGATTTGCAATGTCTGTCCACATTAAACCACATTTTCTATAAAGTTCTGGCAATCTGCTCATGACTTCTGCAGTTTTCTGTGCTTCTTTTCTGCACAATAAAATGTAATACATACATTTCAAAAGGATCACAGCCTTTTTCCGTTACTGGGAAGTAAATTTGAATGCCATTTGGTAACACTGTTCTGTGTGTTTATATTTTGATATGGTCTCAAAGCATATTGTTATAAATATTATTTGTTACTGCACAGTTCATGTGTCTCTGAGCATTTCTGAGCAGCTTTTGTACAGTAGTTTTATGTAAAAAGTGAGATCCATAAACAATAAAAATTTGGGTATTAATGGACCACATTTTAGTCCTTCTCTTTCAAAGCTATTGAAGGTTTATAAAACTGCAAATTAAACCCAACTTTATTAAAAGATAGAAGGTTTAAATGAGGATGTTCATTTAAATGTAACACCCATCTTATCTTTATGCTGTATTAAAAAAAATGGATTGCAGTTTTAAATCACACAATGAAAGGTCCAATGAAAATTCATCATCATGGAACCTTAACATCATTTCGGTTGTTCACTTTCAGACCATCTGAGTAGTTCTACAATTTTCTGATTTTAATTGAGATTAGAGACTCATTGACTGTACAGACAAAGCCATTATTGCAATGAGTCTACTTTTAGCATGTTTGCTTTCTAGAACAAATCTGCCAATGCTCTTAGTTGTGTGTAGCAAATCAAGAATTTAAAATACTTTTCCTTTCAAAATTAATAGCAACAATCTGTGAAGTGAAACATTCAATTGCATTCTCTTTTCTCTGGTGAAAATATATTTTATGCAATATTTCTTTTATCCCCTAATTTTTATCCAAAAGAATGCCAAGATTTAAAAACAAATTAGGGATTTGTTTTGTCAGACGATTTTGTTTCACAGATTCACAGCACAGCTCCTAGCTTGCAGCAAGCTTTGCTTCGATGAAAGCATGATAAACACTTGTAATAAACAATGAACAAATCACATTAGGAATTTGAAATCCTCCTGGCAGCCACCATTTTAGGATAGAAAATGACAAAGACTTTAGTTATATCATAAAGGTAAATAAAATGGTACTTGCATTTTTCAAGGCTTACTCTGTTTTCCTATCTTTTTATCAGATGCATCCTAGGTCTAAACAGTTTATAAAAAACATATCCATTCTAAGACTAGTCACTGCTAAAGGAGTGTGATTGTGTTTTATGATGGGCTCAGTTTGTTCATAAGCTTTATGTTCTATGCTGCAAAAAGCAGTAAATTTAGGTCCCTCAATGCAATCAATGACATTGTGATTGTGTTACTGATCACAATTTCTTTCCTTCTAATTGTGACTGAAATTAAAGTTCTAAGCTATGGGGAAAGAAATAATGATTTACATTTATATAGTGCATTTTGTGGTATCTGGATATCCCAAGCAAATTTCCTATGTTTACAGTGTAGTCACTATTATATGACAGAAAACTCTCAATTTGCACAAAGTCGTGCAAAAAATCATATTTTTAAATTTTTAACTGATAAAGCACTAAAGGTGTCCAAGATTCTGGGAGACCATATTGCTCTTATTGAACTACTACTGAGAGACTGTTTTTGTCCAACTGGAGGATATCCAAAGGGTAGCACTTCAGAGAGTGTGGCACTCTCTCAGTACACGTTAGTCATCTGACAAGTTTACATGCTCAAGTTTCTGCAAAAGTTGTGCCCCAGAACTTTTTAAACAGTTAAGCTATGGTTGACAGGACATAAGAACCAAAATAGACTCATCTGAAAGAGGTACCACCTTATTAATAATATTCATTACTTAATTAATTTTTTTTGCCATGTAATGTGGCAGATGGAGTTCAACCTGGAGAGATGTGAAGTAATACACGTTGGAAGATCAAACTTGAAGGCAGGGTACATGGTTGATGGCAGGATTCTTAGCACTGTGGAGGAACAGAGAGATCTTGGGGTCCAAGTACATAGATCCCTCAAAGTTGTGGCGCAAGTTGATAGGGTGGTTAAGAAGGCGTATGGTGTGCTGGCCTTCATTAGCTGGGGGATTGAGTTCAAGAGCTGAGAGGTAATGTTACAGCTCTATAAGACTCTGGTTAGACCATACTTGGAATATTGTGTTCAGTTCTGATCATCACACTATAGGAAGGATGTGGATGCTTTGGAGAGGGTGCGGAGGAGATTTACAAGGATGCCAACTGGATTGGAGAGCATGTCTTATGAGGAGAGGTTGAGCGAGTTAGGGCTTTTCTCTTGGGAGTGACCGAGAGGTGACTTGATAGAGGTGTATAAGATTATGAGAGGCATAGACAGCCAGCACCTTTTCCCCAGGGTGGTAATGGCCAATACTAGAGGTCACCCGTTTAAGGTGCATGGAGGAAAGTTCAGGGGGGATGCCAGAGATAGGTTTTTTACACAGAGAGTAGTGGGTGCCTGGAATGCACTGCCAGGGGTGGTGGCAGAGGCTGATACGATTAGGTCATTTAAGAGACTCTTAGATAGGCACATGGATGAAAGAAAAACAGAGGGTTATGGGAGGTGAAGTAGGGAGGGGGATAGATTGAATGGAGATAAGGTTTATATAGGTCGGCACAACATCGTGGGCTGAAGGTCCTGGATTGTGCTGTACTATTCTATGTTAAGTAGTTCCCATACCATATCCTCTACTTATGTATAAGTTGTTCTTTTGACTAAGTTCACTAGCTGTCCACAATGTCTGGCACTTATTGTAAAAGCTATCAATGAGTATCTTGTACTGTAGCCTACATATTTATATCCATTGCTGGGTTTTGCCCTCTGGTGATTAGAAGAACATATGGCAAGCATAAAGATAAGACTGGTCCATATGGTGGAAATAAAATAAGTTTTTGGCAACATTCCTATAAGGACAGAGATTGCCAGCTCCATTGTTCATTAGATTCATCAACATGCCTGCCAAATATTGTGATACTATCTCCCTTGTTATCTGTAATGATCTCGAAAAATTGGGAATATAGGCACAGGAGTAGGTAACTTAATCTCTCAGTTTTGCTCTGACTTCTGGGATCTGTGACTTTAATGTGCTTACCCAACCTTTCCCCCAACGTTTAAAACATTCAGTTCACAAAAATGTGTAAATCTTGGATTTTGAACGAATAATTAACCCAGTATCAATCACCTTTACAAGAGAGAATTCAAGATTTTACCATCTTCTGCACGTAGAAGTGTTTCTTAACTTCATTTCTGAAAGGACTGGCTTTAATTTTTAGACTTTGACTTCAAACGTAGACTTCCCAAACAATGGAAATAGCTTTTTTCCATCTTGTGTCAGTTCCACTTAATGTCTTTAAAAACAATATACACAAAATAAGTTATTTCATTATTCATGGTTCTAAGCAGCACTCAAACACTCATTCCCTTCTATCCCATCCCCATCCCGAGCACTTGCGCACATTAATGCTGCTGAAAATGTGTAATGGAATATACAATTACATTCAGGATTTTCTTAGCAGATCCTCCCAATTGGCCACTACAATACCAACAGAGAACCAGTGTCTTTGACCTCAAGACAGTATTTGACAAGAAATAAAATCAAGGGGCCTTAATAAAATTCTCCCATGACTGGAGTCTTACCTTGTATACAGGAAGTTGGTTATGGCATTAGTGGTATGTCATCCCAGCCCCAGTACATCGCTGCAGGAGTTCCTCGGGGCAGTCTCTTGGTCCCAGCCACCTTCAGCTGCTTCATCAATGACCTTCCTTCCATCATAAGGCCAGCAACAGGGATGTTCACTGACGATTGTACAGTTGCAACTCTTCATAAATTGAACCAGTCCAGACCTGCAGGCAGCAAGACCTGAGCAACATTCAGGAATGGGCTAATAAATGGCAAGTAACATTTGCACTACAAAAGTGTCTGGCAATGACAGTCACCAACAACAGAATCTGACTCTCTATCCCTGATATTCAATGCTACCACCAACAAAAAGTCCCTATCATCAACATCCCATTATTGACTGGAAATTCGACTGGACCAGCAACATAAAGACAGTGACTACAAGGGCGGGATCTTGTGTCCTGTGATTCACCTTTTCAATCCTCAGTGCCTTTTCACCAATTTCAAGTCAAGGATGTAAAGGAATGTTCTCCCGTTGATCTACTTGGGTACAGTTCCCACAGCACTCAAGAAACTAAACAAAAGCCAAAACAAAACGGTGTGCTTGTTTGACAGGTCACCCTAAACGTTCACTTCCTCCACTATCATTATTAATGTCGGGCCCATTCTCTCTCATATGCTTCAGTGAATGAGTCAGTGATGCAAATGAAAACTGGTAACACTCAGCGGGTTAGGTAGCATTTTTGGAAAAAGAAGCAAAGTTGATGTTTCAGGCCAGAGACCTTTCATGGGAATCTGGAAAGGGATTCCCTTTGTCCTAGCCATCCTTTCCCGCACCTCCTGTGTAACTTAAAATTAACTTGTTTATCTTTCTACCCCATTTCTGATGAAGGGTCTCAGACTTGAAATATTAACGCAGTTTTTCTTTCCACAAATGCTGCCTGACCTGCTAGTGTTTCTGTTTTTACTTCAGATTTCTATCGTCTGCAGTATTTTTGTATCAATGCCTTAGAGCTAGCCCTTTGAATAGGCAGAGTGTCATCTGGGCACTGCAGCTTAATGACTGTGTTGGGAACAACTCTGGTTCTGGAGTGAAAGCATACAGTCAATTAGTTGGTCTTGAGATACTCAGGTCCATGACAACTTCAGCAGGAAACTTGATGGGGATGAGGTGCAATACCGTGATGAGAAATTTTGAGAAAGATGTTGGATCAATGACACTCTCCACCTGGATTGGGTCTGTGATGGACCCATTAGTTCGGATCAGAGCTTGCATGCTATCAAATAGCAAATGTAGAATGGAGATGAATATCTGAGGCAGCAAAATCTCCACAGTTCCAACACAGTCCAATGAAGCTCCATGAGGAGGCCCTGGAAAAGAGAGGTAACTTTTGGAAGTTACCTCCCTACCTACAGCAGGTGTATTAAAGTACTGGAGAGTTACCAACAGTGTTCCTGCAAATTCCTCCAAATCCACTCCCAAGATCAATGAACCAAAGTCAGCACCCTCTGCTAGGAAATTTTCCACATTGATAGGTGGATGCCAGTGTTATAATTAGCTGAGTACAATTTATAAACGAGACATACAACTGTAACAGTTAGAACAGGGTATAGAACAAATAATAGGGGAGTTCTAACTTGCCAGCCTCTGCTTCTTGGTTTTCTTGAACTGCTCAGGGTGTTAAACCACAGCTCACATGGATCCACCTTGAAAAGCTCTCCTGCTATTTCTTCTTTTCTTTCTCTCTCATTCTCCCACCTCCCAGATTGTGCTCTCACTACCTACTTTTATGGTTAATTATAGATGCAGGGAAGAAGCCTCTTCCTGATTTAGGCATAGCCCTCAATTCACCCATCCAATTGTAAGGAAACTGAAAGCAAGATGGACTCCTCTTATTTTATTTAATCATCACTTGTGTGACAAATTATCAAAGGCCTTCTGAAAATTCAAATGCACTACATCCACTTTTCTGTCCTGCTGGTTACAACTCCAAAAATCTCTGATGGGTTTGTCAAACTTCATTTCCCTTTCATGTATCCATGCTGATTTTACCTAATTTTATTATTATTTTCAGTACCCCATTACCACTTCCTTAAATAATAGATTCCTACAATTTCCCTGCTACTAACATCAAGCTCGCTGCTTTGTAGTTCCCTGTTTTCTCTGTCCATCTTTTCTTAAATAGTAAAATTGTATTTGCTACTCTCAAATCTATGTTTACTAGAATTCATGGAATTTTGGAAGGTGATAACTGGTGCATCCACTATCTCCATAGCCATCTCCTTCAAAACCCTGGATGGGGATCATCAGATCCTGGGGATTTTGTTGGATCAATTATGTTTTTAGTGAGAATACCAATGTTATCAGTGGCTTCAATTTAGTTATGAGTTGATTTATAGTGGAAGTCTTTTGCTAATCCAATCAAGTAAAAGTGATCAATGATCCTCTGTCATTCAATCCATCATTTAGAGGCTTAAAAATAAAACAATAACATCTTGAAAACACACACACAACCATTTGGGGTGGTATCTTTTGGCACAGTTTTTGGAAATTTAGATTTGTTTTTCTGCCCAAAAATTCAGCTGGACGCACTGAGCATTCCACTACCCCCTATTTTGTTTCAGGACGGCACAATGTTTTGCTTTTGTTTATTCTGAAATATACTGATTCATTATTTAACCAGAGATTACATGAATATCCAGACCATGCTGAAAAGTCTTTTATTTTCTTAATAATCTTTGAATACAGTCTGGCAATAGCTGTTAAACACAGAAATATCAAGTAGGTTTAATCTCTGCCATTTAACATGTAGTTAAGATATTTTTCTGCAAATCACAATATGTTACCCTTTTGCACATTTCAGGTTATAATTCATACAGCCAGCAAATCATATTAGAAATCTACCATGTACACCTTGAAAATGTTACTACACTTTCTGGCTTAGAATAGCAATTAAGATTCTCATCTGATTTACAGTGACAGTTGCTGGAGGCTTTGGTCCTTTTGTACTTCACAGTTAATGTATCCAATGAAAGGACTGCATTGCCAGAAAAACAACATAGAAAAAGCAATTTATGTCACTCCAGCTTTTTGATGCATGAATTCTTCAGGTGTAGGTGTTCTGGGTTACATTTGGAGACAGTAATTATGTCTAATATTTATTTCTGAAATATCTAGGACTATTGAAAGATTCTGAAATAAAATCAGGCGAAGCCATCTTTCATGAAGAGAGGTCGAAAGATTTAAATGGATCGCCCCAGGATTATCCACATTATGTCCAATGCATTAATAGATGGGAGCTTTTGTTATATCAATACAGATGGCAAGAGAAAAGGATTATATTTAAATAGGGAAAAGAAATATAAGTATAACTATACTGGTGAACAAAAACAGTAACAGGTTTTTCTTTTGTCCTCATTGGCCATCTCTCTTTGGCTTCTAGCCTACAACTGGTAAAATGAGCCCAAGGGAATAAACTGTTTGTGATCTGAAGGCTTTATTAAAAAAATATGGACAATTTTCTACAGGCACAAACAACATTATGTCCAAAGGCTGGAAATGTCAATCCAGGTCATTGAAAACAATGAATTGCATCTCCTTGAAAGATTACACTTTGTGAAGGAAATTGGATGGCAGCTTAACATGCTGCTGTGAAAAATAAAGAGATGTGTCCAAATAAATGTAAGCAGCCACATATATGGAAAACATTGTTAGTCTTTACAACTTCTTACTATATTTATAAGGGAGCCAGATGAAAAAATAGAGAGTCAAACACCCAGTTATTTGCCTAAGGAGCAGCATCAGCTCAAGGGTCAGTTGATAACAACTTTCCCTTTGATCACAAGAAAATAGGAGCAGGAGTAGGCCACCAGCTACTCAATATGATCATGACCTCAACTCCTCTTTTGTGCCAGTTACCCTTTGTCCTTAATCCTCCATCTTTCAAATATTTATCTATCTTCATCTTAAATATTTCTAGTAATCTGGGTGCTGCCACATGCTGAGTTAGGAATTCTAAGGATTCACTACCCTCAGAGAAGAATTTTTTTTAAAAAACACACCTCAGTTTTAAATTACTGGCTCCTTATGTTGTAATTATATCTACTTGTTCATGACTCTGCTACGAGTGAAAACATCTCAAAATCTACCCTATCATGTCCCCTTAGGTTTTTATATCTTATCCCCTAAAGATCTTGAATCACTAAGGTTGTGGGTTTAAATCTCACTCCAGAAACCTGAGCACAATTTACAGGGTTGGAGCAAGATGTCTCCACTCTTATATTCAAATCCTTTTGCTATAAGGACCAACACATCACCTGACTTCCCAATCACTTGCTGCACTCTGCATGTTAACATTCAATGATTCTTGTACGAACAAAGGTATCTATGAACACCAATATTTCCCAGCCTCATACCATTTCCATTTTTTGTTTCAAATGTTCCTGAAGTACAAATTTTGTTGTGCAAGCATATAGCAGAATTCTAACATTTGGTCATCTACCAGTCTGTGTCAGATTCTCTGTTAAAAATGGCCAGGGCAAAAGCAATGTCACACAAGTAGACATGTAGAAATGCATAAGCAGGTATGTTACAAAATAGAGAACTGACTAGTTATTATTGGACTTGACCACATTCAATTTCTGTTTTATTGATAGAACTGACCAACGGGGCCTCTTCTTACTGGTACTAAGGCAGTTGGAGCTGGATACACAAGGTCACTGAATACTGAGGTCATTGCTCTGACTCAGAGTCAGTGAACAGGGTGTCTGGTAGGCATCATTGGATGACCCAGAGCTGTCCATCATCCCTCCATAAGCTGGTTAAACCATCCCCTTATACTTGATTGGATACCTGGTTAGGTTTGCATGTATTATATGTAATCAGTTGTTAATATTATTGGTCAATAGCCAGCCAGGGATGTACCAGAAAAGGGTGTAATAATAGAGGTTTCCTTTGTTCTGTGGAGAAATTGTTGTGAAGCACAAATATACACATTGGTTTCCTCCCCACCAGTGATAAATGATAAACTGTAAAAGCAGGTCTGAGCTGTAAAAATAACTAGGAAATCATGCAGTGTCTGTGGAGAGAAAAAACACTGAGTAATTACAGATGGATAACCTACAGCAAGCTGGCCAAATTTGATACAATTCATCTGGAATATTTTTCTCACCAGTGATGTTGCCTGAACCACTGAGCACTTCTGACAGGTCCAACCTGCAACTCACAGCTTTTACATATCCATTTGTCTGTCTTCTCACACCCTTATTGTTCTGATTAATCCTATCCACCCCTTCCCCAACCCTCTGCAATTTAAAACTAACTTGTTTTCTTTCTTTCCCAGTTCTAATGAAGGGTCTTCAAACTGAAATGTTAACTGTGTCTCTTTCCACAGAGGCTGCCTGAACTATTGAGTGTTTCCAGCATTTTCTGTTTTTAGTTCAGATTTTCAACATCTGCAGTTTTTTTTGCATTTCATTTACTGAAGGAAAAACACACACTAATTCTTAAATGCAAACCTTTCTGTGACTCCATTTCAGAGGGAGAATTTCCAAGCTGAAGTGAAAATTAATAACACTGTGAATGCAACTCATGGAATTATTTGTACATGATTCAAATATTTTTAAAACTCTTCTTCCTTTCTAAAGTAAGAGACAGAAGTTAAGTAAAATAGAAAAGATAAAACAAAGAGACCTATTATCTTTCCTCCAGCTTCTCAGTAGCTTTGTTTGTCTACGACACTACCCTTTAACTGTAGAGATGGCTAATTTAGTAAGTGGAGAATTGAAGAAAGAAAATAGAAAGCATTAGCTTTCTATTAACATTAGACATTAATAACTACGGGGACAACTTGAAAGAAAATCAAAATAGAATTGCCAGCAAGGCCACATTTATGGCCTGCCCCTAGTTCCCTTTGAACAAACTTGCCTGCTAGACTGTTTCACAGTAAACCACATTGTTTGTTCCTCTAGATACCCAATCTGCTGGAGGATCTTAAGAGGTTCGAGCAGCATCTGTGTTGGGGGGGGGGGGGGGGGGGGGGGAAGGAATTATTGACATTTTGAATAAAAACCCTACCTCAGTCCTGAACCTTCAGCAGATTGTTTGTTGCTCCAGAATCCAGTATCCGCAGTCTCTTGTGTCTCCTGGGGATCTGGAATCACATTTTGGGCAAACAGGGCTAGGATGGCAGATTTCCTCCATGAAGGACATTAATGAACCAGATAGAATCTTACAACAATCCTGTGGTTTATGGTCATTGTTACTGATTCCTTCTTATTTAAGTACCAGATTATTAACTAAATTTAAATTCCACGGCAGCAATGTTAGAATTTTGGGCTCATCTGCTCTGGATTGCTCATCCAGGCATCTAGATTATTAATCCAGTAACTGAATGGCTGCATCATCACCAAACTGGAGTTCAATCAATATATCAGCATTGAACGTCACTTCTGATATTCAGCTCTTTGAAGGTCAATAGAACTAATTTGAAAATGGAGGATAGCCCAGACACTATAAACTGCAACATGATGTGTTTACTACTTGTGACCAGGTTCAGTTTCTTTGGCAGTGCATTGAATATTGAGAGGTGTTTTATTAGTTATGCTACTTAATTGGACAAACATAATAAATCAATAATATAATTAGATTAAAAGCATAAAATCATGCTGATATAAGGATTTACAATACCCATTTCTGCATATTGCACACTATCATCCTAATTAGACTTCAGCAGCAAATGCTTTTTTGCTATACTTGCTTTAAATAAATAAATTTCCAGTTGCATTACAAATGAGAATTTAAACAGGTTCAATTACTTAATTTGGAATTTGGTTTTGTCAAGATTGTGCACCATTCACAATTACTACAATGAACTGAGAGATAACAAAATTCTGGTAAAAGTCTAGCCAGAGTTTGGCAGTGTTTGTTGAATGATTCCCTTGCTCAGGTAGAAAGAAACCATTGTTCCTGTGAAGAATATAAGCATGAAATTCGATTTTTTTTCTTTCCACTGATTGACCTGGAGTTTCAATATCCAGGATTAGTTTGGCAGTTTTGCTCTTTTTAATGTGAATCAATTCTGCACTGTAAACTGAGACAGCCTGGAAGTAAAATGGCCACACCTTTTCTCTAGGTTGACCAGCAGTTGAGTTGCTTTTAAATGACCTTTAAAAGCTGCATTCAATTCAGATCAGCTTGGTTGTAGGAATGCTCAGTATGTGCTACAGCCAGACAGCATCATCATGGAAAGAAATGAGGGAAAGAACAGACAACCAAAAAACGTTGGTAAAGAAAGGGGTATAAATAACCAAATAAACATGAGCAAAGCAGTAAATAGAAAGCAGAGAGACTGTGTCATTCTGCAATGGTACATTTTAGAACTAACCATTACTAGAGCACTATGAATACAGAGCAGGAGTTACTTCGCTGTTGAGTGAAGACTGGCAGGTCATCTAACACATAGACATACTGATTATCCATCACTGACAGTGAATCAAGAAAATATGGCAGGAAAATTGAGAGAATCCAAAGGAAGAAACCTGGAAGTCAATTTTTCTAAAGTACAGGAAGTTAAAAACATTTAAATAACTTGGATAAAAAAAAACATTTGCACTAGCACACATTACATCACCACAACTGCAAAGATCACTTCTTGGAGGTAATTCTGTGTATTGAAAACACAGCAAGTATAAGCAGCATATCTGAAAGAAAAAAAGAACACAGCCTTTGAGGTGAATAAGAGTCTTTTCAACCATCAAGCTTCCTGTTTTCAGTTGGTATAGACAATAAGCTCCATTAGTTGCCACCATCATTAATTCAATCATTAAAGAACTCATTCAGTAGAATATCTCCCCTGACTTATACCTTATCAGTCTCCTCAGTTAGATCTTGAATTCCACAGAACTTTATACAAAGTATCTACAAGCCTACCTACATTTGTCAAGCTTGGCCATTGGTTGCGCAAATGAGACTTCAGAATTCAACCACAAATGAGCAGTTATATTCTTTGAAGCTTTCAGTTTCCATTATTTTTATGTATTTGCAGAAACTTCAGCACCATTTCTAATATATTCCCTGGTCTTTATGGGAGAAATAAATGAAGACAGAATTAGATACTTTAGCTGTGACTCTTGCTCTATGTGGAAATTTCAGTACAGCTGAGGTTCCAAGGGTTAAATGAGAGAGAAAACTGTACAGTCCTCTCAATCTGTCATGATGGGCAGCAACACTTTTGTCAGTTGTGCAAATTTATGCTATTTTTATGAATGGTGTTTTCTGGTAGTGGTGGTGGATCAGAAGAGTCTACCATCCCCTGCCTGACAGCTGATAACTAAATGAAGTTCCAGGTGAACATGTAATCTTGCCCTAACAAAATTGTAAACTGAATGCAATTTGGTCCATTGTCAGTAAAAACCTCCCCCACCCCAATATATCCTTTTTTTCAACTGCAGTCTGTGTCTCATTATAATGGACAAGACAAATTATTGGCATGCAGTAAATATGTGTAGTGGGCCAAATCCTACCTTAATGTCAGACCATGATTTACTGGCATTATGGAAAGAAAAAAATATGGCTCCATTGGAAGGTTTGGGGAAAAATTGGGGGTGCTATATCCAGAGCTGGTACACATCAATGTGTTCTTTGCAAAATCATGTTAAAGTAACTGGGCATGAATTTTAAAGTTTAAAAGGATGCCGAGTATTTAACAACAATGCATGTAATTACTGCCATATTGCAAGCAACTCATTTTTGAGAAGCCAATCTGCCAGATGTATTTTTTAAAAAATATTATGTATTTTGAGGCATGTTAATAGTTCCCTTGCAGATATTTGATGTACAAGGGTCATTGTTCTTTTTTCAAGCTTTGAACACCAACATGAGCAATCTATAGAAGAGTTGAAGGGGATTAGTCCACCATACCTGAAAAAAGTTATGACAATTATGCAGGAACAAACTAATTTGGATAGGATTTATAAAGCATTATTACTCTTGAACAATTCCTTTCCCAAACAGGCAATTATTATGGAAAGGAAATAATTATTTTTCAGAATGTTTCATATTTTTCAAAGTCCTTCTGAAATATTAATAATTTATTTTGTAAATGGTTGATTTTATGACTTTCACTGCTCTACCATTAATTCTAGGATAGCCTCAAAGCTAGTTCATTTGCACAGATGGGGAAGCAGTACAAATTAGAAATATCAATGAATAATGCCCTAGCTGGTGTTGTTTTATTTTTAAGAATGCCTAAAGCTGAAACTTTTGTTGATTAGATCTATTTGCACTGAAAAATGTTGTTGCTTTTGGACATTTGTTAATCCACGCAAACAGCAAATTCCTACAAAGTACAACAAAGTCCCAAAGAATTTCATAGGAGTGTTATCATGCAAAATCTGACCCTGAATTACTTGAGGAGTTATTGGGCAGAATAATGCTGGTCATGGCTGATGAAAAACATTGGCATTCCAAAGTAAGCCTTGTCATCAGCAGAGCAGCCGTGAACCAAAGGAATCAGAGACATAATGACAGACTCAGGGCATGAATCTGTCCATTTCCTTTGCAGATAGATGCCATGTGGAATCCTACAGTGGGCACCTACAGCAGGATTTCATAGCAACACGCTGGGGAAATCTTATCTCACATTCTGCACCAGGTGCGACCTGCTGCAGGATCTGTCAGTCAACTCCTGCTCCATCTGTGGAAGAGTCTACCGTCTCCTCAACGGCCCCATCAGTTACTTCAAAACTGACAAATCGGGAGCCGCAGCAAGTCCTTGTCAATCCTAAGGGGTGGCCTAAGAAGGAGGAGGAGATTCACCAATGCAAATAGCATCGCAAAAGAGCCCACAGATATTGCAGAATCAGAAGGCAGAGTATTAGTCCAATGTATAATATGGTTTGAAATCTTCCACCGTGTGTTCCTGGAGATAGCAAAGGTCACATATTTGTAAAGTTAAAATTGAAGTTCATCCTTAATCCAGTAGTTCTTTACTAAATTTCACGGAGATCAAAAACTACAATACACTTTCCCTGCTCAATCCTTTACTGCCAAAAAGAAGAATGGCTTAATTGCAACATGAAGGTGAACCGTAGACTCCTCAATACTACCAATGTTTAGACACAGATATCTAACTTCTACCTCCATAGTCATTCCCAAATTGATTAGCCCTTTCAACTCACCAAGGAAGTAACATCTCCTTCTGCTAACCTGCTAATGGTGCGAGCTTGTGTACTTTAACACTGGAACATTAACATTTCAACAACACACAAGGGGCGAATGAAAGCCATTGCAAATGACTTCAGGTATGACGAGGCATGGGAAACTTAATTATGGTAATTAGAAACAAAGATAGGATAGAAAGGCAGTTAGCTAGGTTTTTTTTCCCTCTATACTCAATACATAACAGAGGACGCAAAGTTGTCAACGTTTAATGTTACTCGGTTTCTGCTGAGCACATTCCCTGAAAATCCGTCTCCGAGAGAACGGAGGGTTGCTCAGTTTGAGTGCGCTGTCGACTTTGTGAGCTTTGACTGATCACTGATTTTCCTTTAGTTTGGTGTTTCAGAAAGTTGACTGACCAGTTTATGGCAAGAATTTTTCCTTTCCTAGATTTCACAGTTTTATTCATTTATGTAAATATAAGTTTGATTCAGAAATATTTCTAAATTTGAGAAACAATAAAAGCGTACTGTATTAACAGTGGAAGGAAGAAGCAGTGCTGAAAGTGGAGCCAGCTCATGACCCTGCTCATTAGGTTTCCTTCTGATGTGAGCTGGTGTACAATGCTTGCACCAGGTGCTTCAGATACTTTTCCTCCACACCGCTCTCCTCGGTCATTCCTGAAGTTGAGTTTAGGCTTCTGGTCATTTGAATGAGTAACATCCCGGCATTGCTGCTGACCTGTAACATGTCTGGCTAATATTTTGTTTCCTCCTTTCATCATTCCCCTTAATAAAGTATGAGATATTCAGTGCAATCCCTGTAAACTGGAAATGCAAATTGAGCATTCCCTGTTGAGATGATCCAGAGCGTGGCAACCCTCTCGTCTCTGTTTCAGTAAAGTTAAGTTACAGTGGAAATAATTACAGGGCACAATTTGGAACAAATATATGAAAAATGGTGCACATTTTGGTAATGAAAATACTGCTCTTACTTTAAACATACAGACTAGTTCTCACAACATCAAAGTACGTTGGAACAATCCGTGGCCTAGCACTTTTCTGGTGTTGCTAATAACACAATAAAATTCACTAATTGGAAACATTTTTTGTGTATCCACTTTAATGCATCAATCATTATTGCTTGTAGCTTCCTATAAGCTCCATAGTTAACCATACCATCTTCTTAAAGAATCCCTGCTCCCCAATAGATCCTACCATGTAGCCACATTGCATTGATTCCATTCACAGTCAATGTGAATTCCATTCATTGTGTCTGCAATACAATCATACCGGTAAGAATTTACACACCATACCAAAAGGAAATATAAATTGCTTTCACCTCTGGTTCCACCTTCTATACTTCATAAGCATCTTTGCTTTGAAATCCAGCAAAGCTTAGGAAAACGAACAACAATTCTTCCATGGTTGCTCTTATCCAACTTATTCTTAGGTAATATTTGACCCCTATCTTCAAAAGCAAAAGAGCATCATATCAGACCTCATTTGATGTTGAACAGCAGACTAATCAAGCAAAAGACAAACAAGCAGCTGGGTCAGAGCCTTGTGCTGTATACTTAGGGCAGATATCCCTGCTTCCTCCCACCATTCCATTTTTGTCCCCACTCATGATGCAAAGCACCGGTGTGAATAAAGTTTTTAATCCAAAAACATTAAAGAAGCTAACAGCAGTAAATCTGGGTCCAGTCTAGTTCACAGCATTTCTATTGCAATCCTGCCAGATTTTTGTTTGGAATGTTCTGGTGGTGTTGTGAGAAAACATTCTTTCGGGTCTTAAAGGCAGAGGGCTTCAGACACAAGTCTTTGTATTTTAAAAAGGGAAAATTTATTTACAAAAACAAATGTGGGGACAGAATGGATGTGAATGGATACGCGCGCGCGCGCGCACACACACACACACACACACAGGTGATTGCAAGATGTGGGGGAAATCGCAACAGGGGTGAGATGCACACACACACAATGAACTGGTTACAAATGATCAAGGAGTAAACAATACAATGCCTGAACACCTTGAATCTGGACAAACATTGGCTCTAACGCTCCCTGGGATCTTTAACTAACTACCCTGAAGTGGTGCATAGCTTACCTCAACATCCTCAGAGAGAGAGAGTGAGAACCAAACATGCAGCACTTTTATACTGCTGGAGGGCTGGGTGGTCCAGCAAGGACAAAGCTGTTTAAACGGACCAATGGTTAGGTGTGCCCAGGAACAAAGGTGCTTGCAAAGACCAATCCCTAGGTGTATACCTAATAGATGGGGTGCAGCCAAACCTTGATTGACAGTGGTGTCGCTTCCGACCCAATGAGCAGTGCTATCCTCCGACCAGAGGGGTCAGTGTTTTCACTGTCACATGACAGCCATGTGCTTTCACAGTACAGGTGGATTCCGCAAACTTTCGGAGACAAGAGCTTCAGGAACAAACCTACTATTTTGTGCATAAGACAAAAGGGGTTCCTCTTCAATGGACATCTTACTACTCTTGAAATACCCGACTGATCTGAGCTGATTTTTTTCTCTCTTTCAACATTTTCAAACAGATTGATTCATTTCAAACTGACTTCCTGATCTAAGTACAAAGACTCCATTGTGAGGATATATTGGGCCTGATTTGCAATCAGTCGTGAATGGAAGGCCTCAATCATCCACTGCAGTTACATCTGATTGCAGACTTTGTAAGGACTCTTCCATGGGAATTTTTTGTGAACAGGATACTATTTCAGTATGCCAATCTCTACAGGGGATCTGGGAGCCCAATGAACAAAGCAAATAACTGTCTACCACTTAACCAACCATACTGAAGATTACTTACTGTGGAAATTCATGTTCCAGCCCACCAATTTCTGCATTCCAAGACAATGCTATTTGACCGCATCCATGCAGTCTCATCAGGAGAGGCAAGCTGACAAATTCCAAATGTCAATCGCTCGACTGAAGCCACATAGTCATGAGTTTAACTTTGACTCCATCATTTTGCTGAGCTTCCTGGAACTTGGAAGTGAAAGTGAGGTTAAAGCAAAGGCAATGAGATGGCTGAAGGCCCTGAAGTGGAAAGACGAGAGTAAGCACTGGGGATTCAGTGCTCTCTTACCTGCTGTGTCAGAGTTTCCTCACAATACCTGTTCTAAGAGGTTACTTCACAAAGCTTGGAAGTTATTTTATATCGTTTGGAGTTGGCTTGACACAACTCGAATGTGACTTTACAAACTCTTACAGTGTCATTTGCAAGTAGAGTTTGAAGTCCTAATCAAGCACATCAGCAAAGGTGTTGCTTATGTTGTGTTACTTTAAATCTCAAAGAAGGCCAGTAGTGGCAGGAGGTACACCAACACAGAATGGTGTTCAGTACCCTGTGGATCAGGAGAAAGGGGTTCAGCATCAGAGAGGTGCAGTTTTCTGGAGGCCACCGTCCAGTGCACAGAGGCTATGGCAGAAAATAACCTTCCATGATGTGTCAGAACACCGTTGTCTGAGAGATTTATGGTGTTGCATAAGGAGGTAGCAGTCAATCTTCATCCTCTGGAACAGGATCTGAAACTTCCATCCAGACAAGCATTGAAACATTGACTGTCAAAGTCACCACTGTGCTTTACCTCCTTGCTTGAAGATCATTCCTAGGTTCTAGTTGGGATTCATTGGCAAAACCACCATTTATTGCCATCCCTAGTTAACCTTGGAAAAAGTGATGCCAACTTATAGTTTTAAACACTTGCAATTCTACTGGTGAAGGTACTCCCGCCATGCTACTGGATGGGGAGTTCCCAGAGTTAGAGCAGTGATATTTTTCCAAGTCGGAATGGTCAACAACTTAAAGGCGAACATGCATGGAGTGGACATTCCCATGCACTTGCTGCTCTTGTTGACCTTGGTGGTCATGGGCTTGGAAGCTGCTGTTTAAGTAGCTTAGGTAAGTAACTGCATTGTATTTTGTAGATGGTAAAAATGGCAATCAGTGGCAGAGGGATTGAATGGTTAGGGTGGTGCTCCGAATGACATTCAGATGAGCTCCTGAGACTTGGATGTTGTGAAACTTTTTGAGTGTTGATTTCACCTCAGCAAGGGGAGAATATTCCTTCACACTCCCAACTTGTAGACAATGGAAAGGCTCTGGGGTATCGGGAGGTGGGGTCACTCATCTCAGCATATCCAGCCTCTAGCCTGCTCTTGTAGCCCCAGCATTTATGTGGCTGATCCAGCTGAGTTTCTGATCAATGGTGATCCCAAGGATGTTGTTTGCAAGGAAGCAGTTGATGGTAATGCCATTGGATGTCAAGGAATGACAGATTCTCACTTGCTGGAGATGATCATGGTGTTAAACTAATGTATAGAGAGTATTTACTGCAGGTGAACGTGTGGGGAAAAGCGTGAACTGCTTTTGGTATGGTAGTGATGGATGGATAGTTGGGGAGGTGTGGAAGTCCATAGTCAGAGAATGATATGTGTACCTGAGTTGGTGTGTGCATGAACTGGTGAAGACTTGACGGGTAGAGTTGTGGATTTATATTGTGCAGGTCAGGATGTAGGTGCTCAGGACATTGCAAGTTGAGTCATAAAAAGGACACAAGGAGACTGCAGAGGGATAGAGGAAGGTTGAGAAAGCAGCAGATGGAGATGCGTGTTGGAAAGTATGAAGTAAGGCATTTCAGTAAGAAGAATTGAAAAGTATATATTTTTTTAAATATGAGAAAGTGGTGTACATACTAAAATCATGTCAGGGTGTAGTCACCACACCCATTGGTCAGAATACTCTGAGGACATTAGCAAGGGAGTGGTCAGGTTAAGAAACCAATGCACCCCCAGATTTTTCCGACGCTACTGGAATCCCAGTCCGATCATCCACTGCTTCCAGTAAATCACAACCTTGAAATCCAGACACACAGGCTCTAAAAGAAAGTGAAATCTGAATATTTAATTCAATGCCAATTCCTATACAAGAAGCAAACTTAAGAGAGAAGTGATTAAGAGAGATAAAAGCAAGAGAAAAGTTTTTAAAATATGATTAGGTGTCCAACAAAAAATAAAATTTGAAGAAATGACACCTGTAAAATAATTTTTCTTCAATGCAAAAGAGATTGTTTGGTGGTAGGGAAGACTTAACATGCTGTTAAAAATGGACATTCATTGGAATAGATTAGTTGTGTTTAGCTTTAATTTGTTGTGTAAATACTGTATCTTCATTCCATTTATTGCAAGCTACTGAGGCCCTAAGCACGATGCTGCATGATTGAGCTGTACCATATAACTGAGTGCTGATAATCTCTTTATTACTATTGCCACAATATTTTCACCAACAGCACTTGTTTGAAGAACAACACCAGTACATGATCAGTCAAATGACCTCCTTCCATTCTATAGAATTCTGTGATGTACAAACTAAACAACTTCACAGTTCTAAGAAAAGGCTTGAAATTATTGCTCTTAAAACGCAAGTTCAGTTGCTAATATTAGTTTTTAAGTTAACAGTTTGCATGACTAATGTTACTAATGTGATTTTTACAACTGCACTAGAGCCAAGTAAATAACTCTGTGTGCTTCTGCTTTCTTTAACATTACTTTCCACATTTCTCGTTCCTATTTTCTTCCAGAAAAATAAAACAGGACATTCTTGTCTCCATAAATGACTCATTCGCTCAGTCTGCCCACACACTCTCTGAAGAAATAACTATATTATGGCATGGCAATGAAGAACACAAGAGGATGGACAAGTCCTCGAGAGACTGGAGAGTTGGAACCGACCTAGGTTCTCACACTAATGTTGGCCTGGTACTTGGAATTACAAAAACAATAATGAATATGTTTTTGCATAGAATTTGTTCAAGTAAGACCAGGTTTCATGGTGAGGTCAATTGTTAATCCAACTATATTTGCTCCTTTGTACAAACAGATGAATGATAACAGTAATGAAAGCAGAATTCTCTTATTTATTTCTAAGCATGTATTAAGTTTCTCAAATAATCATATTTTTATAGACAATCCAGATGCAGTTATGCTGTTGCCAACATGTTGATTATTAAATTCAATCAGGGAGAATAAGTTATACATCTAATTTTTTTTGGATTTAATTATCAGATATTGGTGTATCTAAGAGAGAACTGTAAAGTAGTTATTACCATTTAAATGTTGAGGCTCAGATTTATGTCCTACCCTCTGTAAACAGAGAGGATGGTTTGCTATTTCAATGACCACAATGGAATTAACCATATTTGAGTTCACCAGAAAATTATCTTAAACTAAGTACCTTCTTGAAAATTCTTTTATTGCCAGTCACCAGTCATGTTAATTACTTAACCAGCTGTATTGTAAAGTGTATTAATGAAATAGTATATGTTTATGCATGTGTCCGAGTGTGTGTGTGTGTGTGTGTGTGTGTGTGTGTGTGTGTGTGTGTGTGTGTGTGTGTGTTTGTCTGAGTGTATATGTCTGACACTATGTATATCTGTGTTTGTTGGACTAATTAAGTACATCAGAATTTGATTTCTGCCATCTTCTGGGGGTTTCTTCTGGGGGTCTCTGGTTGCTCAGTGAGTTCATTTTTTAAAAGTTTGGGAGAAATCTAGAATGGGAGAATATTAACATGGCCTCATCCCTGCTCATGTTTCCCATTGGGAAAATAAAGATCAGAAAGTAATGTTATTGTTTGAGGTGATATTATCAGTACAGTGTGTCCAGAAACTTTTTGTGGGTGTGTGACATCCCTCAGGTTCAGCAGCAACAGTTACTTCACATTCCCTAGAATGTACCATACAATGTATGACCATACTGCAGAGAAAAACAGACTCCCTGCTTCACCCTGTCCAACACCTCCACAATCCTTCGTGTACCACATGATATCAACTCCAACTCTGCAGGAAGCCATGCCATCTCATGAGAGAAACTATAAACCCAATGAAAGCCTGGAACAGCCAGAGGTAAACACCCAGAAAATTCTTCTTCAACATCTCCAGGCAATGTAAATTAATCCAAGCGATATCACTTTTCAACCTTTTATATTTAAATGCTAATGTAAAAGTGAAAAGTGATTTACTACGCATGAACTCTTACTAGAAGGAATTTAGTTAATCAGCATACTTTACAATGTGGTGGCCTGTTCATGAGGCCTACTAATCTCTGGGTAATGAACTGTTTCCTGATATCTAACCTAATTCTGGCTTTACATAATTTGAGATGATGACCGGTGGTTCTCCCCAACCTATTCAGTTGAAATGATAGCTGTTTATCTCCATCATCTAATGAACTTTGATTAAGTCATCCCTAACTCCACAGTTCTCTAAATTGTACAGTGCCAGCTCATTGTGCCAATCTTGGTAACAAAAATAATTTAAACTGGATATTACTCTTGTAACTGAGTTAAAACTCAGTATAAATATCCAGCCAGGTAATCTGAATAGTGTAAAGTTGGATCTTTACTGTGTGTGCTGGATAATCTCATACATGCTGCCCACAACCAACAATGTGGCAATGACAATATCATCTGTTTTCTTGTGTGGTATTTGTTGAAGGATAAATATTGGGCAAGACACAAAACCACACAGTACTGACATACTTCTAGTAAGTGTCTGCACATTCTTTCTGTGACCATATGGGTTTCCATAGCGTGCTGTAGTTTCCTCCCACAAGCCAGAGACATACTGGTAGGTTAATTGGCCGCTGTAAATTACCCCTTAGTATAGGTTAATGGTGAAAAGAATCAAAGGGGAGATGATGGGTATGTGAGAGAGAATAGGTTGCAGGGATATAAGTAAGTAAGGAGAAGGGTGAGGGTACTAATGGGATTTTTCCCCTGGGAGCCAACAGATGCCCAATGGCCTAATATTCACCTTCTGCATTGTTATATGTATTTGCTTTCCCCAGGAGAAAGACAGAAATAGTGTTAATTAACTTCCAAGCATCTTGGATAAATGAAATCCTTAAATGATTAAGTGTGTTCATTCTGTATCAGGAATGCTTCCGATCTCCTCTGTCATTGACTTGTCCAAAAACCCAAGGTGATGGTTCTTGTGGTTTTTGTATAAGATTTCTCCAAATCAAATGCAGAAATAAGTAATTTATCTGAATAAGAAAGTGATATGATGCTCAGGAATAACCTAGAAATGTTTTCTGGTATGTGGTTTGCTGAATACAAAAACAAACTAAGATTACTGTCACATTTCAAAATGGTTGCAACACTTTTCATGGTTAATTGCATTAACTCTTTATTGAAAAACAAAATGAATAATCTGATTTTGAACTTGCAAATGGATGTAGTCAGTCTGAAGTACATCAGAAGGAATCTGTTTGGCAATCATTAAAGGCAAAACTAATAAGTGTTATTGTTTTATGATTGATTATATAGCTGAAATGCCGAGAATGTAATAGATGAGCAAAACAAAGGCAAGGCTTTAGACAAGTGATTATGAACTCAGAAAAGAGCAGTCGGTAGAAAGTATTTGCTGAAGGTAACCTAATACAAGCACTATAAACATTTATGCAACTAAGGATTTTATTAGCGGAGCAGAAATATATCATAGAATCAGAGGCTCAGATATTCAATCACACACTTCAATCTTTGTTGCAAAGGTGACACACTGATAGCCGGGCTTGGTTCCCTTGGCTCCTAACTCCTGTCTCTGTTCTGGCCTGTGCAGTAGTGAGTCTTTATAATGGCAACACAGGAGGCTCATGGAGAGTGCTATCAGGCTGCTCAAGATGGGATTCCAGGCTTACGTTTCCCCAGGTGTGCCTGCAGTGCTCCAGTGAGGATTGGTTACTTTGTCATGATCTGCTGTATGCTCAGGAGATCCCAACCTTTATCTAAAGCCTTCGCTTAGGAGGAGGAGGAGATAGAAGAGGGAGTGAAGGAGGATAAGGGCAAGCAGCAGGAGAGGTGAGGGTGCAAAGGGAGGAGAATGTAGGCAACAAAAGAAACTCCTTTCTACACATCCCATCAAAGCGTTATTCATGATGGAGGTTCTCATTAAGAATGCATTGCACTAGCTCTTCGCCTAGTTGCTGAGGTCAGTGATAGCCCATTTCAACACCTCTTGATTATGGTAACAAATAGCCAAAGCCTATGTCAAGAGACTACTGTGTAATTTTGTCAATGCATTTCAACTGCAATAGGCCTCACCTGCAGTTGCATCTGCAAAGCCATAACTAATCTCTACAATACAGATTGTCATCAGATTGCAGAAAGCTGATCACATTCCAGTAAGGGATAATCAATTCCTTAGATAGCTAAAGAACGATGAAAAAGCACTGGTAAAAGCATCTCATTCTTACCTCAGAAGGGTTTTTTGATGGTCTCTCTTTCCTTGAAAAAAAAATCTGTGGCTGCTGACATCCTTCCCACAGCTAAAGAAGCATGTCACATACCACAAGATTGAATGTACTTCATAAAAAAAGGAATGGGCTCGACTTCTGAAGATGCAGTAGCCCTGCTCCTGTCTGCTTGTGTGCTGGCACAGCAGGGAAAGGGGATGTGTGGAAATTTGATTCTAAAATAAAACTGCAAGAAAGTTATAATATTCAGAGGTTTGGAGGGATTTTTCAGGAGCTGGTGCATTCATTGCAACACTGTCCTCCAGTCAGAGGTGAAACTGCGACACTGCAGAGGGAAGTAATTATCAATAGTAAAAGGCTTTTACAACTATGGTTACAAAAACAACTTTCTAAGAATAAAATTTAGTAAAAGAGAGATTTAAAAATATTGCCCTTTTAAGGAATCAACTGCAAATCGCCAAAATCAGCAATGCCCATTGGAAGATTTAATTTCTTGGCTCAACCAAATAAAATTGCAACTATTATAAAGTATGGCTCATATCTACATGGATGTTTTTCTGAGGAGCAACTAATTGGATTATGAACTTTATGCTATTTAACTGCTAAAGATTTTTTTTAAGGAGCAAGTACAGTATAACATCGCTACCTGCTTATAAGTTAATATGTCTTACAATCTGTATTACATGATACATTGTATCAAGTGTGTGAATGACAAATTTATACTGGGGATAAGTTGAACTGAAAGCTCTTGTTTTATTCAAAGCATGGGCATTTTCCCCTTTCTGTTTTCAGACATTGGAAGTAGAAAAGTGAATTACTGTCCTGGTTGATAAACTGACAAACCAGGACTCTGTTCTGGATCATAAAGCAATAGATCTATTGGTATTCTATTGCATTTAGCGAACATGAAAGATCCACAGGCGTAATGTTAAATTTTGACAGTACAAATATCTGAACATCCAACTCCCATTCAACATTGTCAGTTTCACATTTGTTTCAAAATTTGCCTTTTTTTAATCACTCTTGGGTTATCGGGATCATATGAACAGCATTTAAAAGCCATCCATAATTGTTCTTGAGAGTCACCTTCCAGAGAGGAATTACAGATGGTCTTCAAATGATGGAATAGTGATATACAGGATGGTAAGTAGAGGTTGTGTGTTCCCATATGCCTTCAGCCCTTGTTTCTTCACGGGGTAGATATGGGTTAGGAGATGTTTTCAAAGGGGTTGTGCTGAGTTGCTTCAGTGGATTTTATAGACGATACACATTGCACAAGTGCCTGTGGCAGAAGGGGTGTCTGACTGGTTTTAATGTGACTGCTCCCATTAAATTTCTGCTCAATGATAACAGTAAGGATCATGATGATGGTGATGGTGATGGGATTTGCCAATGGGAATGCTTTAAGAAGTCAAGGGACCGTTGTAGATTCTGTCATATGGGAGGTGGCCATTGCCTCACACGAGTTGCATGAATGGCATTTGCCACGTACTGCCCCATACCTCAAAGTTTCTGCCTTGGACACTGACTGCTTTGTAACTTAAAGAGTTACAAATGGAATCAAACATTGTCAGAATATTTATCAACATGCACATTTTTGACCTTATGATGATGGTCACTGATGAAGCATTAAAGCTAGTTGGGCCAAAGATATTACCCTAAGGAGGTCCTGCTGCAATATTTTGGAGATGACATGATTGGCTTCCAACAACTATTAGCTGCCTTCTTTGTGCTGGGAATAACTCCAGAAACTCGGTGGATTTCCTGCTGATTTCCAGTGACTTCAATTTTACCAGGTTTCCTGAGTGGCTTCTTCCACGCTTATCAATGTGGTTGACTGTTAAGCAGCATCTGAAATGGATTACTTAGCAGGCCATTCCATCCAGCAGCGAAGTAAGGATGGACACAGGGAAGTAAGGATCGCCTTGTCAGTGAGAGCCACATCCAGTGACCTAATAAAAGAGATACAGGCTGACTTCAGCTGGCGGTGACCTCTCATGAAAATGAGCTTAATGCTGAAGCAATGAGCCAATAAAGAGTGCAACTCACTACAACTACATGACTGGCAATATGAAGCTGGTGCTGTACCAGCTTCCAGTGCAGTGTCTGTGCTTTAATTACCCTGTGCAATACTGATATCCAGCCTGTAATGTTTATTGATCCAATGTGTAATATACTAACCCAGTCTAATCTAAGGTATCATTGGCCGGGCATAACCTGTAATTTTATTGCACTTGCCCCAACATGACATAGCACTAGCTGTGGCATTTTGAGATGAGAATGCTCTAACTCCACCTACAAATTTGCAGATGATACCACCATTGTAGGCCATATCTCAAACAGCGATGAGCCGCCATACAGGAAGGAGATAGAGCTTAGTGGCATGGTGTCATGACAACAACCTTTCCCTCAATGTCAACAAAACAAAAGAGCTGGTCATTGACTTCAGGAAAGGCGGCGGTGTACATGCACCTGTCTACATCAATGGTGCTGAGGTCGAGAGGGTTGAGAGCTTCAAGTTCCTGGGAGTGAACATCACTAATAGCCTGTCCTAGTCAAATCACGTAGATGCCACGGTCAAGAAAGCTCACCAGCGCCTCTACTTCCTCAGGAGGCTAAAGAAATTCGGTATGTCCCCTTTGACTCACCAAATTTATCATTTGCGAGATTTATCATGTAATGAAATTCTCAGCCTTGCTGGGAATAATAATGCAGGATGATAATTGCTTTGATAGAGACGAGCCATAATTGGTTTGTAGAACCATAGAACCATAGAAAGCTACAGCACGGGAAACAGGCCATTCGGCCCTTCTAGTCTGTGCCAAAACGTTATTCTGCTAGTTCCATTTACCTACCCCCAGCCCATACCCCTCCAGACCTCTCTCGTCCATGTATCTATCCAATTTACTCTTAAAAGTTAAGAGCGAGCCCATATTTACCACATCAGATGGCAGCCCATTCCACACTCCCACCACTCTTTGAGTGAAGAAGTTCCCTCTAGTGTTCCCCCTAAACTTTTCCCCTTTCACCCTAAAGCCATGTCCTCTCGTACTTATCTCTCCTAATCTAGGTGGAAAGAGCCTACTTGCATTAACTCTGTCTATGCCCCTCATCATTTTGTAAACCTCTATCATATCTCCCCTCATTCTTCTCCGCTCCAAGGAATAAAGTCCTAACATGCTCAGTCTTTCCCTGTAACTCAACTCCTGAAGACCCTGCAACATTCTTGTAAATCTTCTCTGCACTCTTTCAATCTTACTGACATCCTTCCTGTAGTTCGGCGACCAGAACTGCACACAATATTCTAAATTTGGTCTCACCAATGACTTATACAACCTCACCAAAACATTCCAACTCCTATACTCAATACTTTGATTTATAAATGCCAGGATGCCAAAAGCCTTTTTTACAACCCTGTCTACCTGTGACTCTACTTTCAGGGAATTATATATCTGAACTCCCAGATCCCTTTGTTCCTCCGCACTCCTCAGTGCCCTACCATTTACTGTGTACGTCCTCCCTTGATTTGTCCTTCCAAAATGCAACACCTGACACTTGTCTGCATTAAATTCCATCTGCCATTTTCTGGACCATTTTTCCATTTGGTCCAGATCCCTCTGCAAGCTTTGAAAGCCTTCCTCGCTGTCCACTACACCTCCAATCTTAGTGTCATCTGCAAATTTACTAATCCAATTTACCACATTATCTTCTAGATCATTGATATATACAACAAACAACAATGGCCCCAACACAGATCCCTGAGGCACACCACTAGTCACAGGCTTCCAATCTGAGAAACAACCATCCACAACCACTCTCTGTCTTCTCCCACTCAGCCAATTTTGAATCCAGTTTACAACCTTTCCATGGATACCCATTGACTGAACCTTCTGAACTAATCTCCCATGTGGGACCTTGTCAAAGGCCTTACTAAAGTCCATGTAGACAACATCCACAGCCTTACCTTCATCTACTTTCTTAGTGACCTCCTCAAAAAACTCCACAAAATTCGTTAAACACGATCTACCACGTACAAAGCCATGCTGACTATCCTTAATCACACCTTGGCTGTCCAAATACTTATATGTCCTATCTCTCAGAACACCTTCCAATAATTTACCCACTACTGATGTCAGGCTCACTGGCCTGTAATTACCTGGTTTACTCTTCAAGCCTTTCTTAAACAATGGAACAACATGAGCTATCCTCCAGTCCTCTGGCACTGCACCCGTGGCTAGGACATTTTAAATATATCTGCCAGGGACCCTACAATTTCTACACTAGCCTCTTTCAAGGTCCGAGGAAATATCTTGTCAGGCCCTGGGGATTTATCTACCTTTATTCGCTGTAAAGCATCAAGTACCTCCTCCTTTTTAATCTCTATATGTTCCATGACACTAGTGCTTGTTTCCCTTCCTTCCATATCCATGCTGCCAGTTTCCTGAGTAAATACTGATGCAAAAAAACTGTTTAAGACCTCCCCCATCTCCTGAGGCTCCACACATATAGGACCACTCTGATCTTCTAGGGGACCAATTCTGTCTCTTACTATCCTTTTGCTCTTAATATACCTGTAGAAACCCTTTGGGTTTACCTTCACATTATCTGCCAGAGCAGCCTTATGTCTTCTTTTTGCCTTCCTGATTTCCTTTTTTAGTATCTTCTTACATTTCCTATACTCTTCAAGTACCTCATCCATTCCTAGTTGCCTATACCTGCTATACACCTCTCTCTTTTTCTTAACCAGCTCACCAATATCCCTTGAAAACCAAGGTTCCCTATGCTTGTTACCCTTGCCTTTAATCCTGACAGGGACATACAAACTCTACACTCTCAAAATTTGCTCTTTGAAGGCTTTCCATTTACTGAGCACATCCTTGCCAGAAAATAACTTATCCCAATCCACCCTACCTAGATCCTTTCTCATTTCCACAAAATTCGCCTTTCTCCAATTTAGAACCTCCACTCGAGGACCAGACCTATCCTTATCCATAATTATCTTGAAACTAATTGCATTATGGTCACTGAACCCAAAATGCTCACCTACACATACTTCTGTCACCTGACCTGCCCGGTTCCCTAATAGGAGATCAAGTATTGCATTCTCTCTCGTTGGTACCTCTATATATTGATTTAGAAAACTTTCTTGAACACATTTGACAAATTCCAAGCCATCCAACCCTTTCACAGTGTGGGAGTCCCAGTCAATATGTGGAAAGTTAAAATCCCCTGCTATTACAACTTTCTGTTTCTTACATCGGTCTGCTATCTCCCTGCAGATTTGTTCCTCCAATTCTCTCTGACTATTGGGCGGTCTATAATATAACCCTATTAGTGTGGCCGCACCTTTCCTGTTCCTCAGCTCCACACATATGGCCTCTGTAGACGAGCCCTCTGGGTTGTCCTGTCTACGCACAGCCGTGATCTGTTCCCTGACAAGTAATGCCACTCCTCCCCCTTTCGTCCCTCCCCCTCTATCACGTCTGAAACAACGGAAGCCCGGAACATTAAGCTGCCAGTCCTACCCCTCCTTCAACTATGTCTCACTAATAGCAATAACATCGTAATCCCACGTGCCAATCCACGCCCTAAGCTCATCCACCTTACCTACAATACTCCTTGCATTGAAATAGATGCACCTGAGAACATTACTATCATGTACAAACCTTTGATTTCTGTCCATACCTGCAGACCTCGCATGATCATTTTCCTCCTCACTTTCTTCTCTAACACTTTGGTTCCCCTACCCCTGCAAATCTAGTTTAAACCCACCGGAACAGCACTAGCAAACCTACCCACAAGTAAGTTAGTCCCCTTCCAGTTCAGGTGTAAACCGTCCCTTTGGAACAGATCCCACCTTCCCTGGAACAAAGCCCAATTATCCAGAAACCTGTAGGTCAGCCCTTCTTTCATAACTTCTGGGGTGTAATCTTCAACTATTCGAAACTTCCATTGTTTAAATTGAATCATTCCACGTCTACGAGCGGTACGAATCAAGAGTTCCTTGACGCTGACATAATGGAATCTCAGTATTACTGTCCGAGGTTTTTGATCCGGAGCAGGTTTAGATCTTAATGCTCTGTGAGCCCTATCCAGAATGGGGTCCTTCCAGGTCAATGACCCTCTGTTATTGCTTTTCCAGGTTTTGCTTGGTCGTAATTAAGGCTTTTTCAAGTGAATGGAGTTTGGCATCTGTCTCTTTACCAGCTTGGTTGAGTTCAGCAATTAGTTGCATTTGTTTGGCATCTTCCTGGATAAGAGTATTTTGTTTGTCTTCAAAGTCTTTTAAAATGGACTTCAATTCAGCAAAGCTCCAATCGAGCTTTCTATCCAGATTAGAAATAGCTTCCAAAGTAGGTTGGTCTCCAATACCTTTACCATTAGCAGAGGCTTTAGATCCGGTGGTCATTTTAACAGTTAAAGATCAAGATTAAACTTGTGCCAGTATTGTAAAAGACTTATTAAAGGGTGGTAAATAGTAGATTGAAAAGTGCCTGGACCAAAGCCAAGTTATGACTTAGTCCGTTGAGCGCCACCAACAAACTCCTTCACCGAATTTATCGATGCACTGTAGAAAGCATCCTATCTGGATGCATCACGGCTTGGTACTGCTCTGCCCAGGACCGCAAGAAACTGCAGAGGGTTGTGGACACAGCCCAGAGCATCACGGGAACCAGCCTCCCCTCCTCGGACTCTGTCTTTACCTCACACTGCCTTGGTGAAGCAGCCAGCATAATCAAAGACCCCACCCACCTGGGTCATTCTCTGTTCTTTCCTCTTCCATCAGGTAGAAGATACAGGACCACCAGGATTAAGGATAGCTTCTATCCCACTGTGATAAGACTATTGAATTATTCCCTTATATGATGAGATGGACTATGACCTCACGATCTACCTTGTTGTGACCTTGCACCTTATTGCACTGCACTTCCTCTGTAGCTGTGACACTTTACTCTGTATTGTTGTTGTTTTTACCTGTACTACCTCAACGCACTCTGTACTAACTCAATGTAACTGCACTGTATAATGAATTGACCTGTATGATTGGTATGCAGGACAAGTGTGTCACTGTACCTCGGTACAAGTGACAATAATAAACCAATACCAATACCATTACTATCTCTGTCTGTGGGACAGGTGAACACCCTTGTAATACTTATCTTTTAAAAAAGTAATAATGTTTATAACTTACTGAAGAGTTTTCTAATATAAATTAGAAAGTAACAAGTGCTTTGCAACAACTCAAGCACCTATTTGGTTTGAATGGCCACACCCATTTCTTAAGCAATGGGAAGAGATGTGTGGCCAGTGAACTCACCTGGGAAATTCAATGGCCAAATATCTGTATTAATATATTAAAAGCAACAAATCAATATTGAATTGACATAAAAGATCTATCAGAAATATTAACCCTACTATTTGGGCCCAAATAAATTTTTATATGTATAAATATTTATGATACATTTATCATAAATACCTATCCCCAAGGGATTTTTGCAGGCCAAATGCTGAAAGTAATTCTTAAGTTGTAGAAGATTCTGTTTTCTGCTCTTTTGTAATAACTTAGAGGCACCTACTCACCATTTGAATCGGGTGAATAAGAATCATATTAATTTCTCTTTTTCAAGTCAAGGATGTTATCATATAATAGAATGAAAAAGAAGCTGTTAGTTTTGTAATCTCTTATAATCTCATGATATATGCAACCAGGAATACAACCCCTCTTCTAACATCCATCTCACTTAACCAAAAATAGTATCTGGCAACAAAATGTCATTTCAGAGTTCCAAAGGTCAAAAGCTTCTTTTTGAAGATTGTAATGTCAATTACCCTTGGCTTGCGTTGCATGTCCAGACAAATAAACTTCCAAGAGATAACAGAAAGTGGAACAAGATTTTTTTTTAAATGTCGAGCATTGTGACCACCATGAAATGTGTACGTACACTACTTCAGTGGAGGAATGCTAGTAAAAAACCTTTCTCATTCCCAAAGGTGGAATAAGAAAAGTGGGCTGTGGCAGAAAGCGGATTATAATTATATAACAGAGGAAAATGTTGTACCCTTTGGGGAATGAGTAATTAAAATGTTAGTTTCGGAAGCTCACTGAGATTTTCCGTTCAAAAGAAAAGAAGATTAATTGTATTTTGTTGGCTACTTCCTAAATTGTTCCTTAGTGATGACTTTTGATTCTATTTGTAATTAAGATCTTAGACAGAAGCATCTCATTAAATATAATAGTAGTAATTGGTACAATGCTGAATTTGTTAAAAAAACTAAACTGCAAAATATTTAAAATAACATCTTGCATTTCTTCACTTCCCAATGACGGTCAGTTATAGAGTCATAGAATCATACAGCAGGGAAACAGGCCCTTCAGCCCAACTGGTCAATGTTGACCAAGATACTCCACTCAAGCTAGTCCCATTTGCCAGTGTTTGGCCCATAACCTTCTAAACCTTTCCAATCCTTTTAAAAGTTTGTTATTGGATCTGCCTCAACCACTCCCTCTGGCAGCTCATTCCACATAGATAGCACCATTTGTGTAAAAAAAAGTTGTCCCTTCAAGTTTCTATTAAATCTTTCCCCTCTCACAAACCTATGCCCTCTAGTTCTTGATACCCCAACTCTGGGAAAAACTGAGTGCATTCACTCAATCTATGCCCCTCATTATTTTATATACCTCTGTAAGATCACCTCTTCGTCTCCTACTTTCCAAGGAATAAAGTTCTAGCCTGTCCAACTCTCCCTATAACTAGCCTCTCAAGTCCTAGCAGCATGCTTGTAAATCTTTTCTCCACTCTTTACAGTTTAGTAACATCTTTCCAATAGCAGGATGACCAAAACTGAACACGATACTCCAAGTGCGGCCTCATCAGAGTCCTGTACAACCGCACCATGACCTCCCAACTTTTATACTCAGTGCCCTGACTTATGAAGGCTAGCTTGCCAAAAGCCTTCTTCACCACCCTATCTACCTATGACTCCACTTTCAGTGAACCATGTACTTGTACTCCAAGGTCCTTCTGTTCTCCAACACTCCCCAAGGCCCTGCCGTTCACTGTGAAAGTCAGATAAAACATTGAGCCTTCTCACTGCTAGTTAGTTGTACTCCACTTTGCACTTCAGAACCATCACTGTTAAGTAAAACAAAATTCAACAATCTAATCTCTAATCAATTGAATAGAAACTTTAAAAACATCACAAGATGTGAATTCAATTTAATTGAAGTTATTAACCTGGAGCTTAAAAAATCTATTCTTAATAATGATGCCTATGAAACTATCAGACTGCAATGAAACCCCATTTAGTTCACCATTGCCTTGGAGAAGAGGAAATGTGCCTTCCTTAGCCTGTCCAGCCTGGGTTATACATGACTCTGGATTTGCAGCAATGTAGTTGACTCTCCACTGCCCTCTGAAGTGGCACAACAAGTCATTCAATTGTATCGTGACAGTTATGTTGAAACAGAGAGAGGATAAAACTGGCCAGACCATCCAGAATTAACCAAGGCACCAAATCCAGAAGCTGAAAATTTGGTTCCAGCTCAGGAGCAAAGTTTTTACCAACTCAGTCCACCTTACAAATTTCTCCTTACTAATAGCATGGGTCTGGTTTTTTAATTGGAAAAGATGTCCCACAGACTAGCCAAGTAACAGAACCAAATTTCACAGATAACATGGCAGACTCCATCACAACCTCTAGCTACATCCTGTCACACCAGGCTGTCAGACCCAGCAGAGGTGACAGCCCAGGCAGGAAAGAGTAGCCATGGGAGTCCTCAACATTGACTTCCGACCTCATGAAGGTCAAACATAGGCAAGGGAACTTCTTCCTGATTACTACCTACCATCTTCCTTCAGCTAATGAATCAGTGCCTCTCCATGCTGAACAACACTCAAAAGAAGCAATGATTTCAAAGTCGATCACCAAGAATAGCTTTGTAGCACCATTGAGGTTGGCTGAGTTCTGAAGACCAGGTCTGCAGCAGGTAGTGGGTGAACTAAAACTAAAGATACTTGACCTTGTACATGTTGCAGATGCATCTATACATGATAGTGTTAGAAGAAATGACTACCGCATACTGAGGACCCTCTTCATCATGTTTTGTAACACTACAACTGCACTGAATGGATAGATTTGGAATAGAACTGAGGGTGTTCACAGGATGGTGTGGATCATCAGTATCCCTAGAAAAGTACTCCTCCACTGCCATCTATGACGTCACCACCATCTTCTCATGGACAACGGCAATATCACCCACATCTCAAGAAAGAGAGTAGAATAGCAAACTGGATAATAAGGAATATCATAAAATATATTGTAGAAAGCTATAGAAGAAAAGGAGACTAAAACAGAATAGAAATGAAACTGTTTTTGTTGGTTGGAGAAGTAATGTTGCTTATTGACTCTGCTGTCCAATCTTGATACTATCATAATTACTTCTTCACAATACAGGAAGTCCCCAACTTACGAACGCCCGACTTACGAACGTCCGTACTTACGAACAGACCTCCGTAAAGCCTATTATTTTAAGAAATCGAGTTACACACAATGGTTCGTACTAACGAACAGGCAGACTACTTTGCGCGACGCACAAAACAATAAGCGTTTTAAGCGGTTCGTCGGCCCATAATCATGGATTCAAAGCATAAATCTCGTGCAAGTGATGGTGATACATCGAAGAAAAGGAAAACGATCACAATTGAAACTAAAGTAGAAATAATAAAGCGTTCAGAGAGAGGTGAAACGCCAACAAACATTGGAAAAGCGTTAGGCTACAGTCGGTCAACGATTGGGACAATTATAAAGGACAAGGGAAGAGTAATGGAGTAGGTGAAAGGCTCAGTCCCAATGAAAGCGACAATTATCACTAAGCAATGCAGTGGTTTAATTATCGAAAGGGAAAGTCTATTGGTAATTTGGTTGGAGGATCAAAATCAGCGTAATATTCCTATTAGCCTTGGCTTAGTGCAAGAATTTAAAGTCTGCACATGCAGCAAGTGAAGGTGCTTGTGATGAAGAATTTGTTGCGAGTAGGGGTTGGTTCAACCATTTCAAAGGGAGGGTAAATTTACACAATATCAAAGTGCAAGGTGAAGCAGTGAGGGCCGCCGTAAGTGCTGCGAGAGAGTTTCCTGAAATGTTGAAAAAAATTATTGAAGAAGGAGGTTATGTGCCTGAGCAAATATTTAATGTAGACGAGACTGGCTTTTTTTTGGAAAAAAATGCCTGAAAGGACATACATTTCAAAAGAGGAAAGAACTGCTCCAGGGCATAAGGCAGCCAAGGATAAGCTAACATTATTGCTTGGTGGTAACGCATCCAGGGATTTCAAGCTTAAGCCCATGCTTGTGTGTCACTCCCTAAACCCGAGGGAACTTAGACAAATCATCGAGGCATCTCTTCCCGTTATTTGGAAGGCAAATGCAAAGGCTTGGTTAACAAAAGCTCTCTTCGAGGATTGGTTCCTGAACTTTTTTGTTCCTGCTGCTGAATGTTATTGCTTGGCCAAGAAGATTCCTTTCAAAATTCTCCTTGTGCTTGACAACGCCCCCGGACATCCAAGCACTTTAGATGACCTTCACCCCAATGTAAAGGTCATCTTTTTACCGCCCAACACCACATCACTACTTCAGCCAGTGGGTCAGGGAATCATAGCCTCCTTTAAGCCAGACCTTCTCACAAGCAGTCAGGGCTACCCAGGATGATGCAATGACCTTAAAGGAGTTCTGGGGGAATTACAACATCTATGATGGCAGCAAAAACATTGCAGATTCTTGGGAGGAAGTGAAGAAAACCAACATGAAAGGAGTCTGGAACAAATTGTGCCCCCAATTCGCAGATGATTTTAAAGAGTTTACAACTGAGGACATTGCCGAAGCCAGGCAAGCTGTGGTTGATATTGGTAATAATCAACTGCAGTTAGACATCAATGAAGATGATGTCTTAGACTTGCTTGAATCCCATGCCAAAGAACTGACCAATGAGGACCTTATGGAGCTGGAGCAGCAGATGATAGCATTTGAGGAAGAAGGCTGGGACCAAGAAACCCCAGAACCCAAGAAGTTTTCGATGAAGGAGTTAGATGAAGCCTTTCATCTCATTGAAGCAGGGATGGCAAAGTTAGAGGAGCAAGATCCTAATGCAGAGAGGTTCAGCAAAGTTTACCAGATAGTTACCGATGGCCTCAGCTGCTACAAGGCCATTTATAATGAGGAAAAGAAAAGATCTGTTCAAGGCACCCTTGATGTTTACTTTAAGAAATTGACTTCAGAAGTTAACCTTCACTCTACAGCAGCAGAATCAGGCCCTGGCTCTCCAGTAGCAGTATCAATCCCTGACTCTCCAGCACCAGGTCTATCCTCTCCAGCACCAGGCCCATCATCCAATTAATAAAGTCATTTTAATTGTTAATTAAGGCTCCTTCCGGTATGCAAGACATCAATTGGAACAAGAGTAACTAACAGGTTAAGAAATGTTTCTTTAATGTTTTTTAGACCTATACACACACACACACTCTCTCTCTCAATTGTAAACATTTGACTAATTGACGCTAGATGTGAACTGTACGTAACTGTTCCGACTTACATACAAATTCGAATTATGAACAGACACAAAAATGGAACTCGTTCGTAATCTGGGGACTTCCTGTACATAAATATCTTGAACGTGTGCCTATTTTAAGAAAGGTGGATATAGATTTTATTTTCTAATGTAATTTCTGTTAACAAATATTCAAGACTTAAATTTATTGATGTTTCCATTAATATCATATTAAATGTAATATTAATGGAAACCTCAATAAATTTAAGTCTGTAATCCATCAACACTTTAAGTGATACTCTGTTTGAAAATAAAAGCAGAGAGCGGGAGAGCTATAACAATACAGAACACAGAAACTCTGTACAACAGGAGAAGCAGAAGTTATAACTTGCAACAGACAAACCGGGAATTTTACTGGGAACTGGACTCTGGGGAGTGTGTTTTAAAAGCATAATTTAATTAATGTCATCTTGGCCCCCGAATTTTAAGTGACTGTGCCGTAGTTCAATTCCAATTGCAGATTTCAAAACAGAAAAAGGGAAACAATTCAAAACTTCCAAAGATTTTTAAGGTACCAGAAGAAACTTTGAAATATTAATTATATTTAACATGAAAAATACATTATCAAAAGTAGAAAAGAATAAAATAAAGACCAAATTCTCTAACCCTATAATGTTAGTAGACTGTGTTGTAAGCAATTAAGTCATAAAAATCTAGCTGGCTGAGTTTTTCTGCTAAACTGACAGCATATGAGCTGAGATGAAGCAGTTGGATCTTTATTCAGACATTTGTAGAATATAAATTTAAACAAAGCTTATCACTGTGGAAATCAGAGATGCACACAAAATTAGACGAGATATACACATGAAGAGGTCATTCAATCCATGTATAACTGTCTACCCATCACTTCTTACATAATTTTAGAATTCAAGCCTCCATTTGAAAGTCTATTCCATGCGTCAATCACTTAGTGCAAAAAAGAGCGTCCTGGCTTTGATTCTTTCCCAGATGGTGTAATACTTCATCTTGTGATACTACAGTACTGAGCAAAGTTTATGTTGAAGATCTATTTTAAAGAAAGTAAAAAGGGACATTTGGACAGGCGGCACAGTGGCACAGATAGTAGACCTGTTGCCTCACAGTGCCAGACACCCGGGTTCAATCCTAACCTTGGGTGCTGTCTGTGTGGAATTTCCACGTTCTCCCTGTAACTGTGTAGGTTTCATCTGGGTGCTCCAGTTCCCTCCCACATCACAAAGATATGCTGGTTAGTAGGTTAATTAGCCACTGTGCATTGCCTCGAGTGTGTGAGTGAGCAGTAGATTCTGGGAAGCATTAATGAGAAATTAGAGAGAATTTTTAAAAAAAGAGGTTAATGTCAGATTGTTGTAAATAGATAGTTGATGGTCAGTGCAGACTCGGTGGGCCAGAGGACATGTTTCTGTATTGTATCTTTCAATGACTCTATAAAAGACTTGCAATGATAGACCTTGCAAGGCCTCAACTGCAGTGAAGTACTGTTTGAAGTATAGTCACATTAGAATGTAAAAAATAATTCTGACAAATCAATGTGGAAACTCCACACAGTACAGAAGGTTAATGCCCTCCTTTATCCAGCAGCTGGATTGAGTCTTTCCTGGGCCATGGCTTCTTTGTCAGCAGCAAAATCCACAATGCACACTGCTTGGCAAAGCCACATCGACCTGCGGAACTCATGACTGAGTCCTGAATCGAAATCAGAAAATGCTGGAAACACTCAGCAGGTCAGGGTGCATCTTTGTGAAGAGAAGCAGAGTTAACGTTTCAGGTTGAAGACCCTTTTCAGAACTGGGAAGGAGACAAAAGCAACTTGTTGAGCTGTGGGGAGGGTGGGACAGGTGAGATGTCTCTTATAGGATAAAACTGTGATAACCATGGGGATAAGCCGTAAACAAGGTTATCTGGTCAATGAGTCAGTTAAGCAGTGAGAACATTGACAAAAGGACATGGACAAATAAATATAGAAGTTGCCAGCAGTTTAGGCTGCAATACTTTTCATGAGTTGTTGAATAAACATGTCGGAAAAAATTAGGGCTGGTGCATTCCTAATTTCTAATGGCATGCTAAGTCATAATTACTTCCAATTGCTAGCCCTGAAGACTTAATTTTATATGTGTGGAGTCTCATTCTTCCAGAATTAATTATTGTTGTTGAGCTCAAAAAAAAAATTTTGTTGTACTCCTTTCTGATGCCTGTTTTCTCTTTTTCCTTTCTTTATTTTTCATTTTTGGTCCTGATTTTATATTGAAATCAAATTCCCATTTTTACTTTCTGATTCAAACTTAGTCGTGGATAAGCATTCATCTTAGGCTGCCTGTTTTAATACAGATAAATAATAGGAACTGTCTTTTGTGCTCCACTTACAAAACTGGATGACATTGAGTTCAAAATAAGCAAGTTCAGCCCAAGTAACTGAGGACTAATTTCCACCCAGTGTCTCACAAAGGATTTTTCAATCAGATTGTTCAAAGAGAAAAACTGCTCTTTTCCATGCTCACACATACCACATATCACCAGTGAAGTCCACTGCACTGGAAGGGGACTCTAACTGCAATGATCTGCTGCTTAAATGCCCACAGTAAGGGTGCACTGTTGCTAGTGAAATATATGTGGCGTGTTTTTCATTTGTTACTGATTACAATCTGTATTATAAATTACAGAACAAATTACTTACCTATTGATAATGTCTTCCTATGATTCTCCTACCAGGATCCTACATTGTGGCCTTGATAATTGAAGTGTGTGGAGGACCAAGAAAATCCAAAAAAATCAATGTGACTTATTCAACATCACCGCCATTATAAAAGTGATCTATGCTCCCTTAAAAGGATCCCCATATAAGGTGTAATTTTCAAAAAGATGACAAACCCATGATTCCATTAAATTTAAATAATTTCATTGCACTACAATTTATTTTACTGATATAGACTAAATTCACACTTTATAAACAGTATGGGTATTTTCAATTTATTTTATTGCTATTTCTTTGTCCAATTGTCCTTGAGAAGGTGGTGGTGAATTACCTTCTTGAACCACTGCAGTCCCTATGGTGACAATACTCCCAAAATGATGTTGGATGAAGAATTGCAGCATTTAGGAGTAATCAGGGACCCCAATGTATTTCAGTCAGGGTGGTGTTTGGCCTGGAGACCAACTACAGGTAATGTTTTTCCATTAATAATTCTAAAATTATTAATGTTATAAAAGCACTGGAAATGAAAGAGGAGAAGATTAGCAGAACTGCTGCCAACTGTTTGAACTTGTCTTGAAATCAATGGAGATTTTGTTATTTTTCTGAAAATAGATTAATTTTTGTGCAATGTTATAAAGCATTTAGCACAGTGTCAGGAAATGGAATGCTGGATTAAGACTAGGCTGAGTTGGACACATTAATAATAACAAAATGCAGTCCCTGGCAAAACAAATGTTAGCTTATGCCAAAATAACTGCTATTCTAGTAATGTACTTGGAATTAGCACATGAACACGGCACTAGGGGAAAAATCTAAACAACACAATCTGATCCATATTTAATGTTATGTATAATTAGAATATTTTGGATATTTTCTATAGAATTAAATATTTTCTTTTCTAAAAAAGATTGTCAAAGAATTTTTTACTTTAATGTTTATATAATACAGAAAAAAAAATTAAATATTTTCTGAATGGACCCTAAAGTAGCAGATTTTTTTTCTTATTTCTCACAACTTCAAGTCCAATTATATTTTATAGGCCACTTAAAAAGTAACGCTGTTATTGTGCAGGAATTGTGACAGCCAATTCACACATAATAAGGTCCTGCAAACAGTGGTGATATAATGGACAAGATCATCCATTTTAGGGGCTGATTTGAGGCTAAAATATTGGCCACTCAGCCAACAAACCACATGATCAGAGCCTGTTCTTGGAATACGGATTAAATTAGTTCATTGATACAGCTGGGAGGGGTGAATTGATTGGCTCTGGACTACATTATGTGTGGAACATAATATGTTGATAAAACACCACCAGTAATTCAGAGTAGTTGGGAAGGCTGCTTACTCCATTAACAGTATATCACTTGTCAGCATACCTTGACCCAGCTTTTTGACCTTGTGGAGCAATTATGTTAGAACTGTCCATCCTGGCTGAAGCTGGATAATGAGAAGTCGGCTCTTGAAAACCAGCATCAAACATCAACATTTATTAGAATTTGCTGTTGGTTTATTGTTAACCAAGAACCAGGTGGACGTTTAATTTAGCAGAATCTTTTTCAGTGACTGATACAACTGATATTCTCCATCGCAAACTCAAAATGAATCTTGTATGAGAATGCATTCAGTAGTAAATTATACGAAGAAATGGCAATGCTTTGTGACATGAATCATTTTGTAGTTAACTAAGCCAAGGAGGGAGAGAAAAGTAGGAAAGTGCAGTTCAAATGCACTTTCCCACACATGACACCTACCTATTCCACAAAATACCTTTTTCCAAAACAAACCTGTGTGACCAGCACAGCTAAACTTTGAATGAATTTGAGCTTTGTTCCACCTCGGTGAGATTTTCTTTTCAAAGAACTTTTGTGTGGTGACTCATGTAACCCGAGCATTTCATAATGCTGTGACATTTCCATCAAATCTAACCTTTAAAATAGGAAACCGGCTTGCTACAGGAAATTGGCTGGATTTGAAGAGGCAGCAGTAATTCTCACCACTTCTATCCTGATGTAGCCATTGTACTACCAATGCATAGATGGTGAACTTATTAGCCCATGTTCTGTTTGACATGCTATTAGAGATACAGTTAAATCATGAATGATTAAAATCAGACTGAAACTTGCTCCAGTGTGACCAGGGAATGTAATCAGGCTTTTATATCTCTATGTAGTTTCTCAAGCAAGGTACAGCCACTGTGATAATGAGCAGAAGCGAGTTTCTTGAAATAATGCACACGTCTCAGTATTGAGAAGTTTTTATATTAGGAAAGAATAATACATAGAACTAAGTGGATATCCTTTTGGGGAGAAGACCAAGTTCTACAGTTTAAAATTCTGTGATTTTATGCACCATTGAGATTCTGCCTCTGCTAAAGGTCTAGAGCTATTGTGAAAATTGAGCTTAAATGTTTGAAGTACCTAAGATATAAGCTTAATACAGTGCACAAGATGTAAACTTCAGCAATTATAATGAAGTATTTTACATATTATGTAACAGTTTAAAGTAAGATGGGATATTGCAACTGTTAACTTCTACATTTGAAATTATAATTAAGTCACCAGAGATGGTGAACTAAGTGCTACAAAATATATAGTCATACTAAGTTGATGGTCAGAGTCCAGGCAATTTGCGGACATCTTTACAGACCAGAAAATGCTGGAGATACTGAGCGGGACAAATAACATATGTGGAGGGACAAAAACAAAGTTATCATTTCAGGTCAAGGACATTTCATCAGAACTGATCCTGACAGAACACCATTTGTTTCACTCTTTGCTGTGTACTTCCAGCAATTTATGTTATTTCAGATTTCCGGTACCTGCAGTATTTTAGTTCTGCATTGGTGGAGTATAAATGCAGATTATGTTAATAGCATCAATACATTGGCTGATAAGCCTGGATCCTGGTCTGATAGGCATAGTCAGACACCAAGAACAAGGTCCATAATTTTCCTACATCCTGTACGCAACAAGCATCAGCATAAGCACAATGTTCAAAGTAACCTGAACACAGTTTGACACGAACTTGTAGCAATCCTCTTGTAACTACCTTACATGAAGACAAGCGTAGATGGGCAAAAAGTGTCAGCGTGGACCTGGTGGGCCGAAGGGCCTGTTTACATGCTGTGCAAATCAATGACTCTCTATGACTCTATGACAAGTGTAAAAAAGGGCAAGACTCGTTTTCCACTCAGTGCCCTGCTGTGCCATTCTATTCTTGCTCAGCATCTGTTGATTTCAATATCATATTGGGCTGAGTCCACTTTTCTCTGCAGCGTCTTACATTCCCGCCCATTCAAATTGCCGTACCAGGCCATGATGAAAACAGTCAGGATACTTTCAACAGTACACCTGTAGAAGTTTGTTATAGAGTTTGGTGACGAGCCAAACCTCCTTAACCTCCTAAGGAAGACACTGGTGCGCCTTCCTTGTGATTGCATCTATAAGTGAAGATTACTGCCAAACAACTATTCTAGACCTAATGCTTTTCTACATGTGGAATTTTAAGCCTTCTGACAAGATTAGTGTAGAAGATCATTCTTAAGTTCTTTTTTTTTTGCTGTTTCTATCTGATACTGTATTTCTCTCCCTCTCCCTTAATCCTACTTGTATTTCCTAACTATTTTTTTCTAGATCTAATTTACGCTTGTTGTTTTATATGTTTGAGTTTGAATTCTGTGTGGCTCAATGTTTGGTTCAACCTGCTTGGTTCCAGAGTGATGCACTCTACAGTGGATCAGTTAAAAACAGTACAGATAACTTGGAGCTTCTTCAGCCAATTAGAAGACCAACTTTCAGTTCTTATCCAGTTGCCATTTCCCATGCAAGAGCTGGTGAGCTCCTTCTGGGCATCCATTTGACATCAGCAGCTTGCCTGTCAAATAGAAGTGTTGGCGTGGCCTCAGAGCCACAGCTGTCTCTTCATCACTGGTATACCTTACATGGCTGACAAGTTCCTCAATCCAATAGCTCCCAGGTTAAATTCTACCACAATGTTTGTAAATAGTTTCTTCCAATGTTGCTTGGGGCAGTTACGTAAATTATTCTGGATCTAATTTGTTTGCTTCTTCATTGGGATTGAAGTCATCATAGACCAAAAATGAAGAATATCTTTTCCAGACGGCTGTATCTCTCTTACTGTAAAATGACAATAAGATTAAAAAAATTATGTAACATAAGAATATTTATAAATAAGAATGCATGAGTTGGCAGATGCAGAATTTTTCAAAGTGATCAATGGCTTCATGTTGAAACATTGTATCAGAGGACAAGGAGATTGCAAGATAGCCTCAGAATTTTTTATTGGTACATTTTAATCTGGATTTCCAATTCCTTGCTCCTCTGAGTCAGAATTTTTGCCCTGACCCCAGTCCAGTTTTGCGGTGGGGTGAGAAGGGGTAATTAAATACTCACATGGTGTTCTTATAAGGTTTCCCACAAGACCTTTTCTCAGACCTATATCAGTTTCTTCCCTTCCTTCCTTCCCTGCTCCCATTGGCATTGTCCCTTCACTGAGGCATGAGTTCCATTTAAGTCACCCATGATCATGTGACAATTAATTGTGCATGGACCTTGGTGGTGAATATTGACAGCCTACTAGAGGGTGAACCAATACAGCCAAGCATAACCCCATCCTCACCCACTCCTCTGCAAAGACTGTGTGACACTGTCCCTGATCAGGGATGACTTGACAGAGGTGTACAAGTTGATAAGAGGCATACATCCTGTGGATAGTCAGAGATTTTTTCCCAGGGTGACAATGGCTAACATGAGGGGGCATAATTTTAACGTGATTGGAGGAAGATATAAGGGGGATGTCAGGGGTAAGTTTTTTTACACAGAGAGTAGTGGGTGCCTGGAACGCGCTGCTGGCAGAGGTTGTGGGAGCAGATTAGGGACATTTAAGAGACTCTTAGAGAGACACATGAATGATAGAGAAATGGAGGACTATGTGAGAGGGAAGGGTTAGATAGATCTTAGAGGAGGATAAAACGTTGGCACTTTGTGGGTCGAAGGGCCTGTACTGTGCTGTAATGTTTTATGTTCTAAAGTCCAGGTAATGTAATGGGATAATAGAACTCTGGATACTTTTCCGTCCCCTGACTCAAGGACTAAGTCTTCCTTACCCAGCTATGGCTGAAATCTAATAATTTCCTAGGTCTTGGGATTTTCTTGATTCTCTGTGATTCTACAGATCAGATTGTAAACCTACAGAGATGCCCAGAGAGTGAAGACATCCTTTCAAGTGTTGAACTTCTGAGGTAGAAGCTATCTGTCTGAATTGATTTTTTAATGAATATTTAATCTCTCACATATTCTAGGTCTATCCATAAACAAGCTTCCATCTTTTTGGTGTCCTCAGAACATTCCAAAGCACATTAGAAATAAAGAATTACTTCTGAAGCATAGTTACTATTGTCATCAAGCAACACAGATAATTTTCCCACAATAAAATCCCACAAACTGCACTGAGGTGAATAAATTAAATAGTTTGCTTTTGAAGGTGGTATTGTGCCCATGAAGTCAGGAGAATTCTCTTATACATTGTCTCATGGAATCTTATATATCCACCTAAAGTATCTTATTCTAAAGATAAGCAATTGCAAAACTTTTCATTGGTGTCAAAAGTTATTCAAGTATGTGAAACCTATACTGCTGATATTTTCTACCTGATTTATTGTTTAAAATATCTCCATTCTTCCTTTCATTCATAATCAGTAATCTATATTTTATTGGGTTCAGAAATTCCTTTGCTATTATTACATAAACTACTTATTTGCAGTTACAAAAGGCCTCTACTCACGGGATCAAGTCCTGCAATCTTTCCAGAAATTCCAATTGAAAACTGATGGTGCCCACAGTAAGACCAAATAAAATTGTGTTATAATTCCTTTATTTGTTTTTAATAATGTTTAAAAAATGTAGTATGACTAACATAGAGCAAAGTTGCTTTTATGTGTTGAGATAATGTCAAATGCAACCAAATATCATATGGACCACAAGTGTTCACACTTTGTTGTTGAAGGAATCTTAACCCAAGTATGGAAGGTTAAGGTTAAGAGAATCAATATTCTGTTAATCATTGTCTCTTGGGTTTGTGTATAAGTTGGGGAACTGGTCTGTTTATACCTTCATGAACTTTTGTTAATGTGAATTGAGAGAAACTATATGAAGAATTAATGCATTAAAAAGGTGCAATGGATTTTGGTCTCATAGGTGAACAAAAGCTCTCAACCCATTCCTTAAACTTATGTTAACCAACAACCTCTCTGAGGTTTACACAGGGAATTGCTGCAATTAAAAAGCCATTCTGGCACGGCATCCCCTACAGTTGATCTGGGTCTGTTATGAACAGGGCATATATCCCATTGATCGGTTAGACAGAAGACTTATGAATGAGGTGCAGAGAACCTGAACCAGGAAGTGTCAGTTGGAATGATGAATTCAATACCAGATCCAGCAAGCAAAATAGAGGAAAAGAAAGACTGGATTAAGACAGAGAGATGTAAAAATAGACACAAAGACTTTTTTTTATTTGTAATTATTTTAAAATCCCCAACAATATTTAAAATATAAGGTTTCATACCTGCAGTGATTAATTTTCAGTGCCAGAGAGGTTATTTGGCAATAATTCAGATTGAGCCCTATCATCTTTTCAGAAATTCCAATTGAAAACAGTACCCACAGTAATAACTTAGAATAACTTTAAAATAACTTAGCTATCCCTACATAACATATTAATAGTGTTAAGACAACATCATGTCAGTTTCTGCATAACAACTCCATTGCCAATAGCACAATCTCTCAGCTGTTGTTTAAAAATTCAAGTGTACTTGAGAAGATAAGCCCTTCTGAGAGTTTTGATATGTATATGGTTTTGTGAGTACATTAAACTCATACGCTTGCACTTATATAGCGAAAATATTGACAGGGTACTTACCATGGACACTGCTTCTGGAGTTCCAGGGTACTTTGCACAGGAATCTCCTGTTTTCTGTGCTTATCTGCAGAAATGTGAGTGATGCAAGTTTCTGCTTAGTTTTACAAGAATGAAAACCTGTATTTACACCTTTGACACAGTAAAATGAAACAAGGTGCTACAGAGGCTAGTGATCAAACAAAATTTGGCATCAAGCCAACAAAGCACTTGTTGGAGGAGATGATCAAAATCTCAGGCAAGCAGGTAGGTTTTAATAGGGGGCTTCAGAATGGAAAGAAACATTAGAATGTGGGAGATTTAAAAGGGGACAAGGCCATGGAGAGATTTGAAAACAAGAATGAGAATATTATGATTAAGGAGATTCTTAATTGGGAGCCAATTTAGGTCTGTGACAACAAGGCTGATGACTTGAGAACCAAAGACATTGGTGACAGGTTCACCAGTCTAGAGGCAGGAAGATTGGGAAGAAGTAGTCAAAGGGGTAGTGGAGATACCAAAGAGAATGGGAAAGAGGGAGAAGAAAAGGTAAGTTTGGAGAAAGATGGAGGAGGAGCCTACATTAATGGGCTTCCAGTGAGATTAGAGGAAGAAGGGACATTAATGTACTGCCAAGAGTCTGAGAGAGAAGGTTCATCCAAGTAGACAAGGAGCAGGGACAGGAGGGGGCATTGGTGAATGGTGCCAGAAAGATGATGGATTAGCAGGTATTGATGGTGGGAATTGAGGATAGAAAAGGTAACATGATTAGGGAAAAGGGAAGGATTGAGGAGGAAGAAGAGTTCTATTGATATGGTACAAATGGAGAAGATTGTTGTTTGTAGGTGGAGGAGATTTGTGAAGGACATGCAAAGGGTAACGTGAAGGAGATTTAGGTTCAGTGAAGCATCATCATTGGGAGCCATAGTAGGGAAAGTTTAATAGTTCAGCCATTTAGCAAGGTAACTTGGAATTCAGGGGGCAGTAGAAAGTACACTTCCAGGCCCATGAATAATACTGGAAAGGCTCTGGTAAACAAAAGACTAGGCTGGCATTCTAGTGCCAATCAGCAGAGTAACTCCTTGGTAATGGGTGTCATCTGTCCCATGTGAATGAAACTGAGGCCTCACCTGCTCTCTCATGTTCATGTAAAGATCCATGGCATTAGATTGATGAAGAATGATGGAGTTATGGCCATATTGATCCTGCAACCAATAAATAAAAACAGATTTACAGGTCATTGTTTAATTGCTATTTGTCTGAGCAAGTTATGCACATGTTGGTTGTTGCATTTCCCCTGTTGCAACAGTAACCTCTTCAATAAGTAGAATATTGGCTCCAGTGTGCTATGGGACATAATGAAGTTATAAATGAGGACATTTGAAAATGTCTTTCCTTTTTCTTTGTTAACCTGTTAGGGGGCAGTCTTGCCTGCCCTAGCAATCAGGTTTCCTGACCCTGGTAGATCTGACCAAGCAGCATTAAATTTGAAATAAAGAAACAAACTTGAAGTGCACAAACTCATTGTAACTTAGAAAATAGAACATAGAACAGTGCAGCACAGGAATAGGCCCTTTGGCCCACAATGTTGTGCTGAACTAATTAAACTAATGACACCTAATCCCTTCTGTCTGCAATGATCCATATCGCTCCATTCTCTGCATATTCATGTGGCTATCTAAGGGCCTCTTAAATGCCTCTATCGTATCTGCCTCCACCACCACATTATAACTTATAATGGACTTGCTCCTTGGAGGAGATTACTCATCTATGCTATTCCCACCTCCATTAAAGTAAAAGGTAGGCAAGCTCTAGACAGTTTGGATTCATATTTGATATAGTTTACTTTCATACCTGACCCAAATCCATTCATTTTGGAAGTTAAAATTGCCTCATTTTATCTACTTAAACTTGTAGATGATTTACTTTGAAAATGATGTCTGGATTTTGATAATGATTAAGATGGAATGTAATATTTATTCCCACTGTCTCCTAAATATTTACCTTGGAAATGGTATCCTGACCTTGATTTTGATTAATGTGAAATTCTTCTTCAAAACCTCTATCCAAAATCACTGCAGGTTCCAAGAAATGCAGAGCTCTTGGCAGGTAAAAAACAGAACATAACAAAGAATACGTTAACTATAAATGCCACCTGGAAAACAACATGTCATTTTCAATACACTTCTAAAAAAATAATGTTATAAGCTATCACAAAAAGAAACCTTTGGACTGGAGGTATTCAGTTAATGATCTGTGATGCTGGTTCCCAGATGCACGAACTTTGCCGACAACTACATTTTCTTAATCAACTGATTAAATAATACAAAGCATGGGTCAGTTGCTTTTATTGCATGATTTAAAAATATTAGCTCTAATCCTAATTCTTATTAATAACCACTTTAATTGACTTATACGTCCATATTTTATGCATGCTTTCCTGCTTAAATTGTCAGGTTTAAGATTTTCACTCATCTTCTAAATAAGATATGAATATATCCTGGCAGGAAAAAGAATATTTAATATTTTATTAAATAATCAGATATTCAATACAGGGATGTGAAGGAATATATTGGAGTCTGAATTGAGTTGAATCATTGTCTAATTTATTTCAGAGAAACTGAACAGTTTGCTTAAAAACTGTAGGCAACTCAAAGCTGTGAAGACCTAGTTTATTCTGTGATTAAGAATGAAGACCAGGAACTTTATCCAGGTTATAGTAAGTGGCTTAACAGTATGAAAATCTGTAAGAATTGTATTAATGTACAGTATACTGAATAAAATGTAGATGTATAGTTTGCTTACAGGGCTGGACAAGTTATATTTGTATATTCATATTTTAATATCGGATGATTCCAGTTTTTGTTGCTGTGTGCATCAGTGCAGCTATGTGTGTCATTCTTGGAGGTGATGACTTCCTATGTCCAAGATTCATCTCAAGAATTACTTCAACAACCATGCTTGACCCACTTCCCTACCTCTTTGCAGCATTGTTCACAAGGATGGAGTCAGTATTCAGATGATTGCTGATCACTTTATCTTTACATTTCCTTTGACCCCACCATTACCCACCACCTTCCTGCTGTCACACTGCCTGCCTGACTCACAGCCTCCTGCAGCTGAACTTTGGGAAAATCAAAGCCATCATTGTTGGCCCAGTTACAAAATCTATGCTTTTGATCCTGGTTCCAATCCCCTTTCCAACCATTCACTCAGAATGAAGTAAGCTTGCAATAGTATCCTTTTCATCACTGAGTTAGACTTCAAACACCTGCTTATTACTGAGTCTATTCATTTCTATCTCCATAACTTTTCTAGCCTATTTCTCTCTCTTTTGGAACTTCTGAGTTTAAATAGGATAAAAGCTTGATTAAGGCTTTCCTTAAGTCACTGAAAGTTCCGAAATTCAATAAATCCTCATTGGTCTCCCGTGTGCCATCCTTCATAAACAATGGGATGCAGCAGCCTATATCATGTTCTATTCACACATCACTTTCCTCTGCCCTGATCTTCTTCCAACCCTATCTCTTTGGTGTTCCCAACGTCACTTCATGGGGTTGCTGAGAAAGTAAAGCCATTGTATAAGTTTCTCCCATTACCTTCTCCTGATAAGGATTTGCAGATAGTTGGTAAGCTTTAGTTTCTACCAAACTTTAGTTTCAAATAAAAGCAAAATATTGTGGATAGTAGTACTCTGAAATTAAAATCAGAAAATGCTGGAAATAACAGATCAGGCAGTTGAGATCAGCCAAGGAAGAAGCAGAGCTAACGTTTCACTTCAATGATGTTACATAAGGCACATTATGTTGTACATGCATTACCACAGACAGTGCGTTGAAGGCTTATAGTGACTGAATAAATCAAGTGCTTGCCATATACTTTGGAACCCAAAAGTGGTTTAGAAATTCATCCATGAAATGAGATGAAATGAAATTAGTCTCAGTACATTTTCATCTCCCTCAAAATTGATTCCATTGACTTCAATTGCGTGAGTTTTGGAGGCAGAGTACAATGTGCTTTTAGTAGTATTGAACAGAGATTGATTTTTAGGCATATATTCTTCAGCTTCCCTATTTTGTTACTGACAGTAATAAAACAGTGGTCATGAATACCATATATTAATTGTAAGGGCTGTTACTTCCTGATCAGGCTATGCTCTGAGCCATTTAAGAATTTTTAAGTAGTGAGAAAACTTGCAACTATATCCTAAGGGAGGTTCATTTTACTCACAGTTTTATTAAGAAGTGTTGTGTTATGCCAATAGTAATGTTTGATATCAATCCTAACCATCAGTTATATGTTAATTAAAATGGTTTACATGCCATTTGAGCATATCAACACTACTATTGTTGATTTTGCAGGATATTTGCTACCTGTTTGGAAATCTAATTCTGCATTGTTTTGAACAAAACAGAATTCCTCCTTGGTGACAGTCAGATTGAAACATGAATTCAAGCAGACAAAATTACAGTTGAGGCACTGATTGATCCAAACAATGATTCCCAAAAATTCAATAAATTTAATTTCAGAACAGTTTTCTGCATTTTATGTGAAATTTTGCAGGAACAAAATGTTATGGTTCAATTAAAGATATTAACAATAACTCTATACATGGCAGACTTCAACTTCTAAACAAACTGGCAGAACAAAGAGAATAAAAGGATTGGAGATGTTACACACTCTGAATTAAAGTTAGTAAATCTGATGTTATATCTGGTTGCATCACTCCTGATTTTTTATTTCCATTGAATTTTATTATTCTGTGACCAGAACTTGGAGGATCTGCCCCTGATACTGCATAGATTATCTTGTTGGATTTTCTCTTAAGTTTCTTCAAGAGTTTCACAGAGTGATGAATGCCCAGCTTTCAATGGCTTCATGACCTTCCCTCCATATTGGTGGCAGAGGGTTGATCACTTATACTGTAATTCCACAGTGTTCTGTTCCTTCAGAAGCTCCTTGAATAACAATGAAATTTGTACCCACATCCAGCAAAACCTGGGGAACATCCAGATCTGGGTTGACAACATTTATGTGTCAGGCAGTAACCAGCTCCACCAAAAGAGAATCAATACTTTTTTTGACATTCAGTGGTATTATATGGGGAATCCTGCACCATCAACATTTTGAGAGTCACCATTGACTGGAAAATTAACTAGACTGGTCACATAAATACTCTGGCTAAAACAGCAGGTCAGAGGATTGTTGTTCTGAGATGAGTGACTCAGGCTGTAATCTCCCAAACCTTTCTATCAACTACAAGGTACAAGTTAGGGCTACAATGGAACTTCCCACTTGCTGGGTGATTGCAGCTTCAGCAACTTTCAAATAACACAGTACCATTAAGAGGAATCAGATCATTTGATTTGTACGCCATGGGCCACCTTCAAGGTTCACTCCTTCCACTACCAAATTGTACTGCCTACAAAGCACAAAATAGCAACTTATTGAGGCTTCTTCAACAGCACCTGAAGCTCTCAAACTCTCTAGCCTGGAAGGGCAAGACAGCAGGGCCTCAAGAACCACACCATCATCAATTTCCTCTCAAAGCTACAGTTGGTCCTGACGTGGAAGCATGTTATAAATTCCTCAAAGCCACCTCAACCCCTTCTCTTTGCCATTTTACATGACCTCACTGATCCTATCATTTCCATCACTGTTCAGGCCATCACTGATCTCTTCCATTAATTGTTCTCTAAAACATCTTCTTTCCCTTTCCCACCCCTATTCCTTCTGTGTCTGTACCAATTCACCTGCATATTTACTTTCAACATAATAATTCTTTTAGCATTTGTCCCACCCCGCCCCCTCCCCCACCGGCCCAATCACCAGGACAATTTTGCTGCCATAAATCTGCTCAAACTACGATCTTGACTCCAGTTTTAATGCTCTTATACCTATTTGTTACGTACAGCAACAATAGAAACACAACGAGCCATTTTTAAATGTTAGAATGTATTTATTAATAACTACTTGTAATTATAAGAGAAGTAAAAACATTAGATATTAAACATTGACACCAAGATAAACTCAAAGTGTGTGTGTGTGGCAAGTTCCCAAACCCCCAGGTCTAGGAATAGTTCTCAAAGTTCAGTTCAGCGAATCATAAAGTAGAACGACGAGCAAAGGCTTCTGAAACCACAGTAAAATGTAGAGAGAATATAGAGATCAGCTTACGAACTCCACTAGTTCCACGATGGAACCTATATGACACCTCAATCACCAAAGAACTCTGTTGCTTTGTTCCAAAGTATCTGCCACACCGAGGTCACTCGATATGTGGCCGCCCACAGATATACCTGCTTTCCAGTACAGGTTAATGACAAAGTGGACTCCACAGATTGCTCCAAAAATCCACACATGGATTGTATAGTGACAGTCACAACTATTGTTCTTCATCCATAGATACAGAGACCGGCAGTCAGTGCCACCAACTCTCTCCCTCTCCCTCTCCCTCTCCCTCTCTCTCTCCCCCTTCGTCTCTCTGTGCAACTGCAGTTATAGTCCTTTTTTTCCATTTGCAGTGGTCAGATAAAACCACACACACACGCTACTACACTACTGTCCAGGTGCCTTAAAGGGACACTCACCAAGTAGCAACCTGGCTCGTAACATATTGAAACCATTACTCTCCATCAACCTGTTCGCTCTCACTAGTACAATTCTCATCTCTACTCCCTTAAACACAAAGCATGTATGTGGTTTAAAGGCTGCCTGATAATTTAGCCCTTCAGACCAGAATGTGGCTGGACCACATAACGTACTAACAACCTGTACCCTCATCTCCTAACTTCATTTCCATCTCTCTAACATCACTCAATTCTAATCATATCCCTTTTCACCTAATGCTGAAACTTCCATCCATGTCTTTGTACACTCCACTTTTGATCATTACATACCAGTCTGGACAGCCTCCCCCTCATACTACCCTCCATAAACCTGCCATCCTATATAGTTCCACCATTTCTTAACTGGTACCAAGACCTTTTCAACCATTGTCATTGTGTTCGCTGACCAACATTATGTCCGAGTTAAACAATCCCTCAATTTTAAAATCTCGTCTTTCTTTTCAAGTGCCTCCATGGACTCAACCCTGTCATTCTCCCTAATCTCCTCCTGCCCAATACCACTCAATTCTGTACATCTACAATTCTGACACCTTACCTTTGCTAAATTTAATTGCTTCATCATTGGTGGCATTGCTTCGAGCTTTGATATTCTAAAATTCTTTACCCTGAACCTCTCCAGCTTTCTATTTCTGTTGTCATTTAAGATGTTCCTTAAAATTTTCTTCTATTAAAAAGCACTTGGTTGACTTAACTAAAATCTCTTCCAGTGCCATATTATGTATGCTAACATGCCCGAGATGCACCTTTGCTATATTAAAGGCACTCTATAAATGCAAATTGTTGTTGCTTTGTCATTAACTGATCAACTTTCTGGATCCCACAGCACTGTGGAAAGACCTTCATCACACAGGCTTTGCAAGATCATGAAGATGTCTCACCATCACTGCCTGAAGGAAATGTAGCAATGGGGAATAAATTCTAACCTTCCTAGTAATGTTAATTATAAGAATTTTTTTAATTGCTTGTCAAGAGTTTTCACCTTGACAGCACTTAGCTGGATACAAACCATGTTTAAAAATATGCTGGTTATAAGAAGTGTTTTGTTTTCCTGGAGTTTCCAATAAAATGTATTGCATAATACCAAATATAAAATATACATTAGCACAACCAAGTAATGTTTTAGAATATAATATCTTTGAAATTTTTCTCATTTAAAATATTTCTTGATGTACTGTATTTAAGAAAGGTAGCATGATGCAGTTTTATTAATACTAAGAGTGAATTTATCATGAAACTTGTTTTTTTTAATGAATGTTAGTTCCCCCTGAGAGTAAATGAGTTAATAAAAAGACTTCAAAAATCCATACAAACCCATTTGCCAATATACAGTGACATACAGTGGTAGGTTCCACAGCAAATTACAAAAAAAAAGCTAATTTTTGGAAGTGAATTTTAGTGGTGAACTTTCCTCAAAACTTAATTTTAAGAGACTTCTCAAAGACCTGCAAAAAATTAGCAGTATCATTGTTTGCACTAGATGTAACTAACACTTGAAATCCCTTCAACTTTTGTACTGACTTGGTCAATATTGAGCAACTTATGTTGGAAAAAATACAATAATACTTAGCAGAAGCTTCTGCACTGTGTGTGGAGAATAAACAGCAGCTTCAGACAGTTTGACCAGTATTCCACTGTGGAGCTGATTGCATTTCTGTCCAGCTTGATTTTCCTTGATATGTTCTTCTTCGAAAATAATGCAGAATTTAAATTATTTGTGTAAATGTACATAACATTCATGCACTTCTAGAATCTAAGATGATTTCTTGTCATGGCTCTACCTTTACTTGTTGACTTGCTTTTTAAAGAAATTTGGTAACAGTTTGGCCTATTTGCAGCTTGGTGCAGCAAATTTAAATGGACATGAATTAGGCAATATATTTAGGGGAGATCCATTTGAATATTTAAAGTTTTTGTTATTATCTAACCATTTTTTATCTAAAAGGCTATCTTTCAAGCAATTGCTTCCAAAGAAAGCAAAAGCTGAGGTAACAGTTATGAAGTCAATGGTAATAATGGTTTGGCAAAGACTTGCAAACCTGTTTGGAAAAGTGGTTTTGACACAAAGTAAATTAATGTTTGGGAATTTATATTTCTTTAACTTTAAGCCAAAGATATTGTTGTGAAATACCCAAAATTTACTTAGCAAGAGAGTTATAAACACAATACAGGTTGGATGAAAGGTAAGGAAAAAAGGAACAGGCTACACATCCCATCATCTGCTCCACCATTCAGCTTCAAACCTGATCTTCTATCCCAACTTCACTGCATTAACTGATCCTCATATTCTTTCATTTCCAAGGTTTCCAAATATCTATCAATCTCAACCTTAAATATACTCAATAACTGAACATCTACAATCCTCTCAGTTAAAAATTCCAAACATTCTGAGGCATCTGAATGAAAAAAATTCTAACAAAATATCCTACATTTCCAACCATTTATCCTGTGACTATATTCCCTAGTTCTAGATTCTCCAGCCAAGAGAAATAATTTCTCAGTATCCCTTCTCACAAGCCCCTCGACAATAAATGAAGTCACCAATTATTCTTCTAAATTCAAGAGAACATAGGTATTATTCATCTCAATCAGAATCAGAGTCTGGTTTATTATCATTGACGTATGTCGTGAAATTTGTTGTTTTGTGGCAGCAGTACAGTGTAAGACATAAAAATTACTATATGTCACAAAAATAAATAAATAGTGGAAAAGAGGAACAACAAGGTAGTGTTCATGGGTTCATGGACCATTCAGAAACCTGACGGCGGAGGGAAAGAACTTGTTCCTGAAACATTGAGTGTGGGTCTTCAGGCTCCTATACCTCCTCACCAATGGTAGTAGCGTAAAGAGGGCATGTCCCAGTTGATGATGGTCCTTAATGATGGACCTTAAAGCTCTGTCTACCCAAGAATCAATTTAGTAAACCTTCCTTGCACTACCTCCAAGGTAAGTATTTCTTTCCTGTGTAGAAGACCAAAACTTCCATGGGAAATCTGTACAAAGCCATGTATTTTGTAATTCTAACCATATGTAAAAGTATGATATGATCTAGATGGCAAAACTAAGATCCTAAAATGTGTAGAATTCATAATGATGTAGGGCTTAGTGTCATGGGTATTTTTCTAGTTCCTTGTTGTTATTCATGTTTACTCTGTGAGTTCTCAACCATTAACAAGGCTCACAACAGAGCATACAGACTGATACATGTGAGACATGAAGAGCTCAAACAAGGTGTGAGCAGTTTCTTTAAATAAGTCTGTTATACTGTCCCTGCCACAGCCATATACACATCATGTATACAACACTACATGTCACAACAGTGTCATTTGCTCTTCTTCTGCCATTAGCTTTTAGTACATCTATTACTGCTCTTGGTTTACAATGGATCAGTTTGTCATATATACATGAGATTGGTGCACTCTAAAATGCCCATGTATGAATTCTTAATTTTATCTTCATATTGTTCCAATGACTTCTTTAAACCAAATTGCTGAATGTTTGTCCAATTCATCCTCAACTCTTCCAGCCAATCTCCTTCTAGCAGGTATGGTCTATTTGTATGATTATCGATGACAGTTGGTAATGTTGTCTTTGCCCAGCGTAGAGGTCTACACATTCCATTTGCACTCATTTGTTCATTAGAATATGTCCTCAACTTTAATGTGCTTCTTGCTGATGGCACCATATTAAACATCTGGTGAAGTATCCCTTCCTCCCTTTTCCATGGTCTTTGGTTGTCTTTGTATTCAGATCCATGTCTTCAATTTTTGACCTCACCTCTAGATGAATACACTTTTTTTTAAAACGAACTCTATCCTTTTCTCATTTGGCTCAATGTAATGTAAACCTTCCCTCTGTGATTTACTTCCGAATTCTTTCCTTTCCATTAAGGGTTGTAGAATCAGCCAGCTCCATCACGGGCACAGCCCTCCCCGCCATTGAAGTCATCTTCTAGAGGTGGTGCCTCAAGGAGGCACATCCATCATTAAGGACCCTCACCATCCAGGAAATGTCCTCTTCACGTTACTACCATCGGGGAGGAGGTACAGGAGCCTGAAGACCCACACTCAATGTTTCAGGAACAGCTATTTCCCCTCCGCCATCAGATTTCTGAATGGTCCATGAACCCATGAACACTACCTCATTATTCCTCTTTTCCATTATTTTTGTAACGTATGGTAATTTTTATGTCTTACACTGTACTGCTGCCGCAAAACAACAAATTTCATGACGTATGTCAGTGATAATAAACCTGATTCTGAGCTGCCACTTAATTATAACTGCTTTGGCCTGCTATACTCTGCCTAGTCCTGCGTATAGAAGCTACGTTCCCTTGCTTTCCATAATTAAAGACCAATTGACACCCTGAACTTGTGTTGACTGATTCCTCCTGGAATAATAGCAGAGTTTCTCACCAGCCTATTTTTATGCTGCAGGCTCAATATCAGAGCTGTTTCCATTGCTCCTGCCATTGAGCGATATGCACTATTAATTCTAATGTTCGGTGCCAGCTAAAATCTTCCTTTTTTTTAAATCTATTCCCATTGAAATAGCTATCCTATGTGCTCATTTGAACTTTACAATCTGCATGCATATTAATTTGGACTGAACATACTCATCAGATAGTCATGAAGTGTGAAATCCAAGTACCACTGAAGTCACAATGCTGCAAAAAATTGTTGGAACAATGTGAAATCATTAACCATCTCTCCTAATTAGAAGTTCCAAACATATAACACCTCACAACCTCCAAAAGCACTTGGTTGAAATGGTTTTGCAGCTTTTCTAATTCTTCTTTTAGTTGGCTGTTGATCGCAAGTAGTTTTGCCAATGTTGCATTGATATCTAGCCCAAACAAGATCACCTATTTGCATTTATATGTGCTGTCATTCTGAACATTCATATCCTCACCCTTTTCCTCAGTGATGTTATTCATCCTAAAAAAGACATTTCCATCTATTCAATGTATGAATTGAAAGATTCCCATGCTTTGTTATAACAGCAGAGATTTCCAGCAAAATCATTGTGGGGTTAGAGTGCCATTTGATGCCTGCCTTCTACTAAGTTATTGGGTTTGTCTTTTTATCGACAAGTTTTTGCAGATGCTACCTTTTTTTGTCTGTGCCTGTCACAATTCATCTTGAGGTACTCAAACCCAACCCACCAATATAGTCATGTTATCCAACATCCTCAATGACTTCAACATTTTCAATGTAATGGCATGTCACCTGTGCAAGATATTTTAAGCCTCTTTATTAACAAGATAGCTGATATTGATATCAAGTTAATGAGAAATGCCTCCAGCTGTTTCAACAGTCATGCTAACAAATAGTTTGTTTTGCAGTTTTGTTCACTTGTTTTCTCACTCTCCATTACTTTATGTTTTATTCACTTATTCTCTTGCTGATCAACTCAGTCATCCATTTTCTGTTTCATGAAAAAAGATTTCCAACAATTCCAACTCCTCTAAAAGTTCTATCAGTACTGGGTCTGCACAGAAAGCAGCCTGTTTCAGTGAACTCCACCCTAAAAATTGTACACAAGGAAATTTTGATTAAGTAAATGCTTCTGTGTAATACACCGTACTTAGTAAGTTACTATACCCACACAACGTCGACTTTGTTTTAATTGCCACTTTTGCCAAAAGTTATTGCATTTGATCCTCCCTACGTAGAGCCACCTCATTTAAACATTGGTGATACTTTCATACATATTAAGCCAAGCTTTGCCAACGTTTGAAGATAAGTGAACACCTACTATTGCACATTATGCCAATATGACAATTTTGCTTCAAAATATTATTATGCATTTGAACACAATTGGCATATTATTGGACAGAATGCTTGCTTTCTATTTGCTATGCTGAGGTACATTTTTACCTGGTGTGTAATTTACTTAACGATATTGAAGGCAGTAACATGCAGAGTGTTAAACCAAAACAATTTAGTAAAGAGGATAATCCTCATCGTTTTTCAAACTGTTGCAGTAGAATCAGTTTGATTGAAAGCAGCACAAAATTCTCCCTGCAGATCACTTTCCCGGCAATAATAAAATTTAGACAGAATGTGTTTATCTTATTTAAATAATTGACGCTTGAGGAATATTTATATTTAGAACTTACAAAGTTGCCAAAACAGTCACCAAACCGGAGGAGTGGAAATATTTCAGAATTCAGCACAAAAAAGGAAAGCAGAATAGAGAGTACTCATCCAAAAAACATTAAAAAAGCAGTCTCTAAAGATTCTGTAGATGTGTAAAAAGGAAAAGATTAACTCATGTTAATGTTGGTCCTTGCAAACTGAGATAGGAAAAAAAATGATACTGGTGAATAATGTAACAGCAGAGAAATTAAACAAATATTATGTCTCTGTCTTCTTGGGAGAAGACACAGGAAATCTTCAAAATAGTGGAAGGCTTTATATCTGGAGTGAATGAGAAACTCAAAGAAATTAGCATTTGGAACAAAAAAGTTGCTGGTTAATTAATGGAACTGAAAGATTATAAATCTTTGGGACCTGGAAACCTGCTTCTCAAGGTTTTGAAAGTGGTGGCTTTGGAGGTAATGGATTCATTGGTTCCAAAATTCCACAGATTCATGAATAGTTCCAACTGATTGGAAAATAGCAAATGTAACTCTACCATTTAAGAAAGGAGGAAGAAAGAAAACAGTGAATTGCTGACCAATCAGCCTGATATAGTAGCAGGGGAAAATGCTGGAATCTATTATTCAGGAAGTGGTAACAAGGTACTTAGCAAATAATAAGTTTGGACAGAAATAGCATGGATTCTTGAAAGGGAGATCACATTCAACAAGTCTATCAAAGTCTTTCGAAATTATAACAAGCAGAGGAGATTAGGGTTGTTAATGTAGTGCATTTCGACATTGAGATGGCCTTTGGTAAGGTGCCACAGAAAAGGTTTTTAAACAAAATTAGGGTGCATGATATTAGGGTAATATACTGGAATGGATTGAGGATTAACCAATAGAAAACAAAGAGTGGGAAAACAAAGATAGAAAACAAAGGGTAGGAATAAACAGATTGGAAGGCTCTTACACGGGATGATGGAGGGATTGGAACTGAGACCCAAAGTGTTCTCAATCTATATCAATGATTTGGATGAAAATATCAAATGTAAGGTATCCAAATTTACCGAAAATACATTGGGAATGAGGTGAAGCAGCTACAGGGAGTTATGGACACGATAAATAGACAAAGCCAAAGGAGATGGATTATCATGTGGAAAAATTTGAAATCATTCACTTTGTAGACAAAATGGGAAATTAGAGTACCTTTTAAATGGTGAGAGGTATTGGTGTTCATAGGGAGCAGGATATCCGTGTATGCAAATAACTGATTTTAACATACAGATGCAGTAAGAAATTGGGAAGGCATATTGCATGTTGGCCTTTATTGCAAGAAGATTTGAGTACAATAGAAGTGTCTTGCTCCAATTATCTAGACCACATCTAGAAAATTGTGTACGGGTCTGGTCTCCCTACCTAAGGAAAGCTATACTTGCGAAAGGGAGAGTATAGCAAAGATTCCCACATTGATTCCTGGGATGGCAGGCTTGTTGGATGAGAAGAAACTAAACCTATATGCTGTAAGGTTTAGAAGAATGATTGAAACATATGAAACTCTTACAAGACTTGACAGAAGGGATGCAGAATAGCTGGGCTGTCTAAAGCTTAGAGTCTCAAAATAAAGGTTCAGCCATTCAGAACAGATTTAAGAAAAAATGTCTTCGCCCAGAGGATAGTGAAAATTTAGAACTTTCTTTCCAAGAAGGCTGCAGAGGCTCAGTCACTGAGTATATTCAAGATAGAGAATTAATAGAGTTTTGAATATTCAGGGAATTTAAGGGTATGGGATTAGAGCTGGAAAGTGGCACTGAGGAAAAGATCAGACACAATGTTACTGAATGGCAGCGCAGGCACAAAGGGCCGAATGTCCTGCTCCTGGTTCTATTTCCTACATTCTTATATCTCAGGTTCTTGGCTATATTTAGTTTATGTGAAACTTAACTTCACATTTTCTTCTGTTAAACCCCACTGAATTGTTACCGCTCAGGTACAGAAGATATACATTGAGCATCAGTGTATAACTTGATGTTGTTTTCGGAAGTTATAATCCAACTTTTGTTATTTGGAGTCTCTCAGCACAGAGGCTGCACCAAAAAAATCCTGAAATCACTGACCTTTAATTTTCTCTTTAATTTCTTCTCATATGAGGTTATCTTCTTTATACAGTACAGGAACTGTATTCAGGAACTGTACAGAAAAGGGAACGTCACATGGAAAAATATCTCATTAGATACCATATCACGCTTATACCTAGATTGGAAAACTGTGATATAGTTGCAAAGAGACATGACTGTTACACTTGATATCGCAAATGATTTAAGTTTTACTTCAGTTCAGTTTTAATGAAGCAAAATTTAACAAGATAATTATCTTCAAATTGCAATCAGTCAGGATGAAGTATGGAATAAGGTTCAGACAACTCTACCCACATGAAGTAGATGCAAATTTTTCATCATACAGTACCATCAGGAAGGTGATTAATTCAAATCCCCAGAGAATTATTATTTCAACCCCCTACCTCAGTGCCAAGCTGGATCAAGCCATTAAGCTGCAGAAAATACAGTACATCAAAGAGGAAGGTCATTTGGTCCATTGTGGCTGTGTTGGTATTGGTATTGGTTTATTATTGTCACTTGTACTGAGGTACAGTGAAAAACATGTCCTGTATACTGATCATACAGGTCAATTCATTACACAGTGCAGTTACATTGAGTTAGTACAGAGTGCATTGAGGTAGTACAGGTAAAAACAATAACAGTACAGAGTAAAGTGTCACAGCTACAGAGGAAGTGTAGTGCAGGTAGACAATAACGTGCGAGGTCACAAGGTAGATTGTGAGGTCAGAATCCATCTCATCGTATAAGGGAACTGTTCAATTGTCTTATCGCAGTGGGGTAGAAGCTGTCCTTAACTCTGGAGGTACATGACCTCAGGCTCCTGTATCTTCTACCTGATGGAAGAGGAGAGAAGAGAGAATGACCCAGGTGGGTGGGGTCTGTGCTGCCTCTTTGAAAGAGCAGTTGTACTTAGTCCTACATTCCCACTTTTTGTCCTGAGTCATTTAAGTTGCTCAGCCTCAGGTACCAAAATTCCTTTTTAAACTGTTAGAAATCAGCTTGTTCCACCTTTTCAGGTACAGCATTCCAGAAAAAAAATCCTTACATTTCCCCTTTAGAACACTTGCCAATTAAAGTTATCAACTCTGACTACTGACCCATTTACTGGAGGAAATAGTTTTACTGTCCACTTTCTCAAAGTCTTAGATCATCCCAGAATCAGAATCAGATTTATTATCACTGGCATATAACATGAAATTTGTTGTTTTGTGGCAGCAGTACAGTGCAAAGACATAAAAATCCATAAATTTCAAAAATAAATAAATAGTGTAAAAAAAGGAATAATGAGGTAGTGTTCATGGGTTCACGCATCATTCAGAAATCTGATGGTGGAGGGGAAGAAGCTGTTCCTGAATCATTGAGTTTGAGTCAGCTGGACAACTTCTATTTGATCAACTTTAAACATCCTGTTTCCAAGGGGAAGAGCCCTAGCATTTCCAACCACTCCAACATCTCCTCACAAGGCAGTCCAACGCCCATAGTAATCTCCTGATCTTTTTGTAAGAGTTCACAAAAATAGTTTACCAACGATGTTGAAGTTTTGCAAATTGATATCTGGGATACACAAGAATTTACTGTTTTTTTTTGGAGATTGGACAGTGTTGTAGTTGTAATAGCATTCTCATGGACATTGCAGAGGAAGTGGAGACACCGTCTCCTGTAAATCCTGCTGAGAGGCAAGGCAATGGAAGAAATTGGATTTCTATATTCCTTTCTTGGAAGTAAGCATGTGTAATAGTAACAGAATGTACTTAAGTCCAGGAGGACGTACTGTGTGATCAGCCGGTCTTGGCAACCCTCATGATTTAGAATAAGACCCTGCATCTATGCCAGGGTATTGCTGATTGAATGAAAAGCCACTGGGGAGAGAATGTCATCTGCTTTGCATTAACGCACTGATTCTTATGGCTGCTTTCCACTGCATCTAACTTTCGGGAATAGGTTACGTTGAACATGTTTATCCCCCATCACTTCACAACGATAAATGTATGGGTCTGGATTTTGCAGTCAGCAATAAACTGCACCAGCTGTTCACTATACTTGCATTGACCTATATTCTTACTGTAGTGTTTGCACTGGTACCTCCTTGTGATGTGTAAGCCATTGGCACAGTGCCCTCAACAAACAATCTGTAGCCCCCGTGACTAGGACAACATCTCCAGTATATAGTAGGTACAAAATGGTGTCTATGATTGGGTGCTGAGCTGCAATGCCAGCTTAGTCTCCTTTTAGACTGATACACATGTTGATGAAGGAGTTTGGAATAGCTGCCTGTAGCATCATTAAAGATGTTTGCTACTTAAGTTGTTTGCCAGCACTCACTTAGGACTTACATTTAGCAACTAACATTTGAATTAATGCCTGTTTCTAACAGAATCATCTGACACAGAATAAACAAGTTATTGGTGAAGATTTTGGACATTACTTAAGGCTTTATCCAATTTTCATCTTTTGCTAGAGATTTGAAGAGGGCTTTGGAACACATTGGGAGACTTTCCAGGATAAAAACAGAAAATGCTGGAAACACTCAGCAGATCACGCCACATCTATGGGAAGAAAACAAAGCTAATGCTTCAGGTCAAAAGACCCTTTGTCAGAACTCATCAGATTTTCACTGCCTTTCTAAGATAGTTTTGTTTAACTTTAGCAATACCATACTCATTCCTGAAAATCTCTAAAAAAAATTATCTGAAAAAGAATAAATGCAGTGTTACTCTTATCTTAAAGATAAACCAAGAGAAAGGAAGTGCTGGCCCTTGGGTATTTGGTAGGATTATCTCTTCTCTACAGAACTTCAACAAGGCTTTATCAAATAAACTTTCACACTAACCCACATCTTCATTTAGTTTAAGGTGTAGCCTAAACCAGGAGAGAGAGCTGGAGAGGTACATTGAGGGAATTCCATTTCCAGAAGATATTTGATACGGTGCCATATAAAAGATGGGTGCACAGCCACATAAAAGATGGGTGCACAGTAGTGTAGCGGTTAACATAACACTATTGCAGTACCAGCGATCCGGGTTCAATTCTGGCCGCTGTTTGTAAGGAGTTTGTATGGTCTCCCATGTCTGCATGGGTTTCCTCCAGGTGCTCCAGTTTCCTCCCACATTCCAAAGGTGTACGGGTTAGGAAGTTGTGGACATGCTATGTTGGCACCGGAAGCGTGGCAACACTTGCGTACTGCCCCCAGAACACTCTATGCAAAAGATGCATTTCACTGTGTGTTACGATCTACATGTGACTAATAAAGATTACAAAAGATTGGGGAAAGTGTATGAAAACAGACTGAAAACTGGTTATCACATAGAAGATGGAATAAATGGATCTTTTTCAGACTGGAAAGACCTAACCAGTGGAATGCCCCAAGGATTGGTCTTTGGCACTCAATTATTTACTATCTTTTTGACTTGGAGATGGGGATGGGGGGGGGGGGGGGGGGGGGGGGGAGAGGCAGATTGTAAGGCCTCAAGTTTGCTGATGGCACAAAAATAGGTGGGAGAACATGCTGTGATGAGGATATTTTGACTGCAACAGGATCTGGATAGGTTGAGTGAATGGGCAAAAAGTAGGCAAATAGAGTTTAATGTGGGTAAGTGCGAGGTCACGCACTTCAGTGAGAGGAATCAAAAGACAGACTATCATCTAGATAGAGATACTGAAAATGAAAAGAGTACAGAGAGATCTGGGCATTCTTGTACATGAAACAGAAAAGGTCAGCATGCAATGGCAGCAAGTAATTAAGAAAGCAAATGGCATTTGACCTTTATTTCTACAAGGTTGGAGCTTAAAAATGGGGAATATTGTTACAATTGTACAGAGTGTTGGTGAGGCCACACCTGGAATACTGTGTGCAGTTTTTGTCCTTTTATTTAATATATTATTTTATGGCATTTCTCCTCTGAAGGTTGGTGAATTTTTGAAGTTCTTTATCTTGGAGGTCTGTGGAAGCTAGATCACTGGAGGTATTTAAAGAGGAGGCAGATAATTTTATTGTAAGACTGAAGAATTGATGGCAATGGGGAAATGACGCAGAGGCCCAGGGCAGATCAGGCGTGATCACACTGAATGATAAGACAGGCCGAGGCAGCCAAGTGGCCTAGTCCTTCTCCGTCCTTTCATGTGTGTATTTTTGCTTGCTTGTGAAACACCAGTGACCCATGTCCAACAGTTCTAAAAGGAACCATCAGTTTTCAGCCATTCCCAGGTGAGTAAATTCTGAACTTCCACAGATTCAGGTATGCGGAGTAACTGGTACAGGACATAAACGTGAGTTTCCAGCCTGTTCATGAGATGAGGAAAGGTAAGCAAGTAAATTCAGGTATTTATTTGTTTACTTAGAGTCATAGAATTATACAGCATGGAAACAGACCCTTTGTCCCATCTCCTCTATGCCTTCCTTAGGCCCATTTGCCTGCATTTGGCCCATATCCTTCTAAACCTTTGCTATCCATGAACCTGTCCAAATGTCTTTTAAACATTGTAATTGTCCCCGCTTCTACCACTTTCTCTGGCAGCTCATTCCATATACCCATCACTGTATTTTCTTATTTTGTGTTCTTAATGTTTAATTTAGTTCTTCTTTAATTTTCATTTTTTTCTAATTATTTATTGAAATCTTAACTTTTTTTTAACTATCTCTGAATGTCTTGGGTATTTAAGGGCTATCACTAAACCCTGACCAGTTTTGACAAGAGGTGAGGTTTTGCTCCCAAACTTTGCACCCAGACACGGCATTCTGGGGCCAGGACATCAGGGGTCTGCTGTCGGGAGCCTTGTCACTGCTCAAACCTCATTAGATGCTCCCTTTGTTGTGAGAGGCAGCTCATTCAGTCCTCTCTATGCAGTCCAGATAAGTGCTGACAGGTGGAACCACTGGCAGCATGCTGAATTCTCTCCATTTCGACCCTTTATATTTCAAATTAGAAAGGGAATTGTTTGTGAAGCACTTTGTACTACATGAAAATGCAAAAGTTCCAATATAACTGCTAGTCTTTCATTTCTTTTACATGAAAAATAAATGGTTCAATAAGATAGTACTCTCCATTTTGAAGATAATTGGATTGAATGAGAGGCTCTCCAAAATTTTCTCCAGAAAGAAACACATGATAGCACTCAGATGACTTTGAATTCGCCCAAATTGTCAACATCAATACCAAGGAGTCCAACAACAAGATTTATGTAGCTGGTCCAAAGCCCAGAATGATCATAGCCCTGAGTGTCTGTCTCAGTGAAATACAAGGTTCCAAACATGGTTTATCAAAAGTATTTGACTTCTTGAAGATTTCATTTTGAGCTGTATGTTAAGCTGTACTTGGAACAATTGTAGAAGAGTGTTCGTTCTACTAAACTCATCTTTGCTGACTCTAAGCTAAATATTTCAATTGGGTTCCTTCAACAAATATGCTGGTAGAAACAAACTCCCACAAAATCGCCAAGTTGAAAAATTACAAAAAAAAGCTTCTCAGATTAATAATAGTTTCATTATGTGCAATGGGCACTCAGAAACAGTCAAAATAAACAAATCACAAGGCGAAGAGCCAATTGGATTGTCTTAACCATGAGTATTGAGAAGCAGCAGCGTATAATGCTCCTACCATCACATTAATCCAAATGGAATTGAAACTCATCAGTAAATTAACACCCCACTCTTGCTCCTCCCCCAACAAAGTATTGGATTTCATTCAATAAAGTAGGAAGAAACTGGATCTTCAATTCCTACTTGGTTTTTAATTTTGAATACAATGTTTTTTTCACTGTGGATTTGTTTATAACCATCTGTTGCTTCAAGTGGAAGATAAAGATTCTATGCCACTCTACAAAGAAGAGTATTATGTAATCCCTGGTGCCCTGGCCAATACCTATCGCTCACCCAATGTAAATGAAAATATGTTATCTGGTCATTATCACATTGCAGTTTGTGGGAGCTTGCTGTGTTCAACTTGGCGGGCACGTTTCATTACAATTGTAACTGCATTTTCAATTAACTTCATTGGCTGAAAGGGCTGTGAAAAGCATTATCTAAATGCCAACCTTTCTTTTCTTAAGTTAATTAATCATATTGTTTTACAGTACTCTCTGAATAACTTGAACCAAACTTTGTATTTTGTTGGTCTGGACTATAATAAGTAGAATATAACTGTGAAAATGAGATCAGGCTGCTTTCCAATTCTGCAACTGATATCAATGAAGTATGTTGCATTATAAACCTTGTTAGAAATGCTTTTGGCACAATAAAGACACCTGTTTTATTGCACCAGAAACATTTCTAACAGGGTTTATAATGCAACATACTTCATTGCTATCAGTTGCTGAGTTGCAATGGTTATTAGGTTTGCTGAATTGCCGCTGTAGTGGAATGATTTCTTTTTAAAATTCAGCCTTCGTGAATCAGATTATTTGCTATTGACTGATGCCCATAATTCCATCTCATCTTGAGAGTTTTGTACATATTCTTCATTTTTATGTGTTACTGTGCATTAAAGGTCAGGAAAATACCAGTTTCAAACCCTGGTGTGCATTGTTAGTTGGTCCTAACCAAGATGTGCTTATAGCATGAGAGAGAAATAAAGGACTGCAGATGCTGGAATCTAGATCAAAAACATGATGATGCTGGAGGAACTCGGCAGATCAGGCAGCATCTGTGGAAAAAAGCAGGCGGTCAACGTTTCAGGCCAGGACCCTTCTCCAGGGCTGAAGATAGGAAAAGGGGAAGCCCAATATATAGGAGGAAAAGCAGAGCAGTGATAGGTGGATGAAAGAGGGGAGGTGGGGTGGGCACAAGAAGGTGATAGGTAGATGCAGGTAAGAGATAGTGAGAGGCAGGTGCAGGGGACGAGGGGAGAACAGATCCACTGGGGGATGGGTCAAAGGTAGGGAGAGAGAGGGGGAAGAAAAGAGGCTAGGAGAGGGAAGGTGGGGGGAGGGGGGGATTACCTAAAGTGGGAGAATTCAATGTTCATGCCGTTAGGCTGCAAGGTTCCAAGATGGAAAATGAGGTGGTGTTCCTCCAGTTTGCACTTGGAATTCTCCTGGCAATGGAGGAGGACGAGGACCAACATATCAGTGATAGTTTGGGAGGGGGAGTTGAAGTGACTGGCAATGGGGAGATGCAGATCGCGGCTATGGACGGAGCACGGATGTTCTGCAAAACGGTCACCTCGTCTGCATTCGGTCTCACCAATGTAGAGGAGGCCACACTTGGAGCACCGAATGCAGTAGATGATATTAAGGGAGGTGCAGGTGAATCTCTGTCTCACCTGAAAGGACTGTTTGGGTCCCTGGATGGAGGTGATGGAGGTGGTGTAAGGGCAGGTGTTGCACCTATGGTGGGGGCAGTGGAAAGTTCCCGGGGGAGGAGTGGGATGGGTGGGTGGGGAGGAGTGAACTAGGGAGTTGCAGAAACAGCAGTCCCTGCAGAAGGCTGAAAGGAGGGGTAGATATGCTTGGTGGTGGGGTCCCATTGGAGATGGCGGAAGTGGCAGAGAATGATGTGTTGGATATGTAGGTTGGTGGGATGAAATGAGGACAAGAGGGACCCTATCCCTGTTGGGTCTGGGAGGGGTGTGGGTGAGACCAGAGGTGCGGGACATGGCAGAGATACAGGTGCAAGCTCTCTCGACCACATTTGGGGGGAACCCGGTTAAAAAAGAAGATGGACATCTCGGATGTCCTGGATTGGAAAGCCTTATCATGGGTGCAGATGCGGCAGAGGCGGAGAAATTGAGAAAAAGGGTTAGCATCCTTGCAAGAGACAGGGTGGGAGAAGCAGTAATCGAGGTAGCTGTGGGCATCAGTGGGTTTGTAGAAGATGTCGGTGGATAAGGAATCTCCTGAGATGGAAACAGAAAGATCAAGGAAGGAGAGAGAGGTGTCAGAGATAGTCCAAGTGAATTGGAAAGCTGAGTGGAAATTAGTGGCGAAATTTATGAAACTGTCGAATTCCGCATGGGTACAAGAATTATAGCATTACAGTTAGTAAAGCGCCATTGGGTAAGGAGAGTAAAATTCACCCAGGGTTCATACTTTTTAGTAACAAAGGTGATAATATATATCATGAATTTCCATAGATCCTAATTGTTAGAGAAGATACTAGGAATGCGTTGAAAATTTTAGGTTGGTCAGCCTTGAAAGGAGGCAAACAAAAGAGTATGTTATAGAGAAGTCTAAGGTATTTACAATATCACAAGAAATAGAAGAGTTCATGCAATACCACTTCAAATTTAAGCAAAACTATCAGAAAGGAAGACTTAGATCCAGATGAGTAAATTACAAGTTTAGAGTTGATGTCACATGCACTTCCTCACGCAGAATAATAAAAAGTTGGAAAGTCTTACAATTGCCAGTGAGCACAATACTCAAGGATCATTCAACAAGCAGTCAAATGTTGTGGATTTCTATGGAAGATGAATTATTTTCCTCAACTAGACATCCTCATTCTTTGTGCAAGTTTAAGTGACTGTAAAAGATAGGCCAGTTGGACTTATTTCTTTTGAAGAGACAGAGATGTCAGTTGATATTTTCAAGATCAGGAAAGGAAATGAAGAAGTAATCAAATCCAATTATTCTGTAAGGCGAAGGGTGTAAAGGGAAAGTTAAAGTCCAAGGCCTGGAAATTTGTCTATGCCATTGTTCCAGCCTTAGCAATCTCCCCAACATTCTTTAAAAAAATTCTAAGCAAGTCTGAAAATTCTGATTACTTTTAGCCTCCTTGTGTAGCACTACTCTGTTTCATCACCTGGTATTAGGGGGCAAATTTCTCAGATAGAAGTACCTTTTATCTCATCTCTAAGCACTACAAGTAGCCCTCAAAGGCCCAAAACACAATGCAACCAGGACTCTTATAGCCATGATAATGGGAGGGGAGATCACAGTCCTACAAGCTTCTGAAGATCACTACATGCAGGAGGCAGCCTCCTTGACTAAAGGACACTAATGGCAGGAAGTTGCCAGTGACGTAAAAGCATAGGTTCCCTCTATGAATCTCATCTTCCGCTTGGTCGTTTACAACCCAATGGTAAGAAAGGTGAATTTTCCAATTTCAGGTAGCTCACCCTCCCCCCCCCCCACCCCCAATATTCATCTCCCACACACACTCGCCCATCCACTTAGGTTTCTTCTCCTTTTGTTCACCTTTCCCATCCCCCACCCCTTTCCCTCCCACACCTGGTTCCAGCTGACCATCATCTTCCCCCTCATCTGATTCCACCTATCACCACTCGACAGTTTCATAAATTTCGCCACTAATTTCCACTCAGCTTTCCAATTCACTTGGACTATCTCTGACACCTCTCTCCTTCCTCGATCTTTCCATCTCAGGAGATTCCTTATCCACCGACATCTTCTACAAACCCACTGATGCCCACAGCTACCTCGATTACTGCTTCTCCCACCCTGTCTCTTGCAAGGATGCTAACCCTTTTTCTCAATTTCTCCGCCTCTGCCGCATCTGCACCCATGATGAGGCTTTCCAATCCAGGACATCCGAGGTGTCCATCTTCTTTTTTAACCGGGCTTCCCCCCAAATGTGGTCGAGAGAGCTTGCACCTGTATCTCTGCCATGTCCCGCACCTCTGGTCTCACCCACGCCCCTCCCAGCTTTGTCCCACCTCTCTCTCAGACTGCTATATACTAGCAACCTTTCCTTTTCCTTCACAGGCCTGATGCATCAACATAACTGAAACATCAACATACACCTTTTGCCTCCATGGATGCCGCTGAGTTCTTCCAGAGTTCTGTTTTTTACGCTCTATGAACGCCTGCACTTTTGGTAGCGGATATGCCCCTTCAAGATTTTAAAGCAAAAGCCACATTGACCAAAAATCAAAGATATCCCAGTCTAGTGGTTGAGCCTTTTTTGACTTCTCCCAATGTAGCAATGAGCAGCTAAGTGCTATACTGTATGTGGGATATAACAACAGAGACAGCCAAGTAGGGAGCCACAGCAGAAATGCCTGAGCCAGGATTGGTGGGTTAGGGACAGGGGTAGGCACCACACACCTCCAGTAGCAATTCAGTGGAGATATGTCCAGGAGTCAGATCCTCACATCTCACCAGCCCCTAACATCCTCCCAAAGAAGGAAGGCCATACCTTAACCATAAAGACATGAAGTCCTTTGATGAATATTCCATGCCTGGCATCAGTAGTGGCTCTTGAGAGCAGTTCAGATTAGGGTGAACCTTTCAGTTCATGCTTGAATATTCCTTTATCCTACTGTTAAAGCTTACTTTTCCAATTTAATTGATCCCTACCGTTCCAGTCTCACAACGGCAAGGTCAAACATGCATTGCACAAAACTGATGTCACTATCCAGAGAAACAAAGAACTTCAGATGCTGGAATCTAGATGAAAAACACAATGATGCTGCAGGAACTCAGCAGGCCAGGCAGCATCCATGGAGAAAAGCAGGCGGTCAATGTTTCGGGTCAGGACTCTTCTTCAGGACTGAAGATAGGAAAAGGGAAGCCCAATTTATAGGAGGGAAAAGCAGAGCAATGATGGGTGGACAAAAGAGGGGAGGCAGAGTGGGCACAAGGTGGTGATAGGTAGATGCGTGGTCACTATTCCTTGTGTAAGTCTGTCACATTCATTGGGCTACAATTCAATCTCACAATTACAAATGGAGGAGCTCGTCTATTTCCTCTTTCTAGTCAATTATGCAACATATAAAAAATATGATGCCATATTCAAGCTTCTAGACCGTAGTATCTTTTCCAGTGCTGATGTCCCAGCTGCCCTATTGTTTTCAGTACACCATTGTCAGTTTACGTTTCCAGAAACTTTGTGGGAATAAAATATTTAAAACCAAAACATGTACGAGCAACTCAAATGCCATTTGCTTTTCTGTTCTTGTGCAATCTGCTATGATGATCTTCAAGAACAGAAGTGAAATCATGATAAATTTTGAGAAAGGTAATATCTTCTCAATACATGTTCAACAGATGCTGTATAAAAATAATAGTCTCCTGCCTGAACTGATGGAACAGTTATTTTAAAATGCTAGATTCACTAAGTCACTAAGGGAAGTAGCGAAAGTCTTCTATTAGGCACCTACTGCCTTCAAAACTGATGGGTTATTTGAAACAAGAGTCTTTCTTTCAAACTGATGTCTGCAGTTGTGCATTAATAAATCATATTTCCTTTCAATTGCATTAAATGTTTGTAATTGGTTTTCTGGTATCTTGCAAGTTTAACTTCATTTCCCTTATCTTTTATGCAACAAAATGCCAGATACACAAATGTACTTGTATTGAATATTTGTGTTGAGTAAATCCATCACAACATGTGTCAAATGTGCAGAGCCAATGTCTCATGCTTACTTGATAACTTAGATACAACTTTCACGAAGCAGAAACAATTCACATCTGGAAACAAAATGTTTTAAAATAAAGCACTAAAAAGTTACTTCCTGCTGATTTTGGTGACTGTGATAACTTGGCCTCTACATTGAACTGATATTGGGGTGTACTATTTACAGTATATTTACTTTCTTTTCACTTCCCCAGCATTTGATTTCTATTCTGTCCTAAATAAGATATCTTTGCGTAGTGTGTTCTGGGGGCAGCCCGCAAGTGTCGCCACACTTCCAGTGCCAACGTAGCATGCCCACAACTTCCTAACCCATACATCTTTGGAATGTGGGAGGAAACCGGAGCACCTGGAGGAAACCCATGCAGACACGGGGAGAACATGTTTTTTCCAGACAGCAGCCAGAATTGAACCCGGGTCGCTGGCGTTGTAATAGCATTACGCTAACCACTACACTACCGTGCCTGCCCACTACCGTAAACTCAGGCCAATTTAGCATCAAATTGGTTTCCTAGATTTATTAGGAAAGGGCTATGATTAACTTCATGTATTTTATAATAACGTGTTGCACACTGCTGCCTTAACAAAATGTGTGTCACCTGAAACAATGTAATGGAGGATCTATTGATTAGAGAAAAAAAATAAATTCAGTCCTTATTCTGCATATAGCCCTGTCAATTAAATACTACCCTAAATGATGTTATGGTTTATTGGATATCTTTTTGAAATAATAGAGGGTTCTGGTGAAACTGCACCTGGAATATTGTGTCTTGTAATAGAGGGAGTCCAATGAAAGTTCACCAGGCTAATTCCTGGTGTGCAGATATTCTCCTTTGAGGAAGCACTAAGCAGACTGAGCCTGTATTTTCATAAGTTTAGAAGAATGAGAGGCTGTATCATCAAAACATACAAAATTCACACAGGGCCAGATGTGAAGTTGATCTGATATGAAGGACCAGGGGTCAAAAGCTCAAGATAAAGGGTCATCCATTCAGGGCTGAGATGTGAAGAAATTTCTTCATGCACAGGATAGTGAATCTTTGGAATTCACTACCCCAGATGTCTGTGGAGGCTCAGTTGTTCATTATATTCAAGGCAGACATCAATAGTTTTGGCCAATTAGGGAAATCAAAGGACAGGCACAGTACATTAAATTAATTAAATTAAATTTTATTTACAACGTGGTAACAGGCCCTTCCGGCCCAACGAGTCCGCGCCGCCCATTTTAAACCCAAATTAACCTACCCATACGTCTTTGGAATGTGGGAGGAAACCGGAGCACCCGGAGGAAACCCACACAGACACGGGAGAATGTACAAACTCCTTACAGACAGCGATGGGAATCGAACCCCTATCGCTGGTGCTGTAATAGCATAGCACTAACTGTTATGCTACCGTGAAAGTGGTGTAGAAGTTAAAGATCAGGCATGATCTTCTTTAACAGCAGAGCAGCAGCAAGTGACAACATTGTCCATTCTCACTTTTATTTTCTATGTTATTCATTTTATTATTTATTCAGGGCTCTTCGTTAACATTGGATGAAAAAATGTTAACAAAAAGCAGCATAAGTAAGCTTGTGATCATAAAATCATACAAACATAGTCCAAAAAAATGTTTGTTTGATTTTATGATTTAGCCTATCATGCCTTCTGGTTTAGTTCCAAACACAGCTTTCTGCCTCTAACCATTCAAACTAATTGTCTTCAAGTGCATGTCCAATTGGCCTTTGGAACTTAAAGTGTGACCTGATCCCACCAGGTATTACAGGAAGCACATTTTAGGTTTCAACGAACCTTTGCTTGAAAAGTTTCTCTTCAAATCCTCTCTGGTTCTTCTGACAGCTGGCATTTTTTTAATATCCTCTAGTTATCAACCAACTTGCCTGTGGAAATAGTATCTCTCTATATTAAATCTCTTCATATCATTTAATACCTCATCCAGGTCTCTCCCTAACCTCCACAGAACTGAATGTCCTCTTCCCTGGTATCATCCTGCTAAACCATCTCTCTACCCTCTCCAAAGACTTAATGTCCTTCTTAAGTGTGATACTCACAGTTGAACATTAATATCTAGCTGAGGCTGAACTAGTGATTTTTAAAGATTCCGTTTGTTAAGAAAAGGCAAGTGTTCCATGCTACCTTATCAGCTTGGAGAGCAGCAGATCCTGGAATCTGGAGCAACAAACAATCTGCTGGAGGAACTATTTGGAGGGGGCGGGGGGAGGTGGTAAATGAAACTGTTGATATTTTAGGTTGAAACCCTGACCCAAAACATCAACAGTTCCTTTCCCCCGCAGATGTTGCTCAACAGACTGAGTTCCTCCAGCAGATTGTTTGTTGCTGCCTTATCAACTGGCCTTGCCACCTTCAAAGTTTTGTGAATAAGCCGTGCTTGTCACATACTATTACACCCTCAAAATGAAACCATTTAAATCAAAAAGTTTCTTCATGCTGGTTCTCCCTAGTGTATCATTTCATGCTTATCCACATTAGTTTGCATCTACCACATGTCTGTCCATTTTGCCATTCTGACTATATCCTTATGATGCTTTTTATCATCCTCTTCAGTATGTTGCTACATTTGTATTGTCCTCAGTCTTTGAAATAATAGTCTTCATATCCAAGTTGAAATCAAATAGATGGAGCAGGAAAAGGATGGTCCTCATAGTGACCCTTTCGGGAACCATTGCATACTTCTGTCCAGTTAGAAAATCATCCACTGCTCTGTCTCTCCTATCATTATGTACCCAAGGAACTACTATACCTATAATACCATGTACTTCTATTTTCTGATTAGGTCTGTGTGGGGCATCACAACCAAAGAGGATGAATTTAATGTTGCATTAACACTTAATAAAATATATTCTGAAAATTCAAATGAAGAAGCACTGCACCAGTTACATCTGCCATCCTTGTTACTTCATTAAATAATTCAATTGGACAGACCCAGTTTGCCTTCAATAAATGCATACTTGCTATTCTTTATTAACTCTTGCTTTTCCAAGTGAGAATTCATTTTTGTCATTGATCGTTGATAGTTTCCAGTTTTCCTATAGTTGCTGTTGAACTTCCTGCACAATAGCTAGCAGAGGCATCATTCTTTCTTTTTTTAAACATGCACGTAATATTTGCAATTATCCAGAGCTCTGGCATTTCTCTGTATTCAAGGATTAAAAGATTGTGTTCATAGCTTCTTCTAATCCATTCCGATGTTCCTCTGAAATCTAGGACCCTGCCCATCTGGAACCCATCTGGAATTTTATAAAGATGGAACATGGAACAATCAAAAACTAGAGCTTCCTAAGCAGCAAAGGAAATAGCAGTTAAAATAAAAGAGAACAAGGTCTATAACAAATGTCAGGTAAATGACAAAGATAGTAGAGAAATAGCAGAACACACAGTACAAAAGGATATTGAAAAAAAAGATATAAGGGCAATTAGTTATATAAACTTTGAGTGATTCAACTATTTAGTGCTTCATTTCTGTGTATTTTAACCACCAAATATTTCTACTCACTCTCCTCAAATAGAACATTAAATTAATCCTTGTTTCTCTTCTGTCTCCATTAAATTAATCCTCTTCGGTTGTGATGCAAAATTGTCATAATCATGTCTTCTGCCCCAAAAGATTTCATTTTTTAGTCTGTGATCAATACCATCATTTTTTTTATAATCTTTCAATTTTTTATATGTTGTTAGAAAATGTTAGAATTCCCTTTTGTGATACCTGCTCATTATTTCTCACTTTGTCTTTCTCTTCTCTTTCAGTTTCTCCAGTCTACTCTGCTGGTTTTCCACTGTATTCTGCAGCTGGTGTTTTGCTTTTTTTTAACATATATCTAACTTCTGACTGCTATTTCCTTGTAGTCTAACTAACTCTGCCTTAAAGATCTCATATTGTTAAGAAGATATTGTCCTGGTACATCTCAGTTAGTGTTAGATCCCTTTTCAAATGACCAAAACTCCCCCTATTTAGTAGGGTATTCACACTTCTGATTTCGCTCTGAGCTTTTCCACAGCAACCTTGAGATAATGAGCTCATTATTATCATTTTTTTCTCCCAGTGCACAATCCCACATGCCCAATTTCATTCACTAAATCCCAGTCTAGTCTTGGGATGCACACAGAGTGGTTAAAGTTTTTTTACATATATTTTAGTAATTATTCACTCTTCTCTCCTTTTACTCTTTGTATTCTCTCACTCTTTGTAAGGCTAATCAAACTCCTGACCATTCCTGCACAATTAATTTTATATTCACTAAAACCTGACTACAGATTGGCTGTTCTATCTCTTTCTGGTATTGCCAGTGGTACTCTCACACATGTATTTTAGGAGCACGTACATGCTCTCCTATAGTGCATCAAGTCACTGTTCATCCTGCTCATAGTGCCTGTGGGGAAAAATGTATCTTAACATTTAGACTTCTTGGCATGAGTGCATGTGCATTGGGAGTGAGGCATGTCAGGGACAAGGCAACATGTTTGATTTTAGGTTCTGGCAGTGAGTTAAAGATGGAGCATTGGCTCCACAGTTCTCTGATCCATGGTGGTTGAGCTTGTTTAATTTCACCCCCTGTAGTAAGATATGCTCATGAGGATTGTGTTGTTGAACAATATTTGGAGTGGTTAATTTGATATGGGTAAGCAAATATCCAATTTACTGAAGGAACTAATGTAAGAAGTATTACATTATAATTATTCTATCCAGTGAACTGTACCCATAACCAGGTTCACTGTAACTAGTAATCATTCCAAAGAATTTTAAAGTAGTCTTGATTATTTGTTTGAAGTAATATTCTACCTTGCACAAAACTTTATTGCTCAATATTATTATTAATTATTATTGTATGTCAAATTAAAATTTTAATGTATTATCAAAAGCTATGAGATGGAGAACTTTAAAGTGCATTAGTGCTTGATGTGCTCTGATAAAAGAGATTAATAGCCGACTGTGGAGCTTTACGGCTGTTGTGAGATGGTACTTCATTAAAAAATCTGTGACTATGATTCTTTCTATAAATCAATGATTCTTTTCTTTGGTCTCTGCTCCTAAGAGCATTTAAAATATACCAAATTGTCAATAACAATTGAGTAAACAAGATAGTAAGGAATTAGTTGCATGTATTAACCTGATGGTCATAGATTTCAGTCTTTCTTTTATTTATTTATTGAATGTGGACATCCCATATTTATTAATCAATATTTATTAGTCATCTCTACTTTCTCTTGAGATTTTTTCTGGTGAAAGCTCTTCAAGAGTGTTGTTGGCTAAAGAGTTTGAAAGCAACAACAATGGAAAAAAAGCAACACATTTCCAAATCTAAATGGTATGCAACTTTGAGGGAAGCAAGTAAATGACTATGTTCCATTGCACCTGTTCCCCTTGCCTTCTAGGTAGTGAAAGTCATAGATTTGTCAAAGTAACCTTTGCGAGTAACGACTATGAATTTTTTAGACAACACACACTGCAGCCCCTTTACTCTGATGGAAATGGAGATGAATGTTTAGAATGGTGAATGAGGTCCAGGTCCAGCAGGAAACATAGTTGGAAAGACTTTGGAGTCTCAGAAGGTGAGCCATTCTCAACAGGATACCCAGTTTCTGGGCAATGGCAATGTCCAGGATGTTACTGAAGGACTTGCTGATGGTAATGCCATTTAATGGCAAAGGAAAATAGTTACACCGTCCCTCATTACAGATAGAAATTTCTTCACGTTTTGTGATGTGAATGTTACCTGCCACATGTCAGCCCATGACTAAATGTTGACCTGACATGGACTATTCCATTTTCTGAGGTCAAGAATAGAAATGAATAATTGTACTGTTAAATGAATATAAGCAAAAATTGTCACTTATCACAGAAGGTTAATGTGAAGCAAATAAAAGTCTGCTGGAATATCGCACTGACGAACTGCAGCAATGATGCCCTTATGTCTGAGATGAAAGGCCTGTGCAACAACAACCACTTAATGCTAGTTGTGACTCTGAACAGTGGACAGCTTTTTACATCTCCCTTAACCAAACCAACTGCAGTTTTGTGCACCTTTCTTTCTGATATGATTTTGTTCCTTTGGCAGAATTAATAAAGTTGAATAAAAACATATTCAGCATCTGACAGCTGATTACAGAAAATTTTAGTAATGTCATGTTCATGGCTTGAACTATCCTATTTCCCTTTTCTGAGGAAAATGGCCATGTGAGGTAACAAAAGTGAAAGTATCAAACCAATGAATAATAATAATAAAAATTATAGTTACCATTCCAATTTGTGTTCAAATAGAACGTAATTTCTTGTGCCTAACTTCCCACCATTACAAAACTCGGTGCGTGCATCAGGATTTAATATCAAAATAAATAAGATTAATTGTACACCCATTTTTAAATGTTGATTATATTCCATATGTTATATGGAGGAGAACAGATTATTTCTGATCCATCATTCACAATAATGAAATATCTCTGTGGTTAATATTATTTTAGATCTTCAGTCAACAGCAGTAATAGAATAGAAGCAATGGTCACAGGAAGAATTGAAGAAAAGTCATATGCTGTTTACAAATATGAAGATAATTTGCTGATTTTTGCTTTTCCTCTTTGGATTACTGTATTTTAAACTTCTCTCAGCCAATCAGAATTCCTCCTTTATGAATGGTCAAGGTCAGCAAACAATGCAGATTGAAAGCAGAGTTAGTAAATTCACAAATACACAAGTACTCCGCTGAGCAGTGCCCCATGGAGCATTGATATGTTACAGCGCTCTTGATCCTCCACTTCAAGTACTCACAGGTGCGTACTTCCAGGTATATACTTTAAAATGGGCATCCATTCAGTCTTTGTGGGGCTGTGACACCCTGCTCTCCACTGGCACTTTTGCAGCAATAAATTGCCCATGGTTGAGTATGTTCAATTGCCCACACAGGAAGCCTCTCCACACATGGGTGATTCATGACTGGATTCATGTCAGATCCCTGGCATCCAGATGCCCAACAAAGCAATTCACATGAGCAGTGAGGGTGTGTATTTGCACCAGGTTCACAGCACTGTAGCACTGTCATGAACACATCTCTATATGTATAACATTACAATGACGTCTTTTGGTGCTGATTGGAATATTGTTGTGACAGAGCCTTGCAGAAAACATGCTAGTTGCCCACATACAGCCGTTTTACCATGCCATTCCAGCCTAGAAGAACCTCTAGGCCAAGATTCTTTGATACATTGCTGATAGATCTCCCGTGGCATTGGGCACAATGAGAGAATATATTAGCCTTTTTCTCCATCTGTGGTGTCTTTACATTGCTGCTTATTTCTGATTATCTCTTTCAGTTTTTTTCTGATAGGAGGCATGGAGAGACAAGGATGATATATAGTGATCTGCATGCTGTGTTTAGGATGAGGTTGATAAGAAACAATGTTTTAATGTTATAACTCCCATTCATCCTTAAACTATCCTCTTCTACAAGCCCCTATATTTTCCTCTTCCCACCAACCATTTCCATCTCTACCTCATCTCACTACAGTTTAATAATCACATCCCCTTCCTTTTCAACTGCTCATGCAACTAGTGTTCTTTCTCCTCTTTCTGATTCTGCTGATGTCAATTAACCATAACCCTTATAACCTTCTACTTCTACTCCTTATCCATTCTCGTTCTCCTTCCAAGGGATTAGGGTGGATAGTGAGTGGGGAGAGGGGGAAAGTACAGCAAGAATCTGGAGTCCCACTCATTTTATCCAGCTTCATTCTCCTACTCTCCTCTTATGCATTTTCTTCTCTTTTACCATCAGAAGAATCGTTTGCTTTCAATCGTTAATTGTTTTTTATATGTTTTAATATAGTCACATTTAACTGATTTTAAAAAATCTGCTTGCCCCCACCTTAATTCTTCTGCTTGCCTTGGATTCAGTACTCTAAACATCAGAAGTTAGAGACTTTGACACAAAGGTGTAGGTGACTTACTCTGTCAATAAAACACAAGTTACACATGAAACAGACTTCAATGCATGGCTGATTTTTGAAAAACTAAAGTAACATTCAAAAAGAAAAGATGCCTTACCTCTCTATCTCTCCTCAAAATTTTATCACTTCTTTGTTGACCCTTCTATGACCACAAACTATTCCTCCCACCCAGCATAATGTACTTTCTAAACCATAATGAGAGCAAAGCAGAAGGGACAACATGCTGTAATCAGAGCACCACTCAATTAGTAAATTGATAAAGTGGTAAATTGGTTTATTATTGTCACATGTACTGAGGTACAGTGAAAAACTTGCCTTGCATACTGTCCATACAGGTCAATTCATTACAACAGTGCATTGAGGTAGTACAAGGTAAAACAATAACAGAATGCATAATAAAGTGTTACAGTACTGTACAAAGAAAGTGCAGTGCAGATACAGTAAGGTTGATTGCGAGGTCAAGAGTCCATCTTATTGTACTATTCTTCCCTCACAATATAAAACCATGTAGAGTTACACTGTATTGAGAAGTATAACCATTTCAATATTGTTTTGGAATTGTCTTCCCTTAGATTTCAAAATCAATAAAAATTCCAACAAGATGGAACTACTAGAAATTAAAAGAAAATCCATCAGTACCCTGGCTAACTAAATAATACCAATCCAGCCAGGGAATTTACATCTGACTTGATCAAAATATGGCACACTGCTCTGGGCAACAGTATCCAGACTCTTGAGCAAGGCTAGGATCTTCAAGTAAAAACTTTAACGATAGTATTTAAAGGCACACAAGAAAATAGTTACTAAATCATATTATTTGTAAATATGATTTTTTGGTTTGCTTACATTTATTTTAAACATAAAGTATTTAGTTACAGAGAAAAATAACCAAAGAATAGAGTTCAGGAAACATTTCACAAGCATTTGGGTGGAGATTGTCCAAAGGCAGTTTTAGTTTATATACAGTGGCACGCAAAAGTTTGGGCACACCTGGTCAAAATTTCCGTTACTGTGAATAGCTAAGTGAGTAAAAGATGACCTAATTTCCAAAAGGAATAAAGTTAAAGATGAAATATTTCTTTAATATTTTAAGCAAGATTACTTTTTTATTTCCATCTTTTACAGTTTCAAAATAACAAAAAAGGAAAAGGGCCCGATGCAGAAGTATGGGCGCTCTGCATGGTCAGTACTTAGTAACATCCCCTTTGGCAAGTATCACAGCTTGTAAACACTTTTTGTAGCCAGCTAAGAGTCTTTCAATTCTTGTCTGGGGGATTTTTGCCCATTCTTCCTTGCAAAAGGCTTCTAGTTCTGTGAGATACTTGGGCCATCTTGCATGCACTGCTCTTTTGAGGTCTATCCACAGATTTTCAAAGATATTTAGGTCAGGGGACTGTTAGGACCATGGCAAAACCTTCAGCTTGTGCCTCTTGAGGTAGTCCATTGTGGATTTTGAGGTGTGTTTAGGATCGTTATCCTGTTGTAGAAGCCATCCTCTTTTCATCTTCAGCTTTTTTACAGACGGTGTGATGTTTGCTTCCAGAATTTGCTGATATTTATTTGAATTCATTCTTCCCTCTACCAGTGAAATGTTCCCCATGCCACTGGCTGCGACACAAGCCCAAAGCATAATCTATCCACCCCCATGCTTAACAGTTGGAGAGGTGTTCTTTTCATGAAATTCTGCACCCTTTTTTCTCCAAACATACCTTTGCTCATTGCGGCCAAAGAGTTCGATTTTAACTTCATCAGTCCACAGGACTTGTTTCCAAATGCATCAGGCTTGTTTCGATGTTCCTTTGCAAATTTCTGATGTTGAATTTTGTGATGAGGATGCAGGAAAGTTTGGAGAAAAAAGGTGCAGAATTTCATGAAAAGAACACCTCTCCAACTGTTAAGCACGGGGGTGGAGCGATCATGCTTTGGGCTTGTGTTGCAGCCAGTGGCACGGGGAACATTTCACTGGTAGAGAGAAGAATAAATTCAATTAAATATCAGCAAATTCTGGAAGCAAACATCACACTGTCTGTAAAAAAGCTGAAGATGAAAAGATGATGACTTTTACAACAGGATAACGATCCTAAACACACCTCAAAATCCACAATGGACTACCACAAGAGGTACAAGTTGAAGGTTTTGCCACGGCCCTCACAGTCCCCTGACCTAAACATCTTCAAAAATCTGTGGATAGACCTCAAAAGAGCAGTGCATGCAAGACGGCCCAAGAATCTCACAGAACTAGAAGCCTTTTGCAAGGAAGAATGGGCAAAAATCCCCCAAACAAGAATTTAAAGACTCTTAGCTGGCTACAGAAAGCGTTTACAAGCTGTGATACTTTCCAAAGAGGGTGTTACTAAGTACTGACCATGCAGGGTGCCCATACTTCTGCATCGGGCCCTTTTCCTTTTTTGTTATTTTGAAACTGTAAAAGATGGAAATAAAAAAGTAATCTTGCTTAAAATATTAAAGAAATGTGTCACCTTTAACTTTATTCCTTTTGGAAATCAGGTCATCTTTTACTCGCTTAGCTATTCACAGTAACAGAAAATTTGACCAGGGGTGCCCAAACTTTTGTATGCCACTGTAAGCAAATCAGAATGGAGTTGTGGGAGTAAGTACACAAATATGTGATAAAAAAGACAGTTGGTTGGAAAGTCATGTTAAGCAGCTGAATGATGGAGAAGGAATAGATCTGGTATGGAATTTGAGTGCTCAGAGTCCAGATCACGTTCTTAAAATACATATGTTAATAGGCTGTAGTTATGGGTCTGTGAGTCTAAGGACGTGTGTAGGATTCCCCTATTCCTGTTAAACACGATCGTTCCCACGACTGTATGCATCTTTTGTTGCTTATTTTAAAGCCGTGAATGAAAATGTTCCCCAGTAACTATCACTTTCAGTTCGCACTGCCGCGTACTGTCTCAGTGCGTATCGACTTGGGCTTGGGGATTGTCCGCCCACATGTTGGTAATTTCAGGAGGCGGTCCGCTGGTGAGACCCCGATGCGGTTTACTCTCTGAGCTCACCCCGCCGAAAATGTATGATCACATCCAGGACTTTTGAGCGTGTTGGAAATTACTCTGGTGATTTGTTTTAAGAACCAACTGCCTCTGCATTAACATGTGTGGAGCAACAGGTAGCAAGCTTTCTCCAGAATAAGATGTGTAGATTCATGGTGGGAAGTCACCACTTCAAGGCAGCATTATTAGATCAGTATTGGCTATAGTTAACCTTGTTCACAGACATAATTCTCCTTAAATGTAAAGTTCGTCCTTACTGCAAACAAAAATGGACAGGCGCGGGCTGCAGTCCTACCGGATAACGTGGTGATATTCACTGTTAAAGCAATGACTGCCGCGGGGTTTGCACTGTTTGCACAATGGCAGTTGTTTGCACTGTAACTTTCCATTTGTTTTTCTTTCGGGTTCCTGTAACTTAAATAAAAACAATCCCCGCAAATTTGACCCCACAATGATGAATGACTGGAATGCTGCAATCTTTATGAGTGTCTGTAATTTCACCTTCCCCTGCCTGCAGTTGTAAACCTTATCAAGGTAACTGTCCTGTTGCTACTTGATCGTGGTTCAGAGTCTCGCCTCTCCTCGCCCCCTGCCCGTGTAACATCGCCACCCTCGCTCGGCTGCTGCTGACTCGCTCTAATCTTCCACTAAACGTGCCCTGCCACTTCAGACCGAGTCCTGACGTCACTGTGATCCAGCACCTTTGACAGATCTATGTGTGTTTCCCTTGAAACTGATCTGTATAAAAGGGCTGAGCTACAAGGCGGCGCAGACTGGATTCAGATCCCCAGTTAACTCTGAGTTAGACGAGCCACGGTAGGCACCGTGCGCTGGCTCACTGGACACCGTTTACCCCAGCAGACTCCACCTGCACCCTTCCCGGGCTCGGCTCAGGGCAGCTCGGCGGATGAGAGCCGGGTTGCCACTGAAGAAAGTCGCGACTGCAGCGGGCCGAACAACTTGCGCCGCTCTCCCGGTACCGGGATGTCCGCTTCTGGTGGATCTTCGCCGCTTGGCAGTCACATGAGCTGAAATGGAGAATGATCCTTAACATGAATTTCGCGCAAACCGATGGAGGTTTAGGTGGCAACCGGTCGGCTCTAACCCCCCTTTTGGACGATGGCAACTTGACAGCCAACATTTCAAACGGGACCTTCCAAAATTGCAGTCTTCCGCCCCTTAACGTGACCAGGGGAGCGGTCCTGGGGATGGTGCTCGGGCTCTTCATGTTGTTCGCCTTGGTCGGTAACATTTTAGTCATCCTCTCCGTAGCTTTCAACCGGCACTTGCAAACAACCACAAACTACTTTATCATAAACCTGGCCATCGCAGACTTACTCTTAAGTACAACAGTGCTGCCCTTTTCCGCCACGTTGGAGATCGTAGGGCACTGGATTTTTGGGAGGATTTTTTGCGATATTTGGGCGGCAGTTGATGTGCTCTGTTGCACTGCCTCCATTATGAGTCTGTGTGCCATCTCTATAGACCGTTACATAGGCGTCCGCTACTCCCTGCGCTACCCTTCCATTGTAACCGAGAAGAAGGCAGTGTTGGTTATAGTAGGGGTGTGGGTTTTATCCATTGTTATCTCCATCGGCCCTCTCCTGGGTTGGAAACAGCCCGCTCCGCCCGATGAGAAGGACTGCCAAATCACACTAGAACCTGGTTACGCTCTCTTCTCCTCTCTGGGGTCCTTTTACATACCTTTAACCGTCATCCTGGTGATGTACGTTAGGGTCTACATTGTGGCCAAAAGGACTACCAAGAACCTGGAGGCTGGTGTGATGAAGGAGACATCGGACTCCAGAGAGCTGACCCTCCGCATCCATTGCAGGAACATTCAGGACGAAGCCCTTGTCTCCAAGTCCAAAGGGCACCATCTAAGAAGTTCGCTGTCGGTGCGCCTTCTGAAGTTCTCCAGGGAGAAGAAGGCAGCAAAGACCCTTGGCATCGTAATGGGCATGTTTATCCTTTGCTGGCTGCCGTTCTTCATAGCCCTTCCCCTGGGTGAGTAGAAGCTAATGTAAACAGTGGCATTCCCCATTTGAGGGAAAATGGTCCATTACTGTTCATTGAACGGTGGCGTAAATCTAAGAACACCACCACCACGTGAACATACAAAGCCGGAACAGGGCAAAAACAAAATGAAAATTCCTTAACTTTAGTTATAACAATGCCCTAAAGGGAGTTCAAAAGGATCGGTGACGATTTTATATACAGTGCCCATATTACTATCGTTCTCCAAGTCTTATGAATGAAATTTCATTGCTTATAATTTTAAAAGTTACTGCAGTCCATGAAGTTTCCAGGCAAACTGAAAAAAATGGAAAAGCAAACGTTTAAAGTATTAAATGTTTAGTGGATTTTTAAAATATTGATCCAATTGATGTCCTGAACCCTCCTATCCGCGCTTTTTTTTTCATGTCCTGTGAAATGTTTGTAGCGGGTTTCTTCACAGTGGGAAGCACATATAATCACAAAATGGCTGCAACAGTCTTGGCAAAAGTATCAAATGTTGTAGTGATACTTTCTCTTTGTAAGTTGTTTCAAACTGGGAAAATAGTTTTGCGCATTCCTAAGCCTCTCTATTCAGTTCGTTGATTAGCATCAGGTTAAATAATATTTGCAGTGAGAACTAAACATATGTTTAAAAGTTATAAGATTGTTATTTTAACAACGCAAAACAGAGAATGTTAGCTTTGTCATTGTTCTTATTCGAAAATCCGCCCATGTTGAAAGGAATGAATGAATAGCTTGCACACGTTATTCAGGCAGCAAGATTTATTCTTTTACTTATTTGTATCTGGGACCTTGGAAGTTATCCTTGTAAATGGAGGAAGGATGATCTCCAATAAAAGAGCACTTTCAGAGAGTAAAATTGGGCGAGTTGTATTAACGATTTCTGGAGGTAAGAGTGGGGTGATTGGTTAAAAGCTCTGAAAATAGCTCCTATTAAAGACTCCAACCGAACACAGCACAAAACTAAAGATGAGGATAATGTTGATTAGCATTAAATAGCCTTCCATTTCATGCTCTCCATTTTTAATGTGTTCTTAAACAGTAAGAATATGACATTTTCAGTGATTGCTTATGTCGATGGTGAATATGTACTATACTATATTGTTATATAGTCTAGTGGTGTAACTTATAATGTTTTTTATGTCTTGTTGTTTTGCTGCAGCAGTACAGTACAAATTTCACGACAGAAGTCAGTGATTAATAAACCTGATTCTGGTGAAGAGCTCTAAATTGACAAAGTTGCTGAATCGATGAGATTAGGGACGATTTAATGTTAGTGGTTAATAAGAATCGAGGCAAACTTTGTATCTATTTTGGAAACGCATGATCACTTAACTATGGTTGCCCACATTCTTGAAGCTGGTAACTTGATATTATTTCAATAAAAATATAACTAAAGCAAGGCAATTCTGTTCTAAAGTAATGAAAAATCCAATTAATTGCAAGGAGGCTACTCCGTCAAACTGAAAGCAGGTACTTAGTTACTTTCATAGATGTTCCAGACTTCTTTCTTTTTCAATCTTTTTATTAGTTTTCAAATTAATGCAGATTGATATATAGCATCAATATTTATACATGTAATACAAAGAGATCAGAATAACAATCATAGCATCGATAGTCATAAAGAACAATAAAATATAAAAAATCTGTAGATCCAATGATCTCTTAGTAAATGAATATAATATAAAAGAAATGTTCCAGACTTCTGATACCCAGATCAGTAGCAAATATTAAATACGCTTCTAGCGCGGCATTTAGCCGCCACACTCAGTTACTGCGTTACTGAGTCCGATGTCTTCTGAGAAATAGACTCGCTCTTCAGCAAAGGATGTTTTAGTTCCTTTCCTGTTCTGCTTTCCCTGACCACTGTTAACGATACAAGTAAGTGCAGCTTGAACAACACAAAATGCACATCGTGTTACCCTCCGTTTCTGCTACGCAGACCATTGGTTTTGATAGAATACGCGTTTAAACATCGGGAAGAGCATAGCTAGAAGTCACCAGTGGTCTCCCAGAAATTCAGAGGAAACTTTTTTACCGGAAGAGTGCTGAGAATGTGGAACTCGCCACCACAAGGGTGGCTAAAGCAGATAGTTTTTGCTGGTCCATACAATAGATTCAGATGAGGCAAAACAAGAGAATTCTCCAGTGCAGCATACGGGCTGATGTGGGCAGGTTGAATGGCCTGTTTCTATGCTGTATATTTTATATAATCCCACTTAATTCTTGATCTTTGCTCCCTGTTCCACTATGAGTTGCCTTTTCTGCATCAAAATATTCTGTCCCTTCACAACTCCTTCCCTCAGAATCTCCAATTTGAGTCCTTCAAATACCTCCAAAAACCCCTTCACTTGAGCAGTACTGTTGACTCCTCAACGTCACTCTGTTTCTTCCATTCGCTTATTGCCCGCCACTCTGTAAGGAAAAGTAGGTTGTTCAAATTGACATAATTACCCTTAAAAACCTTTTTACTTGCTCAGTTTGTATTCTGTGACTGGAAGGTACTCCAACAGAGGGATTGAAATAATGAAAAAAGTGTAGATATAGAAAAGCTATTTCCTCTTGAGGAGGGAGCACAAAACAAGAAGAAATATTTTTACATATGGAGACGGGCTTTTCATTTGGGGGGGGGGGAAGTAAAACTGGAACTACTTTTCCATACAAAGAGTAAGGAAATCTGGAAAGACATTAGATACAGTGCAATTGAAATTTTCAAGGCTCGAGTTTATGTAGGGTCATCAAACAGATGGGTAAATGGGATTGAGGTACAGAACAAGCCTGAGTCAACAGATTTAGCTGGAGGAGTTGAAGAAGCTACTCCCTTCACTATTCTCTGGGTAGAATTCAATTATTTTAACTCTTTGAATAATACTTAATGTTCAGGAAACTTGTATTTTATCTCAAATAAGGCATTCTACTGAATAGCATAAAGCAAAAGGTTTTGGGGAGAGTTGCTAATCGATCTAAAGATTCAGCCATCTGTAATTACATGGGAAAGTTAATGTACAGAGACCCATTGATCATATTATTATTGAATTGTCTTTGGATCTGGTGCAAAAACCCTAGAACTTGCAACCATTATCTGCAGTTACTTTTGTTTGGTTCAGTATTACCAATGGGCAAGCAGTTTTGTACTCCACATCCTGTCAGAATTTTGACTGATAATGTCAATATAACGCCCCAGACCATCTGTGAGATAGCTCTGCCTACATTGCTACAAACACTGCGCAATAAACTAGTTCAGTGCATCAGTCCGTGTTACCTTGGATCCCATGATTAGGATCATTTTTACTCTCTTACTGTATAGATAACCAACAGAGCGAGCAGTAATTTAGGAAAATCACAGTGAAGATTTGAATAGCTCTGTAATACACCAAACAATACATACCATTGACAGATCAGAATATTTGTGTAATTTCTTCTATCAACTTTGGACTTGCAAAACATTTTCACCATGGCTATTATGTGAAGACAAGAGAACAATTATAATTGGTAATACTTTCCCTGCTGCTATGCACAAGTTATTGCCATTATGGGCTCCATCCCTTTCATTATCATTCCATTGTGGTGCTGTTAAGTGACTGTTTTCCATTCACTTTTCATTCAATAGTTTAGTGTAAATGTTCTGCCAGATTAAAAATTGGTTCTAGACATGTAAAAAGTCGGTGATTTGGATAGTAATATATTCCTGGTTATTTGGTGGAAATACAGAAGTATGGAATGGTCATAGCACTGAAGGAGGCCATTTGGCCCATCAAGTCCACACTGGATCTCTACCAGACCAACACACTAGTTCTAAATCCTGGCCCCTTTTCTACAGCCTTGAAATTTTTTCCTCATCCTATACTTATCCAGTTCATTCCTGAGTGCCTCGATTGAACCTGCCTCAGCACATCCCCAGGCAGTGCATTCCAGATTTCAGCCCAGGCTGCATAAAAAAAGCTGTTCCTCTTGTCACTCTTCATTCTCTTCCCCTTTATTTTATAACTGTAACCTCTAGTACATTGCTTCTCCACCAGGATCATTTTTGTGAATTTTTTTTGGGACCCTCTCTAATGCCTTCACATCCTTTTTATAATGAGGTGATCAGAATTGAACACAACACCAGCTGAGGCCAGATCGATGTTTTAGGAAGGTTCAACATGACTTCCATGCTTTTAGAGTTGATGTCTCTAGTCAATAAATCCTGGAATTGTGTACACCTAATTAAGCACTTACTCAACCTGTCCTGCAGCTTTCAATGACTTGTGCACCCATGCCCCAAGGTTCCTTGTTCCTGCATCCCTTTTAGAACAGTATCCTTTATTCTATATTGCCTCTCTTCATTCTCCTTATCAAAATACGCCACCTCAGATCTCTCCACATTAAACTTAATTTGTCATGCACTTGCCCAATCCACCAATCTGTGCCTTCAGCAAGTTTAGAAATTGGCTTGCATCCCCCAGTCTAGGTCATTAATATAGATCAAAAACAGCAATACCTGAGGAGCACCACTATTCACCTTCTTCCATTTCAGAAAACAACCATTCACTTCAACCCTCTGTTGTCTGTTCCTAAGCCGTTTTGGTATCCATACTTTCTTTATGCCATGTGCTTCAAATTTGCTCATAGGTCAGTTATATGGCACCATATCAAAAGCCTTCTGGTGGTTTGTATTTATTACATCAACTACATTACTCGCATCAATTTTATCCATTATCTCATCAAAAAATTCAATCAAATTGGTTAGATATGATTTGGCCCCAACAACCCTTAATTAATCCATTTTCCTCTAGGTAGCTATTAATCCTGTCTCAGTTCAATGTTTCTAAAACTTTTCCCACTGAAGTTAGACTGACTGACCTGTAGTTGCTGTGCTTATCCCTGCTCCCTTTATTAAACAACACTTTATAACACATTAATAGTTTAATGTGGGGGAATAATAAGATTGTGTTAGAAGGTAGTTTTATCATTTAATTCAGGCGAAGTGTACTAGAAATGAAGGGTTATTTCATTGGCTCTGTGTATTTTCAATTGCACAAATTTTGAGGAAATGCCACCTTCTCCCAAACCCATGGCAACCTAGTGTTTGGTTAGTGTAGGAATAGGCAACCAGAGATCTCCACAACTTTGAATGTAATAGTATGTAAATTACTGGATTTCTGCAGGATATACCTTCACTGACTTCCCACCCAATAAACTAAGAAAAATATTTCAGACCTGACTTGTTTTTATGCTGTTACATATTGACAAGCATATCAAAGATTTTCACAGCTGATTTAATTAAAAAGCTAGTTAAATCTTATTAAACATTCAAATCATTTTGGATAGGAATTGTCCCAAATAGTGGCACAAATCATTTGTCCTTTATACTTAATTACACACAATATTTAATTCATTGCAGTCAATTGCCTGAGGTAAATTAATAACTCTGGATACCTAATGATGATGCACTGACTTAAAAAGGCCATCTTGGTATTAATAATTAACTCATGGATATCAATTGATAAATTGGACATTTGGGGCCCTCTCCTTCATCTAATAAGTAATTAAGAATTCAGGAGAAGTTTCTTTACCTAGAGAGTGCTTAAGATTTGAAAATCAAGAAAACTTCAGGTGCTGCCAAGGAGTCCCAGACCTGAAGCATTAACTGTTTCACTTTCTGCAGATGCTTCCTAGCTTGCTGAGAGTTTCCAGCATTTTCTGTTTTTGATTTGGAACTTATCACCAGGCAGAGCAGTTGGACTGAATGTTGTTAAGCAGAAGCAAATAAGTATACCAAGGAATATTTGGACCAAGAAATTGAAAAATAATATGAGAGTATGAGAGCAAGAAACTAAAAATGGACTGCAAGAGCTTTTACGGCTATGTAAAACAACAAAAGATCAATGAGGGCAAGAATGTGCCATTGACACACAGAGGCAGGAGAATTTATAATGGGGAAGATGGAAATGGCAGAGCAATTAAACAATTACTTCACATTTTTCTTTCTAGTAGTAGACATTTAAAAAACTTGTTTCAGAGATCCATGGACCTGATGATTTACATTCCCGAGTTTTGAAAGAGGTGCCACTGGAGGTAGTTAATACTATATTTATCATCTTACAAACTTCTATAGATCCTGGAATTGTTTCTGTGGATTGGAGGGGAGCAAATCTGACTCCACTATTTAAGGAAGAAGGGAGAGATAAATTACCAACCAACATCCGTAGTAGGGACAATGCTGGAAACTTTAATGAAGGCTTATTTACAGAACACGTTGAAAAGAACAATAAGATTGAGTAGAGCCAACAGGGATTTGTGAACTGAAAATTGCGTGTGATTTATTTTCTGGAGTTCTCTGAGGATGTGACTAATTGAATAGCTGAGGGGAAACAAATGGTTATCATGTATTTGGATTTTTGGAAGACATTAGATAAAGTCACACACGGGGTTGATTAACAAGTTAGAACACCTTGAATTCGGGTAATGTACTGACATGGATTAAGAATTGGTTATCAGATAGAAATCAAAGAGTGGGAATAAATGGATTTTTCTCAGGTTGGCAAACTGTGACTAGTGGGGTGCCAGAGGGATTGGGACTTAAACCATAGCTGTTCAAGTAGGATTGTGATTATGGAGGAGGATGTAGAGAGGCGTCAAGGGGATATGGACAAGCCAAGTGAGTGGGCAAGAACAAGACAAATGGAATACAATGTGGAAAAATGTGAGGCCGTCTACTTTGGTGTACATAACAGAAAAGTGGAATATTTGTTAAATGTTGGGTGATTGGGTAATGCTGATGTTCAAATGGACCTGGGTTTATTTGTATATAAGTCGCTGAAGGCCAACATGTAGGTGAATTACGTGATTAAGAGGGCAAGTGGTATATCGAGCTTTGTTATGTGATGATTTGAATACAGGAGTAACAAAATCTTATTGCTGTAATATAGAACCTTGGTGAGATGATCCGGAGTATTGTGCACAGTCTTGGTCTCCTTAGCTAAGAAGTGAGTTGCCATAGAGGAAGTGCTGTGACTAGATTGGTTCCAGGGATGATGGGTTTGCCATATGAGGAGAGATTGAGCAGACCACTACTGTATTCTCTATAGTATAGATGAATGAGACAAGATCTCATTGAAACTTACAAACTTCATAAGGGGCTTGATGGACTGGATGTAGGGAAGATATTTTCCTTGGATAAGGACTCTAGGACCAGGGAGCTCAGTTTCAGAATAAGAAATGGATTGTTTAGGACTGAAATGGGGAGAAATTTCTTCACTCAGAGAGTGGTGACGCTCTGAAATTCTCTATCCCAAACAACTGTGAAAGCTCAGTGGTTGTGTTCATTCAAAACATAGATGATAGACTTCTGGACATTAAGGGAATCAGTGGTTTGGGAATAGTGCTGGAATATGGTGCTAACGTAGGAGATTAGCCATGATCTTAATGACAGGTGGAGCAGGCTCAAGGAGCCATGTGGTCTTCTCCTGCTCTTATTTTTTGTATGCTGATGTTCACAGAGTCATACAGAACATAAACAGGCCCTTTGCCCCACCAAGTCTGCATCAACCATTAAGCACCCATTTATACTAATCCTACACTAATCCCATTTTATTTTCCCCACACTCTCAACAACTTCCCCCTAGATTCACCTACACACTAGGAGCAATTAATCTATCGGCATGTCTTTGGAATGTGGGAGGAAAATCATGCAGTCATAAGGAGAACGTGCAAATTCTACACAGGCAGCACCCATGGTCAGAATTGAACGTGGGTTGCCAAAAATGTGTGGCAGCAGCTCTACACACAGTCCCAGTTTGCTGCAGCAAATATTCTTAAAGATATGTGGGAGAAAAGAATAGAACACAATCCTGAAACTATAACACCAGCACAGAATGGTTGGTCTAAAGTACCTGTTTAAAGAGTATAGTATCTATAGTTCTCTTTGGGATCAGATTAAAACCTGATCCAACCACAGGCGATTTGAACCTGACTCAAGCCTAAGAACTTACAATTTTTGTTGACACTTGACCCAATCCGAACCTGATAGGTACATAGTCAGGACCTGTCAGCCTAGCCTCAGGCCCGGTAGTCAGAGTCCAGTCACAAGCATTGGCCTGGCCTTGGAATATCTGGCACTACCAGTAAGAGATCCAGTGCTGCCTGGCAACTGGGACAACATTGCCCATCTGCACATAGCTCTGGTCCCTTGGCAACTGGAGCAGGTAATGAAGCTGGCAGCAGCATGGAGCAGAGCCTGTTACCAGGCTCACAGCGGCCAAGGCCAGTGCTCCTGGGACATGGCAACCAGAGCAAGGCTGTCTGGCACCTGTGCCAGGGACTGCTGTCCCTCTGCCCTCTGCCTGTTCTCCTCCTCTCTGTCAAGTCATGGCAAGGTTGGCAAGGCATCTCCATCTAGCCCCATCGTGCTGCACTTACTGAGTATTCTCAATCTCTGGGAGCTCTGATTTGGCCCTGATATTACAAGTGAAGAAGATAACCTGCGAGGGGTTGTTCTTGGAGTTTACACTGCCAATCTGCACAGGCCAACCTCCCACCAACAGGGATAGGGTGGATATGGGTCCTCCAGCCCCTGAGAAGCCGCAAAGCTTCATCACCTTGCTCCACATACTCTACCCTACCAACTTGATCACTAAGTGCCACTTCTCAACCAGTGGGCCAGTAGGATGGCAATGCAGGAGCAGCTCCTGTATCTGTTCCAGGGTATGTTGCACAGAATCTTTTCAGTGAGAGAGACTGAGTACAAGTAGGTAATTGGAGTGCTGGATCAATTCACATCTGCTTCTTCTTATTCATTTTCTCTTCTACAAAGGATCAACATTTTGAATGAAGTCAAGCGCTGGCAATTAGATAGCCAGGCTCTCATAGGCTTTATGTAACTCGTATAAAAGATAGAAACTATGGTCCACTAGATACTAGTGGACAAATATCCACTGACATTATCCAGTTAATATATTTCCCCAACTGCCAGGCAGCTAGATAATCCCCAGTAGTTCCAGAACTTCCACAATCCTGCCTTCATTTGGATTTCATTTGTAAAATGTTGACAAGCATTGTGAAGATATTATGGTACAGTAAAACCACACTTCATGTGATAATTGAATGTCTTGTGCTCAACTCTTATTTCATAAACTAACTTTATAAGTCATCCTGCAAGTGAATGTCGCAAAGGAAAGATTTATTAATTCATTTATTGATTTTTTAATCTTTTATGTTTTGTTTTAGAACATAAAATCCATTTAAGACAGAGTGCAGTCTATTTGAAATGACCCTGAAGTGATGGCAATAAATATTTGAAATGTGTGTGTGTATACAACACTGAAATAGCATACAGCTGTTAGAGAGGGACAGGGTGTTGTGCCATATAAACCGTGATTAAATAGGCTTAATTTGTGTATCTCTTAAGTCAATTTGTATTAATGTGAGGTTATAAGGCTGGGAAGAATGGAAACATTTTTGCAAACCAAGAAGTTCTGCATAAAGATGCAGTCAATATTCACTATGCACAAATTTTGATTTGGATTGAAATTGTCAACATGTAGTCAGAACATTTTTTCCCTCACCACTATAGCATTATTAAAACCTTACATGCAGTCTGCCATTTCAGACACCACCTAATAAGAACTACAGGGGATTTCTCTGATATGTTTTCTTGTTTAATAAGCTCAATTTATGATTGTTGATCTCCAAAAAATTACATGCTAGCCAAGTATTTCTTTATTTCCCAAGACTTGGGTAAATGTCTCTCGCTTCCATATATTTCAGTTGCTGGTGGATAATTTAATAGATATGATCATTTTAGGCATCAGAATTGATTCCATGGTAGTCTTTACTGCCATATCAGATGACTGGAAGTGCTTGAAGAAATTGAAGATTAGATCTGCTAAATCAGAGGAAGATCAGCATTCAGAGAACCAGGTTTAGTAATCAGCCTGATGTTTACCTACTTAAACACTCACCACTGGTAAATTAATTCTATCTTGGAGATACTTGATAGCAGTAGTTGAGCATTTGTAAATCATTTCATGCATCCATTGGAAAAAGCGACAATGCAATATCAGTAATCCCAGTTGACAGGTTAGTGGATGGTTGCCAAGTGCCCTCGTTTACCCATTGTTAGAAGAAACGTGCAAGAGCACACATTCCCACACTGAATCATCATAGGCTAAGAATTTCTTTGGCCTCCATGGATTATAGCATTGAAAATATTTTGAAATTTGCTTTGTTCAGTATTTCAAATTGTGTTTTAAAATAGCAAGAGATTTGTGTGACTGCATGTGTCTTGTGAATACCCAAAAGGAAACCTTCAGAAACATATTTCAGTGTGTGTACATTTACATAATTGTAAAGCAGTTTTGTGTCATTTTGCAGTTATGTTTGTCATATGCACCAATGTAACCAAACAGCAATCTGTATGTTATCAGTATGGTGTTGAACTACATACATTATTGCCCCATAAATCACTGTTGTTACTGTTTAGAAGTATATATTATATGTAAGGGTATGTGTACACATTGAAGTCTACTACTCTCACCGTAAACATTTCAATATGTACTATCAGTGTAGAGAAACGTGTTAATTAATAAATTCAGGAGTTATGTATGTATCCTACTAAACTATGGGTGTATATCAGTGAGTCTTTATTAATGTAATTATTGAAGAATGTGTAGTTTCTAGCAGTTAATATACATTATTGTCATTATAAAATGATACAGTACTGTAGACAGACAGCAACATGTAACTGTACGTCACACTGCCAGCTATTCCATTCAAAAGCAATGACTAGTCGCAGTACACGTTTGAGCATGTTCCATGCTTGTACACTGCAGCATCTGTGGGAGCATCTAACCTACCAATCCTGGGCATTGTGTGATACATTGAGGTAAGAAGCTGGATACACTTTGTATCTGGCTCCTCGACTTTACACTTTCCATTGCTGATGACCACGTTCATTTGAATGAAGTCACCACCTTCACTAATAAGATAAGTCATGGTAAGAGATTTATTTCAAGTATTATATTAATTAGAATAAAGTATAAGTTAATTTACATCATCAATATTTGAATGAATTACTTTTTAATTAAAAATTGTAATTATTTAAATGGATTTCAGCTGCTTCAAAGTGTATTTGATCAAAGACTTTGTGATGGCAAAATCTTTCAAAAGGCCATTAGAGTGGTCTCTAGCAGGGTCTTTTTTCCTGTCACCTTTGGCCTAGATGTTCCTCACGGACCGCTCCACTTCATGGAACAGTTGCAGGTGATAAGCTGGAGCTGTGCAGTTGCAAAAGATAAGTGTGGGTTCAGACATCCCGAGAGAAACAAGAAAAAGCCACAGGCCAGGTTCAGCATGATCCAACCCTTACTGCAACTGCACAGCAATGCAGGTGTAAATGCAGGAGTGTAAAGTTTGTATTATAGTAAATGGTTATGTGTGTGGTGATTTTCAGTCCAGCTAAGAGTGTATGTGAATATATGTATTATTTTAGCTATAGAACAGGATAAGTAACTGTAAAGTTATTTCCAATAACATATAATATGGCTTATTATGTGTAACTGTAACACTATCCATGTTGGTTATAGAAAAAGAACCAAAAGATTCACCATGTTACAGTTGGAGTAAAATAATTTTTTGTCAATAAATCTTATTATATATTACAAGCTCCTGCATCCTGCAGTGATAAAACTTTCTTATATTACTTAGAGTAAGATTTATTAATTAAAAATCAAAAGTCTTCTCTTTCTAATCAAAGAGGAATAAAAATATTGGTGTGACAATGATTCCCGTAAGATTAGAACAATATTGCAATTAATCTGTAAAATATTAATATGAGGCATTGAGCCAAAACCTGCTGCTGATGACATGCCACCATGGCCATTCCTAACACACATACTGATTGCACGATGTACCTTAAGCAGATACCCCAATGTCAACTTGCTGGTGAGCACCTGCACAGCAGCAGGACCTTGTGTGATATATTACAATTATGCAGGTGGGCTAGAACAAACAGCACTGAAACAGCTGGATAAACTTTGACAGTTGGCTAAGTTTATCCCAAGCTTTCAGAAGCATTCAAAGGCTATTACAATTAAATTCAATAATTGGAAAAATCTAAAGATGAGGAAGATTTTTTTAAAATGTTAAAATCATTGAATAACATTTAAAAACATTTAAAAACAAACTATTTAAATTATGTTAGACTTGCCTTTCTCTCTGCTAGCTATTTCTCTCCATTTCAAATGGATGAGCTCTCTGTTCCTGGTCTAACCTGGTATCTGTGCAGGTTCAGCAGGCAAACTCCCTGCAAGTTTCTGTACATTATTTGTATCAATATCCAAGAGTAATGTAGGAGTCAGAATAAGCAAGTTTTGGACTGTAGCTCTGAACAAATTTACAATGAAGTATATTGCTGTAACTACTTTACAGGATCTAACTGTAGAATAATTTGTGAACATAGGATCATGCTTCATTGCAACTATTGAAAAATGTGCCTTTGTTAATGTAACAGTAGAACCACATCTGTATTTATGATTGGGCGCTGCATTATATGTTACAGAATATATGTTACAGAAATAATTATGATTGACAAATGAACTTGGATATCTCCTTGCTCATTTAGATTTCATGAGCTTTTAGTTATAGTGGGAGATGGAAATGATGTGTTGCCCTCAAAAGACATCTGGGAATTGTGTGAACAGGGTAAGTGACTTCTTAAAATCAAAGTGAATTATTGTTAATGGCAATCTGCAGAGTGTTTTACTTCAGTAACTAAAACTTCATGCACTGCAGTTCATTGCTGCAATCCAGGAGCATGATTGGTTTGTTTTGTTGGGTCTACTGGAAAAGCAGGCAGGTCTGAGATCTGGGAATGACAGCAAGCTTGAGGAGCAGCTGAGAGGGAGGCCAGAGACATTAGGAACAACTAAGCTGGAGGTCAGAGACCCTGAGAGTGGCATAGAGCAAAAGCAGACCAGATAATCCAGCCCATTGCCATCAAAGCCTGATATTGCAAAATCCACTATTTCCACAATGTTGCGGTTTAGGTGGGGCCTTTTTTTTGATATTTGGATTTTGTTTATTACTTCAGATAAACAGAAACATTAGTCTTTAACTAAAGTAACACAGCAGCAGCAAGTAACAAGTTGGCTGAACAACTGATAACCTTGAAAAATTTGCACAAGCAGCTAAACAGGTAGTAAGGGGCATTAGTATTATCTAACCAATCAAAAATTTTCAGAGAGCAAAGTAAAGCTTGCAACATAGATGTTATATTAAGGTAGAACCTTAAAACACCATCAATATTTAGAATATATTTTGATATTCTTAAAGACATTTGAAGTATTTATCTGAATGATATATGTGACATATCTATGTAATTAGTTTCTTCGGCTCAGAGGGAATGCCAATCTCTAATTATTGCTTAACATACCATTAAAAACTTGTACCTCAGTTGTAAGTTTTTAATGGTATGTAAACTTAACATTTCAGGATTTTTTGCAATAAGAATAGTTCATGAATACCTAGTTCTTAGGAGATCACTAAATTCTGAAACTATGCTGGTAAAGGTTGAAAAACAGTCCACCCTGTAGACCGCAACTTCTGGATTTCCATACTAAACGTGTTTTCCAAAAGTGTTGTCAGTTTCATAATGTAAAGCTAACGCCTACAGTTTTTCCCTCATCACAATCATAAAATTTATGCTATTAAATGTTCTGAGCTCCATTGTTAACCAGCAATCGATTGTTTCTCATTAATAAGTTTAGCAGATTTTTTTTAATCAAAACCCAGAATGTTACACAACTGAATTTTAGTTCTGAAGTGTCAAATGAATATTTAATTGTCTAATATAACTGTTAATTAATATATTTTGTCATTCAGATGACATTTTTGATTACTTACTACTGCTTTTGTTAGAAATTTTCCAATATTCTAAATATTTTATCTAAGAATTGTTGTTCCTTTCATGTAATCTTACAATGGAAAAAGAATCTATGAGCCCTGGCTACTTGTATATACCCTTAAGTCATTGAGCCTTGACAAGAGATGATATCAGGCTATCTGACCAGTGGTATATCTTTGTTGAACGTGACCTCACTAGAGATTGACCTTTCCAGGAAAGACCATTGGATAATATCAAGGAACAGGATATCCGGCTTGTCCATGGATTTATATTGCAATCTCTGCTAGATCAGTGTACTTGGCACAGATAGGAGACTCAGAGATAAGAATCTGTTCCATATGGACAACACAGTTGTGTGGCAGCTAGTGGTGCTGCCTCACAACTCTGGTGACCTGGGTTCAATCCTGACATGACGTGCCGTCTGTGTCGTGTTGACACGTTCTCCCTGTGACCATGTGGGTTTAACCCAGGTGCTCCAGTTTCCTCCCATATCTCAAAGATGTGCTGGTAGGTTGACTGGCCACTGTAAATGAGCCCAGTGTAGTTAAGTGGCAAAAGAATGAATTGGGAATTTATCAGCATGTGAGAGAGGATAAGCTGCCGGGATGGGGGCATGGGACTCATGGGATTGAACTGCTATGAGCTGGCATGGACCTGATAGGCTGAATGGCCTCTTTCACTGTCATAATAAGTATGGCTCAGGTCAGCATGAACATGCAGGGAATCTAACAAGCTATTAGATAAACACCAGCAATAATCTTTCATCTTTGGTTGTATTTCTATATTTTGTCATACAAATCATTGCTCTGGTGACTTAAAGTAATGAGTCTTCATGAGTCAATGAGAGGTGCCTGGGTCTGCTAGGTTTGTTCCCATATGATCTCTATTATAAAGTCCATCAGAACAGAAAAGATAGAAAATGGCACACCCTCCAACCAACGCAGCCATACAATGACAGATTTTGAATGAGATAATATCACTTCTTCTAAGTTCCAAGTTTACCCTAGGCGATACTTACTGTGGCTGAGAAAGTCACAACAGTGATTTAATTTTCCTGCCACCAGCTCATTCCAAGGGCTCTCAAGAGACTTATTCCAATCAGCCAATCACCTATACTATCTGCTGCTAGTAACTAATTAATACCTTATTTGGCAGGACAATTCACTTCATTAAATCTTAAGGCCGAACCAAGAAAATGACTGTATGCCATTAATTTTTATGAATTAAATGATGTTCCAGCTAATCCTGGAAGCAACAGTTCTTATGACAGTATGAACCCATTCCCTAATAGAAGATAATGGTTGTTATACTCCATGCCCTCTGAGATGTGACTCTATATATTGAAGCCAGGGATATATCAATTTCTCCATTCGGTCACCTAGAGCCTGGAGACCAAAAATTCATTTGGGAGGCACTTGCCTGCAAGTCTCTACATTGGATGAGATACTTGTAGATATTCTTATGGCTGCCACTCTTTCCAGGATGTACCAATTTCTTGAAAACCTCTCTCAGATAACAACACAAAGGATTTTGCTATCTGCTGCACATCTTCTGAAAATGTTTGCATTTCTTTTTTTACCTATTTAAGACTCTACAGACATTCAATTTTCTTTGTGGAACAGCTGAGATCATCAGCTAAGTTTTTAAACCCCAGACCTGACATACTTAAACTTCCTTCCTGCAATATTACTCTTCATTCTGAGTAACCCATCCCTTGGCATTGAGCATAATGGATCACTCAGTGGCAGGTTTTCATCTACACTGCACATATTACCCTGAGTGAATCTGTTAAGCCTCTGATTTTCTATTCCTTAAGCTTTTTTTCATCATTTTGCTTCTCCTGACATAAAAACATGGACAGGCAATTCATCTTCTGCTGTCCAGTTTTAATTTACTGTTCACTTCATGTAAGTGACTCCTCAGAGTATTTGCCTCAAAGAAGAGAAAAAAAATAAGATTCATGATAGTTGAATACAGGCACAAATCTACTGTGAATACGTCATGTACATTGTTAGGTGAATGAGTAACCGAGATTGAAATTGCCTCTTTCACCTGCAGGGACTATTGTTTCTCCTCCTGTTGCCTAGCATTGTCTTCCATAGGAAGCAATTGTTTCCTTTGCGATAACTTAATGCATCTTATTGTCCTGAACCTAATTCTTTCTCAGTTATTCTCAGTTTCTCAGTTATTGCAACAGTATCATGCATCTTGTCAGCATTCTCACTGGCAAGGTGATGTTCTAGTGGGTGGACACCACTAATGCTTGTTAATTGGAAAGTCAATAAGTGACCATTGTTCAGTTTGTGTTGGCTATGTATCAATATTGGGTGCTAACTGAATGTTTACAGTAAATATTGATCAGTTATTTTGGAAGTAGAATGTAATCATTTATGGCAGTTTGCACCCACATCACTTACCTTTGCTGCCTGTCAGATTATTATATTTCCTCTGTAGGAGGATGTCTTTAGGCTTATGTAGGCAACCAGACTTATTTGCTTCTACCTGCTACATTCTGTCACATTAACGGGTTTCTTGCCACCCACATCTACCATGGAATTCCTCCTCTACCAATGTTAATTATCTAAAAATTGATCATGGTAAGGAATATATTTATGCCAGAAAGGAGAGCGTCATCTTGCAATATATTCGGGGCTATTTTCTCAGTCAATATTTTGTTAATTCAACAAGGACAGAAGCACTTAATGACCTTGACTTATGTAATGAAGAAGAATATGGAAGCAACTTCAAAGCTGTGAAGAAAGGGTATACAAACAAGACTTATGACAAATATAATAGCACATGAGTAGCACTATAGCTGTGTGGAAATAGGAATGGACCTTCCATATTTTATTCCATATTTCCTTACAACATAGAAGGAGGCCATTCAGCCAATTGAGTCTATGCTGGCTCACAGAGAAACCCCAATCCCCCACTAATTTTCCCAGTAACCTGTCATTCCCACTTTCCCATCAACTCCCTCCAGATTCTACCACTCACCTACATTCTAGGGACAATTTACATGGCCAATTAGCCTAACAACCTACACATCTTTGGGATATGGGGGGAAACCAGGGCACTGAGAAGAAATCCACATGGTCACAGGGAGAACATGCAAAGTCCACACAGACAGCAGCAGAGGTCAGGGTTGAATCCGGGTCACTGGATTTGTGGAGCAGCAGTTCCACTAGTTGTGCCTGGATGGGACAAGTAACCATTGAGTGACATGGTGGCATAGCAGTTAGTGCTGCTGTCTCAGAGACCCAGGGACCTAGATTGTTTAATTTTCTTTATTTTACTTTATTTTAATGTTATAAAGGACTTTGGCTGTTTTGTTCTCCCTGTGAACGCTGGGTTTCCATCAGGTACTCAGGTTTCCTCTCACTTCCTCAACTTGTGCTGGTAGGTTAATTTGCTACTTTAGATTACCACTCAGTGTAGTTAAGTGACAAAACAATCAAAGGCCAGTTGATGGGCATGTGAAAAAGGAAGAGTTGCAGGGATACAGGGAAATAAGGAACGGGACTGATGGGATTGCTCTGCTGGGAGCTGGTGTTGATATGATGGACTGAATGGCCTCCTTCTATGTTGTAGTAAATAAGTACATAGTGTAAAAAATGGTCTTTTCAGATTGGAAAGATATATTCAGTGGCATAACACAGGGATTTTTTGCTGGACCATTTCTTACCCACTATACCAAGACTAAGGAATTGGAAGTAAATACTGAAGTTGAAAGGGGTGCTCGGATCCAGACCCCTGTCCCAGTTTACCACCTACAGTGACAATATTAACCTGACCTGGATGCAGAGGATAACTGACCTGACCTCCATACTGAAGACCTGTCTGACAAAGCAAGGCTATGAAAGGCCAATTGGACTCTGAAGCCCTGCCCAATAACACCCTGATGGCCTTTTGACAACTCACTGTTGCAAAAGGCTTTTGTTTTATTTTTGTTTCTAATGATCAGAGACATCTTTTAAAAAGTTCAAATAGACTTAATTTTTATTTCATTCTATTTAATTATTTATTTAAATCATTCAGAACAAAACAGCCAAAGTCCTTTATAACATTAAAATAAAGTAAAATAAAGAAAATTAAACAAACCACCTACCTGCACTTACCTTATCACTCAAGGAATGTGACCCCATGTAATGAAATGGGTTTGCACCATTTATACCAGATTTGGTCCTGACTTCAGATGACCTGCCACAAAGCTGAGGGGCCATATATGAAGTGCTTCCAGCCCCTCAATTCAGCTTATTAGTACTGAGTCCAGAAGTGGCATGGAAGGTCAAATGCCATTTTTGGCTATCATAGTTTAATGCACAAGAATGGAAGCCAGAGATGAGCTAACTTGTGAGGGAGCATAGTCTTCCTTGGAACAGCTGACCACATTTGGAAGCACAGTAAGTCTGATCAGTGTTGTGAAAACTATAGGAGGAAAGAGACATCTCACAAAATGGTTGGCTTTCACACAACATTCACAGTCAACATTGCAAAGGTGATAATAAACATCTGGAAGAAAATAATGGTTGCATTGAAATTTTAGCTGTTGATCTTGGAAATTTCATTCACTGGTGTTATAGATGGAAGCTTTGAGGTCTGTTAGTATGTTGGTGGAGAAGGGCATTCCCTTAGCACTGCACAAAGCAGTCTAGGTCATATGATCAAGGTAGTCCTGCAGTAGGGCTTAAACCCATGATCATTGGATTAACAGGAAGGAGAGGTAGGATTGAGGCAGGTGATGTTTTTCTGCAAGCTGTCATTTTCCACATATGGAAAGCTATCAAAAATCTTCTTCATCATACCCTGTAATTTATTAATTTCAATATTACATGAAGCTTCTCGATAACAGTCTTACTCTCAGTGTATGAAAAGGTTGAAGTAACACATATGAATGGAGTTTGCAGTGTAATTAATATTTCACAAGATCACAAGATCACAAGATAAGGGAGCAGAAGCAGGCCATTCGGCCCATGGAATTAGAAGAATTTACAATATACAGAATATTGCTTCTTTATCTCATGTTTTAGCTATTTTCTCACTTATGTTCGGTTCCTTCCTTCCAAAACATCAATCCCTCCCTGAGAATCCAGGTCAACTGGGAATGCTGCTCGTTAACCAGCTGCTGGCATTGGATAAGGAACATGGTCCATTTCTGTCCCTTTTCCACATTCTTACTGTGGAGAGACATTCCAGTTTTGCCATATTACAACCAGATGCCTGGTTTCAACTGGTGTTGCAATCAGATGTTTTGTATTGAGAAAAGGCTGCCTGGAAATTTCTGGAAGTGCAAACAGAACATTAAGTATTTGATTTTTAAAATATAAGCACAAATCTTTCTCATTTAGTTCAAAGTCATGATTTTACAATTCACTCTGCTCCTGCCTTGTCGTGGTCTGGTTTTGAACTTACCCATGGTAGTGCCAGTGGTACTGTGCTCTAACTGAGATGGGAAGTTAGTGTGTTAATACCCAGTATTCAAATTCATCCCGCAATATTTTTGTCTCAGGACAGTAATATCCATAATTCTTCAGGTGTGGACTACAGCATTTTAAATTTTGAAATCCAGTTTTGGACCTCAGAGCGATGTCAAGGACTTAAGCTTTGGAGAGGGTGCAGAAATGCTTTATTAGAATGGTACCAGGTATGAGGGGCCTTGGTTCTGTGGGGAAACAGTAAAACCTGGGATTGTTCTTCTTTGGGAAGAGGTTAATGGGAATGTTCAAAATTATGAAGGGTTTTAATATAAGTGGAAACAAACAGTGTGGTGTTTGATAAAGTCAGCTACTTCAGGCTTTCTTGGTGAAATTGAAGTCTGTGGATAATGGGCAGTAGGAGTAAGAATATAAAATTGATTAAAGAGCAGAATACAGTGAGATGTGGTGAATAGCTTCTCACTGGACAAGGGAGGTATAGAGTGCTGCTCCTTAGCATTAATGCTACAGCTTTGTTTGCAATGCATTAATGCTTTAGATATAGATAGTGGCATGGGGGAGTGGGCACAAGGCATGGGGCACAACCCTATACTTTATAGAGAGCACAAATATAGTAAAGAGTAAGGAATGAAGAATTAGATGAGCACAAAGTCAGGACAAATGGTTAAACAGACACATGACAGATGAAATTCAACACAGAAAAATGCAAAATGAGAAGAGCAGGAAGAGGTCATTTTAAAAGGAATTCCAAGAAATGTCCTTTTGCCAACAATTGCCTGGGAACTTCAGTCCACCAATCGCCTCAGAATCCTTTCTCACCACTCCCTTCCTCCTCTTTATACTGGCCATCTCGCCTCTCCACTCTCAGTCCTGATGCAGGGTTGCGACCCAGAATGTCAACAATCCCCTTCCTCTCACAGATGCTGCTCAGCCAGCAGCTTGTTTGTTGCTCCAGGTTCCAGCATCTGCAGTTTCTTGTGTCTCCTCTGGGAAGTGTTTTATGTGGAAACATAAAACACTTTTATGGTTTATAAAACATAAAACCTTAAATCTTTGAAGGTGGCAGGGCAGGTTAACAAAATGGTTTATAAAACACCAAGCGCCCTAAGCCTAATATGTGGAGACAGAGAGTGTAAAATGCAAGATGTTAGATAAAATATCTAAAGCATAAGTTCAGTCCCAGCTGGAGAGTGCTGTCCGATTTTGGGGAAATAAACTCAAAAAAGATTTCAAAACTTTAGAGGTTTACCAAAATGTTTCCTGCAAAAGAGAATGGTAAAGCTGGACTTGATCTTCTTAGGATGGAGGAGACTGAGAAGAGATTTAAAAGGGTTTTTTTTTAATCATGAGTGATTTAAAAGGGATATAATAAAGAGGAACTGAATCCAATGGGCAGAGTATTGATAACCAGAAAGCACAGCTTTAAAGTGATTGGCAAAAGGACCAGAAATGACACAAGGAAAATATTTTATATGTAATGAACTAGGATTTGGAAGGCCTAACAGACTGGTTTATATTGATCAATAGAGGACTTCTGCAGGGAATTAGATAAGAACTTGAAGGAGAAACTATTATAGGGATGGAAGGAAAGAAATGGTGGAGTGGTACTGATGATTACTCTCCAAAAGAGCCAGTTCAGACTCAATGGGTCAAACGACCACCTCCTGTGCAGTACCATTTAACGGATTTAAACTAATTCTCGGAACAAGTGAGGCAGAGATGCTTTTATATTCAGTGAATTACTACAATCGGAAATGCATTACCTTGTGGAATTAAATTCAATATCTTTCTAAAGAACATAAGGAAAATACTGGAAAAGGAGAATACCTCAGGGCTGTGGGGAAAGAGCAAGGCCATGACTTTAATTAATGGCTGTTTCAAAGATCCAGCTTGGGAGCAATGGGATGAGTAATCTCCTAATGTACTACACAGTTCTTTGATTTTATGATTGTTCCTGAAAGTATTCCCTGTTGGTTGACATTTTGTCAATAAATTTGATCTGACATTGATAAATAAGCTTGTGGTAAATGGGTGCTTCACACCCAGTGTGACATCAAAATGTTCACTAACAGGACAAGTTTAGAAGCAAACACCAGCTTTATAAATTTAGGAGATATCTAATATTGTTAAGACTTTTAGTAAGATATTGAATAAACCAAACTTCGCTGGTATCAAAATTACCAGAGACTATTGTAAACTATGAAAGTCTCTGAATTGTTCCAACATTCAAAAATGTAGAAAAAAGTAAAGGGAACAAAACATCATTCAATCTATCAAAGTATTAACAATTATTAAAACTAAACTAAAGCTCTTAAAAACACTTTTAAGCTCAAAAACATTTATGTAAACTCAAACCATTGAAATCAATGGAGACGGACTCATTACATTAAGCCTAACCTGACACAAGTTATTTGAGTGGATCCCGCAGCACACTATACAGTGAATCACCGCAACCTTCAGCCACAACACTGAACTCCATGAGGAATGCACTGTCAGAGTGCAGTAAAAAAAACACCAGTAAACAGCAAATTGTGGACTTAAAAGTTCATATGTCCATGTGCAGAATTTCCAAATTTGCTGGCATTTACACAGTAAAAGTCTATATGGAAGTTACATATGGAAGTGCCACAGTTAGCTGCTGATGTTTCCTCACAATAGATCTGTTCTGTTTTTAATATAAGAATGGTCTTATGTTTTTAAGTAACACCTGCAAGAGTTAATAATAACAATATACGTATGTTAACGAATAAAGGAAAAATGTATTATAGTATTTGATCACCAAGTAAATTCAATATTCTCAATAAAAACACATTCCAAACTATCTCACACTGATGACTCAAGTTCAGTGTTTTTGTCATTGTGTAACATTTACTGATCACTGTTTTTTACAGCAGGTCCCATTGTAGAATACTAGAGAAGAAGATGGCCAAAATTTATCTTGTCTCACCGAACAAAATGTTTTTTCTTTCTGCCCCTGTCTCTCTAAGGCAAACTCCTGCTGAATAGTCTTTCCCCTGTCATCCTGCTCTTAACATTTGTTTTTTTCTCCCCCATTTACTGACAAAATTCTTCCTGGGTTTGCCAGAATAAATGTAGGAATAATGTCCCTCCTCTTCAGGTGTCCAGAACCAAGGGTCCTGGTTTCAGTATATTCCAGACCAGAAGTGAGAAGAAACTACTTCACCCAGAGAGTAGTGAATCTTTGGAGTTCTCTACCAAAGAGGGTTGTGGAGGCTCAATCAATGAGTACATTCAAGACAGAGATTTTTTGATATTAAGGGAACCATTCTGGAGTTAGTGAAGGAAAGTGTCACTGAGGTAAAAGATCAACTATGATCTCATTGAATGGTGAAGAAGGTACAAGGGGCTGAATGGTCCATCCCACTTCTATTTATAGATGTTATTAAGTTCTTATTTCTACTGTTATATAAAAAAACTAATTTTAACCTTTCATTAATTACATTTTACACTTTGTCCCCTTGTTTTTCAGTATATATTTAATAATTCAGACAATTTTAATGAGCATTATTGAAAGTCTGCTACTGAAGTAAAGCTTGGCCATATGGTTGAATTCAAGGAAGAAAGTGGTGAACTGCAGGAAGTTTCAACAGATTGGTTAAGGTGGGAGAAATGTGGCGAGTGGAATTCAGTTTGTAGAAATGTGAAGCAATGCATTCAGGAGAACGAGTAAAGTAAGGGAATTCTAAACAAATAGTAGGATAATGATAGGTCAGAGAGACATTAAAGTGCTTGTTCATGAATCCTCAAAGGTAGTGGGGCAGCTACATAATGTGGTTTAGATTTAAAGAAAAGGATACTTTCAAGTAAAAGCGTACAAGAACAGGAAGGTATTGTGGAATAGTATGAAATGCTGATTAGGCCACAGTTGGAGTACTGCCTACAGTCCCTGTGATAACATCCCAGGAAGAATGCAATTGCATAGAAAAGAGTAGGGAGGAGATATATAAAGGCGTTATCACTAGTCTCAATTGTTCCCGGCTCATACCATTCACATACTCCATCCTTGTGCACTTAGTGCTGCTATGAACCACACACCCATACTTACAGTTTGCAGGCACTGTCAGCTTTTCCACCATGACCCACACATCAACCGAAAGATGAATTGGAACTCAAGTTACCTTTGTAGTTAATTCTATAAGACAGCAGGCTGTTACTTTGAATGAATGTAGTAGATTGCTACATTACACAGTATACTAGTCATTAACATCCCTCTCCCCTGCAGAACAAGGTAATGCACAAGTGGATGCAGCAGCAAATAACTAGTGTAGGACAAGCAAGTCTGCATGCCCTGCCCCCCATGGAGGAGATGGTGTTGGATGCCATTGGAATGCAGGTTATTGGGGTTACAGCCAGTAATCCAGAGACAGAATCCAGTAAAAGATATCCCCCTACCTAATCTTCCACGTCATTCACACGTCACTACCACATGAACCTGAACACTCTTCTGATTTACAAGCAGCCTGTGGAACCTCCATGTACCTAGTATTCTACCTCTTGACTTCACATCCATCCCTGCACCACAACTACACAAAGTTGTGTTTCTCATTTCAGTTACCTAAGAAGTGCACCCAGCCAGACAACACCAGCAGAGGAGGCAGAGGAAGGAAATTAAAAAGACATTACTCAATTTCACACTTGGTGCTACCAGCTGAGATACAGGCACTGCACAGTTTAGAGATTCAGCTTAGATCTTCAGGGCACATGTGGACTGCAGCCAGGGAAGAGGGAATGGTTAGCGCAGGTGAGAGTTTATCAGAGGGGGTGATCATACAGTAATTCTTCTATAGAGAGTTGTTGTGAAGACTTTGAAGGTGTAACCAGCAGAAGAAAGTTACTGCATAGAGAATTAGGAAGCTTGCCCAAAACACTGCATCATCATCAGAGAACAGATGATGACATTTATAAAAGATAAGATTTCTTTATTAGTCACATGTATATCGAAACACACGGTGAAATGCATCTTTTGTGTAGAATGTTCTGGTGGCAGCCCGCAAGTGTCGCCAAGTTTCTGGTGCCAACATAGCATACCCACAACTTCCTAACCCATACATCTTTGGAAAGTGGGAGGAAACCGGAGCACCCAGAGGGAACCCACGCAGACATGGGGAGAACATACAAACTCCTTACAGACAGTTGCCAAAATTGAACCTGGGCCGCTGGCCCTGTAAAGCGTTACGCTAACCTCTACACTACCACGCCTGATAGGCACATGAATATGCAGAGAGTGGAGGAATATGAACCATGTGCAGGCAAAAGCGATTGGTTTAAATAGGCACCATTAGCTTAATTAGTTTGACATAACACCGTGGGCTAAAAGGCCTATTCCTGTGGTGTACTGTTCTATGCTCTATATCATTAACATAGAGGAAAGCAGCTTGGCACAGGTCTTTGCACCGTACATGGACCACAGCATTTCGACTGTGAAAAAAGCGGCCAGCCTCATTCACAGTCCTATGGACCCAATCATGCTGTACATTCATTTAGATATCAAGTTTCCACCCAACACCAGTGTACTGCAAGCAATGTTCAGATTGCTGTCATCATGGCTATGTATCTGTATTCGCAAAGGAGGTCTTGTTTAATTGTGGACCAGCAATCTGTTACCCAAGGAGTTCCCGGTGTTGCAGAGGAATCACCTAGAGGAGTATCAGGATGGCAGCGTTTCTCCCTTGTCCTCTCACTCCCACCACGCCACCAGCACCCGTCCTACTGGCTGTGGGCCAACCACACCGGTTGCTGCCACTCACGGCAAGATGATGCAGCTCAAAACTGCTTGAAGTCATCCTCCGAAATTATCTGTCATTTCCACCACTGAAAGTCAGTAGCCTTTCTACAGCACGGTGTGTCCACAAGGTAGCATTGTGTAGCAGTAGCACTTGTACAGCCACAAGCAGGTGGAAAGCAGGTACTTAAGGATGACCAAGAAGACCTGCTGAGGAACCCTGCAGGTCAGGCAGCATCTATGGAGGGAAATGGACAGTCGACGTTTCAGGTCCGGACGTTGACTGTCCACTTTCCTCTACAGATGCTGCCTGACCTACTGAGTTCTTCCAGCAGTTTGTTTTTTGCTCCAGATTCCAGCATCTGCAGTCTGTTGTCTCTCCACTAAGGATGACCAGTTGACTTCTGCGTAGAAACTGAATTAATTTATTATTACATTAACTTTGGAATATTTCTATTGTGGTTAAAGATCAGCCATGGTCTCATTGAAGGGTGAAGGAGGTACAAGGGGCTGAATGGTCCATCCCACTTCTATTTATAGATGTACTTAAGTCCTTAAAAAAATAAATGTCCTCTCTTATCGGATTCCTTCTTCTTCAGCCCTCTGCCTCTTCCACCTATCACCTCCCAGCTTCTTACCTCACTCTCTTTCATCCCCTGCCCCCACCCACCTACCTTCCCCCCCCCCCCCTCACCTGGACTCACCTATCACCTGCCAGTTTGTGGTCCTCCCCCTCCCCCCACCTTCTTATTCTGGCTTCTGCCCCCTTCCTTTCCAGTCCTGATGAAGGGTCTCGGCCCAAAACATCAACTGTTTATTTCCCTCCATACATGCTGCCTGACCTGCTGAGCTCCTCCAGCATGTTGTGTGTGTTGCTTCAGATTCCAGCATCTGCAAATTCTCTTGCGCCTCCATGTTCATGGACAACTGTTTTTTTCTGGAAGCTCGGCCAACAGAAAGCACTTCCTGTAGACATCTGCAAACTGAACCAAGTCTGGAAAATACCAAATACTTGTAGAATGATCATAACAGGAAAAAAAAATCAACCAGCAATTAATCTGGGTAAAGGAGAGGGATGACATGTCTTCAATTTTCCAGGCACAAGAAAGGGTTTTCGCTGGAACCGGACAAGGTTGTATACTGAATAACATCAGGACCTGCTGCTCTGCTTGCTTCTTGTGGTCATTCAATGCATATGCACAAATATCCTCATGAAAGTGGTGCCCACTATGCCTTGATGCAATTTTGTGCTCTAAGGGTTCTCCTGAATCCCTTATGCTATTGAACGCAGTGCATGTATCATGCACTTGAAACTTTATCAATTATTTACTTTGATCAAATAAGCCAGGTCATAACTGAGCATATGGTATTATTTAACATCTATTTGCAGATTATGAGAAGTGGTAGTGTATTCAGCCCAGTGGTATTAAAACTCTAAATTACAGTAATGAATCATGACAAGGATGCATTGTCTTTAAATATCTGATGAGCTACTGCCACTTAAATTGAGCTGGACTTGAATTGTAACCAATTCCTTTACTATGTTGCAATGCACTGCCTTTTAATATTTGTGTTGCTACATTTAATGTTACTTAGATACATTGTGACTGTAAACAGCTGCTCTATATTCCAATAGAATACTCCAATCAGCTGTTGGCATAACAGGGGATCTTTATGGTAAACTCAAGGACAAATAAGTGGGCTTCACTTGGACTTTAAACACTGCAGCAAACTTCATCAAAAGACACCTCGAGAATATTGTTGCCCTCATATGGTGCTTTATTTAACTTCTCTCATTCTACATGTATCGGCATGTCTAATTGTTTTACTTGATACATGCAGGAAGCAGTGGAGGGAAGAATTAGGGACATTGCATATTTTGCTAAGCCCTGTTTTAGTATTGCATGTGCAGCATGCAAGTCAGCAGTTATATTTACACTGATGCTATCATGTGACTTCACATGTAAAGCAAAAGTATAGCCAAGCGGAAATTTTTTTACTTTATTCTTGGAGCACAGCCTCTGTTATTAATCAAGCTGTTATTTTGTGTGGTGGGATGTGGAAAATAATGAGCTTATGAACAGTTTAATATAATATTTAGTCTTATGAGTTACACTTTCCTTATCACTGAATGAGTTGCTTCACAATGTCCATCTCCATTGGTCAGAGATACTTTTTTAAAAAAAAGCAATGTCATTAAACCTTGTTAGAAATGTAAATTTCTATCACAGTTTTAAAAGTATAAAGAGATAAGACGTGTTGTCAATGATTTCTAGCTGCTTTCTTTGGCCACAGAGATAAAATAGGATTTAAACCAGTTGCCAATCTGCAGAGTGTGTTTTTGCAGCAGTTTGCTTCACTATCAGGGTGTGTCTAAAAGTATTGTCCTCTAATCATCTGTCTCATCTATCTGCTTGCAGCAAATAGGCATGTAACATTAAAGGGGCATGGCAATTATCTATGTATCAGAATGATCCATTACGAATTAAAAGATACAATGGTCCTGATATTATAAAGTAACATATCTTCATTTTTATGACAAGTGGTTGTGTATTTAGCTTGATGGAATTAGAACTGTAAATTACAGTTGTCCAGTAATGAATCTTGACAAGGATGTGTTGTCTTTATGTACCTGATGAGCTGCTAGCACTTGAACAGGACTTTAATTATAACCGATTCCTTCTCTAAGTTGCAGTGTGGAGAGAGCAGGGTATCTGAGCTGTCATAAAAACAGAAAATGCTGGGCCCATTAGCCTGACATGTTAACACTGTTTCTCTCTCAAAAGATGCTACCTGACTACTGAATATCCCTAGCACTTTATGTTTCTATTTCAGATTTCTGGCATCTGCACCCCTTTGTTTTCCAATATCTGACCTGGTAGCTGGAAACAATAGATCAGTTGATGGTACATCTTCACCTTCACTCTTTCCTGGCATTTCTGCTGATACCTGCCTGCCTTAGCTAACTGAAAGAAGGAAGGAACAAACCAGTGTTGTAGTGAGGAGGTGAGGGGGAGTGAGGTGCCTGCTTACACCTTGTGTGGCTTGTACTCCAGAAGAAAGTGCAGGATGAAGGAAGTTTGCAATATCAGAAGGAGGATTGAAGATATGAGGATACTGTGACTTTTAATAGTTTCAGTCCCACTGATGGCCAATTCTCTGTCACAACTGTTCAGGTTACAACAGCAGCAGCTCCTCAGTGGGAGAAGGGTGATGCTGGCATGCTCATTCTCCACTGGTTTGCTGATGTTGGAAGGATCTGTCCTAGTGAGTGCAATACCTTGTGATGGATCACAGTTGATCTGGCCCGCTACCCCACTCACATCCCACACTAATCTTCAATTGCATTCTTGCAACTCTGAGGTTGTGGCTGTCCAGCAAGGTGGAATGTGATGATGAAACTTGGCCTTAAGGACATTTAAAATGCAATTAAATAACTTAAAAAAATATTTTGTTCTAATTTAAAATAATAGTTTTATTTCTAATACCTTCAACTTATTGAGTAAAATTATTAAATAAAGAAGTCAAAAACAAATCATTTAACTTTTCAGTGGAGTTTGGCAACCACACTGCAAAACCAGCCATGCCTTGTATAAAGCTCAGGGACCAGATGGGAAGTGCTTGGGAGCTTTAGCCAGTCTCCAGTTTCCGTAGTGCAATAGACAGAAGTAGAAATCAAAGACAAATTGGCCCATGAAAGAGACCTTGCTGGTAGTTCTCAACAGAACTGCTGGTGAAAGGTAAGTACGTGCCACATGAATGTGTTTGGTTGAATCTGGCAGCAGATGCAGAATGTGAAATGTGAGTGTGAGACATACAGTGGTGTTCATGTCTGAAGGCTCTGAGCAGAGTATGAGTCTTCATTGCTGGAGATAGTTGGTGGATGAATGATGGGCATAGGGTGCACTGGGCATGTCTGAAGTTGGTGGGAAATTACATTTAAAGGTGCATTAACTGATGACATGCATCTGTAGTCACTGATACTTTTGCAGCACAACATCCCATGTCCTTAGGGTTTGGCTCTGGATATTTACCAGAACCTCTCTCAACGGTCTTGTTGTGTGTGCCTGGAGAGACTCCCAGTCCCCAGCAATGGAGGGTACCCTACCCCACCCCAACCTATCTGACCCCATCTGCTTGTCCAACACCTCCAGTGTTGTATCAGGAAAGCACAAGGACCTGTCCTCTCCCATGTTGATCCAAGACCACAAGAGAAAATTGCTTTCACAGCTACACTTAAGCCATAGTGTACTTCCCCTTTAAGAAGAACAGTGTAGCTTTTGGCACTTTAATTGGTCCTGAAGTTGAACTCCCCCGCTGATGCATTAATCAACTGAACAGCACACTCTTAGCTGGCTGGATGCTACAAATATCTTAATAAGCAGATCGCTCAAAGATTGTTAACCAGTCACACCCCTCAAGTGTCCATGGAGATCCCCATGCCTGGGCTCCAGCACTGACTTTAAAGCAGTGATCTCTCCATTACACCATGAGTATTTGGAGACCATGTTCGAATCTCCCTTCATAAGGGCAATGTGAAGCGTGGTTTGAACTCGTCACTGAGTAACCCAGATGGATTTGCTCAGAGAGATATATTGGTATTGGTTTATTATTGTCAGGCGTACTGAGATATAGTGAAAAGCTTTTGTTTGCATGCCATCCAGACAGATCATGCCATACATAAGTGCATCAAGGTAGTAAAAAGAAAAACAGAATGCAGAATGTAGTATTGCAGCTACAAAGAAAGTTACAGTTAAACAAATAAGATAAGATAAGATAAGATAAGATATCTTTATTACGTGTACATCAAAACACACAGTGAAATGCATCTTTTTTGCGTAGAATGTTCTAGGGGCAGCCCACAAACGTCACCACACTTCCGGCGCCAACATAGCATGCCCACAACTTCCTAATCCATATGTCTTTGGAATGTGGGAGGAAACCAGAGCACCCAGAGGAAACCCACGCAGACACGGGGAGAACGTACAAACTCCTTACAGACAGTGGCCGGAATTGAACCTGGGTTGCTGGCGCTGTAATAGTGTTATGCTAACCGCTACACCACCGTGGCAAGGACCACGACAATGTGTAATGGGAGATCAAGGTACAGCACAGAAATAGGCCCTTCACCCCACCGAGATTATCAGGGACCCATTGTTTCACTAATCCTACACTAATCCATTTTATTCCCCCCACAGATTCTACCACTCACCAACACACTCGGGGTAATTTTACTGCGACCAATTAACCTGTTAGCCTGAATATTTTTGGGATGTGGGAGAAAACCAGAGCACCCAGTTGAAACCCACAGGGTTGCAGAGTGCACAAACTCCACATGGACAGCACCGGAGGTCGGGATCACACACCCAGGTTGCTGGAGCTGTGAGGCAGCAGCTCTACCAGCTGTGCCACTGTGCCGCCCTTAAAGTCATGGAGAGATGCAGCACAAAAACAGGCTCTGCAGCCCAAAAAGACCATGCTGACCATCACTAGCACTAAAGGAAGTTCTTACCCTTCCTATGGAGGAGTGCCTGATAAACTAGAAGATGGATGACTAAAAACTAAAGGAGTTCAGCATTTTCACTGCACTAAACTGGTGCTGTGTGTAGCACTTGCACTGAATTGGGTGACCCGCAAAAAATCCACTCTAAATCATGTGCAAAGACTCTGGCAGTGCATTTCCCGACAGCAGCTGTCCATAGAGGTTGCACCTGCCACATCATTGCTGGATTGAATACTGGGTAGAGAGTCGGCTGTTCAAGGCTTTCTCCAGTACAGCAGCATAGAGGGCTGCCATGCAGGTGAGGGAAAACAGCGATGCATGGCATGGTATTCTCTGGGGTGTTGCCAGGCAACCTCCGCCCAAAGGTGTGGCCTGATCCACCGGGTAGCACAAGCAAGCTCAAGCCACTGTAGGCTATGGACCGATCAAGCGACAGCAATCACCACATCAGGTCACGAGTGATTATATAACAAAAGTGAAGGGAGCTCCAGGGGATCACTAAACATAAAGCAAGCACTCCCAACAAACACTGATGTTGGGAAATGCTCTTTGTGGGACATCCATGTAGCACTGCAAATCTGTTAATTGCCTTTGCATTCCTGAACCCTGTGATATATTCTCCTGGGTTTTTTGTTTGAAGTTATTAATGAAGGTGGTGTGTTGACTTCTATAGCTACAATTTATGCTGGCAGTGGAGGAAGTGTGCACCTTATGACTGATATCGGTAAGCATGAGCCACACCAAAGTGAATTACTTGTGCCTGGAGCAAATTCCTGTTGGTCGCTGATTGACCCGGAAACAATTTAATGACCGCAGCACAGCTTTTTATATACAAATTGCCCATATATGATATGCGAGCTAATAGCTTCAATTTCTGGACAGTATTGTTTCATAAGAAAAGATATATTACAGTGTTTAAAGCATCCCCTCTTGCCGAAGGGCCTATTTCTGTACTGTTCTGTGTTCTTTGTTTTGTCTAATTAAAGCTAAAAGGTAGAACTGTTCTGCATTCTTAAAATGAAGGCTCACATTTGTGTGTCAAAGTTGAGAATCATTATTTCACATGAGGAAACCGATTAGGAATCTACAGACATTCTGACACAGAAACTTATTTTAGATGGTGAGTGACATCTGCAGTGCTGATGAAGTGTTCATAATATATTACATGGATATATAGAACATTATTGAGACTACCTGTTTAGAGGTGGTGGCTAAAATGTAATGATAAGGACTATTGACATAGTTTTAATAGGTAATACAGGAAGGTTTAATTGGTAATACAGGAAGGTTTAAATGGTAATACAGGAAGACTTCACAGTGAAAGTGATATGCTGGCATTAGACACCCAGGTTTGCCCATTATTATGATCTGTCACAACCAATGGAGCTAAAAGGCACTGCGGGAGAAACTTGTTTTCAGTCACCTGTGCTATACACACTGTTGTGGAGCTGCAGGTCATGTTCTACTTCAAAATTCAGTTCCATAGACTATATCACACACTAAAATAAGTTTTCATGTGCCAAACTCCTGGAGTTAAGGCCAAATGGTATATTCAGGCCAGGAAAAAAATAAGGGAAGAAAAAGTAAGATGCAAGTGATTGAAGCAGAGGAGGTGGAGATTTAAAGCGATGGGAGAAATGGAGCGGAAAGATAAAAGGAGAAAACAGAATGATGATGGACAAAGGGATCTGGGTGTCCTTCTTCACTTGTCAATGAAAGCAAGCATGCTAGCACAGCAAGCAGTTAAGAAGCCAGCTGGCATGTTAATCTTTATTACAAGAAGTATTGCCTACAGGAGCAAGGATGTCTCACTACAATTGTACAGGGCCTAGGTAAGACAACACCTGAAGTAATGTGTGCAGTAGTGCTCTCCTTACCTAAGAAAGGATACATTTGCCGTAGAGAGAGTGCAAGAAAGATTCGTCAGACTGATTCCTGGGATGACAGAATTGTCTAATAAGGAAAGATTGAGTAAATTAGGCCAATATACAATAGAGTTTAGAAGAATGGGAGAAGGTCTCTTTGGAACATACAAAATTCTGACAAAGCTTGACAGGCTGGATGTGGGGAGGATGCTTCCCCTGGCTGGGGTGGGGAGATGGGGGAGGGGAGGGGTGGGAGTCTAGAACTCGACGTTGCAGTCTCAGGAGATAATCTATGAGGGCATATTTACTTTATTTAAGAAGGGCAGCAGGGATAAGCCAGGTAATTAGAGCCTTACATCAATGGTACGGAAATTATTGGAGAAAGTCTAAGGGATGGGATTTATGTATATTTAGAGATGCAGGGACTGATTAGGAATAATCAGTGTGAGGGGAAATCCTTTCTCACTGATTTGATTGAGCTTTTTGAGGAAGTAGCCAAGGAGATTGATGAAGGCGGGGTTAGATCCTGAAGGTTAAGGCACATGGGATCCAAGGCAAGCTGGCTAATTGGATCCAATATTGGCTTGGTGATAAGAGGCAGAGGGTAGGGATAGAAGGATGCTATTCTGCTTGGAAGTTTGTGTTGTTTGTGATGTATATTAAACACTTGGATGTGACTGTAGGAAAGATGATGAGTAAGTTTGCGAATGACACGATAGTTGGTGGTGTTATGGACACCAAGGAAGATTGCCTAAGGCTACAGCAGGATACAGATCAGATGGGAAGTTTGGTGGAGCTTTGGTAGATGGAATTTAATCCCGACAAGTGTGAGGTGATGCATTTTGGGAAGTCAAATAAGGGTAGATTATACATAGTAAATGCAAGGGCACCAAGGAATGTTAAATGGTCAAGTCCATAGTTCCCTGAAGGTGGCAACACAGGTGGATAGGGTGGTGAAGAAGGCACATGGCATGCTTGCTTTCATATGTCGGGGCATTGAATATAAGAGTTGAGATGTTATGTTGCAGCTTTACAAAACACCAGTTAGACCACACTTGGAGTATTGTGTGCAGTTCTGATCGCCACACTGTAGGAAGGATGTGACTGCACTGGAGAGAATGCAAAGGAGATTCACTAGGATGTTACCTGGATTGGAGGACTTTAATTATAGGGGGACATTGGATAGGCAGGGCTTGTTTCCCCTGAGGCAAAGGAGACTTAGGAGTGACCAGATAGAGGTATACTAGATTATGAGAGGCATAGATAGGATAGTTCATCAATTTTTTTTACCCATGATAGGGGTATCAAAAAATAGAGGGTATAGTTTTCAGGTGAGAGGTAGGAGTTGTAAGGGGGACACAAGGAGTAAGTTATTTTTACACAGAGAGTGGTTGAGATCTAGAACATGCTGCCAGAGGAGGTGGCGGAATCAGATACAATCACTGCATTTAAATGGAATTAGTGTAGATGGCAAAAAAGGGTTAGTATGGACCTGGTGGGCCAAAGGGCCCATTTCTGTGCTGCATGACTCAACAATTTATATTTCTTCTCTCAGAGAGTGGAGAGTCTATGGAAATCTCTCCCACAGACAATAGCAGAGGCCAAGCCACTGGATGTATTTAAATAGGTAGATTTCTAGACACAAAAAGGCTTCAGTGGGTATGGAGAGAAAGCAGCAATATGGTATTGAGATAGTGGATCAGCCATTATTATGTTGAATGGCAGAGCAGCCTTGAAGGGCTGATTGGCTGATTCCCACTACTATTAGAACATAGAACACAGAATAGTACAGCACAAGAACAGGCCCTTGGGCCTACGATGTTGTGCCAAACTAATCAAAATAGTAATTAAACACCTAACTAAACTAATCCCTTCTGCCTACACAATGTCCCTATCCCTCCATTCTCTGCATATTCATGGGCCGATCTAGGAACCTCTTAAAGGCTTCTATCATATTTGCCTCCACTACCACCCCTGGTAGTTCATTCCAGGCACCCACCACTCTCTGTGTAAGAAAGTTTAGGCCACACATCCCCTTTGAACTTACTCCCTCTCATCTTAAATGCATGCCCTCTGGTATTAGACATTTCGACCCTGAGAAAAATATACTGGCTTTCTACCCTATCTATGCCTATCATAATTTTATAATCTTCTATCAGGTCTCCCCTCAACCTCCACCGCTCCAGAGAAAACAACTCAAGTTTGTCTAACCTCTCCTTATAGCACATTCCCTCTAATCCAGGCAGCATTCTGAAAAACCTCTTCTACACCTTCTCCAAAGCTTCCACATCCTTCCTATAATGGGATGACCAGAATTGAATGCAATACTCCAGGATGCAGCCTAACCAGAGTTTTATAAAGCTGCAACATAACTTTCTGACTCTTGAACTCAATGCCTTGATTAATAAAGGCAAGCAATCCATACATCTTCTTTACCACCCTATCAACCTGTGCAGCCACTTTCAGGGAGCCATGGACTTTGAACCCAAGATCCCACTGTATATCAACGCTGTTTAGGGTCCTGCCATTAACTGTGTACTGTGTCTCCCAAAGTGTAACACCTCACACATGCTCGGATTAAACTCCATCTGCCATCTCTGCCCATACAGTATCTACAACTTACCTATATTCTACTGTATCCTTTGGCAATCCTCTACACTCTCCACAATGCTACCAATCTTTGTATTGTCTGCAAACACACTAGGTCCCTATTCGGATCCCTGCGGAACACCACTGGTCATGAACCTCCAGCCAGAAAAAGTCCCGTCGACCACTACTCTCTGTCTTCTATGGACAGACCAATTCTGAATCCAAATGGCCAACTCACCGTGGATCCCATGCATCTTAATCTTCTGGATGAGCTGACCATGAGGGACCTTGTCAAATGCCTTACTATTCTTTTATGTTTCTGTGAGAAAGGAGAACTGGCACAAGAACATAAATTATAGAGAGAAAGTGGGGAGGATCCAAAGAATAGGCCGACAGAGAGGAAGAGGAGGCAGAGAAGACAATAGAAATGTGGATAGTGGGAATAGAAAAAGCCAGGAATCTGTTGCAACAAATAATCTGCTGGAAGAACTCAGTGGGTCAAGCCACATCTGTGGGAGGAAAGTAATTATCGACGTTTCAGGCCAAAAGCCTGCATCAGGACTCCCGATGCGGGGTTTTGATCCAAAGCATCGACACTTCCTTTTCCCCCAACAGATGCTGCCTGACCTGCTGAGTTCTTCAAGCACATTCTTTTTTGTTCTAGATTCCAACATCTGCAGTCTCTTGTGTCTCCAGGAATCTATTTCAGGGAGATGAATGGGAGCAGCAAATCGTGTCAGGGACACTTAAGTGGTTATTCCTTTGTATTCTTTGTTCTCCCAGATTCCTATCTCAAGTTGGTGGAAGTGGGGACTGAGGGAGAAGTTGGGAAAAACACGGAATCCACAGAATGATGACATGCTTAGAAAGCATGTTATTAATCACATGGGTTGCATTTTCCAGAGGATGCTTCATTAAAAACAGATACGAGTTTCTGTTTTTTTTTCAGTAGCTGCTTTCAAGAGAACAGCTTGGAATGACAAGGGGTGGATGGAGTAAGTAACAAGATCTCACAAGAGGCTTGGAAGAGAGAAAAAGAAAAAGACTTGCATTTCTTTGGCCCTTTTCAGAGTGTCCCAAATCGCATAAGAGACCCACGAAATAATTTTGAAATGTAGCCATGTAGCAATGGAGGAAAAGTAGCAGCCAAATTGTGTACTGCAAACTTCCACAAACAGAAATGTTGAGTGAGGAATAAATATTGATCAGAACTCTGGGATGGCACCTGTACTCCTTAGCAAAATAATGCCACATGATTTTTCACGTCAACTTGAAACAGGATAGATCTTCGATTGAACGTGTCATTGAAGAGACAGCACATCAGACCATGCAGAACTCCATCACTACTGCACTGCAGTATCAGCTTGGATTTTGGGGCTGAAAACTCAGGAGAAGATCTTGAACATAGATCCCTCTTACTCACAGGGAAGGGAGCACCAAATTGTAAGGCAAAAGAAAATCATGGTCGCAAGCCATCCTTCTGGGGAACAGTGAGGGGGATCTTCAATTAATAGTATCCACAAGAAAATTAATCAGACAGATCAGGACATTAGGCCAAGATAGCTGAGCTGCGGTTTGCACCGACACCCAGTGGCTGTGTTTGGAATTGCAAAATGACTTGCATCCGAAGCACAATGGCTAATGATGGGCTTTGGACTGACAATTACCAGGACAAGTACTTGGTAACACTGACATCCACGGTAGGTGTATGCTGATACAGTTAAAATGGTAAAATTTTATATAAGACTTCTCAATGCACTTTAAGCTTGTATACAAATAGGAAGAGGTTTCCAAGTTTCAAACAGAGAAGAGTGGAATGCTTTACAGTTTTAAGCAATTCAGGACCAAAAGTGAATTCATTTAATGGATTTAAAGGCCACTACTTCTTTTTGAAAAAGGTTAGCATCATACTGAAAGGGAATAAGCACTATTGTCTAAGTATTTGAATAAGCAGTGTTCTTTATTGATTTGTTGATTTACAAAAATATGAATGTAACTTCTGTGAACTTTTTCTTTCACAGGCTCATTCTTTCCCTCTTTGAAACCAACGGAAACTGTCTTTAAAGTAGTATTTTGGCTAGGGTACTCAAACAGTTGTGTAAACCCCATAATCTACTCTTGCTCCAGTAAAGAATTCAAAAGAGCTTTTATCCGAATCCTGAAGTGTCAGTGTCACCGCAGAAAGCGGCCTGTTTGGCGGGTTTACAATTACAACTGGAAAATGAATTCTCTCGACCAGCAGCGAAAAGACTCAATGGATGGTGGCTCCTTTATTTTCAGTGACAGTGACAGAAGGTTGTCGTTGTGCCAGGGTCACCCTCTCAGTGACAAGAACAAACAGCAGAGCATAGAAATGTGCAGCCTTCGAGGCTGGAGGCTGTTCCCATCTCTTCGCCGCTCTTCCTTGCAGTCCAATGGACCAAAAGAAAAGTGTGAGTTTCCTGGAAAGACCATCAATGGGGAGTATGGAATCTGTACGAATTCAACCATACCTACAAAGGAAACCATAACTTTCAAGTGTTTTGCACCAAATTCTGAGGAATTTAAAAAGAGTGTTCATATTAAAAAGACTCAACATGTCCCAGAAACAAATATTTAAACAAGGACCAAGACTTTCATTGCAATGACTTGTGAAATGCTATTTTGGTGTAATGCTATAATGTTTACAAAAATATAAATGCACATAGTATTATAATTGCTATATAAATGTTTTACTCTCATTTCTGTATGTGTAATAATTTATTGATTCAGATGTATATTAAGTTACTATGAAAATGTCATATCCTCAGGAAGATGTCTGCTACCTAGAATGCACAATTCACACTTCACTAAAAAAAAATTATTTGCATTTATAACACCACTTTTGGGAACTGCTTTATGTTAGATGAAACAGTGTTTCACGTAAAAAATGTTTCATTGAAAATAAAAAAAACTCAAGCCATTTAGGAACAGATGCTGTTGTAGGATGGATGAAATGATGACTTTTGCAGAGAGGGTGATTAAGTAGTGTCCTGCATTAAATACCTCTGTGTTGTAGGATGGTACAGGACCATGAGGTCATATGGCCAGTTTCATATTCCAATCACGCCTGCCAAACTAGTTTAAATTTCTCCAAAAGTAATACAATTTAGTGTTACAATTTAGTGTTACAATGCTGACCATGCCAGAAGAAGGGACAAGGCACTGGCTCAGCTTGGGCCATAGATCTTAGTAGCTGGCTGCTGATTGTTAATAGCAGAGACTGGAGAGAGGGGTCAGATCAGGGAGTGGACAGTCAAAGAAAGGGAGGATTCATGATAAAATCACAACAATAAAGTTTTCTTTCATAATGGGTCATTTTTACTTAAGACCATCATAATAAGTTCTGGTAAGCTGTGTTGCTGATGCAATGCTTTTACTCAAGGAAGATCTTTAAACAAAAACTTCCAAAAGTAGTATTTCTCTAGTTTTATTTAATTGCTGCTGTCTTCTTAATATCAACACAACAAGATGAAGAAAGTGGCAAGTTAGGAAAGAAGAATGTTTATAATTCACAACTTGGCAATCTTGCATATAGTTTGCTAAAGTGAAAGTAAAGTTTGTAGTACAAGCATATCTTGGGGTAAAAATGTGTGAAAAATGTCCTTCCAGCAGTGTACCTAATAGTTCAATCCTATAAGCTGAGGTACAAGGTAACAACAAGGTCATTAATATATTGGTAGTGCACCGCTCCTTTTCGCTCTGTTCTTCAGATCATTTAGTCTACTGATTTCTTTAAGGCTAATGTTACACCAATGTGAAACCACAGTCAATTATTACAAGTTCAATGTCCAGATGATAAAATGTGAGGTAAATTATAATTTATTATCTTATCTCAAAATGTGCATAAAATTCCATTCTTTGTCCTATTGAAGAGAGAATGTGTGGCCCACACAAGTAAGATGAATGGACTTCTCCCTCTCCCTTCAGGGTGAAAGATGGACTAAATAGCTACATTTTTCTTTTACCTGAGAATAGACTTCTGCAAGTGATTCTCTTGCTCCACAACAGTGTTGGCACCATTCCAAAATGCAGCAAATGTTTTAACACACCATAAATATGTGAAATCCAATTTCTAGGCTTTTATATCTAATTGCACACGACATTAACTTTATACCTCTGTTGTTCATTCTTACAATCATACTCTACAGAAACAGTTGACATACCCCAAATTACAAAAAGCTTTCAGAATTCTAGAGAGCTGGGCTATGTGTTTCAATTTTCACCTTCTAATGAAAGTGTGAAATTCCATGAACACTGAACCCTGGGATCATCCACTTAGCTTTTCTCTGAAAGCTTTCCTGTAATCAAAAATGAGCACTGGGGAGGAGAAGAACATTAAAGAGCATTAAGACAGGAACATAAAGGCTGATTTCAATGCATCAATGCCTATGTCAAGGTATTCAATGACACTTATATATTACACTACATTAAAGAAATGGTTCTGGTGTTTTAGTCAAGTGCTTTTGTCATGATGCAATACCAGATTAATCTTACAAAAAGCTTCACATAGGCTGAATACCTTTACACTGGCTACTGTTATATTTTGGAGCTGGATACTTACAAAAGAGGAATCCAGTACGCAAAGGAATATGGAATGAGGTGCAAGTAAGTGATCAACAGGGTTGTGAAGAAGTGTGCATATTACATCAAATCTGATTTGTTTTTCTTTTGTTATGAAACCCAGGAACAGAGCAGGTCAGGAGAAACGTATTTACAACCAGTATGAAACTGTTAGTAACCATATTGACAGAAATTGTGTTGCATCCTATTTCTGATCTTATGAGTATTACCAAAACATTTTTTTCATTCACACCAGATAATTGAAGATGATTAGAATCAGAACAAAACACTGGATAGAAAGCTCGGAAGTAGGGATGATGAACATTCTACAGGTATTAGTTGCGGGGCACTATTTCCCAGATAAGAGTCAGCCTGAGGGGAAGAAAGCCTGTAGCACACAGCCATGTCAGAGGACAGACTGTAGCGGAAGAGAGACTGTAGCACATATCCACAACTGAGGACAGGTTGGGAGTTTTTATCCTGGTGGCTCTTGGGAAGTGCAGAGTACTGTGAGGAGAGAAGAGCTTGAAGATTGTGGAGAATGGAGTCATTCATGATAAAGTTAGAAACAAATAGCCTCATTAGCCTGAGAAGAGGAAACAGACCTACACCCCCTAGCCCTCAGTGTGCAGTAAATACACTTTACCCAGGTATCTGATGATTTATAGCTCCTTCTTACTTGCTGAATTTCTCAAACCCCAGGTAAAAATAAAGAAAATTTGTAAAAATCTGGGTATGCTGGTTCCCATGACCCACCTGCATTAAAACAACTCAAACTCATCTGTTCTTGGAGATTAAAATTATTCCCCATGAATTAACCATGCAGGTGGAAATGCAGTCACATTTAAAGCAGGCCACTTGATAGTTTGATTATTTTAGTCATAGAGTCAGAAAGCACAGACCCTTCACCCCACCACATCCATGGAGACCATCAAGCACCCATCTATAAAACTTCCATTTACCAGAACTTTGCCCATAGCCTTCAATGCCTTTCTGATTGAAGTGTTCCTCTGGATACTTATTAAATATTGTGCAAATATTTGCCTCCACACTCCCTTAGGCAGTGCATTCCAGATTCCAACCACTGTATGGGTGAAGAAAATTCTTCCTCAGATACCGGTGGTGTGATACAGAAGACGACAAGAACTTTGTGATCAGTTTAGAATAGTGATATTGTAGATTCATCTTTGTTTATCAAAACCTTGTGATATGTGCAACAAGCATTGTTAAAATCCACTAGTGTGGTGATGTTTAGTGTGCTGTACAGCTTAGTTAAAGCTAATTTGCTATACTGATTTGTCACATGACAGGAAGGACTTGTCATATGATAGGAAGTTGTTTATCATGTAATTATAAGTTGGAAATTTGCTATTGATGGAGAGGATTTCTCCTTTGGACTGGAATTGTGAGAGTTGTTCCTTGTTAGTAATTGTTTAATGAAACAGTTTTCTGAAACTTACTGACTGGTTCAGAATCATTTTGTAATTAAGTTAGCATTTTGCAACACCCTGTAATACACATACCCCTCATCTTAGGATAATATACTCTGGTTTTAGAATCCTGTGTCTTCAAAAAGCTTTTATTAGTTTTAAAATGCACATCTTGTCATGATTAAATTCTGTGTGGGTGGCTGATGAAGCTTTAGATCTGACTCTGGAGTGGGTGCAGTGAAGGCAGGAAATTAACTGACAATTGTGGAACTCGCAGCTTAGAAGCTACAGCACTAGTCCATATGCATCTGCATTTCAGGATTTTGTTGAGTATTTTAGCTGTTTCTATTTTTCAAACTAGTCTGAGTAATTGCATTCATTTTCCTTGGATCTTTTGTTGTCTAAGCCATGTTGGATATTCCAAGTTTCTGAAATAAATGTCTTGCCGGAGATATCAAATTGGGCAGGGTAGTCAGCACTGTTGTGGGCAGTGACAAGTTATGGGGAAGATATTAATGCATTTTCAGAATGGGCTGCATGATTGGATAATTAATTTCAGTGTAGGTAACTGTGGAGTACTATATTTTAATGAGAAAAATATGTAGATCACACACGACTCAGAATATAAGCAAGTAAATAGAGTGGAGGGATCTCGAAGTATAAATACATAAAGTTATGATGAATCTCAATAAGGACATAAAAAGCAAATGGAGCACTAGTGTTAATTTCTAAAGTGATAAAATTTAAAACTAGATATCTTATGCTAAGTGTATCAAATCTTTGTTAGTGCATATATATGGAATACTGTGATCTTTGCAGTTGTCATATGACAATAAATGGATAAAGGGGCTGCAACAGGTGTAAAGGAGATGTGCCACAATGGTACTACAACTACAAGGCCACACTTCTCAGGAAAGGAAGTACAGGCAGGATCAGTATTTTCTTAAAAGGGAGAACTGGTCTATTGAGATTTAAATCATGAAAAGTATTGAGAGAATAGACACAAAGAGGGTGTTTCCATTTGTTGGATAAAGCAAAACTAAAAGCAATACAAGAGATCAAAAGGGACTTCAGAAGAAAATTTACTTGTTACTTGAGGATGGGAAGGAACTTTCCATCACACAGGGAATGGTTGAGGTGTATAATGTAATTGCATTTAAAGAAAGCCTAGATTATCACATGAGGAATTTGGAAAAGAGTTATGCCAACAGAATTGGATAAAAAAAAGCAAATGAGAAGACTGAACTGGAGCATAAATGCCAGAATGGACTAATTAGGCCTTTTGTTGCACTGTATATTGTCCAGCTGGAAGGATAGGGCTACATTGTTTGGCTTCACCACCACCAGCAATCTCCCTTCTAGGTCACATACTATCTTGACTTGGAAATGTATCATAGTTCTTTCACCGTGATTATGTCTAAAGCCTGGAACACCACACCCAATGCCACTAGAGGAGTAGATCGATCAGAGTGAGTGCAGCAGCAAAAGACTACAACCATCTTCTCAGGGGCAATTAGGGATGTGCATTTAATGCTGGTTTTGCCAGGGATACCACTTCTGATAAGCGAATTAAAAAAAACGTAATTCTGTATTCAGCTTTCATACATTCCACAATTACCTGGAACATTTTGACAATTATATTATGAAGTATTGTCAAGTATTGATCTTTTTCAATCAATAGTAATCTTTTCCTTGCAAGTGATTTAGCATCAATTTCTCTGTATTCGTATGGTGTAGCTTCTCCAGGGTGGATTCAGCCACATTACTTTGCATATTGTGCTGATCTTCAAAATACTCTCTTCAGCAAATGCATTTAAAATTTTCATCCTTATTCTCAAATCCCTCCACAACCTCACCCATACCCATCTGTGCAATTTCCTCAAACTGTACATCCCTCAGGGATGCCTATGTAATTTCAATCTAGTCATCTCCCATTTTAATCTCCTCTATCAAGCTCTGAGGACCAGCTCCATATCTGGCTTAATGCCAAATTATATTTGCTGCTGCTTCTGTGAAGCATTTTGGGTTAATTTACTATGTCAAAAGTGCTATTGATCCTCAACCACTCAATTGTCTGCCAATTTGGTCTTTCCTATAGCCCTTTGAAGTCTGAAAGGTTCCCTTGGTTCTCTTAACATCATATACAACTCTTGTGTTCAGCTTCATTTGGCATAATCTTCATTTACTTTGCACTGATTGCATATTCTATATTTGTACACCTCTTGCGTTTTAATTTTATTCCTCTGGTAGATCTATTTCACTCTTCCTCTTATTACTTTAGGAAAGGCTGCAGCGGCTTTCCAGAGAGAACAGAAGTGATTGACTAGAAAGATTCTGGGTGTTAGGGACTATAGTTACATAGATATAAAGGCAAAGCTGGGCTTTTCTCCTTGGAGCAAAGAGGAGATTTGATTGAGGTCCTAAAAATTGCAAGGAGTTCAGATTGTGTTCATTAAGGGGAAACATTTTTCAAAGTCTGAAGAGTCAATAACCAGAGAGCATAGATTTGAGATGACTGGCAAATGAAGTAGGTCTTGGCATGAATGAGGGAAGATTTCTATGCAACAAGTGGGTAGGATTTGGAAACTGATCCAAAATAACATTTCAATAGTGAATTAGATAAATACCTGGAGGAAAATTTGCATGGGTATGTTGAAAGAGATGGCGTGGGAGTAACAGGATTGCTCTTCAAAAGAGCTGACACAAGTTCAAAGGGTCAGGAGCCCTTCACCTGTGTTGTATTATTCCTGTTGATTCAAAATGACAATCAGATCTTTGCCTTCCTTGGTCTCTTTTTGCTTGTACACATTACCTTTCTTTTTACTATTAGAGCTTTGGAATAATTATAAGCACAGGAGGAGACTATTTGGCCTATCAACTTCACGTTAACACTGAGTGATTCATTCAGTCCCATTCCATCCCCATACTTTACAACTTTATTTCCCTCTCCAATTTTCTTCTGAACCTCCATTTATAGAGTCATTTTTTTTTCTGACCATTGCATATCCAAGAAGCCCATGCATTTTCACTGCCCTTTCATTCTGAGCTCAAATGTACCTGCACCTTGCTTATCTTATTTAAAGAGCATAGACTGCTAGTCTGCTTTTTAGTCTGTAATTTTGTTTGGCATCCTAAGACTGTGTGAAATTAAACTGGAATAGAATGAAGCAGGAAAGAATAGCTGCTGGAGGAGAAATTGTGTAACATAAAGTCCAAGAACAAAAAAGTGAAAATGATAATCAAATGAGCTAGTAATCTTGAGTACACAAAGGTGTCTTCTTAGCATAGACTCCTCAATTCGACGAGCCCCTGCCCCTTTAAACGGGGGATGTTTGTTTCTTAGTTAATGTAACTGATCCAGTCTATTGAAAATAAAAAAAAATCTGCAGATGCTGGAAATCTAAAACAAAAACAGAAATTGTTGAAAACACTCAGCAGGTCAGGCTGCGACTGTGGGAAGAGAAACAGAGTTAAGACTTCAGGTCAGAAACCCGATGGCAGATGCAATCTCGTGCCTTCCAGCTGATTACTTTATAAAGGCTGTAAATTACTGTGTCAGCCCCATTGTTCTTTCAAGTGGCTGAATACAAATTCCCTTTTCAATCTCATAAAATGGAGCACATTACAAGTCATTTTTTTAAATTGCAGATCAGTTGGATCCGCACTAGTAAAACATACTCAGTAATACGCGTCTATATAAATATTAACTTTGGTTTCTCCACTGAACGCAAACTCCCTTTTAAGTGCTTTCGCATCTCAATAGACTTGCATTTCATTCGCGGTGTGCAGGTGACTTGCATGGCCAGTACTGATTAGTAGGTGGTGATTCAGACTTCTGGATGCCCCATTTAGTCAGCAAGGATAAAAAAAATCTGCGGCCGTTTATCTCTACTGCCAGTTGCACACGATGCCGACTGTGAGAGATAAATAATTGTCATAAGGTTAATGATTTACAACCCAGCCTGTCATCCATCAAGTATGTTAAATGGGTGATAGAGGCGAAGCGAATGCATCTCTTAGCCAGGCTGCTCCGGGTAAGCTTTAGCCTTTTACCAACCAGTGTGCTTGAGAGTGCTTTGATTCTGCGTTGAGTAGAAATAAGGAGCTTGCAATAACAAACATAAGGAATTAATTGGAAGAATTTAAAACAAGAAGAGTGGATGGGCCAATATGTGGAATAAACCATTATAATACTAGACTTTCCCGCTGAATGCACTATGTTCTCGGTGGTTAGTATTTGCCCAACATCACAGGTGGTAAATACTCATGTGTACAACTGTACCCCCACACACAGCAACTGTTCAGGAAATGCTCCGCGTGAAACATGGCAAATTATTGAACAGTTTCTTCTCTTCAGCGTTCTCACCACGATCATTCTCGGGACCTTCCTGGGCAACCTCTTGGTAATTGTTTCAATCTCTTACTTTACCAAACTGCAGACTCCAACTAACGCCTTCCTACTGTCACTGGCCATTGCGGATTTTCTCGTGGGGATTATTGTGATGCCTTTCAGCATGATCAAGATCCTATTTGGATGGCACTTCGGGAAGACTTTTTGTAAAATCCACACGGTGATGGATGTGATGCTTTGCACATCATCCATCCTGAACCTCAGCTGCATTGCCTTCGATCGATATTATGCAGTGTGCTACCCTCTGAAGTATCGCTTCAGGATGTCTCGGAAGAGAGTGACAGCCCTCCTCCTCGTCTGTTGGGTTCTACCCGGTTTGGTGTCATTTGTGCCCTTGCTACTGGACCTGCATTTGCAGGGATTGGAAACAATTCTTTCACAACTCGATCCACAAGATTGTGTGTTCATCGTCAATATCCCCTACGCTGTCTTTGCCTCAGTCGTCTCCTTCTATGTTCCCATGTTGGTGATGTTAGCTGCATATGGAAAAATTTTTCATGTTGCCAGGATCCAAGCCAGACGGATATATACTACTGAAAATGGATCCCAGGAAACGGGCGCTACCAGATTTCGCTACAGTACTTCCATGAAGAAAGAAAGGAAAGCTGCTAAAACTCTTGGTATCATTATTGGCTGCTTTCTCCTCTGCTGGTTACCCTTTTTCTCTACAAACATTGCCCACCCTTTACTTGGATATCAGGCGCACCATATTCTTCTTGAAGTTTTTTTGTGGCTCGGTTATGTTAATTCTACCCTTAACCCTCTGTTATATGCTTTCTTTAATAAATCTTTCCGGCGAGCTTTCGGTTTGATAATTGGTTGTAAGGTATTCACCAACGATTACCAAAATAACAATTTGTCAAGCGCTGTCAGACCTAATACATAACTTGCTACACTTTCACATTAAGTTGCATGGATTCGTCATAACTAAAACGGTGGGGTAGAACTAGGTGGAAAGCAAGATGACTGTGTTATTGTCAGCCTTTTAATATTGTGCAATAAACCCTTCCAATAATGAAAAATGCATTTATTTTAATTAATAAAGATCTCTGTACAGTTTAACTTTTGGGGGGGGGGGCAATGTAAGTGAATTGAAATATAAGCTAATGGCTGGGTGAAGTATTTGGGGAAAATTGTCCATGGCCTTTCAGTGGTGTGGTTTGCTTTGTCTTTATATATAAGTAACAGCCAAATCAAAGGGGTTGTCTTTCAGATTGTGATTATGGTCAGTTAGAAGCAAAGTGAGAAAGGTTGTTGTTGTTTTGTTACTTCTGTTTGTTGCCAAATGACTTGTATTTAATGTAGTACTTCATCTTGTCTGCTTAAAAGCTTGCTTTTAAAGAAATAAATACAGGAATAAATATTTCTCCTTGGCTGCAAACAAACTTTTTTTAACAAAAGCACTCCATTATTTCTTGCATGTTTGCATACTAAAGTGAAAATATAGGGGATTTGTTATCACCACGTAGATAAAATACCATTGAGTATGAAATTAATATGTTTAACTTATCCCCTTTAGTTTGATTGTCAACTTGTGTATCTTTTTTTTGGGATATTAATTCAAACTTTGAAAAGAAAGACAGCACAGTAATTCATAAGAGTTTGGAAATACTGCTTCCAATCCAGATTGAGGATGTAAAAACACAGAAGGTGGCTATTTGGCCAATCTTGCCTACATTTGAATCTTTGCTAATGTGACTCAGAACTACTGCATTTGTACTGATATAGTATTTGCATTTTTCTCTGCTTCAAATATGTCTACTTAAGTATTCCATATGGTAAAACATTCCAAACCTTTCCAAGGAGCATTTCCCCCTTGTATGTTTATTTTTGAGGTCAGTCTTAAACAGGCAATTGAAGAATTGCCCTGGTCACTTACACATTAAAATCTTAAGTAGATTAAATAGGATCAGGTGCTAGCACAGTCACATTCTGACCAATGTGACTGTGGTAGCACCTGGAAAGGACCATCCAATCAGATTTGCTGCCTTATTTAGTTAAATATACATCTAGTTCCCCTTTGAAAGTTGAATTGGAATATGCTTTTGCCATCCTTTTCCAGCAATGCATTTTAGATACTGTTGTACTTTTCAAAGAAACATTTTTCTCCCTTTTTCTCAGTTATGTTCAGGTTCACTTCCCAATGGAAAACACTTTATCTGCTATCAAATCATCACTTAATTTTAAACTTTTTTTTGTATAATTCTTCTCAAACTACCTTTTTTAATGCAAGAAAACAAATTCCAGATTCTCCATAGAATTGAACATCAACCCTTGTGTCATTGAAGGCGAGTTGGGGGAAAATATTCTCAGCTGTAACAATCATGAAGCATTGATGGGATATTGTGGTGGTCTCTGAGCACCACAGCAGGGAAGTGAAGTGGTTGTGAGAAAAGATTTAGTTGGAAACTGCTCTGCTGCCATTAAAGTGCTAGAAAGGAGAGGACAAATCCTAAAGAAATAGTGAGAATTAATTAAAGTTTTTTGACAATGTTTGAAAAAGATCATTTGACATATTTTGTCCTTTTATATTCACCTTGAAACCAGGCCAGAATGAATGAGCCATATAAGCCCATGATAGAAATTGAGCTTCCTGACCCTCCTTCCCCATGTGCAGTACTGGCAATGTAAGTGTAACAATATCACTGCACATAGTGGAAGTACTTGAGTCAGACCTGCACTGATTGTTTCCCACCACTGTGGCCCTTCATTTCTCCATTCCACCCAACTCCGAAGCATTGAAACAATATAAAGGAAAGAGCATCACATACAAGGTTCACTCATACTTTTCAACTTTGCAATACACTCGGTGTTCCTATGTAAGATATGGGTACTCTGTGTCAATTGAGTGCAAGTGAATGATTAACTTTGAAGAAAAAAATTGAGAAGAAACTTGCTCCTCAATGACATTCTGTCTTGTATTTTAAAAATCGTACCCACAGCTAGCCACCTGCAAAAAAGTTTAGACGCTCCAGCATTCCTGTTGGAACGGAAGAAGTAGCAATGTTGGGAAGATGATTTTGCAGTAGCTTTCTGAATTACTATGCTAATGCTACAGGAGTAAAAGAAATAATACAATAAAACTCTTCAACTAGTTGTAAGAGGTATATCTGTCAACAGAGCTCTCGTTTGAATTTATAGAAAGAAGTATTGTCAGAGCTTCTCCAAGAGGTTATTGTGGTAATTTGCACTTTGCTTCCTCTGGTTATGTCAGATTGATTGTATTGAACTGCGAAGTTTCTGTTGGACCTAATTTGGATAACTGCCTTGTGGATGGTGAGAGGATTATTGATCTATGATGGTCTGATGCACAAGACCTTGTGCAAAATTCAATCTCATTTGCCCATTTGAATCTTAAGATTGGGAACATAGAACTAAGGTGACTAACTAGGTATTGTGAGGCTTCAGTTGCAAAATTGACTACAAAAACAAGATCCATATTTGGAATTGGTTTATTATTGTTATATGTACCAAGGGTACAGTAAAAAGTTTGTCTTGCATACTGTTTGTCTAGATCAATTCATTACACAGTGCATTGAGGTAGTACAAAGTAAAACAATAACAGAGCAGAATAAAGTGTTACAGTTACAGAGAAAGTGCAGACAGACAATAAGGTGCAAGGGCCATTATGAGGTAGATTGTGAGGTCAAGAGTCCATCTTACCATACTAAGGAACCGTTCAGTAGTCTTATAACAATGGGATAGAAGCTGTCCTTGAGCTTGGCGATACGTGCTTTCAGGCTTTTTTATCTTCTGCCTGATGGGAGAAGAGAGAATGTCCAGGGTGGGTGGGATCTTTGATTATGGTGGCTGCTTTACTGAGGCAGCGAGAAGTATAGAGGGAGTCCATGGAGGGGAGGCTGTTTTCTGTGATGTGCTGAGCTCTGTCCACGACTCTCTGCAGTTTCTTGCAGTCGTGGGCACAACAGTTGTCATACTGAGCTGTGATGCATCCAGATGGGATGCTTTCTATGGTGCATCAATTAAAAATTAGTAAGGGTTGACAGGGACATGCCAAATTTATCTAGACTCCTGAGGAAGTAGAGGCACTGGTGAGCTTTCTTGGCCATTGCATCTACGTGGTTGGACCAGGACAGGTTAGTGATGATTTTCACTCCTTGGAACTTGAAGCCCTCAACCTCAGCACCTCAGAACAAAATTAGTTTTGTGGGGATTTTTGAAGCTTGTTATAATAGCGATGCCCTCTTCATATTAAGGGCACATATGGTGTTTACTCTTATTTCGTCTTGGAGTTGATATTGGAGGGAGGAACTTGTTGGAATGACAATGCTGGGAGGGAAATGTCAAATGGAAAAGACCTATCCAAGTTGCTCTAGAGCCTGAAGAAATATTTGTGGTCACTAATTGTGATATAGGTAATAAAGATTTGTGGCATAAAACAGATATAAAAAGCAATAAATTGAAATGTAATGTACATACAAAAATGAGCAAGTTATATTTTAATATCTATGTTTTCCTCATTTACATTGTTGACAGATGCTGACATAATGACAGAGACAGAATGTAGGCAAGCCTATAAACCAAGAATTGTTTATCTAATGTCAATTAAAGGCCTGTTAAGATTTATAAAGGTTGCTCAATGTTGCAAATTCCAGGTGTTGGCTGTTTATTTTGTTCAAATATTTCATCTGACATGACCATTTTATGACCTATATTGGCCAATGAAACTTTACAGGGGGTGATTAATATAGTAGAATCTTTTTCTATTGCCCATTTTCTATCATAGTATCAGCATTACAAATGGCTCTAAGTGAAACGGCATTAGATGTGTAATTTTTTTCCACAAATGTATTTCTTCCTTCACTTTTTCTTTTAATGTCTACGTGGCTTGAATCTTAACTAAATTGCAGTTGTACAGACACCAGCTGTCTTCTACTACTTTTCACAAGCACCCATTTGTTTATTTGAGGTAGGACATGCGAGTGTTAGGTCTCTTATTTAGTTCACTGGGGAAGGCATCAGAGCTGTGCTTGATCCATCCTCTGCTAATATGGCGCTTACGTGTGTACTTCTGTCAAGGACTGAATAACAATTGAAAGAGTGAGTCTCGGAATATCTCCCCCTCTCAATGCAGGATTTATTATTACCGTCACATGTTCTGAGATACAGTGGAGACCTTTTCTTTGCATGCCATCCAGACAAATCATTCCATACAAAAGTACATTGAGGTTGTGCAAAAAAGGAAAATAAAAACAAAATGCAGAATATAGTGCTACAGTTACAAAAAAAAGTGCAATGCAGGTAGACAAATAAAGTGCAATGGCTGTGATGAGGTAAATTGAGAGATCAAGAGTTCACCTTTATTGTATAAGAGGTCTGTTCAAGAGTCTTAACAGCAGGATAGAAGCTGTCCTTGAGCCTGATGGTACACATTCTCAATATTTTGGATTCTTCTAGAGGGTGAGGGCTGATTGGTGAACTGGTTTATCAACTCCTATCACTTTAAAATAGCTGCTCATTTTCATGAGTTTTGAAGTCTCCACATGAAATATTTAGGATTATGTAACTTTTCATTTCATACACATTAGACTGTTGTCACAGCTGGATTTCAAAGTTAATATTTGCTTCGTGAGAACCTAAGTTAATAAAACAAAAACAGATCTTTGAACTCAAACAAGGAAACGTTTAAAATATAATCATGCAATTGACAAACATTCATTTCATATTGGAATCTGAATGATTAGTTTGCTTAGTGGGTTTGAACTGTGGTGTTGAATTATTTACTACTTGCCATTTATTGTCTAAAGGTGGCACAGGAATAAACTCAGTGGCATATTAATGCAAAAATGTATCCACCATTCTCAGCAAAGGGATTCCAATGTTAACTCCATTGGGGGGGGGGGGGGGGAGGGAGGAGGGAGAGAGGTGAAAAACTCATGTGAAGGCAGTCTGAACAGCTATTGAACATCTTGTGGTGGCATCTAGCAACATTAGCAGTTGAGAAGACTATTGGTTCTCTGGTTGGGAAATTGTACAAAACATGGTAATTCTTTTTAAATGTTAAGCTATGTGGAGGATAAAGCATTTATAGAAAGATTTTTTTTGTTGCATTCTCAGGATGAACTACATCGTATTTGATGCTGAGAAGAACTTCTCATCTGAATCCTAAACATCACCAAGATCTTGTGTTCCCAATAACAATGACAGTGAATAGCATGTTAAGGTTGTCCCCAACAACTTGGAAGATGCAGCCACTTTCAAATTTGCCTTTGGCATCTGCCTACTGCAGTCCAGTGATGTCATCAGTTGCTGTTGCAGAAGTCTCTGTTCAATGTTCACAGAGATAGGATCATATGCTGTGCATTTGGAAGGAAGCTGGAGAGCAGCCAATCATGAGAGGCCTGAATTGAGGGTTTGGGGATTGTACTGTGGGCAATTATTGTTCCTTATTCCAGTTTTCATTGCTCATGGGTAGTCGTTTTGTTCTTGGAAAATGTTGAACAGCTTACAGTGTGAAAGCATTTGCAAAAGTGCTGGACTGCAAGGGACTTGATCTTCAACAGCTTCTCCAATATATAAATTTAGAAACACTGAAGATATATTGGTTATTCATATTCCCAACTCCAACCATAAGTTCATGTCTGGGAATATCACCTTTACGTGTGCTTTTGTGCAATCCCACTATAGTATCTTGTATAAGTGACCTTTGCGTGCATTGACTGAACTTCTGAGTTTTCTCCTCTGAAAGAAACCTTTGTGTGTTCCCTTCTCTTTCCTGGTGGTCCAAATCACACATTTGCTGTTCAGATGGGTTCTCATCAGACTCCCCCAGTGCTGGTGCATCATTGCCTGGACTGCAGCCATGACACTTGCTTCCATGGAGTTGTCTGTTTCCATTATGTTCATTCTTCCACCCACCTCTTCCCCCAGACATAACCTCTGATGCCTTCCCAGACAATGGACAGCAGCTACTCTCTCATTCTCTATTGTCAAAGCTATAGCTGTTAGTCCTGGTTATGGCCTCTTCTGGAGCTCTTATTGGACACTTCCTGGTTCAGTGGTTTCTTTGGACAGGGCCATTGCACCCCACAGCTTGAGTGGGTCCAGAATCTTATCACTATTCAATGCTGCAGTTCTTTGAAATGCACAGTTCCTCAATATAAATGACTCAAGTCAATCTTATAATTGGAAGTACATAGTTCTGGCACAATCATGACAGATGGCTCCAGTTACCTATCTCCCATATAAACTGCTCACTCTACCTTAACATAAAATGCTTCAGATGTTCTTGCTCCATCTCTTCTCCCTTTGGCAGTTCCTCGGGATTGAGAATAATTTCCTTCCACTCCAGTTTTGTGGGCTCTGAAGTAGCAATTGAGGTCAACATGAGGACCACAGACTCTTTCACAAACAGGACAGATGGTGGCTGATGGGCCAGGCAGGTGGGTAGTTTGTAAGGTGCTCCACTCCTGCCACTCTCACAGGGCCACTCTGCCTCCAATGCATGAAAGTTCTCAGTACCACCCCAAATGCTCATTCTCCACTTTGTACAGTCATGGGCTACAGATTCCCAGGAGTTGGTAGGGATCTTGGATTTCTTCAAGGAGGCTTTGAGAACATCCTTGAATCTCTTCTTCCATCCACCTGTTAATCTATTCCAAGCTCTATCATGGGAAAAAAAATTATCTGTTTCTAGAGTCTGAGGTGGGACATGCAAACTATGTGGTCTGCCCAACAATATTAACTGCATGTAATTAGGGCCTTAATGCTGGAGATGTTGGCCTGGGAGATGGCATTGACATTAGTTTGCTTATCCTTCCAGTGAACCTAGAAGATTTTGTGTAGAGAGCGTTGGGATTACTTTTTCGGTCCCTTGAGGTAGGTAGTCCAGGTCTCAGAAGCACATAGAAAGGCTACCCAAAGACTGAATTTTGTGCCAGTTCTGAGGTCTTAATCTTCAATTATCTTTTTCCTCAATCAACCAGAGGCTGTGAAGACTATTGAAGGTGGTAACTCTGCCAACCACTTAGCAGTAGTATCAGTTTTCATACTATTCATTCTTTCTCTTATTATTTAGGGAGCTAGCAATATATTGTAAACAACTCCTCCCTTTCTCACGTGTATTGTAAACCTCATTGAAAATATGTAATTCCATTTTCTAGAATGGAGCATGTGGATGATATCTGTTGGGAATGTTCTACACGTGTCCCCATTTTGAGAGGTGGCTGCTGAGAATTGAAAGTGATCCACAGTCTGTTTTTGGACTTTGATTGTCAGGAGTGGCATTATGTAGCATGGGTAGCTTGGTGAAGGAACTTTTGTGGATATTTAATGTTTAGTCTATCCTCTCATAGATTTTAATGAGTTGACAGTGTCTTGGAGCTTGGCCTCTGAGGGTACATGTACTTGAGTTTCATCTTGTACTGCAGTTTGTGACAGAGATTGGAATATCTTTGATCCAGGTTAGGAGGCAAAGAAGGTTGAACAGTTTCCTGTTTTTCTGTAGATTAGCTTCACTGGTGGGAAATTTGTGTGTGAGGATATTGAGGAAAAAACGATTGAGGGTTGGAGTGACAACACCCCCTTGTTTGACCCCACTCTGCTCTAGGATTGGGACTGTGGTGAAACCATGAGTTAGAATCATGCAGTAGCGGTCAGAGAATCGAGACAAATTTCTGAAGGCAGTCAAATTTGAGGATTCTCCACACTTGACATAGTCAAAGGTTTTTGTAGATCACCTTTAGCAGATGGTTTGATGCAACTCTCTGCATTCATTGAATGGTTCAACTTCCAGTCATGGCAGAGGCATGTGTCATGACATTGGTGTGAGAACAAATCTGTCCCCATCTTGAGAGGTGACACTGTCAACTCATTAAAATCTATGAGAGGATAGACTAAACGTTAAATATCCACAAAAGTTCCTTCACCAAGCTACTCATGCTACATAATGCCACTCCTGACAATCAAAAATCCAAAAACAGACTGTGGATCACTTTCAATTCTCAGCAGTCACCTCATCAAAAGTGCACAAGATCCAACAACCTGTTTGTAGCACACTGCAAGCATCAAGAAGTTGCCATCCTTGTAACCCTCCCAAAGTTCTCTGAGAAGGCCCTCAGAGGGATTCCCCTCTACACTGCGGACGCTGGGAGGCGTGCCTTTTGAGTTGTTCAGGCAACAACAATTAGCCAATTGATGCCTTTGCTGAGGCTTCTGCCAACCTCAGGCAGGGTCTTGTATCCAGGTTCTTCTCTGGATAACAGATAGTGCTGGAGAAGAGCAGATTGTCAAAGGAGGGGATCCTGAAGAAGGGGATGAAGGAAGATGGGGGCTGTGAACAAAAGGTGGTGGGAATAATGGAGGATATAGCCCTTAAAGGTATATACATATCTTGTTAAAATGCATGGTAACTTCATTTTTAAAGAAAACTACCTCATTATCTTTGCGTACCCTATAAATTAAGTTAAACTCTAGAAAATGCAAGATGACCAATGGCAATTAAAATTGTTGGCAGCCAAGATACATGAGCATCTGAAACCATATTGGAATCCAGCAAGAGCAAGGCTCGCTGGGACTTGTAGTCAAGCGTTCAGGACAAGGGCGAGAACTACAATTCCCAGCATGCCGTCGGCGGGCAGCTGCCAGCGGTTGGATAAGCGGAAGTGGAGGGAGCGTTTCCGTCGAGCGTTTTGTGCGCACTTGTTTGGAGGGTTTGCGAGAGGCAGCAGGTGAGTTGTTGGGGAGCGGCCGCCGGGCACCGGGGGCGGTAGCGGCGTCAGCTGGCCTTATCCTCGGGCCTGGCCGGGAGGCGGACGGGCTGTCGGCGCTCCCGTCTGGTCCAACAGGCCATTGTAAAGGGGGTGGTCGCCTCAGGCGGTCCGGCGGATGCCCAGTGACGCCTCGTTACCACGGTGCTTGCTGTCTCGGAAATCGGGCGGACCGCTCGCAAACCCCGGAGGGTCATCGTCCTGGAGCATTAACCCGGTTTCACCCTAAACACACGATGTTCAACCTGCAGAGTATTTCCATGATCTTCTGTTTTTACGTCAACTCCCTAGCTGGATTGCATCTCCCCTCCTCCCAGAGGGTAGTAGGCCCCTCTGGCACTTAAAGCTGGTAGCAGCAGCAGTCTAGCTCCTTCCTGGATACATCCCTAAAATAACAGTCGAAACACTGTGATTTGGATTGGGCTCGGGATGAAACTTCAATTTAACGGGCCAGGCACGATGTGCAGTGAATCGAACAGCTGCACTTGTGTAACCAGTGTACAATGACTGCCTAGGGAGGGTGTGATCTGATTTTTGTTTGCATATTACCATATTGTTCTTTGAGACTATCAGTTTCTGATATCAGTTTTAATACCCATCAAAAGCTAAACTTGTAGATGCTGGAAATCGGAAATACAAACAGGAAGTAAAATACTCGGTAGGTGAAGCAGTATCAGGAGTTAGATTCTGTGGAGTGTGTTAGCATAGTCCATCACAAAATAGAAACTTCTTCTCAAATGCTTTCAAATAGTGATTTTTATATCTCTTGTAGGCTGTCACAAATTGCTTTACAGTCAAGGAAATGCTTTTAAAGTGTAGTCAGGGTTTCAATGCATTTAACATGTCCTCCTAATTTGTGCCTAGTGAACTTGTGTTATTGGTAATGTGATAATAATCAGAGTTGTTTTTTAATTTCATTTGGGGAAATAGATTTTACTTGGGTCTCTGAAATAATGCCATCACAAACTTGGGAGAGCACTTGGGATCTTTGTTTAATGTACAGTATTAAAACACAACCCTCCTTTACAGCTAAGCTGACATCTACACGTTCTTTTCTCAAAGCAGTGACTATTTTAAAAAAAATTGTGTATTTCAACAGTAATGTGGGAACAGAAAGAAAGATTCCCATGCTGGTGAAAATTCCATTACTTTTTGAAAAACTATATGGTGAACAGTTTCAAGAATGTTTCTATTAATTGTGTGTTTTAAGTAATTAGTCATTGCAACCTTCCTTTTCCTTTCTGGTTCAAGAGATTTGATTTTCAAATGGATAAAGAATCAGAAGAGAGAAAGATTCTTGAAAAATTGGGGACTGCTTTAAAAGTTTCGGATGGTGATACAGAGAAGCAGAATGTATCTTCTGGCCAATTAACTTGTGACTCAGCTTCGTGTAGGCTGTCCACGGTGGATAGTGATGTTTCAGGAGCTAGTGGCAATGCTGAGAGGCTATTAGATGATAATGCTAATGATCAAGAGTTAGCAGAAGAACACTTCTTTGAATGCAAGGAAACACTTGAGACTGATGGATTTGTGGATGCGGAAGAAGATGTAACAAAATTGGAACATCAGAATGATGAAACGAAAATGCTTGAGTTTGACGAAGAATATTTACGAGAATTGGAAAAAGATCTGCCTGAAGAAGAGAAAAAGGTAGGGAGTGTGACTTTGCTTCATTACATGGTGATATTTGTTTATAATTTGAATTTGCTCTTTATTTTTTAATACCCTGACATTAATGTTGTTTTCATGTTGGTGTATATCACATTGAAGTAATGAATTTAAGTGTAACTGATTACTAGGCTTTAGTTTCTGGGTACCAAGTATGAATAGTCTTGCATTTTTCTTCCTTCCATATTTAACTTTGGACTTGTGCAGTTGCCTTAATTAAAGTCAAATGTTAGGAGTTTCCTTCTGTAACACTTTGTGTGTAGTTACTTGGCCCATGACAAATAAACGTTTCAAGGACAGCACAACGTTTGCACTTTGAAATTACTGTTGCTGTGGTGTTGGGGAGAGAAAAGCAAGTGCCCAGAATTGTAACCTTTCCTCTGGTGTACATTTTGTCTTTCCTAGTGTCAGTAGTAGTCTTGAGTCGGTCATGAAAGATCTGTTGGCTCTGGCCATAGTGTTGTCATCAAGCAAGCTTAAAAAAAACAGTGGTATTGAAGAATACACTAATATATCAAGCCATAACATAACAAGCACTAATTTTCAGCTAAGTTTTTAAACACTTTACAGAGCAGCAAATAAAGAATTGGATGTACACTTAAGATGAAGGCCAAAATATAAGGAAAACCAAATAATTTTATCATTAATAAAATGTATTTGTAGTACTTATGAGGGAATGATAACTCTTATATGTACATTTTTTTTCTAGGTAAGTGAACTTCTTTAGCATTAATGTGCCATTAAAATCTGAGTTACAAATCATTTGACAAAGTGTAGCAGTTTCATTGTTTTGTACTGAATTTAGTTTAAATTTTAAGCTCCTGAGAGTTTACAGATTTCCTTTGATTATACTGGAGATGCACATAATCAGATTTATTATCACTGACATATGATGTGAAATTTGTTGTTTTGTGGCAGCAGTACAGTGCAAAGACAAAAATCTATAAAGTGCAAAAAAAACCCAGAATAATGAGGTAGTGTTTATGGGTTCATGGATTGTTCAGAAATCTGATGGCGGAGGGGAAGAAGCTGTTCCTGAATCATTGAGTATGGGTCTTCAGGTTCCTGTACCTCCTTCCTGATGGTAGTAATGAGAAGAGGGCGTGTCCCAGATGGTGAGGGTCCTTAATGATAGATGTCGCCGTCTTCTTGAGGCACCCCCTCTTGAAGATGTCCTTGATGGTGGGGAGGGTTGTATCCATAATGGAGCTAGCTGAGTCTATAACCCTCTGCAGCCTCTTGTGATCCTGTGCATTGGAGGCTCCATACCAGGCTGTGATGCAACCAGTCAGAATGCTCACCACTGTACATCTATTGAAATTTGCAAGAGTCCTAGAGGAGATTTGGTATATCACCAAACTTCTAACTAAATAGAGCTGCTGGCATGCCACCTTTGTGATTGCATCAATGTGTTGGGCCCAGGATGAATCCTCTAAGATGTTGACACCCAGCGACTTGAAGCTGCTCAACCTTTCCACTGCTAACCCTTCAATGAGGACTGGTGTGTGTTCTCCCGACTTCCCCTTCCTGAAGTCCACAATCAGTTCCTTAACCTTGCTGACATTGAGTGTGAGGTTGTTGTTGCGACACCACTCAACCAGCCGATCTTCCTCATTCCTTTATACCTTCTTGTCACCATCTGAGATCCTACCAACAACAGTGGTGTCATTGGCGAATTTATAGATGGTGTTTGAACTGTGCTTAGCCACACAGTCATGAGTGTAATGAGAGTAGAGCAGTGGGCTAAGCATGCATCCTTGAGTGTTGACAGTCAGTGAGAAGGAGATGTTATTGCTGATCCGCACTGACTGTGGTCTCCCGATAAGGAAGTCGAGGATCCAGCTGCAGAGGGAGGTACAGAGGGCCAGGTTTTGAAGCTTGGTTATTAGTACTGAGGAATGATGGTGTTAAATGCCTAGCTGTAATTGATAAACAGTAGCCTGACATATGTTGTGGTTGTCTAGGTGCTCCAAAGCAGACCAGAGAGCCAGTGAGATTGCATCTGCTGTAGACCTGTTGTGGCGGTAGGTGAATTGCAGCAGGTCCAGGTCCTTGCTCAGGCAGGAGTTAATTCCAGCCATGACCAATCTCTCAAAGCACTTCATCACAGTAGATGTGAGTGCTACAGGGTGACGGTCGTTGAGGCAGCTCACCTTGCTCTTAGGCACTGGAATGATTGCTGGCCTAATTTAGTAACACGAAACTTATGGCCAGTAACTTTTGCATTTCCACATTTTAAGTCTGCGTTTGCATACTCCAAAAGCATCAATCAGGTTTTTTCTACTTTAATAGTCTGACCATTATTCTTATCTTAGAGCTCTAGCTTATATTTCTTCCACTTCCTCCTTCCCAAAATTATAGACAAAGAGTCTCTAGTATACTGTACCTATCGTAATTCCAGTATTACATGTCTGTTGCAAATAGTCTGCCTTGTGTTGACAATTGCATTTTCCCTGCATTTTGGGAAATAATATTTTTCAGTCTTCCATCTGGTATTTCGAGCCCTCAGTTGAATTGTTAATCATTAATTTTATTATGAATATAAACAAGCCTTGGCTGAGAACCAGTTCTCCATAGGTATGAAAATTTATGTGAGCTTTGCTAGTTTCTGCTCAAGACATTAAATGGTATTTTAAAACTGTAATCATTTTAACAAAAATATTTGGTTCTGAGATTTTACTCCTATCCATCAACTTTGAAATGTTCTTGTTCATTCTTCCATATGTCCATTCCAGTATGCCTAGGTACTTTGAGTGATGATAATATGTATATGCTTCAGCCTACATTTACATTGAAGTTTACCATTGTCCATTGGGTCACTTTTATCATGCCACTGACCACAAACAGTTGGAATTTATGAGTAGTTTGCATGCACACTTTTAAATCCAGATGTGCCAATAATAAAGCAAAGTGAATGAAGTGTAAGTCCTGCCTAGGTAATATTTATCTTATTGGTGGAAATCAACACCCAATATTTTCATGTAGTCCTTGGGTAAGGATTTATTCTGTTTTGAAACAACAATTCTGATCCTAATCATGCTAAATATTTATGTAGTATTTTTACAGGCTACTCTTGTGGGTTTGCAAAATTAAGAGAACCTGAAAGATAGTTGACTTTACCAGACCATGCGATTATCAGTCTATCCTCTGCAGCTTAGTAGTGGGAATAGTAGGATTCGGAACTTGTCTGAGGAAAATTCTGGAAAGCACAAATCAGAGCACTGAAGCATTGTTTCTTTTTCCTCTCACCCTATATTTATAATGGTTCTCCCAGTCATAATCTGTTTAGGTTTTTTCCCCAAGATACAGGTTAACCTGAAATTAAAATCTTTAATTCCAGTAGGGAAATTGAAAAGGTAGGAACATTGCCTTTTTTGGGTAGCTTATTTCTGATTATGTCTAATGTCTCGTAGTGTAAATAATTAAGGATTAATTCTAAATTGAAGGTACAGAATGAACAGTACCTGTAACTGCATTGTAGTTAAAAAAAAGTTGAGCGAGTAATTGCATTTGAAAGATTATGATAAAGCACACTTTCAGTGTCAAAGAAAAAAATGTAGGCTACTAAATAGTGTTCTTCTGTCTTCCACTTGAATAATGGATTAAAAACTAGTTGTTTGTTAACATTCAGAATGGGGAAGCCTTGGGTTAAATTGACAATTAAGAGTTCTTTGCATAAAGGTAGAATTCTATCTTTTACTCAGCCTGGGAAAGCAGTAGTTTTGTTCTTGAAGAGGTCGTAAGACATAAAAGTTGTAAATTTCTTTCACAGACATACAATAATTTTGCATGCATGTAGAGTAATCTCCTAGTAACCAAGCAGAAGGGAATTCTTAAGTGTCAGAAGATTGGGCCAAAAATGGAATTTCTCTGCATACAAGAGAGGCTAAGGGGTCATAAATTAGACACTAAGATGCATTATAAGGATGGGTTTAGACATTCCAAAGACATTTGGACCAGATCATCCAACTGTATGTCTGTCTACCACCACTAAGTTGAGGCATATTACTCGACATTTTTCTTGTGGGGATGAATGCATGCATTGATGTCTTAAAAGCCTGTTCTTCCAATTTACAAAAAAGCTTATTAGTAAAGTTGTCAAATATCAACTGCCAGTCTTGAGTTTTGTTGAATCTTACAATAACTCGTGAATTGCTTTTTATAATTTGACAACCATTCTATTTTGCAGCGAAGACAAAACGAGAGTTTGATGCTGAAAGAGGTTGGCAATGGGCAGTTTAAAAAAGGAGGTAGGTGTTTCAAAATGATATAATCTAGGTCTGGTGAAGTTAGACAAATATTACAGGATTGTTAGTTGATCACAGGCATGATAATTTGAAATGGTTTTCACTTAATCATCTAATCTTTTACCAATCCTCCCTAATCACTGCACTGTTATGAAGAAGGACACTTTTATTTCCTCATTCCATGATTTCCCCTAGCCTTTTGTAGGCTGTAACAGTTCTCTTTTGAAATGTTGTTATTCTTGTCTATGTAAAAATAGAAAATACAGGTCCAGTAGCATATTTGGAGAATGAAACAGGGTTAACGTTTCCAGTGGATGACCTGTCATCCAACTAAGGAAAGTAGTGAAGCCAAGGATGTTTTGAGGTGCAGAGAAGGGGAAGGATGGTGAGAAGGAAGGGTTGTCTGTGAGGGTGGAGGCCAAGGGAATCCAGATGACCTAGATGGTTTTGATGCTGTTTGAGAGAGGGTGATGAAGCTGATTATTACTAGCTGATACGCCTGGAGGAGTTGTAAATGCACAGTTTGCAATTCAGCCCAGTCTGTTCACAGAAAAGGTTTTATTGAACCTTACAGAATTATTGAAATGCAAATTGTCGTTGAAGCAAAGAACAAGGAGCAATTAGTTTATTCAAGATCCGAGATTGTAATAACAATGTAAAGAGAATGGAACATGTAGGTGCAGAGTATTTGGATTTTCAGAAGGCATTTGACAAGGTGTTACATAAGAGTCTGGTACACAGGATAACAGCTCGTGGCGTTGGGAGAACCAGAGTCAGATAAGTAGGTCTATTTCAGGCTGGAAGGATGTGACTAGTGGAGTGCCCCAGGGATCAGTTCTTGGCCCTCAATTTTATATTTTTGATATACTAATGACCTAGAGAAGAATGCAAAGTTAAAGCTATCCAAATTCATTGATGACACTAGAAAAGATGGGAGGGCATGTTGCGATGAGGATATTTGGACTCTGCAACAGGATATGGATAGGTTGAGTGGGTGAAACTTGGCAAATCAACTTAAATGTACGAAAGTGTGATATCATCTACTTCAATAAGAGGATTCAAAGGGCAGACTATTACCTAAGTGGAGAGAGATTGCAAATGAGGGACCAAGGTGTTCTTGTGCATGAATCACAAGTTAGCAGGGAGGTGCAGCAGGTAGTTAGAAAGGCAAATAGCGCATTGGCCTTTATTACAAGGGGATGTTATAATTGTTTGCGGTGTTGGTGAGACCACACCTGGAGTATTTTGCACAGTTTTGGTCCCATTTTTAAGAAAGAATATACTAGCTTTGAGAATATACTAATTCTTGAGATTGGTGACTAAAGAAGTTACAGTCATGGTCTTTGGAGCTCAGAAGAATGAGGTGTGCTCTTAATAAAAGATCCTAAGAAGGCATGACAGGATGAATGCTGAGATGTTTACACTAGTGGCAGAGTCTTGAATGAGGGACCATGGTTGCAAGATAAGGAGGCAGTCACTTAAAACTGAGGTGCGTAGGAATTTTGTCTCAGCATGGTGAATCTCTGGAATTCTCTGTCCTGGAGGATTGTAAGGAGTGAGATCATTGAAGGTATTTAGAGAGGAGGTAGATAAATGTTTGAAAGATCAAGGAATTGACGGCTGTGGAGAACTGGCACTGAAGAAGACTTAAGACTGATAGCAGATCAACCATGATCAGATTGAATGGCAGGGTAGGCTTGGGGCGGTTATGTGGCTGTTTTTTTTTGTGTGTTCTTGTTTCTCCTTTATAGAGGAAGCTGCATGTTAAACACTGAATGCAATACACTAAGTTGGAAAAATTGCACATGAATCACTGATCCAACTGGATGGTGGGAAGCTATGAAAGGGTAGGGTAGGCGTTGCGTCCCCTGCAATTGCATGAGAAGGGGAATGATCATTGTGGAAATGGAAGAGTTAACTAGGAAACCATGAAGGGAACAGTCCTTTCAGCGTGCTGAAAAGGGAGGGGGAAGATGAATAGGGTGGTGATGTCTCATTGAAAGTGGCAGAAATGGAGGATAATCCACCCCACCAGTCCACACATTTGATGGAAGGTGAGGGCAAGGAGAACCGTGTTCTTGCTCTGGGTGAGAGGAGAAAATGGAGCAGATGTGGGTGGGAGCCCCGTCAACTGTGGTAGAGAGGAAGGCATTGTCAAGAAAAAGGAATTCATCTCAAAAGTATTGTCATCAGAACAGAAATGATAAAGTCAGAAAATATCAACATAATTTAATGCAGGACTGCAAAACATAAATAACATTCTTTCTACATTGCCATTAAATGGAAAGTAGTCACAACTAATCTTTTTCCTTTTACTTGCAGAGTATCCAGAAGCTGAGAACTCGTACACGGAAGCTCTTGGTATTTGCCCAGCATGCAACCAGAAAGATAGATCTATTCTCTATTCCAATAGAGCAGCTGCTAGAATGAAACTGGTAAGCATTTCTCACTTGTGTCTACCTGTGATCTGCAAGATGGATTTGTAGACATGTGGTTGAGCATAGATTAACTGTTCCTTATGAAAAATTGATCTGTTAGTAGCAGTTTGATTAGTTGAATAAGTTACTTTGACAGCTGAAAGCAGTGACACAGTTGAATTATTCTGTGTGATTTTTGCCTATTGAATTGAGAGTTGGGAAAAGCCAAATATGTGATTACTCAAGGTTTGAAAAACTATCCCTTTGGTATGTCATCTGCCTTCTCTTTGTTGTTCTGTTTCAAGTTACTGTGACGTGCCTTACAGTGAACTAGTAACGGGCCTTTTATTTTGCACTTTACATCCAGTAAAATACAATTAAATAAAAATAGCAGCCATAACTTTTTATCCTTAAGGAAATCTGAGGATGAAAAATCTACCCTTTGGAGATGGCATTGCATTCGATCAAGAATGAAGCTATATAATGGAGGTGCTTTGTCACAGACTTTGTACCTTTAACCCTCTACGTGCCCATTCACAAGCTCCACTGTGCACCAATTAATACAGACTTGGAGAATGATATAATTCTAAGAGATGCATGATTTCACTGTGGTGCAAAGTCAAAGTTGTTCTGCAGGAACAGACAAACTTTGTAAGCCAGTTCATTTTCTAAACATGAAAACTGAGAATCAGCTGAACTAGACATAGCCTATTGATTGTGAGCATCTTTGGGCAACCTAATTCAAGTACTCCTGTATTATTCACACATACCTCAGCAGCTACAGAAAATGAGCAGGCAGAAACAATATCTTGCTATTAATAAATTAAGCAGCTTTGGAGTAGACTAAGTGCATTCAGTGCAGTTCATGGTGAAAGATTGGTGCCAAAGGCTTGAGAAAACTGTTTGTATAATCAGTGGGCCTCCCTGATTCTTTACGTAATTTTATAAATATTCTGGTATTAAATTTCAGTGGCTTTAGTGTTCTCCTGACGTATAAACACAGATTTTGAGGTAAACTCATTTCACTTAGTCACGCTGAGCAAAGGTAAATCATTGCAATGTTTCCAACTCTGTGGGTAATCATTTTCTTTCTTTTTCAATCTTTTTATTAGTTTTCAAATTAATACAGATTAATATATAACATCAATGTTTGTACATGTAATACAAAGAGATTGGAAGAACAATCATGGCATGGATAATCATGAAGAACAATAAAGTATATAAAAAAATCTGTAGATCCAACGATCTCTTAGTGAATGAATATAATATTAAAGAAAGGAAAGAAAAAGATTTATTATAAAATATAAGAGAAAGGAAAAAAAATCCCCAAAACAATAAGAAAATTTATAAACAGTATATCAAATCAAATCAAACCAAACTAAGCTAAAGAAAAAAAATTCAAAAAAAAACAAACAGAAAAAAAACTGGACTAAAATTTCTCAGTAGAAACAGAGCAATATTATGTCATCAACTTCATTCCTCTAAGTTGAAAGGTTATTACAGGGGGATAATCATTTTCATTACTGCCCCCCCCTCACATCAACCCCTATGCCTGTGTTCACAAAAGCTACTGCAGGAGTAAATAATAATTATTGTAATAAGTAATTTTTTGGAAGTATTGTTCTCATTGTTTCAGCTTTGTGAAAATTAACCTGTGTATAATGTCTAACCTAGCCAACTCCATATTGGCTCCCTGTTCCTTTGGTTTATACAGTTGGCTTGTAGAATTGATTTTAATGACTTGACAAAAAAGAGGATATCGCTGCCAATCTTATTCAGTTGGGAAGATGTAATCTCCTCTTTGGGTGTAGATTCATTCTTTCTGATGTGATTATGGTACCATACCATTGAAAATGCATTGGTGTGTCTGTGATTGAGCATATTTCTGTTCCGAAGGTTAAATCTGATAAATTGGAGCAAACCTGAAAATGTATTGTATTCCTTTATGCTTTTCCTCTCTGGGTCTGATAAATTTTGGATATGAAGAATTGTTTTAAAAGTTACTTGCAATGTTTTATTTCAAGAGAGCAATATGTATAGTAATGAAAGACCGGGGAGCTCTGATTGCAATTTGAGGGTTATTACAAGACCAAGTAGAGAAGTTATTCTTTTGTTAGACAGCCACACTGGGTACCGTAATCTCTGTTTTGACGTTCTGATAAGTTTCTACCTTATCACTTGGAATTTTATCAACTTTGCACCAAACCTGTTTGGCAACATACTTTGTAAATTTCAAATTATAATGATCTTGCACTGGAAAATGAGTAATTATATTGTAAAAGCTGATTAAAATATTGTTTCCAGAAGTTATTTTGATTTTTTTTTTCTGCTCAGGGTAATAAGGAAGATGCCATATCTGATTGTACCAAAGGTAAGTTTTTTTTTAGTACATGACAAATTATTATAGGAATTGGCTTCAATGTCTGAAATGCTTACTCTGTGTTTATGTATTACTGGACAGCCTCATATTGCAATTTTAGATTCTGTGAAAATGAATATTTTGTATTGTTTTTACACAGTCATGGAACTTTTTTTTTCAATTTGTAGCTATCGAATTAAATCCGAATTACATTCGTGCTATACTGAGGAGGGCAGAGCTCTACGAGAAAACTGAAAAACTTGATGAAGCTCTTCAGGATTATAAAACTATTGTAGAAAAAGATCCATCAATAGTCCAAGCCAGAGAAGCCTGCATGGTAAGTATGATATAACCGAATTGAAATTATAGCAGAAAATGAAATGGCCAACTGCTGTCAGTTGACCTGATTTGCATCATATCTGAGCCTAGTCTACCAAATGTGGACAAGTTTCTGAATTCCAATTTGCTTTCCACCTTCACTTCACTACATTTGGTGTTTAAAGTTATATCAATATTTTAGAATTTCTTTCTTCATGCATTGAGTCATAAGGAGATGAGGAATTTCTTCTCTCTGGGGGTCAGGAATCTTTGGAATTTTCTACCACAGGGAGCTGAGGAGGCTGAATCACTGAATTTATTCAGGCCAAGATACATTTTTGACCTATTGGAGAGTTGAGAGTTGTGGGGAAAGTGCAGATAAGGCAGGCTCGAGGGGCCATTTGCCCTACCCCGATCTTATTTTGTATGTTATTCCTTCAAGAAGAAGTGCCAAGAAATTTGCTCTTTTACCTCTCCTGGTCATGGGAAATATACATGGGTTGTGGGAAGCTTTGCTGCCCTTGATAGCAAGTTTCCAACATTGGATAAGCTTACGAGGAGGAATGCCTCTATGAATCTACATCTTCCCCATTATTTCAGTGTACAAGGCACCAATACCTAAATGCCATAGAAAAAGAAAATGTTGGAGATACTTAGCAGGTCAAAATCGAGTTTATTGTCATATGCACAAGTATGTGTATGCACAGGTGCAATGAAGAACTTTCTTGCTGCAGCATCACAGGCACATAGCATCATATAAGTAGCATTCACAAGAAAAACATAAATTATACACAATTTTCATAAGAAAAACCACAGTTGGAAAAAGAAATCAAAGTCCATTTTAGGGCAAAGTGGTCATAGTGTTGCTAAACTGTAGTGATTAGGGTTTTGCTGGTTGGTTCAAGAACGGAATGGTTGAAGGGAAGTAGCTATTCTTGAACCTAGTGGTGTGGAAAGTCAGGCAGTGTCTGTGGAAAGTGAAACAAAGTTAACATTTCAAGTCAAAGTTTCTTTGTTAGGAGTGGGAAGGAGACATATAGAGTTCTCAACCTGCAATGTTAACTTTATTTCTCATTCCATGATTGCTGCCTGACCTATAATGTGTTTCCAGCCTTTTCTGTTTATAATTTTGATTTCCAGCATCTGCACTTTTTTTTTCTAGTGCCACCCCAGGTAAAGAATTTCTGATGCAAGTAAGCAAACAATTGGTTAGATAATTACTTTCAAACACGTTGGTACTTGGGTCTAAGTGGTTCGATCTTGACAGATGCTTAGATTTAATATCAGAAATTAAGCAATATCAGTTCAAATTTCTGTAAAAATGGCCAGCTTGTATTAGCTACATGCTTCTTTTGCCATTGTGTTTATTCTTGCTCAGAATAGACATGAAATCAGTTTGGTACTATGAAGGGTAAGCTTTTGATAGAAAATAAGGTTGGACTGATTATTGACTGGCCAAAAAATTAAATTCATTAATTGATTTCAATATATTTGTATAATTTTTACCTGTAATCATTATGATAAACTTATTTAGCAGCTTACATATTCAAGACCACCTAAGCTTTCATTTTTTTTCTTTGCTGGCTGAGTTTTGCATTACTTCGTTCTTTAAGTTTTAGTTTAATTCCTCACCTGAAACTTTTATTTATCTGAGTTGCTTTATTATGAACATGCAGCAACTTTCCATAATTTTGTATAATTAACTTTCTGATCCCTAAATGTGATCAGATCCTGCCAAATACACTTTGGGCCTGTTATTTACAGGGGTGAATGGAAGTCAAAGCCTTCCAAAGGGTTTGGCAAGTGCAGTGATGTGGCATTGTCAGATGACCTGGCAGCAACGGAAGTGTAATTTTTCAAATATGTTTCAGGCTCAGCAGCTTGCCCAGTTTGAGAGGAAATAAAGCAAGATGTTGTCTGTCAATTGTGAGAAAGGAATGTTAGTGATTGCAGTTCGGATGGGGAGAAATGACAGTTGCAGTGTGGGAAAGAGATGTTGCAGTGTAAGGGGGAGGGATTTGGAGAGAAAGGGTCCTTATTTGGTAGAAGGTACAGCAGGCTTCTGTGAGGGGTGAAGAAAATCACTTCTCCCCTGCCCCACGAGGAGTTTTAAAAAGACACCTGTAACTGTGGCAGTTAATATTGAGGCTCTCTGTAATTCACAAGAACAATAAATATCTAATATTGTCTTGAGCCAGTTACAAATCATGCTCTCGAATAATGAAACTGAACTGAAAGTCTTGAATGGATCTTTATTCTCATTGCTGATAAGGCCAGCATTTATTGTCCAATTACCACATTTTCATAGCAGAGTTAATTTCAGCCCTTTGATGGTAATGCTCCTCAGAGTTTGTAATGGCACTACACAATGAAAGCTGTAGTTACAGTCTTTGGTCACTGAGTGGCACTATACGTGCCTCAAACTGTTTATATGCTTTGAATCACTAATTTTATCTGTGATAATTGGAATTCTTACTATCCAAAATAGAGATTTTCTGGACACCTTGATCTAAATTTACCTATTACATTGATTTTTTAAAATTTGTTTTGAAAGCTTCAGTCTCTTCTAAAAGACTACACTTTTTCTGAATTTTTACCCAGATCTACCAAGAGGGAACTGAATTTGGATTATGTATTCTCAACAGATATGTAGCTACTCAGTTTTCTTGGATTCTCCAGTATCTGATACCACAAAATGCTTCTACCCTAAAACTGTTAACCTGTATGAAGTAACTTCACATAGTTGTCTGTTTATCCCCTGACCACCTTCTGTTTATGTCAGGGCAAGGATGGGGTGTGGCATTTAATATTGAGGCCTTTTTAGGTTATCAAGAAGTATAAAGCAACAAAAAATTAATATTTGTCTTTAGGTCATTGCAAATCATGTAGAATTCCTGATTGTTTTATGTTTTCCTTTAGCTTCTGATGTTTTTCTGCTTGGCTTTACAAAATAATTTGAAGAAAATTGGTGCTCAAGATTTTGCAGGAAGTTCCATACAGATGTCTTGAGTGAGAAGAAAATAGGCATTATTTACTCACCTGGAGTGATGTTCGTATTTTATACCTAGTGTGTCAATGTGGATGGGCTGGATCAAGTTTGACTTAGTTCTTGCTTGCTGCACCAGCCCTAATTCTTGTGGCCATGCCTTTTTTTTGTTTTGCAGTTCTTTTGGATTAGTTGAAATGGAGATATGCTATTTGTGGCCATTGAGCAAGGTGGTGTGGGTTGTACATGGTGTCTAGGTCTTGTAGCAGGTCCTGAGGGTCCACCTCCGAGAACACCATGCCGCCTTTTAACGGGTTGCTGCTACTTCACCAGCCTTGCTCTTCTGTACACTATCGCCCTCTGATCCGTGGCAAGATCCAGGATCACTTTGGATACCTCAGGATCCACTTGTAAGGAAGAGTAGACATCCATGATGAAATCCACCTTCACTGCACCAACACATTCCTTGATGCATGTTGCATCTACTGCTCCAGTGGCCGAGTGGCTTCACCTGCAACAGAGCTTGCACTAAACAAAGCTTCTTCACTGATCTGTCCCTAGTTTACAACACCACCCTCAACAATAAAAGTATGTGAGCAAGACCCAGGAAAACATGGTACATTTCCCGGATCTCAAGAAGCCAAAGGAAAGATGTGAAAACAAATGTTGATGATTAAATTTGCCACTGGCTCCAGTGCATCCAGTGCACCTTCACAGTCAATGGCTGTCTGAGGAAAAGTTTTCAAAGACTGTAACCTCAAGCATTAAGCTTGTTTTCTACTGAGGATTAGTGATCCCTAGCATGCAACATGCATGAGAGACGCAGACAACTTGCATTAGGCATTTCAACGCACTACTTGTGCAAAATCCTCCAAATCCACTTGTAGGATAATTGAGTCAATGTCTACATCCTCTAAGGCCATTTTCCCCAGCACTGAGGATCAAATAGTGCTTGGCCGGCTTTGATAGGCAGACTAAGTGATTGTCAAGAAGATAGGGAAAACTCTATACGGGTGCCCTCAAAATCTCCTTGGGGGAAAAAATGCAACATCCACATCAACTGGTGATGAACCTTAGCCCCAGTTTGCTCAAACCTGCTGAGAAGCACTTTGGATTTCTCCAAAAGGATCATGTGGAACCTCAACATAGAAGTGGAAAGAGCGATTAACCCACTCATCTGCCCTGTACAAAACTACCTTATTTACCTGTGGCATAGGGCTCCTCAGTCATCTGTTAAATGGTTTAAAATATTTTTTAAGTATTTCTCAGAATACAAACTGCTAGAAATGAAGATTAAAATAATAAATAAATCTCCTGTTCTTGCCATTTTACTTAAAGTCAGCAATCCGATTCATATAAAAGTGACTGGCTGGAAGGGAAGTGCATTGGCTGCTCAGTTCAGGACATCTGTGTCCAGTAGCAGAGCAGGAGATCAGACATATGGGCGGAGAAGTTGGAGTTAGGCTGGTTGACACTTATTTGTTTCTAAAGGAAAATTGAATGTTTGAAACCAATTATCTTAGCTATTTTGTTTAACAGTTTGAAGAGAGAAATGCCAATATCATCGAGGCATTATGCCCTTATTCTGGCATTATCTTGTTAACAAATACTGGATTTTAAAAGTTTTGTTATTGAACTATAAGTAATATCAAACGAATGTACCATTAAAATATTATAAACATATGGTTTTAGTCATCTTTAATAGACCTCTTGCAAATCCCCATTTGATCTGGAAGTGCACGGTTTGAGAACTTTCAGAATAGTTGGAAGGTTAAGAGTGAGTTAGGAGGGTAGGGAGAAGAATGAATAGCAGCAGGAGTGAGGAGAGAATATATGGGAGTATTTGGGCATGTGTATGGGGTAAAAAACGTAAATGGGTAGGTAGGTGGATAGAAAAAGACACACTAAAGACCACATTTTCTTTCACAGCCCTATCTTAATGTAGCTTAAAAGAGAAAACAGAATCACAAAGCACTTTGCATCCAGAGAGGCACTTTTCAAGTGTAGCCATAAAATAGAGGGAAACTTGGCAGCCAACTTATAAGCTTTCATGAGCAGCAATATATTAACCAGGTATTCTATTTTCAAAAATTGATTGGGGGCTCAATATTAGCCAAAACTCCAGAGAGAATTTTCATGCTGTTTGAAGTAGTATTGTTGGAGGCATTTGTTCATCTTAAGGGCAGATGAGACCTTAGTTTAACGTCTCATCCAGAAGATGACACCCGAGTCCCTCCGTACACCCCTAAACTCTCAGTTCAAAGTTTTCTGATCAAGCATGGGACTTGAATCATGGGACTTTGAGACGAGAAATGAAACTAATTGAGCCACAGCTGACTGCTTCAGCTATCAACAGCTGTAGTTTGCAACTATTGATGGCTCCTTTGGTAAAGGAAAATGTGAAGACAGAAACAGAAAGGGAATTAGAAAGAGAAAAGCAAATGGCAGCAGCAATGGAGAAACACGAAATTAGAGAGAGACTTACTCCATGCTGAAGGAATTAGCTCTTATTAAATATGTCTCATTTCCTGCCCAGATTTTTCATGTCAATTTTAATCTTTTTATCCCATCTTTTCCCATTTAAAATTGTTATGGATTATGGAGTTGTAATATAACCCTGTTGCCACTGATGTCGCTGGAGCACCTGACTTGTGCCTCCCAGCTCCTGAAAGTGCACTGCAGACAAACTCCAGTGCTCCAACTACTTCCATCTATTTCTAAAATTGTTTTGTTATTTAGCCACAAGCAGTATCAAGATATTATAGGTATACTGTATGGCATACAGCATACTGTATGATTTTAAAATGGAAACTAAATCATCTTGAGGAAAGTGGATTAGAAAGAGGATAACAAGATGTGGGTAAAATGGTGTAGAGTGATGAGGGACCTCTGGCATCTTCCCATTTGCCCTGGGTGGGAACAGATGGGAATTACTTCAGCATATTCTGCTCCAATTATTCTTTGTTCTGTAACCTATTTCACAAAAAGACCTGACTGTACGTGTTCTTTGTTCTTTCTAGCAACGCCACAGGAGATCACCTTGTTTTAGATAAATGCTTCTGGGAGTTGTGGTGTGCAAATCATTGTATTTGATAAGCACTTGTAAATAATACGGGTTATGAAGCTTAACTGTTCTTTTAAACTTCTGTTCTCCAAAGCACCATTTATAAAAAGAAACAATATTGAGAAGTTTAAATTGGATAAAATTATAAAAGCCTTGACATTATGTGCAGCCAATTATAGCCCTTTTCTGTAAATTTCTTTTCAATTTACTGTCGAGTTGCTTTTTCCTTGCAACCACACCACCCCCCCCCCCCCCCCCCCCCCCCAACCTGTTAGCAAAGTATGAAAATGTATGTGCTGTCAAACAGTTCCAACAGTGGATAAGGTCCTTAACCATAGGAAACCACAGGTTTCTTCTACACCCCACCTGATCCCCTGGTTCCCCAAGCTTGCACTGTAGGGGTAACCAGTGACAATCTGGTAAATCACCTCATGGCCATTCTTGATGCAACAATGTGTGTTGACATGCTGCTTAATATGGAATAGGATAGAACCTCACAGCTGGCCCCAGTTGTATCCTCCATCAGCGTCCATAGCACTTGACAGTAATTAGGAGTGGAACCATCGGTGTTTTTTTTTTATGGAACCATTTCTAGCATTTGGCTCAGTATGGACCAGGAAATTTAATCTGGAACCTCTTGCTCCATGTTGCATACTACTTAAATTAACAGTCAAGGATGAGAATACTCATCCACCAAGGCTGGCCATTCTATCATGGGCTCAACTGTTAATCCATCAGATGTGATATCACTGAAATGAAACAAAAGATGACTTTGGGGAGTGAGGGGAGGAAAAGTCTTTTGTTTTGCTAGTATGATATCAATTGTAATTATCCCTTACAACATACTTAAATATTTTGCAGAAATTGTTGCATTTCGCTGAGCTAAATTTAGAATTAAATTTCACAAATGTAGCTTCAACCATGGCTGGTCATTTGGAGAATCTTTTATACCTCAGAATTTATTGTACTTCAGATAATTAAAATGGATAGGCTGTCAAAAAATTAATATTTGCATATTCTGTTTGTAACTTGGAATAAAAACAGAAAATGGATCTCTTAGCAAGAAAGGTAATATTTCAGATCAATAATCTTTCATCAGAACTAAGAAAAGTAGAAATAAATTTTAAGATGCAGAGCAAGTGTAGAGGGGAAGAGAGAACCAAAGTATATTTAATTGGGATAAACCAAATCCTTATTAGATTTACAGCATTTGCATAGTTTTCCTTTTGCTGTTTGCAATTTGATTGAACATGGCTGGTTGACCATTCCCACTTAATATTTATCAAATAGAACATGAAAATTAGGAGCAGGAGTAAGGCATTTGGCCTTTCAAGCCTGCTCTACCATTTATCAAGATCATGGCTCATATTCTACCTTCTGTATTATCCTGCTGAGCTATCCTTGATTCCCCTAATATCCAGAAATCCATTGTTTTAAGTGAACTTAATGACTGAATCTCCACAGCCCTCCAGGATTGAGAATTCCAAAGATTTACCACGTACTAAGTGAAGAAATTTTTCAGTCCCAGTGGCCCACCACTTACTCCAAGACTGTGACCTATTTTCTACACTCGTTACTCGGAAGAAATATCCTTCTTGCATCCATCCTGTTGAGCACTGTAAGAATTTTGTAAGTTTTAATTAGATCATTTTTGTAGGCTGGAGATTACAAAATAATTATTTTTCAGTTGAAAATGTACTTCTGAGAGTTTCACAAATCAAATTGTGTTCATGAGTGATATCTGATATATAACAAATTCTTGATCTATTTCTTTTGTGAATGTTTTTCTTATGCCTTTAGCATTGTGATGTTTTCATGTGGTGATTGAAGCATTCGTCATTGCTTTTAATGTCTGTCCATTTGCCAAAAAAAAGGTCAAATTTTGGAAACATTGTAGCACCAGGAATTAAATGCTGCACACGCATGTCTTATCCTTGTAAATCAAGATTTTCCCAAGCAAAGAAAACCTGTGATGCCTGTCAGTAAATTTAGTAGTATTTGAAGGTTTTTTAGCTGTCTTATGTTGTCTCTCTTGTGCTGATTTTGTGCATTGCCCCAAAGTTGTTGAGTTTCATTGTACAAATCATTTGAAATAAAATGAATTTCACTTAATTCCTTAACCAATCTCTTTACTGAAGTAGATAAACAATAATCAAAGAATCATCTTTCTAGTGATGTTTTTGACTAGTCAAGGTAGTAAAATTGTGAAGGGCACCACTTTTACAATGCAACTGACTTCCTTCCCTAAGACTACTAATTCAGAAAAATGTCTCAATGTTTTGCAAATAAGTAATAGGAAAATGGAGCCCAAGGAGGAAATGAGGACTAAACTGAAAGCTTGATATGAGATTGAGGTAACAAACTCAGATTTGGTGTCCCAAAAGTACAATTGAGACATGTGATGGCCTTGCTGACAATAATGTGACATATGAATGGCAAATACATTTTTTAAAAAAAAGAAATGAATGTAATACGAGGAACATTGTAGGGGAGGAGATATAGTGCAACATGGCTATGAGATGGCAAGAATTTTAAAACTGATGCCTTCAGCTTGAGAATGGATGCAATAGATGATTATGATATGCAGTAAAAGATATTGGTAGCATTTTGGGTGAAATGAAAATTATGGAGGTTGGAGGAAGGCCTTGGGGTGCTGGTATGATGAACTTGGAAGTCATTAAGTTTATGGATTTTCCAATTGTCAGGAATAAAACTAGACAGTGTTGTGAAGGTTACTGATATTCACAATAAGTAATATGAAGTACTAAAATGTCAGTATGTTGCCTTCCATGATTTCATTTATGTTGGTTGAGCCTGCACCTAGGAAAGAGGAAGAATCAATGGCAATGGTGTATGATTTACTGTTCATTATTGCATTTAAGCTATTTGTTCTTCAGTTTGAACTGAAAAATATTATGATTCAATCAAGCATTCAGCCAGGCAGCTTGACAGCACCAAGCTGGTCAAAGGACTGAAAGCAGTAATGGATATTATTAATTTATGTGAAAGTAAGATCGTATTTGCAAATGGTATCACCTAAGTAAGAAAGGTTAAGAGGCTAAGGAATGATGGTATTTGGGTTTGGGAACTGATGCTGGTTGGTGGGTGTGAAAATAGAGAAGTTGTTGTTGGAAATGTGCTAGCTGCATATTTGGGTAAATGTAAAAGGACCATGTAGGAGAAGGGTGGTGTGATCAACCAGAGGTTAAAGAGGAATAAATCACAAGTCGTGTAGGATACCATTCATGACTCATTGCCTCAATCTAATTTTAAGATTACCAATTTAGGTCAATAATTTTAAAAACTGACACTAAGTTGGAAGGCAATAGCATTATTGAGGACCATTAGTGAAGAAATCAATTTTAAAAGTGGGACTTTGTCAGAGAGAAGTATAGGTTAAAGGCGATTTTTATTTTTAGATGGTATAATGCTAGAGTTATTAAACGAGAAAGTGATGACTGATAAGGTATTGTGCAAATTTTATCATTGCTAGCAACTTCTGGAGGTAAATTTGTTCAATCATTAAGATATTGATTAAAATTGAGCAAAGAAAGCAGCTGAAGATTGGACAACATGTGAATCATGCTCTCAGTCTTGAATTGGTTATCAAGTATTCTTCCAAGAATGTATTTCCAAAATATTTTTATTTTCAGTCGCTGTTCAATATAAACCTGCGTATGGATTACCAGTCAGGGAAATGGACCCAGACAACTTGGTAATATGTTACTGATCCAGATTTGAGAATCTGAAAAAAGCTGTCAGTCAGTTATTTCAGAAAAGGTTGTGATGTTTGGATGTCTCCACTGAAATTGCAAAGGTTCTTCAGAATTGGCTAAGAATTGTCCAAAGAAAATATTGCTAACCAGTAATTCAAAATCTGGGCTCCCGTAGTCGTCTGTAGCTCTGTTTGAAACCAAAGCATTTGTAGGAAGTGTCAGCAAAGAAGGCCGCATGAGTTGCTCTTAGTTCCCCTTGAGAATTTATCATGATTTCCAACATTTTTTCATCCACATGCTGTCACTCAGCAAATCTTCCAAAAACTATGTGTGTTTCCCATTTACTCTGACAATATTCAGCTCCCACACTAACACTGCTTTCAGGCCCTCCGCTGTCTCTAAATTGTTGATGTTTTTTTTAATACCTGGTAATGCATGAGCAACAGTTTTCTCCAACTAAATGATTGGAAAATCAAAATCATTGTTTTTGGTCCTTGCCAGAACCTCCACTCTTCAACCTGGAAACCATCAGAGGCTGAGCCAAAGTGTTTGCAATATTGGTGTCATATTTGACCACAAGACAGGCATTGAAGTGTATAGCTGTGCAGTTACTAAGATTGCCTATTTCTGTCTGCATTGTACCTCTTGTTGAAGCCTGTTGTTACCTCAAAACTTAACTATTCTGATGTGTTCCTTTCTACAAATGCTTTATGAAAGCTAGAGGTCATCCAAGCTCCATTGCTGATGTCCTAAGGTACTTCAAGTCCTGTGTGCTAGTCACCAGCTCACTGATCTGTATTGATTCCTAAATAAGCAAAAGTTTGATTTTGAAATTCTCATCCATGTTTTCAGACCCTTCCAGGGTCTTTATTCTCCTTGCTTCTGTGATCTCTTTTGGCTTTATGACCCCTTGAGTAATCTCTGAACCTCCATTTCTAGCAAACTGATTATCCCTCAATATAATCGCTCCACCATTATTGCCCATGTTTTTTAACTGCTACGGACCTCTGCTTTGGAATCCCCTTACTGAACCTTTCCACCTGGTTGTTTAATAATTCTCCTGTGAAGCACCGTAGAGCAATTTGTTATTTATTTTGTTGTATAAATACAGGTTGTTTCAAATTGTGTGTTCATAAATCAAGCCACAGGAAAAAAAAGACCCTTGAAAGATTTAAAAAAAAAGGATTGCGGGTGTGTTTATCAGTTTTAAATACCAATGAGCATTTTTTTCTGTTAAAACATTCTGGGAATTGCCAGTGCTTCTTTATCTTGGAAGATGTTGGGACTGAGATCCATACAAAATGGAATTGGAAATATCATTTGTTTTCAGTCCCTGCAGAGAACATTTGACAAGAATGTAATTTCTGATTTGTTTTTTGGCTGGAATCAGTTCCGATTTTTTTTTAAGCTCATCATCACAGACAGGTACAATTGATTATTTATCTACTGTGCAAGTAATGTCAGTTCAGATGTATTGCTCCTAAGAAGCAGTTGGCGACAGCTTGCTGTTTAGGTGTTACTCTATTGGATTTGCTCAGTTGGATACTTTGGTTCCAGATATACAGGCTGAGAAAGTGTGCCATTCTTTACAGTTGTCACTTGCATTTGGCTGGGCAATCATTCCAAATAATTGATGAACTCTGTGTGACTGTTGTAACACTGATATGAAGAAGAGAGCCATTTGTTCTTCAGTACATTTTCCAGTGGATTTTGCTTGTTTACTCAGAGATTTTGTTTTGACTGTGCAAAATTATGCATAACATTTTTGCATTAAAGTATTGCTGTGTTGTTTTTGGTCTTCTATTTAAGAAAAAGTCTTCTGTCACTATTTATCAAATAAATTAGTGTATCTGTTTTAATTACCTTGAAGGCTAAAGAAGTCCATGGTTCACTTTCATGCAATCTACTGTTCATTTTTTTCAATAATTTAAAAAAAAGGTAATGGAAATGTAATACAGAAAAAGGCCATACTGTCCAATCAGACTAGGTTGACAGCCCTTTCATGGGAATAGTTCTAATGGCATTTACTCACTCTGAATATTTTTTCAAAAGTTTCAGTTCTGGGTCTCCATGGGTTCACCGTATTCATACAAACACTCTATACACTCTGTACAGCATGGAAACAGGCCCTTTGGCCCAACTCACCCATACCGACCGAGACGTCTATCTGAGCTAGTCCCATTTGCCTGCATTTGGCCCATACCCTTCTAAACCTTTTTCAATCCATGTACCTATCCAAATATCTTTTAAACATGGTAATTGTACCTGCCTCTACAGCTCCCTCTGGCAGCTTGTTCCATATATCCACCACCCCCTGTGGGTGAGGGGTGGAATGTTGCCCCTCAGGTCCCTTTTTAAATCTTAAACTCCTGCCTTAAATCTATATCCTCTAGTTTTAGACTCCCCCACCCTGGGGAAAAAGGGCTGTGACCATCCACCTTATCTATGCCCCTCATGATATTATATACCTCTATAAGGTCACCCCTTGGGGGGGGGGGGGGAAAGGAATGTCTCAGCTTGTCCAGTCTCTCCTTGTAACTTAAGCCCTTCAGTCCAGTAACATCCTTGTGAATCTTTCCTGCATCCTTTCCAGCTTAATGACATCCTTCCTATAGCTAGGTGACCAGAACTGAGCACCATACTCTAACTGTGCTTTCACCAATAACTTGTACGGTGTTCCAACTCCTGTACTTGATGCCCTGACCAATGAAGGCAAGTGTGCCAAATGCCACCTTCACCACCCTGTCTACCAGCATCGCCACTTCCAAAGGAGTGTACCCCTAGTTCTACAACACTCTTCAGGGTGCAACCATTTACTTTGCAAGTCTTGCCCTGGTTTCACTTGCCAAAATGTAACATCTTGCACTCGTCCAAGTTAAATTCCATCTGCCGTTCTTCGATCCACTTCTCCAATTCATCTAGATCCTGTTGTAATCTTAGTCAACCACCTTCACTGTCCACATGACCAATTTAGTGTCATCTTCAAACTTGCTAACCATGTTAACAACATTGTGATCCAACTTGTTAATATAGATGATGAACAACAATGGACCCAGTACAGATCCCTGTGGCACACAGCTGGTCACAGGCCTTCAATCTGAATAACAACCCTCCACTACCACCTTCTGACTCCTTACACCAAGCCAATTTTGTATCCAATTGGCAAGCTTACCCTGAATCCTATGTGATCTAACTATCCATACTAGCCTACTATGTGGGAGCTCGTCAAAGGCCTTTCTAAAGTTTATATAGACAACGTCTACTACCCTACCCTCGTCACTCTTCTTTGTAACATCTTCAAAAGAAACTCCATCAAATTTGTGAGAGACGATTTCCCACACACAAAGCCATGTCGACTATCCCTTTATCAGTCTTTGCCATTCCAAATGCTGGTGTATCCTGTCCCTCAGAATCCTCTCCAGCAACTTTCCCACCACTGATGTTAGGCTCACCAGGCTGTGGTTCCCTGGTTTGTCCTTACAAATAAAGGCACAACATTAGCCACCCTCCAGTCTTCCGGCAGCTCACAGGTTGCTAAAGATGATGCAAGTATTTCTGCTAGCGCGCCTGCGATTTCTTCCCTAGCTTCCCACAATATCCTAGATATTGATCAGGCCCCTGGAATTTATCCACCTAAATATACCTTAAGACTTCCAGCACCTCTGTTGTAATGTGATATGTTCCAATACATCATAATTCATTATCAATTTTGATGCAGGCCTTGAGAGAGTTGTATCAATATTTGTCAATCAAAGAGAACATAAAGAAGCTATATCAAGGCTTACTAAGATATTTACTTCCTTGGTTGTCATAGCTGACTTGCTTTTCTGCAATTTATACAATGGTTTTGTACACACATGGTAGTGTAGCAGTTAGCGTAATGCTATTGCAGTGCCAGTGACCCGGGTTCAATTCCGGCTGCTATCTGTAAGGAGTTTGTACGTTCTCCCCGTGTCTGCATGGGTTTCCTCCGGGTGCTCGGGTTTCCTCCGGGTGCTCAGGTTTCCTCCCACATTCCAAAAACGTACGGGTTAGGAAGTTGTGGGCATGCTATGTTGGCACTGGAAGTGTGGCGACACTTGCAGGCTGCCCCAGAACACTCTACGCAAAAGATGCATTTCACTGTTTCGATGTACTGTACATGTGACTAATAAAGATATCTTGTCTTACAAACCTACACTTCTATTAGCTTTTTACAGCTTTATCAACAAAACATGCTGTTTTGTTGTGCCGTGTGCATTTGTACTGTACCTCTAAATCCCTTGGCCCTTCCACAACATTCTGCCTGCTTCTATTCATGGATAAGTAATGCTGTTTGATCTAAAGTGCATCTTCTTGAACCTACTGCATTAGGGATTACCTACAACTTTTTAGATAACTTCCCTCATTTATTCAGCATATGGATTCCCCATATTTGATATCGGGATTAACTTGGTTCCATTTTTTGGTAATCATATACAGATTTCAACACAACTTATATGTGAATATGAGGGAAACTGTTTCAACTTGGAGCAGGTGGGTGTCTGGAACATCTTGCCTGGCAGGATGACAGAGGCAAAAACCCCTATGGCATTTAAAATGTACTTGAATGTGAACTTGAAGAGCCGTGAGCTGCAGGTTTACAGGCTGAGTGTCACAAGGTGAGACTGGACAGGGTAGCACTTTCTTTACTGGTTAAATGGCTTCCTTCCAGGTCATAAATTTTCAATGATTTCTCTGAAATCATTAATATATTCTGAAAAAATGTAAAGAAAATCAGAACCCAGTTCCAACCAATTTAAAAAAAATCTGTCCTTGACTCCTGTTTTCTTCCTTTCTTAAATCTAGTTTAAAATTTCACCCTGGATATAAACACAATTTTTAGTCTATCTTCTGTACTTACCTAACCATTAGTGATCCCACATGTACCAGAGACTTTTTTTGAAGTTCAAAGTAAGTAATGCAGGGTCAGCCAATGGGCAAAGATTGGTGAATTAATTTGGGAAAGTATTTGTATAAAATTTGAGTGACATTTTTTCGTTACTAATTTTGTTTAGAAAATGCAGCAAGAGCCATTATGTTTTATTATTACTTTGTAAGTATGGAAGAATAAACTTAAGGTGTTTTTTCTTGCCCAATCACTTGATGAGTACAACTTAGAATTACAAAAGAATTTTCATTTTCATTTGCTCTATAGCTTTTCCGGGAAAATGGGATTTCTTTAACATTCATGGCAAATGTCAGATTTGGGCACTAACCTATTTTTATACCATAGTTGGCTTCTGTCACGTTATCTATTTTCTCTCTGGATGAGAGGGAGAGTGCTTGAAGCAATGTTCATATACTGGTTGTTGATGAGAGGGGAATCTTGAATTAATGTTATGAGAGAAGTGTTTCAAACTGACTGCCCTCAGAGGAATGTATTGCATGTTTTATTAATGTTGATCAGAAAAGTTAGATTGTAGACTGTCCTGAGGAAATGTGCTGGTCATGTTGGTTATTTGCATATTTAACCTAATGAGTATAAATTTATAGATTCGGTACTGCAATGTTATGCATATGAGTTTCTTTCAAACTCCTCTTTCCAATCTTTACCTACCATTTTAAAAAAAACTTCTTTAAAAAAAAAACAAACCCTGATGTTTCCTCATCTTTGCTGTCTTATAAGATGCAGAAATTCAAGCCTATTTGGCCCAGGTCAACTCGTTCAGGGCGAGTATAGACAGTGGACTTGTGGGTGAACCTTGCAAATTTCAAGGGCCCAAATTGTCAGATTGAAAAGCCTGCACTTGCAGGCTTGAAAGTCTTCCTCAAGAGAGGCTCCACCCAATACTGTAAGAATTCAATAACTCGAGAGTACAATAATAATTCATTAACCACAATTGCAGGATGCATACCTTAACTAAAGAGTACAGTAATCCATTAACTATGGTTGGGGTACAGTAAGAGTACATCAAAAATACTTAAAGCTTTTAAGCTTAAAGTTATATTTTGACCAACTGAGTCTGCTCCAGCCATCAAACACTCACTTCCACCATTTCCATTTTATTCTCCCTACCTTCCCATCAACTCCAATTCTACCACTCACCTTCACGTGGCAATTTACATTGGCCAATTAACTTATTTAGACAGCAATATAGTAGCATAGCAACTTATGCTGTTCTGTAAATACATTTACAGACCCCCTATAAACAAACAGTAATTTTGACTATTGAAGAAAAACATGTGCTCGAAGCTGGAGAAAAATTCCACTGTAAAATGATCCTCAAGCATATAAATATGACCAATATTTTAATAAATAATGAACAAAGTAAACACTGTGCAATGTGTTTGATGCTTTATAATATGCTTTGATTTATTTGTGTTCTTGCTTTATTTCTGGAGATGTTGCCCTAGGAAATCAAGTCAACTGTGGGGGAGTGTGGTAGCTTTGTGGTTAAATCACTGGAATAGCAATCCTGAGGCCTCAGTTGTCTCCAGATCTCTCTGATGTCAAATTGTAAAAGGAGAGCTGGGCCACTTAGCTCATTAAATAAATTCTTAAAATTTTAAAGAAGCTGTCAGCAGTGTAACCACCAGATTATTGTAGAAGCCCAACTAGTTCACCAGTGTCTGTTATAGATGGAAATCTGCCATCAGATCCATACCAATGAGGTTAATGTTTAACTGCCCTTTGAAATGGCCTAGCAAGCCACCTCATTCAAGTGTCATTAGGGAAGGACATTAAATGTGAATCATGTTGGTATCATCCAAATTCTGTGCATAAATGAACAAATAAGGCATCCAAATCTTGTGCTTGCTAGTCTTGAGTGCTTTGCCCCCAACCAATTTGGAAATTGACCATATGAACATTTTTCACATGCATAATTTTTTGAAACTGACCATTTTAAAATTTTTTTTAGTCAAACTCTGACTTTCACTATAAACTTTACATAATGCTGTTATGAAGCATTCCTTTAAAAATCAGCAGGGTCATTTAGAACATAGAACATTACAGCAGAGTACAGGCCCTTCGGCCCACAATGTTGTGCCGACATTTACCCTACTCTAAGATCTATCTAACCCTTCCCTCTCACATAGCCCCCCATTTATCAGTAGCTTACCCTGTCTAATCTGATTTCGTTCTTTTAAAAAAAATCACTGCAGCTCTTGTGAAATAATTGAATCTGCATAAAATGTTAGTGTTTTATTCTGAGCAGATAAATATTCCTGGTTTGCAAATCAATTATTTTGCAACAAGTTGATCCTTTGAATAATTTATTAATACATATACAATTTTGTTAACATCTTTGTGCAAGCTAACTGGTATATTTCATTTTATACAACAAAAAAATTCAGTTATAATTTGATCAATCTGTAAGCTAACTAACCATTTAATAGTATTAGTGGAAGATATAGTTCTATTCAAATTTTAACTTGTATTTGCATGAATAGTGATGATTACACTTTAAAAATCATTGATTTTGCAGTGGACATTTAATGAACATGACATGTTCTGTTTAAATGTAAGTTAATTAAAAAGTCTCGTTCTGGGTCATTCCAGTGCTCAGTTATAGGAGAAAGAAAAGCCAGACTCTTGGCTGTTGAGACCTTCTTGGTCCAAGTTTTTAAACAGTTCTGAAACTCCACATTCCTGATTTCAGTGCCAAATCTTTGTTCCCTTAAATCCGATAGTGTCAATCTTGAATATACCTACCACACAACTAGCAAGACCATGTTGAGCTCTGTGCCTCACTTTTTTTTAGTCTAGTCCTCTTGAATTGTCCTGAAGGCAGAGCCAAGGAATTGTTTTTTTTTTGTTGCCATTTAAAAAAGGGCTTTTGAAACCTCAGCTCATCTGAAGCACCATACATAGTGCTGATGAGTAGTTTTTGTGATATCAACTATATTACATCTGACACTTTAACTTCTCTGTCATTATTAATTCCAATAAATGTCTTTTTACTCTAGCCCTGAAAATCTAATTTCTATTCCATCGTTTTGACCTTCGTGCAATAATCCTTTCACAAAACCCAACACGTGCTTCAAACTCCTCCACACCCAGATTCTGCCCATTCAGTTATCTCTTGGCCTAGATAACTTCTAATATAGTAACAATTTTTGCACAGGTACCATCCACTCCATTTCAAACTGCGTAGTCTCTTTCCCCTCCTCTACCTCCATATTTCCTCCCATTCTTGTTCTTTTTGCATTGATCTCTTAAAGTAATCCCATTTCTAATCCCCCTTTCCTCTTCTACCATCTTTCAAGTTGTTATGGTAACTTTGCATCTTACCTGGAGTAAGTGTGGCTATCTAGCACTGGAGGAGCTGGCATGGTGTGTTGGATCCAGAGCCTCTGCCTTCTCTTAGAGTAGCTATTATAATGGGATTAAAGCCTAGCACTCCTAATGAAGTTCTTGCGGTACAAGGAATCCAGAATTTGTTCAGGTTGTCAGGATGGTTAAGTAGTCTGCATATCAACCTAGGTATAGGTGCCCAAAATGTAAACATTGGGGTAGATCATACATCTTAACAACAGTGTTAATGCCAGGACTTGCGTGTGCATCCCTGTGAAAGGCCCAGTTTCCAGCACTGGTAACAGTCTAAATTGGTGGCAGAATCTCCTGCCCTAGCATCACAGCTGGCGGCTCCCCCATGTTGCTCTAGTGGATTCTTCTGAAGTCCAGCAGGGCAGTACGGCCTCCCTCAGGTCTCCCAGCTCCTGGGTTGGGAAGTCTGCCCCTGAGCCTGTGCCAGGTAAAACCTGATGAAGTATGACAGCCCTGTTCCAGTGAATGGGAAACATTGGCCCCTGCGAGAATGCCCAGCAGTTGGGTTTCTATTGTTTGTTAGCTTTCATGATTTTAATAGATTTTTGGTGTTTAGGTATACTATTAAGCTTTTTAAGTGTAGAGGACATTTAAAAACAGTATATATTTTTGGAGATTCTGTGAATACAGCTGGCCAACTGTGCTGATGAGGGCTCTAAGTTGAAGATCATACTAGAATAAATGGCATGTACAGGGCTAGGTGGCCAGCTATTTGGTGGGGCAAGACGAGATCTGCCTCAAGAATAATTTTGTTGATTGGCACTTTTACAATCAGAGGGATAGTTAGGACCTCAAAGTGCTCTGCAGTCTTTTCCTTTCTCTATCCTGCATTTTTCGTGGATTCATCGGCCATACTGTCAGACCCAATATCTGCCTGCCACCCGCCTCGTAGTTATGGTTGCGGCATGCATTGCTTAGGAAACATTAGCTACCCTGCTGATTTCCTGACTGAGTTCAACAGACTGACCCTGTGGCATACTGCGTGCCACTTACCCTCATGTGACTAGCCCTCCTACTTGCTGAAGATGTTACTTTCTCAGATTCACAGATGATTAGCAAGGAAATCCTTTGTTTCTCAGCTGTATTTTGGAGGTTGGAAGTGAACTCACCCTAAAAACAAGTCACACTGAGCAATACTGCCAAGGTTTCCATATCAGTCATCCGAGAGGAAGTGGAAATAAAAAAAATTTTTCACAACCTGTCAGAGCCAACTTTTGTCTTGATTTAGTTGTTTGCCCAAAATAACTCTACCAATTTATATGGGTACACTGTACTTGCGGGGGAAAAAAAATGCCGCCGCCACTTCCCCAGCTGAAGTCCCAAACTGAGTCAAAAACTCTGGGAGTGGGCTGGATCCTGTTTAGCTACAGATCTGCCATGACTTGGCTCTGCTTTTGTGTGTGTGTGTATATATACATATATGTGTATATGTGTGTGTGTGTATTATATATATATGTATGTATATATATATAAATAAAAATCTCTGGACTGACATCAGAGATTTGCCTGTTAACCTGGCAAAATATTGTTCTGTTGCAACACAAAGCAGTTTCTGGGATTCAAACCCAGATTTCTACAATTGAAAGATAATATGCGGGTTTGGAAATTGGGTAATGTTAGTTGGTATTACTTTTCTGGATAAAATAGTTTGCTATTACAATGATGGCATGAGTCTTGCTGTGCAAACAAATTTATTGGGGAGATAGGGAGAAGTTTGGTGGATGGCTTTGAGGTAGCTTTGCTGTTGTAGTTATGTCATTGTTCCATATTCAATAATGTCAGAAGAAGGAAATTCAGTTGAAGTAAAATAGCAATGTAGTCAGAACTAGAATGAAGAACCAGTAAGAAGGATTTTATTAAAAGTTTTACAGTTTTTAAGTAATTGAAAGAATTTTAGTATAAGATCTAACCTTCCAACAGACTGGTCTCATTTAGAACAGATGCATAAAAACTAAATTTGAAGGAACCAAATCTTATCTATACGTTGGCTGCATGAAAACAAACCAATCACAATTGGAGGAATAATAAGAGGTCTAGATTTGCTATACACTTTTTTTTATGTGACTTCAATCAAATGCCAGATCTTAATTTAAACAACTTGTAAGAGTTTAAGAGCAGAACAAATCCAATTCGACTGATTAACAACCAGTTAGCAAAGTGATGGAAGGTGTCATCAACTGTGCTCCCAAGTGGCAAATACCAATAATTGCTCAGCGATGCTCATTTTCATCAGGTCCACTTGGCTCCAGTTCATATCATTTGCCTGAGCATAGACTAAGAGCTGAATTCCAAACATGAGGTGAGAATGACTGCTGTTGGCACCATCCAGGACAAAACAGCCTGCTGGTTTGATACCCCTTATCACTCTTGAACTCTTAAACATTCATTCCCTCTGCCACTGATGCATATACAAAGTGCATTGAGTTACTTGCCCAGGCTAGTTACTCAGCACCTATCAAACCTGTGACACCGTGTGCCCCCCCCCCCCCAAAAAAAAAATACCCTACTTGCAGGTTGCACTTGAAGTCACATCATCACTATTCCCTCGTTGCCAAAATCTTGGGTACCCTAACTGTATACCACTATGGAGCACCAGGACTATTGCATTCCAAAATGTGGCTCACCACTACCAGTTTCTCAAGGTTAATCGGTGATAACTGGTGAATAAAAAAAAGTCTATTATTTCCAGAATCTGATAAATTAAGGTATGTTTGCTCATAGTACATACCTCATTATTATTGTGGAAAATATTGCTCATATTTGAATGATTGTCAGGAGCTCATGTTATTTGCTCACTCTAGTTCTTGTCCATTTTCTCCACAGCGGTTACCACAACAAATTGAAGAAAGAAATGAGAAGATGAAAGAAGAGATGCTAGGTATGTATTTTTACCATGTTCCAATACTTACATGAACATTTTTAGTTAAAACTAATGTTGTGCAAAAATATTTTACACATGTTTTTTCAAGTCAATGGATGATTGTGGAGAAATGGAAACACATTCCATTTTAAATTAATTGACATTGTAGCCCATATACAAATTGTGTGTTGTAAATCTTCCATATAATACTTCTACATATTTCTAAAAATGGATGCTCACTCAAAATTAAATTCTGATTTTATCTTTGTAAAATAACTTGTCAAGTTTGAGGTTTGAAATTGACTGCATGGCGTAGCTCTTAGTATCCTTGCTCCACTGATCCATGTGCTCACCCGAATAAACATTAATTTTTTACCTGTCAGGCTTTCTCTAATGGTTCAGAACAGTCGTCTAGCTGAAAACTTTCCTAGTTTTGCTCTTACCTGGTCATAGAGCACTTCCTTCATCATTTCTGTCCTCACCTCCCACTGTTGCTTTCAAAGTTATCTGAGAATCTGTGTTTGGTTTTGTTCACCATCTCCTTCTCTTCTATGTTCCTGCCTGTCAAGATTATTATATAAACAGCACCAGCTTCCAGATGAAATGCCAACAACATCCAACTATATATCACAGCTTCAGATTCTATGATGCCATTCTAGTTCCTTAATAACCCCCAACCCACCCCCCAGAATGAACTCTAGTATCTTCCTTTTAACCATCGGGAAAACAAAGACATTGCTTTCTCATCACAAACTCTATTTGCTCATCATCATCTATGTCCCGTGGCCACTCTCAGCAAACTCTCATCCTATTTAAACTGAGTTTCCAATCCCACATTTAACATTGTAAGAGTTTCTTGCTTCTTAATCCGGATATAACCTGACCAAGCCTGTCTACACCTGAAATACTCATCTATGTTTTTATTACCAAGATGCTTCTGTGTTTCACCGTCTATCCTCTTTTTGATACAAAAGTGTATATTTTCTGTAATGCAACCTGCATTTATTGTTCTGTCTTGTGAGGCTATTATTAATAAGGTCCTGCATTAAATGCATTGATTATGGTGATAGGTGTATTTCAAGGGAAGATCCTGGATTTGATCCATGATATCAGATGAGTTAGCAGATCACAGCTGAGGTAGTGTTTGTGAAACAACATTTGACTTCAGTGTCTTAAGGTAAAGAAATAAAAAATAATAAATCACAAGGGTTCCTAGTTCTAATCATCACTCCAAAACACTGTGGATAATACTAGTAATAGAAAATGTCATAAATATGCAGCAGCCTAAGCTGCATCTATAGAGAAAAATAATTAGGAAATATATTTTGGAGGTTGATATTCACCTGCTACTTTATGAAATTAGATAGAAGTCACAGCTCTGTCAACATTTAGTTCACTATCTCAGCAGAGATGTCAGTAAAGCCCAGCTTTCCTAGCTGAAGTTATTCAGAAAATGATCAATCTGATTTAGTTGTAATTTCCTAGCAGCCATTCAGCAGTGGTGTTGCTGGAAGATTTGAAGCTTTGAGTCATCTAATATAACAATGATGGAGGGAGGGAAGAAATTACTTTGCAATTTGCTACAAAAATTTATGGGGAATTCAATGTCTTATTTTATTTAATACCTAACCAGCAGTTGCATTTATCTCAAAAATGTACTTAGAATAAATTATTTTGTCATTGGCTCCACCCATTAAATAAATCAATCCATTGGTTTCAGAAAAATGGGTAAAAAATTTAGTTCACTGTATAGTTTAGCCTTTGTGGCTAAATGGCAACTTTATTTTCAGTATATGCCATGTTTTGGTGTTCCCAAAACATGTTTTCTTTTCAAGGATATAATTAGGTTTTTTTAAAGTTTACATTAATTCTGTTAAATACCCAGAGCACATTAAGATCCTGTATATGATCATGTTGTGATGTTATGGAAGATGTAATCTCTTAGTGCAGAAAAAAAGTAGGTTGTGGTTGTCATGTATGTGCATACAAGAATGCCATAACTATGTATGCTATGTAATGGTTTTAATTGCTTTATATTACTAGGGGAATGCCTGAGATTTTGTTTCATTGGATAAAAACAATTCAGTTTTTGTGTAGCAATTTTGTTTTAATAATGAAAGGGAGAAGAATATTGTTTCACCATGTTAACAAATTGTAACGTTTGATAGTCCTTTTTTAAAAAAAAGCATTGCTTTTCAAAGTGATGGATTGTGTTTCTGCACATCCAAGGAGTGGAGGTGTTCCACTGTTCAGCATTGTGGGGGTGGGAGTGCGGCACAGGGCAGAGTGGATCAGAGAGAGGGAGAGAATATCCTTAATGGGTCAAAGATGGATCTTTCATTGGAGCTATAATGCTACCTAGCCTATCTTAAAGGCAATCAAATAGTAGGAAGGAAACAGAAGAACAGATTTGCAAGAGCTGTAGGTTATTGATAATGAGGGACTTTAACTACCCAATCATTAGTTGTTTGAGGCAGAAGGCTGCTTTCATCAAACTTTACCATGGAAAAGGACATTACCAAACGTATAGTAAACAAAAATGTTGTTGCGATACTGGTGAACTAAAAAGAAGTGGATGTGCTAGTAAGAATTACATGGCTTAAAAGTGCTCTGATGGGATGCATGTAGGGTTGCTGTGGGAATTGAGGGTAGAAGTCACAGAGGTGCTGGCTCTCACAATACAGTTGTCCTTGGATGTAGGAGTAATGCCAGAAGGCTGGAAGATTGCATATGTTGAACCCCGGTTCAAAAATAGGGAAGTCAATTCAGAAATAATCCAGCAGAAAACTAGCAACCCTTTGGACAAACAAGGAATAATAAAAGAGAAGTGGTATGCTTTTGCTCTGGGGAAATTCACTATCTTGATCTGTTTTTTTTTGCTGAGGCTAGGTGCACCAGTGGATATGGGTATGTACAGTTGATTTTGTGTATGTGGGCATTGAAAAGGTGTTTGATAATGGAGTAAATGTAGAGCAATCATTTTCAAGAATGAGGATCATAATTAGTGTCCAGATTTATGGTGACTGACAAGAGCTGACATAAGGAAAGCCTTTCATAAGTATCAAGAAGTTGGCATGCACTTCCTTGGTGTAATAGCTTTTGATAATTTATTTAAAAAATTGAAGCCTGTAGGTTATCATGAATTGTAATAGTGTGGGTGCAATGTCGGCTATGGGATTTAGAAAAAAACTTGTGCCAGTTATGATCTCCATTAATGTCTTAGATTTGAGGATGAAGGGTGCAATTTTGAAATTTGCTCATGGTGCAGAATTTGGAATTGTAGTGAAACATGAAGAAGATGGTTAAAGGCATGAGGATGTTCACGGGTTGGTGATATAGTAGCTGAAATGCAACACAGAAATCTAATACATTCTAGTGGAAAGAATGAAGAGACAAAATAAGTTAAATTATACAATCTTAAATAGGACCTAAGAAGTGAGATGCCAGAGGTGTTTATGTACAAGTGTTTGAGGATAGTAGGATGTGAACAACCAGGTAATGGGGCATAAGGGATCCTGGGCCTTGTAAGTAAATGCACAGAATGCAAAAGCAAGGAATCTATGCTAAATCTATATAAAAACTCTAGTTTTCTCCCAACTTGGCAAAGATGGTCTGTTCTAGCACTACATTTCAGAAAGGATTTGGCTAACTTTTGGGAATGTTCAGAAGAGATTTACCAGGAAAGTTCCAGGGATGAGGGAATGCAGTTATTTTGAGAAGCTGACTTTGTTATCCTTGTAATAGTGAAGACCAAAAATATTGTTAATAAAGGTATTTAATATCATGGAAGAGTTAGATTCTAAAAGCAACTTGTTTTTGATGGCTGAAGAATTAAGAACTGGAGACAATATGAGAAAATGCAATTCCATACCAAGTGGTTAGAACTTGGAATGCAAATTGTACTTGAACTAGGGTGGAGGGGTTGGACTGACTGGTTTAAGTTGCACTTATCTATGCTGTATGGTTTTATGATCAATTTACAGAGTGGCTCATCTGGATTGTCATTTTTTTAACACGGTTGCCAGCCCACTAATATGCCTCAACTCTGGAAGAAAACCAGCATGTTTATATTTAATTTTCACATTGGTCATTTTTCTGAACCAGATTGTTAACCAAGTGCATAAACTTCACATCCTCCGTTAAACATATTTTATAAAGGGCTTTATAGTTGAAAGCAGAAGATATGATGGATTTAAATTCAGATGTTAAAGATGAAAGAAAAGCTTCCTTTGTCCTTTCTTCAAGTCTTTTATTTGCTTCTCAGCAGTCCAATCATTGTGGAAAATACTTTAGGACCCTAGCCAGATGTGATTCTCCATGTATTCACCACAATGTTGCAAACCTGCAGCTTATGTGACCTGAGAGGGGATTACATGTGAATTTGTACTTTCATTTCCTGGCAAGAATGTCTAGCAAAGGACACAAAATTAATCAGAAGCAGAAACATAGCCATTTTTAATCCATTTGTCATGGGACGTTGCTTTGACTGAGAAGACTAACTCCATATATGCCCATATTCTTGGAATATACCTGAAATGTTCCTGGTTTGTATGACTTCCTTTGATTATGCTGACATAGCAAAATATTGGACCTTGTGGAGGATCAGGGAATCTCATTAAGTGGAGACGTGCATACATCTGAAAGTTCCTGATAGCTTTGCTGCCAATACATCTGCAAAATCCAGGATGATAATTTCTATGTGCAAAATGTTTCATAGCTTGTCTGTTTTCTCTTGCAAGCATGACGCAAGTTGATTGCACTGAACCTTCAGAGGTAGTCCACCTTTTATTGAAATGTGGTCCAGTGCATTGTTGTTAATGTACTGTTCAGCATCATCTCAAGATGATTATCTACCTGTGGACAGTTTGTTGCAGAATGATTTTGTAGCAGTGCTTGTTTATTGACAGTGGAATGATTTGTTCATGCAATTGTGCAGCGTTCAAAAAAAACCTTATTTTAATTGTCTGCAGACTAAATCCTTTGTTAACTTGAAGAATCACGCTACAGATTATTTTCTTTTTATTGTAGGCAAGCTGAAAGATCTTGGCAACATGGTTCTGCGACCTTTTGGCCTGTCCACTGACAACTTCCTGTTAAACAAGGATCCAAACTCCGGCTCATATTCTATCAACTTTGTGCAAAACCCAAATAACAATAATAGATAATGCTTATTACTGGCAACAGCTCAGTCTAATGGTATGCTGGAACAAAATGTAGTTGTACAATTATAAAATACTGCTTTTGTAGTCTCCCAGCAAACAGATTTGTTCCAATTATTGCTGCATTTTTGCAGGTACTTGTTTACAAGTTTTAAAAAACTTGATTTGAGCTGCTTGTTGGAAGTAAAGGCAACAGTTGAAGCTATAAGCTTTTTGTCATCACATTTGGATAAGTATTAAACCAAGTATGATTACGTCTTGGTGTTTGGACATATTTCTTAATTTTCATTAAATGCAGATGAAAATCGCCATGTAACCACTAGGTAGATTTTTGTTTGATATGTGCAAACTACTGATGAGATGTCTAGTTGTGTACTGTTGATCATGCTGAATATCTCATTAAATTTACTGCCTTATTTTCTGTGGATTCTTTAAGAACAGAATAAAGTTAGAATATACATTGGTATGATTCAGAGAACTTACTGGAAATAAAAAAAATATCAAAACTGTAATTCACTTTGGTGAAACTTGCATTCCTTTAGTATGCAAATAGAACTAACTACCTGTGCCTAACTAGGACAGCTAGCTTTCTTATCCAAACAATCTTTGGAAAGAGCATCTTGCATGGATGATGTTATAAAGCAGAACACAATAACCATCTAGTTGGCTCAACAGATCCACACTATATTGTTTATGCTACACCTGTACTTCCTCCCAATCTATTCATTTTTCTGTGACTTTGTCTTAATTGCATTTGTGCTGTTTACTTCAACTATCCTTTGTGATAGAAATTCCACATATCTTGCCCACAAAATAAAAACAATGTCTTTTATATCTATGGATCAAATTGATTCACAATCTTTCAGACCTCGTAGAAGGAAGCCATTTGGCGCATCAAATCCATACTGGCTCTGAGCATTTCCATCGATCTTATTTCCTTGTAAGCGATTCACTCACACATAGTCATCACTACACCATGGGTGATTTACAGTAGCCAGTTACCATGACAGCTAATGCATCTTTGGGTGTGGGAGGAAACCCACGTGCTTACAGGGAGAATGTACAGACTCCATATAGGCAGCACCAGAGTTCAGAATTGCACACAGACTGTTGGAGCTGTGAGGCAGCTGCATTATCTACAGTACTACTGTGCCACCCAGGGAGCTTATTGGTTCTACCCTCAGCCTTTTTTGTTTTTGAACATGGAGCTTTTTTTTTCCTCATTCTTTCCTTTTGAGATATAACAACTTGGTTCTGAAATCATTCTAGTGGATCATCTCTGCATCTTATCTACTGCCTGTCTATCTCCTTAACAATAAAGAGAACAGAACAATTCACAGTTATGGTCTAACCAATCTGCTGAAAAGATTTTGCTTAGCTTCTTTGCTTTTCAATTCTGCTCCTCTTGAAATGAAGCCAAAGGCTCTTTTTAATGTCCTGATTCACAGTTTTAGTGATTTTCCATTTTATACCAGCAGATGTTTTCTTTCTCTGTCTCATTTAGAAACATACACTGAGTTTATGGCTTCCCTGTTCTTGTAATGAAAATGTGAAACCTCACACATTCATTTTCCAATTACATGCTCATTCTGCAAGGCTGTTACTGATTTCCTGTAGCTTGTGACATTTCTCTGTACTGTGACAAACCCACATACACCACTCTCCCCACCCACCAATACTTCAAGTCCATTTTGTATATTATAATGGACAACAGTGATCCCAGAAGCAATAACTGTGGAGCACCACTTCCCACCTCTTACCAATTTGGGTGATCACTTTCAACCCCTGGTCTCTGGATCTGTTTTTGCTATCCATTCTGCTACATATGCCATGCTTGTATGTGTTCTGCTCTTTTTCTTGTGTGTGCTATGTGGTACCTTTATGAAATGCAAATTTTAAAAACTAACCATGTTGTCTTCTCTGTCACCCTTCCACCTCTTCAGTTACTTAAAAAAATTTGTTGAGGTTGATCAAGCATGTTCTTCCCTATTATTCTTCATTATATTTTTAGTTTCTGCATGTTTTTCCATTATCTTTGAGAAAGTATTCAGTTATCTTTTCTAACACTGACATTAAACTAATTGATCTAAAGTTTGCTGGGTTTGTTCTTTTTTTTAAAAAAAATGGTAATGGTTTTAGTCCTATTAAAATAGGCTTTAGGAAAGAGATTTAGTTGGTTCTTTGAATTGGTTATTCATTGTTTTTCCTTGAAAGTTTTTTGTGCTATTATCAACATTACCTTGAGGTTTCTCTCAGTTTCTGATACTGATTGATCCCACTATGCTGCCCCAAGTGCATGGGGATTCATGCTTGCAAATGTTACATTCTTTCCTGCAACTTCTCTTGGCCTGTTTCTCCTGTTGTGCACTGTTGAACAATAATGAAGTGTATGAAACAGGAGGCGGTGCTAAAAGCCTGGGACTTGTCATGTGCTTTCTTTAGAAAATGCTTTGGGATGGGGAAGGGCTAGAACACTCCAGCTGAAGTTCTCTCTGCTGCTTAGATTTAAGAGGCTGTTATAATTTCTCTCATTCTTTTCAAAGCGACCTGCTTTTTAAAGAAGCCTAAGGTATAGTTACTGAAAGCATTGTAAAACTTAGAAAACACATTGATCCAAATCATTTTATATGTTCAAAGTAGTAGTAGTTGTTTGCAGTATGTTGCTTAAAAAATTTGAAGATGTCTTTTCCTTCTATTACTTTAGCTGTTAAAGGCCTGCAGAAGCTATTCTGCACATGCAGACCTTTGTAAGTATTAAGATAAGCAGTCAGTAGGAGAACTGGGCTTACTCATGTAATCATTTGCCATTGTGGAAGGAAACAGCCATGTGTTCTTGCTGTATCTTTCTATTCTGAAGACAAGTGAGGCAGCACCATGACTTTTGAATGTATTGTATTTAACATGTTTTTATATTTTCAAATATTTGTGTCTGTGTTGTTTGTGAACTACTTAAGTAGCTAAATTTCTCTTTTTCAGGTTAGGATGTATGTTAGAATGTTACTGACTATCAGTATATCCAGAATAAGTTTTATTGATTTCTGCCCTTTTTATTTGTTTTATACAATAATCTGATACAATACCAATTCTAGAGAATATAAAAGACCAGACATTTAAGAATAGGATGCTTACAGTAATAAGTTGGGTAGTAAGTCAACAATAAATGATAAAGTGTGAAGCTGGAGGAGGTTGCAGAAATGGGGAAGGGCACTTGGGAGGATGGATGAAAATTTTATAATTTAGGTGTTGCCACTCCAGGAGCCAATATAGGTCAGCAAGCACAAGAGACAAGTGCACAGACCTTTATGGTATATTCATCAGAATTTGGATAATCACCAGTTTCCACAGGATGGAAGATTAAATGCTTGCCTTGAAGGGTATTGGAATGGGTCATTTCTATCATTAGCAAAGGCACGGTTATGGATTTAGCAGAGGATATGTGGAGAATGGGGCTACTTAAATTACTATTTGCACTTTTAAAGCACTATTAAGATAATACAATATTCCAAGAAGCTTTGAGAATACTATTGAACAAAGCTTGATGCCAAGCTACAGAATTATATATTGAGACAACAGCACAATTGAAGTGTGGGAGGCCAGAAATTGAAAAGTGCTAATGAGGGCTTGTGGGGCTTGGGGAGGTTATAGACATGGGGGAGGGAGAAGCTGTTGAGAGACTTCAGAGTCTCAAAGTGAGAATTTTATAATTTGGTTGTTGCAATATAGGTCAGCAAGCATAGAGGCAAATGAATAGACCTTGGTGTGAGTTAGGTACATTCAGCAAAATTTGGATGATCACCAAGCACAAAAATAGTCAAATCTAAATGGAGCAAAGACTTGTGGCAGAAAATGTGTGGAGGCAGGGATAACATTGGACAATGTTATGGAGGTGCAAGTAGGCAGCCTTGATAGTGAGTATTTTTTTGTGGATGAATATATTGTTGAGGGCAAGAACAACATTTAATACCCATTCCCAATTGCCTTTAAGGTGGTGTAAACCCACTGTTTCTGCACGTGCTTGGTTATGCATTGCATGCCGTTGGACACCAGTGTGCATGTCTGGGCTCCTTCATCTGTTACTGTGTCAGAAACACTTACATATGCAACTTGCAGTAAGTCCTGATTTTCTAATGCAATTCATTATTTTGTTGAAATTGAATTGGGACTGCCTCTTATAACAGCCTGCCAACATGATGATTGAGGGTGGATGAAATCGTGTGGAGAATGTTGAATTGGCTGAAGCCTGGCTTCTGTAATAGGAACAGGAGGAAGCTGAGATGCATCATCTGCTTTGTGTGCCTGGCTGAAGATGATCATAAATGCTCTGACCTTGCCCTTTTCACGTGCTGAGCTCTGCTATCATTATGGATGTGGATGCTCATGGAACCTCTGCTCCTAACAGTTGTTTAATTGTCCCCAACCATTTTCACTTAGATGTGACTGTAGTGTCTTGGTATGATTCATTGTTGTGGAATTGCTCATCTCCCTGGCAACGTTATGCTGGTAAGCACACATATCCTCTGGAGGCTTCAGCAAGTTGAAACTCATTTTTCCAGTGGGTCTGTTGCTGTTCCAGAATGCCCAAGTGCACTCTTATTTGAATAGGGATCAATTCTTTGGCTGAATAATCATGATGAAATGTTAAATTTCCCAAGCCATGAGGTTACAGATATTGGTACTGTATAATTCTTCTGCCGATGATTGATCCATAGTACATCATACGTATTATGAATCGAGCCCACATAGCACATTGCCACACATAAGATGGAGGGTGTCCTCGGTGAGAAAATAGAAATTTGTCTCCATGAGGAGGGTGCAGTGGCGTCTCCTACCACAGGGGGATAGCGTGTAAAATGCCCTTGCCTGCTCAGGTGGTGTTCTACCCCCTATGTCAGTCATTTGACCATTGGAGCAATTTATTACAGCAACCAGATAGATCAGCCTGCATGTCTATAGGACAGAGAGTTTACTCTTGTGATTAACAGTCCTTAGAAGGAACCAACCATTTTCTTTTCCAGAGGATAATGTCACCTTCTGTCTCATTTTACAACATTGCAACCAGACTAACCTTGGTTTTAATTACAGCCAATACTTTCTCGCTTTGTGTTTGTGTCTGTGACTCATCCTCTATCTACTGCTAACTTTCTGTAGTCTGTCTTTTGACAGCTTTATTAACCTTTATTAGTCCAACTGTTTAATACAAGATTCCATTAAAATAAATCTATTTTATTCAGTTCACAACCGTCAGTATGGTCATTGTATGATGGGCAATGGGAATATCCAGAATGTTGAAGTAAAGTGACAAAGAAAATTATTGGGGTAGATTAAAGGAAATTTTACTGGAGCCTAACCCAAGAGATCTCTCATCTTGACACAAAGTGGGTTGTGCTTGATGTTGTCATGGAAATGAGCTATCAGCAATTTTGGCTGATTTGCTAATTGTCACAGCTGCTGTAACCCACACATGAAATGAAACTCTAAACTTCAGTGGAGTTAAAAATACATGAAAATGATGCTGCTTCCAATGTCCATCTCGGGCTAATTTATTTTCTAGCTATCTTACAACATGATGACCAAGTTTTTGACTACAGGAGCAAGTTCCAGAATTTCAATTTCAACGCTTCATTGTCAAGCAGGTTACATCTGAAGATATTAAGTGGTACATTTTCTTACTCCCAAATTTGATATTTGTTGTGAACCTTTCCTTGTGTCAATCCCACTTTGGCCCTTTAATTAGTTCTGTTTTTAGATTTAGCTGTAAATAATCAAAAAGGTTGAATTTTCTCACTACTATAATACCACCTTGTTTACAGTCATGAAATTTCACAGGTTCATCTGAATGTCTTCTATAAATTTTGTACTGTACTATTGCACATACTGATTCTAAATACACAGCTGGAGGATCATATTTTGGGGTTAGTGCATTAAAAACAAGTGGATCACAGACGTAGTCTGGTTAACTTCTGTATAACTCGCTATGAAATTAGTTTCAATTCTAAAAGAGTTGTTTGAGTCATAGAAAGATACAACCTGGAAAAGGGCCCTATTACCCACTAGGTTTGTGCCAATCATCAAACACCTAATTTTACACTGTTCCTACCTACCCAAGTATATTTTGTTTTCCACAAATTCCCATTAGTTCCCTCCCAGATTCTTCTACTACTCCTGGGCACTGGGGATAACTTGCTGCAGTCATTAGACCTACCAACCAGTGTGTTTTGGGGATATGAGAGGAAACCACAGCATCTCAAGGAAATCCATGTGGTCCCAGGGAGAATGTGCAAACTCCACAAAGACAGTGCAGGAGATCATTGAATCTGAATCACTGGAGCTGTGAGGCATTGGTTTACATGTCTTCTGCTAAGATAACTATTTCCACATCAGTTCTTTGAGATATGCTACTACTTCCAGGCATGAGAGTTGATCATCTGATTACTTCCAGCCATAGAGTTGATCATCTAGGCAAAGAAAAATCTATTTTCATGACTTTTATCAAACACAGGTGTGTCAATGCTGAGGAATGGAATATCTTAACATTCCTCTAGTGAATTCATTAATTCCTGCCAGAAATATAATTCCATTCTTGGATACTTAATTGATAATGTCTTAGACTGCATGCCATCAGCTGGCTTTTGTCATTATGACTGTGTTTGAACTACGGTGCATTTTGTGCTTTGTACTCAAATCTACTTGGAAGTAAATTCAGGATTTCCTTGTGGAATCACTTCATTCAGGAAACTTTTTCTTTCAAGAAACTAGCTTTAATGCCAGATCACATGGATGAAAATTTAATGACTTGAAAATTGTGGAGTATTCCAGGCCATGAAAATTACCACCTTGGGGAATATGAAAATACCGTTTCTATTGGTCAGTGAAGCCATAACAGGAGAGTTTAACAAAGCAAGTTGTTGGGAGATTTTTAAATGCACAGTGTTGCTAACACTGGGAATGTGTGCTTAAGAACAATGATGAAAACAATCCAGAATCATTTAAAAGGGAAGTGACTAAATGAAAAGAAATAATTTAGGTATGTGATGATGGGTCAGAGAAATTGAGGGCTTGGCACTTCTGGACAATTAGCAGTTGGGCAGTAAGGATCATTCAACAACTCCATAGTTCTACATAGAGAAAACCATAGAACCATACAGCACAAAACAGGCTCTTTGGCAATGTAATCTTTGCACAATGTAAACAATGTAATCTTTCACATTTTCTAAGTGTCTTTGGGAAAAATCTATTTTTGTTGTTCAGAATGTGCAGAATTGAGGGGGTTAAGCTTAAAAAATGTCTCAACCTGCTTTGTTAACCTTACTGACCATTTCAAATGAAAATACTTGTTTTTTTAATTTGAAAAATATGCAGTACACAATGTTTTCTGACATTCTTCAGAACAACTGTTGTATATTGGAATCTGATGCACTGAACATTGATTTTTTTATCTGAACATTTATTTTATATTAATTTACTGTAATTAACATCAGTTGCTTTTTATTCAGCCCCTTATTTTGGTGCCCTTTAACCCATTTGAACCACTTCCCTCCCTTAATGAGTACTGGTGTCATGTCAGTAGTTGAAAGAGAGGGCAACTGCACTATAGTCACTTCCAAATGATTAGCATCAGCTTTAAAACCCACATGGACTATGGCTACTTTTCTAGATAATTCTGATGACACTTCTGGATACCTCTGGCAGAACTAATTTGAAGTTGTTGAGCTTATCTTTCAATGAGCAATGATATTTGCAAGTAATTTTAAAGACACAAGACTCATTGGAAATACCTTTTACTCAGGCTACTAACCTAAATGAAGAAAAATATCAAAGCAGGTCTCCTACAAAAGAAGAGGAACAGCAGCCAGAAACCGATAAATAACAATATGTAGCCAAGGAACTCCAGAGAAGGCAGCCTGGCAGGTAGGCACACCTGTCGTTTACACTGATCTTAGTTTTTATTATTTGTATCTACATTTATATTTTATTTATATATAATGCTTGTAGGCTCTTTTCTGTTACTGCTTGCACAAGGAAATAAACAGAACATCCTTTATTGAAGCCAGTAACAACTAAATAGCATTGTCTGGTATAAAAATGTATTGAAATTGTACTGCATGGTACTTAAACGTCCACTTATACTTGCATATCCTACATGTGTATTGTGAAGTCACAGTTTAATTTGGTTATTCATGGCAAAGCAGGATTGTACTGGGATCTCAAATATGTTTGAGCACTAGGAGGCAGTGCACTTGTGGGACTAACGATGGTAGTTCTGGAATAATTTATTGCATCCCCAGCCTTTGTATCAATATCGAGGACCCTATCTACATAGAGAGCTTTTAGGATAGATGAACTTTATGGGGCAGCGAAGGTGCTCGTTACAATAATGCCAGCTTTCTGATTTTTTTAATGGGGTCTATCTTGACTCATTTGGACTTTTTTCAGGCATCAGGAACCCTTTGTTAATTCTCTGTGTTCTGTGATGCATTTTCCAGTTGATCCTGCATTCTCTGCTTGTGTTTTTAATATCCTGGCCCACTTTGTCAAGATCAGCACCTGCTGCTATTGAAATTACCACTTTTCAATGAAATGCGCAGTATCTTTCTCTACTATTTTCTAAGATGTATTTGTATAGTTGACATGCTGGCTCATATTTCCATAATCCCTGCTGTTGATTTTTCACCATCTTCCTCTGTTTAAAGTCACTTAATACAAAAAAAAAAGCATCTTGGAAGTTGTAAATTAATTAAGTACAACACTGGATTTTTTTTTGGTTAGGTGGATTTTTTTCTCTTATAACTCCTTTGACATTAACTGTTTGGTCTATTTTTTGCATTAGCAGTTTCAATTTCCACTTTATTAGCATTTCCCTTCCTGTCCGTGCACATTCATGCCTGTGTTAACACCAGCCTTCAGGTTTAACTAATTTTGAATAGATATTTATTCAATAAAAACATTTTTAAGAATATTAGGGTAGAAGATTGATGGATCAACCACCCATCTTTCTTGAGTAAATCATGCATAAGTGGATGTAAACCTGGAGCAGATCACACCAGTGATCATTTCCAGGTGAAATCATACCCATTCGAAAATTGGACATCTTTGCACTAATGATGTTAGCATGATTGCATCACTGCCCATTTCCTCCCTTACTAACATAAATTGGAGTCCAAAGCTGCACCATCTAATTAAAGTATCTTAGTCTCAATGCAATGAGGAGTGCATTGCATTACTTGGTTGCTGCTGTTACTATTTAAAGGAACACCCTTCTGATTTTGGGAGACCAGCTTCAGAGTACATTGTAAGCCGCTCAGTCGACAGAGTATGCTAATACTTGCAAAAGGTGCTTTCTTTGGCAATGAGTTGCTCAGTGGTGACGCCACTGGAAGCACTCCATTACTGGGGCATAACCACAGCAATGACTGGCCACTGAACTGGGGAATCAGAGAGCAGGAGGCAATGACATGCCAATCACATTTTATTTCTGTAGTCATAAGATACCACACCCTAGCCTGGCTCTCGATAATGAACAATGTTTGCCAGTTTAAGGTTTCCTGAGGCTATTGTCACTGAGATATGTGACATTCTGTAGGAAGACCATTGTCTACACTCTCCTGCCTGGACTGCTCATGTTGACACTGAACTTCCACATAGTGGAATCTATCAAACAGCCACAACTTAACTAAACCGTGAATCCCAATTTGCTGCTCATTGCTACTTCAGAGAGGTTACCCAGGCATTAGATTCATAAAAAAAGATTTCATATCCTTTAATTTTAGTGAGGGACATGATTTGCAAACATTGCAAGCTTATCATGAATGCAAGTAGCTGTTGACTGCCCAAACAGAAAATTTTTTATATATATATATATATAAACTAATTGTGGATCAGCAGAAGAATCACCTCATGGTTAGAGCTCTGTTTCTAAGAGAACATAACAACTTCACTTTCAGGGTAACTGTGCTATCAGACCTTTTCAATGGCCAGTTGTACCTGGAAGGATGAACACTGGGGAACAATGCTACTTTCTACTCTAGCTCCTCCTACCAGCATACTCTGCCACTGCATTCACTGAGCACAGTTACACCAAGAGCCATGCAAGAACCAGAATCGTGGAAAGTGACACAGATCTGTGAAAAATGAAATTCTCTTGCTTGCAGTAGTCTAAGGGTGCCTTGCAGTACGCGCCCAGCATGTGCATAGGCTTTGGTGTGTGGTGCACACTGCACAGTCTTGCAAAAAAGATAGCAGCTGTGCTGGAGGACGAGCAGCAAGGAGACCCTGATCCTGAAGTAGAGAACAAAGGGAAGCACAAGCAAGAGGAGCAGGTGGAAGAGATGGCAATGAAGGGGGTGTTCCTGCTCAGCATTATGGTGTCACAGCACCTACTGCTGCTCCAGAGATAAACGGCAATCCTAACCTCGGGTGCTGTCCAGCCTGCTCATTCTTTCCGTGACTGGGTTTACATAGGGTGTTCTGCTTTTCCCCTAAATGCCAAAAACATGTGCTACCTTTTGGTGTAGGCAAGTGGCAAAACAATCAAAGGGGAGTTGAAATGTCTATGTGAGAGAATAAGTTGCAAGGCTACAGGAAAATGAGGGGGAATGGGACCAATGGGAGTGTTGTGCTGAGAGCTGGCATGGATCCAGTGGGAAAAATAGTCGTTTGTTCATGAGTGAGTAAGCATCCACTGCCTGATCTCGCAGCTGAGTGATGGAGGCATATATTGGCTGCACAGGATATAAGGGACTTCCTGATGGAAGCATGTGAAACCATAGCAAACCCACTCCATGCTCCAACCATTACTACCAACATAGTATCCAATAATCAAACCAGGTAGCCTAGATGACACTTTATAATCTCTTACCTGCTGCCTTTTAGATCCACTTGCACTGATGATTAGACATCAATAAATGAATCTTTGCTCCATTTGTTCCCAGTGCTCTGTAGGTTACACTGATTCTTTTTGTGAGGACATATTTTCCTGAGGTTACACTGATATTTATTGGTGCATTACTCCTTTGAGTGGGGATTCTCATGTTTACAGAAGACAACTGTAACCACTTCCTGCCAGACTTTTCTTGCATTGGATCTGGCTGGTCTCCTGGTTTCTGCACGCACAGGACCATCCTCCTGCTGTGAGAGGGCACCTTTACAGGCTGCCACCCACTTCAGATTGGGTCATAACAAAGTTTCTAAATTCATGTTGAATTGTGCGTGGTCCTCTCAGGAGATGTGGAAGTCTTGCTTTAGTGCATCTTTCTGGCTGTAAACTATCCTACCTCTCTTTCAAATATCATTTTGGCCAGTTTGTTTGTGCGTGGATCCAAATGGGGATTAATGCATTGTGTGACTGGGTGAAATCCAATTTCCAGGCTACTATTCTTGACAGAATTCTATTCTTCTCTTAACTATCAACCAGAATCCAGTAGGGAGAAAATCTAAACTTTGTCATGGGGTTCAAATGGGTAACATGTTTAGCTCATTGATCATGGCATCATCTTTTGTTTTGTATTACAAATGGAACAACAACAGAATGTAGCTAAATGTGAGAGCAATAAGACATTTATGCAGTGGAAACTGAGAACAAAGGCCAAAGAAATTGGACTACTTTGTCCAAAAGAACATCAAACAATTGGCTCTACTCCATATAGCCTTGTATTGGTCAAACATTAGCAATTTACTGCATTTGTTCATGTGTTGCTTTGAAAACTGCATGAAAGGCAAGAGAGTAAAAATAACCAATGACTGCTCTTGGCCACTTCACCTTCTAAATGGTGGTAGCAGCAGAATTATAAAACGTAGTTTTGTATTTCCTAAAATTAGGAAGCTGAGACTAAAAAAGATAAGTAAGGAAAACATTCTTATGATACCAGAGAATGCCACTGGAAGTGTGGATTTCGCACACTAGAAAGGAGAAAGCTTCCTTTTATATAGAGCCTTTCATAACCTCAGGATGTTCCAAAACAATTCTAGGTGAATGAAATACTGTTTTAAGTGAGATCACAATTATTACAGAAAGGAAGCCATTTTGTGCTTGAAAGTTCCATAATCAGCAGTGATATAAATGAAAAGGATAATTTTATTTTTGTGGTGTTTATGTGGAGGTAAATGTTGGCCAGGATATTAGCATAGCAACCCAGCTGTTCTTTGATTAGTGCCATAGGATCTTTCAGATCTACACTAGGGAAGATGGTGCTTCAGTCAGTTAAGATTCAGTTTTAGGAATGCAGCATTCCTTCAGTGCTGAACTGGGGCATCAGCTTACATATATATCAAGTGAGCCTTGAATCCATAACCACTTTCCAAGTGGATATAGAACAGGTTTGACTCACAACCTCGTAAGAGGCAAGAAGGTTATCATTGTGTCTAGAGTAACACCTCAGAAGTGTTGTTTGCAGTAGAAAATGTTGAGGGAAGTGGTGGGCTGATACTGCCTTAATGATTGAAGTTGGTATAGCATGGAAGGGTGCAGATCCAATTTGGCTAATTACACAAAGATAGCAGCATTGTAAGTAATGTAGACAGAAGCATTCAGTTATCTAGAAACAGTTATAGAGTAATGGAGAAGTACAGTGTGGAAATGGCCTTTCAGCTCACTGAGTCCGTGCCGATCATCAACCACCTGTTTTCTCTAATCCTACATCAATCTTGTCTTTTATTCTCCCCACATTCTCAACAATTTCCCCCTGATTTTACCACTCACCTATGCACTGGGGGCAATTTACAATGGCCAATTAACTAACCAACCAACCTGCACGCCTTTGAGATGTGAGAGAAAACTGGAGTGTTGAAAGGTTTGAGTAGAATTGTAAGAGTTCTGAGTTTTGGAAGGGAAAACAAGAAATTCAATGAAAAACAAGGATGCTAGCAGGCATACATGTTTAAATAGTCTGGAAAGGATAATAGAGCTATATCAAGCACCCAGTTAGAAGAATAGATTTGAAGTACTGGTTCTATTTTCATTAGAATATACAGTATCAACAGAATTGGGAGGTTTTAAAAAAAAATGTGGAATGTGAAATAGTAGATCCAATAAGGAAAAAAAATTACCTCCTCAGTGAGTGATCAGTGGAAAGGGCAGGTGTCATTTCTTTCTTTAAAAAAAACACTATGATGCTGAGGGAACTCAGTAGGCCAGGCAGCATCCATGGAGAAAAGCAGGCAGTCAATGTTTCGGGTCAGGACCCTTCTTCTAGATTCCAGCAGTCCTTTTATTTCTGTCATTTCTTTCTGCAAAGTTGCCAGAAAAATGTAGATTATGGCCCCTGGTCCTAGTTTGCCTGACTGGTAGAAGTAGTTCCCTTCTACCTATCTCTCCAATTCTGATCAGAATTTTGTAAATTGGTTTATTATTGTCACATGTACCGAGGCACGGTGAAAAACTTGTCTTGCATATGTTTAATACAGATCAATTCATTACACAGTGCATTGAAGTAGTACAAGGTAAAACAGAATAAAGTGTTACAGTTATAGAGTGCAGCGCAGGTAGACAATAAGGTGCAAGGCCATACTGAGGTAGATTGAGGTCAAGAGTCCATCTTTTCGTGCTAGAGAACCGTTCAATTGTCTTTTAACAGTAGGATAGAAACTGTCCTTGAGCCTGGTGGTACGTGCTTTCAGGCTTTTGTATCTTTTGCCCGATGGGAAGGGCAAGAAGAGAGAATGTCTGGGGTGGGTGGGGTCTTTGATTATGCTAGCTGCTTTACCAAGGCAGCGAGAGGTATAGACAGAGTCCATGGAGCGGAGGCTGGTTTCCGTGATGTGCTGAGCTGTGTCCACAACTCCCTGCAGTTTCTTGCAGTCATGGGCAGAGCAGTTGCCATACCAAGCCGTGATGCATCAGGATAGGGTGCTTTCTATGGTGCATCAATATAAATTGGTGAGGGTCAAAGGGGGCAATTTCTTTAGCCTCCTGAAGAAGTAGAGGTACAGGTGAGCTTTCTTGGCCGTGGCATCTATGTGGTTGAACCAGGACAGGCTGTTGGTGATGTTCATTCCTAGGAACTTGAAGCTCTCCACCCTCTCGACCTCAGCACTGTTGATGTAGAGAGGCACGTGTGTACCGCCCCCTTCCTGAAGTCAGTAACCAGCTCTTTTGTTTTGCTGACATTGAGGGAAAGGTTGTTGTCATGACACCATGTCACTAAGCTCCCTATCTCCTTCCTGTATTCCAACTCATGTTATTTGAGATATAGTCCACTCTAGTGGTATTGTCTGCAAACTTGTAGATGGAGTTAGAGCAGAATCTGGCCACGCAGGTGTGAATGTATAGGGAGTAGAGTAGAGGGCTGAGGACGCAGCCTTATGGGGGCACAACTGTTGAGAATAATCATGGTGGAGGTGTTGCTGCATATCCTTACTGATTGTGGTCTGTTGGTCAGGAAGTCAAAGATCCAGTTGCAAAGGGAGGTGTTGAGTCTTCGGTCTCAGAGTTTGGAGATGAGTTTGCTTGGAATTATAGTATTGAAGGCGGAGCTGTAGTCAATAAACAATAGTCTAACGTAAGTATCTTTACTGTCCAGATGCTCCAGAGATGAGTGTAGGGCCAGGGAGATGGCATCCGCCGTAGAGCTGTTTCGACAGTAGGTGTATTGCAGTGGGTTGAGGTTATCTGGGAGGCTGGAGTTAATGCATGCTGTGGCCAGCCTCTCAAAGCACTTCATGATGGTGGATGTCAGAGCCACTGGGCAATTGTCATTGAAGCAGACCTCGTTTTTCTTAGGTACCAACATGCTTCTTAATGCAGGTGAGAACCTCAGATTGAAGCAGGGAGAGGTTAAAAATGTCTGCAAAAACTCCCACCAGCTGATCTGCACAGGATCTAAGGACATGGCCAGGGACACTATCCAGGCCAGGTGGTTTCTGCAGGTTCAGTGTCTGGAAGGCTGATCTTGTGTCTGCAGCAGTGACTGTGGGTTCAAGTGCATTGGAGGCTATTAGGGTGGGTGGTGACATTCCAATCCCCTTCTGTTCAAAACATGCATAGAATGCATTAAGCTCATCGGGAAGGGATGCACTGTTGTCAGCGATGCTGCCTGACTTTGTTTTGTAGCCTGTTATAGCATGTAGGCCCTGCCACAACTGACGGTTGGTCTGGGACTCCATTTTGGACTGATATTGTCTCTTAGCATCCCTGATAACTTTACGGAGTAAACTGATCAAATCATTTTTTTTACCTAAATTCCAGTATTTTTTGAAATGTAACATTTTGAGTACAGGTATCATTATTTTTAAATCTACACTCCCTTCAAAGCCAATATATCCTTTCTAAAAGGTGGTGCTCATAATTGCCGACAGTAGTTTAGACGTGGTCTAATCATGGCTTTGTACAGCTGTACCATCTTCCTTGGTCTATAATCCTGTAGATAGAGAAACAGCATTCCATTAAGCTTCCGATTATCTTCTGAACCAGGCTATGACATTTTAATAACCAGTAAATATGAACAACAAAGTCTCTTTGGGGAACCACTTTCTCCAATGCTTTCAACTTTTCACCAATTAGAAAGTACTGTTTTTATAACTTTAAGGTACCAAATAGATGCCCTCAGTTTTTTACATAAGGTCCACACTTATTCTATACTTTTGCCCATTTGCCTAATCTATTAATATTTGTATGTAATGTAGAACTTCCATCTATCCAGCTGAAAGCGTCAGTAAGCTTTGTGCCATTCACAATGTGGATATGTAACTTTCCATCCTACCATCCAATATGGTGAATAGTTGCAGAACCTTACTAGTCACATTCTGCTAATTTGATTACCTGCCCATTATTTTTAATGTTTCCTGTCAAATGCTACCAATCTCTAATTAGGGACATTATCAAACTTATTCTACAAGTCCATATTAGTAACATCCACTGACATCTCCCTGTCCATTGCATCAATCATTTCTTTAAAAAAAAATCAATCAGGTTCATCAGACATTGTTTACCCTTTACAAATCCATGTTGCATTTGTCAGATCAACTGGAAATGTTCCACTTGTTTGGTTACCCATTCCTTAATTATCATTTCTAGTAATTACCCAACAACAGATGCTAATCTAACTGTTCTATAATTTACTGGTTTCCTCCTCTTACCTTTCTGAGTGACATGAAATGTAGAACTTTAGAATCGAGTAATGATTGCCAATTTGAGAGAACTTTGGAAGATTATTGTTAGGTCACTTGCGATGTTTTTATCACTTCCTTTTATAATTTTTTTGAATGTCCAGCATAATATCCTCTTTCCTGTGTTAATTAACATTTCACCATTTCTGTTTATTTTTACAACATCTCTTCATCTGCTTTTAAGGAATCCACATTGTTTCTGGCAACTACTTCCTAATACAACGGTAAAAATATTTTCCCTCCTACTTGTTTCTTTGTAGATTTTGTCACCTGCTGTCATTTTTTTATATCTCTCTGTCACCAGGATTTAAGTAGCACTTGTATCCTTTAGAGGCAGAAACTGGTGTGTATCATGTTATTTTCTGAACATCTCCTGCTGATCCACTGTTTGTTTTACCCATTCTTATTATTTGGAAATCAGCCTTATACAAACCTAGAATCGTGGTAGCTATTTTGCATTTCTCCCTTTCGGACACTATATTAAGCTCAAATCATTTTATGATTGGTATCAGATCAAAATTTTATGCATTATTAGGCTGTTAATTAAATCTAGTTTATTACTTATTATTAACTCTAATATGACTGAGAATCAGAATCAGGTTTATTATCACTGACTTGTATGTTGTGAAATGTGTTGTTTTGTGGCAGCAGTACAGTGCAAAGACATAAAATTATTATAGATTACAAAATAAATAGTGCAAAGAAAAGGACTAATGAAATTGTGCTCATGGACAATTCAGAAATCTGATGGCGGAGGGGAAGAAGCTGTTCCTAAATCATTGAATGTGGGTCTTCGGGCTCCTGTACCTTCTCCCTGATGGTAGTAATGAGAAGAGGGCATGTCCCAGATAGTGAGGGTCCTTAATGATGGGTGCCTCCACCTTGAGGCACCACCTCTTGAAGATGTCCTTGATGGTGGGAAGGTTTGTGCCCATGATGGAGCTGGCTGAGTCTACAGCTTCATGCAATCCTGTTCATTGGAGCCTCCATACTAGGCTACGATGCAACCAGTCAGGATGCTCTCCACCGTACATCTGAAGAAATTTGCAAGAATCTTTGGTGACATACCAAATCTCCTCTAACTCCTAAGCAAGTAGAGCCGCTGACGTGCCTTCTTCGTGATTGCATCAGTGTGTTGGGCCCAGGATAGATCCTCCGAGATGTTGATGCCCAGGAACTTGAAGCAGCTCACCCTTTCTACCGCTGACCCTCAATGAGGACTGGTGTGTGTTCTCCCGACTTCCCCTTCCTGAAGTCCACAACCAATTCCTTAGTCTTGCTGACTATGAGTGCAAGGTTGTTGTTGTAACACCACTCAACCAACAGAACCATCTCAATCCCGTATCCCTCCTCATCGCTGTCTGAGATTTTACTGACAACAATAGTGTCATCTGCACATTTATAGATGGCATTTGAGCCGTGCTTAGCCACACAGTCATGAGTGTAGAGAGAGCAGAGCAGTGGGCGAAGCACACAACCTTGAGGTGTGCATGTGTTGATTGTCAGCGAGGATATATTATTTCCGATCCGCACCAACCGTGGTCTCCCGATAAGGAAGTTGAGGATCCAGTTGCAGAGGGAGGTACAGAGGCCGAGGTTTTGAAGCTTGTTAATACCGAGGGGATGTTGGTGCTGAATGCTGAGCTGCAATCGATAAACAGCAGCCTGATGTACGTTTTGCTGTTGTCTAGGTACTCTAAAGCAGAGTGGAGAGCCAGTGCGTATGCTGTAGACCTGTTGTGGCGGTAGGCAAATTGCAGCGGGTCCAGATCCTTGCTCAGGCAGGAGTTAATTCTAGCCATAACCAGCCTCTCAAAGCACAGTAGATGTGTTACCAGGTGATAGTCATTGAGGTTTTGTTAACTATATAATGTAGGAAACTAGCCTAAAAAAATGAGAAATTTGTAGCTTCTTCAACATGAGCTAGTTTACATACTGTAGTCCATTAAAAAGTTAAGTTTAACTCTTCAGAACAAAAGCTATGTTCTTGTTTTATTTCTACATTTAGGCATTTGATCACTTAGCATCTGCGGCTAGGGTGCCTTTACACAATTTTCATTAAAGTCCTACTCTATGTTAAGTTTTACCCATGAACCTTCTAGTCTAGTTACCTCTATGATACCATCCCTCGTCATTGATTTCATATTTAGTCAATAAGGCTATTCCTCCCTCCCTCCTTGACTATTTTCCTGGTTTTTCCCATAGACTTTACAACTAGGTATATTTAGTTCTTGGTCTTGCAGCCATGTTTCAGTAGTGCCAATCTTGCATACCCTGAAAGTTGAATTTGTCCATGCACTTCATTCAGTTTGTTCCTTGCAGTCCATGCATTTGGACAGTGTTCATTTGGGTAACAAATTCTAATATTTTGCTCAAGTTTCTAATTCTCATACTGGTTTAATTACTTTACATCCTTCAGTTTTCCCTTTACTTTAAGTACAATTTCTATTTGTATACTCTTTGCATTTTAATTTCTTTTAGAGCTCACACTAACAGTTCATTTTCCTTTGTGAAATCCTCCATCCAATTTATTAGTTTATCTTTATATCCATTGCACTGGGACTGGGATCCCAGTTCCCAAAGGAGAACCCCTTCCCAATAATGCAACAATGCACCAAGCATTAAAACACATCAATATTTTAAATAACCACAAAAGTATGCGTGGACCACTGTGTATTGTGTGCCAGTGACAGCACCAGAAGCATACCCTTTAAGACCATTCTGTGCAACCACACTCCTATTTAAAAACTGCTCAGAATTACACTATCATTGTTCATTCTCAGAGAGCACAGAATAGAACGAACTGGTGATTTTTTTTTCAAAACAACTGTTTTGCCGGATGAGGAAGTGATGCAATTGTATGTACATGAGCTGTGGACCATATTTGTTCTTTCACTCCTTTCTGAAAAAATTCATGTCAGAATTATGGATTACTTCTATCTGAGGTGCAAAGTTTTAATTAGCCAAAGGTTGAGGCAACCTGAACTATAATCTTGGAATTAAATGTACAAAACAGTTATGGGCAAAGTGTGAGGTCAGTGTGTGGATGGTAATAATGCCATTGTAGAATAAAGAGCAGCTGTTCCTGGTTACTCTGCCGCATGTGGAAGACACAGCATAAGCAGCATCAATTAAATTTAAACTTGCAATGTGAATTATTTTCTAGCAGTCTGGTCATAAGAATGATAACTCAAATCCATTAGTAACATTGGTAAGTTTGAGTGCCAGAATATTCGAGCGCTGCAAGCAGGTTTGAAGTGCCGCTGAATGTCATTCACAATTTATGCTTGGTCATAGTTGAAATGGTTGTAGTGGAGCAATGGTCAAGGGAAGGATCTTGGGTGTTCCCTACATAAATTAGGAACTGGTGCAGTGCTTGGCAATGACATACGGTGTTATAATCTGGGTTGAGTGAACCTTGATACCTTCCCCATCAGAAATTAATATTTAGGAAACATTGGCATGAAGGAAATTAAAGACAAACACTGTATCATAATACAATCTAAATTTTAATTTCTTTGAACTGTTGTACACCACATTCTTAAAACATTCAATTTTATGCAAACTTTAAAGCTGAATCACATAATTAAATGTATTCAAGTTCGTGAAACATTGACCTTGGGCTCCTTTTGATATGAAGACAAAAACTAAAATATGGACCATAGCTTAAATATTAAGCAACCAAGCAAAAGCCAGTGGAAAGCAAATACAGTACTACATGTAAAAAAAAAATCCCTGACACAATTTCTAAAACTGAATTCATAATTAAAATCCAATGCTTAGGATTTGTATAAAAAAAAGGCTACAGTACTGGATTCATTAAAATTGGATTCATCCATTTTAAACAGGGCACATCACATGAAAAGAATTTCTAAGAAAGAACTCTCATTTCAAGTGGATCATATATATTGAATATATATGTGTCAGAAAAATCTCATAACATGCATTAAGTATTGCAAAATCTTTTTTTTAAAAATATCTTCCATTTTCCATGTGAGAAAGCAATGTACAGTAAGTACAAGTGTCAGGTTTATTTTAATTATGACTAAAAAGTCACAGATGATTTTTGTTTAAATTTTCTCCCTCTCAAAGAACTTCCCAAAATTTGAACTCTGGACAAGGTGTCGTATTCAGGTGGCTGCATGTTTGGTTGCTGCATGTTGCAGCTCAATATATGGCAGTGTAGTGGACATCATAGGAAAAGAGCAGCCAGAGCCTTAGTGTCGCCGGGCTAAAAGGTAAAAGGGAAAAGATACAAATTAAAACCGAACAGTATATATGTTATTCCAATTAAATCACAACAGGAATGTTAAATATCTGATGTTAAGAGATGGTATTGCTGTTACTTGAATGTAAAAAGTAGATCTGAGTAGAAGACAGATATTTCATATTTAATTGGTTAGTAATCACTGCATATGAGATTGAAGTCACTTCCTGCAGCAGATGTGCATGCAAGGTTGAGTGAATAACTTTCAGATATAATTTAACATTTTTGTAAATAACAGTATAACCACTGATCCATGACTGTTCTTTGACATGACCTTTAAATGCAGGAGTAGAATTTAGCAGCAATTCTATGGTACAAATAGGAAGCACAAATAAGCTTCAATTAAGATGTAGCAGTTCCACTATTTAATAACTGGAATGTTTAACTCTCTTATCCCAAATTATTCTGTATTTTACATCAGGAAAAGGTGGTGAAATAAAAATAAAAGCAACGTTAATTGATGTTTTGACATCATTGAATAAGGAGAAACAGCCCAATTGTTTTAGGTTAAAAGGAAGTCTCATGCTGCAACTGTCAACTTGCCCCTCCAAGACTACAAACTGGATTTTTCTCTCCATTATCGGGCATTAGCAAACAGGAAAAGACCATTGAACAAAAATCCATTCTTTACTGAAAAACATACATTAAAAAAAAATCTCCTGAGCACAAAAATCTAGGTTAACATCCCAGGAAGTTTTGAGCAAATGCTGTTCTATTGAAGGTGCCATCTTTCTTAAGCACTTGCAGCTGAGACAACAGAAAAGTTTATGTAAGGATTCCCTCACTGTTTTGAAGAGTATGGGACTTTATTCCTCATTCAACTTTACCTATTCATTCGACAATTCTTCTTGTGTAAGCTTGATGGTTGCAAATTCACTGCTGCATTGCTACACCTCAAGTACTTCACTGACTGTAAGCTATCAGATGATGAGTGAATATAGGGTTCTTTCTTTTAGTTTGCTTTCTAGCTTTGGGACAAAAAAATTGAGCTTCACGAGATAGGCATTGTAATAGCACAGGAATAATTATTAAGTATAAATGTCATAATCACAAAGAAGCATGGAAAATTGTACTGCAAAATCTAAATATATCTACCCTGGTGTAGAGCCTACTAGCTTTACATGGCTACTCAATTTTAGGCTGAGCTGGCAATAGGAATGACTCGTCCTTCCTCCATGTACATAATATTTTGGGCAAATCATGTGATTTCAAAACCTTGCTAATTCTTCCAGCATGGTCCTAGATGCAGTCTTTGATGAGACATTGCTATTTAAGTGGCTGGCTGCACTGACAAAGACTGATAGCAGTGAGACCCTGCTCCCATGCTCATCAGCCATCAAAGCTATCCCTGTTATTGCATGTTCGTGTACATCATTCACATACATTTAAAATCACCCTTAAACCTGCTTAATTAAATAAAAAAAAGTATGCCACTTTCTGTCAACAGTTCATTTCTCCTATTGATTCCAATGGGATTGCTGTACTCATGCCAGGTCTAACCTGGTACATGCTCAGCAGGCAGATTTCCCAGCTGAAGTCCTGTGGAAGCTGGTACTGCCCTGCTGGACTCCAGGAGTAGCCTATGCTCAGGAATAGTCCAGTTGCAGGCTTATCTGGACAAGTATTAACGGACGATTGTCCCAATTTTATTTGCCCCCAATCACCATTATTCAACTGTAGTAACATGCTGGTTGGCAGTATCTTTCCAAGTGATCATTTTTACGTGAACTCAGATGATGAATGTAGGTATAATATTTGATCATATACATCCTTGCCAATTTGCCTCAATGAATCCTTACTCCAATGGCTACCTGAATCCATTTTCATCACAGGTCAGACTTAAAATGTTTGTTGCACTTCAAGCCTTATACATTTACCCACCAAGATTCTACACATTCTTATTAAAAGATACCGCTCACTGAATTTTCAGACTAGAGGATCCTAAGTACCAGAAAAGTTAGAAAACAGATTTCATGAGTATTCAGAACAGAAACTAAATTTTGACACCCAAGGAAGCTTCAAATATTTCATTAAGGCTTTATTTTTTAAATACAATACTTATCATTGCACAGGCCACATGTGGTATGGTACCTACATACGATGACAGAAAGATTAATTTGCCAAACAACCCATAAAGCACAGAGGTTCTGAAGGAGTAAGACTGTAGAACTTCAGGTTGATTTTTGAAAGAGTGGAGATTTTACCCATCTTTGATACTTGAATTTAGAATTAAAAATTAATTTTCAGATGTATTTAAGTGAACAGAAGCATTGGCCTACTTCTACTTCCTCCAAAGCTGGTAAAACATCCTGTGTATTTCAATCTTTAGCTTGTTTTTTCTGAAAAAAAATCCATTAAGAACTCAGCATAGGGCTTAAAAGTTGAATGAAGCATGATGATATAAAGTCTGTAAAGTTTAAAATAGTTTAAGAATGCTTTGTAAGTTTGTTTTAATTTGGAAGTGCAACTGTCATTATATAAGTTTCTCAACCAAATACAAATTTAATTAAAATTTAGGAATGTCTGCATGTGTTCCCTACAGGTTATATATTCAGAGTCATTTAAATAATACTGTAGAGGGAGTATTAGGAATAAATGTGCAATTATTCAACACCTGTAGTAGTAACTTTACATTCTCCTTCATACCAATTTATTTTGTATCACCATAACACCCATTTTGATCCTTTTTCGTTTCTGGCCGGCAGATATGATGCAATCCTCTGATCCTGTTCATATACAAATTGGGCACATCATATTGTTGACAGGTTACCAAAACAAGATCATTTTTATTTTTCTGCGGCAACAGTTTTATTTTGCATAAACCTGACGCAATTGAACTATCCAAAGCCCACAGAATTTTGCAACTGAGTTCCAAATTTATTCATTTTACTTAGTAAATTTTCTCATTCTCCCCCATTTAAATGAAGTAATCAAAATTTATCATTTGTTAGAAAGGTAACTTTCACTTTCCTTTAATGCTTACAATATTTTACCATATGTCAGCTGCAGCTCAGTTGGCAGCACTGAGAAAATTCTGAGCTTCAGTCCCAAACTGAGACTTGAGCACAGAACTCTAGGTGGCTTTGGCAGTACTGAGGAAGTGATGCACCTTTGTCAAATAAGAGTCAAACTGTCCTCTTGAATGAGAGAGATTCTATGGCATTATTTTAATGATCAAGAAAGTTACCTTCAGTATCTTGGCCACAATTCAACTGTTGCTCAATTTAACTAAGACAAATTGTCTATCAGTTTATATGGAAAACCAAAAATACTGGTTAAGATCTTGCACTTGCATCTGCCAGCTTTAACCTATGGATCCAGGATGACTTCCATTGCAGTTTTGTGGGTTCTGAAGTGGCTAATGTGGTTAATATAGGAACCACAGTTCTTCCGTGATGACTTACAAGCCAGGCAGTAGTTTAAGGGTGGTCCACTCCTATACCTCAGGCAGAAACTTCTGTGCTCCTGATGCATGGTTTGAAGATTGTCAACACCATTCCAAATGATCGTCCTCCAATTTGGAACGGTCATGAGTCAGAGATTCCCAGGAGTCAGTGGGAATGATATATTCCTTCAAGGAGGCTTTGATCCCATCCTTGATTATTTTCCTCTGTTTGCCTGGTAATGTCTTCCTCTGACAGCTCAGAATAGTGTCTATTTCGGGAGACTGGCAATGGGCATGCAAACAACATGGCCTGCCTAACTGCACTGAGTGTAACTTGGGCCCTCAATACCGGAGAGGTTGGCCTGGGAGAGAACACTTGACATTGTTTCACTTATCGTTCCAGTGAATTAGGAGGATTTTGCAGAGATTTTCCAGCGCTTGAGCTACCTGCTGTAAGTAATCCAGATCTGAGAAATGGATGGGAGGACAGGGATCACTTCTTGTTGTCAGGTCTGAAGTCTTGATCTTCAAACACCCTTTACATCAATTGACCAAAGGTTGTGCTGGTACTTCGAAGGTAATAGTGAATTTCTTCATCAAGTGTGCCTATGGCAAAAGGTTGCTCCAGAGATTGGGGAAATGGCCCACATTTCCAGAGTTTAGTCTCTGAATGCACATTAGTGCAAATGCTCTTATCCACTTAAATGAGCAGAAGCTAAATTGCAGCCTACCACTACTGCCTGCTCCAGGCCTATGGACATCTGTGAAGTGCCGATGAGCTTCCTCTAGATCCAACAAGGCAGCAGATTTCAACAGATTTTCCAGTTTTCAGGCTGGCGCAAGTACAGCAATCCCACTGAAATCAATGGGAAGAAACGCCAGTTCAAAGATTGGTAAGTAGACCTTTTTACACGATTAAATAAATTTAAATGTATTCAATTGTTTTAATCATGTTAGTTTTAAAATTACTTGGTAAATTGGTAAACATTCTTGACTAAAATTGAATGTCTGTGAATGTGAAGGACAGTGTGTTTGGGGACAAAGCTTTACCAGGGTACCAAACAATGCTTGAAGCACAGTCCACCAATTATGATATGGCAGCCCTGTGCTCTTTGTTGCACTGTGGCTCTCCAAGGTTAGTGAAAGACAGTTCCCAGAACCACAATGAAAGAAACAATGTAGTCCAAGTGCGGCTAGTCAGTAATCTCTTTGCTAGCAAAAGATCTGTCCCAGTCTCTATACAATGCTATGATGGATGGAACCATTTATGACACACACTTTCCACTTGCTTTTATTTCAGGAATTCTTTATTTTGAATTGATTAGATTCACAGGCAAGGGCTATGTACTGTTAAATAGAAACTGCAGTTTAAAGGTCAGTTTGCATAATGCAGCACAAAATGCACTGTCTAGTAGCCAGCAGTAAGGGATTACATAGCTCAGTTTCTTTTTCAGATGCTTGCCAAAGTGAAGTTGTATTGGTCTATTGGCCATGGGTAGTCTCAAGCTGCTGACTAATGGACTTGGGGTGAGAGCACAGAAGTCTCTCACCAACCTTTCTGGCCTGGTAAATGGATGGGATATCAGACTGGTACAATAGAAGTGTATTTTGTGGTTATGCAATGAATATGTTGTAGTGACTTCTGTTTTAATTTTCTGAAAATTGGATTACTGCATAAGACCTAGCAGATTTGAATCCATTCTGGTGTAGGAAAACCTTCCATCTCTACCTCACCTGGTTAACGTGATTTCACTTCGCCAAGTTGTAAAGCAAGCTCAAGACAACTGGTAGAGGCAATAAACATGGCCATTTTAAGAGAAAATAAGTCCAGTGATGATTGATGTTAATGTTGTGTACCTGAACTGGGAGGAGTTTGATTTGTCTGCATTGCTCACCCCAAGTACAAGAAACTATCAACAAAGCTGTTGGTAGGAATGTAAGCTCTCAACTTTCTCCAAGAATGGATTTGGTTAAGAATCAGACTGAATAATCTTATTCCTATTTGTGATGCTCTAAAGTGATAACTATGATAAACAACTTTGGTTTACTCCTTTCAGGATTTACTTTATTCATCTTTGATATAGATTTCCCAAAGATCTGCATCTAGAACCAGTGTAATACACAAAGACAGTATACCAACTTTTATAATCTCTTATGTCTTCACATCATTTGAAATTCACAACCAATTAGTTATTTTACGTGTAGTCAATGATATATAGATAAAAGCAAGTTACTTTTATGCATAGCAAGTTCTTGACCAGAAAATGAATGATCAAACTTTGAGCTGCTCAAGGAATATGGCTTGGACACCAGGAAAATGTGTTTATTTCTTAATAGCATCATGGAATTTTTTTACATTCAATTGAATAGGAAGACAGACCTGCTTTAATGTCTCACTTATAAGACCATAGCAGATTTTTGTTTGAAAAGTACTGATCCTTCAGCTTGTGTTGTTTAAATGTAATGACATTTGTTTACTTTTTCTCGGTTATGCATGACTCAGCCACTGGCTGTATAAACTGAATTCAAACTTTAAATTTTCATTAATTGTCAGAAATTAATGGTTTACTGTTTTTACCTGCTTATCCTTTAATGTACAGGCAATGGCTGAATTCAAGCATAAAAAATCCTACATGAATGAATATTATGAACCATATGGTTTGTTTCTAAAATCAAGTCAGGAAATTCAAAGCAAATTATTACAATAACTGAGATAATTATTCATAAAGCAAACTCTTCACTCTAACAAGGGACCATATTCAATATAACTGCACTAAAATCACTGTTGTCCAAGATACGTCTGTACCAAGTAATTTAATCAAGCCCATGATTCTTGGCACCAGAAACTTTTTTAGGAATTTGTAACAAATACCAAAGCTCTCAACAGGTTGACAGCTTTGTAGCAAGTTTTTAAAACGTGCTTTTTTTCCTGGTGGATCCCAAGATGCCGAAATAAAATCATAAAACATACTGTAACAGCTGGACATTGACAAGGTAAGAATTCAACACATCCCATAGTACACAGATGTATAGCTAGTACGCATTTCCTCAAGGTTAAGGCTCCTACATATCCAATGTGTGAAAAGTTTCCATGGCAACTAGGCCTGAAGAAACTGGTTTCCTCCTTGAATTTAAGTTAGGTGTATTTTTACTATCTACCAAATTCCTGCCCTCAATGCTGGACTAATGAAAATTGATCAATTTGAAGTGTTCTTCTTTAGTACATTGTTACAAATAATGCCAGCATTCCTTATTCTAAAACTAACTGCTGTTGAATTGCGCTCATTAGGCCAATAAGCCTAATTTAAAGTTCTGCAATTAGTCATACATACTTAAATTTGGGCATCAATTTAGTGGAACCCCAGGCGCTCGACTTGCCTACCTTCTTTGATGTTTTCATGTTTCAAACTGTGTCAGCAGGGCCCGCACCTCAGGTGTCAGCTGCTTTGCAGCCTTGGCTGCCTCTGTGATGGCCTTACGGTAAAGGCCCTTTCTCTTCTTGTTAAACCGTAACTGGAAGTTTTCTAAAAACGGGGAGACTTGTGAAAGAGCCAGGAAAGATGTTGTTGGGGACCCAAACCATGAAATTCTGGCCTCCTGCCTTACTAAAAAGCCATTATCTTTCCGGCTTACAGTTATGGTAAGTATGCGGGCAGGCCACCAGGGGAAACCGTAAATCTTGGCCCACACAATGTCCCCTACACATATGGTCTTGCCATCTGGAGTCACACACTTAGAGACATTTTTGGTAAAGACTTTCATTTTCAAGGAATTAGTGAGTTTTTCTTCTTTTGAGGAGGAGGAAGAGGAGGAGCAAGGTACATGCATGCTGCCTGGTGGAAAGTCAAATGTTTCAGTAGAGCTACATTCTGAGTTGGAGGATTTTAGATCATCTGCGCTATCACTACTACAAACTGAAAAAGTGGAAGAGTCTGATTTATTTTGACTGTAGGTCATATAAACAGTTATATTGCCTCTGCTGCCCCTTTTCCCCAATTGTTTTTCATCCTGCTCACAAGGCCACTTTATTTCCCTGGTGTCTTTATTCTCATCAGTGGACTGTTCCAACCCTTTTGTGGGACTATCTTTTTCAGGAGGCTGCTCACCTGCTGAGCGGGAGGAGGTGCAGCGAGGCGGCGTTTTGGAGGCTGTCTTGCAGCTGCGTAGTCTTTCAAGTTTAGCCTTGTAAGCAGAATCATTTTCCTCATTCCTGTATCTCTGTGGCTTTAAGCGGATCCTTGGAGGGAGTGAGCCAGAGTTGGTGGTTTGAAAGCGCCGTGTAAAATGAATTTTGGGAATGGAATTGCCAGAAGATGAAACGTCCTGCTGCTGTTTCTTTTGAACTTTCTCTTTGGCTATTTTTAACACTTCCCTGGCTTTCGTGTGATCTACATTCTTATTCTGTAACACTTTCTTGGGATTCAACTGCACTTTAGAACTGTGTACTTGAGATGAAATTTTGACAACTTTGCCCTTGCCTGGAGATAAATTTGTAATTTTAATGACAGTATTGCGCTTTTGACCATCACACTGAGTTTTCGCTTCTACTTTGTGGTCCATTTTCAGTCTCTTTGACATATTAGGTACACTGTCATTTTTCCTTTTTTTGTCCTCGTGTCGAGAATTATCATTTGTACTGCCACCCCTTCTGAACTCCTTTTTATCTGCAGAAATGCTATTTTTGCATCGGTCACATAGAACTTGCCTTGGTCTAAGCTTAATAGAGTTCATTATGGAAGTAGACTCTTCTTTGAACATTTTTCGTTTAGGTCGCTTAATCCTTCTTGGTGGAGGCTGAGGTATAGACTGGTTATATGTATGTCTGATAAACAAAGGAGGAGGGTAAGGTGCTCCTTCATAAAATAATGGCGCAGATTTTGCAGTCCACAGGCTTTCAGCAACATCGGCCTGTGTGGCAGGTTCTAGAGATGCTTCATCATGGATAGCTGTAGATTTTGAATTTTTTTGGGTCTGTTGCTGGAATGGTTCACACTGTAGTTGCAGTAGATCAGCTTTATCCTTGTATTCCCTTTTTGGAAGTACAGTCACAGGAATTCCATATGGTCCAAACCTGAGAAGATATAGCACCAAAGTATGTTTAAGTCTTAATTCAGTATTTATATTTTGCACCAACCTTGCTGTTACAAAATAAACATGCTTTCAATAAAGTCCCTCATCTCCAAGCTACTCATTTGTCTTTTAAGAATTTTGATCATTCCAATTTCTCAGTTGAAGTAAAAAGGCTAAGATGTTTACTATAGCCAAAAAGGATTTATTAAATTTGTTCTATTAGTGTCCAATTGGTGAAAGCTATGGTAGCTGACTTTTCTGGTTACTCACCTGGAAGGGACCCCAATGCTTCAGAAGCATTTGTGATTGAAGCAAAGGGAGATACACCATTATACACACACATTATGTACAGCTGTCACAAGATTTCAAATGGAGCCCTGACTAGCAAAAATACAAATGTAAAGCTGGGATGAAGCAACAAACAGGTGGCATGCTAATTCAATGGTTAAATGACTTGTTTTTTTTTTATTTCTTTGGAACATTTGAACACAAACAGGAGTCGCCATTAGACTCCAGGTGCCTGCTCTATGATTCAATAAGGCTGTTGTCAATATGGATTGCTCTCTACTCCATTTCCTACCTGACAGCCATTATTTACTGGTTTCTGTAAAGTCTACAAATCTCTCAGCCTTGAATATACTTAAAGACTTAACCACTGTAGCTTTCTGGAATACAGAACACCACACATTAACCACCCTTTGAGAGGAAAAAAATCCTCCTATCTCAGTACCACTGTATCCTGAGATGCCACCCCCTTGTAGATTTTCCCAACAGAGGAAATATCCTCTTAGCATGACACCTACAAGCCAACTGAGGATCTTGTATGTTACAATAAAATTACTTCTTTTCTAACCTCCAGAAATGTTCAGCCCCAATCTGAATGATTCCCATAAGATAACCATTTCATTCTCAAGGTATCTAGTAAACCTTCCCTGCATTCCCTCTAAACAACTATACCCTTTCTTAAAGAGAGACAATAAAACTATGTCAGGAGTAGCCTCAAGTCCTGTACTGCTATTGCAAGACAAACCTAATTTTGTACTCCATTGCCCTTGCAATAAAGTCCAACATTCCACTTGCCATACTTGCTGTATCTGCATGCTAAATCTGTGCTCTTGTATTCAAAAGTCTTGTACTATTTAAACAATATTCTGTTTTTCTTATTCCTCCTACCAAGGAGGATAACTTCAAGGAAGAAATTGTCCCAAGTAAAGATTCTTATAAAAGGTACATTGTTCAATAGTGAATACCTCCTCTATTGTTTATTCTCACTGATGCCATGCAATTCTGCTCCCTCTTCACCTTCTGTGTAAAAATCAAATTCTTATGTCAAAAATCAGTTCAGTTCCTATCACATTCTTACTTGCATTTTCCTTCTCCGCCGCACTCCACCCCAAAATACCACTGCTACTGGTCACACTTGTCTTCAAGTTGCATTTAGGCAACATCCCTCAAGAATGATGGGATTTACCTGTGACTGTTTGCATTTAAGGTGAACAACATGGATAGCTAATCACAAAACAATGTGATGAAAGCTTGCTTTCTCTCCCCACAACTTTTGGTGGTACTTCACAGAAATGTTCTTAGGAGTGAACTTTTATGGCATGCTCCAATTTATGCAATACCATCACAAACAGATATTAATCCTATGCCAGATTATTTAGTGGAATTCTACACCACACTGATTTAATGCTCAAACCCTTTTTAAACTGAACTGGCACATAAAGCTTTTCAGATTCTGAAACACTAAGTACATTTTCCAAAGTTTAAAAATTTCTTTATCAATGATATTTACCTACTGACTTGGAAATTTGTCCTACAATCCCCAAAGATTTTATTCATTCTCAGTTCTAAAACCAAACTGAGCCAAATAAATCCACCACTCAACTCCTATTTGCTAAAATAGCACACGTTAAGAGGACTTCAGTCTCACATTTTTTTGGGGAAGCCTAAAAAAGTCAGGTTTCTCAAATCTTCACTCTTCCAGCATAATGAGCAGCATGAATGACAGCAGCAAAGGAGAAGCTAGTTTTAGATTATAGCTTTCACTCTACCACTGAAGTACATAAACCATGAACATGCATATTTTGTCAGCAGAAGGGCAAAATCCCAAATAAGGATTCAGAAATAGCTCAGAACTATAACAGTTGTGTAATATAGCCTGACAATGGGAAGTCGAGCATTCATTAGAAATAATTAACATGAACAACAAAAAGGCATGTCATCTTTAAACATTTGATTATATGAAGCAAAAATTTGTTCCTTAAGTATATAATTTAGTTGAATATCCCAAACTTTTCCCCACAAAATTTTCACTTAATCACTTTGTCAGAATATTTTGACACTAAATCCACTAGTAATAGGGTAAGCTGGCATGCACTGGTTAAACAAATCAATTTAGAGCAGGTTCTCTGCATAAAAACTTATTAGACCACATGTATGATGAACAAAAGCAGACAAGACTCTTGACTAAAAGAATTCTTGAAGTGCTTGATTGGAGCCATTTCTTAATGCTTTATTATAAAAATGTATTTTATCATGGCATAGCAACTTTTGTAGATGATTCTCTAAACTACTTGTTAGTTCTTCTCCCAAATTACCAATCCTGGCAGAATGGAAGAGTATGACTAATAAAATCAATTTTTAAGTGGTGACAAAAATAAATTCCAAACATATATCAGGCAATAGAACAGATGGGTTCTTAAAAAGATTTTCAACATTTAATTTCAGTTATTAAAACAAATACACTTAGAGACAAAGAAATGCATGTGTGAAGTGGGGGTGTGGAAAGCAGGACAAATGTCCTTCATCTTATGGCTGTTGCTGCAAGTATAACCCAAACAGATGAGAAGAACATATTCTGTTGGCTACAAAATTTTATGGAATAAATTTCAGTAGCCTTGGTCTAGTTTTTACATGTCCATTTCATTAAAAAAAAACAGTTTACTCACAAGCCACAGGATGGCTAATATACACAACAGAGAATGTCCTACTGGTACAGGTGTGCATGCTGCTGCTTTTGAAATTAAGGCAGAGGTGCAACTAAGGAACAGAATATCAGGTTTTTTCACCAGGGTAAAATTTGGGAATGCTAAGTACCTGCACCTATCTGCATTTAAAAAAAATCCCATCACAAATTCTTCAACAAAGAAGAACACCTATTGGGAGTATCTTGCTCTCACCAAATTAAGAGGGCACATGGAAAATGGACATCAAAAGCATTGTGGAGCCCAGAAGAGTCCATGAGCCCTCAGCTGAGTAGTACGTTCTTTGTACTTAAAAAGTTTTTTGTTTGTTTTATAGACATTTGCTGTTGTATGATCTGAAGAGTTATTTTCCTTAACCTGGAAAATTACTTATCGATTGCTAGGTAATAAATCAGTGAAACATGTTTACTGTTTACATATGTGCACGTAAATTCTATGCTTGGAAATGTGCTTCAAAAAATCTACAATGTCTAGATTTTCCAATTTTCTATTTCTTTCCCACACAAAGATTACCAACCACTCACATTCAAGTAACCTAATGTAAATGGGAATGTAATTGCTGCACAATATAATGCAATCAGTTTAAGATACTTAGATCGTTCAAGTAATTCTTTAGATTTGCAGGCACAAGCTGGCTGATTCGTAAACCAAGTTATAATCTTTCATTCAATATCTGGCATTATATTTTTTCAAAAAGTGTTTGGCTGTTTGAAATGTTAGTGATGCCTAACATTTTTTTTTAAAAGTTGATGCCATGGTGCACAAAGTAAATCCCAGAGAGGGCACGGTGAGGATTGTGACCATAATCCTTCCCATTTAGGAAATTTAAAAAAATGTTGAGATGAAGGATGATGCGTTTAATTGCAGCTGGGCTCAGTGCAGTACAGTTGGAGCTGAGCTGGGCTGGGCAGTGGCCGCGCTGCCCCCCTCTCTCCCTCCGCCCGTCCTGCGGGCGCTGCCTGCGTGCCTTCGGAGCTCCTTAAGATGTAGCGGAGCGCGGAGAAAGCGCAGACCACCATCGGCTGGCTCCTTCTCCCCTCCCTCCGTCTGCACACGGGCTGGGGCCGACACAGCGCGCCACTTTTAAGGCTACGCGGAAGTCCCAGTTGGCCTGCCCCCGCCCTCCAGGTAACCGGCTGCAGTCCAGGCCTCCTCCGCCTCTCGGGGTTTTTTTTTTCCGTTTGTTTTGCGGGGTGGGAAGCTTTCTCTCTGTGTGACTCGGTACCTTCTAGAAATGTCCATTAGAACCCCCGAGAAGAGCTTCTCTTCGAAGCGCAGGGACACGACCAACGCATCTTCGACGATGTGGTCCACCGTTACCCTCAGTTCGGAGCCCACCAGGAGTTTCACCGCGGCGACACCAACACCCACGGCCGCCATTTTGCCTCCTCCCCGTTCCTGAGTGCCGTTTCTCTTCTGCATCCGCTCCACGGCTCTCCGGCCTGGCTTTGGGGCGGGCGCAGGCCCACCACCCGCTTCTCTATTGCATTTTCTATTGGATAGGATCCGCAATCAGCTTCCCCTCATTTGTTATTTCTAACTGTCAATCAGGTTGTGGTTTGGTCGCTATTGTCCTGTGACGGCGGTGAGTGGACAGCTGAGCTGTCAGTTAAATAGCGTCACAGAAACCTTGTACTGGGATTGGCTGAATAGAATGTCTGTCCTGGAATTGCCCCGGTGTTGCCATGAGAACACGATTAACTCAATTACGTGTCGAGGTTTCTAAATGGCGGGAGGGATTGTCAATGAAAACCCGCCGTCGAGAAGCATGGTTGCTTCTGACTCGCTGCTCTGAATGTCAGTCATAGGGCACTATCAATGAATAGCATGATGGTTTTATGCAATTGATTGGGCATAAATCAGGATGTTGCTGCAATTCTATTTATCAATACATTAAAGGAAACGAGGTTTTCATTTTAAGTGATGAGCAATACCATCTGGACATTAAAAAGTTGTCTTGCTTCCCCCACGTGTCTGAGCAAAACGCCCCCCCCCCCATATTTATAACAACTACAATGTGGAAAAAACTCAGGGTATGTGTAATTATTGATGTATTGCACGAACTTCAGCAAGGAAGTTTAGTATATTTATTAAAAGTACGAATAAGAATTTGTCTTTGGGAAGATGCTGTGAGATCGCCAAGAATGGCCTTTTTTTCTAATAAAGTAGATTTAATAAAGTAGTTTAATTATGTTGTTTCAAAATCACAAAGTCAACAAGTTGTTTAAAAAAAGTGTACAAATGCAGAAACTAAGAAAACATTTCATTAAGCTTTTGCAGTTGGGAGTCCCGGCACGTGATTTGCTAAAGGTTTCCAGTTCAGACTGGGAGATTTTTTGGGCTGAAAGCACTAGGGAGAGAAACGTGCGCCCAATGGCTTTTAAAAAGTGCATTTGATTTGAAAGTAAAGCCTTTCTTCAGATATTTAACTGCAAATATTTGCAACAATGTTCCTTTAGCAACTTGCTCACAAAATGTAATGGTCTAACTGAAAAAAACAACCAGATGGACAATAAAAATTATTTAAAGTGTTTCACTGTGTCAGGGCTAATAAATTACAGTACTGTAATTAATTCCGCGTGATTATTAGGCACAAGTAAAGAAACACCTAAGACTATTCCTCCTCCCCTCAGCCAGTAAAATAAATTCTGTGTTGGATGTTAAAATTACTACTTATGGTTTTATTGGATAATATTAAAAGTGAAAGTGCAATTTTATTACAAACTTATCTAGGTTGAATAATATCTTGCAGCCTATTTGTTGCATCATTATATTTTAAGAAAATCCAGTTTCTACCTTAATGGCTACCTTTTGTGATCAATTCCAGTTGTTGATTATGCCCTTATTAAGTAAATAGCTCTTGCCACTTTGACCTTTGCAGTCCCAAACTCCCTTTCCTTGACATGCTATAAAAACCTGACAGTATTATTCCATGTTTATTCCCTCTATCCTTGAATTCAGAGCCCTCTATGGCCTTGCCACTAACTTGGACTACAACCTCAGATTTCAGCGCATCTCTAATTTTGTGCATCCGCAATTTTCATAGCTCCTCATATATAGCCCAAGCCCAATGCTTTGGTGCTAGAAATTCCCCCACCCACACCACCCCCAACAAAACCTTGTTTTTCTATCTCTCACTGACCTGCAATTTGCCCCTTAAAAGGTTCTTTGCCTTAAGCTTTTGGTCACCTAACCCAGTATTACTTTAATTTGTTTCTTTTTTTTAACCAAATTATTAAAAATATGAAACAAAATAACTCATCTTTAAAGACTGCATTCATGCACTCATCAAAGCAGAAATCATCTTATTTAGCTCTTCATTGTTAATTTGTGGAGTACATCATGCTGAACATAGTGAAACCTTTGTGATTCATAGTGTCACCTGTGACATTTTATTCCCCCTCATACATCATTTTCATTACTTAAGCATATTGCAGTCATCCCCTCAGTACTAATCAACAGGCTTCAAAACCTGGGCCTCTGTACCTCCCTCTGCAACTGGATCCTCGACTACCTTTATCAGGAGACCAAAGTCGTTGCAGATTGGTAATAACATCTGCTCCTCGCTGACAATCAATACAGGCGCAACTCAAGGTTGTGTGCTTCACCCACTGCTCTACTCTCTCTACGCTCATGACTGTGTGGCTAGGCACAGTTCAAACGCCATCTATAAATGCACCGATGACTCCACTGTTATTGACAGAACCTCAGATGGTGAGGAGGCATACAGGAATGAGATAGATTGGCTGGTTGAGTAGTGTCGCAACAACAACCTCACACTCAGCGTCAGCAAAACCAAGGAATTGATTGTGGACCTCAGGAAGGGGAAGCCGAGAGAACACACACCAGTCCTCAATGAGGGGTCAGCGGTGGAAAGGGTGAGCAGCTTCAAGTTCCTGGATCTCATCATCTCGGAGGATCTATCCTGGGCCCAACATATTGATGTAATCATGAAGAAGGCACGTCAGTGGCTCTAGTACGTTAGGAGTTTGAGGAGATTTGGTATGTCATCAGACTCTTGCAAATTTCTATAGATGTATGGTGGAGAGCATTCTGACTGATTGCATCACAGCTTGGTATGGAGGTACTAATGCTCAGGATCAAAAGAGGCTGCAGAGGGTTGTAGACTCAGCCAGCTCCATCACAGGCACAACCCTCCCCGCCGTCAAGGGCATCTTTAAGAGGCAGTGCCTCAAGGAGGCCGCATCCATCAACATCCACAACATGCCCTCTTCTCGTTACTACCATCGAGGAGGAGGGGCAGGAGCCTGAAGACCCACACTCAACATTTTAGGAACAGCTTCTTCCCCTCCACCATCTGATTTCTGAACGGTCTATGAACCCATGAACACTGCCTTGTTATTCCTCTTTTGCACTATTTATTTATTTTTTATAACTTATAGTAATTTTTACATTGTGCACTGTTCTGCTACTGCAAAACAACAAATTTCACAACATAGGTCAGTGATAATAAACCTGTTTCTGATTCTGCTAGCTCACAATGAGGGAATGGGTTCTTAATGCAGTGCACAATCCAAGTTCATTGCATAACAGAGATGAAGAAGAGAAGTCTGGAACGTTCGATGTGACAAAAAAAGTAGGCGCAACAGTGTTCAGAGCATTTTTCCCATGTCTGTTGGCATCCCTGTAAGTGGGGTTATGTCTTGAGAGTTCTGCCATCACCATCCCAATCTCCCAGCTCTTAACAAAAATGTTACCATTTTCTGCACAGTAAATGTGAGAAATAACTGGTTTCAATAGCACCTCCCAAACCTGCATTCATTATCGCATGGAGCAGTGGGTGCACAGGAATTCCACAACCTGCAAGTTTACTTCTAAGTACTTGCCGTCCTGACTATCACCATTCCTTCGTTGCTGCTGGGTCTAAATCCTGGGATTCCTTAGCTAACAGCATCGTGGAAGTAACTTCAACACACAACTTGCAACAGTTCAAGGAGGTAGCTCATCAACTCCTTCTCAAGGGCAATGATTGCTTGTCAGTAATGCCTATTTCTTGTAAACAAATGAATCAAATTTAGTAGTAAAGTAAGTTTAAACTGTAGTGTTTTACCATAACATGACAGTTCCATGTTATGAATTCTTCACTGTCTTCCCAGGAAATAGCAACATCATTATGTTTATAGGTGGCAACACTTTCTTCACTTTTCTTGTCAAATGGAGATACCAACTGGATGGGAAAAATAGCTTATATTGAGAAGTATGTTTCACTTGCATATAAAGATAGGCATCTTCCTATCTGACCACAGACATCACCAGCAAGTCCTTTTCGAGAAAACAGCTACATGACATCAACATGTCACTTATGTTTCATTTCCCAATATTCCATCAGTGGAATATTTGAGAGGTTATTACGTAAAGCCCAGCCTCTCAGTGTCCAATGGCAGAAGGACTCTAGGTTGTGGTGTTGCAACCAAGATTCAGTACGTCCCTCAGCATGTACTCCTGCACTTTGGAACATGCCAGCTGGCAGCATTCGATTGCGGACATCTCTTTGCACTGAAAGTCCAATATGTTTCAGGCGGACCAAAGTGCACCTTTCACCAAGTTGATGACCTTCCAGCAGCCATTGATGTTTCTCTCAATATCCATGTCTGGAAGCGGCCCAGAGAACACAGTGTTATGCAGCTGTATCCGTTCCCAGAGCTTTTGGCAAATACAGAGTCCACAAGGAGGTGGATGGCCGTCTCATCCACACCACAGCTATCTTGAGGGTATCATGGGGTGGTATTGAGATTCTGGCTGTGCATGAAGAATCTGTCAGAAAGGGCCCTTCTCACCACCAGCCAAGTGAGGTCTTGTTGCCTGTATGAGATATCTGGTGATGAGGCATTCTGCCAGATGACTTTTACATCTGCCCAGGGAAACATGCCCAAGTTTCTGCCCAACATCTGCCCAAGTCCTGTTGGATGACTGAAGATTGGAAAAGGGGAAGCCCCTTTTCCTATCTTCAGTCCTGAAGAAGGGCCCTGACCCGAAACATTGACCGCCTGCTTTTCTCCATGGATGCTGCCTGGCCTGCTGCGTTCCTCCAGCATTATGGTGTTTTTCATCTAGATTCCCGCATCTGCAGTCCTTTTTTTCTCTCTCATATATCCAGCTAAGCATGCTACAAGGCAAATAATTTTGGTAAGCTTTTCCCAGGTTAAGATGTGAGCTGCATACTGCAGAAGTCTTTGCAGATTTCACTACATCAGAATGCAATGCCAGTTTTGCCAGATTCCCAAAATTTTAAATAGCAAACAAATTTGAATTGGAGTTGACTCTCTTTTGCTGCGCTGAACAAATGTTGCATTGAACACTAATGACCAGTTGAATCTCCAGAAAATAGCTTGCAAAATTGGGGATTGAGACCTGACAATTAACACAATAAAGTTTTGCACCCTGATTCATAAGTTAAAATGTAACCTGTTCAGCTCCCATCAGGTGCTGTATGCAGAGCTTGCAGCTGTCGCAGCATTGCCATACTGACTTCTGGGAAGGTGGTCAAACCTTAAAGAACTTCTCTCCATGGTAGCAAAGACCAGCTGCCAAAAAAGGCTTCCTGAGAGGTGAGGGAGAATGCGGATGGGGAGGGAAGCAGCAGTCTCTAACACATGTGGCCGCTCCGAACGTAATTCAAAGTCCTGACGGAGTCTGCTGCTGTCAGTGGCCCCACGCACTGCAAAATATGCGCTGATCCATCGGGCAAATATTGCAGCATCTTGCACTGATGTGCATAATGTGGAAAAACTGTGGTTCTTGACAGAGCACACCATGATGCTTCTGCATAAATACTGAGCAATATTAACTTAAACTGCCAGTTAATCATCCATTACATATTTGGGAACCATTCATTACATGCATTTTTGATGATTTATTGCAGGGTTTGCTACTTTTTTTTGGTTTCTAACAAACAGAGGTCTTAGGTTGCACCTTCATGTGCCAATTTAGTTCAATAAGCACAGAAAGGACTACAGCACACACGATGATGTCACTAGCTGCAGAATTCATTACAGGTAAACATTAGCTTTAATATAGTGAGTAACCATTGGAAGTACCTAGGCTAATTTCTTGATGGATGCTAAGTGACCTAGAAATAATTGCCAGCACAATCTACCCTGCAGAACAAAATTGCTTTTGAGTAATTTGAGCATAAAAATCATGTGAACATGGGTACAACTTCTAGACACTTATGTGTGAATACCTATAAACTGTGCAACAAAATGAAGGTTATATTAGCAGGCAAAAAATGGATTTGGTCTGATTGCCATTATGGAGGCATGTGCGTAGTGACTTTGGTTGGGAATTAAATTTTCCAGAATACTTGACTTTTAGAAGAGATAGAATAAATGGCACTGGAAGGATGTAGCCCTAATAATAAGGGATGGTATAAAGTCACTATAGAGAAGAACTGGATGTTAAATTATTTGGTTGTACATTAGACACAAAAAGGACACAAAATACGGGTGGGAGAGGTTTATGTAATTATGCTGACAGAACTTGATTCAAGGAGCTACCTAAATCCAGGGTAATAGAAGACTAATAGGAGGGTAATATTTATGGATAGAACTTTATGTAGAGTTTATGAGTAATCAAATCTGAATATAAAGGAGGAGTTGGCTATATTAGATTGGAATTTGATTAAAGGATATAACAAACTTAAATAAATCCACATTTTGCAATAAATATTTCTTTCTTTAAGAGATCAAACCCCTCAGGAAAAGTGATCCAAACATGAAATATAATGATCATATCAGCCTAAAAGGAAGAGGCTTATATTGTTGCCGAAAAGATCAGTAAGCCTGAGGATTGGAATTTTAGAATTTAGCAAAGGATGTCCAAGATACTCATAGCAAGAAAAATAAGAGAATAAAGTGAGGAAGATATTAAAACCGATTGTAAAAGCTTCTGTTTGTGAAAGGAAACACAGGTAACTTACAGACAGAGACAAGAGAAAATATAATGGGGAATAAATAGGAAAAACATTAAACCAATATCTTGTTTCCATCTGCATGATGAAAGGACAAAAAAGATCTGGAAATAGTGGGCAGCAAACATCTGGTGACAACGAACAACATATAAAAATTAGCATTAGTAAAGAAATGATACAGGTGAAATGAAAACAAAAATCCAACAACTGCCCTTCACCTTGATGTTTTAAAAGGGATGGCCACAGAAAATGTGCTGTATTGATTCTGATCTTCCAGGATTTTCTAGATTTTAGAATGGGTACTGCACAACATTAAAGCCACTATTCAAAAGATGAAAACAGGAACGTAAACCAGTCAACATGGCATTAGTAATAGGAAATATGGCAGAATTTATTATTAGGGACATGATGACAGGAATAGAAAATCATATTTTGAATTGATAGAGTCAAGGTCAATTTTTGAAAGGGCAACCACATCTGAAAAATCTGTTAAGTTTTTTGAGGTTGTAACTAGCAAAATAGATAAGAGATCTGGTGGATTTAGTACAGAGAATTCAGTATATTGCCACTCAAAAAAAATATAGAATTCAGGCTCATGGGATGTGCAAAGATTTGGGACTGGCTAACAGAGACCAGGAATATTTTAAGGTTAGGAAACTAACCACCAAGGCAGAGCAAGGATCATTGTTTTGGGCTCAACTATTTGCAATCTATAACAATGATTTAGTTGAGTAGGCTAAGTGTAATGTACTAAAGTATGGTGATGATACAAAAGTATGAATGGCAAAATGAACCTTGAGAAAAACTCAGAGATACAAATGCTTATAACCATGTTAGTCAGTTGGCAAGAGAAGGTTTGCTGAAAGATAATGTGAATGTAATGAAAATTGTAAAGTTACCTACTTTGGTGGGGGGGAAAAATCAGTAAGGTCGAATACTTTTTTTAAAAGCTGAGAAACTGAAAAATGTTGTTATTCAAAGGGACCTGGGTGTCCTTGTATAAGAATCAAGTTGACATGCAGTTATAACAACCAACTAGGAAATCAAGAGCCTAAAGACACAGTCACACATTGCTACCTTTCTCAATGAAATTCTTTTTTTCCCCAAAGTGGAACATGATTGCATTGGTTTCTGGGTTGAATCACGACACTGTGGAAACTAGGCCGTGCTATTGCAGTTGTGAATTCAATGTGTATTATTGTTACATTTTATGTGCAGGGTCATATGGGGTGACATTATTTCCCATTCAATGCTCCTTTGGAACAATGCCAGCAGTAAATACTCAACATGATTCTGAATCCTGGTACTCTGCCTAACCAGGATTTTATAGAACTGCACCCTGCTGCTGAGAACCTGAATCAGCTAGCTGTCCTTACTCCCTCTCCTTCAGCACCATCCCAGCCCCACCAGTCATTGTCTCTCGACCCAAATCACCAACCTCCCCCGGATTCAATGAAGCCTGGATTCACTATACAGTCCCTGACAACGTGCCCACAATGACTCACTGATCATCCCTAACAGTGAACCCAGCTATCCAACCCTAGCACTCGCCCCATTGTTGCCAATTGCAGAAGAGTACCAGTAGAACTTAATCCAGGGAAGTGTGAGGTAGTTTTGTCCAGTCCTGGAGAAGTGTCCTGACCTGAAACATTGATCATCTGCTTTTCTCCACGGATGCTGCCTGGCCTGCTGAGTTCCTCCAGCATCATCGTGTTTTTCACCAAGTGTGAGGTAATACCCTTGGGGAGGTGCAAAATGGAATACACAATAAATAGAATGATATTGAGAAGAGTGGAGGAAAAGGAGGACATTTGTATGTCCACACATCATTAAGAATAGAAGGACAAGTAGATAAGTGGTTGAAAAGGCAAATAGGGTGTTCTCCTTTATTAGCTGAGAAATCAAATGTAAGAGCAAGGAGGTTCTGCTAAAATTATAAACAACAATTGTTTGGCCTTACCTTGTGTACTGTGTTCTGTACTTGTCACCACGTTACAGGAAAGATGTAATTGCACAGGAAGGTGGGCAAAGGAGATTTACAGGGACTGGAAAATCTTAGCTGTGAGGAATGATTGAATAGACTGGGATTGTTTTCTCTGCAACAGAGGGGCCTGAAGGAACATTAATTGAGGTATATAAAATTATGAGGGTCCTAGACAGAATAAACAGGAAGGAGCTATTTCCCCATAGCTGAGGTGGCAAAAACTAGGAAGTCATAGATTTAATGTAGTTGGTAGGAGGACTGGAAGAACTATGCTTTCACTCAGAGTGTAGGAGGAGCATAGAACTCACTGAAAATCAAAAAATGCTGCTCATGCTGAAATCTGAAATAAAAGCAAAAAATGCTGGGGGAGAAAACTCAGCAGGTCAGGCAGCATCTATGGAAGGAGAAACAGTTGAAAAAGAAACAGTTTGTCTTTCTAGATAATTCAATGTCTGACTGATTGGTAGAGGCAGAAACCCTCATTTTATATACCTCAATATACTTTCTCAGAAGGTTAAGGAGGTTCGGCATGTCAGAGAATACTAACAAAAATCTACAGATGTACTGTGGTCTAGTATGGCAATTCAAATGTGTAGGAACCTAAGAAGCTGCAGAGAATAGTGAACTCAGCCCAATACATCATGGCACGTTCCTCCCCACCATTGAGAGTATCTACATGAGGCATTGCCTCAAGAAGGCAGCATCTATCATTAAAGATCCCCATCATCCGAGCCATGCCAACTTCTCGCAGCTACCATTAGGCAGGAGGTACAGAAGCCTGAAGTCCCAGACCACCACGTTCAAGAACAGCTGCTTCCCTTCAACCATTCAGTTCTTGAACAATCCTAATCACCATCTCAGTAGAGAAACACTTTGACCACTTTGTACTACAATGGACTTCTAAAAAATTCTAATTGTGGTCTTTTTTGTATAATTTTGTATAATTTATGTTTTTCTTGTGAATGTTGCATCTCTAAAGGTATGTGCCTGTAATGCTGCTGCATTAAGTTTTTCATTGCACATGTGTATACATGTACTTGTGCATATGACAATAAACTCAACTTGACTTGATTTTCCTTCAGGCTACTCTACCTATATAAATTGTGACCCGTTAATGAGTGATCTGCACCTGTGTCAATCACTGGACAACCATTCATTGTAAATGTGACCTGATAATCATCAAATTGCTGTGTCTGCATCCAGAGCACCAAGTAATATTGTTAATTTTTGGTTGGGTAGAATGGTTGCTGCAACCCAGTCTATGGAATCCTCCTCCAGGCTGCCTTTCACCATGGCTGTACTGGTCTGTACTTCCTTCTGGCCCTCTGTAGCCCAAGGATTTCTTGCCAAAATTGCCTGGTACATTGCAGATTGTGACTGTGGACACGGAAGGGGACGCTGCCGTTATAATCTGCTTTTCTTTGGCCGGCGGCTGCACTTTAGACTTGCACCATGAACATAAGTAAACTTCATTTCCACACAGGTGACCCATTCTACATGTCCCTTCAAATATTAACTCCTCCATATTAAATAATTGTCTCTGAATTCTCTCATCTGGCAGGCCACACACCAAATGATCCTACTTTGCCTGATTTCAAACGGTCCAGAAATCACCACCTATTTACTAATGTCTAGCCTGGTATTCACCAATCATTTCCTCTGAGCCCAGGTTACAGCGGTCAATCGTGTAATTCTCAAAAATCTTTGATGGTTCTGAACTAAAGTGTCCCTTCAAGAAATTTTTGCAAAGTCTTTGTAAGATATTTCATCCATGGTTCTTGGCACTCATAGAATTACCAGTGTTTCATATGTTGCTCATGGAAGTGGATACATTACAGCCACAGTCTACAAGCCTTTATATTCAAAGGAGTATAAGAGTGAAAAATTCTTACTCCATTTATACAGGGCCTTGGTGAGAATGCACCTCGGGTGTTCTTTACAGGTTTGGTCTCCTTACCAATTCCTTGCCTGATTTCTTTGACAAGGTCATTGTGCTATGAAGGTAATTTGAATGGACTACCTCTATATTCTCTGAGAAAATAAGAGTTTAAATATACAAACCTCTTAACTAGCATGGCAACATAGACAGAGAGAAGTTGTTTCTCTTTACTGGGGTATCTAGAATTATAGGTCACTATCTCAGACATGGGGAGAAATTTCTTAATTCAAAGGATATTGAACAATTTGAATTCTGTCCCAGAGGGCTATGCATCTAGTTGAGTTTCTCAGGGACTTGACAATGATAATGCTACTGAATGTCAAGAGTAGGTGGCTAGACTCTTTCTTGTTCAGCTTTTTTTAAAACTGAAGTTATATAACCTCAATAATCAGTTTATTAACGTTTATTTATCAAGTAAACCATGGCTTCAAATCAGTTGAACAAGTAAATGTGCTAATTCTATTTGTGTGGCGTATTGTAGAATGAAGGCAGAGTAAATTGCTGAGGTTATTTTAAGATAATCTTTAAATGTCTATATGGTGTATTTTTAGTATGGTAAATAGCATGGGTTGTGAAGAAAATTCTGTAATCCATGCAATCTTTCTTTTAGTATTCATTTATAGCCAAATGTAGTACAATGCAAATAATAATTAACTAAAACTTTTAGTCATTCTGTATAAATGGAACCTGAAAGCAATCTCTCAGTGTTTGTGTCATATCACAAGACACGAGGATTGTTATATTCTGTTGAATATAGTCATTATTTAACTATAGACAAGGTATAGAGTGATTTACTTAACTATATGAAACATTGGATGAAAATCATACAATCTGAAATGTAATGATAACGTAGCACCTCAATTCAAATTGTTGATGACTGTTATCCATCAAGAAATCTGCCACCAATCAAACAACTCAAGTTGAAGTTGAAATGATTCCTCTTTCCTCAGTACCATATTCTAAGACCGCAAACAAACACAGACCTGATTAATGTTTCAATGTAATATCAGGAGGATTGGTTCAAAAATGAACTGTTTGCAAATGGTATTTACTGGATCCCTGTTTACAATGGCATCTACTCTAATCAGGGGGTTGTCCTTCACTGGCAGACCCATTTCTACTTCACCATCACTTCCTTGACCCCTTCACTGTCTCTGATTTTTCATATTGCTTGTCCGCCAGCTAGCCTTGAATGAGCAGAGAAGACCAAAGACATTGTCTTCATTTACCACCAGCGAATCTATTCCTTAACCGTTGTCTCCACATTCTTCTTCACTATATGAGTTTGAACCAGATGATTCACAGAGCTGGTCTCCTATCTGAGTTTGAGATGATCATCTGACATGCATCCACATCATCCCTAAGACAACTTAAATCCAACTCCATTAAATTGATTGCTTCCATTCTTCTGCTGCTGATCTCTTCATCTATATTTTTTGTTACTTCTGGACATGACATTTTCAATGTGTTTGAGGACAGCCATCTCCTTTCATTGAGGAGTAGATGGCTTCTCTGGCACTGGGATTTGCCACTAGTGCTGGTTTCCCATAAGTCCTGGCAGCCACTGACTGCACTCATGTATCCATAAGATCATATCACATAACCTGAACCTTGTTATGAACAGGAAGGGTTTCCTCTCTCTAAATGTGCAAGTAACTATGGATCACAAAAAATGTTCTCATGGTGAATATCTGTTTCTTAGTAGCACCCAGAACTCCTTGATCCTGAGGGAGTCTGCACTCTGGACAGTTTAAGCAGCTGAATGGCTGGATCCAGAGGTATCTACTTCCCTGGCTACTCACACTGGTGTGCTCTCCAACAACAGCAGCTGAGCACAGAACACAGAGTCATGCAAGTATTGCAATCGTAATGGAAAGTGTATTGACTGAAGATAGTGACTTGCATCAGTCTTGGTACATGCAGTGCACACCTCCAGAGGTGGAGACTGTATCATTGCTTGCTGCACACTGCACATCCTTGCCAATCAGAGGCAGCAGCAGCTGAGAAAGAAGACCAAGGAGATCCAGACCCTGACGGCCATGAGATGGAGCCAGAAGAAAAGCAGGAGCCAGAGGAGCAGGAGGAAGAGGGCAACTTTTGGGGGTTTGTCCTTGCCCAGCATCCATTCCTTTCTCTTCCAGATGAACTGAACAGGAGGCATTGGTCAGACGGGATATAAAGGACTCCATCGTAGGGAGATCTTTTTCATAGGAAGCCTGCAAAATAAGATTCCCCAGTGCAAAGCAAGTGATCACTCTACAATCCTCACTGCCAACACAGTACACCAATAATCAGCAGGGAGCCACTGGCAGCCACCACTCATATGATGCATAAAGTTTCATCGTTCTGCTTTGCAGTCCACCTGCACTGAATATAATACATGAATGAATGAATTCCTGCTTCAGTTAACTTCTTGGCTTGCTACAAATCTGAATTTCCTGATGAGCTGCATTGAATTTGTATAACAGCCCTCCTCAGGAAAAAGAAAGTATCTTTTCTGCAAAGATCTTGACTCTGCAAATGCAAACAATGACATATTTTGCAAGATCATGAATTCTTCTTCCCGCATTGTGCCACTGTGTGAGGATTCTCACTCCCAAAGGATTCCACTGTGGCCATTTCTATCCAGGCTGTTGTTATGGTGGGCCTGGCAGGTCTCCTGTCTTCGCTGGTGGAAACGATCATTCTCCTGGTATGTATCCAATTGACCAGGATTTGCTCATCCCTTTAAGCAAACGTTGGAGCTGCCTCTTTCTCCCCTGTATCACAGCAGTGCAAATGTGTGTTACTGGTGTGTGATTGTCAAGTGTAATGTGGCTTTAGGAACCACGGCACTTCTCTCAAAGTTGCACATAAAAGGTACTTGGACAGGTGCATGGATAGGAAAGGTTTAGAGGAATATGAGCCAAACGTGGGCAAATGGGACTAGCTTGGATGGGAATCTTGATTGGCATGGGCCAGCTGTGCTGAAGGGCCTGTTTCCTTGCTGTATGACTAAGTGTATGAAATTTGGGTAAGGTCCCATTGGGGAATCAGATAGTTCCCGCTTTATCCTTTGATTCTGATTGTAATCTACCCTAACAACATATCAAACTAGATTTTGGCCAATTTTGCATTTCTTTTTACCCACCAGACATTAAAATAAATATAACCAAGATTTACTGTACCAGAAACAGGTCAGGTGCAATCCACTTTCTAGAAAAGAGTATCACACTTTGCTTGAAGACATTATAAGTTATATCCTTGAATTTGGCACTCCTGGTGTATTCTAGAAGTATTTTAGTATGTTTTCCTATTCTGATCAAGATTACGGATGTCACTTCTTAAATTTGACTTTCACATTCTTAATTTTGGCTGCACATGGCCAGCCCCAACCATTCTCATGTGAAAGATATTCCAACTGAATACAGAATTAAAGATTCCTTCAGAATATATTTTTTTGATTTTATCCCAGCCTTGGAAGGGCACACGTACTGTGTGAGGATGAAATTCTTATTTCCACGTCAACATTTTATTTGGTCAGTCACTCTTGATACACTTCTGTGCAGAGAGAACATATGTATAATTCAGCATCATTAGCAGTACTCAGTTCCCCAGCAACAAAGTGACTCATTAGCTTAGAGCCACACAGACACAGGAATCAGCTGACGACACAAGCACCAGTGATGAATCAGCTCTTCCATCAGTCAATGGTAACTGATCAAACAGAGCTACTGAGAAACTTAGTAGACTGCTGATTTGGAGGCACGTTGATTAATCTTTAACAGGAATATTGAATAAATTAAAACCTATTGATGTAATCTACAGGAAAACCCAAAGATGTGAAAATTTTGGAATTTTTTTCCATCTTACCTTTAAAATATTCTCCTTTGCTTAGATAATTTTAGGTATCATGGAAGATGAAGCCTGAAATTAGCTATAACCTTACCTATTGCCCAAGTGTCAAAATAAGGCTGTATATTTTAGTGCTACCGTAAATTCCTTGAAAGGAGAGATCGGATTCCAGCTTTATCTCTTGGCTGGGGGATGGGATGGGAGGGGGGTTGCTTTGTCAGCAGAAATTCAATAACTAGCGATCAAAGAGCAGGATAGATTAGATTTTGTGAACCTATTCTGAGATAGTCTTTGATTTTAAAAAAATGGATGGAATTGAAGATTGCATTGAATTTCTCTGTAAGGTTTAGTTTAAAACTTTAAATGGTGAGAGCAGATGGAACAGGAATGCTTCTCTGAAGGCCAACAAAGAAAAATTAGGCCTTCCCTAGTACTGGACAGTCCCCTCCCCCTCCCCCTATTCTGAATCCCTCACTGCCCGGAAGCCTTGAAGCAAGTTAGTTATTTAGCTGCTGCTCAGCCGAGGGATAGTGCAGGCAGATTTACAAGAGGATTGGGAGTGATCAAAACAATGGATTGTGGCTTTTTTTGTGACTAACAGCAGTTATTCTGAAGTTATCAAATCAGATTTCCCTTTCCTAATGAAAGGTAGAAAATGTTCTGAACAGAATACGTAATTAAGTCTATTTTGCACTAGCATATTGTTGGTGGCACTATTGATAGTAAGGGAAAATGACAGCTTCGTCTTGACAGTAATTTAGAAATGGATGTGACATCTCAGTCTTCACAGTACCTTGGTTACTGGAGCTGCTTAACATGGTTATGCTTTCTCTATTCTTAGTACCTGCGTCATGAGAAAGTAGAACAATCTGGAATACTTTAATAGCAGAGCAGTGTGCTGTACTTTTGATTAACAACAATCCTATCTTAGTATTAATAATTTTAGATGTTATTTTATAATATTGATTCCACTAAATAAGGACACGTAAGTAAGAGACACAACTGTTAGTTTTTATGCAGCTGTCCAAGGGAAAACCTGTTCCTGTTAAAACAACTGCATTAAAAATCCTTTTTTATTACTCACCTTCATTACATTTACGGTTTTATATTAACGATTTTGCATCATAATTAAGCTTAATAGCTAAATCTTCTGTAACACTCACAGTACCTGGTTCATAACTCTTGATGTTTAACATAGTCCCAATGCAGCTTCAATGCAATAGTACTTCATCCATGATTGTAATACAATATCACATGATTGATGAGGTAAAATTATGATATTGAAAGATTCAGACATGAATAAATGTTCAAGATGCTATTTACATATCACTGCACAAAACTAGGCTTAGATGCCGGTGCTCGGTGCTTCCCTTCCCAACATGTATTTTTCTAGTTAGATACATCTAGTCAGTTAGATACTTCTAGTTAATTTATTATTTCTTTGCTTCCCACTGTGGATTTATAACATTACCTTTATCTGGAACAGATCCAATGATATTCCATTTTTAGAGCACCTTTGACATAGTAAAACATCCAAAGACATTTCACAGAATTGTTATTAAATGTAAAATCTACACTGAGTCTGTTAAGGAGATATATCGGCACATGATCAAAAGTTTTGGTCAAAGAGATAGATTTTGAGGAATGTCTTAAGGGAGGAAAAAGAAGTGATAGGTGGAGTGTTTTAGGAAGAGAATTCCAGAGCGTACGGCTGACAAAGACAGGACTGCTAAACTTGAGTATAACCAAAAGGACTAAAATGGAGGATCCCAGATATTCCAGAGTGTTACAGGATTGAGGAGATGATATAGACAGGGAAAAGTGAGACAATAGAGGCATTGAAAACAAAGGTGAGAATTCTAGAAGTGAAGTGTTAATTAACGGGGAGCCCCCATCACTTATTTGATTTTTTTATATTATCTCCTAAATCATTTGTTGTTTTTTCTTTAGACCATTATAAAATACTTTTCTCCCCTATTCTGAAGATGGAGTTGCAATCTTTTTAATGCCAAGGGAGATTTTCCATTGAAGACTGTCCTTTTCCATGTCTGATTCTAGCCACAAAAGCCCAGGTTATCATCAAAAAATCCTCAAACTACACTATCCAGTCCTGCCAAGCAGAAAAGTAGCCTCAAGTGACAAAAAAATTAACCACTTGGATTGCAAAATGATTATAGATCTGCCTCCCAATCTGCTCCTCAGCATCTCTGCTGCTATTGGGGGGGGGGTCTGTAGAATACTCCCAATCGTGTGATCGCTCCCTTCCTGTTTCTGACTTCCACCCACACTGACTCAGTAGACAGTCCCTCCAGGATGTCCTCCCTTTCCACAGCCACTCCCCCACCTCTTTTACCTCTGTCCCTGTCCCTTTTGAAACATCTAAACTCTGGAATATCTAGCAGCCATTCCTGCCCTTGTGACAGCCAAGTCTCTGTAATGTCCACCACATTGTAGATCCATGTACTTACCCATGCTGTAAGTTCGTCACCCTGTCCCCTGCACCAACTCCTCAGCCACGCATTCATCTGCAAAATCAACCTATTCTTACCCTCACTGACGCATGGCACAGGCAGCAATCCAGAGATTACTACCGTTGAGGTCCTGCTTATCAGCTTCCTACCTAGCTCCCTATGGTATTGGTATTGGTTTATTATTGTCACTTGTACCGAGGTACAGTGAAAAGCTTGTCTTACAAACCGATCGTGCAGGTCAATTCATTACACATATTCCCTATATTCCCTCTTCAGGACATCATCTCTTTTCCTACCTATGTTATTGGTACCAATATGTACCACGACTTCTGGCTGTTTGCCCTCCCCATTCAGAATGCTGTGGACCTGATCTGAGACGTCCCTGACGCTGGCACCCGGAGGCAACATACCATCCGGGAGTCTCTTTCATATCCACAGAATCTCCTGTCTGCCCCCCTTACTATTGAATGCCCTATCACTACTGCTCTCCTTCCCCCTTCCATGCCACACAACCAGGCTCAGTGCCAGAGACCTGGTCACTGTGGCTTTCCCCTGGTAGGTCATCCCCCCCCCCCCCGCCCCCCCAACAGTATCCAAAGCGGTATACCTGTTATTCAGGGGAATGGCCACAGGGGTACTCTGCACCATCTGCCTATTCTCCATCCTTCTCCTGACAGTCATCCAGTTACCTGCTTCCTGAAGCTTAGGAGTGACTGCCTTCCTGTAGCTCTAATCTATGAACTCCTCGTTCTCCCGTAGGAGCTGAAGGTCATCCAGCTGCAGCTCCAGTTCCATAACACACTCTGTAAGGAGCTGCAGCTGAATGCATCTCATGCAGATGTAGTCATCAGGGAGACTGGAGGTCTCCCAGAACTCCCATATCTCACAAGGTGAACACACCACTGACCCTGAAGCCATTCTAACTACTCTAGCCTGGCTCTAAAGGAAAAATCAAAGAAAGAAAGAAACTTACCAGAGACTTACCTTAGTCTTCGCCTCCTTTCACCGAAGCCTCTTGAGCCAAAGCCTCAAGTACTCCACTCTAACCCTGGTCCACTCCAACAATGGCCACTCCGCTTATAACTACCTTCCTTTTATTGGCTGCTGTTAGTTAGCCAATCAACTATTAACAATTTGCAAATGTGCCTCTTTTAGACTCCGGAAAGGTGAAACTCACAGGCACATGCACAGGGACTCACCTCTTTTCAAAGCTCCCACTCCAAATCTCACTCCTACTCCAACCTGAATTGATGATTAAGCACTGACATGAAAGCTAGAATCAGGAATAGGCCGTGGAGATCCTCAAATTTGCTCTGACATTAAATTAGATCATTGTACTTTGTATATCTATTCCCATTACCTTCTTTATCTGCTAATTCACTAAGAATCTAAAAATCTACTAATCTCAGCCTCCAGTTTTCTCAACAACTGATCATCCATAACCTTTGCGGAAAAATTTCGAAAATTTACAACGATCTGAGTGAACAAATTTCTCCTCATCTTAATTCTAAATGCCTGACATCCATAGAGAGTTGTGAAAATTGCCCCTTGATCCCCATCCCAAAGTTATCCCAGAAATCTGAAAAATTATCCTACTGGTCACCAGCTTATTTGTGCTACACTTATCATTGCCAGAAAATTGCCCCAAAAACAGTCTGCCATGAGAACATCTCAAAATTTTGCATGGTTCAGCAGTGATCAAAAGTTCATCTGTTTGGTATGGTAGCAAGAGATAGAAAATTGGCCATTTCATTTTCTATCAGTAAGATAAGCTGACATTTAGCACAGAATGGGCATATTGATAATAACTCAGTTATCTGTAAGAATTTACTATCTAAAGCACTTTGTCAGGTTGAGAATGTAGCTCTTATTTTTATACCATGTTGTGTGAGGAAAAAGTACTTTTCCTCTCATATTTCTAGTGCATTTATAAATTGCATCAGTAGCCTTCCATCTGTCTGCATTAACAGTGTATGCTTGAATGATTTAGCCTCAAAACCCTGGCTGTTTTTTTGTGCAAAATCAATGCTCAGGAAAATAATATTGAAATCAAAACACGTAGTTTAATCGTCCCCTAAAAATTAGCTTGTGTACCAAAAATAAGAAACTTTGAATAGCTATAACGTATCATGCAGAGTGGCAATAAGAAATTTTTGAATAATCTTTTAAATCATTAAGCTGCTTGAGCTGGCTCTTCACAGCCAGGACAGGGGAAGAGCTACTAAAAATAGCTACGCCCCAGGATAGAAGTAAGTGAACTGGCCCGGATTCAAGCTTCTAATTGCTATCCAGGAATCCCTGATGGATGTGCAACTCTGTGGCTCTTTGGTGAGATAAGGATCAGAATAGCTTGTGACACCCCTCTAGTTGAAAAACTTGTGAACTCTCTTGTCAAGCTTCAAGCATGAATAAAGGCAATCTGAAAAAGGCTTCTCAACAAGAAGTCAACTTCTTCAGGAAATGTGGGAATTCAAAAAACTGGCATTTATAAACAAAATTAAGGTTATTTTTATATATATAATTAGTTTGGAAGTACAGGAGTAGAAATTTATTCAAAGTGCATTTTCCATTGCTGGTAAAGAAAAAGAAGCCAGAGTGTAAACTGGACTGATAATTCCTCTTTTGCTTGATTTGTATCATCACCCAGAATATATCCCCTTCCCACAGCTTTCATCTGTGACTTTACTCTCCCTTCTTAGGGAAATGTTTCATTGCAACATTTCACAAATAGTAATGGTGAAAGGATTTGAAGTAACATTCCACTTACAGGCATCGTGTACAGGCTGTTGCCCCTGGGAATAGCTGTGACTGGAATACATCCTCTTCACAACAAAAGGACAGTGTCAATTTATTGGTCATTCATGTGTATAAATAGAACCATTATCTACATCCATGCTGTAACACTGAAGCATTTTATTGTGGCTTCCTCTAAATTAGCAAACTCTGTTTTTTTAATTTTCCCTTTTTGATATTAGATTTTCATTATTACTAGTTAGTTCTTCCCGCCATACTTCTAGTCACATTTGTCATAACGATCCAACATGGGATCTTCTATCACTATCTATCTTTGAATGAGTCAAAGTGACATACTTCCGTTTAATTTTCTCAGCACTATGCAGCCAAGGGATCTTTGCTACTCTTAATTTTTTTTCTGTCAATACCAACAACAGCAACTTGTATTTATATAGCAACTTTAGCATAATAAAATGTTCTAAGGAAGCAGAATTTATAAAATGATCAAAAGCTTGAAAAAAAGAAATAAGAAAGCAGTAAAGATGGGAAAGGAGGGGAAGAGGTAAGAAGGGTTAGGGAGGGTATTCTACAACTTAGGACCAAGGCAGTGAAGTGGTGTGAATAAATTTAAGGATGAGAAAATGCCCAAGAATGAAGAAAAGCAGAGGGTTTTAGGGCTGGAGGACATTATCGAGATACGGGGTTGCTTGAGAAATTTGAAAAAATGTGTGACAATTTGTAAATGGAGCCACTGCATAACCTGAAATCAGTATAGATCAGCAAACATAGGAGTGATGTGTTAATTAGACATAGGGTAGAGGCAGCTTTGGGTGGCCTTAAGTTTATGGGAGATGTTGGAAACGTTAAGTCTAAATAGAGCTAACCAAGTCACAGCTGCATTGGAATAGCTCGAGCAGGGAATGAGTCAGGTGAGATTATGGACGTGGAACCAGGGCTGCCATAGTGAGGCCACAGATATATGGATGGAAGCTCACCTTGAGGTCAAATACAGCACTGACTTTACATTCTAGTTCAGATGATTGCTTAGAAGAGGGAAGGAGAAATGATGAGAAAGGACATTGCGCTAATCCTACATCAATCCCATTTTAATTCTCCCCTCAGCTGCTCCCCCCCCCCCAGATTCTACTACTAAAGATAATTTACAGTGGCCAATTAATCTACCAACCCACGCATCTTTTTGTTATGAGAGGAAACCAGAGCACCTGGAGGAAACTCACGTGATCACAGGGAGAATGTGCAATCTCCACAAAGACAGCATCTGAGGTCAAAATTGAACCCGAGTCTCTGGCACTGTGAGTTGGGCAAAATGTCTGCTTATCCAGTAGTAGATGTTGGAAAACCAGTTAGACAACTTTGAGGAAGTCCAGGGGTCAGGAGAGGTGGAGCTGAGGTAAAGTCAGGTATGGTCAGTGTTGGTACAGAGACTGACACTGTATTCAGAGAATATTGCTGGCGGCAGCAAGCAGAATTGAGCTAGAAGGGGCCCAAGGAAAGATACTAGGGAGACACCAGAATTAACAGCATGGGAACAGAAGAGAAACCTTTGCAGGTGATTCTGTCTACTCCTAGATGATAAGAATGAAAAGAGGCAACTGATGCTACTAGACATTGGAGGAAATGGGTCAGACAAGGTGGAAAGACTTTTTTCAGATCCTACACTGACCATGTGTAACTCCCTTCATCCTCTTCATCTCCACCATCATCTTGCCCTCTTAAGTGACGTTTCCCAAATACTTTCTGTAGCTACAATTTATGAGAGTCTTCTTGCTCACTCCACATAATGGGATGCTTGCTGCCTTGGGGGAAGCCAATGAAGCAGCAAGGCTTGAAACAGGCACAAAATTGCTTATTTGTATGTGCAAACAGCCTAACATGAGAAGCAGCAGCAGGAGTAGGCCATTCAGCTCTTTGATGCTGCTCGTCCTCCATTCATTGAGATCATGGCTGGTTCTGTGCCTCATATTCACTTTCCCACTCAATCCCTATATTCCATAATTCTCCATGTCCTTAAAAATCCATCCATCTTGGCCTTGAATACACTCAACACCTGAGACTCTACAACCCTGAAGACCAGTATTCCAAAAATTTACAGCACTCTGTGTAAAGAAATTTCTCCTCAGTCTGATTCCCTATCTTGTAATTATGTATCTTGTGAATCCCTCTCAGAATGTTCTATGTGTCAATGAGATTACCTTTCATTCTTCCAAACTGCAGTGGGTATGGCTAATCTTAATCTTTCTTCATAGGACAATCCCTTCATCCCAGGGGTCAATCTAGTGAACCTATTGTGTGTTATCTCCAAGGCTGGTACATCCTTCTTTTTGGTTCAGACATAGAAACTGCATTCCAAATGAAGTGTCACCAAAGCACTATTGAAACTCAGCAAGACCATTTTACTTTTCTACTCAAACCCCCTTACAATCATGATGAACCTACCATTTACTTTCTTAACTGCTTGGTATATCTACATGTTCACTTTCTGCAATGCATGAACTAGTGCACCCTTGTCCTCAGCACACCAGCATTAACTTGTTTCTCAACATTTATAAATATCTTGTCTTTCTATCAAACTGCATAATGGTGTATTTTCCCATATTACACTCCATCTGTCATCTTCTTGTCCACTTATTTAATCCATCTTGATCTCCTTGTTGAGTCTTTGCACTTACTTAACAGCTTGTATTGGGCACGGTAAAGATGCATCCTATTTTCCTTTCCCAATGCAGCAATAACTAGAGTCTGAGATGTGTGTGTGCTTCCTGTCTGCCATTATGGAGCCTTAAGAGGCTTTATCCTTCCAGAAAAACTGCTGTTCTGTAGCCCAACTTAACCCCGTTATTCTTAGCAGATTTCAAATAGATTCCACTCAGGCCTGCAGGAAAGGCTAGGCCTACCTGCATTGATTCTGCAGCTTGAAGAGTTGAGAGGCTACTTAAAGAGGACATCCACAAAGCAGGTAGTTCAAGTTTTGTCAGCAAACCAAACCTTAAACCTCCAGGGGTGCATGTCTAAGCCCAAATTGCACAGGATTGAGCAATTTTCCTTTCACTCACAGTTTGGGTCCTTCCCACTGCTTCTTCAGGACCCACTTCCAATCTCTGCCACTGGAATAAAGGATGAGCAGGACTGTAAATGAGGCAGGAATCTGGGACAAACCTTTCCATTGGCATTTCAGAATGGAGAGGGGAAGGCACAGTTAGTGCCTGAGTTGTGGCAATGGGGAAGAAAATCAGAGCTGGGATGGAGAGATGACAGCAAGCCTTGTCTGTTTCTACTGCTATTCTGCCTGATTTGGTTTTGAGTAACTTAATAAAATGCAGGGCCAAGTATTTTAGTTCAATTATCATTCCCAATGGAAAGTCAAAAGGTTTTCAGCCCTTTATTGAGAATCTCTGCTCATAATTAGACCCACTATTTTATACTGAGCAAATAAGTCAAATTTATTACATGGGAATTACAAGTGTTTTGGGAATCATATTCCACAATTCTATTAATTTGTCTGAGAGATCTGAAAATCAGTGGTTATTGTGCTTCAATAATTTAATTTTCACAGAAAATTTTGAAAAATAGTTACTTTCAAGTTGTTTAAGATATTGAGATAAAATGTTAATGAACTATATATTGAAATTATTTTCCCAAAGAATGAAAACAAGAAGTCTATTTGTCACTTCATCTTGGCATTTGGGATTGTCTTTGGTTGACAACTTGTTTCCATATCTTGTCTCAAGCTGAGATTTTGCCTCCTCATACTCTGCATCCACTACAGCACCCCTGCCTGCTTCTGTCTCTACCTCAGTCCATTTGCTGCTGTAACTCTCTGCCATGCCTTTGACAGCTTGATTGACTCCATCTCCCAGGGGGTACTTGGAGCACCTTCCTCAAATTCAGCTGCCCATGGAAATTCAACTCCACCTTACGTTTTTTTCATGATGGCATGCAAACCATGATCCTAACCAATGGGCTATAACAGAGCCAATCTTAGTGAAATAACAAACAATCTGCTGAGGAACTCAGGGGTCAAGCAGCATCTCTGGGGGTGGAAGGAACTGTTGACATTTTAGGTCAAAATTCTGCAGGAGTCCTGATGTAGGGTTTCAACCCAAAACGTCAACCCCCCTGAGTTCCTCCAGCAGATTGTTTGTTGCTCCAGATTCCAGCATCTGCAGTCTCTCGTGTGTCAATCTTAGTGAAGATCTGTGTCAAACAAGGCTGCGTTGTTACCTTGTCTCTTTTCTCAATCTTTTTGTTGCAATTCTGCACCTCACTTTAATACACTTCCCACTGGAGTGGAATTGATCTTCAGAAATAATGGGAAGTTGTTATAGCAACTGTTGAACCTATAGCAACTACATTCCAGAACCAAGGACACCCCAATTTCAGTAGTTGAGCTGCAGACGATGCTTGCATTTGCACAAGATGGAGCTCCAACTCATCATTGGCTCCTTCAGTGAAGTACATGAATGCATGAGAATGACATTCAATATCAAGAAGACAAAGTTCCTCCACCAACCTCCCTTACTACATCACACTGTCCTCCACCATTAGTGGCATAGCAAGATCCTGGAAAACATGGACCACTTCTTATATCTTGGGAGACACTTCTCAATGAAGGCAGATATTGACGATGAAATTTACCATCGCCTTCAACGTGCCAGCACGGTCTTTGATCGATTGATAACAAACTTCCTTGAAGATCAAGACCTCAGCCTTGACACAAAACTCATAATCTACTGGGCAGCAGTAATCCCTGCCCTCCTGTATGCTCTGAGACTTGGACTAGCTATCAGATATATCACAAGGCACTATAAAGGTACCACCAACATTGTCTCTCCATTGTTCTCCACATGAACCAGCATCAGTGTCCAATCCCAGGCCAACATCCCCAATACTGAGGCTCTAGTTGCACTCATTCAGTTACTTTGGACAGGCCATGGCATTCTCACAACCTACACTAGAAACCAGAAAGAGAGAGTATATTCCAAGCTTTGTCTTAGGAAGAGATTACCAGGTAGACAGAGGAAAAGACTCAAGGAGGTACTTAAAACTTCCTTGAAAAAAATGCAATATCCCCACAGACACCTGGGAATCCTTGGCCCATGATCAGTCAAAGTGGAGAGGGAACATTCAGGATAGTACTGAGAACCTCAAGGCCATGCATCAGGAGCACATAGAAACCTCTCAAACTACTCACTCACCTGACCAATTAGGCACTTACTGTCCCATCCATCCATCCAGAGTTTGTAGCTCCCACAATGGCCCCATCAGTCCCCTCAGAACCAGATAAAATGGAATGAGTCATCCTCAATCCCAATGCATTGCCTAAGAAGACTCAGCTATTCAAGTGTTTTGGACAGCTTCTGCCCAGTGTGCATTGTAAATCTTAACTCCTCCAAACCACTACTACTCCAACTTAACCAGCATCAAGGCTCTGTCACTTGTTAGAACCCTCACTCTAAACAACTCCATCATTCTACCTATCTTCTCTTCTTAAATGCCTCTATCCGTCTTTGACCAAGCTTCTGCCCACTAACATTTTCTTCTTTGCCTCAGTACTTTATTCATCTGATTGCAACTTGTTTAAATTCTATGGGACCTTTCCCAGCCTTAAATCCAAATTGTTGTTATAGGTACATAAATAGCAGGGGAGAGAAATGTATTTAATCACTGTGACTTTTCACATGCTCCACTTTCAATTATTTTCTTGATATGTGGTTGCTGCTATCTGATATAATCACACATGCACTCATTTTCCCTGTTTCCTCACTAATCTTTTTCTTTCATGATGGCTTTGCAGATTATCTATTATTTCCTCTCTCATTGTATCCCATTCCTTCACTTCCTATCTCTCACTTTTTCCCCCTCCTTCTCATCTCTTCCCTCTTTCCCCTTTCCTCTCTTTTACTTTCTGATCCTTATTCTCTTGCCCCCATCTCCTTTCTTTCCTGTCAGTTGCTCTTCCTCAGACCCTCTCTCAATGAGTTTGCACATCTCTATTGTACTTCGGTTACCATTCTTGTTTTCGTTAATTTTTTTCTTTTTTTGTCTTTTATCTTCTTTCTTTCTTCTTTATTATTCCCGCAGCTACTGTATTTCTTATTTTCCAACATCTTTTTCTAAATCTTCCTGTTTATCTGTTTTTCTCTTTTATTTCCTCTTTCTTCTTTTTCAAGAATAAGCAAATGGGTTTTCTCCTCATGTACCAGCCAATATCTATCCCTTTATTAACATCTGGGCATCATCAAATTGTTATTTGGGGGACCTTTCTGTGCACAAATTGGTTGTAGCTTCGGCTGCCATTCTTAAATAATTAATTAGATGTAAAGCATTGCAGGACATCTTGAAGTTATGAAATGCAGCATATGACTATAAGTTTAACCTTTTCACAAAAGACTTCTTCTGATCCAATTCTCCTCTCATCTTTCCACAGATAAATTTAGTTGTGTCTGGTTCAACCCGATTGTCTGCTCCAGGAGCCAATCATACTGAAGGTTTATACTTGTGGTGATGTGAAGGAGTAAGTGATGAATGTTTAACCCTTTGCCAGACTTTGGTTGATTGCTGAAGAGCAGAGTGTTCATGCTGGACACCCTCTCTAACTATTTGTGTTGGTGCATTCGATCTAAAATTAAAGTCAAAAGAGTTTCACATACTTATGAGCAGAAAGTGAGTATGGATTTTGAATTCTTTTTTTTGAGAATCTATTTGATGTCTGAAAGAAGATTTTTTTTTACTTGGTTACTCTATACTTTAGCATATGCATGTTTCTTTCTCAGTCCGCCCTTTCATAGCAGAAAATTTGGGCCACAGTTTCTTGGAAGCTTGTTTAAGCTTGGAATGAAGTAAGCATGCACTTCCTTCTGATTGATTCCATTGTTGAGTAATGGAGGATCAAATTGATTAAAGATGTGTACAGGAAAAGTGCTCTCAAGCCTCCCTGAAGAACCTCCATAGAAGAGTTTTGGGCAAAAGAGAAGTTCTAATTGTACCTGTTGTTTGAATCACAGCATGTTGCAGCCATCATGCCAGTCCAGGTTCTTTGATAGTTTTTTTTCATTTAGTCCTACTCCCCAGCCCTCTCTGTGTTTATCCAAAGCCCTTTAGAAGTTATTAAATCTGATTGCACTACCCTTTCAGGCAAAGCATTTCAATCTAACAATTCTCCATATACATTCATGTTCCTCATGTTGCCTCGTTCTTTTGCCAATCAGCTTAAACATGTAAGCTCCAGTTACTAACCCTTAAACAAATACACAGACTTTCTCTTTGTTTATGTTATCAAAACTGATTGTGATTTTGCACAATTCTATTACATTTCCTCAATCTTTCCTGCTCCAAGGAGATCAACACCACTTTCTCAAGTTTTTTCATATAAAGGTGAGGATATACAAGGATGTCATTAATCTGGAAAGGATGCAGAAAAGATTCACAAGGTTATTACTGGGACTGGAAGGCTTGAGTTATAAAGAGAAGCTGGATAGGCTGGGACTTTTTCCCCTGGAGCATGGGAGGTTGAGGGGTGACCTTATAGAGGTTTATAAAACCATGAGGGGCATAGATGTGGGTGGTCACAGTCTTTTCCTAGGATAGGGGAGTCTAAAACTAGGGGGCATAGGTTTAAGGTGAGAAGGGAAAATTTAAAAGGGACTTGAGGACTAACTTTTTCACACAGAGGGTGGTGAGTATATGGAACGAACTACCAGAGCTGTAGAGGCATGTTTTAATTACTATGTTTGAAAGGTATTTGGACAGGTACATGGATAGACAAGGCCTAGAGGGATATGGGCCAAATGCAGGCAGATGGGACTAAGCTCAGGTAGACATTTTGGTTGGATGAGTTGACCGAAGGGCCTGTTTCCGTGCTGTATAACTCTATGACTCTAATGAAATCCCTCATTCCTGGTACATTCCTATTAAATACATACTGCACCATCTCTGAGTCCCTGTCACCCTTACTGAAGACTGATGCCCACGATGTGAAGCAGAATTCCAGCTGGGGCTAAACATTGTTTCATTGAGATTCCAAGTAACTTCTTGGTTTCTTTAGAGTAGAAATGTGTCTTCAGTTGCTAACACAAATTGGGTGCTAAAATGGCAGCCATCTGTTCCTCTCACCCACCAGTATTCTATTCAATTCTGTTCTGTCAATGGTACCAAATATTGAGATGGAAACAGAACAGAGGACTGATACTCTCACATCTGTTTAATGCCAGAGACTAAAGACAAATGTTTCTATCCCTAACTCTATGTTTATAAAGAAGAGGATTGTATATTGTTTTTGAACAGTTTTTATTCATGGTTGTCCCACACTCAAAGACTTGTGAATATACAGCTCCAAGTCTCACTTCCTTTAGCTCATTTAAAACATACATTAGTTTATACTGCCACACCTCATTCGAACTACAAAAATGGATCATATCACATTTGTTCTACCTTAAAATTCTAAATCTGTTGGTGTCCACCTGAAATCTATTACTATCCTCCTCATTATTTACTATCTTACTGAATTTTGCATCATCTCCAAAGAAATTATGCTTTGTTACCCAGATACATCAATAACAAGGTCAAAAGAGCAAAGGTCCCAACATTGACTTTGAGGGAGGCCATGACACTCTTTCCTCCAAACTGGGATAACAATAGTTCATTGCCATTTTCTCCACATTCTATTCCTAAATCAGTCATTCATCCTTACAACTACTTTTTATTCCAATGGGTCTCAAGTCTGCCACAAGTTTGTTATGTGGTGCTCTATCAATCAGTCTGTTTCAATGTCTGTGTACACAGCATCAACCATTTTACCCTCATCCACCTTTTCCATTGCTTCACCAAAGAATGCTCCTTGTCCTAATAGTGTGCTGTTACTCCTCTTCCTCCATTGTTCCTCAGTGCTTAATTAGAGACAGGACAGGGAACAAAATGAGTGAACTCCAACTGTTGGAAATACAGAATCTCAATAAGAATACAGATTCTAATAATCTGAGTGCCTGCTGGCTAATGCCCCATTAAGTACAGCTTTTAGTCATGAAGGTGAGGTTGTCAGCTCCGGAGATTGAGATCGAACCCAGGTCCTCATTAACAGTGAGTCATGGATGAGTACACGTATTGTTTTACCAGGAATAGCTGAATGCAGGTGAATTTTCAGTATTTATTGCAGAAACGTCAATCTGAACAAACAACAGGATTTCTGGTCTAATTTGCTCCTGTCTACATTGCTGTATATAAAAGTAATCTGCAGTCATATTAGATAAAATATTAAGTAAAGAACCGACTTTAAGTCGTCTCAGTACAAATAATTATAAACAAAATATGCCTGTTGATTTGTTAGTTCTTCAGTCACTTTGACAAAACAAGTAAAATTTAAAACCTATGTAAACCTGTTGTTTCCATTTCAACAGTAAAAGGAAATCTATGCACTGTATCTATGTTAAGCAACTGGACCATGCCAAGGGAAGCAGTTCTACATGTCATCATGCAGCAGGAATCAGAAAACTCTGACTTATTGAAGAACTATGTACTGCTTATTATGTGCATCTGTCCAGTTCCTGTTCCATCTCTCCCACACAAAACGTGGTTTATGATTCATACATAAATGAGACCATTGCTACAAATCTCATTATTTTGCACACTTTGAGTGGATGCTCCAAGTAGCACCACTTCCACAAACCAGAGTTATCAAAATCAACAATGACAAAAATATGCATTATGTAGTTCCATTAATCTAATAAAACACCTAGAGGTGCTTCACACAAACATTACCAAATAAAGTTTTGAGATTGAGCCATATAAGGAGACATTGTGAAATATATATGTTTCAGGAAGAGTCCTGCCAGGGAAAAGAGAGTCAAAGAGATATAGGGAGGGGACTGAAGAACTTTGGACCTTGGCAGAGGAAGGCACAATACCAAAAGTGGAGAGGTGAAAATGATTTTGTAAAGGTTTATCTGCGCGCTTGTGTACTGCATGTTTAGGGCACCCAATTTATTGCTCCACACTTACTTGATTTGAAAGAAGGGGAAGAGAACACCCCCAAAAACAGAGATACTACAAAGATCTCTTTTACATTGTCTGTGGAATGTTTGTACAACCCACTGCATTAGGAACTGTACTTATGGGCCCAGACACAACTGCCGAAAAATAATATGAAACATCTTAACAGACTTGTCTTTTAGTGGAGGTTGAGAGCAGTGGGAGAGTGAGGATTGTAGTTGTGGCAATGTGCCATTTGTTGCAGCCAGCCTGCACTTTAGGGATTAGACTGCCCATAATTCTCGAGTAAAATCAAGGAACACTAAGATTGTAAAAAAAAATACATATAATCATGCCACAATCTTCTTGTGGAAACAGTCATCATTTGCAGAAGACGTAACAGAGGCTCATTTCCCACATGTTAAGGCATCATCTGAAACTATAAGAAATCATGCTGGCCAATAGACACTAGGACTTAATCCCCGAGTTTGTACTGGGATGAGATGATGTCGTCCACGACAGCAAATAACATAAAGCAAAGGGTTGGAGTATCCTTAGGACTGAGGAAGCAAAAAGTTATCTCAACTCCTAATGAGCTTACAAAATCCTTTGTTATGCCTGTAAATTGAACACCATATTAGAGTTTAGCTGAGCTACCTAGTACAGTTTAATAGTCCGTTCACATTCACAAAACCAGTTATTATAAAAATTGAGAAAAGGCAAGATTGAAGATTGTGAAGATAGGAATGTGTGAAAACACATTTCACAATTTCCTAGCCAGAGATGCCCCTCACTGGTAATATGGTTTTAAAATCAGCCACCCTGTATATACTCGTAAGTGAAAATGAATGGAACAAGAATGGCTGTTGGCACCCACTTAATATCACCCCAGTGACTGTCATTTATAATTGTGACCACCTAAGTATTGGGCTACACACAGCTATATATTGGTATAATTATCAATGGGTAATAATGTTAAGCAAAGGGCAAACAAAAAAGCATTAATGAAGAACTGCTGTCAACAAATTCCTTAGTGATAGTCGTCTTGCCAAATTCTGACGTGTCACCTGGTAATGAAGCTGGAGGAAAGGTGCCGAGGAAAATTACAAGGATGATATATAATCTCCTAATTATAAAGATGGATTGAGCAAGCACTAGGATTATTTACTTCAGAGAAAAGTAGATTTAAAGAGAACCTGATTAAAATTTAGAGACCTATTAAATGAAGTAGAATTGAATATATTACTTGAAATGGATAGGGTCAATACAATCCAAGGGGAGGCTGATAAAAGAAGCATGGATCAGATGTTGAGGATTATTGCTTTTGGAACAGGTTGCCAGGATATGTAAAGGGTCATATGTGCGTTGTAAGAAGGAACATGACCAGTTCCTGAGTCATTGAGGCTTTAGGGAGTATCAGGGTGTGTATGAGTTAGCAAAATGAGATGGGAATCATGGCTTGCCTCATATTAAGGCATTTTTTCTGTTTCCTGTTTTCCCAGGGGTTCATGTTACTTGCTGCTAGGACGATAGCGAGTGAGTTTGGAGAGTTAACAGGCATAGTGAGGACTGATGGAAGTGAAGGGGTCAGAAATACCAATTTGCATGAAAATAGGTGCTCAAGTCGTAATGCAAGGGGGACCCACACCAGTTAGTTCCACCCTTTTGCAAATCATCATTTGTTCCCTCCTATCCAAATCACTTTTTTTTCCTGCTCTATACTTGCGTACAAGTTGTAACTGGTTCCATTTTTGATGAAAGGATATATATCATCAAAGGTTAACTCTGTTTTTCCCCTTGGCAGATGCTGTCTGACCTGCTGAGTATTTCCAGAATTTTCTGTTTTTATTTTACATTCTCTGTACCTGCAATATTTTGCTTTGAGTTTTTTTTAATGTTTAATATGGAGTGTGGAATGCACAGACTCTGATACAATCCATTACTTCAGGTGATATTCTATACACAGTAATTCTTAGTGAGAGTTTAGAATTTCATCATGAGTGTGTTATCGATTTTTCTTATGCTCTTCTATTATGTTTTTGTTGTTGCCTTTCTTGTAGACTTCCATAATTAGATTTTGTCAGGCAGCTTTGCATCAGTTATAGCTTTTATGGAAATATCTCTTTTATTTGCTTATAATACACATGTTCTTCCTCCTCTGTAATACTAAAGGAGAAAATATATAAATTAGGAACATAATGCCCAGGTCATTTCTGCAATACCCAATATTTTATTACTTCAAATATGTATCACATACAAAAATTGATTTTCTGTATTTTCAGTACCTTCTTTGAAAAAATTGACTGCCTGTGTCTCTTAACATTTTTCATTCCAAGTCCCAATAACAAAGAGAATCTTCTTTGATATCCGTGTTAGTGGAAACAATGTTGATGTAAGAATTATCTTCACTCTAAAAACCAAGCCAAGTTGGTTCTGTGGTAGCCTGAAGTATTGCTGTTAAAGTCTGGTGGTGTCAGGTGTGCCCAACTATAGGTGGATGTATTTCTTCTGGAATTTGTCAGACGCACATCAAATGACATCATTCTCCATGCAACCAATGGGAAAGATGCAGGTTGAATGAAATCCCTTTCTATGTTCATGATTCAGAAATCTGGTCAGATGCACGTGAGTGAATCCTGACCCGAAGCATCCCATCCCATCCCATATTGGAGTGGTGTGATTCAACCCAGAAATGGTGGGATTGTACTCCAGGAAAAAAAACTTAATTTTTAGATGTGTGGCATGTCTGATTTTCCAGGCTATTATATCTGAATAATTGATCTCCTTGGCAGTTGCAAACATGTTGCAAACTTATTTACTAATAATTTCATTGCTGTGAACTTGTGCTGGGCTATGAACAATGACTGTGTAAACATTTGAAGCACTTCTGCCTCCAATATAAACAAAGATGTTCATCTATTAAGCATGAGAGGGATTATGCTTTTATTGGAGCAGTCAAATTAATTACATTAGAAAAGTCATGTTTTTGTTATTAATATCATATAATATGGTTCCAACTCCTGCCAAAATATACCTCCGTTGAACTATCTATAAGGAGCACAGAGTCAGCCCAATATCCATGGACAATCCAGTGATTCTGTTATGGATGATGCTGGAAATTCCTGCTGTCAAGGTTGATAGGATTAGTTGTCCTTTTGCAGTTGTTTTGTGCATTCTTCCTTCCCTTGAACAAATGTCAGTTCATGTTTCACTCTGATAACTGTGATAGTTGTTGGTAGTGCTTTAAACTGAGCTGCTTTCTTCTCAGTGAAATAGATTTGAAAAGTGGTGCTGTAAATGTCATAGTATATGAAAAAGCCATAATAATACTTCAACTGCTGGTTTCATTACCAGACCCTGTATACTTTTGATGATTGCATTTTATCTTGCAATAGTGCATGGAAAATATTGAAGGAATAGAAAATAAAATTCAATTGAAAATGAGGTGCCCATTTGATTGGACATCTTCCACTTGATTTCTAGTAGGCATAGATACATGTAATTTGTTAAACATAGGCACACTGAGTGATGCAGCAAGCAGAGCTGCTGACTCGCAGCTCCAGGGACTTTAGTTCAGTCCTGACCTGACCTCCGGTGTTGGCTGTATGGACTTCCCCGTTCACCCTGTGACCATGTGGGTTTCCTCCATGGAGCAGCACACAAAACGCTGGAGGAATTCAGTGGGTCAGGCAGCATCCATGGGGGGGAAATGGACAGTCGACATTTCGGGTTGAGATGCTTCATCAGGAATGGAAGAAGAGAGGAGAAGCCAGTATAAAAGGGTAGGGAGAGGGGGCGGAGAAAGAGCTGGTGGGTGATAGGTGGATCCAGGTGAGAGGGGGAAGATGGGGGAGGCGGAGAGTGGGATTGATGTAAGAAGCTGGGAGGTGATAGGTGGAAGTGACAAAGGGCTGAAGAAGATGGAATCTGATAGGAGAGGACAGTGGAGCATGGGATAAAGGGAAGGGGATGAGGAGGGGAACTGGAGGGAGGAATGTGTGGGTGATGGGCACATTGAGAGGGTGGGGGAGGAGAAAGAGAAGGGGTAATGGGGCTGTGGAATGAGGGAAAACAAAGGAGGGACACAGGAGAGTGGTTACCGGAAGTTAGAGAAATCAATGTTCATGCCATCAGGTTGGAGACTACCAAGGCGGAATGTGAGATGCTGTTCCTCTAATCCGCTTCTCGCCTCAACTTGGTAGAAGAGGAGGCCGTGGACAGACATGTTGGTGTGGGAATGGGAGGTGGAATTAAAATAACTGGCCACTGGGCGATCCTGGCTGTTGGGGCAGATGGAGCGAAGGTGCTCGACAGAGTGATTCCCCAATCTGTGATGGGTCTCACCAACGTAGAGGAGACTGAACTGGGAACACAGGATTCAGTAAATGACACTGATGGATTCGCATGTGAAGCGCTGCCTCACCTGGAAGGACTGTTTGGGGCCCTGAATGGTGGTGAGGGAGGGGGTGTAGGGGCAGGTGTAACACAGCGCGGTTGCAGGGATAAGTGCCTGGAGGGGGATCGGTGGGGAGGGACAAGTGGACAAGGTAGTCACGGAGAGAGCAATCCCTGTGGAAAGCAGGGAGGGGGGAAAGATATGCCTGGTGGTGGGATCCTGTGCAGGTGTCATTTATTTCAATCTCCAGTTCCCCTCCTCATCAACTTTCCTTTATTCCATGGTCCACTGTCATCTCCTATAAGATTCCATCTTCTTACGCCCTTTGTCACTTCCACCTATCACTTCCCAGCTTTCTACTTCATTCCCACTCTCCCCCTCTCACCTGGATCCACCTATCACCTGCCAGCTCTTTCTCCACCCCCTTCCCCTACCTTTTTATACTGGCTTCTCTCCTCTTTCTTTCCAGTCCTGATGAAGGTTCTCGACCCAAAGGGTCTTGTCCCTCCAGAGATGCTGCCTGACCTGCTGAGTTCCTCCAACATTGCTCCAGATTTCCAGCATCTACAGTCTTTCTTTTATTTCCTCCGGGGACTCTGGTTTCCTCCCACATCCCAAAGACGTGTGTTGATAGGTTAATTTTGGCCTTCAAATTGCCCCAAGTGTGTTGGTAAGTGTTGGAATTTGGGGGGAGGGGGGGTGGGGTGGGTTGGGTTGGGAAAGAGGAGGAATAAAATGCGATTAGTGTAAATGGGTGTTTGATGGTTGGGGCAGACTCAGTGGGCTGAAGGGCCTGTTTCTGTGCTGTATGATTCTATGATTCTACAATAATACAATGGTTCATTAGAGGTGAATAATAAATTAGGCAGTAATGTCCATATCTTGTAAGTGAACAAAAAAATATTGTTACAGAGAGGGCATTGGAATTTTAGGTCTAAAGATGGCAAGAGCAGGTTTTGACTACAAGAAGGTTGTGTTGTAAGACGAGAGGCAGGCATGTTTGAGGAGGTGGAACCAAGTCACTTTGGTGATGATTTGGATGACTCACCATGCCAAGCTCTGCATAGCTTAGCTTTGCCTGAGAAAGTCTCTGGGTTAGGGGATTGTATCAGAAGAGGAAAACCTATTGTGAGAAGTAAAAGGGGTGATTTTTCCAGGGCCCCTTACATATTAAGGAACCTTGATAACTTGGGGTCAAGCTGCAATGCAGATTTAGTTTAGTGGTTGATGCTACAATGGTAAAGAAGTTGAAACACTTGTTAGGAACAATCCCGCTGAGGATCTTATTGCCACTTTAGCTACTGTTTGCAGTCAAAGGCTACAAATTATTTTGGTGGATAACACCTGGGTGATCTTCTGAGTAGGAGAGTCTTTCTTTAGCACTACTTAAATTCATGCTTAGTTTTCAATATTCACTTCTCGTTGGAGGTTTAAAGAGGAATTTTCAAACACATCAAGATCTTTCTGGGAGAGTTCCCACTGCCTAATTTTCTCCATGGATGTCCAGTCCCTACACACTTCTATGCCCCATCAAGAAGGCCTTAGGGTTCTCCATTTCTTTCCAGAACATGGATCCAATACCTCTGCCTGGCAGAACTTGTGCTTACCCTGAACAGCTTCTCTTCTGGTTCCTTCCACAGAAAAAAAGCAATCCAGGTGAAGGGTCCTGACCTGAAACATCCATTTTCCTTCACAGGAAATGAAGTCATTTCCCAACCATCCATTTCCCTTCACAGATGCTGCCTGACCCACTGAGTTCCCCGTGCTCTTTGTGTGTTGTTCCAGATTCCAGCATCTGCAGTCTCGTGTCTACGTTTATTCCTTCTCTCTGCTTTCTGTTTATCAACCAATTTTCAGTCTACGCCAATGCACAAGTCCAATACCACATGCCTTAATTTTACACACTGACCTTTTATGTGAGGCCTTATCAAACTTTTCCTGAAACTCCATGTACATTCCATCCACTGACTCTCCCTTGTCTATACTACAAGTTACCACTTCCAAAAAACTCTAGCAGGCTTGTCAAGTATAGTTTCCCTTTCAGAATCAATGGGATTAGTAAAGTCAACATGGATTTTTACTAAGTGTCCTGTTATCTCATCCTTTATAATAGCCACTACTATTTTTCCTACTACTGATGTTAGGCTAACTGCTGTATAGTTTCCTGTTTTCTCCCTTCCTCCTTTTTTTAAATGGTGGGATGACATTTGTCACTCTCCAATATATAGGTACTATTCCATAACCTACAGAATTCTAGAAAATGCTGACCCAAGACTTCCATTATTTTCTCCTTTAGTACTCTGGAATCCAACTTATCAGGCGCTGGGGATCTATCAGCTTTCAGTACCATTAATTTCTCCAGATATGAGAGATGGTGGCTGTTGGTCTGATCAAGTCAGTTACTAAGAAAGAAAATTCTACCAAAGCCACCAAGGCTGCCAACAAACCATTAAACAAGAAGTGAGTATCATCACTGGCCATCAAGATTCAGCAAACCTGAGACTGACACCAAAAACATCCGGTGTTTTTGAAATATATTTACAATCCTTATTCATTGTAATTCAATCATTGAAATTTGCAATATTTTAAAATGATTGACAAGACTTAAATGACATAACATTTTCTTATTAATACTAATTTCCTGTAGTTCCTCATCTTCTTTAGATACTTGGTTCCCTAACTGTTTTAGAAGGCTAATTGTATCCTCTTCTGTGAATAAGTTGATTGAATTATTGAACATACTCAAGCCCAAGATAGACTTTTCATCCATAAGGCAGTCAAGTGTTGTGGAGACCAGGCAGAAACCAAGGAGAGGCCAAGGTCAGATCAGCCATGATGTTATTGAATAGCTGAGCAAGCTTGAGTTGCTGTATAGCCTTCTCCTGCTTCTGTTTGTTGCGTTCTCATGAAAGCCTAACCCCAGAGGTTTTTCTTGTTGTCAGTGTAACAGTGACATAACGCCACCCTGCCAATTTGAACACATCATTACCCAAGCCAACTTTCCTAAATTGGGATTCCTCACAGCTTTGTAGACTCCCACACCAATGAGGCAATGAGGATTAAAGCTGCAAAGGTTAGTGGTTAGACCTTGTATGGAGAGACAGAAGCCCTCTCTCTCATTCTGATAGCAAGAAGGGTTTAGCATTGCTGTAAGGGCCACCATCTCCTTTTGCCCGGCAATCCTGCAGAGGTAGACAAAGATTCCTGCGTCCTGCATCCTGTCCACATTTGGTCCATGGACTGGGAAGCAAAAAGGATTGCACTCCCCTTTATGGGTACAGTGATTGGTGGATAATTATACGCAGATTGGGAATAGAATGGTGCTTTTCTCCATTTAATTTGCCCATTGCTTCTGCTGCTATCTTACTCAGTTTCAGATGGGGTAGTGAAAAAAAATTCAATACCCAGTAATTGAGATAGCACAGTCACAAACTTGTGATTAATTATTACATCCATCTTTCACTATTCTGTGTTATGTCATTAAGCCTTGTCAATCATTTTAAAATATGCCAGTTTCAGTGATTGAATTACAATGAATGGGGATTGCAAATACATTCAAAAACACTGGATTGATTTATAAGTGTCCAAGGGGAATGCCAGAAACAGCAACAGGCTTTCTCAAAGGTGAGCTGCAAACATTCCAGCTCAAGAAGTGCCCTAGAACCAGCTGCAATAGTCTTGGTTCAGCTTCAACTCTGGCAACTCAGTGAAAATGTGTCAGGCACATCCTGTCAATAAAAAAGCAGTGCAAGTCCATTCCCATCAGTCCATTTTTAGATCATCAGCAAGGTGATAGAAATAGATATTGATGGTGTTATGAAGTGGCATTTACTCACCTAAAATCTGCTCACTGGTGCCCGATTTGAGCTCCACAGCAATCACTTGGGAGTCAGACTTAGACAAAAGAGTTCATTTCCACAGCTGAGATGATACAATTGCATTTGACACCAGAGCAAGTAAAATTGAAGCTAATGGCAATCAGGGTAGAGATTGTTGCAAACTACGAACTGAATGGACCAGCTATTAAAGGAAGGTGAAAGGTCTTCACTCAAAACTTTGACTGTCCATTTTCCTCCACAGATTCTGTCTGACCTGCTGAGTTCCTCCAGCATTTTGTTTGTTGCTCCACCTACTGAGTTCTATGACTAAGAACAGGTCAAGTTGTAGTATCCTGTCGTGTGATCTAACTTTCCAAAGCGCTTCCACTTTTTGTACACTCAAACTAGAAGTGTGATGGAATTCTCCACAAGCACCTAGATTAATGTGGGATCTAATAATACTCAAGAAGCTCAACGTCTTTGGGAAAATACAACCTGATTCATTGGCTCCCCATCCTTCTACAGCTTGTCCTAAATCTTCCTCCCAACCTTTAATGCCTAGGATAACCATAGCAATATTAAGTTGCACATTATATGACAAGAGATTTTGCAAATTTAGTCACAAAGGGAAGCATATATAAGGTTGAGGAAGCTGAAATCGGACAGGGCCTTTGAGGAAGATAAAGGAAGCAGGAGAGAACTTAAACAGGGAATCGGGAGGGGTAAAGGGGGCCATGAAATGTCCATGGTGAATAGGATTAAAGAGAATCTCAAGGAATTTTATACATACATTAAAAACAAGAGGGTAACTAGGGAGAGGGTAGGACCACTCAAGGATAAAGGAGGGAATTTATGCCTGGAGCCAGAGGAAGTGGGCAAGATACTAAATGAGTACTTCGCCTTAGTATTCGCCAAGGAGAAGGACATGGAGGATAGTGAGATCAGGGAGGGATATGCTAATACTCTAGGGCATGTTGATATCATGAAGGAGGAGTTGTTCAGTCTCTTGAAGAACATTAAGGTGATAAGTCCCCAGGGCCAAATTGGATCTATCCCAGGTTATTGAAAGAGGCAAGAGAGGAGATTGCTGAGGTCTTGACAAAGATCTTTGTATCTTTTTGAGCTACAGGCAAAATCCCAGAGGACTGGAGAATAGCCAATATTTTTCCTTTGTTTAAGAAGGGCAGTAGGACATCATAGGCCACTGAGCCTTACCTCAGTAGTAGGAAAATAATTGGAGAAGATTCTTAGGGATAGGATCTAATCACATCTGGAAAAGCATGGACTTATTAGGGATAATCAACATGGCTTTGTGTGGGCAAGGTCATGTCTTACAAACTTGATTGAATTTTTTGAGGAGGTGACAAGGTTGACTGACAAGTGTAGGGTAGTGGATGTTGTCTACATAGACTTTAGTAAGGCTTTCAACAAAGTCCCTTATGGTTGGCTGATCCAAAAGTTTAAGGTACATGCAAATCCATGGAAACTTGGTAGATTGGATTCAAAATTAGCTTGGCCTTAGAAGAGAGGGTAGCGGTGGAGGGGTGTTATTCTGACTGGAGATCTGTGACCAGAGATGTTCCACAAGGATCAGTGCTAGGACCTCTTGTTCGTGATTATACGTAAATGATTTGGGCAAAAATGTAGGTGGTCTGATCAGTAAGTTTACAGACAATACAAACATTGGCAGAGTTGTGGATGGTGAGGAAAGTTGTCAAGGCCAATTGGAAATGTAGGCGGAGAAATGGCAGATGGAGTTTAATCCGGACAAGTGTGTGGTGTCGTATTTTGACAGGGCAAATGTAAGATGAAAGTATATGGTAAATGGCAGGACCCTTAGGAGCATTGAGGTACAGAGGGATCTTGGGGTGCAAGTCCATAGCTCCCTGAAAGTGGCAACACAAGTAGCTAGGGTGGTAAAAGCATATGGCATGCTTGCCCTCATCTTCGAGGTATTGAGTATAAAAGTCAGGAAGTCAGGTTGCAGCCGTATAAGTCTTTGTTTAGGTCACATTTGGAGTTTTGTGGCAGTTCTGGTTGCCACATCACAAGGAGGATGTGGAGGCTTTGGAGGGGGGCACAGAAGAGGTTCAGCAGCATGTTGCATGGACGGTAGTGCAGTGGCTAGCGCAGCGCTATTACAGCGCCAGCGACCCGGGTTCAATTCCAGCTGCTGTCTGTAAGGTGTTTGTACGTTCTCCCCGTGTTTGCGTGGGTTTCCTCCAAGTGCTCTGGTTTCCTCCCACATTCCAAAGACATACAGGTTAGGAAGTTGTGGGCATGCTATGTTGGCACCGGAAGCATGGTGACACTTGCAGCCTGCCACCAGAACACGCTACACAAAAGATGCATTTCACTGCGTGTTTCAATGTACATGTGACTAATAAAGATATCTTATAAGGAGAGGTTTTCTCTGGAGTGTTAAGGCTAAGGGACAACCTAATAGAGGTATATAAAATTATGAGAAGCATAGGCAGGGGAGATAGTCGTAAGGTGGAATGTCAAATACCAGAGAGCAAGGTTTTAAGGTGAAAGGAAGAAGGTTTACATAGCAGGTTTTTTTTAAACACACAGTGAGTGATAGGTGCCCGAAACACACTGCTGGGGTAAGATAAGATATCTTTATTAGTCACACATACATGGAAACACACAGTGAAATGCATCTTGTTGCGTAGAGTGTTCTGGGGGCAGCCCACAAATGTCGCCACGCTTCCGGCAGCAACATATGCAGATATGATAGCAATTTTTAAGAGTCATTTAGACACATGAACCAGCATGGAATTGAGGGATATAGATCATGTGCAGGCAAATGTACAATTTAATTTGGTATCCTAGTCAGCACAAACATTGGAGGCCAAAGGACCTGTTCCTGTGCTATACTCTTCTATATTCTATGATCCTGATCTGGAAATGTATTGTAGTTTCTTCATGGTGATGGACCAAAATCTTGGAATACCCCACTTAACAGTACATCAAGACATGAACTCCACAGTTCAGAAAGGCAGCTCCCTGGCTTTTCAAGGGCAATTATTAGCAAAAAGCAATAAATGTTGACCTTGCCAGCAACACGCATGGCCCACAAAATACAGTATTTTTTTATATAGGGAAGAGTTTTGGATTTGTGCCCAAGTTAGAAAGAGGTGAAAATCATTTCTGAAAATATGTCTATGAAACATGGTAATTGTTTTAAATGCAACTTTTCATTTCCTCCAATACTATAACAATTAATAAGCTATTTATGTTCTTATGTGCTCGAAAATGCAAGACCAACCAAGGGTTTATGATTTCCAAGCAGAATATAACAACTCTCAATCATCAGCACCAGTCTCAGAAGATTCAAATAGTCGGCCACCTGATATTTAATCGAATCCACTGAATATATTTATTCTCAAGGTCTTAAGGTGATGTTTATTTATTTTTCACCAACATTAAGCATTTAATAGTCAAGGTCACAGGGTATTTTCTATTGTTCCTGACTGACAGCCTTTTATTGGCCATTACCACCCTGACAGTTTGAAAGGATAGCTTTTGAAGGATCTACGACCACACTTTGATTCAAATTGGCAGATGTCCAATGCAATCTATTTTGACTCTACTTTTATTTACTCAGCTCATAATAACTTGCCCGAAGCTTGCAACCGAGGAATAACGTTCATCATGCTATTGAGAATGCTACGTTATCTGAAGAATTTTCTTTTTCTGACATCTCATTAATATTGTCATGTTGAATATATGGGTCAAAACAGTGACTTGATGAAAACCATGTGTCCCCTAATTTGATAAGGCAAGTTTCTTATTGTTAGTTACTCAAGTAAAACAACAAAACCACATAATCCAAAATTCATATTGAAAACAAGTTGGTAAAAATATCTTGGAGTGACAGTCACAGACGAGAAATTGGGTAGAATTGCACTGCTTTTTTTTCCAGTGCTATGTGACAAAATCAATGTTATCCAACGTAAGTCACATTAGCACTTCTGGTCCCGATCCACATTAGCATTACCACTAGATGCACACCTAATGCTGTCATTCATCATGCAGTGCACACATTCCAGTTCCTTGTAATATGAATCAGAGTTCCCAGATCAAGATACAAAATTGGATTGACGGTGGTGGTAGAGGGTTGTTTTTTCAGACTGGAGAGCTGTGACCAGCAGTGTGCTGAGGCAATGGTGCTGGGTTCACTGTTGTACATCATTTATATTAACGATTTGGATGAGAATGTAGGTGGCATGGTTAGTAATTATGCAGATTACACCATAATTGGTGATATAGAGGACAGTGAAGAAGGTTATCCAAGGTTACAACAGGGTGTTGATCAACTGGGCCAGTGGGCCGAGAAATGACAGATGGAATTTAATTCAGATGTGCAAGGTATTGCATTTTAGTAGGACTAACCAGGGCAAGACTTACACAGTAAATGATAGTGTGCTGGGAGTGTTGTAGAACAGAGAGGCCTAGGGTTACAGGTGCATAGTTCCTTGAAAATGGCAACACAAGTAGAAAAGGTGGTGAAGAAAGCATTTGGCACACTTGCCTTCATCAGTCAGGATATTGAGTACAGGAGTTGGGACATCATGTTACAGCTGTACAAGATGTTTGTAAGGCAACATTTGAAGTATTGTGTACAGTTCTGGTCACTCTGCTAGAGGTAGCATGTCATTAAACTGGAAAGGGTGCCTTAAATATTTAGGAAGATGTTACCAGGACTGGAGAGTTTGAGTTATAAGGAGAGGCTAGATAGGCTGGGACTTTTTCACCCTGGAGCATAGGAGGCTGAGGGGTGACCTTAGAGGTTTATAAAAATCACGAGGGGCATAGATAAGGTGAATAGCCACAGTCTTTTCCTTATGGTAGGGGACTCCAAAACTAGAGGGAATAGGGTCAAAATGAGAGGGGAAAGATTTAAAAGGGACCTGAGGGGCAACTTTTTCCACACAGAGAGTGGTGCATAAATGGAAGGAGCTGCCAGAGGAAGTGGTACAGACAGGTGCAATTACAATGTTTAGAATACATTTGGACAGGTACATGGATAGGAAAGGCTTAGAGGGATATGGGCCAAATGCTGGTAAATGGGACTAGCTCAGTCAGGCAACATGGTCAGCAAGGATGAGTTGGGTGGAAGGGCCTGTTTCCATGCTGAATAGCTCTATGACTCTAAGAAGATGACTATTGTTACACAAAACTCAAGCACAATGTGCTGCATTCTTCATTTAGATGCCTTTTCTACTGACATTGGGACACTTCACAAGGCAGCTCCAGAAATGACTGGAAAGTGCCTGGTATGTGCTCAAACCAACGACTACTTTTTAGGGAAAATAATGTATGTTTTTCTTTGTGGTCATCAGGTAGATAGCACTGGCATTGGGTTAGGTGTAGATGACAACTCTGGAAGGGCCGAGCAGTGTACAATTGCAAAGTCCTTCTCCTCCACATCTCCCTCACCCACATTCCACAAAGGCAGCCTGTCTGCTCCTTGTGACTGGCTGCAGTGTGCATCATCCGTTTATGGGCTGTCAATCCTTTCAGACTGCTACACAGAAAGTAGTTGTTACATTACAATGGTACTGTTTCTGTCCAGACCCATGGTGATCACAATACAACTGTTAACACTATTGCACCCTTTTCACCAATTTCTTAGTCTTTCTGATATTGTGCTGATGCTACACACTATGATTTTAGCACAGGAGAAAAGGTGAAATCACTTTCTAGCCATACACTTAAATATTTGATCTGCCCGTAACATTTGATGTTCCAAACTTGTAAATAAGTAGATCTAACCATTTTATTAAAAAGCAACTAACATTCATATCTTTCTCTCCTCAGCACCCTTTCCCTTCTTCATTCCCAAAGGGCAGTGAGCAGGCAAATGGGTTCTTTTTAAGTCAACTGTTAGAAGAGGTGCAAGTGTTGAAGCATTATACTTTTGTACAGTCACCATAACAGATGAGTAACTTAGAAAGTTTATGTGGTGGATAACTAAGCTGTACATTATAGGAAATCCTTGGATTTAACTCCCTCTCCTGCGTCAAACTACATGATTTCAGACACAGTGTTAACATGGATGTTGTAACTGGCTTCAGCATCACTTGATTATGGAAGAAAATAAAGGTTTATTCCTGATAAATGCGTAATGATTCCTGGAAAAATACAATTCATTTCAGTAACAATCATTGACATTTTCCACTTTGTAAGCATTTGACACACATGCTTACAACATGAAAAACGGAAAATTCTCTGATCAGCAGAGAGCTGGCTCGATGAGACAACCACTGTGAATGAGCCGATATTAATCCAAGACTATCATAAATGTTAGTGATGGCAGTCCCCACCAACAGACCTTAAGAAAAATGGCATGTTAGGAAAGTAGCAGCCTATAATGTTGCACTACAGTGGCAATGTTACAGCAATATAGTACAGGATCAACCAACCTATATAATAGTGTAATACTCCTGGCCATGCCCGAATAAGTACATCTAGTTAATGAACATACAAATTAGGAGGAGTAGACCACTCAACCCATTGAGCCTGCTCCACCATTTAATAGTATTATGGCCAATCTGACAGTAACCTCAACTCCACATTCACGACTATCTAAAATCAAAGATCCCCACCATCCAGCCCATGTCATCTTCTCGCAGCTACCATTGGGCAGGGGGTACCGAAGCCTGAGGTCCCACACCACCAGGTTCAAGAACAGCTACTTCCCTTCAATCATTCAGTTCTTGAACCAACCTGCACAACCCTAATCACTAGCTCAGTACAGCAGCACTATGACCACTTTGCACTTCTATGGACTTTTCTTTTGTTCTAATTGTGTTCTTCCTCATAAAAATTCTGTATAATTTAGGTTTAACTTATGTTTTTCTTGTGAATGTTGCAGATCTGTTGCTATGTGCCTGTGATATTGCTGCGAGTAAGTTTTTCATTGTGCCTGTGCGTACATGTACTTTTGCATATGACAATAAACTTGACTTTGACTTTACTCACACTAACCAATCACCTGCCTACTTAGAAAGAACCTATCTGCTTCTGCCTTAAAACTATCCAAGGACACTGCCACTGCCCTTTGAAGAAGAGATCTCTTGCAGCTGGTGAGTATGGAGGGACTGACTTCAGCCATGGCAACAAAACGATCTCTGTCATTCAATGAACCATTGTTGAAATTTACTTCAGGAGGAAATCTGAGAAACAAATAGTGGCAGAGCAATTTAAATGGGTGTTGCTGAAATTTTGAATGTTGTCTCACTGTACTCCGAGCCTGGAAGCATGTGAAAAAGAAAGCCTTTGCCATCGTCTTTCAGACCATTTTTGCCATATGATCTCTACCCAATCACAGACCTCACCTTTTGTTTGCTCCACCCTTTCCCTCTTTTTCTGCAAATTAATCCTTCATTTAACCTTTTACTTTTCCCATTTCTGATACAAGGTAATTGAACTAAATCATTAACTTCCTTTCTCTCTCCACAGATGCTGCCTGATCGCAAGTATTTCTAGCAGTTTTGGTTTTATTTGAGATAAAATTTATATGCCTAGCAATTGGATTAAAAAAGGGTACAGCAGAATATAGATCAGTTGGAAATTTGGACAGAGAAGTGGCAGATGGAGTTTAATCCGGACAAGTGTGACGTGATGCATTTTGGGAGGTCAATTGCAAGAGGAGAGTATGCAGTAAATGGCAGGACACTTAGAAGCACTGATATACAGAAGGATCTTAAGGGCAAGTCCATATCTCCATGAAAGTAGCAACACGAGTGGATAGGGTGGTAACGAAGGCATACAGCATGTTTGCCTTCGTTGCTCAGGGCATTGAGTATAAAAGTTGGCAAGTCATGTTGCAGCTGTATAAAACTGGTCAGGTCACATTTGGAGTATTTTGTGCACCTATAAGGACAGGTTGGACAAACTTGGATTGTTTTCTCTGGAGCAGAGGCTGAGGGGCAACCTGATAAAAGTGTATAAAATTATGAGAGGCACAGGAAGGGTAGGTAGTCAGAGTCTTTTTCCCCAGGGTGAAAATGTCAAATACCATAGGTTAAGATGAGAGGGGGAAAGTTTAAAAGGAGGTATGCGAGGCAAGTTTTGTTCACACAGAGAGTGGTTGGTGCCTGGAACGTGCTGTCAGGGGAAGTGGTAGAAGCAGATATGATAGCAACATTTAAGAGGCATTTAGACAGACATATGAACAAGCATGGATTAAAGGGATACAGACCATGTGCGGCCGGATGGAATTAGTTAGATTGGCATCATGGTTGGTGTAGACGTGGCGGACCAAAGGGCCTGTTCCTGCGCTGTACTGTTCTACGTTCAATGGAAAGATCAGTTTAACCAGTGGCAGTGTGAACTCAGTCAGTAGCTGCAATTTGTAAATGCACCAGTTGCCTTGTGACACTTTTAAATAGGCGGACACCACAACAGCAAGGTTGTCAGAAATTTGCAATTTAGTTTTTGGTGACATCTGACCAAAGCAAAAAGTAGTGCCCATTTAGTGCACCAAAAATGGGTAAAATCCAATTTCTCTGCAATTTTTTTTCTCAGGAGGGTTGCCATGATAGAGATGGTATATTATGTTCAGCATTATAAGGTCGTTTTACTCTACATCTGAACAGCACCTCATAGTAAGCTTAGTGGAATTTTGAAAAGTGAATGAATAGCACTCTGCTTCAACCACACCATGAATGTTTAGGTTTAAGCAAGGCACTATCTTTTTGTCACATCAACATATTTGCCCTGATCTTGAAATGTGGCAATGAACCCCAAACATGCTTGTAACACACAAAAGAACCTTGCTATATTTTTAGAATTTAACAGTAGACATTTCTTCAGAATCAACAACTGTAGCCACTCCTGTAATTGGATATCACATCCCATGGACATTACCATAGTTTAACCTATCCAATATCTAATTAAACATACTGAGACCTAAAGATGGAAAGATTAAATGCTTGAACTAAACCTCCAAGCCAGCTAGCTGCAGTCCCTTCAATTTCACATGCACTCACTCCTCTATCATTCTATTCTAGGCTTTACCAAATGTTCCCTTGGGCAGGTTATAAACAGCTGGCAGTCAGAGAGCATCAGGATCCAAGCCTTTATTCAGTTTGAAGTGGAAGATGCATTACATTGTCTTCTTTCCACTCCGGTATGTTGGTAGCACCTCCTAGCTATTGCTCTCCAGGACCTTTACCATCCTGGACCCTACTGTAAGACCCTATCGAGGTTCTCAAACTGCAAGAGACAAGCACAGATACAAGCCTTACAGATCAATATTTCCAGGTCTGAATTTAAGCTGTTCTCAACTAATTATCATTACACCTTTCCCCCTTGTGTGCTTATTAAACCCAACTCTTTCCTCTTAAACCCAGCTTTGCTTTGCAGTCTGGCACCCATTGCAGCACACCAGTCTGGCGAAATTAAACCTACAGCAATGAATCTTGACTCACTCATTTCACTGTCCCATCTATTAGAGCTGTACATGAATGGAGCCAGTACATTTTTGCTTTGGTAGTATCACCCTATCTTTCTTTACTGTATGTGGAGCATAGAATATGCCATGGACCTCCATCTACTTCTGACTTGGACTTAGAATGCCTCAAATTAAAGTGCTGTCAAAAGACTTAAAGTACTGTTAGAACCAATAATGTTAGGTAGTGTGGTGCACAATAGTTAAATTACTATTCCTGTAACCCAGAAGTCTGGACTAACACTCCAGCGATGTTTGTTCAAACTCCACCATGGATGCTTTGGGATTTAAATGTGGTAATTAACCTGGGATTTAAATAAAAGATACAAAACTACCAATGGTCTTTAAAAACTCATCTGGCTCACTAACGTCATCCAGAGTAGGAAATCTACCATCCTTGCATGGTCTGACTACAGATCCAGAGCAAAGAAGTTGACTCTTAGCTGCCTTCTGAAATGGCTAACAAGCCACACAGTTGTATCATAACCACTCTGTTAACGCTTTAAAATGTAACTGGTCCCTTTTGTTAGTTTACATAGATGACAGTTAAGGAAAAAACATGGAGTGGGCAGGCAGGATTGATGGAGCTAAAAAGCTAAAGGCTAGAAGATAATATAAAAGCAAATAGGAATATCAACAGGAAAAGAATAATTGGAAAAAAACAGGATTGTTTGAAAAAGAAAAAAAAGTGATTCTATTTATTGTGCGTAAAGGTATGGGGCAGCTGCTAAATAATTAATTCACATAAGTTATTGCAGAAGTAAAATTAAAAGCATCCTGGAGGAGGATGTGCAACAATTATTAGAGATAATCAGAAAAGAACTTGTTTTGAAAGTAACTTTCCAGAATCTAAAGTAGATAAGATATTTGTTCTTGGCAGCATTTACTCCAACTTGTCAAATAAAGAACAAATAATTAGTACTGACCATAACTTTTCATTCTGCCTTGCATAAGAAAAAAGTCTGGGATGATGCGAGCCAGTGCAAAATATTGAACGAGAAAGTAATTGATGGTCTCTCACACGACCATCAACTCGCCTTTGGTTCTTTTGTCACTTACCTACACTAAGAGGTAATTAACAGTAGCCATTTAACCTACCAGCATCTCTTTTGGATGCAAGATAAAACTGGAGCACCAGGAGGAAACCCATATGGTCACAGCAAGAATATACAAACTCCATGCAGACAGTACCCAAGGTCTGGATGGAACCCGGGTCCCTGGAGCTATAAGGCAGCAGCATTAATTGCTGGACCACTCTGGTGCCCTGTAAACTTTATAAATTACAGTGATACTCTTCACCAATTAAGAACATTATGTCTTGACCTTAACAGAGATAGAAATGCCTGGAACATAGAGTATTAACCAAAGAACATTCATCTCCATGGCAACATTTGCTGAATACTAACAGGCAAGACAGATTCTTTAATTTATAAATAGTATATTTCTTTGTCTTACAAAAAATATACTTCCTCTTGGAAACAACTTGAAATAAATTCTGATGGTGCGTGAGATCATGTGCCACTGGCCTGAGAAAGGCTGTCTCCTGAATATCTGAATTATTGGGCAAATACCCTCCACAGTCAAATAAAGGGAAAGGTCACAAGAATAAATTTTCCACACCAAGTATCTTCACAATACAAATTTGTCAGGAAATGAAGACCATCACCAAAGCGTAAAAACACAATTATTATTGCTACACTTTAATGAAGTGGGAAGTGTGAAAATGAAAGAAAAACAAAAGAAAGGAAAAATACCAAGACTAACAATGCACAAGGCTATTCTGTTTCAAATTTTATGTGAATTTCATAGCATGATGATTTAGTTGAGGTTGCATAAGGATAATTGATTTTACTATAATAACTTGCATCTACATAACAAAAAACATAGCCTATGTATTACAAATGTCACATTGTGTGTATCAAATACAAAGAGAAGTTAAAAGGATAACAAATGCTGAAAAATGTGGTGGTGTCCGGTAATGTACATGATTCTCATGTGCAGCAGTGCTAACCATATCGTTGAATGCCTGCACACAGCACCTTAAAGGGAAGGTTCATTACAGCTGCAGTAGTGCTGTGTGTCTTGGAGCTTGCACAAACTGTTTCTTGAATCCCCATGTTGGGAGGAGGTGCAGTACGCAGTGGACTACCACAAATCACAGTGCCCACTCTGTTGAATACTGCAGGCTTTTCCAGAGTGGTCCAGGCAGTGCAGGTGTTGCCTTGACATGCAGTTGTATGCTCCATCACATTCTACGTTACAGTGTGATGTCTGTTGAACAGATACACTCCATTTGTCTGTTGGCGACACACCAGAGCCATCAGCTATCCCATAGAGGGCTATTGTCACTCATTGGTTTGGTGTGCTGACACAGATATTATTGTTGTAGCAGATTGATGCAGAATCAAAAGATGATTGCTGCCAGAATACTGGGCACTGGTGAAGCAGGTTGAAGCAGTGGAGTTCCCCCTTGGTTGTAATACATCTTCAAGCATGTGTGCTAAAATTGTGATCTATTGGACGGCGGTGTCATATGCAGTGCCTGCTTTTCAAACAGTTTCACAGATATATAGGGTTTGTACCAATAGCTTAGAGACTCAATGTGTGGATAGTTAATATGCTGTGTTGCAAACAAAAGTTTATGATCTTAGATATATATTTGGTGTGTCTCAATACATTACAAGTTGGCAACAAGAACATTGATGACTAGCTTGGCAAGTTTTGAGTTGTGAATACTAAAGCTGATTTTTTATGTATTCTTTTGCAAGCACTTGCATAGGATCTTACTTGTCCAAGGCTTTTGGTTAACAGGTGAGAGCCTATAGAACTGCAAACCATGGTGGCAAAGACCACAGTGTTGACTTATCATTGCACTCACCGAGATTAGCAGCATCACTCATCACTATTGTATAGGATTGAGACAACATAGGTGCCCTGGCAAGCTTTATTGGGAGTGTGGGCATGTATGACTAAGCTAAAGCAGCATTCATTGCCTATATTAAATGACTGGACATGTTGTTTAAAGCGAATAGTATCTCAGAGATTTGGGGGTGGGGGGGGGGGTGCGGTGGTGATGTTGTGAAGGCCCAAAATGATGCATTTTGTTAAATTAAAGAAAGCAATATTCCTAATGGAGATAGTGTGAAGCAGTTGAACCATGCAAGGAGAAAGATGTCTTGTTTATAGATGCTGTGCTGAGACTGGAAGATTATGTTAATCCGAAGCTGTCGGAAGTATATAAAAGCTACAAGTTTGGAGGTGAAGATTCCAAAGCAGGGTGAGATAATTAAAGGGGACTTATCCTTGCATTGCAATTTTAGTGCCTTTTGGATTGCACCTTCCACAACTGCTTTGTGTGTGGACTGGCAGACAAACAAAGTCATTCAAAGCTCTTGAACATGCAAAACCCAACATTCAAGGTTCAAACTTTCATGCAAGATTGCTGTTGATGGAAGTGGCATGCAAGAATGTTAGAGGGTTTTTTTTGGAAAACTTTTTTAAAAACAACTTTATTTATACAGCACAGTAACAGGCCCTTCCAGCCCAACGAGCCCATGCCACCCAATTACACCTATGTTAACCTACTAACCAGTATGTCTTTGGAATGTGGGAGGAAATCAGAGCACTCGGAGTAAACCCATGCAGTCACAGGGAGAACATACAAACTCCTTGCAGACAGCGGTGGGAATTGAACCCTGATCACTGGCACTGCAATAGCATTACACTAACCACTATGCTACCGTGTCATCAAATTTTGATCACCAAAAGCAACTGGTGTAGCTGCACTCTGCAGTAAGAGAGCTGGTACAAAGTCCAAACCCATTAACCAAGTCTGAAGTACACTGCTGAGACCATTTCAGCCAATGGTTTTCATTGCACTAGCTATCACTTACAACATTTGTATCAAACCAGAGGCAAAGCTGGTTTGTTGCAAGCCCTGATCGGTTCTATACTCTCTAATGAGTCAAGTTGAGAGGGAACTGGATAAGCTAGAAGGAAATGATAGTCTTATGAAAACTGATCAGAGTGAATGAGGCACTACAATGGTGACTTCTTAAGACAGACAGAATGCTGCAGTTGTGCACAGGTTACAGCTAGATGAAGCTGTGTTTACCAAATGAGGTCATAGATCTCATTACGTCCTTCCCTTCAAAATTAAAATTTCATTGTTTAATCAGAACAACCAATGCAAATACAGCAGGTGCTGAACAAGGACATAATCCTTCATGAGGCTGATACTGTTGTCCAGGAAACTGTCATTCAACTCTTGGGATCCACAACTGTTGTTGTAGTTATTGTACCTGATTGGGAGATTGTGGGCAGTTCAGAGATCTGGGGACCCAGAGAACTGGGGAAATGCTGGTTCCTCCAGTAATTTTGTTTTGCTCCAGATTCCAGCATCTGCAGTCTATTGCATCTCCAAGATGTACATGAAGTTGTATTTGAGGTTTCAGAGGACACAGATCTCAGTTAGAGCAAAGAATGCAATCTGAGTGTTGGTCCTTTAAATAGCACAGGTTCGGGGGAAATGGGTTTAATAGAAGCTTGTTGTTCTGTGAAAGAAGTCTTGTTTCTCTGGGCCAGCAAGCTTAAAAATCCCACTACAGATGAATTTTGCATGTTGTTCGTCTGTTAACATAAATTTTGCAGAATTTTATGTCAGAATCAAGTGCTCAGGAGAATGAAAATCCTACTGAAAAATGAGGAAACAAATTTTCTGAAAGGCTGCCAAGGCACTCAGAAATGTGCACAAAATTGCTGTGCTCCATGTTAACGCAATTTTCAACTGTACAGCACTGTTTTGTTTGGAGTTGTGCAAATACATCTCTGGCCCCAGATCATGCTCTCAGATTCAATATAATGACAACAAATGCTGACACTTACGTCAGCAGAACCACAAAAACAGGGCATTAGCCATGTGGTGAACAAGTTTGTTGTAGATTCACGGTCTTACAGCACAGAAGAAGGTCCTTCAATCCACAAAGTTTGTGCCACCCACCAAGCAGCTATTTACACTGAACCTACAATAATCCCATTTTATTCTTTGCCTTGCTCAGCCTAAAACAAGAGTCCCTGAATTGCTGCTCAGTGCACAGGCATCAAGACACCTGTGGTGGAATTACTCTATGTTCATTTTATGCTGATGAGGAGAAAAATCTTGGAGTGCTACTACTTTGACCATTAAAATTGGCAGCACATGTAGATAAAGTCATAAAGGTAAAATGCTTCCTTGATTTTATATATTAGGATACAGAAAATAAGTATAAAGCGCAAATGTTAAAAGTAAAACTGAAAATCTTGGGACTCCTTAGCAGGTCTGTTAATCTGTGGCAAGGGCAGAGAAGATATTTTAGATGTAATATTTCATTGGAACATGTGATTATTTTAGCCCTAGATGATATGTTGAGAAATCCATCACATGAAGAACATAAAAGCATTGGATTAGCTGCAGTAGAGCCCCAGCTTCGTGGTTGCAACCCACTTTGGGAATGCAAAGATAAAAAAACTGGGGTCACAAAGGTGCTTAGCAGCGCAATATTAATTTTTTTTCAATTGGCAGGGTAACTGATTTACTCCTAGCATTTATCTATTGAACAAAAATTTATATTGGTATATTTATTAACAGTATAATAGACCATAAACAGGCATTGTAGTGCATAATTGCACCACTTTGGGATTGCAAAATATTTCCGGTGTTTAAATGGGGTCATGCTAAGGAATAAGTCAACACGGGCTGAGGTAGAAGTTCATTACCATCTTATTGAAGATTAGGTTAGAATTATGATGTAATACCTGAAACAATCTAACTTTTTGCCAAATCTGAGATGATTTGGGTCTTCAGTGATATGTGAGATTACGATGAGGGACCCATTTTTTCCTCATTCGTGGGATCTGCCCATCAGTGACTATCCAGTATTTATTGCCAAAAAATGGCTGCCTACAAGAACTGAGCCACCTTATTGATCCAATGTGGAATTATTTGCTACAAACTATTTTGTGCATAAACTATTTTAAAAGAAAATTAGCTGCCTGCTTGGGAAAGAATGTCTAAAGTAATGTGAATAAACAGGAAAATAGGATTAAATCAAGTGGCTCATGTTTCAAAAATACTTAATTGCAGACGTGACAAGCAGAATGACCTCTTTAAGTGCTGTAATGTCCATGAATCAATCAATGTCATTTACAGCAACCAAAGCATTAATATACTTCACAGGTATTCAGATTATCTTTAGATGAAATATATGTCAAATCACCCACCAATTTCTTTTAAGCCAATGACAACAATTGTAATTAGTTTAGGTAGGTACTTGATGGTCAGCATGGACTTGGAGAGCCAAAGGGCCTGTTTCTGTGTGGTATGACTTTATGACATTAAGCTAGATAAAACTTGACAGCTTAAAAATTGAATCACGTTGCATTGTGTTTTGGGGTACCAGGCAATTCAGTTTTGCAGAGTTCTGGCTTCCTTATTACTGAGATAGGATATAAGGGTACTGGAACAGGTACAAACAGTTTTACAAAAATTATACCAACTACCAGAAAAAGCAGAACTAGAGATCCTTTCCATAGATTAAAAAAAGGACAGGGATAGCTTAATAGTTTTAAATTAATGAAAGAATTTAATATGAAAATCAATTTGCCCAATTCTGACAAAGGGGTTTCAACTTGAAACATTATTTCCTTTACCACAGAGATGGCTTGACCTGCTGAGTATTTCCAGCATTTTCTGTTTTCAGCTTAGAGAAAGGATCTTTAATTGTGAGGGAATCCAAAGCTAAGGCCATATAGATAAGATGGTCACTAGTAAATACAAGGAAGAATTCAGAAGTCCCAGGGAAATGTTAATGAGTTTAGTTGAAGTGGGGTAGAGGAGGTGTAACTGTAAGCAAAGATCAGCCAAGACAAAAGTTGTAATTTGCTCAGTTTCTACTTTGTGGTGCTGGTATCAAAATGACAGAATTTAATGCAAATTACAGGTAAAGTGATTGGAGATGAGAATCTATCACATGGCATTTCAGTCAAGGGGAAGATAGATATGTGCACAAAGAAAAGAAAAGATGCCGAGAGAGTTAGGTGAAATTAAATGGAAGAGGCCTGGGGGTGCAAAATCACTGGCACAGACCAGTTAGGTTACAGGGCTGTTTCTGTGCTACATGACTCTAAATGGGAAAAACAACACTGCATAATTCTATGTTAATAATAAAAAGAACACTGCATGTCATTTGAGGGAAGCTGGAGGACCTCAGCAGTATCAGAAGAGCTCAAACTGGCTTTGTGCCAGCCCAGGGAAAAGAGGGTTTACAAGTAGTACTGCAATAGGCCTCAAACTGAACAAACATCCTCAGTTGTCCCGAACCAGATTTGAAGGCATGTGTTCCATTTTCTGGTTCCAAGGCACCTAGATAATCTTCAATATTTCTGGTAGTTCACTCTGCATAATATCTCTATTGTACAACATGGCATTCAAGATAACATCCTGTGTGGCAGTGTGGTATCATTCATGTCTGTAATGCATGGCAGCATGCCAGTCTCCCATTCCAGTATGAGAGTGCGTGCAATTTAGAGCAGCCAGTGAAAATAAACTCTAAAGTAGGTCACCTGAAAGAAAGCCGGTTGAAATTAACCTCTCCATGAGTAGAAAGATCAGAGTGGAGTTACACATTTAAACTCAAGCTGAAAAATCCTTTTAAAAGCACATTAGTCAGGAGAACCTCGCACCAAACATTTTCTCTTCTCACTGTCAGGAATAGCCAATACTTAGCTTTCTCTCCCATCCAAATTTCCAATCTCTTATTACAGGACTATGACCTATGACCTCATGACCTCACGATCTACCTTGTTGTGACTTTGCACCTTATTGCACTGCACTTTCTGTAGCTGTGACACTTTACTCTGTACTTTTTTTTTACCTGTACTACATCAATGCACGCTGTACTAACTTGAAGTAACTGCACTGTGTAATGAATTGACCTGTAAGATCGGTTTGTAAGACAAGTTTTTCACTGTACCTCGGTGCAAGTGACAATAATAAACCAATACCAATACACCAGCTCTTCCTCAAACTTTCCCTCACCTTTCCCCATTGTTAGCAACAGTCCACCGTTACCATCGTTTACTGCATCTGGCAGTTTGGTTAGACCAGCAATCTGCCATTGGTGAATGAAAGAAAAACTTCATGAGGCCCTGTTGTTGAATTTCACAGTCTCAGGATTTCTGGTTTCCTCTCCACAGCCGCGCCCTCCTGCTTCTATCTAGCGCCAAGTAAAATTAATCGGGGCTATTCTGTCCAGAAACAAGATTTAATTCAAAATACAATGTTTAGCACAGGAAAAGACCATTGATTGAGCCTTCAAAGCTGTTTGGTTTGTCACAATTCTGAACTTACATCCATTTAGATTTCATATACTTTAAAAGAAAAGGCTTTTCATGGTTATTAAATTCAAATACATTACAAAAAATGTTAACTCTCCAGGGGAATATTATTTTCTATGAATACTGCTTGATAAATGTAAGAAACCACAACATGACTTGATTCAAATTGTTGGCCATTACCATCCCAGATGAAAGGGAATGTTCAAGGAGGGGAAGAAATCACATTTTCCTTGGCTTTGTTTAATTTGTCCTTCCTTCTTTAGCACTGGATATTGAGGAAGGGTACCCACTGGAAACAGTTTGCTCCAGTGACAAGTTTAAGAATCTCTCATACCATTGTTGGACATTTGTTGTGAAAATTTCTCCTTTGCTGTTTGCCTTATTAAACAAAAGCTTACAATTTTATTAGAAATATAAAACAATTTTTCATAGACTGGGTTATCATGTTCTAGTAAGTTGTGATTGTGACATTACTACGATTTTGTTGCAGAAGGTGAACTAAACACAGTGCAAATGCTTTAGGAACTCTCCATGTGCCTTGGTGATTCATTACAAGCAGTTAGAAAAATAACTTGCACATACATTACAAATTGGCAAGGAAAATATAAAGAACGGAGCTTGTGTGAAGGAAAAAGCACTGGGCTTCATGCAAAACAAAAGACTGTCCTGAGCCAACAGTGTTGGTGACCAGAGGTAGTCTGAGGCATTGCTGAGCACAGGCAACAGCTGTCCCCGAGTGAGGACTAGCAAATGTGGGTAGGGAGAGGATACAGGACAAACTCTCCTCAGGAAAGAGGAAACAGCTTGAGGCTCCTTGTTGAATACTTTGGACAAGGATTGGCACACTCCTTGTGAAGAACAGCAAGGGTGCAAGAATATGGTTCAGCTGAGCAGAATGACTGTTTGCTTGCATCAAAACCAGATAGTGCCCAAAAGATAAAAGAACACAGGTGTTGCATTGCGGCTGGCATTGCAGGCAATTAAATAAATCAAAGGGTGCATCTATTAAACTAAATAGACAATGAAGTGGCATGAAATTTACCCATTCTGGTGCAACGTCATAAGTCTTGGCAAGAAAAGGATCAGAATGATGAAGGGCTTCTCAAACTCCAGCTGGTTTAAACAGAAGCCGTGGGGTATAGGATCTGGTGTGTGAGTCGCAGCTCATACATAGAGCAAGAAGGAAATTTTTTTTTAGAGAAAATAGGAAATATTTTTGGAGCAAATGAATAGTTGAAAATTACATTGATGGTGAGAATGTACCTGTGCTAAACAGGAGAGCAAGTCAACTATTCTGTTATAAAAACAGAAAATGCTGGAAATATGCAGCAGGTCAGGAAACATCTGTGGAGAGAGAAATAGAGATAATGCTTCATGACCTTTTGTCAGACAAGTTATTCTGTTAACCAAAGTGGGTTCCAAAGCATATTCTACATTAGCAAAGTGTTAGATGCCCTGCAAAGAATGTTTTATTAAGTGAACTGGAGGAAAAGAATCAAAAATCATAAAGAGCTACAAATTTGGAACTAGGAATCAAAAGTCAGGTGAGACAGTCAGCAAGGACATCGTCTCATTGAATGACCTGGCACAGCACTGCAACCTTTTGGGTTATGTGCCACATGACAAGTTCACTTGTGGTTTTAATTGATGAGTAAGTTTGATCAAAATTATCAAACACATGAAATCACACATTGGCTTTAAGTGCAAAATTGTGACAATAATGGAAATGGAATGGAGAAGTGCTAAAGTATCTTGTCTAATGAGAAGTACAAATCCAATGGCAGTTCAAAGTCACAGAGCAGTAGTGAAGACTGGAGTTCCAAAGCAGAAACTGAAGCAAGTGAGCAAGACCAGTGTAAAATGGTGCTATAAATGTAATGCAAGCCATCCACCATACCCATGTCAATTCAAAATGGCAAAAAAAGGTTTAACTGTCAAAAAACAAAGTGCAGATATCCTAAGTTTGCAAGTCTTAAAACAGGATTGTTAGCCAAAGGGACTCAATGGTGTGATTTCTTCACAGAAGGGAAGAATTCACAGTAAAAAGCCACAGAGAAGATGTCTACACAACACTGAAGCCTGTGTGAATTGGATTTACATGGCATTTACACCACCAGGAGCCGTGTTAGAAAGCAGCAGGAGTTCAAGTCAAAAGGTATGATTTAATGGTCTGTACTTTGGTGGTCAGCTGCAGATTGCTCAGTTATGAGTAAGACTATATATACAGGCAAATTCAACTGAGTACAGAGAATTTAAACATATTCAGGTGGAAATATTGAAGGAGTGTGGGCCCAATGAAATGGTTAGCAAGGCAAAGGAGTCAACAAATAGAACTACCAATGGTTGTCACAAGAGATTCTGCAGATGCTGGAATCTGGAGCAATACACACAAAATGCTGGAGGAACTCAGCAGGTCAGGCAGCATCTATGGAGGGAAATAAACAGTTGACGTTTCAGGTCAAGACCCTTCATCAGGACTAGATGTCTGACTGGAGGTCCAATCCTGATGAAGGGTCTCAACACGAAACATCGACTGTTTATTTCCTTCCATAGATGCTGCCTGACCTGCTGAGTTCCTCCAGCATTTTGTGTGTATTGCTACCAATGGTTATAGCTAATGACATTAAAATCAATCAACATTGATGGGCAAAGATTGGGTCAGGGAATTAAAGGTAGAGCGGAAAGACAAGTTCAAAATGGATGCTTCAAAAATCAGTCATACTACAGGGAAAATATGCAGAAATGTTTAAGGATTTCTACATGGGCATTACATGTTGTAACAGCTGTATTTGTACAAAGCCTGGTGCAAAACCATGCGTCTATAAACCTTGACCTGTGCCAAATACATTGAAAAACCAGATGGAGATGAATTAGAATTAAACAGAGTTCTAATGAAGATGAGATGAGTGATTGGGCAACAACAATTGTATTAGTGCCCCAAGCAAACAAGACTATTCAACTATGTGGTGACTACAAAGTGATATTTCACCCAGACAGTTAATGATAAAAAGTACACGTGATAAAAAAAACACCTCACAGGACCTAGGTGTGATGTTGGCAGGAGACAGTTTTCACCCAGCTGTCACAGACAAATACCTGAGTGTAGATAAGGAAAGTCAACAATAATTGATAGTACACACAAGGGCCTGAATTCGTACACAAAATTAACTTTTAGTGTGAAATCATGTCTAAATATTTTCCAAGCTATTATAGTTAAAATACCAAAGGATTGAGGTCGTCATCTATGCAATCAGGAAAAAGTGCCAATGGCCACAAGTACCCTGGAAGAAAATCTTTGAATATTAGAAGTGTTCAGGCAACTGCAAGAAGACAATGTAAAACCCAAAAGAAACAAACGTGTAGAGGACAAGTGTTTTTCTTGGGCTAAAAGTAGATGCAAATGAATTGTAACCAGTCAAAAAAAAGTGGAACAATTGTGAAAACAAGGAAACAAACACTTTGGGTTGCAGAGTGAAGACATCTTTTCAGAATTGGAAATGGCCAACAAGACGTATCCAAAGAATATACACTGATTAATTGAGGGAAGGGGATAAACAACTTAAGTACTCACTGATAGTCACTCAAAATGGATCAAAGTGTCATATACAAAAGAAACTGCTCAGCAGAGGTCAGAGGAACTCAGAGGGATGGTTGATATTTCAGGTTGAGATTGGTCTCTGCCTCCACAGATGCTGCCTGAACCTCCCACGCAGCTCCCCCAACCCCCCCCCGCCCGAATTCCTCCAGCAGTTTGATTTTTGCTCCAGATTACAGCATCTGCAGTCTCTTGTCTCTCTCAAAGTGCAACATGTTGGGTCTTCTGCTGCAATAGTGTACTATCAAAGAATTGAGGTCCAGTTTCTCATGTCCTAGCTTACCAACAGAGTTAGTCTCAGTTTCATTCATTTCTTTTTGAGCATTTTATAAAACAGTACGATATTAAGCAGAGACTTATTTCACCATATCAGCCGGCATCAAAGAATGCAGCAGAGAGATTACTGAGAATTGTCAAAGAAGCACTAAAGAAAACATTGATCAAACTTTTTGCTACAGAACATGCCACATTTTGCAACAGGTTGTAATTCCTGATGAGTTACTAATGCACAGGAGTGTGCAAAAAAAATTGAGCTTTGTTCAACTAAATCTTGAACAGAGAGTGGAAGAGAGGCAGTTGAAACAGAAATTAGATCACAACCCAAACTAAAGAAAGAGTAATTTTAAACAGCATAGTAAAGTTAACACCAACTATCAAATCTGACTTCGGGATGATGGAGTAGTAGCTGAAGTATGTAGCATAAAGAGATACAGTATCTTGTGAAAATAAAAGGCAGGATTATAAATGTACTTCTAAATCATTTAATTCCAGCCAGAGACTAAAAGAGAATATTGGGAGAGTTATGTGAATGTATTCCAGAAGTTGATTCAATGGGAGCTGTGGAAGAAATGACAAAATTCTTCTGAAATGAGTCATGAAATGATATCCTCAGGTCAAGTAGTAGATTCAATGCTAATGACACATGTTTCTATACGATAAGAGCCTCAGGAAACCTGCAGAGGAGCTTGAGCTGTAACTAATGTGAACATGTGAATCACACTTTCTTTTAAAGAGAGGAGAGCACTGTGGTGTTTGTAAATATATGACACATACATGTAATATGTACACATGTGCAGTGCAGTTCGAAAAAGTGGAATACACAAGGTGCAAATGTCTTAGCAGCTCTCCACCACTTAGTGATTCATTATATCCCTGGCATGACTGTAGTCAGAGTAAGAACAGTGCAATAATAAGGTTATAGCGTTCAGAGGAATTCATAACTCATTATGATAGCGAAAACACAAGTCCTTAATTCATTTCAATGGATTCAAGATTTACGGAGAATTTATTGCCAGCTTAGCTTCAACAAGGCACGTCAACATCTATAAACTGGGTTATCCTCGCGTTCCTGTAACTGCTGTAGAAAATGATGGAACTGTGGGGGAGGAGTGAGAATATTCTCTGGAGAGGAAATTCAGAAAGTTGAAGAAAAAGAACAGGGGATGGTGGGAGGAAGCAAAAGAGGTAATGATAACCAGACCATGACAGGATGTGACAGAGCATGTAGACATAATGATACACCTCCATTTACAGTTAACGAGGGGAATAAGTTGTAAACAGATAAAAAGGAAAGCTCTTTAAAAGGAGATTAAATAGTCCTGATAATAAAGAATGGGATATAATGAGTAGGGAGAAAGGATTACAGCTCAGAAGATCAGCATGTAGAATCAGGTTGGATGGTGCTAAGAAACAGCAAAGGGTAGAAAACAATTGGTGGGAATTGTCTGTGGGCCAACTGTAACTATCTGCGGTAACTGTCTACAGTGATGATAACACAAGGCATGGTATATATCAGGAAATTAGAAGCACATGTAACAAGAGTAGTACAATATTCACAGGGAATATTAGTCCACACATTGACTGGGCAAGCCAACCATGCCTGTTTCTGTGCTGTGTGACTCTATGAATCCATGCTTCTATTATAGTGGCCTCCACACTATTATAGTCACACGGATTGTACAAGGATTAAATAAGGGAGATGCTTTCCTAGACAAGCATGCGAGGAACTGACAAGGAAATAGACCACGTCAGATCTACTACATACAATAAGAAAGAGTTAATTATGATTTGGTACTTAAGGGGTGTTAAGGGAAGGGCAATTGTAATGTGATAGAATTTTATATCAAGATGAAAAGTTATTCATTTCAATTTGAAACCAATGTCTTAAATCCAGACAAAGCAAACTATAGAGGTATGAAATGCAAGGTAGCTGAGATAGGTTAGGACACTATATTAAAGTATGACAATAAATAAGGCCTAACATTTAAAGAATAAGTGCATAGTTTGCACCAAATGCATATCCCTTTCAGGGACATTAGAAAGTATATTAGATCAAAAGTATACTGTTGGCAAAAAGAGCAGCGAGCCTGAGGAACTCAGCAAATGGAGAGGAAATTGATAAAAACTAGAATACAAGAGTAACCTAATGTGAAACAATAAAAAGGGAAGTGACAAAGTTTCTAGATATGCAAAAAGGGAAACATTAGCAAAAGTTATGTGGGTACCTTGCAGACTGTGATAGAAGTTACACTAGGGATAAGGAAATGGCAGAAATTAAACAAATATTTTGTATTTGTCTTCACAAAAGAAAATCTTCCAGAAATGGAGGTTTACAGATCTAGACTGATTGAGCTGAAAGAAATTAGCTTCACTAATTTTTTTTTATTAGAGAAATTGGACTGACTGCCAAGTAATCCTCACAACCAACCAAAAGACCTGCATCCATCAAGATTTTGAAAGAGGTGGCTGTGGATATAATGAATCAACATTTTTTTCTAGAATGGCTCTAACAGATTAGAAGGTTGCAAGTGGAACCCTGCTATTTAAGAAAGGAGAAAGGGGAAAACAGGGAACTATAAACTAGTTTGCCTAACATCATTCATAGAGAAAATACTAGAACCTACAAGATGACGGTACCAGGGCACTTAGAAAATAATGAGATTGGGCAAAGTCAGCATGGATCTGTGAAAGGGAAATCACATTTAATAAATCTGTTGAAGTTTTGAGATTGTAACTAGCTAAATAGATGAGAGGGAAAACTAGTGGATGCAGTACATTTGGACTTTCGGAAGGCCTCCAATAAGGTGCCACACAAGTGATTAAACAAAATTAGACCACAGGGTAATATGCCGGTATGGATTGTGCCATATATTTAAGCTTACCGATGATGTAAAACTGGATGACAGTGTGGGTTGTGAACAGAATGCAGGAAGGCTTTCAGAGCTAAATACATAGAAAAGGACATGGCAGATGGAGTAAAATGTGGAAAAATGTAAGGTTATCCACTTTGGTTGAAAAAAAACAAAATATTTTTTTAAACGTCAGTAACTGAAAGGTCTCAATGTTCAGATTGACCCAAGTGACCTTGTACACAAATTGCAAAGTTAACATACAAGTACAGTAATAAATTAGGAAGACAAATGATTTATTGGCCTTTACTATGAGGGAATTTGAGTTCATAAGGAAGACATACTACAGTAATAAAGGACAGTGAGACTGCACTTGTGTGTCAGTCTGGTCTTCCTACATAAGGGAGCAAATGTTTGTGATAGAGGGAGAACAGTAATTGACTCCTGGGATGGAGGGGGTGGGGTCAGCAGTGTTTGGTTTCTCCTACAGAAAAGAGACCAAAGAGATGTGGTGTGTATTCTCTCATCCAGAAACTTACAAAATTCCTATGGGACTTGATAGAGTAGATGCAGGGATAATTTTTCCACTGGCTGGGGTATCTAGAACTAGGGGGTCACAGTCTCAAAATAAAGGGTCGACTACTCAGGACTGAAATTAGAAGAATTTTTTTCAGCCAGGTGGTGAATCTTTGGATTTCTCTACAGTAGAGGTCTATGGAGGCATTGCCATGGACTATATTCAAGACAGATCAGTAGATTTCTTTTTAGAAATAAGAATCAAGGGATACATGTGTAGTGTGAAAAAGTAACACTGAGATAAAAGATCTGCCATGATCATATTGAATGGCAGAGCAGGCACGTAGGGCCAAAATGTCCTACTCTAGCTTCCATTTCTTAAGTTTTCCCCTGAGACTTAGTATTAGTTTACCATACAGAACAATGGTCATTAAGTTTCAAAGTAATTAACTACATGGAACATTGAGATGTTTTGGTTTGGTTACATTTTATATAAATGCATATTAGTATTAATCACCTGGAGTGTAGTAAATAAATGAATTGGAGGTTTGAATTCTAACAGGGACTTCAAAGCCAATTTATAATTACATGGTCCTACACACTATTATTCCTTTTTTCATTTGAATAATACTGTCATGTTTTTCGGTCTCCCAATTTTGAGTGAAATATGAGAGAACAATGTCAGATATAAAGACAAAAGTCCTGGAAATATGTACAGCATCCTTTGTGATTCTCTGCTCTTTGTGATGTTAGTTTGTCCTGAACTTGCCTCCAAATTGACTTTACCAGGCTGAGCTAAGACTACATCAGCATTACTAGAAGTGTTATATTAAAGAGCATTAATATCTCTGTTTTCTCCACGAAGTAAATTCCTGCACTGATTGCTGGGAAGTGTTTTTACCCTGCACTACCTCAATGCACTGTGCAATGAATTGATCTGTACAAATGGTATGCAAGACAAGTTTTACCACTGTACCTCGGTACAACTGACAATAATAAACCAATACCAAGTCAGACTCTTCCCTTTACACTGCTACCTTAAAAAAAAGAGTTGGGTCTCAGAGAAGCACAAATGTACAGTGAGGAAGAATAGATTTCTGTCCCAGTAAAAGCAGCAGGTAATAAACAAAAATGATAGAGTGGAATTTATTCAGTCACTATAAACCCTGGTCATGACCCACATAAATTTAAAACAATCTTGTTTCCTACCATAGCTCCAGAGCATGACTTCTTGCTGAACAATACCAACTTTATTTATATGACATATTTAAAATAGTAAAACATCTAAGGTCTTTCATAGGAAAATTTGACACCTTGCCACTCAAAGGAGATGACCAAAAGCTTGGTTATGGAAGTAGAGTTTTTAAGGAGCATCTTAAGGGAAGATTGAGTTAGAGAGGTGGAAACATTCAGAGGGATATTCCAAAGCATATAACCTTGACAATGTTGGCGTGGCCTTTATCCATTTGGATTAGTTTGCTACAATGAAAATGCTACAGAGCAATGGTTAACACTAGTGCAAAAGGATAAATAAAAACCTCTGGTATTCTATTTTCCAACAAGAACTGGTCTACTCCTGCAAGACATTATCAACTAAGAAACACAGTGAGAGATTCATAATTGGTCACAAGAGTTTAACACAGCAAGAGTTCGATGGAGGATTGTATAACCAGCAGACCATAATCTCCTGCACACTTAGCATTAACAAATAAATAGGAATTTCTGTCCCTACATCTCCTGGCTCATAAATTATTCAGAAAAACAATTTTTTTTAAATGTGCAGGGACAGGTGTCTAGAAGTTGGAATATCCCTTTTGTTTTGCTTTGTAGGTGCTGAGTTTAGCACCAAGGCAAATTGAAGGACCTGGAAAAAAAAGAGTAATTTGGTGAAATTTAATTTAGAAAGTAATTTGGGTAATTTGCATCCATTTTCCTTTATGAAAACATTGCCTGCATGTTTCCTGATGACTGCAACTGCTGTGTGATTCCTGCACTGATTTCTAGGAAGTGAATCAGTGCTTTAAAGTACACTCTGCTCAGCAGCCAACAGTGGCACAAGGCTGCCATGGTGAGAATGGAGGAAGGTGGGGGAACATATTTTTAGGGTCTGTGGTCAAGTCCCCAGACCATGGAACTCATAATTCAGGCAGGGCCCACTGCATTGATCTCTGTAGTGATACACTCTTGTAAGCAGTTTGGCCTGCAGACACTTTCTCCAGACACACAGTCCAGTGTTCAGTCAGGTCTGTCCACCATAGAGCACGTTATCGATGGCCCAGCTTACTCACTTTAAGTTCACTGTTGGTAGGTGACACGGAGTAGAGTTTGATCCTTGTTTTATTAGGAATGAGAAATGCTGTTCATAGTTTATGCACTTTATTCATCAAACAACCACTCTGGGGCAAATCATAGCCAGAAGTTCTGGTTCAATATCCTGTTGGGTAGGACTTCATGGGAAATGGGTGTAGTCAAGCCAAGGTACGCGTAAAACAGATTTTTTTTAATGCACAGTTTACTCATAAAAATGGACAAATGGACCAATTTCTAAGCTAAAATGGCAAAAGTGCATTAAAAATGTCTTAATTCATTATTTTTAAGTTGCATATTAAAGTGAAGTAGACGCCCAAACTCAGCATTAACTGGTCAGGTAGTGCCCATTGATCAGCAATTGGATTCCTCTTGAAGAACACCAATTAGATAGCTGGTGAAGGCACAGAGAACAACTGAGGAGCAGCTGTAGAGAACACCACACTGAAAATAAACACAGCATTGGAGTTGTTACATTTTTGAAAGTTTAACTGTGTGAAGAACAGCCTGTTAGTGAAAAATCCAGTCTTCATTTTGATTTTCCCAAAACATTATTGAAAATTCCATTAGCGTGATGCTGCAATACAGGACGCATCAACATAGAGTCATGACAGTTAAAATACAGCTTTCGGCTAAATTCACCCCACGTAACATTTTCCTCATTGATTGTGATAGGATGGAAAACCAGAATTGAAATATGCCCTTAGTGAGGGGGAGTAAAATGATTGAATAACTATATGGTTAAAATATTAAATATGTCAAAGCTTAGTTCAAATAGCTTGCACACCACAGTGCAGGAAGCCTTTTGAAGATTTAGGTACCATATAGCATGGATTCACTGGGATAAAATAAACATGAAAAATACTAAAGAAATTGTGTTTATAGGAAATGTGCAGACCATGAGAAAATATGACAGAAGTGTTTAAAATCATGAAAGGCAAGAAAAGGGAGTTGGAAGAGTAAAATGTCATCCTCTGTGGCTTATGCTAAATGGCTGATGCAGTGGCTGCTCTGTGTTGTACTTAGTTTCTGAAATTCAGTTCTACTGAAGCAAGTTATGTGGAGGGGAAGAAGAATTCTGGTTCAGTCACAGTTCAGATAGTCAGATGGATTTTTCCAGCACAGAAAGAAATTATGCGATCTGTGCAAGTGTTCATGTTCCACAGAGCATATTTCAGCCGACCCCGTGGTGTTTCTCTGTGGCTTTTCCTCTCGTGCATGTTCCCATATTCCTCTTAAATAGATCAAGGCTATTTGCCTCAATTACTCCCAATTCTGCATTCTAACCACTTTCTGGGCTCAAGGTGCTAAATATGAAGCTTTAAGCAAACATTAAGGGTATGGAATTCAACTTGAAACCACAATTATTTATAGTTGTACTCCATAACTCAATATGATTGAATCTGCCTCCACTAATATCTCTGGCAGTGCACTACAGACTCTAACCACTCACATTATAGAAGTGCCTTTCTGTGCCTCTCTTTTGCTCCATTGCTGATCACCTTCATTCTGTGTCTTCTGAAGGACTCCCCAATTCTTCAGGCAATGGGAATGGTTTCTGTCTCCACAGTCTATATCCCTCAAGATTTTAAATACCCTCACAGCTTCCTGCATTACAGGGACATCACTATAAAGTCCCTCATCTCTGGAGCATAAACAAACTGCTGGAAGAATGGTGGGAACAGCAGCCAGTGACAGTGGCTGATCCCTCAGCTGAGCCTTACCAGTGCAGCTTTGCTGCAAGGCATCCAACCATCCCAAAAGCCTTCAGGAACCCGTAGTAAGCTGCCACAGCTCTGGGGGTGGAGGGATAGGGTGTAGGGGAGTACCAACAAGGACAGTAACACCTTCTTCTGTCCACACTGCATGATGGATGTCCTGAGGAAGCTCACATGTCCCAAGTGTAATGGGAACCTTCTGACCCAAAGTTGAAGACCAAGAGCAAATTGCAGAGCCTAAACACTGGCACTTCATGAATACAATTCCCCCCCCCCCCCCCTCCACCCATCCGAAACACTCAACAGTAACCACCTGAAAACTTCCCAGGTGTTGGCCATGGCTCAAGTCCATCCACTGTAACCAGAGGAGGTAGTTAAAGTTCAGGTGCTTCTTCCAGTTACAGGGCCTGCTGAGGTCAGCAGAGTTAAATCTAAAAGCCCAGAATATTTTTTTACCTCTTTGCTATGTTAACCTGCAAACCAGCCACTGGATAATCAGGTGTCCATTGCTTCCACAACCACGGAGTGATTGAACAGCATGCCCATTTCCATAAACAACTGAACAAACCAAAGCAACTTAATGCAAAGAAGTGGGATTTGCAACTTGCTGCACAGGTGTAAAGCTGTCATTATAAATCAGCCACTATTTTATAAACCACCCAAGTTCAGATTTCAATGGAAGTGAAAAGCAGGTGATTTCTAGACAGACAATGTTGCAGAGAACATTTGAAAATCTACCCTCTGTTCTCCATTATTCTGACTGGAGATTGCTTTTACAGACCCCTCTTTATACCTCACTCTCTGCCAAGATTATTTTTTGTGTATTATTTTGGTTTTGAATTACATAGTGTAATGGTCACTACACATAACTGCACTTAGTACCAAGAATGTGTGCAGGGAACAACAATAATGTGTACTTGTTATAAATTCAGGAGGTAGAAGGATTACTTTTTAATCTATCTGGTGTCCTACTAACAGAAATCAATACCTTTATTTTGTGATTCACCGTGCTAAACACGTTTTACCACATGCTATAATCGGTTGGATTTTAATGAGCTAACCTAACGACAACACCTTCCTCAAAAATTCAGGCAAAAATTGGTCATGCAGATTGTGGAAATTTTAAGTTAACAATTTCATGTGGAGATTGAGAAAATGGCAATGATGAAACCTTACTGAAACTGAAGGACAATGAAATGAGATACCCAAAATTGGCTTTAGAAAAAAGCCAATCACCTCATCTTCTATTGACACTGCAATCTTTTCTAAGTAGCTGCAAGCACTTTATACCTCATAACAATGAGAGTATGTTATTCTTGCCAAGAAGAGGGAATAAATACAAACATTACATAGAAAGAAACAACAAAAGAAATCAATGATTTGCTACATAAAAATATTGCAACAACCAGCTCTGGAGCACATTGAAAAACCGTGCAACCCGATTGGTTTACATAATTTCACAAACATGAGTGAGCTCGATCATATACGGTGGCTTATTGAAATGATAATGGTCAGAGAACATCCAGGCCATTTCTGAAACCTTAATAAATTTGACATTAATTTAACTAAATATATCATTACTACATGGCGGCATTATGGAAAGCACAGTAGCGTAGCAGCATTAAAGCGCCAGTGACCTGGGTTCAATTAAGATCAAGATTTCTTTATTAGTCACAAGTACATCGAAACACACAGTGAAGTGCATCTTTTGCATAAAGTGCTCTGGGGGCAGCCCGCAAGTGTCGCCATGATTCCGGCTGCTGTCTGCAAGGAGCTTTTACATTCTCCCTGTGTCCGCGTGGGTTTCCTTCGGGTGCTCTGGTTTCCTCCTACATTCCAAAGACGTGCAGGTTAGGAGCTGTGGGCACGCTATTGTTGGCGCCAGAAGAGTGGAGACACTTGCGGGCTGCCCCCCAGAACATTCTACGCAAAAGATGCATTTCACTGTGTGTTTCGATGTACATGTGACTAATAGAGATATCTTATCTTACACGTGCACCATGTCAAAAGGCTGTCTGCTGCAAGTTGCCTCTATTTAAGCAGGTGAACTCCAGCCAATGACATCAAAACAAACCATGCAGAACTGCATTAAATTCCATGTTCCTAAGTCTAATTCATTATCATCCCATAGGCGGAGTAGATAGTTTTCAAAGCAAAAACAAAATATGCACTTATCCTGCCTGTAAGATTATATGAGTGAATTTTATCTAGTGACCTCATGCACGAACATTGTAGTTCCAAAAATTCAATCTGGATCCTGTGTGTGTGACATGTGCCATGGGCATGCACGGTGACCTCAAATGGGGTGCACACAAGAATGGCAGTGGCTAGAAGAGCAGGATTTAACTGGAGGTGGGAGGCCTGCTTCAGCATTTAAGAACTGCCTACTTCTATCTTCTTGCACAAGGCCTGGATTACAAATTCAGTCACATGCTGCTCCTCTTTTCAGCACAATGCATCAGGAAAGGAAATACACTTAGTTTTAAAGAACACAGTTGCAACTAGTTCTGGGTCAAATCACACTACTGAAATTTCACCCAACTCTTCCAGCTGCACATCATCTTTGTATCAAAGATGTCATGCAGTCACGCACCGGCTGACTTCATAGAGGATGACAACTTTGGTGTGATCTTAATCATGCAGGTGAAGTTCCAGACTTTCCACTTTCAGCAGCTTTGATTACAATTCCATCCTCCTTGATGCCAATTTCTTCAGGTCCCTAATAATGTGGTAATTGAAACCTGCTGCAGCTTCCCCCCCCCAGAAAAATTTCCACAAACCTATCCTGGCCCACAGCATGGTTCCATGTCCTTCCATACATCCAACCTCCCACTGACGCCAACACTCAAGTGTATGTTTGACCCCATCTTACCAGTCAAATCTGCAAATCACAATGTTGCTGTGACAGAATTGGCACAGACATACGATTTCCAGCCACTTTTTTAACATAGGCAATTTGAACAATGCACCACAGGTGGCAAATGAATGAACGAATTTCATTGACCTGAAATATCAACTCCCTTCCTCTCTCCACAGCTGCAGCTTGACCTGCTGAGTAGCTCCAACATTTTCACCTGTGTTAGCCATTCCTAGCCTAGATCGTTCTTTGCTACTGTGAGATGTACAATAAGATTCGAACCCCATATCCTCCATGTTATGCTAGATGGCTACCAACTTCCTTCTGCCTGCTCATTTCACTGGTTTCAGCATCTAACCATGGTTGGTTGGCAGGATGGATCAACAGTCTGGCTGCACTTAAAGTTCACCTGCCCTCCATAAAATCTGGCCTGCTCCTCTTAAAGCAGAGGCGCGTTGAGGCTGGAGCAGGTGCAGCCAACCATTCTACAACTGGTCTGACCTTAGAGACATTGACAATGGTGCAGAGTTGCATTGGAAGCTGTGGAGGAGGACCAATGTAGGCAAAGTGCCCTTGTTTGGAAGGGATCAGGAGATGGTCTAGGCAACTGCTCAGAAAGCAGTAGAAACAGGTAGTCAACAAGGTTAATGGTAGGAGTCTGTTATGAGAAAGGTTCTTTTGGATCTTAAAGATAGAGATATCTGGACACACAGTCTTTGTACTTCAAAAAGGAGAATTTTATTTACAAAGACAGAGGCGGGAACAGAATGAAAAGGAACAAATGCACACTCGCACTCGGCTGATCGCAAAACGTGGGGGGAGTCGCAACAGGGGTGAAATGCACATGCGCTCACACATACAACGGGCTAGAACAAATAATCAGGGAATGAACAAATACGTTGTCTGAACCCGCTGAATCTGGACAAACAACGGTTCTACGCTACTGGGAATCTACTTACGACGCTCCTAGACCCCTGTGGAAGTGCACCCTCTCACCTATGGTCTCGACCCCAGCAGCAATCGAAAAAGAGAAGAGAGCCCAAGTGTACCATCTTTTATAGGGCTATAGCGGGGTGGAGCCCGCTCAGGTGAATCAAGCCAATGATTCAGGGTCAAGAACAAAGGTGGATTACGAGCCAATCCTCAGGTGTGCTCTTTAATGGGTGGGGCAGAGCCGGACCCTTGATTGACAGTGGTGTAGCTTCCGACCTGATAGGCAATACTATCATCTGACCATGGGGGTCAGTAGTGTTTTCACCATCATCTGACCCTTGGCCTTTCATGCTACACCAAGGATCATGATACAGTGCCCCAAAAAGATTAATGGCCTCACGAGTAGTCCAGGTTAGTTGATGCATCTTCAAATAGATTATCTTATTAACTACACCACTAACCTCAGAGATACTCTAGCAATCAAGATTTACACCTAATATTCATTTGTTTCCCTTCACTCATACATTTGGCTCTGTAAAAAGCCTCAACCATTTCATGGCATGTACACTGCCAGCTAATCAACCATGATAAGCAGATAAAACATACTGCATGAGTCACAGACAGTGCTTTTCTTGCTAGGAAGTGGTGCATAACTAGAGGCAACAAGAGCTAAATGGAGGTGACCATCCCATCTGTATGTTCCCTGCAAACGTACTGCCTACTACCAGTTAGAGGCTGTGGCCTATATTGGGTCTGAAACCATGGATCCATAGGCCTAATTCTCCTTCTCAGCACCCAGCGAGTTTGATCGGTGCTGCTGAGCCACTCCTGATGATAAACATTGAAGCATCTCATCCAAGGAACACTTTATACCCTTTCTGCTTTCAGCACTTCTTTCAAGTATTGTTCAACATGGAGGAGAACCGCCTTAGCAGCTGAGGAAGGTCATTAGTGGTAATCAGGTGGAGGTTTCCATACTCATGTTTGTCCTAATGCCATGAGACTTCATGGTTCTTGAGTCAATGTTGAAGATTCCCAGGGCTACTTCCCTCCCACCTGCCTCCACTGTGGGTCTGTCCAGCCTGTGGAACAAGATGTACCCAGGGATTCTGATGGAGGAACCAGGCACAATCATACTCTGAGAATCATACCTTACAGACACCATCAGGTTGTTTTGCTCGAATAATCCATGGCTAGCTCTCCCAATTTAGACACTAGAGTTTGCGTGGAGAAGGGTCCACAAGGTTGACTGGGCTGGAAGCAACTTTGCTGTGTCCGAATACAATGCCAGAGTTTGATGCTTAATATAGCAACACTTCCTAAGGCACTTTAAGAAAGTATTTTCAAATAAATTTTGACGAGAGCCATATGGGAAGGTATGGCTGGTCCTCCATTTACATACTGGTTACATTGTTGAAGAATCCCATGCAAACAGAAATAGTGTAAAACAATGCCAACATTACAGGAAATAGAAAATTACAAGATAACCCCTCCCCCCCCCAATCTATCTAGTACAGGTATTAACAAAAAGTTTAAACTTGCTATTAACCTTGATTAATGTTGAAGATGAACTTGATAGAATGATAGAATGATAATAATGCTGTTTTTGACACCATAACTCTAGAGTTTTGTCTAAGGCGGCTGGCAAGTGTGGAATGAATCTGGTGGTACAGATGGTGATGATGGTAGACAGCCAAAGAACAAAATGGTGATGATCATTTAGCTTTATTATCCCTCTGTTCTCTTCACTGCACTCATGGTTGACTCATTACAGCCGTAAGCCCCATCCACAGATGATAAACCTTTGCCCTTAGTGAGCCTAACCAACACTTCCATGTTCTGCACTAAAGTCAACACCTTTTTCTGCTTCTTCACACTTGATACATACAAGTGAAAATGTAACAGGAAGTATTACTTTCATCTCATAATAAACAATTGTTAAAAGGTGATAACTAGCGAACAAAGGCAAGCAGACCACATAATGTCAATGAGACAGTGTGATCACACACTCAGAGCAGTGGCTGCAAGGTGGCAGAAGGTGACCAGCTGACTCTGGACATGCCTAGCTGTCCCAGAGACTGCAGCACACCACCTAAAAATGCAACCATGCCAGGTATGACAAGTGGAAGATCACAATTAATTGTCAGTTGTGCACAGTCACTTGGGTGAAGGAAGTTCTTACCTCAGTCCTGATGCAGGGTTTCAACCACAAACGTCGACCTACAGCTTTTGCCTCCACAGATGCTGTTTGACCCACTGAGTTCTTCCAACATTCTGTTTATTGTTCCAGATTCCAGCATTTGCAGTCTCTTGTGTCTTCTCATCTCAAAGGGTTATACATCCTTGGAATTCTCTACCTCAGAGTCCTGTGAAGGCAAAGTCATTGAATACATTCAAGACAGAGATTGGCAGACTTTTAAATTACTCTCTGCTCCTGTTCTGTGTTTCTAAAATCTCAAATCATCCAATTAAGCTTTGCACACCATTTCTTAAAATTCAGACCAATTGCCAAAAAGCAAGTCACTACAGTTCAAGAGTAATGCGACTGTATACAGGATTTCACCTTTGTGACTTTATAAGTTTATCACATTTTGAAAGGGCTGCATTCAATGGTAACTTTCTATAGTTGGAAAGGAGACATTTGTACAACTGTAGGGAAAACAGTGTAGTGTGACTAAAAGTCTTGCAAAAACGCAGCAAAGACAGAATCAGACAGCACAAAAGGAGCCAAAAGCTGTGCTTATAAATTACCTTCATTATAATTTTGCATAATATATTAGAGGATTCATATTTCAAAGTTTATTAAATTGAGAGTTTAAAATAAAAACTGACGAACACAAATAGAGGTTCTGAGATCTGTTAATCCTAGGCCAGTCATGGTTTAACTTGCCTGTGCCCCCAGACCAAGATCACAAGAATCCATGCTTGAAGATTCAGTGCTACATCATTGCAAACATTGCACAGAATACAGCGGGATCATATGGTTTTCCTGGTTGAATCATACCATGCCAGAATCTGTCCCAATTATCCAGAAACTTGTCCCGAAACTTGTCCCATTGCAAAATGCCTTTCTGCAGGCAAGTTACTTTCAAACTTGTACAGAGACATGACCACCCTAACAGACCCAGCACGGTTTCGGATGCCATATTTCCCTTTTCATGTTCTGTTGCACTTCAGACCCTGATGTTTGCAGCAATAGGTCCATGGCCAAAAAGGATCATTGGTGCCTGGACCCCATTCTGCTTCTTCATTTCATTTCTTTGACATTCCTCCCGTCCCCATAAAAAAACCACCTTTCCCTTGTCATTAGGTCTTGGATTAAAATTAAGCAAAACTTCCAAAAATTGAGCTTTGGGAATAAGATATCTTTATTAGTCACATGTACATCAAAATACGCAGTGAAAGGCACCGTTTGTGTAGAGTGTTCTGGGGACAGCCCGCAAGTGTCGCCACACTTCCGGCGCCAACATAACATGACAACAACTTCCTAACTCATACGTCTTTGGAACGTGGGAGGAAACAGGAGCACCCAGAGGAAACCCACGCAGTTACGGGGAGAACGTACAAACTCCTTACATCCAGTGGCCGGAATTGAACCCGGGTCACTGGCGTTGTAATAGTGTTATGCTAACTGCTACACTACCGTGCCTGCCCCAAACCAAAGTTGGGCTTGGCTTCTGTCTTTGCAATTAGTTTGTGCTCATCCCAATTTAAACCTCCCTGACCGCACAATTGGGCTGATCTAGGATATTCGACATTTCCTTACTAGAGCAAGGACTGACCATCAGACCTCCGCTATCACCCATCAGTAAAACATCACCCACCCTGCCCCAGTCTAAAGCCATTATCCAGGCTTCTGTGTGGTATACCAGCCTTACAGCACTAAAATCTGTAAATTCCAAATTACCCAAAATTCTGTTGCCTTACAAAGCTCGGCCCATAACATCAGCAGGAAGGAAATATTCTGTTTGCCAGAATTAGTATTTTATACCCATCAGCTTCTTCAGACTAATGTCTTATCTCTGGTCTCCAACTCTGACCTTGTTTGTATTCTTTCCTCCTTACTCTCCATCATTAATGGAAGTGCCTTCATCTGTTTACTCTCAATTTTACCCAACTCCTTCCCCAAAGTCCTCCAGTTCTCTCTTTCTGATCTTTACAAGACACCTCACATCTAACCTCCACAATCAAGCAGGCCATCATCTGTCAGCTCTCCCCCAAAATCTTGGTGTCCAATCATTTCCTCCTCTATGAAGTGACATTTATCTAAGTTAATGTTACCAGGTGAAATTGAGCAATTTCAGCTGTACAGATGACACTAAATGCACTGCTAATCACAAAGGAGCTTCAACACTAAACAGAAGACCTCAATTGTGTTGGTTACAAACAAATAAATGAAGCATGCATCAGTCATTGAAATATAAATCACATACAGAAGATTATCAAAAATAATTGGAACAAAAAAATCTGCAGCATATTAGTACTCTGGAAAAGGTGCAGGAAGTTAAAATTTACACGAAAAGCAACAAAATAGGAAAATTTGGCATCTAGAAACACACCTCACTGCCCACAATGATTATCCAACTGTACAAGTTCCAAGATTGTAACAACGTTGTGTTAGACTTCACTACTGGGTCTGATTAGTGATATATGCCAATTCTTATTGTCTTTAAGAATGAAGCCAGCCTAGTGTCTGAAGGACAAGGTTCCTCAGGATCAGCAGCAAGTGGGTAGAAATCACAACCCACTTGTGTCCCATCAATTGTGTGTTTTTATGCCATAATGAAAAGACATTTCAGCAGAAAGTTCAAAACTTTTTTTTAAATGAGTTTAATGAGATAGGTCTGAGCAAGAATCCTAAAAGAGGAACCAACATCTTTCACACTCATGGATGGACCCCATGAAATTGGAATTGGTAAATAAATTAAGAACCTCTAACTTTTGGGATTTGCTCATGAACAATCTTATACAAGTGAAAAAAAACAATTGGCCAAGAAATTCTGTGCTTTTGGAAACCCAGAACATAAATTCCACCACAGGTTCAAAGTTTGCAAGATTAGATGAAGGACATCTAAAGCAGGCATTCAACAAAGCAGTCAACTCATCAGCCCTCCACAAGGCCAGGTGAATGTGCAGTGGGTACAGCAATCCCACTCAATCCTGACTATTATCATTCCTTCATTGTAGCTGTAGCAAGGTTCTGCAAATCCCAACACGGGGAATACCTTCACCATACGAACTGCAGTGGTTCAAGAGTACCCACTTCTATCTTCTCAGGACAGCTAGCAATTAGGAACAACACAGTCTTGCCAGCAACACCAAATTGCAAGGATAGAATAGTTGCTGGCTCCAGTTCAGATAGACTTGCCATTTGAGCATAAAAACACCAAATTGCACAAGGCCACATTTCCATTTATTTCAATTCTTTTTCCTCATAAAACCCCACCTAGCAGGACATGTCTAGTGTGCCCATACCCAGGGTGAGTGCTGCACATGTGAAGTGCAGTCACAATGAAAGGCTTTGAATTTGTTTCTCAAACTTCTGGTTCCTGTGGAATTACAGGCAGATGAATGCGTGGCTGTGGAGTTGGTGCCACGGGCAAGGTTTTAGAGTTTTGGATCATTGGGATCTCTTCTGGGAAAGGTGGGACCTGTACAGATTGGATGGGTTACACCTGAACTTGTGGGGGACCAATATCTTTGCAGGCAGGTTTGCTAGTGTGGTTAGGGAGGGTTTAAACTAGTTTGCAAGGGGGATGGGAACCGGAGGGATAGGTCAGTTGAAGAAGTGCATGGAGTACAGCCAGATCTAACATTGAGGAAGGAGAAGCAGAGTATAAGGTATAAAAGTTGTAAGGTGAATGGGCTAAAGTGCATTTACTTAAATGCAAGAAGCATCAGGAATAAGGGTGATGAACTGAGAACTTGGATAAATACATGGAACTATGATATTGTGGCTCTTGCAGAGACTTGGCTGTCACCAGGGCAGGAATGGATACTGAATATTCCTGGATTTCAGTGTTTTAAAAGGGACAGGGAGGGGGGGAGAAGAGGAGGAGGGGTGGCGTTACTGGTCAAGGATACTATTACAGCTGCAGAAAGGGTGGATCATGTAGCAGGATCCTCTCTAGGGTCAATATGGGTGGAAGTTAGGAACAAGAAAGGAGCAATTACTCTACTGGGAGTATTCTATACGCCCCATGGTAGCAGCAAGGATACTGAGGAGCAGATTGAGAGGCAGATTTTGGAAAGGTGCAAAAATAACAGGGTTGTTATCATGGGAGACTTCAACTTCCCAAACATTGATTTGCACCTGCTTAATACCAAAGGTTTAGATGGGGCAGGGTTTGTTAAGTGTGTCCAGGATGGATTCCTGTCACAGTATGTTGACAGGCCAACTAGGTAGATCTAGTATTAGGTAATGAACTGGGTCAGGTGACAGATCTCTCAGTGGGTGAGCATTTGGGGGACAGAGACCACCGCTCCCTAACCTTTAGCATTGTCATGGACAAGGATAGGAGCAAAGAAGACAGGAAAATATTTAATTGGGGAAGGGCAAATTATGAGGCTATAAGGCTAGAACTTGCGAGTGTGAATTAGGATGACATTTTTGAAGGGAAATGTACTATGGAGATGTGGTCGTTGTTCAGGGATCTCTTGCAGTATGTTAGGGATAAATTTGTCCCGGTGAGGCAGAGAAAGAATGGCAGGGTGAAGGAACCATGGGTGACAAGAGAGGTGGAACAACTAGTTAGGAGGAAGAAGGCAGCATACATAAGGTTTAGGCAGCAAGGATCAGAAAGGTCTCTTGAGGAATATAGGGTAGCAAGGAAGGAACTTAAGAAGGGGCTGAGGAGAGCAAGAAGGGGACATGAAAAGGCCTTGGCGAGTAGGGTTAAGGAAAACCCCCAAGGCATTTTTCACTTATGTGAAGAGCAGAAGGATGACGGGAGTAAAGGTAGGACTGATTAGGGATAAAGGTGGGATGATGTGCCTGGAAACTATGGAAGTGGGTGAGGTCCTCAATGAATACCTCTCTTCAGTATTCACCAAGGAGAGGGGCCTTGATGACGCTGAGGACAGTGTTGGTACGGTCAATGTTCTAGAGCATGTTGATATCAAGAGAGAGGATGTGTTGGAGCTGTTAGAAAATATTAGGACAGATAACTCCCCGGGGCCTGACAGAATATTCCTCAGGCTGCTCTGCGAGGTGAGGGAGGAGATGGCTGAGCCTTTGGCTAGGATCCTCGTTGTCCACAGGAATGGTACCAGAGGATTGGAGGGTGGCAAATGTTGTCCCCTTATTCAAAAAAGGTAGTAGGGATAGTCCAAGGAATCATAGACCAGTGAGCCTTACGTCTGTGGGGGGCAAGCTGTTGGAAAGGATTCTTAGAGATAGGATCTATGGGTATCTAGAGAATCATGGTCTGATCAGGGACAGCCAGCATGACTTTGTGAAGGGCAGATCATGTCTCACAAGCCTGATAGTGTTCTTTGAGGAGGTGACCAGACAGATTGATGAGGGTAGTGCAGTAGATGTGGTCTACATGGATTTCATTAAGGCATTTGACAAGGTTCCACATAGTAGGCTTCGTCAGAAGGTCAGAGGGCATGGGATCCAGGGAAGCTTGGCCATGTGGATTCGTAATTGGCTTGCCTGTAGAAAGCAGAGGGTTGCGGTGGAGGGAGTGCATTCAGATTAGGGGGGCCGTGACTGGTGGTGTCCCACAAGGATTGGTTCTGGGACCTCTGCTTTTTGTGATTTTTATTAATGACTTGGATGAGGGGTTAAAAGGGTGGGTTGGCAAGTTTGCAGACGACACAAAGGTTGGTGGTGTGGTGGATAGTGTAGAGGATTGTCGAAGATTGCAGAGGGACATTGATAGGATGCAGAACTGGGCTGAGAAATGGCAGATGGGATTCAATCCAGAGAAGTGTGAGGTGGTACATTTTGGAAGGACAAACTCCAAGGCAGAGTACAGAGTTAATGGCAGGATTCTTGGTAGTGTGGGGGATCAGAGGGATCTGGGGGTCCATATCCACAGATCCCTGAAAGTTGCCTCACAGGTGGATAGGGTAGTTAAGAAAGCTTATGGGGTGTTAGCTTTCATAAGTCAAGGGATCGAGTTTAAGAGCCACGAAGTAATGATGCAGCTCTATAAAACTCTGGTTAGACCACACTTAGAGTACTGTGTCCAGTTCTGGTCACCTCATTATAGGAAGGATGTGGAAGCGTTGGGAAGGGTGCAGAGGAGATTTATCAGGATGCTGCCTGGTTTAGACAGTATGCATTATGAGGAGAGACTAAGGGAGCGAGGGCTTTACTCTTTGGAGAGGAGGAGGATGAGAGGAGACATGATAGAGGCATACAAAATATTAAGAGTGGACAGCCAGCGCCTCTTTCCCAGGGCACCAATGCTCAATACAAGAGGGCATGGCTTTAAAGTAATGGGTGGGAAGTTTAAGGGAGCTATCAAAGGAAGGTTTTTTTTAACCCAGAAAGTGGTTGAGGCATGGAATACGCTGCCTGGGACAGTGGTGGAGGCAGTTACATTGGTCAAACTCAAGAGTTTACTAGACAGGCATATGGAGGAATTTAAAGTAGAGGGATATGTGAGAGGAAGGGTTTAGATAATCTTAGGTGAGGTATAAAGGTCGGCACAACATTGTGGGCCGAAGGGCCTGTATGGTGCTGTACTGTTCTATTACTGCCACTGAGTTCAGATGCAGTTAAGTAAAATCCAACTAAGACCGAGGATGTGAGTGCATATTGCACAAATGACAATAGTACAGCAGCACTCATTTCACTTTCCAGGGATAGGGGCACACTGCTTCTGTTGCCTAAAATTCTCCCTCTCCACAGTGAGCTCCCTCTTCAGGATGTTATTGAGCAAACTCCAGCTCTGTTCCTCAACCATTTTGTCTCCCTCTTCCAGAGTGTCACTGAGCTCCCTCTGTGTCCTTGTGCTGAGTGTCACTGAGCTTACTCCAACATTGTCACTTGTACCAAGGCACAGTGAAAAACTTGCCCTGCATACTGCTCATACAGATCAATTCATTACACAGTGCATTGAGGTGGTACAGGGTAAAAACAATAACAGAATACAGAGTAAAGTGTCACAGCTACAGGGAAGTGCATTGCAGGTAGACAATAAGGTGCAAGGTCATAAATAAAACCAACTATCAGAACCTACTCCTCACTAGCAGGTTTGTAAATTCACTAATTCCAGATGTTTCAATATAGTTCATTTCCTTTCTCTATAACACCACTGTAGAATATTGGATATGGCCTCTTCTAAAGTCTGTAGCAGGTTTGCAAGCCCCATTACACTAGCACTAAAACTATTTATTGTTTAATGTAATTTATGAAGCAAATTAGGTTTGAATTTTTGCTGTAAGATCAGCTTGAATAATGGAATGTGATCCCAGAAACAAATGAAAACCTTGTAATCTGTTGAAATAAAGAAAAAGTTGTAATTTCTGATCAAAGATAGCCTTTCACCTGACTTGTCAGCTTTTCTATGTTTTGTAGACTGGCATTTGTTTAACATTGCAAGTAAAGATGCCCTCAGCTGAACTCCTTCCAGGGCCAATATTTCTTGAATTAAAATGAAGTTCTGGAAATGCCCAGCAAGCCAGGCAGCAATCTTAGAGAGGAACAGAGTTAACATTGAAGCTTTTAACTCAACAGCCAATATACTGAACCAAAAAAAAACCCTCTCTTCACTTGGTACTGTGATGAGAAATTACTTCCAGTTTTTACCAGAAATGTTCACTTAATGATTTGTTACTGGTATAAATAATTACTCAGATGGATGTCATCTATAATTGATTTTTGCAGCCTTTTTGCTTCTCATGATTAACTGGAAGTTAAACTTACTGAAAATACATTTCCAGCATTCAAAGAAAATAGATCTGAATGTTAACACAATAATATTTTAGACCAGTCTCTAAAAGCACTCCTTTTCATTGTTATTCCTGCAGAATGTTTGAATTTATCCATGTATAATAATACTTATGACTTTATTACAGACTTGGAAATTATAATTATATAGCATCAGGATATTTATAACAATCAAAAAATTTGATATGAATATTTAAATCACCCATGTAATAAAGGGGCACCAGATCATTCCCACTCTGGGGTGCTCATGGAAAAAAAACTTATATCACTGGCTCTTGTGAACTCTATTTATCCATCAGATGGCTGCATTTTCAACTACAATTCTTGTTTAAGAAAAATTTTGATCCTAGTTAAAGAGGCAATAAAAAATTACCTCTGTGACCCAAGATGAGTGAATGTTATCACCTTGATAACTGCTCCAGTAACCGCAGAGATGCCACATTCACAAACACCAGATAAGGACAGCAATAATCAGAGCTGTGATCACTATCACAGTTGAATAGCCTGAATATGCTCACTAATAATGCTTAAACATGAGTAAAGTACACAAGGAGTCCAGTGTCCAGGGAAAGGTAAAGAAATTGTTGCTTTCGAGGGAAGAAAATTGATGCAATTTTTTTCAAACAAACTTTTCAACAAACATCAGCAAGAAAAATATTGCAAACCCATTCAGACACAGAACTTTATTTAAAACAAAACAAAATGACACCATTGTCAACATAGGTCACATTCTGAGCAGTTTCTTAATGAGTGACAATTTGTAGTTGAGTGACAATTCATAGTTTACTGCCAATGCTGACTGTTTTAACCAATAGTTGCTGAGGAAACTATATGAGAGTCTGTTTATCCAAAGGGCTGAATCTTTAAATGAATCCACATTAAACGGCACAGAAGTTTTTAAAATATTTCTACTGCACACACAGCTTATTTTTGAATCTGATATTTTTCCCCCCCAAAGTCACTTACAGGCTGGAAGAGCAAATAACACAACTTATAAGTTAGCTAACCTATTCTATAGCTTGATAAAGTGTTGCACAGGACCCACATACTGATAGGATTGTGCAAAAAAAACTTTTTAAATATAAAATTTATTTTGTTTCCCGCAAGTGAAAGTAGCAAGTTATGTATGTGTGATAACTTTCAAAGATTAGGGTAACACACTAGAGTAATAACAACAGAAAATATTGGAAATTCACACAAGATTGATTATCAACTGCCAGGAATAATGAAGGGTTAACACTCTGCACATGCTGTGTACTCCCATCATTTTCTGGGTTTGCTTCAGACTTACAGTAATTATGTTTTTCTTTTTTTAACTTTGCATTACATTTATGTATTAGAGGTATCCACTCAAATTCTATCTTATAAGATAGCGGAAAGCGAAGATGCATGCCCACGCTTTCAGTACTGTTCTGGAGCAGTTCTTGTACAAGGGAGAGTTCCCCTATAAAGCAATGAGTCATTATGACTTCCTCTTGAAAACTGGTAAAGCAAGTTCATTTGGGGATTTGCTGGGAGAGTACAATTTAAACACAAATAGAACAAAGGTTGGTGTATATTGTGCTCTAGAAACTGTTGGACTCTACGCTTGCAACTTATCAGTAGCAACAACTCACGTTTATTTATCACCTTTAGTGTAGAAAACTATTCTAGGGTGTTTCACATGGACATCAGGAAAATGGACAAAATATGAAAGCAAAGACTTGCATTTATGAAGTACCAGACCTAACCACATGGATGTCCTAAAACACTTTAAACCCAGAGTATTTTTTTAAGTATTGCCACTATTATACTGTAGCAAATGGCAGTTATTTCTGCTGTGCAAGACCACACAAATGGAAATGCAGTAATGATCAAATATTATTTTTTCCAAATGATGATTAAGGTGAAGTTATCAGCTGGGACCTCTGCCAAACCTCCCCACTCTTCTTTAAAATATTGCTCTGTAATTTTTTGCAAACACCCAAAAGAACAGAGAGGGCCTTGATTAAACATCTCACCCAAATGGTACACTCTCTCAATGTGGCTCTGGATACTTCAAGAATTGTGCATGTGGTGCATGTGGTAGGAATAGTGTCCTAGGACTAGGGACACAGGAATAGAGTCAGTTTCCTCTTCTCTCCCCCACCCCCGCATCTTCTCCGCTTCTGAGAAGCAATTTGTTTTCTCTTTGCCAGTTCTGATAAATAAACATTAACTTCATTTCTCTTTCCATAGTTGCTGCCCATTTCTAGTATTTTCTGTTTAATTTCAAAAGAGTAGACCACTTGACCCCTTCCCCTGCTCTGCCATTTAATAATGTTTTTTAATCTCAACCCCACTTTTCTGCACTAACCTCATTTTCCTTGATTCTCTTAATAGGGGAAAATTTATTAATCGCCATCTTAAATACACAGAATGACTAAGCCTCCTCAGCTCCATTGGGTAGAGAATGCCAAAGTTTCACTACCCTCCAGATGGAGAAATTTCTTCTCACCTCAGTCCTGAATGGCCAACCTGTTATTCTGAGACTGATTCCTGTCATTAGACACACCAGCCATGGGAAAGCATCATCCTGCACCCATCCTGTCAAGCCCATAAGAAATTTGCACATTCGTATGTCTAAACTCCAGAGAATAAAGGGCCAGTCTACATAATCTCCCAATCCAAATATGCCCTGTTTATTCCCATGCTCTATTTTCCCTGTTTAAAAAAAATCATAAACAACACCAGAACATTACCCCCAACACTACCTGCTCCAATTTTGTTTAATAGTATCTTGTATGGCACCTCATCAAAGGCCTTCTGAAAATCCAAATACACAATATTTTCATTCCTACTTTTATAAATCCATGTTGACTCTACCCAATCCTATTATTACTTTCAAAATGCCTTGTTACCCTTGTTTGAGGCAGACCTGTGCACAATATTCATACTCTCACCAAGCCTTGGGATGAAGACAGGGTCAAAAACCTGACAGCATCAGCAAACAAACAGCCAAGCTGAATGCCAGATAAAGAATGGGAATCAAAACAGCCCAAAGTAAAAGTCAAGGAATGTTAACACAGGACTGCAGGAAGCTGATTGGTTGATAAGAATTAACCTTTATTAGCTCTATAAATACTCGGGTAACGATTAAACAAGTGGGTGGAAACTTTTTATCTAGATTCACACAGTGAAATTGCTTTGATCATTAACAAAAACTAAATGATTCACCTAATCTCCTTTTAACTGTAGACTGAAGGAAACATTCTTGAAACAACTAGAAAACTTTTGTTGAGCCCTTTAATCAGTGCTCATTCCAATGAATAATCTGTCCCAAAGGAAAATCATTAACACCGAGAAAAGAGAAATGCTTGTTGAGGTCTCAGAGGATATTTGCAATAACACAGTAAAGATTTCCTTTTGGGTCTTTGCACAAACACGTGGTCTAATGGGCAGCACCCTGAGACTTGGACTAACTACAGCAGGCACCTCAAGGCATTGAGAAGATACCACCAATGTTGTCTCCACAAAATTCTCCAAATCCACTGGAAGGACTGGTGCGCCCCCTCCCATGCCAACATCCCAGCAGTGAGGCCCCAGTTACAATCAGTTGGCTATGTTGGACAGGCCACTTTACTCAAAATCCCACCAGTCTCCTGAAGTTTTGTTCTGCGCTTTGTCACAGGAAGAAGTTATCATGCAGACAGAGGAAAAGATGCAAAGATATTCTCAAACCCTCTTTGAAAAGGTGCAATCTCTCCACTGCTGGGAATCCCTGGCTCTCATTGCTCAGTGGGAGAAGGGGCATTCGGGATGGCGCTAAGAACATCAAGTCCATGCACTGAGAGCACAAGGAAATACAGTGTGAATGGTGGAAGAGACAAACTACCCATCTGTCAGGCACCTCCTGCCCCAGCTGTGGTAGAGTCTGCAGGTCCCAAATTGACCTCATCAGTCATTTCAGAGCCCTCATTCTTTCTGCAGCAACAAACAAGATGCTGGAGGAACTCAGCGGGTCAGGCAGCATCTGTGGAGGGAAATGGACAGTCAATGTTTTTGGTCGAGATCCTTCATCTGGACTGAAAGATAGAGAGGAGATAGCCAGTATAAAGAGGTGGGGGGAAGGGGTGGAGCAAGAGCTGGCAAGCGACAGGTGGATCCAGGTGAGGAGGGGTGATTGGCAGATGGAGGGAAGAGTGGAAATGTGACAGAGGTCGGGAGGTGATAGGTAGAGGCAATGAAGGGCTGTGGATGATGTTGCTCCAGATTCCTGCATCTGCAGTCTCTTGTGTACCCTCAGTCCTTCTGTCTGTATAAGAATCGGCTGTTTCTGTCTGTCATCATTTTACCTCAGGTTTTCTTACTCTATTAGTATAGTCTGACCAGCTGAGTATGCTGCACAGCCTCATTGTTATGAACACATTACACAGACAAAGAAGCTTAATGGGCAGGCATGGTAGTGTAGCAGTTAGCATAATGCTATTACAGCGCCAGTCACCCAGGTTCAATTCCAGCCACTATCTGTAAGGAGTTTGTATGTTCTCCCCGTGTCTGCATGGGTTTCCTCCGGGTGCTCTGGTTTTCTCCCACATTCCAAAAAAGACGTACGGCTTTGGAAGTTCTGGGCATGCTATGTTGGTGCCGGAAGTGTGGCAGAACACTTTACGCAAAAGATGCATTTCACTGTATGTTTCGATGTACATGTGACTAATAAAGATATTCTATCCTATCCTATCCTATCCCAGTTGCCCCTATAAAACCCTTTCGGACATCCCATCAGAGAAATTGCCTTTGTTCTACCCATCCCTTCCCCCAACCTCTCTGCTACTGAAAACTAACATACTTCTCTCTTTTTCCCAGTTCTGACAAAGCATCCTGGACCTGAGACATTAACTGTTACTCCTTCCACTGATGCTGTCTGACCTAACAATAGAAAATGCTGGAATCACTCAGCAACTCAGGAGGGAGAAACAGGGTTGACCCATAAGATCAAAGATCCTTCACCTGAATGATATTCATACCACATTTTGCGAGAGTGGAAAAGACACAGGGTGTACTTGAATTTTTTGTGCACTAGTTTCCTATTAGTGACGCCACAAAATGTTAGCTCTTCAGGAGTAAGTGCATTTTCAACTTCATGTCAATTGATTGAAAGCAGATGATTGAAAATGTATCCAGTGTCCTTTAACTTGGGTAATTGATTAAGATGGAAACTCAGATCAGATTCTCAGACAAAGGGATAAAGCTCAGATCCAATTCAACTCCAGGGCAGAAATGCTGCAAATTCAGAGGTGGCAGGCAAGTTGACTGGGTTTAATGATTGTCTCTACCTGCAGAGTTCCTGAACGAAACAGCCAGGGAACCAGCAAGAAGCATCAATCTAGCTGTTAAAATTGGAAATTAAGAATCTATCCTTAGTGATCCAGAGGCACTGTCACCAGTACAATATAAGTGGTTTGTGGGCTTGACAGAGGAATTGCAGTACAAGACAGGAGGAATCCTTGGCCAGGGTTTCCCTGTGGAAGTTGGAGGGATACCCATGTCCACATGGAATTGGATGAATTTTAAATCCTTATTTGCAAAGGCCTATTCTGGCCCTGACTGATACTTGATGGTTTGATCCAACACGGAACCTATCACTGCTCTCTCAGCAGGACTCAGCATCAAATAGCAGATCTGGGCTTTGATGATATCTGGAGAATGTTGTGCATATTTAAAGATGACTGCTCTGGCTTGTGTAGATGTTCTTGCCATCTGCACTTGCAGGTGACGAGGTCAGATGGGAAAGGAAGGGCCACTGGTCTATTCCATAAGTCCCCACCCGGTGTCCAGGTGGAGGTGAGTTATCACTACTACCGAATGGTTCATGAAAGAATAATTTGTTGTTCATGGATCTTCTCTATATGTTGGAAGATAATGTTTAAGATGGGTGATTAACTTGCTATGGGAATATTATGTTTCATGTTCTACCTGTTTGACTTTATTTCACTACAAGTAAAATAGTGAAATGAATCGCGACACTCTGAAACCATTTCCTGAAATGCATATACTGTGATCTCACAGATGACATTATTTCCTGCACACACAAGACATTCAACCATCAAATTATAGCTGTTTAAATTCTGGTCAGAGTGAAATCTACGCCAGCCCTGTGGTTTAGCTTGAAAGAAGACTTAATGCACCATGAAAATGATGCCAAATGGGGTCTTTATTAATCCAAAGCCATGTATTCTTATAGGGCATATTACTGTGAAAATACATCTTCTGGAGATTACAAGATAAAATGCCCATTTATGGGACCACTGAAGGAACTAGTTGAAAGGTTAAGCGAGATTATGGTTCAATTAAAACCCAAGATTGCAACACATGCAGGAAGTATAATTTTCAAACTTGCTCTGAGTGGAGGAAGGTTCAAAGATTTTGCAAAGCCATGGCAGAGGAGCTGAATAACCTCTAATTAGTTTGAAAAACCAAGCAATTTGCTAAATTTTTCAACTTTGGGACAGAGTTGAAAATGTGCATAAAGCAGTCAATTCAATACATAGAAATCTAGCTAAAAATCCAATTTCCTTATAGTAAAAAAAACTTTAATTGCAATGATTAGCATATTTTAACCATGCTTGAAGAATTTCAATTTCCACCTTCCTCTCCTGGCACCTTTACACAAATTCTAAAATCTGCAGAAGATACTTAACCTCACATTTTTTCTTTCAAAATTTAATCCTTCAAGGCATAAAAGTGAACGGAGTAATTGGGAAAATTTGTTTACAATCATTGGCATCTATTCAACAATTCCCCTCTCTCAAACTCCTCTGAGTATTGAAATTAAATAAATGCGATTAAGTCACCAATAGCAAATGATGAACTAACTCGACTGGCAGAGCCAAACCTACTATGAAAATTTATTGAACATCAAGAGTCAGTGCTCTAATGGCTAAGAATTAATATTGCAGCAAGAAGCAGAGCTCAGCAGACTTGTGGTCCATAATACAAGCAAGGCGCATCGATTTAAAGGAACATACACACGCACACATATACATGCGCGCGCGCGCGCACACACACACACACACACACACACACACACACACACACACACACACACACACACACACACACACACACACACACACACACACACACACACACATAGATGCACATGCTCTCTTTTACTCAGCCCAGGCATAGACATTTCAACCCCTCAACCACTAAGACATAAATCAAGCTTAAAAATGTAAAGGATGTTCAGTATCTTTACAACTCCTCCATTGAGGCCAAAACTATGAGGGACAGGAGGGAGGTCACCAGGAAAGGAGGGGATCCAATTCAAGTGCAGTTCCTCACTAAGGTGAAGCAGCAGTCACTGAGGCGCCAACCCAGCTCGCAGGCAGAGGCTACATGGAATCAGCCAAGTGTGCTTGTTAACAATGTTTGATTGTAATCAGCTTTGTATTGATTAGCAGTGCTATCTACGTTACTGCTTGAAATACGTGCTGCTGTATCGCCATAAAAGTACTTTGAATGCAGCTTACATGTGCAATGGCTGCAAATCTTGTCTGAGGCCCCACATTTTTCCCAACCTCTCCCTGCCCTCCCTATCCTCAGCACAACACCGGGACACAGAGTAGGAAGAGCAGCAGGAAAAGGTGGAAGCTGAGGAAACATTATTATGATCAGAGATCATTGAGTCATACAGACAGAAACAGGCCCTCGATGGTGCTAACCATCAAATTCCTACTTACACCAAGCCACTCAATTTTTCCTCTTGCATCCTCATCAACTCCCCCAACTGCTCCTGCCATTATTCCACTCTGATTATTCCACATTTGCCGTGAATTCCCTACCCAGACCACAATTTCCCTCATCTGAAGACAGGCAGCACTGTGCCCCAAAGATCCCTATGGAGTAGCCCCGTGGGGCCCAGATCCATGAACAGGCCACTCCATGACACAAGGGCCCACCAGCTCCATGCTGTTAAACCCTTCCCCAGTCTAATTCTCCCCTCCCACCTGTGGGGCCACCATGGACAGATCACTAACAATACTGGAGCTGTCTTGTGATGCTTCCCAATGTGAGCATCTAATAAAGGAAATCAAGGGAATAATGCAGGAAAGTGGCACTGAGGTAAAAGATCAATTATGTGGCAGAAAATGCATGAGGGGCAAATGTCCTACTGCTACTTCAACATATTTCTTACGTAAATGAAGAACACAATACTCCTTGTGACTGTTCAATGATGGCTGTTCTCTGGAGCTTTGAGCTCAAATTTAGGTCAAACAAGGTTGAAACATGCCTTGCATGATGACCGTTTTCAGTAGGACTGTGCCTGTCACTGGGAAAGGATCTGATGTGTCAACATGGATTGTGACCAGAGGTAGCAGGTGCATCTTCACAGTTCGTGCACTTTTGCTTACAAATGGTCACTGATGCAAATTCCTCCAGGTAAAATTGATCATGGATAACATAGCTCTGAAAAAGAACCAGATCCAATTTCTAAGCAGATGACCTTTCATCAGAGAGGACCTGAAAGATTATCTGCCTGAAATGTTTACTCTGATTCACTCCCTACAATTTTTTTGTTTTTATTTGAGATCCCCTGCACCTGCAATATTTTTTCTTTGTATTACAATGGATTTTGAGTTAAATTTGCAGGGAAGACTTCTGAGTGTTCCAGATTAGCAATTTTTCCAGGGCCCTCCTATCTTTGAATTTATCCGCTGAGTGAATCAAGTGAATTATAGTGGCTTCATATCCATTGACTGTCATGATTCATGAAGGGTGCACCAATGCTGATCCAGAAGTGCGTAGGGATGAATAATCTACAAGGTAAAGCCAGGGTAACTTGAGTCATTTAAAATGAATACAAATACGGATAACTTTAATGAACTTAAATAAAATAAATTCAGATTATTTTTCCAAAATAAACTGGATTTTTTGAACTATTGAATATAAATGTAAATCAAAGCAAAGTTCATTAGGAACAAAATTGGAAAAACCTTTTCAATCAAAAGCAAAATAAATGTTTGTAACAATCTATCAAATAATCAATTAAAACAGGTAACAGAGACAAAATAATTTAATGATTCCAAACTTATTGAGATGTCAATGTGGAAGAGTGAAGAGTGAAAGCAGGACAGAGCTTTAAAGAACAAATGTTTATTTTTATTCTGCTCACTCCTAATGTATTAGTGTTTCATAGACAAATAGCCACAAAGTAAGCTACATGATATTGACAGAGATAACTGGCAGGTTAACTCACCACCACAGCACACAGTGTAATCTTTATCATGATGCTGAAATTAAAAATGTTCTTTGATGTTTGCAGTTTGGAGCGGTATCTACATATATAGACCGCCCAGAACACCTAAAGATAGAAGTTCGACAGATGTGTCAGAAAGCAACGTCTGCATAGATTAGTGATGGCCTCCATAAATTGTTTAGTTGTGTCCCTTTCACATGCACTGAACACATAACAATTTATGTCCTATTGCTCTTTGATGTTTAATAACTCCTGTAAGATACTCCCTGTACAATCGCTTGCAATGCTCAGCAAGCACAGGGCTTTTTCCTCAGGGTGGGACTTCCACTGACACTGCTGTCAACATTGGATGGGAAGAGGTGAGGAGTTAACATGGGATTACTGACCCCAAGAGAAAGCCCATCACCTCCCAATTGCAAATTACCCACCGTGGCAACGTGACAAAAAAGGGGGCAAAAGTGTTCCATTGATGGGTGGAAAAACTGCCTTGCAAACAAATAAAGTAAGTAATTATTTTAAAAAAACATGGAGTTTTGAAATATTTAGCTAGGAAATTTGAATCTAAGTATGCAAAATTTATCCTTTTCAGTCCCAGAGAAGTTGCTAAATTGTGATAATGGCTTAATCCAGAGATACAATCTCATTTAACAAGGCAAAGCATTTTTCAGGGAGTTTTATTTAGTGAGAGCAATTAGCATATACCTGAAGCCCTCATCACTCACAGATTGCATCAGAGAAAGCTAAAACACTGCAGTCTGTGGAGAAGTCAAGAATCATTGGCATCAAGTTTCTGTCAGATTGCCTCTATTTTTATAGTCAGCATTGATAAATTCACTATTTTTCTTATTGCAAATTCTCTGCCAATGTTTACACTTCAGTGCTGCTACTGAACTCAGAAGCAGAGCACTGCAACTTTAACGAGGTGTTGCACTATCTGGTCTAAAAAGGGAAACCTGAAACTGCGGGAAATCTGAAATAAAAACAGGAAATACTGAAGAAACGCATCAGATCTGCCAACACACGAGAAGGTCTAACTTGCACATAATGTTTTATTTTGACCTTTTGTGAGATTTGAAAGGCTTATTCCCTATGCAGGTGATTAGTGCATACTGGCCTGGGTAATCACACAATGGGTTTAGCTGAGATGCAAGAGCCGGAGGCACAAGCACTCCACTGGCATTGATACTGAAACAACTAATGAAATACTTGGAGATTACAACAGAGAACAAAGGTCAATAAAAACTCTGACACCTTTTCCTCTCTTCACTCATCATCATTATCGAGTATTGAAAGGTACAGATTGGATTAGAAGTGATGCACTCTGGAGCTATTTTTTCCAGAAAGGTTTGATTATGTGCTTAATGAAAACTCCCCAACACAACCCAAATGCAACCAGCTAGACAATTCATTACCATTTCCAGCTGTCTTTACCTAATTCCTGAAATTGACTAATTAATGCTTAATTAAGCGCAATTCTCTGCCAAGCATTCACAACCACTGAAACTAGGTCAAAATCAGGGTTTCTTGGTCGTGAAGCATCAATGTCTTAATTACTCTATGGTAGAATTAAAAATGAATATTACAATAGTTTGCACTAGATGTAATTGTTTTCTCTATGAAATATCTGAGATCTGTACAGCAGGAACAATGTAAAAAAAATCCCCAGAATTTTGATGTGTAAATCATAGCTTGTTCCAAAAAAATGTTCATTTTACTTAAGTTGCAGAAAATTGAACTGCTATCGACAAAGGTGAATTATCGACAATCAAGCTATAACCACCACACTGGTACTGCAATGATTTTATAGGTAGATCAACATATGAATGCTTAGGGGGAAATTTGAAATTTCCTATTTAAGTGGAGACACTTAACCTGAAAGAGCAGTGACAGGAGTTCGAGATGAAGATCCAAGTATTTGCACACATTATTGCCAGAGCCACTTAGTTGCTTCAGGAATCTTCCTGTTTTGAATTGAAAGTTTTTATCTAGATTACATTGACAGATTATGCAGCAGGAGGTGTTTCTGTGAGCAGTAGCAAGTCTGCACATGAAGAAATATCAGTGAGGGTGCTGTGGTAAATTTGAGTGCAGTAACCAACAGTCACAGCATCCCATTTAAAATATTCTGACAAACAACATCATCTGAGGACCCCCACCTTCCTTCCTCTCATGTTGAAGGCTGAATCAAAGTGCTTGCAGACAATGTCAATATATTTGCAATTAGTTTCTTACCAATATATTGTTGGACAGATCTTCTGCTGTCTTGGTTCTGTCAGTTGCCTGCTTTTAGGACCATTCTGTTTCTTCCAGCAAGGTCCAGGACACACTCATCCACTGGTCAAGCACTTCTTAGTTCATGGCGAAGTCCCTGGACAGTTCAGTACCTGTCCCCGTGCAAGTGGCTGGTTGTGCTGACTGAACGATTTTGACAGACAACACGTCCCCACCCTCAGCGCACCAGCCCTCAAAGCTGCTATTTAAATTGAATGCGGATGGTCTGCAGTTCCCACCATCGACCTCAACAGTCACCTCAAAACCCACCAAACTGGAATGGAAACAAGTCATCCTCAATCCTGAAGGACTAACTAGGAAAAGAAAACGAAAAAATCTCATTAGGCTGCATCTGGAGTTCTGGTCACCCCAATACAGGAAGGATGTGGAGGCTTTGGAGAAGGTGCAGAAGAGGTTTACCAGGACGCTGCCTGGATTAGAGAGTATCTGCTATAAGGAGAGATTGGACAAACTTGTGTTATTTTCTCTGGAGCGGCGGAGGCTGAAGGGAGATCTGATAGAGGTTTATAAGATTATGAGAGACATAGATAGAGTACACAGCCGATATCTTTTTCCCAGGGTTGAAATGTCCAATACCAGAGGGCATGTATTTAAGGTGAAAATGCGATAAGTTCAAAGGAGATGTGCGGGGCAAGTTTTTTACACAGAGGGTGGTGGGTGCTGGGAGCGCGCTGCCAGGGGTGGTGCTGGAGACAAATACAATAGAGGCGTTCAAGAGGTTCCTAGATAAACACATGAATGTGCAGGAAGTGGAGGAATATGGACGTTGTGTAGGCAGAAGGGATTAGTTTAGTTGGGCATTTGATTACTAATTTAATTATTTTGGCACAACATTGTGGGCCGAAGGGCCTGTTCCAGTGTTGTACTGTTCTATGTTCTAAAAGGAAAAAGAATAATGTCTAGGCATTTCAGAAGCATTCAAGTTGCTCACAAACTATTAAAAAAATAAAGATAATATTAAGAAAATTAAATTTATTCAAAATAATTAAAAGCTAACAAATTAAAAACACAGGCACACTTAAAAACATTTGAAACTAACGTAATTAGATCAAGCACAAAGCAACTTCTCCCACTGATTTCAGTGGACTTGCTGTACTAGAGAAGAATTAATCTGGTGTGAGTCAGCAGGTAGAATTCCCAGTTGGAGAGTCCTGGAATTGGTGCTCTGCACCATAGCCTAAGGTCAGGAATAGCCCCATTTCAGGCATACCAGTGACAGATCTACATGGACCTCAGAGGAGGACTACCTCCAGTACTTCTTTCATATTTTGTATTAAATTGTAATTTGTTTTAATTTGAAATGATACCATTCTGCAATTGGAATAAAAACAGATGATGTTGGAAAAACCTAGAAGCTCAGGGAGCATCTGGGGAGAGGAAAAGAACAGGTTAATGTGACAGGTCAATGTTCCTTCTGCAGATGTCAAAGGTCATCAGTTAAAACGATCTGACCTGTTGGGTATTATAGAGGCCCTTCGGCTCACTAAATCTGCACAAACCATCAGCCACCCACTTACACTAATCCTACGTTAGTCCCTTTTAAATTCTCTCCACATTCTCATCAATTCACCCCAGATTCTCCACTAGGTGCAATTTACAATGGCTAATTAACCGACCAACCCGCACATCTTTGAGCTGGGGGAGCAAACCAGAGCACCTGGAGGAAACCCACACAGCCACAGGGATAACATGCAAGTTCCACCCAATGTCACCTGTCAGGATTGAACCTGGATCACCAATGCTGTCAGGCAGTGGCTCCACTAGCTGCGCACTTACACATGTATTTAGATGTTCTTTGATTTTACCTACTGATATTTTCTCCTACTATCTCTTGGCTTTGCTAATTTCTCTTTGAAGCAAAGAAGTCTGAGAGCAGATTTGGCAGATATGTACAAGATTACAAAGGGTTTAGATAGGATAAATAGAGGGAAGCTGTTCCTTTCATATTTTAGTTCAGATATCGAGCAGCTGTGATACTTTCTTTTGTATTTGTGATTGGTTCATAGAATTATACAGCATGAAAACAGGCCCTTCGGCCCAACTGGTGAGAGCAGAAATCTTTTTGTTTGTCCTTTTAAAGTACATTCATTGTTTTATAGCTTCATTTTGAAAAAGAACAAGTTGATTTGGGATTTCCATTTGGAAAACAAACTTGTTTGTTCTGCTTTAGGGAACAACTGTGTGCTTTCATAAAAGAAGTAAATGTTAAGGTGCTTACTGAGGATTAGTACGGCACTAAACGAATGTGACTGAATGTGTAGATACTCTATTCCTTAATGTAGACAATATAAAAACACTAGAATATCAGAAATAGGGACAGCAGGAGGCTATTTGGCCCATCAACCCTGCTCCACCATTCATCAAGCCTCTGGCTGATCTTTTACCTCAATACAATTTCCCCATATTCATTGATTCCTTTAATATCCAGAAAGCTATTGCTCTGTTTTGAATGGACTTAAAGTCTTAGCCTCCATGGCCTTCCAGAGCAGAGAGTTCTAAAGATTCACCACTCTCTGAGTAAAGAAATTGCTCTTTACCTGAGTTCTAAATGGCCTACCATATATCATGACTGTGATCCCCTGTTCTAGACACTTCAGCCAGAGCAAACATCCTCTCTGTATCCAGTATATGGATGGAATGTTCCCTTGGGAGCTGACTGCAAAATGTTGCTACTCTCCTGCGCTATTTTTATTTATTTTTCTCTCTCTCTCAATCTTGCATTAGTGTCGTTATGTTTATTTTGTTGTTTATTCAGCAGAAGTGTAAGTATAATTCATGTTAATTTAAGTTAATGTTAACTTACATTTGTCCACGTCTTGCTACATTCTATGCTGCTGCTGCAAAAAGCTAATTTTTGATGGCATTTATACCCTGTGTATACAGTATATACTTATGATAACAATAAACTTGAACTTAGAGTGCAATGCCAAATGCTGTGGGGTGCATTTGTGGAACCGGTGACTGGTGTGCAACTAGAGGAGTCTGAATTGACATGGTTTGCATTCTTCTATTCTCGCCTCCACAATGCCACCTCCACTCCTTGCTCTGGCCACCATCCACCTCCCTTCTTATCCTCTCGTCCCTCCCTCCTTCCAGATGCATGTCCTCTCTCCCCAGTCTCCTTTCCTCTCCCCTACTCTGACCTGTTTTCCTCTCCTATCCAATCCCCTCCCCTCTTCCATCCTCCACCTTTCCCACACTCCCCTCTTCCATTCCTGCTCTACTCCTAGCTTCTATATCCTATTCCATCATCCACCCTCTCTCCTCTCCCATCTCTGTGCACCCCCCAATCCCTAGTCCTCACCCTCCTCCAATTCCCCATCCTCTTCTCTCTCCAATCCTCTATCCTCACCTTCCTTTGGTTCCCTGTCATGTCCCTTCCACAGATCCCCTGTGCGCTCCATCTCAAGTCTGTTGTCAGGCTGGGCCAAGGTTCAGGCTCCCCAGAACACAAAAAAAATAGAAGCAGGGATAGGCCACTCAACCCATCAAGCCTGCCCCACCATTCAATATGCTCATTGCTGATCTGCCCCAGGCCTCAGCTCCTCCTCTGTGCCAGTTTCCCATGGCCCTCAAAATCCCTGATGTTTCAAAAATGTATCTACATTTTAAATACTTTCAATAAGATTTCTTTATTAGTCACACGTACATCAAAGCACACAGTGAAATTCATCTTTTGCGTAGAGTGTTCTGGGGCAGCCCGCAAGTGTCGCCACACTTCCGGCACCAACATAGCATGCCCTCAACTTCCTAACCGGTACGTCTTTGGAATGTGGGAGGAAACCGGAGCACCCGGAGGAAACCCACGCAGACACGGGGAGAACGTACAAACTCCTTACAGACAGTGGCTGGAATTGAACCCAGGTCGCTGGCGCTGTAATAGCGTTACGCTAACTGCTACACGACCGTGCCTGCCCTATGATCAGAGCTTATGTACAGTTCTGTGCCATCAACAAGACACTAGACTAATAATGTCCTTCAAGAATTTCTTGTTATAATTCACCAACTATCCCTGGAAAACCGTCACTGAGAATTCCAGAAGCAGGGAGCCAGCCAGATCACAAAGTGACCACAGTCATGGGCTGGAAAGGAAAGGCATGCATGAGACAGAGCTGGAAGAAGAGAAAGCTATGGGGTGCTACAGGTGGGAGAGATAGCAAGGGGTTGGCCATAAAAGACAGAAGCAGTTGTTTATTTTATAATTGAAGAGTGATTGTTTAGTTGGGACTGGAATGATGCCTGAGATGATTACAATGTGTGCAGTAAAAATCTGGATGAGCTGAAGTTTACAAAGCATGAAGAGCTGAAGGCTGCTCAGAAGAAGATTCAAGTTGGGAGTAGGCAAAAGTTGGGTGAGCTTTCAGCAACTGCTGGTCTTAGTCAGCTGGTGTTATCCAGCTTGAGTCTGAATCTGATGAAGTGTTGTGAGAGATCTGGTCTGACGCGAGGCTGAAAGCCGGAGAAGTGAATAGAGTAAACAAGATGAATGTGTAACATGTGGCAGGGATCGGATAGGTCTGGTTTTCTGAATGTTTAACTGAAGAAACTTGTGCTCCTCTTGGACTGGATGTCAGGTAAGCAACCTTACAGAAATGAGGCTATGGGAGGTGCTGTGGAGATGGAGCAAGGTGTCATTGGAGATCATACCTGTGGATGATGGTGCTAACAGGTAGCACTAATGTGGGCAATGGAGGGTCCAGTCTGTGGCAATGAATTCCACAGACTATGAGGAAGAAGGAAGTTGGAGATTGAGTACTTGTTTATGAGAACAGTGGGGTTAAGAGTGACCTTTTGAAGTGCTTTGAAAGAACAGGAGGGGAAACTACTTACTCAGTAAGTAGTTTCCAAATGTGGATTTTTTATAAAACACTTAATGGGTTTGTATTAGACATTAAAAGAATATCAATGCTTTTAATAAAATTACATTGATGACCCAAGTAATTGATGAGAATCAGCATGGTCTTGGCAATTAAGTTAAATAAATTTAGTCGTTTTTAAGTAATTATAACTGGTGAGAAATGATGCAGAGTCATGATAAGTTTCATTAGTCAGTGTTTTTACCAAAATTATTCATTACATACTGTGATGATCCATTAACCTCATCATTAGCAGAGTCCGTGATGAATATTATTTGATTTGATCATTCTACTGTCTAATTGAAATTAAACTCAGAAGAGTGCAATGTGAGCAGCAACCATCACAATTTCTTGTATTCATTAGCTTGATTTAAATGGTATGAGCTATGGTCCACCCTGATAACTAAGCAGTCCTACTTTGGAGAGGAGAGAACACAACATTCAGGGCTCAGAGGGAGAGGCTCAACAGTTTGGATCTGTATTCCTTGGAGTTTAGAAGAATGAGGGGTGACCTTATTCAAATATATAAAATCTAAGAGGGCTTGACAAGATCAATGTTGCGACATTTTTACTAGTGGGAGAGTCACGAACAAGGGGATGTAGTTACCTGATAGGAGGCTGGTCATTTAAAACTGAGGTGTGTAGAAAATTCTTCTCTCAGAGGGTAGTGAATCTTTGGAATTCTTTGCCCATGAGGATGGTGGAGGCCAGATCATTAGATATATTTAAGGTGGAGATAGATAAATAATTGAAAGGTCGAGGAATTGAGGCTAAAGAAATTTGGCATGTCCTCTTTGGCCCTCACCAATTTTTATCGATGCACCATAGAAAGCATCCTATCCAAATGCATCACGGCTTGGTATGGCAACTGCCCTGATCGTGACCCCAAGAAACTGCAGACAGTTGTGTACACAGCTCAGCCCATCACAGAAATCAGCCTCCTCTCCATGGATTCTGTCTGCACTTCTCGCTGCCTCGGTAAAGCAGCAAACATAATTAAAGACCCCACCCATTCCCCTGGACATCCTCTCTTCTGCCCCCTCCCATCAGGCAGAAGATACAAAAGCCTGAAAATATGTACTACCAGGCACAAGGACAGTTCCTATTCCGCTGTTATAAGACTATTGAACAGTCCCCTGGTACAATAAGATGGACTCTTAACCTCACAATCTATCTTGTTATGGCCTTGCACCTTGTCTACCTGCACCACACTTTCTCTGTAACTGTAACGCTTTATTCCGCATTCTGTTATTGTTTTACCTTGTAATGCACTGTTGTAATGAAATGACCTGTATGAACGGTATGCAAGACAAATTTTTCACTGTACCTCAGTAAATGTGACAATAATAAACCAATTTACCAAATTTAATTTTTTTGAACGTTATGGGGAATTGGCACAGAAGAGGGGTTGATCAACCATGATCATATTGAATGGCAGGGCAGGGTTGAGAGGCCTGGTGGCCAACTCCTGCTCCTATTTCCTTGTGTTATTGTGTGCTCGAATCCATCCACCTGTGAACACCTGGCTCGATCCTCGCCTTGGGTGCTGACCGTGTGGAATCCGAACATTCTCTGTGTCATCGCGCGGGTTTCCTCCCACATCTCAAAGATGTGCTGTTAAGTTATTCAGCTGCTATAAGTTGCCCATTATTGTAGGTAAGTGACAAAAGAGCTAAAGGTGAATTGATGGGTATGTGAGAGTGAATATGTGGCGGAGGTACAGGGAAATAAGGAAAGGGGGAATCAGAGTAAGAGGATTGCTCCCAGCAGCATGGGCCATATAGTCTCTTTCTGTGCCATGGTAAGTACTTGAAGATTATACCTTTCATTATTTTGTGCTTTAATTTGTGGTGTTTTCCTAACACTGCATTTTCCAACTTTAAAAATATTATGAAGTTCTGAAATTGAATGGATAAAAATAATTCCTGCAAATATATGAGCTGCTATATGGACACATAGAGTATCATTGCCTAAATCTCTAGGGCAGAGGTGAAGTCACTGGTCCCATTAAGCTCAATGAGTTCATTTAAAAAGAATTGCTAGCACTGTTCTTGCAGGTACAATGACTGTATTCAAAAAATTAGCTGAAAAATGTCTTTGTTAAAGGTTATTGAAAAGTTGTCAGTCTGTATCTCAGGAATAGATGCTGCGTAGATGACTCTCAGTGTAATCTTGAATATATTTCTCATGGTATTTAGTATTTAGCCAGTATGAATAATAGTTTATTAGTTCTCAGTATAGTCTCTTTGATTATTGTTCAGAGATCTGTTTGTACACTGCAGACAACTCAACAGCTTCTCATGGCTGATCCCATACACTAGTTTCTTGTCCCCAAATATTGATAAAATAAACAGACATGCACATAGCAAATTAAATTTTCATCCACATAATCCCAGTTAGACAAAGTCATTAACGTTATCTTTTGCTGGAATTTAAACCCTTTGATACTCCACATGGGTGGCAAGTGTTCTCATTTCATACTATTACTATCTAATAAAGTCAGAAGTAGACATACCTAAGATTATGGCTTGAGTTTGCACAACAGAGGAAAAATCAGTCATCAAAATATTAATTTTCAGTTGTATTTCTTTCAAGACTTTTGATGGCAACACAATCAGATCAGGTGGTAAAGAAGGCATCTGGCATACTTGCCTTTATTGGTTGGAGTGTTGAGTACAAAAGTTGGGAAGCCACGTTGAACATAGAACATAGAACATTACAGCACAGTACAGGCCCTTCAGCCAACATTTTATCCTGCTCTAAGATCTAGCTAACCCTTCCCTCTCACATGGCCCTCCATTTCTCTATCATTCATGTGTCTTTCTAAGAGTCTCTTAAATGTCCCTGTATAAAACTTTAGTGTATCCACGTTTGGAGTATTGTGTTCAGTTCTGGTCACTGCATTACAGAAAGGATGTGGAGACTTTGGAGAGGGTGCAGAAGAACTTTGGAGAATATTAGCTATAAGGAGAGATTGGACAAACTTGGATTGTTTTCTCTGGAGCATCGGAGGCTGGAGGAGACCTGACAGAAGTATATAAAAGTATGAGGGCCATAGATAGGGTCGATAGTCAAGAGTCTTTTTCCCATGGTGGAAATTACAAATACTAGAGGACATAGCTCTAAGGTGAGAAGGGGAAAGTTTAAAGGAGATTTATGAGGCAAGATTTTTACACAGGGAGTGGTAGGTGCCTGGATCGCGCTGCCAGGGGATGTGATGGAAGCAGACAGGACAGCAACATTTAAGGGCATTTAGACAGGCACATGAAAGGCAGGAAGTGGAGGGATATAGACCATATGTGGGCAGATAGGATTAGTTTAGTTTGCTATCATGGTCATGATGGGCTGAAGGGTCTGTTCCTGTATCATGGGCTGAAGGGCCTGTTGCTGTGCTGTACTGTTCTATGTTCTATATAAAGTTCTGTATAATTATTGGCTTTCATAAAACATCACAGGGTGCCAAAGTGAAATATTGATGCAAAGTACTGTCGCTGAGAGTTGGGAAGGTGACTAAAGACATGTTCAAAGGGTCAAGTTTATTTTTAAACTATTGAAGAAGAGGAGTGGGGAGAAAACTTGGAGAGTGGGTTAAAGAGAGAGCTCCAGAACGTGAGGCTGACATGGAAACCCTACTGGATAGGGGAAAGGGGATAGAAAGCAAAGGAGACCAGAAAGAGAAGAAGCATGATTATAGGGATGGAGCAAATTTCCAGGAAGGAAAGGGCAATGCTGTGGAATAATTTCAAAACCTAGACAGGATATGGAATTGTGTATGGGGGACAGGTGTGATAAACCGATGGGATAAATTACAGCAAGTTGACCTTTGGAGGTACAGTTTACGTAGAGTGGAACTTAAGAAGCCAGAGGGAGATAGCTGAAGAAATTCTGCCTGGAAGAGGTGAAAGTGTGGAAGCTGCAAAATTTCATGTTTTCTCCTTTGTTTATTATTCCTCTTTTCCTTAAACCTTCAGGTCTGCCAGAGTTTGAAATAATTCTTCCCCTCCACCACCCCCTTCACAAGATCACAAGACAAGGGAGCAGAAGTAGGCCATTCGGCCCATTGAGTCTGCTCCAAAGAAAAGGAAAAAAGAAAAAGAAATGAGAAATTGGGGGAGGGGGGGGCAAATAAAAACCTAACCACAATTTCCGGCCTTATCCCCATATCCCTTGATACTCTGACTATTTAGATATCTATCTATCTCTTCCTTAAACGCCTCCAATGATCTGGCCTCCACTGCTGTACGTGGCAAGGAATTCCACAAAGTCACCACCCTCTGGCTAAAGAAATTTCTCCTCATCTCTGTTTTAAACCTGTATCCTCTAATTCTAAGATTGTGCCCTCTGGTCCTGGACTCACCCACCAAGGGAAACTGCTTGACCACATCTACTCTGTCCAGTCCTTTCAACATTTTAAATGTCTCTATGAGGTCCCTTCTCATTCTTCAGTGAGTACAGTCCAAGAGCCGACAAACGCTCATCATATGTAAACCCTTTCATTCTGGGAATCATCCTCGTAAATCTCCTCTGAACCCTCTCCAACATCAGCACATCTTTCCTAAGATATGGGGCCCAAAACTGCACACAGTATTCCAAATGAGGCCTCACTAGTGCCCCGTAGAGCCTCATCAACACTTCCTTACTTTTATACATTATACCTCTAGAAATGAATGCCAACATAGCATTCGCTTTCTTTACCACCGATCTGACTTGGTGGTTAACCTTTAAGGTATCCTGCACGAGTACCCCCAAGTCCCTTTGTACTTCTGTACTTTGAATTTTCTCCTCTTCTAGATAATAATCTGCCCGTTTATTTCTGTTTCCAAAGTGTACAACTGCACATTTCTCAACATTGAATCTCATCTGCCATTTCCTTGCCCATTCTCCTAAACTATCTAGGTCTCTCTGCAACCTTCCTGTCTCCTCAATACTCTCTACTCCTCCACCTCTCTTGGTGTCATCTGCAAACTTAGCCACAAAACCATTTACTCCATCATCCAAATCGTTAATGTACAAGGTAAAAAGGAGCGACCCTAACACTGACCCCTGCGGAACACCACTAGTAACCGGTAGCCAACCAGAACAGGATCTTTTTATTCCCATCCTTTGCTTCCTGCCAACCAGCCAATGCTCCACCAATTCTGTTATCCTACCTGTAATTCCATGACCCCTCATCTTATTAATCAGTCTCTTACGCAGCACCTTGTCGAAGGTCTTTTGAAAGTCTAAATACACAACATCTACCGTCTCTCCCTTATCCACCCTACCTGTGATTTCTTCAAAAAACTCCAATAGGTTGGTCAGGCAGGATCTTCCCTTCACAAAACCATGTTGGCTAGGACCTATCTTGCCTTGCACCTCTAGGTATTCCGTAACTCCGTCCTTGAGGATCGATTCCAATAACTTTCCCACCACTGACATCAGACTAATAGGTCTGTAATTTCCTTTATGCTGCCTCCCACCTTTCTTATACAACGGAACTACATTTACGACCCTCCAGTCCTCCAGAACCATGCCGGAGTCTATCGATTCCTGGAAAATTATCACCAATGCCTCCGCTATCTCTAAAGCCACCTCCTTCAGAACCCGGGGATGCACCTCATCTGGTCTGGGAGACTTATCAGTCTTTAGCCCATTTAATTTTCCTAGCACCTTCTCTCTAGTAATCTTAACTGAACTCAGCTCCATCCCTTGAGACCCCTGACTATCTGGTATATTGCTGATGTCCTCCACAGTGAAGACCGATGCAAAATACTCATTTAGTTCTTCTGCCGTCTCTTTATCATCCATTATAATCTCTCCCGCACTGTTATCGATTGGTCCTATATCAACCCGTGTCTCTCTTTTACTCCTTATATATTTAAAAAAACGCTTAGTATCCTTTCGAATGTTATCTGCCAACTTCCTTTCATAATTCATCTTTTCTTTCCTAACGACCTTCTTAGTTTCTTTCTGCAGGTTATTAAAAGTTTCCCAGTCTTCTGTTTTCCCACTAATTTTTCCTTCCTTGTATGCCCTCCCTTTTGCTTTTATTTTAGCCTTCGCCTCTCTCGTTATCCACATTTGTGCCTTTTTTCCATTCAAAACCTTTTTTCTTGGAATATATCTATCCTGCATTTTCCTTATTTCTTGTAGAAATTCCTTCCATTTCTGCTCCGCTGTCCCTCTAGCCAGCTTACTCTTCCAATCAATTAGGGCCAGCTCCTCTCTCATACCATTGTAATTTCCTTTGTTCCACTGAAATATCGATACACCAGTTATCAGCTTCTCCTTCTCAAATTTGAAACTGAACTCAATCATAAACCTTAAAACAACCTTAAAACCTTAACCTTAAAACAACCTCATCCTTAAAACAACTTTTTCAATCATTTTGTTTGACTATCTCAAAACTACATATAAATCCCCAAAATTCTTTGTCTTCATTCCCTATGAACTTGATTTGAAATATGGCCAGAACTATTTGACATTTGGCCTGATTTTGACAGCACGGCCTAATTGTTGGTGGTTGCTATTCAGTGCGAAATCTGCTCCTGAATTATTTTCCCTTTTTCACAAACCCCAGAAAGCAACGCAGCATTTACCTCACCATTCCATATGTTCACATTTTCTTGTATTTAAATGTAGTTAACTCTTGAAAATAATTCTGTTTTTGATTGTATTATTCCATACCGATAAGATAGACTCTTGACCTCACAATCTATCTCGTTATGGCCTTGCACCTTAGTGTCTACCTGCACTGCACTTTCTCTGTAACGGTAACACTTTATTCTGCATTCTGTTATTGTTTTACTTTGTACTGCCTCAATGCACTGTTGTATTGAAATAATATGTATGAACAGTATGCAAGACAAGTTTTTCACTGTACCTTGGTGCATGTGACAATAATAAACCAATTTACCAACTTAACTTTGCAACATACTACCATCTATAGCCAATGTGGACCTTTGAGATTGTATGAGATTAGACATTCTATAAACTCTGTTTGAGGAGTTTTACTCTGTTTAAAATCTGCTGTTCTTGAGTCACCAGCGCCAGCGACCCGGGTTCAATTCTGGCCACTATCTGTAAGGACTTTGTACGTTCTCCTCGTGTCTGTGTGGGCTTCCTCCGGGTGCTCCAGTTTCCTGCCACATTCCAAAGACGTAGGGGTTAGGAAGTTGTGGGCATGCTATGTTGGCACCGGAAGCGTGGCGACACTTGCGGGCTGTCCCCAGAACACTCTACGCAAAAGATGCATTTCACTGTGTGTTTCAATGTACATGTGACTAATAAAGGTATCTTATTTACGACTCTAAAAGATTCTGTCTACATAATCTCCACTGATGCAAATTTCAACAGATAATTAACAGAATGTTCGTGATGATTTGCTTTGTTCATTATGCAGGTTAGATTTCCTAGATATTCTGGGATTTTTTGTGATAATAATATGCTGAAAACTATTAAAAATTGAAGTAATTAAAACTGCTCTTTTTGATTTGGTCACTCATGTTTTTAGTCAATGGATTTATCAGTAAAACCCACGTAATGAAGTTTATATAAGGAACAGTTGTTCTCAATTCCAATTTTGGGGTGGACAAATAGATAAAAAGTCATTCAAAACCATGTCACGTTTAGAAGGAAATTGCATTATCTAGTTTATGGTGAATGACAATTTCTGAAGAACAAGAAAATGGAAGGTATTGATCTGATATTTTTATGTTTTGGTTTGTAGTCAACTTTCAAATCTCAAAACCAGTGACTTTCAACTGTTCAAACAGTTTATCCAGATGGTGAACTGCACAAGTAGCAGACTCTGCCCCATTAACTCAAAACTTCTTTTCTGGCAAGTATTGAAATTAAACCTAAATTTTTGAAGCAGCATCACTCAGAGTGCCATCTGCACATGCCATGCTAGTGGCCATTGACTGAAGAGGCCACAGATTTTGTTGGTAAACGTGGCAGTTTAAATGAAGAAGGATGGTAATATTGAGCCAGAACCTACGTGGCAGTGCTAGTGCTTTTGTGCTGAACTCTCGACATATACCTTCATATGTATTCCAACAGGAGGATGAACTTGCAGACTTCCCAGTACTTCAAAAAAATCATAGGCGCTTGACAAATGACAAAGATAAGGGGTTGACTTTGCTGTTCTTCAAAGTTCTTTTAGCTGTTTCATGGGCGTTGCTTGTGAGCAGATTATATAGTATAAGAGCCCACCCAACATGGAAAAGGTCCAGGACAATTTGGATGTGAATCAGCTGGGTCTGGGCCTCAGCCACTCTGCAGCAAGATTTGGGTATTACAAGGAGGCAGTGGCGCAGTTAGCAGAACTGCTGCTTCACAGGTCCAGTGACCCATGTTCAATCTGACCCCTAGTGCTGTCCATGTGGAGTTTGCAAGCTCTCCCTGTGATCACATGGGATTCCTCCCACATCCCAAAGATGTAGGGGGTGGTAGGTTAATTGGCCACTGTAAGTTGCCCCCAGTGAATGGGAGGGTGGTAGAATCTGAAGGGAGTTGATGGGACTGTGTTGAGAATAAACATGGGATTACTGGGTGCTTGATGGTGGGGTAGACTCACTGGGCTGAAGGGTCTGTTTCTGTGCTGTTTAACTCCAATGTTCCTTGGTTCATCTGAACTCTCCAGTGACTCAATGATAATAATGAGACGACAGATTGGAAATTTGATAGCAACAGTATGCTGAGATCCCACACCAGTTTAATGTATGGCTTCTTACCCCCTTAATTACTACTGAACCAGGCCTCAACCCTCCAGTTAGGGACTTCTTTGGTACATGTGGTCCATGTCAGTCCTGGGCCTCATTTATGCACCAGCATTTTGTCTAAACAATACTAAAATGTGCATTGTACACTGTTTGACTTCAATGAGCATGTGCAATGACTTCTGCAATCGTGCAGGTCATACACAAGAAGGACCAGAGACAACATTGCTGGAAGTGCACTACCTGGGCATTCAGTAGGTTTGAGATAACATTCAATGACAAAGCACACAAAAGCATTGTGCAATGCAACAGAATTTCCAGGCCGCTGAGTTTAATTTGCCATCCATTGCTGAGTAATGTGACCACAGCTAGGTGGCAGCAGGACACTGTAAATCATTTCTTTGGCATGAGCTTAGAAAGGTTTTCCCACTCCTAAGCACTATCCAGTGGTATCTCTGGAAAATGCAGATAAATGGATCTCTTATCATACTGGCAGGTGTGTTTGAAGTTCAGTTTCAAATGGCCTTGCTTGCCTTTCCCCACCTGCAGTCTCCCTTTGCATGATGTCCTTGGGGATGTTCCAAACATCCATACTGTGGAGTTGACACAATGGCAATGGTCCATGTGACTCTCCCCAAAGATCTGAACACAAGGCTGTCACTTTAGGATCGCTGCACTGTCCTCTTTTGGATGAGATGAAAGGCCCCCACCTGACGTGAAAGTTTTCCCTAATTCTGCCTATTCCGCTGGATAGTTCCAGTATTTCCTTTTATTTCACATTTCCACCCAGTGCAGTGTTTAAAATCCACAGTTTTCTTTGCTCTCTCCTATTTCCTCTCTCCGATCACCCTGTTCTAGTTACACGTCCTTCAGCTAGATCAGCTGTGATTAACAAGCCTTCACTCTCCCACACAGCACCACCACCTCTTGTGCCATTCAGTCTTGTTTGGTCTCCACTCTGTCACGGACATTGCCTTTGTTCTCTCCACCTTCCCCCTTCTCTGCAACCTAAAACGTGTTTATTATTTCTAACCTTTCTGAGTTCAGATGAAAGGTCATCAGCCTGTTTCTTTTTCCATGCACACTGCAAAATCGGCTGGGTATTTCCAGAATTTAGTGTTTTAATTTCAGATTTCCATGATCTACGGTATTCTGGCTTTTAATTGCACGATTGCCTCCACCTTGTGACAGTGGAAATTTCCCATGCTGTGGAATATTTATGAGTCCCACAAATAGCTGCTGGGTTTAATAATACTTTTTCATTGGCCATGCATTCAATAATCAATTAATTGCAATAAATGCGATAAAACCAGGATTATGAAGGATGGAATTGTGAACACCCGATTCTCACTTGTATTATCTGGGTTCATGGTATAAGAGGGGGGCTTTCACTATTCCACAAATCAATGCACACCACTTCCGCAGCTAGTAAATTTGATAACTAGACCCCTCATACTTCACTGTTAAACACAGGTTTCATCTGCAGTAGATCATATAATAGCACACCACATAAGGCAACTAAAGTCATGATTGACCTAGAGTAGTTAGTACCAATTAAGCCGAAATGAATCAGAATTAATTTCTTTATGATCTCGGCAATTTGATCATGGAGTTTCCTTCTCCGCTCCTCTCTCTTGAATGCCATGACTCTCCTTGCAGTGCAATGTCTACATGAGCAGCAAGCAGTCTGTATGACCCTGGGGCCTGGGTTGTTAATTACGTGTTTACAGGGAGCGTGCGCAGCCAAGCTGACTACAGCTCGTGTCACAGCAAAGTTGGATTCTATCACCACTCAATTATCACCACGTATTGATCTAATCTTTTGCATGCTTATTTAGTCAGTTTATCTTTGGTAACCTATTCCAATGTGATTTGCTCTGCTCCGCAGAACGTGCATATAAAATGTGTCTAAAATCTGCCTCTCGCAGAGTTTGATCCCATTAGGCCATCAGACCATGATATAGCAGCAGAATTAGGCCATTCAGCCCATCGAGTCTGCTCTGCCATTCAATCATGGCTGATTTTTTTCAATCCCATTCTCCCACCTTCTCACTGTAACCCTGAACCCCTTTACCAATCAAGAACCTATCGATCTCCGCCTTAAATACACGGAATGACTTGGACTGCGCAGCTCTCTATGGCAACAAATTCCACACACTCACCACACTCTGGCTGAAGAAATTCCTCCTCATCTCTGTTCTAAAGGGACTTCCCTTTATTCTGAGGATTTGCCCTCGGACCCTAAACTCTCCTACTAATGGAAACATCCTCTCCATACCCACTCTATCCAGGCCTTTCAATATCTGGTAGGTTTCAATGAGATCCCCCCTCATCCTTCTGAACTCCATCGAGTACAGGCCCAGAGCCATCAAACACTCTTTATATGTTAAGCCTTTCATTCCTGGGATCATTCTTGTGAACCTCCTCTGGGCTGTCTCCAGGGCCAGCACATCCTTCCTCAGATATGGGACCCAAAATTGCTCACAATATTCCCAAATGCGGTCTGACCAACACCTTATAAAGCCTCATCAGTACTTTTATGTTCTACTTCTCTTGAAATGAATGCTAATATTGCATTTGCCTTCTTTACTACTGACTCAATCTGCAAGTTAACCTTAAGGGAATCCTGAACTAGGACTCCCAGCTTCCTTTGCACCTCTGATTTCTGAATTCTCTCCCCATTTAAAAAATAGTCTGCACTTCTATTCTTCCGAGCAAAGTGCATACCCCACACTTCCCTACACTGTATTCCATCTGCCACTTCTTTGCCCACTCTCCCAACCTGTCCAAGTCCTTCTGCAGACTCCCTGCCTCTGTGTAAGTGAAGTAGCAACTTTTTCAAGAGGACAAGGTAACAGTATGAATGGGAAGAGTGCTAGACATTTTTTGGCTATGATTGTTTGGGTCAGGCCAAAACCATGCAAGGAATCCTACTGAGCTGAACACCCATGAGGTAGCACAGTGGAGCAGGTGTTGGAGCTACTGTCTTACAGCTCCAGTGATTTGGGTTCATTCTGATCTCCGGTGCTGACTGTGTGGAGTTTGCACGTTCTTCACGTGACTCTGTGGGTTTCCTCTGGGTGCTTCAGTTTCCTCCCACATCCCAAAGACATGCAGGTTGACAGGTTCATTGGCCTCTGAAGTTAATTGATTCATAGGATCTAGGGAAATTGAAGGGAATATGGGGAAAATATGATGGGATTAATGTAAGTGGGGGCTTGATGATCAGCACAGAGTCAATGAGCTGAAGGGTCCTTTTCCATGCTCTCTGACTCTATTACCTGTGATCTCTAGCAGGAGTATTGAGGAGAAGGTGTGGTGGACATGATCAGGGTTACATAGATAAGATATCTTTATTAGTCACGTGTACGTCAAAACACACAGTGAAATTCATCCTTTTGCTTAGTGTTCTGGGGGCAGCCCGCAAGTGTCGCCACGCTTCCAGCACCAACATAGCATGCCCACAACTTCCTAAACTGTACGTCTTTGGAATGTGGGAGGAAACCGGAGCACCCGGAGGAAACCCACGCAGATACGGGGAAAACATACAAACTCCTTACAGACAGTGGCCGAATTTGAACCCGGGTCTCTGGCGCTGTAAAACGTTATGCTAACCACTGCACTACCATGCCTGCCCTACACTACCTTGCACAAGGTTATGGGAAGTATTATTTATCAGTTTGGCTAAGGCTGTTTTGATGCTCCAGGCCTGACCAAAGAGATTGAAATAGGGTTTAGTAAGAAATACAGTGATGTAAGAAAATATAGAATGCTGGAAATATGCAGCAGGTCAGGCAGCATCTGTGGAGAATGACACAGAGTCAACGTTTCAGCTCACTTTTGTCTGTTAAATGTGAAACATTGTCTCTATTTCTCTCTGCACAGATGCTACCTGACATGCTGATTATTTCCAGCATTTTCTGTTTGTCATTTCAGATTTACCACAGAAACATTTTCTTTTTTTTATTTTGGATGACTTTTTTTAAAAATTCTAATCCTTGCCCTGGATAGAAGAAGGAGAATGATGGAGAGAGCATTTGTGTGGAAAATGGAACAGGCATAGTTAAGAGCCCAGTAAACCACTGTGGTGGGGAAGTCACAGGCAAGGAGAAAGGAAATTGCCTCAGGATCACTGGTGCAGAAAGTGTTATCATTTGAACAGTTGCAAAGTTGCTGGAGAAACTGGGCAAATGGCGTTCTTACAGTCAAAAGGATGGGAGGAAGTGTAGTCATGATAGCTGTGGGAATCTGTGGCTTGTAGTGGATATTAGTCCCTATCCTAGCTCCTGAGATGGAGGTAGAGAAATCAAGAAAGGGGAGAGTCACAGAAGCTGAAAGTGAGAGCAGGTTAGCAATTGCCAGAATAAGGTGAGGAAGCTTTCCAGTTCTCTGCAGGAGCAGGGTGCAGAGACAGTACAGAAATAAATGTACTGGAGATAGAAGTGAAGGAGGGGGCCTGAGTAAGACTGAAACAATAATTGTTCCACCCATTCCAGAAAGAGGCACAACTTAAGAGGCATAATTTGGATCTAAAGTGGTTCACATCGCTACACTCTGATTTGGAGAAAGTGAGGAGAATTCGAAGAGAAATGCTTAGTGTGTGAAAGAGTGACGTTGTGAAGATGTGGTGCTTCCACTAGTGATGAAGTCTAGAACTAGAAGTCTCAGTCTCAGGAAAAGATGTTGGCCATCTAAGACAGAGCCAAGGAAGGATTTCTTCTCTCAAAGGGTTGTGAGAGAGCTGTGGTAGCCAAGTCATTATGTATATTCAAGGCTGAAGGGAGGCAGTGTTTTGGATTGCAGTGGAATTAAAGTTTATGGGGATCCAACAGAAAATTGGAGTTGAGAGCAATGATCAGACCATTGGTTGGTGAAGCAAGCTTGAGGCTTCCTTCTACTCCTATATCTTACCTTCTAATGCTTACAAGATTGAGAATGCAGCACAAAACTGGAATACACTAGTCAGACAGTGCGGCCATGGAATGCTGGAGGAAATCAGCAGGTCAGGGAGCATCTATTGGAGGGAAATGAACAGTCGACATTTCGGGCTGTGACCCTTCATCAGGACTGGGTGTTGTTGCTCCACATTTCTAGTATCTGCAGTCTCTCTTGTTTCTCCAGCCTGTTCTTACGAAGCTGTTTCTATACTGCAAAGGCTTTGTATGTAATTCATCTGTCCAGAGCAGCCACAAATACCTCCAACTAATTGCACTTGAATTCAAAGGTTCTGAACTTCAGGAGCAGCTGTTGACCCAGAGACAAGCTACTCACCTACCACCCCGCGAGCCTCCGTATCCAACATTATCATTCTCCGCAACTTCCGCCATCTCCAATGGGATCCCACTGCCAGACACATCTTCCCATCCCCTCCCCTCTCTGCTTTCCGTAGGGATCGTTCTCTCTGCGACTCCCTTGTCTGCACATCCCTCCCCACTGATCTCCCTTCCAGGCATTTATCCCTGGAACCATGCTAAAAGCTACGCCTGCCCCTACACCTCCTCCCTCACCACCGTTCAGGGCCCCAAACAGTCCTTTCAGGTGAGGCAGTGCTTCACATGTGAACCCATCAGGGTCATTTACTGCATCCAGTGCTCCCGGTGCAGCATCCTCGACATTGGTGAGACCCAATGTAGATCGGGGGATCGCTTCGTCGAGCACCTTCGCTCCGTCCGCCAGAAGAGCCAGGATCTCCCTGTGGCCAGTCATTTTAATTTCACTTCCCACTCCCATACTGACATGTCTATCCATGGCCTCCTCTACTGCCAGGTTGAGGCTAAACACAGATTAGAGGAACAACACCTCATATTCTGTTTTGGTAGTCTCGAACGTGACGGCATCAATATCGATTTTTCTAACTACCGGTAACCACTCCCCCTGTTCCTGCCCCCCTTCGGTTTTCCCTTATCCCACTGGCCCTTTTAATCCTTCTCTTTCCCCTCCCCCGCCCTCTCGACCTACCCCTCACCCACACTTTCCTCCCTCCGGTTCCCCTCCCCTTTGCTCCATGGTCAACTGCCCTCTCCTATCAGATTCCATCATGTTCAGCCCTTTGCCTCTTCCTCCCAGCTTCACATATTATTCCCACACCCCCAATCCCCCACCCACCTACCTTCCCCCCTCACCTGGACTCACCTATCACCCACCAGCTCGTGCTCCTCCCACTCCCTCTACCTTTTTATTCTGCCTTCTGCCCTCTTCCTTTTCAGTCCTAATGAAGAGTCTCAGCCCGAAACATCAACTGTTCATTTCCCTCCATAGATGCTGCCTGACCTGCAGAGTTCCTCCAGCATTTTGTGTGTGTTGCTTCAGATTTCTAGCATTCGTGGTCTCTCGTGTGACTTTTATTAACTGTACAGAGTCTGTTACGGGCACCAATTTGGTGTCAATGTTAGAAGCAGATGCCTGTTCTAGTACAAAAGTGGTAAATACTGGAAGTATTCAGCAGGTTGTTCATTATCTGTGGAGAGAGAAAAAGAATTAACACTTCAGGTTAATGACCTTTCATCAACATTTCATTGACTTGGAACATTGTTCCTCTTTCTCGTACTGCTGTTTCTGAAACAGTGTTTCGGGGCCTGTTATATAACCGGGTGGATGCTAGGTTGGTGCCAGGTATTTGTGGTGGTTTTGTATTTAGGTGGCTTGCAGTCTTTCGTCATTTGCACGTACAAATGAGGAACTATCAGTTTGGTAAGGCACTAGGTGGCTAGACAGTAGCCTGCACACAAAGCACAGAAAGGAATGGGAGCAAAATAGCAAGGAAAGACTGACGGAAATCCCTAATGGTACTTCTGGATCTCTTGAGTTCCTGACTTGCATTTTAACACAATAAGTCGGATCCTAAGGCATGAGAGATGTCCAGAGATTTCATGGAGGAAAAAGCTCCAATTTTTCATATGGACTAGTTTCCAAAGGACAACTGTAATCCACTGAAACACCATGTATAAATATATAGTGAAGTTACTGCATCGTTTATCAATGGTAATACTCTTCAGAATATAGTTTAATCCTAACAAAGTGGGTTTTATAGGTATTTTGGAAAATGCAAGCATCAGGAAGCAAAAATTGGATGTAATGCATGATCACATAGTAACCTAATCACTACAAACTACCCCTGAACCTTTCCACATATAAATCAATCTTATCATATAATCAAACAAAGCAGACTAAACCAGGAGGCTTGCAAGCAGATTACTATAAACACTCGGCAAACATGAAAGATGAAAGTCTTGCATGGTTTAACCTTCAACATTTGGGATATTTATTTATTGTTGTCTCTGACGTATTGGCATCAATTTAATTGTGAATTGTTGCCAGTAGGTCCACAACAGCAGCATTCCATTTTCTCAGAAAATAATGGAATATTTAACATGGGGAACAAAGGTAAAGTTGCATCTGTTAACTTTGATGCTATGATTAAAACATGTCTTCTTTACTTCAGTTGAAATCCACAAAGTCCTAATGTTAGTTGTCACAATGTATTATTCATATTACTCAAATAGTGAAAATGAAACATTTACAAACTATCTTCCCACTTGCCTAGCAATACAATAAAATTAGCAGTAGTCTCAAAAACACAAATAGCCAACAAAATAATTACTAGCTAATCGTCAGCTTCCTCATAGTCGAGAGTTCAAAGGCATATCCTGGAATATACGCTCATTTTTAAAAAGATATGCCCTTTATTCTTTTATCCTATGGAGTGACAAGCATCAGCCTTCTGTGTCAATTGCCATGTGGGTGACTTCAGTGACCTCTAGACCAGTGGGACACTGAAACATCAAGTCATCATTTACTCCCTCACTTTGCACCTTTGTCATGCAAAGTCACTATGTATGAACATATGAATTAGGAGCAGTAGGAGGCCTCTTGACCCCTCAGGCCTGCTCTGCTTTTCATTAAGATCACAGCTGATCTGATTGTAACTTCAACTTTGTATTCCCATCCACCTGTGGTAACCTTTCACCCCGATGCTTATTAGGAATCTTTCTACCTCCGCCTTAAAAACGTTCAGTGATTGTACTTCCAGTGCCCTTTGAGGTTTTAGGAGATTATTATCTTTGAGGTTCTGCTTCTTATTTTGGTGCCTAGTTCCTCACACTGATAGAAGTATATAAAATTACAAGAGACATTGATAGGGTAGGTAGTGTCATTTTGCCAGGTTGGAAATGTCAAATACTAGAAGGCATAGCTTTAAAGTGACAGGGGGAAAGTTTAAAGGAGATTTACGAGGCCAATTTTTTTACACAGAGAGTGGTCGGTGCCCGGAACACACAGCCAGGGGAGGTGGTGGAAGCAGATAGAATAGTAATGTTTAAGAGGCAATTAGACAGGCACATGAACAGGCAGAGAATGGAGGGAGGCAGATTATGTGCAGACAGATGGGATTAGTTCAGATTGGCATCATGGTCAGCACAGACATGGTGGGCTGAAGGGCTTGTTTCTGTGCTGTACTGTTCTATATTCTTTCTAGTTCCAATGTGCTGAGGTCCATTGTCAATTGAATGGGATTGAGGTTTGTGTCTGGACCTCATGGCCTATGTAGCCTCATGCATATTCCTCTGTTGCTCCTCCTTTTAGCTGCTGGCCAAAGGCTGCTCACACATTGGAGCAGGCAGCTCCATTGTACTATACATATTTGCCATAACCTTAGCAATAATTACAAATCTGAGCCCTTGATACAATCACTAATCTGGTTCTGGTTCTGGTTACAACCAAGAATTCAATATTCCCTTTCCAAGTTGTCATCGACGTAATTAGAAACATAGAAACATAGAAAACCTACAGCACAATTCAGGCCCTTCAGCCCACAAAGCTGTGCCGAACATGTCCCTACCTTAGAAATTACTAGGCTTACCCATAGCCCTCTATTTTTCTCAGCTCCATGTACCTATCCAAAAGTCTCCTAAAAGACCCTATCGTATCAAATTCTAGGAAGTTTTTCATCAGTGCCCTTCTGCCTGGTTTTAAAAGAATCTTAGTTTTGAAATAAATCCTTTACGAATGGATCTAATCCGAGTATCAGTACTATTCACTGACTACAAGCAAGATGTTGGGATTGGTAGCACTTGTTCTTACATGTTATGGATGGCATTTAACAATCAAACTGGTGCACACAGGATGCCATTTTGGTGAAGGGATTAGGCATTGGCCTATATGCAGTTAACATCTGCAGGAGAATGTAGAGCCAGTCGGTTGGGCTGCCAATCAGCAGACAATGCTGAGTTAGTACTGTGACTACCACTTTGAAGCTCAGTGCTCCAGCTGCCAGTTTTCCTAACCTCACACAGCTGAACGTGTGTCTGGCAGTAGAAAAGACAACACATGCTATTTAACGGTATTATCAACTAATTTACAGTGCACTTCAGGACGGATTTCCTCTAGCTGTCAGTAGGATTTGACAAGTGTTTGATGCTTTCCATAGTTGCTTAAAATTGCACAGACTACAGTTATGAAGAGGGGCTTTCTGCAGGAGGCCTTATCAGTCCATACTGTTTAGGGAGCCATTTTCCTGCCTAACACTCAATGAGAAGCATCATGTGAAGTACCATCACTTTGTCATCACTGAAATCTTCCATTTGGTACAAAACACAGCAGAAACTGCATTCCCATTGCCTCTAAAAGGTGGCCTGTTCATACCATTGCAATACACACACATTTAGTGCAGCGGTTAACGTAACACTATTACAGCGCTAGCAACCCGGGTTCAATTCCGGCTGCTGTCTGTAAGGAGTTTGTATGTTCTCCCCATGACTGCATGGATTTCCTCCAGATGCTCCAGTTTCCTCCCACATGCCAAAGACGTACAGGTTAGGAAGTTGTGAGCATGCTATGTTGGCACCGGAAGCATGGCGACACTTGCGGGCTGCACCCAAACACTCTACACAAAAGATGTATTTCACTGTGTGTTTCGATGTACATGTGACTAATAAAAATATCTTATCCTTATTGCCAGGTCAGGATTTGCTTCCTGCCATTGCATAAGAGAGGTTACTGAAGCTGTCCATTCAAAGTGGGGTCACCACCTTTCAATCTTTCTTGCCAGCGACCAGCAGGCAGGGAGAGAATGTAACTTCTTCTGCAGCTGCAGGTTTCTCCACAGTGCAGTATGCCATAACTGTTTGTATAGTTCTAGGGGGGTGTTGGATATCAACTCTGTCAGGAGAGATTCCACTCCCTCAGCGTTCAACTGATGTGCTCTCGCAATGAGTAACTCATTCCCAATATCCTGGCAGCAGCCATGTTGACTTCATTTCATGGGAGTCCACTATGACAAACCAAAAGGTGCTACTCCAAGGCATGGCCTATTGCTGACAATATGGCTCATGACTCTGGTGTGTACAACCCTCATTATGCGTGTGTATGCACCGCACACATTGATGGATCAGACCAGAAGCTTGCCAAGGCAAATGCGTCTGCTATTGAGTCACCCTGCAGTACCTTCACAGAGTCCATGTGGCCCCAATGAAGATATAAAAGCCACCACAAATTAAACTTTGCAACCCAAATTTATAAGCTAAATTGTGCCATATTCCATATGAGTTAATTATTTACCCTTGTGCATTAATGTCGGTTTCTATTTGCTTTCTGGTGCTCCTAGCAGTGCTATCTCTGTGGCGGCAGACAGCTGTGGAAGGCTACTGAATTTCAGTGGAAGTGACTATAAACGCCCTGCAGGATCACCTTGAGTATCTCTGGCCCCACTGCATGAGCAGTAGGAGTCTGGGTGTCTGGCTGGTGGGAATTGATGGAGTAGTGGGTGGAGACACGACTGCTGTTATCCTGTTATCCTGAGGGGGAGCAGCAGAATCATGCTCCACTGGAAGCACTGACACCCTCTAGGGATATGCCTCAGCAATTGTAGTAATCTGATAGAGAACAAGTTGCTGAACTGCCATGCTTCATTGCAATATCCTTTGAACACTGTGACCCACAGACATGTTAACTTGCTAACAGCTGTTTGAGCTGCCACTGCAGTTCATTGGTATTGCGTGGATGCTGCTTGTGCTGGACTAGGAGTTAATCATCAGCTCAAGTGTATCATGGTTGGGCCCACATGTGTGCGCTAATGGAGTTGGCCATTTCCTCCATTGCTGAGAAGGATAGGTTCCAACATTGACGCAAAGCATTGTTCTCTGTTGGCATCAGACTCCTCCATTCTTCTCGACATTGCACACGGGCTTTCTGGTGGAGTGCCTACGTGCTCCAATGCATGGTTTTTTTTTTGTGCCTACCCATCAGCCTTTTGGCAATCAAAGTCCTCAACTGTGCTGTTACTGTTTTTACCTGTACTACCTCGATGCACTCTGTACTAACTCAATGTAACTGCACTGTGTAATGAATTGACCTGTACGATTGGTATGCAAGACAAGCTTTTCAATGTACCTGCAGCGGGCCATCTGTGTGGCCTTGCTCTGTGACAAACAAGACAGATGTCATCAGTGTCACTGCCACGCCCCGCCCCCCCAAGGTATTGGCCACTTGTACCCAGTTTCTCACTGCATAGAGATCTTGCTATAATCTCACAACCAGTTAAGGCAGTGCCTGAATTGATATCTATGAATGATAAATTAAGTAACTTTAGTCTTTGGCTAAATTGGGTCTTCTATTTAGCACCCTTCCTCTCACCCTCTTATTAATGATTTAATCTGGCCACTGTCTGTAAGGAGTTTTTACGTTCTCCCCGTGTCTGCATGGGTTTCCTCCAGGTGGTCCACTTTCCTCCCACATTCCAAAGAAGTACAGGTTAGGAAGTCGTGGGCATGCTGTGTTGGTGCCGAAACGTGGCAACACTTGCAGGCTGCCCCCAGAACACTACGCAAAAAGATGCATTTCACTGTGTCTTTTGATGTACATGTGACAAATAAAGATATCTCTTATCAGAAATATAATGAAGGGTTTTACATATCCTTTCTGCAAAATAATGGCAAGGTAGAAAACATGGTTCTGTCAGACCTGTGTGTGTGTGTGTGTGTGTGTGTGTGTGTGTGTGTGTGTGTGTGTGTGTGTGTGTGTGTGTGTGTGTGTGTGTGTGTGTGTGTGTGTGTGTGTGTGTGTGTGTGTGTAGTTGTGTTCTGTTAATTATGCTCAGTAATTCTCCAAGTACAATTCACTTTAGCTGACAGATTTAGCCCATATGGTGGCTTAAGTTTTGAACACACCCCAAAACTTTCCGGTCATTGGCCCTTCTTAAACGTTTTCTGTCAGTGATGCAAGTCTGTAAAGGTGTTCTTTATTATTTCAAAGTCCAAAATCAAGTGATAAACTAGCTCTTCATGTCTGTGATATCGTGCTTATCATTTCTATCTGGAGCTGTTACTGTGAAGATAACTTATCTTCCATTGCTTGCAAGTATAGTAGAGATGGAAGTGGGGAGTGAATGTGTTATAAATGAGTAATTAATTTACCAAAGTAGTTTATGCCTTGCCTTGATCATGGTGTATTCAGACTACTCAGATTAACAAGATCACAAGAGCACAAGATCACAAGACAAGGGAGCAGAAGTAGGCCATTCGGCCCATCGAGTCTGCTCCAAAGAAAAGAAAGGGAAAAAGAAAAAAAGAAATGAGAAATGGGGGAAAAAGTCTGCTCCATGAGCTAAAGGAAAACAAAACAAAACACTATTCCTTTCTAGCCCCAATTTCCGGCCTTATCCCCATATCCCTTGATACCTTGACTAATTAGATACCTGTCTATCTCCTCCTTAAATGCCTCCAATGATTGGGCCTCCACTGCTGTACATGGCAAAGAATTACATAAATTCACTACCCTCTGGCTAAAGAAATTTCTCCTAATCTTTGTCTTAAACCTGTTCCCACTAATTCTAAGATTGTACCCTCTGGTCTTGGACTCACTCACCAAGGGAAACAGGTTGGCCACATCTACTCTGTTCAGTCCTTTCAACATTCTAAATGTTTCTATGAGGTCCCCTCTCATTCTTCTGTACTCCAGTGAGAACAGTCCAAGAGCCGACAAACACTCATCATATGTAAGCCCGGGAATCATCCTTGTAAATCTCCTCTGAACCCTCTCCAATATCAGCACATCCTTCCTAAGATATGGGGCCCAAAACTGCACACAGTATTCCAAATGAGGCCTCGCTAGTGCCCCGCAGAGCCTCATCAACACCTCCCTGCTTTTATACACTATACCTCTCGAAATGAGTGCCAACATAGCATTCACTTTCCTTACTGCTGATCCGACCAGGTGGTTAACCTTTAGGGTATTCTGCATGAGTACCCCCAAGTCCCTTTGTACTTCTGTACTTTGAATTTTCTCCCCTTCTAGATAATAATTTGCCCGTTTATTTCTGTTTCCAAAGTGTACAACTGCACATTTCTCAACATTGAATCTCATCTGCCATTTTCTTGCCCATTCTCCTAAACTATCTAAGTATCTCTGCAACCCTCCTGTCTCCTCAATACTCCCTACTCCTCCACCTATCTTGGTGTCGTCTGCAAACTTAGCCACAAAACCATTTACTCCATCATCCAAATCGTTAATGTACAAAGTAGAAAGAAGCAGCCCCAACACCAACCCCTGCGGAACACCACTAGTAACCGGTAGCCAACCAGGACAGGATCCTTTTATTCCCACCCTTTGCTTCCTGCCAACCAGCCAATGCTCCACCCATTCTGTTATCCTACCTGTAATTCCATGAGCTCTCATCTTATTGATCAGCCCCTTGTGCGGCACCTTGTCGAAGGCCTTTTGAAAGTCTAAATACACAACATCTGCCGCCTCTCCCTTATCCACCCTACCTGAGATTTCCTCAAAAAACTCCAATAGGTTGGTCAGGCAGGATCTTCCCTTCATGAAACCATGCTGGCTTGGACCTATCTTGCCTTGCACCTCTAGGTATTCCATAACCTCATCCTTGAGGATCAATTCTAATATCTTTCCCACCACTGACATCAGACTAATAGGTCTGTAATTTCTTTTATGCTGCCTCCCACCTTTCTTATACAGCGGAACTACATTTACGACCCTCCAGTCCTCTGGAACCATGCCGGAGTCTATCGATTCCTGGAAAATTATCACCAGTGCTTCGCAATCTCTAAAGCCACCTCCTTCAGAACCCAGGGATGCACCTCATCCGGTCCGGGAGACTTATCAGTCTTTAGTCCATTTAGCTTCCCTAGCACCTTCTCTCTAGTAATCTTAAATGAACTCAGCTCCATCCCTTGAAACCCCTGACTATCTGGTATATTGCTGATGTCCCCCACAGTGAACACCGATGCAAAATACTCATTTAGTTCCTCTGCCATCTCCTTATCATCCATTATAATCTCTCCCGCACCGTTATCGATTGGTCCTATATCAACCCGTGTCTCTCTTTTACTCCTTATATATTTAAAAAAACTCTTAGTATCCTTTCGAATGTTATCTGCCAACTTCCTTTCATAATTCATCTTTTCTTTCCTAATGACCTTCTTAGTTTCTTTCTGCAGGTTTTTAAAAGTTTCCCAGTCTTCTGTTTTCCCACTAATTCTTGCTTCCTTGTATTCCCTCCTTTTTGCTCTTATTTTAGCCTTCACCTCTCTCATTATCCACATTTGTGCCTTTTTTCCATTCAAAACCTTTTTTCTTGGAATATATCTATCCTGCATTTTCCTTATTTCTTGTAGAAATTCTATTCATTTCTACTCTGCCGTCCCTCCTGCTAGCTTACTCTTCCAATCAATTTGGGCCAACTCCTCTCTCATACCACTGTAATTTCCTTTGTTCCACTGAAATATCGATACACCAGTTATCAGCTTATCCTTCTCAAATTTGAAACTGAACTCAATCATATTGTGATCACTAGTTCCTAATGGTTCCTTTACCTTTAGTTCCCTAATCACCTCCGGTTCGTTACACAGCACCCAATCCAAAACAGCCGATCCCCTGATGGGCTCATCACCAAGTTGCTCCAAAAAGCCGTCCCGTAGACATTCCACAAACTCACTCTCCTGAGTTCTACTGCCTTGCTGGATTTCCCAATCCACCTTCATGTTAAAATCCCCCATAATTATCTTAACGTTGTCACTCTGGCACGCTTTTTCTATTTCTAACTGCAACTTATTGTCCACATCCTGACTGCTATTAGTGGGCCTATATATAACTGCTATCATTGTCCTTTTACCCTTGCTATTTCTTAGCTCTACCCATAAGGATTCCACTTCTTCTGACCCAATGTCCTTCCTTTCTATTGATTTTATATCATTACTAACCATCAGGGCCAAACCACCTCCTTTGCCTACCCGCCTATTCTTCCTATACACTGTGTACCCCTGGACATTTAGTTCCCAATCACATCTGTCATAAAGCTCGGTGATTGCCACAATGTCGTACTTATTAATCTGTAGTTGTGCCACTAGGTCATCCACTTTATTCCTAATGCTACATGCATTTAAATATAGTACATTTAGGCTAGTATCTGCTATTGATTTTGTTGTACTTTTATTGTTCAGCAAATTATCCTGACTTTTCACCTGCCTGTCCTTCTTACCATCCTCACTGCACACTATCTTGGACAGTTAAGTGACCCCTACCCAGTTTATATTTATCAGTTAGTGTTGGATTCTGAAGAGAACTTTCAATTTATATTTTGATAGAAAAAAGGACATAGCAATTTTTGTGGCTTCAAGACATCCCAAAGTAGCTCAAAGTACATTTGAAGGGCAGTAACTATAGTAATGTGGCAGTCAGGTTACATACACCGTGGTCCCACAAACTGCAGTGTGATAATGACCAGATGATCTGATTTGCTGGTGTTAGGTGAAGAATTAATATTGACTAGGACATGGTGTGATCTCTCTGTTCTTCTTTGAAATAGAAACATGGGATCTTTTACCTGCACCTGAAGTGGTAGACAGAGTCTCACAGTAATATGTATGGCACCACCTCTTATACTCCTTCAGAACTGAACTGCAGTGTTAGGCTAGATTTTGCTCTCAAGACATTGGTGTGAGGTCTACAACCATCTGAATCACAGGTGTGAGAGTGACCACTGAGCCACTGTAAACCCAGCTGCAGAGTTCTCAGGAAAGAACAGAAGAAACAGAAGCAGAAGTAGACCAGTGGGCTCATCATATCTAGTCTGCCATTCAATCAGAGTATGGCTGATCTTTTACCTCAGCACAATTTTCCAACATTCACAATGTATTTTTGATTCCCTTAATATCTAAAAATATAACCATCTCTGCCTTGAATATGCTCAGTAACAGCCCTCTTTGATACAGATTTCAAAGAATTCACCCCTGTCTGGGTGATGAATTTTTTTCTCATCTCTGTCTTGCATGGCCAATCCCTTATTCTGAGATTTTAACCCTTGGTTTTAGACACATCTTTGGGAAACATCAACTCCATATTTACCCTGTCAAGCCCCATGAGAACTCTATACATTTTAATGAGATCACCTCTTAATCTTCTAAACTTGAGAACATTAGTTTTCAAAGAGGGGGCTGTGACCTTTGAGAAGATTGCAGGATTTAAAAATGGGTAGCTTTCTCTACTCCTTGAAAAAAATGTCAGTCTGCAGACCAGGGAATTAGTTAATATTATAGGGTCATGTGGGTGAATCATTTGATTCAAGTGGGTCATCCTGAAGTTTGACTAGCACTGATCTAGAGAGTATAGGCACTATCTACTTAATTTCTCCTAATGCAACAAATCTGATATCCCATGAATCCATCTCATGAAGCTTTGTTGCATGCCCTCTATCACAAGTCAAATCACCCAGTCACTGCCTATGGATTCATTGAGACATGACCGTGCCTTGTCAGAGCACCTTCCTCAATCCATACCACATTACTTCTTACTATAACACTACGATCAGTCTCAGCGAGTATACAATATGGAAGGTTTATCGCCTTTTTAGAATATGCAGCAATAGAATTGTCACAATAAAGACACATTACAAACAAATAGAACATTCATGTTTGACTTTTCATTTGATCCTCACTTTGAAGATCCAACAGTACATATTTTATTTTTAACTATTTATTCTTAAACCTTAGCAGTTTTATTCAAGATTTCCACTTTTTTGGAAGAACTTAAAACCAGCCACAACACTTTTGACATGTCCTCAAACTAGCTTCTCACAATGTATTTTAGTTGCAATGACACAGATACCTAATGCATCAATTCTTTTCATGAATGAGGTTAATAAAGTTAACAGTGCTTACTTTGGTCAATCATGGAATCATGGCCTGTTTTCCTATGAATTGTAGGCAAAGAATTCCCAAACAGCTGAGTTGCTGGATAATATTATCAGATGTACTAAAATAAGTAATTCTGAAGTGTTATTTTATGTGCTAAAGAGTAACATAAAATATTGTAAGTAGAAAAAGAAAATTATATGAAATCTATTATAAAAAGAAACCTGAAATGCATTCATATTAAGTAAATGAAGCAATCTAAAACAGACCCAATTTCACCAGGGTGGTTTAGATCTTCTAATAAAATATTTAAATCATGGATTAATTATGGATGGAACAAACAATTATGGTATTGAATGACTCATCAGAATCAAACTATATAATTTACAATTATAGACAGATCATTAGAGAGTTTCATGGGGTCAATGACACCAGGGTAATGAGAATTCATATATTAGTGTCGCTGAGTGAATAAACTATAAGCTTATAATGCTGGGGTTGGAAGGCCAAATGAGTAAATGATTTTCAAACTGCAATACAGAGAATTAACTTCATTTACTAAAATAGCTTCCTGATTTGATCTGGATGATTAGACTATTCATTTTTCACATATCTAGTACTTACCCAGAAGCCATATTATCAGCACAGAGTTCTGTGGCTCCCATAAAATTTCCACAGGGAATATCTCCGGATCTTCATGAAAAGATTCAAATTCTTCCTATTCCATTGTTATATGCAGAATCCCTAAAGAGTCTAGATAACTATGAATATATTTATAAGACATTTTTGGGGAATTTGCCATTGCAAGTATTTTTTAAAGAGGGTGAAGCAAAATTCTACTCATTTGTTTTCAGATTCATGACAATAAGTGACTGGCTTTGGACTGATAATAAGTAAGGAGACAGGTTTTGGACTGTCCATTTATATAGGGACACCAGCTTTGAATTTTCAATGGCCGTTCATGATTGGAAATGAGATTTGCAAAGCCTTTGGCAAGATAAAAAATACTGATAGCCGCATTGCAATGTTAATGTGTCAGGCTGTTATTTTCCAATCCTCTCCAGTGCCCTTGGGCTTTTCTGCAGCACGTTAAATAATACTATTTGAGCATGGCTGTTCTCCTTTCAAGTTTCCAGAGTTTTTTAAAATTAAGTCTGCCCCTATTAATCGCATTGCACAAACCAAGAAGCTTATTGTGTTGGCAACTGCTGCCACTAAGTCATTTGGTCTCACCCCATCAGAGACATTCCCTTTGTCTGAACTTTCCTCCCCCACCTTCTCTCCTTCTGAAATCTAACTTGCATCTCTCTCTTCCCCAGTTCTGATGAAGGGTTGCACATCTGAAACGTGGCTGGTTCTCTTTCCACAGATGCTGTCTGGCCTTTTGAGATTTTCCAGCATTTTCTGATTTTATTTTAAATTTCCAGCATCAGCAGTTCTTTTGATTTTCATTGACCAACATACCATTTGCCTTACCAGTCACTTGCAGCAACTGCACATTGGTATTTAGTGACTTTGTCTGTGTATCCAAATGCCCCTTTGAACAACAACATTATCAATCTCTCACCATTTAAAAAATATTTTACTTTTCTATTTTCTGCAACAAAGTGCATGAGTTCACGTTGTTTTTCCTCACTGGGTGAATCAAGAGTTAACATGCAGCTAACAATGAATCCCATGATTTCCAAGTTTAATAACTTGTCTTCCTCATTTTAAATTTGCCCTTAATTTTAACATTTCTAGGCATTAACATCCAAAGGATTGCACCATCTTCTCATTTCAGGTCCTCCCCAGGTTACAACAGGGTCCCATTCCTGTGAACCAAGTTCCCATAAGGCAGAAGATGCCTGCAGCCCCTCAGAAGCCAGCAGATCCATCCTGCCAGTCTCCCAAACACTCATTCATATGTATGAGCTATGTTCTATTGAATGAATGTTCTATTTATTCAGACGTCCGTAAACTGGGGAGAATCTGTATAATAGAATAAAAGAGCAATCCAGCACAGATGGTCATACGGCCCATCATGCCCGTTCACATAATCCCACTCTTCTGTTACTTCCTCATAGTTCGCAAATTATCGTCCTTTAAATATTCATCCAATTCCTTTTATAAAGTCAGTGTAGAATCTGCTCCTGCAACCTTTCAGGTAGCTCATTCCAGATCAAGAAATTGGCTGGATATTTTCATCAAACTCTTCTGGTCCTTCAGGCAATCACCTTAACTCTCTGATTCTTATGGCCTTCTACCACTGGAAATATTTTTTTCCTTAACTACTCTATCAAAACAATTTATGAAGTTGAACATCTCCATCAAATCTCTCTTTAGAGTTTTCTCCTTAAGGAGAACATCACAAACTTCTGCAGCCTCTCCACTTAGTGTCCTTTTGGTAAATCTCACATTTTTTCCATGGTCTTGACTTCCTTCCTGAAGTGACCAGGATCACCTACAATACTGTATCCCTGGGAACTAAGCAGTGTTTTAACACAATTCTTTTGCTTTTGTACTCTAGTTCTCAATTTGCTCCTCCACATTCAGATTTGGGTACAGGTTTCTATGTTTCTGAAATCCCTTTAAAATTGTAGCATATTGTCTCTCCTCTTTCTCTCTTTAAATTTCCCTGCCATGTGTCTGCCCATTTCACCAGTCTCTTTGCATCCTCCTGAGGTCTGTTTACTTCGGAGTTTTGATGTCCTGGTCCAAGTCCAGTTATTACTTGTATATCAGAGAGAGCTGATCAAATCTGACATGATATCAATGCACATATTTCTCCAGTCTGAAAAATAATCACTCAACAATTTCCTCTGCTCTCTGTCCAAATCCAGTTACATGGATTGTTATATATTCACTCAGCCACTGTATCTTACATTTTAAAGGACTTCAATTTTGCCTAAAAGTCTGTCAAGTAGTACTTTACCACGTGACTCTTGAAACTTCAGATACCCAATATCAAAAGCACTATTCTAATCATTCATCTTTAGTATTTCATCAAAAATATTCACCTTCAACCGATCCATTTTGATCTATATTTGTTAGTGTTTATTAACCTTCTACCTAATAGTGCTATCAACCAGTTTTTAACTTGTTTTTCTTTCATGTAGTTTTCTCAAATGTGAGTAGAAGTAGGAATATAACAGTTAACGACATTAAGAAACCAAGGGCAAGAAATTCTATAATGTGATTAAATGCGGATGGGTACTTAGCTTGCAGGTAATGCACCGTGGAAACCTATTCCAGGCCCAACATATGCAGTATTGGCAAAAGTGCACAGGGATGACATCTTATATTTTTCTTATAACATACAAGGAGGCCATTTGCCCCATCTAGTCTATCTCAGACGGCAAGTTATAAAGAGGCTCATGAATGGCATAAGCCTTGCATACCAAAGCAGGCCTCAGACAGAGAATGGAGGCCTGCTTTGTTACTAATCATAGGGATCCACTGCTGGGGAGTCCATAACCTTCATCATTCTTTCAGTAGGTCTTCCTTGGAGTGGTTTCCTAGTGTTGACTCTGCCACCTGAACTGCCACTGTCCCTAGAGTCCCTGACCGACTGTCCTTCTGAACCGTAACTCTCTTCATGCCCAACAATCCATGTCTGCCTACTTATTCCACTTCAACCTTTTCTCTCTCCCACTTCCCTTAAGGAATGGCCTGCCCATCTTCAACCTCTAACCCTGCCTTCCAATCCCCTCTCAAAGTGACATCTACCAAAACAATGCACAGGAAAATATGGCTGCTGGGGTTCCCCACACAATACCACTTTATTATGCATTTTTATTGCAGGGTCCTCTTACCTGTTTATGCATTAGAGGGGTTTCCTTGAAGATTAAAACACAATTATTGGATAAATATAGGAAAATAATTTAATGTTTAATATCTGTGTGAATTAACAGTAAAGTAAATTAAATTGGCTTTCTACTGGATTATATATTGTAACTTTTCCCTCACCACATTAGTCATATAGGAATAACTTCCCAACTGTGAATGGAACGTGTTAACTAGATTCAATACAAGGTTCTCCACTTTATCAAATATTGTGCATTGACCGTTGCTGTGTTGCTCGGACTATAAAGTGACATTTTAATAGGAAACCGGTGTTGTGCTTTAGAATATTGCTGGGCAGAGTGAAAGACAGAATATAATGCCCACTATTATTAAATTGTTATCATTTCCCTAAGTTGTGGATTTCTGTGTGTTCTCAATTTGTTTTGTCTTAATGTGATTGCCAGGTTTAACATCAGGTTTTAAGATTGTGGCACAATAATAAGTGGTTTAGTAAATATGATATAAAAACAGAAACTGCTGGAAAATCTCAGCAGGTCAGGCAGCATCTGTGGAAAGAAAAACAATCAACATTTCAGGCCCAAGACCCTTTGTCGGAAAACAAGTTAGTTTTCAGTAGCAGACAAGGTGGGTGAGGAATGGAGAGAACAAAATGAATACTTCTGACAGGGTGAGACCAAATGGGTTAATAGGGTCAGTCTGAGTAACGGTCAGAAGCAAATGTCTGTGTAATGTGTTTTTAAGAAGGCAGCTATGAGACTTGCCCAGCAGGACAGAGTATACTATTAGAAAGAAAAACTGAGCTAAAATGGTGACAGGCAGAAATGGCCAGTTCTGATACAGACAGAAAGAGTAAGATGCCTAAAGTTGTAAACTACAATATTGAGTCCAGAAGGCTATAACATGCCCAGAGAGAAGATGAGGTATTGTTCCTCAAACCTGCATTGAAGCTTGTTGTAAGAGTGCAACCAGAAGCTTGGGGTCTTTCCCATGGACTGAATGCAAATGCTCCAACAAGCGATCACCCAATCTGGATTTAGTTTCTCTGATGTAGAGGAGACCACAACGTGAACACTGAATACAGTAAACTAGACTGGAAGAACTGCAAGTGAACTGATGCTTCATCTGGAAAGACTGTATGGGTCCCTGGATGGTAGGAAGAGTTGAAGAGACAGGTGTTGCATCTCTTGCTGTTGCATTGGATGTGGAGTGGTAGCTGGGGAAGGAAGACCATACCAGGGAGTCACAAAGGGAACAACCCCTTCAAAATGTTGAAAGAGCAGGGGAGGGGAATATGTTTCTGATGGTGGAATTTTGTTGGAGCTGGTGGAAATCGCAAAGAATGATCCTTTGAATGCGGAGGCTTGAGTATGAAGGATGAGGGGAGCTCTGTCCTTGCTCTGTTCAGGAGGAAGGTAGGTAAGAGCAGAGTTGCAAGAAATAGTTTAGTAAGTATGATGTTGAATCTGTGTAAATAATCAACACAGGAATTTATAGCCCTGCTAATCCCATTGTTCTGATATGTTGCAATACTACAACTGGTTTATCAGCTGTATTCCAATTTTAGAGTTAACCATAAGCTCTTGTATCTTGGATAATAGTAGTCTATTGACAGAGCCATAGTGCAAGGACACTTGGAAACCTCACTCCCCTTTCCTTCGCATTTTTAGCTCTACTAAGGCAAAATGATGTGTGTTAAATTTGAAATGAAAACTAAAAATACATTTATGGAGTGGGTGTGAGTCATGCTTAACTTCTTTGTTCCACTCCACCCTTTTCTCCTGTTCCAGTTCATTAACGATTGTGCCAGTGCCATTTCCCCCTCTCAGTCCAAACTGGAAAATGTCACCAACTTTGTCTCCAATATGCACCCTTCCTTCACCAACACACGCTCCATCTCCAACAGCACCCTTCCTTTCTTCAACTTCTACACGTCCATTTCTGGGGATAGACTTTGAACCAATTTTCACTGTAAAACCCATCGATTTGGAAGGAACTAAACTTCTTCCCAGCCCACATTCTAGATACACTATTCTATTCCCCCAGATTCTGTTGCCATTGAATCTGTTCAGAAGACATAATCCCCTTACAAGTTTTCTCCTCAGCCAAGGATTCCCCTCCAGAATAATCGAATCGGTCCTTGATTGTGTCCATTTTCCATATTCTTTCATGCCAGGCTTCCTCTGCCCACCAGTCTCCACATTCATTGGATCATCCCCTGGCATTTCCTTTACCTCCAGCATCAGACTATCACCAATCATGTTTTCTCCCCTCCATTTGAACTGTCATGTCTACTTGTAAATCAGAACAGACACTTTCCTCCCTTTCCATTTTTTTTATGCAAAATAAACTTTATTCATGATAAAAGACAAACTATATACAATTACAAAACAGTGCTAACCTTTACATTCTTGTACATATCATTCATTAGTGTTACCTTTGTATATAGAAAACAGCACCGATGCCACAGGTGTGGCTCCCTGGAAGCTATCTGGTCCTGTATTTACAATATTTAGGGGTTTTCTCGCCTGTCCCCGCCCCTCCCTCTCCAGTGGCAGAAAAACCCTAAACTGTAGTCCTTCCCCACCGAGCCTTTGCGTTGGCTGCGCCCAGCTTCAGTGCGTCCCTCAGCACGTACTCCTGCAGCCTGGAATGTGCCAGCCGGCAGCATTCCCCTATGGACATCTCCTCCCTTTCCATGCCATTGCATAAAGTGCAAAAGCTGCCCTTTTGTCTCCACCCTTTCCACAATCCAGGGATTCAGACCCCAAGTACTCCTTTACACCAGGCAGAGCAAAAACAGAGTGAATGATTTGCCAAATGACTTTGTTCTGCACAACAGCCATTACCAACCTTGTTGTGACCTTGCACCTTATTGTCTATCTGCAATGCACTTCCTTGTAGCTGTGACACTTTACTCTGTATTCTGTTATTGCTTTTACCCTGTACTACCTCAATGCACTGCGTAATGAATTGATCTGTATGAACGGCATGCAAGACAAGTTTTTCACTGTACGTCAGTACAAGTGACAATAATAAACCAGCACCATTTACCTGTCACCTTAATTCCAAATCTCACTCCCATTCTGCCCTCAGCCTCCCACATTGTTCCCATGAAGCTCAACATAAACTCAACAAACAGAACGTTATCGACCCATGAGGCACAATAATGCCTCCCAGACTCATCACTGAGTTCAGCAACTTCCAGTATTGTTTCTGTAATACCAGTTTACGCCCCCCTAAACCTTCCTTTACTTTTCAACATGTTTCATTATTTATTTTTATTAATCTTTTGCCGCCTTCCACTCGACTAAAGACCTTCCCTTTTGCCCTTTCCTCCTTGCCCCTTCTCTTGCCTCTGTACCTGGTTAGGATTTGTTACATCTCTAATTTACTTCCATTTCAAATGAAAAGTCAAGTTAAGACACGAGAAATTCTGCAGACGCTGGAATCTGGAGCAATACATAAAAAATGCTGGAGGAACTCAGCAGGTCAGGCAGCATCCATGGAGGGAAACAAACAGTCGACGTTTCGGGCCGAGACCCTTCATCAGGACTGGAAAGGAAGAGGGCAGAAGCCAGAGTAAGAAGGTGGAGGGAGGGGGAGGAACACACACAGGCAGGGGATAGGCGAGTTCAGGTGACAGGTGAGTCCAGGTGAGAGGGGAAGGTAGGTGGGCGGGGGAGGGGGGAGAAGATGTAATAAGCTTAGAGGTGATAGGTAGAAGAGGCAAAGGGCTGAAGAAGAAGGAATCCGGTTGGAGAGGGCAGTGGACCATGGAATTAAGGATGGAGGAGGGGAAGAGAGGAGATGGGCAGGTTATCAAGGCAGGGGAAGGGAGCCACAGGAATAAGGGAAGACAAAGGAGTGGGGGGAGGGGGTGGGAGAAGAAAAAGAAGGGGAGGGGTTACCGGAAGTTAGAGAAATCGATGTTGAGGCCGTCAGGTTGGAGACTCCCAAGGTGGAATGTGAGGTGTTGTTCCTCCAACCTGCACCTGGCCTTAACGTGGCAGTAGAGGAGGCCATGGAATGGCATGTCATTATGGGAGTGGGGTGTGGAATTGAAGTGGGTGGCCACTGGGGGGTCCTGGCTGATGCCGTGGATGGAGCAAAGGTGCTCGACGAAGCAGTCACCCAATCTGCGTTGGGTCTCACCGATGTATAGTAGGCCGCACTGGGAGCACTGGATGCAATAAATGACACCCTTGGACTCACATGTGAAGCGCTAAATTAAGTCAAGTTTATTGTCATATGTATAAATACCGTGAGGTACAGGTACAATGAAAAACTCGCCTGCAGCAGCATCACAGTTACATAGGTTCAGACACAGAACGTAAATTATACATAAACTGTACATCAATTATACAGGACAGTGAAGAAAAAGACTGTGCAAAACAAGACATTAGTGCAAAATCACAATTAGAAACAGGTCCATGGTAGTGCAAGAGGTGGTCTGCAGTGTTCCGTTACTGAGGTAGGGTTAGGGTTGTGCAGGTTAGTTCAGGTATCTGATGGTTGTAGGAAAGTAGCTGTTCTTGAACCTGGTGGTGTCAGACTTCAGACTTCTATACCATCAGGTCATCAACCTGAAACATATGAAAAAAAATCAGGAGATTGTTACAGCATGGGAGGAGGCCATAAAGCCCATCGAGCCTATACTAGCTGTCCATAAGAGCAACACAGTCAGTCCCATTCCACAGCACCTTCTCATGGCCCCGCAAATATTGTACCCTCAAGAGCTTAGCGAATTCCTTTTGAAGGTTATGATGATCCAACAGTCCTTCAAATCGTGACTACTCCCTGTGTGAAAACCATTTTCCTCTTGTTATCCTGTTTCCTTCACCAATCTTTATAAATCTATCTTCTTTGTTCCCACCCCTTCCACTGGTGAAAACAGCAACCTAGAAATTCAATCACATAGTGTTTTTTCAGTGCTATGCTACTAAAATGCACATTGGATGGAATGAAGCAGATCTTCATGTACAAGGAAATCACTTTGATACAGCCTCTTTGAAAAGTTCTGCTGAATCAACAGTGTACTTTATCATTTATATTTTATTGTTGATCTACAAGAGGTGATGTCTCAGGAAGGCAACATCCATCATTAAGGACTCCCACCATCCGGGCCATGCCCTTCTCACCGCTGCCATTAGGCAGGAGGTACAGGAGCCTGAAGACCCTCACCTCAAGGTTCAACAACACCTTCTTCCCCACTGCCATCAGGTTCTTGAACCGACCTGAAAAACCCTAATTCTACCTCAGTCTATATTTCTCTCAACTTGCACTAATGTCGTTATTGTTTATTTGTTTATTCTGGCGTCTAAATTATGTATAATTTATGTTAATTTAATTTTACGCAATTTATGTTGTCATGTTTGTAATGTACTGTGCTGCTGCTGCAAAAAAGCTAACTTTCATGGCATTTATACCCTGGGTGTGCATGCCCATGACAATAAACTTGAAACTTGAACTTGAAACTTGTCACTTTTAACATCATTGAATTATTTTCCCTCAGTTCTATTGTCTTTACAATAACCAATAGCCTTAATTCATCTAACGTATTACTAATTTTGTTTTAACTTGATGGGTACTTTATCCATTTTTCTAGGTTTCGTGATTTAACAGAAGGAACTTATTTAAGTGAAGCGAGACTTTGAACAGCGAATCATTGAGTTACGACTGCAGTGATGTGTCTGGATCGGTGTGGACCGTGAAGTTGATGATCTCCAGCAGAGGGCATTGATAGAGACTGAGAGAATACCACCGAGATACCAGCAAGCACAGGGTGGTCTTGAAGCTGATTTCGAGCCCGGGTGAGTAAACGTTGTTCTCCTGCTATGAATGGTGTGGGTTTAATCGGAGAGACGAAGCTTTCGTTTCCCGCTCGAGTTTCTGTGACTCTGCATCTGTGAAATAGTAGCGCTCGGAGGAAGTTCCCTTGAAATTGTATTGAAGGGAGACCATGTCATTTCATTGCAGAGTTGGAAAGAAAATCTCAAGGAAACTGTTTTGTGTGCATTTGTAACTTGACTTATATGGATTAATAATTCAATCGTTAAGGTTGTGTTTGGGGTAACGCTTAAATCTCATGTAGATAATAATCAACAGGGCGTTGTTTCCGGCAGAGTAATTTACCGATCCCATCCCAACCCCCACCATCACCGTCATTAGATTGGAATCTGAATAACTAAAAAAGTGTAAGTAAATTAGAAGTAACATTTTTGGAGAATGGTAAGCTCTTGAAGGTACTCCAGAAGGACTTTGTAAATGTTAAAGATTCTTCTCCTCAATTCTCCTGCTCCCCTCCCAATTAAGTCACAGGTTCACAGTGTGCTGGGATGAGGCCTGTCATTGCGCTCAGACACAAAGACTGAGCTGTGGGAAGAAGCAACTCGTTCTCTGGGATCAGAATCAGATTTATTATCACTGTCCTATGATGTGAAATTTATTTTTTTGTGGCTGTAGTACAGTGCAAAGCCATTAAAATCTATAAATTTACAAAAACAAACAAATAGTGCAAAATACAAAGGAATAGTGAGGTAGTGTTCATGGATCATTCAGAAATCTGATGGTGGAGGGGAAGAAGCTGTTCCTGAATCGTTGAGTGTGGGTCTTCAGCTCCTGTACCTCCTCCATGATGGTAGTAATGAGAAGAGGGCATGTCCCAGATGGTGAGGGTCCTTAATGATGGATGCTGCCTTCTTGAGGCACCACCTCTTGAAGATGGCTTGGATGGCGGGGAGGGTTGTGCCTGTGATGGAGCTGGCTGAGTCTACAACCCTCTGCAGCCACTTGCGATCCTGAGCAATGGAGTCTTCATACCAGGCGGTAATGCAACCAGTCAGGATGCTTTCCACCGTACATCTGTAGAAATTTGCAAGAGTCTTTGGTGACATACCAAATCTCCTCAAACTCCTAATGAAGTAGAGCCGCTGCTGTGCCTTCTTTCTGATTGCATCAATGTGTTGGGTCCAGGATAGATCCTCTGAGATGTTGTCGCCCAGGAACTTGAAGCTGCTCACCCTTTCCATCGCTGACCCCTCAATGAAGACTGGTGTGTGTTCTCCTGACTTCCCCTTCCTGAAGTCCACAATCAGTGCCTTGGTCTTGCTGACGTTGAGTGTGAGGTTGTCGTTGCAACACCACTCAGCTAGCTGATCTATCTCACTCCTGTAAGCGTCCTCATCGCCATCTGAGATTCTACCAACAAAATTGGTGTCGTTGGCAAATTTATAGATGCCCACTAGTACTCCTGGCCACTATCACAATCATAGAGTAATACACCATGGAAACAGGCCCTTCAGGTCAACTCGTCCATGTCGACCATTGTGCTCACCAAGATGGGGCTATTTGCCCATGTTTGGCCCATATCCCTCTAAACCCCTCCTTATCCATGTACATCCAAATGTCTTTTAAATGTTGTTATTGTCCCTGCTTCTACCACTTCCTCTGGCAGCTTATATGCACCACCCTCTGCATAAAGAAGTTGCCCCTCAGGTCCCTTTTAAGTCTTTCACCTCTCATCTTAAACCTGTACCCTCTAGTTTTTAGTTCCCCTCCCCTGGGAAAAAGATTATGTGCGTTCACCTTATCTATACCCCTCATGATTTTGTGCACCTCTCTAAGATCACCCCGCAATCTCCTATGTTCCAGGGGATAAAGTCCTAGCCTGCCCAACCTCTCCCTATAACTCAGGCCCTTGAGTCCTGGCAGCATCCTCATAAATCTTCTCTGCACTCTTTTCAGTTTAATGATGTCTTTCCTATAGCAGGCAAACAAAACCATACACAACACTCCAGGTGTGGCCTCACCAACATCTTATACAACTGCAACATAAGAGGGGCAGGATTACCAGACAACTAGCTTTGTACCCTCTCCGTTTGGCCCCTGATGACAATTTTATGGGCTGGCACAGTAGTGTGGGCAGGTACGGTAGTGTAGCGGTTAGCGCAATGCTATTACAGCACCAGCAACCCGGCTTCAATTCCGGCTGCTGTCTGTAATGAGTTAGTACGTTCTCCCCGTGTCTGCGTGGGTTTCCTCCGGGTGCTCCGCTTTCCTCCCACATTCCAAAGACGTACAGGTCAGGAAGTTATGGGCATGCTATGTCGGTGCTAGAAGTGTGGCGACACTTGCAGGCTGCCCCCAGAACATTCTACACAAAAGATGCATTTCACTGTGTGTTTCGATGTACATGTGACTAATAAAGATATCATTTCTGTGTAGACGAAGCCTCACAACACTAAAACAGGCCTTTCAACCCACCAAGTCTGCACCATCAAACACCCATTTACATTAATCCCATTTTATTCTCCGCACATCCTCATCAACTTCTCACAGATCCCACCACACACCTACATATTAGGGGTAATTTACAGTGGCCAATCAACCCATCGACCTGCACATCTTTGGGATGTGTGGAGCACCTGGAGGAGTCCCACATGGTCATACAGAGAAAGTGCAAATGTTACACAGACAGAGGTCGGGATTGAACCTGAATCTCTTGGAGCTGTGAGGCAGCAGCTCTACTAGCTGCACCACTGTGCCATCCTGTGGAAAGGCAGGAACTCCTAAATTAAGAAGGACTGAACAAAAATGTTCATAAGAACAGTGAGCATTACAGGATGATTATTGAACATGTTTTAAAAAAGGAAATCCATTTTTTTAATTTTTTGGTCTGGATAACATCCATTGTAAAGAATGATCACTTTCATCTTGTGAAGTAACTGAGTCACTTAAGTGATAATGCTTCATTCTGCACACACCAGCTGAAAGTCCAGTGTGGGATTTATGATATATATAAGTACAAAAGAAAGGAAAGTTAATGAATGCACAGAAATAAACAATGGGTGAAGCCAGCCAAGTAATTAACAAAGATCAAACATTACAAAGTTCATTACGTTAGCCAACTATCAACATCTAAATCTCACTTTAAAATTGTTAGACATTTTATGAACATTAAATATTGCTGTTTGAAAATTTAAGCAAATTACAATTTAAAAAATTGAATTTACATGGTCACAGATTTTCAGAGTTTCTCGAACAACTGCACACTGAGCATGAGTATGAAGATTTGAATTATCTGATATATTAAATTAAGCAACATCTAAAATAATGTTAGGGATATACTGTAGATAATACTGTGAACAATGGCTGGATTAGTAGATAATTTCAATTAAGTAATTTATTGAATAGATTGTACTTCAGTTTATTCTTAGTTTTGCCAAAATAAATAAGGAGAGTTAAGTCAAGAATTAAAGTCTTTGTTTCACCTTGCACATTACTATTCCTCATGTAGGAAAGAAATTTTTAATTTGCCCCTTTTTTAACCTCCTTTTCTACAAATAACTAGAATTGGTACCTATTAAGTTGTGAAGCAGTTCCTTTTCTAGATTTCTCCATATTCTGAGCATCTCCCCTCATTCATTATAATGGATTTTTGTATGATTAAATGGAAGAAATTTAATTTGAATTTGGGTATAGTCAGTGACTGGGTAGTTTCAGACAATAACTATGTTCAATATATTATCTTAGACTTTTGTAGGTTGCCAAATTAACTTCTTTTTGCCTCCAGGTGTACACAGTTCTCCACAAAAAGCTCTTAAGGTTCCCCACCATACATGGCACATTCTTGAAAACATTGTTAAATGTGTATCAAAGGTGGAAAGTTTGCATAGCCCTTTGATGTTAATAAGTCTTATTAACACGGAGAGCAACTGGAATGCTGGGATATGTTTTCCTTGTTGATTAGCATGTGGCAACCATTTCATAAATCACAAAATTTTTGATAACCTTACATCTGCCCATTGCTGCATTCAGTTACTTCATAGATTATTCGAGGGTTTTCACCTCTGACATCCTAACTGGAAATTTATTTCTAATGCTGATCATTTACTGTTGACAAGAGTCCACTGACATTTGTCTTTTTATTAGCTTGATGCTATGGCCCTTGTTCTATTCTAGCTGTTATTTTAAAATTGGTGCTGAGTATTTGAATTATCCTGCATTTTAAATAAAGCAATTTACGTCTGCTCTTAGGCACTACTTTTGAAAATCCTTATGTCCAAATTCCTCATAACTCTGATACTGGGATGTTCTTGTGAATTTTCATCTCAAGACTTCTCTGTGTGCCTCAATCATCAAAACTTGACTCACCAACTGAAGTGCAGTCTGATCAGAGCACTGAACTTCCATGTATTCTACAATTTGGCTACGTATTCCAATTTTCTGTTGGTTTTCTTTATTGTTCATCAAAGGAAATTCTCAAGGCAGGATCGACCCCAAGACGACTGTTCACTATCACATGCTAATTGAACAGTAAGTTTTAAAGGTTATTTCTAATAACTAGTTCCATTATTTCTTAGTGCACTGAAGTAAAATTACTCAGTTTTGTTACCTTTTTAAAATATGGATACTGTAGTGTCCTGTTACTAATCTAATTATATTTCTTAGTGTCCATTGACTCTCTCACAATGATCAGCTGCATCTTACAATCACCTTGTTATCTCTCCTAACATTCAAATCAACATTTTCTACCATTACAAATCTATTCGTTTAAAGCACTTAGTCTGATTGAGGCGAACACTTCATTGATATTGAATTCTGTAATCTGGCTCTGATGCTGTTTTGGGAAGGAAGGAATGTTATTCATGATTTAGAGAAAGTAAGAAATCAGATTATCTTGTACAGTTCCCCAGTGTCAAGTTTATTTTTCTAATGATGCTAGAAGCCAGTCCTATGTTAGTCCTAATACAGGGTCTCCACCTACAACATCAATCATCCCTTTGTCTCCACAGATGCTGCCTGACCCGCTGAGTTCCCCCGGCATTTTGTATTTAGCTCCATGTTGGTCATTGACTTGAGTGGCAAGAACAATCACCCACTGTTGGAATTACAACACCATAAACATAATGTGCTCTAAGCTGTGCAGCTGTGTTGTCCGTCACGTAGAATGCTTGGTAGTGCCAGCAATGACTGAGCTGGCTGGTTCCTGAAGGGCAGAGAGCTGCCAGACTGGGTCTGCGGCAGCCAGTGAATGAATCAACATGAGAACTAAACCTGCCTGACCTAATCCTCACCAATATACCTGTGGCATATACAGCTGTCCACAATATCATTGGTATAAGTGACTACCACTCAATTCTTGTGGAGATGAAGTCCTGTTTTCACACTGTGGATGTCTGCATTGTATTGTCTGATGTATAGACTTGGAACAGATCTTGGATCTCTATTTAGGGTATGTGGCCATAGTCTTGTCAGACAGGTATGGTTTAAGGGAGTTGTAGACAGGCAAGAGGGTTATGCAGGGACTGCCAGTGTTTAGGGCCAGGCAGCTAAAGGTAGGGACTCAATAGTGAACAGGAGATCTAAAATGGCCAGAATTAGAGGAGTATTGTGCTCCGAGGTTGTTGCAATGGGATAAGGGAAGTATTTGAGCACAGATTTTTTAAAATCTAAAACTTTGTTGGTCTGGACGTCAATGTAGATCATCACAAACAAGAGTATGGGTTGAACAGACTTGGCATGACTTAGATTTAGGAGTTAGGATATGCCTGTCTTCATTCCCTCAAGTGTATGAAAGCTTTAGAGAAGCCTAAACCTGCCTCCCTTGTGAAAGGCTGGCTTTCTGGCACTTGTAACAATTGTAACAAAGTAAAAGGAATGTTCACAATAGAAAATGAATTTATGTGTACTTATGTTACCAATATCTGTTTCCAAAAGTCATGAATACATTCACTATGCACTACTTCCTGAATCCTTTCCATTCCTTTTAGTTACCCGGTTGCCTGTTGTAGTATTGAACAACGCTATTACAGCGCCAGTGACCCAGGTTCAATTCCGGCCACTGTAAGGAGTTTGTATGTTCTCCCCGTGTCTGCATGGGTTTCCTCCGGGTGCTCCGGTTTCCTCCCACATTCCAGCGACGTACAGGTTAGGAGTTGTGGGCATGCTACGTTGGCGCCAGAAGCATGGTGACCCTTGCGGGCTGCCCCCAGAACACTCTATGCAAAAGATGCATTTCACTGTGTGTTTCGATGTACATGTGACTAATAAAGATATCTTATCTTATCATTTGTGACTCCTCAGATAACGAAGCAGTTAACAACCAAATGCAGCAAGACCTGGACAACAGCCAGGCCTGGGCTGGATATGGCCAGGCCTGGGCAAGTAACATTCATGCCACACAAGTGCCAGGCAGTGTCAATATCCAGCAAGAAAAAATCTGGCTATCACTCCCTGACATTCAATGGCATTACCGTCACTGAATCCTCCACTATCAATATCCTGGGGGTTACCATTGACCAGAAACTAAACAGGAGTAGCCATGTACAGTGTGGCTACAAGAGCAGGTCAGAGACTAGGAATCCTGTGGTAAGTAACTCACCTCCAAACTCCCCAAATCCTGTTCACCATCTACAAGGCTCAAGTCAGGAGTGCGATAGAATAATCTCTACTTGTCTAGATGAGTGCAGCTTCAACAACACTCAAGAAGCTTGTCACAATACAGGACATAGCAGCCCTCTTGATAGGCATCCCAACCATTCACTCACTCCACCACCGATGCACAGTAGCAGCAGTTTGTACCATCTACAGGATGCACTGCAGCAACTCACCAAGACTTCTCAGACAGCACCTTCCAAACCCAGGACTTCTACAAGCTAGAAGCACAAGGGCAGCAAAAACATGGGAACACCACCACTTGGAGGTTGCCCGCCAAACTACATACCATCCTGACTTGGAAATATATCGCCATTGCTTCACTATTGCTGGGTCAAAATCCTGGAACTCTCTCCCTAACAGCATGTGGGTATACCCGCACCTCAAGGACCCACAGCAGTTCAAGAAGACAGCTCACCACCACCTTCTCAGGGGCAATTAAGGGTGGCTCAGTCTGTGAAGCCCACATCTCTTGAATGAATATAAAAAAATATAAAATATAATTCAGAGTCGGATGCCCTGTTTTGATTCCCAAGCCATACTTAATTGTTGTTCACACACTAGGTGGCCTTGGAGATTGGCTACGGAGTTGATCTCCACGTCCGAGCACTGCTGTGTGGAAATATCAGATAGGATTGCTGTTCCTGATTATGACCCTGGAACTTTGTATCTGTCAAGGAAAACAGAATAAGGCTGGGTTTTGATGCTCCTCAAGAGGTAAATAGTTGAGTACAGCAGTGGAAGACATCTGGCACATGGTGATTCAGATCACAGTTCTGATGAAGGGTCATCCGCCTGAAATGTTAATTCTCTTTCTCACTTGATAGATGCTGCCTGATCTGCTGAGTAATTCCAGCAACAAACAATCTGCTGGAGGAGCTCAGTGGGTCAAGCTGCATCTGTGGGAGGAAAGAAATCATCGACGATTCAGGTGGAAACCTCGCATCAGTAATTCCAGCATTTCTGTTTTTATTCTTGAACTATACCCTCAACTGAAGCAGCACCTTAAGAAGAGGGGAATAAATGAAAGGGAGGGAAAAAATAAATTAAAGTAGGTTGGAGTTAGAGGTATATTGATTCATCAAGCCATCAGTTTTCTACTCAAAGTTCAGTAAAGGAATTTAATGAAGTGTTAAGTCATATGAATTGCTAATATGGACCAGATCTTTACATTTAGCTTTAATAATGATACCATCTTTCTCACTTGCAGAAAGCTGCTTATGTTGCGAAAATAAAGTTTCAAAGGGACGCTGAACTGAAAGCAATTCTCTTCTTAGCTTGACTGGGATTCCAGGCCATCTCCATATTTCAGGGCTCACCCTCAAGACGCTGACGGAGCTCAGCCTAGCAAACTAACTGCTTTGACTCTCAATGCTAAGCTGGGTTAAGGGCCTTTATTGGTCTGAGTCACACACTCCACCTTAATGAAATAGTTTAATAACTAATGTTGAATGATTTATGGTTGAGCTGGTGACTTATCACAACGTGCAGTGGGAGTACTGTATATAGACACTGACTCTATCATACTGTGTCGACTGCCTTTATCGTCACCACACTTATTAAATCTTTAATTCTCTTTTTGCAGCAAAATGAGTTTCACTGGCAAGTATGCATTTGGAAGTCAGGAAAACTATGAAGAATTTATGAAGGCTTTAGGTAAGGGATCATTTGTGGTGATACCATCTTTTGAATCAAACTGATAACAATTTTACTAGAGGGTTCTGCCCTTCTCAAATTTTAAAGGAGTACCATGACAAAGAAGAAACTAAGCCTGAAATTTGTGTTGGGCTGATGTTATTGAAAAGTAGATGTATTTAAATTAGGGAAAAAATCAAATGTTCTTTTCTCTCTCAGATAATAATGATCTAGCTATCCAATGAGTAACTTATCCATAAAAAGCAAGGTGTCAGTTTAAATCTATCTGTGCTGATTCAGCTTATCTTTAATACAGAGGGTTCAGGGTGTTATAATTGGCCTGCAGCCTGAGGTCAGAAAGGGTTAAATATAGCCAAGGTTTTCAGTAGCTATTAAAAGCTGATAATTCTCATGGTAAGCAAACACATGCTTAAATTGAATGTGAGTTGGATCAGGCATTTGATGCATGCAGTGTTGAATTGTTTACCAGGATTTACTGACGTGTAAATAATACATCAGAGTAGAAACATAGCATTGTCAATAAGTTTCTGCTTTTTGCAGGGGAGAAAACAACAGTAAGGAAAAAAAAAAGTCACTAAGACATCTTTTAGATACCACTGGTTAATAAATCTGGCCCAGGAGGACAATTAGTACTTTTTAACAACATTACATATACAAAGAATTAGGAAATGAGACTAGGTGGATAGATAATTCAAAGAACCATACATGTGTTAGGCTGAATATTTCCCTTCCTCCCAGGCTGTAATAATTTACACTTTTCACACAAGTGAGCAAAAACAGGAATTTCAATAATGGCAAAATACTCGTATGTGTGTGCGAGCACTTCCACAGAGCAACAAGAACAGTTTGTTCCATCTTTGCATTAATTTACCAAAATTGTTGTGTTAAGCTTTATGTACTTTGTTTTACTCTTTCTTTCCAAAAGGACAAAAAGAACTGCCAAACTTTTAGAACATGGCTTGAACACTCATCCTAACAAAGCTTGTCTATTTGTGATCACTTGTGCTCACTTCCTTACCTTTCCATTTTATACCTCAACCCTTCTTCAGAAATATAACCAGTGCTTCTTATTCTTCTTTATAGCACCTGCACCATAAGTGTTGCCTAGTTTTAAATTATGTCCCAAAGATTATTGCAAGGAAGGAGGAGACGATAAGACATTTCATTAAGTATGAAAGAAAAAACATCATGGCTGGATGTTATTGATAAATGCCAGCAACTCATTTACTTCTAGGCATGTATTCTCAAATGCTGAAGTCCCAAACTTGGCCACAAATGGGGCCATATCTGACAATATGCTCTGCAGATCAATCTGCCTGAGATTCGCTAGAATTTAAACTGGTTAGTCTGGGTGCAGAAGTCAACACCATTGACTTTAGCGGGAATTGTTGGACTGCAGGGAAAAAAGTTAAGAAGATATCTACCCTTTTCAAGCATATGTTTTTGCATTGCTTCATATTTTTAATTATTTAAAAGTTTTTGTTACTTTTCTGAAATTCTTTGTTTTATTCTTAATAGTTTGAAGTGTTTCTACCTTGAAAGCTGGCAAAGCGGGAAGTGTGGCTTTGCTGGCTGCTAAAACTTTCAGGTGCATTTTGGAGGGAGAACACAAGACCTTGCTGTTACTCAGACCTCATCACAAGAGTCTGGGATGCTTCAGGGTTCTGCATTCAAATCACGTAAAGTTTGTCAAACCAGGCTGTCAAGCGTTGGCTTCTCACATCATCAACCAGAAACACTTCATTTTCTTCTCCTTCAGCTTTTCCACAAAGAAAGTTTTAGAAACAGCACATAGAAGAATAGCTTCATAATTCAAAATGAGAAGTCAGTAACCAATTCCACTTATTTGATCTTGAGGGGTGAATTCAATGGATATCATATTCTAATAAAATGTAATAAAATCATAATGTTCCCACTTTTTGTAGTTTTTGCTAGCTAGAAATTCCTATATTTATAATTTCATTTTCCAAATCTCATGAAGCCATGATTTATAAAGACACTGCCCCTTAACTGTATAATATGAACAGTATAATAATTAGGCTGATTATGAAACATGTGCACATAGAGCCACCGACACAGACTGTAACTGAAAATACTCCAGGGGCTTATGATAAGATGAGACAATATCAATGAGTACTTTAATCCTCAGAGCATTGGCAGGTCTGGGCATGCTAGTCTTCGCTGAATACAAAAAACATTTTTACCTTGCACACACTATCTTCAAAAAATCCTACTTTATAAGAAACACAAGTGTCACAGGTAATTTATTAATATTAACACTGAAAACATTTTTTAAATCATTTCAAACACTTATTTTTGTCACATCCCCCATCATATTTCCACCAAATCCTATCTTTGTCTTTGCTTACCTCATTTTCTTCTCCTTTTCTCTTTTCCTTATCTCCTATTCTCTGCTTGTCCTATGTCCCTCCTCCACTCTTCACCTCCTTTCGATCTCTCTCCTCTCCAATTATCTCTTCTTCAAAATGTGTGTACTGTTCGATTTATTATTTTGCCTTTGCATACATGAGGCTTGTTTTTAGTTTTATTTTAGATCCAATGGCTGATTTATATTCTCCTTTCCTATTATAGAGACCTATTTACAGAGGGCACCAAGATTGGTAGCAGAGTAGTACGGAAAAGAGTGTAACGACATAAAAACAATATATAATTGATAGGTAAAGTGATTAAATAAAACTGGTGGATGGATTTCAGTTATGTGTGATGTCACCCATTTTGAGCCACAACAGGATAGTTATGGACATTAAATAATGAAATCTAGGAAGAGCAGAGGTCCAAAGAGATTTGGGATTCTATGTGCACTAAAGTTTCAGGTCCAAAAAAAATCATTATTTTTAGGATGTTTGCCTTTATAACTAGATTGGAAAACAGAGTAGAAAGTTTTGCTACAGCTATACTATGTACCATAACTGGGTTACTGCATGCAGCTCTGGAGTAGCATTTCTAAAATATCATGTATAGTTGTAGGTTCTGCACCTTGGAAAGAACATCTCAGCCTAGGAGACAGTACTGTGCAAGTTCACCAGAATGTTGCCAGGGCTCCAAGAATTAAATTACGTGGAGAGATTACACGAATTAGGCATGGATTATCTTGAATACAGATGGTTAAGGTGTATATTCATTGGAGGATTTAAAATTTTGAAAAGAATTGATAGCGTAGATACTGTAAAAGGAAACATTTTCACCCACAGGTGGGAAAATCTTGATGAGCATTTAACATTTAAAAAAAAATCAGAGTTGGGTTATTAAGAAGAGATACACTCATAAAAGACTTTTCCACTTAAAGGTGGTAGAAATGTGGAACACTGTTCCATATAGAGCAGAATATACAAGCTGAAATAATAACTCAAGCAGGCCAGGCAGCATCCATGTTTTTCATCTAGATTCCAGCATCTGCAGTCCTTTATTTCTCTAGCAGACATTGTTAATGATCTTGTCAGATGGCTGTGATAGGCAGTATCATCCATTCCTCTTCCTTTCATTTAATCCCTTGGGAGACTCCATGCCCATTTTCCAGGCCAGTTTGTGGCCTGGTGCGGCAATTTTTTTTAAACTGTTTTGTGGCTCAATCTCAACAAGGACTGGATGATTATAACAAAAAAAATTGATTTGCCTGTTTTCTTGTGTGTCTCTGTCTTTCCATTTTACTTCTTTGATTCCCTTTGTCTATCCGCTGCCTTTTCCGTTAATGGTGTTAAAGTTTAGCACTGTTCATATGGGGTAACAAGATGCTGATGTAAAGAGAAGTCCATTAGTACTTCTCGATAGTCAGAGTTAGGGTAGATAGAGTCTTTTTCCCAGGGTGGAAATGTCAAATACCAAAGAGCATGGCTTTAACCTGAGAGGGGGAAAGTTTAAAGGAGAGTAGTAGGTACCTAGAATGTGTTTCCAGGGGAGGTGGTGGAAGCAGATACAATAGCAACATTTAAGAGGCATTTAGACAGGCACATGAACAGGCAGGGAGTGGAGGGATATGGATGAGCAGGCAGATGGATTAATTTAATTTGGCATCATGGACAACATGAATATTGTCAGCCTAAGGGCCTGCTGCTGTGCTGTGCTATACTGTTCTATGTTCTATCACACTGTTTATGAATGAATGTAAACCTTGGTAACATATGCAACAAGTTCCCTTTCACAGCTAATTGTTACCTCTAAAATTAGCAAAAATGTTTATTTTATTCAACCATAACCTACAGACCTTTCAGTCTCCTCAGTGTAGGGTTGCCAATTTAGGCTATCTGTACAGCCGGAAGCTTCATTTAGTGCCTTTCCTCTTTCAACAGCCCCTGCTTGATTAAGCAGCCCTTTCTCCTATTTCTCCAAAGTAAAAGAAGTCTTATGTCTTTATGATTTATACCCTGAATTTGTTCAAATTGGTGGCTTGGAGATTGATCTTTAACTCCTGGAGATGACAGGTCCATCCTATTGGGTGTGGGGACATGCCTCTGTGACTAGGAAAACAGGAAGAAATTAGATGGGCAGACATTTTGTGCCATTTGTGCAGACTTCCTCAGAGATGGCTATTTGATTGAGAAAAGTGTTTTGTGTTTGATTTGTGTATTACACATCTGGATCTAGGACTTATTAATATCTAAGGTATCTTTATTAGTCACATGTACATCGAAACACACAGTGAAATGCATCGTTGCGTAGAGTGTTCTGGGGGAAGTTGTGGGCATGCTATGCTGGCATGCTTCCGGCACCAACATAGCATGCCCACAACTTCCTAACCCATACGTCTTTGAAATGTGGGAGGAAACTGAAGCACCCGGAGGAAACCCACGTAGACACGGGGAGAACAAACTGCTTACAGACAGCAGCGGGAATTGAACCCTGGTCACTGGTGCTGTAATAGCGTTACGCTAACCACTACACTACCATGCCTGCCCCTACACTACGATAAGACATTTAAGAATTGAGTGACCAGTCTATGACTATGAGTGTGTAACTGTTTGCCTATGCTAATCTTAGTTCTGAACAATCTATCATTAGCTCTGCTGGAACTTTTGGAAGCTGTTACTTATGATACTATAATACTCCTGAAATGTTCAGAAGACCACCTGCATGAAGCCAAGCCCATGAAAATGAGGTAGAGCCATCAATTACATTATTCTTCATAGGACTATGCATTAATTTGACACATTATTCATTGTGCAGGTGTGCCTGAAGACGCCATTGAACATGGGAAGAATATGAAGTTCGACACAGAGGTTGTCCAGAATGGGGACGCATTTACATGGTCTCAGATTTATCCATGTCACACTACAACCAATCAATTTACTGTGGGGAAGGAATCTGAATTTGAGATGCTGAACTGTGAAAAAGCCAAGGTAAAGCTGCAAGTTATAAGCTGACGAATTAAATTTCACTGTTGCTTCGATATTGCGTTAATCTTTAATAATTTCCATACACACTGCACTTCGATGACCCCTCTGAATTAACCATTTGTGAACCTTGACACTGAGGATGAGTGAGATCAATGATTTACAGTGGGCTACTTTACCTTTGAAACATCCCCAAGACAGATGTAGACTTTCCAACATTCACACGTAGGCTTGTGATCTGAGAGAATGTTAACCCCACACAAGGGCAGAGAATGCTAGGGATACATCTAACATCACTATTGGTTTGAATGGTCTAATTCTACTTATGGAGAGGTTCAGATACATATCTGGCAAATGAGGAGCTGTAGTTGGTACTCGTTGCGTAAGGTCGTTCTCACATCAGGTGCAGTTAAGTTGCAGCCAGCTGCTGAAAGCAGGAGCCATCCAGGAACATTTCCTGAGCCCCATCGTTCCCCACCCACCCCCACACCAACATTTATGGCTCCTCTCAGCTAAATTTAGGTGTGATGTGGCCACTCTCCTATCATCCCACACAATTTTCAGATGGGAGAGCTGAAATTTTCAGACGACCTTGCAATGTAACTGGGACCACCTTAGTGGCCATGGTCATCCTGATGTGCACAATGGTTACTTTTGAAATGAAAGCTGAAGTATATGATCCAGGGCAGACCAGACCAGACTCCTGTATATAGGTTGTTGAGCTTTCCATGAATTAATCAACAAGATGTCAAAAGCTTTAAACATAACCAATGAGAATCGTCCCGTTTTATACAGGAGGATGAAATCCACCATCAGCTCCCTGCTGTATTTATGTTGCAGTAGTCCCTGTGTGTTGTACTTCCATAGAACAATAGAACAATACAGCACAATACAGGCCCTTCGGCCCACCATGTTGTGCCGACCTTCAAACCTCGCTTAAGACTACCTAACCTCTTCCTCCCACAAATTCCTCCATATGCTTACCTAACAACCTCTTGAACTTGACCACTGTACCTGCCTCCACCACTACCCCAGGCAGCGATTTCCATGCACCAACTACTCTCTGGGTGAAAAACCTCCCTCTGATATCTCCCTCGAACCTCCCACCCATTACTTTAAAGCCATGTCCTCTTGTATTGAGCATTGGTGCCCTGGGAAAGAGGCGCTGGCTGTCTCCTCTATCTGTTCCTCTTAATATTTTGTATACCTCTATCATGTCTCCCCTCATCCTCCTCCTCTCCAAAGAGTAAAGCCCTCGCTCCCTTAAGTCTCTCCTCATAATCCTTACTCTCCAAACCAGGCAGCATCCTGGTAAATCTCCTCTGCACCCTTTCCAACACTTCTACATCCTTCCTATAATGAGGCGACCAGAACTGGACACAGTACTCTAAGTGTGGTCTAACCAGAGTTTTGTAGAGCTGCATCATTACCTCGTGGCTCTTAAACTCGATCCCCCGACTTATGAAAGCTAATATCCCATAAGCTTTCTTAACTACCCTATCCACCTGTGAGGCAACTTTCAGTGATCTGTGGATATGAACCCCTAGATCCCTCTGCTCCTCCACACTACCCAGAATCCTGCCATTAATCTTGTACTCCGCCTTGGAGTTTGTCCTTCCAAAGTGTACCACCTCACACTTCTCCGGATTGAACTCCATCTGCCACTTGTCAGCCCAGCTCTGCATCTTATCAATATCCCTCTGCAATCTCCTACAGTCCTCCACACTATCCACAACACCTCTGACCTTTGTGTCATCTGAAAACTTGCTAACCCACCCTTCTATCCCCTCATCCAAGTCATTAATAAATATCACCGAAAAGTAGAGGTCCCAGAACTGACCCTTGTGGGACACCGCTAGTCACAGCCCTCCAATCTGAATGCACCCCCTCCACCACAACTCTCTGCTTCTACAGGCAAGCCAGTTCTGAATCCACTCTCCCAAGCGTCCCTGGTTCCCATGCCCTCTGACCTTCTGAAGAAGCCTACCATGTGGAACCTTGTCAAATGCTAACACCTCCATTGGGAATTAAGTCTGTAGCCACAGAAGTCCCAAAATGTGGCACTGAATCGGACTTTAGCCGGCAATGGCATCTTCCACTCTATGGAGAGCCCCTGCACTACTACTCAGGGCTCTCCATAGAGTCCCCGTAGATTTGGAGATTTCCCTGCTGGGTCTCTCTGCTGTGCCAACTTTAGTGTTATCCTCCCTGAGCCATCTGGAATTGGCACACAAACACTTCTTTAGCTGTGGGTAGGTGAATTACAGGCCCAGAGGGGAGGGAGAGAGGAGAGGTGGGGAGAAGAGTGCCTAACGAAGAGGGTGAGTTCACTGAGTCATTGGGAGAGCAGCATGGAAGACTCATGGCCCTGGGAGATGTTGCCCCTTTATTGAGAGCCCATTGGCCCAGCCCCACGGAGAAGCAGAATGTGGAAATGCAGTTCTTCAGAAATGGTATTGGGTAGGTAACAATCACATTGCATTAGTCCTTGTACAAGCCTATCTATCATTTGTGTTCCCTCAGTTAGCAGTCAGGAGGATTATGTATACCATACAGAGCTCCCTTTGAATCAATTGACCATCAGAAAATTGCTTTGAAGTAATTAGCACTGCTACTCTTTTGTTTAATTATGTGGCTGCAACAACTTGACGAGAAACTACATAGAATGGTACAGCAGAGGAACAGGCTCTTCGGCCTACGATACCTATGCCAAACACAATGCCAGATTAAACTAAATCTCTTCTCCCTCAACATGATCCATATCCTTCCATTCCCCGCATATTCGTATGTCTGTCTAAAAGCCTCTTAAATATCTCTTTCCATTTCTCTGTGACATAACCTGTTTTTTCAGCAGAGGCAGCAGCTCTGGTTACAGCTGTGACATGAAAAAGCAGTCAAGCCACATTTTTTGTACGTGCAGCTGATGAAAAGGTTCTTGCTAATGCTGGCTCATTTGCTACCGCAGCAGTGCTGGTGTGAGGAAGGATCAGTGAGATTGTGCTCGGGGGTGGGCATCTGGTATTAGACTGGCTCAGGGACAGTTGAGAGCCTGTGAGGGGGCACAGCTAGTAGAGCTCTGGTGTTGTCTGTGTAATGTTTGCACATTTTCCCTGTGTGGGTGGTTTCCTCCCACATCCCAAAGACATGGAGGTTGGTAGGTTAATTAACCACTGTAAATTATCCCTAGATTGTATGTGAGGGGTTGAACCTGAGGGCAGTTGATAGGAACATGGAGAGAATAAAATTAGTGTAAATAGCTGTTTGATAGTCAGCTTGGACTTGGTGGGCCAAAGAACTTGTTTCTGTGCTGTATGCTGATAAACTTTCAATAGAATTGTTCCAATTAAAGGTCATCAAACTGAAATGTTAAATCTATTCCACTCTCCCCCAGTGCCGTCAGTCCTGAGAATTTAGAGGATTTGACATTTTTATTATATTTTAAGTGTTGCTCTTGAAGCTTACAACAAATAGTGCATTAGAATAAATATGAAATGAACTGTTACCAATTCTTTCCCCTAGTGGTCAGATGATCAAAATTTAAAGTTTTTTTTCCCCCCACTTCTAGTGCCTTCAGATAAATGAAGCCAGGAGATTGTAAGGGGCTAAATTAAGATCAAATAAAAAGGATAATATTTCTACAGCTGGATTACAGAATAGAAGCAATAGCCAGGTGAGGAACAGCAGCTTACAGGCTGAGGAAACCCTGATTCAAATCCTGGCTTGTGGCTTTATCAGCTGTTGGGATTAGGTCTGTGGGAATTGGGGGGGGGGGGGGGCGGGAAATAATCAGTCAGGACTCCATTTCAGGGTGGTGTACAGCATAATTTTATAAATGGGTGAAAAAATAATAACTATCACATTCTGCAGTGAATATCTTGCATACACTGTACCACTGGTGGCCAGTGTTTGCAGAGCCAGACCGCAGTAGACATCAATGTTATCTTTGGGAGATGTTTTACCAACTCCTTCCCCATAAAGCAGTTGGAATGCTGTTGGATAGGTTTCTTTGTACACTAGACACAAAGTTACTGTGCAGGTATAGTAAGTAATTAGGAAGATAAATGATATATTGAATTTTACTGCAAATCAGTTGGAGTACACTTGGAGTACCACATACAGTTCTCCCTACTTGGGGATAGCTATAATAGCATTGGAGGCAGCTCCGAAAAGTTCACTGGCTGGATTCCAGAGATGAAAAGGACTCATTTAAATGCTCATTTGGATGAGAGGTGATGTTACTGATGGGGGTTTGACAGAGTGGTTGCTGAGAGAACGTTTCCCTTTGTGGAGCAATCTTGAATGGGAGACATAGTTTCAGAATAAGGGGTTGCCTATTTAAAATGGACACAAGGTGAAGATTCTCCTCTGAGGGTTGTGAACCTCTAGGATTGCGGAGGCTGAATGATTGAATATATTCAAAGTTGAGATAGATACATTTTTGGTCTACTGGGAACAGGTAGGAAGATAGAGTGAAGGGCACGATCACATGACCCATGATCTAATTGAATGGCAGAGTAGGATAGAGGGTCCAAATGGCCTACCCCTTCCATTTCTGGTGGAATTGGTGCAGTTGAGGTGAGGAGCAGAGATGCATTTAAGGGGAAACTTCATAGGTACACGAGGGAGAAAGTATAGGTGCTTTGCTGATGGTTTCGATGCAGGTGGCTAGACAAGGTTCAGGTAGAATGTACATGATGATGCACATTATTTGAGATGAGTTATGTTTCTGTGCTGAAAAGTCTTTAATAAAACTGAAAGATTCCTTTTGCTTCTCTTCAGATCACTGCAAAAATAGAAGGAGGAAAACTCATCATGAAATTTCCCAATTATACTCATACTGTTCAGATTGAAGGAGACAAGTTGATTGAAGTAAGATACCTGTATAAGATATTTTAACAATTTAAATGTTCAGTTAATTTTTCATAAAAGAATTGTTTTGTATTATAGTCCTAACTTTAATGTGCAAACTTCTTATTCACAACAGACATCCGTGTCCGGCGAGATCACTTTAAAAAGACTCCACACAAAAACAGTTTAAGAAGATGAAGAGAGAATCATACTAGATGATAGCATAATTCAGCAAATAATGATTCGGGATACTATATTTTTTCCATGTAAAGTATACCACAGATTAAAATAAGATTTGCTCTTCAAAAAAAAAGTCAGCAATTTTTCTAATGCTTGCATTAGTTCCACAGAGACAGAATTAAATCTATGTGACCTTTATGCTAAACTTGTTCCACTCAAATTTTATCCTCACCCAGAGCAATTTGAAGATAAAATTTGCTGCTTTGCTATCAGGTTGCACTATTCATTCAGTGGAAACACACCAGATGAAGAGGATATGCACAGTTTGCACATGCAGGCAGGTTCCAATCAGTTACTCTGAACACTAATAAAAGGAATTGATTGCACGATCCTTTCATGTCTTGTGTGATTTTTATCCAAAGCTTCTGCCATTCAGTCTAAATGCACTCTGCGAATGGTATTGTGCATGGCTAATGCAAGTTCCATCAGTTGATATCAATGTATTTTGAATATAATAGATTACAGAACTGTTTTTTTTTCTGAATCTCTCAAATGCTGGTTATTAATATTCAACATCAGGTATAATCAGCCACTATTCTCATTTTACAAGCTACATTCAAAGAAAACTCTAAATAAAATACAAAAATTGAAACAAAACAGAAAATGCAGTACAGGATTGATGCCTTGATGACCTGCCCATCTCCTCTCCTCCCCTTCTTCAGCCTTTATTCCATGGTTCACTGCCCTCTCCTACTGGACTCCTTCTTCTTCAGCCCTTTCTACCTATCACCTCTCAGCTTACTAAATCTTCTCTCCCACCCACTACCTCCCCCCACCACCTTATTCTGGCTTCTGCCCTCTTCCTTTCCAGTCCTGATGAAGGGTCTCGGCCCAAAACGTTGACTGTTTATTTCCCTCCATGGATGCTGCCTGATCTGCTGAGTTCCTCCAGCACTTTTTATATATTGCTCCAGATTCCAGCATCTGCAGAATTTCTCCTGTCTCAGTACAAGAGATAGATTAAGTATAAATTTACTGACTGCATTTCTAAGCCATCTCAGGAAATTGACAGGCTCCCCTGCCTCCTACCAAATGCTTCAGAATTTATATCCATGGATCTGCAATAAAGTGTTCATAGAAATACAGGAAGATGAATAAGCCATTAAGCCCTCTGTGCCTGCTCTGCCATTCAATACGATCAAGGCTGATCATTCAAATTCAGTACCGTTTCAATGTGTGCAGCATTATATTTTACCAAAGGAACCTCAATGAGTAGCGTGCATGCTAAAACATTTCAACAGTGTTGTGACTGTGACTAAATCACTGGAGAAACAGGTGAATATGAAAATCTATTCATCATAAGTTTTTTTTATTTCAAAAATAAATTGTATTCATAATAAAAATATATACAAGGGAAGAAACAGAGCAAAACAAAACCTTAACATTCATGGTTGTTACATTCAGTGGTGTAAATTTAAAAAAAAAACTCAAACATAGCACCATTGCCACTCATATGGCTCCTGAGGTGATAACCTTTTCATTGTAAGCGGGGCATCCCCACCCAACTCTGCCCCTCCATGTGTGGTAGTGGAAGGAGCCTATACTGTGGTCCTTCCCCATAGAGACTTAGCATTGGCTGCACTGAGTTTCAATGCATCCCTCAGCACGTACTCCTGCAGCCCAGACGGTGCCAGTCTGCAGCATTCCCTTACAGACATCTCGCTGGCCAGAAGACAATGACACTTAGGGCAGACCAAAGGGCATCCTTCAGCGAGTTGATGACCTTTCAGCAGCACATTATGTCTGTCTCGGTGCGTGTCCCTGGCCCGTAGATCGGAGAGTCCTCCGTTATGCAGCTGCTGTGGACGATCCGGGACACAGACCCTTGCATCTTTCGCCACACCCTCTTAGCAAATCCACAGTCTGAAAAGAGGTGGGTGACCGTCTCTTCCCCACCGTATCCGTCCAGAGGGCAGCATACATTGGGGATGATGTGTCGTCTGTACAGGAAGGATCTGACTGTGAGAGCCTCTTTCACTGCCAGCCAAGTGAGGTATTAGTGCTTGTGGTGAGATTTGGCGACGAGGTGTTCTGCCAAATGGTTTAGACAGTCTGCTCAGGGAACCACCCCACCATATCCATAGTGTCCCTGTCCCATAGCATCTGCAGGACATTCCATGCCAACCACTGCCTGATGAATTTGTGATTAAAGATGTTTACTCGGAAGTACCCTTCCTCAAAGGACAGGTAGTGCTGCAATGTCAAGCAAGCAGACATTCTCTTGGAGACCCTCTCGGTAGAGCTCCCAAACTCAAGTACATCAAGATTTTATGCTCTCAAGGGCAATGGTAACAGTAGGTGTTTCAGTACAATTTCAATAACTACAATGACATTGTTTACTTCAATATTTTGTGTCTGACAAATGGTTCCATTGAAGTAAATCTTTACAGTGGGAGCACATTGTAACTCATAAGACACCTCTGAAGGTTCAAACACCTCTGTTGGGACAAACCAATTCACATCGGATGGTCTAAGAGAACCAGATGCCCAAGTTTAATGTTGTGAGGGTTTGACTCTCTGAGTACAGAAGTATCCCAGTTATCAATAAAGCAAATATCCCTATGACCATGTTTGATATGCTAAGTGACAAAATTTAGTCTGGTTTGGCAGTCCTCCTTGATCTCTGGAAGAAGTGTGCAAAATAATTTAGCTGTAGGTGCCTTGCTTGATGTAGACCATTTAACATAGATCCATTGTCTTATGTTTGGTTGATGCAGACAAGAATGTCTCATGCTCACGTCAGTTTAAAAAATCCTGTCTTGAGCACCGAGACCAGGGCCAGCAGCCCGTAGATGCTTTTTAATTTCAAAACTGATTACTGCTTTTACTTACATTTCAATAGCTTTATTTTTGAAGACTGGTTGGTTCTTGTTTGTATTAATACCTGCTATCCCTATCCTGTAACTACAAAAAGATGTCCCACATCTGACAATTCCTTAACAGTGACCAGTTCTTAAGGTCATGGAAACCAGTCCCACATCTTTGCCCTGAACGGGGCTGTAAAAATGCTTTTGACACAGCAGAGGAACAGTGAGGTAATAGTCTGCCAGCAGAAATAATGCCCTTTTCAAGCAAGATGCAATGGCTCTGGTGCTGCAATCCACTGACCTCAGGAAACTCTCAATATTCTATGCAATATCTCACAACACGATTTCAATTTCCAGCCATTTTTGCCCATTTTTATTTTGTTTCTTGCACCCAGGTCTGCTTTAACAGGAGATATCTTCCCCAACCCATACAGTTCTGGGACTATGTTGATAGTTTTTCTCCCCAGGTGATGGCAGGATTCCCCTCCTCCCCACTGCATCCTGACAAATGTCACACACATTGAGTTAATTTTCAACACTTAGACAAACAGCCAAAAGTAATCGCAGCCAACTTCTCATTTAACAGTCTTTCTGCAAGCGTTTTTTCCATCTTCCCTCAGAAGATCTGACATGTTGGACCTCAGTTCACCTCTAATACCTGGTCCAAGTCTGGACCATCGGTAGTTACTGTCAGAAGTCCATTTGAACAGAAGTCAGGGAATAGTTGAGAAGCTGTTTCCTTTGTATGTAAATCTTACAAAAGATCCAGGGAATAGTTATGCAGGCACGTCTCTCTCAAGTGCCACTGACACCACTTCTGTTGTTGCTCCCACCTATGTAAAGGGTTCAGCACATCCCAAACTTGGGACCATCCTGATGTGCATCAGTTAATGTCACATCACATCATGCTTTCAAACTGTTAGGCTATCAGGGTTCCCGGCATTGTATATTTCTAGTCTATAGTCTTTATAGCCAGAATTTGACACAAGCTTTCTAGTTTAGTCAATGGGAGTCCATAAAACAGTGAGGGGATAGTCAGCAACAACAGAGGCAGTGGAAACCGAGGAGAAAATCCTGGTGCATCTGGAAGCACGAGATAGCAAGCAGACTGGAACTTTACATATATGGGAGAATTGCCACAAGCCACTTATTCCTCCCCACTTCCACCAGAACACTGCTGCATTGTGCCGAAAGCATTAGGCTCTATATGGAACTAAAATTACAGACAAAGCAATTCATATCTGGGGATAAAAATTCTAACTGAAAGACAGCATTGGGCAAAAATACTCAGAAACTTTAAATATTTTCAATTAGTGTGGATATAACTGGTACATAGCATTAGTAGACGGCCCATCTGAGGTTTATACTGTTAGCTACTGGTTATGGCGACAAGAAATGTGTGTAGCAAGGTGTCCATGCTATGAAATGTTGGTATAGGCAGACTGACCACACTATATTACCAAGGCAGGAAAGAAAAAGAATCCAGTAATACCATGCATCATAGCAATCTGATTGCTCTCATTACAAGGATATCTCAGCCATCTTTTATAAATGGTACTTTGTCCAAAACCAACAGAGAGAAAGAGCTAAGCCAAAGAGACCATGTTGATAACATAGTTTTCTAAATCCTTGGATCTTTTATCCATTGTTCTAAAGGTTCGTGCATTCTATGATAGTACATCCTCAAGGATCACGGTTTAAAAACTCATACAAATGATCATATATCATGACACAAATACTTTCCTGTAATAAGTGTTTATGGTTAGGCACCAAACTATCCAATCCAATGTTTTGAGTAGCAGTTAGTATCTTCCTCAGTCAGATTTTGAAATCTATGCCAACTTGTCTTGCGCCATTTGGGTAAATTCTACTGACTCTATCAGAAGTTGTTGATGGCTGGGGAGATGTTGGCTGATCAGCAACAAACCACCAGATAAAGTTGATATAGCAATATAGGAAGGGACATCATATCTGGTCAAATCTACATTTGAATACCATTTGCTGTGACAGTTATTTTCCATCTTCTAATGTGGGATATTTCAACTTCCAAATCTTGAGCATGTCATTGCACTTTTATTACCCAAAGCACTCCCATGCTGCATTGGTTAAGGATTGTAATTTTCAGTCTGTAGCCCAAGCTATGGCCCACTGAAATGTTTATTTTACAACCTCATAATGTCAAGATAAAAATGAATAGAGCACTTATTTTTTATATTAAAGAAATAAAGTTTATTCATAATAAAAAAATATATATGGGAAAAAACAGAGCAAAAACAAAACCTTAACATTCATGGTTGTTACATTCAGTGGTGTAAACTTAAAAAAAACGCACAGACAAACATAGCACATGGCTCCCTGAGGTGATACCCCTTACATTTTTCAAGGGGCTTCCCAACTTTGCCCCTCCATGTGTGGTAGCGGAGGGAGCCTAGACTGTGCTACTTTCCCACAGCATTGGCTGCACCGAGCTACATTGTGTCCCTCAGCACAGACTCCTGCAGCTTGGACTGTGCCAGTCTGCAGCATTCCCTTACAGACATCTCGCTGTGCTGGAAGACCAACAAGTTTCAAGCAGACCAAAGGGCGTCCTTCACTGAGTTGATGACCTTCCAGCAGCACTTGATGTCTGTCTCGGTGCGTGTCCCTGGGAACAGCTGTAGATCAGAGAGCCCTATGTTATACAGCTGCTGGAGATGAATCAGGACATGGACCCTTGCATCCTTCTCCACACCCTCTTAGCAAATCCACAGTCTACAAAGAAGTGGGTGACCGTTTCTTCCCCACTGCAGCGGTCCCAAGGACAGCATACATTAGCGATGATATGTCGTCTGTAAAGGAAAGCTCTGACTGGGAGGGCACCTCTCACCACCAGCCAAGCGAGGTCTTGGTGTTTGTTGGTCAGACTTGGCAATGATATATAACCATTAAATCAAATACAGTAGTGGTCTTTTAACACTTACACTTATTATAAATGACAAAAGCATTGGACAAACAAAGCACATTTTGGTCCATATGGATTAAGGGCTCACCCTGGAAATGGTCTGAGTTAATGCATCCAATGGGGCAACCAAACACAGACTGCTCAACTGATCAAGACCTGGACCCAAAACTAGAAAATAAATCACACATTCAGGTGGAATCCATTCCATACCTAATGCCACTTCTTATCCCAGTTACCTCCGTTTTGAACTGTGGTCTTTCATAGATATTTTCATTCTTTTCCTCTGAAAAGAATTCAGTGGATATTTTTTTATAATTCAGTAGCACATGTGCAAAATTCTGATTGGCTGAGCCAATTACAAAAGCCAGTTCAACACATCTTCATTTGACATGTGTAGGCGCAAAGGATAAACAAAACAACAGAAGTTCCTCCAGTTTGCCTCCTCCTGCTGTGGTAGCTGCACGATACAACCACAATGGAGTTTGTGGTTAACCAACCATAATAAACAATTCCCATCAATTCATCTATGACAGACCCAGAATGAATAAGATCCTAGTGGTGGAGGGCTTTGGGAACCTAACATCTAAAGTCACATTTATTTTCCAAGCATGGCACATTTACAATTGAACAGTCCAAAAGTACATTTGAAAGGAACCAGCATTTGCTCACAAAAGTGGAAAAAGTATGGAATCCTTTAAAAAGTGATTTTTTTCCCCCAAAATGTTTAGTTGAGTCAGACAGACCAAGTAATATGCAGTGTAATCTCAGCTAGGAAAGCCTTAGGGTAGCCTGTGGAAGGGAAAAGAACAAATCAAAATGCTCATGCTCACCCATTATCCAACGGAGACTTTCCAAGAGAGATCCAGCTTGGGAAGCATACTTGTGGGCAATTATGGAGGACAGCAAAATCCTTTGCACCTTGCTCTATGCTCTGCATAGCTGGCTAATTGTCCAGCACAAGGCAGTGGAGATGTACCATGGCCTACGGATCTCCAACCCAGAAATTTCAATGAAAAAGAACAGCCCAGCACTGAGCTAAGCAGACTAACGGCCTCCAGGGTTAATTGATGATCAATACCAAATTTACTGAACTCAGACAGGGACGTTAGCAGACCAAGGAGAGTAAACATCCGTGAAGTTTTCGTGCTCCTGATCACCACTGGCATGTGTATTACACCTGGGATTTGGGCCTCCAACATCCTACCCATTCTTTCTTAAACTGGAGGGCAATGGGAAAAAGAGTTGAAAAGGGGATCAACTTGATTGCTGTTTTAAAGAGGCATGATGGGATGAATGGCATTGCTTTGTGCTCTACCACTCTAGTTAGTGATTTGAGAGAAAGAATGATGCATATTTTGTATTTTTTGTTCTGCTAGTTCTGTTAAAGGGTCACACTTAAGTGCTGAATTTTCCTTCTGCCTTTGAGTCTGCTGACCTGCTGCACGTTTATGACTTTATCTGGGGCTTTTCTTGCAAAGTTAAACCAGTAAATCTTTAGAACAGTTAAGTTTAAGGACAATGACTTCGGTGTCAATGACATTTAATGGCATAAAATTATATCATTGCTTCATAATATACACAGGAAAATAAAAATCTGGTTAATAAATCACTAAGGTGTGCCTGCTGAATCTGTATATATAATCAAGCGGTCTGGTCACTATATTCACTGGTTTCTTCATCTCCAGTCCGTGCCAGATCACAACTGCTTCATTATGGCTTTCACCGGCAAATATGAAGCTACAAGTCAGGAAAATTATGATGATTTTATGAAGGTCCTGAGTAAGTTATACGAATTTACATTAATAATATTGGGTCAGAAAGGTTTGTATTAGTTATTTTGCATGTTATAATTGTGCAAATGATGGTCCTGTTAGGTTTACTGAGTTGAACTGCAAAGGATCTTGTAAGTTTTATTTAATCCTGCTTTGTAACCAGTAATGCATGCAAAAATGTGAATGGCAATTTGATGCAAACACTTTTGTCACCTGATACAACTGTAAGAGGTATTTTAACAGCATACAACTTAAATCACTGCAGATGCAGAGAGAGTACAGCAACACAGAGGCACTTTGTAACTTTGAGAAAGATTGTGTTTTCAAAGGCTTGTCATTGACAATGCCACAATGTCAATTCCTCACTAACACAGCTCCACTTTCAGTGGAGTTCTCAGATGAGGCTTTTTCTATTGTTGCACAGTCTTGAAAATTTATATTTGTTTCTGCTCTTTGTGGTAATACTGGATCTCAATAAATGACAGTCAATTTTAAAGCTTAGTCATTTCCCTGTCAACTTTCTTCTATCTCAGCAAAATTGCTTGAGAATTTGAACAAAAACTTTAACATCTGCAAATTTCCACAGAGCTCAGCAGAAACAGTCAATTAAAATCAAAGGTAGAAATTTACAGATTCATCCTTAATCATTTAAGCATCATCCTCCAGGTACAGTATACTATATATGCCGCTCGTTTCGCTTCATGTGTACCAATTCATACTAGTTTGCAGTAAGCATCATCCGACATTGTCTGGGCTTCTGATTTCATTTGTCTGAAAGTTTGAACAATTTGGCTTGAGTTTATAAATCTAGAAACACAAAATAACCCAGCGCAAAACCTGGAATCATCACAGCCAGTATTTCATCCACCCAGGCATTACTGTTCTAACCAGTACCCACTTCTCATTTACTCTAACCTTGATAAGAGAATTAAGCATTCAACAGTTACTATATGAAAGACATAGCTGCTAACAACAACTATATTGTGAAAAGAGCATTTGAATAAATCAAAAATAAGAATGTAGAAAATGTAGAAATTAAGAATCTGGAGGTCAACACTAACTTGATTATTTCCCAGAGTATTCTGCTGATATCATTGAGAAGGGAAGGAATGCTAAGGTCATTACAGAGGTCACCCAAAATGGAAACAATTTTACCTGGTCTCAAATTTATCCTGGAGGAAAAACTATGAAGAACACGTTTGTCATTGGACAGGAATCAGAGATGGAAACTATGGATGGCAAAAAGTTCAAGGTGAGCCTGGAAAATGTTTCACTAGATAACATTGAGATTATTTTAGTGTTTAGTGTTTATTAAGGGCACATCTTATGATTAAGCAAAGCATTGAGAAATAATATTAAGTAAAGAGAATTATTATCTAATGCCCACCTATTAATCAAATAGAATGGTCTCATGTGCCCCTAGTCTCCACTGAACCAGCCACCTCTGCCTGGGAATATGTATGGTCAGAATGTAAATTTTGCATCAGATCAGTGCTGATATTATTCAGGAACTAAAATTTACTGTCGGCTAACAATTCCAATTTAAAAATTCCTATGGTCATCTACACGCCTGGTGGAAAGATAATTTTGTACATGCCCATAACTCGCTCAATAGCCAAGCATGTAATAACACGAGGACTGTAGCTCTCCATACAGGCCATGCCAACAGGAGGGTCTCTGGGTTAAAATTGTTTTAGATCTAATATTTATCCATTGAAGGACAGCATAATTTTCTTAGCTTGATCTTCTGAAAGACTGCAAGAGGAGTCTTCTCTCTACCCTTAACTTGGATTCCATCTATCCCATTTTGTAGTGAACGGTAAATATGCATCTTTCATCTGAGATAGGAGAGGCATAGCCAGTGGTATTTCAAATCTAAATTTTAGAAACAATTAAAAAAAAGTGGCCCGGTTGTTCCAAATAAAGACATTTTTTCTTACAAATTGAATAACAAAAATCACGAATATTCAGCTCTGTCTTGAATCTACCCTTCTGATTTTTTTAAACTATATCAGGCAACAGTCAAAATGGAAGGAAATAAACTTGTTTGTGACTTTCCAAACTATCACCACACTTCAGAGATCTCAGAAGGAAATCTTGTTGAGGTAAGTAATATTTCAGTTGGAAAATAAATTCCAAATGTTAGCTGGAAATTGAATATATGCTTTTTTTTCTCTTTCTGACAGACTTCTACATGTGGTGGTGTGGTTTACAAGAGAATTAGCAAGAAGATCGCCTAATATAGTAAAACATCAATTACTCCTTGGGATGAAAAATGCATCTCCATTATACATTGTTTTGCTTGTTTTGTATTAAAACAATATCATTCTATACTCTTGATGCTTCTTGTCCTTAACTGTATGATTTATTTAAATGTCACATTGCACTTACACCAGTTCTTTCCCATTCAGGAATTGTATTGGCTACTGTGGGAACTGATAAAATGGCCAGAAACGCAACCATATCCTTCCCATATTATCTTAGGTTAGGCAGTTCCTTGGAAGTGAATTGCCCTCTCCAGTGATCACCACAATATTCAAATAGTTTGTTGAAACCTGGTTGGAAAAGGCTTGCACAGAATGGGAGTTCAGATACAGGAGAGTAGCTGATGCCCTTGGAGATGCACCCCAGCAAGAGGTACTTTTATGGTGTGGGAAGGTAGAAGTTAAAATGCTTCAAAGAATAGTTGCCGAGGTGGTATGTAGATATTCGTGGAAGCTTAACCAGCATCAATCATGGTCTTTATAAAATAAGACCATAAGACATAGGAGCAGAATTAGGCCATTCAGCCCATCGGGTCTGCTCTGCCATTTGATCATGGCTGATTTATTTTTCCCTCTCAACTCCATTCTCCTGCCTTCTCCCCGGAACCTTTGATGCCCTTACTAATTAAGAACCTATCAACCTCCGCTTTAAATATACCCAATGACTTGGCCTCCACAGCCGTCTGTGGCAATGAATTTTACAGATTTGCCACCCTCTGGCTTAAGAAAATTCCTCCTCATTTCTGTTCTAAAGGGACATCCTTCTATTCTGAGGCTGTGCCCTCTGGACCTAGACTCTCCCACTACTGGAAACATCCCCTCCACATCCACGCTTTTCAATATTTGGTAGGTTTCAATGAGATCCACCCTCATCCTTCTAAACTCCAGTGAGTAGAGGCCCAGAGCCATCAAACGCTCCTCGTGCGTTAGCCCTTTCATTCCCGGGATCATTCTTGTAAACCTTCTCTGGACCCTCTCCAACGACAGCACATCCTTCCTTAGATATGGGGGCCCAAAACTGCTCACAGTACTCCAAATGTGGTCTGACCAATGCCTATTAAAGCCTCATCATTACATCTTTGCCTTTATATTCTAGTCCTCTTGAAATGAATGCTAACATTGCATTTGCCTTCCTTACTACCAACTCAATCTGCAATTTAACCTTTAGGGAATCCTGCACTAGGACTCCCAAGTCCCTTTGCACCTCCAATTTCTGAATTCTCTCCCCATTTAGAAAATAATCTAAGCCTTTATTCCTTCTACCAAAGTGCATGACCATACACTTCCCTACACTGTATTCCATCTGCCACTTCTTTGCCCATTCTCCCAACCTGTTCAAGTCCTTCTGCAGACTCCGTTACCTCAACACTACCTGTCCTTCCACCTATCTTTGTATCATCTGCAAACTTGGTCACAAAGCCATCAATTCCGTCATCCAGATCATTAACATATAATGTGAAAAGCAGCGGACCCAACACCAACCCCTGCAGAACACCACTAGTCACTGGCAGCCAACCAGAAAAGGCCCCCTATATTCCCACTCTTTGCCAGTCAGCCAATCTTCTATCCATGCTGGTACATTTCCTGTAATACCATGCGCTGCTATCTTGTTTACCAGCCTCATGTGCGGCACCTTGTCAAAGGCCTTCTGAAAATCCAAGTAAATAACATCCACTGACTCTCCTTTGTCTATCCTGCCTGTTCCTTCCTCAGAGAATTCCAACAGATTTGTCAAACAAGATTTCCCCTTAAGGAAACCATGCTGACTTCGACCTATTTTATCATGTGCTTCCAAGTTCCCCAAAACGTCATCCTTAATAACGGACTTTAGCACCTTACCAACTACTGAAGTCAGGCTAATTGGCCTATAATTTCCTGTCTTTTGCCTCCCTCCCTTCTTAAAGAGTGGAGTGACATTTGTGATTTTCTGGTCCTCCAGAACCATTCCAGAATCTAGTGTTTCTTGAAAGATCACTACTAATGCCTCCACAATCTCTTCAGCTACCTCTTTCAGAACCCTGGGGTGTAGTCCATCCAGTCCAGATGACTTATCTACCTTCAGACCTTTCAGCTTCCCAAGCACCTTCTCCTTAGTAATAGCAACAACACTCACTTCTGACCCCTGACTCTCTCGAATGTCTGGCATGTTGCTGGTGTCTTCTACAGTGAAGACTGACGCAAAATACTTATTCAGTTCGTCCATCATTTCGTTGTTCCCCATTACTACCTCTCCAGCATCATTTTCCAGCGGCCTGATTTCCACTCCTGCCTCTCTTTTACTCTTTATATCTCTGAAAAAACTTATGGTATCCTCTTTTATATTATTGGCTAGAGCTTACCTTCATATTCCATCTTTTCTCTCCTTATTGCTTTTTCAGTTGCCTTATGTTGGTTTTTAAAAGCTTCCCAATCCTCCTGCTTCCCAATAATTTTTGCAATATTATATGCCCTCTCTTTTGCCTTTATGCATTCTTTGACTTCCCTTGTCAGCCATGGTTGCCTCATCCTTCCTTTAGAATGCTTCTTCTTCTTTGGAATGAACTCATCCTGCATCTTCCGATTTACTCGCAGAAACTCCTGCCACTGCTGCTCTACTGTCATCCCTACTACGGTCCCCTTCCAATCAACCTTGGCCAGCTCCTCTCTCCTGCTTCTGTAGTTACCTTTACTCAACTGTAATACCAATATATCCGATTTTAGCTTCTCCTTTTCAAACTGCAGGGTGAATTCTATCATGTTATGATCACTGCCTCTTAAGGGTTCCTTTACCTTGAGTTCCCTAATCAAATCTGGTTCATTGCACAACTCCAAATCCAGAATTGCCTTTTCCCCTAGTGGGCTCGACCACAAACTGCTCTAAAAAGCTGTGTCATAGGCATTCTACAAATTCCTTCTCTTGGGATCCAGTACCAACCTGATTTTCCCAATCGACCTGCATATTGAAATCACCCATGACGACCATAACGTTGCCCTTTTTACATGCCTTTTCTATCTCCTGTTTTAATTTGTACCCCACATCCTGGCTACTGTTCAGAGGCCTGTATGCAATTTACATCAGGGTGTTTTTACCCTTGCAGTTTCTTAATTCTACCCACAAGGATCTTACATCTTCTGATCCCATATCACCTCTTGCTAAGGATTTGATTTCATTTTTTTAACAACAGAGCCACCCCACCCCCTCTGCCCACCTGCCTGTCTTTTCAATAGGATGTGTATCCTTGGTTGTTTAGCTCCCAAATGTGATCTTCTTTCAAGCAGAACTCTGTGACGCCCACAACATCATACCTGCCAGTTTCTAACTGCACTGTGAACTCATCTACCCTATTTCGTATACTGCGTACATTCAAATATAACACCTTCAGTCTTGTATTCACCACATTTCTTCTCAAGTTTGTCTCCATGTTGCCTGAAGTTAAATTCTTATCCCTTTCTAAACTTTCTGTCTTATTCTTTATTCTGGAGACTTCAGTAACATCTCCTGCACTCTCCTTCCCTTTTACTTTATCCATACTTTTCCAATCTGTTGAACCCACCCCCTACTGTTTAGTTTAAAGCCCTATCCACAGCCCTAATTATCAGATTTGCCAGGACCCTGGTCCCAGCGTGGTTCAGGTGGAGCCTGTCCCATCGGAACAGCTCCCTCCAACCACAAGCTGCTCTAAAAAGCTATCTCATAGGCATTCTACAAATTCCTTCTCTTGGGATCTGGTACAAACCTGATTTTCCCCAGTCTACCTGCGTATTGAAATCCCCCATGACCACAGTAACACTGCCTTTTTTACATGCCTTATTTTTTATCTCCTGTTGTAACTTGTACCCCACATCCTGGCTACTATTTGGAGGCCTGCATATAATTCCCAACAGGGTCTTTTTACCCTTGCAGTTTCTTAACTCTACCCACAAGGATTCTACATTTTCTGAGCAAGTGGAGAAAAAGTAATTACCACAACTTAAAATAACTAACCCCACACCACATCTCAAGTTCAATATCTCAGCAATTATTATGCTGATATCAATAGACTCATCCTGTACCACTCCATCAATAAAAGTCCAAGCCCTCAAACATTTCAAATTCTTGTACCTTCAAGTAAAAAAAATCGACTCAGCTGATCCTAGCAAATTCAAAAGGCAGAGACACCAACCTATTGCTAGCTGTTTTAAAATCCTTATATTTCTTGATCATTATAATGGGATCTATATTTCTAATTTGGAAATTCCTACACCAACACCCTTTTCCCTTCAATATAAAATTTTATTATTCACACAGTAGCTCCAGCAAGAACCACATCAGGCCAAATGGTCATCTTTTGTGCTTTTCGTTCTTTGATTCTATATGCAACCAACACCAGGTGAGGAGGATAACAGGAAAGAAAATTGGCCACACAAAAGAATAAGGCCCCAACTAACAAACAAAGGTTGGAAAAGAGCCTTTCATAATTAATATTAATAATTTAGATGAAAAGACAGTTTAATGTATCCTGGCTTGCTGATAATACAAAAGTAGGCTGGAAATTAACTGCTAGGAGGACACAGATTCTGAAAACGATATGGGTAGGTAGATCAAACAAAGCAAGAGTGTGACAGATGAATTATAAGGGGAAGATTTTTTGGTAAGAGCAGAAAACATGAAAGGAGACTGGTAAATGTTAGAATACAAAAGGGACCTGTTTGTACTGGTTTATGTGGTGCAGAGTAGACATGAAGACACGAAAACAACTGGATAAGAAAATAAGACATTGAACTTTATTGTTGGGGATGTTGCTGTACAAAAGGAATTAAGTTTTGCTGAGAGTGTACAGGGCTTTAGTTAGTCCGTTCTGTTCTAACTAAAGAAGGATATTCTTGGCTAAGTGTCACTGCATGGATACACCAGATTTATTCCTGGAAAGAAAGGGACTGATTTGAAAAGAGGTTAACCTTGGTTGACACGTAGTGCAGTTTCAAAGACTGAAGGATAATCTCATTGAAACATGAATTTTGAATGAGATTAACACAGAAGAGTTGAGATGCAGTTCCCCCTGGGCGGAGAGGCTAGTGCTAGAGTGTGTAGGCTCAGGTATTTAGATTTGAGAGGAGGGAAATATCTTTACACGGAGCATTGTAAACTCTTGGAATTCTGAGCCTCAGGTCTGTGGGGCAATCAGTCAATGAGTACATACAAGGCAGAGCTGGATATATTTTGTACACCAAGAAAATTGGAGAACACGGGGATTCTGCAGTGGTACATCTAAGGTACAGGATCAGCCACGATCTTGTTAATGGAACTGGCTTGAGGGTCTGCTTCTATCACAGCATACATCCAAATTAAATTATTCAAAAATATTCAGAAAAATTTTGCGCTATTAGCTTTAGCTCAGGAACAGCATTTCCAACATCCTTGTGAACCTCTTCTGCACCTTCTCCAAAGCCTCCACACCCTTCGTGTAATGCAGCGACCAAAACCGTATACAATACTCCAAATGTGGCCTAACCAAAGTTTTATACAGCTGCAACATGACTTCCCAACTTTTATACTAAATTGGAATTGGAATGCCCTGACTGATGAAGGCAAACATGTTGCACACCTTCTTTACCACCCTACCTATTTGCCTTGCCACTTTCAGGGAGCTTTGGACTTGCACCCACAGATCCCTCTGTATATCAAGAACGTGCCATTTACTTTAAAGAAACTAGACATTTAATGTGATGGACTTTAGGATCACAGGCAAGCCATTGTTTTGTTTTAGAACCCAAGGGGCTCCTCAGGCTGAGCTAGGTCTAATAGTACATGGATACTGCTGGATCCAAGTTATATAATGCAAGTGGCACGATTTTTGTTACTATTTTTAAGTGTTAGTTTTTTCTGCTGTCAACGACTGCAGTAATGTGCTAAAATTTAACACATTAATTTCCCCATAGGATAATCAAGTCCATTAATTACAATTAACTTGACAGCCCTAAAATAATTCCCTCACCAAATGTGCAGGATTATTAAAGGCAAAAGTAAGATAAGATAAGATCTTTATTAGGCACATGTACATCGAAGCACACAGTGAAAAGCATCTTTTGTGTGGAGTGTTCAGGGGTCAGCCCGCAAGTGTCACCACACCTCTGGTGCTAACACAGCATGCCCACAACTTCATAACCCGTACATCTTGGGAATGTGGGAGGAAACCAGAGCACCTGGAGGAAACCCACGCAGACACGGGGAGAACATACAAACTCCTTACAGACAGTGGCTGGAATTGAACACGGGTCACTGTCAATTCAAGAAAATTTTTCATTCAGCCTTCATACTTTCCCAGCTAATTCCAGGGAAAAGTATGAAGGACTAAACTGACAGCACTGAGAAAACATGCCCTTGATGTTTGAACACTCATTCATTCAAAGCAGTCTTTCTTCCATTCCTGACAGTTGTTTCCAATGTGAGCAATGATGGGATGAACCCTCCGCCCTTAAATTATTTAGTGACTCAAAAGTGGTCCTTTTCCAATGAACTTGAAATACACATGCTGCTTTACCTCCACTGAGCTGCAAGTGGCTGGTTTTGCTACCTGCTAGCAAGGCCCTAACCCCAGGCTCACCAGCCATCAAAGCTGTCACCCAGATTAAATGTGAAGCTCTTTGATACTTAGAACATCTTTTAGAAAATTTCAAGACAGTAACCAGCTGAGCAATTCAGCTGATATTGTCTGCTGAGTGTTTGTGCAATTTACTGTGCTTCCCTTTTACCCTAAGCAAATCGGTGGTAATGAACAAATGATTCTCCTTTGGACAGTGGTAATGTTCCTTCTCTAAATTGGTCTAACATAGGAGATGGGAGAAATGTATTTTCCACAAGCTAGGATCACCAAGCTGGAACTATGCCTAGAGAAATCCTGCTGAGATTTATATTGTTATTGTTAGCATTAAGCTCAGGCATGCTAAATCTAGCATTAGTGTTGGACCAGGTCAGACAAACAAGTTATGCATGCAAAGGGAAACTTGTTTTTGAACAGTGAATAAAGATTTGACTGTGCAGCTTTATCAAAGGTAATCAGCATACATGAAAATATTTATACAGAGAATAATCAGCATTCTTCACTGAACTGCAGGACAGGCATTCCGCCGAAACATTCAAATGATACTACAAAGTACAGAATTGTACGAATCTGTTATGCCAGACTAAGTGACTGTCAGAATGAATTCCCTTCTTAAATTGATGTCTTACCTTTTCATTGCTGGTCTGCTTGATGTGTGGAATTTCTGATGCGATGAGAAGATAGATTATAGCGGTGGGTGATTTAGGACCAGATGCTATCAATCATGTTGTATTGCATCAGAGCATCAATATCATCAGCTGGTTATTTTAGCAAAAATATAATCATCTTAATACAAAGTTAGTTCAAAGGTTCAAATAGTTGCAAAAGGTTGCATATTTACATTAAAATGGAAATGGTCTAGCAACCTTTAGGTGGCAACAGACTCCATAATTGATAATATTCAGCCTTAAGATGCAGGAAGATGTTTTTCAATTTTATAGAAGAGACAAATAAGCTTTGTGGTAAAAGTGCAATATCATTGCATGAAACTACGCATTTAATTAGATAGGGTGCTTAAAAAGTATCAGAAACTATTCTAGCAACACTTAACCGCACAAAGGTTTATTAGATCAATAGAGGACATACACTGGGCCAACCATATAATGAAGATCAGGACTCATACAGGGTCTTGATCCAAAACATCGACCATCTTGCTGCCTCCACAGACACTACCTGATGTGTCGAGTTCCTCCAGCAGTTTGCTTTTTGCTGCTACATTAATCCTTCACTAACCCCATTTTATTCTCTGCACATTCCCATCAACTTTCCCAGTTCCTACCACACCAGGGATAAGCTCAATGGGCAGCAGATTCAATACGATCCGGAACTCGAACAACAAAAATACGCAGAGGCTTTGCTTGGTTCCCATTTCCTACGCTTGTGCTTGCAGGTAGTGAGGGCAAAATCAGGATTGGCTGTAATCGAGCACTTTAATGGTATTCAGATTCCACTCTCACCATCTGAAAACAAGCTGCTTGTGGGGAAAGTCTGGAAACCCACTGTGCCACAAAACTCACTGTGCCAGTCAAGAGAACATCAGAATGGGGAAAACATTCCAATGGTTAATGGAAATGAATTGCCAAGATGCAGCCAGGAGGATCCACCATGAAAAGTAAATTAGTCTTAAACCACAGATGGAATTACGTAATCTCCCACCCTCAGTGCTGTGGGGCTTAAAAAAATGCTGGAAGTAATCAGCAGGACAAGCAGCATCCGTGGAGGCAGAAACAGAGTTCATACTTCAGGTCAATGACCTTTTATCAGAACCAAGTGTGCTTCATTAATACATTTGATCAGACAAAAGAATGGATTTTTCACATTAGGGAAAAGCATGCAAATTACCTGTCATGACAGGCAAAGTTCACTAAGAGCTACTTGCTTACATTTACCTGAAGTAAATAGCTGTCAAGGCTATCACAGAAATAAAAACAATGGCTGGAACATCTCAGCCAGTCAAGCAGCATTTGTGAGAAGAGAAACCAGTTAATATTAAAGGTCAGAAACCCTTCATCAGAACTAAGGGAGAAAACAAGTTAGTCTAACACAATGGCTAACACAAGGGGACGTAATTTTAAGGTGATTGGAGGAAGATATAAGGGGGATGTCAGAGGTAAGTCTTTTTGCACAGAGAGTGGTGGGTGCATGGAAAGCACTGTCTGCAGAGGTGGTGGAGGCAGATACATTAGGGACATTTAAGAGACTCTTAGATAGACACATGAATGATAGAGAAATAGAGGCCTATGTGGGAGGGGAGATTTAGATAGATATTAGAAGATAGATATTAGAGCAGGATAAAAGGTCGGCACAACATCATGGGCCGAAGGGCCTGAACTGTACTGTAATGTTCTATGTTCTAAGTAACAGAGAAGGTGGGGAGAGCAATGGGTGGAACAAAGGAAATGTCTGTAATTGGGTGAACTGATGTAGCAAATGGATGGATAATTAAGCTCCTTGTCTGTGTAACGTGTTGCTAATGTTGTGAAGTCTGGGTGATGTTATATAGTCTGGTTTACTGAGATATGCTGAGTAAGCCAGAATGTGCAAATAAAAAAAAGGGCAGGGGGTAAGAAACAAGGGATGTACAAATGGCCAGTCCTGATACAAACAGAAAGAAAGAGCAAGTTATCTGAAGTTCGAACAAAAATTGGTGTATGTCTTCGACATATATAAAAAACATGGAAGCAATGGAAGATGATAAAAAAATTAATTTAAAAAAATTAAATCAGTTAAAATCACAGGTAAGCAATATGTTTAAACTGTTTTAAACAGAAAGGTCTACTTACCATTCATCCAGCAGCCACTTCTTCTCATGCATTTCAATGGGATCGATCTACTTGAATAAAGTTCATTAAAAGATAACATTGCATCGGAGGCTGAAGGGAGACCTGATAGAAGTTTATAAAATTTTGAGAGGCGTAGATAGGGTAGACAGCCAGAATCTTCGCCCTCCCCCCCACCAGGGTAGAAATGTCGAATACTAGAGGGCATGCATTTATGGTGAGGGGAGAAAGTTTAAAGGAGATGTGTGGGGCAAGCTCATTTTCCTTTTATTTGTTACACAGAGCTGTAGATGCCTGGAACACGCTGCCAGGGGTGATAGCGGAAGCAGATATGATGGTGATATTCCAGGGGCTTTTTGATAGGCAGGAATACGCAAGGGATGCAGGGAAATGGATCACATGCAGGCAAAAGGGATTATAGTTTAATTTGGCATCATGCTTGGCACAGACATTCTGGGCCAAAGGGCCTGTTCCTGTGCTGTACTGTTCTATGTTCTATAAATTACAGGTTAAAATGCCAGAAAAGTTTGGTAGGTTATAAGTTGCTCCAGGTGCGTAGGCAAGTGGTAGAAACTGGGGAAGATTGATGGGAATGTGCAGAGAATAAAATCAGATTAGCGTAGGATTAAGGAGCAAAAAAAAACAAACTGCTGGAGGAACTCGGCGCATTAGGCAGCATCTATGGAGGCAAAGGGATGGTTGACGTTTCAGATGGAGACCCTGCATGAGTCCTGATGCAAGGTATTAACCTGAAACATCAACCAACCCTCTGCCTCCCGATGAGTTCCTCTAGCAGTTTTTTTTTCGCTCCAGATTCCAGCATCTACGGTCTCTTGTGTCTTCGTTAATGTAGATGGATGCTTGATGTTTGTGTGAACCTCGTGGACTGAAGAGCCTGCTTTGGTGCCGCGTGACTCAATGACTCCAAGAAAATGCAATGATCAGTGAGTGAAGCAGTGGCACAAGTATACGGATAAGAAAGGTTTAGAGCAATATAGGCCAAACGCAGGCAAATGGGCCTAGCTTAGATGGGCACCTTGGTTGGCATGGACCGGTTGGGCCAAAGGGCCTGTTTTCATGCTGTATATCTCTACGACTTCCACACCATGTCACATATTTGAGCAAGTCTCGAAAGATTTCAGCACCAGTACTTTTGTGGCGGCTCTTCAGAGCAAAATAAAAATTTATGAAAAGCCCTTTCATAACATCGTGCATGAAAACAATTACAACTGCAATATTAGAAATGTCAGTTAATTCATCTAACTGTATGGTAAACCAGCCCGAGGTTTCCATTTTCTGCTAATTGGATTTAATGTCTTCTGCAATATTATACCAGTGGGCAAGAACCTACCAATCAGCACATCTTTGGGATGTGTGAGGGAAACTGAGCACTTAGAGGAAACCCAAATGGTCACAGGGACAAACAGACAGTACCAGAGGTCCTGATCTTGATCATACACCCAGCCCTAATTTCTACTGGTCTCCCGAATCCCCAGTTCTGGCCATGCATCTGATCCACGTTCCTACCACACTTGTAGCCCTAACTCCAGACGCACACCAGATCTGCATTCACAGCCCCGGGGACCCAGCCCTGGTCACACACCTGACCCATATGTCAACATCTACACACCTGGTCCGAGTTCATGGTCCCCAGCCCAGCTGGACACCTGCCCACCTTTGTAGCCCACAGTTCTGGCCCATACAACTGCCAACATTCCTGTCCCTGGGATCCCAGCAATGTATCTAGCCAATGTCCCAGCTCTCCCTCTTTGACTGCACCCATGTTCCCAGCCCCAAGCTCCAAACACTTACTTACCCCTGTCTCCACCATGCTACTCCACCTCAGAAATCTAACAAGTCTGTGTTCTGGTCTCCTTATCCTAATTTACAGCTTAAAAAATTTACACATTGTTTTAATTTAATTTCATGCAGACAGGCAAGACCTGTTATAGACCAGTTGTTGAGAAACACTGACCTATGGGAATTATAAGTGCCTGGAATGGATGTCGTGATGTTAAGTTTAGCATATAAAGGAGAAGGTTGTAAAGAGGGTTAAAGAAATCAGTAGAAAGAGAACTCCAGATACTTTTACCCACAGAGACATGGAAGAAAATACTTCAATTAGTTAATACATCTTCAATGTGCACCAGACACTCTTTGATACGATTTAAGGTGGTTCACAGGACCCTTATGTCGAAGGACAAGTTAGCCCATTTTTATCACCATATAAATCCTATATGTGACAGATATAATTCGGAGGTGGCTTCCCTGAACATATGTTTTGGTCCTGTCATCTTTTGGAAAAATATTGGAAAAACATTTTTGACATTATTTCAACAGTATTGATTTACAACCTCACCCAATCACTGCAATTTTTGGGCTGCCAATGATGGAATCTGGCCACACACCTGCTGCTGCTTGTCGTATGATTGCCTTTGTTACATTAATGGCCAAGCGATCCATCTTGTTTAAATGGAAGGATCCAATACTTCCCACTACTTTTCAATGGTTTTCTCAAACTATATCATGTTTAAACTTAGAACAAATTAGGAGCGGCACTCTTGATGCTTTGCTTAAATTTGAGGAAGTTTGGAGTCCATTCATTCAATATTTTCATATGATATAGATCCCTTTTCAATAATCTTTGAACTTAGAAGAGCGGAGTTGACAACATAATAATGCTCTTCGTTCATCGAGAAATATCAGTCCAGTTTTTTTCTTTCTTTTGAAAGTTTTTTTAGTTTGTTTCATTTTATTACTTATAATTTTTTTTGATGTTTTTTTAATATAATAAATCTTTTTCTTTTTGATTTTTTTTGTAGTATATTCATTTACTAAGAAACCATGGGGCCTAGACTATATTTTTTATTCTTTATGACTATATATGTCATGATTGTCCTCCCGATCTCTTTGTATTACGTGTATAATTACCGATGTTATATGTATTAATCTGTATTAATTTGAAAATTAATAAAAAGATTGAAATAGAAGAAATCAGTAAATGTATGTTGAATTAAAGAACTTGCATATTCCTGTAATAATTAACTGTATAATCTCACATAAATGATCATAGAAAGATTTAAATTATGTAATTATTGTTGGTTGCTTGCATGGGTTTAAAAATATTTTTTTGAAAGAGAAAACAGCACAGCATAGCATGTACAAGTGCCAACGTACCATTAAAGATAATGTGTACCATTTTGTATATCTTTCTGATACATTGTTCTATCAGCCACTCCTGTCAGTTGTACGTTGACCATCTTCAATAGAGGATGTTTTGTTGGCAGCTTTTACCTCATTATTTGCTTCAGTGAAAAGCAATGCAAAAAAGAATCTGTGGACCACGCAAATGTGACATGTATTTAACTTTTAATTGTGTGATGTTAATACTGCTAGTAAAACCTGTTGTATCATGTAAAATTGTAAAACAACTCCCTCTTCAGGACCCTCCAACAAACAACAGCTTCACCAAATGCTGTTTCCTTAAATACAAGCTGAAAGTGCTAGAAATACTCAGGTCAGGAGGCATCTGTGGAGACTAAACCCTCAAGTCTAGGATCATCATTTCAGATATTGGCCACGTTTTGCCTTGGAGTGCTATTCCATATTGTTCAATGTATGCACATCAATTTCAAATCACTATTGTTCAAGCTCAGTTCAGAAATTGACTTCATTAATACCAAGATTGGCTGTATAATTAAATTGGTTGTAATAGTGGTATATTCTTCAGATTCCCATTATTCCATGGGGAATATTAATAAGTTTACCTTGCATTGTATAATAAGCACCATGTCACTCTGTGACTTCACACATCTCTCCATGTTTAACTAGGCAGTGACATTTAAAAAGTGAAAGCACTATCTTTCTGAGGAATTAATATTACAAAGAAGTCAAAGGATTCTGTATAACATAGATCTGAATCACAGAGCATCCAGTAGTGACTAGACCAGTGGAATTAAAATAAATGAACTTACCTACCCACTTATCATTTCATGTAGCAGCCCATGTCATTTTCTTCTATTAAAAAAGGTAAAGATGACATATGTAAAGAAATAATTTTACCTATTTTGCAATGTTTTATATTTGTTAAATATATAACGTTCCAGATTTTCAAAGGTTTTAAGGAAGAAAGACTAACTAAATGATAGTGAAGCTCCGATTGTGCAAACAGATATACCAACGTGAAGCCAGTCTGACTAAATTTTTCATTAATATTTTCTAATACCTGCATTGTTGAATGCCAGGAATATTCTAGTTTGTTGATAATTTTGATTTACAGTGAAGGGCAGTGTTAAGAGTGGAAAATGTTGCTGCAGTAGTTTATTTACACTAAGTGGTAGAGAAACAAGGACAAGATAATAAAAAATTCTCTTAGAGCCATTCTTGTGCCAAGCTGCTGCACAAAATGAATTTCCCTCCATAGATCTTTCTGCCTTCATTACTACCAACAATGAAGACGATTGTAGAACCCATAGATCTTCAAAGCAACAATTTCTGTGTCATCTGTAGTGCAGATCTTACTGAAGCAGGAAGAGTTCAAACAACAGCCACCAGTGTCTTGGACTGCACTCGTGCCAAATTGTTGGGCAGAAATGGGGTGGGCAATTAAGACAGACTGTTGTAACCAACAACCACAGGTGGCATGGAGACTATCAACTTGTGACCTTGGAAGAGGACGATGATAATAATACCAAACATCATACATTACCTATTATCCTTGGTTGTCCTGGAATCCAAGGGCAGATTGGGACCTCATTTTTTTTGTAAGCATTCACAGCTGGTAGTGACTTTGAGCTTAAGAAAATATACTGGCTGCCTTCTTCCCAGCAAGATGTTCTAGAGCCCTATTTCCAATTTGATTCAGTGGGAGCTTATTTAGAATGACAGGTAGCAATGGAGCACAAAACTAAAAGAGTGCATGTGACAGTACTAAGGTAATAGACATCATCACATGCACAATTTAAAAAAAACCTTGGAAAATGATCCCTATTTTGAGATATTTTTTAAAACACAAATGAACAGGATAGAAAAATCTGAGACTTTCATTGAAGATTTGAGGTTGGGCAGAGTCAGGAGAGTGAATATTTTATCAAGTTAAGATAACTTTATTAGTCACACGTACATCGAAACACACAGTGAATTGCACCTTTTTGCGTAGAGTGCTCTGGGGGCAGCCCACAAGTGTTACCACGCTTACAGTGCCAACATAGCATGACCACAACTTCCTAACCTCCTCGTCTTTAGAATGTGGGAGGAAACCGGAACACCCGGAGGAAACCCATGCAGTCACGGGGAGAACGTACAAACTCCTTACAGGCAGCAGCCAGAATTGAACCCGGGTCACTGGCGCTGTAAAGCGTTATGCTAACTGCTACACTACCGTACCTGCCCCTATTCATGGGATGGAGTAAATATATAAAAAGATGAGAGGAGGATTCCGAAATGTCACGAATGCAGCTGTTGCTGGACACCTCAGAGGGTCAGGTCAGTGTCCAGAAATGGGTTTGTTACTACTCTGTCTGAACATAATGCTCAGTATATGGGGGTTGCAGAGAAATCCTCTATCACAGTGTACAGTAACTGAATAAATACTTTCTCTAAAAATACATTTATAAAAACTTCATCGGAAAGAACTATATTTAATCTTTTAAGACAGATGGCACCCTAAGTAAATACTTTGAAAGCTGTAATGCCAGTTTCTGTTTTACCAGTTTACTTCAAAATGCCCAAAGCTAAGGGAGGAGATCTGAGTTATCAAGATTTGAATCTGATGGGGTAAGCTTGGTGGCTATGTTATAGAACTAATAGCCCAGATACATGTAACAAGGATCTAGGGGAAAGTTCAAATCCCACATAGGCAGCTGGGAATGTTAAAATTAACTTAATTATAAGGTGATAGGAAATAGGAGAAAAGCAATCAACCCTTATTGCCTGCTGCCATTCAATGATCTTTTAGCACAATGCCACTTTCCTGCACTAATTCTATATCCTTCAATTCCCTCAAATCTAAAAATCTATCATTCTGGCTGGTTTCTACTGATTGACTGAACGACCACAGCCCTCTTGGGCAGAAAATACCAAAGATTCAACACCCTGAGTGAAGAAACTTCTCAGAAGCCTACTTTTTATTTTCAGAACAAGACCCTTGGTTCCAGATACTCCAGCCACAGGAAACATCAATACACCTGAGACAAAGTAAGTGAGTGGGAAAGTACATTGAAGATATAGCACAAGTGGATCATTTCATAGTTGATTCACTTTTAAAATTGTGAGGCAGAATATTATTTAAGGTGTTAGATTGGGAAATGTTGATATACAAAGGGACCCGGGTTTCCTGGTACACTGGTCTAAAGGGTTAACATGCAGGTGCAGCAAATGGTATGCTTTTCTTCACTGTAACATATTAAGTACAGGAGCAAGGAGAGTCTTATTCTTTTCAATCTTTTTATTAATTTTCAAATTAGTACAAATTAATAAATATAGCATTAATATTATACATATGGTGCAAAGAGATCAGGATAACAATCATAACAGTTAATATATATAATCCCAAGGAGTAAAGAAAGTAATCTAGACCTCCCACTCTCTTATTAAGTGAACATAATACAAAAAGAAAATTGAAAAGAAATTTAATTATATGAGAAAAGAACCCCCAAATCAAAAAAAATTAATAATAAATCAAAAGAAACCAAAAATTTAAAAAAAAACTGGACTGATATTTCTTCAATTAAAAAAAACATTATTATGTCGTTAACTCCGCTCCTCTGTATTCAAGGGGTTAATGAAAGGGATCTGAAAAGGGTCAGCTTATATCATATGGAAATATTGAATAGACAGTACCACTCCTAATGTTTTCTAAGTTTAAACATGCTATAGTTTGAGAGAACCACTGAAAAGTGTTAGGAGGTATTGGATCCTTCCATTTGAACAAAATGGATCGCTTGGCCATTAATGTGACAAAAGTGATCATACGACGAGCAGAAGCAGATAAATGGCCAGATTCCATCATTGGTAACCCAAAAATTGCAGTAATAGGATGAGGTTGTAAATCAATGTTCAATACAGATGAAATAATGTTAAAAATGTCTTTCCAATATTTTTCCAAAAGGGGACAGGACCAAAACATATGTGTCAGGGAAGCCACCTTCGAATTACATCTGTCACATATAGGATTTATATGATAAAAATGGGCTAACTTGTCCTTGGACATAAGGGTCCTGTGAACCACCTTAAACTGTATCAAAGAGTGTCTAGCACACATTGAAGATGTATTAACTAATTGGAGAATTTTCTTCCATGTCTCTGTAAGTAAAAGTATCTGGAGTTCTCTTTCCCATTCATTCTTAATTTTATCAAGTTCCTTTGGACGTATTTTCATAATCTGATCATAAATTATTGCTATCAGGGCCTTCTGATAAGGATTAAAACCTAAATTTTTTTCCATAATTTCAATTTTATATCATGTCAGAAAAGAAGAAGTAACTTTTAAAAATTTCTAATCTGTGAATATCAAAAAAAATGTGATCTAGGCAGATTGTATTTATTAGACAGCTGTTCAAAAGATAAAAAAAGTTATCAATGAATAAATCATGAAAACATGCTATTCCCTTCATTTTCCATAAAGAAAAAGCTGAGTCAATTCTGGATGGTTGAAAGAAAAAAATAGATTGAATAGGATTTGATAAATTAAATTTATTCAATCCAAAAAATTTACGGAATTGAAACCATATCCGTATTGTACGTTTAACTATTGGATTAGTCATTTGTTTACTCAATTTAGTAAGTGCAAAAGGGAATGAAGCTCCTAAAATAGAAACTAATGAAAATCCTTGCACTGATTCACACTCAAGGTATACCCAACAAGGACATTGAATTGCATCTAAATCTTGTGCCCAGAAAATTAAGTGCCCAATAGTAAAATCTAAAGTTAGGCAAAGCCATACCACCATCCTTTTTTAATCTTTGTAAATATTTCTTTCACATTAAAACTAAGCAAATTAATAACTTGATCCATTATAATATTATTTGAATGTAGGTAAAGAAAGAATGATGAGCAAACCATTGAAAAAAACTGGTAAAAAGTACTACAATAGAATTACAAATAAAGTAACTAGGCAGCAGATTTGGCTGACAGCCCAAAACAACTTCCCAAGAAACCCCCCCCCACCCCCCTCCCAACACCCAAAGAAAAGAAACCAGTTTAGAAGCAGCTGGCAGCTACCTACAGACAGCATAACCCCAAATTATCTCTGCTAATTAACTTCAAGGTTAATAAAGTTCCAACCCAGACATAGCAATGAGATAAACAATGAAACCAGAATTAAACAATGTAAAAACGAGTGTTCTTAGTTCAATGCAATTTAAAATGTTGCTTTTTTCTTATTTCAAACTATATTACAAAAAAAAAGATTAAAAAAAAGAACAAAACAGAAAAGAATCAAAAAGAAACATAATCATCCCAAAAATTAATAAGTGGTTACTAGAAAAAAAAACCCGAAAGAAAAAAATAGAAAACAGAAAGTGGTCATAACGAGAAATATGAAATCATTCAGTAGGAGTTTCCAGAAAACTCTGAGCTTCTTCCAAGGATCGAAACCATTTTTGCGAGCCGTTTTTAAGTATGATCCTGAGTCTTGCTGGGAATCGAAGTGATGGCTTGTACCCTTTCTGATACAGATCCGACATAACCTTTTTGAATTTAACCCGTTCCTTCATAACCTCTGGTGAGTAATCTTGAACGATTCTAATTTGATAGTCTTGGAAATTTAGCATCCCTCGATGACGTGCCTCCCGAATTAGAAGCTCCTTAGTTTTAAAATCATGGAGAGAGATGATAATTGATCTGGGTTTAACTTGCATAGGAGGTTTGAAAAAAGGTATTCTGTGTGCTCGATCAATCTTAGGCAAAGATTCTAGAATACCAGGGAATAATTGAGCCAAAAACTTTGCAAAAAATTCCATCGGTTGATTACCTTCAGTCTTCTCTGGTAATCCTAGAATACGAAGATTGGATCTTCTGCTCCTGTTTTCTAAGTCAATAATCTTCAGCTTTAATTTTTCATTGTCTTTGGCTTGTTTTTCATAAAGGCTCTGTAAATCATCGATTTTCCCATCCAAAACCGAAAGAGAGGCTTCGTTCACGTCAATTCGTCCTTCATGATCTTCCAATCTTCTTTGAAAAGGATCAAGTTTTGCATTAATTTGTTGAAGCTGCTCGAAAATAGCTTCTAAAGTTACAGGAGGAACATCTTCCTTAGTGGTTTTCATGGCCTTAGCACCCCTTGTATTCATAGTAAAATAAAATCACGTTTAAATTTACTACCAAGGGTGAAAAGGAAGAATTCCAAGTCGGGTTGAAAAGGTTAGATACAGTGAGAGCAGCAGCAAATGGCTGTTACTCCATCAACGGCCAGCAGAGACTCTGCGTAAATATTTCTTACCTAACCTTGGGTTTTTATTGTGCCATATATATGAAAGAATTTTGGAATCAATAGTGTCGAAAAAGAATTTTGAGATAAAAGTTGGAATTGCCTGAAATAGATACAAAAATTTTGGTAAAATATTCATCTTAACTGCATTAATTGGGCCAATCAATGATAGAGAAAATGGGGACAATTTAGTAAATAATTGTTTAACGTAATCAATTAAAGGTAAAAAGTTAATTTTAAATAAGTCCTCGTGTTTCTTGGTAATTTTAAGACCGAGGTACATAATCAGTCACTAATCTAAATGGTAATTGCCTATAAATTGGGGCTTGCATGTTTAATGGGAAAAGTTTACTCTTATTAAGATTTAATCTATAACCAGAGAAAACACTAAACTGAGCAAGTAGTGATAATTCTGCAAGGATAGATTTCTCCAGGTTAGGGATATAAAGTAACAGGTCATTTGCATAAAGAGATATCTTGTGAGTCCCCTTTCCACGAGTGATACCAAATATGTTAGAAGAATCCCAAATGGCAATTGCCAAAGGTTCCAAAGCAATATCAAATAATGAAGAACTTATAGGGCAACCTTGTCTAGTGCCTCGAAAAAGCCTGAACAAGGGTGATCTCTGATTATTAGTAAGTATTGAAGCCATAGGTGTGTGGTAAATCAATTTGATTGTGGATATGAAATTTAAGCTAAAATTAAATTTCTCAAGCGTGTTAAAGAAATATTCCCATTCGACTATCGAATGCCTTCTTGGCATCTAGCGAGATAACACATTCTGGAATTACAGATGAACGGGTATATAATATTCATTAACCTCCTAATATTAAAATGGAAATAATGATTCTTAATGAATCCTGTCTAGTCATCAGAAATAATTTGTGGAAGTAGCTTTTCCAGTCTAGAAGCCAATATTTTGGAAAAAATTTTAGAATCCACATTCAATAAAGAAATAGGTCTATAAGATGCACATTCAGTGGGATCTTTATCCTTTTTAAGAAATAAAGAAATAGTTGCTTCATAAAAGGTTTGTGGTAATTTACCCACTGATGGGGCGTCTTTAAAAATTTTACCTAGCCAGGGAGAGAGAAGGTCAGAAAAAGATTTTAAAAATTCAACTGTATACCCATTGGGACCAGGTGTTTTCCCTGAATTCAGTGAAGAAGTTGCTTTCTTTATTTCTTCCTGCGAAATGGGTGCATCTAATATTAAACATTCATTAAGTGATAATTTCGGAGTCTTCAAATTCCTTAAAAAATTCTCAGGAGATTCTGATTGATATAAAGAAATATAAAATTCTTGAAAAGATTTGTTAATTTGATCATAGTCTACCGTGTAATTACCATCTCGTTTACGAACTTTAATAATCTGATGTTTATTTGAAACAGCTTTCAGTTAGTTGGCCAACAATTTACCAGATTTATCACCATGTATATAAAACTGACTTCTGGTTTTAAGTAATTGAAAATCAATTGGAGATGTTAATAAACTGTTGTAATTGATGTTCTGTTCTCTTTTTATAGAGCTCCAAATTAGGAGCATCAGAGTATTTTTTATTGATTTCTTTAATCTTATCAGCCAATATACGTAGTTCATTATTAGTTTGTTTTTTCAGTCCTGCACAGTATAAAATAATTTGACTGTGGATATAAGCTTTAAAGGTATCCCATAATATCCCATTGGAAATTTCTTCAGTAAAATTAGTTGAGAAGAAAAAGGAAATCTGTTCTTTAATAAAATGGACAAAGTCTAAATCTTGCAATAGAGAAGGATTTAGTCACCATTGTCTGGCACCAGAGGGTACCTCCACTAATTTAGTTGATAGTTTTAATGGCGCATGATCAGAAATGTCAATTGCATCATACTTACAGTCAATAACAAGTGGAACTAATCGTGCATCAATAAAAAAGTAATCAATCCTAGAGTAATTGTGATAAACATGAGAAAAGAATGAAAACTCTATCATGTGGGTGTAGAAATTTCCAAACTTCTAAAATTCCGGAATCAACTAAAAAGGAATTATTAAAGACAGCAGATTTGTTAGGAAGTGCAAGATTCAACACAGATCTATCCATCGAGGGGTTTAAACAACAATTGAAATCTCCACCCATAATCAACGTATATTCGTTTAAATTAGGAAAAGATGCAAATGAATGTTTAAAAAACTCAGGATAATCCACATTAGGTGCATAAACATTAACCATAACAACTTTTTTGTTATGAAGTAAGCTAGTAATTAATAAAAATCTACCATTCGGGTCTGAAATTGTCTCATGATGAACAAATGAAATAGAGGAGTCTATAAAAATAGAGACTCCTTTCATCTTTGCTTGTGAATTAAAATGAAACTATCGACCCCTCCAAAATCTAAAAAAGCACTGATTATCCTCTCTCCTAATAGGAGTCTCCTGCGCAAAAATAATCTGAGCGTTCAGTCTATGAAAAACTTTAAAGATCTTCTTACACTTAATTGGATTATTCAAGCCATTTGTATTCCATGTAACAAAATTAATCATCTTATCCATTTTAATAGACTAAAAAAAATATGGTATGTAAAGGGTTAACCTTATTGCATGGGAGATTCATTAACAGGAAAAGGAAAAAAAGTTCAAAGAGGATCTGGATATGACAACAATTCAGACATATTAGTAGTTTATCAGTCCAGAAGAAAAAAAACAACTAACCTAAAAACAGCCCCACCTCTCAAAGTCTGAAAACTGGCCAATAGGCAGCCAGAATGCTACCCACTATTACTTGCCACCAAAAGAGTCGGGGTTAAATCTCCAAGTTGAAAAGAATGCAAGGCACCATCAATAGTCTAAACATGAAGGTAGAAATACCCAAAATAATTCTTCAAAATGTAAACAGACTTGCTAAGAAAGTTCAAAGTCACAAATATAAAGGGTCGACATTTAAGAAATAGTTTTCTTTTAATTTCAAAGAGAAAAAAAAGTCAGTTAAATTCTTAATTATTACCCAAACAGAACGTTAAAAATATTAAAGTAAAATAATAAAGAGAAAGAAATATTAAATTTAAACATGGTAAGTATCCATGTTCCAGAACCAAGCACAAAAATATTAACAAAGTGCAGGAAAGTATCTCTAGGCTTAAAAAGTGATTAAACCTGTAAGTTAATCATTGCTTAGTAGACCAATTAAGTATAAAATCAAAGAAAAGCACATTTCTTGACCATCTGGAGTCAAAATGTTAACCCTGGAGGAAATCTTTGGCTTCTTTAACAGAATTAAACCATCGATGTGATTTGTCAGGAAGTAAAATTCTCAGACGGGCTGGGAACAGTAATGCAGGTCGATAATTCACTTGATAAAGCTGCAACATAATTGGTTTGTAAAGCAGTCTCTCTTTCATAACTTCTGGGGTGTAATCTTCAACCAGATGAAACTTCCAATCTTTATATCGGATCATTCCTCGACGACGAGCAATTCGAATCAAATGTTCTTTAGTACATCATAGTGAAATCTCAATATTACTGGCCGTAGTTTTTGGTCTTAACGCTCGATGGGCACGATCAAGTATAGGGCGTATAGAAAACACTTCAAGACCAAACACATTCATCAGAAGCTTAGAAAAGAATTCAATGCGATTAGCAGATTCAGTGTTCTTGGAGAGGCCGATGATCCTCACATTATTTCTCTGACTGCGGCTTTCTAAATTAAATAATCCTCTGTCTTTGCTGTTCCAGTCTTTGTTTGGTCACAGTTAAATCTTTTTCCAGTAAGTTCAGCCTGCGATCTCTCTCTTTGCCAGCTTGATCCAGTTCTGCAATGAATTGCTGTTGTTTAGCACTCTCCTGTATGAGTGTGTTTTGTCTGTCTTCAATCTCTTTTAACAGCGTTTCCAAAGTGGCAAATCTCTGGTCAAGCTTTTTATCCAGTTTAGTGATAGCTTCCAAAGTGAGTTGAGGGTCTCCATTACCCTTGCTATCAGCTCCAGACTTAGCTCTGGTATTCATTCCGACACTTAAAAGTCAAAATCAATCTTGTAAAAGTATTATAAAAGTCTTATTAAAGGATGGTGCATGAGGAATTAAAAGGTGAGTGGAGCAGAGCCAAGATACGACCTACTCCATGTAGCGTCACCAAAAGACTCCACAAGGAGAGTCTTATTACAATTATACAGGGGGTTGGTGAGACCACACCTGGAGTATTGCGCACAGTTTTGGTCTCCTGGCCCATGAAAGGGCACACTTGCCTTGGAAGGACTGATTCCTGGGATGACTGACATTTACAAGCTCTGCAAAAGTCCCAGACCCAAAACGTTAACCATTTCCTCTTTCCACAGATGTCACTAAGGGTAAAGAATTGTTGTTGCATAGAAAGATAGAAAGGGTTGAAATTGGGACAAAGTCAGTTATGGTTAGATTTGAGACCTATGAAGTGTGAAGGTCTTGAAAACCCTTTAGCAGAGCTCAATAAACAGAGGTCATAGATTTACGGTTGATTGGTAAAAGGATCAGAGACAAGCTGGGAATTTTTCCTGCAAAGGATACTGGGGGTCTGGAACAATGTTGGAAACAAACTCTCATTATACTTAAAAAAAATGATTTGGATATTCTTGAAGTAACCTACAAGTGATATCAACAGTTAGTTAGATCTTTGAGGCTGGCATGGTTCTAATGGTTTGCAAGGTCTCCTAAGCTGTAAATTTCTCTGTTCTATGAGAAAGGCTACACTCGTGTTTTACTGCAAGCCTTCACTGATCACAGGCTTGATCCTTTGTTACTTGCTCCTTTATTTTCCTCCTCCTTAGGCAGTCCCCAAGGATTGAGCTTGACTTGCTTCCACTCCAGTTTTTTGGTTTCTGAGCTGGCTGATGAGGCCAATGTGGGAACTGCAGACACTTCCACAGATGGGGCAGGAGATGCCTGACTGGGCAGGTGGGTGAGTAGGTTGTGAGGTAGTGCTCTCCTTCCACTTACACCAGGCTTGTGTCCTCCTGACGTATTGCCTTGAGGTTCCCAGTATTCTCTCAAAATGCTGGAACATAGGAGATTAAGGTGTGACCTGATGGAAGTACAGAAGATCATGAGGTGCACAGACAGGGTGAAAGTGCATAGTCTTTTTCCCCAGGAGTTGGGGGGGGGGGAATGGGTGCTAAAAACAAGAGGGCATAGGTTTAGATCAGAGGCGACAGCTTTAAAAGGGACATCAGGGCAGTTTCTTCACGCAAAGGGTGGTGTATATTTGTAATGAGCTGCCAGTAATAGTGGTTGAGGCAGGCACATTAGCAACATTTAAAAGCCTAGGTAAGTACATGGATAGGAGGGGTTTAAGAGGGCAATGGGCCAAATGCAGGTAGATGGGGCTAGCTCGCTGGGCAACAGTCAGCATGAGTGAGTTGGGCCAAAGGGCCTGTTTCCCTGCTGTACGACTCTATACTCCTTTTCCACTATGTGGTCATGGTTCAAAGGTTCTCAAGAGTCAGTAACTAATTTGTCAAGGAGACTTGAAAATGTAAATGCTTTTCTCAAATTTTCAGCATCTACAGTGTAGCGGCCTGTACTCATGGAACTCGAACCGCCGTCGGCAGCCACGGGCGGACACGCAGGAGCGCGTCGTAGACTAACCGCAGGGCGTGCCTTACGGCAGGAACCTTACATCACGTCCGCCGGAGAGGCTCTTGGGTACTTCTGCGCGCATGCGCATTTTGCTTGTCTCAGTAAAATGTGCTCTGGTTCAGCCTCCACGTCTGAGTTTTCCTTCCAGCAAAGCGCCGCATTCGGCTACATTTGGTGACCCCGACGCTTCCAGACGGCATCTGGAACCCGCGACATGAATTCCAATGACTCGCACAACGCAGTCTCACTCAAGCTCCCGACTTTCTGGGCCGCTCAGCCCCACGTTTGGTTCGAGCAGGCTGAGGCCCAGTTCAGTATCAGAGGCATTACAGCTGACGCCACGCGGTACTACTACGTGGTCAGCACGCTCTACCAGGACACAGCAGGCCGGATCATCAACTTCCTGCACCATCCAACAACGGAGGACAGGTACGCTAAGATCAAGGCGCTCCTCATCCACACTTTCGGACTCTCCCGCCGCGAACGAGCAGCGCAGCTTCTGCACATGGACGGCCTGGGCGACCGCAAGCCATCTGAGCTGATGGACAACATGCTGGCGCTCATGGATGGCCATAAGCCCTGCCTTTTATTCGAGCAGTTGTTCCTCAAGCAACTGCCAGAGGACATTCGCCTCCTCCTCGCAGGTGAAGATTTCAGTGACCCGCGCAGACTTGCGGCCAGGGCGGACATTTTGTGGCAGAGTAAGTAGTAGGGAGCAGCTTCCATATGCCTAACCACGACCGCACAGCCTAAGCCCAAGACCCCACAACCGAAGCCACTAAGACCCACGGGGGACAAGGATGAGGGTTCGGATCAATGGTGCTTTTACCAGAGATGGGGGTCAAATGCGCGCCACTGCCGTCCACCATGTGCTTTTCCGGGAAACGCCAGGGCCGGCTATCGCTAGTGGCTTCAACGGCTGGCCATCGCGATAGCCTCCTGTTCCTTTGGGACTGACACTCCGGGCGAAGTTTCCTGGTGGATACCGGGGACGAAATCAGCATCCTTCCCCCCCTCGAACATGGACACCTATAACGTGGCCCCAGGCCCCAACCTCACCGCTGCGAACGGCACCACCATCCGGATGTACGGCTCGCATGCCATCCCGCTGCGTTTCGAGCCCAGCTGTTTTACCTGGACCTTCATGGTAGCAGCGGTGCCATGGCCGTTACTAGGGGCAGATTTCCTACTGGCCAACCGTCTTCTGGTTGATGTGAAAGGCAGGCGATTGGTCCACGCCGAGACGTTCCAGACCTTCCAGCTCGGAGAAACCTAGTTCCCAGCCCTCCACCTAGACTCCATCACACTCTCGGGTGACGAGTTCACCAGGGTGCTGGCGGATTTCCCCTCTGTCATCACCCCACAGTTCTCCACTACTGGTCCCAAGCACGGCGTGCAGCACCACATCCCCACACAAGGACCACCGCTGCACGCCCGTGCCCGTAGGCTCCCACCCGACAAGCTCCACCTCGCCAAGGAGGAGTTCCGGAAGATGGAGGAGATGGGGAGTATCCGCCGTTCGGACAGCCCTTGGGCATCTCTGCTGCACATGGCGCCCAGGTCCTCAGGAGGTTGGAGGCCATGCGGGGACTACAGGAGACTCAATGACGCCACAGCCGCCGACCAATACCCGGTGCCCTACATCCAGGATTTCACGGTGAACCTCCATGGGGCGACCATCTTTTCAAAAATCGATCCGGGTGTACCATCAGATCCCCATGCACCCCGACGATATGCCCAAGACAGCCCTCATCACCCCCTTCGGGTTGTTCGAATTCCTAAGGATGCCTTTTGGCCTCAAGAACACCGCCCAGACTTTCCAGAGGCCTATGGACTCGGTGGGGCAAGCCCTGGATTTCGTCTTCATCTACCTAGACGATATCCTGGTGGCAAGTCACGCAAAGAGCACGTGGCACATTTGCACCAACTCTACCAGCGCCTGAGCGACCACGGACTGGCAATCGACCCAGCAAAGTACCAGTTCGGGCTGATGGAGATAGACTTCTTGGGCCACACGGAGCCGCCCTTCTACCGGACAAGGTCCAGGCCATCCGCCAGTTTCCCAAACCCAGCACAGTCAAGGGCCTGCAAGAGTTTGTGGGGATGGTAAATTTCTACCATCAGTTCATGCCGGCGGCGGTGCGCATCATCAGACCATTGTTCAGTCTGATGGCTGGCAAGGCCAGAGGTGGTATGGGACACAGAGTCCATGGAGGCTTTTCAGCGGGCCAAAGAGGCATTGGTGAAGGCGGCCCTCCTAGTTCACCCGAGAGTCAATGAACCCACGGAGCTCACAGTCGACGCTTCCGACATGGTGGTCGGCGGAGTCCTGGAACAGCTCGTCAAGGGCCAGTGGCGACCGCTCGCCTTTTTCAGCCAACACCTGCGACCACCGGAGGTTAAGTACAGTGCTTTCAACAGGGAGTTGCTAGTGCTCTACCTAGCCATCCGGCACTTCCAGTATTTCCTCGAAGGAAGGGATTTCACCGTGTATACAGACCACAAGCCCTTCGCCCTTGCAAAGGTATCGGACCCATGGTCGGTTTGGCAGCAGAGGCACCTCTCTATTTCAGAGTTCACTACAGATGTCTGCCACATTGCAGGGAAGAACAACGTGGTCGCTGACACGCTGTCCCGCCCCCACATCCACTCAGTGACCACCTCAGCCCCAGGGATCAACTACATGGCGCTGGCGCAGGCGCAACAGGCGGACACCGAGATGCCAGCCTACCACACCGCCGTTTTGGGACTCCAGTTGGAGGACGTCCCCGTCGGCCTGACAGCGGTTTGGCTCCTGTGCGACACGTCTACTGGCAGACCTTGGCCTGTGGTACCAGCAGCATGGAGGCGATGGGTGTTCGACACGCTACATGGCCTGGCCCACCCGTCTATCCGGGTGTGTATCGAATTGGTAGAGGACAAATTTGTTTGGCACAGTTTGCGCAAGCAGGTCGGACACTGGGCCAGGTCCTGTGTACACTGCCAGACCGCCAAAGTGCAGCGGCATGTGAAGGCCCCCCTCCAGCAGTTCCAGCCGATGCTTGGGAGGTTTCAGCACATCCATGTGGACATCGTTGGCCCCCTGCCGATCTCCTGGGGCACCAGGTATATCTTTATCATGGTCGACAGGTTCACCAGATGGCCAGAGGCTCTGCCTCTAGCGGACACGTCCACCGAATCCTGCGCCAGGACGCTCATCGCAAACTGGATCGCCAGGTTCGGACTCCCAGTGGACATCACCTCTGACAGAGGGGCACAGTTCACATCAGGTTTGTGGACAGCACTGGCACAGCTCCTGCGCACCCGGTTACACCATACCACGGCGTACCACCCACAGTCCAACGGTTTGGTCGAGCGGTTCCACAGGCACCTCAAGTCAGCCCTGATTGCACACCTCAGAGGGCCTGACTGGACAGATGAGCTCCCCTGGGTTTTACTAGGCATCTGCACGGCCCCCAAGGAGGACCTGGGCACCTCCTCGGCAGAGTTGGTCTACGGCACTCCCCTGACGGTCCTGGGCGAGTTCGTGCCAGAGGACCAAGGTCCAGCAGGGACGCTGGCGCAAGTGCTGACGAGGCTGCGGGACAAGGTGGGGACCCTGGCACTGGTTCCGACCTCCAGACACAGCACTACACCGTCCTTTATCCCTAAGGACCTCCGGGACTGTGAGTACGTTTTCATTCGCGGGGGCATGCACAAGTCACCTCTACAGAGGCCGTATGGAGGACCCTTCAAGGTGATCTGGAGCAACGGATCTAAGTGTGTCATGGAGGTGGGTGGCCGCGAGGAGACTTGCACAGTGGACCGCCTCAAACCGGCGCATTTGGACATTGAGCAGCCAGTGAAGGTACCCTCACCACACCAGCGGGGCAGGCCACCCAAGAGGGACACACAGACTGGGAGTCCCATGCCCCCGTTGGATGTTTCTGGGGGAGGGTGGTGTAGTGGCCCATACTCACAGAACTCGAACCGCCATTGGCAGCTGCGCAGGAGTGCATCGTAGACTAACTGCGGGGCAGGCCTTCCGGCAAGAACCTTACGTCACATCCGCCAGAGAGGCTCTCGGGTACTTCTGTGCACGCGCGCTTTGCTTGTCTCAGTAAAGTGTGCTCCAGTTCAGCCTCCACGTCTCTGAGTTTTCCTTTCAGCAACATGCCACGTTCAACTACAACAGTATAATTAAAATGCTATTCTCAAATGACTATCACAATTTTTAAACACACTTCAGCTAAAAATAATCATCTAATATCCCTTTACTTGATTACTAACTCTCTCCATTAAGTGTTCTCTGTGACTCCCCAGTTTGCTCATCTCTTCCCCTCCTTGGGCATTTTCACAAGATCACAAGATCACAAGATAAGGGAGCAGAAGCAGGCCATTCGGCCCATCGAGTCTGCTCCAAGGAAAAGGGAAAAAGAAATGGGGTGGGAAAAAAAGAGAGAGAAAAAAAAACTATTCTAATCCCATTTGCCAGCCTTATCCCCATATCCCTTGATACCCTGACTATTTAGATATCTGTCTATCTCCTCCTTGAACACCCCCACTGATCTGGCCTCCACTGCTGTGCGTGGCAAGGAGTTCCACAATTTCACCACCCTCTGGGTAAAGAAACTTCTCCTCATCTCTGTCTTGAAACTGTACCCTCTAATTCTAAGATTGTGCCCTCTGGTCCTGGACACGCCCACCAAGGGAAACAGCCTAGCCACATCTACTCTATCCTTACCTGTCAACATTTTAAATGTCGCTACGAGGTCCCCTCTCATCCTTCTGTACTCCAGCGAGTACAGTCCAAGAGCCGACAAACGCTCATCGTACTTAAGCCCTTTCATTCCTGGAATCATTCTCGTAAATCTCCTCTGAACCCTCTCCAACGTCAGCACATCCTTCCTAAGATGCGGGGCCCAAAACTGCGCACAGTATTCCAAATGAGGCCTCACTAGCGCCCCGTAGAGCCTCATCAACACTTCCTTACTTTTATACACTATACCTCTCGAGATGAATGCCAACATAGCATTCGCTTTCTTAACCACCGATCCAACCTGGTGGTTAACTTTAAGGTATCTTGTATAAGTACCCCCAAGTCCCTTTGTACTACCGCACTATCAATCTTCTCTCCTTCTAGATAATAATCTACCCGCTTATTTCTACTTCCAAAGTGTACAACTGCACATTTCTCAACATTGAATCTCATCTGCCATTTTCTTGCCCATTCTCCTAAACTGTCTAGGTCCCTCTGCATTCTTTCTATTTCCTCTATGCTCCCTACTCCTCCACTTATCTTGGTGTCATCCGCAAACTTAGCCACACAACCATTTATTCCATCATCCAAATCATTGATGTACAAGGTAAAAAGGAGAGGCCCCAACACCGACCCTTGCGGCACACCACTAGTAACCGGTAACCAACCAGAACGAGATCCTTTTATTTCCACCCTTTGCTTCCTGCCAACCAGCCAATTCTCCACCCATTTTGCTACCCTGCCCATAATTCCATGACCTCTCATCTTATTAATCAGTCTCTTGTGAGGCACCTTATCAAAGGCCTTTTGAAAGTCTAAATACACAACATCTACCGCCTCTCCCTTATCCACCCTACCTGTGATTTCTTCAAAAAACTCCAATAGGTTGGTCAGACAGGACCTCCCCTTCACAAAACCATGTTGACTAGGTCCTATCTTGCCTTGCGCCTCTAGGTATTCGGTAACCTCCTCCTTGAGGATAGACTCCAATAATTTTCCCACCACTGACGTCAGACTAATAGGTCTGTAATTGCCTTTGTGCTGCCTCCCACCTTTCTTATATAACGGAACTACATTCGCTACCCTCCAGTCCTCCGGAACCATGCCAGAATCTATCGATTCCTGAAAAATAATCGCCAACGCCTCCGCTATCTCCACAGCCACCTCCTTCAGAACCCGGGGATGCACCTCATCCGGTCCGGGAGACTTATCAGCCTTAAGCCCCTTTAGTTTTCCAAGCACCTTCTCCCTATTAATCTCAATTGAACTCAGCTCCAATTCGTGAGACTCCTGACTAATGGGCACATTGCTTATGTCCTCCACGGTGAAGACCGATGCAAAATATTCATTCAATTCCCTTGCCATCTCACTATCATCCATTATAATACCTCCTGCACCGTTATCAATTGGTCCTATGTCAACCCGTGTCTCTCTTTTATTCCTTATGTATTTAAAAAAACTCTTAGAATCCTTCCGAATGTTGTCCGCCAGCTTCCTTTCGTAACTCATCTTTGCTTTCCTAATGACCTTCTTAGTTTCTCTCTGCAGATTTTTAAAATCGTTCCAATCTTCTGTTTTCCCACTAATTTTTGCTACTTTGTACGCCGCCCCTTTTGCTTTTATTTTATCCTTCACCTCCCTCGTTATCCACATCTGTGCCTTTTTTCCATTCAAAACCTTCTTTTTTCTTGGAATATATCTGTCCTGCATTGTCCTTATTTCCTGTAGAAATTTCTTCCATTTTTCCTCTGCCGTCCCTCCAGCTAACTTACTCCTCCAATCAATTTGGGCCAACTCATCTCTCATACCTTTGTAATTTCCCTTATTCCACTGAAATATCGATACACCAGTTATCAGCTTCTCCTTCTCAAACTTGAAACTAAACTCAATCATATTGTGATCACTTGTTCCCAGTGGTTCCTTTACCTTTAGTTCCCTAATCACCTCGGGTTCACTACACAGCACCCAATCCAAAACAGCCGATCCCCTGGTGGGCTCCTCAATAAGTTGCTCCAGAAAAACATCCCTTAGACATTCCACAAACTCACTCTCCTGAGTACTACCGCCTTGCTGCATTTCCCAGTCCACCTTCATGTTAAAATCCCCCATAATTATCTTCACATTGTCACTCTGACATGCTTTTTCTATCTCAATCTGCAACTTATGGTCCACTTCCTGACTGCTGTTCGGGGGCCTATATATGACTGCTATTATTGTTCTTTTACCCTTGCTATTTCTCAGCTCCACCCATAAGGATTCCACCTCCTCTGACCCAATGTCCTTCCTTTCTATTGATTTTATATCGCTACTAACCATCATGGCCACACCTCCCCCTCTGCCTACCCTCCTATCCTTCCTATATACTGTATACCCCTTGACATTCAGTTCCCAATCACATCCATCATGAAGCCACGACTCAGTGATTGCAACGATGTCATATTTTCATATGACATATGTCATATTTTCCCCTGCTACTGTAGGTTGTGTAATACCTGTCCCTACACTTCCTCCCTCAGCTCCATCCACGGACCTAAACAGCCCTTCCAGATGAAGCACAGATTCTCATGCAGCCCCTCCAACCTCGTCTATTGCATTCGGTGCTCTCGAAATGGCCTCCTCTACATCTGTGAGACCTTGCGCAGACTAGACAACTGCTTCACCAAGCACCTGCACCCTGACTATAATGGCCATCCGGAGCTCTTGGCTACAATTAAATTCCCCTTCCCACTCCCACACTGACCTGTCTGTTCTTGGTCTCATCCAGGGTAAAGCCAAACGCAAGCTTGAAGAACAGCACTTCATATTGGGTCTGTAACTCAAGGCACGAACACTGAATTCTCCAGTTTCAGGTAATCCCTCTGTCCTTTCTCTCTCCTTCTGATCTACCCAGATCCTCCCACACACACCTTTTATTTCCAAAACTACCCATCCAGCCCCCATCACCCAATTTAATTCCCCCTGCCTATCACCCACACACTCCTCCCATCTGTCCACCATCCCTCCTTTGTTTGGTTCTAGCTTTCACTTTCCTTATCAGATTCCCATAATCTGCAGCACTTATTTCTCCACTTCCCACCCAACCTCTGTCACTATCTCCACCCTTCCCTCCCCCACCTGACTCCATCTGCCAGTCAAGCCCTCCTTACCCAGATTCACCTATTACTTGCCAGTCTTGCCCCACCCCAGCTCTTTATACTGGCCAATTCCTCTCTACTCTTTCAAGTCCAGATGAAGGATCTCAACCCAAAATGTCAGCTGTCCACTTCTCTCCACAGATGCTGCCTGATCCACTGAGTTCCTCCAGCAGCTCATTTTTCACTCCTGATTCCAGGATTTGCGGTCTCGAGTCTCCGGTATCTATATTTGTTGCTTTCTCTCAGCAACGCAATCATTTGAAAAGCTATTGATTGGAAACTTTTCATTGGGACTGAATCTGATTGTGCTGAATTTTTCCATAATTGTCTGTTTTCATTTTATGTTGAGAGGCTCAGAATGGTAAGTGTCAGGACAGCAAGCACATGATTGATATTGCACAGAAAGTTAAAATGATCATCCATAATCCCATCAAAATATCCTTAATTAAATATACTGACAGATCAGTTTAGTCTCAGTCCTCAAGTCATTAACTTAATGAGGTGACATTTCGAATACATTAGCCTAAAGTATAAACTGCTAAATTCTGATTTTAATTGTATGGCTGGAAAGTTCTCCGGCACAGCCAAATAGCTTCCATTTGAATTTTTATAACACCCAATTGCTAGCATCTGAAGTTGAAATTATAAGCATCATATTCATATTGGAAAACAATGAAATTCTGAATTAGACTTTTTTCTAAACCAGAATTCACAGGCAATGAAATAAATGTATTATGTTAATTTCTATCCTGATTATTGAGATGATTAGGAAATATGTGCATCAAACAACACCCCTAGAAAATATTATAAACATTTATTTTGGTGTAGTTAATGCAAGATGTCTAACCCACATTTATCTTTGCACTTAAGTTCTCAAGTGTGTCAATAAAATTGCATTTTCATTAATATCTTATTTTCTTTTTCATAGCATTTTGGGAAGCAGGTTCCACAAATAACTTTAACTACTTACTCCCAAGTTCTGCCAATATTTTGGCCATTTATCTGTTGCATTCTTGTCTCACTATGCTGGTTCAGTTTGTACTTGGTACAAGAAGCAGAAGTAATTTAGTTAATCAGCAGAGACTTGCAGGAAGTAATTTTGTGTCAAGCACTATAGAAATTAGAGAATAAAAGAATTAAAGACATTCCATCTCATTCACATTACACAATGATTCAATACAAGGATATTGTAACATTACCAGCTGTGGTTTCTATTATTGTCCAACAAGAGCTAATGTGAAGCAGGAAGGAAGCACTGTTGCAGGTTTTCAAATAGTTACACAAGTGAAGGAACAAATGGAACACCAGAATAGTATACAGTGGCATAAAGTTCACTTACTGAAGGATAGCAGATTAGAATGAAACAATTGCCAATTAAACAATTTCATAAATAACTTGTGACCGTACTTTGACAAGTAGACACTGTGGAATGCAGCACTGTACTATTTTATATTAATATATGCAGTGGACTCAGCAAAGCCAACACATAAGCATTGTGTCTGGTTCTGCCAGCCTGCACTCATATTTGAACATTGGGCAAATGTTGAGACGAGACATTGTCTGAACCGTTCTACATTTCCACAAAGGATTATCCTTGTAAACCCATTTCAACTCATTGGTTCTCATTGCTGATGCCTATTCAGAAATAATTTAAGAGCACTCATTTATATTGTGACAGATCAAAGTCAGATAGATACTTTCTAAGGTCAATGAGGAAGTATTTGAGCTTTAGGTCTGCTAGTCAGGAATGTTAGGTGGTGTCTGGTTAAGGCAAGGACAGCCAGATGGGATAATGAGACAGGCTAGTAGGAAGAGAAAAATGTTGAAGTGACAGAATTGGGTTGTTGTGCACTCTGGCTATCAGTTTGCTGATACACCTTGCATTTGATCTCAGCTAGTACATATTTAATAGCAGGGGTAGCCAAACAAGAGGAGTGGATGGCAAACGCAAGCCTCATGATTTTGTTGGGCTGCATGTCAACCAGTTTCGTGTGGTAACCAGGCCCATGCTGGGGTGCAGTATTCCATCAATGGAAAATAGAGGCAAAACAAACCAGATGGTCCAAGTGAAAGAGACAGAGAACTATGTTTCAGTTTCTACTTTGTGCTCAATTAAATCACACAGCAAAGGGCTCTATAATTAGCCTCAATGATCCTTGACTTTAGGAGAGTGAAAATAATAAGTCAGAATTCCTAGTTATATCTAGTGATCTCTGATAAACTGTGCACAGATACGACCTTGGCAAGAACAAGATTAGATGCAGTTGCACTGATTCCACATGTACTATTGCTAGCAGCCATTTAGCATGCTCACAGAGGTACAGAAGGGTACATCACTCTTCAAAGAATTGCATCTCTGAACAAACTATCATTTTTTGACAAGGATAGACTGATTAAACTGAGACTATTGACAATATCCTTTTTTCCCCATTTATATTGTAATACGAGTTCTTCCACCCTTCCAACAAAAAGCCTAGATCAGTCCACACACACTAAATTTAAGCCTATTTCAACTTTATAGTGGAATGTAATAGATCAACAAAGGAAACCAATAATGCCAAAGCACCAAAGCTGAATCTATCCAGGAAACTGAATATACAGTAAAGTGACCACAGAGACATGGATTTGAGATTAAATAATGAGAACAGGAATAAATAGACTGGCATTTATTTTCAGCAAAGTACACAGGATTTCACATCAGTCATGTCTTTAAACTTCAGTTAGCCAGATCTAAGATTTATTTAAATACTAGCAAATATTAGTGTATCACTCAGCAGGTAACTGACTCTTGCATTATGGTTCTTGAAAATACATGGATATTTGGCAAACATCACCAAATTAAAGACATCCCTTTAAAACAGTAAGGAATAAAATGAGCTTTGTATAACAGAATGGAACTACAACATTTTTGGTCACTAGTTATTTCACTTGGTTTCTTATAGTTTAACAGTATCGTAGGATTTTCAAAGCTTTGCAATTCCTTCATGAATCCACTAGAATGCATTTTACATTATACCATCTTGTCTAATACAATGTGTATTACCCTACTTCTATTCAGTAAACAAGTTACTGGTTGTAGTGTCTATTGAATAGGATGTGTGTATAACACCACATACATAATACATCCCCATTCGAGTGCCTGGTCGTCTCAATGTCTCAAACAAAGTCTGCATTTGAAAGAAGACAGTATCACATTAAGTCAACCAATCTAGTAAATCTTATGTGGAAGACTTCCAACCTCCTAATTGGCATGCCATACAATATGGCTTTATTCACACTCCCCGTCATACAATATTTTATACAGTTAAATTGATTTACATCTCAACATAAGATGCTAATTCCAATTAGCAAAAGGTTGTAAGCCTAAAATAGGCATTTATTATACCTTTGATAGTATGCTGCACAATTTATATTTATTAAGTGTTAAAAAAAATGTCAATACTTAAATGCAGAAGGCACTTTAAACACCATTACATGTGAAAACTGCTGGGTGAGTCATCCCTCAATGTATGTGTTTTATGATGAGATTGTTTAGTTTAGTTTAAAAATAATATTTTAGCTATAAAAGAACACCACACAAACCAAGAACTTTGGGCAGATTGAGGTCAGAAATTGATCAGAGGTTTTAAAAAAAAGGTTCTGCATGGGAGTTCATCCCGGTGTTATATTTAACAAGCTCTTTAAAAAAATAAATAATTTATCAAAAGTTGAATTTCTGGACATACTAAAACTATCTCTATACTAAAAAAGTACAAGCTGCTTACTCAGCACACATTTGATGGCAAGTGCAGTGATGTCATGACAGCACGCTGAATGAATTCCAGCTGTCTCTAATTGTGCTGTCAGCTAAGGAATGGAACAGAAATCAGAGCTTGCCCTCTGGCTGCTCCAACACATGTAACAGCTCCGTGCTGATGGCAAATCAATCAACAGCTGCTCACTTTTGATGATTGATCCAAAATAATTGTGTGTGATAACCTGTCATGGGTAAATGTAAAGTTGTTTCATCATTTGTAACAGTAGCATTTGTATTCCATGCTGGAGTGACTTTCTTGGAGTGGGACTTACTAGCATTGAAGCATTTCCAGAAACTACTGTGGTTCTAAATTAAACTTCATGCCACTAAATTATTTGGTATGTGTTTGCTTGTATTCCATTCCACACAATCCCCAGCAAAACATACATGGAAGCGACCAGTTCACTGGACTAGGCCATGATGTACACGAAGGGGAAAAAACAATGACTTAGATATTTAACCAAAACTAGAAGATCATTGCACTATTCACGTGTTGAAGGAACCTAAAATTTTCACTGCATTAAAAAACAAATGAAGATTTTAAACAAGTCTCCCTACTTTTGCGTGGTGACGAAGAAAACGACAGATATTCAGCAACAAATTCAGAATCATGGCTAGGGTTTCCATCAAACAAATTAGGAAAAGATTTAGTTTTAAAACTCCCTTCCCCTTCCTTTCTTGGAGATGTAAACCCTCTGCTATTTTGGTCATTCTTCATGGGTGAATGTGGACTGTTAGTGAGAAATTCAGTCACAGAGACCATCACTGCCCAGCCTCATTCTGACCACATATGCACAATCCTGCAGTGAACTTCAGGATAAGTAACTGAAATGGGAGTTTGGACTAATTTCTACCTCATTAACTTAGGGTCCTGAAGCTTTTTTTCAAGACCAACCTCAACCGTTGGAGGGTTGGGGTGAAATTGTGCAGGACAGAGCCAAGTAATAGCTTGCTTCTTCAATCAGATAGTAATACTGACTTATATAGGAGTACTTAAAAAATTAACAAAGAATACTACACTGCCAGACTTTTATATATATACTACTGTTCTCCTTACGAGAATTAAATAAGAGGGCACCGAAAATGAAAACTGCTGCATAGTTACTAAAACAAAAAATATTTATGAAGGTAATGGCTAGTTGTTAGATCTGAGTTCTAATTTACATATCATTAATGCAAGATTTAGAACTTTACTGCTTAAATGAATTTCATTTGTTAGTTTACAATAAAGTCTATTTAAGACAATCAAGCAAAGTTCTCAAAAATAGGCATTTTAAAAATAGCAGTTAAAGCCTCTGGATTCTTTTACATCAACATAAAAAATACAAAATGTAAATTGTGAAGGTATGCTATACTCTAGCACCATCATTGTCATCTTCAATACAATGGAACTTGAATGCAAACCAGTTACCCTGAGGTAATTGTCATGCATTTATGCTTGTGAACAAGACCGCAAAGAGGTATTTAATAATTTTTTCCCTTCTGTAGGATCTTGAGATCTGAATTATTGAGTTCACCCTTGCATTTGTACATGCAGCTTTTCCTAGTTTGGTCATGTCAGCTCCCTGGATGCACCTTCAACAAACCAGCAGACTTCTCTTGATCCCTTTACTAAACAGACGGTGACGAATTGAAAAAAAGTGTTTAATGTTTTATTAATCTATCCCCTAAATAGCTCCACTTTTAAACTTCCAATTTTCAGTAGGCTATCCTTGCTGAAGAGCAGCAATATATCTCAGTGAAAGCAGCTCTCAGATCATCCACATCCACCCACATTTCCCTGCAAATTCACAAATGTGAGAGTAAATCATTGTCTGGTATGGTTATGATTGTTACTGTGATTAGTAGTATTCTTAATACAAGAGGTGGATATCTACATCACTGCTTTGCCTGTTATGCAAATGAAACAAGGTACAGTGCTGTAAACAGTATAAAGTGTAGGTACAGCTAAGATATAAACCATATTGCACTTGGAAATGTCTCAATACTCCCTGGGTTATACACCAGAACATCACAGGCAGCCAGTGATAAATTAAAACAAGTGGGGGCAATAGCATTGTCTTCAAGTAAAAAAAAAGCATGCCCCCTAAATAGCTTTCATGTAAACAATATAAAAATGTCACAGTAATAACAGCCCTTTATGTGAGTTAAGGCAGCAGCTTAAAAATGCTCTTTACAAAAAAAAAGATCTTTACTTCAAATCTATCAAAATATTTTATATGGCTTCCTGACATCCCATTGGACTACTTTGTCTCAAAAATGTTCATTCAGAATACCAAATTGGGGCATTCTTTGAGTCTAAAATAATGAGCATACTTCCATCACAGGGAATTTAAACAAGCTACACTGTTAATGCACTCTTTTGCATATCCAAAATAAAAAGTTCAATCCATGTAACAAATTGCATCTCTTCTGAGAGATGGCATCCAAGGCCAAGAAGTAGATGGCACTTAACAGTTCGGAAGGATGTTGAAAAATAACTTGTGGGCAATTACTGTCATCTGTCAAAGCAGCCAGTTGTGTATGTGTGATGTCCACTTAAAAAATTACTACCATAAGCCACAGTGATGCAGTGTCTGGGCTCTGTGGTTATAGCAACCTGCATAGCAATGGGTCCCTGAACAGGCAATGCTCTTACTGTGGGCTGTAAACTGGCCTGCAAACTTGGGTACGACTGTAGAGTATAGTTGCTGCCAGCACTTCCTGAGACAATGGTGGCCCGGCGGCCCTGCACATGGCTTCTATGGGCCTGTATTGAAGCCTGAGGTTGCAAAGGTGAATGGAACTGTACCAGCTGGGATGAGGAGTTCTGGGTGAGATGTTGGTATGGAGCCTGCTGGAACAGGAGCTGTGGTGAGGATTGGTGTTGATGCTGCTGTTGTACTGCTGTTTGCTGCTGTAGAGCTGACTGTTGTCCTTTGGTTTTGTTGGCTTCTTTGACATCATTATCATGGGCACTAAACAACAGAAAACATTTCAAATCAGTACTTTCCAATATAATTTCCACGTTTACTATCTGCCAGCATGACAAATACAGTATGTCAAGTTTCACTTAGACAACTTTTCTCTTATTAAATTAGTTTCTAACATCTTGTTGATTGGATTTCTTGATAAATGATTGTCAGTTTATGATAATGAGTGCACTGAATTCTGACATAAAGTTATTGGATTGATACAAGGCCTCTTCCAACCTCTCAAGTCATTCAAGAAGAAAGTACCATTTAAATAGTAATGGAAGGTTAAAAGAAAACAAAGCTGCAGTGACAACCAAATAAAGGGAAGAAATTCCAAGGTAGCAGTTTTCAGTTCTCTTTGATTAGGTTTCTATTAAAGGGTGTCAATTTCAATGTGTGCAACAAAAATTTAGCGTTTTAACATTTAATCTTTCAATTACTTACAAACCTAAAATTACACTAATGAGGGAGACCAATATTTTATATGAGCCCACATAACCAAGTGAACACAGGATGTTCAGCTGGACTATCAGTCTACAACAGGACTTTTTATGGCAGCAGCAATTCAGAGACCCCAAGATTTCTTGATGCATTCAATTACTTCCATCTTCAGTCATGTGTAATCAGACTTTATCAAAAAGAACTGGGTGGATGCTAAAAGCTTCCTAATTTAAGGGTTAAACCCATATAGAGGACTTTTTGGGAACAGAGAAAGGGAATTAGGTTCAATAAATTACTCTAATTCAGGAAATGACCAACTTCTATCCACCAAATTCTGAAGGACAGAGAGTGAAGAGGATGGGAGAGGAGGATAGGAAAGGGAAGGAAAAGGTGAAGGTAAAAAGATTAAGAAATGAAGATAGGGGAAGAATGGAGCAGATTAAGGGGATAGCAGGAAGCTGGCAAGAGGATGAGTGGATTGCAGGGGGGCGGGGGGGGGGGGGGGGTGTCAAGAAGGATCAAGGCAAAGAACAGACCAAGCAAGGAGAAAGAAAGGTAAAAGGTAAAAGGAAAAAAGAATCCTTCCACTTGCATTTAATTTTGGTCCACTAATTTTATTTTGGGTCCTTCTGCCCTGTGCATTTACTGCAACTTGGAAGTTATTTCAAACAACCCAAACACATCTCACAGAAGAAAAATTTTCAAATCTAGATGTTAATACTTTCAATTTATTGTTCTGAACCAGATAAAATGCTAATATCCCACCCAAATATCACAGTACTGTATCTGTTATACTGGATTTCTCAGTGACATTAGTGCATCTAATAATACTAACTAGAAACATATGGAGAGTTCCTCCAAGTGGGTAAAAATGCTACAGTAAATTGCTAATGTTTTTCAAACACAACAAAAACATCACCAGAAACTTCTTGGATTAGTGCTGCCAACAACAATGACCAATTTAATTAAAACCTATATGATCAGATACCCTCTCAACATGGGAAGGCAGTTAACACTTAGCAGGAGCAATACCTGCTAAGATGCTGAATTGGGGCAACAGTTATTAACAACATTCCTCACATTTTTGGATAGGAGAGGATCCTGATGTTCCTTAAGGAAATGGATCAACAGGCACAAGGTCCAAAATAACATAATTCACATGTACTCTGGTAAAAGTGGCTTGATGGGCAGTATTGTTTTCTTGTTCTTATTACTTTAATAATGTAATGTTAGAAAAACACATTATGTAGTTATGTTATCAGTTATGCAAGATCATATTTAGTCTGCTTATCCTTTTTTAAACTTTATTCTACTGAAATGTAGAACAGGACAATTAAAACAGCTGATGCTGGAAATTTGAAATAAAAACACAAAATGTTCTGAAAAAGGGTCTTCGACCTGAAATGTTAACTTAGTTTCTCTTCCCACAGATGCAGCCTGATCTGCTGAATATTTCCAGCATTTTCTGCTTTTGTTGAAAAAGATTGGTTCTGGTTTACACGGCAGGCATTGTAACTAAAGCCTCAACTTTATTCAAGCACTCTCCCTATAGACACAGCCATAGATCACAAAGACACACAATATATTGCCTGGTGAAGATGAACTTATCCTACCAACTCCCAAAAAAAAGTACTGCACGTTAAATCAAAAAATTTAATATTCACTTTTAGATTTAGCACATTCTCAGAGATGTTCTTACACCTTTTAAATTGTTAAAACTGCAAGCTGAGATTCAGTATAGTTTATTCTACTACAAGAGTTCAAGTAATATTAGAAAAAGGATAAAGAAGAATTTTCTAGCACTGCTTAAACTCAATTCAAAGAGGACACAAGAATCGTATAAATACACACTTGGGATAAAACATAATATAACTCTTATACAACTTTTTCTTTTCAAGAGGAATAAAGTGGCTGCATCTTACATCAGCATGAGCTCAACACATGGAGTCAAGTGCTCCCACGTATATCCAGTCAGCAGGTGAAGATGAGAGGTCAGGGATGGACTGATGTGTAAACAAATGCGGGATGCTGTTATGCAGGCCGCAGCTACCAGTGATGGACGAAAACTCAGAAAGTTGTGATCTACAACAAGAGTAGCACACAATGTCAATCATCAGAAAGAACTAATCACAATTCCATAATTCATAATTCCAGTTCATCCTCTGAACCCAAGAATATTTTGGATGTAAATACTGACGTCAAAGTATTTTTGCATTAGAGCACAGAAACAAGCCCTTCGGCCCAATGACTCCGTGCTCACTATTGAGCAGCCAGTTACACCTATCTCATTTTATTCTTGCTGCACTCCCATCAATTTCCCCTCGATTCTACCACTCACCTACACCTACGTCAAGTAAGTACTTTAGTACATTTTCTTTGCTGTCCAATTATTCATTCTCAGTTATCCAATCTGCAATCTAATCTCCTCTGCTGTCATCCAGTTAGTTTTCCACCGACCTATATTACCTCCCAATTTTTCAGCATTTGGGAAATGTTCATGCATATATTTAATGATTAATGTGACCTCACCCATCCTCCTGATCCCCAAGCTCTAGCACTCCCATCAAACTCTTGAATACAAGGTGAAGGAGCACTCACTATCTTATTTCTACCAATACCAAAAATTCTTATTCCTATTATTCAAAAAGGGAAAGGCAAACAAATGAATAAATTTACACTTGCATAGTTGCTCTTTGCATCTTGGATATACCCCCACAGTGCTTTACAGTCCAACTAATTATTGAATATAGCATCTAATATTGTAGTATTTAAAAAAAGAAATGAAGTCGTTTTCCGGTGGTGCTAGTTTAGAAGGGAACAGCTCTGGATGCCCAGCTGGGATGAGCACAGGCCATAAGCTGGATGGTTCAGGTGACATATGGCATTTATGATAATGCAATATTGTTTCAATGCTTTATTAGATCAAAGCACTCTTTTTCCTGCATTGCTCCTGCAATAAAAAGGAAAACCCTATCAGTTGGAGGATCATTTATCTTAAAATCTTAACTACACTTCGCTGTATGGACCTTCAGATTGATTTTTGATCTTCAGCAAAATTAGCTGAACTTAGCAAACATGGGAGTTGTGATACTACATTTAGCTCCTATTCCAGATTGAATATCCTCTAAGGTGCATGTGTGGAGATAATGAGCAAGGCTTAAATTGTGATGCTTTTCCTCCTCCTCTCCAAGCCCGATGGAAGATGGAAATCTGAAGAACATACTATTTGGGTCACACGTGATGAAAAGACTACTTGGATGTGGTATCAAAGGTCACCCAATTCCTGCGAAACCTTATCCTACTATAAGTCAATGCCTTAGGAGAGCAAGGAAGACTGCAAGGAAAAACCCTCTGTCAACTAGATAATACATGGGGGATAATGCAAGTTCTGTCTGCGCTCCAGATTTAGGAGAAACACATTTATAACTGGAGGCAAGTACCAAATGGCATTCCACCATTAGTACAATGAGAGATCATTACACTTGCAGTTTACCTCTTGAACATACCTTGAAGAGACACTTCTAAAAAATAATGAGCGTATTTTTCCATGAAGGCTTTGGTTTTGGCAACAGAGGTAAGCGGCCAACCGTTGTGGAGGTCACTCTCGTGGACCGAGCCTGAGAGGTAGTAGTCGATGAAGTGTGCAGCTGTGGGCATGCAGAGGTTCCAGTTGAAAGTCTCAAGCAACAAAAGCTCCATCTGGAGCAGATCTCGTTTGTTCAGCACCAGATGCAGGCTGCTCATGAAGCCCAAGCTGTTGAGCTGCTCCAACTTTGGCACCCGATCTTCTTTCTCTTCAAATTTGCCTTGAGACAGAAGCATTGAGAGTCAGATTTCCACTTTCCAACAGCTGTTATTACATAAGTCTCAAACAGAATAGAAATTCAGAGTTAAAAGCCATCTTATTTCAAAGGCAGCAATCACTTTAGTCATTTAATGAATTTACTGCAGAGTCCACTGACTTCAAGAGATTAGGGTACTGTGTCTGAGCTAAAAAAAAGTAGCTGTTTTCAGCCAAATAGTGTACTCTGATTCTTGACTTGGGATTTTTAAAAAAGTAAAATAATTTGTGTATTTACAAAAAGGAAAATGATAGACTAAAACAAAGCTTTTCATTTTGAAAATGCAAACACAGAGCAGCATGCATTATACTCATGCTTCACCATTTGTGAAGGCCAAGCACTGGGAGGGAAATGCATACTGAAACCTGGATTCAAAGTGTTTGCTCTGAATTGAACAAAGGTCAGGCAAACACCTGGAGCTTCTGATCTCTGGTTTGGCAATAAAAGTACATACCCCTTTCAGGAGCTTGGCATTTCAAAGCATTCTATATCCAGTCTAGACACACAGAGGACAAATTGTGTACAGTAGGGTTACACAATATGATATTACCCGATAGGCTGTTTCAAGCGATGGAGACTGAAGGATAAGTACTTCCTAGTCATAAAGAACAGTTCTATTGGACTTCTTGAAAATGTCATGGATTTCTGAAAGTCAGATGAAGGCCACTCAACAGAACAGACATGGTCATGGTTTAATGTTTCAAATGAAAGGCATCGCCAACAATTCAGCAATCAATAGTGTGGTGGAGCACCTGGCTAAGTTTTTGTACTTAAGTCTCTGGAGTGGGCTTAAACCCATGTGGTCAATTGAACAAATTAAACCCAAGTGGAAAAATTGGGACTATTACAGTTAGAAAATATGATTAACAGTTTTCTACAAAATTAGGCAAGACAACCAGACATGTTTGATAAGAGTCAAAATACCAAGTGAAATGATTTCAGACAAAAAGTAAAACTAATTCTGATCAGTGAACTTTCTCCAGTCACAGTAATAAACTTTCTACTGTATTTTAATTCAAGATGAATAGACTGAATATTTGTAGAATGTGACAGCTCATACCAAAGTGCGTAAGAACACATCTCCAAAAGTTTTCCACATTAAAAAATTCTTTGTTGATCCTCTTTGCTTGTAATTGCTATATTAATTTGCCCACCACATTTTTTGTTCGTGTTCTCCTTCATAATGGCTTCATAATTCAATACTCAGTAAGAGAATATATCTACAACTATGATTTACTTAAACTGAATTGGGTTGCTTTATAATTTGTTCTAATTAAACTTGCATACCCCGTGCTTGCAAAATCAGAACAGCAGCAGTAATTGTGTTGCACATCAATAAGCTCACATATACAGCTTTGCAGCTTCCCTCTGTCGCTGCTTCTGACATGATTTATTTTAAATGCTATGCATTCTTGATAGCATTTCACTAAATTATACAGTGTAATAGAGGCAACCCTTCATACTCATGAATCAAGGCTAACTGGCAGTGCACCAGATGGTATTTCTTTTTTTTAATGTGGATTTTTTTTGTACCGAAGCTACTACGTCGATGCATTTTAAACAATTCATCCTTGGAAGAGATTTGTGTATGCATATCTATCCTCCTACTTCAAAGACAAGAAGGAAAGGCATTATTACAAGAGAATGTTATTATTTAAATACCAAAGAGCACAAATATCATTTTACATGCACATAATAGCAGAAGATAAACAATCCAATGTTCTAATAACAAACCTTATGGAGACACTTAAAGTTGAGCTTCATTGAGCACAATTCTGATTTTTCATATTGGAATCAGAAATTTAGTGTATAAGAGGCAGCTATATAGACTATTGTACCAATGGCAGACTGGCGAAAAAAAGAAAGCTATTAGACTAGCTCCACTTTCCATCTCTGGCTCCATTGGCTCTTAGTTTATGACGTGTATCCAGGTACTTTATAAAGGTAGAGGGTTTTTGCCTCTGCCAGTCTTTCAGGGAGAGAGTTCCAGATTTCCACTGATGTTTGTGGTGGTGATGGGGAAGGAAGTTCCCTCTCTCTCCTTGTATCCTTCTGTCCTTCAAACCCTTCAAACTACTCTGTAGTTTTTTTAAAATCTCTCTGCCAAGAAAAATAAGTTTTTCACGTTCACCCTGCCTCTTAATCAATATGCACGAAATTGAGAACATTTCCCCTCAGCCTCCTTTGCTCTGAAGAATACAGCTCATGCTTTACACCTCTCCTCAGCATTAAAATTCCTCAGTCCTGGAATCACCAGTGCTATCAGATCCTTCCAGCACCATGCTGACTAAAATTGTACCCAATACCCCAGCTATGATCTATTTTATTAAGTTCCAGTGTGACCTCCTTGCTCTTACGTTCTATATCCGAGCTAATTAAGCTACGTCCACTTTGCCATCTACCTTGCTACCTTTAGTGATCTGTCGACATGTACTCCAAGATCCCCCTTTCCTTCTGCACTGTTGAATGTCCACCTTTTTGCCATCCATTGTCCAACCTTGTTTGACTTCCCCACATAAGCGCACTCTTCACTAGAGTGAGTTCCATTTGCCACAGTTTTACCAACATGAGCAACTTTTTGATTACTTCTTGCAATACACAATTTTCTTCCAAATTTTGTTACATATGCAAACCTTTTATTTGTGGCTTGTATATTTGTCCAAATCACTCATGCATAATATATATATACTGCAAAAATCAAGGGACTTGCACTCAGCTTTGCATGAAATCCATTGCATTTAGCCTTCCAGGCATTAAAATCCACAATCCTTTTGCTTTCTGCCACTGCTGCATATCAGGGCAATTCCATGCAAGCTGTTACAAGGAGACTCAAAATGTTCACCAGTGGCCCAAGCTATTATTGTGGGTTCCAGAAATGATTTCCACTCTGTGCTGAATCAATGCACCTGAGCCAGAAGAGTAGGGCCACTACAATTAGCTTCAGGTGGATCACAGAGGTGGGAGGGTAGAAGATTTATTTTAAAAAATTATTAGCAACAATGTCAGCAGAAACTTGCAGATGTGGGCATCAGAGTTAGCATCTAGTACTACATCCCACCCCACATCTACAGTTGAACATCAGCACAAGTTACAATCACTTCAACTTTCATTCAGAGTGAAATAGAGCAGCGCAAAATAGGAGCAGCCTTGAGTCAATTTAGTTGGAAATAAAGACATTCAGAATTGTCTTTATTTTGAGTCTCACTGATCTTGAACTGGAAAGTTTCAATAAATTGGTTGGCAAAGTATTGCTCCTAAAAACAAGAACAATAATTCACCACCTGAAAGTAACCAACAATTATTTATTTTTTATTTTACAAAAGCAACATTTGTAGGATAACATTTTGGTACAGTTCATTTCTTGAGCTGTTCCTAAATTCAGAGTTAGATATAAATAAAACAATCTGAAGAGTCCAAAAGTTGTTTCCATCAGGGATTCAAAATGCAAAAAATGTAAGAAAAACATAGAAAGGAAAAAACTTGCTGCAACCTGTGAAAACTTTATATTTTTAATGAAAAATATTTAACTTTTAACATCACATTCATCAAGAAGCTTGACCTTCATCTTAAATTGTAAAATGTTATATCCCTTTACTATTAAGATCAAAGATTGCTGGAGGCCTGTAGGGTCCTGAAGACCACATACAATGCAAGCATTCTGTCCCTGAGTTACTGTACACATTCAGTTTGAAATAACAGTGATTATCTGCTATGGAATTCGGTTTGCAAAAGCAATACCACCAATGCTCACATTTTCTTAATACCAGCTAATAACTCCCATCTTTGCTTGGGTATGGGCTGAAATACTCAATTTATTCAGATCATAGTTACACTATGCCTATGAGTGGCTTTACTTTAACACAAGTAGTGTTACTCTTCAAGGAGTGAAGCAAGGCCAGTAAAAAGACAAACTGACTGTTACCTTACAGCCTAAAAAGGCATGACGCTTCTCAACAACTTTTCTTGTGGCTGCTCCCACTTTCTCCAAACCAAAGGTGTAGCCATGGGCACTCACATGAGCCCCAGTTATGCCTCCCTTTTCAATAGCTACGTGGAGCAATCCATGTTCCAAACCCACCCCGCGCCACTCCCCAACTCTTTCTCCGCTACACTGACAACTGCATTGGTGTTGCTTCCTGCACCCGTGCGGAGTTTGTCAATTTTATCAACTTCACTAACAAATTCCACCCACCTGCAAATTCACTTGGTCCATCTCCAACATCTCTCTCCCCTTTCTCAATCTGTCTCCACCTCAGGAGACCGATTATCCACTGGCATCTACTACAAACCCACCAACTCCCACAGCTACAGTGACTACACCTCCTCCCACCCTATCACTTGCAAGGATACCATTCCTTTTTCTCAGTTCCTGTCTCCACCACATCTGTTCGAGATGAGGCCTTCCACTCCAGGACATCCGTGATGTCCTCCTTTTACAGGGAACAGGGCTCCCCCCTCCTCCTGTTTTGATGGAGCCCTCACCCACATCTCTGCTGTTTCCTGCACCTCTGCCCTAACCCCTCCCCCAACCCCCCACCTCAGGCAGAGCAGGGATATTGTTTCCCGGTCCTCACCTACTACCCCACCAGCCTCTGCATCCAAGATATCATTCTTTGCAACTTCTGCCATCTACAATGGTATCCCACCACATCTTCTCTTCCCCTCTCCACAGGGTTCACTCTCTTCTTGACTTCCTGGCTTGCTCATCCCTCCCCACCATCTCCCTCCCTCCCCAGGCACTCTCCCCTGTAACTGCAAGTGGAGTAACACCTGCCCCTACTCTTCCCTCACCACCACCCAGGACCCAAACAACCCTTCCTGGTGAGGCAGTCTTTCACATGTGAATTCAGCAGTATTACTTATTGCATCCAGTGCTCCTGATGTGGCCTCCTCGACATTGGTGAAACCAGATGCAGACTGGGTTACCACCTTGCTGAGCACTTTTGCTCAGTCTGCCCTGGCCATCTGGATCTCCCAGTTTCTAGCCATTTTAATTCTCCTTCCCATTTCCACACCGACATGTCTGTCCTTGGCCTCCTTTACTGTCAAATTGAGGCTAAGCACAAAATAGAGGAACAGCACCTCATATTCTGCCTGGGTAGCCTGCAACTTGGCAGCATGAACATCGAATCCTCCAACTACCAGTAACTGCTTCCCCCTCTGTCCCTTTTCTCTCTCCTCCTCATCCAGCTGGCCCCCATCACCTTCTCTTCCTCTCCCTCTCCCCTACCCTCTGCATCTGCCCATCACCAACACACTCTTCCCACTGGTTCATCTCCCCACCTTCCTCCCTTTATTCCATGCTCCACCTTCCTCTCCTATCAGATTCAACCTTCAGCCCTTTATCACTTCCAGCTATCAGCTCCTGGCATCATTTCTACTCTCCCTCCTCCCCCCATCTGCCTATCACCCCTCCCACCTGGATCCTCCTATCCCCTGCCAGCTCTTGCTCCACCCCTCCAGCTTTTTGTTCTGGCTACCTCCCCTCTATCATTCAGTCTAGATGAAGGGTCTTGACCCGAAACATTGACTGACCATTTCCTTCCATAGATAGGGGGCTATATGGGAGGGAAGGGTGAGATAGATCTTAGAGCAGGATAAAATGTCGGTACAACATTGTGGGCTGAAGGGCCTGTACTGTGCTGTAGTGTTCTATGTTGCCTGACCTGCTGAGCTCCTCCAGCATTTTGTGTGTTGCTCCAGATTCCTACATGTGCAGTCTCACACATCTACATCAAAAAAGATGTCTTGCATAAATGCCTCCACAGTCTGTTGCAAATACAATGGATTACATTGGACAGGACCGTGCTAATGGCTAGCTGGCAGATCTATAGGGAATCATCAATGAGCTGCAGTGTGAACATTAGCAAGTTCCAAATTTCAACATCTGGGCACTGCAGCACAGAAATATAGAATGTTCGAGGTCAGTTTCACATACATCTGGACCTGCAGTCTATCCCCAGACTTGCCATTGACTTGAGTAGAGGGTCTGGCTACACTTAGCATACACGTAACAGCTTGCAGAGGCTGGTCGGTAGAGGACATAAATGGATGATTGGTGGCCTTACTAGGCTAAAAGGCCTGTTCCCATGCTCCCTCAGAAATCACAGAACTTGAGTATAAGTAAACCATCTTCAACCCCCAGAGAGTGCCTAAGAAAGAATGGAATACGACTTTAATGATAAGATTTCTTGTATACATATGATTCCAAAATAGAACCATGTGAAATTCCTACAATCATTAGGTTTTGCATGTTCCCTTTTCCCATTTTTTTTGCCTCAAGCAAATCTTGCAATTTTACAAAATTCATAGACAGAGGAATTATACTGGTAGCCTACTGGTGAAGAACCTTTTTCCTTGCTCAGTACAGCTCAGGTTGCAACTTAACAGGCCCTTTGCTGCCTCTCACTGGTGTGAGCAATCCCCAAGAGTCCGCTCGTTGTAATGCAAATTTTAAGCAGAACTGAGCAGTACAACAAATACATGGGGGCTTGAAATAAACTCACTAAAAAGTAAACAAGTCATAAATATTGCAAATTAAATACTTTACATTTTCAACCCAGAGGCTTGGGAGTATTTTGCATTCTTCTGTTGTTCAATGATACGACTGATTAAGCACTTGTAAGCAAATACATTAGAATCAAAACGAATAAAAGAATAAATTGAGGCAACTCATTTGTTTGTCTGCATTAAGCGTTGTTATTTCCTTCTTAATGCACTCTGCCACAAGCACAAATTACAAATTTTGTTCAACACTAGTGAAGCCAATGTATTTAACAGAAAAATGCTTTATAACATGCAGAAACACTATCAGCTGTATGGGATTTTTGCCACTTCTGAATTAGCAAGGTTTGAAGATGGCTAAGTGCGAATTACTTTAGCTACTTGTTAATAGCTAGCTAAAGGGAACAATAATTGGCACCTCTTATGGTATCTTTTACGCAAGTCATGATGCAATTACACAGGTGTGCAAAAAGGACAGATATTTTAAGATTTATTCTCCATTGTTGACTAGGAGGAGATGAAAAAGGTGATAGGAACTTCTTGTACCTTGCAGCAAACTAGGTTGCCCACAGTTAAATACATGCTCTCAAAATGTTCCTCTTAATTTATTTTACCACTATTTATACTGAATTGTTTTAGAATTTTAATTAAGCAAATTATTTTGGGCACAAGTTATCAGTAAACTTGCTTAACCCATGACCCTGTGATATTCTAAGCTGATGATGCTGATGTTGAGGTATTTGAGTACCATTAGTTTGAACTCTAGCAATTATAATTGAACGCCATTAAAAGTGAAGACTGAAAATTAGTCATCAGAGCCAGAATCTTCACCATGCAACCATTGCTTAAAATTAGACCCTTAGCATAGAAATTCAATTGAGGGAAAAAATCACAAGTCTTCTTGCCTGATATCCACACATCCATATACAAGCTGTGATTGTAGGATATTGCCATGAGAATCATGTCAATCAGCCCATTCAATCTATACCCATGTTTTCTCCCCATGAAACATCTAGTCCAATAACTTAACTCGTGTCCAAAACTTTTCTATACCATTTCAAGCAATTAATTCCCATTTTTTTTAAAACGACTTCCAGATCCTGCTTCTGTCATGGCAAAAATAAGCTGCATTCTAGTCATTGCCAAGATTTTTTCCTGGACTCCCCTATATCTTTGTACTTGGCTGTTTCACCAGTGGACATAAAAGACCACTATTCATCTCAATGAAACTCTTCATTATCAAGGCTTCCATCAAGACACCCTCAACCTTCCCAGATTCAATGATACAATTTATAATTTAACCTCCACTGTCAATAATCTGGCTGAATTTAGACCTTTTCCAGGGATTTTGTGCCCACAACAGTCAATCACACAGGTGGGCTTGGGGTCACGCTTAAGCCAAAGTTCCTTCAGTGAAGGACATTAGTGAACAAGATGGGTTCTTACAACAATCCAGTAGCTTCATCATTACTGTTAGTGGAACTAGTTGTTTTTGTTAAACTCCGGATTTAATTACAGAAATTTAAATTTCCTAGATGCCATGGAAGGATGTGAACTCCTCACATGGCTGAGAGCTCTGACTGCTTGTCCAGTAACTAAACATGGCCATACCCTATTGTTGGATCCTGAGCTGATTAAGTTAGAACACCAGCTCACGATACAAAGGTTTTCACACCTGTATGAAATTGGCTGGAGATCATGTCAAATTTCCTCTCATAAATCTGAGCATGTTTATATGCAAGTATATGTAATCATTCATGTTGCTTATATACTGGGATGGGAGGAGTAAATATTATTGCCACAGAAAGGATTTGAAAAATTTAGTGTGTCATTTTGTGACAGTGGATGTGAGATGGTGGGTGAGTATAATGCTAATAAGCAAGCTTTGGTGTTTTCTCATAGGTTGCAAATAACAAGCAATATATTGGCTTGTCAGGGCAATCAGAAAAACACATCTTTCGCTCATTGTAATAAAAAGCCTTTGATACTTATTTGGGTATTGGGAGTTGGGGAGGAGAGCAGACTGATAAATACAAAGGGTTTTGAAACAGCAAGCCTGGTGGAGCAGTCACTTTTGTTAAAGAGGAAGTTGTGAGACCTCTTGCTGAGGCAAAAGCTAGAGGAACACTTCCTAACTTTTTCCTTAGCATGACCCCATTAAAACACAAAATTCTCCCAACCCCAAAATGATGTTGGTAGTATTAATTACCTTACCATGTGAAAAAATTCAAACTAAAATTACATTCTGAAGTCTCTTTGCAACACTATTTAATTCCTGCAGCCCTATCAAGACTGTGATACCAAGGTTGGCAACCACTGAACTAGAAGTATGGGAGAATAGTTATATCATTTGTTTTAGCAAGTTGCACTCTTCATTTGTATTATGCTGATGTTTACCAGAAAGCACTAATGAATTTGATTATAAATGTTGTCTTGTATGTTTTATCTCACTGCTTAATAAATCAGTTTAATAGTTTAAATCAAGCCTCACCTTCCTTGGTATTTCAGAAATAAATTATTCTAAATGCTGGAAATTTGAAACAAGAAAAATAGAAAATGCTCAAATAACTAAGGAAGTTGGCAGGACGTGTCCAGAGAGAAGCACAGGTTGATAACCTTCCAACAAAACTACTAAAAGGACATCGACTTTAAATGTTATCTCTGTTGTTCTCTTCAGAAATTCTGCCTATGCTATTGTGCATTTCCAATATTTTGTTTTATTTCTCATAGAATTAAAAGCAGAGATATTCAGTTTAGGTCACTACATAATTCCAATGTTATACCATTGCCTTTACAAGTAGCTAAAACTCCAATAAAGCTATGATACCCAAACTGATTATAGAGGAGAGATAATGCTGTTAATATAAAGAACATACACCCAAATTAGTAACAAAGATAATGGGTTATTGGAATCTGGGGTTTCACACAGCAAATGACAACCTCAAACACTAGATCAATCTGAAGCAGCAGAGTGGAGGGAGGGGTGGTGGGAAAATGCATCATGCTTATTGTCACCCATAGTGAATCCCACAAATGTATTGTGAGAAGGTTGTCATGTGAATACCTTCAAGTTTATATTCAAGTAGCTTTACATTTAATATCTCTCATGACTAGGAGATCACCTGGTCTACGAGTCAAGGCAGTGTCAGGAGTAATCCCAGGACTCCACGTATTTTCACCATAACCTATCATCTCTCACATGCCCATCAACTTCATGGTTCTCCTCCTAGGCACATACACTAGGGGCAATTTAATCAGCACATCTTTGAGGGGTCAAATGCAAGAGGTAAAAGAGGCTAGTGAAATTGAATTTTTTAAATTAGGGCTGATTACTCAAGACCATTCATAGATTATAAACAGACAAGGAAATGATTGTAGAGCATTTTAGAAATCGTGAAAAAAAGTAACACTGACTTTTCAAATGAGAAGTTAACATGAATAGGATATGGCCAGGGTAGTTCAGAAATAAAGGCTCTGCAACCAATCTGGGAGAAAAATAGGATGGGAGACTCATAAACGGCCAAAGGTAGATGATTAATGAGTTGGGAGAGGAGCTAAAGGAAGTTATGGTAATAAGATGGGGTGAAGGCAAGGGAGATTATAAGCAGAGGGCAAAATTTGAATTGCTGAGGCACAAGATGATAATGTTACAGGTCAAGCAGTGATTGTCAGGCAACGTAGGTGTGTAGTTGGAGAAGTAGGAATTTTCAGAGAATAAATCATAGGAAACTAAGACATAATAGAATAACTGAGTCCAGACTGAAATAACCATGCAAAATAAGCAACTTGCATAATGGACAGATGACAAGGTCTGATGTGCAGCTCAAATTGCAATGTTTCATGCTTTCTGTCTGAGTGGATGGCCAAGGAAGGAAAAGAAAATGAAATAGGCTCGGTAAATTGCTCATTGTTAAACTGGAAGTTGCAGTTCATCTAAGACATACTATGTGTTAGGTTGACATCACTGGGTGTGGAAGGAGAGATGAAAGTGATGGAGAGATGTAGCTGGATGTTAATGATAAAGACTTTTTGAGAGGTTTTAAACCAAATCACCCTTTACCAACCACTGCAATTCCCTCCCTCAGATCACTGGATACCCTATCAATTTTACTGATAGTAAAATTCACATTTACTGTCAGTTCTATTCACTTATGCAGTCCAAGACAGAAATGAACACAAGCTGAAACTATAATTACATGCAAGTCCTTGCAGGGATTTTTCACTATTGCTACTTTACTTTGACCCTTCATAACCTTATCCTGATGACACAATGGGAGATCAGTACTTTTGTGCATTTAGAGTGGTGTAGGTTCTAAAATGTAGTGTGGTTTATGAACCCACAGCACAAAGAGCTTTCAAAGTCCATACACACTCATACCAAGCTGTTTGTAGTTTTTCCATTCACGTGCATCCAACCATTCCTAAGTAGACTGCACTGTGAACTACTGCAATGTGAAAACATCTTAAAACATTGAAATACTATGTCTAAGTTCAAGCGCTGTAGATTTCCTCCTTGCAAAGGACTGGGAGTTGGGGAGGGGGGCAGGCATGGGAAGAAATAGAAATACTAATATTTGCATGCACATCAGTGATGGCAATGGAATTTAAAGTCCATCATACATTAAAGCATACTCCCGTGGCACATTGTTAATGTCACATTAGATTCTGCAGTTCAGACTTCAATGTAGTTGCTAATTAAAAAAAGTCATGATCGCCTAGTTTCACTTTATATTGAATTCAGAAAGAAATAAGTTGGATGAAATCAGTGAAGTAATTGGTAAGGTATAAAATATTAAATATTCACACGACAAAATTCAGCAAAAGCACCAACATAACCTCGTCCAACTTCAAAAACCATCCATGAAACCCTCCAGACTTGACTATTCCAAAGTTCTTAGAATCTTGCTCCCATCCTCTTTAAAAACTTCAGCTCATCCAAAGCTCTGCTGCTCCTATATCTTGCCCATACCAAGTGCTGTGCTTGCCCAATATCCAAGTCCTCACTGACCTAAGCAAAAACAGTAAATGCTGGATGCACTCAGCAAGTCAAGCAGCATTAGGCAGGAGACTTGATGTTTTGGGTCATGAACTCTTCACCAAAAATGAAAAAGTGAGGAAACAGGAAGGGTGGACAGAACAGAGGAAAGAAATGTGATAGGTTGCAGAGCAAAGCTTCCAAAGTAACAATTACTTTACTAACTGGCAACTGAAGGCAGAAGAGAAAAACTTAAACTGAAAAATCTATGGGGAGAGAGAAAAGAGTCTCCACTAATCACCCCCCTTCCCACAGCACTTTCCCCTGCAGGAGATGTAGTACATGTCCTTTAACCTTTTCCCTTCCCAGCATCCAGGGACCCAAGCACTCCTTCGAGATGAAAAGGCAATTCACTTGTAGTGTATTGAGTTTGGTGCTCCTGACACAGTGTCTCTGCACTGGAGAAAACAAAAGCTGATTGGGTGTCTGCTTTGAAGAACACCATTATTCAGTTTGCTGGGGTGACCCCAAGCTTCCAGTTGCCTGTCAACTTGATTTTCCAGCAATTCCCACTCTGACCTGTTTTTTTTCACATCCTAAATTGCTCCAATCATGCCCAACACAAGTTCAAGAAGCTATACCTCATCTCCCATCTTGGTACATTGAAACTTTTGAAGCAATATTCAATTTAACAATTTCAGGTAATCCCTCTATTTTAACTCTCTCCACAGATTTGGTTGCCCCTGAAATGTCAGCTCTGTTCCTCTCCCCTCTGATGCTGCTTGACCTGCTGAGTGTTTTCAATATTGTTTGTTTTAGGTTTCCAGCACCTGCAGTTTTTTGCTCCTTACTGTCCTGATTGGTTTCAGAGCACCAACTTGCCAGTCACTTCAAATCCCCCTCCCACACTATCACTGATATGTCAGTCCTCGGCCTCCTCCACTGCCAGGAGGATTCCAAGCACAAACTGGAGGAACAGCACCTCATTTTCCGTCTTGGAACCTTGAGGCTAAATGGCATGAACATTGAATTCTCCCACTTTAAGTAATCCTCACATGCCCCCAACCATGCTTCTTTTCTTCCCTTTCCTAGCCTCTTTTTTCTACCCCTTTTTTTCCCCCTCTCCTTACCTTTGACCCATCCCCTGGTGGATCTGCTCTCCCCACCTCCCCCACACCTGCCTATCACTATCTCTTACCTGCATCTACCTATCACCACCTTGTGCCCACCCCACCTCCCCTCTTTTGTCCACCTATCACTGCTCTGCTTTTACCTCCTATACATTGGGCTTCCCTTTTCTTATCTTCAGTCCTGAAGAAGGGTCCTGACCCGAAACATTGACTGCCTGCTTTTCTCCACAGATGCCGCCTGGCCTGCTGAGTTCCTCCAGCATCAGTGTTTTTCACGCCAATTTAAATTTATCAGCTCATCTTTAAATCCCTCCCCGTTTCCAATTTTTCAATTGCTATTATTTATCAAATGTTATAATCCTTTGACACCAAAGTGACAGTTATGCATTTAGCAACATAGAAAAAAAGGAGTGACTATCAAAAAAAAAGATTTGTACACAAAACAGTTTTATCATGGGAACTGAATACCTGCATGCCTTTTTACAATAATTACTTGCCCTCAATAAACTCATTTTGACACTGAGGTGAAATGCCAGAAGCAACTGACTTAAATACTTAAGTCTTTTTTGCTTGCTAAAACTATTCAGCCCATTAAACATGCTCATTTTACTTTTGTGTCAACTTTTCCATGTTTTCTCAAATTAAACTGCGATTTCATCTTTTGAAAGCTAATTATTGGGCTCAGCATTAAAAGTTGCAAGACTCATTGAAAACAGGGTTATTTTACGGAATAGTCGAAGAACAGTGAGCAGGCTTGCATCAGCTTTGCCACTGTGTCTGTGTGAGAGTCATCATGGAAGTTAGCTATGCAGATGCCTCAAAGGTCAGTTAAAATAAAAATTGCTTGAAACAGTTTTTTGGCTGCCAGGTCAGATTCTACAGTTGCGTAACTCAGAAATCCTGTTGGAACAGAATTGATTGTACAATTTCCCTTTTGAGGAAAATTTTCCATTCGAGTGAAGTATGAAGTGTAACAGCATCTCATTATTACGGTTATTTCGTTGACTTAATCACATTAAGGATTTCATCCTAGTCCATTTTATAAATATGAATATCTTTCAGAATTTATAACACAATAAATAATGAATAATGTCAAAATAACATTCTTGTATATTCCATCTATATCAACTTATTACCTGGAAGCATTTAATACCTAGGTTTTCTACCTCCTACCACATTTCAATGGTTTTCTCAAACTATAACATGTTTAAACTTACAAAAAATTAGGAGTGGTACTGTTGATCCTTTGCTTAAATTTGAGGAAGTTTGGAGTCTATTTATTCAATATTTCCATATGATATAAGCAGACCTTCGTCGAATCCCTTTCAATAATCTTTGAGTATAGAGGAGCGGAGCTAACGACTTAATAATGTTTTTTTTAAACCGAAGAAATATCAATCCAGCTTTTTTTTTGAAGTTTTTGGTTTGCTTTTGTTCATTAATTTTTAATTTGGGGGTTCTCTTTTCATATAATGAATTTTTTTTCAAATTCTTTTGTATCATGTTCACTTAGTAAGAGATTGGGAGGTTCAGATTATATATTTTACTCCCTGTGAGTGTATATATTAACTGTTATTATTATTATCCAGAGCTCTTCGCACCATGTATATAATCACTATTGTTATGTATATTAATTTGAAATTTAATAAAAAGATGGAAAAAGAAAGGTTTTCTAATCATTCAAACAGTAATGTTGAACCTCAACAAAATTGTAAATGCAGAGATCAAACTGAAGCATCTTCCTAAAATGTGTTAATAATCTTATACTTGCATACAGTTTATAAAGCCTTACTTCATGTCAGCATATATTTTTTTAAAATTCACACTTCAGTAAGTCCATGATTTACTTTTAACCCTCTGATTAGACTTGTCAGGATGACACAGCCCATTGCCAATGGTGGCACCAGTTTTGCTTCGCCAAGCTCATCAGCTTGTACAACAGAGGAACAGTTTTATTGAACTAGACTGTTCCAAAAATTCTGTAGGTTTCACTATTTAAACAAGAACAAAATACTGGAAAAATGTTAACTTCAGAATGGGAATTGAATTGCCACTATCTAATCCTGCAGTTGATCTAAAATCCAGGACTGCATTTGAGATTGGAATGCCATAAATAATGGCTAATTGACAGGTAATATATACAAAAAATATTTGCTGGCACACACTTGGTTGTCACACTTAAATGATTAAATCTACATTTACAATGGAAAATGGATTACACAGACTTGTTACAATGTAAATATTTCCTTTCATTATTTATGGTGCTCTCTTTTGTATTCTGTCTCCCACAGCAGATAAACTGCAGAGGACCTCGCATACTCCATCAAACACCCCCTCTGAAGACAATAAATGAATACTTGCATCACATTTCTGCAGAGAGGAGAATGCTACCAATATAACAGTAAAGACTGAAAAACAAAACACTGGAAGATACTGGCACTCCGAAATAAAAACAAAATAGTGGAAATACTCAGCAATCAGGCAGCACCTATGGAGAGAAAAAAATCCGGAGCTAACGTATCATGTCAATGAGTCATCTGTTCTGATGAAAGGTGATCAATCTCAAATGTTAAATCTGTCTCTCTTGCTGCAGATGCTGCCTGACCTGGTGAGAACTTCCAGCACTTTAGGATACATCCTGGTTGACCAAGGAAAAAATGGAAATTGCAGAGGCTCTTCCAATATTCCTTAAATAAGGAAGCTTATACTGGAGAACTCGGACTACAGATCTAGTATCCATGTTTTTAAAAGGACCCAGAGATAAATCTAGCACCTATTAGTTATCAAGTTAAATTGCAGTGTAGGGAAGTGTTTGGAGTCAATAAAATGGTGCAAAATATGCACAAAGAAAAATATGGACTAATAAATGAATGTCAACATGGATTTGTTGAATGAAATCCTATTTGACTAACTTATTAACTTCTGTGATTAATAACAGGGGTTTATGAGGGCATATGTGGATTTTCAAGTGGCATTTAAAAATATAGTAGGCATTAACAAAATTAAAGCTTGGGTTTTAAACTGTTAGGTTTCAAATTGGAGGACAATAATATAGCATTTCCCAGGTGTCAGTAACAGGACCACTGCTCCTTTTGATAATTAAATGATGTCTTGGGTGCAAGAAGCATAATTTCAAAGGCTGCCAATGATAGAAATGTGACAAAGTAGTAAATAAGATAATAAAAAAAACTTAAGTTATAAGAGGCAGTGCCTCAAGAAGACAGCATCCATCATTAAGGACCCTCACCATTCGGGACATGCCCTCTTCAAGTTACTACCATGAGGGTGGTGGTACAGGAGCCTGAAAACCCACACTCAACATTTCAGGAACAGCTTCCTCCCCTCCACCATCAGATTTCTGAAAAGTCTATGAACACTACCTCATAATTCCTCTTTTGCACTGTTTATTTTTGTAACTTATAGTAATTTATGTCTTGCACTGTACTGCTACTGCAAAACAACAAATTTCATGACATATGTCAGTGATGATAAACTTGATTGTGAATATGTAAGATATGCAGCTCTAGAAAAGACAGCTATATGTACAAATTTCAAAGCCAAACAGCTATTAAAATGTAATATTTGATAAAAATTATATATTTTTTCAAATAAGCAATTATTTTTCTTAATTTCAAGATAATAACAGTGAACTTCCTCATGAAGTGCAGTGTAAATATCACTGAATTTCAACTTTCTGAACACATAACAGCACTTGTTATTTTAAAAGGATAGCTGTAACTTAGTTTATTTTTCCACTATACCACTTACTTGGTGACTAGACAAAGTGCAGATATTAGGTTTGTTTCATAGGATGGCTTGTGTGGCACCCTATGTCACAAGCCATCCTATGAAACAAACTTAATACCTGCACTTTGGCCAGAGGTCAGAAAAATTCATTAGGTTTCCAATTATCTTCAATTTCTGACCAACAATCCTAAAGAGGGCATAGGGAACTTTGAACCATGACCTCTACTCTCCGGTTTTCCAAGAGTAGTGAAAAAAAATCTATCAAAACAGGCCCTGATGACTCAGCATGGTTTGTCAGTGGTTGAGCAAGATACAAATCAAGCCAGCAGTGCAGGTGCTGCATTTGACAATTGTCACACTTAGGAAATATTGAAGTTCCTAATTTTTATAGCAGTTCAGCAGTGATGATTGTAAATAGAGAGAATACTGGGAAAAAACAAGTTGCGCTTCTGAATCCCAAGTTACTTCAATGGATCACTATTTAGGTCTTATCACCTTCACAATGAAAACTTTGAAACCTGAGGCCTCACATGCTCAATGAAATAAAATAATTAGCTAATCTATTTTGAGGAAGGGTCTCAGAAAATAAGCAGCAACTATTTTCTTTCCACAGATGATTCCTGACCTGTTGTGTTTCCAGCATTGTTTTTATTTCAGGTGTCCAACATCGGCCCTTTTCAGTTTTCAGTTCATTTTGGTGTTTTCTTTTTAAAGGGGATAGAGATGATCCAGGCTCCAGAACTTCCCTACACATCTTCAAACTGTGGGATCTTCCCTACCCGTATCAACATGCAGGTGGGTTTTAATTTCTCATCTGAAAGGTATCCCCTCTAACAGCATAGATGATGATCAGGTCATATGATTTAGCAGTTAGTTGAGGAATAAATAATGGTCTCAAGATACAGATGCACACTCTATTCTTCAACTACTGCAGTTGGATTTTTTTTTACACCCACCTAACAATAGATGGGACTACAATTTAATATCTCAACTGAATACTGGCTTCTTCATCAGGGCAGTATTGCACTAAAATAACACAAGATTTTCTGCGAGTTTTTTCTGAGCATGATCTGAACCCACACTTCATGACTCAGTGGCAAAGGTCTACCATGATATCCAGTGATGGCAGATATTGAAGCTCCTTTTATTGCCAGTAGTTAATGTAATCACAGAGGCTCTCAGAACACTAGCAATGACACCATCAAATATCCTGCCATCTGGCATGACTGCCAGCCTTACTAAACTAAACATAAGCATTATTTCTACATGTTTGCTATCTAGGTCCACTTTGGGCTTATTGCACTCTGCTGCAAGTGTCACATAGAGGTACCAGTACAAAAGTAATAATCCAGAACTCCAGGTTTAAGCATAGAGCAATTCTGCATGACTTGGGGCAGCGCAGTGACACAGCTGGTTGAGTCCGTGCCTCACAGCGCCAGAGATGTGGGTTCGATCCTGCCCTCAAGTTCTGTCTGTGTGGAGTTTGCACGTTCTCCCTGTGATCGCACAAATTTTCCCTGGGTGCTCCAATTTCCTCCCACTGCCCAAAGTCATGGTAGGTTAATTGGACACTGTAAATTGCCCCTAGAGTGTAGGTGAGTGGTAGAATCTGAGGGAGTTGATGGGGATGTTGGGAGAATAAAACAAATATGGAATTAACGTAGGGTTAGTGTAAATAGGTCACTAATGGTCAGTATGAACTCAGTGGGCTGAAGGGCCTGTTTCCGTGAAGTATCTATGACTCTAAGAACTGCATTACTGAGACTTGTGTTAATAACTACCTATTAAAGTCTTCTGTAAACAATCCTTTTTGTGGTTCATACCTTAAAGAGAGAGACTCTGCACAATATAAAGAATGCCAAGGCCTGCACAAGACTAAAAGCTACATGACATAAACCACTGCATTCATTAGAAAGCTCGTCAGAGTTAATTTAAAATGTCACAAGATGCCTCAGGGAAATTCTATCTTAGATAGAGTTCCTTCTTGTAAAGACAGCTTTTCACAAAGCTTATATTCTGAAGTTATAAAGCAGCATACCTACCACTAAATTACATGCAGAAGGCTTCAATTATTACATTTTGAATCAGCAAGTTCATACTCAGACTTTGTTTACTTCACACACCACATATTTGGTGTGTGGTTATGGATAGAAAAAAAAATCAGATTACCAAACTAGGACTTGCTGCTTGACACACAAGTGCCCTCTGGTTAACACTGCATCATTCAGTACTGCTTTAATCTCAGCCGCTTATGTTGAGACCTACAAAAACAAGATACATCTGTTTGCTTAAGAATACAATCACGATGAACCAATGAAATAAGGTTACAGTGTATATCAGCTCCAATTTCAACCATTAAATTTTTGTATTTCCAGGCTTAGCAGTTAAGAGCAATCACTGAAGCCTTTGTTCATCTACAATAATTCTGTGATACCAGTGATTGAAAATAAGTAAAACTAGGTCCACATTTTTCTCATGAGCACAATTTCCCCAATGAGAGCAGTGTCTCACAGAATGAATTTCTTTATCAGTCAGAAAGAGGAAGTGTCAGCACAATTTCCTTCTCTGCGGGGTGAACAATTCATTGACTTTAAAAGGTTTTATTGTCAGTCACTGCAATAAACACAGAAACCTACCATACTTAAAATAGGTTTGAGAAACTTGGAATGACAGGTTATCATTTATGGACTGGGACAATGCTCTTCATGGTGTCTGGAAGCAGTTTTACAGCTGGCATAAGTTAGAAATCATCAGCTGTGCCCATAGGAGTTTTGGTGGACAGAACAGTTAAATTCAATGCAGAGTATACTGCAAGCTTCAGTCTTACTTCGATGACTTTTGGGTTGTCTAAAGTGACTGCAAAAAATCTCAACTCCCAGTGGCATATACTCTCAGGTGCAATTAAATAAAGGCTAGTTTATCAATGCTGTTCTCAAATATATCGCTGAAATTAAATACACTACAGATGTATTTAAGACAAAAACTGCAGAAGTCCATAGTCCCTATAGGGATAACCATTCAAATCCATGAAGGATTTCTGGAATGCAATGTCTTCTAGGCTACAACCAGTCTGTGTAAAAACCAAATTACTTTTTGATTTTTTTTTAAGTGTGTACTAAAATGAAAAAAAGCAACATGGATATGTTTGACAATGTGTAATCACTGCCTTTATTGTTACCTTTCTTCACCAACCATGGGACACCCTACATTTTTAATGCTGAATTCAATGGCAACATGCAATAGGCTTGGTGCAAGTGAAATTCTGGTTAAGTTTTCCACAATGCAGATCATGCACCCACTGAGATTTGAAGTTATTCATGAAGGCAAGACTGAAAGGAGCACTGATAGTAGAGACTTTCTGGTGAATAGCTTGCAAAATTCTGGTGACAGAAGAAAGGAAGTTAAAAACCTTCTGTTGGAAACTGCAAGTACTCATCTAACTATACCCTGTGGGAATACTGTATGTTAAGATGTTATGTTGTACTCTTTAAAAACTGCATGTTTTACTCTTTTAAAACAACTGCAGATCTACAGTAACTGCACAAGGACAATTGTAGTGTTACATTTCTATTGGTAATGTTAAATTTAAGAGCTTCACAAGTGCTTGCTCCAACTTTTGCTAGGAAACTATTCAGAAAGGACTAAGTCCTCAATGAAATATCCAGATACCTGGGAAATTATTTTATGTGGAGGAAGAGAGCAGTCAAGTTGCTAAGCAAACTGACCCATCCTCTGAGTTACCTGGGACTTTTGCCAGAAAGAGAAATGTCAGTTTGTGTTTCTAACCTACATCTTTATTTAATTCCATTTGCTAAATACCTTATGAAAAATGCTGTAGTAAAGAGGCAACACTCCGCCTTTTGGAGCACAAGAGTATTGGTTTATTATTGTCACTTGTACCAAGGTACAATGAAAAACTTGTCTTACAAACTGATCTTACAGGTCAATTCATTACACAGTGCAGTTACATCAAGTTAGTACAGAGTGCATTGATGTAGTACAGGTAAAAAAAACAGTACAGAGTAAAGTGTCACAGCTACAGAGAAAGTGCAGTGCAATAAGGTGCAAGGTCACAACAAGGTAGATCCTGAGGTCATAGGTCATCTCATTGTATAAGGGAACTGTTCAATAGTCTTATCACACTCGGGTAGAAGCTGTCCTTAAGTCTGGTGGTACATGCCCTCAGGCACCTGTATCTTCTACCCGATGGAAGAGTAGAGAAGAGAGAATGTCCCGGGTGGGTGGAGTCTTTGATTATGCTGGTTGCTTCACCAAGACAACAAGAGGTAAAGCCAGAGTCCAAGGAGGGGAGACTGATGTCCATGATGCACTGGGCTGTGTCCACAACTCTCTGCAGCTTCTTGCGGTCTTGGGCAGAGCAGTTGCCATACCAAGCCGTGATACATCCCGATAGGGTTATAGTTATATAACCCTATCAGTATGTATAACTGTATTATATAACTATAACCCTTAATATAATTATATAATCATAACTTTCTGTCAGTATAATGAAAAGAAAGTAGCACAGTTTAAGTTACAGTGCAATTGACTGGCTGCACTTAATTATTGCTTGTCAGTGAAAACACTGCAAGGGTTTCAAACTAACCAGCAGTCATTTAAAGTGGCTTAATTATCAGTGAGAAAACACAAATTGGCCAGGTCGAGGGCATTAAGGCACCCAGCATGCAAATAATTAAACTAAAAATAAAAATGCCTTCGCCGCAGATCTCAATTAGTATAGATTGGTAACACCATCTCCTCCTCACTGACCAGAGGTGCACTTCAAGGAAGCATGCTTAGCCCCCTGCTCTATTCTCTTTCCACCCAAGCACAGCTCCAATACCATCCACAAATTCGCTGATGACCATTGTTGTTGGCTGAATCACGGGTGGCGATGAGTCAGTGTACAGGCGTGAGATAGAGCACCTAGATGAGTGGTGCCGCAATAACAACCTCACGGTCAATGTCAACATTGACTTCAGAAAAGGGAAGTTGAGAGACCACATGGCAGTTCTCATTGGTAGGCCAGAGGTGGAGAGAGTATGCAGCTTCAAATTCTTGGGCGTTAACACGTCGGATGATTTGTACTGGGCCCAGCATATAAATGCAATCATGAAGGCGGCACACCAGTTCCTCTACTTTCTTTAGAAGGTCAAGGAGGTTTGCCATGTCACCAAATACTCTAACAAACTTCCACAGATGCCCTGTTGAAAGTATCCTGACTGGTTGCCTCATGGCCTGTTATGGCAATTCCATCACACAGGAACCTAAGAGGCTGCAGAGAGTAGTGGACAAGGCCTGGTCCATCACAGGCACAGCCCTCCTCACCATCAACAGGAGGCACTGTCTTAAGGCGGCAGCATTTATCTATAAACTTGGCTGCGGGTAAAACTGAAACACAGGGCCCCAAGGCCACCCTACCATCTTCCTGGCTAATGTACAGTCTTTGGAAAATAAAATTGAAGACCTCAAAGCAAGACTGTAGTACCAGAGGGTCATCAGGGACTGTTGTGTACTCTGCTTCACAGAGACACAGCTCACCCCAAGCACTCCAGCTCGAGGGCTCCACCATCCACCGCATGGATCAGACAATGACATCAGGTAAAGGCAGAGGTGGTGGCGTTTGCTTCATGATTAACTCTTTGTGGTGCACAGACATGGTGGTTCTGTCTCAGTCCTTCTCCGCTGACCTGGAACATCTGGCGGTCAAGCGTCATCCATTTTATCTGCCAAGGGAGTTCTCCGCCATCATCCTGGTACATTCCACCCCCAGCAAACTGGCACTGGAGGAGCTGAACACTGATCAGCAGTCACAAGAGTGCACTCTGATGCCTTTCCAATCATCACGGGGGACTTCAACCAGGATAGCTTGAAAAGTCTCTGACAAACTACCACCATGTCATTTGTGGAACCAGAGGAGCCAACACTCGACCACTGTTACACCATCATCAAGAACTCATAGCATACCATCCCATGCCTGCAATTTGGCAAGTCTGATCACCTGGCTGTACTTCTACTCCCTACATATAGGCAGAGATTGAGGACCACAGCACTAGTGGTGAGGACCGCCAAGGTATGGTCAAGGGCAGTAGAGGAGTGTTTACAGGACTGCTTTGAATCGGTGGACTGGACCATATTCAGGGATTCAACTTCAGATCTAAATGAATATGCCATGGCCATCACCAACTTCATCAAGACCTGTGTGGATGAGTGTGTGCCTTCAAAAATTTACCGAGTCTTCCCAAACCAGAAGCCCTGGATGAACCAGGAGATTCGCAGTCTGCTGAGGGCTAGATCTGTGGTGTTCAAGACCGGCAATCCAAAACCCTACAACAAATCCAGGTACGACCTACAGAAGGCCATCATGAGAGCAAAAAGGCAATTCTGAATGAAGCTAGAGAAACAATCGGATGCACAACAGCTGTGGCAGGGTTTACATGCTATTACTTCTTATAAGGCAAAACCTCACAGCATAAATGGCAGTGATGCTTCACTCCCTAATGAGCTCAATGCCTTTTATGCACACTTTGAAAGGGAGAATAACACTACACCTGTGCGAATCCCCACAGCATCTGGTGACCCTGTGATCTCTGTCTCAGAGGCCGACGTTAGGACATCCTTCAGGAAGGTGAACCCTCGCAAGGTATCAGGCCCTGGTGTACCTGGCAGGGTACTCAAAATCTGTGCCAACCAACAGGCTGGAGTGTTCAAGGACATCTTCAACCTCTCACTGCTGCATTTGAGGGTTCCCACCTGCTTCAAAAGGGCATCAATCATATCGGTGCCCAAGAGGAGCAGGGTGAGCTGCCTCAAAAACTATCGCCCAGTAGCACTCACATCTACAGTGATGAAGTGCTTTGAGAGGTTGGTCATGGTTAGAATAAACTCCTACCTGAGCAAGGTCCTGGACCCACTGCAATTTGCCTACCACCACAATAGGTCTACAGCAGATGTAATCTCACTGGCCCTCCACTCTGCTTTGGAGCACCTGGACAACAGCAATACATACATCAGGCTGCTGTTTATCGATTACAGCTTGGCATTCAACATCATCATCCCCTCAGTACTAAGCAACAAGCTTCAAAACCTGGGCCTCTCTACCTCCCTCTGCAACTGGATCCTCGACTTCCTTATCGGGAGACCACAGTCAGTGTGGATCAGTAGTAACATCTCCTCCTCACTGACAATCAACACAGGCACACCTCAAGGATACGTGCTTATCCCACTGCTCTATTCTCTCTACACTCATGACTGTGTAGTTAGGCACAGTTCAAATGCCATCTATAAATTCGCTGATGACACCACTGTTGTTGGCAGAATCTCAGATGGGGAGGAGGTGGCATACAGGAGTGAGGTAGATCGGCTGGTTGAATGGTGTCGCAAAAACAACCTCGCACTCAGCATCAGCAAGACCAAGGAACTGATTGTGGACTTCAGGAAGGGGAAGTCAGGAGAACACACACCAGCCTCATTGAGGGGTCAGCAGGGGAAAGGATGAGCAGCTTCAAGTTCCTGGTTGTCAACATCTCAGAAGATCTATCCTGGGCCCAATGCATTGATGCAATCACGAAGAAGCCACACCAGTGGCTCTACTTCATTAGGAGTTTGAGGAGATTTGGTATGTCACCAAAGACTCTGGCAAATCACTATAGATATATGGTGGAGAACATTCCACCTGGTTGCATCACCTCCTGGTACGGAAGCTCCAATGAGCAGGATCAAAAGAGGCTGCAGTAGGTTGTAGACTCAGCCAGCTCCATCACGGGAACAACTCATCCCACCATCAAGGACATCTTCAAGAAGAGGTGCCTCAAGAAGATGGCATCCATCATTAAGGACCCCACCATCCGGGATATGCCCTCTTCTCATTGCTACCATCAGGGAGGAGGTGCAGGAGTCTGAAGACCCCCCATACAATGTTTCAGGAACAGTTTCTTCCCCTCCCCCATCAGATTTCTGAACTGTCCATCAACTTTACCTCATTATTCCCCTTTTGCACTATTTTGTTTTTTTTTTGCAACTTATAGTAATTTTTATGTCTTACACTGTACTGTTGCCACAAAACAACAAATTTCACAATGTATGTCAGTGATAATAAACCTTATTCTGATTCTATCACAAGGATCCCCATCTGGGTCATGCCCTCTTCTTGCTGCTACTGTCAGGCAGGAGGTACAGAAGCCTGAAGTCCCTGAACCTGTTGCTGTGGGACTTCAGGCTTCTGTACCTCCTGCCTGATGGTAGTTGCGAAAAGATGACATGGCCTAGATGGTGGAGATCTTTGATGATGAATGTTGCCTTGTCTAGGCAGTGCCTCATGTAGATACCACCAGTGGTGGGAAGGGATGTGCCCGTGATGTATTGGGCTGAGTTCACTGCTCTCCGCAGTTTCTTATGTTCCTGCACATTCGAATCGCCATACCAGACCACGATGCAACTAGTCAGGATACTTTCAACAGTACATCTGTAGAAGTTTGTGAGAGTGTTTGGTGACAAGCCAAACCTCCTTAACCTTCTAAGTAAAGAAAAGATGCTGGCATGCTTTCCTTTTGATTGCATCTATATACTGGGTCCAGAACAGGTCATCCAGTATGTTAACGCCCAGGAATTTAAAGCTGCTGACTCCCTCCACTGTCGATCCCCCAATGTAGACTGGTGCATGTTTGCCCTCCTTCCCCTTCCTGAAGTCAACAATCATTTCTTTAGTTCTGCTGATGTTGAGCGAGAGGTTGTTGTTGCGGCACCAGTCAACCAGGTGTCCTATCTCACTCCGGTAAGTTGACTCATCACCACCTGTGATTCGTCCATTAACAATAGTGTCATTGGTGAATTTGAAGATGGCATTTGGGTTGTGTTTAGCCACACAATCATGTGTGTATAGAGTAGAGCAGGGGGCTAAGCACGCAGCTTTGAGGTGCACTTGTGTTGATGATCAGCGAGGAGACGTAGTTACCAATTCTCATTGACTGAGGTCTGCCGATGAGGAAGTCAAGTATCCAGTTGCAGAGGGAGGTACAGAGGCCCAGGGCTTGAAGCTTGATGAGGAGCTTGGATGGGATGATTGTGTTGAATGCAAGCTGTAGTCGATGAACAGCAGCCTGACGTACAAGTTCCTGTTGTCCGAATGGTCCAGAGCAGAGTGAAGAGCTAGAATCACATCTGTTGTTGCACCCAAACCATTACGATCTCCACCCAGGGTTAAAACAGAAATTAAGTTGCTTTCACTGTTTTGCAGCCTTCGCCATCAGAATCAGTAAAGTTAATAGAATGAATATTTACAAATTAATGTTGCTGTAAAATATCTATATTTAAGGGTTAGCTGGACTGCGAATAAAATGCAACAATTTTCTAAATCATCTCACCAAGATGTACATTGAAAGTATACATCAAAAAGACAAAACTTTGTTTTCCTTTTGCAACTATAAAAAGAACTTTCCCCTCCCACATTACATGCTACAGTTGGAATTCCAGGTAAATTTCAACCATGAAGGCCATGCAAGGAATTCTAAAGATGAAAGATTTCACCTTACCTTCCCATATCATAGAGTTTGAATTTCAAATTCTTGCAGACTTGTCAGAGATTAGCTGTGTCTGCAAAAGTCAGAAGTTGGGATGCGCACTGATGTCCGCACAATGTTCAATTCCATTCGCAACTCCTCAGCAAATGAAGTTGCCCATTTATGCATCCAGGCATGGGCTGATAATTAGCAAATAGCATTCTTGCCACAGAACTGTCAGGCAATGAGCGTCTCCAACAAGACAGTCTATGAAAATAAAAACGAAAATGCTGGAAATACTCAGCAGGTCAGACCACATCTGTGAGAAGAGAAGCAGAGCTAATATTTCAGGTTGAAGAGAGCGTCTAAGGCTACCTACCCTTGATATCCAAAAGGTATTATCATTGCCAAGTCCCCTACCATCAATATCCTGGGGGCTCACCACTAACCAGCCACATAATTACTGTAGCTACAAAAATGGGTCAGAGGTTGAGCATCTTGCAGCGAGTGACTCAGCTCTTCACACCCAGGCCCTTTCTATCATCTACAAGTCTTGGAATACTTTTCATTTGCCTCTTTGAATAATGACAAGAAACTCAATTCTATTCAAGATACAGCAGTCCATTTCATTGGCACCATCAACTTCCCTGAACTTTCATTTCCTCCACCACTGAAACACAATGGGTGTAATGTGTACCTTCTACAAAATGCCATGCAGTTATTCAAAGTTATTCTGATACCTCCTCTAAACATATGACCTCTACTATCAGGAAGAACAAGAGCACCAGGTGCACCATCTGCAGTTTCCCCTTCACATACCTTCAAACATAGTGCCGTACCTTCATTGTCAGTTGGTCTAAATACTGGATAGCATTGTGGGAAGACTTTCACCAGAAGGACTGCAGCCATTCAAGACAATGGCTCACCACCATCTTCTCAAGAGCAATCAGGGATGGACAATAAATGCTGGCCTTACCAATGATGCAAGATCTTAAAAATGAAAATAAAATCCTGCACCATTTGTTTCAGACCAGAGTAACAATTACAGTGTTGTCCTAACAATGCCGCCAGCCTAATAGCAAAAATGCTTTTCACCTCTGCCTCAGCTGATTGATTCTTAAAATGATCCAAAATAAGAAGTGCTTTAGAGTAAAAGAATGATCAAAATTATGTCTTCACACACGGAATCCAGCCTAATTATATTCCCCCTTCCTAACCCAGCTCACAAACAATCAGTGCAGACTGGGGATCAACCCAATCTTTCTCGTGGCCTGTATGTAAGCAGTGGCTGAAGCTTACTTTTCCAAAAAGTACAGTATAACGAAATCTAACTGAAGTTGAATTTGTAATCTCAACTTTTTTTTCACGTCATTAAGTCACTTCTAGATCATACTACAAACCACATGCCTTTATAAGGAAATAAAACTGCTATATTTGTGCATTTAAATAAATATAACACTACATTTCCCCTGGTGGGGGGAGGGGGGCATGGTTGGGGGGGGGCGAAAACAGGTACTGCAGGGAAGCAGCTACACAATACCAGTCCATTCCATCTGAAGCACTAAACAATTAGCAAGAACACTGAACAGTTAATGTTTGGCCAGAGAACATTCAGTGATCCTGTGTAAAATGGGAGATAACTTCCTTTGTTGAAGGCGATCATTTCATGCTGTTTGGATAAATTGTCACTAAACAAAATCTGAATGGTTCAGAAGATGGGTCGAGAGGTTTACGAGAATCACAAACTAACTTAGTGACACAGTTTGTGAAGTGAATTAGACAAAACCATTTATTTAGCATTCACCTCAGGTCAGAACAAACAACCAGATGATGTGAATCAAGTAATGCTCTCTCAAATATGACCATTAGTAACCCCAAATCATGCTGCAGCAGAATATAATGTTAATTGTTGCCATCTAAAGCACAGCAAGGTTGAACTATTTGGTATTTAAACATAGCAGCCCTGAAGTTCTAAAGTGTACGTCAGCACAGATCTGAGCAAACTTGTCACATTCCCATTTCCACTTTGTTAGAAGTCAACTCAATTTATACAAAAACAACAACATGAATTAAAAGGAAGCATTTGTTTCCCACCATTGCCACTTCCACCAAATGTACAAAGGCAAATCCTGGGAAAAGCAAAAACAAATACAGAATAAATGCAGGTACTTTACTTCAAATGCAGATAGTGGAAAGGGGTAGAGGGATGGGGGAGAGCAAGCTAAGTTTTGTGTTTTAAGTTGCTCTTTAATAACTTTGATTCCAACAACCATTTAGTTTTGCAAAACCAAACCCATTGGCAGTTTCAATTCCTCAATTTCAATGGTGGAGGATCCGAAGCACTTTAAAATTCGAAGGCTGTGCAGGACTTCTGCAGCAGTACAGTAAATATGCAAAGGAACCATACTTATGTTCAGTAATCTACTCAAAGTAAAGCAGCAAAAACAGTGATCAAGTTTCTCTTGCTACCATAATTCACAGCTGCTTTGACGGCTCCCAGCCCATGTCATCTAGCATCAGCTGATTTTACCAGCAGTTCTCTGACGTAGTGCCTGAGGATCTAATGCATCCACTTCAGTGAACATTTCAGTACAGTATGTATAAAGAAAGGCTCCAGCCAGAAGTGCAGTGTTTTAGATGAGACATGAAACTAAAGCCTTGTTTTATGTGATAAGCATTAAAAAATTCCACTACACTACTTCAAGGAGAAACAGTAGGGATTTCCCCATTGTGCAGGGTAACATTTAATCCCCAATCAACATCTTGAAGGTAAATGTTTTGGTCATCAACACACTGCCGTCTCTAAAACCTTGGGAAGTTGGGACATGATGAATTTGTGAAAGGTGCTTCACGATTCTGCCTTTTGTTCCCCACAGGCAATTTACAACATCAAAGCATGGCTCCAGTCTGTCAAGTCTGCACCAGCTCTACATAACAGCAATTTGCTTACTCCAATGCCCTTCCACTTTCCCCATAGCCCTGCAAATGATTTCTTTTCAGATACATATCTAGATCTTTCTTGAACACTGCAATTGAATCTGCATCCACCACTATTCATGGCAATCCATTCCAGACCCTAACTCACTTTGTAACAAATTCTTCCTCGGGTTATCTTTGGTTCTTTTATCAATCACCTTTGTTCACAGTTCAATTTGCTGCCAGTGGGAACAGTTATGTTGGTACACTTCATAATGTTAAACAGCACCATCAGACCCAATGAAGTGGGACAGAACAAAAAAGCCTTAGTAATCTGTCTGTTTAAGGACAAGCACAAGCTACAACTTTTCCGAGTATTTGAAAATGTTGAAGTTCGTTTAATGTAACAAATGAACAACAGCACACACATCAGAAGGTTCTGGGAGCTTGGAGGCACAGTGGTCATGGTTTTTAAAATTAATAGTACACAGAAAAAAAACAAATAAAACAAGGGCAAAGGACAAACTACATTTGAAATTTAACACAAGGTCCATTGAAAGATAGAATCACTTATCTGAAGTTAAAACTGCTAGCAACATCAAATGTAGCATTTTACTTGGGAAAAGGTAGGAAATACCTTTGTTTTGATAAAGGGCATTTTATCAGACAGCTTCTTCCTGCTTTTTCAGATGCATTATTCTCAGTCTTTCTCAGTTCCTGGACTAAACAAATTCCCAGGCGCACACAGCTCAGTTTAACTCTTTCAATAAACCATGCACAAGGAAAGTAACCAGCTGAATAACATGACTGGGCGGCTGTGGCAACCTTTGTCTTCTCTCAATACAGGAACATATGGCAGGTGCCCCAAAAATCATGTTTACAGCCCAAGGGCACAATTAATAGTAATGCTCTTTCCTAGCTTTTCATTCCCAGTAAGTATCCACACATTCCATACTTCACATTGATTTTTTTGTTCCTCTTGAAAGCCTGTAGACCAAGCACTAATTCCAAACAAAACATAATAAAGGAACTTTAAAAGATGTGCATTTATAAACACTTTCTCCCAGCCATCCTTCCCATTCTGCTATCCCTCACCCCCCCATCCCACTCTGCCATCTCTTCCCTCCCAGCCAATCTCCCCCTTTCCACCCCTAGAAGTCCACCATACTGCTTTCTCTTTCTCCTTACCCCCACTTTCTCTCCATGCAATTCATCAGAAAGGTTTCCTTGGGTCACTGAGTTTTGATCTAGTTTTCAAAACACAAAGATAAGTCATAATTTCCTACCACATCCTTAGATCCTGTTTATGCCCCAAATTAGCAATGTTAAAACCTCTGGTTTATGGTGAATCAACTATATTCAGTGCCTTGCCACTTTTGGCTACATGCCCACTATCAGCCATCGAATGAAGATACACCCCTTGAAGCTCCACCTCCCCCATCTCTCTCCCTCTGCCCCCCCCACCAGCTCTCCTCTCCTTATCCCCTACCATTCTTCCTATTAGTCTTAACACATCATTTGTCCTATAAAATGGATTTTTAGTGCACCACTCTAAAAATCATTCATGTCACAATACCATTATAATGCATATGTATAATAGCCAAATGTGTATATCGATTGCAATGTATTTGCTCATTTGGCTATTCTGCTGTTCAAAATTCCAGCTGCTACATAAATCCAGAAGACCTGTGTTCTTGGGCATTATCACAAGGCCAAAATCATTTCTAACTAATGGAATTTACAACTTTTTTTTGAATAAAGACTGGTGAAACCATAGATGTATGTGGACTCTACACCATTTCTCCTTAGAAGTTCAGGTGTTTTTCCTGCCCATCATCAGCATCATTCCTCCACACAATACATTGTACTTCAGCAAAAATTTCAGTGGAGTACTGAATTACCTTTCACAGTCCTGTCAAATTCTCTAGTACTTCCACTACAATGTCCTTTCAGTAGTGTATTTGTCCCCAGGAAGCCTTTGTTCTGGTCACAGATGAGGTGTAGAAGTTCATCTAAAGCTCTCTGCTACAATGTTTCACTGCCCTTTTTATTTTTCATTTACTATTTGACATCCTTGCCCAATCTGCTTCAAAAATATTAACTGCTTACAATAATCAAGTAAACAGCTTTCAGCAAAGCTCCATAACAAGCTTTGCCTCTTCCTAAAGTTTTACTTAGGACATGGCCCCAACACAGCAACATTAAGAACACACTCGAGCTGCAGAATGCTACACTCATTTCAGATCAGAGAAAGCAATAATTTTAGTGAAAAAGGATTAGGATGATCAATTTTCAGACATTTTGAGAAACATGTACCAACCTTTATCAACCTTTAATCTGACAGTTAAGAGTCAATTGACAAAGATAAACTCATTCTTCTTTTCAGGCAGGCAGTCACCCTCCCTTATACATGACAGTAATGGAGTGCATTTTTTTAAAAATGACTCATGGCTCCAGGCAGGGACCAAATTGCAGATTGTGGTATAATAAGCTAATCAACAAGCATGGTTAATGAATGAGGCCAGTTTCACACCAGACTACTACTGTTCACACCTAGCTCCTGGAACATAGTTAAGTGGAGGTTGGAACAAATTGGAGCCACTCACTTCAAACAGCTCTCGCCTTTCACACAACCAAACTGTTCACAGCTGCTCCATTCAAGCCAAATGCACCCATTTTCACAGAATATTCATTTAGTTTAGTTTCTAATCTTCGTTCAAGACACCATTTTTACATTTCACCATGTTTGAATGTAGTTGAAAGGTGATGATGACTTGTATTTATTCATTCCAAATTTAATTATTTTCTATTAAGGAGAGGGAAGGGTAGGTTTGCAAGGTAGAAAGTTTGTCCTGTTTTTCTGGTAAGTGCAGCTACCAACCTGCTAGACTTCAGTGCAATACTGAGAAAGAACCGCAATTGTCAGAAGTTCTGTATTTCCAGGAAAATATTAAACCAAGGCCTTGAGGGATAAGAGTGTTGGTGAAAAAGAGGGCTGCAGAAGTTTGTTTGGGGAGGGGAGGGCCAATGGTCATCCTTGTATCCTTGTTGAAAGTTGTCCAACATGAGCAGAGCAGATTATCTAATAATTATTATAAAGCTGTTTGTCGGACCTTGCTGTATGCAACTTGACTCCCACTAAAGCCTACATAAGAAGTGTCTACACATCAAAAGCACTTCATTCATTACAAAGTACTTTCAAATTACTGCACTAAGGTCCAGAGACACCAAACCCATATGTGCCTTTCTTTCTCTCCCACTTCACCCACGTTTATATGCCCCTACCCTAACATTTTCTGAAATTGATGGCATGTGATGCTAACAAAACTTTCCAAAATCAGAGGGATGTACAGTCACATTCAAATCAACACTTGACAATTAACAGCTATTGTAAGAGGTGCTTAAATACAAATTATTTTCACATTATAATCTTCAGCAAGGTAGTGCATGACCTGATCTGTTGAGGCAAAATTAAGTCTGCACTACCTTGACAGAGATTATAAAATGTAAACAAATTGCAAATGCCTCGAAATTCGCTGGAACATGTTCTTGCACCATGCATGTCACTCCCCCACCACCCCCCCCCCCCCAAAACCTCTGCCCCGCCTCACAAGGGATTTTGTGGTTCAACCCCAGATTCTGTTCTGTGTTGAGTTAGCCAATTCTAGGCATAACTATTGTGAATGCATTAACAGTTGTCCCAGGGCTTCCTGAACAGGGATAAGAAAGTAAAATAACCCCATTCCTAGTCACTACCCATCAATCATCTATTGCAAAATACAAAAGTGATTGCAAAAGAGACGAGGCTCAGTTACTACGCTACCTATCCCTCCACTTCAAAACCATTATAGAAAGACATGCCAACAATTACAATCTGGACTCAGTAGTGAAAGATGGCAAACTGAATGAAAGTAGTATCAGATAACTGGCCAAGCCCCTACATCAGCAAGTCAGCAATTTGCAGGGTATGCAAAGAGGAACAGTTCAAAGGGGAAAGACAACTCCAAGATATGACAAAGACGATACAAAATGTGCTTTTAAGTTAATTAGGTACTAAATAACCTCATAAATATGCAATTGGTTACATGAAAACTTCTTTTCAAAAAAACTCATGAAGGGTAAACCCAAACACGTTTGCTTCAGATGGCTGCAATGTTTTTATGCCAGATAGATTCTCCTACAAACATCAGGCTCTTTTCCCAGTAATGCACTCCAAACCCCATTATAAAGTACACAGCTCTCATTCTTCAATAACTGCTGAAAATGAAATGGATTGATTATATGACCACCTCGAAGACACAGTTATCTGGTGGCTACTTCATTTCCTAATCTCATCGCTGTGCACAGCTACATTATAATACTGCTGGATGTAAAATAATTTGCTGGCAGCGCCCAGCCTAACAATACAAGCATTTTTGTAAGTTTTGATATACCACAAGTAAAAGAGAGAAAGAACTTGTATGTACTTGTACTTGGTGTACATCTCACAGATATTTCCCAAAAAGGACTGAATTGTGTTGAAGTAGTATTGTAGCGGCTAGCTACACTACTATAGAATAAAGACATGGAGTCTGTTGCTTGGAGTCAAAAGTTGATTGCCCGACAGGGGTGCAGTGCGCCTCTTAATACCGAAACTCTTCCCGCGCTGACATCACGCACAGGTCACCTGACCTTCCTGCGCACGGGCTTTCCTAGCCCAACGATGGAGGAGGTGGTGGGCCCCGTGCCATCTTGGGTCGGGGCCTCCGACAACACTCGCGATCTCAGGAGCCAGTTCAATACCGGTAAGGTGAGTCGCCACATAACCCCCCCCCCCCCCAACCCCAGAACTGGCGATACCGTCGCAAAAGCCGGAATTAAATAAACTATGACTTGGGTGGCCTGCCCCTGTGTTGCGCTCATTGGACCACTACTGGTTGGTCCAGGTCTAAATTAGCCAGCTCCAGCCAGTCAATTGTAAAAACCTCCTTGCGCCCCCCAGTGTCCAGCACAAACGTAGACCCATTGTTCTTGACGACCCGGAATGGCCCTTTGTACAGCCGCTGCAGTGGTGTTCGGTGCGCGCCCCTCCTGACAAAGACAAACTTACAGTCTCGGAGGGACGTCGGTACATGGGTTGGGGCCTGTCCGTGTCGCCACGTGGGTATCGGGGCCAGGTTGCCAAGCCGCTTGCGCAGCCAATTGAGCATTGCAGCAGGTTCTTCCTCTGGCCCCCGAGGGGTTGGTAGAAACTCGCCCAGGACGACCAAGGGCATTCCGTAGACCATCTCCACGGATGAGGCATGCAGGTCCTCTTTTGGCGTGGTACGTATCCCCAGCAGGACCCAGGGGAGTTCGTCCACCCAGTTGGGTCCCTTAAGGCGAGCCAAGAATGCCGACTTCAGGGGTTGATGGAACCTCTCCACCAGCCCATTGGATTGCGGATGATAGGCGGTGGTGAGGTGGATTTGGGAACCCCACAAGTCGGCAATGGCAGACCACAGGCCAGAGGTGAACTGAGCTCCCCTGTCTGAGGTGATATGGGCCGGGACACCGAAACGGGGCACCCAAGTTGACCAAAGGGCCCGTCCGCAGAACTGGGTGGAGGTGTCCGCGAGGGGAATGGCTTCGGGCCAGCGGGTAAAGCGGTTGACAATTGTGAGGAAGTACCGCGCTCCTCGGGAGACTGGGAGGGGACCAACAAGGTCAACATGGATATGGTCGAACCTCCGGCGGGTAGGTTGGAAGTCCTGCAGAGGGGCCTTGACGTGCTGCTGTACTTTCGAGGTTTGACAGTATGTGCAGGACCGTGCCCATTCGGAAACCTGTTTACGCAGGCCATGCCAGATGAACTTGTCGGACACCATCCGGACAGTAGTCTGGATGGGTGTGCCAGGCCATGGATGGAATCAAACACCCATCGACGCCAGGCAGCTGGAACGATGGTGCAGGGTTTACCAGTGGAGATATCGCAGAGAAGGTTGCGGTCACAAGGGCCTACCAGTAGGTCTTGCAGTTGCAGGCCCGAGACCGCGGTGCGATAGCTGGGCATCTCCATGTCCATCCGCCAAGGCACCGAAATCCACCCCCGGGACAAAACTTGGAAGGTGGGCTGTGACAGTGCATCTGCGACCACATTCTTTTTCCCGGACAGATGGCGGACATCAGTAATGTGCTCTGAGATGTACAACAAGTGCCGCTGCTGCCGTGCTGACCAGGTATCTGAGACCTTGTTGAAAGCGAAGGTCAACAACTTGTGGTCAGTGAAAGCTGTAAACGGCCTGCCCTCTAAGAAGTATCGGAAGTGTCTGATGGCCAGGTACAACGCCAACAGCTCGCAGTCGAAGGCACTATATTTGAGCTCTGGTGGTCGAAGGTGCCTGCTGAAGAACGCCAGCGGTTACCAATGCCCTTCGATGAGCTGCTCTAGAACTCCTCTGACCGCTGTGCTGGAGGCGTCGACTGTGAGGGCAGTCGGGACGTCCGTACGAGGATGCACCAACATGACTGCGTCCACCAAGGCCTGCTTGGTGTTGACAAACCCGGTGTCAGCCTCCTCTGACCAAACAATGTCCTTGCTTCTGCCCGACAGGAGAGCAAACAATGGGCGCATGATGCGGGCCGCAGATGGTATGAACCGGTGATAAAAGCTTACCATACCAAGAAATTCCTGCAGGCCCTTGATGGAGGTGTCTGGCGAAGTGGCGGATGGCGTCGACTTTTGCAGGCAGGGGCGAGGCGCCGTGTTTGTCGATCTGATGGCCCAGGAAGTCGATTGTCTCGAGCCCAAACTGGCATTTGGCTGGGTTGATGGTCAGGCCGAAATCCCTCAGGCGAGAACAGAGTTGGCAGAGGTGCGTGAGATGTTCCTGGTGGCTGCTGCTGGCGATCAAGACGTCGTCGAGGCAAAGGTTGCACCCGACCGCGTCCATCAGTCGTTGGAAGGACTGAGCAGCGTTCAAGGCCAAAGGGCATCCGGACGAATTCAAAGAGGCTGAAAGGTGTGATCAGTGCCGTCTTTGGAATGTCGTCTGGATGCATCGGGATCTGGTGATAGCTGTGGACGAGGTCGACCTTGGGGGAAAAGATGGTCTGCCCGTGCAGGTTGGCAGCAAAGTCCTGACTATGCGGCATGGGGTACCGGTCCAGGGTAGTTATATCGTTCAGGCGTCGGTAATCGCCGCTGGGTCACCAGCCTCCGACTGCCTTGGGGACCATGTGTAGCGGAGGGGCCCATGGGCTGTCCGACCTGCGGATGATCCCCAACTCCTCCATCCTCTTGAATTCCTCCCTCGTGAGGCAGAGCTTGTCCGGGGGTAACCGTCAGGCGTGGGCGTGGAGGGGTGGGGATGTGATGCTGGACGCCGTGCTTGGGCAAGGTGGAGGAGAACTGGGGCGTTAGTACAGACGGGAACTCTGCCAGGACCCTGGCGAGCTTGTTGGTCGACATGGTGACAGAGTCGAGGTGTGGGGCCGGTAGCTTGGCCTCACCCAGCTAGAACGTTTGGAAGGTCCTGGCATGTACCAAACGCTTACCCCGCAGGTCAACCAGCAGACTGTTGGCGCAAAGGAAATCTGCCCCGAGGAATGGTTGCGCAACGGCGGCCAGGGTGAATTGCCAGGTAAAGTTGCTAGTGCCGAACTGGAGTTGCACCGAACAGGTGCCAAAGGTCCTGATGGCACTGCCATTGGCGGCTCTGAAGGCGGGTCCTGGTGTACAGTTGCGAGTCTCGTGGCTGTTGGGAGGCATGACGCTGACCTCAGCCCCAGTATCTACCAGGAAATGACAGCCGGAACGCCTGTCCCACACATGCAAGAGGCTATCCAGGCGGCCAGCCGTCGTAGGCATCAGCAGTGGCTGGCCCTGGCATTTCCCAGAAACCTGCATGGTGGCCGGCACCTGCGGGTGTCTGCGCCCCACTGCTGGTGGTAGAAACAGCATTGGTCGGTCGGTGCCTCAGACCTGGTGGCGGGTGGGGTGCTGGGTACATGGCATGGCAACGTGCTCAACAGACGCCCCGCTCTCCTTCTTCACCCGCCAAAGGACATCAGCACGGGCAGCCACCTTCTGGGGGTTGCTGAAGTCAGCATCCGCCAGGAGCAGGTGGATGTCGTCGGGTAACTGCTCTAGAAAGGCCTGTTCGAACATCAGGCAGGGTTTGTGGCCGTCTGCCAGGGCCAACATCTCGTTCATGAGCGCGGGGGGTTGGAGGGGGGTTGGTGGGGTGGTCTGTCACCTAACCCATCGAGGTGGAGGAGCTGGGAGGCCCGTTTGCGTCAGGAAAGGCCGAAAGTCTCAAGGAGGAGGGTTTTGGAACTTATCATACTTCTCCTCCTCCGGGGGCACCTGGATGAAGTCCTCGACCTGGGCTGCAGTGTCTTGGTCGAGGGCGCTCACTACGTAGTAGTACTTGGTGTCATCCCTGGTGATCTGGAGAATCTGGAACTGGGCCTCGGCCTGGTCGAACCAGACACGTGGCCGGAGGGTCCAAAAGGTGGGCAGTTTAAGGGCTACTGCCTGTACCTCTTGTTGCACAGACATCGTGGGTCCAAAAACGTTTGGGTCCGTCGGGGTCACCAATGTAGCGGCTAGCTACACTACTATAGAATAAAGACACAGAGTCTGTTGCCCGACAGGGGCGCAGTGTGCCTTTTAATACCGAAACTCTTCCCGCGCTTCAGTTCGCATGCTGACGTCACGCATGGGTCACCTGACCTTCCCGCGCGCGGGCTTTCCTAGCCCAACGATGGAGAAGGATGACCCCGCGCCATCTTGGGTCAGGGCCTCCGACAACGCTCGCGATCTCGGGAGCCGGTTCAATACCGGTAAGGTGAGTCGCCACACTATCATAAATTATCTTCCCCTCCTTAAGCGGTGCCTAAGATTACAGGTTAACCCAACTCCATTTTGCGCTCCTTCCTCCTTTTCCATTTTCAATAATCACATGTCAAAGAATTTTTATGATTCAGTGACAAGGCTGCATCTTTTTCATGGAAACTTTTAGAATGTCTTTCCATAGATTTCTTCCCACAATGAAGCTTGGAGTAAGTGCTTGTTTTTGTAGTATGGTCTCAGGTAACAGAATAACGATCAGAGCATCGATACTGGGAATGTGGGCCTTGGAGCGAATGCTGACATTGTTTGCATATCCCACCAATCAATTTGGAGAATTCTGCACGGCAATGTTGGTAGTATTTTTCCAGTGCTTTAAGGTGTCTGTTGTAAGTCGTGCATGACTCCAAAGCATACAGGAAGGCAGGGATCACTGCTGCTAAGGAGTTCCAAAAGGACTGAATTGTGTTGGAATGGTATCAATAGGATGTACAGAAACACAGCAGCCTCTTTGCACACAGTAACATCCTGCATATTGTAATAAACTTTCAATTTAAGTTGGTTGCTTTCAAAGCAACAAGTACTACAGGCATGAAAGTTCCAAGTACAATCTCTGGAAAGCATGGTGGCACAGGAAGGAGAGTTGCTGCCTCATGGTTCCAGAGGTCCAGGTTCGATCCTGACCTCAGGTGCTGTCTGGGGTTTGCACGTTTTCTCAGTGACTGCGTGGATTCTAACTGAGTAATCATGTTTCCTCCCACATCTCAAAGAAGGAGCGGGGTGATAATTGGTCACTGTGTATTGCCCATAATGTGCAGGTGAATGGTAGAATCTGGGGGGAGTTGATGCGAATGTGAGAAGACTTTTTTAAAAAAGGATTGGTGCAAATGGGTGGTTGATGGTCTGTGCAGGTTCAATGGGCTGAAGGGTTTGTTTGCATGCTCTCTCTCTAGGACTCAAGTTAGTTTACATAAATAAGCATGTAGGCTGCTAAAAGTAACTTCAGAATCCACAGGGTGAAAGAAACAGCAAGATAAAACAACCATTGTTCCTATTCTCAAATGAAATGTAATAAGTTCTGCTGGAAAGGTATACGCCAGTTAATGGCAAGACCAGTTGTGACACCCTCCCAAATAACTAATTCATAGCCAATTAGCTGAGACAATTACAAAGGTGTCAGTGAATTCTCATGGAACTAAACCACAGCAAGGTGTCATTGCCCAAAGAACTAAAGCTTTCATACTGCAGCAATAATGAAGCTCGTTTGTAAATTGCCAGCTGCAGGGTAAAGGGTTTCTGTAGCAATGAACACGATATGCAGAGCTGGACCAAGTCAGTTGCAGTCAAACAACAGGGCCCCTGCATCAGAGCCCAGCCTGCAGACAGGTACGCAATGACAATATACAGAGATTATTCCAAATACTGATTGTTTTAAAATAAAACTGTTTTACACCCAGTATACTTATCCAGATAAAAACACATTACAAAGTTCAAGTTTTGCCTTAAAGATTTAGGTACATTATTCAAACATCAAATGTAATCAAAGAGTCACACAGCATGGATAAAGGCCTCTGCCGAGTCTTCACTGACCGTCAAGCACTCATTTACTCTAATTCCATTTTATACTCTCCACATTCCCATCAACTCCCCTCAGATTCTACCATTCACCTATGCATTAGTGGCAATTACAAGGGCCAATTAATCCACTGACCCATACATCTTTGGGATGTGGGAGGAAAATCAGAGTACACAGAAGAAATCCACATGGTCATAGGGAGAACTTGCAAACTCCACTCGTACAGGAGTTCAGCATCAAACGCGATTACTGAAACAGTGTTACAGCAGCTCTACTAGCTGTGGCACTGTGCACCCTCAATTTATTAAGGTAATTTAGTAAGAAAAATAAGTAGGTCAAATAATCTAAATGGAGTAAAGGAACAAACAAATGTGTGAGAACAAATACAAAAATTATTATAAGTTGGTACACTTGTTAATAAGAACTTGTAAAACACATGAATGAAGCAACAGTGTTCACTTCTAAAGGGATAACATTGAAAAATCAGAGAATCTATTCTGAAAATGTATCAAAACAAGGTTAGACCACATTTGGTTTCTAGTCCTTACATCATAAAAAATATAGAGCAACTACAAATCTGCAAAGGAAATTTTACAAGAAAGGCAAAATACAAGATTATACTCATCAGAAAAAGACTGACTAGGTTCCTTTTCGATTAAAAAAGAGAAAACTGAGGTGATCTAAGAGGGCTGTGGAGTTATGAAATGTTTTCAATGTTTGGGAATAGCAAATCTAAAATCCATCAGAATAACGAATGTTCTATTTGATTTCCCAATTAAGAGGAAATTTGTTTTTATGTGCTTGTTACCTTGGTGGGGGGGGGGGGGGGGCTGCTTGACAAATAGCATAGATGCATTTAATGGATGCTAGATAAGCATGCAAGGAAAACAAGCATTAGGAAGAAAGATGGAAGGAAGCTCAAGCTAGCAATAAGCTCCAACGTGAACTGGATGGGTGAATGGTTTATCTCCAAACTAAATATTTTATGTAACCTTATCTTGCCTACCTTACCATTGGCTGGGAGATTTTTTATATTGGCCAGGAGCTGAAGAACAATAGAAAAGCAGCTTGAGGTGAGCAGTAGAGTGGACTGTTACAAGTTACATATATAACAGCTCAAAATTTAAAATTACATTTTAGGTGGAATAATTAATTCACATTTCTCATTATTCTTTGGATCATGGGCTGGAGAATGAAGTAATAAATATAAATACTCTACCATAGAAGGCAGTTGAGGCCAAATCATTATAGATGTTCAAGGAGGATTTTAGATGTACTTCTAACTGCTAATGAGATCGATGGATAAAGGGAAAAAGCAGAAACGAGATAATGAATCTTGATGATTAGCCATGCTTTCTGGCTGTAATATACGAAATACAGCAGCCAATGTCAGCACAAACAGCAAAGAAATAAACAAGACAATTGGCCTTCATTGATGTTATAGGAATATTGCAAGAAGATCTCACTGTTTTATGTTGTATGATGTTGATTGTAAGACAAGTATTGACTAGGACACAAGAGCTAATATTGTAAGTTCTTCTTCAAAGTAATGCATGGAACAATTTAAATCTGTCTATGAGGATGAGTATCTTTAATCCCTCTTCCAAGGGATAACACATCTGAGCAAGTTTCCACTTCAATTCACTATCTAGTGGTCTCAGCCAGAACCTGTCCAGGTTTGAAAAAGATCAGCCAACTGTGATATTCTCTGTAATGAAATGAGTACCTGAGTTTACTTACTGAGCGACTACACAAATGAGATTTGTAGAATCATGGTCTAACACAAGTCACCAACTTCAGGAAAAAAAATGCAGAACTGAAGACGACAAAATGTGCAACATTGGTCTCAGTATTACAATCTCTAAAGGTAATGAGTGAAGAATTCTGGTTAAAAGCATAGTTTGCAAGTCTCAAACTTACACTAGTGCCATAGCAGTGATCTTTAAAATAGATCATCTTTACAATAAAAATACAATAAAACTTCAAAATCATCTTTGACATATTCAAAGGATTTTATGGAACTGCTCAATTTTAAGATCTACAAAGCTCTGAAGGATCACATTATTCCACCTCTCATCTTTTTACTATTGGTAGCTTTAGTTAGTAACAGCCAAAGGTGCTTAAAACTTTGCCACTTTAATATTCAATACTAAATAATTCAAAGTTTTGACTCAATTCCCAAAACCTGCTGTTCTCAACAGTAAATATACTTGATGACTGAACATCTACAGCAAAAAAAAATCCATTTACAACCTTCTGAATAAAGAAAGTTTCCCTCAGTTCAGTCCATAGATGGCTCAACACTCACATGATGCACTTGACCTTAAACCCTCCTGCCAGAGGAAGTAGCTTCTCAAGATCTACCATATCAATTAGTCTCAGAAACTTGAGTTTCAATGAGATCACCTCTCATTCTTCTAAATTTCAGGCCTATTCTATTCAATCTTTCCACACAGGGCAAAGCTACATTCCAAGAATCAATGCAGTAAATCTACACTGCACCAAGTACTATCTAAATATAACACACCTCATTATATCACAGTTTTTGGACATAACATAGATATTATTATGTCCTCTAAGAATGAAATTAGGTAAATGCTACTTTCACATATTGAAGGTAGTTTATAAAACAGGCATTGAAGTTGTCCTCTGATACCTGCTCGCACTGTACATCGTCCTTTGGTAGTAAGACCGAAACTGCACACAGTACTCATGTGGTCTCACCAAAGCCCTGCATAGCTGCAGTAAAATGTCCTACTCTTGTTTTTACAATACCTTTGAAATAAAGACCAACATACCATTTGCTTTTAATTTATTGCTGCACCTGCATGAAACTTCCTGTGTTTCATGTATGAGAACTACCAGATCCCCCTCTATTTGAACATTTACTAGCTTCTCAACATTTAAAGATATTCTGTTTTCCTATTCTTTTGACCTCAACAAATAAACCCACTTTCCCTCAAATTTTAATCCATCCACCACCTATTTACCCATCACTTAATCTGTCTAATTTCTAGACTCTCTTCATGGCTCATTTTGTCATCTCGCTTTAAGACTGGAAAGCAAATCAATTCCCATCTGTAAGGAATGCATTTATAGGGAGACATGGAAACATTTATATTTCTTGAAACATGCCTTCTGGGCACAGGTGTTAGGAAAAAGAATTGATTATGTTCCACCTACACAGCTGAAATTTTCAGACAGAGAATCCAATAAACAAACCAGACTAGCTGTTAAATTGGATATTCCAAGGGGAAAAAAAAGTTATTGGGGCAAGTGATATGATTTCTAACAATACTGAATCATAATAACCCCCAGCTAATTTGGCACATTATCCAGTGCGTTGTTGCCACGTAGGCTGAAGATTTAAAGCACTGGTCAGTGCTAAATTATATTATCTGAGTCAAATGGGCTATACAAATAGATTCCATCGAGACATAGAGTGAATCAACAAAAAAGTGGAATGTATTCGTTATATAATAAATCCTGCTGGAAAATTATCCAAGTATTAAACTTGGTTGAGATGACCACCATATCTACTGCCTGCTGACATTCACCGCATCGGATATTTCGAAGTTTTGGGAAGAAGAGAGTACACTCGGAAGGATCTCAGTGTACTATTCCCCCTCTAACTTACTAAAATGTCAAAAGCAAAATGGCAATGCTGTTTGAAAATCCCAGTCCAATGGTTTTCCTGTTAATAACATCATTAAATAAACGTGTCTCAGAAATTGTTGGTGGTGGGGGAAGGGGCAAAGGTGACTCAAACAGTTCTGCCGTTAATCTACACCTCATGGAGAATGCACTGGCCTTGGAAAGTGTGCAGTGTTGAGTAATCCAAATAATACAAGTGATGGACAAACTGAAATTAGGTCAAAAAAATGTTTTCTATTTCTTTGAATCTAAAAGGCTCAGGGTAATCTAACTGAGGTGATAAAATGGTGAGAGATTCTACTTGGTAGACATTTGCTTTAGTAAAGGAATCCAGTAACAACATTAAATTAGAACTAGACTATTAACTAAAGTCTGGAAGCACTTTTTTGAAACATAGAGAAGGCTCATGAACCACTCTGTCAACAGGCATGATGGATTATGTACAAGTAAAGACAGATAAATGACTTGGAAGCACTGATTAACCTTGGTTTAACTGAATGACAAAACAGGTTCAAGTGGGTCAAATAGCTGACTGCTGTTAAAATGTTAATGTAAATGTGTAGGTGTCAATACAGATGTGGACAGCAATAGTATGAACACTGTTCACCTATTTCAAGTTTCACAAGATTGGTGGGAAAGTGGCAGGGTCTGTGGAGCTGAAAAATGACAGTCCTTCTACCTCTGAGAATTACATCAGAATTTCTGTCAGTGTTATCTGAGAATTATAATCATACCATCTTCCTCCTCAAGCATTGAACAGCAGAAATGTACTAACAGCAAAGGCAGAATGACCTTTTCCACACACTGCTTTGAGTATGCATGGCTCCTCGAGCAGCCCATATTATCAGTTGCTGGGGAGGACTTAATGCTATTGGCAAGAATTGTTACTGCAAAAATAGTGGGTTTTATTGTAAAATAATATGTCAATTTATCAAGCTTGCTATAATGAGAAAAAGGCAACATGACATACTCAACTTTCACACTAAAAGGGTCAGGTTTTCCCAAGATTTCATGGCAGCAAAAGATTTTCAGAAAGCATTGTCAAAGACACAGGCTCCGCCACTACCCCAATTTTCTGACCCATACTTACAACATTGAAAGTTAATTAAATCTGACTCAGCATGCTTCAACTAAATTATCCTTCTTAAAGAATTTTTTTTCTGAAGTAACACTTCCCAATTTAAAATACAACTCCTTAAATTATACTGTCTATAGCCTATTCTTGTTCCAGAAGGAAACCTTTTCCCTTTGTTCATTGATAAAAGATGTGTAAATGCTGCATACTTCAAAGAAACCAATAAACTTGGTGTTTTAATTTATTAACTTACAATTAATGACACATTTCAGTACCTTCTGCTTTCAATTTTTATCAAAACAGAAATTCACAAAATCAGAAACCGTTTCCACAGTACTTCCTTGTTCTCCATGCCCTCCCACACCAGTCTCAATCCTGCAAATCTTTACAATTCAACAAGATGAAGGCCATTGGAAAATAACTCATTAAACTGAAAGATTTTAAAAAAGAACAAAATGTTAAAAACACTTTGCAATCCACTCAATGGGTTGACATTTCGACCCGAATCTTTTTGAGTGAATCCAATGACATCCCGTAAATTATCAAGAGACAGATTAAAAAAAACCCTAATTTTGCCTGTTTGTGCAGATTAGGTACTCTCAGTAAAGCAAAAGAATAAATAGCTTGCAGTTCTTTAGCACTTTTCATGTCACCATGCCATTTCAAAGTGCTGTGTGGCCAAAGTACTTTTTGAATACAATCAGTGAAGTACTGAAGTACTTGAAGGAAAATGCAATAGCCAATTTGTGCACAGCAAGGATCCACAATAATAATGAGACAAATCATGAGAAGATCCGTTTTGAGCAATACTGACTACAGATAATTGCTAAAATACTAGATAAACTCCCCTACTCTTTTTCAGAAGTTAGAAGGAATGCCTTGTCCACCCGAAGAGACACAGACTTATCTCATTCAAAAGACAGCAAGCTGGCACTTCCTCAGTGTCGATGTTAGTTTATGTTATTGCTATATTAAAACTCTGAATCTTGGCTTGAACCCACAACCAATTCTGAGCTTAGGCCAATATCTTAAACAGGATTGACAGAAGGGTTGTAAAGCAGTGGATTAGGAAAATTTGGCCCATGTCCCCAGCTATGTGAGGGACATTAACACAGGTCAAAAATAACTTGCTGCTATAACTAAATATCCCGACACTCAATGCATGCTCACACATAAATATGGACTAAATGCTTAGGACGATGAAACAGCTAAAAGCTATAGAATAACAGCAAGTACAAATCAAATATGTTCAAGAGGGAAGGGTGTGGATGTGATTGGGGGAGAGCAAATGAGAAAAAGACAGTATGAGCAAACCCAGATTCTCTCAGGCAAAACAAACTATTTGCCATAAATCACAAAATGATTTTGGGTCAATTTCCAAATAATTTTCAGCATAAGCCAACAGTGATTCTATGCAATTTTAGATGAATCAAAGCACAATTATTGTAAATTCATCTGATTTGATTGTTTTTTTTTACAAATTGCACAAAGGTGGTCATTTGAATTACAAGTTTATTGTTGATGTAAATCCATTTGAACACTGCACCAATAATAAATCTCTGCTAACTAGATTTAATTTCAATGCAGAGTGCTCCAGGGGTCAACTGATCTAAATTAAATTGTTTAAAGTAAAAGATTCTTCCTTCTACACTCCAAGTGTTAAAATTTCTAATTTTCTGGAGACGGTTCTGCCCATAACACACAAAGCTTGCTGATTCCCTCTGCTCAATGGTTAATAGTTCTAGCTAGACAGAAGTCAAGCAGCACAGATGGAAAAATGCAGCTACTGGAGTCAGTCTGCAATGCAAATACATCCAAAATTATGCAACAGGTTGGATGTCACAGCATTTCCCATAAACTGATAAGCACTGGTTAAAGCCAGAGTTGTGCAGCAGAGAAACAGGTCCTATATCCCTCCACATCGACTTTTATCCCCATGTACACTAATCCTATTTACCCACATTAGGACCATATCCTTCTATGCCTTGTCTATTTAACATATCTATCTAAATACCTCTTTAACGTAGGTTAAAGGGGCAAAAGCACATAATCAAACATGGCCACTTCTGCTACATGCCATTACTAAAGGAAGAACTTAGACAGCGCAGTCACTACGCCACTCGACAAAAAGTTCAAATTAAACAATTGGAAAATCTTCCAAGTATTAAAATTCTACACAGGAAGATAATCAAATTGATCCTCATTTTCCAGAGAGTAAGAAATTTTAGAGTTAGAAAGTTGGAAATTTTATTTTTCTTGAATGCTCTCAAAATAAGTTAAATGCTCTCATGTCATGCATTCATGTTTAAATTGGTCAAAATTCAGAAAGATGTATATGAAATGACAATTCTTTGTGTCAACTGCACAGATCATTTACACTTTTATTGTAAAATAACAGATCTGACAGTAATTCCAAAATACAGGAACTTACTTTTCAAAATTAAACTCAACTCAGCCCAATTAAAAGAATCATACTTACTAGCTAGAAGGAGACAAGAAAGGGCAATGACATAAAGTTGCTTTGCCGCAACATCGTAGTGGTCCATGAAGAGATCTAGTAAGTAAACAGCGAGGTGACGTGCTGTGGGGCATAGCTGGTAGCGATTGCTCAGGATGGCGAGGAGGTCAGCAAAATAGCGGCGCAAGCCAATCTGTGGTGAATGAGCCTTGTAGACAGGCAGCTTCAGTTCCTATACACACAATGCAAAAGAGCAGGGAAAAGAAAAGACAGCGTCAAGTGTGTGTGTCTTGACAGAAAGAATACCTAGAAGCTCTCGCTTACCACCTGCTAGTAAGGTCTGGCTGCTTAGCAACAAAGTGCAATTTAAAAAAATACAGAACAGTTGTCGGCATAGGATTTAGACAAGGAAGAAAAAAATTGCAAAGCACAGCCAGTCATTGGGAGGTGTGTCATTGTTGTAGGAAAACCTCAACATAAAAACAATGCACAAACCCCCAAGCAGAGTACCAGGGCACGCTCCAGTAAGCTCCAGGCTTTTCAGAGCCTGTGTCAAATGGCACATTTGGCAATGAGTGAACAGCTGCATGCTGAGCTTGGTGAAGCCAGAACTTTGATGCTTACAGGTGACCCTCATTATGGTAAATAAAAAGCCACATTTCAGACAGGAGTCTAACTGGTTGCAATCACACCCAAAAGGACAAAAAAAAGGAAAAATAATTCACGCTTGCCATTTGACCCCTTTCCAATTGTTTTCCAGCATCTCTTCAATTTCTGTCACCCATTTAGACCTCCTGGTGAGATAAAAAGAAGTGCCAAACTTATATTTGTTGTTTTAACAGCTAGCTACACCTAGTTTACTTTTCCCATGGTTTGCATTTAAGAACCAAACTGGAATCTCAAAAACAACAGTTTCTGAGTTAAATAACATTTCCCACTCAAGAAAATTCAGATCTGAAAATCAAATGCTTTCACTGAATTATACATCATTGTTAGAAAACTTCTGTGATGTAAACTAAGACAGATTGTTTTTAAATCAACAAAACCACTTAATTTGGCAACTTGGAAAGGATTCCAATTCAAAGTTTCACCAAATTTCTATTTTAACAAATTAAATATGAAGTTCTGTTTAGAAATTAGTAAATTTTGAAATCAGAAAAGTTCATACTGTCCAAAACCAAAGTTGCAGCCAGACAGTCTTCAAAAAGCAAATTACAATGTGGTGGATATTTGATTTGGCCAGATTTAACTTAAAAGATTTTTTGAAATCATTTCCTGGTTTGTAACTTCCATTTCTCTGTTTAGTTTTGGAAAATACAAACAATGCTGGTTTCTTACTTACAATTTCCCAAGAGGAAAGTCAATGCCAAGTTTTCTAGTTAAAGCTAGTAATAAAATTATATGGATATTTATTAACACACAAGCATAAAATTCGGATTATCTTGTTTGGTAGGTACAGAAACAAAGAAACCTATAGGTTATTCTACTTACTACGACACTACACCTGCATTTAGGTAGTAATTCTCAATAAATTTTTAATTAAATATTGAGTTTTTAAGATCAGGAAGTAATTGCAAGTATTCAAAAAGAATGGAAATACACCATATCTATACACATTTCCAAATATCATAAATTGTTCATATACTGGGAACAGTTTCATATAATTCAACATCAACAAAACAGGAACTAACTTTAAGCATGAAATGTACAATTCTTCAGATACAAAAACATTTCAGCAAAAATAAATGATAAATGTTAATTTATAGATTATATAATGGCAATCAAATCCCTGTTAGCATGAAGGTTCCCTCTGCATATTTTGCTACTTTAAAACCCCAGCCCTGGCATTGAAACAACTGCAGATTTTCTTCCCAATGTTTGAAGCAAACCTGCCCTAGATCATTCAATTCTTATTTCAGTCATGAAAAGGGAATTTCAGTGCAGCAATTGAGTCCAAAACCCAACTACTCAATAATCCAGATGGCTCTCAAAGTTCTTGGACCACAAAAGATAAAGAATTGCTGAAAAATATTCAATTAAATATGGGGGTGGGGGGAGATCACTAATATAACAAAAGGGAATATATCAATATTCAATAATAAAAAAGGTTTCACTTCTAATGTTCACTACCTACTTAGTGGAATGCAGATTTTTAAAATGCTTAACCTTGAAACAGAATGTGATTTATATACTTCTAATAACCAACTTGGAGTGTTGTTGTGCCAGTTTTCTCATACTTAGATTTAAGCTTTTGGACAATATCCACTAGCAATTATCAAAAGTTTCTAAGAACTTGAAGGAAATTGAAGCTCCTATTTTAAAAAGCCAGTAACCTGTATTATGACATCAAATAGTTGTTGGCCATAGCATCACCATTTTGCAGTTGTTGTACCATCTAAAAGCCCCCAACTACATTATAGTCACACTTCTATTATGGTAAATGTTTTGAACTAAACATACTTTGAAATGTCACTATTTAAATAAAGCTTTGAGTGATTACAAAGGAACAGTTCTCCAAATTGTGATCGGTGATAAACCCAAACGCAACAGGAACAAACATTAACCTGTTCCACTAAAACACAAGTGAAAAAGAACTCGATAACATTTCACCCATACCAACCGACCGCAATAAAAGGACTTTAAACAACTGGCATTAGAATGGAGGTGGGGAGAACCACCGTGCACTTCAAATAGTTCCTTTTAAACAGACAACATTCGTTACACGCTGACTACGAGGGACTGTTCTTTAAACAACAAAAAAAGGAATCAACCGGCAACTTCGTGCGTACAAAAGTACCTTCCCAGCCGCAGGGAGGAAAAAACTACCCCGAGTTGTGAAACTTTTCAAAGCAACGCACCGAACAAAAGGGGCAGTTAAATGGCTCGGGCCGGAGAGGAGGCGGTTCAATAATAACGGGCCGCCTCACCCGGCTCCACGCACAAGCCGAGCCGGGCCCCGCTTCAAAGCCTCGTAACCCGCACATCGATGGCCCGGTTACCACCCCCACAACCCCACGCCCCCCGGCCGAGGTGTAAGCGCAGACCTTGACTCTCAGCGCCTGGTGGATGTCGCCGGCCAGCTGCCCCTTCCACCACTGCTCCTCCAGCTCCATCCTTCCCATCCACACAAAGAGGCCCTTCCGATCCGAGCGCACGGGCATCCGCCGGCGGCCGGACGACGGGACCGCTGCTGCCGCCCCGCTCCCTCCCTCCCTCCGCTGCGAGCGGCAGCAAGAAGGGTGCTGAGAACGCTGCTGGCGGCGCTCCCGTCGCCGGAGGAGCCGCAAGCCCGGACCTCAGCTCCGAGCGAAGCGCAAGCCGGCCGCCGACAGCAGACTCGGCGCATGCGTCAACAGCACGCCTGCCATCCCCGGCTGGGGGGTTGGGGCGGGGCCAGAGAGGGGAGTCCCGGAGAAAGGGGCAGGGTCAGGGCCGGGGGAAAGGCCGTGGTGGGGGAAGGATGAGGGGCTGGGCGAGGGGCGGGGCCAGCGGGAGGCCAGGAGAAAGGGAGGCGGTATCAGAGGATATGATTGGAGAGGGGCTGGGCGAGGGGCGGGGCCATCTGGAGGCCAGGAGAAAGGGAGGCGGTATCAGAGGATATGATTGGAGAGGGGCTGGGCGAGAGGCGGGGCCACAGGGACAGGCGAGGGGTGGGGCGGGGCCACAGGGCCGGGCGAGGGGTGGGGCGGGGCCACAGGGCCGGGCGAGGGGTGGGGCGGGGCCACAGGGCCGGGCGAGGGGTGGGGCCACAGGGAAGCCTTGGTGGGAGGGGCGGGGCTACAGGGAATGCACGGCGTGATAGGCGGGGCCAGATACGTGGGCGGGGCCGAAGGCGGGGCAAGGGGCGGGATAGAAGCCGCGGGAATAGAGGGAACGGGGCTGCAGGAGTGGCGGGAATATAAAGGGCGAGGCTGTGAGATAAGAAGGTCTGTATACAGAGCCGTGGAGCTGCTAGCCATCAATTGGAAACAGAAAGTATTTGAAGCGTTCAACAGCTTGGGCAGCATCTGTGGAGAGAGAAGCAATGTTAACTGGGAAAAGTTAGAAGTGAAACAAGTTACCAGAGAAAGTGGAGAGAAAATGGGAGATTTTGTTTAAACTGCGGATGCTGGAAATCTGTTGCGCGAACTGAAAATGCTGGAAACACTCAGCGGGTCAGGTAGCATCTGTGGAACGAGTGGAGACACAAGAGAAACTGCAGATGCTGGAACCTGGAGCAACACCCAAGATGCTGGAGGAATTCAGTGGGTCAGGCAGCATGTGTTGGGGGTAATGGACAGTTGACGTTTCGGGTTGAGATCCTTCATCTGGACTGAAAGATAAAGGGGAGATTGCTAGTATAAAGAGGTGAGGGGGATGGTGGGGCAAGAACTGGCAAGTGATGGGGGAATCAGGTTGGAGGCTGTGGAGGGAAGATCTCCTGAAGTGATGAGATCTGTAAAGGTTTTGGAGACAGTGGCCCGATGATCGTTGATGTGGTAATAGTCAAGGAATGGGTATGAGGAGGTGTCTGAGAGCTGCCACCTAGCCTAGCACCCTCTTCATCTGCCCATCACCCTCTCACTCCTCCCACTGTGTCCCCTCCTCCCATGGTTCCCATCTGCCTACCCCACCTCCCTTATTTGATACCCTGCTTCACCTCCCTTTCTGATCAGATTCCATTATCTGCAGCCCTGTGTTGCCTCCAGCTATCATCTCCCAGCCTCTGTCGCTATTTCCACATCCCCCCCCCCCCCCAACCATCTACCTATCACTCCTCCTTGCCTGGATCCACCTTTTGCTTGCCAGCTCTTGCTGCACCCCTTCCCTTCACTTCTTTATACTGGTTATCACCTCTCTATCTTTTAGTCCAAATGAAGGGTCTTGATGTGAAACCTGTCATTTTTCTCCACAGATGTTGCCTGACCTGCTGAGTTCCTCCTGCTTCTTGTCTGTGAAATGAGTTATTGTTTCATGTGCTAGCCTTGTTTCTTTTAAGAGAACAGAAGGGATTGAATGACATAAGTGGCGGTGGTGCTGGCTGAAAGACATGGTAAATAACAAAAGATGTGTTTGTAAAAGATGTAATTGGGGCGAGATGAATAAACTCAATACTGCATCCCGAAGGCTGCAATGTGCCAAATCAGAAGATGAGGTGCTATTGCTGGAGCTTTCAATGAGCTTCATAGCTATGGCGCAGAAGTCCAAAAACAAAGAGGGCAGATTGGGAATGGGATGGAGAGTGAAAGTGATATGCAATTATGGGATCTCTTCCTTCCATCTGAAGGAGTGGAGGGGACTCAGTGAAACATCTCCTGTGAATTGTTATACACCTGGCCTTTTATCTCCTCCCTTCGGATCATGCAGGAACTTTGGCCTTTGTGTTTGGTGTTTATGATGTGACCTCCCTGTCATTATGGAAACAAAATACAGAATGGTTGACTGCTCTGCAGAACACCTCTGATTAGGCTGTAAGGGTGACCCTGAACTTCCAGTTGCCTTCTCTAATGCTCCATTCTAATCTTACACTGCTCCTATGAAGCTTAACGTAAGCTTGAGGAACTGCACTTCGAGCTACAATTTGGCACCTTCAGGACTCAATGTTGAAATCAGCGGTTTGAGATAATCAGCCATTCCAGTCTTGTAGTTCACACTTACAGCATTTAGTTTTGTTTCTCTCTTTTGGTATTTCAGACTTAATCTGTTGTCACCCATTTCTACTTGCCTTTTGTTCTTCTCTAGCCTTTACTCCTCCTTTCTTTGCTCTGTCTTTGGAAGAAACATTTTACCAAGAACCTTCTGCTCTTTCAGGTGGATATAAAAAAGATCCCAAGACACTATTTGGAAGAAAATTAGGGAAGTTGAAGTTATTCTTAGTCTTCCAACCAATATTTATTCCACAAGCATTATTGCTAAAATTTATTATCTATTCCTTCTCCGTGGATTGTCACCTTGTCATGGTGGAGAAGCTTGTGCGGTCCTGAGATCCTGAGACCGATGCCGTCTGGAGCTATGCTCCTGATAGGGTCACCCATGGCAGTAAGGTCAATGGTGAGGTCCCTGACAAAGAACAATCCAACCAAGGCCTCAGCGGTGGAACAGGCAGACGAAGTTATTTCGAACTCAACGGCTGTGAAGGCGGATGAAGGCTGCAACAAATCCATCAGCTCCAATCGTCATGGTTTCCATGCCATTGGAATCAGTTGGTTGATTTGTGAAGTATCGTGTGCTTTTTGTAGTGCGACATCAAGTACACATTAAACAAATACACACACAGGCGTCTTCACTCTGTGGGCTTAATTTTCAGAGCCAAGATTGGACTCATAAGCCACTTGAGAGCCCATAAATAGATCAACGGAATGAAGACCATCATCCTTGACCTTGAGGGATAGCCACGACGATGATTATCTATTAATCATACTCCTTCTGTCTGCTGTGCACAGATTGTTTCTAACATTACAACAGTGACTACATTTCAAAATTGCACCAATGGCTCTGCAGTGCTTTGGAGCATTGAGATTGTTAAAGATGTTAGTTTACATTAATATACTACATAAATACAAATTGTACTGGTTGACATATGGTAACGTTTGGTGCTCAGATCTGTGTATGTCTATTGGGTGGGCTATACAAGGAGGTAAAAGCTACAGGCTATTGCTGGACTACAGTTCATTGCAAGAGTACGATTGAACCTTAGCACCTAATAGCTGGACCAATAATAGTGGGATGTATCCCAATGTCACTAGAAAGAAGTCTTTGCTACTCATTTGCTACCATCAATCTATCACAAGATCCAAATAAACAATGTAGCATGAAACTAAAATGGGATCTGGTTATTGTGATAGCACCTATGACGCATACTGGCAATAAAAACAATGAAACTAGCCTGTAGGAGAGGGTTTGGGTGAGTAATGTTATTATCTGATGAGATCAAACTACTTCTATTGAGGTGCTCGGTGTGACCAGCACCATAACGAATACAAATATCTTATGTTAGTAGGGTATAAGAGGTTGAAAACTGCACAATAAGTGGTTAGTGAAAGTCAGTCTGAATTACAGATGGCACAGTAGCACAGCTAGTAGAGCCCCTGCCTCATAGCTCCAGTGACCTGGATTCAATGCTGACTCCAGTGCTGTCTGCATGGAGTTTGCATATTGTCTCTGTGTCCATGTGAGTTTCCCTGGAGTTCTGTGGGTTCCTTCTGCATCTCAAAAGTATGCAGATAGGTAGATTAATTGGCCACTGTAAATTGCCTTTTATGGGGCAGCTTTGATGGGAATGTGGGGAGAATAAAGTAGGATTAGTGTCAATCGGTGCTTGATAGTTAAGGAGTCTTCGAGTTATACAGCACAGAAATGGGGCCCTTCAGCCCACCAAATCTGTGTTAACCATCTAGCACCCATTTACACTAATACCCCACATTCCTGTAAACTCCTGTCAGATTCTACCAGTCCTCTATACACTAGGGGCAACTTACAGTGCCCAATTAACCTACTAAACCACAAATCTTTGGGATGTGGGAGGAAACTGGAACATCTGGAGGAAATCCACATGCTAACTCCACACGGCTGGCACTGGAGGTCAGATTAGAATTTGGGTCACTGGAGCTGTGAGGCAGCAGCTCTACCCTCTGAGTTCCTCCAGCAGTTCGTTGTTACCTCTGCCAGCTGCTTCATAGTGCCAGTTGATGTGGACTTGGTGGGCCGAAGGGCTGTTTCCATGCCATGTGACACAGCGACTTCCTGGAAATTCAATGAGCACATCCTTTCATCCAAGTGCATGTATAACAGTCCCAGATGATTTCTTGACATCTTTGTTTACTGGGAATGGAAAGGTGATGAGGAAGGACTGACTGTCTTCTGTTTTTGATCAGAATGATAGATATGAAATTCAAAACAGTAGGTTTGATTCAGGAGAATGATGAAATGCAAAGGTGGCTAAAGAATTGGATGAAATAAACCCCCAAAATACTTGGACATTCCCCTTCCTCATTATGCAAATACTGTGCTGTAATGGAGTTTATAGAAGCTGCAGTGACAGTGAACAACACAACCAAGCAATCTGAAACGTAAGCAGGAAACCATCTGTCTGAGACTGGTGGCCATACCCACAGGGCAGTCATTAACAGCTGCATGGTTAGTTGAAACTCTGATAAAAGCTCACTCAGCCTGGATCAGCAACCGTCTGCTCTCTGTTCTTGCTTTTGTCCTTCAACAAAAGGGCAAATTCTCAGTCATCATCTTGGAAGAGATTAAGAAAATTATAGCAGGAACAGCAGCAGTTTCCAGCACTGATTTTTCTATTTTCATTTTAATATTGGGTTCAAAACCAACTCCTGTCTGTGGACTGAATACCTGAAAAGCTAACTGGGGTGCTGGAGAGGGTAGGAATCTGTTATGTTGCTGCTATTGGTAAGGTTGATGATGTTGTTGCTATGGCATGCCAATGTAATTTTTTATGCTGTAAATAACTAAAACATTGTTTTATGTTTTTATCCCCCAACTGTTCCTCCAATTCCTTTTCTTCTTATGCAGAAAATACTCATGATATAGATTCACCATGGTCATACTGAATGGCTTAGCAGGCTCAAGGGACTGAATGACCCTGTTCCCGTGTTCCCCGTGGCCATCCAATATCTGTGAACCTAGACAGTGAACTATTAACTTTTTCTTGGTGGACTAAAGCCTTTTCTCTCCTCTTTGTGAACTCGCACGTATCTGAGTGAACTGCATGCCGATTAGGACTAGAATTGGGGGTATCGTCAATTTTCCTTACCATATCTGTAGAAAGTTCAGTTAAGAGTATAAACCTGGAGTTCACCCTGGAGTCGGCTTCAGATTCACCTTTGATTCATCTCAGATTCGCCCTGTTTAAGGGCAGTAAGATGGATGTTACTTAAATTGTTTCTTCCTTGCCTCCAATGCTGTTTCACCAGCAGCTCCTCAGACAGTTCGGCATTTAAACAAGTTGCATGGTAACAGAACCTCCACTAGAGGGGAGGGTATAATTATCTCCCACAGTCCATGATAAACTCATTCGGCCAAATTGCTTTACAAATGTGGAGAAAGGAACTTGTGATAGAACAAGTTGACAGGATGTAAGATCTGAATATATTAATAATATATTAATATTAATATTAATACATTATAATATATTAATCCTGTGATACCACAGGCGAAAATCGCAGAATATATCCACACAGGATCACAATTCAATGACAGACCAAAATAAATATTTTCTTTGTTCCTTCAAGACTGTCCTTTAGTTATCTTGTCTGCACACACAAGGAGGCTAAATTGGAGTTAACCTTTTTCATTTACTTTGGAAATGCAAATATTTTATTGTGTAATGTTTGAGGTGATGTGATTTGTTCTTCAGAGGGGATGATTTGTTGTATCTCCCTGTTTACACTGATTCCATTCATGTCTTTAAAAAGTCCAATTTAGTCAGGAATCTTCTCCCACATCGAGTGCAGATGAGCTCAAACTTTTGGAGATGTGACATTTGATCTCTTGTCAAGAAATACACGTATTCTCCTGTTTTATTTTGTCTGTGTTGTGTATGTTTCGTAGTCAGTTGATCCTCTAATGACTAGTTTTCTCCAGACTTTATGATCTTAAGCAACCTGTGCCTGGTTGTCAACATCAATATTTGAGTGCTTCATTATTGATTTCAAGCAATCTCTGTAACTTTAATGAATTTTTCCATTTCTTGGCCACTTGCCTTCATGAGCTCACCACAGAATTTCTTGGCATGAAGTCCTCGGTTGGGCTTTCATGACCAACGCATTCACACTGCATCATTGCACATTGTTGAATTTTTCTGTCTGTGTTTTCACCTGTCATCTATTCTCACAACTCTCTGAGCCAGGTTGGATGGAAGTGGTTGAATTACTTCAGGAGACGGCCATATGTCGTGCTGTGTCAAATGTACGGTGGTGGTGTGAGGGACATAGCGCTGTAGAGATTCAGCTTGATCTTTAAGCTGATACTGTACCTCTTCGCCCAGAGTTGTTCACTTTGACAATTCCATTTGTAAGCTCTCTGCCCATGACAGTATCTTCTGATGATGTACTTTACAAGTCGGCAAGTGTCTCTGCCGGATTTGGAGGATATAATAGGTGGGGTATAAGATTTTGTGGCTGATTTCTGAATTTTTTAAGCTGACCAGAGGCCCTAATGAGAGCTTGTCGCAGCAAAGTGATCCATGGTCACTAATCTACCTTGATCCCAAAACCATTGAGACATCTGTGTTGGTCAGATTAATTGACTGCTGCCCACCTCCTGTCATTAATCACTACAGGTTGTTTTACCTGTGGTCATACACCAGAAATCTCGAACCTCCTAGACCTCCTGTCTAACCTAACCTGAAGATCTGAAATATTTAATTGAACAAATGTGCCCAGAACACAGCTGTATAGGGGGAAAAAAAGCACAAAAATATGTTTGTTGCATGCTGTCAGTTGGGGACTGGTGCACGTTACAGGAACATTTGACAGGAAATAGGAGAAAAGGGATATATTACGTAATACATATGTTTCATATTAACAATTTTCATATTGCATTTACACTTGAACAAAAATGTTTTCAACTGTCTCTTAGCATCAAATATTGCATTCAGTATTCTTGCTACTGGTTCAGCAGAACAGAACCCCTGCCAGCCCCAGTCCTAAGCTGGGGACTCTGCTTATATCCTTTACGTGACATGACTGGTTATTTTTCAGACACTAGTCAAAAGTTATCCACCAGAATGCAAAATGGTGCAAAAACTGCTTAACCAAGAGGTTCATGAGGCCCATCTAGGACAAGCAGCTCTACTTGATCAACTTAATTCTCCAGGTCTTACTGTATTTACCCTGTAATGGCTGGGCCGCCTGGAGATGAGGATCTCTGCTCACAGGGTTAGCACCAGCAGCTGTTGTACAAAACGTTCTGCGAACTGGGAGGCTACCTGTGAGCAGAAGAAGAAGAAGAAGAAAGTGCAGGGACGAGGTGGAACCCAAAACACTGGGGAGGGCTTCACAGAGGGGAGATGAACTGGAACAAAATAAAAGCTGAAAATGCAGAGGGTACTTGGCAAAGAAGGTAGCAGCCAGTTCGGATGAATAGTCATTGATCTGAACATAGTCCTATGTTGTAGATTCAGCAGGTGTTTGATATACATGCTCTACTGCACTCTTCATTGAAATAGTTCATGGTCAGCTGAGGGATAGGATGGGGCATGAGGTTACAGGTTGTGCTAAATTATAATTTTGCTGCTGTTGATGGCTTGATGGATTCCCTGTTTTGAAGTGCTAGATCTGTACTGAATCTATCCCAGGATCTCGTGCCACACAACATGATGGAGGATTTCTTTTGTGTGAATATTGCCTATTTGGACTTTAGCAAGGCCTTTGGCGAGGTCCCGCATGGTAGGCTGGTCTGGAAGGTTAGGTCCCATGGAATCCACGAAGAGCTAGTTTGGTGGATTCAAAATTGGCTGAGGTAGGAAGCAAAGGGTGGTGGTTGAAGGTTGTTTCTCGGAATGGAGGACAGTGATTAGTGGTGTGCTGCAAGGGTCGGTGTTGGGACCCTTGTTATTCGTTATTTATATAAAGAACATAGAGCACTACAGCACAGTACAGGCCCTTCGGCCACAATGTTGTGCCAGCATTTTATCCTTCTCTAAGATCTATCTAACCCTTCCCTCCCACACAGCTCCCCATTTCTCTATCATTCATGTGTCAATCTAAGAGTCTCTTAAATGTCCCTAATGTATCTGCCCCCACAACCTCTGCAGGCAGTGCGTTCCACGCACCCACCAGTCTCTGTGTAAAAAAAACTTACCCCTGACATCCCCCCTATAGCTTCCTTCAATCACCTTAAAATTATGCCCCCTCGTGTTATCCATTGTCACCCTGGGAAAAAGTCTCTGACTGTCCACTCAACCTATGCCTCATCATCTTGTACACCTCTATCAAGTCACCTCTCATCCTCCTTCTCTCCAAAGAGAAAAGCCCTAGCTCTCTCAGCTTTTCCTCATAAGACATGCTCTCCAATTCAGGCAACATCCTGGTAAATCTCCTCTGCACCCTCACTAAAGCTTCCACATCCTTCCTATACTTGGTTTGGATGTGAATGCACAATGCTTGATCAGTAAGTTTGTGGATGACATGAAATTAGGAGGTTATCGTAGATTACAGGGGGATCTTGATCAGTTGGGGAAGTGGGCCGAGGAGTGGCAAATGGATTTCAATACAGATAAGTGTGAGGTGATGCATTTTGGAAAGTCAAACTAGCATAGGACCTGTACTATGAATGGTAGGGCACGAGGGAGTGTAATGGAACCATTACACTTATACTAGGAGTATAAGTGCACAATTCGTTGAAAGCAGCATCACAGGTAGACGGGGTGGTGAAAAAGGCATTTAACATGCTGGCCTTCATCAGTCAGGGCGTTGAGTATAGGAGTGGGGATATTATGTTGCAGTTGTATAAGTCGTTGGTGCGATTGCACTTGCATACTGTGTACAGTTTTGGTCCCCCTGTTATAGGAAAGGTGTGGTTAAACTGGAAATAGTGCTGAAAAAATTTACGAGGACAATGCCAGGACTAGAGGGCCTGAGTTATAGGGAGAGGTTGGCCAGGCTAGGTCATTATTCCTCGGAACATAGGAGAATAAGGGGCGACCTTATAGAAATGTTTATAATTACGAGAGGCAAAGATAAGGTGGACAGTAACATTCTTTTCCCCAGGGTAGGGGAGTCCAAAACTAGGGGGCATAGATTTAGAGTGAGAGGGGAAAGATTTAAAAGGGATCTGAGGGGCAACTTTTTCATGCAGAGGGTGGTGATTATATGGAACGAGCTGCCAGGGGAAGTGGTTGAGGCAGGTACAATAGTATAATTTATGAAGCACTTAGATGAGTACATGCAGGGGCGGGGCTTAGAGAGATATGGGGCAAACGCTGGAAATTGGGACCAGCTGGGTGGGCACCGTGGTCAGCATGGACTCAATGGGCTGAAGGGCCTGTATCCATGCTGTATTGCTCTCTGACTCTATGAAGATGGGGTTTATCTCCATCGGCCTACTTAATAATCATTTCTAATTATAATGTCATTGATCTGTGTGCGACAGGTAGATTGGTGAGAATAGGAATGAGTATGTTTCTCCCTTTGTGTTATTTCCTTCACCTGTCCACCTGTCCATTCTGGCAAATGTGTCTTTTAGTTTTCAACCAGCTTGGTCAATGCTACCAAATCAGGATGGTTGGACACCAGAGGTTCTCTTTGTGTCCCTTATTTTACTTGTGGTTGTAAACTCTTTTGGCACCACAACAAGCAAGGCATGGAATGCTTTCACTTTTATTACTCTAGCACTCACAGTTCTATCCAGAGGCTACAAATTTATATAAAAGATAAAAGGCATTCCTGCAAAGACGAAAGGGAGATAGAAAAAAGAGAGAAAGGAACATGTGTTTTAGAATGCTTTTCATATTAAAAGTGCATCTCTCAGATAATATTATGCTTTCCTTCAGTATGTATTTCCAGGGTAGTTTTCCTGTGTACACAAAATATGAGACAAATAGCTTCATTTAATTGTTTCCATATCTGTTCTGGTATGTTCTTATTTAAGTAAATATACAGAAAAATCAACAGCAAAACAAAAAACAAATGAGTCAAAATTATAAAATATTGTTGGAAAGGTCAGTGCTTGTGAACAATTTTCTGCTTTATAGTCAAAGACCTGAATGCTCGCTCGTATTTTGGTAGGATGGAAGGTTAAAATGTTAATGTCAAACCCAACTCCATCCTGCTTCCTCTTGGTTTAGTGGTTGCTGAATAGTGTCAAGCAACCAATCTGCTCCCTGGAGGTGAGTCATAATATAAGCCTTAGATTCAATCTGCATTTTGAATTTATTTCAGAAGCTAAAAGGTATTGACTGCGGATCCAACAAGTGTTTCACTTAGGTGATCCAGTTGATCGCTCCTATTCCTTCCTATTGCTTGTCACCGCACCATGTCACCTACTTTCCAAAGCCCCTCCCGCCGCCCTACCTCAACCCTCAACCCTATATTCTTAGCTCAGCTTTACTGTCAGTGACCTGATCTTGAAATAGACTGTATCCAGTCTTGACCTTGAAACAGCTAGCTGTCAGATATCCATGATTTTAATGACTACTTAGTACAATGAGTCCATACCAGCTCCGGGCAAAGCAATCCTCTCAGTCCTATTCCCCTTTCACTTATTTCCTTGTAGCGCTGCAGTTTATTCTCTCTGACATGCCCACCAACTTCCTTTTGATTCATTTGCCACTTACCCACACATGAGAGCTAATTTACCATAGATAAATTAACCTTCTAGTCTATTTTTTGAATGTGTGTGGAACTACAGCACCAGCAGAAACCCACATGGTCACAGGGAGAATGTGCAAACTCCACACAGACAGCACCCAGAGGTCGGGACCGAACTTGAGTTGCTGGAGCTGTGAGGCCACAGTGGACTCTCTCCTCCCCTACTACTGGTTCTTTTCTCTTTTTTTCTTTTTTTTTTCTTTTTTTCTCTTTATATACTACAAACATCCAATTGATACTAACAAAATACAAGTGAGAAATTAAATGCTATATCTAGAGAATTCGTATTAGCTAAACCTGATGGTTTGCATTCTTAAAAAATATAGCTAGAGATAATGAATGCATTCGTCTTAATTTTCCAAAAATACTTAGATTTTGGAGAGGTACCAAAGAATTGAGAGAGTTCCAGTATTATATCCTTACTTAAAAAGAGTGGGACGAAAAAGCAGTTAACTATAGGCCGGACAATGTTTAATATTTGAGACGTGTTAGAACCAATTATTAAGGAAGTAATAGTAGAACATTTGGAAAGTTGTAATCGGATCAAGTAGAGTCAGCATAGCTTCATGAAGGGGAAATCGTGTCAGACGTGAACACAAGAAAATAGGAGCCGGAGTAGGCCACCAGAACCCTCAAGCCTGCTCCACCATTAAATTTATCATGGCAGATCTATAGTGGCCTCAGCTGTTCTATGCCAATTCCCCTTCCCAATTCCTTCATCTCTCATATAGTTATCCATCTCCCATCTGAATTGCATATAATGATCTACTCTTCACCACCCTTGGGTGTAGAGAATTCCAGAGATTCACTACTCTCCAAGAGACATTCCTACACACCTCAGTTTTAAATGACCAGCCCCTTATTTTGTAGCTATTTGCCTTTATTTGTGACTCTCCCGCTAGTGAAAATATCTCAACATCTACTCTGTTGAGCCCCCTAAGGATCTTGCATATTTGAATAAGTTTACTCCTCACTTACCAAGGAGTTCGTGTCCTTCAAGGAGGACTTTTTTTTTTGGTTCTTTTGAGGAAGTATCAGCCAGAGTGGATAGAAGGGAACCAGATGATGTAATATATTTACATTTTTAAAAGTTTGCAAGGTGCAAACTTTTAGTAGAGGTAAGGATGTCATTTTCAGGTTGGTAACCTGTAACCAATGCAGTGCCACAGGGATCAGTGATGGGATTGTAGCTGTTTACTGTACATTTTAATGATTTAGAGAAAGGAAATCTCAATGCACTGCAGCCAACTGTGTGGATGATACAAGAAGTGGTGGGGTGGGAGCAGGGGCAGGATACAAGTTCTGAGGAGTATACGGTTTACAGAGAGATATTAATAGAGTGCATAGGCAAAATGTTGGTAAATGGATGGTAATGTTTTCACTTTGGAGGGAAAATGAATTAATTAATTTAGATAAAGAAATACTGCAGAAATCTGCAGCACAAGAGATTTGGGGGCCCTTGTACGTGAATCACAAAGCTAGCATGCAGGTGCAGCAGGTAACTGGGAAGTGTAATGCAATGCTGACTTTTATTTTAAGCTGATTGGAGTATAAAAGTAAGAAAGGCCTATCACAACTGTACAAGGCACTAGTGAGACCACTTCGAGAGTACTTTGTTTTGGTCCCTTTATGGGAAAAATGTATTATCATGGGAGACAATTCAGAGAAGGTTCTCTAGGATGATCCTGGGTATGGAGGGATTGTCTCATGAGGAAAGATTGAACAAGTTGGGTTTGTACTCATTGGAGTTCAGAAGAATGAGTAGTGATCTTAAGGAAATAATTAAGATTCTTAGAGGGTTTTACAGGGTAAATATTGGGTGGTTGTTTTCCCTTATGGGAGAATTTAGGACCAGATGTCATAGTCTCAGGTTAAGTGGTGCTTGTTTAAGAACGGGATGAGGAAGAATTTCTTCCCTTAAAGGCTTGCAAGTCTTTGTAATTTATTGCCCTAGAAAGTGATGGAGGCTGAATCCTTGGATATAGATCCTCAAGATACATAACCAGTAGGGGGAATCAAGGGTTCTGGGGACAAAGCAGGAATTTAAGAAGGTTGGATCAGCCATGATCTTGAGTGGTGGAGCAGCCTCAAGCAACTGAATGGTATACTCCTGTTCCAATTTCTTATGGAAATGGGGCATTCCACATTCATCAATAAATTCCTTTTGAAATGATGATTCATTAAACACAGCAAAAGAATCAGTATAAATCAGTTAAAATCAGTATATTACACTTGTGATTTTTTTACTCCATATTGTTTACTATGTTTAGCTTTGCACACTATGATTTTATTGAAATTAAAAAATAAAACGAGAAGTTGCTTTCCAAATAAATGTTCTTTATTTCAAGTTTCAACATGTTTATGCCCTTACACAACAATGTCAACTTTTCTAACAGGTTTTCTAATGGATACCATCTGTAATCAAAAGTTCCCCAATTATAGATCTCCAATGCAAAAATATCCCGATTCCAGACAATACACAAATGAATGCAGCATCACATCATGTAATTAGCCTCCTACCTGCACATCATAATCCATTTTAATAAAGTGTAGTAAAGCCAAATTAATAGTAAAAAGTCAAGATCTCTACCCAAATAGAGACTAGTTAGAAATCTGAGTCACACAAAGCAGTATGCAGTCAATTTTGAGATTTTTTTAAATTATTAACTGACAAATCTACCAGAAATATATTTGTCTCCCACACTTGAGGCTGTATGGGACTGCGGTTTAGTTTGAGTATTGTGCCATGATTATATACCCCGCCATGCTATATTGAGCATAAGGGAATATTTGTTGTGTATTTTTCAAAATAGGAGCTCAAATCTTGATATTAGCAGTTCACGCATATAAGTTTGCAGCCCCAAATACATGGGTACTTGGGAATGTCATCAGGTCATACCCTGGTGTCACATGAAGCCCAGAGGGATTTTGTCTCCTAAGTTTCACTTCCATGCCTGTGATTGGGCTCCCAATGAAGAGTCGAAATCACCAACTGGCTGGCAGACAGGAGCATTAGGTCGGTGGGTAAAGAGTGGTAGGAGGCAAATGAGAATGAGGGACAGAGGAGTGGGAAGGGGGAGGAGAAAGACACCCAGGCAAGGTAAGTTTAAGGCTGGCTTGTTGGTCTTGTTTAGCCCTGCTTCTGCTTGTCTCTTGCAATCTCTGATGGTTCCTCTATTAAGCCCAACAAACACAGAGTCTTAATTGCATCATAGAATCCCTACCTTTGCACTTTTCTAAGGAATTATGATTTCCCTCTCAGACCTCCCAATTCCTCAGAGTTGAAATGGAACACAACATGAACACACAAGTTAGTACTCTTCCCCCTCCCCCCCCCCCACCACTTTTAGTCCCAAGCACCCCCCAACCCACCTCCCATTCTCCTTAAATCAGTGATTTTAAAATCAGATCTTGTTTTTGTCATTGGAAACTATTCAATGCAAGCCAGCACAGCAAGAACAGTCAAGGCAGAGAGTGGCAAAAATAACAGTATACCTTTCCTGTACTGGGATAGGTGCTAGATTAATTAAGAATGGCCATTATTCAAGAAATAATCACCTTGAAAGCTGCTAGAGAGTTGTAAAACCCAAAATAGTTCAGTTTTCTTCAGGTGAAGTCCAAAGATCCAGGCGGGATCTACAAATGGTTCCAGGCCATGCCCAGTGGCTGATTCTATGCCCTCTGAAGTAGCCCAGCAAGTCATTCTATTTTGAAAACGATCATTAAGGCCCATCATCACTTTCTCGAGCTGACCAGGATGGGCACTAAGTGTAACCTTGTCAATGAATCCACCCAGAAAACATGTTACTTAAAAACTTACTGGTTCCCTGTGACACAAGAAATTCTACAGATGCTGGAATCTGGAGCAATACACAAAAAGTGCTGGAGGAACTCAGCAGGTCAGGCAGCATCCATAGAGGGAAATAAACAGTTGACGTTTCAGGCCGAGACCCTTCATCGGAACTGGAAAAGAAGAGGGCAGAAGCCAGAATAAGATGGTGGGGGAGTGGGAGGGGGACGAGCACACACAGGCAGGTGATAGGTGAGTTCAGGTGATAGGCTAGTCCAGGTGAGAGGGGGAAGGTAGGTGGGGGAGGAGGGGAAGATGTAATAAGCTGAGAGGTGATAGTTAGAAGAGGCAAAGGGCTGAAGAAGGAGGAATCCGGTAGGAGAGGGCAGTGGACCATGGAATAAAGGATAGAGGAGGGGAGGAGAAGAGATGGGCAGATCATCAAGGTGAGGGAAGGGAGCCACAGGAATAAGGGAAGACAAAGGAGTAGGGGGGTGGGGGAAGAAAAAGAAGGGGTGGAGTTACCGGAAGTTAGAGAAATCGATGTTGAGGCCATCAGGTTGGAGACTCCCAAGGTGGAATGTGAGGTGTTGTTCCTCCAACCTGCATCTGGCCTTAATGTGGCAGTAGAGGAGGCCATGGATAGACATGTCAGTGTGGGAGTGGGATGTGGAATTGAAGTGGGTGGCCACTGGGAGGTCCTGGCTGTTGCGGCGGACAGAGCGAAGGTGCTCAACGAAGCGGTCCTCCAATCTGTGTCGGGTCTCACCGATGCAGAGGAGGGAGCACCGGATACAATAAATGACACCCCCGGACTCACAGGTGAAGCGCTGCCTCATCTGGAAGGATTGTCTGGGACCCTGAATGGTGGCGAGGGAGGAGGTGTAGGGACAGGTGTAGCACTTGGTGCAGTTGCAGGCATAAGTGCCGGGGGTGGGGGGGGGAGGGACGAGTGGACAAGGGAGTCGCGGAGAGAGCGGTCCCTGCAGAAAACAGAGAGGGGTGGGGAGGGGAAGATGTGCCTGGTGGTGGGATCCTGTCGGAGGTGGCGGAAGTTGCGGAGAATGGTATGTTGGATGCAGAGGCTCATGGGGTGGTAGGTGAGGACAAGGGGAACCCTGTCCCTGTTATGTCAGTGGTGGGGGGGGCATGGGAGTGAGGGCAGATGTGCGGGAAGTGGAAGAGATACGGGTAAGGGCAGCATTGAAGCATTGATGGTGATGGAAGGGAAACCCCGGTTACTGAAAAAGGAGACATCTCTGATATTCTAGGATGGAAAGCCTCATCATGGGAACAGGTGCAGCGGAGGCAGAGGAACTGGGAGAAGGGGATGGCGTCCTTACAAGTGACGGGGTGGGAAAAGTAACTGTGGGAGTCAGTGGGTTTGTAGATGATGTCTGTGGTTAATCTGTCTCTGGAGATGGAGACAGAGAGATCCAGAAAGGGGAGAGAGGTGTCGGAGATGGACCAAGTGAATGTGAGGGCAGGGTGGAGGTTGGAGGCAAAGTTGATGAAATTGATGAGCTCAGCACAGTTGACATGGGTTCCTTGCGACACTCTTCTGTCTCCATTTTAATGGAGGTACTATTTAAATTTTTAAATGTCTAATGTTCATGGTACAAAGAGTGAGTTTTCTAGGAGATTTGTTCTTCTTCAATTTCATTGAGATAGTCCTGATCAACATAAATCATAAAGCCAGTGAATAAGCTATCAGCCCAGTGAGGATCATAGAACAAACCATTCTGTTCAGAATAAAATATCTGCAGCCAAACTTCATCTTTACGTTTTAGGTACATGATAGTCGAACCAGAAGCCACATCATAGTTACCAGTGTTAGCATCAAAAGTCTTTATACGATATTGACCATTGTGCATCAGCCCAATAGCAAGATGCTTATTTGCCAAGGTAATATCATAGGAGAAGTAGTAAATGCCAGGTATACCACATGTAAATTTTCCACTGGAAACATTGTAGTGCCCTCCTTCGTTTAAAAGAACTTTGTCAAATTTGATGGGCATGCGTTCCTTGGGATAGCTGAAGGTGATGGCTACAGAGAAGGCAGATCTTGCTGTATTAATACCACATTTGCAGATTCCAGGCAAACCAAGCTCACCATTGTTTCCATTAGTGCCTTTTGGTCCACGTATTCCTGAACTACCTTGAGCCCCTCTAAAACCCCTTGGTCCTCGGGGACCTACTTTGCCAATAGCTCCCCGTATCCCCTTCATGCCAGGTTTTCCGCTTTTTCCTTGTTTTCCTCTTTCACCTAAAAAGAAAACATTGCTTTATTTCTCTCTACATGATTACAGAGGTTCTATGTTGAAACAGAAGATCAAAAGTTTATGAAAGTATGGTTCCCTTATACAATGAGATGGACTATGACCTCATGATCTACTTTGTTGTGACCTTGCACCTTATCACACTGCACTGCACTTTCTCTGTAGCTGTGACACTTTACTCTGTACTGTTATTGTTTTTACCTGCACTACATCAATGCACTCTGTACTAACTCAATGTAGCTGCACTGTGTAATGAATTGACCTGTACGATCGGTTTGCAAGACAAGTTTTGCACTGTATCTCGGTACAAGTGACAATAATAAACCAATACCAATAAAATTATGTTACAATAGCGACTCCACTTCCAAAGTATTTCCACTGTTGTTACGTGGTTTGTTTCATTCTGAGGTCATGAATGGTGTTTCATGAATGCAAGTTCATTATTTCTACCACAAGGCACAGCTACTTCAGTTTAAAGAATCTCTTTTGTTAGCATAAAGTTTGAGAAACCTGTTAAAACAATCACTGAATCCAATTGTAGATACTTTTGTTTGTTATTTCTGTGTGTATATATTTCAGTTGCTTTCCATTTTCTGCCTTAGCTCTATTGTGTGTTGTAATCCTTAAAATGTTATAATTTTAATGTTATAAGCTGTACAACTATCTAGTGCTGACAGTAAAAATGAGTAAGATGTTAGAATTTATTGTTAGTATTGCATTCTTTTTTTTCTGGCATTTTACAAATGATTGTTCAAGAATTTAGAAATTATTCTGAAACCCAAATCCATAATGGCCAAAGTCAAGCTTTGTGCTAGGATGGTACAAATTTCAGAGCTATCTGGGTACCGTTCCAGACCATATCAATCTATTATTATAAGTGCATATTGGTTTCAAACCAGTAAACAAAATTAGGTAATTCTTAAGTCCATCCACATGTTGTATCCTTGTAAAGGACCGAGATTGGCAGAAAAATTGGAGTAGGGAAAAGAAAATGCAAAGTTGCAGTTCTTCTCTACCATGATAATAGTGAGAGCAAGTATAAGGGAAAAGCTGTTTATGATTTTAAATATTTAAAGTCCAAAGTGCTTGATGTTTAATTATCATTTTTTATAAAGTGGTTATGTTATCGTAATTAGTACCTTGGTGTGATATCAATGGTGCAAAGAAGATTCCCACTGCTAATGATGTAAGTCTTTTCATGACAGTATGTAAGATGCAAGTCTTTCTGTCTTACACGTTGTAATTCTTGCTGGCTACTGAGCCCTCATAGCAGAATAGTTTGCCTGAATTGGCCATTTTCATGCAGCATACTGTAAAAGGTGGTTCAGCCCAACCTGATCATGATTTGGTGTCCACTCGTGTATTTTCTGGCAGGAGTCCTTGTATGATTAATTGGGAGAATAATTTTATTTCTTCTCTGAGGACTGGACTACTATGAAACTTCAATTCTTATTCTGATTGAGATCAGGTTGCTCATCACCTGCCATGAATTTAACCTAAGATCTTCCTCATCTATTGTTCACTCAGAGAGAAAGACATACCAACTAGATTATTGGGAATTATTTTGTTTTACCCTTCATATTAAAAATGTATTGACGGAACTGTAAATTATTTACTTCTTTCCAAATAGTACTCTGAAGAAAAAAACCTGGATCAAAAAACTGCAGATGCTGTAAGCCCAAAACAAAAAATAGAAAATGGTAGAAGCAGGTCAAGCAGTATCAGTGATGAGAGAAAGTGTCAATATTTCAGGTTAAGGACTCTTCATCAGAACTGAAAAAGTGAGAAAACAAACATGTTTTAAGTTGCAGAAAAGGGGGAGTGAGTACTCTAAAAACCAGCAGTTGAGACAGAAAACAAAAAAAGAAATAAATTGAAACAAAGGTACAGTGACAGTTGAGAGAGAGAGAGAGAGAGAAAGAAAGGCAGTGGTTACTTAAAATTGTTAAATTCCTTATTAAGTCCAGACAGAAGATGAGGTGCTGTTTCTAGAGCTTATGTTAGTCATCGCTGAAGCAACGTAGAAGGTAAAGATAGAGAAATGGAGGGCTATGTGGGAGGGAAGGGTTAGATAGATCTTAGAGCAGGATAAAATGTTGGCACAACATCATGAGCCGAAGGGCCTGTACTGTGCTGTTATGTTCTATGTTCTAAAAGATAGGGAGATCAGAATTGGAGTTTGATGGAGAATTGAAGTGGCAAGTGGCTGGAAGATCAGGTGGCTGGAAGCCCAGGATCACCCTTGCAGACTGAATGGAGATGTTTTGCAAAATAGTCACCCAAACTGCATTTGGTTTCTCTAATATAGAGGAGACCATATTGTGAGCACCGAATGCAATATACTAAATTGGCAGTAGTATAAGTGATTTGCTACTTCACCTGGAAGAATTGTTTAGTTCCCTTGATGATGATAAGGGAAAGGATAAAAGGGCAGGTATTGTATCTCATACATTTGCATGGGAACGTGCCATGGGAAAGGGAATGGTTGTTGGAGATGGAAAAGGGGCCCATGGTTCACAAAGGGAATAGTCCCTTCAGAATGCTGAAAGGAGAGGGGAGGAGATGATGTATCAGGGAGTGGAATCCTGTTGGAGGTGGTGGAAACTTGGGAGGATGATCCACTGAATGTTGAGGCTGATGACATGGAAGATGAGGACGGGAGGAGACACAAGAAATTCTGCAGATGTTAGCATCTGGAGCAACACACACAAAATGCAGGAGGAACTCAGCAGGTCACGCAGCAACTATGGAGGGAAATAAACAGTCGACATTTCAGATTGAAACAATGACTGTTTATTTCCCTCCATAGATACTGCCTGAGCTGAGTTCCTCCAGCATTTTGTGTGTGTTGGACAGGGGAGGAGACAGGTTGAAGACAGTAGTGCAGGAAATGGAAGAAATGTATCTGAGAGCTCTGCCAACAAAGTACTCTGAGAAACTCCTTTTAAAAGGTATGGATCACTGGTTATGCCTGGAGAGATACGCTGAATGGATCTAATCCACTGTATTTTGCCGTAATCCTTGTAAAGCACATTATGCATATTTCACTGTTCACAGTTAATTCCATATGGGATAATGAAAATGAGTTTCATTTTGTGCATATGATTACTAATGTGTCTGACAAGGCTTGTGACATTAAGTGCATATATAGTTTCTTTGATTTTTTTATTTGCTTGAATATAGGAAATTCTGATTTTGATGTTCCAGCAGAAAAGATATGTAAAATAGATTCATGTTTTACAATCCACATTTGTATGGACTATATATTTAGGCAAAGGGATAAGATGACAATATTAATTTGTGAATGGATATAAACTTGAATCAAATTTTTTATCTTAAGTGCTTCTGAAAATTTCACATGTAATAAAAACACAAATCAATTTTCACAATGTGTCATGCCCTAGAATAAAAATAGGAAAAAGAGTAGGCGTAAGCATGTTAGACATCTTTACAAGGGTTATTTTGATCATTGTAACTTTGAAAATACAAGAAGTTGTTTTACTAGCTGTAATAAAAGTATGTTACTTTAAAGGGCTCAGGACATATGAATTTGTATGATAAACCACTGAAATAATGTAAACAACTATCTTATGGAATAAGTAATAATGTTAATGCACCAAATTTAAAGCTTAAAACTATTCAATTTTAATAGTTTTGAAATCTTAATTTCTTGTGGTTAAGAATTTTATAAAATCATTTCTGTTCTAGACTTGTACTAGTCCTTTAACTATATGTAACTTGAACTATATTTTGTAGAAGGAAGTTACTTGCTCTAAGGACGTTATTTTGCAAAGTGCACATAATTACTTCCAAGTGTAATGGACTGTAGTAAAATTTGTAAATATTTATACAAGTTCTGTACTATTCATTTTGTCCTCTCTGTGACAATGCTCATTGCATGTAATCAAGCAAAATTTTTTGATAACCAGTGTTCTAAATTCCAGACATGCTGATGAAAGATGCTGGAAAGAGCAATGCAATTATTTTACCTTCTTCTCCTTTGTCTCCCTTTTGACCATCTTTCCCATCCATACCATCTTTTCCAGGAAATCCCATTCTCCCAATAGGGCCTGCAGATCCAGGATAACCTGGAGGCCCACGAACTCCTGGAAGTCCAGGTGCACTGCAGATAAGCTGGGAAGGATCAAATGTAATGGATGACTTTTGGTTTGTCGGGAGTTGATTGGCAGCGTGGGATGTAAAGCAGGCAAGTAGAACCAGCCAGAGCATCATCAGATCTAGGAAAGTTAACACAGCTTTTATTGTTTATTGCTTTGAGCAGCTTTTCATTGAGCCTAAAATCCAAAAGCATTTGCTAACTCTGTGACAATTTCTAGGTTCAAAGCAGTATGGTGACTAAATTTAAAACTAATATTTAAGAAGAAACAACACAAACAGTCATTTGAAAATTTGTTTGTGAAACTGAGTGTTATAGAGCCAGCTTAATACTGACCTTTGCCAAGTCATTTGGACCTAACCATGTTGTGGCCATAGGGAGAGAAAAGAAATCAGGCAGTATTGTTGAAAGCAAATAGATACTGTTTGAAAGTGGTTGAGGGCACATATAAGCTTAACTAAGACTACCTCTTGTTTTAGGAGTACATACGAAGAATGGTTTCATAGGCAAGACGTCACGAGTGGAGGAAGCCCAAATATAAGGGATGAGTCTGTATCTGGGTTCTCACAATGACATGCAATGCTCATGTGGCCAGTTTATTCCATCCATTTCTCTTCCATGTTGTTTAGATCTCCTTCTGCCTGATACTCTGAGAGGATATGAAAGGGACTACTCCAAAACGGAATACACCCACAGTGGCATTATTTAATAAGTGTATTGCCTTACATTGTGATACTATCAGACCTCCTTTCTTAAAGTACAGGATGTTACAATTTACAAGCCAGCTGAGTTATTGATGGAGGGGCCTCAGTAGCTTTCATGTTAACCCTAAGGGGTCCCATCAAATTTTTTTAGAAATATATATAAGACACAGGATCAACATCTTGTATCTTATATTTAGCAGCCCATTAGGCTACATCTTCAAAGAAACCCAAATGTTTCCTATGATCTGAGTTGGTTTAAATTTATTGAATTGTTCCCTCTAGCTACTTCAAGAATTGCTTCCTTTATAGTAAACTTCAGTATTTATCCCACAGTGAAGTTTAGGTAAGAAGGGCCATAATTTTCTTCCATTAAGAATTATACCCTGAATTAAAGATTAGAATCTTTCTTTCAAGCTTCATGTCCCTTTTGTGTCAAAAACTTCACAGTGGCAAGCATACATTCTCTGATTTTATTGTTTAAGGATCGGATTGGAATCTTTTGCTGAAGAAGAGTTAATACTTGTTTATTCTTGTCAATTGATTTTTTGCGTGTAAAATTACCAGTACTAACTTATGTCTTGTTCAATGTGTTATTGTCATACAGCATGGAAACAGACCCTTTGGCCCATCTTGTCTGAGCCAGCAAGTATTATCTATACTAATTCCATGGTCCTATGGCCTTCTATGCCATGGCATTTCAAGTCCTCAACTAAATACTACTTAAATGTTTTAAAATGTTCCATTATTTTGACAAAAATTAGGATGGCAAATTGGGAAGATATTCATCTTCAATTGTGCATAATATACATTCAATCCTTTTTTTAAACAGAAGTCAATTTTTGTTTCAGTTTATCTTGTGATGGGCTTAGTTCATATTGTCAAAATTAAGAGAAGAAGTTGCATTTGTGTAGCATACTTCAATACTTCAGGATGTCCCAAAACATTTTGCAGTTAGAAGTCCATTTACCATTATAATGTAAGGAAACATGGCAGCAAATTTTATCCAACACATTCTGTCTACCACCAACTCTCATTCACAGGAGCATAAAGTCTTACTGCACAGAAGGAAGCCTGTGCTGGCACTTTGAAAGAACTATCCAAATAACCATATTCCTTTTTCCCCTCTCTTAAATATTTATCCAGTTCCCTTTTGAAATTTACTACTGAAGCTATAGTGTCAGTTGGGGTCCAGTTGGAAGTATTTTCACTTGAGTCAGAAGGCTGTGCATTCTGCCCCCACTCCAGAAATATAAGCACAAAGATCTAGACTGATGGTCGAGTGCAGAACTGATGCACAGTCATCTCTCCAATATGTTAAACCAAGATTCATTTATCCTCAAGTGGACATAAAAGATCCTGCAGTATTGTTTGGTCAGGAAGTTGTTACTGCTGTCTTGTCTAATACTTATTTCTCAATCAACACCACTTAAACTCTTCATGGGAGCTTTCTATGTGTAAATTTTTGCTTACATTACATTATTGACACTTCCAAAGCAGTTAGTTATAAAGTGCTTCAGGATGTCCTGAGGGCATCATATCAATGTACGGCTTTTATTACTCTTCTATGCATTTGCATGAACCTCCTTTTCAGGCAATATGTTCCAGACCATAATAACAAGTTACATAGAACAAAAATTATGTTCACCTCATCTCTTGCACTTTTGCTAATCACCTTAAATCTGTATTCTTCTGGCAGTGGAAGCAATTTCTGCTGATATATTCCATGAAAATCATTCATGATTTTGAATTTTTGTTAAGTCTTCCTTTAAACCTGCTCTGATGAGAACAATGCCACCTTCTTTAGCTTCTCTAAAGAACCAAAATCTCTTGGTTCTGGTGCCAATCTAGTGAATTTTCATTGCACTATCTCCAAAGCCTAGACCATGTTCATAAAATGTGATGTTTTAGACTCATACAGAATGGTAACAGGCCCTTCAGCCCACTGAACACCTGATGACTATCAGCACCCATCTTTACAATAATCCTACCATAATCCAATTTATTCTCGCCACATTCTCATCAACTCTACCCCCAAATTCTATGACTCCTACACAGCTGGACCAATTTACAGTGGCCAATTAACCCACCAACCTGCATATTTTTGGGATGTGGGAGAAAACCGGAGCTCCTGGAGGAAACCTAGACAGGGAGAGTGTACAAACTCCACGTAGACAGCACTGGAGATCAGGGTTGAACCCCGTCGTTGAAACTGTGAGGCAGCAACAGTACTAGCTTCTCCACTGTGTTTATACTTCAGACTTCCAGCATATGCATAATTTTACTTGTGTATACTATATCTGTTTTAAATCAGCTTTTATTATGTAAATCTTCCATGTAAGAAGTTGCTTTTTCATTAATTAGATTACCTAAATTGTTTGCCAGAAACTAATTTCAACAATAGAACAATCACAAATTTAGTTATCCATTTGATAATTCCATCCCCCCAACTCATTTGAGCCTGCTTGTACATTATTCTTCATTAAAGAAATGTACAGTTGAATAAAACCTGTCCATGGGAACATAATAGCTAGAGGCCATTCATCCTCATGAGCCTGCTGTGGCCATTCAGTAAGATCATGGATGAACCTTGTGTTCAACTTCCACCTGATCTCAGCCTTGAATATACTCAATAGCTGAGCATTTATTGCCCAGGTTAGGGAGGATAAAATGTAAGCTGGGGCTCCCAACCTTCACCATTTATGTGATGTAAACATTAGGTATGTGGACATGTGACTAGGATTGGCACTGATTGTTAAGCAGTGTATGGCCCAATAGTCTGAAAAAACTCTCAAAATTTTCTGTTCACTCTCATACATCAGGTATTATTGATTTTGAAGAATTACTATTGTGTGTTTACCACATTCATGAAACAAACTTGCATCATGACCTTTCCATCTTCAAAAATACAGGGGTTAAATGTGCTTCAAGGTAGAGTTCAGAGGAAGGAATCCATGGTTATTGCACTGTACATCTGAATTGGAATTGTGGTGAGGTGGGGATGGGGGTACATAATGATAGAGGACCCATGTAGCTATGCACATAGACATTCGTGATTTACAGAATACTAGCTTGGAATAATTACAAATTACCGCTGACACAACCCTCAAGAAATTTGGCAGTGATGGCAATATTTAAGGAAATTCCTTATTAACTTGTAAACACAGTCATCTGGGGAAAATCATTCTTAATTATCTGCAGCTCTGACTTTCAGCAACAGATGCGAAATATCCACATGCAAAGCCTGGAAGTAATTGGGACGAGGCATACAGGCAAAACAAATCAAGAGTTAAATTGATGCCTCACATAACTTGCAAAAGGAAAACCCAAATGTTACCCAGGCCCTGAGCATGAATTACAGATTGAGAAACTGCAATCAAGATGTACCGTAAGTTGGTGGAAGATTGTTCTGCTCACATGCTAGTCTGTGATATAAGCTAAGTTTGGTTTGGGGTTTCATTAGTATTGAAGCAGAGAGTTATGAATGCCAAATGGACATTGGACACTGGCTTGCTGGTCATACTGGAAATGAAGGTGATGCAACCTATAGGTAGGTTCTTGGGTGCAGGGGGTCAGGGAAGCAAGGCCAGCATTGTTATTTTTTGAGACCTGCTCCTGAATCCACAAAGATTTGACCAACCTTTAATGACCTGACTTTAAATTGCACAGTAGCTGCTACACCTATGTAGATTGTAAGACACCAGTTCTCTACTTGTGCTTGAATTTTATATCAGGCTGTCATAACTGGAATGAAGTACCAATTTGCATAGTAAAGTAGCCACACATACTTGTTTCAAGACTGCTTGCCCATTAATAGGCCCATGTGTGCATGTCATTGGGCGAATGTGGGCATCAATATGATAGCTGAGCTACCTTCCTCTCCCAACACTGATTTTCAACCACTGGCCACCTGCTTTTCAAACACAAGAATAGATGCCATGACTCGCATTTCTTTGCCAAGTTTCTTTTGAAATACAAGATTCTTCTGACGTATTAATGGCAGTAAATCAGCTCATACAATGTTCTCTACAAGGACATAAATATTGCACTATATGGTTGTGGACAACATTTATCATAATAAAGCTGTTAGGTCATTAACAATTTGTCGAGTAAGGCTGCAACAATGTTTTAAGAATGTCCCGGAGATGATAATGTGAAGAACCCTTGAATAAGCTGCAGAGATTTTGTTTGAGCTTATTGCGCCTTATGTGTATATTTCTGTACACTCAGCAATGGCCATCATTAAAGGTTAAGAACCAGTTAGCACACATATTTTACACTGGCAACAAGGATGGGATACAGAAGAATTACAGCCATCAAAAGTGATGAATTAATCAAGGACTAAGTCACTACATGACTGCACTGGTGGGGGAGGAAGCTCATGGCTAATTGTAGCAAGTTTGAGGTGCACACATGAGAATGATGAAAAAATAATCAGTTTCAGCAAGTTCATTGCAAAGAGGAAGATTAACCTAGTAATGAGCAAAGTGAAAGAGAGCATAAAATGGCAGTCAATCTTGAACCAGTTATAATGGTTATAACATTATCAAGGGTGAATAACATTGTCAAAGTAGAGAATAAGGGTAAAGATGTCAAAAATAAGGGCATACATGAACACGAAAGGTACTTGCCTGTTGGCAAACAGTTGGTAAGCCGACTTGCCACATAGAATAAAGAATGTCTCATTTAACAAAGTAGTAGAAACGCTGCAAACCATTTCAACCCAACTCTTTCAAAGTGTGTGGAGAGTTATAAGTTTGGAACCCATAATCAGGGGTCATACAGACAATTAGTGATGACATTAGCACACAAAAAACGTTGTGACATTGCAAATTAAATGTGTTCTTAGATTGAGTGCTGAGAGGTGTGTTTGCAGACACATCCAGTCCAAGTTACTGCACGTGCAAGGCCTAAAATTTGAAGGGGCTTGCAGGAGAGCTACATCTATATAAATGGTCTCTGAAAATATGAAGGCATTCTGGCCAGCACAGAACATTCACACACTAAAGGGCACCAAGCTCGAAGAAAAGCTGAACACTGTAGAGTGACACAATGTATTGGTGAAGATCCTAAAGAATGAGTGGGTAACTCGCAGTGTAGTGCTGCCTAAGACAGACAAGACCATTCGGATTATAAAATGACCCCTAATAGAGTAGTGGATAACTGGCAATAATCTCTGCTCATGTCCCAAGACTCTTATGCCAAATTGGCAGGGGTAAAGGTTTTTACTAAATTAGACTCATTTCATGTCATTCCCCAGCATCCTATTACAGCTTGGTATGGTAACCTGCTCTGCCCAAGACTGCAAGAAATTGCAGACAGTTGTGAACACAGCTCAGTCCATCATGACCGTGCTGCCTCAGGAAAGCAGCCAACATAAACAAAGACCCTTCCCACCACGGTCATTCTCTTTTCTCCCCCCTTACATTGAGCAAAAGATACAAAAGCTTAAGTCATAGAACAATACAACGAGGATACAGGCCCTTCGGCCTATTGAGTCCATGCTGACGAGGTGCCCACACAGCTAGTCCCAAGTTCCTTGAGAACACATACCACCAGGCTCAAGGACAGCTTCTATTCCACTGTTAAAAGACTCTTGAAGAGACCTCTTATGTGATAAAGATGAACTCTTGATCCCTCAATCTACCTTTTATTTGTCTACCTGCACTGTACTTTCTCCATGACTATAACACTACATTCTGCATTTTTTTTTCCTTTTGTATTACCTTGATGTACTTATGTATGGAATGGTATTCAAAACAAAGCTCTTCACTGTAACTTGGTACTTGTGACAATAATAAGCCAATTACCAATGAAGGAAGCCAGAAAACTGATACTAATTGAAAACTAGCATCGATGGATAAGATAACATCCTAATTGCAATCACCATGGAAGAGGAAGAAAATCTGTTGCTACCCAAGGAAATTTTCAGAAGACTTCATCAACATAAAGTCAAGCTTAAAAAGCAAACATATCTCATGGAGAAGGAAGTAATTTATTTTAGCTCTTGAGTACAAGAAAACGGGCTGCAGCCAATTAAAGGGATCATCGAGGTTGTCATCAGAGCCGGAAAACTCAGCAATATTTCTGAGCCATGATCATTTCCAACACGGCACTAGATTTCTACCTGACCTTGTCGCAGGTTTGACTCCATTTTTTTCAAACATCACAGAAAAACAAACAATGGCTCTGGGAGAAAGATCAGCAGAGGATGTGTGATTTGTGTAAGAAAGATCTCAGCAATGAGTCCTATTGGTGCATTACACCTCCAACCATATGTTAAAACTTTTGAGATTTACCTGATTATAGGGCTGGGGCAGTGATCAGTCATACCATGGATAGAAGCCTTGAGAACCCTTTGCCTAAACATAAGATAAGATATCTTTATTAGTCACATGTACATCGAAACACACAGTGAAATGCGTCTTTTGCGTAGAGTGTTCTGGGGGCAACCCGCAAGTGTCGCCATGCTTCCGGCGCCAACATAGCATACCCACAACTTCCTAACCTGTATGTCTTTGGAATGTGGGAGGAAACTGGAACACCCAGAGGAAACCCATGCAGTCACGGGGAGAACATACAAACTCCTTACAGGCAGTGTCCGGAATTGAACCTGGGTCACTGGCGCTGTAACAGTGTTACGCTAACCATGCCAGTCCATTTGACCTATTGAACCAGAAGTGGGGGAAAAAAGATAGAGAATGAGGTGTTAGTGATTATATTTGGAGTTACAAGGTTTTACCAGTATTTGCCAGGTAGACTATTCACAAGGGGCCAATGTGAGTTTCTTACATGTAGAAATGGCAGAACTTATAATAGGGAATAAAGAAATGGAAATGGAATTAGGCAAATACTCCTCTTAGAAATACTGGTGGACCAAGGGTCCAGTGCAAATCAGCAAGTAAATGTAATTAGTAAAAAAAAACTACTTGAGAAGTTGAGTCTGAAAATTGATAAATCTTAAGGACATGATGATCTGTATCCCAGAGTTTTGAAAGAGATGCTCTAATTATTAAATTTCTATAGATTATGGAATGTTTCCTGCAGATTGGAGGGTAGCAAATGTGACCCCACTATTTAAAAGAAGGAGGGGAAAAACTGGGAGCTACTGAGCTGTTGGTCTGACATTGGTCCACAATAAAAGATCAAGACAGAAAATTAATACATTTTGACGCTGGTCAAACATATTATTACAAAAGGGAAACAATGATTGAACAATTTATTAGAATTCTTTGGGGATGTATCTTGTAAAGTAGATCATGGGGAATTGATGGGCTTTCAGAAAGCTTTGGTAACGTCCTGCTCAGAAGGTTGGTCAAAAAGTTTGAAGAACATGGAATTAGGGATAATATAACAGCATTCACTATGAGTTGGTTAACAGATGGAAAATAAAGAGTAAGAATAAACAGGTCCTTCTCTGGCTGTGACACGGGAATGGTAATTAGATGCCAAATATTTGCAATCTATATCGATGATGTGACTGAGGAGATCAAATGCTATATCTCCAAATTTGCTGAATACACAAAACTAAGTGTGAATGTGAGGAGTGATGAGGATGCAAAGTTGCTTCAAGTGGATATTGACAAGCTGAGGAACGTGGGTAAAGACGTGGCAGATGGAGTACAATGTGCAGCAGTTTGAGATCATCCAATTCAGCAGGAAACATGGAAGTGCTGATTATTTTTTAAATAGTGACAAATTTGGAAAAGTTGATGTTCGTGAGAACTTCAGTGTCCTTGTGCACAAGTTACTGAGAACTAAGGCACAGGTGCATCAGGCAATTAAAGTCAAAGTTGAGTTTATTGTCATATGCAGAATTACATGTATGAACAGGTGTAATGAAAAACTTACTTGCAGCAGCATCACAGGTACATAGCATCATATAAGCAGCATTCACAAGAAAAACATAAATTAAACATAAATTATACGCAATGTTTACAAGATTTTGAGAGGCCAATGGTATATTTGCCTTTATTGCTAGAGGGTTTGTGTACAAGAGAAGGGATATTGTACAATAATTATGGGGGTGGGTTGCTTGGTGAGACCACACCTGTAGAACAATGCACAATTTTGGTTTCTTTGTCTAAAGAAGGATGTATTTCCTATAAAGGGAGTGCAGTGAAGGATCGCCAGATTAGTTCCAGATCTGTTACATGAGGAGAGATTGAGTTTGCTTGGTCTCTGTTCTCTAGCATTTAGAGGAATGAGAGGTGGCCTCATTGAAACTTAAAAAATACTTTAAGGGTAGATACAAGGAGAATATTTCCCTTGGCTGAGGAGTCTGGAGCCAGAGGCCATAGTCTCAAAATAAGTGGGAAGCCACTTAGGACTGAAATGAGGAGCAATTTCTTCACTCAAAGAGTGGTGAATCTTTGGAATTCTCTATCCAAGAGGGCTATGGATGCTCAGTCCTCGATTACATTCAAAACAGAGATTGATAGATTTCTGGATATTCAAGGGATATGGAAATTGGGCAGGTAAATTGTATTGATGTAGATCAGCCATGATCTTGAATCACAGATGAAGCTCGAGGAACTGAATGATCTATTCCTGCTCCTATTTCTTACATTTTTATGTTTTAACTAGATAATGACCACAAGCCGCATTGCCATTAAAAAAAAGGGCGGCACAGTAGAGTAGTGGTTAACTATTACAGCGCCAGCGATCAGGGTTCAATTCCCACCGCTGTCTGTAAGGAGTTAGTACGTTCTCCCCATGACTGTGTGGGTTTCCTCCAGGTGCTCCAGTTTCCTCCCACATTGCAAAGATGTACGGGTTAGTTGGTTAACGGAGTGTGATTGGGCAGTGTGGGCTCGTTGGGCCAGAAAGGCCTGTTACAGTGCTGTATAAATAAAGTTAAAAAACTGCAGATTGTGGGAAATTGGAAATAAAAACTGAAAAGTGTGCAGCAATTCAGCAAGGCAGGCAGCATCTGTGAAGAGAGAAACAGAGCTAACATTTCAGGTCAGTAACATTTCATCAGAACTGAGAAAAGTTAGAAATCAAACAAGTTGTAAGTTGCAAATAAGACAGAGGGGAGGGGAAAAGGGAATGTTTGTGACAAGGGGAGGCTTGGAAACATTAGAGGTGGTGGTACTGGCTGAGAGAGGGAGGTAAAGGCTGGTTAATTGCAGGTGGTCTGTTTAAAGGAGGTGTAAATAATTTCTGGGTCTTAAGTATTATTGGAGGATTATGGATGCAGAGATGAGTCATCTAACAGTCTAAATACAATGATCACTTTGACAGCATCCAATGAAATGCTACAATGGAAGCCTCTTCAAGGCTACTTTATGAAGAAGTCAAGAGAACAAACAAAACAACTAACAATACTCTGTTGGTATGAATGATGATTTTCCTGTCACAGCAGTGGAAATAACTAGAGCCACACAAAATGATCTGATTTTGAGACAAGTTTAAAAACATACAATAAGCTGTTGGACTGATCCAGACAAGGGCTTGAATGAAGATATGAAGCTGTTTCATTGTAAGACACTGTGTTCACCAACCAAGGCTGCATAAAATGGGGACACAAGGTAAAGGTAATAAAGAATTTACAAAACAAGGTCATGGAATAACTCCATGCAGAACACTTGGGCATAGTCAACATAAGGCTTTCACTTGAGGATTTGTCTATTGGACTGCTATAGATAAAGATCTAACCAGTAGATAGCCAGTGTTTCATGACTGCAACCTCCAAAAGTACTACTCCAAATGTGAGAGTGGATCACAGGACTGCTCCCGTAGTCCATATAGATTACGTGGCCAGATTCTGCTCTAACTCCATGTATAAGTTTGCAGATGATAACAACGTAGTAGGTTGTATCTCAAATAATGATGACTCAGAATACAGGAAGGAGATAGAGAGCTTAGTGACATGGTGTCATGACAACAACCTTTCCCTCAATGTCAGCAAAACAAAAGAGCTGGTCATTGACTTCAGGAAAGGGGGTAGTGTACATGTACCTGCCTACATCAATCATGCTGAGGTCGAGAGGGTTGAGAGCTTTAAGTTCCTTGGAGTGAACATCACCAATAGCCTGTCCTGGTCCAACCACATAGACGCCATGACCAAGAAAGCTCACCAGCGCCTCCACTTCCTTAGGAGGCTATAAAGAAATTTGGCATGTCCCCTTTGACATTCACCAATTTTTATCAATGCACCATAGAAAGCATCCTCTCTGGATGCATCACAGCTTGGTATGGCAACAGCTCTGCCCAGGACTGCAAGAAACTGTAGAGAGTTGTGGACACAGCCCAGCACATCATGGAAACCAGCTTCCCCTCCATAGACTCTGTCTATACTGCTCGCTGTCTTGGTGAAGCAGCCAGCATAATCAAAGACCCCACCCACCTGGGTCATTATCTCTTCTCCCCTTTCCCATCAGGCAGAAGATACAGGTGCCCGAGGGCACATACCACCAGGTTCAAGGACAGCTTCTATCCCACTGTGATAAGACTATTGAATGGTTCCCTTATATGATGAGATGGACTCTTGACATCACAATCTACCTTGTTATGATCTTGCAGCTTACTGTCTACCTACAATGCACTTCCCTGTAGCTGTGACACTTTACTCTGTATTCTGTTATTGTTTTTACCTTGTACTACTTCAATGCACTGTGTAATGAATTGATCTGTACGATCGGTATGCAAGACAAGTTTTTCACTATACCTCGGTACAAGTGACAATAATAAACCAATACCAATACCAATATTGGACATTGTTCGACACTCTCTCAATTGGATACTTATCGACACTCTCTCAAAGTGGGTAGACCTAAAGTATGCGGGTTTATATAGGACCACAGGATACATGACGAAGGAAAAGAACTTTCTTTACCATGCAGAGACTTCCAGAAAAAGCCATAACATACAACTTATTCTTCTCAGTTTGAATAATTTATGAAAAGCAATGGAACAAAACACTGTTTCACTTTTCCTTTACACACAAACGTGGAAAGTCAGTTCGCATGGTAGAGGAGCATTGGGGAAATAGCAGAAGAACATGGCTGTAGGAATTATCCCATGAGAAGTCCAGGAAATCTAAATAGACCACTTGATCCTTGCACACGATGAGAATAGTGAAGAAAACTCTGAGACTGAGGATGTTTCTACAAAATGAATTACACAATTGTTCAAGAAGAACCAACCCTAACATTTCTGATGAGAGTCAAGGTGAGACAACATTACTGAGACAACATTATTGGGGCGGCATGGTAGCGTAGCAGTTAGCACGACACTATTACAGTGCCAGTGATCGGGGTTCGATTCCCGTCACTGCCTGTAAGGAGTTAATACGTTCTCCCATGTCTGCGTGGGTTTCCTCTGGGTGCTCCGGTTTCCTCCCACATTGCAAAGAGGTACGGGTAGTTCATTGAGTTTAAAATGGGCAGCGCGGACTCGTTAGGCCGGAAGGGCCTGTTACCACGCTGTAAATAAATTTTTTTTAAAAATTTAATTTAGAAAGAAGGATGTACTCTCACAAAATAGGAGAATCCACAAGCTCAACAAAAGTGCAGAGAGCATGAAAACAGGCGATTCAGATAAATTTGTAACGTGTCAATATGTTACATCAGTTTATATTTTCATTTTTTTAAGAAAGGTGAAGGTAGTTGTGTATGAATTTAAGACAAGACAAGATCTCTTTATTAGTCACATGTACATCGAAACACACAGTGAAATACATCTTTTGCATTGTGATTTGGGGGGCAGCCCACAAGTGTCGCCACGCTTCCGGCACCAACATAGCATGCCCATAACTTCCTGACCTGTACGTCTTTGGAATGTGGGAGGAAACCAGAGCACCCGGAGGAAACCCACACAGACACAGGGAAAACGTACAAACTCCTTACAGACAGTGGCCGGATTTGAACCCGAGTCGCTGGCACTGTAAAGCATTATGCTAACTACTATGCTACCGTGCCTGACAATGACAATGAACAATAAATATTACTATAAGGCTGTTGCCCTGTTAAGAATGCCATGCAACCAAATGCTCCCTTGATTGCAGCAATATATAGAGAAAATTTCAGAGGCAGTTTGTGAAGAGCCCTCGAATAAATTGAACACACTTGAGTGAGTTCATCAGGTCTCGTGTGTAAATGCGTACATTCTGCAATGGACTTAGAGGTTGAGGACCCACGGAACACACATATTTTACAGACACCAAATAATCGCCATAGAGCAGATAATGAGATGACCATGTGGGTGGTGTACAGTTGGGAGTGCAAGTCCAAGGTCACTTGGCTAACCAATGGCATGCACACTCATGGCTTGTGCAAGTGTGCTTACGGTACAACAATCATGGATGAGCTTCATACTACATCCCAGAGTAGAAAATCTCAGCATAATTGATTACTGTTAGGACAGCAACAAGCTGCAAGAAGTTTTGCCTGTCTTGACATTTTCACTTCAGTTATAATGTCACAAGTGCAGTAGTAACAAGCAATTTGCTCCCATATATTAGTCAAAGATTTTCTGTAACCCATGGTCCTGCTGGTTAGTTCCTACTGTGTGCTCAGCGTCTCTCTTGCATTCCTCATTACCAAATGACCTCATCAAGCATTAAAGCCCAGTAATTATTTTCAAATGTTTTACACTGAACTATGGACGATTAGCTGTGGGTTTCAAGGGTGTGTCATAATTTGGTGCTCAATTTCAAAAATTTTCTTGAGTTTTAATTTCCCTGTTTAGGATAACATCTGGAGACCTTGCAGACTGCAGCCTTATTAACACAGTCCAAACTATGGGGGTGAATTTAATGCAAACTAACATTACTAATAAGATTGTTAAATAGAGACCATGAATGTACTACAGTATTGCTCGGAAAGATCCAATTTATTCACATTTTTGTCATTAACCCCAATATAAAAGTAAAGTTTTTAAAATAAATATTTGTGGTTTTATCATGCTTGCCAATTTATTCTTTGGCATTGTGCCCATAATATACCAAGAATGCATTATATTAATCAAGTACAACAGCACATGCAAGTTCAAGAATCTAACAACACCTCTCAGCAACAATTTACACCCAACCAAGTAATATTCTAAAGTGCAATTATTTTGAGCCAGTATTCACTGTAACTGGGGATTATATTTTCTCTAAGATAGCATCTAACCAAAGTAAGAATAAATTAAATACTTTACGTTATATTTTGCTATTTCAGCCCTCTCATGGTGTATCCAGAATTAGTGAGAGATGGCCACAGAGTACAGACAATATTGCTTGGTACATTAACAATAACGTAATAATTATTGCTTATGACTAAAGTAGAAAGGCAATCTTCTTACTGCAGAATATTTTATGTACAGTATGTCCTCAATCATTTGCATTACAATTATCCAACAAAAGTGTGACAGAATAAAACTACAGATTAAATTGGAAAGCACAAGCTTGTTATTTGCATTCATGTCTTTTTTATTAATTTTTGTGGACATCACTGGAAATATTTAGGTTTATTGTCCCTCGCTAATTTTCTATGAACTGAGGAGACAGTCAAGAGTTAATCACATTGATAGGTCTGGAGTCACACACAGGCCAGGTAAGAATGACAGATTTCCTTCCCTGAAGGACATTACCGAACCAGATGTTTCTACTTACAATAATCTGGAAGTTTCATGGTTGCTATTACGGAGACTATTTTTCTTTAAATCCTTATATTTTTAATTACTTGAATGTCCCCAGCTGCCGTGTTGGGATTTCAACTCATGTTTCAGACTCAATGGTCCAGAATTTTCACAGCTGGTTCAGTAACTTAATCACTATGCTTTTTTGATGAGTAATATTACACACTGCTTTCCCTTTTCCCGACATTATATTGTATTGCACATTGTACCATAGAATGCCATCAAAATTTGGATGTAGCTTCAATTATCCACCAATTCTTAAACTTTGTCAGAGGGATTCCCTTCGTTAAGGCTAATAAAGGAGAGTTCACTATTTTTTGTAATTGTCCAGAACATATTTTCTCTACAAATAGGATTTTAAAATACAAGTTAATGCCAAACCATAGTGAAAAATACACAAGAGCATCAGTGCTGACAGAATTATTTTACAGAAATCGTGCATAGATAAATCTGTGACACGAACCATAGTCAGGAATTGCTCTCATAGCGTGATCCTGCTTTCTCAGATTTTAATCTCAATTTCTGATATTTTATTAGATGTGATACACTGCCAGAAAACCAATGGAAGCTTGTTTGGCGCTGCAGCAATCTTTTACATTGATATCAACTTAAAGTCAATTCAAGCTAGACTGAAGGCTAAATTAATAAGACACTGCATTGCTTGGTTGATAATTTAAACGCTTTTTCCTACTTTTAAAAATAAAGATTAAAGAATACAAAACTGAGAGAAATAACCATGAACCACCTGATGTACCAGGTCTTTCCTTCAGTAGTTTACATGGGTAACTTATCCTCTCTCTAATGATCTGCTGCATACTGAGGAAATTAAACTTCCTTCAGTTAGCCTTTCCTAGATGTCTGACATTGATACTATAAGAAGTAAGAGTGAAGGTTTCAGATAAAAACACGTAAGCAAACTTACCAGGTTACAACTGTGTGGTTGGTGTAGTTGTAGCAATGTTTAAAATTAGTAACTTTCAGCTAGCATGTACCATAAGCTGCTTCAAACATTTGATCAAGAAAGCAGTTTGTTCTTTCCTGTCGTCATATGGTCATTGTTTTCAAACAATATTTTCTTCTTAAGTTAATCCTTCAAAAACAGCACACTGTTAGCACAGTTCAGACTCACGTTCCTTCTTCCTAAACCCCTTTCCAACTCAAAACAGCTTTTTGGTCTATCCCCTTCTCTCTTCCTCTTTCCAGTGCATTCTTTTCCCACAACGTAATGAGTTGGAAAACCTCCCATTTATGTCACATGTAGTTGGAAATGTTGACTGCATTAAGAATAAGACTGCACATGTTAGCATTAGTCAGAAAGAATTGCTTTGCATCTGCTGCATGAAGTTGCTTTGACAGCTGTCTCCAGACTAGCTTGTAGATTTTATTTCTGGATTCACTTTGCTTTTTTTTATATAGCTTTGATCAACAATACCCAGGTGAAAAGAATTAGACATTGAAGCAAACCCACTTCTATTAATTCCTTCAGTTAACTCCCACAGTTAAACTAATTATGAAAAAAAAAGGTCAATAAAAAACAAGCACTTTCTTAGTCGTTTCAAAAGAAATCAGCATGTTAATTTTTTTAGGGGATAAATTCATTTAATAGCAAACATGGAAATGAAAGTGATTTAATTCAATTGGGTTCATCTTTGTTAATGACACAGACAATTTTGAATAGGAACTGAAATGAAGTACAGTTAGTGGAAAAATAAATTGGCAGCATACACTATCCAGATGGAGTTTGATGTGCTCAAGTGTGATCCTTTTGCCAAGAAACACAGCCACCCATGGAAAGTTAATCTCTAAATATCAATCGTTTAAACAAAGTACACTGTTAATTCTTTGTATCATTTTTATTTGGAACAGATGAAAATTGTATTTTGTATGAATATTATTGTAATTGTGATTTAGCCTACAACTCTTCTGTATTTATTTAATCTTTCTGAGATTAAAATCATAAAGTCAATTTTGACAGTGTTATCATCATGAAGTTTGTGTAAGTTTTATATATTTTTGTGTGTGTACATTCATGATCTGTAACTGTACCACTGAACTTGAAATGGTGGAAATCACCTCAGTGAGGATTCAGCATAAATTACTTGAAATCATTCTAAAACCAGTAAGTCATTCCATGCAGTGATTGTTGTTGAAATTTTGGTAAACATTTAACTTCTGAATGACATTTATGTTGAAGTAGTTTCAAACTGCTTAGTGACTGAAAGAGCCTTGCATGTTAAGACTTTGTCTAAGGACTGAACTAATCTTTTTGTTAGCGGTAGTATTAGCTGTGTTAGTTTTCTCATTGTTCCAGAAGGTGGTTTGAACAATATTCCATGCAGGTATTTTTCCATGTGCCCTAATGTAAAATTCACCTAAACTTACTAGAAAACTGTTGCAACATGTATGCACTCAAAGGCTATGAATGGAAAGGTGCTGACAAAAATGCAAAGTGCTGTCAATAAAGACGTCATTCCAAATTTGCTTCTGTGCTGGAATCTCCCAAATTGCCATTATGAAGACTTAAGGATCAAAAATAGATTGTCCAGTGTCCTATTTTGTAGGAATAAAACAGAAACCAAGGGTCTGTTAGGGCAGGCAGCTTGCACACATTCTGTCTGATGTATGGAACTTCAAAGGCTCCTCCAAAGGCATTCAATGCAGATAGCTGAAACTGAATGAGGTGTTAAACTGTGGAATATATTTCCCTCAATGTCAGCAAAACAAAAGAGCTGGTCATTGACATCAGGAAAGGGGGCAGTGTACATGCACCTGTCTACATCAATGGCGCTGAGGTCGAGAGGATTGAGAGTTTCAAGTTCTTAGGAGTGAACATCACCAATAGCCCATCCTGGTCCAACCACGTAGACGCCACAGCCAAGAAAGCTCACCAGTGCCTCTACTTCCTCAGGAGGCTAAAGAAATTTGGCATGTCCCCTTTGACACTCACCAAATTTTATCGATGCACCATAGAAAACATCCTATCTGGATGCATCACAGCTTGGTATGGCAACTGCTCAGCCCAGGACCGCAAGAAACTGCAGAGAGTTGTGGACACAGCCTAGCACATCACAGAAACCAGCGTCCCCTCCATGGACTCTGTCTATACCTCTCGCTGCCTTGGTGAAGCAGCCAGTATAATCAAAGACCCCACCCAGCCGGGTCATTCTCTCTTCTCCTCTCTCCCATCAGGCAGATGATACAGGAGCCTGAGGGCACATACCACCAGGCTCAAGGACAGCTTCTATCCCACTGTGATAAGACTATTGAATGGTTCCCTTATATGATGAGGTAGATCTTGACCTCACAATCTACCTTGTTATGACCTTGCACCTTATTGTCTACCTGCACTGCACTTCCCTGTAGCTGTAACATTTTTACTCTGTATTCTGTTATTGTTTTTACCCTGTCCAACTTCAATGCACTGTGTAATGAATTGATCTGTGCAAACGGTATGCAAGACAAATTTTTCACTGTACCTCGGTACAAGTGACAATAATAAACCAATACCAATATCAATATTTTGCTAGTGGAAGTAGATGTATATGTGCACACCAGGGGTGGAAGACGGGCTGTTACTTTGGCCATCATTTTCACTGTAGATTTGATTCACTTGCTGATTATAACAATTTGCTTTGTCCAATTGTCTGCTGTTGGCTGATGCACGAGTGATTATTTGTGGCTACTGTGAAAAAGTTTGCAACTTATTAAGAATGTGACAGCCACTGTATAAATCCAAGTTTCTATTTAAAGGTTGTACTGGTGAGTGCAAGTGTGATGATGAAAGAAAAACCTTTTTTTAAATTAATGCTGCATGGTCTCAGTGCCCATATGAACAGGCAAATGGAACATCAGAATCATTCACTCTATGGAGAAGTACAGTCTGAAGATCCAGCTGTAAGTCTAACTAAATAACCCTGACAATCTAACTATTCTGCACAACTCAGTAGAAGACAGTTTTTTCCATGTTGTTGAGCAGCTGGTGGTAAATCCTGAGCATCTCTTCAACTGATGCTCATTCTATCGGACAAGTCAAGAACTAGTTATTTTATATCCCCTTTGTATAAGACCATCTTGAATGTAAAATATGGCATACTCCACCTGTACATATGCAACTATACATTTCCTATGATGGAGCTCAGATACGACTAAACATACACATTTATTAGGCAGACAAAGCCTGGAATATATTTGGTGGTTGTGCGTAAAAGTCTACCCTTTTAAAATACAAGGAATACTGCACAAAGCATTTGAGAAATATATTGCCTCCTAACAAAGCACAATTCAAGCTGAAGGCTTGCAATCCAAATATATGTCAGACTGTTAAAGCAACTCTCCTAAGGTGAAAAGTTTACAAGTCTAGCATCAATTTATAATTATAAACCAAAATCTTTGCACCATGGAGATAAAATATAATGGGGCACTTTTACCTGTACATAATTCAGAATTATTTTGCAGAAAAAACTACAAATGGTATTCTGAGGATCTGTCATCGATTACAAAACAATTCCGTTAACATATTACCTTATTTTGTTTTGTTTTGTGCAAAGCATATTCTGGGTCATTTGAGGAGATCTATGTCCCACAAATAAACAGACGGTGGCACCAGGGTGTTGTAGTGAAGGGCAGCTGCCTGATGGAGGAGTTTGAATCTCTCCACCTGCTCTATTCTTTGTGCACAATTGCTTCTGAGCGTAAATTAGTGAAGCAATCGCTGTCTTGTTAGAAAAGCTGAAGGTCAGGTGTAAAGTGGGAGCAGGCTAGAAAATGAGGTGAAAATTGAAGCCTACCTACAGAGCTTTGGAGAAAGCTGATTTGGATCTTGGAGTTTTGAGTCTTAACTTGAGCTTTATTCCAACAGTGGTTGAGGCCAAAGCCATTTCCACCTTTCCAATCCTTCCCTTTTTCCCTGGGGCCTCCACTTTGTAAACTCATAACACCTGGCTTGATTTTATCAAATGCTTCATGGTCTCACGAATCCTGCCACCCCCAATACACTTGTACTTGTCTTTTTAATAATTTGACCTCTTCAGGTTTTAAACAATCCAAAACAAAAATAAAACTGCTTTGTTCTCATTGTAACACCTACTGACCTGCCCACAATTCCATAAGACAATAAGACATAAAACATAGGAGCAGAATTAGGCCATTTGGCCCATCGAGTCTGCTCCGCCATTCGATCACGGCTGATTTATTTTTCCTTCTCAACCTCATTCTCCTGCCTCCTCCCCACAACCTTTGATGCCCTTACTAATCGAGAACCTATTACCCTCCGCTTTAAATAGACCCAATGACTTGGCCTCCACAGCTGTCTGTGGCAATGAATTCCACAGATTCACCACCCTCTGGCTAAAGAAATTCCTCTGTTCTAAAGGGATATCCTTCTATTCTGAGGCTGTGCCCTCTGGTCCTAGACTCTCCCACTACTGGAAACATCCTCTCCATGTCCACTCTGTCCAGACCTTCCCAGATTACCAGGATCTTCAGAATGTTACTATTAATACAAATGGAAAAAAGAAATCAAAATTAGTTTCGAAATAATCCTGACTCTATCCTGTCTCCCCTTGTCCAGTCCCTTCCTAACTACGGTCGGGACACCTCTCATGCCCTCCACCATTTTGACGACATCCGAGTCCCCAGTCCTCACTGCCTCATCTTCACCATGGACGTCCAGTCTTTATGCACCTCCAACCCCTATCAGGAAGGGCTTAGAGCCCTCCACTTCCTTCTCAACAAAATCCAACCAGCTCACCTCCCCCAGCACTCTCATCCACCTGGATGAACTTGTTCTCATCCTGAGCAACTTCCCTTTTGATTCCGCTCATTTCCTACAAATCAAGGGTGTATCTAATGGGCACTCGCATGGGCCCCAGCTGTATCTGTCTTTTTGTTGGCTATGTAGAACAGTTCTGGTTCCATACCTTCTCTGTACCACTCCCCAACTCTTTCTCCACTTCACTGACAACTTCATTAGTGCTGCTTCCTGCACTTGTGCAGAACTCGTCAGTTTGATTACCTTCACTACTAATTTCCACCTTGCCCTCAGATTCACTTGGACAATTTCCGACACTTCGCTCCCTTTTCTGGATCTCTCTGTCTCCATCTAAGGAGACAAACTACCTACTGACATTTACTGTAAACCCACAAACTCCCACAGCTACCTCAAGTCCGCCTCCTCTCACTCTGTCTCTTGTAAGGATGCCAACCCTTTTTTTTACTTTCTCTGTCTCCACCATCTGCTCACTCCAGAACAACTGAAATGTCCTCTTTTTTCAGCAAACATGGCTTCCCTCCCACTGTGGTTGACGGAGCCCTCTCTTGTATTTCCTCTATTTCCAGGACTTCAGCTCTTCTGTCCTCTCCCTCCAAACAGGACAGAGATAGAGTTCCCCTGATCCTCACCTTTCACTCCACTAGCCTCCGATATATTATCCTTCACCATTTCTGCTAGCTGCAAGTGGATCCCATCACCAGCCACTTTTCCCTTCTCCCTTCTCTCCCACTTTCTGCAGGGATCACTCTCTCTGTGACTCCCTGGTCCCCTCATCCCTCCCCACCCACCCCTCTCTGACCCCTGGCACATTTCCCTGCAAGCACAGGGGATGCAGCACTTGTCCCTACACCTCCTCCCTCACCACTATCCAGGGAACTAAACAGCCCTTCCAAGTGAGACAAAGATTCACATGCACCTCCTCCAACCTCTTATACTGCATTCAGTGCTCTCAATGTGGCCTCCTCTACATCAGCGAGACCAAGCACAGACTGGGTGACTGGTTTGCAGTGCACCTGTGCTCTCTCCACAATTGCTATCCTGAGCTGTCTGTCCTTGGACTTCTCCACTGCCAGCAAGGACTTGATGGGCCAAATGGCTTCCTTCTACGTTGTATGAAAATATAAATTAATAAAAAAAGAATACAACTGAAATCCCTCTCAAATTAAGTGACTGGTTTTGGTGAATGGTTTCCGTGCTTGTTAAAACAGCTTGTTCAGATTCCACCCCGCTGAATGGAACAACTGAGAAGTAGGATGGAAATAGATACAAAGCAGCTGCCCTTGGGAAGACAGAAGCAGACAGGAAGCATTGTGATACACATGACCCATACAAATTGTCCTCTAAGCTGCTCTGATTCAGTTGCAAAAAAATTACATAACCAATGTTAGAAATAATAACCAATTTAAATGAAGAACATGACCATAAGAATTAGACACAGGAATAGGACATCCAGCTCCTTGCATCTGCTCCTCTGTTTAAAAAGATATTTTTTCTCAGTAATACTTTCTGCACCGAGTCCATTTTTCTTCATTCTTAATATTCAAAAATCTATCAATTTCTGTCTTGAATTTATTCAACAAGGGAGCCTCTACACTGTTGGGTAGTGAATTACAAAGATTCACTGCTCGCTGGGTACCCGAGGACCGATATACTGACCAGAATGGTGACCAGTGCTGCATTGGTCGAATGGCAGAACAGTGGTCTTTTTCTGAAGCTCTAATCAGCCTCAGGGCATTAAGGCAAATCAACTGGGATTAGTGGAAAACCTGAGCCTTCCTGGTACACTTCAATAGAGGTAGAACAGAGTTTGCAGTGACCCAGCCTGCTCCACCCACCATTGCCCACGTGGGGATATTTGTCAGCACAAAGCAGCTGACAACCATGTCCAGAAGAATGGACTCATCCTTGTCGAAGAAGTAAATCGCATGAGAAACTTCTTTGCATTGAATATAGAAGCAATATAAATTCAATGGGGATTTCACTAATTATTAAAATAAATACAGATTATTTACTTGACACATCCTTCTGTAAGTACCTACGAAAAAAAAACCCTCAATCAGACCTTCATTGGGTTTTTGCAATAATTACCATTCAAGAGCTCAAACCAGGTGATGATTCTGTTTCCTGACACTTCTAAATCCCTCTGTGAGCTACCGCCTTTTAGTTACCTTCTGCTTTGCATTCCTCTGTATTGTAAGGTAGCAGTGCTCAGGATTACGCTTTCATAATTCCCCTTTCTACTTGGCATCTCTCCTTTGGTCACACTGATAATGCAAGTGTGGTCAAACAGAAGTGGTTCAGCTTCATGAATTCTTAATTGCAGCTTGAAAACAAGATCAGCAGTAGCAGATTTCTCCAAGGATATGTGGGTGCTAATTTAATGCATTAAAATTCATGCCACATGGCACACACAGTTCATAAATGTATACCAATGCATTGACACTACAACAATGACTGCAACTATATAAACCATAGTTAATGGTGTGGTGTCTATGCATTGGTGTATCTTTATAAACTGAGTGTACCATGTGGCATGAGTTTTGATGCATTATCGTAGCAGCTCTTGCTATTAGTTGACAGTTCACTGTTTCCAATACAGGACATTTTTATTGTTAGCTCTGCCTCTGTTTAAAAAGCGGCAACTACAAAGAGCCTATAGATGCTACAATTGCTCCTAAAGGGAAATGTTTCTATTTAATGTCTGCCTGTGTAGATTTGGCTGTTATATTTTTTGGCAGCTCTGGTGGGACATTCATTATTGGACTAGCTCACTTAGATCAGTAATGGAAATTGAAGGTTAACTTGAGTCATCCAAACTAAACTCCAGAAAAACATATTCCACCTATACATTTATTGTTTGCTTAATAATCATGTCAAATTCAATTATGGTGAGCAAGTTAGCACTGAATGTTGTTGGCTGACCCAAGGTTAGATCTGTTGTGATACACCAAAGGAAAGTTTGGAAATTTATACAGGCAGAGTTTCCAAACACCAGAACAGGTTTGCTTAGGATTCAGCTTTTCTTTCCAATCCCACGCATTCCACACAAAGGCAAAGAGGTTCATTTATCTTTATTCAGTCAGGATGTGGACATTGCCGGTTACGCTGGAATTTATTGACCTCTATCTGCCCCGAACCAAGGATTCAGTTAAGAATCAACCATTTAGTGGGTATGGAGTCACACATGGGCCATACCAGGTAAAGATGGGAAATATAGTGAACAGATTGGGGTTTTATGACACTTCATTTCTTTCATGTTTACCATTACTGAAACTGGTTTTTAAATTCCAGATTTGTTTAATTATTTTAATTAAAATTCTCCACCAGAGATTCAGACTCATGCTTCTAGATCCATAGTCCAGAATTCTGGCAGCTAACCCAGTAATGTAGCCACTGCACTATTGTTTCCTTGTATTTATTTATTGATGAACCTACATTCATAGAGATATGAGAAATACAGGCACAGAGGTAGTAACAGCATGTTTGAGAACAGTATAGAGGGTCAGAGATGGATACAGTGTGGAAGTTTTCAACGACTGTGGGGTCAACCTGAGGAGGAGAACCCTGGCAGCACCTGAGGGACCAGTGCTGGGTGTGGGGATTCGAGCAATTCTTTTGTTCTACCTGTACTGCTCTTTCTCTGTAACTGTAGCACTATATTCTTTATTCCATTATTGTTTCCCTTTTGTACTACCTTCATGTACTTACGTCTAGAATGATCTGTATGGATGGCAAGCAAACAAAAGCTTTTCACTGTATCTCGGTACACGTGACAATAATAAACCAATTACCAATTACTAAACCAATTCCTTAGATGCTTCTTTTGGGAAATGTGTTGTTGACGTGGCTCAGTTAAACCAGACCTATTGCAGGGGGAGGGGTTGGGGGGGGCGGGGTGCGGAGGTGAACAGTTTTGGAGGGTGGAGGGTCACAACAAGTGCATGCCCCATGGATGAGGAGGGGAAAAAAACAGCCAGAGATTCAATTCCTGAACACTAACAAATGCATTCTGCTGAAAGGTGCATAGATTTAGGTGCCAGGTGATGACAGGATTGAGTGAATTATCCTATGGTCTCTGATGATACCATACATTATACAACCTCAAACTAGAATGATCATTAGTAAGAAGTTGTGTAGAGCTGATGGTACTGTGACTTCTGCCACTGTGAGCTGGCACTTTTAGACTTGAAGGGAGAGGAGACAGTAAAAAAATCATTTTTATGCCAGTCTTTAATCTGATTTTTCTTTAATAGTGATGGTATCTCTAAACAAATTGGAAAAAAAAGATGGGCAACTAAGAAAATTGATGAAGGCAGGGTGGAAGACATCTACATTAACTTTAATAAAGCATTTGACAAGGTCCTACATGGCAGGCTGGTTCAGAAGGTTAAGGTACATAGGATCCAAGGCAAAACTGGCGCATTGGGTCTAAAACTGGCTTGGTGATAGGAGGCAATGGGTGCTGATGGAAGGACGTTTTTCTGATTGGAAATTTGTGACCCAAACGTACTGCAGGGATCACTTTTGAGAATTTTGTTGTTTATTAATGACTTGGATGTGAACGTAGAAGGTATAATTAGTAAGTTTGTGGACGATATGAAAGTTGGTGGTGTTGTGGATAGTGAGGACGGTTGTGTAAGGCTACAGCAGGATGGAAAGTTGGGCGGAGCATTGGAATATGGAATCTAATCCCAACAAGTGCAAGATGGTGCATTTTGGGAAGTCAAATAGGGGTAGAATATGTACAGTAAATGGTAGGGATCTAAGGAATGTTGATGGACAGAGGGACCTTGAGGTTCGAGTTCACAGGTCCCTGAAAGTGGGAACATAGGTGAAGAAGGCAAATGGCCTACTTGCCTTCTTAGCTTGAGGTACAGAATGTAAAAGTTGGGATGTTATCTTGCAACTTTACAAAATTCTGGTTACACCACACTTGGAGCATTGTTTGCAGTTGCGCTCCCCACACAGTAGGAAGGGCGTGCTTGCACTGGAGAAATTGCAGAGGAGATTCACCAGAAAGTTACCCGGATTGGAGGACTTTAGTTATGGGGAAAGATTAGATAGGGTGGGCTTGTTTTCCCTAGAGAGACGGAGGCTGTGGGATGACCTGTTAGAGGTGTATAAAATTATAAGAGGCATAGATCAGGTGGATAGAATCCTTTTCCTCTGGTAGGGGTATCAAAAACAAGACAACATAGTTAACGTGAAAGGAAGGAGTATTAAGGGGAATTTGAGGAGTAAGTTTTATTTTCACAAGGAGAATGGTTGATAGCTGGAACTTACTGCCGGGGTGGTGGTGGAGTCAGATACAATCACCTTTAGACAGGCACTTAAAGAAACCTTTAGAAAGGCACTTAAATAGGCAGGAGTCGGAAGATACGGACCTAATGCGGGCAAATGGGATTCATGAAGATGGGCAAAGAGTTCACCATGGATGTGATGGACCGAAGGGCCCGTTTCTGTGTTGTAAAACTCTATGACTCAACTTTTTTTTAATTTTTTTTTTATTTACAGTGTGGTAACAGGTCCTCCTGGCCCAACGAGTCTGTGCCGTCCATTTTAAACCCAAATTAACCTACCTGTACGTCTTTGCAATGTGGGAGGAAACCAGAGCACCTGGAGGAAACCCACGCAGACACTGGAGAACGTACAAACTCCTTACAGACAGCGACGGGAATCGAACCCCAATCACTGGCGCTGTAATAGCATCGCGCTAACTGCTACGCTACTGTGCCGCCCCTTACTATATATAATTATATAATATAATTCTATTCTCAGGCAACAAATTGAAAATGCAATCTCCATTAATGGTTTGGAAATTCTTGTAATCTTCTCTATCCTCTGCGATCCGATTTTATTAATATGCCCATGCAAAATGCATCATGGCTTCTGCCAGTGGAAATGTACAAACTATTTCCCATAGAAGGTGCATTGAAAGGTGGCAATGTTTAAATGTCAAGTACATCAGAGTTGATGCACATCCAGTACCACTGCTGTGTCGATAAGTACTTGGGGTAGTCTAATGATGAAGCAAATGCCAATAAGAATTCAAAACATTTATTTTAATAGAAATAGGTGGTGTATGAAAAATATGATATAGAATTCATCACTTTAAGTATGTTGATTTGAGCAATTACTGGCCAAGCTATGATTCAGTGTGGTTGTGGATTATAGGTTTCAAGTATTAGAATGTGGTAGACTTATTTAAGTTAATTGGCTGCACCCTGAAATAACTGGCCATTTTATAAGCAGTAAAGTATTTCCTGCAGTGCTGAGAATGTATTTGAATATGCAATCTAACAGTAACAAATGACAATATGCATACTGCCTGGAGTGCAAATTTCTGCATGCACTAATTTACGATATTGTTATATCCCCTTTAGCTATCTCATTTAAAACAAGTACAGAACTTTATAAAGACAAACAAATTGTAATAAACGTCATCTGTGAATTGTATCACAGAAGTGAAAAGAGGTTATTCTGTATTTTTCTGGGATTACTATCAAACACAATACCATTGAATAATTGTACAGCAATCACAATGGAAACACCATCTGTTATGTTCGTGGATAGCCCTTTCAAGGTCATAATAAAAGTTCATTGACAGAATGAAAAATGAAACAAGAGCACATTTTCCCCCATTGCATGGCCCGAATTAGTTGGCTCTTTATAATATTACATCCTTATATTTTGCTCCCTACATTCTAATCAGATCTGCAAATTCGCAAGCAGAATGGGTCTTAATGAAGTGTTTACTAAGCCATTAAAAACAGAGAAAGTAGGAGAGGCACAATATAATCCAGGATTTGGGAAAGAAACCATGGTCTCTGAAGGGAAGGACAAAACATTATTCACAATTTTCCATTCTATGCTTTGTTTGTTCGTAAACAAATCTAGTCAGTGATGTGGGAAATTGTAACAAAGACTAGTTTATTTTCACTAACAAACAGAACCAATCACAGTAGCATAAACTATGTCCTTACCAAAATGGGCAGTACCGTGCAATGTCAAGGGTGCTTTATGTTTTTTCACAAGTCAATTTAATTGAAAATCTAAAAAAGCTCCAGCAAACTCATTCAGAAGGAAGAGATCACCAGGTGGACAGAAGAAAACCCCCTGAAAAATGCATCATATTCCCACCCCACTCCTGGCCCATGACTGCTCGAAATGGAGAAAGATCACTTGGAAGGCACTGAGAACCTCAAGATGTTTTGTCGGAAGCGTGCAAAAGCCAAGTGCAGGCAGTGGAAGGAGCGAGCTCCCCCACCCCAAACTACCCACTCACCCACCTTGTCAAGCACCTGCTGCCCCTCCTGTGGCAGAGTCTTCAGATTCCATGGAAATGGGTTAGAATCAAGTCATTTTCAATTACAGGGGACAGTCTAAGGAGAAGCACCCAAGGATTAGCATGTTCTGGAATGCATGATTTAAAGTCAAAATTCTTATGAAGTGTGCTACACTGCACTGACAGAAATTGCAATCTGTAGCGGTTGCTACCGCGGAATAAAACAAGACTCTACTCGGAGGATTGCCAAACAGAACTGGTTTATTTTCCCGCCTTGTGCGGGCCCCTTTAAGGGAGAAAAACTCCCGCCCAAAAAAACCGGCAATGACGTAAGTCCTACGTCATCAGGACTTTCCCGCGCGCGGGTTCTCCCCGTCGCTCGGAAAGACGAGGCCCGCCGCCATCTTGGGCCTCGTCGCTCCGACGCCGCGCGACCCGACTGCCGAGCCGGTTCGCCCGACTAGACGGTGAGTCGCCACAAATCAAATTAAACAGAGGTGCCTAGACTTGTGTTATGGGATCAGATTTCTACCACTATACCTATCTGGATATATCCAATGGTTTATCTACTACTTTTAGCAGTCTTCACAGATTTGTGTACACCTAACTCCTAAATGTTGCTGCTCCTCGTCTGCTTTAAAATGGTACCTTTCAATCTCTTTTCATTCTTCCCCTCACACGTCTCTACATTAAATTTTATCTGCTTGTGTCCTAAACGTTACAGGTGGATGGCATTACATTGGAACTGTCTAGTTGAACCACAAACAGGAAAGGTTGGTTATCTGAAGTGGCCAGCTCTGATGTAATATCATAGAGTATTTCTGTGTGATTATAACATTCAATATTCAGTTGTAAGTCCTGCTCCTTACATAGATATATCTCAGTTATTTCTATGGATTCTCACTGCAAATTATTGGCTCTAGTTCCTCATTTTAAAATGCAAACATTTTTTCTTGGTAACTTAAATTCACCTTCAGTGGTTGTTCCTTTTACTTTATTTTGAACATTCCTTTTATTTCCTGCTTTTATAATTCTGCCTGAGATTCTGCCTAAAATTTTATCCCATAAATACCCATGCAGCAGAATCTGTCTCCACATACATTGGCCCCGTTTACCACTGGATCAAGACCACGTGGTAGCTGCTGTGTAACACCCCTCCCAAAAGAAACAATACACAGACAACTTCCACTGCACAATAGGAAGCCCAGGACCTGGAATGACAGGACCCTAGTGGACAATCCCAACAGCAATAGACTGAATGTCTATCCATGATCAGAGCTTGGGAAATCAGATTGACCTTGTTACTCTGAGACATGTCAGATAGGAATGAGCAGTTTAAGGAACAAAGCTGTGGGTATATCTTCTGGAGGGGCAAACCAGAAGAGGAACGCCACCTTCATGAAGATAGCTTCATCATCAAGAGTTAGCTAGTCTGGCATCTTAGCAACTCTGTCTACAGAATTACCAAATGCCTTATGACCCTTAGGCTCAACCTGACACAGAACCGACATACTATGGTCATCAGTGCATACATCTCAACACTGGAAACTAAACCTTTGGCCCATGTCTGCTCAAAGCAAAGTAAGGGCATACAGGATGATATTGAGAACCAGAGGCCCAGTGCAAGCAGCAGAAGGAGTGCACCACTTCTCAAACTACCCGATTGCCCAACCGATCCAGAGGGACTGCCTAACGACAGAATGGGAGAAAAATTATAGAGAGATATGGCGCAGAAACAGGCCTATCAGCTCACTGAGTCCATGCTGACCATCAACTACCCACTCACACCAGTCCTACATTAATCCAATTAATTATCCCTGGAATTTGAATCAGACTGTTCCAATTTTCTACTATGAGCTTAATGCCAAATTATTTTTCAGTGCTTAATTTGTATGTTTTTTAGCATATGTTTAATAAAAAAATGTGCAAATAGTTAAATATGCTTTTCTATTCACCTATTTTCATTATTTTCTGGCATGTAGATGACGTAATAATACATTTCAATTTACATTTTCATGATTTTCTCAAAGAAAATGAAAACGTGAAATAATTGAACAGGGCTCAATTTTTACCCATTATTGATTTCATTTTTTTTCCTTAGATTCTTTCCCTCTTGTTCTGGCTTGCTTTTCTCCTTAATAACATTTACCGTTTGCTGATCATTTTGTGTTTTGGAGCCTTCTTGTTTCAGCCCAGGAATATATTAAATGAATGTGCTCTCATTAGGACCAGGAATAGGCTTACTTTCACCTGGCAGATGTAGACAAAACAAGTTATTTTCAAACATTTTGCAGCACAGGTCTCCTGAGTTTTGTTCTTTTTCTCTGATTTTCTACCTTGCCCTTTTCATTTCTGCACAGACTGTTATCCATATTTGTGGCAGCATATTCAGCGTTTGCCATCTTAGGTTTAGCCAGTTGTTCCCTTCATTGGACAATTAATTATGCTGAAGCAACAAAGAAGATGCTGGAAAAACTCAGCAGGTCAGGCTGCATCTGCGGAGGGGAATAGACAGTCGACGCTTCGGGTTGAGACCCCTCATCAGCCTGACCTGCTGAGTTCCTCCAGCATCTTCTTCATTGCTCCAGATTCTCGCATCTGCAGTCTCTTGTGTCTCCAATTTATCAGGCTATTTGATTGGAATCCCTGATAAAGCCTTGTCGAATGACAAGGTTGGAAACACAGTGATGTCATAAATTACGCATGGAAAACAGAATGAATAAGAAAAAAAGAATGGATAGTGTAATCAGTGTCAAAATGAGAAATATTTGCTGCTTCATTTGATTTTCTCATGAAAACTGGCCCACTGGTCCTTCAATGCACTCGTCCCTGGGCAATGCCAGAAATGTCAGATGGCCAGTCTGCACCTGTTTTGTTCTCATCTGTTTCTTTTGAGTTCAGACTTGTTATGTTCACTACTACCTTCAGTTCTGTTAAATCACAACCAATTCCAACTTCCTCACCAGATTAATAGTTTCAAAGCCACTTTGACTCAGTACCAAACTCCTGTTTAGAACAAGTATGTTTTCCTTGCTTCCCTTTCGCAAAGCATAATCTTCGGCATCTCATTCCATTAGCCTTTTGTGAAATAAATTCTCTCTCCTTATGTTTGTATTTTAATTTGTATAATCCAAAGTCTTTGCCCAACGACACTCCATTAACACAACTAGTAACCGGCAAAATATAAAGATTTTTGTATCAAAAAACACGTTAAATGATTTGTCCTTCAAAATGGCTCTAGCAGCTCTCTTGTGCTTTTAGCAATCCAGCCTCTTTCGTGAAAGGCTTTTAGGATGAGGTAGGTAGGTGTTAGTAAGATATCCAGGCACACATCTTACTTGCTTCAATTCCATTCTAGGATGACGGCATGTACTGTTCTCAGGTTAAAGGCACAAGGATCTGTTTAATTTTTAAAACTGGCCTTGTGAGATTTCTCCATCCTGCAGCTTGTTTTAACTTGACAGCAGGCAACAACAGACAGCACTGAGCCTAACATTTCCTTTTATGCAAATAAATAACCAGGCACATTACACACAGTTCCTTAATTAATCTCTTTTGTTAATAATTAATATCCAACCATGAGATGAGGGATTTCATGCTGTGACTGGATAAACTCACCAGAAGAAGAGCATGATGTATTGCCATTGTGACCAATGATGCCATCCCAGTGAAAACAATTTAAATGCTGCACAGTATTGCTTCAGTTCAGGGCTGCATCCTGAAGTCTGAACAAGCCATGGAACAAAAAGGTAAATTCCGTACAGTAGTTTTAAAGGCAGTCTGGGACTCCAATCATTTCCTATGGATACAAAATGAATGGAACCAACAATATCTCATCCCCTCCAGTTGGATAAGTTTATTATGAAGATGAAGTATAACAGCATAAATAACAAAACAAAACAAACAAAAAATCTAGTTTAAGTGTCATTTATAGGATATTTTAATCTCTCATTTTGGATTGGATGTTTAATTGGTACCATGTTAGATTTGCTTGTAATTAATTACAATTGAGAACATTGATGTCCTTGTGTATAGAACTCTTTCAAAGAAATGCCTGGACGATGAGTTCCAAGTGCTATGGAACCACCACATGTGTGGTGCAAGTTAGATTCCACAGCACCCGAACAATAGCAAGGTATTGTTTCTTGAAAGACATACCTCCAGTTCTGGACTTTGCCAAGATTATAGAAAATCCAAATAAGTCACCTTTCAGAAAACTGTAGTACAGGCAAATGAATGAACTGAGTACATCCATTCAGTCAAACAAATCAGTGACCAAAAAAAAGCTTTCCAGTGATATTCTTAGAATATCATTGTGCTACTTTTTATTTTACTTTTCTCACTATTTAGTGGGACATTCTGGTGACATCAAGAGACCTGCCTGGGCTGCTTCTCAACCTACCATAGGCTGCTCAAACACCTCCCAAAGTCTACAGAGTAGACTGCAATAAATAGATTGGTTTACGTAGAACTAATGATATTCTATGAAGCAATTAATGGAGGTTCCATAGCGAGACCATCAAAGCTGGAACATTACATTTCTGTAATATGAAAGCATCTTCACTCTTCCACAAGAGAGTACCTCTTTCCATTGATGCATTATTGGGATGGACATGTGGAGTCCTGTTGTCTAAAATGTTTTCCATTGTGACCTAAAGTTAGGCTCAAATATTCATTCAAATCAGCAAGTCTTGCTTTAAATGCTTTAATAGGCAGTCCAAGGCAGTTTGGGTGCCTTTTAATATCAGGCAGAAAAGTTAAAATCGCTGTGTGAGACCTAATTCTTACTTTTCCAATAACCAGTGAATTTTTCTTGAGAGTCATAAGTCATCGATAATTTTTTTTAAAAAAACACATTTAAAACAACCCTTTCTGGTCAGCTGTTTGGGATAATTCCTATAGCTTGTTGGCTCAGGAGCTGAATCTATTGTGTGAATGGAGACGGTTTGGAGTCCCAGTGAGACCGCAGCTGAAATTTTGTGTGCGCGTCTGATCTCCCTATTTAAGTAAGGATATGCTCGCAACAGAGGGAATGCAGTGAAGGTCTACCACACTGAATCTTGAAATGGTGTGTTTGTTGTATGAGGAAGGATGAATTACACCAGGCTTACATTTGTGACTTTAGAAGCATTAGAAGTAATCTCATTGAAATGGACAAAATTCTTGATAGGCTAGATGTGGGAGTTGGCTGGGGTGTCTAGAACTAGGGATCACAGTCTTACATTAAAGAACTGACCATCCAGGGTGTTACGGACTCAGTGAATGTCCCTTTTAGATAGAGTGTGTGTGTGTGCGTGTGTGTGTGGCGTACTTAAGTCAATAGAAGATAAAGGACGTAATGACGTCGTTGAAGAAGTCAGAAGAAGAGAGAGAGAAGGGAGAGAGACACCAGCCTGCTAGTTTTCTCTATCGATGGATGGGAAACAATAACTGTGTCTGCCACAGAAATCCATGTATGGAAATTGGAAGTAATCCGGTGGAGTTCACTTTGTTGCTGACCTGTAGAAGGAAACAGGTATTTGTGTGTGGACGACCACGATTCGGATGCTTTTCGGGATGAGGAAGTCACTACCGAGTAAACACTGAAGTGTCGTTTGGGTTCCATCGTGGAACATTTGGATTTCGTATTTACTCTCTCTATGTTTCTCTACATCTACGTCTTATCTTCAGACAACGGTGGTTGTTGAAGAAGCCCTTGCTCATGTTTCACCTTATGGCTTGCGGAACTGAACTTTAAGAACCATTCCTGAACGTGGAGTTTGGGACTTTGTCACACACACACACGAAGAGTTTAGTTTTGGGGTTAACGTTCAAGGTTTAACATTTTTTTAAAATTCTAACATACTAACATTTTTACTTTTATTTTACGTATGGTCATAAGTAGTGATTAATAAAATAGTTTTTAACACTGAATCATGCTCAGTGTGTTTCTTTTGTTGCTGGTTCGTGACAAGGGCAATGATGAAAATAAGTTTCTTCACTCAGAGGATAGTGAATCTTTGGAAGTCATTATTCAAGAGGGCTTAGTCACTGAGTAAATTCCTTGGAATTTAAACTGATCTTCAAATAATTAGGAAATCAAGGGATAAGTGGATAGTGCAGGAATGTGACACTAAGGAAAAGACCACCTGTGGCAGAGTAGATATGAGGGGCCGAATGGCCCACTCCTACTTCTACTTCTTATGCCTAACATTGAGAAAGTAAATATGATTGGTCTTGTGTAGCTTGCAGCCAGCATATAGAAATCTGTAAAACAAACTGTTTTCATAGTTAGCAACTAGTGGAATCCCACAAACTTCAAAAAGTAGTCAAATGTTTTTGTGTGTCTTCTCTAAATTGCTGATATAATCTTAACTTGACTGTCTATCAATATTGTGGCTGACTAAAACTTGATGTGCAGATGGGTACATAAACAGGAAGACCTTAAGACAATTTTTCCACACAGCAAGTGTTTAGGGTGTTGCATGCACTACCAGGGTAGTTGTGCAGGCAGATTCAATGACCCAGAAGTACATCATCTAAATAGCAAGAGATTGTTGAGCTCTGGGATGCAGCAATCTGGGTGGCTCAGCGCATGACTTGCAATAGATCAGTGTGCAGGTACAGCAAATAATTAGAGTCATAGAGTTATGCAGCTAATTAAGAAAGCTAACAGAACAATATTGTTTACTGCTAGGTAAATTTAATACAAAAATACTAAGGTTATATTTCAGTTATATAAAGCATTGGTAAGACCACATCTGGTGGACTGATCTCTTTATTAAGGGAAAGATGTTATTGCATTCAAAGCAGTTCAGAGAAGGTTTACTAGACCAATACTTGCAATGGGCAAATTGTCTTTTGAGGAAAGATTGGACAGGCTAGGCTTGTATCTACTGGAGTTTAGAAGAATAAGGTGGGATTTGAATGAAACATATGATCCTGAAGGGTTTTGACAGGATAGATGTGGAGAGTACATTTCCTCTTGTGGGAGAATTTCAAACTAGGGGTCACAGTTTATAAATCAGGGGTCACCATTTATGTTAGTGGTCACATGGAATCTTTTTTCTCAGAGGGTCATGAGATTTTGGAATGCATGTCCTCAAAAGGAGGTTGAATATTTTTAAGAGATAGATTCTTGATAGGGAAGGAGTTGAAATGTTACTGTGGATAGATGGGATTGCAGAATAGACATTACAATCAGATTAACCATGATCGTATTAAGTGGCAGACCAGGCTCAAGGCACTGAGTAACCTATACCTCCTCTTAATTCGTACGTTCAAATCTAATAGTAGTGTACAAAAGAGAACTGGAAGAGTATCTGAAAGAAATTTGCAGGGCTATGACAGAAGTTGTTGAATGTTGGTCTGGCTGGATTCCACAAACATAGAACTGGTACAAACATGATGGACTGAATGACTTCCTTCTACTGATTCTATGTACAAGATCATGGCTAGTTTAGATGGGGCAAACTGAGGGAAGCTGTCTCTGGTAGATGTGTCAAAGACTAAGGAAGCAAGTTTAAAATTTTGAGCTAAAGATGCAAGGAGGATATGAGAAATAACTTTTTTTTTACTCAGAGACTCCATTCAGAGTGGTTACAAGTCCATAGATCCCTAAAGGTGGCAGCAGAGGTAGATAAGGTACTGAAGTAGACAAATGGATGCTAGCTTTCATTAGCCATTGACACAAAATAATGGTTAGAGGGGAACTGAGGAATTTTTTTCCCACCCATGGGGTGGTTGTAATATGGAACACACAGCCTGAGGTGGTGGAGGAGGCAGGTACTTATATAAACATTTAACAAGTATCTGGATGAGCACTTGAATTGCCAAGGCTTAGGAGGGTATGAATTAAATGCTGGTAAATGGGATTAGTATAGATGGATGCTTAAAGATCAGCAAGGACATGGTGGTCCATAGCGCCTGTTTCAGTGCTGTATAACTCCATGAGTGGTTAGGATTCATAGAACAGTACAGCACAGGAACAGGCTCTTCAGCCCACAATGTTGTACTGAACCCCATACAGAATTCACTGCCTCTAGGGGTGGTGGAAGCAGTGCCTTCAAAAGTCATTTGGGATAAGCATTTTAGAGAGAATGATTTGCAGAGCTGTGGGAAAAGAACAGGGAAATGGGACTAATGGGATTGCTCTGCCTGGGCTGAATGACCTCTTTCTGCACTATAACTGGGTGGTGAGCACACGGTCAATGCAACCAGCTTCTACAGTCACACAGAGAAATATCTGGATTTGCTGTTGAGGAAGGGACACGTTAATTTGTTATTGTTCCACAATATAGGGTTAAATTGTGCAGCAGTGCTCCTACAGCTTTCCCCCACCAGACAACATATCGCATGGTCTCCTTAAATGGAATTTATTTTGATTTGTTACAGATGGAGAATCTCTGCATCACATGTTTTTTAAAGTTTCTATAAGATTGCAACTAATTTTAAAGAACCTCTATGTCAATTTCATAGTTCTGTAAAAAAATGATATTGTAAATGATCCACATTTATGTTCATAGCTTCTGAATATAAATGTAGAATTTTCTAGTTGCAAACATGTCTAGAAAAATTACATATTCACTGGGTGGCAAAGGTCTTTTGGGAGTTTGTAGTACTATATCAAGGATTTATTAGTTTCTGTTTGATTCAGATTACAGTAAATCTCCAATAATCAGCAATTCAACAATTTGGAAATCCCAATGGTTTGGCATCTGACTCATCAGGTGCTGCTTTCCACAGTGCTCCTTGAAATGTTCCAACGAGCTACTTGATTCAGGGCCATTTAGGGATGAATATCAAGATTGCCAGTGATGCCCACATAAAATTGTACAGCACAGAAAAGGCCCTTTGGCCCATCACCTCCATGCCAACTTTTTGCCCACCTACACTAATCCCATTTCCCCACATTTGAATCATATCCTTCTTAACCTGGCTAATTTAAGTGTCTGTCTAAGTGCCTCTCTAATGTAATAATTCTATTTGATTTCCCCACCTCCTTTGACACTGCATTCCAGAAATCAACCACTCAGTGCAAAAAAAAAGTACACTTCCAATCCCCTTTAAAACTCCTTCCTCTCAACTTAAACATATGCCCTTTTTTTTTGATACCCCAACTGTAGGAAAAAGATTTTGACCGCCTACCTTAAAAATTTATAGACTTTTATCAGATCACCCCTCAGCCTCCTTTGCTCCAGGGAAAACAAGCCCACCCTATCCAATCTCTCCCCAAAACTGAAGTCCTCCAATCCAGGTAAAAACCTGGTGAATCCCCTCAGCACTGTGCCAGCACATCACATCCTTCCCATAGCATGGTGACCAGAATGCATTCGATACTCCAAGTGCATCCTAAGCAGTATTTTGTAAAGCTGCAATATAACGTCCCAGCTATGAAGGCAAACTTGCCATCTGCCTTCATCGCCACCCTATTGGTCTGTATTGCCACTTTCAGGGAACTATGGACTTGGATCCCTAAGTCTCTCTGTTCAACAGTTACTGTACCTGTCCTAACCCTATCGGACTTCTCAAAATGCATCATCTCACACTTGTCAGGATTAAATTCCATCTGCCAATGCTCTGGCCAACTTTCCATCTTATCTATATCCCACTGTAGCCTTAGACAACCTTCCTTGCTATCCACAACACCACAAGTTTTCATGTCATTTGCAAACTTACTAATCATTCATCCTACATTCACATCCAAGTCATTAATATATATCACAAACGGCAAAAATCCCAGCACCAATCCCTATGGTACACCACTAGTCACAGACTTCCAATCAGAAAAACATCCTTCCACCACCACCCTCTGCCTCCTGTGGGACAATTTTAAGACCAGAGAAGCGGTTGTGTTTAGATTTCTGCTGTTCTGTTGGAGAGGGGCCAGTGCATTTTCTAATAGTCATTCTGGTTGGACTGTTGCACTTGTTTCCCAATGAACCAGTCTATAGTTTGTCACAGTAATGCTGAGCAAAACTTGAAAAAACAATAATTCTCCGGTTCCACACAGAATGCACACTTGGATAGATTGATTGAACAAGCTATGAGATTTATCCAATGAACTTCAGAACACACATATACCGCATGATAGCCTCACCATCAGATTCTACCTGTGATACATCACCCAATTCTGCTTTGCTTCTGTTCATCAGCTAAAGCTATGCCTTTATTTTCTTTGGGCTTGACCAGTGAACATCAGTAAGGATGTGAAGTGCCTTGGATGGTCTGCTGTTTTGAAGGCATTCAACTATGCATTGGTTGCTAATCTGGGATGTGTGCGCTCACTGATAGTTGTGTTAGCATTCTCCCTGGTGACCACTGGTCGGAACATCTGGGAGTGGAAGACCTTCAAGATATACAGTCAATGGATAGTTCAACCACTTTTGATGGCTCCACTACAAACTACATTGTAAACCATAAAATTGTCATATCTCTTACTCATACAAGTAGAAGAGATTTGCATTCAAACTGGATATGTACAAATAATTTTAATTGAAAATTAAAGTTAAACAATGAAGAAATGTTTTGGAAATATCAGTTAGTGGTTCCATTTTTTTCAGAGACCACATCCATCTTTTCTTTTTTTTGGGGACAGGAGGTCATGCAATAAAATTTTAGTTACTTAAATAACAGCATAACTGAGAGAATACATTTCAGATAATAGTCAATAACTGTGTTGCCATAAGCCGATTACTTAGTCACTCTTTGGTTAATAAACACTGAGGATTGTTTCCATTCAGAAAGATTGAGTGCACTACAAGAACTGCATTTTAATTTGATTATTGCTGTATGAACATAAAATTGCATTTGAAATAATGTTTTTTCCATATCAAGTAATCCTCTCCTGGACAAAAAAAACAAGTTAAATGAAAAGCTGAGTAACTGCTGTTAAAATATTAATTGGCATCCATGAGAGTCTGGGCCCTTTTTAATACACTTGTGGGTGATTGTGGCAAGTAATAAACTCTTATTGTATTACAATCCTTTGCAACATGTCACTTTTTGGAAAGCTTCTAGTTCTCTTTCACCACCATTTCAAAACTCAATTTCTTTTTTCATACAACTCAAAAATACTTAGAAAATACATTTATTTTACATGTACTTTAAAAAATGAAGCCTAACTGAATTGTTGATGTGATTCTAATCTCCTCTTTTCTCCACGTAAATTTATAGACTAGTTTCCAGTACTCTTAAGAAAATCAGTCCAAGTGTGATTGTGAAAAAATGCTTTTTCTTCACTATAAGAATGGCTCTCAAAATGATTAACGTGTCTTCACTGCATGATCAAAGTTTATTGCCAATCACCATTTATCTTTGAGGTGTTTTTGGTGAACTGATTCTTAAACCACTGGTCCTTCTAGTGAAGGCATGTTGGATAGGAGCTCCCGAGGGTTTGAACACAACAATGGTATTTCGGCATCTGGGAGGGCAACTTGTAGATGGTACCATTCCCATACACTTTTGAGGCATTACAGGTCACAGGTTTGGGCAACATTGATTGGTTGGTTCCTGTAGTGCATTTTGTACAAGTGGTACAGACTGCAGCCAAAGTTACAGGTCTGGTACAAATTCATTGATATGATTTGTTCTGGACGGTCCTTGGAACTGCACTCACAACCTTTCCATTACACTCCTGCCATACCTGTTGGAAAAGCTTTGGAGAGTAAGGCAATGGGTTGCATGCTGCAGCATAGCCACTCTCTGACCTACTCTTGTAGTTATAGTATTTATGTAGTTGGCCTTGTGGCCAGTGATGGTTTCCTGGGATATTGCTGAGGGACTCAGTGATGGTAATGCCATTGAAATGGCTAGGGCAAATGTCTAGATTCTCACGTTTAAATTTTTCAAATTTTTAAAAATTTTATTTGCAGCACGGTAACAGGCCCTTCTGGCCCAACGAGTCTGCGCCGCCCATTTTAAACCCAAATTAACCTACCCGTACATCTTTGCAATGTGGGAGGAAACCGGAGCACCCGGAGGAAACCCACGCAGACACGGGAGAACGTACAAACTCCTTACAGACAGTGACGGGAATCGAACCCCGATCGCTGGCACTGTAATAGCGTCATGCTAACCGCTACGCTACCATGCATTACTTGATCATTGGCCATTGCATATTAATAGATCTTGGGGCACATGGCCTCAGACCCCAAAAAGAAATTCCAAGAAATGAACTAGTAGGATTTGACCTTAACATATATGTATTGCACATATAACTGGATTCAATTTATTTGGAGAATATGATGCAAATTTACAGAACCAAGAAAACTATTTATAGAATAAGACAATTTGTCTAACAAAATTCACAATTGCCAGTCAATAAATTGTTTTCATTCAATTAGAATTGTCCAAATGAGTCAGCTGATTGATCAGAAATTTGAAAGTATAAATGTTAAACAAATCAAAATTACAGATAATCCACTCCATAATTATACTGCTGTTTAAAGTTATGTTATTTTTAAAGTAGTTATTCAAAACAAAAAAAACAAAAATTGGATGGAAGGTCACAAATGGTTGGACCTAGGATGCTGCTTGGAGGAATTCTTGCAGTGATACCCCAAGGCAGGCTTGATGGACCTCAACACCATTGTCCTTTGTACAACATACAAATTCAGCCTGGTTTCCCCTTAGTTTCCATGAACTCCAATTTTATTTGGAAACAGAAAAATTTCTATTTCCAAATAAAATAATTTCTGTTTTCCCAAAAGATCACAAGATCACAAGACAAAGGAGCAGAAGTAGGCCATTCGGCCCTTCGAGTCTGCTCCATATAGAAAAGTGCACCAGATTCCAGCATCTGCAGAATTTCTTGTGTCACCACCAATGCTGTCTCTGTAAAACTTTCCAAAGTTACTGTTAAGGATAAATGAACCAACATCTGTATCCTCTCCCACTAATTAGGCATCAAGGCACATTTGGCCAAGTGCTGCCTTGATGTCAATGCAGTCAATCTTACCTTTGCCACATTGGGTATCTTGAGGCAATAGAAAAACACTCCCATACCCATCCTGTACTGACAGTCACCCACTCCCATACTGACACGTCTATCCATGGTCTCCTCTACTTCCATGTTGAGGCCAGACGCAGGTTGGAGGAACACATTATATTCTGCCGTGGGAGTCTCCAACCTGACGGCCTCAACATCGATTTCTCTAACTTCTGGTAACTCCACCCCTTCTTTTTCTTCTCCCACCCCACCCCCCCAACTCTTTTGTCTTCCCTTATTCCTGTGGCTCCCTTCCCCCCAACTTGATGACCTGCCCATCTCCTCTCTTCCCTTCCCCCATCCTTTATTCCATGGTCCACTGCCCTCTCCTAATGAATTTCTTCTTCAGCCCTTTGCCTCTTCTATCACCTCTCAGTTTATTACATCTCCTCCCTCTCCCCCACCCACCTACCTTCCCCCTCACCTGGACTCACCTATCACCTGTCTGTGTGTGCTCCTCCCCCTCCCCCCACCTTCTTAGTCTGGCTTCTACCCTCTTCCTTTCCAGTCCTGATGAAGGGTCTCAGCCTGAAACGTCAACTCTTTATTTCCCTCCATGGATGCTGCCTGACCTGCTGAGTTCCTCCAGCACTTTTTTTGCGTATTGCTCCAGATTCCAGCATCTGCAGAATTTCTTGTGTCACCACCAATGCTGTCTCTGTAAAACTTTCCAAATTTACTGTTAGGGATAAATGAACCAACCTCTGTATCCTCTCCCACTAATTAGGCCTAGTTACAATCAGTTGGCTCGAATGCACTGGTTACATTGTTTGCATGCCTAACACCAGACTCCTGAAAGATGTGGACAGATGAAAAGATTCAATGATGTGCTCAAAGAATCCTTGAAGAAATGCAACATCCTCAGTCATCCGAAATTCTGGCCCACATTTTATTGTGGACTAAAGGGCCTGTTCCTCTGCTGTACTGTTCTATTCACTCAAAGTGGAGAAGGAGCATTTGGAATGTCTTGAGAACCAAGGTCATGCATCAGGAGCACGTGACAGAAGGAGGGAACCACTTCATAAACAACCCATCCACATACCACCTGCTCCTACTGTGGCAGAATCCGCAGCTCCCTCATCAGCCACCAGAGAACTTACAAAACCAAGGTGGGTCATCCTCTATTATGAGGGACCACTTAAGAAGGTCTCTGCAATTTTTCACTTTGCCCATGTTTGGAGGACCTAGGCTGTAATGAAGTCAGGAGCCAGAGAGTCCTATCAAAACGAGGTCACCACTGTAAACTGATGGTCTTAACATTGTCAACAACATTTTCCATTGCATTACTGATTAATCAGCAGAGAGGCAATAATTTCAATTAGATTTTGTCCCAATCTTAAAAATATTAAATTAATTGATTACATTTTGTTGCAACTCGATTTAAATATCTGAAATAAATTATTCATTGCTCACTAATAAACAAAGTTGTTCAGTTTTTCATTCAAAATATTTCAATAGGACTCATCACAGAACACACAGGTCAACAGAGAGCTCCCAATTTAGAGGAAAACTTTCACCACCACGTACTTATGCCTTGCTCCAGCAACCAGAAAGGTTCTTAAATCTCATTCATCGTGCTGCCTCATCCTAGGAGCATCCTTTCTCTGGCTGAAATTGGATGAACAAAAGTTGTTATTTGTATTTGTGTAAATATTTTCCTCATTTCTTTGCTGCTCCTACTCTTTGGAATGGAGTGGGAAATTCATCCTCCAAATCCCAAAGAACTCACTCATCAGCATATTGGGGTGGAACAAGTCCAAGGAATGGAGAAACTCCTTGCCAAATGTTAATCACACCGTTACATCCTGTTGTTGCTGTTGGTCTCGAGGCTTGGATATAACACAGAATGACACCAGGCCAGCAACCCGGCTATGTAAAAAGATTAAGTGACTGAAATCACTACTTGCAATAAAAAAAGACTGAAGATAAGGCAGTGGTCGTACCATGAAAACATACCCAGAAACAAAGCTTGGAGCTGAGAGGGAGGATAAGAATGAATGTTAGGCCAGAATTTGCTGGGGAATACTGGCAGTTCTGCAGGGAGAACTCTCAGCACTCATTCCAAATGCTAACAAGTTCAGCTCTTCCATACAGACGTGGAAGACACAAATCTGCTGGCTATGCTGCTGTTGACCTCTAGCAGGAATCCAGCAGCGTCTGCCCAGTGAACATATGCCAGGATCGGGGAGTCCATTTACCTCAACAGCAATTTTATGGCTATGAGAAAGAAAGGTAATAGAAGGCAAAGAATGAGGCAAGTGCACTAAAATATTTGTATTAAAGACATTGATTTAAACAGCAAAAAGTAACAAATTAGCACATTTTTATAATATACAAAATGTCACAATATACTGTCAGTGGGCACACCATGTAATTAATTGCAAGGTCATGGCATCAAATCAATACAACCAGCAAGCTCATCTGCTCCTGATCTTTAACCAGTTTCCTATTGCACTGGGCATATTTGGATGTCAGATGAAATGTATACTGGAGGGTGGGGCTGTAGATTCACAGACATGGAAAAAAAATCACTGCATTAATAACAATTGGAACACACAAGATCTCCTTCAATTGTACAATTAACTACTTAGCAGGCCAACTGACTATGATTCTCACCACTTTGGTTGATAGTTATTTTATTGTGCAGCACTTTCTTTTTCTGGAGTGCCCATTTATAATGTTAATTAAGATCCAAGAGTGGCTTAAGTTGACAATGAAGAACCTGTCCAAGAGCAAACTCAGAAACAGCTTGTCTGCATTTATTGTATGTCCTCTGTTGTGAGAGTCTGGGGGAAATGACATTTTGTTCCTCCATGTGTTTTTATAGCATATGGGTGAATGACAGTAAAGTACAACCTGAACTTCTGTTACACTGAAGAACTAATAGGCAGGTCTTACAATTTAAGTTCTGTAAAATTTTGAACATAGTTTTTCAGCTGTGGTCTCAAATATAGAAAACATATGCAATACCTTTGAGAAACGTATTCAATTTCCTTAAAATTGTGATCAATATACGAGTGGCATTGACAAAGTGATGGTCGTTTGATGTGACGGAGTATATTTTGGGAACGTAGTTCAAGAATGAGAGGATGGGCTGTTTAATAAATAGGTCATCATAAATGGGAAGTATCATCCTTGGAGCCATGTTATTTTGCAGCAACTGCTTATACAATAAGAAGCAATGGAACCTAAATTTGTATTCACTGAAGCTGGAATTCAAACATTAAAACTGAAGAGGTACTGGTAAAATGATGTGACCACAGTGCCAACAGGGGAAAAGAGAAACTGCATTCATTCTCTGCGGAAATTGTGTTTACGATTTCATGGTTGAGAACTTATGGTAAAACAAGAAATGAACTGGCAGATTTTCACCTTAACAAATGTGTATTTCACATATGAATGAATTCAATTTACTTGGAGTACATAATGCAGACTTGCACTACTAAGGAAAATCTTCATAGAATATAAATCTATTTCTCTAACCCTGACAAAATTCACAAGAGCCAGACAATGTAAAATGGCAGTTCCACCACGCAGCAAATATTACACATATTATGTAGTCCTTCAAAGGAAGTCATTGAATAAATTTTGTATTGAATTCCAAGTTTAATCTTTTGCAGACACAATCAAGGCATTGAAATGATTTGAGATTGAAAAAAAATGTTTATTATTGCCCGAGGAAAGAAGCCATAGGATCTTCAGGTCTCTGGCGTTTCATTCTGTATGCCTCCATTTCTTCTTCTGTGGGCTCTTTTGTTTCATATATGCTGTTATAACCTCGTTTACGTTCATCCATTTGCAAAATGTGTTCAACCTGCTTCAAACGAGCTTCTTCAGCTACCAGGGCCTAAAGTAAGGGAAAAATAAAAAGTTATGCTCCAACTTTAAACCTGAAAATTTAATATTTGATTCCCAAAATTTGCAACAAGAATATTGAAAACTATGATCCAGGGTAAATGTATAAATATGAAGATAAACTAGATAAGCATTTTGGCTGAACATGCATTACTTTTTTTCAGTTTTAAACTCAACTTCCCTGATGCTCACATATAGTCAGCAACAAATATCTTCACAGATGACTTAAAGGGTAAAGGGCTAAAAATATCAGAAATGTTTATTCACTTGAACTAGAATTGTTCAGATGTGTCAAATGACTGATCAAAAACTAGGAATTACAAACATTAAACAAGTCAAAATTACAGTCCACACAATAATTAGGAATTCAAAATAAATTTCAAATGAAATGTCAGTTTTTGCATTGTTGAGAAACCACACTGGCCAAAATTTCCAATAAATATGGCAGCTTCAGGTGGAACAGCAGGCATTTCCTCTGCATTTTACATTTTATATAAATGATTTGAATGAAGGCACTGATGGCATGGTTGCTAAATTTGTTGATTATACAAAGGTAGGTAGAAAGTAGCTTGTGAAGAGCATGCAAGGAAGCTACAAAGTGATATAGACAGATAAAAATGAGTTGACAAATGACATGTAATATGAGAAAATGTGAAATCGTCCATTTTGGCAGGAAAAATTAAAAGTATTTTGAAATAGAGAAAATTTGCTGAGCTGGGATGCAGGGGGGGGGGTGGAGGGATCTGGGCACCCTGATACAGGATTCATAAAACAGTATGCAGATATAGCAAGTGATTAGGAAAACTAATAGAATGTTGTTGCTTTGGGGACTCGAATACAAAAGTAGAAAGGTTATGTTTCAATTATATACAGAGCATTGGAAAGACCCCATCTGGAGTATTGGTTTCCTTATTTAATGAAGAATATTAATGCATAGGAACCGATTCAGAAAAGATTTATTAAGCTGATACCTGACATTCACAGGTTGTCTTATGAGGAAAAGTTGGACAATCTAAATGCATACCTGCTGGAGCTTAGAGAAGGAGGGACGTCTTTATTAAAATATACAGGTCCCGAGGGTTCTTGACAAGATGAGTGGGGGAAAAGGACATTTCCTCTTGTGTGAGGAATCCAGAAATAGGGGCCACTGTTTAAAAATAAGTTGTTGCCCATTTAAGACAGTGAGGTGACATTTTTTTCCTCTCAGAGGGGCATGAATCTGGTGAACTCTTTGTCTAAAAACAGTGATGGAAACACCATTGAATATTTTTAAGACAGATAAATAGATTTGTGATAAGCAAGGTGGTGAAAGGTTACTGTGGATAGATAGCAACAATCAGATCAGTCACAATCTTCTTAAATGGTAAAGCAGGCTCAAGGGGATAAGTGGCCTGCTTCCACTTTTAATTTGCAAGGTTGTTAGTAATGTGTGACATACCTTGTTCAGTTTTTCTTTCTTTTTTGCATCTTCATCTTCACTGTCTGAGCCATGACTTTTCTTGCGTTTCTTTTTCTTCTTCTTGTCTGCTTTAAGCTTTTCTTTATGTATCTACAAAAACAACAAGCTTCCAATGTGCTGTTACAATAATTTATATTTATTCATTTTCTGGGATGTTGGAATTACAGGCAAGACCTGTACTTATTGTCCATCCCTAATTATTACAAAGTACCTTTTAAGCTTGTGTATTGGTCATTAAATTATTTCAATGACCGTGTTCCAGACCTTGCACACCCATGCCTGCAATCCCAACTCTTCAGGTGGAAGTAAAAGGGGAAAACGTTAAGAATCAGTGAACATCATGTGATTATGGTTGGGACACTCTGGGTCTCCCTGCCCTAATATTGTGATCAAATAATAAACTGGTTTGTGATAATCAGTTGTATTAAATTATCATAGGCCATAATACTAGATCAACAATTTGGAACTGCAGATCACTTCCACAAAGCAATACCACTGTCCATGCAATATTGCACCTTGCAGTTCTCTGAGAGCATCCTAAAAATTTGAACCAATATAATTCCATTTCAAGTGCTGCAATACTGCCTGTCCCTAGAATCATATTGCTAGATTTGTTTATATATAATCCCTAGTTCCAAATGCTTTAATTGTGAACAAGCAGAACTATCACTACAAGGTCCTGTGTCTTTTAGTCACTCAATTACTAACCCATTGCAGCAGAACTTTATCAAGGTGATCTATATTGAGCTTTTATTTTCTTCCCATCAGGTGGCATTCACTGTATTGATCTTTAATCACTTAGCTTTATGACTGATATCTTTTGCAAATATTAATGCCACATGGTTGAACAAGTCAAACAAATAGAAACACAAATGGCATAGGACAAAAGAATATAACACGGTTTTTTTTCTACACATGAATTTAGCCAAAATCTTGCTGCCATTTTACAATAAAAGTAGTTCTGATTTGGCAGAAACTTTCCTTACACCATTCTTACATGGTGCAGTAGCAATATAACTGATGTATAAAGATATCAATACTTACATTTGTATCATAAATTAAGAAAAACAATCTTGATCTTTTATATTGGTCATAGCTGGCATAATGGAATTGAATGTATTTTCTATGATTGTCCAGACTTGACTTATTTTTAATCAGAAATTGAACCACCATGAATTGATAAGCACGTAATATATACAGAAGCCCTTGCAGAGAACCAAGTCCCATTGGATCTAAATATAATACCTGTCAACACATCTCAATATCTATGACAACAACCTTGTTACTTTAACAAAGACATCAACAGAAGTTGCCATCAAGATTTCACAGGTTTCAAAAAATCAGCAATTCAGGGACTGACATTCCCAAGTTATTGCTTAATCAAGTTTCATATGCCATTATGGTGTTCCATTATAATTGTACAGAATGCAACACAAATGATACTTGCCTCAACTAAAGTTTTTGGTATGCTGTCACATGCCTGCTGGTTAGAATCTGGAATTTCAGGTAGACATGTGGTGTCATCCTCCTCCTACAATGAGGAAATAAAGAACAGTACAAGTTAGACAGTAAATGAACATTGCTTGTTCCACTCAAAATTTGTCTGTAGCTAAAATGGACATTGCTGGAACAACATTGCAGTCTAGCAACGTCTAACAAATTTAAAAATAGATTGATATTGCATGAGTAGATTCTTTGATGAAAGCAGAAATAAAACTTCAGTTTTTAAATTCAGACAATGCTCAGAGTAAAGATTACTGTTACATTTTTTTTTGGAGTTTCTGCCCTTTAGACCAATCTTCCAAGCGAGGGAAAACACAGAGAAGCCTCTTCAATTTGCTTCAGCTACTCGTTTATTTGTGTAATCATCCCTCATTGTCATCTCAAAAGTGGGTTATTCATTAAATACAGGCAACCCCTGCATTATTGGGGGGGGGGGTGCAATCTGTTCCCAGAAAACCGTGCGCATCATGATTTTCCACAACAAAAAGCCACATCATCTGCACTTGCTTCAAGAAATGCAAGATTAAAATATAATTAACATTGACACATAAATTCATGTCTCAGATCTTTTGTTGGTGACTTGTGAATTCTGTAAGGGCAAATTTCCATTACCCAAACTGCTCTAATATGGGGGTCACCTAGACACGAACTTCACTCTCAGCTCCTTTGTTAAAGCAGCAGCATGCATCCTCTACTGGTTGATCCAGGTCCTGGGTTAAAAATTTTTTTTAAATTCACTCACAGGATATGGGAGTCACTGGCATATCTATTATTTATTGTCCTTTCCGAATTACCCTTAAGGGGGTAGTAATAAGCTGCCTTCTTGAATCAATACAACCTCACAGCACTGTAATAAACTGGCAAAAGTTAGGGTGGTGCATCAATTGAAGAACATGTAGGTTATGGGGTTCCCACCTAAAATCTACCCTTCAGGAAGTAAAGATCACTGGTTTTGGAAGTGCTGTCAACAAAACCTCAGCAAGTTACTAGAGTTTGTTCCAGTAGGTGGAGTGAATGTTTGAAGTGGAGTAGAGGGTTCCAGTTAAGCCACCTGCTCTGACTTGGATGGTCTCAAGCTTCTTGCAGGACCTGCACCCATGAAGACACATGGAAAGTATTTCATCAAATTCCTAAACAGTTCCTTGCTCAAGGTAGATAAGCCTAGGAAGGTCAAGAGTTCTCTCTGAGCTACTCTTGTAATCACACTATTTACTGGGCTAGTCCAATTAAGTTCCTAGGATGTTGATAATCCCAGCAAGTTTGAACAATAATAATGCTATTGAAAGACAACAGGAGCTAGTTAAACACTCTGTTCTGGAGATGGTCATTGATTGGCTGATGTGTGACACAAATATCAATTGTTAACCTGAATACCATGTTTTGCAGCATCCAGACAGCAACTATTTTATAACCCGAAGAGTCACAGGAGCACCTATTAATTAGCCGCAAACGACCCCATTTCTGCGCAGCTGAGAAAGGTTGTGCCGAAGTCACTCCACAGGGAACTCCTGTCCTGGGTTTGAGATTACTGGTCTTCAAAAACCACTGTCATTTTCTTCTATACCAGGTATGATACCAGGCAGTCATAAATGAACAGTAACTACAGGTACGCTTTCCTAGATTCTGATTTGCCTTGGGATTCTAAATGCCGTGTTCAGTCAAATGATGATTTCAAGAACAGCAACTCTCATCTCATTAGTTAAAGTAAACCATTTTGTGTACCAGTAGGTAAATTATTGGGTAGCAAGTGCCTCAACATAGCACTGCTGATGAAACCTTCTAACATTTTACTGACAGGGTGATGATGATGATAATTGTCCGATTAGACTTGTCCTGCATTTTGTCAAATCTGGGCAATTTTTCACTTCACTGGGCAGATTCCAATGTCACTTCCAGAAATGTTTTGGCTAAAACTAATATTAAAGATTAAAACCTGAACTCTGTTAATCAGTGTCAGCACAAGGTGGAGTAAGTAGCAAATATTAATGGAAAAAAAGCTAAGCACACAAGACAACATTTTGACCTTTAAATTATATACATTTACAATAACATAACAGGTTGTTCTGAAACACTGCATTACTTACAGCAATCTGCTTCCCTGCTTCGCCAGTACAGTAGGAAGTTTTGATAAATGAATGGCAGCATTTGTACCCCCATTTCCCATCTTTCCAGTAGGATCCCCATACAGACTGTAAATAATGAGAAAACATTAAATCAAAATGAATATTCAATCAATACAATTTTAAAATTATTGCACCTTATTGCACTGCACTTTCTCTGTAGCTGTGACACTTTACTCTGTACTGTTATTGTTTTTACCTGTACTACATCAATGCATTCTGTACTTACTCAATGTAACTGCACTGTGTAATGCATTGACCTGTATGATCGGTTTGCAAGACAAGTTTTTCACTGTACCTTGGTACAAGTGACGATAATAAATCAATACCAAAACTTTGAAATATATATGTGAATGAATTACAATGATCGTGCACAAGATTAGATTTTTTTTTTAAAAAGGGATAGCTGGCTTTCTAAGCAGTAATTATAGCTTCGCCCAACATTAAAAACTCACTTGTACATCATGCAACAAAGAGCAAGATTTTTCAAGGTATTTTATAATAGGATTATCTGTAAAGACCAGAGACTCATCTCAATTGATACAATTTTTGATTGCTGTGGGAAAGGATGCAAAGAGGGCTGTGTCACTAAGGACAGAACCAATGACAACCAATTTTAGGATTTCTGTATTAAACTAGTCACATGAGGAAATTACAAGAAGTTTCACAGAGTAACGTACACTGGTAGCTTTGCTGTAATTACTACTCAAAATCTATGCCATTGTCCCTTTCTCCTCTAAGTATTATAATAATCATTTTGAGTAACCTACACATATTAGATTTATTCTTCTCTCTCAGGTATTTGGACAATTATTTGGATTTCTTTTATTTTCACAATAGAATTTTTTATTCTCATTGATGATATTACTTTTACTTCAACTCCCCTCTTACACCCCACTAGAAAATAACGCATCATGGTCTAAGGCTGTATAACAGTCAATGGATTGGAGTCTGGTATTAGTGCCTCGAAGAAATAACCATTTAGGAAATGCACACCCGCGCAGCACCAACCTGCCTCACAGAACTAGATAAGAACATTACAAAGTCATCAGTTTTACTAGGGGTCCAACTGCTGGAGCAAGACATAGACCAACTGTGAAGCAAGGTGGGTGGGGAGGGAATGAGAGCAAATATGGGGGGGATAAAAGCAAAGAGAAGACCACTGGACACACTCAGGGATATCATGTTAAGGATTTGATCAAGAAAATTAAGTGCCAGCCTAGATGACGTACTCAAAAGTAGGATCGAGTCCAGAAGTGTCACTGCATCAATCTAATTGGATGAAAAATTAATCCCACATCCTCTTTGCCCTCTCAGCTGGATGTAAAACCATAGAAACAGTTTGGAACAGAAATAGACCACTCAGCTCACTGTACCAGATCTCTATAGAGTAACACAGTCACTCCTACTCTCTGTAATCCAGCTAATTATTTTCCCATCATGCCTATCCATATCTCTTGTAAACCCTGATTGTTAAGGATAGTGGAAATAAAGTCAGTAAGTCCTAAATCATAACCTTTATCACATTCTACTTTCATTTTTGTCCATCCACAATACTATTCAAAGAACAGGGGCCTAGTCAACATTAATACCTCAACCAACACCCAAAAACAACTTGCCTGGATGGTTACCGAATTGCTATTTATTAAACCCTGCTGTGTTTAAATCAGATTTCCCCATAATAAAACACTGACTCCTAAAGATCGTCATTTGCTAAAAAGTGCTTTTAGGTACCCCAAGATCATGAAAAGTCCAATATAAGTGCAAGTTCTTTTTTTTAAATATCTACTGCAAAGTGGTCTTAATTATTACATTTGCTAAGTGCAGAATCCATAAGAATACTGTATGTTCCAGGTAAACAGGAGACAAAGTACTGGATAAGGATTGTTGATTGTGTGAGGAGAATGGTCCAACATGGAGCTGAGAAATCAGATGGAGTGTGGGAGTCAAGGGCTGCTGGATTCTTAGTGAAAAACAAATTCCATTACAATAATCATGCCAAATCTCTGAAGATCAAAAGATGAAATTGTAACAGATTATCAAGCACTTCTAAAGATCAAAGTCTCTGCAGTCTTAACATCAAGACTCAATTACTCACTTTATGGTTACCAATCAGGACATCCTCCTCATACTTGGACTTTATAACTGCTTTCTCTTGACCCTTTAAGACAGCACCATGCCTTGAATACTCTACATAATCCTCCGTCTGAGCTAGCAGCAACTCCCGTGGCGGAACATTCAGATGCTCCTGGCCTCCATACTGCAATGATAAGTGATTACAATTTAAAGACAAATTTCTAGATTAGTGTAAGAGAGATGATCACTGTTCCATGTAGTTTATAGAAATTAATCAGATCATCATATTAGTTATTCCTGTGGGCTTCACAATCCATTACACAAGACAAACTAAAGGCTGAACTTGTTTACCAAGTTCCGAACAGAATTTTGTCTATTTGCCTGGAGAAATAAAACATTGGGTTTGCACCAGAGTTCACTGTAACAATGATTATTTCAGAATTATTCCCAATGCCTCCTTATTTTGAATTTTGTAAAAAAAAAACCACAGTAAAGGACAAAAAACATGGTTTTCTCATAACTTATTCACACTTTTAGGAATGCTTTAATGCCACAGCTACCAGTCGCGTACTAACAGACTACAAGATCAAGGCTTCAGATTATTTTTCCAATCTTTACCCTCAAGTGAAGCCAGAAAAGGAAACCCAATTGAAGCAATATCATGCAGATAAAAAGCAAAAGAGTTAAAAACGAATAAATCAAAGTTCTCCAGATATGGTACATATTTTCAGTAAAATTTGATGAAAAAGATGCTCAGCCTAGACTTGATGATACAACTTCAGTGAAGCTATATAATCTAATTTAATTTGTACCTTCTCCAAAATGCTTCCTTTTTGTTGTTTCTCAAACTCTTCTTTCTTAACTTTGAAGGACTGATGAAGGACTTCAAGCTTTGTAGGATCAGCTTGGAGGTGAACCTCTGAACCTTTCTCATAAGCCTCCCAGGCAAACACTATTAAAAAAAAAACATGTGGTGGTAGCAAAATTACAAAAAGAAAACAAAAGCCTTGAAATCTTTTAAATTCAAATGTTAGATGGCTTACACTGTGTCTGTGCCATTCTGACTGTGTCACCTGTGTAACGCACAAAGTTATCTCCTGCATAGCCAACTCTAGAATAAAAAGACGCAAAAGAATAATTACGGACGATGTCCGAGAAACATTGCCATCACATGTAATGAAGAATTTGACTTATCGTGCACTTTTCACAATACTAAAAGGCATACCAAAACTTTTCACAGCCTATGAATTATTTTTGAATTGTAATCACTGTTGCATTTAGAATAAATTAGGCACTCATTGCAATTATTATTTTTTTAAATCTAAAATGTTGCTTATTCATTACTAGGTTCCCTATTGCTCAGTTGTGATTTGCTGATTTATTAAGCAAGTCTGAGCCAATAAGGCACAGTTACGTCACTTTGATGATAAAACAAATATTCTCTGGATACAGACAGCAAGCCAAAGCTTTTATTGCTGATACATCACCGTACTTATAATGCTCAACTCACAGTGTACCCCACTGAACCACAGAACGAATGTCAATGTTTGTAAGCAAGTGTTCCCCAAGTAAACATTCTTGGCCCCTCAGCAGCAGCAGTATACTTCCAGTGTCATCGGCTCAACATGCAATTGCTTAATGAACACCTTGGCCTTTCTAATGTCTCCATCAATCACTGATATGTTTGGTGCAATTTGCCTGCCTCCCCAACAGCCAGTTCAAGATGCACCACAGTTCACACTAGTTAAAAATATAGGAAGATGGAAGTCATCGACTTTGACACACCACCACAAATTCTGTATCCTCATCGCCAATTCCATCCTTCCCTTTGGCCACTGTCGCAGGCTGAATTTCAATGACCCCAAACCTGCATTTCCAAAGCTATACCCTCTCCAACCAAAATTACTTCCATCTCTGTAACATTACCATCTTTGCACTTGCATTTCCTCCCCAAATCATCATCCACTCATCATCTCCAGTCTCAACTATTCTACCTGTTGGCCAACTTCCAGCTTTCACAAACATTTCCACATTCAAAACACAGCTGCTGGTATCCTACCCTGCACTCACTGAGCTCAACGAAATAAATTAGGTCTCTTGCTTAAAGTTAGTATCCATATATTTAAATCCCTTCACAAGTTTGCGCCTCAATTTTTCCCAAGTTCTTGTAGCCTGCTTACTTTCCATGCACCTTGAGCATTGCCTACTTCCAATCCATTCAGACCACTTCAGCAATCTTGGTTGCGTTTACATCGTCATCTCTTACTAATCAAGACTCTTAATCTACCTTTCTTAACTAAGCCTCTTAACAACTTCTTTGACTTACTGACATTTTTTGTACTTAATAGTCTTGTAAAAACTCTTGGAAGCTCTAACATAAATACATATTATAAATGCAAGTTGCTGCCATCTGGAATAGCATTCACACTGGGAAGGTTTACATGACTTTAATTTACCAAATATTATGATCAGAGTCATCTGAAATGATGTAACTCTTATATTGTTAGTTTGCAATTTTATTTTTGCAAATACTCGTGGATTATACAATATGACACAAGGGCTCTCAATTACTTTATATATTATGTTTTGACAGTCTTCGAGGAATGCAAAAACATCCATTTATTGAATTGTAAAGTGGAAAACAGAAACAAGTATGCACTTGAAGTGAGAGCATTTAACTGCCATATTTCAGAATGTTGAACTTCCTAATTTTCCTTTAAATTCAGCTGAGGGAGAATTATTCTTGTGGCTAGCAAAGTAATAATTCCTTGGAAACAGAGAATATCGGAGCAGGAATCGGCTATTCAACCCTTCAAACCTGCACTACCGTTCAATGTGATCACGGCTGATCATACAAATTCAGTACCCTGTTCCAGCTTTCTTTCTCCTTGTATCCCTTGATCCCTCTTTCCAAAGAAAAATATCCAGCTTCTTGAACGTGGTTAATGATTTGGCTTCAACTGCCTTCTGTAGTAACGAATTCCACAGGTTCACCAGTCTCAGGGAGAAGAAATTCCTCATTTCAGTCTTAAATGGCTTACCCTAATCCTGAGACTGTGACCTCTGGTCATGGATTCCCTGGTCACTGGGAACAGCTATCTTGCATCAAATCAGTTAGAATCTTGCAGTTTTCTACAAAATCCTCTCTCAATATACAAGTCTAATTGATCCAATCCAATCACTTCTGCCATTCCAGGAATCAGTCTGATAAGACTTGAAGTCCCTCCATAGCAAGAACATCCTTCCTCAGATAGGGAGAACAAAACTACACACAATACTGAAGACATGGTTTCACCTGCATAATTGCAGCAAAACATCCCTGCTCTTATACTCAAATTCTCTTATGATGGCCAGCATACAACTTGCCTTCATAATTGCTGGCTGCACTTTCATACTTACTTTCAGTGACTGGTGCACAAGGACATCCAAGTCTTGTTGCACTGTCCCCTTTTCCAATCTATTGCCATTTAGATAACAATTTTTCTTCCTATTATCACCAAAGTGGATAACCTCATATTTACCCACATTAAACTGCATCTGCCCTGTATTTTCCCACTCCCCAAACTGTCCAAATCAACCTAGAGCTTCTCTGCATCCTCCTTAAGGCTCACCCTCCCACCCTGCTTTGTGTTGTCTGTAGACATGAGCTTATTACATTTAATTTCCTCATCCAAATTACTTACATACTGTATGTTGCATCAAGCTGGGGTCCTAGCACTAATCTCTGTTGTACCCTGCTAGTCACTGCCTATTATTCAGAAAAAGACTTGTTTATTCCTAACCTTTGTATCCTGCTGGCCAATCAATTCTCTATCCACATCAGCAGTCCCATGTCCTTTAATTTTGTCTCATGTGATACATTTTTTGAAAGCTTTCTTGAAGTCCAAAGACACTACATCCACTGGTTCTCCCTCATCTTTTATGCTAGTTAAACACTTGGGTTATTCAGTAGATTTGTCAAGCACAATTTGCCTTCTGTGTATCCATGTAGACTTTGTCTGAACTTGTCACCCTTCCCTACATGCTCCATTATTAGATCTTTTACAATGAACTCTAGCATTTCTCCACTACCGAGGTCAGGCTAACTAGTCCATAATTCCCTGATTTCTATCTCAGTTTTTAAATATTGGGTTACTTTAGTTACACTTCAGTTTGCTAGAACTGTACCAGAGCCTAAAGAATGCTTAAGAATTATCTACTATTTCTAGGGTTAGTTCCTTAAACATTCTGGGAAGACCACCATCAGGCCTTGTGGATTTATTAGTCTTCAATCCCTTCAGTTCCCCTAAATCCATTTCCCTACAAATACATATTTCATTTAGTCCCTCTCTTTCACTAGACCGTGTTCTCCCAACGTTTCTGGGAGGTTATTTGTTTCCTCCTTTGAAGGCAGAACCAGAATATGAATTTGACTGGTTTGCCATTTCTTTGTTCCCCTTTATAAATTCCCCATTTTCTGTCGACAAGGGAGCTATATTTGTCTTCACATATCAATGGAAGCTTTTACTGTTAGATTTTATGTTCTCTGCAACCTTACTCCTGATCATTCCCTTTGTCCTCATCTGGGGAATTTTAAACTGCTCCCTGCTAGTTGTTATACTGGCACAATACATTTTCTCGGCGTATGCAAAAAAAAATTGATATAGAAAAACATGATTATAAATATCTTCAGATGCAGCTGTGGTAATCATTCAAATGGCTGTTCATCGCCAATAGCTTACTCATCTGGATTTCTGCCGGTGTTAGAATAGGGATTCTCCCTCATGGCTCTTGTTTTCGGATCATAGTATGCTGAATTTGGATCCAAGTTTCTGAGATACTAAGGAACAGAAAAAAAGTTGCAACAATTAAATTTAAATTGAGCATTGTTTTGTAGTTGAAGTATTATCTGCACAACTGAAATGTAGCGTGTACAGAATCACAACCTTCAACTCTCATTTAAATTTAATTTCTCAGAGTTTGCTATTTTGTTGAACTCCTCTCTTTGGCTTTTAAAAATAAGCATGACAAAATACATTTTTTAAATAGGAGTTTCTCAACAAAACAACTCACAACAAAATTCATGCACCAAATACCGTTTTCTTCAGCTGAACAAGTTCTTTACTCGAGGATTATGTTTTTGGTGTGGTGCAGATCAAACAAGGTCTCATGGCAATAGAGTCCTGACTGGTCAGTGTCTCTGCATTTTGGAGAGAGTAAGCGAAGTGAAAAATGAAAGGAAAACCCCATCCTTGGTGTAATTATGGAGTGCCAGAACAAACACTGTTGGCTTAGTCTGATAGCTTCAAAATCACCCCCATACAGGTTGTTATTATTCTTAAGAGACTAACCACTGATAAATGGTATATGAAGGCTGTGCAATATGGTTCTACAAATATTGACAATGAGATACCATGGACCCATATTTCTAGTGCTCAAAATACAAAATCAGTTATTTAAAACATGGAGAAACATTTTTCTGTATAGAACAGAAAATGCAAATAAAATATTAAGCAGTTTTGCTGCGACCTTACTGTCAATGAAATCAAAATGAATTCAAAGAGATAATCTACATTTGAAATTAATAAAGGCTTTTAGAAAGTTGTATGGATTGTTACTTTAAACAATGTAGTACTTTGAAATACTACTGGAATACAAATAAATCTGGGCAATTTGGGCTGAAAAACATCAGTTGCTTAAGCCAGGAGGCACATTGCAAGCCAACTTTGTTTGCTATGGAATGTGATCCAAAAGAAAAAAAAGTGGGCCATGAAAACACTTTTAAGACTGGTGCATTATCAAATTAATAACATGATACAGGGAACAGCTCAAGTCCATTCAAAAGGAATATGAAATTTATCTTTAAGTGAGGAAAATATCTCAGTCTGTACCCTGGAAGCATAAACAAGTTGCAGCCATTTTATCTAAGACCCTAATACCAGTAAATGATACCGTTCAGCAAAGAGGTCTACATGAAGATTAGAAAAGATTGTGCTTAAAACTAAACATAAGCGTTGTATATTCATACTTTTGCAATGTCCTCACGAATGCGGAGATTTCTAACTGTAATTCTTCTCTTGGAGTCGAAGTTTTGCCCAGGCATATCAATATCATCAGCATACTTATCTTCATCCTCATCTTCACTGTTGTCCTTTTCCTGAAATAACAAAGTTCAATGATACGCCAGACCTCCATCAAAAAACAATTTTCAGCAGAGTCATCCATCATATTATCAACTCATTTGTTTGTGTTCTTGTCAACTCCCAAAAAACAAAACTACCCTTTTTGCTCTATTAGTACAATGGATTATCTATGAGGAATAAATTGGACTTTGAACAAGTGTAATAATTAATTTAGCAATTAAATATAAAATTGTTCACCTTTGTTTTTAATCTAATTAGTATTATTTGTGCATTATTCTCAGATGGTTGCAAGGATAAATGCAAAACACTGGAATGCAGAAGAGGAAGATTTCAAGTCAAAGTCAGCTAGAAGTAGAATTGCTTTAATTGGGTTGGCTGGAGGAAGGCCTCAGCTTATCCTCCTGATCGGTATCAAGCGACTCAAGGTATACCAGTCAAGGACTGCATTAAGGCACTACAGATCAATTTCATAGCTGAGATGCCCTCCATAGTGTCAAGGCTCCTAAAAGTAAAATGAAGAATGCCTCCTTGCCCCTGTTGAACAAGACTAGAGCACAAATCAGGAATGGAAAGTGAAAAAAGTGGAAGAATGAAAATTGTATATGACACTAATTCCAAACAGAAATACTTTGCAGATTGTTCCAAATTAAATGCGGAAGATTTATCAGAAAATTTTCCATTTAATTAAAACGCATACTCCTGAATTATGGTCCTCTTCTCCCCACTGAGATCTTGAAGAATTCTACAGTAATAAAAAGAAATATAGATCAACCACACAGCACAATTACACAACAGTAACTATAGATTTATATCCATTCTATGGAGTAGCCTTGTATTAACAGTAATAAATTTTCTGTTATTTCAGTAACAAGACTATACATATTTCTTGTTGAAATGTTGCTTTTATTATCTTTTTTTTAAACTAACAAATGCTTTCCGGTTGGTCACACAGGCATTTTGTCACTAGTGACATTTCACATGCTGTGCATACAGTAGGCGAACAATAGAAGCTTAGTTTTGATGAAAGGTTATTGACCCAAAACATTTTTCACTTTGCCAATGCTGTGTGGTCTACTGAGTATTTTTATTATAGAAGGTTTGTTATCTGGAAATTTTTATTTGAAATATATGCCGAATAGCAATAGTTAAAAGTGCTACACGTATTTCCAGCATCTGCAGTTCTGTATCAGACTTCCTTTGGGATTTCAACAACAGTTGAAAAAATTTGAAAGTACATAAAAATCAAATAAAAATAAAGCAATTTATGTATGCCTTCAATTTACTTTCTTTGAGTATTGACCAAATAGGAGGATTGTAAATGTCAAAACACATACATCTAGTTCAGAAGGCTATGTGTATGTATTACACAGAGATTGGAAACTACAAATTGCAGAGGCTCAATAAGATATTTACAAAGCAAATAACGAGGAAGGAGATTATACAAATGGCTCCTCTTCAAATAAAGTTAATTAACTAAAAATAAGCCACTTAAATTTCTTCACTTGTTCTGACCCTGAACATTACCTCGAAGAGGAATTCTAGAAGAGGCTGAATGTAATTCTCATGTTACACAATTTATGCTTGTAGTGACTAAAGGTTTCACAGCAAGGGCTAGAGCCCAATCATTTACAAAGGAATTACAAATGCGGTTACACAAGGTTTGAATGAAGCCAAGACAGAGGAGGTAATCACTAAGCATTACATTTACTTAGTACTGAGATATTAGTCATAGACTAACTTTACATCTGAGCCAAAAATTCCCTCTTCCATGCAGTGAATAGATGATTCATGAATAAATCAGAAAGCTGGAACATCTTAACAACCTGAGAAGTAACTTCAAGCTTAGAAGCAAGTATGACACAAACATTCATCCTAGCCCACTTCAAGCAAAGCCCACTCCAATTCAAGAGCTCCTTCCTTCTTGGTATTGGTAACAGCACTCCTTGGATGGAAACCCATTTCTGTCACACCAACCTTTGCATCAAAACTGTTATATGATCATAGTCATTTGCAGAAATACCTTCTGCCTAGTCTTGGCACGAGCAAATAACACAATGTCAAAGCATTAGATGTAGTGCTTCTGGGTTATCATACTCACCACATAGTCCACCAACTTCCCAGATGCTAGCTCTTCCTGCAGTTTCTGAGCTTTAAGAGTCCGCTTGGCCTAAAAAGATTTAACATCATTTTAACTGTGACCAGAAAGGACTTCAAGTTCACTATACTTTGCAGAAAGCATGTCGACTTCTCCAGGTGCTCTTTTTTTTATTATTATTATACAATTACTAAGGGCAATGGCATGGCAAAAAGTTTAGAGCCCAGGGATCCAAGGCAAGTTGGAAAAATGGATCCAGAATTGACCTTTAATAGGAGGCAGAATGTGATAGTGAAAGGTTGATTTTGTGATTAGCAGCCTGTGACCATTAGTGTACCACAGGGATTGTTGGGGCCCCTGAGTGTTTCCTTTTAAATAGACAATTTAGATGTGAATGCAAGAGGTAAGAGTAGTAAATTTGCAGAAGACATGAATATTGGTGGTGTCATTGATAGTGAGGAAGACAATCACAGGCTACAGGATATCATTGATCAATTGGCAAGAAGGGCAGATCCACTTCTAGTGAGTGAATTGGTCACAACAGGTTCAGTTCTTATTACATATTTTTTTGCATTTAATTGCTGACTTGACAAAACCTACCCACCTCTGGGAGCTGAGGTTATCTTTTCAGCAGGGAAGTCTCACCTATTTGACTATATTAACAGTGATCTATTATACCAAAAATCACTCATATCAATTATTTATCAAAGAACCCAAATTCTGTGCAAATAGAAAGATGCAAAAGCAATACGAATGTAACAGCAATACAATACGAAAGCTCTCTCCATTGCAATTCATCAACCAAGTAGAGAGGTACAAGTGATAAGGCATGCATTTAGCTCCATCTACAGGGCACACAACATAACACTTCAGCTTTTCTTTTTTTTCTTTCCCCCCCCCCCCCCTTCCCCCTCCTTCCCCCTCCACCGCAATGCAATTTGCCTCCAGCACTTTAAAGTGAAGAGCTTTTTCCAGGTCAGGACTCATTGCCACAGATTTTGCATTCAGTGGGGAATGAACCTGCCCAAGGACTTCCTTTGGAGTTTTGCAGCAGGTCTTGTGGTCAAAGCAGCAAACCACCCTCTTTACAGGAGGAACAGCAGTCTGTTGCAATAGTGGAAGCATCAGTGTGTCTCCCACATGGAGTCTAAGTCAGATTACTCAGTACAATGTTAAATCATATGAGAACATAGAACAGTACAGCACTGGACAGGCCATTAGGCCCACGATGTTGTGCCAATCTTGATGCCAATTTATATTAAATGTCCTCCTCCTGTGTATCATCCATATCCCTCCATTCCCTTCATATTCACGTCTACCCAAAAGCTTCTTAAACTCCACCAAAGTACCTGCTTCCACTACTACCCTTGGAAACCTATTCCAGGTAGTTACCACTCTGTGTAAAAAAAAACTTGTCCCTCATGTCACCTTTAAACCTCCTCCCTCTAACCTTAAAAGCATGTCCTTTGGTGTTTGACATTTCTACCCTGGGGAAAAGATTCAGACTGTCTACCCTATCTATGCCACATAATTTTAAAAACCTCTATCAGGTCTCCCTTCAGCCTCCAATACTCTAGGGAGAATAACCCAAGTTTGTCCAACTTGTCCTTGTAGCTCATACCCTCTAATCCAGGCAGCATCCTGGTAAACCTCTTCTGGACCGTCTCCACATCCTTCCTATAATCAGGCGACCAGAACTGCACACAATCGTCAAGTGCAGTCTGACTCAAGTTTTATGTAGCTGCAGCATGACTTCCTTACTCTCATACTCATAACACCCCTACCAATGAAGGCAAACATGCCATACACTTTCTTTACCACCTTATTCACTTGCATAGCCACTTTCAGTGAACTATGGACCTGGACCCAAAAACCCCTCTGTACCTCAATGTTATTAAGGGGTCTACCATTAACTGTATATTTTCTCCTTTCATTTGACCTCCCAAAAAGCAATACCTCACACTTGCCCAGATTAAACTTCATCTGCCACTTCTCTGCCCATATCTACAACTGATCTATAACCCATTGTATTCTTTGATAGTCCTTCACACAGTCCACAATCCACCAATAGTCATCCACAAACTTGCTAATCCACCCATCTATATTTTCATCCATATCATTGATATATATCACAAACAACAGAGGTCCCAGCACAGATCCTTGTGGAACACCACCGGTTACGGATCTCCAGCCAGAATAACACCCTTCCACCCCTACTCTGACTTCTATGAGCAAGCTAGTTCTGAATCCAAACTTGCAATTCACCCTGGATCCCATGCATCTTTATCTTCTGAACCAACCTACCATGAGGGACCTTATCACATGCCTTACTAAAGTCCATGTAGATAATGTCCACTGCCTTAACCTCATCAAGTTCCTTTGTCACTTCTTCAAAAAACTCAAAGTTTGTAAGGCATGGCTTTGACCTGCCCCGCACAAAGCCATGCTGACTGCCCCTAAGCAGGCCATGCCTTTTCAAATGAACGCAGATCCTATCCCTCAGTATCCACTCTAATAATTTCCTACAACTGAGAAGAGGTTCACCGACCTACATTTACCTGGATTATCCCTATTTCCTTTCTTGAACAAAGGCACAACTTTTGCTACTCTGGGATGTGCTACTCTGGATCAAAACTCTGGGACCTCATCTGTTGCTAGTGAGGACACAAGATCTTTGACAAAGCCCCAGCAACCTCCTCACTTGCTTCTTTCAATATTCTGGGAGATATGCCATCAGGCCCTGGGGACATCCACCTTAATGCTTTTCAGAAGACCCAGCATTACCTCCTCCTCAATCTCAAAATCTCCCAGCACATTATCACACCCGACTCTGCCTTCACTGTCCTCCAAATCCTTCTGCTTGGTAAATACCAACGTAAAGTACCGTTTAGTACCTCAGCTACTTGCCACAAGCCCAAGCACCAATTCCCTCCTTTATCCTTGAGTGGACCTACCCTCTCCTTAGTTATCTTTTTTCTTAATATGTATAAAGTGCCTTGGGATTCTCCTTGATCTTGCTCGCCAAGGACATTTCATGGCACCTTTTGGCCTGCTTGAGCGCTTTCCTGCTATCTTTATAATTCTACAAGGGCCCAGTCTGATTTTGGCTTCTTAAACCTTACATATGCTTCCTTTTTCTTCCTGACTAAATGTAGGACCTCTCTGGTCATCCAAGGTTCCCTTACCATCCTTAGTCCTTACCAGGACATATCAATCCTGAACTCTGATCAGTTGGTCTTTAAACAACCCCCACGTCAGGCATGGACTTGTCCAACAGCAGCTGCTCCTAATAACGCCCCTTAGCTCCTGTCTTATCCTATTATAATTTGCCCTCCCCCAATTTAGTAGCTTTCCACAAGATCTGATTTTATCCTTACTCATAACTATTAAAAATAATGAATTGTGGTCACTGTTCCCAAAATGTTCACCCACTATCAGGGTCTGTCACTTGGCCTGGCTCATTTCTCAAAACCACATCCAGTATGTTTTCACCTCCAATTGGACTCTCCACATACTGTTGCAAGAACCCCTCCTAGATGCACTGAAGAAATCCCACTCCATCTAAGCCTCTTGTATCAAAGAAGTTCCAATCAATACTGGGGAAGTTAAAATCCCTCACTATGACAACCCTGTTGTTTCTGTACCTTTCCATAACCTGGAGACAAAACAGAAATATGGTACTAAGATGGTGACAGACTACAAAAGTCTTAAAAAAAGTTTCTATTTTGCTCCTTTAAACTTAAGTATGATTAAAATCTGAAAGAATAAGACTCCTCACATACAAATATTAATTTTTAGTTCCAGTAAGCTTATTTGATGGTAATTGTGACCTTTTAAAAAGCTACTTAAGATTGAATGAACATGCTCTAATTTTTTTTCTGTAGCATTTAGTGAATAGGCATAGAAACTTCATGGTCTTCACATATTTCAATGCAATGCCTCTCTGGGAGGAACTGCTACTGAGTGCTTGAAGGAGAGTTGGGTAGCTCCAACAGCAATTTCCTTAATTTTCATGTTTTACTGCAAGTATGAACACCGGAAGTTTATTCTTAACAACACTGAGCAATGACAAACTCTTAATTCTACAGCAGGATCTGGGCCAATAGTATCCTCGTGCAATAACCTCCATTTCTCCTCAACCATTAGTAAAATGTGAAAGATGGTAAAGCTAAAGCACAAAAAAAAGTGTTAACAAAATCATTTTTAACACAGATTTTTTTAAAATAGTACTTTGCCGATTCCTTTCCCATCCTTCAGAAATTGCATCTAAACTTCACCATCATCTTTTTATTCTAAAAATCAGAGTCATAGTTTAAATCTGTAGGACTTCCACAATTTCCTTAAATGGAAATGTACTTCCCCAAACAACATGGGCATTAAAATAAATGGTATCCAAACATGTTTTGATCATTGACGATACCACACCATAAACAACGCCATAGTCAGTCACACCCTCTGAAATGACAGGGCTGAAAAAGCACACTTTCAAATTAATGTCAGAGGATAATTTTGGAAACTGTGCTTTAGAATTAAAAAATGTTGGTGTAACACATTTAAAAAATTTGTAAGAGATCCGGATGTTGTACACAACCAGATACAATTGAATCCAAATGCTGTGATCAATTAATAGGTAGTTTTACACATAATTTAATAAAAATCACTTTTGAGCTATTGCAATGTGTTTACACAGCTATTCTTCTACAAGGCTAAATAGAAATTCAATAATATATTCTATCACAAACCAAGTCAACTTTTGAATATTCCTCCACAATCCTCATGTGTTCCTCTGAATCATAACCATTCCAACGATCACGCTTTCCATCATAGTCAAATGAAAGTGTTGGCTGTATGTGCTCATCTGCAGCAATGTTGATACCTGTAAATTTTGCTCCTACTTTTCTGGGTCTCTATTCAAAAAAAAGAACATTAGAGAGAACACTACAAAACAGAATTTGAGCAAACCAGCTGCAAGCAGGCAATAGTAGTTTTTTTTTTAAAGAAAAGCTGTAATTTCACCAAAAATTTACAACTGGAAGTATTTTAATTTCTCAAAAAAAATTAATTTCAGATCTTCACAAATAGAAAATGATCAGTGCAGAAAACTAGATGGCATACAATACTCAGATGCAAATGGGAGGCAAACAACCCAGGGTTTTAAACAAATTCAATACTTAGTTAAACCAAGAATACACATTGGACCTTATAATAACTGTGTACTGTTATTATTTTTACCAGTACTACGTCAATACACTCTGTACTAACCCAATGTAACTGCACTGTGTAATGAATTGATCTGTATGAACGGTATGCAAGACGAGTTTTTCACTGTACCTTGGTACAAGTGGCAATAATAAACCAATACCAATTACATTCTGCAGCAACTCTGTTTTCTTTAATCAATGTAACAGTTTTAGATTAGGCTGGTAATTAACCTTAAACCATACTTTTACTTATTCATTCTTAAAGGATACAAACATCACCCATTCTTAACTGCCCTTGAGAAGATGGCAGTAAGCCACCTTCTTGAACTGTTGCCTCCTGGGGAACATAACCACAATGCCAATGTGTGGAGAGTTACAGTGACTATGAAGGACCTTTAATGTTAGGGTAGCTGTAACCTGTAAGATAAACTACAGGTGGTGATGTTCCCATTCACCTGCTTACCTTTGTTAACGGTAGAGGATGCAGGCTTGGGATATGCAGCTGGTAGAGTGCAAATATGTAATTGCAGTGCATTTTATATATGGTGGCACCGCAGCCACAGTATGAATGTGATTGAAGGAATGAACTCATCCAGAGAGGGTATTCTACCACCTTCCCAATTTATTCCAAACCCATTCACACTTCTACAAGGTATATCAGATGGTGACTTGCCTAATGCAGGATTCTGAACCAAAAAAAACGCACAGCAGCAAAACATACAGAACTTAGTTTGTAGTGTGCTTTTTGTTTGGGTGAATTAGCTACAAGTAGGCAGAGGCAACGTAAAGTTACATACCCTACTAAAATGATTAGAACTGCTTCAGGATATGTTTGGAAACTCAAGTTCAATAAGTGAAGGCTGGATCCATCACAATCTGGCCAATTATTTTCTGGAAACTGTACACCTCTACAGATACAGGCCTTCATAAATAATTTCTCATTCTGATATCCCTGTTGTAAAACTGTATCAGCAGAAAAGCCCCAAGAAAATAATTTACGCAAAAGTACAACCAAGTGTCACTTACTTCCATGCAATCTTTTTTCACATGTGTTAGTGCTCCACAATTTTCACATGCACCTCTCCGGTATTTGGTAACCAAGGGACCCTGAGTAAAAGAGTACACATTAACACTTTATCTCCTGAATGCTTTACAAATACCATAGTTAAGCCCATAACAAATTAATTTTGTACAACACAACATTATCGAAGTAGAACACATCCTCCACTGCTTATAGAGCCATGCAAATAGCTTAAAGGAGACACAAATACTATGCTGTATCTCTGCAGTGCAAATTAGCACTAAATCAAGAAAAAGTTCCAAATTTTCCATTACTTCACTATAACTTAGCAACACTCAAACTACAATAAAAAAAAGGGGAGTTTTTTTGGCAAGACAGATTTTAGCTTCAGGGACCACTCATAAAGTTAATCTACAATTAGTTGAAGCGATTTACAGGTTACAAAACAAATGTTATTTGGCTGAAGCTAACATTGCACCATCTCAGCTGAGCCACATTGATGCACTGTGGAACAAAATTTAGTCTACTTTTCCAGAGACGTTTTCGGGGGGGGGGTCACACTTAATTGCTAAAGAAATCCGTCTTCCCTGTGTTTTTAAACTTGAAATTAATTGATTGCCTGCTTAGTGCCATTCAATGCTTGCAGTTTTAGAATACTCAGTCTACTTCAGTACCAGCCAGTTGAAGTTCTTCCCTTTCATCTTTTTACAAGAATATTTAACAAATGTTGTGCCCCATTAAAAATGCTTGAAGATCTCTACAATTGTACTTATTCTCATTTTCTTTTAATATAATGAAATTAAAAATTCCACATAAAAGCAAATGTAGATGCACCTTACATACCTCCTGTATACCTTTCTTGTACCACTCTCCAATCAAATTGAATTTCTTTTCTTTCTCAAGTTGCGGCCTTTGATGTTTGAGAGTTGGTCTTTTGGAAGGATCAATGTACCATGGAACTGATGATATATACTGAGGAATGTGTGGGTTGATGTCTCTGTTGGGCACAAATGAAAACAAAAAGTTTAGTAGTCCACATTTTGTTTTAAAAACATGGATTAAGAGTTTTTTTTAAGCTAACCAAGGACAATGTCCAAAAAGGAACATCACAACTATATTGCAATGGTATGTCAGAAATGGAGGAGGTCAGGCTGACCCAACAAAGAAAGAAATGAATGGAAATCCCCTACAAGCACTTAACATACCTTTATTAATAGATTGTTACACAAAACTGGCAAAAGCCTACTAGTAGGTGAAAAATCTGCTCCTTCATTTGAGATACAGTGTGGAATACCCCTGAATTCTCCAAGGTGCATCATAAAATAACACAACATTTTACATTTCACTTCACACTAAGCTGCTAGTGAAATACGAACATTTTTATTTTACTTAAGAATCCAAGTGGTGACTGCTATCATCCAATGTGCCATCTCCATTATGCTGGAGAGAGTGTTTTGACCAGGTCAGAACATCATACCCCAGCAATACTCACTGGCAAAGTGCTCAATCTAACTAATGAGTAGACAGAACAAAATGAGATAAAAATGCAAACAGCATCAGAAGCTTTGAAGAATCTTTGTTGATGGCTAAAGCTAACTTTTAAATTAACTACTTTTGGTTCCATAACTTTAAAAATTTCAAGCTATTTTTGAAGTATAAGTAAGCTCATGAGAAAAATTGTAAATTGATAAGTAATAAACTTTGAAAAATTTATTCAATAATGCATAATTTTATTATAAATAATAAGTTGACTGTTTCACCAATTGTGTGTTTCTAACACATGCCACGTGTGGCATTAGTCAATGCTTTTTAACCCAATATAAAAGCAGAAAATTACACACAAGTGCTTTAGGCAAGATTATAAAAATAGAAAACGAGATGATCATGGTAACAGATATTCTTGAAGACATAGTTGGTTTGGGCTACCATTCTATTAGTGCTAGGTCCAAGTACCAGATCCCAACAATTCCAATGCTCAGGTGTTCCTTTCCAAATCCTCTAGTACATCAGAACCTCCTCATGCTCACAAAGATGTAAACTACATTACTTATGGGCAGTTTCTGGTAATCTCAGACTTTGAGGATTGGCAGATAACAGGATTGCTCTAATGTCCCCAGGTCCTCAATATTACTGCAGAGTTCTAATGGCACCCTTCTCCAAGACTCTTGGACAAAAGCCAAGGCGTCCAAGCCTCAAGACCAACTCCCCAAAGTTAATCAGCCCATCAAAATTATTTCTGCATATTTGTACAGTGCGCCCAACTCATTGTGAGGAATGCCTCTGAAGACCTGCTAGTAGTAATAAAGTAGCACAACGGTTCCAAGTTCAGACTTTTTCAATCTTTTAGGAAAGTGAATCAGGCACTTTAATTCAATAGCTTAACACTTAAGCAGTGCAAGAAACATTATTGATCCCATACATTAAATAACATGTATGCTACAACTGAAGAAAACCAAACATACTGAATAATCGGTAACTGAAAAATATGAATGCAGTGAATAATGCTGAAAACCTTCCATATTTCTACCATTCCATCTCCAAGGACTACGAATATCAGCCTTACAGTTTCGTCCTTTCAAAGCAAAATGATCAAATACATATTGACATGCACTTTCTGCCCTAGTCTGCAAAACAAAAACTGATCATTCAGTGGGTTTCTCCCTCTGACAGCAAATTTAAAAGTAAATGTTTTAAATTTAAATGTTAGTCACTTACTTTCCTTCTTCATCAACTTCTGCTGGAGCATTACCAAGCTTTCTTTGCTCTTCTAATTCTTTCTTTTTTCTCCAGTCCTCTCGAGTCATCTTTTTTGGTTCATCGCGGCCCAACACACCAGCAGATTCCTCAGAAGCAGACGGATTCTTGTTTTGTACAGTCCCAGATTCCATCTTGCCTTGATTTTAAGGAGTTCCTGATCTTAATCGGTGAACTGAAAAGCAACATCATATTGGTCATTGCTTTACTAATTCTGATATGGGGTTTGAAAATTTGCCTGTCAACTAAAATTAAGAATCTTCAAATTATTGATTATTCTTGATTGGATATCTTTATGGAGCAAAGACCACTGAATGCTGACCTGCATAATACCACACAAGCATAAATGGACAAACACAGCAAAAAATCTTCACAATTTGATTGCCCTAGATTCATAGAATAATACACCATGGAAACAGACCTTTTGCTCCAACTCGTCCTTGCCGACCAATGTGTCTATCTAGGCTAACTGCATTTGCCCACATTTGGCCCATATCCCTCTAAACCTTTCCTATCCACGTACCTGTCCAAATGTCTTTCAAACATTGTAATTGTACCCACCTCTACTCGCAGCTCATTCCATATATCCACAACCCTCTGTGTAGAAAAACTTGCTCCTCAGATCCCCTTTAAATCTTTCCCCTCACATCTTAAACCTATGCCTTCTAATTTCAGTTCTACCCTGGGAAAATGACTGATTATCTACCCAATCAATGCCCCTCATAATAACATAAACCTCTGCAAGGTCACCCTTCAGCCTGTTCACTCCAGAGGAAACAGTCCCAACCGACCCAGTCGCTCCTTGTAACTCAAGCACTTCAGTCCTGGCAACATTCCTGTGACTCTTTTCTGCAGCCTCTCCAGCTTAATCACCACCTTCCTCTGGCATGGCAACCAAAACTGCACACAATACTCCAACTACAGTCTAACCGATGATTTGTACAATTGTAACATGATGTCCCAACTCCTATATGCAATGCCTTGGCCAATGAAGGCAAGCATATCACGTACCCTCTTCATCACTCTGTCAACCTGTGTCACCACTTTTAGGGAACATGTACTTGTACCCCAAGGTCTCATTGTTCAATAACACTCCTCGGGGCCCTGCCATTCACTGTTTATATTCTGGCTTGCTTTAACTAACCAAAATGCATCACTTCACACTTCAGCTGAACTCCATCAGCTATTCCCTTACATATTTTCCCAATTGACCCAGATCCTATTGTAGCCTGAGACAAACTGTCTTCCCTGTCCACTATACCATCAATTTTGGTGTCATCTGCAAACTAACTAATCATGCCACCTACATTTTCTTCCAAATCATTAATATTCATGAGGAACAATAAAGGCCCCAGCAACAACTGCTGCTACGGCACACCACTGGTTACAGGTCTCCCATCTGAATAACAACCCTCCACAACCATCTTCTGACTCCTAAAACCAATCCAATTTTGTATCCTGTTTGCTATGTCACCCTGGGTCCCATATATTCTAACCTTCTGGACCAGCCTATTTTTCCATATTTGTACAGTGCACCCAACTCATTGTGAGCAGTGCCTCTGAAGACCTGCTAGTAGTAATAAAGTAGCACAACAGTTCCAAGTTCAGCCTTTTAGGAATGTGAATCAGGCATTTTAATTCAATAGGTTAACACTCAAGTGGTGCAAGAAACATTACTTATTCCATACATTAAATAATGTGTATGCTACAACTGAAGAAAACCAAACATACTGAATAATCGGTAACTTGTCAAGTGCCCTGGTAAAGTCCACAGAGGACGCCCACCACCCTGCCCTCGTCAATCCTCTTGGCGGCCTCCTCAAAAAAACACTCAAATTTGTAAGAAGTGATCTCTGACGAACAAAGCCATGCTGAATATCCCTAATCAGTCCCTGCCTTTCTAAACACAATTAAATCCTGCCAGGGCCCCAGCAATCTCCTCCCTTGCTTCTCACAACATCCTAGGACATACCTGGTCAGGACCCAGGGCTTTATCTACCTTTGTTGACACTACTATTGTTGGACGAATCACAGGTGGTGATGAGTCAGCTTACCAAAGCGAGGTAGGACACCTGGTTGAGTGGTGCCACAACAACCAACTCTAACTCAATGTAATCAAAACTAAAGAGCAGATTGTTAACCTGTCCTGGACCCAGCACAGATGCAATCGCAAGGAAAGCACACCAGCGCCTTTACTGTTTTAGGAGGTTAAGGAGGCTCAGCTTGTCACTGAACACTAACAAACTTCTACAGATGTACTGTTCAAAGTATCCTGACTGGTTGCATCCTGGTCTGGTATGGCAATTCAAATGCACAGGAACGCAAAAGCTGTAGGGAGCAGTGGACTCTGCCCAATACATCACGGGCACATCTCTCCCCACCATTGGTAGTATCTATAGGTGATGCAAGGCCGTAACATTCAAAAGATCCCCACCATCTGGGCCATGCCATCTTTTCACAGCAGGTACAGAAGCCTGAAGTCCCACACCACCAGGTGCAAAAACAGCTACTTCCCTTTAACCATTTGGTTCTTGAACTGGCAGAACCATAATCACTACAGTTTAGCAACACCATGATCACTTTGCACTAAAATGGAGACACAGATGCTGGAATCCGGAGCAACACATAAAATGCTGGAGGAATTCAGCAGGTCAGGCAGCATCCTTGAAGGGTCTCGGCCCAAAACGTCAACTGCTCATTTCCCTCCATAGATGCTGCCTGACCTGCTGAGTTCCTCCAGCATTTTGTGTGTTGCACTAAAATTGACTGCTTTTTTTGTTCTAATTGTGTTTTTTCTTGTAAAAATTGCATATAATTTGTTTTTCTTGCAAATGCTGCTTATATGATGTTATGTGCCTGTGATGCTGCTGCAAGTAAGTTTCTCATTGCACCTGTGCATACATGTATTGTGCATATGACAATAAACTTGACTTTGACCTTATGCACTGCAAGACTACCAACACCTCCTCCTTCGTAATGTCAGTATGTTTCAGGATATCACTGTTCTCTACACCGAACTCACTAGTTTCCATGTCTTTCTCCATGGTAAATATTCATTTAAGACCTTGTCCACGTCCTATGGCTCTACACTTGGATTACCACACTGTTCCTTAAGGGAACCTACTCCCTAGTCACCCTTTTTCTCTCATTAAAGGGGCCAGGGACAGCTCAGGGTCCCTTTTATCCTATCTTCCTACATCCTTTATACTGCTCAAGGGACTCACTTGATCCCAACTGCCTATACCTGACATACTCCTTTTTTCTGACCAAACACTCAACATCCCTTGTCAACCAGGGTTCCCTAATCCTGCCAGCCTTGCCCTTCACTCCAACAGGAACATGCTGCCCTGGAACTTTTCCTATCTCACTTTTAAAAGCCTCCATGGATAGAAGATTGGCTGACTGCCAGAAGGTACAGAGTGGCAATAAAGAGGTCCTTTTCTGGTTGGCTGCCGGTGGCCAGCGGTGTTCCGCAGGGGTTGGTGATGGGTCTGCTACTTTTCATGTTATATGTTAATGATCTGAATGACAGAATCAATGGCTTTGTGGCCAAGCTTGCAGATGATACAAAAGATACGTGAAGGGGCAGCTAGTGTTGAGGAAGCAGGAAATCTGCAGAAGGACTTGGACAGGTTGGGAGAACGGGCAAAGAAGTGGCAGATTGAGATAGCATAGGGAAGTATATGGTCATGCACTTTGGTAGAATAAAGGTATAGACTATTTTCTAAACGGGGAGTGAATTCAGAAATTGCAGCTGCCAATGGACTTGGGAGTCTTAAGTGCAGATTTCCTAAAGGTTAACTTGCAGGTTGAGTCAGTGGTAAGGAAAGCAAATGCAATGTTAGCATTCATTTTGAGAAACAAGGACGTAATGCTGAGGCTTTGTAAGATGTTGGTCAGACCACATTTGAAGTATTGCGAGCAGTTTTGGGCCCCATATCTAAGGAAGGATGTGCTGACATTGGAGAGGGTCCAGAAGATGTTTACGAAAATGATCCCGGGAATGAAAAGGTTAACGTATGAGGAGCATTTCATGGCTCTAGGCCTGTACTCGCTGGAGTTTAGAAGGAACTCATTGATACCTACTGAATATTGAAAGGCCTGCATAGAGTGGACATGAAAAGTGTAAGATCAGAGGGCACAGCCTCAGAATAGAAGGACGTCCCTATAGAACAGAGATTAGGAGGAATTTCTTTAGCCAGAGGGTGGTGAATCTGTGGAATTCATTCCCACAGATGGCTGTGGAGGCCAAGTCATTGGGTATATTTAAAGCGGCGGTTGATAGATTCTTGATTAGTAAGGGTCTCAAAGGTTACAGGGAGAAGGTAGGAGAATGGGGTTGAGAGGAAATAATAAATCATGATTGAATGGTGGAGCAGACTCGATGGGCCAAATGGCCTAATTCTGCTCCTATGTCTTATGGTCTCCCATTTGCCAGACATCCCTTTACTTGCTAACAGCCTCTCCCAATCAACTTTTGAGAGTTCCTGCCATTGAAATCAGCCTTCGCCTAATTTAGGACTTCAGTTTGAGGACCAGTCTTATACTTTTCCATAATGATCTTGAAACTGATAGAATTATGGTCACTGGTCCCAAAATGTTCCCCCGCTGACGCATCAACCACTTGCCCAGCCTAATTTCCTAAGTGGAGGTCAAGTGTATCCCCAACAACAGTGCATATCTTGAAGTGATCATAACGAAGTAATAAGTTGAGGAGTTCAAGTTACTTTATGTTCATATAGCCCTTTTATTTCAAAACACCCCATGAGGTGAGAGTGCTTTCAAATGAACTGCCTTCTCTTCCTGACCCTTAATGTGGGAACAATACTTTTCATTTAATCTCACCGCCTTTCAATTACTGAGATATTATTCATATTTATTTGCCTATATACTCAGAACTGCTGAGAAAAACAGATTCAATCAATCAGGAGATCAGTCACCTCATCAAAAGTCTGCAAAAAAAAAGTTCACTTACAAATAATTTTTTCTTCTTTTTTTAAAAACATGATTACTCAAGGCAAGATTACAGCAGCCACTCATTCTGTACTAAGAAACTAATCAAATTGAGCTAGCTTGCCCATATGCAGTAACAATTCTCACTGCCTCAAGCTAAGAATGAAAATATTAAAGAAATAAACTAAGATCCCAGATGAAGGGTCTCGACCCAAAACTTAGGACTGTCCATTTCCCTTCACAGATGCTGCCTGAACTGCTGAGTTCCATGAGAAGTTTGTTTTTTGCTCCAGATTCCAGCATCTGCAGTTTATTGCATCTCTAGGATTAAGTGTTTGCTAAAGCCTAAATATTAGAGCACATTCCTCTGATAATCTTCTGACCTTGAGTGGCAATAGGAAATGAAAAACGTTCTGAATGCTAATGGAATAAAGCTGAAGAAAGATGCACAAGGTGCAGGAAAATACGTAACACATTAGAAACTAGCCATATTGTGATGGACAGTTAAAGTTAATCTTCAAATAATTTTCCCTAGAAAAGTAAGTTGTTGACCTTTTGAAAGGAACAAATATTTTAATATTTAATGATAACATACAGATTATCTTAAAAATGGTCTACAAGGTTTTATTGAGTAAAAAACTGCAAGATTTATAATAGTAGCATCCACTCACAATTAAATTGTATTACAGTAAAACTCCCATAATTTAGTATCTGATTATTCAGAAATCCCAATGGTTCAGCAGCTGGCTCACTCATTAGTCCAGAGTGCGAGCCAGGGTCCAGACTGTGGGCTGGAGGTCGAGAGTGTGGATCATGTATGCGACTGAATCTGGAGTCAGGGTGGGGAACACCAGGGGTTAGGAAATTTGCAGCAAGAGCTGAAGTCTGGAGTGCTTGTATGTTTCAGCTTGTTTTGATTAGCTGAATTATACAAGCTGAAACTGACTGGGTACTGTTTGCTCCTCCCTGTAAACTCACTGGATTCAGCAGAAAATTTGTTATACTACTAGTTACTATACTACCTGTGTAACACATACAAAAAGTTAAGCGTGTGAGGGGATATTAACAGGAGAAACATCCAATAGCCCAGAAAATCTGCTGGTCCAACATCATCATAGTCCCAGGATGTCAGATTATCAGAGTTTTATTGTATTTAACTGATCTGTTAGTTCCATAACCTGATGAATGGGTTTCCCTGATGGTTCATAGAATAACTGCACCAGTATCTTTTGATCCCAGTATCATTTGCACTCCCCTAAGTCCCACAGATAAAAGTATCATAAATCAAATACCGCTAACCAATGTTTGGAAGTGAAAAATCAAAATATTTTTTTTAAAATACCTTGGATACCCAGTAGCTAGTGACTGAGCATTAACTCAGAAGTAGGCTCTACAGTAACTTGTTCTGACATGCGTTATACACAAAAAAAACTTACCATCTGATCCTTATAACTCACTGATTTCTGCAGCTGTCGTCTCGTGAAATAAGCACCGTACATGTAAAAAATCTACACTACTTGAGAGACTGCTTAGTTCTATTAATTCTGACATATCCATTTTAATGGTTCAATTTTATACCATTATACAAAACAAAAATCTGAGAAATTGTGATTAAGGCTGCAGCAGAGAGAACCTAATGACATTTGTCAAACTCCTTAATAGTTATGAGGTGAATGCCATTTAATGTATAGGAATGTAATCAAATATTTTATCTAAAACCAACTGTACATTGCATGACAAAATTTCATCAAGGTTTATAAACTCTTTTCATCGTGTGAACTTGACAGAGTCTCTCTATAGTATTGTCAATTGTTCCCACATCCTCCATCATGATGCCAGCTCCATCTCTGACTTTATTCACTTCCACGGTAAAACACTAAGAATTGCCAGCTGCAGGGTACTGTTTGGCACCATCTGGTACAAATACACAAACACAGCAACCTCATAGCTGATTTATTGTGCTTGATTTCATTACATGTGAGAAACAACACCGCATTTTTTGCTATTAATTAGCCAAAGTTATTTGCTACGTACAGTTCTAATAACCAGTTCAGTCTCTACTGTAGAAGCTAATGGCACTCCAGAGGTAGCAAAACCACTCATACAGCAAGGATGAGAATATGCAGAAAAACATTACTAAATCAAATAATATGATGTGGATTGACATTCACCAATAAAACTTTCAGCCATTCACCTTCACAGATACAAAGGAGCCGGGCACAGAAAACAAAATTGTCAAATCGAACATGTTTAAATTTTGGGACAGTCCAACTAAAAAGGATAGATTCTACTGTACAGCTTGTTTTGATGTGCTGATTACCAGGTCCACCTTTATGCAAGAAAGTAAAGCTACATACATCTTTCAGTCAGAGTTCAGTGATTCTATCCACACAGGGATCCCTGATTAATGTTTCTGATGCAAATATCGACATGAAAATGAAATAAGATTTCCATGGGTGCCAATTCAACACTCTTTCCTGCTCCTGTTCTTCTAGAATTCCCTCCAACTCAATAGGCCAATCTTTTTGGTACAGGCTTGCTGCCCATGGTCACTATGCACTTGAACTTACCTGGCCCAAAGTGTTCCAGATTCCAGTGCCATGGCCCGAGCATTGTCAGGGCTTCTTTGGTGTGTTGTTGGACATGGAAGATGCTCTGTCCCTCAAGCTATTAAATATTTCTGGCATTCAATCAATTAAGTCAATAATTAAACCAATTTCAAACTTAAATTTTTGTTTACAAAAAGCTAAAAACTTTAAAAATAATTAAAAGCATGGAACAAACTTAAAATAATTTAGAAAGGGAACATAGCCTTTACTTCCTTTTCTGCAGATCTGTAAATCCCACTGTACTCAATGTGGGGGTTCATGGATCCTATGCAGGGCTAGACTAGGATGTTAGGATACAGAATGTTAGGATAGGGGATGAGGTATATAGGAACATGTCTAAGGTAGTTTGTAGTGAAGATGGTAAGAAGGATAGACAGGTGGAAAGCCAGGATAATCTGCTGAACAATAGAAGTACAACAAAATTAATAGCAGATACCGGACTAAACGTACTATATTTAAATGCACGTAGCATTAGGAATAAAGTAGATGACCTAGTGGCACAACTACAGGTTAATAAATACGACATTGTGGCAATCACCGAGTCATGGCTTTATGATGGATGTGATTGGGAACTGAATGTCCAGGGGTACACAGTGTATAGGAAGGATAGGCAGGTAGACAGAGGGGGAGGTGTGGCCATGATGGTTGGTAGTGATATAAAATCAATAGAAAGGAAGGATATTGGGTCAGAGGAGGTGGAATCCTTGTGGGTGGAGCTAAGAAATAGCAAGGGTAAAAGGACAATAGTAGTAGTCATATATAGGCCCCCTAATAGCAGTCAGCAAGTGGACGATAAGTTGCAGTTTGAGATAGAAAAAGCATGCCAGGGTGACAATGTGAAGATAATTATGGGGGATTTTAACATGAAGGTGGACTGGGAAATCCAGAATGGCGGTAGTACTCAGGAGAGGGAGTTTGTGGAATGTCTAAGGGACGTTTTTCTAGAGCAACTTGTTGAAGAGCCCACCAGGGGATCGGCTGTTTTGGATTGGGTGCTGTGTAATGAACCGGAGGTGATTAGGGAACTAAAGGTAAAGGAACCACTGGGAACCAGTGATCACAATATGATTGAGTTCAGTTTCAAGTTTGAGAAGGAGAAGCTGATAACTGGTGTATCGATATTTCAGTGGAACAAAGGAAATTACAATGGTATGAGAGAGGAGTTGGCCCTAATTGATTGGAAGAGTAAGCTGGCTGAAGGGACGGCAGAGGAGAAATGGAAGGAATTTCTACAGGAAATAAGGAAATTGCAGGATAGATATATTCCAAGAAAAAAGGTTTTGAATGGAAAAAAGGCACAAATGTGGATGACGAGAGAGGTGAAGGCTAAAATAAAAGCAAAAGGGGCGGCGTACAAAGAAGCAAAAATTAGTGGGAAAACAGAAGACTGGGAAGCTTTTAAAAACCTGCAGATAGAAACTAAGAAGGTCATTAGGAAAGAAAAGATGAATTATGAAAGGAAGTTGGCGGATAACATTCAAAAGGATACTAAGAGTTTTTTTAAATACATAAGGTGTAAAAGAGAGACATGGGTTGATATAGGACCAATTGATAACGGTGCAGGAGCTATCATAATGGACGATAGAGAGATGGCAGAGGAATTGAATGAATATTTTGCATCGGTCTTCACCGTGGAGGACATCAGCAATGTGCCAGTTAGTCAGGAGTCTCACGAAATGGAACTGAGTTCAGTTAAGATTACTAGGGAGAAGGTGCTAGGAAAACTAAATGGGCTAAAGACTGATAAGTCTCCCGGACCGGATGAGGTGCATCCCCGGGTTCTGAAGGAGGTGGCTTTAGAGATAGCGGAGGCATTGGCGATAATTTTCCAGAAATCGATAGATTCCGGCGTGGTTCCGGAGGACTGGAGGGTCACAAATGTAGTTCCGTTGTATAAGAAAGGTGGGAGGCAGCATAAAGGAAATTACAGACCTATTAGTCTGACGTCAGTGGTGGGAAAGTTATTGGAATCGATCCTCAAGGATGGGGTTACGGAATACCTAGAGGCGCAAGGCAAGATAGGTCCTAGCCAACATGGTTTTCTGAAGGGAAGATCCTGCCTGACCAACCTATTGGAGTTTTTTGAAGAAATCACAGGTAGGGTGGATAAGGGAGAGGCAGTAGATGTTGTGTATTTAGACTTCCAAAAGGCCTTTGATAAGGTGCCTCACAAGAGATTGATTAATAAGATGAGAGGTCATGGAATTACAGGTAGGATAACAGAATGGGTGGAGCATTGGCTGGTCGGCAGGAAGCAAAGAGTGGAAATAAAAGGATCTCGTTCTGGTTGGTTACCAGTTACTAGTGGTGTGCCGCAGGGGTCGGTGTTGGGACCGCTCCTTTTTACCTTGTACATTAACGATTTGGATGATGGAATAAATAGTTTCGTGGCTAAATTTGCAGATGACACCAAGGTAGGGGGAGGAGTAGGGAGTATTGAAGAGGTAGGAAGGTTGCAGAGGGACCTAGACAGTTTAGGAGAATGGGCAAGGAAATGGCAGATGAGATTCAATGTCAAGAAATGTGCAGTTGTACACTTTGGAAGCAGAAATAAGCGGGCAGATTATTATCTAGGAGGAGAGAAAATCCAAAGCACGGAAGTACAAAGGGACTTGGGGGTACTCATGCAGGATACCTTAAAGGTTAACCACCAGGTCGGATCAGTGGTAAAGAAAGCGAATGCTATGTTGGCATTCATTTCGAGAGGTATAGTGTATAAAAGTAAGGAAGTGTTGATGAGGCTCTACGGGGCACTAGTGAGGCCTCATCTGGAATACTGTGCGCAGTTTTGGGCCCCACATCTTAGGAAGGATGTGCTGACGTTGGAAAGGGTTCAGAGGAGATTTATGAGGATGATTCCAGGAATGAAAGGGCTTACGTATGAGGAGCGTTTGTCGGCTCTTGGACTGTACTCACTGGAGTACAGAAGAATGAGAGGGGACCTCATAGCGACATTTAAAATATTGATAGGAAAGGACAGAGTAGATGTGGCTAGGCTGTTTCCCTTGGTGGGCGAGTCCAGGACCAGAGGGCACAATCTTAGAATTAAAGGGTACAGTTTCAAAACAGAGATGAGGAAAAATTTCTTTAGCCAGAGGGTGGTGAATTTGTGGAACCCCTTGCCACGTACAGCAGTGGAGGCCAGATCAGTGGGGGCGTTCAAGGAGGAGATAGATAGATATCTAAATAGTCAGGATATCAAGGGATATGGGGATAAGGCCAGAAATTGGGATTAGAATAGGTTTTTTTTCCCCCCCATTCCCCATTTCTAATTCCCTTTCCTTGGAGCAAACTCGATGGGCCGAATGGCCTGCTTCTGCTCCCTTGTCTTGTGATCTTGTGAAGGAACTGGTTTCCAGTATTAATGCTGAAAAATCTAGCAATACTGAGCATGACAGTAGCAAAGTGTTGTAACAGGTTTAGAGCTCACTATGGCTAAGTTCCTAACTTCCGCATTTGACGATACGCATACAAGTCCAAACTTCCTGGCATTTAAACAGGTAAATGTTGACAGCTCCAACACATATATCAGGCCTTTTGTATCCACCAATATCTGAGTGCTGTTTTTGTTTTTCCTCTCTGAGCAGGTTGAGCCACAGAAACTTCATTCTGCATTCATCTAGCAAAATTAACATAGCAAAATCTCCCAAGGCACTACAGAGGCACAGAGAGGGAAAAAAATTAAATATTTACCATCCCCTGATATTTTAAGCCTGATGATAATTAGGCAAGGTGGATGGTTGGAGCAAGCAGTAAAGAATGAATGGCATCAGGTGTTACATGAGAAAGGAGATGCTGGATATGTGGAATAATCAATCTCCCATCAACTGTAATTACTTCAGATCAAGGGAGCTGGACATCAAAGTAGGAACTTAAAGAAAAACAGAATAAAAGATGAGAAAAGGAGGAAGCAGATTAATGAAAACAACCAAGAACAGCCAGAGCAGCAAGCAGAGACAGATGAAGTCAGTAAAAGATAATTTAAACAAAAAAAGCACAAGAAAAAGAAAAAACTAAATACATTTACACAGCCTGAACTTACAGACCTAATACAATCACCAGAAAAATTACACAGTGGCAGGTAAAGAGAACACCAAGGGAACAAAAAAAAAGAATTGTATTTCTTTGTTCCCACTTCTGCACAGAAAGAGCCCACTTAGCTCAGAGTCAATGCTGGCTCACTTTAATGCAATCAATGCATGCCCACTCCCCACAGCTCTGAAAATTTATTTTCCCTAACCAATTCAATACTGAGAGCTCTGACTGACCGTTTCCACCACCCCGCACAAAGAGTTCTACCTCATATCCACTTCTTGTACAAGGCACTTTATCCTCATTGTTCCTCAGACGTTTTGTCTATCATCTTGTCTCTGCGCCGCCTGGTCCTTGAACCATTACAAATAGAAACAGTTTCCCTCTACTTAGCCTATCCAAGTCTCTTATGATCTTGTACACCTCCATCAAAACTTGTCTCAACCTTCTTGCTCCAAAGAGAACAACTTGGACAGGATTGGAAAGGTTTAGGCCAACTGCAGGACTGGGACCAGCTTAGAAACCATCATGAAGTGCTTTGAGAGGCTGGTCATGGCATGCATCAACTCCAGCCTCCCAGACAATCTCGACCCACTGCAATTCGCCTATTGCCGAAACAGGTCTACAGTGGACACCATCTCCCTGGCCCTACACTCAGCTCTGGAGCATCTGGACAGTAAAGACACATACGTTAGACTATTGTTTATTGACTACAGCTCTGCCTTCAAAACAATAATCCCAAGCAAACTTGTCACCAAACTCCGAGACCTGGGACTCAACACCTCCCTCTGTAACTGGATCCTTGACTTTCTAACCAACAGACCGCAATCAGTGAGGATAGGCAGCAATACCTCCGGCACGATTATTCTCAACACTGGTGTCCCACAAGGCTGCGTCCTCAGCCCTCTACACTCATGACTGTGTGGCCAGGTTCTGCTCTAACTTCATCTACAAGTTTGCAGATTATACCATCATTGTAGGCCGCATCTCAAACAGCAATGAGTACAGGAAGGAGAAAGAGAGCTAAGTGGAATGGTGTCATGACAATAACCTTTCCCTCAATGTCAACAAAACAAAAGAGCTGGTCATTGACTTCAGGAAAGGGGGCGCTGTACATGCACCTGTCTACATCAACGGTGCTGAGCTTGAGAGGGTTGAGAGCTTCAAGTTCCTGGGAGTGAGTGAACATCACCAACAGCCTGTCCTGGTCAAATCACGTAGATGCCACGGCCAAGAAAGCTCACCAGCACCTCTACTTCCTCAGGAGGCTAAAAAATTCGGTTTGTCCCCTTTGACACTCACCAACTTTTATCGCTGCACTGCAGAAAGCATCGTATCTGGATGCATCACGGCTTGGTATGGTAACTGCTCTGCCCAGGACTGCAAAAAACTGCAGAGAGTTGTGGACACAGCCCAGCACATCACAGACACCAGCCTTCCCTCCTTAGACTCTGTCTTTACCTCTCACTGTCTTGGTGAAGCAGCCAGCATAATCAAAGGCTCCACCCACCCAGGTCATTCTCTCTTCTCTCTTCCACCAGGTAGAAGATACAGGAGCCTGAGGGCACGTACAACCAGACTTAAGGACAGTTTCTACCCCACTGTGGAAAGACTATTGAACGGTTCCCTTATACGATGAGATGGACTATGACCTCACGATCTACATTGTTGTGACCTTGCACCTTATTGCACTGCACTCTCTCTGTAGCTGTGACACTTTACTCTGTATTGTTATTGTTTTTACCTGTACTACATCAATGCACTCTGCACTAACCCAATGTAATTGCACTGTGTAATGAATTGACCTGTACGATCGGTATGCAAGACAAGTTTTTCACTGTACCTCAGTACAAGTGACAATAATAAACCAATACCAAGTTACCTTGGTCGGCATGGACGAGTTGGGTGGAAGGGCCTGTTTCTGCGTTGTACCACTCTATGACTTTTCTTCCGGCTGAATTAGGCCATTTGACCCTTTAAGTCTATTCGGCCATTCAATCATGGCTGATTTATTATTCCTCTCAACCCCATTCTCCTGCTTTCTCCCTATAACCTTTGATGCCCTTACTAATCAAGGACCTATCAACCTCTGCTTTAAATATACCCACTGACTTGACCTCCACAGCCCACTGTGGCAATAAATTCCACCCTCTGGCTGAAGAAATTCCTCCTCATCTCTGTTCCAAAGGGACATTCTTCTATTCTGAGGATGTGCCCTCTGGTCCTAGACTCTCCCACTACTGGAAACATCCTCTTCACACCCACTCTATCCAGGCCTTTCAATATTTGGTAGGTATCAATGAGATCCTCCCTCATCCTTCTAAACTCCAGTGAGTAGAGGCCCAGAGCCATCAAACGCTCCTCGGCAGTTAACCCTTTCATTATTGTCATATTCCTCCTCTGGACTCTCTCCGATGCCAGCACATTCTTCCTTAGATATGGGGCCCAAAACTGCTCACATTACTCCAAATGTGGTCTGACCAATGCCTCAAAGCCTCAGCATTACATCCTTGTCTTTATATTCTAGTCCTCTCGAAATGAATGCTAACATTGCATTTGCCTTTCTTACTACTGACTCAACCTGCAAGTTCACCTTTTGAGAATCTTGCACTAGGACTCCCAAGTCCCTTTGCAACTCCGATTTCTGAATTCTCTCCCCATTTAGAAAATAGTCTATGCTTTTATTCCATCTACCAAAGTGTCACCAATATATCAGAATTATATTTTTGGTTCACTTACCATTTCAGTATTGACATTTGACACGAACTCCACTTACTAAGTTGATAGTTAATATGAACATATGAATTAGGAGCAATCAGATGCCAGTGGGGGAGAGTGGGGCTGCCGGGGGGGGGGGGGAAAGAGAGTGGGGCTGCCGGGGGGTGGGAGAGTGGGGGGGGGGGGGGGGGGGGGAGGGAAGAGAGTGGGGCTGCCGGGGGGTGGGAGAGTGGGGCTGCCAGGGGGGAGGGGAAGAGAGTGGGGCTGCCGGGGGGGGGGGGGGGGGAGAGAGTGGGGCTGCCCGGGGGGTGGGGGGGGGGGGGGGGAAAGAGAGTGGGGCTGCCCGGGGGTGGGGGGGGGGGGGGAAAGAGAGTGGGGCTGCCCGGGGGTGGGGGGGGGGGGGGAAGAGAGTGAGGCTGCCCGGGGGTGGGGGGGGGGGGGGGAAGAGAGTGAGGCTGCCCGGGGGTGGGGGGGAAGAGAGTGAGGCTGCCCGGGGGTGGGGGGGGGGGAAGAGAGTGGGGCTGCCCGGGGGTGGGGGGGGGGGGAAGAGAGTGGGGCTGCCCGGGGGTGGGGGGGGGGGGGGAAGAGAGTGGGGCTGCCCGGGGGTGGGGGGGGGGGAAGAGAGTGGGGCTGCCCGGGGGTGGGGGGGGGGGGAAGAGAGTGGGGCTGCCCGGGGGTGGTGGGGGGGGAAGAGAGTGGGGCTGCCCGGGGGTGGGGGGGGGGGGAAGAGAGTGGGGCTGCCCGGGGGTGGGGGGGGAAGAGAGTGGGGCTGCCCGGGGGTGGGGGGGGGAAGAGAGTGGGGCTGCCGGGGGGTGGGGGAAGAGAGTGGGGCTGCCCGGGGGTGGGGGGGGGGGAAGAGAGTGGGGCTGCCCGGGGGTGGGGGGGGGGGGAAGAGAGTGGGGCTGCCGGGGGGCGGGATGCCGGGGTGACGGTCCGTGCAGGCTGAGCTTCCCCCGACATCCACCAGCGGCCCACCCCGGGACCAGGCCTTCAGCAGGGCCATCGGCCTCACTGCCACACTAGGCCCGACCAGGAACGGCCCGAATCCCGCTCCCGCTCATTCGCGACCTTTACTTACATCCCGACCCTGCGGTCCCGGCGCCCGAGGAGGGTCCAGGCCTCACCCACGGCTCAACCCGACAACATCAACAACAGACCCCGTGGCCCACTTCCGGCGCTCTACACTGTCGTCAGACTGAGAGATAGACCGTGCCCACGCACGCCATCTCGAATTCACAATGAGGCTGCGCTGCAGACGCGTCAACGCGACGGCTTGTTTATTGTTATGAATCATTTATTGTCATGAATCATTTATTGTCAATTCAAACTGTCACCTATACGTTGCAAGTTATCGATATATAAAGAACAATTTTCTTTTGGGAGACTACAGGGTTTCAGTTAAGATTAACCATCCTATTCAATTAAATCTCCCACAAAAGCTTACAAAAATTTGAGAAAACTGTCCTCATTGTGTCGGATTCTTCCTTTCTGAATTTTCTCTACTTGCTACATCTGGTCAAACAGCAAAGCAGCCTATCACCAAACTGAAGCTGTGCTTGAAACGGGCAGTCCTCTAAGTGCTCAAATCTGATTAGTTAACTGTCCGCCTTTTCTCTTTGGTGGGGTGCTATATAATTAAATGCACAATGAGGTCCTTGAAAGGTTAATTGCTCTTATTTGGGAAAAGTTAATTTCCAGTTTAGAGCCAGTATAAAAGTACCTTCCAGTTTGGAAAGCGATTGGTTCATGAAAGTCAAAAGAAAGTGGTTGGAATTCTATTTGTTCAATATGTATTTTTTCCAAGACATGATATCAATCTTTAAGTTTCCTATCAATTGAAATGAATATATCTGGCTTTGTATAATAGTTCCCTACCACCTGCTTCCCGTAATTCTATCGCAAATGGAGCCAAAGACCTAGATGTTTCCTGGAGCCAAAGACCTAGATGTTTCCTGGAGTCTAACTCAACCAGAGTCTTCCTGCTATTTAGTGAACCAGGTGCACCATGAAATCTCAGTGGAGCCCGGATCATGGGTGATGAAGGTCACCACCTCACACAAAAGTCAGGAGATTCCACTTACGAGTAGAGAGCGGATAATTAGAAGATCAATATTCCAGTGATCAGCGAATGATTCTGGCAATCCAGTGAGCAGCAAATGATTCTTTCCAACTGGAAATGAAACAAAATCCCTGAAATTACGGTAGTGACTGTTGGTTGGCTGGTCAGGTGTTCCGGTCCCATTTTGTCCAGCGACGGCGTGGTGACCCGCTGAGGGCCTTTGTATCTGGCTTTGTAGTGTTGCCCCACGCAAACCTGAAGCTGGCACCATTCCTTTCATTTGAATGGTGTTACTGACCCTGCTAAGTTTTAAGGTAAGTACTTATTTTGTCCTAATGTTTTAAATTATTTGTTAATAAGGATAATTTAAAACCGTTAAAGAATCTTTTTGTATTCTCTGATAGCAGCCGAGCAAGATCCGAGCTACTATCTCAAGATGTGAGTGCAAACTTTCTTCTTGCCACCAAAGATCTGATAGCCGCCTGATTAGCCAATAAGGTTGAACAATCTTTAGATATGGGGAAATAAGGAAGTAAAAGAAATATAATCATCCTCATTGAAACCTTTGGTTATGAACGATAATTGTTGCTTTAAGGTATTACCACTTTAAGATAATTACCACTTTAAGAATTATGCCATGTGAGGCCGACAGTGTTCTCCCTGAGGATCCCTTGAATAAAGAGAACACGCCTTGTTTTGAGCTTCTTGTGTGCCATATGTGAACTAACTCCTGAGGAACTGAGATACCACATTTGTAAAAAACTTACTATCTTAAAAAGGAATTTAAAAAATTGTAATCTATATGCAGAAATGTTCCGCCCATCCCCTCCTCTCTTTTCCTTCTTGCTACTGCCAAACATCTTCTAAATTAGTATAAATATAGGAGGGCAGTAGAAGCTAACTAAGTAAGGTGAATAATGGACAGGCAAGTGGAAGATGAAATTTAATACAGGAGTGTGCAGTGGTGCACTTTAAAAGGAGGAAAGATGATGTGGAATAAATGGTAGAATTCTAAATGGTGTGTGGGAAGAGAGGAACATGTATATGGACATAATTTTTTTGGCAATGAAAGTTGAAAATACAGTTACTTTCTGTGGGGCCTTGCACTTCCTAATTGGAGGCATAAAGTGCAAAAACAGGGAGGTTATGCTGCGCTTTTAAAAAGCAGTGGTTGGATAAATGGAGGATTGTGTCCAATTCTGATCAATTTAGGAAGGATACAACAGTCAGGAAATGGGTGTAGAGAATATTAACTGGATTGGTTCCAGGAACATAGCTAGTATTCACTTTGGAGCAGATAAGGTTAGGAGGAGAGTTGATAAAGGTGCATTAGATCTTAACTACAGAGAGCATATCCATCACCCTTGTGGCAATGAGTTCTGGATCATGAATGGAGTTAATCAAGGTTTTCTAAAGGAAATTGGAAAGGCAATTGAGCAAAAATAATTTGAAGGACCACGGGCAAAGAGAAGGGAAACAGATCAAAAGGAGTGAGTGGTTATCAAGATGCACTGAATCCTTTCAACCCTTGGCGTAGAGAGCCCAAAGTTCCACAACCAAAGGTGCACCGATATAGCAGATTAGTGCTTTGCTTGCCTGAGTTAAAGCCTCTATCAATTACCCCACTAAAGGCAAAAATGCCAGCAAAATGAGAAAGTGCTAATTGGTTAGAATGGGTATAATGGCACTAAAACCACACAAGCTTCTTTGTGTTACTAATTCATATACACATGTTGGGTAAGAAGTGAATGTGCAGAATGGTTTGGCAGAATAGGACTCTGAATACAGATATTCAAAGGTGAAAAAGGTTTGGCCAATGAGGCGGTCAAAATGTTCCATTTCCAACTTGACGTTTCCTGGAATGGGAACAAAACTTAAAAAAGCCTAATAAGGTAAGATTTTCTGCATCGTTGCCCACGTGGTGATGACTGGCTTGTTACGAGTGGAAATCTGAAAGCCACAGGGAGTCCTCCCAATGATTTTTCATTCAATACTTGATGATATGATTATATTCAACCAAAGAACTTGCTGTGATCGAGAACTAAAATTCTGCACTTTAAGCTTCTCTCAATGATAGCATTTGTAACGTACAATTGGATTTACAAATGAGCCATACAAGTGTGAAATGTTTTAAATTTTATTCTTGGCCAGCAATTAAGTATTGGCTAATCTTAGAGAGGGAGAGGGGTGGTACCAATGGGGATGTTGTATCTTCCCCTGACAATATTGAAATAAGGAAAAAGTTTCTGATGGCTGTCCAGTGAACATGCTGAAAACAATGTGTATTGAGTATGAACAATATTAGGTGTGGCTCAGATGTTTTTTCTCACAATTGAACAGTTTACCCACATACACTATTGTGATTCACAGATGAAGAATGTCCACTTGAACAAAGTACCAAGAGGTACCCAGCGTCTCTGGGACCATATCCCCTTGAGGCTAGGAAGTGGAAAACAGTAACTGATGTGGACTATAAGGTAAACTGACATCTCCATATCTTGCTTTAATTCTACAAAACTCTGGGGTGAAAAAACACTGGCAATATTGGAGTCTTTAAGAAAAATGCACATACTATATATAGTATTTTGCAGATTTATTTTTTAAATATTTGATGCAAATATTATTGTAGGCAAAAATATTATCATTGGAAAGCACTGGATTTGTAGAGCCAGCAGATCTGGGACATATTTGCTCATCATATAAACGTTAACATTGTGAAGAAGTTACTGTACCTCAAGATCTTTCTATAAATTTTCCAATTTCTTTACCAATTTTAAGATTTCAGATAAATTCAAATAAGGCCATTAATACTAGCTTTTTCCATATGAACTCAATGCAAGACTTTCACCAGAAGAAAATGTTTTAAACTGTCTATTGTATTGAAATGAAATGGACTCCAGTGGAACTGAATTACCAGTGTGTAGCCAGCACCCCGGCGCAAGTGTTTTTTTTCCCAAAGCAATCAAGGAGGAACTTCCACAAGAAGTCTGTTAGGTTTCAAATTTGTCTTCTCAATAATCAGCAATGCAAAAGAGTTCCAGTTTGGAGACAATTGTTCAGTGATGGCCCAACTGTCAATGCAAATGCCATCTTTCATGTAATATGTGAAGCAGAGGTCTTATCTGCCTGTTTCAGTAGGTTGTAAAGATCATGTTGAACAGTTCAAATAATTTTTTTTTCTGGCTTCCCATCCAACATTTATCTCTCAAATTAAAAAAAAACGTACTGGTTATTCAGTCCATTGCTGCTTTAGGCTGTTACTGTGAGGAATATAACTGGTTTGTTACCCTTCAGAAGAACAATAACTCATTACACCCTATGGGCCAGAAAATAATTGGACACAATATTTTAAGGCATTCTTTTCACTGATATTAAAACAAACCCTTCGCTAACTTCAGTTTGAAGTTGATTATAATTCTGATGTAATCAGAAATTTTAAAATCTTATCTGCATTCTTCTTTCATTCACATGAGATTCTGAAGATGCTGGAATCCGGAGCAACACACACAAAATGTAGGAGGAACTCAGCAGGTCAGGCAGCATCTATGGAGAAAAATAAACAGTCAAGGTTTCGGGTCGAGACCCTCCATCAGGACGTGTCGACCCGAAATGTCAACTGTTCATTTCTCTCCGTTGAGTCTGCCTGACCTGCTGAATTCCTCCAGCATTTTGTGTGTGTTGCTTCTTCTTTCATTGGATGTTCTTTAGGTAGATGGTTTTGCAATCCTCTGAATGAGACGGTCATAACTATTTTATTCCAATTGCAGACCATGAGTATTTTGCTAGTGACGCATACAACAGAAAGCTCAGCTTCAGCTATCGAGCAGAGGTTGCTATGGTTGCAACTAGCACTTGCTGCTCTTCAGAAAAAGCCCACAGCTGTTTGATTTTTTTTTCCCTCTAATGCTACTGACTCGCATGGATTCATTCTGGTGGAGCTGTCAACTCTGCATGCAGGACATGAATTATGTATTTTAACTACAGTGTGGTGCATGTACAGTGCACCTTTACCAACCTTGTCCTCTCTGTTATCTGCACCATTGTGAGTCCCTTTCTGTTCATTTATTTTCACCCTGTACACATTTCTACGATGTTTCATGCTGATCTCTGGTTTCGGTTTGGTCATTTATTTGGACATCCTCCTTGCTTCCAGACAAATCTCATGGCTCTAACAATTGCAGAAGATGGAATTCCGATAGCGTCCTTCTTTTAAAGTGTAACTTACGTTGTCATCCAGATCTCGGGGCTGTTCCCTGCATGAAGTAGGTTCCTGCCTATCCTCTAGGTCCATCACCTGTTGCCCATTTGCTCTCTGCGATTCAGTTGGCAGAACTGCTTAAAATGTGCAACTTAAATACCCAAAGCAGAATATATCAGTGCTGATCTGCTCTTTACACGGAGCAAGTAATGTCAGCTGCTGTTAAATGCTTTTTGAAGGTGGCCTGGAAGTCTCGGCTTCTTCAGGGACATGTATGACAACAGTAGTTGAAAATACTCCTAAACCAGAACGTGTTGCTAAATTGTGTACTGGTGTCAGCAGCACTGTACGAGTGTGATTGATTAGGAGGAGGCAGCATGGCAGCAAATGAAAGGTATTTACTTAGGCTGGGGGTGGGTAGGTGAAGGGGGGAGTGGTTGGGGCACCATTGTCATCTTGACATACTTTCTCCACTGGATGAGTCTGAAATGAGAACTTCCTCTGCTTTTAATCTCCTCCCTTGGATTATGTCCCATAAACTGAAAGTAAGACTGAGATACAGGGGCAATATAAATTGGACTATGTAGGCAGGTGTTAGGCTCGCCTTTCACCTCAACTCGCCTATCGCCTGCCTGTGTGTACTCCTCCCTCCCACCCCCATACCCCCCCTCCCACCACCTAATTCTGGCTTCTGCCCTCTTCCTTTCCAGTCCTGATGAAGGGTCTCAGCCCAAAACGTTGACTGTTTATTTCCCTCATTGGATGCTGCCTGACCTGATGAGTTCTTCCAGTACTTTTTGTGTATAGTTATGTTTTTGTTTGCAATGCAATCCAACTTGTATGAAAAATATAAGGGGAGTGAAAACTGTGGACGTACTGCATGGATTACAAAGTCTGCAATTTTCATTCTGGGATCCTCTGTGCATCTGATACACAGCATCTATCTGCACCCTGCCTGGGAATTATAGTGGTGTTTGCATTATTTCCCTAATGAATCTAGAGGCACTGTTGGATAGGTGATTTTTGTCATAGACCATTCACAGAAGACTGGGTTTACACTGCCTCTGCAGCATTAAAGGGGACTATACTGAGCAGATCCCTGTATGGCACTGCAAACTTGAGTCTAGTACATCCCTTCAAGTATCTTACTGACCCGGGTCTCCAATAGTGATGACCCACTATCACAGGCAATCGTATGCCCTTCAATCTCCCAATCCAATAATCACTAATCTCCCAATTTGACCTGAGCTAACAACTCTACTGGCTACTGATCCCACCCACTCAACTAACGACTGAACCGTACACCCAACTGATGACTGTATTTCATCGACTGTGCTCCTGCCTCTGTCTGATGATCGCTACACCTGATTTAGGTATCCCAACTCTGACAACTGCATCATCTTGCACTGCTCCACTGATTCTGTGTAGCAAATCTTTGCCTCTACTCGCTGCATCCCTTCCCATTCCAGGCCCAGGGAAATTTGCTGGAATTGTACCCTGGTTTGGAATGTTTGCAGAAGCATGGATTGTTCTCCTTGCAGCAGAGAACATTGAGAAATTTATTCAAGGTGCCCAAAATTACGAAGGGTTCTGATAAAGTAGAAAGGGAAAGAAAAACTGTTTCACTAGTGCTTGGGCCAATAACCAAAGGAAACCAGTTTAAGATAATTAGCAATAGAACTAGGAAGTAGATGAGCTCAAACGCCATCTATAAATTCGCTGATGACACTACTGTTGTTGGTAGAATCTCAGATGGTGACGAGAAGGCGTACAGGAGTGAGCTAGGTTGGCTGGTTGAGTGGCGTCGCAACAACAACCTCACACTCCACGTCAACAAGACCAAGGGATTGATTGTGGACTTCAAGGTGAAGTTGGGAGAACATACACCAGTCCTCATTGAGGAGTCGGCAGTGGAATGGGTGAGTAGCTTCAAGTTCCTGGGCGTCAATATCTTGGAGGATCTATCCTGGGCCAAACATATGCAATCATGAAGAAGGCACACCAGCAGCTCATTAGGAGTTTGAGGAGATTTGGCATGTCACCAAAGACTCTTGCAAATTTCTATAGATGTACGGTGGAGAACATTCTGACTGGTTACACCACAGCCTGGTATGGAGTCTCCAATGCACAGGATTGTAAGAGGCTGCAGAGGGTTGTAGGCTCAGCCAGCTCCATCATGGGCACAACTGTCCACATCATCAAGGACATCTTCAAGAGGGGGTGCCTCAAGAAGGTAGCATCATCACTGAGGACCGTTGCCATCCGGGACATCCCCTCTTCTCATTACTACAATCGGTGATGACGTACAGGGGCCTGAAGACACACTCTCTCAACAACTTAAGAACAGCTTCTTCCCCTCCGCCATCAGATTTCTGAATGGTCCATGAACACTACTTCATTTTTTTGCACTATTTATGTATTTTCTGGTTTATAGTAATTTCATGTCTTTGCACTGTACTGCTGCCACAAAACAACAAATTTCACGACATAAGTCGGTGATAATAAACCTGATTCTGAGATGGAGTTTTTATTTGTGAAGGGATTGGAAACTGATTCAATAACACTGACTCCAGAAGTCCTTCTGATCAGCCTGGTGAATGTGTAAAGAAGGTGGCCTGTTTTGTCATAAAAGACTACCACCTTTACCTGTATTACAAAAAAAAATCCAGAAGACCATCTCTTACTTTGCTCTGCAGTGAAAATAATCTTCAAGTAACAACAGCAGCCTTTGAAAGCATGTTACCCACCACTGCTGATGGCAAATTCCCAGCAGGTGAGTTCAATCTGAGCCAAGAACTCACAACTGTATTTAAAAACTAATGCTATTGACTTGAGGAAATCCTGTGAGATTATTCTGCAAGACTTCATTATTTTAGCATCAGGACAAGAAAATATTACCAAATGCATCTTGAGACAGACTACTTTATGCTAATCCACATATAAATGTCATTTCATGTCAGTTTGTCGTGTGAATATTTGAACACTAATTTATAGAGTAAATGTCAGGGAATTTTTACAGAACATAGAAGTCAAGGTTACACAGTGGTTCCCTTGTCAGTTTTCTGTTCTAATTAATGCAGAAGCAACAATTAGAACTATATGGCACTGTGGTTGGATTGCCCCTCCCAAATACAGGGAAATGTTCAACTCTCAGTGATTGTTCTCCAGCATCCCAGATTTGAGTCATGAGGAAAGTTTGAAACAGTTGCCATTCTTTTATTTTAGAGGAAAGCTACTAAAAGTGGGATTAAAAAAGATATTACAGCTCTTGTACAATGTTGAAGGAGTTGTGAGAAGGTGCAATATTTCAGATGTGTCAACTTGACCCCCTTCCTGCTCTCCCACATTCAAAGGCAATATTTTGAATAGCCTGGATCATCTGTCCCTTAATCAATGTCACTCAAGCAGATTATCTATTTATTAACACAATACTCTTTGTGGAACATTGCAGTCTACAAATTAGCTGCCACATTTCCTAAACTACAATAATGATCATAATTCAAAAATATCATTGATGTGTCCCAAAGGTCTTTGCAATCAGAGATACCAAAGATGTCATACAAATCTGTCTCTCTCTCAGTCTTTCTTTGTGTCCTCCTTTCTGTATCTATCTCTGTGAATCTGAAGTCTGGTCAGTCATGAAAGAAATTGAAGATCTTCAAGATACCAAAAGGGACTGTAACTTGTAAAAGAATGAAAAACACTGATGCTGGAGGAACTGGAGAGGCCGGGCAGCATCCGTGGGGAAAAGCAGGCAGTCAACGTTTTGGGTCAGGACCCTTCTTCAGGACTGAAGATAGGAAAAGGGGAAGCCCAATATATAGGAGGGAAAAGCAGAGCAGTGATAGGTGGACAAAAGAGGGGAGGTGGGGGGGGGGAACAAGGTGGTGATAGGTAGATGCAGGTAAGAGATAGTGATAGGTAGGTGCGGGGGAGGGGACAACAGATCCACCGGGGGATGGGTCAAAGGTAAGAAGAGAGGGGGGGAAAAGATAGAAAAAAAGAGAGAGGCTAGGAAGAAGAAAGGAGGCGGCGTGGTGGGTGGGGTGGGGAGGGAAGGGATGTGTGGATTACTTAATGGGAGAATTCAATGTTCATGCTGTTAGGCTGCAGAGTTGTAAGATGGAAAATGAGGTGCTGTTATTCCAGTTTGTGCTTGGAATTCTCCTGGCAGCGGAGGAGGCCGAGGACTGACATATCAGTGATAGTGTGGGAGGGGGAGTTGAAGTGACTGACAACGGGAAGATGCAGATCGTGGTTATTGGACAGAGTGCAGGTGTTCTGAGAAATGGTCACCTAGTCTATGTTTGGTCTCACCAATGTAGAGGAGGCCACACTTGGAGCACCGAATGCAGTAGATGATATTAAGGGAGGTGCAGGTGAATCTCTGTCTCACCTGAAAGGACTGTTTGGGTCCCTGGAGGATAGAGGTGGTGTAGGGGTAGGTGTTGCACCTATGGTGGGGGCAGTTGAAAGTTCCTGGGATGGGGGGGAGTGAACTAGGGAGTCGTCAAGAGAGCAGTCCCTGCGAGGGGTGGAAAGGGGAAGATATGCTTCGTAGCGGGGTCCCTTTTGGAGGTGGCGGAGAATGATGCATTGGATATGTAGGCTGGTAGGATGAAATGTGAGGACGAGGGGGACCCTATCCCTGTTGGGTCTGGGAGGGGTGGGGGTGAGAGCGGAGGTGTGGGAAATGGCAGAGATACAGGTGCGAGCTCTCTCGACCACAGTCGAGGGGAAGCCCCGATTAGAAAAGAAGTTGGACATCTTGGATGTCCTGGAGTGGAAAGACTCATCATGGGAGGTGGAGAAATTGAGAAAAAGGGATAGCATCCTTGCAAGAGACAGGGTGGGAGGAGCTGTAATCGAGGTAGCTGTGGGAGTCAGTGGGTTTGTAGAAGATGTCGGTGGATAAGGAATCTCCTGAGATGGAAAGATCGAGGAAGGAGAGAGGTGTCAGAGATAGTCCAAGTGAATTGAAGAGCGGGGTGAAAATTTGTGGTGAAATTTATGAAACTGTCGAGTTCGCACGGGTACAAGAGGTGGCACCAATGCAGTCGTCGATATAGCAAAGAAAGAGTTGAGGAATGGGGCTGGAGTAGGCTTGGAACAGAGACTGTTCAACGTAGCCAACGAAGAGGCAGGCATAGCTGGGGATCATGCGAGTGCCCATGGCGACACCCTTTGTCTGTAGAAAGAGGAATCGAAAGTGAAGTTGCTTGGGGTGAGGACAAGTTCAGCCAGGCGGAGGAGTATTAGTGGAAGGGGACTGGTTCTGTCTCTGGTCAAGAAAGAAGTGGAGGGCGGTAAGGCCGTCATGATGGGGAATGGAGGTATATAGGGACTGGACGTTCATGGTGAAGATGAGGTTGTGTGTGCCGGAGAACTTAAAGCTATGGAAGAGTTGGAGAGTGTGTGATGTGTCACGGATGTAGGTGGGAAGGGATTGGAATGGGGTGGGGGGGAGGTGGTGGACAGGATGGTGTCCATAGAACAATACAGGCCCTTCGGCCCACCATGTTGTGCCGACCTTCGAACCACTCCTAAGACTATCTAACCCCTTCCTCCCAAATATACCTCTATCTTAAATTCTTCCATATGCTTATCTAACAATCTCTTGAACTTGACTGATGTATCAGTGTTACGGACTCAGTGAATGTCCCTTTTAGATAGAGTGTGTGTGTGTGTGTGTGTGGGGCGTGCTTACGTCAATAGAAGATAAAGGACGTAATGACGTTGTTGAAGAAGTCAGAAGAAGAAGGGAGAGAGAGAGAGAAGGGAGAGAGACACCAGCCTGCTAGTTTTCTCTATCGATGGATGAGAAACAATAGCTGTGTCTGCCACTGAAATCCAGGTATGGAAGTTGGAAGTAATCCGGTGGAGTTCACTTTGTTGCTGACCTGTAGAAGGAAACAGGTATTCGTGTGGACGACCACGATTCGGATGCTTTTCGGGGTGAGGAAGTCACTACCGAGTAAACACTGAAGTGTCGTTTGGGTTCCATCGTGGAACATTTGGATTTCGTAATTACTCTCCCTATGTTCTCTACATCTACGTCTTATCTTCAGACAACGGTGGTTGTTGAAGAAGCCTTTGCTCATGTTTCACCTTATGGCTTGCGGAACTGAACCTTAAGAACCATTCCTGAACGTGGAGTTTGGGACTTTGTCACACACACACGAAGAGTTTAGTTTTGGGGTTAACGTTCAAGGTTTAACATTTTTGAATTCTAACATACTAACATTTTTACTTTTATTTTACGTATGGTCATAAGTAGTAATTAATAAAATAGTTTTTAACACTGAATCATGCTCAGTGTGTTTCTTTTGTTGCTGGTTTGTGACAATCAGCCTCCTCCACCACCACCCCAAGCAGCACATTTCCATGCACCAACCACTCTCTGGGTGAAAAACCTCCCTCTGACATCTCCCTTGAACATCACCCCCCCCCCCATTACCTTAAAGCCATGCCCTCTTGTATTGAGCATTGGTGCCCTGGAAAAGAGGTGCTGGCTGTCCACTCTATCTATTCCTCTTAAATTTTGTATACCTCTATCATGTCTCCCCTCATCCTCCTCCTCTCCAATGAGAACAGCCCTAGCTCCTTTAGTCTCTCCTCATAATCCATACTCTAATCCAGGCAGCATCCTGGTAAATCTCCTCTGCACCCTTTCCAACACCTCCATATCCTTCCTATAATGAGGCGACCAGAACTGGACATAGTACTCTAAGTGTGGTCTAACCAGAGTTTTGTAAAGCTGCATCATTACTTCACGGCTCTTAAACTCGATCCCATGACTTATGAAAACTAACATCCCATAAGCTTTCTTAACTACCCTATCCACCTGTGTGGCAACTTTCAGTGATCTGTGGATATGAACCCCCAGATCCCTCTGCTCCTCTACACTGCCCAGAATCCTGCCATTTACCTTGTACTCTGCCTTGGAGTTTGTCCTTCCAAAGTGTACTACCTCACACTTCTCCAGATTGAACTCCATCTCCCACTTGTCAGCCCAGCTCTGCATCCTATCAATATCCCTCTGTAAGCTTTGACAGCCCTCCACACTATCCACAACACCACCGATCTTTGTGTCATCTGAAAACTTGCTAACCCAGCCTTCCACCCCCTCATCTAAGTCATTAATAAATATCACAAAAAGTAGTGGTCCCAGAACCGATCCCTGTGGGATGCCACTAGTCACAGCCCTCCAATCTGAATGCACTCCCTCCACCACAACCCTCTGCTTTCTACAGGCAAGCCAATTCTGAATCCACACAGCCAAGCCTCCCTGGATCCCTTGGCCTCTGACCTTCTGAAGAAGCCTACTATTGCAGAACCTTGTCAAACGCCTTACTAAAATCCATGTAGACCACATCTACTGCACTACCATCGTAAATCTTCCTGGTCATCTCCTCAAAGAACCCTATCAGGCTAGTGAGGCAAGATCTTCCCTTCACAAATCCATGCTGGCTGTCCCTAATCAGTCCATGATTCTCTAAATGATTATAGATCCTATCTCTTAGAATCCTTTCTAGCAGCTTACCCACCACAGACATAAGGCTCACTGGTCTGTAATTCCCTGGACTATCCCTACTACCTTTTTTGAATAAGGGGACAACATTCGCCACCTTCCAATCCTCCAGTATCATCCCCATTGACAACGAGGACTCAAAGATCCTAGCCAAAGGTTCAGCAATCTCCTCCCTTGCCTCACAAAGCAGCCTGGGGAATATTCCGTCAGGCCCCAGGGACTTATCTGTCCTAATATTTTCTAACAGCTCCAACACATCATCTCTCTTGATATCTACATGCTCTAGAACATTAACCTTACCAATACTGTCCTCAGCGTCATCAAGACCCCTCCTTGGTGAATACTGAAGAGAAGTATTCATTGAGAACCTCACCCACTTCCACAGCTTCCAGGCACATCTTCCTACCTTTGTCTTTAATTGGACCTACCTTTACTCTTGTCATCCTTCTGCTCTTCACGTATGAGAAAAAAGCCTTGGGATTCTCCTTAACCCTACTCGCCAAAGCCTTTTCATGTCCCCTTCAAGTCCAGGTACAAGGATACGAACATCGTGGGGTAAGAGCATGTGGAGACAATAGGTCTGCCGGGACAGTCCATCTTGTGGATTTTGGGGAGAAGATAGAAGCGGGCAGTCCTAGGTTGCAGGACTATCATGTTGGTAGCTGTGGGGGAGATCTCCCGAGGTGATGAGGTCAGTGATGGTGCGGGAGATAATGCCCTGGTGGTCCTTGTTGGGGTCATGGTTCGGGGTAGGTAGGAGGAAGTGTCTGAGAGTTGGTGTCTGGCCTCTGCAAGGTAACTTGTAAGTTAAGTAATGGCTGTGGGGGCAATATAAAGGGAGATCATTAGTTGGATGGCTTAACTAGATGCCTCATCAGTACAAGTAGTTCTGCTATAACGTGTGTTTCCATCATGAGAATTGGTTATAATTGGTTACGACTGATGGATTAGGGGTCACTATTTGCATAGTTTAACAACATAATGGAATGACTGGGTGATGGGGTTCACCTGCAGTGTAAATTGGAAGGCAGATGGGCTGGACATCTGCCATACTGTCCAAAGGATGACACCTGTGCCAGTTTGGTGGAGCACACCTAATTTATGCTTAAACCATTGAACTTCCAGTGTAATAGAATAGTATGGAAAATCTGATGCTGTGGTAAATGGTTCCAGAAGACTTCTGTAAGATTTTTGTAGTATCATAAATTTAAACTATCCTTGGCAATGTTCCTGAAAACATCAGCTTTGTTTTTTTTTAATTTGTTCACCTGATCTTTGATTTGGTGGACAAACAAACCAACAGATGTATTCACTAAGATACTAATACTCTAATTACCATAGAATTATGAAGCTGAAACATCAATTTCAACATCCATGTCTTGGCACTGTAAAATCTTTCTGTGGTCTTCTCTCCTAAATTTGGACAAGTTCAGTATTTCTCTGTATGTTAAAATCAGAGTTGCAGAGCCACACAGCATCTGATGCACTGTTTTAAATACAGGCCCTTTGACAGAAAGAGTTTTCCAAAGCTGCCTTGTTGAATTGCACAATTGCTGCAACCATTTAACACGCTCCTTGATAGCTGAAAAGATTAACAGACTGTTGACAGCCCATTTTCAAAAAAAAACAGTCTGGTATTCAACAATGGTCACTTAGTACAAGATGACAGGACTTCTGTAACTGCATGCAAAAAAAAAGCTGACCTTGACTATATGTGTGTACAACAGAACCATGCAACAGCTGAATATTGGACCCCACTCACTTTTTCATCCCTCCAAATTATGTCTTTGGGCCATAAATTTTCTAAAATTCCACTGGACTGGGATAGTAAGAAGGATTTCTTCTGTGCCTATTCCAATACTCCAGGACAGCACAGTGGTGCAGCTAGTAAAGCTGCTGCCTCAGCTCTGGTGACCTAGTTTCAATCCTAACCAGTGCTGTCTGGGTGGAGTTTAGAAGTTCTCCCTGGGTTCCCTCCGGGTGCTCTGGATTCCTCCCACATCCCAAAGGTGTGCAGGTTGGTAGGTTAATTGGCCGCTGTAAATTGTCCCTAGTTTGCAAGTGAATGATACTCTGGGGATGTGGGGAGAAGAGGGTGGGCTTGCTGTAAGTGGGTGCTTGATGGTCAAAGTATTATTATATGGCTGGGGGGAGAGGGGGAAGGACCTGTGTCAGTGCTAACTGGCCTTGTGAATCTGAATTTGGTACACAGAAATATTGAACTTATCCTAACATAAGAGAAAAAGCCACAGAAGGATTTTACTGTGCCAAGAAATGGATATAGCAATGCAAATGTGGAAGCTGATGCCAAGAGCTTCATAATTCCATAGTAATTAGAGTATGCAAATGAGTAAACAAACCTAATAAGTATATCTAAATGGATATTTATGGACCAACATTAATCCTGGTGTTATGGGAAAGGGCTCCTGTTGTACTTAGCAAGGTTATAAACAGAAATCATTAATACAAGCGGTAGAAATTACTGAAGATGGATCATGTGTCACATCAGATGTTGGCAATGGCAGTCCCTGCACCAGATGCGATGTCGAAGATTCAGATGTTAGAGCATTAGAGCATCCTGTGCAGCCGATGTACGAGTCTTAAAATCCCAGCAGCATGTGGCATAGCCTCACGGTTGCCTGGCATTGATGTTTACTGCTTCACAGAACAGGCACTAATTCTTGATCCTTTCAAAATGGAACACATGGCATCCAACCTGGTGTTTAGGAAGACTGAAGTATCATTGAATTTCAGTGTTCAAGGATAATTGAAAATTAAAATTTAAAACAAAAAATGTCTGGCATTGGTACAATTGTATGAAGCTCCATTTGAAGGAAACTTTCTTTTAATGCAATTTTACTTTCCTTTAATGTTAATAATTGATTTATTTAGGTAAGTTTCCATGAGAGACAAATTATGTTGGCTGTTGTCATTGTCAGACTGCACTGAAATGGGCTTTTCAGCCCACCCAACCCACACTGACCATCAAGCATCCATTTACATTAATTACCTATTATTCTCCCCTTGTTCCCATCAACTACCTCCGCCCCCCCCCCCCAAGATTCTTCCACTCACCTGTGCACCAGGGGCAATTTGCAGTGGCTAATTAATCTAGCAAATCTAATCAATTAATGTAGGAAGAAACCAGAGGAAACGGGCACATGAATTCAGCATTGAAGCTGTGAAGAAGCAGCTCCACGACTGTGTCACTCACTGTAATCTAATTCTGTAAATTCATCGTTCCATTTACACTCTTTGTATATTAGAATGTACTGGGATTGCAGTGGTCCTCTTTTCTAGTAATTGTGCAAAAGCACAAACCGACTTCTTCCCAACACCAACAAAATGGATTTTCATTATAATAAATGACAACACTCCAAAACTGCTTCATTATGGCACCTTGAGGTTGTTAAAGGTATTTTTTTTTGTCTAGAGATAGGCTAAAGGTTTGCTTTTTGACTCGTGAGGTACTTGGGACTTGTTAAACTCCAATCTTTCCACACATTCTTGGTGAGCAATTATCAAGTAATAGAGCTTCGACAATTTAGTGTTGACCAAGGTAATCTGAGAGGAATACATGTATTTTTGCAGTCATACAAGAAATCAAGCTGTTCTTAATAAGCAGCAATCACTTTCACTGTGCTGAAAACTTCCATCGCTTGTCAATGATTAAGAATTGACTGAGACAGTCTTGGCTGCATTGGATTTGTCCTACTTTTTACAGACTGGAGCTACCTGAGCCAGATCGGAATAGCTGAACTGGAGGTTCAGGAGACACTTTTTAAAACTTTATTTATACAGCACGGTAACAGGCCCTTCTGGCCCAACGAGCCTGTGTTGTCCAATTACACCCATGTTAACCTACTAACCCTTACGTCTTGGAATGTGGGAGGAAACTGGAGCACCTGGAGGAAACCCACGCAGTCACAGGGAGAACGTTCAAACTCCTTACAGACAGTGGTGGGAATTGAACCCTGATCTTTGGCACTGTAATAGCGTAATGCTAACCGCTACGCTACCGTGCCACCCTCAGTACTGAAGCTGCAATGTTGTCATGTTTCATAATCTTTGGTATATCCTGTACCATCAACCAGTTCTTGATGTCACATGGAGTTGTGGTGAGCAATTAATCGTTGAAGTGGAGGATGAGGCACCATAAATATTCTATTTTTAATGATGGGGGAGGCCACCACATGAGTGATTGAAAACAGGGCTTAAAATAGCTGCAACCATCTTCAGCCAGAAGTACCAAGTGGATGATTCACCTCTTCCTGAGGTTCTCATCCTTGCAAAAGCCAGCTTGGCAAATTCAATTCATTTTAGTTTTGGTTGCACAAGAACCACTTGGTGTCTGAATTTGTAGAGTTAAAAATTCATGCCCGCATGCAGAAAGGCCAAGAAAACTTCTAGGCTTCAACTGATGAATGACAGAAAAATTCATGCCAGGTACATGCTAAGTAAAAACAAAACCACCTCCAAAAGAGTTTCTGTGTCCTTTGCTGTTCAACATTATCAACATCTTGGAGATCACCATGGAGCAGAAATTGCATCAGCTACATAAATATTTTAGAACGGTAAATTTGAAAGTGGGTATTCTTTCACAAGTGATTCCCGGATTCTTTCCACCAAATTTTTATAGATGCACCATAGAAACGGTGTATAAAAACTGGCTGCTGGAAACTGTGGTGGAGGTCGATATGATAGGGTCTTACAAGAGACTGTTAGCTAAATACATGGAGTTGAGTAAGATAGAGGGCTATGGGTAAGCCTAGTAATTTCTAGGGTAGGGACATGTTCGGCACAGCTTTGTGGGCTGAAGGTCCTGAATTGTGCTGTAGTTTTTCTATGTTCTAAAGCATCCTAAGCAGATGCATAACAGTTTGGTATGGCAACTGCTCTGCCCAAGACCATAAGAAACTGCAGAGAGTTGTGGACACGGCTCAGTCCATCATGAAAGCCAGCTTCCCTACCGTGGACTCTGTCTACACATCTTGGTGCCCTGGAAAAGCAGACAACATAATCAAAGACCCCTGCCACCCAGGACATTCTCTCTTCCCATCAAACATATCTCTGGGAGTGCCCAAAGCCCACAGACTGGGAGCCAAATCTGGGAAATTATGGAATAGCAATAAGTACAGGCTTTGCCAGCAGCATCCACATCCCATAAGAAAAAAAACACTTCCTTTATAACTGCTATGCCTTTTATATTTCTTCAATAAGTGTGTAATTGTACTGAAGTTTACAGTTTACACCACAACAAGCATGCTCACCACAGTAATCGCTGTCTGCACTATCTTCTGACATATGAACACAAACCTTTTCTATCTTATCCCATCCCAGTCTAGAGCTCTATCAGGATACAAGTCCATAGTACATAACAATATACAATAAGCCAAATGTCAGATGGTGTTACCAAAATTTCTTGTTCTCACCCAAGTCCTGTTTTCCATTGTCACAATTGTTCATGACACCATGTCTGCCTTGCACATATCTCCTGTCTCATCACTGTCAGTAGGAGGCTGCATTCAGTCCTAATCAGCGCCAGCTGTTGCCGGACACGAAACTGGAGATGCAGTACCTCTGGTAATCGCACCTCAGTAGGACGTGAACTGCCCATTCAGCAGCTGTTTTCCCCAAATGGCTGAATCCTTTGTCATCAACATATGACTCGCAAATGGCTAGTGGTTGCCCAGTGTTAATATTTACCTGCTATAACCATTGGTGATATAGATCTATATTAATGATTTGCACATCACTTTCTGCCTTTAAATTCATTGGAGATATTTCTATTCTGAAAAGAGATTAACACACCATTATAACAACCTTGAGTCCTCAGCCTTGTCTCTTATGCTTTGCATCATTAATCTTTTAACTTTGTAATCAGTTGTATAAAACAGTACAGATGGTGGAGAAATACTTTTTAGTTAATTTTTGGGGTGCAAGTTACTTTTGGCGCTCTTCATTGTGGAAGAGTGCAGATTCACCAGCTGAGGAAGGAGGTTTCACCTGATGCCATGAGACTTCCTGAGGCTTGAGTTAATATTGACTACTCGTAGGAATACTCCCTTACCTGTCCTGCCAGCGAGACAGGGAGTACCCAGGGATTGTGGTGGAGGAGTCTGGCATGTTGGCAATAAGGTATAATTCTGTGATACGTCACGTTTGATTAATCTTTGAGACAGCTCTCTCAGTGTTGCCACTAGTCCCTGAATGTTGGAGGATGACATAAAGTTGACCAGTCTGGAAACAACTTTATTGTGCCCATAGTTGTTGTCTAAGTTGATGCCAGGTGATTTGTCCAGTTTTATTCCTTTCAGTTGTACAAGCGAACAATTTGCTAGGCTGTTTCACAGGGCTGTTAAAAGTCAACTACAAGTTTAATGCCATAATCTAATCAAATAGCTCTATCCTTGTATGTATAATGAACAATGTTTGCACCTGTGATATATGATGTCATCAGAATACCTCGATTAAATTACAAACTTCCAACTCTCTTCATGTTATCCAGTTTACTTAGCTATGCACCATCATCCGTACAGAACTCATGGTAACAGGACTGCTTTGGGAATTCAGTTCACTGGGGGCGATGTTAACAGCTGATACCATCACATGACAAATGGTTTTTAAAAATGAAACATCTCATAATGTTACAACAGGGCATCTCCCAGTCATGTAGTTCAGAGAAAACAGGTGTCTACTTGGAGGTATTTTAATAAGTAACACTGTCAAAGGCTAGCAGTGGATGATTGCTGCAGTTCTACATAGAATTCCTACTTTAGGCAGGCTGTAAAAGGGCTTATGCTGGCTGTCTGTATTTATACTACCAACAGGCGGCACGGTAGCGTAGCGGTTAGCGCAACGCTATTACAGCGCCAGCGATCGGGGTTCGATTCCCGTCGCTGTCTGTAAGGAGCTTGTACGTTCCCCCATGTCTGCGTGGGTTTCCGCCTGGTGCTCCGGTTTCCTCCCACATTCTAAAGATGTACGGGTGGGTTAATTTGGGGTTTAAAATGGGCGGCGCGGACTCATTGGGCTGGAAGGGCCTGTTACCGCGCTGTAAATAAAATTTAAAAAAAATTAGTTCCTGTATCCCAATAGCAAAATCATAAACATGTGCCTTATACTGAACTGCCATCAGATGCATCTTTTATTCAGGATAAAGAAAGGTGTTTATAGTGTTGTGCAATACACTGAAGCACCATCTGTTTTGTAGAGCTGCATGGGATAGCCAGAAAAATTATAGATGTAACCGGATGGGGCCAATTGTAAGTGCCGCTATCGAACCTGAATGGGTGATGGAAACCTACGAATGGTGTTTGATCATTTAGCCCCATTGCTGTTGGTTCTTGGCACTGCCATTTTGAATTGCAGGTGATTCCTCAGCCTTTAGCACATTTACGTACTGCAACCAAACACAACTTTGGGATCCAGTGAGAAGCACGAGTTTACTTGTGTGATATCCCACATTACCAGAAGCTCCCAAAGCAGCTGTTCCCGCCGAGAGATGTTGCTGTCAGGGGAGGAGTGGATTCAGTTGAACTTGTGCTTGGAGTGGCAAGGCTGATGTGGGATGAGGCAACCTGCTTTTCCTCTGCTCCATCGCATATTGTAGCAGTGAAGATGGACGTCGGGAACAAGGATCAAAGCGACCCCAATTGACTTCATTGCTGCAATGCCCAGCAGTGTCCGTGCACAAATGCATCTCCTGCACAGAAGCATGTAATTCAATTTCTCACCAAGTGCACTGAGAATCTTTGGAAACAGTCTTTGGATTTAGTAGTCAATTTTACTTTCTTTCAATCATATATAATGCATAAAAATGTATAATGGCATTAAATTTCCAGGCAAATTATTTGTTCTGTAGTGTTGGTGATTGTGGTAGTGTGCTATGTACTAATTAGTTACCATGCTTCCTACAGTAAAAGACAGTACACTTCAGAAGTAATTAATTGGCTGTAAAGTTGTTTGGGACATCCCGAGGTATGAAAGTTGCTGCATAAATGCAAGTTCTTTCATTTTGAGCATAAGAAATAGGAGCAGGAGTAGGCCATTTGGCTCCTTGAGTCTGCTCTGCTATTCAACAAGATTATGGCTGATCCTCTTCAAACACCATTTTCCTGCCTATCCCCATGTGGCTTTCGTCTTTAGTATCTAGAAATCTATCAATCTTTGTTTTAAATGCAATCAATGACTGAGCCTCCTCTACATTTGATAATTAATTCAATAGACCATCACCCTCAGTGTGAAGAATTTTCTCCTCACTTTTGCTTACCCCTAATTATTTAGTAACTAGCTACTCCTTAGCCAGCCGAAATATTCTCCTGCTTTCCTGTTGAGCACTCCAAGAATTCTGACCCAGGTCACGTGCAGTTGTTTTACTGCGATCTTTTGTACTGAATTCCAGCGTGTAGCAGGCATGGGAGAGGTTTGAGGGCTGGTACACACACACACAGTTCCTTGATCCAAATTCAGTACTAATCAACACTCTAACTTGATCATGCTGTTTAATATAACATGAGATATTTCTTCCACATGAGTTTTTTTTAATCAGTTAAAACAGAGTTGGTGAAAATAAGCTGATAGGTTAAAAGATAAAATATCTCTTTAAATTTGCATTACTTGGAAATGTTATTTAGGAGAGCCGGAGTGTGAATTTTCTTTTGAACAAAATCAGATTTTGTGAATTTTGCAGAGAAATTTTAAAGCAAAAATTCTGTAAATGGCATGCCTGCAAATATCTCTCATTAATTAAAGCAGTAATGTAACAAGATGTTTGTTAAAATATATTGACCTCAAGCTGTGCTCTAATTAAAACCTTTTGGGAATTACCAATATTAACATCATTTAGGCTGATTATTCAGTTTAAAATACACATTACTGCAGAAGGCCTATAGGCTGTCTGAAACCATTAATTGCTGTCTTAAGAAGTTCTGCAATTCTGCCAATCCCCTCACAGACACATATTTTGTCTTTTACCATTAGATGGACTTGGTGGGTTGGATCATATGTTACTGTCACGCTGGGAGCGGGAGGGTCTGGTATTACGTGAAGCTCATCAGCAGCCACTGCATTGTTCTATTGTTGACGAGTTTCCCCACTAACATCGATGAAACAGATGTGACAATTTCAGCTCCAGGATTTAAAGGGGCACTCTAAACAGGAGTTTGGGGCTACACTTACAGATTCAATGCCCAAAATGGTTTAATGACCTAATCAGAAAGGTAGGTTAAGTAATACTTTTACATTGGTGTGAACATAATGCAACCTCCTTATTCCGCCTATCATCCGTACGTCATCCTCCGTATCTACAGGTGCACTCACCTCTCTTTGTCTATCCACTTTCTCACATCCCCGTTTGGACAATTGTCACCAACACTCTTTAGTTAAGAAGCTTTCCCAGAAGGCAGCGTCACAGGTAGACTGGGTGTGAAGAAGGCATTTGGCATGCTGGCCTTCATCAGTCAGAGTTGGGACGTTATGTTACAGTAGTAGAAGATGTTGGTGAGGCAGCACCTGGAGTATTGTGTACGGTTTTGGTTACCCTGTTATTAGGAAAGACGTCATTAAGTTGGAAAGAGTGCAAAGAAGATTTACGCGAATGTTGCTAGGGCTTTATTCATTGCTGCGTATGAGAATGAGTTGTGACCTTATAGAGGTGTATAAGATCATGAGGGGCATAAGTAGAGTGAATGCACACAGTCATTTTCCCATGGAAGGGGAATAAAAACTAGAGGGCATAGGTTTAAGGTGAGAGGGGAAAGATTTAAAAGGGACCTGAGGAGCAACTTTTTCACATAGAGGGTGGTGAGTAGAAAGAATGAGCTGCCAGAGGAAGTGGTTGAGGTAGGTACAATACCAGCTTTTAAAGGGCACTTGGGCAGGTACATGGATGGGAAAGGTTTAAAGGGATATGGGCCAAATGCAGGCAAATGGGATTAGCTTAGATGGGAATCTTGGTTGGCATGGATGAGTTGGGCGGAAGGGCCTATTTTTGTGCTGTATTACTCTGACTCTAAGTGGTGTGAAGCCTCCTCCTCAAAGTCACTCACAACAAATATTTTCTATCCTTCCATTCAATACAAGGTATTACTCCTGCCCATCATTGTGTTCCTTCCCTCCTTCCAACGTACAGAGGACCATCTCTCAGCCGATAGTAGCAGAGGAGAATAAGTAGCAAATCAGCCTGTTTGGCCTGCGGAGTTCAGAGATTCCCAGAATTAGATAACAAACTGACCTAGTGCACGACATTCACTCATGATGTCTGTATGACAGTGAGTGAAATATCACGTGTACTGATCACATAAAATATTCTAATCTTGACAGTTCCATTTCACATGTACTCTTCTGTTCTGCCTTCTGCAGAAGTAGTCCCAAAGAAGGTGGGCAACTACCCAGAGTGTTCATCACTCCAAGGTTGTTGTAGACCAGACACCAGCTCTGATACAGTCACCCTGGTGGGGAAAGTGGATTCACAAATCATCTGTGAGCATAAGCACGGGGTCTGTGCTGGATGGCTCTGCTTAACTCATGCAAATCAAGCATCAAAGTCAAGTTTGTCACATGCACAAGTATGTGTGCGCACAGGTACAATGAAAAACTTACTTACAGCAGCACCACAGACACATAGAATCAGGTAAGCAGCATTCACAAGAAAAGCATAAAATATACACAATTTTTGCAAGAAAGAACACAATTAGAACAAAAAAAAACAAAGTCCATTGTAGTGCAGTGGTCATAGTGATGCTATACTGAGGTAGTGATTAGGGTTGTGCAGGTTGGTTCAAGAACCGAATGGTTGAAGAGAAGTAGCTGTTCTTGAACCTGGTGGTATGGGACTTCAGGTTTCTGTACCTCCTGCCCGATGGTAGCTGCGAGAAGATAGCACGGCCCAGATGGTGGGGATCTTTGGCGATAGATGTTGCCTTCTTGAGGCAGTGCCTCATGTAGATACTACCGATGGCGGGGAGGGATCTGCACATGATGTATTGGCCTGAGTCCACTACTCTCTGCAGCTTCTTGCTTTCCTGTGCAATTGAATTGCCGTACCAGACCATGATGCAACCAGTCAGGATATTTTCAACAATACATCTATAGAAGTTTGTTAGAGTGTTTAGTGATGTGCCGAACCTCCTTAACCTTCTAAGAAAGTAAAGACACTGGCGCACCTTCCTTGTGATTGCATCTATGTGCTGGGCCCAGAATAGGTCATCTGATATGTTAGCGCCCAGAAATTTAAAGCTGCTGACCCTCTCCACTGCCGATTTTCCCCCCAATGTAGACTGGAGCATGTTCGCTCTCCTTCCCCTTCCTGAAGTCAACAATTAGTCCATTAGTTTTATTGACATTGAGTGAGAGGTTGTTGTTGTGGCATCACTCAACCAGCTGTACCTTTGGGGATGACTCCAGGTCAATTGGAGCAGCAGCAACGAATATTGACATATTGGATGGTGCCACAGATGTACTGTGTTCACTTTTAGACTTGTTGCAGGAATCCATCTCTGTCACAATTAGCAAGATGCTACAGATATTTGCTGTATTATTTTTGCCCGTGGAAGGAGTGGTTACCTGTGGGTACATCAGTCATGGTGGCTAAATAACTGTCTTTCCTGATGCAATGTTAATAAGGTACACGATATCCTCATGTTGACCATTCACTTCCCCACTGAAGTACTGCAAAATGATCCCAAATTCACTTATGGAAGTGAAGTGGGCTGATAATGACCAAGTACTTGGAAGTGGGGATCAAGCTCGTTTCTCATGGGGAGCCCTGGAGAGAGACAACACAAAAATAGCCCTTCAGTCCACTAAATTCATGCTGACCATCAAGCACCTATTTTTAAACTAATTTTATCCTAACCCCTTTTATTCTCCGCATGTTCCCATCAACTCCTACCACTGAATGGTCAGAAAGCAGCTGTGATTTTTGAGGGTTAGATGTTGCCTCCCTAAGTTCTCTTGGTAGCAGCTCCTGAGTCAAGCAGATTGTAGACATCAGTCACCACACAATGTGTATTCCTGAATCTCCTGAGACATCCTCTGTCAGTAGCCTCTGTGTAGTTTGTGTGGCCTCTTGTGAAAGTACTGGAAAGTACTTTCTGACCATTCAGTGGTAGTCGATGGGAACATGCGGAGAATAAAAGGGGTAAGGATAAAATTAGTTTTCAAATGAGTGCTTGATGGTCAGCACGAACTTAGTGGACTGAAGAGCTATTTTTGTGTTGTATCTCTCCAGGACTGCACATGAGAAATGAGCTTGATCCCCACTTCCAAGTACTTGGTCATTATCAGCCCACTTCACTTCCATAAATGAATTTGGGATCATTTTGCAGCGCTTCAGTGGGGAAGTGAATGGTCAGCTTCAGAAAGTACTGGAAAGTATTTTTGGAAGGTACTGCCTATCATCCTTAAAACCACAATAGAGTTTGGCCATGAACCTGATAGAACCTTGCAATGATGGAGACATCTCAGTCAACAAGGTGTATCACCCTCTTGAATTGTCCACATTTATATTTCACTCCTTCCTCCTCATTTTTGGCAGAAGAGCCTGTTTCCTCTTCTAGAAGTTTTAACCTTGCATGAAAGTACACTGTAGTATGGAATACAGTGCTCCATCACTGCTGTGGAGAGCCTGGCTGCTGTACAGTGAAGGGGACCAACAGATCCATCAAGGCACTTGAAATGCTTCTTCACCACAGCATCGTCAGTGATGCATCTGGTTATCAGATTGGCCTTGTTGTACTGGTTCCAGGTTTCCAAGGTTGGCATCCTTAGATGAATCATGAGACACATTCCAATGAGTGACTCTTGTTTCAAGCAGTCAGCCAGTGCGTCTGTCTAGAAGTGCATAAGAGGTCAGGGAGGTGGGACTGTGCAGGATGGTGGCGTTGTTGCCAATGTCTGGGAAACGTGGGCCACCCACGTGTTGCAGAGAGGTGCCCTGAGTTCTGTGTGTACATGATAATGATGTTGGTAGTTTAAACCTCAAACCTGAGAACCAGTTCATCCTGACGAGCTTCCTTACAGTGAAAGTCCAATTGCCTACCCTGGCAAAGAAACCATTGGCCACCTGCCTTATACAACGGTGGGCTGCCGACTCTGGCATCCTGCCTTTGGCTGAGCCCTGGGAAGATCCCATCTGCAGGCAGCGGTGGCTCTGATGGCTTCCATTAGAGTGGGCCCAGCAGACAGCAACCCTTGTTCCAGTCAGCGGCAAGTATTTGACAGCACCTGATCCGACGCATTGCCAGTCAGTGATGAGAGAGCTATGGGCCTCCTGATAAAAAAAAACCATCGGCCTGAAACGTGTTTCCCTCCCCACAAATGCTGTCTGATCTGTCAAATGTTTCCAGCCTTTGTCTTAATTTTAGATTTGCTGCAGTATTTTTTTTGATGGTCTCCCACTGGTAACATCCCTACATTGATCCTTGCCCTCCTGAGCAGCTGGAGGTGGTGGTGGAATGGCCTGCAACTCTGTGGTTATGCCAGAGTCCCAAGGTAAGCCAACATAATCAGCACCTATGTAGCTGTGACTGTTCAGAGCTACCCAATGCAGTTCATCTGTAGTCACCATCAGAGTCCAGAAGCTAATCTGCAATGATTACAGACTCATCCTCTTGGCACTTCTGGCTGAATGCAGCTATGATACTTCAACCTTGTCTTTGGTACCTGCATGTTGTTTGTTGAGGATGGGAGTGTTCTTAGAGCAGCAGCCTCCTGTTAGCTGTTTAATTGTCCATCACCATTTGCAACAAGATGTGGCAGTGCTGAAGAGCTTTGATCTGACCCATTGGTTGCGAGGTCGCTTTGCTCTCACTATTACAGCTGCTTTTGCTATTTAGCATGCATGTAACCCTGTATTGCTGCTTCAGAAAGGTTCTGAGGAGGAATAAAAGCTGCATTGCAGTGTGGTGACCGTCAAACCGGAAAGTTTTAGTGAAAACAGGAATTTTATGCAAGAAAAAAAGTAACGGATGAATGAGGAATGATTTCAAACATGAGATTTGAATCAGATATGTTTAACCATTGTGGGTTTTATTATAATGCAAGTAAAATAATATGACATCTTAAAGCGTAAAAGTGAAGTCCCAGTAGTTTGAGTTCTTTAATTGCCTGCAGGCTGTTGATGCTCTCAAACATCTGTTTTTCATATAACGTCCAGCTGTGGCACTGGAGAGAGCTCTTACACATAACTCTGGTTTATAGAGGGATGTGTGTTTATTTATCACTATCACTTCTCTTGAAAACACACCATTCCTAAAAAGGCCTCATAGTACTTTGAAAGGCAGTGGTTATTGTTATGTTAATAAATATAGCAACCTTTTCTTTACTTTGCAATATCGCATAAACCACAAGGATATTATTCAGTCCCTCTGTTGTTAGTAAGATCAGGCAAGAATGTTGATCAGGACTTGAGTTAGTCCATGTTCTTTTTGGAACAGTGCCAAGGAAACACTACTGTTCACCTGAATTGCTAACACATTAGATAGAACCTAGGTATAAAGTCCTACTGCTGCTGCAATGCGCTCTCTGTATTGCTGTAGTGTCAGCTTAGATTATGAGCTCAAAGTTTTGTCAAGGCTTCAAAGCCTAATCTTTTGACTAGTTTCTAAATGAGCTTGGATTTCTGTGGAAATGTAGAAATGATTTTCCCTTTAATTGGATATATTCAAAAAGAAAAAAACAGTGACAAAATAGAACAAATGAGACAGCATCATCTATAGATATTTTTAATATATTAATCTTGATTTACGACTTTATAAATTGGATTAAAATTTAATTCCTTTTTATTTACTTGACTGTATCTATAATGAACATTTGCACCATGTCAAGTTAGTTTGCTAATATTAAACATTCCTAAGAATTAATTTTTATACAATTTTCCATTTATAATAAAGATTATAGAAATGTACAAGGTTGTTGTTTTTTAAGCCATATATCAATATAGTGTCGTAGAATGTGGACCATGCCCTTGACTCTGCATTCCAAAGTGTTCTAAACATCCAAATATACTTTCAAATGGCTATGACCAGCTGACATGTTCTGCATGAACTGAGTCTGTTTGGAAAATAAAAAAAGCTATTGTTTTTCACCTATAAAATTCTTTGAGTTCTGTTAAATCCCCAGAACCAGAGGCATTGCTAGATGTGACAGACCAAAACTAATTTGGTTTGATTTCCACCATCCAATTTGCTGATACAATAATAATGCCTTTGTTAACTAATAATGTCAATTAATTTCCATCAATTGGCCCTAGTGAATGATTGAAATGTCAGATCTGCTTCCTCTGCCTGGCCTACTGAATGTTTTCACAATCTTCAATTTTTAGTTCAGGTTGCTGAGAACTGTTCAATTTTTTTAACTGCATATTTCAAAATTCTTCAAAATCATATCAATGTTATTCAAAAGAAGTCTTGCAGTGAATCTTTCCCCTTCTCTTTTTTTTCTTTTCCCCTCCCCCTTTTGTTTTCCCTCATTCCTTTGGCCCCCTCACCCCTTCCCTTTCCCCTCCCCCGCCCTCATGACCTACCCATTTTTCCCCACCTCCTTCCCTTTATTCCATGGTCTACTGCCCTCTCCTACCAGATTCCTCCTCCTTTAGCCATTTGCCCCTTCTACCTATCACCTCTCACCTTCTTACATCACTCCCTTTCATTCCCACCTCCCCCTTCCCCCCCTCACCTGGACTCACTTATCACCTGCCAGCCTGGGTTCCTCCCCCACCGACCTTCTTACTCTGGCTTCTGCCCTCTTCCTTTCCAGTCCTGATGAAGGGTCTCAACCCGAAACGTCGACTGTTTATTTCCCTCCACAGATGCTGCCTGACCTGCTGAGTTCCTCCAGCATTTTATGTGTGTTGCTCCAGATTTCCGGCATCTGCACAATCCCTTGTGTCTCTGTTGCAGTGAATTTTTGGGTCTTAGTCCTCTAATTCCATCCTGTGGCTATTTTGGCAGCAAAGCGTCTTTTCTAGCTAAGATTAAGCAATGCCGCAGTCTGAGCTGCTGCTCTGCTCCCATCCTGACATTCAGCACTATTGACATTAGTGGCACTCTCGGGAGAGGTGTACAACCGGTGGCAGACACTTGAGCTTCCACTTTGTATCGAGACCAATAGCAATTTTCTTCCTTTTTTTCTGCAATGAAGATAATTTAAGTTTATAGCATGCACTAGAATTTATTCAGTAGATATTAGAATGCAGCCCTATTATGGAGAATCTACATCAGCTTATACTCAGGCTTATTGAGACTGAACATGTGCAAAACTGACAAGATTTGTATTTGTGAAAATGGAATGAAAACATTTTCCTGATCTAGGTGTTATGATATAGTGCTTTGTTTTCAAAGAAATTTCTTTAAAAATCTCATCTCTGTGGTACAGAATCTCGTACTCGGTGTGTTAAAACAGCCATGCAAATTTAATGCCATTCAGCACCCACTCACTTTTCAGTCAGCTGCTGGACAACAGGGTACAATGGAGGTAATTTTAACACTGGATAATGGTGTAAGACAGGTGTTATTGATTCAGTCACACATTATGCATTTTGTCTTTCTTTCCATTAGCCTCAATATAATAGGTAGCTAAACTATTACTCAAAATTACCCTCACTGGATTGACATTAAGGGAACTTGAGCTGTATTTCAGTCATCAAATAGCAGAAAGCACAAGTTCCATGATACTCCATTGCCCTATATACATGCCTGAAAAAAGCACTAAGAGATTTGCGCTTCTACCTAGAATTTAAACTTGAGGCTTTAATTTCTCGTTTACATCTTGAAAACATCCTCCTGTACGCAGATCAATTCCAGTGTTTGTCACGTTGAAGCTGTGTAATTGGATGCTACTAATGTAAAAAAAACTTGAATTGTTTTGGAAAATTGCTTCATAGAAGGTCAATATATACTTTGACCTTTAGAATAAAGCACTATCCATCAAAACAAGAGCACACTGGCAAATGCAGATTTTTCTTTCAGAGATTTATAAACCGCACCATGGAAAGAAAGGAAAATGATCATCTGTCCCATTTACCTAGCATGAGATAAAATCAATATGATAGATGGTTAATATGTGAAATTAGTTTCCATTTCAGCTTTAGAAATTGGGTTGCAGTTGGGCTATAATATTCTGTGGTAATATTCTGCCTGAAATATATTTTAGCTTTGAATGTGTTGCATGAGCTGATTGTAGAATTTTGGCCTTTTGTTTTAAAGTTCTGCATTTTCTCCTGCATGACCATCCGTTTTCTCTGCATCCTTCCTGTTGAAGTGCCATTCCCCAGAACAAGACGTTCTCACTCACACGCAGTCTTTTTTTATGTAGGAACCTAGATCATGGGTGTTGTCAGTCTGTTGAAGCATAGGGGACATGGCAGCCAAGCTTGATCCTATCCTCAATTAAGAAATGGCAACCACAACCACAGAGCTGTCCGATTACCTCATCCTTACTGATCCCCTGTCCCGTCTCTGTAGCGTCCTCTGGCAGCAGTTCACAGACTGTAAACCACATTGGAAGAATTGAATATAGTTTTTTTTTCTAAAAGAAAAGTACAATACACCTTCAGAGAGCTTTTCCAGCCTGAAGCTGACCCACACAAGAAGATCCTCTGCTTGGTCCTTGGAACTGGTTGCAACCAAGAATATTTCAATGGATATCAACCCACTTGAACTTGGGAGGAAGAATTGAACCGGGGATCCTCTTGCTGACTGACTCCCAAAAACCCTTGTTAGAAACACACGTCTGTCCTCTTGTAGGGTTGTATAGATCTTGAAACTGTTCCTGTGAATTGGAGGGTAGTAAATTGACTCCCCTAATTAAGAAAGGAAGAGAGTAAACGGGGAACTACCAACCAGTTAACCTAAGGTTAAGTCATAGGGAAAATGCTGGAATCTATAATGAAGGATATAATAAATGTTATCATGGGTTTGTGAAAGGAAAGGAAAATTAAGTTTGACTAATCTACTGGAGTTCTTTGAGGAAGTGTTTGGTAAAGTAGTTAAGGAAGAACCAATGGATGTGGTGTATTTGCATTTTTGCAAGGCTTTCAGTAAAGTCTCGCACAGGAGGTTGGTCAGAATGTTGACTAGAATGAAGTACCACTTGGGCCCCAGCTAGTTACAACCCATATCGATGATTTGGCTAAAGGGATGAAATGTCATATTTCCATGTTTGTTGATGATAATAATCAAGTGAGATTGTTGGTATGGAGGAGGGTGTAAAGAGACTTTGAGAGGATATGGACAAACCAAACAAGTGAACTTGGCAGATGGAACATAATGTGTAAAAAAAGAATCTGGGGTCATCCATTTTATTGAATACAAGAGACAATCGGAGTATTTGTTAAATGGTGAGAGATTGGATAGTGTTGGTGTTCAAAGGGCCCTAATTGTACTTGTACACACGTCACTGAAGGTCAACATGTATGAACAGCAGGTGATTAGGAGGGCAAATGATATGTTAGGCTTTATAATTACAGGATTTGACTCTTGGAGTAAGGAAGTCATTTTGCAATTGTCCAGGACCTTGGTGTTGACTGCACATGGAGTATTGTATACAGTTTTGGTCTCCTTACCCACAGAAGGATATAGTTGCCACAGAGGGAGTGCAGCAGACATTCAGCAGACTGCTTCTAGGAAGAGCAGCTTTCCTTATGAGAAAAGATTGAGTAGATTAACACTGTATTCTCTGAGTTTAGAACAACGAGAAGAGATCTTATTGAAACTTCCGTAGTTCTTGAGGGGCTTGGCATGGAGATGGATAGATTTCTAGATATTAAGGAAATGGAGGGATATGGAGATAGTGCTGAAAAATAGCACTATTATTTTGATGAATGATGGAGCAGGCTCAAGGGGTCAGATGGCCTACTACTGGTCCTATTCCTTATGTTCTTATGAAAGTTGTATAAAGATAAGACTATGTTCAGCTATGATGCTGATGAAGATGCAGTGAAAAGCTTTTGTTTGCATGCCATCCAGACAGATCGAGGTAGTACAAAAGGAAAACAATAACAGAATGCAAAATATTGTGTTACAGCTACAGAGAAAATGCAGTGCAGGTACAGTAATCAGAGTTAAGGCAGAACATGAGTAGTGATGACTTCTGGGGAAGTATTAGAAGGCACTGAACTCCAAGGAGCAGAAGACTTGCAAAGAGTAACCATCTTCAAGAGTGGAGGTGAGGAAATATCAATGAAGAAAGAAGTACAATAACCATTTGTTGCGGGGACTCTGAAATTCCTCTGTCTGTGTGTGAATTTATGTACAAGTTACAATAATAATTGTAAACACGCAAAAAACGCATTACCGTTCAATGACTTGCACAGCTTTTGGATTAGGGTCATAGAGACATGCAGCATGGAAACAGGCCACTCATCCCACAACATCCATGCTGACCATCCATACTATGCCCATCTCCCAGCACTTGATCCACAGCCTTCTATGCATAAGCAATTCAAGTGCTCATTTACACACTTGTTAAATACTGTCAGTGACCCAGCACAACTACTCCATCAGGCAGTGCATTCCAAATACTTACCACTCTCTGGGTGAAAAAGGTCCATTTCATATCCTTTCTCATACTCTTCCCCATTATCCCAAATCTATAGTTTTATCTACCTCTGATGTGGGGAAAGCTTCCTGTAGTCTATCCTATCCATGCCCCTTGTTAATTTTCTATACCTCAGTCATATCCCCTCTTAAACTCCTCCGCTCCAGGGAGAACAGGCCCACTCTCTCTGGTCTCTCCACATAACTGAAACAGTCCATCCCAGGCATCATCCTGGTGAATCTCCTCCTCTCCGGTGTCACCACATCTTTTCCATCGTGTGATGCCCAGAACTACGTAGTACTTTAGTTGAGGCCTCACCAAAATTTTATAAAGTTGGAGCATAACCTCCCTGCTTTTGTATTCATTGCCCAACTAAAGGAAACCAGTATTCCATAGGCTACCTAACCACCTCTGGACTTGTACTCCAAGGTCCCTCTGTTCATTAATGCTCCCTCAGATTTTACCATTGATAGCATATGTCCTAACCTCATTAGTACTCCCAAAAAGCATTACCTCACATTTATCTGGATTAAATTCATTTATCGGCCCATTTCACCAACGCATCAATATCACTCTGTGGCCTAGGATTATCCTCCACATATCCACAACTCTGCCAATCTTTGATTCATCTGCAAACTTACTAATCATGTCTCCTTCCACCTCAAAATTGGTCATGGATATTACACACAGAAAAGGTCCCAGCACAAACCCCTGAGGAATACTACTAGTTACAGACATCAAATCACTAAAACAATCCTCTCCATCACCCTTTGTCTCCTACTGCCAAGCTAATTTTGGATCCGGTTTGCCAAATTGTGCTGGATCCAATGGACCCTAACTTTTTGGACCAGTCTCCCATATGAGACCTTGTCAAAGGCCTTACTGATCCATGTAAACTACATCTACTTCTCTCCCCATATCGATACTTAGTCACTTCAAAAACTCATTGAGATTGGTCATTCAGATGGGATCTGCCCTTGACAAAGCCGTGTTGGCTATCACTGATTGAACCCATCATTATTAATCCTGTCCCTCAGCATTTTCTCAAATAACTTCCCTGCTAACATTAGGCTCACAGGTCTGTAATTACCAGGCTTTTCTTTGCTGCCCTTCTTGAAAAGGAGGACCACATTCATTGTCCTCCAGTCAACAGGAACCTCACTTGTGGTTAATGAGGATTTAAAAATCTCAGTTAAAGCCTCAGCAATCTCTTCCCATGCCTCCCACAGCAGCCTGGGAAAGGTCCCATCCAGCTCTGAGGATTGATCCACCTTTCAGCCTGCTAAGGCATAGAGTACCTCCTCTTTATTTGTTGAGATGCACTAACCTTTCGCCTTCCACTTTGCTAAATTTTCCAACTACGAAGTCTATTTCCTAAGTTAATACTGATGAAAAGTATTCATTTAGGACCACTCCTATACCTTCTGGTTCCATACACAGATTGCTCCTGTTGTCCCTAATGGGCCTTACTCTTTTCCTGGTTATCCTTAATATACTTAGAACACCTTAAGATTAACTTTAATCCTGTCTGCCAGTGATATTTTGTGACCCCTCTTTGCCTTCCTAATTTCCTTTTTAAGTACCTCCTTACACTTTTTATACCCCTGATGGGGCTCCCTTAGCTTTAGTTCCCTATACCTGCCATCTGTTTCCTTTTGCTCTTTATCCAACCCTCAGTAACAGTTGACATCCAGAATTGCATGTAGTTTTAAATGAACAAAACATAATTCCACCACAAAACCCTAAACAAGGTAAGCTGAATCCATGATTGTGATAACAACTGCAGAACCATGGGCTTTCTGTTACCTCAGTCCTCCTGGACAGTGCAATATCTACTGAAAACCAAAAATGTATTCTTTTGAAGTTGCAACAATTTCTTAATTTTTCTCGGATAACTCTCAGGTTTTTTTGTGCCATTTCAAACAGCTTTACGTCCACAAAGTGTGAAGAATCCAGTGACATGCCACAACTGCACAACTCTTTTGAATTGTAAATCTTGAATTTCCCTTGTGATTCAGCCATTCCCTTTCCTAGTACATTGTTGAATCTTTCATTCAGGCATAACTAACATGGGAGAAGTTGAATTATAAATTGAATAAATTGAAATTCAGTGGTTGCACACTGAAAGAACAAGCAATGCAATAATAATTGTACAGCAGTTTGCAAGTACATATAGTCATGTACTGCCTGATCAGTTGCTATGGATTGTTCAGAATATCAGTACAATTAGAAGAGTTATATTACTTGCAGCAACTGGAACTCATTTGCCCTCACTGTTCCAGAATAGTTATGGAAGGACATAAGATTGCCCTTCAGCTGGCATTGTCTGTTTTAATCTTTGTTTTACTTAATGATAGTCTCAGGCAGAAGAGGCTGCATATGAAGCTACAGTTGGTGGTTTCAGAGCCACATACCTAAACCCAGGCACAATATTATTACAGATGCCAATTACCAATTGCGGAAAGCACCATTAGCATCTTTAAGATGAGATTTGCTGCTACAGCTTCACAGCAGAGGAACTTGTTGCACATCCTGTGCAAAATAATATCATTGTGTGATATTATTGTTGCCCTGTCATAGACCAACAATTAAAACGGATGCGGAAGGCATGCTGGAGCAAGATCAGTAGTCAGCTGGGATGTGAGTAATGCCATAATCTGTAATCAGCTCTCATAAGAGTGATTGGGCACATGCTCACTCACAGTGCATGGTAATAGGTCGGGGCAGGGGGTATCAGCTCACTTCGTCCAGCTCCTGGAGGGAAAATGACTATCCATGGCACATGTCATCCGGAAAAAGTTCAGCAGCATGAGAGGGGGCTTGTTTGTTTAAAGAGTCTTGGCAAAAAAATAAAACCACCAAACAGCAGTACAAAATTGTGATATGTATGGACAGCACAAGGTTCATTGGAGAATAGAGCTAATAAAAAGATTGCATCAACTTAAATGTGAGTAGATAAAAAAGCTCTTTAGTTCAAATGCAAAACAAATATTTGCACAAAAATATTACCAAGTATAATTTTTAACAGATTGTAGCAAAATTCACTATTAATAAAGAAAACTGTATTCTTATGGGATATAGTTCCCTTTTATGTAATCTGATCCCATTTCTGTGTGCACCTACCATGATTGATGGTAGGTTCCATGGGTCTGGGGCGTAAGGTGGTGCATGTTTGGAAAACGTAAAGAAGCAGCTGGCAAAAATAGAAGCTGCCTAACTAGATCAGTGAAAACTTTGACACTTGGCATCTCCCACATTAATACTGTCCCTGGGCCCTAACTTGACCTTTTGTACCGATCCCATTTCACTCCCCCACCTGACTATTTTTATCATGCCCTCTTACAAAATATTTTGTTTGCTTCCCCTTGCATTACTTTAGGCTTTTGCCTCTGTTCTGCTTTCTGTTGGCTGTCTTTCCTTACATATTCTTCATAATTTGTATTCCCTGTATGATCTCTCATCAGTTTCCCAAAATGGATGGTTGTATCTTCGCATGATTTTGTTTCCTTCATGGTTTAGTTTTCTGCACCTTATGAAGGTCCGTCCAACTATCAATATGTTGTACTTATGATTTAATTTGTTAGAGCACAAAAAAACCAACACCAAAAAAGAAGAGCTGATTATAACATTTTTACAATCTCAGTCTTGGACTTTACTGAGAGAAGTTCAATGCTACCTGTTCAATGCAATGCTGAACAGTTATTTAACAGTGTTGACAAAGCCAGAGGCTTCTTGTTGAATTTTGTGGATGACTTTTGCCTTGCATTGTGTGTTGCAATGTTGCCCACAAACCCACCAGGACCAGATCCATATGTCTGATTTTGCTGGTCTGGAGCCAAGCGATGAGGCCTTGTGTGGTACCTCGAACAGCATAATCTGGTGATGCCACTTGGCCAGAATAAACTACCCACAAAACTCCTCTGAAAAGCTTTGACAAGACACAAGGCCCCTGTGCCAGCTTTGGAAGTTGTTCAATGCTTCTGAACACCCCTGACATTCAGAAACACTTAAAGCTATCAAAAATGATATAACTAAAAAAACATTTAAAACACAAAGAAATTGAAACACTTTTAATATCATTCAAGTCAATTTAATTAAAAATAAACTAATTTGCCTTATTCTTAAAGTTTCTTCCTCTAACTGTTCTCAACAAGTTTCTGCTCCATGCAAGGTCCAGTGCCAGAGCACTGCCAGAAACTCACCACTAGAGCTCGGCCAGTATGTTTGTGTTCTGTATGTGCCTGGCAGTCCTGAACTTGCTGGCACTCATGGACAAATGCTGGAATTTCTGGCCAAACCTGCCAAATCCAAGACTCTGTATTGGATGGAATGATCTCCTTTATTAAAGAATGACGTAGATTTTTGTTGCAACACTATTCTGTGCAATGGTGAACAGTTATTTAACAGTGTTGACAAAGCCAGAGACTTCTTGCTGAATTTTGTGGATGACTTTTGCCTTGCATTGTGTGTTGCAAACATTGCTTCCTTTGGTTAAGGTTTGAAAGTGCACGTTTTGTTTACCTGCAGTTTTTTTTCCAAGATTTTAACTGTAGGTTTGTGTTCTGCTTTCTGTTAAAACCCTTTTGTTTTAATAGCCCCCACAACAATAAACTCCATGTATCTTCTCTCTTCTGCTGCCTTTAAACATTTTGATAACTTAGAGGGTCCAGTTATCTCCACTTCTTCACCTTGCACTCTGCTGCTTTGCAACTGCTTACCTTTTATCCATGACTATATTTCATTGTGTGTGATGGACCACTGCAACACAAATTGAACTGTCAAATACTATGCTAAAGTCAGGTTACACACAAGCTGAAACAGGCTGGTGGTGTCTGCTAAATATTCAGAATAAAACAAAACAATTCAATTCAGCCATTAATGTATAAAAATGTCTGAACTTTTGATGTAAAAGTAGTTCTTAAATTGGTCTTTAAAAGTTTTAACCTGAAGTTGTAAGGTTATTAGTCTTGACTTCATTCAGTAATGAAGGTAGCATCTTGATTATTGTTTTTAGTAGATACCTGTTGTAATCTTTAGGAGTGAGCATGCTTTCATTTTCAGAACCTGTGGATGCTCATGGTTGAAACAGTTTTTGAGTGAAACCATCAACACCTATCTCCAACTTTGACCCTGTTTGAAAACTTGCTGAACCTCAATGGCACAAGCATGATGCACCTTCAGCATGTCACCTGAAGGATGATTGCTCATTGAGCAGTCAGCTTAAGCAGCCTATTTGACAGTCGGCATGGGAAAGGATCCTAGCTGATTCTGGTGCATCAGGGTTTGAGCTCCTCAGAGCAATCTGGATTTTACCAGAGGGGTTTCCTTAAACATAATAGTTTTAGGCCTTCAACCTGAAACATTAACTCTGTCTAGCTTTGCACAGGTGAGGCCGGACCTGAGAATTTCCAGCATTTTCTGTTTTTTATTTAAGCTTTATAACACTTCTCTATTGAAAAACATAATTACTTTTTCTATCAAAACATTTAATTTCTCCTTTTTTTAAAATTAATTTTATTTACAGCATGGTAACAGGCCCTTCCGACCCAACGAGTCCGCACTGCCCATTTTAAACCCAAGTTAACCTACCCATACATCTTTGCAATGTGGGAGGAAACCGGAGCACCCGGAGGAAACCCACGCAGACATGGGGAGAACGTACAAACTCCTTACAGACAGCGACGGGAATCGAACCCTGATTGCTGGCACTGTAATAGCGTCGCGCCAACCGCTACGCTACCGTGCCGCCCATGCTCCCAGTACCTCTGCTAACTGTGTCAGCAGGGACACGGCAAGGATCCTGGAGCACTCCATGTATTTCAGTGAAAGTGAACTCTTTGGATCAGAATGGGAATCTAGCCAAGCTGCTCATTCTAATGTTAAATTATGCAGCAGGTAGCTTATATACAAGTGATGATGCTGTTGAATGTAGAGACTTGCAGCGCTTCTCAGTGATCAGTAGCTTTTTGTCTAGACCTCGAAAGGCACAAACGAGATGCCGGGTATATGTTCTTTCAACCAGATAACAATCAGCTCCTAAGGGACCTCTCTTTGCTACTGGACAAATTAACAAAGATTATCTGGTGACACTGAAAGATATTTATCTCTGTACAGCTTTCCTTTGATACCCTTGCAGTTCTGTCCTGGAAGCAGATGCCTGTGAAAGATAAGCGATTTTAAGTACCATTACAAGGAGGTTAATTGAGCCCATACATCTGAAGTGGATTTAACCTGGCACAACAATAAAACTGCAGCAGTTTAATAAAACTATTCTAATACAGACTGAAGCATTCCATTGGAATTGAGGTTGACTTGCTTTCACTCTGGTTCTGGGGTTTCTGAGATGACTGATGAGGATAAAGCGGGAACTGCAGACCCTTCCACAGATGAGGCAGGAGATGCCTGATGGGGTGGCTGGGTCATTTGTTTGTGAGATGGTGTGCTCCTTCCACCACTTACACAGAGCTTCTGTGTGCTCCTGATGCATGGACACCCTGAATGCTTCTTCTCCAGTGTTAGTGGTCATGGGCCAGGGATTCCCAGGAGCCAGTTTGGATATTTCTTCAGGGAAGGTTTGAGAATATCTTTGAATCTTCTGTGTGCCTGGCAATCTCTTCCTGTAACAGAACTTGGAATAAAATGTCTGTCTGATTCAGGAGTCTGTTGTTGAGATGCTGTTGAGTATAATTTGGGTCTCAATGCTGTAGATGTTAGTCAGGGAGCGGGTGCTGGCAATATATTTAGAAAGATTTTGCGAAGACTACGTCAATGGTATCATTCCATTGTCTTGAGATGCCTGTTGTCATAACCAATGGATGCACAGCAGAGCCAATTGCAGTCTAAACTGGAGTTAGGCAAGGCTGCATCATTGCTCTGACCAGATGAAGGGCCTTGACCCGAAACATTGACTGTTCATTTTCCTCTATAGATGCTGCTTGGTCTGTTGAGTTCCTCCAGCGCTCTTTGTGCGTTGTTCCAGATTACAGCATCTGCAGTCTCTTGTGTCTCCATTGCTCTGACACTTTTTCCAGTCTTTCTCACTGCACTGCTCTACCTCATCTCAAACAAGCTTCCCACTGGAGTGGAATTAAACTACAGGAAAACTGGGTATCTGTTCAACCTGTACTGTTTATACTCCAGAACCAAGGTCACCCCTACCTGAGTAATCGAGTAGCAGTACATAGATGGCACCTGCACTTGTGCATGTTTAAAAGCTGAGCACCAAATTAGTGTTGTCTCATTTACTGAAGCATACAGGAGGAAGGGCCTTTATGCTTAACATTCGCAAGGTAGAGATCATAGTCATCCAGCATGTTTTAAAGATCAAGATGTCAGATCTAGCACAGCAAAAATGGTCTAGCAACAAGAAGTTCCTTGTACTCTTAGACATCTCAGAGAGCTGGATTACAATGAAAAAGATGAGAATAATATTAATTGTAGTTTTAAGTTCCATCATTAAAATTTTGGTTCCCAATCTTGACTTAATGAGTTGTCATGGTTCAGTGGTCATGGTCTCTCCTCTGCCAGAAAACTTGTGGGTTTGAGACCTTCATAGAAATTTGAGCATGAATTCTACATCAGCTTTCCAGTGCAGCGCTGAGATGCTGTTTTTCAGATGAGACATTTAACTGAAGCTCTCTTGGTCGTATGGGAAAAATCCTAATTCAAGGAAAAATGTTCTTCTCTGTCCAATATTTAGCCTGCAACCAACATAATCAAAATAGATTACTTTGTTAATAGTTGCAGGATTTTGCGATATGCAGAATGGGTGCCGTATCTTCCTACCTTAGAGCAATGACAGTACTTCACTGGCTTTAATCTTTGGGAGGTTCTGAAGTAGAGAAAGGTGCTATATAATGGTAAATCTTTCATTTACTGCCAATGACCACAGATATCTTTACTTCCTTCAGGTTTTTAAAAACTGCAAGGGCCTAATCACCCATCTACAATATGTTAAAAGTTTACAAAACCAACAGTAATATGGCCTAAATATCCTGTGACATTAACCATTAGCAGAGGTATCCTGAGCCACGTATAAACCACCTTATAATTTTCATTCCTTGGTGTACCCTGTTTCATGCTCCTGTTTATAGTATATTCCAAAAGTAAGTCTTATCTTTTTCAACAGAGGTCATCCATCTCTATGCTGTGTGTTAAGTGATCTGACAAAACTAGAAAGTGCTGAAAATACACAGTATTTGGTCTACAGCTGAATGGGAGAGATAGGCTGATGGTTCTGGGTGTGTAGGTGGGGACAGGGCATGGATGGTCCCACACTAAATGTTAACTCATAGTCCATCTTTCGTTATGTCTTATTTCCAGCTGTTTTATATTTTTCTTTTTAACAATTTGACAATTTGTATTCACAATCAGCAACAACAACTTGCATTTAAGAATATTTTTAACATAACAAAGATCCCAAAGCGTATTATATATTAGTAGGAAGATTTTGTACCAAAAAACTTAACATTGAGTCACATAAGGAGATACTTAGGCAGATGACTGAAGTTTTTGTAAAAGATAGATTTAGAAGCATCTTAAAGGAGTTAGAGGAAATTCAAGAGCTTAAGACTTGGCAGCTGAAGGCACAGCTGTCAGCGTTGTGTGATTAAATTCAAGGGTGTGCAAGAGTCCAGAATTAGAGGAATGTAGATATTTTGGAATATTACAGGGCTGAAGGAGATTAAAGGGAAAGGGAGGGGCAAGCACATGGAGGAATTTGAAAACAAGGATGAGAATTTTAAGATTAACTGAGACCCAGCATAGATCAGCAAGCACAGTAGTGATGATGGGCAGGGCTTTGTGGGAACTAGGATTTGGCCGAATTTTGAGTGACCTCAGCTTTATGATGCTAGAATGAAGGAGGCCGAGGAGTGTGCCAGAATAATCCTGACTGCAAGCAACAAAGGCGAGGATCAGTGTTTCAGTAACAAATGAGATAAGGCTTGCTTGGCGTTGCTCAGTGTTAAGGACATGGAACTAAGTGGTCTTGAAAAGGCACAGCTATGAGGTCTGCACCTCAGCTCAGGATCAAATATGACAGCATTGCAAACATTCTGAGTTTTAGACATCTACCAGGGAGTGGGATAGAATCAGTTGCTGAAGCGCAGAGCTTGTGGTGGGGACTGATGAAACTACTTTGGTCTTTCCAGTATTTAACTGGATGAAACTCTGCTCATTTAGACCTTGATGTTGGCCAATTTAAAACCAGAGGTGGGGTTATGAGCAACGGTGGTGAGCTAAAGCTGGGTGTGATCTACACATGTAACCTGGCGCATGTTTTTCAGATGACGTTACTGAGGGGTAGCAAGTGGATGAGAAGTCGGGATAGATTCATGAGGAACATCAGAGGAAAGAACAGCCACTACTTATGATTTGCTGACTAAGTGGTTAAGAATGGAAACCTCTGAGGCAGTCCCATCCAGACGGACAATAGTGGAGAGGATGATGCAGACTACCATGTCAAAGGCTGTAGGCAGGTTGAGAAGGATGGGGAGCAATAGATTGCCTTTGTAACAATCACAGAGAATGTGATTAGTGACTTCAACCTTATTATTTAAGTACAGCAGGGCAAATTGGGAAACTCTTTAACTTGTCTCACTTTGAATCCAGAACCAAACCCACCCAGCTTAAGTCAATGAGCTCCAGTATGCAGACAATGCCTGTGATTGTGCATGCTCGGAGGCCCATTTCCAAGTTGTAGTCGAAGGAAGGGCTTTGCTTGTTGGCAAAATGAGGGTCCTCTACCGATCTTCTCCCATGGTACAACACAGCCCTCCAGCAACAAAGTATAATGTAGATTTGTTGTGGGATCCATCTGACAAGGGGAGCCTACAGAATCCCAGCATTAACCACTAGAGCATACCAGCTCACAAACTATTTGCTTCCTGCCCACCTGCGTCAGTGTCTGCGGGTTCCAATTTGGCTTCATCGGCCACCTAGGAACCCCAAAGAACTGAATTGGAAGCAGGTCATCCTCAACTTCGAGGGACTACCGAGAAAGAAGACAGAATTACAGAGAAAAAATATGCAGTTAATTTCAGGGGAGCCTGTCAGAGAATGAAGGAAAGGACTTTCATTTTGATATAGCACTTCTAATGTTCTTAAGGTGTTTGAGAATAGCTCAAGTGTAGTCAGTGTTGGCAAAAGCGGCAGCAACTATTCACAAGCTCCCAAATTCAGAAATAGAATGAACGGCCAGTTAAAGGATAGTTGTTGGTCTGGGCACTTGGGAGAACTCCCCACTCTTCTTCAAAAATGGCTGTGGTATCCTTTATATTTAATTATATTGACAAATGGAACCTTGATAGAATATCTCATCTGAAACACAGCACCACCTGCAATTCACAACGCAGTAAACCTGTCAGTTTAGCAGCTGGAATGCAGAGGATGGGTGAGGTAGGGTGTGATGCAGGGAGTAGGGGTGGTTGAATCCACAAACTTCTGACGCAGCTCCCTGAACCTGGGTTCGATTCTAACCGTGGGTGTTGTCTGTGCAGTTTTTGCATGTTCTCTCTGGGTGCTCTGGTTTCTTCCCACATTGCAATTAGGTGCTAGTAGATTAATTGGCTACATACTGTGTAGGTTAATGGCAAAAAGAATCAAAAGAGAAACTGATGGGCATGTGTGAGAGAGAATAAGTTGCAGCAGTGGCGGGAAATAAGGAGAGGGGGAATGGGACTAATGAGGTTGCTCTGTGAGCCAGCATGGACCTCATGGACTGAATGGCCTCCTTCTGTGTCATTATAAGATATGAGAGCGTTGGTACTGAGCCAAGATTACTTAATTCATTACTTAAATGAAGTTATTTTTTCTGGAGGACAAAACTAGGACCATTACAACCACAGCAAGTTACATACTCCTATCAATGGAGTTAAGATTTGACTCTGATCATTTCATGAGGCCTATTTTGGATATCACTCTCTAGATTTATATCAAAACTCCCATAAATTAAAGTGGTCCTTTTTCTTGTTTGTTTTCCCCTTTGTAATCCTCCGCCTAATTTTATGCTCCTTGAACATCTGCCATTCTTTCTAATGTGGTAGCTTTCTGTAGATTTTACATTAGTACTTCCACCATTACTACCTCCTTCTCTAAGAACTTTGCTTGGTTTATCGGGTATATTTTTGCATTCAGAAATGAATATTGGCTACTTCTAATTATGTTTTTTCTCCCTTTTGATACACTATTTACCTTTTAGTTAAAGATATCATAGTTGTTCAGGTGCTAAGCGCTGTTCAGCGTTATCTTGCTTTATGAATGCGATTTTATCTTGACTACTCTCCAACCCTCCAGTATATATCCTCTCTAAATTGTACTGAACTATAATTTGCTGGGCTTCCAACAGTTCTTTTCCGATTTCCCTCAGCATGTTTGGACATATTTTATTAGATCGCAGCACTTGGTCAGAAACAATTTTTTTTCTTTTATTATTATAATATCCTTAATCTTTCTTTTAATCATTTCAGTGCTTTCCTTCTCTCTTATATCCCTTTTTGTAAACATTAATGCAAAGTACTTGCCAGTTACCACTACCGTGTAATAAATCAGTCCTCACTTCTTGGAGGTCTCACTTCGCACTTGCCAGTTTTTTTTGATATATTTGTGAAATACTTCAGTGTAACTTGTAATAATATTCCATCTGCCAAAAGCACCACTTAATCTGTGTAATCAGAAATGGAGACTGCAATGATGTGACGAGTGTTTTCTCATCTACCCTTCTACAAGCTGTTATTTGACTTTAATTTCCTGTTTGGAGTGGGAGGCCTCTCATGGTCTTTCATTACCCAAGAGATGCATCACAGCCTGTAGGAAAGTTTCAGGGGCACTAAGTACACGAAAAAGCGTTTGGCAAAGTGTATTGTTTTTAATTAAGGAGTTAGAAGAGTAATGTATTCTTTCAATTACTGCAGAGTCATGCACAAAGGATAAGTTTCAAAGATAAGTCATGTCATCATGACGCACGAACTCAAGAAAGTAGGTTTGCTGAAACATCTTTTGAGTTTGTACCACTCTGGAAACTTGCGCATGTAATCTCTTCTGTCCCTTCCCTGCACTTTTTTTCCTCCAGATCCAATTGGACCCCCATCACCCCATCTCTTTCCTCTCCCCTGCCCCCTCCATCTGCCCATCACCCACACATTCCTCCCTTCAGTTCCCCTCCCCAACCCCTTCCCTTTATCCCATGCTCCACTGTCCTCTCCTATCAGATTACATCTCCCTCAGCCCTTTGTCACTTCTACCTATCACCTCCCAGCTTCTTACATCATTCCTACTCTCCTGTCTCCCTCATATGTCTATCACCTTCCTCACCTGGATCCACCAATCACCCACCAGCTCTTGCTCCACCCCTTACCTCCACCTTTTTATACTGGCTTCTCCCCTCTTTCTTTCCAGTCCTGATGAAGGTTCTCGACCGAAATGTCAACTGCCCATTTCCCTCCATAGGAACTGCCTGACCCGCTGAGTTCCTCCAGCTCCTTTGTGTGTTGCATGTTATTTACAATGACACATTGGATATACTGAGGGAATCCTGTACTATTGCAGGTGCCATCTCTCAGTAAGCCCTTAAAATGAGCCCCTCGTTCCTTCCTGAAGTTACATGGAGACTCCAAGTCCCAATTTGAAGAAAAGCAGTATTCTCCTAGCATCCTTTTTAATATTTATTCCCCTAATCTACATTACTTAAACAATAGGCTAAAAAGTGCTGGAAAATACCAGCAGTTCAATGCCAGACTCCTAGCATTTATCTCCAAATGCATCAGGCAGTCCAGGACTCCCATACGAAGAGAGAGATCCTGAACTTGTTAGCTGCTCATTGCTGGGATTTCCCTGATTCAGCTTTGACATTGGATTCCTCATAGAGTTCGGCAGCATAGTGCAATCTTACTACAATTCCTCAGCAGTTACACTGTTAGATCTTGGCAGGATAGACTCTGCACAGTAATAGCAGTTCCATTCATCTCTACAGAAAGGAAGAGCAGCAGGGGATAAGCATAAGCAAGGCGACTTACAATATTTTGAAAGTGTTTTTTGAGTTGCTTAATTTCTTTAAAACAATGACAATTTGAAATTAATTTAATTTTTGAGAAGTTTCGAATGTTTCTGGAAGTCTTTCAAAGCCTGTGACAGGTTTGACAGCAGATAAAGCCTGTGGGAAGCTTTTGCCTGCTGTTACAGTATACTTCAGCTGGTTTGAGAGTTCTGGACTGCCCAAATTTAGGTTTTTTTTTAAGAGGGGGTGGGGGTGGGAAGGGATCAGAGTGTCACTAGCAAGCCCAGCATTTATTGCTCATCCTTAACTGACCTTGAGAAATTGGTAGTGAGTCACCTTCCTGAACTACTGCTGCCCTTCTGGTGAAGTTACCCCCACAGTGCTGCTGGGGAGAGGGTTCCAGGATTTAGAATGAGTGATATTGAAGGAACAGGTTGTTTCCCGGTCATTATGTTCTGCGCCTCATAAAGTAGAGATAGTCTTTCCATGCACCTACTACCCATGTCCTTCTAAGTAATAAAGGTCGTGGGTTTGGGGGGGTGCTGATGGAGTAGCTTAAATGAGTAACTGCAGAGCATTTTGCAGATGTTGCACGTTGCAGCCACTAAGCACTAGTTGTGGAGGGAGGGAAAATTCAGCATGGTGATGGGTTATTAATTGAGTTGCATTGTCCTGAAAGTTGTTGAGGTTGTTTATTGTTGGAGCTGCATTTTTCAGGCAAATGGAGTTATTCCCTCACACCTCTGATCTGTGCCTTGGAGATGGTGGAAAGTCTTTGGGATATCAGACCAGTCACTCACCACAGGATACCCAGCCTCCCTGACTTGCTTTTGCAACCACAGTATTTATGTTGATAATCCAACTGAGTTACTGTTTAATAGTGATGCTCCCATGAGGGTATGTTGCTGGGAACTAGGTGATGATAATGCCATTGTGTGTTAAGGGATGAAGTTGGACTTTCTCTTGGTCAAGATGGTCATTGCCTGGCCCTTTTGTGGCATAAATATTACACCACTTATCAGTCCATGTCTCAATGTTGCCTTGGTCATGGACTGAAGAAAATGGAACTGAACATTTTGCAAACGTACCCACTTCTGACCTTATGATAGAAGGAATGTGCCTGGGACAGTGCCCTGGGGATTATTTGGGGCTGGGATGACCTCTAACAACGACAACCATCATCTTTTGTGCGAGATATGACGTCCACCTTTGCAGTGTTTCCACTTTGCCCACTGACTTCAACAACATGAGGACAACAGCTTCCACCAAACTGTTGATGAATGAGATTCAATAGATCAGGTGGTCAGCAGGTAGACTCAACTTTTCCAGCTTTACACAAATGGAATTTTCTATATTGTTTTAAGGTATCAGTGTTGTAATTGTACTTGAACAGTGCGGCTAGAGGTGCTGCTGGTTCTGGAGCACGTCTTCAATATTACAACTGCAAGAGTGTCAGGATTCATAACCTTTGTTCTCAGCCATTTCTGTATCATCTGGAGTGAATCCAACTGGCTGAAGATGGGCTTCTGTAAGTGACAGGGATCTTGGAAGGAACCAGGGATGAATCATCCATTCAGTACTTTTGGCTGAACATGTAGTGTATGCTTCAGTATGTCTTTAGCAATCCTAAGATAGGCCCCACCATCACAGAGAATGGGGTTGTTCTTGGAGCATTTCCTACTCCTGTTGGCTGTTTAATTGTCCACCATCATTCCAGAATTCACTAGATGTAGGAGGACAACAGACCTTTGGTCTGATTGATTGACTGTTGGCACATTTACCTGTGACTATTGCCTGCTGCTTTTGCTGTTCAGTACACCTAGTCCTCAGCAACCATAGGGGGCTCATCCCTGGCAGCAAGTTCTGGGGGTTGTGTTTGACTATACATGAACTAACTCGTCATATTCCTGTGGATTACTCTGAAGTACTTTCTGACAGATGTTCTCAGGCGCTCAGCAGGAAGATGTGACCTTAACATTAGTGATGGGCTATTTAGGAAAGAAAACGGGAAGTACTATATGCAAAATGGGAGTGAAAATTTATAAATCTTTCTTGAAATGGCTGTTAAAGCTGTGTCGATTGAAATTTGAGACAAACATTAGTAAACAATTTAAAAGCTATTTAGGGATATGGAGCTAATGGATGACGTACAGAATATACATGGTCTAATTTAATAACAGACTGCCTCCTGTGCTGAACAGTTCAGTCCTATTCCTGTTCCTATGTCCCCACTGAAGCAATAATTTAGGATCTACCCAAATTTTAAATCAGATTACAGGGCTCTCTCTTGCAAAATTTGAGATTTTGAGAAAACGATGCAACTATATTTTCAATAAATGTAATCAAAACCAAATTGAGAAGAATTGATGACATGTGGCAAAGGAGTCCTGGGATTTTGACAGCATTGAAGAGTGAATGTGACTTTTGCACAAATTATTGGATTGCACCCATCCTTCTGGATTGTATAACACCTATTAGATAGAATGCTTTTAATTTTTAATCTGCTAGATACAATATGATGTAAAACTGTAGTAATAGTGAATTAATCCTTATTCACAATAGTAATATGCACTGTGGACAAGGGGAACCTGTGCACCTGTTAATATTTTCAGAGGGCGTTCCATGAGGTGACGCATCAGGGATTATTGCAGAACATAAAAGCTCGTGGTGCAGGAAGCAACATTTTGGGATGGATGGAAGATTGGCCTGCTAACACTAGAGAACAGACATAAATGGGCCTTTTTCTGCCTGGTAAGATTTTAAAGTAAATTTTTTTTTAAAATGTTATTTACAGCGTGGTAACAGGCCCTTCCGGCCCGAGTCCGCGCCGCCCATTTTAAACCCAAATTAACCTACCCGTACGTCTTTGCAATGTGGGAGGAAACCGGAGCACCCGGAGAAAACCCATGCAGACACGGGAAAACATACAAACTCTTTACAGACAGCGACAGAAATCAAACCCCGATCGCTGGCGCTGTAATAGCGTCGCGCTAACCACTATGCTACCATAACAAGTGGTGTGCTACAAGGATCGATGCTGGAGCCCCAACTTTTCCAATGGTGAAATTGTTCCTTTCAAGCTGGTTATAAGTCTTCAGAATACACTTACAGGTCCTCCCCAGGTTACCAATGCCTGTACACATCAATGAGCTTTTGGGAGACCGGCAGGGTGGATGCTGCGGGGCTGCAGACACCTTCTGCTGTCTGGGAACTCATTATACGGCCGCATTTCCAACTGCTGAACTGTCTGGGTTACAAATCAATCACAGGGATGGAATCTTGCCGTAACCTGGGGAGGACCTGTAGTTTGTTTCCACCACCCTTTGAGGAAAAGAATCTTTGAATATTTTTAAGATGGAGGTAGACAGATAACTGATTAGGGAGTGAAAGATTATGGAATGCATAGTTGAAGTACAATTGAATCAACTACTATCTTATGAAATGGTGGAGCAGGCTTGAGGGACCTGTGTGGGCAAATGGGACTAGCTTAGATTGGCAGCTTGATCAGCATGGACGTGTTGGGCTGATGGGCCTGTTTCTATGCTGTATTGCTCTGTGACTCTATGGCTATTTCTATTCCTAATTTGTATATCCTCTTGTGTATCTTCCATACATGTATATGCTCCTCTTGCATCACCATAACCAAGTTTGAACCCTCCTTCCCTTTTAATCTAATTCAAATCCATTGTTTGTTCTCCACCCTGACCATAGCATTGAGACTACTCTGAAATTACAAATAATATGTGGGGTCAATGGTGACAAATTATTCTTCCCAATTTTTCTTGCTCTCTTTTAACGTGTCAAGTTTCCATACCAATGACAAACAGCTCCTATACTGCCTGACATCATTGTAGATAAGCCACAATTACTCCAATATGAATTTATTTCATTAAACATGCCTGATTCTATCCTTATCCCTGGGTTCCAGATGTTTAAAAACTGATGACCCACAACTTCAATATTCTGCTTGCCTGACTAGTGGATCAACCCTCCACCTAATCCATTAAAGTTATCCATTTCCATCTGTGCAGCTGCGCTCACCATTCATTCCCAACATCCTTTCACTTTTTCTCCCTCCCCCCAATCACTGTCTGAAAGCTCCATGCCCCTATCCAGGTCACAATTTTTCAAGTGCTAAATGCTGATTGTCATCACCACACACCACTCAAAACACAGATTTCATAAGATCTGTCCTTACTTCAAAATCTTTCCTTACAATCAATTCACCTGACATTTATACACTTAATACCTTTTCCAGCCCTCCCTCTCCACAGCCACTCTAGATTACCTCCAATTTACTCTGGCTCTGGGAAAGGGGCTTCTAATTGGTGGCAGGAGCCAGGAAATGAGTCTTCAGGGAGGATTGATCCTAGGGGGTTGGGCAGCAATCAGTTAAATGACTTGGAGTGGGTATTCAGTGCTCAAAGATATTGGTCAACTGAATGGTTAAGGAAAGGTGAGAGTGTGAAACATGGCCTTAGGGCTTCAGGGTCAGGGCCTCGGACCATTGTGGTACTGGAAAAGCCGTAGAGCACTGAAGGAAATTGGAGGATTGGGGTCGTCAATGGAATCAAGAGTGTGATTGATCCTTCAGGGGTTTACACTCCCTCACCAAAATTAAGAACTTAATTTACAGAGGTCCCAAATTAGTATTGCTTTAGTAAAATGTAGATATCCCAAGAATGACCGATGATGGTTGCTCCAAGACAACTTGTAGTGCCTCGCAATTCTCCAAAACAAAAAGGCAGAACTGAAGTGGAAATTGCATCAGCGATGCTTAGGTGAATGGTGCCAAGTATCCATTTGAATTTTTGGAATGATGAAAAATTCATGCAATTGAAAACCAACAGACTATCTCTGAATTTCTAGGCCATTATCTACCATATAAAATCATTTTTTCAACTTCCCTCAATATTTTTATATATATATTTACAAATAAATTATTTGAAAAAGCTTTTGAAAATGATGTGGAATACTTTTGAGATGCTGCACAAAAGATTTTAGAATGGCTTTGAAAACGTTAGTAAAGCCATTGAATTGAATGATAATGGGGGTATTTCCAAGTTGTTAGATAGACTTTAACAAAATAGGTTTGTCATTGAGCCATTTTCCAAAGAGAGTTTAAACTCCAAGGGAATACTTAAAATAATATGATAAATTAACTCACTGCCTGTGAGATGAGTCACCCAAGTGGCAGATACAACACAAACACATCAGTATTCCTTTGAACTGCAAAACATTAACCTTCCCAAGCATGCAATGATAATTATATGGAAGTGTGTTTTCAACATACAAATATTGTGCCATTAAATACTGAAAATCTTGTGCTTTTGGTGATTAAGTATGCTAAGTATTGGACAGGCACGGTAGTGTAGCGGTTAGAGTAACGCTATTACAGCGCCAACGACCCGGGTTCAATTCCGGCTGCTGTCTGTAAGGAGTTTGTATGTTTTCCCTGTGTCTGCGTGGGTTTCCTCCAGGTGCTCTGGTTTCCTCCCACATTCCAAAGACATACAGGTTAGGAGGTTGTGGGCATGCTATGTTGGCACCAGCTCCAAAACACTCTACACAAAGAAGATGCATTTCACTGTGTTTTTCAATGTACATGTGACTAATAAAGAAATCGCTTAATCTTAATCTCTTTTGGAGCTATAATCAGTGATACCAAATCTTATGATGATAATTATGGATTAAATAAAATTGTCAGAATCCTGTTACTGCTTGATATCTGAAGAGAGGTGAATTGTAATTTTTATGGCCGTGTCTTTGGAGTTGATATAGATACACAATTTGTATTTATATAGCATCTTTTAACACAAGTTCCCATGGACTGTCTTTGTTCTTGTGGTTGAATTAGATACAGCATATTACATCCCTTTAGATATTTCTCCTGCATTTTACAAATAAATCTGCTAATAATCTACTCATATTTACTAAAGCAAAAGATGATTAATCAACAATCTCTTCAGGAAAAAATGAAGCATTTGTCTCTTGACAAACCATACATTGGATGCTCTCTGTTGGTATGATGTTGGCATAGAGTATTCTTTGCTGATTTTTCAAGGCACAAAGAATAAGTGTTGTAGTCTTACTGATTTCTACACCCAAGGACAAAGTTGAAGGCGGCCTGATCTTGGTCCTTTGTTACCTGTGAATGGAGCCTCTACAAACATGTTACTTAAAATGATCAATTATAATAAATCAGTGGTGTCTCAAGTCAAATTATTCAATTCAAACAAAATAGAGAGCTATATTTAAGATGGTGGCCAGTGAAAATGGTGCTGGCCATGATTCCTTTCATACCAATGGGATCAACAATCAGGCTTAAGTCATCAAGCTGCATACCTTAGCAGAGGACTCATGGAAAAATCAGCACTGGAGAAATTTGGTGGTTGTTTTGATACCAAGAACTTGTAGTTAATGTAAATACTGTGACTATTCATTGACCAGTTTAATTCTGTTATAAAAATAAAGTGCTGGAAACTCTCAGCAGGCTAGGCAGCATCTGTGGAAAGAAAAGCAGTAAACATTTCCCTAACTGTTTCTCTTTCTGCAGGTGCCAACCAATCTGCTGAGTGTTTCCAGCATTTTCTGAGTTTGTTAGATTTCCAGCAACTGAAATTTTTGATTTTCATATCTGTTGATTAAAAATATGAGCCAAAAGTGGATGGTGATTATTTTTCTATTTTCCAAAAAGTGATTCCAAAATGGCCTGCATTGGGGAATTTAATGATAATCGTTTATTTTGAGACTGCCTTACTATTCCTTGTTACTTTTGGAATAGGTAATGCCAATTTTATTTTATTTGATTTATAAATATCATGTTATCCGTCAATAGGCAGAGCCATTGTTGAGGAGCCCAAGAAAGATTTAGTATTATTCAAAATCGAAAGACATTGAGGAACACCTAAATGAGAGTGGATCTACCGGCAATCAAACTCTCAGCACTCATAGGTAATATTAGATTTACTTATTTTACAGACACTTTTACTATTTGAGCTCTACATCTCTTATGATGAATAATTTGATGAAAAAGGCTATTATAGCACCCAGGAGGAATTATGGCACCACGCTACAATAATCTATAATGGTGTTGTAATCTGTCATCATGCATACAATTCAAGTTTGGTTTCTCAAAGCCAAACTTCACTGTCAGATTTGCTGTGCATGAAACTGCTGCCAACTAAACAAGTTATCGATGTAATAGATATTTAGCACCACAACTTCAAGAAATGCTATGACAATTCTATTTTTAAATTTAAGGTCATGTGCTTAAATTAACCATGCCTGTGAACATTTATAAACATTTTCATAATTTCATATTTTGCTTAGAACCCTCCAAATAAACCATAGGTTCATTTTTTTTGTCCCAGGCCTCTGCCAGCAGTTAGTTATTGTGGAGCAGGCTGCTGTTTGTAATGAAGTAGCAGTCACAAGGCACAAAAGCTGGATTGGGGAAGAACAACTATCTGCAACACTTACCCCATTCTTCCTTTCAATTTTATACTCAGGTAGATTGAAAATCTAAGTGTCTTGGTTACAGATTTTCTCTTCCAAATGGCATAGATGGGAATTTATTATGGGAAGAATGCTGAAGAATATGCATTATACCCCATCTCTGCTGAGAGCTCAAGCGCTTTCTATGCCAGCAATCATTTCTTTTAAGCAGCAATTTCTACTCTTGCTTTATGCTAATTATGAAATTAGCTATCTAAGTTGGTAATGATTCATTGGGAACATTACTTGAATAGGATTTGCTCTTTTTATATATTTGACTTGAATGAACCGAACAGTAGAAGCATTCTGCATATATTTACATATTAAGCAGCCCATCAAGATACTGCTCTTATCCCCCACCTCCTTCCTCCTCCTGCAATCTTGCTCAGCAACATTGGATAAAGTGGGGTGGGGCACTAATCCTATAAATACGATATTAAGTACAGTTATTGAGAGTGTGTCCTTCATTTTATCCCTTAATGTTGACCTCATATGGCCTCCTACTATTTGAGATTTACCTTGTATCCAAATAAATATAATACATAGAATTCAGTTAAGTAAATATTCCGGTTAAAAAAAAGCATTGCAGTTTAAATGTGAGAAACATTTTAATCTTGAATAGTAATCTGTTCTTAGAGAATGTATTTCTGTAATTCTTATACAGCATTACCTCCAAATAATCTAACAGTCTGTTAACATTAAATCACTTTTGCTAATGTCTTTTAGTCTTAATTTTTCATTTGCTAATGGAAAATGTGGCATATAAATGTAACTGTCAAAAATTGATTTAAGAAAAACACTTAAGCCTGACAAACTCATATGCAAAATGTGTTATGTAGAATACAATCTACAGTTGGCTGTATATTCTTCCATGTTCTGGCTTTTCTCTCTGACCCCAAAAGTAAATAAGAGGGCCCTCTTATTGAGCATGTTGTTAATGAATCTGCTCTATATTTAGATACAAACAAAGAAGTGCCTGGCTTTCAGCCTGCAACTGAATTACCAGTGAACATAAAGATATTTTTGAAACTTAAGACCTGCTTAATATAAAATTATGTATATTTACTTTTTAATTGTAAACATATAGCAAGGCGTGGAAAAGAGAAATTAATGAGCAAGTATTAAGAGTTTTTACTATGGTGAGGAAGGACGTGGGTTTACTGCAATGTATCTTGGAGTTTCATGTATCAGATGGATAGCATAATTGTTGAGTACATTCCGAGAAGATAAAGAATAGCAGGTAAAATCAATTTTGCATTCTCCCATGTACTATAATTGTTTGGCTATATTTAGAAACACCTGGCGGCAGAATAGCTTTCTGCTAAGGAAGCTTTTTATCAGCTGATCTGAAAATAAAACCATCTTTAAACACGGGAATCAGGACAAAACGAATTAATATGCATTATCTAAGAGCTCAAAGAAATGCTTCCACCCCTCCCCCATTCTCCTCCCCACCCCACTTCCAATTAAAAGTTACCATGGTAAATCAAAACCTTTCCAGCTTGAAGCCTATGACTGTAATCTACTTGGGAAGACATATTTAATAATGTTCAGAAAAATCAATCTACACTTGATTCAGTAGTATATCCCTACTTAAAATCAGCTGGAGCACTGTTGTTTTATATTACCTGTCAAAATTTCTAGGACTTAGTAATTTAGAGTCTACAGTTTGCATGAAAGGAAATAATTCTTGAAAGCTAGGCTCATTATATTTTACCATTTTCTTTTAGTGAACAAACACACACAAATCGTGAATCTTTTTCCAGGAGATCGTTTTGATCTGTACAGCAATACTGTATTCAGTATTTCAGGACAAATTAACTGAGGTCAATTATTTCTGTAAATGACCAATTTACACAGCATATTCAGTTACTTTGAAAGACAAACATTTTTTGTTAATATTTGAACTGACAATTTCTATTACCCTAATGACATCTGTATTGACCGAAACTGAATGCAATATTCAAATTCTACTCAATTTGATTATCTTAAATATGCATGAACTAGGTCACTTGTTTAAGTCTAATGAATAGGTAAATAGGTTTATGCTACAATACACATTTATTTAAATTGATGGCTCATTGTGTTATCTTATGCCGCAGATTTGAACATTTAATGCTGACAAGAAATGGAATAAGGTCTCTTGGCCTATATGATTATCCACTATTCTGCAGAAGTTAATAATATTAAAATCATTAAGAACTCATCAATTTGCAATCAAGGTGAACTTGAAATTCCAGATCTATGAATCGGGAGAAAAGGAGTCAAATTACAATTCAGGAATTGTATGTGTACCAGGTTTATAAATAACTACATTCTTACAAGTGGACAACTAATGCCCTTCAAATTACTTACAACTTTAGTTCAAATGCAGTAATTTGATTAGTATAAACAATATGTATCTTAATTTTAAGATAATCAAAGAATCTGAATAGGCTGAACAAGTTTTTAGAAAGGGTGTGAATTTGGGTCTCTCACAATTTCATGTCTAAAAGGGAGTTAATCCTTATTTTATTAAAACTTGATTATCCTGCTCACTCCATAAATAAGATTGGGTGGCTGGTGTGGAAAACAATTGTATAAAGATGAGCTAAACAACTTTTTTTTCTGTAACAGTCAATGGAACCATGTAATCTGAAGATTAAGATTCTAAATATTATGTTCCAACCTAGACCTTGTGTCTTCTATCATTGTTTTGAAAGTATAGTGCATTTTATACAAAGCTCATCATAATCATTGATTTTAAAATATAAAGCCCCATATTTTGCTGACAAAGGCCTGCTACCTGCACTTGAGCTCACCTCATACCTGAACTTACCTGGTCCTAGTGCAGAATACCCATCTTGCTAGATTGAAGTGTCCCAGTCTCCAATGAGCAGACTTGAGTGACAGCAGGCCTCAAGCAACATAATAGAAAAACCCATTCCCAGAAACTCTCTTAAAAACTTTGACTGCTGGCAAAGCCACACACTTAATTTTGCTGGTTATAAATTCAAAATGAAACATTGGAAATATACAAATTATTGCAAGATTTAAACAAAAAATATCAAATCACATAAATATTTTAATACATTAAAAATAAACTTCTTACCTCCTCTTCACACCCTTACAATCCAGGAAGATAGAGCTCCACAATTAGTTTCGGTGGGGAAATTCAGCAGTGTAATTAATGGTAAGTTTAAGTCTTTCATGTTTGTCTACGCATGCATGGAAAATCTCGACGCTACCATTCAAATAGACAAATGCCAATGGTTCTGAACATTTACCAGCAAAATCTGGGTCATAAATCTCATTTTCTTGTTGTGTTTCAGGTTTTGCACGTAGGCTGAAAACCTAATTATTTTAAACGTGCATCAAAATGTAAGATCTCACATAAACAAGTTCCATGCGCTACATTAGCTTATCTTAAAACTTCCCTCTAAAATCAACCCTAAGGACTAAGAGAGACAAACAGGAACACTAAAACGACCTCCAATAAAAGAAGAATGCTGTATTGGATACATTTCAAGATGCAATACATAGTAACAGTATCGGTAATGGTTAGCTAGCTAACCAAAGCAAATAAATTAGTGAAAAATAAATTGCAGACCAGTGTTAGTATAAAGCTCAGACAGTTACAGTACATTGAAACACTTTAATCATTCAACATTTCACATTACAAATATTTAAAAATTACTGAGCGTTATAAATAGTTGGCATAAAACTTAACAACATTATGTTTTACTACCACTTCAACAAACAAGCTGTAAAAAGGGACATTTTTGTACCAAATTATTTGAGAGGGGTACATAAAATTAACTCAAAAAAGGTGAACCAATATTAATAAAAATGAGTTTCCTTTATTTAAAATTGTTAATCACTACAACCTCCCCAAACACAGTGAAAAGCACAAGGAATTCAGCCAGAGTGTCACCACTGATGGCTGACTTCCACAAATAACTATTCTTTCTTTATGAATATTTGCCATACAGTGTTGAATACATAAGCTTTCAATAAAAACTAGACACTTTAAAATATTAAAAAAGCTGCACATCCAAAAAATATTACAACATAAAAAATCTCAATGGTCAAAATGATAAAAAACTAATTATACATTTCAATTTAAAATACCAAAAAATAAAATGCTGGACAGGATATTGACCCAATTATTATAATGCTGCTGAGAAAAGTAGTCTTTGCTACTTTTTAAAAGTAAGGTAACAAAAATAAGCAAACAAGCACATTTTTCCTTTAGTCCATATCTAAAAATAACTTCAATTATTTATATTAGTACAAAGATCATATTCTGAATTTACAAATATCAGTAAGATAAAAGGGAATATAATAACAGTAGAAAATGACATTGTGGACAACATATTAATCTGAATGTTTGCAATTAAAAAAAATCGCATTAAAGGTTTACACTGTAAAATTTTTTCAGAAGTTAGAAAAAAAGTATTGCACATAACAATATGACATTAACTTTTCACAATTTACCACATTCAAGTCTTCTGTAACTTCGTAAGAAATTCTTAAAATCCAGACACAAAGAATAAATTATCAAGTCCTTCCAATGGCATTCATAAAATCCTTTCCTTCTTGAACCACAAGATCAGATTTAAAATCATGCATTCTGCAGAGGTCTGTTTATGAGGATATATTTGCCATGCTATGGGCAATTGAGAAATGAAATTTAACCTTTGTAAACAACTTTACAACACACAAACAAGTTTTGAAGTTTACATATTTTGTTTCTTTTGTTCACACGCATGCTTTTATTTAATCATTTCAACTTTGCACACTATCTAGAACTGAGGTAACTTGATGGCATTTCAAACCAGTTTTTGCCCATCAAAAACAGGTAAATCCATTTTTTTAAAACCACCAAACACCTAAGAATCCATATGTTCAAGTTTACTGCTAAATTCTTCTGTGTGCATTTTGTATTGTGAATTGTGCCAGGTCAGCTACTATACCACAAATGCAGGAGCTGAAAGAAAGTCTATATGAATATTTTCATTGAATATTAGCTGAAAATGCAATGTAATATTGGAAGAAACTGGAATCCACATTTAGACAACAGGGTTTGGGCTGAGATTGCAGTTTGGCCCTAATATCTACTGTATCATTATCTTAGATATTAACAATATTTTCGCTGGAGTTAGGAGGGTTATATGTTCTACATCTGTTTTTTGTCTGAATCTGCAGTTTTATCAATAGCATTGCTGATCCCTAACATTCATGATATTTAAATTTCACTTTGCCTTCAAACGTCAAAAGGAAAAAAAAGTAAAAGTGAAAATAAAACTGATTGCTTCAACTCATTTTTGTTGCACAACTAAGTTAACTATATGTGCAAATCTTTGAATAATAAACATAGAAAAACTATTCATCTCTTTAGATTACGAAAAATCGAGGTATTACAAAAAGAGATGTCATCAGTGAAAAAGTGAGCTTAAAAATATTAACTGTTGGAAAAATCAAGATATATAAAAGTAGTGCATAACAAATGTTGGTATGTGTATATAAAAGGAAAAGAATAAGGGAACAAAAAGCCAGTTAGAGAAATAACGTACCAAAATGTTCAAAGGCAGATTATGTAAAAAGGGATTTAACTACTAGTAAAAAAGTTATCTTTCAGTGTCAAATTTTAAAAATGTTAATTCACTACATCTACAAACATTAGAATTGGGCATGAATGGCACAAAAGCACACCAGTTCACCTAGGAAGGATGATAACCAACACTTTCTATAGCTTAAAAATTGCCACTAAGAATTACGCCTTTTTTTTTACTTTAACAGCAAATCCCTGACGAGCTAAGGTAAGCACCCTCACAACTCTCTGCTGCTGTTAGTTTGTCACCACTGTGGCAGAACATAGATCAAATTTAACTGCTAAATTTGATCATTTAACAGCAAATGTCTCCATTTTGACTAGGTTTAATTCTTTAAAGCCTATTACTCCAAAGGAATAGTTACACTGCCCATTATCATTATGTTACTTGTGGGTCACAAGTCAGCAGTTAGCAGTGAATAATCCAGTCTTTGGTTCGCAGGAGTCTGAAGATGCTATGAACTGTATCAGAAAAAAAACAGCAAGAGTAAGGAGCATTAACTTTTCACATATAATTTTTTTTTAAATTACACACGGAAGCATAACCACCTTTGGCTGAATCACGCAATAATCATAAGGAATGAATTCCTTCAATGCAGTCCAGCACCTACATCGCCACTGCAAGGCAGTACCACTTAAAGCCAACCTGCATAGTTTACACTTATAGTGTTGTGACACCACATGCTAACCTACAGTAACACAGAAACATGCACATTGGCACTCTCAAATGAATTTCAGTGTTTCCTTTTTTTTATGCCATTTACATTTTGAAAATGTAAATTTTTCTAAACAAAACTTATAGGCAGAATATAAGTACTGTGGATAGTGGGGAAATGTATGAATATATAGTGCATGCAAAATAGGTGTACAAGTAAACATTCAATCATTCATACTATTCCACATAAAAATAAAATAAAAAATCTTAGGCAGATGAAGCCATAGCCTGTGCTACACGTAGTTGTGTTGTAATGTAGCCTTTTTCTTTGTTATTTTCCAATTCCCATTTTTACTGGAAAAGAAATGGTATTTTATATTACCATTTAAACAGCAGCAAGGCCCTTATTGTCTCTTGCAATTAAATAGCATTACTAAAAATAAAAAAATATAAATCAAGGCTACATTTGAGGTATTACTTTTGTGTGTCAAAATGGAGAGCAAAAGCTGACACATGACAATATATTAGTAGATCAAGTGGACTTTGTAAATAGCAACATCAAAAAAATAAAGGTATAAAATCTCTTCCAGCAACGAAAATGCCTCTCTACAATTAGATTTGCGTCAATCTCAACAACTTTGGTAAACTTTTAGGGGCAGCAGATCTTCAAATTGTGGTTTTCCTTTTCTGAAATAAGTGCACACTTCAACCATAGCAGCAATCTAAACCCCCTTTTCTAAAATTGTTTATTTTGGGGAGGTGAAGAAGGGATGGGAAAAGCACCAAAAGCATTTACCCCGCATATTTGTTAGTGAAGCCTGTAGTGTGTCAGAAATAACTTTTTAAAACCACACTGATAGGTTTATGTTTTAAAAAGAACATTGGGATTCATATTGTTTTTGGGCTTTTTTTCTCATGTGCTCTTCCCCTACTTTAGATACAATTTAATTGAAAACAAAAATACAGAAGGGGCTGCAGTAGAACTTCACATTAATTTTAGTTTATGTCTATACAACTATAAAACTGGTTCTCTGTTGTCAATTTCCCTAACATAACATTTTCCTCAAGTACAGCAGCAAGCTGTGCAAGTGTGTTTTCCAGAAATACCAATCATGCACTCTGACTGAATCTGTATTATTCCATTAAGATAAGGATCACATATCCAGTGTTATCACAAGTCAGTCAATGTGTATGGAAAACATTGAAACTAGAGATTAATTTAACTATTTTAAGTGAATTTAGAGACATGTGTTTTGAAATATGGGATGAGGCAGTAGAAGAATGCACTTATTTATTATTCCTAGCTAGTCTGGTGTCTGCAGCCCTAGAACACACTTATCCTGCCACTAGAATCATATTTAAATATTTCTTTTAGTTCCAACGGAAGGGAACCTGGCGTGGACGGTCTCCTCCTTCTTTTACAAGTGGCTTGTGGAACTCTCTCCCAGCACGAGAATGTATGGCAGCCCAGCAGTATTCACAGTAATACTGCAGACATGTGACATTGGCACAGAAAAACGGAGCAAATTTCCCACCACAGCGGGTACCCTGGCATTCATCACATAGTTGATCATCAAGGACATATGGCTTCACTTCCACCTAAAAGTTAACATCAGATTTCCATTAATAGATGCAGAGATAAATATTAAACAAGTTTTTTAAAAAAAGCTTTTGCATTGATGCACACAATTCCTGAAATTGGTTTCTGAGATCTGCGCTTTCTGCTCAAGGGTAATATAGGGTTGTATTTTATCCAGTTAGTTTGATAAATTATATCAAGTTGAAAAATTAATTAAAAGGGAGAACTTTAACTTGCATAAATCTAGGACAGGCTCTGCTAAACAATAAATACTATTTCTGAAAGAGAGTCACTGTTGTATGGATAAGAACAACCAATATTCAGAGCACATCTAAACAAAAACAGAAAACACTTGACCTAATATTCTGTTATTTGCCATCTTCACTGAAGGTGAAATATAGTTATAACAACAATAAACCTCATTTCTCTTCTGCACCTACCTTAACAGGCAGAGAAGACCGAAGTTAATGTTTGGTTCAAAAGTCAAGCATTTATCTGCAAGTCTGCAGTTTGGATAAAAATACTTAATTTAATTATATTTAGTTAAATACACTTAAGAGTCCATCACTAAAATTGTTTCAACAACTAAATTAATACTAGTCAGCATTTGGAATTGAAAGTAGTAGCTGAACCAGAAAAATGAAATCACTGCTGTTAGGTTAGCTCTACTTATTTCTGAGCATTTCTTGTTGGCTTAAATTACATTAAAAAAAAATCAAAGCAACATGCTTATTCCAAAAAAAATTTTGAAAATATGGGGACCAAAACAAACATTTTTTCCAAAACCATAACCTAACTAAAATCTTGGCACAGGAAACACTAAAACAAACTTTTATTCATTTAAAGGAAGCAAAGCTAAAACCAAAATTATTTCTGGAAAGAAAATATAGTGGACTAGATCTCAACTTTGCAGGTGGGCAGCTGACTTTACATCTCTACTTATTTTTAGGTCCATTACATTGGACATGGAACAGTACTGCACAGGAACAGGCCCTTTGGCCCACCATGTCTGCACTGACCATGATGCCAATCTAAACTAATCCCATCTACATCTACTATCTCCCCTGGCAATGAATTCTAAACTCCTACCATTGTGTGTAAGAAAGGAAAAGCTTGCCAGTATATCTCCTTCAAACTTTCCCCGTCTCACCTTAAAGTTATGCCCTCTATTATTTAACATTTCCACCCTGGGAATAAAAGAATATCTACCCTATGTATCATATAATTTTATATACTTCTATCAGGTTGCCCCACAGCCTCCGACACCGCAGAGAAAATGTCTACTTGCAGCTGCTACACTCCAGTTCAGGCAACAGCCTGGTGAATCTCTTCTGCATCCTCTCAAGTCTCCATGTCCTTCCACTGTATCTATACCCGTCAATTTTATTTATCTTGTGTCCCAACTTAATCTCCTCTATCTAGGGAAGAAAAAACCTAACTTCCACAGTCTCTCCTCATCACTGAAACACTCCATCCCAGACCACATCCTAGTGAATCTCCTCTGCCCCCTCTCCAGCACTATCATATCCTTCCTACAGTGTGGTAACCAGAACTGTACATGATACTCCAAATGTGGTCTAACCAAAGTTTTATATAGCTGCAACATAACTTGCCAACCTTTATACTCAATATCTTGACAAACGAAGGCAAGCATGCTATAGATCTTCTTTTACCACCCTATCCACTTGTTGCCGCTCTCAAGCAGCTATGGACTTGCACCCTAAGATCTTCCTATATATCAGTGCTCATAAGAGTCCTGCCATTTACAGTTGATGTTGCATTTGACCTCTCAAAATGCATCACCTCAAACTTGTCCAGATTAAACTCCATCTGCATTTTCTCTACCCAGATTTCCAACTGATCTATATCCTGTTATATCCTTTGACAACTTTTCTTGCTAAACACAACTCCACGAATTTTTGCGTCATCAGCAAACTCACTAAATTAGACCACCTACATGCAATCAAATTTGTGAGTATTTGCACAAATACTGTTTTAATATTTTTTAAAGTATGTACACATGCACTTACCCGTTTATCAATGTCTCCATGCTGTAACTGGACAAAGCGAGCACTGATAGCAGCAATATAGCTTTGTTGGTTTGAGAAAGCCACACGGCCTGCACCTTTTGGGTATTTCAACTCTGGGTCTGTGTCAATGCCAGCATAACATACTCCACCGTACAGCCTGTCCATGATCATTGCCAGCTCCACTGCAGCACAAGAATCATGACAAGCAGAACAGTTACAAAGTGGCAATCACATTAATTCAAATGAAAAAAAACAACCTTATTTTCTAGATTTTCATGAACTACCTCTTTTACAATTGTTACTATCTAAGCCCAGAACTGGTCATGTATCAATTTAGCAAAATCTTAGCATTTGTCATGTCAGAATCAGATTTATTATCAGTCTTATATGACATGAAATTTGTTGTTTTGCGGCAGCAGTGCAGTGCAAAGACATAAAAAATTATAAATTACAAAATAAATGAATACAATGAGGTAGTGTTCATGGGTTCATGGACCGTTCAGAAATCTGATGACAGAGGGGAAGAAGCTGCTCCTGAATTGCTGAGTGTTTATCTTCAGGCTCCTGTACCTCCTCCCTGATGGTAGTAACGAGAAGAGGGCATGTCCTAGATGGTGAGGGTCCTTAATGATGGATGCTGCCTTCTTGAGAGACCACCTCTTGAAGATATCCTTGACGGTGGGGAGGGTTGTGCCTGTGATGGAGCTGGCTGAGTCTATAACCCTCTGCAGCCTCTTGAGATGCTGTGCATTGGAGCCTCCGTAACATTCTTTGATGCAACCGGTCAGAATCCTCTCCACCATACATCTATAGAAATTTGCAAGAGTCTTTGGTGACATACCAAATCTCCTCAAACTCCTAATGAAGTAGAGCCACTGGAGTGCCTTCTTTGTGATTGCTTCAACGTGTTGGGCCCAGGACAGATCCTCAGAGATGTTGACACCCAGGAATTTAAAGCTGCTCACCCTTTCCACAGCTGACCCCTCAATGACGACTGATCCATGTTCTCCCAGCAGGAGTTAATTCTAGCCATAACCAACCCCTTGAAGCACTTCATTATGGTAGATGTAAGTGCTACCAGTCGATAGTCGTTGAAGCAGCTCACCCTGCTCTTCTTCGGCACCAGTATGAACACTGCCCTTTTGAAGCAGGTGGGAACCTCAGACCATAGCAGTCAGAGGTTGAAGATGTTCTGGATAGAGTATTGGCAAGATTTTAAACCCTGAAAATTTAACCCTATTTAGCCTGATTTTATCCTCCCTTAATACAAACATAACCATGATTTTGTAGATGTTACCTGACACTGAACAAATACAAGAATCCAGGGATGGTAATTTCCTCTCCACACACCTTCATATACACCAATTTTATCACCCTTTCTGCCAAGCCAACAGGCATCCAGTCAAACCTACAATGATAATTTGGTTGTTCAATGTTTATCGCATGTGGAAAAAGCTCAAGAGACCTATAATTGAACCCAATATCAAACAGACGATGATCCATCTAATCTGTGTGGCTCTTTCCCAAAACTAAATGGGACAGCTATTTTCATTTCTTCAGAACATTCCCTCTTTCAAATATGTATCCATTTTTCTTTCACTCCAGGTTGCTTTAAAACATCTTAGACTTCTCTCCTCAACCAGTTATGACCATCTTAAATTGATGACCACTCAGCACCAAATCCACATTCTCCACAACCAGAAAAAATCTTTTCCTATTCATCTGACCCAACCAAAACCTAATGCTACTTCATTTTTGGTGTCTTTAAGCCAGTGGAAATAGTTCCATTATCCCCATTATTTCTGACATCATCATGCTAAATATTCTCTGAACACATTCAATGGCGTTAACATTTGTTCTTATAACACTGCATGCAACTTAACCATGCACTTGCCCAAATATAGCAACTTTATTCTTGTACTCTATACCCCTTTTGAGAAAGCACAAAATGCTAATATGCATAGAATGTTAAGCAAAAATACAGGTCATGAGGTCTGTGCAGTTTATACTGCACTCCATATGTGGCTTCTACAATCTACATCTCACATTTTCAGCATATTTTTATTTCTATTACTCTCATGTACATTTCTAGTTTCCTCTTGGAAGCATTTAAACTGTTACCTGCAATAATATCCTGACTAACCACACCAAGTAAGGAAATTACTTGGTTTTTCTATTGGATTTATTTGTATGCTTGTGACTCCAGCTTACTGAATCGGTCACAAATGGAAACGTTCCCTTTACTTCTACCTTGTTTTTGAAAACTTTTAATGTTGTTTCTCCAAATCATCCCTTTCTAATGAAAACCTGTTCAATTGCTTACAATAACTATACTTTTGGTTTCAGTGCCCTCCCACCCCGGTCACTCTCTATTCTCCCCCTTCCTCCATTGGGCAAAAGATACAAAAGCTTGAAAACATGCTTGAAAAATACCAGGCTCAAGGACAATTTTTATCCTGCTGTTATAAGACTCTTGAATGGACCTCTTGCGCAATAAGGATGAACTTTTGATTTCTCAATCTACCTTGTAGTGGCCCTTGCACCTTATCATCTACCTGCACTTCCTCTGTAGCTGTAACAATACATTCTGCATTGTTATTGCTCTTCCCTTTGTACTAACTCAATGTACTTATGTTTTGAAATGATCTGTAGGGATGGCATACAAAACAAAGTTTTGCCCACTGTATCTCAGTACATGTGACAATAATAAACTATTTACCACTCCTTGTACTGTGGCATGCAAAAGTTTGGGCACCCCTGGTCAAAATTTCTGTTACTGTGAATAGCAAAGTGTGTAAAAGATGACCTGATTTCCAAAAGGCGCAAAGTTAAAGATGACACATTTCTTTAATATTTTAAGCAAGATTACTTTTTTATTTCCATCCTTTACAGTTTCAAAATAACAAAAAAGGAAAAGGGCCCAAAGCAAAAGTTTGGGCACCTGCATGGTCAGTACTTAGTAACACCCCCTTTGGCAAGTATCACAGCTTGTAAACGTTTTCTGTAGCCAGCTAAGAGTCTTTCAATTCTTGTTTGGGGGATTTTTGCCCATTCTTCCTTGCAAAAGGCTTCTAGTTATGTGAGATTCTTCAGCAGTCTTGCATGCACTGCTCTTTTGAGGTCTATCCACAGATTTTTGATGATGTTTAGGTCGGGGGACTGTGAGGGCCATGGCAAAACCTTCAGCTTGTGCCTCTTGAGGTAGTCCACTGTGGATTTTGAGGTGTGTTTAGGATCGTTATCTTGTTGTAGAAGCCATCCTCTTTTCACCTTCATCTTTTTTTTTTACAGACGGTGTGATGTTTGCTTCCAGAATTTGCTGGTATTTAATTGAATTCATTCTTCCCTCTACCAGTGAAATGTTCCCCGTGCCACTGGCTGCAACACAAGCCCAAAGTATGATCGATCCACCCCTGTGCTTAACAATTGGAGAGGTGTTCTTTTCATGAAATTCTGCACGCTTTTTTCTCCAAACTATCCTGCATCCTCACCACAAAATTCAGCGTCAGAAGTTTGCAAAGGAACATCTAAACAAGCCTGATGCATTTTGGAAACAAGTCCTGTGGACTGATGAAGTTAAAGTAGAACTCTTTGGCCGCAATGAGCAAAGGTATGTTTGGAGAAAAAAGGGTGCAGAATTTCATGAAAAGAACACCTCTCCAACTGTTAAGCACGGGGGTGGATAGATCATGCTTTGGGCTTGTGTTGCAGCCAGTGGCACGGGGAACATTTCACTGGTAGAGGGAAGAATGAATTCAATTAAATACCAGCAAATTCTGGAAGCAAACATCACACCGTCTGTAAAAAAAAAGCTAAAGATGAAAAGAGGATGGCTTCTACAACAGGATAACGATCCTAAACACACCTCAAAATCCACAATGGACTACCTCAAGAGGGTCAAGCTGAAGGTTTTGCCATGGCCCTCACAGTCCCCCAACCTAAACATCATCGAAAATCTGTGGATAGACCTCAAAAGAGCAGTGCATGCAAGACTGCCGAAGATTCTCACATAACTAGAAGCCTTTTGCAAGGAAGAATGGGCAAAAATCCCCCAAACAAGAATTGAAAGATTCTTAGCTGGCTACAGAAAGCTTTTACAAGCTGTGATTCTTGCCAAAGGGGGTGTTACTAAGTACTGACCATGCAAGGTGCCCAAACTTTTGCTTTGGGCCCTTTTCCTTTTTTGTTATTTTGAAACTGTAAAAGATGGAAATAAAAAAGTAATCTTGCTTAAAATATTAAAATGTGTCATCTTTAACTTTGCGCCTTTTGGAAATCAGGTCATCTTTTACTCACTTAGCTATTCACAGTAACAGAAATTTTGACCAGGGGTGCCCAAACTTTTGCATACCACTGTAAATCATTTTTGCATTTTTACCAATGCAGTTCAGGAATAGGCCCTTTGGCCCACCATGTCCATGCTGACCATGATGCCAATCTAAACTAATCCCATCTGCCTGCACATGTTCCTCCATTTCCTGCCTGTTTAAGTGCCTGAATAAATGGCTCTTGAATGTTGCTATCGCTTCTGCTTCTATCACCTCCCCTGGCAGTGTGTTCCATGTGCCTACCACTCTCTCTCTCTCTCTCTCTCTCTCTCTGTGTAAAACAAAACTTGCCTTGTAAATATCCATTAAACTTTCTCCCTCTCACCTTAAAGCTATGCCCTCTACTATTTGACATTTTCACCCCAGAAAAAAAAGCTAACTATCTACTCTGTCTATGCTTCTTATAACTTTATAAACTTCCAACAGGTTGCCCCCTCAGCCTCTGACCCTCCAGAGAAAACAATCCAAGTCTGTCCAACCTCTCCATATTGCTAATACTCTCTAATCCAAACAATATCTTGGTAAACCTCTTCTGCACCTTCTCCAAAGCTTCCACATCCTTTCTGTAATGCAGCAACCAGAACTGCACACAATACTCCAAATATGATCTAGCCAGAGTTTTATACAGTTGCAACATGATTTCCCAACTTTAATACTCACCACCCTGACTGATCAACACAAGTACTGTATGCCACGTGCCTTCGTTACCGCCCTATCCACATTGTCGCTTTCAGGGAGCAATGGACTTGCACCCCAAGATCCCTCAGTACATCAATGCTCGTAATGGTCCTACCTTTACTGTATATTTTGCTCTTACATTTGACCTCCCAAAGTGCAACACTACACACCTGTCCGGATTAAACTCCACCTGCCATTTCTCTGCCCACATTTTCAACTGGTCTCTACCCCACTGGATCCTTTGGCAACCGTCCTCACCATCCATAACTTTTCCAATTTTTGTGTTGTCTGCAAATCTACTAATCAGCCCATCTAGATTTATAAACATCACAAACAACAGAGGTCCCAGCACTGATCCTTACAGAACACCACTGGTCACTGACCTACAGTCAGAAATAACACCCCTACACCACTACCCTCTATCATCTTTGCCCAAGCCAATTTTGAATCCAATCTAACAAGTCTCAATAGATCCCAGGGTCTTAACCTTCTGGATCAGCCTATCATGAGGGACGTTGTCAAAACCTTTAAAGACCATGTATACAACTTCAGCTGCCCTGCCCTCATCAATCATCTTCATCAATTCTTCAGAAAAAACTCAATCAAGTTTGTAAGATGTGAACTCCCCTGCACAAACTCATGCTGACCTTCTCTAATAAGTCTATGCTTTTCCAGATGCGAGTAGATCCTATCTGTAAGAATCTTCTCCAACAATTTCCCTACCACTGATGTCGGCTCACTGGCCTATAATTTCCTGGATTGTCTCTACTGCCCTTTTTAAACAGAGGAACAACACTGGCTATTCTCCAGTCCTCTGGGGCCTTGTCTGTGGCTAAACCCCAGCAATCTCCTTTCTTTTCTCTCCATAACCTGGGATAGACCCCATTAGGCCCTGAGGACTTACCCACCTTAATGTTCAAGACCCCCAACACCACAACCTTCTTGATATCAACATGGCCTAGCACATCCCTCCCTGATCTCGCTATCCTCCATTTCCTTCTCTCGAGTGAATACTGACGCAAAATACTTGTTTAGTACCTTGCCCATTTCCTTTGGCTCCAGGCATAAATTCCCTCTCTTGGCCTTGAGTGGTCCTACCCTCTCCCTTGTTACCCTCTTGTTTTTAATGTATGTATAAATGCCTTGGGATTGTCTTTAATTCTACAAGCCCCTTTTCATGGCCCCTTTTAGCCTTCCTGATTCCCTGTTTAAGTTCTCTTCTGCTTTTTCTACATTCCTCAAAGGCCCTGTCTGATTTCAGTTTTCTAGACCTTACATATGCTTCCTTTTCAACTAAATTTGCAACATCTCTTGTCATCCAGGGTTCCTGAACCTTGCCATCCTTTGTCTTTCTTCCTCACAGGAACGTGTTGGTCCTGAATTCTGACCAGCTGGTCTTTAACTAACTCCCACATGAGATCTGGACTTACCAAATAACAGCCACTCCCAATCTACTCTCCCTAGCTCCTGCCTAATACTGTTTTAATTAGCCTTTCCTCAATTTAGCACTTACAGTCTTACCCTTATCCATAACTATCTGAAAACTTAAGAAATTATTATCACTGTTCCTAAAATGGTCTCCTACTGAAACACTGATCACCTGGCCAGACCCCTTTCCCAATACAAGGTCTAGTATGGCCCCTTCCCTAGTTGGACTATCTACATATTGTGTCAAGAAACCCTCCTGGATGCATCTAACAAATTTTGCCCAACTTCATTACTTTTGAATCTATATTCCTGGAACGCAAAACTTGGTGGCTTTGCATTATTAACTGCTTTTCTAACCTGCATTATTACTATATTAGACTGTGGTGAGATTTTGGTGGAGATGAGAAACAACAATGACTTGTTGGATGACTTCTCAACTTCCAGTCTACATAGTCCAGATCATTAAAAATCCATATACTATCATGCATCAAGTCCCACTCATCACTCATATCCCTAGCGACTAACATTGGGCCCAAATAGCTCAAATTCAATGTTTTCATTTTCAGATTAAAAACAAGTTGAGACTTCAGCTTTCAATCTTTCCAGAATTCTGCCATTCTGATCTGACTTTGCACCTTACCAACTCGCTTGTAACCTATGACGATTTTTCCATTCAGTCTTCTTGGCCCAAGTCGTGGAATTTCTTTCCAAAGTCTCTAGCTCTCTCAAGATTCCCTTGAAACTTACCTCTTTGGCCAGGCTTTTAATGTTCCCAATTACCTTTTTCATTGGTTTGCTTTTTATTTCTTTTATCTGATTACCAATTGTAATGTATATGGTAGATTTATCTTTAATGTATTTAATATATGATGTACAAATACAGCCTATTTTAATCTGATGTTCAATTAATTGATAACCTTTTTTCTGTTTCATGTAACATGTAATGCTAGAGGTTATGCAGCCAAACATTCTTTGGAGATCTAAGAGACTCCTAGGTTGATCTGTGTAGAATGTGCTCCTTACCCTACCATTAACAAAAAAAACCCTGATAATTATTAAATATGATCATTGCCAAGTAAAGCACCACATAAATTAGCCTTTAACTATGTTGTTTTAAAATTATCAAATCAATTTAACATGTTCAAGCAGCACTAATATAAATGATATTTTGTGTCATTCCAACAGTTCTATATACTCAAAATAAATTATAAACAATTATAAACAAAATGCAAAAGAAAAATACATTTTTAACTGTTTAGATCTTTGCATCAATGTGAATAGACATTATTCTAGAAATTTAAACAGCATCCTGCAGCTGCAAAGTTAGACTTAAAGCTAATTATTTTACTCTAGAATGTACTAGTTTCAGCGAACCATATACAAAGTGTTCTTTAGGATGGTATTTCATAAGTCTTTAAAATGGGAATGAAATACTTGGTCCAATTATACCTATCTCTTCATCTCAATTCCATATTGTAGCGGTTGCTACCGCAGAATAAAACAAGACTCTACTCAGAGGATTGCCAAACAGAACTGGTTTATTTTCCCGCCTTGTGCGGGCCCTTTAAGGGAGAAAAACTCCCGCCCAAAAAACCGGCAATGACGTAAGTCCTACGTCATCAGGACTTTCCCGCGCGCGGGTTCTCCCCGTCGCTCGGAAAGACGAGGCCCGCCGCCATCTTGGGCCTCGTCGCTCCGACGCCGCGCGACCCGACTGCCGAGCCGGTTCACCCGACTAGACGGTGAGTCGCCACACAACCCCCCCCCAGAACCGGCGAGACAGTCCCCAAGGTCCGTGGGCTGTGCCAGCTGCCGCTTAGGGGGGCGGCCTCTGCGTCGTGGCGTGGCAACCTCGACAGGCTGTTGCAGATCCAAATGGGCCGGTTTGAGGCGGTCCGCCGTGAAAACCTGTTCCCTGCCTCCAATGTCCAAAATAAAAGTGGATCCGTTATTCCGTATGACTCGGAACGGTCCCTCATATGGTCGTTGCAATGGCGCCCGAGGTGTGCCCCTGCGAACAAAAACAAACTTACAGTTCCGTAGTTCCTTGGGCTGGCAGGATGGGGCTTGACCGTGCCATGAGGTGGGAATCGGGGCCAAGGCGCTGAGCTTCTCGCGCAGTCTTTGTAGAACTGCTGGGGGTTGTTCCCCTTGGTCCTGAAGGGCAGGTATGAAATCCCCGGGGACAACTAGTGGCGCCCCGTATACAAGCTCAGCTGACGAAGTGCGGAGGTCGTCTTTGGGGGCAGTGCGTATGCCGAGCAGGACCCAAGGCAGCTCGTCAACCCAGTTAGGACCCTTCAGGCGGGCCATCAAGGCCGATTTTAGATGGCGGTGAAAACGTTCCACCAACCCGTTTGATTGAGGATGGTAGGCCGTGGTGGTGTGCAGCTGCGTCCCTAGCAGGTTCGCTAATGCAGCCCAGAGACTGGAAGTGAATTGGGTGCCTCTGTCTGAAGTGATGTGGGCCGGAACGCCAAAACGTGAGACCCAAGTTGTGAGCAGCGCTCGGGCGCAGGAAGCAGTTGTGATGTCAGTCAGGGGGGTTGCCTCAGGCCACCTCGTGAACCGGTCCACGATGGTAAGGAGGTACCGGGCTCCTCTTGAAACCGGCAGAGGGCCCACGAGGTCGACGTGTATGTGGTCGAACCTCCTACGGGTAGGCTCGAACTGCTGTGGTGGGACCTTGGTGTGTCGCTGGATTTTTGACGTCTGGCAGTGCAGACAAGTCCTGGCCCACTCACTGACCTGTTTGCGCAGGCCATGCCAGACAAACTTGCTGGCGACCAGTCGGACAGTAGATCTGATGGATGGGTGCGCCAACCCATGTACCGAGTCAAAAACGCGTCTCCGCCAGGCTGCAGGGACAATAGGGCGGGGCTGACCAGTCGCAACGTCGCAAAGTAGGGTCCGCTGACCTGGACCAACCAAGAAATCTCGGAGCTGCAGACCCGAGACTGCGGTTCTGTAGCTGGGCAGTTCGTCGTCGGCTTGCTGTGCGTCAGCCAGGGCCGTGAAGTCGACACCCAAGGATAGGTTGTGGATGGTTGGTCTGGAAAGTGCATCAGCAACGACATTATCCTTTCCGGAGACATGTTGGATGTCAGTTGTGAACTCGGAAATGTAGGATAAATGTCTCTGCTGACGAGCTGACCAGGGATCGGAGACTTTGGAGAAGGCAAAGGACAGAGGCTTATGATCGGTGAAAGCGGTGAAAGGCCTGCCTTCTAGAAAGTATCGGAAATGCCGGACCGCCAGATACAGCGCTAGAAGTTCCCGATCAAAAGCGCTGTACTTCAGTTCGGGCGGTCTAAGGTGTTTGCTGAAAAATGCCAAGGGTTGCCAGCGGCCTTCGAGTAGCTGTTCCAGTACCCCACCCACCGCGGTGTTGGACGCGTCTACCGTGAGGGCAGTCGGGACGTCAGTCCTAGGGTGTACCAGCATCGTGGCGTCTGCCAGGGCGTCTTTGGCCTTAACGAAAGCAGCCGCAGCCTCGTCAGTCCAGGTGATGTCCTTGCCCTTACCAGCCAGCAGCGAGAACAGAGGGCGCATGATACGGGCTGCTGCAGGGATGAAACGATGGTAAAAGTTGACCATCCCAAGGAATTCCTGTAGGCCTTTGACTGTGTCGGGGCGGGCAAAATGGCGGATAGCATCCACCTTGGCGGGTAGGGGTGTTGCCCCATCGCTGGTGATTTTGTGGCCGAGGAAATCGATAGAGTCAAGTCCGAATTGGCACTTGGACGGGTTAATCGTGAGGCCGAAATCGCGGAGGCGGGAATACAGCTGGCGGAGGTGGGAAAGGTGTTCCTGGCGGTTACGGCTGGCGATCAGTATGTCGTCCAAGTAAATGAACACGAAGTCCAGGTCTCGGCCTACTGCGTCCATCAGCCGCTGGAAGGTCTGCGCGGCGTTCTTAAGGCCGAACGGCATCCGAAGGAATTCGAACAGGCCGAATGGGGTGATAATCGCAGTTTTGGGGACGTCATCCGGATGGACCGGGATTTGGTGGTATCCCCTAACGAGGTCCACTTTGGAAAAGATGCGGGCCCCGTGTAAGTTCGCTGCGAAGTCCTGGATGTGAGGGATGGGATAGCGGTCCGGGGTGGTGGCGTCATTCAGCCTGCGGTAGTCGCCGCAGGGCCTCCACCCTCCGGTGGCTTTGGGGACCATGTGCAGGGGGGAGGCCCAGGGGCTGTCTGACCTGCGAACAATCCCCAGCTCCTCCATGTGATGGAACTCTTCCTTTGCCAGGCGGAGCTTGTCTGGAGGTAATCGTCGTGCTCTGGCATGAAGGGGTGGCCCTGTGGTAATGATGTGGTGTCGTACCCCATGTGCGGGCCGAGAATTTGTAAACGAAGGTGCCAAAATCGATGGGAATTCGGCTAGGAGCTTGGCGAAATCGTCGCCAGAAAGGGTAATGGAGTCCAGGCGCGGGGCTGGTGGGCTGATTTCTCCCAGGGGATAGGTCCGGAGAGTGCTAGAGTGGACTAACCGCTTCCTTCGCAGGTCGACTAACAGGTTGTGGGCCCGAAGGAAATCGGCACCTAGGAGTGGTCGGGCGACGGTGGCAAGGGTAAAGGTCCAGGTAAAACGGCTGCCGCCAAAGTGTAATTGAAGCGTACGGGTGCCGAAAGACCGTATCGTTGTACCGTTGGCGGCATTGAGTAGAGGACCTGGTGGCCTGTCACGAGTGTCGCGGCCTATCGGGGGCAAAATACTGACCTCCGCTCCAGTATCAACGAGGAAACGCCGTCCAGATTTCTTGTCCTGAACGAAGAGGAGGCTCTGTCGGCGGCCAGCCGCCGTAGCCATCAGCGGCGGCTGGCCCTGGCGTTTCCCTGAAACTTGCAGGGTGGGCGGCATCGACGGGCCTCCGCACCCCACCTCTGATGGTAGAAGCACAGCTGGTCACCCGTGTCGTCGTCTGCGTTCCTGGGGCGTGGCTGCTCAGTTGCTGGGGCCGGGCGAGGCAGGCGTTGGGCTCGCGGCCTGGTGATTTGACTGACGGACGAACCGCTCTCGCGCTTGGCCCTCCACAGGACATCTGCCCGGGCGGCCACCTCACGGGGGTTGCTGAAGTCGGCATCAGCTAACAACAAGTGGATGTCATCGGGGAGCTGTTCGAGGAAGGCCTGTTCGAACATCAGGCATGGCTTGTGTCCCTCGGCCAATGCCAGCATCTCATTCATTAGGGCGGATGGGGATCTGTCCCCCAGGCCATCCAGATGAAGCAGGCAGGCGGCGCGCTGACGACGGGAGAGGCCGAAGGTCCGGATCAAAAGATCTTTGAAAGCCGGGTACTTATCTTCCTCCGGAGGCGACTGGATGAAGTCTCCAACCTGGGCGGCTGTCTCCTGGTCCAGAGAGCTAACCACATGGTAGTACTTCGTGGAGTCGGAGGTGATCTGCCGAAGGTGGAATTGCGCTTCGGCCTGGTCAAACCAGACGCTGGGCCGAAGTGTCCAAAAGGTGGGCAGCTTGAGGGCCACTGCGTTGGCTGCTGCGCTGTCGTCCATTTCGCAGGTCCAAAAGCCGTTTGGACCGTCGGGGTCACCAATGTAGCGGTTGCTACCGCGGAATAAAACAAGACTCTACTCGGAGGATTGCCAAACAGAACTGGTTTATTTTCCCGCCTTGTGCGGGCCCTTTAAGGGAGAAAAACTCCCGCCCAAAAAACCGGCAATGACGTAAGTCCTACGTCATCAGGACTTTCCCGCGCGCGGGTTCTCCCCGTCGCTCGGAAAGACGAGGCCCGCCGCCATCTTGGGCCTCGTCGCTCCGACGCCGCGCGACCCGACTGCCGAGCCGGTTCGCCCAACTAGACGGTGAGTCGCCACAATATATTGAATCCTTTGTGAGATAAACTAGTTCTAAATAAGAATAGAAACAGCTCTGTATAATTAGAGCACTTCATTGATATTTTAGCTTACCAGCTCTAAGAGGTCTGGGAACACCACCTACAAAAATAGTCTTCCGTGGATCAAGTGGCTGAGAACCATCCATTACAAAATCACTGTCATTGAGATTCCATGGGCGTATCTGAACCTGCATTTAAAATTATGTACATTTAAGACTCCTTGAGCTTCCAAAACAAGATGACAAAATATATAGATCCCTTCATATACCCAAATAGTCCAATGAAACATTGGAAATTAAGCAAAGACATCACTTGTGGCATTTGACTACAAACTGGAATTCAGCTTTTTTATATTTTTAATGAGATGATTATTTTTACAACAGCCTTGTGGTTTTTCTTCTTGACTATTTTCTTTTCTCTGTACTTAGAAATGTGACTACAATGTTATTGGAGTAAATAGGTGAGCTTATATAATGTAGATAGTGATATTGGTTTCATGGCCAAAGGCAAATAAGATTCGCCTGAAAACTCAATCGCATTTATAAAAAGGGACATTTGTAGAGCAATATAGCTAGAGTTCCTATCAAAGGACAAACAAAACGCAATCCAACTCTCTTCCTAATTGTTAACTATATTGAGATTTGATTACTTTTGTTATTAAATACATATCTGCTTACTGGTTTATCCTTGATAGTTGGACTTGACACACAAAGATACAGCTTTCCCTCCTCTTCAATGCAAGCATCAATTAAAGCTTGTACAGAACCTTCCTCCTGAAACAGCAGAAATGCATAGCCTGCAGAAGAAGACAAAGACTAAGTTGATTCATCTCAACTAGTGTTTTGAACATTATGGGAATGTAGATTTTAGGAGCACAAATTATGCAATAGTATGATGATTATTGCAGGTAATTATTCTAGTTTTTTGAGGACGCATTTACCATACTTCATTTCAGCAGAATAAAAATCCTTCAAAAAATTAATAAATGAACCTTTATAGAGTCTATTCAGGACCTAAAAATTGAACTCTGACAGTCATCACTAGCTATTCTCAGACCTCTAGAAAGCCAGAAAACTGCTACTCCCTATTCGGAATGGTTCTATAAGCAATACATGTTGAAATGAAATTTTATTTATATTGAAAATAAGCTATATATTGTTTGGTACTCATAAGCCATTTGTTAAATCTTGTAGCGTCAATGATGCAAACAATCCTTAAAAACGAAGAAAAATAAAACTTAGTGCCCAAAGTGTTCCTCCAGGGAGGAATAGAAGAAAAGTTTAATCATATGCTTAGAGGAACTCACAGTATACACCTCATCATCATGAAACTCAGAACTCAACACCTCTGAGTTTCATGATGATCCAGGAAAAAGCCAAATTATTTTAGCAAGAAAGAGTGCAGGGAGGCAGACAGATCTTCTGAAAATGCTGATATGTTCAACGCTAGCCTAGAAACATGCAAATCCTGATAATATTCACCTTCTGCAGAACCTAGAGCAGCAGAAATTTTCCCAAGGAGCTGAAACAAATAAAATGGCCACTCTCCTGATCAAGTGTTTAATGTAGGTGAGATGGGGGCCCTTTTGGAAGATAATGCCTTCATATACTTTCATCTTGAGGAATGAGAGAACTTCTCCAGACTTCATGGCAACACAGAGGCAATGCTGATGATGATTATAAAAATAAGCTTCTATATTAGTCTACCACTGGGAGAATCTAAGGGTTCTCAAGGGATTTTCAAAGGCTAATTTCCCAGTGTTGTGGTGATCTGACAAAAAAAACCTGACAGTGGTGCTTTGCCAAGGTTATATTTCATTACTTCTCTCCCTCTCTTCCCCTTCTTTAACAATATTGTGCAAAGAACCTGAAAAGAGACATTGCTCATCATAGACAATGCCCCGGACATCCTGTTAACATCGAGGACATGACTAAAAACAACATGGGAATGTTTTAAACCCCTCCTAAAACACTTCATGGTTCCCATCTATTTTTAAGCAACTCTCCAGTGCATAGTGCTTCTTTAATTTCATAGGTCATTGAGGAGCAAACATTTACTCACCATGAATTTGACAAGAATTTGAGTACTGTTAATATATTCACCGTGGTCTTGCTGCCACAGTGGCTCCCATTCTCTCAGCACATCACATTTAAAATTCCCTTCTTTATAACTACATTCTGAGGTAGAAGTTCACTCTCCCTGCTGCCTGTTACTGGTAGTAAGTCCTCAGAGACAAATCCCTGGCTAACAATAGCTGTGGGTAGTGCTGTGGAGTCAAGATATGTATTCATACTCCACATGCCTCTCAAAATTTTGGTGGGAACTAGTAATCACTACTCATGCAACGAAAACTTGAGGGGAATCAACTGCCCAATGTGGTATACATATTTGACAATAGCAATTAGGTCCCATTGATATATCAAAGGTCATCAGTTAGAAGTGGCTACCAGAGATAACTATAAAGATGTACCTATGAATTCAGCAAAGTCCTGACCCAGTGTCTAATTGGATATGAACTATTTCATTGCTTACTATATTATCATTGCACACTAACTTATGCTGAAAAATATCAATTTTTACCTCAAGCGTTTGGATTTTTGTGATCACCACTGTGTACCCCATCCAAACTCAGAAAGAAGGGAAAGCATTTTAGTAAAACTGTTTCTCAAATCTTGTTAATACTGTGGCCACCAAATGCTTTATATTTCTTAGAATAAAACTGTACAAACTTGAAACTCCATTTACATGAAATTCATGTAGATCCCAGAGCTGCTGTGCAGTCAGAATTACGATCCTGGTGGGATCAGCTGTAACTGTATTTCACTTTTTGTAATTCACTTCACATCACCAATACCTAATTGATCCATCGAAGCACCCTGTATTTCAATAGATACGTTAAGTCTTCCTTTAAACCTCCTTTTTGGGATTAATATAGATAGATAGATGATGGTTGGCATGGAAACAGTGGACCCTAAGGGCCTGTTTCTGTGCTGTATGACTCTATGGTTCTTAAACTTTTGGTGCTGTCCTCAAACATACAGCCTTACTCATCATGTTGCAAGCAAAATTCCAGAAAATATTCTTACAAACTGACACCATGGTAACAAGTTTTTGTCATAGTCCTTTTAAATCATGTGTTACCTTTGGCAATATTTACACAAAAACTAATTAAAGAGCCTTTTTGTTTAAAAAGACAAAAACCTTATTCTTATCATCAGCTCTTTTTCCATTACACATGCTAAATGTTCAAACAAAAAGTATACTGGACAATTTTAGATTTTTCTCAATTATACTATTATTACTATCAAATCAAAAGCAAAATTGAATGTTAGATACAATTTGGCTTACCTTTCGGTGGAAAATATGACTTGCTCTCTGCTTTGTGAGGCCAATCAACAACCAGGGAACCAAAACGACGAAAACTAGCTGTGATTTCATCTGTTTGAATAAAGTTCATTCAGTATCTTACTGATGATAGATTTTGTTTTTGGCTCAAATCAACTATACTCCTCATTTACAAACATGGAAGGAAACATATAATAAAATCATGCACAGTGTTTGGGCCCAGAAACTGCTAAGTTGACATGTACGCGAGGATGTCTCTCACATTTCATTATGCATTATAACATAGTTTAGGTAAATGTGCAGTGCAGACAATCGCTAAATATTCCTGCATTTACTTTTCCAAGTAAAATAACTGATTTTCTCATCTTGTGTTTATAACAAAAAGGAGGCGATTCTTATCTTAAGCTTATAATGATGCAGGTGGCCAGCCACTCAGATCCATTTAAACTTTTTTGTACCTTTTGTTTCAGATTTGTACAAAACAATTTTAAAACTGTAACCTTACCTTCATCAATATCAGGTGGCAGACCACCAACAAATACTTTGCGGGAATACCGTTCTACTCGTTCACCATTTTGGTGAGGAAAGCAATGAGGAGAACTTAAGCCACTATGAAGAGTTTGATCCCCACGTCCATCATCAAGGAAACCATCTTCAACTGGGAAGAGGGATGAATGACCTGGATGAAACCAAATATTAAATGGTTAGAAAAGATACACAGATATTTCTTTTTAAGGAAGTTTTTGTTCAGACTTAGCCACCTAAGAACCTTATCCACTTCTTCTGTGATTGCCTTTAATTGCATCTTTTTAATAGTGAACGTTGAAATCTGTACTTTTTTCACACCGGAACTTGATGGGTCAAGTTTGGAAGTACATCAAAGTTAAGCAAATAGAGCTATGGAATAAAAATAAATTGGCTTACATAACTGGCCATCTGTACCTAAATAAAGGTTAATATTTGTGGTAAAGATTTGACAGAATCTTTTTCAAGTTCTATTGCATAAAATCCTATAGTTAATGCTGACTGGAAAAAAGTACCAACAGCTGGCTAAACCATGCCTACAATTTAGTCAGCTGTTAAAGCCACCTGAATGCTGAATGTTTTTCTTGTATAAAGTGTTCTTAACATGAAGAAATATTCCTAAACTTCACTATACCATAACTCCTAAAGTTTCTAAATGAATAAATATATTTATGAACACAAAAACAAAGATGTATATAAACTAAAACAATTCAAAGGATTAACTAAAAATTATGTTTGTCCCTTGTGGAGGTGGTAAGGGAGTGGCCTTTAAAGAGGAGATAGTTTAAGTACCGGAGTGAACATACTCACATGATAGGAAAAAAAGCACCCAAAGGTAGAGCTCCCAGATAAGAGTTTAAAATGAAACTGAACAAACGAGGATTGTGATATTTGTGGTGTCCTGAATAATGAAAAGACTCATAATGAAATGCAAGAAATATTATAGAAAAAATTTTAAAAGGAAATAATAGGAATCAGAAGATTTTAAGAATTGATTAGGCCACTCACATAAAGAACAATCTAGGAGAATTCAAACAAATTAGTTAAAGGAAGGGTGGAGTTAATTCGGGACCAGAAAGGTGATCTTCTAGATGCACAGGGCATGATTTGAGGGGATAAGAGATATCTTTAAAAGAGAATATTGCCAATGTAGAATAAAGGAAGCAATGGTGATTTGGGATTATATTGAAAATGGATAAAGAGAAGCACCTAGAAATTAGATCACGTACCACGTTCACCTTGGAGCACAATGTAATTCAGACCATTTCCGGCTGCTTTCACATCACTCTGGAATTTTGGCTAGGCATTTCCCAGTATGTATTGCGATTGCCCATCTAATGTGACTTCCAAATCAGACATGCACCAACTTACCTCATTCATAAATGGAAAAACTACAGATGCTAGAAATCTGAAATAAAACAGATAATGCTGGAAACACTCAGCGGGTTAGACAGCATCTGTGGAATAAGAAACATTAAATGATTCAGGTTCAGGACCCTTCATAAGAATTGGGAGAGAAAATGGGTTACTTTTGGGTAGCAGCGCTCAAGCCTTCACAACCCTCCTGGGTAGAGAATTCAGAAGATTCACTACTTTCTAGGTTAATAAATTTCTCCATGTCCTCATCCTGAATTGCTCCCTGAACATTTACTTTTGAATACTTTTATCCTACAAGGATAATTTCCCCATCTCTCCCCAGGGATACCAGGACCTATCTGCCAACACTCATATCCTCTACTACCAATTTTCACTCAACCTTGTTTTTGGTCCAGGTCCCAAACTGCCAAGGCTCTTATCTCCAATCTTCCCTCCAACCCAGCAATTCCACTAACAATAGAGCTTTGATTGCAGATCATCTGCAGCTCCCAAATAGGCCTACAATTACTAACCTCTCTTTCTCAATGGTCTCAGTCCCATATGGCATGTTTTGATCCCCTAAAACAGTGCCACAACCTTTTAATAATGCCTGAGACCTCTGGAGGTACAGTCTGCATTGGCAGACCCTTGGCTGAAATTTTTCATGAGCACACTGCTGCTGCAAATACCTAGTGTGCTCAAGTCAGAAATGATTAAAAGATTGGCCTCTTAAATGGAGAAAGTCACCTGGCAGAGATGGGATTTATCACAGGTTATTGAAGGAATTAAGGGTGGAAGTTGTGGAGGTTATAGACGCAATCTTTTAATCCTCTTTGGTTTTAGAAGTGCCGGAAGCCTATTGAAAAAAAATAGGGTAAATGGATAAACCTCAGACCAGTCAACCTAATGCCATGTGGAGAAACTTCAGAAAACTACAAATGGTATTTTCTGAAGACAAATGGTGGTCTCTGAAGTAGTGATGAAGCGAGTTGATGAAATTAATATGTTTGACAAAGTTATCACTTGGAGATTTGTTAGCAAATTAATGCCATGGGTTATTAAAGGGATATTGGTAACATGGGTACAAAATTGGCTTTGCAACACTAAGCTGTGACCAGTGAAAAAGACTTGTTTTTCCAGACTGGAGCGATGTTTACAGTGATAGTCCCTCTTTTTGTTATGACTTAATGACTTGGGCATGATTGAAGATAGTATAATTTAAGTCTGCAGATGATATTAAATGAATGAAATAAACACAAGAACAGAAAAACTGAATTGGAAGGATGCATAACAAATTAAATCAGTTATAATGTGCTGAGAACACAAAGTAGGAAACTAAGTTGTGAAGAGGGCATAAGGAGGCTACAAAGGGATATAGGCAGGTTAAATGAGTGGGTAAAGTTCTAGCAAATGAAATATAATGTGGGGAAATACAAAATTGTTCATTTTGGCAAGTAAAAAGAAAATCATCTAAATTATCTAAAGTATCTAAATGATGAGAGATTGCAGAACTCTGAAATGCAGAGGGACCTGGGTGTTCTGGTGCACAAGTCACAAAAGCCTAGTATGCAGGTAGAGCAAATAATGAGGCAAGCTAAAAGAATGTTATAATTTATTGCAAGGGAAAGTGAATGCAAAAGTAGAGAGGTAATGCTTCAGATATATAGGGCATTGGAAAGACCCCATCTGGAAAACTGTGTACAATGTTGTTTTTCTTACTTAAGAAAGGATGTTAATGAATTTGAAGTGGTTCAGGAAAGGTTTACCAGATTAATACCTGTAATCAGTGCACTGTCTTAGGAAGAAAGTTTGGACAAGCTAGATTTGTATCCACTGGGGAGTTCAGAAGAGTGACAGGGGACATGATTGAAAAATAAAAAAATCCTGACGGGTTTTAACAGGATGGATGTGGTAGGACTATTTCTCTTTTTGGAAAATCTAGTTTAAAAATAAGGGGTTACTCATTTAAGACTGAGATGAGGCAAAATATTTTCTCCTGGAGAGGCATGAATCTTTGGAATGTTCTTGCACAAAAGATAGTGAAAGCCTTTGAATATTTTTAAGACGGAGGCAGATACAGCACATACTTGATAAGCAAGATGGGGAAAGGTTACCATGAGTAGGTGGAAATGTAAAGTTGAGTTTACAATAAGATCAGCTGTGTCCTTATTAAACTTTGGAGCAGGAGTGAAGAGCTGAGTGGCCTGCTACTGCTCCTTATATATATTTATTCAAAAGAATGTGATTAGAAACCCTTTGGTAGAATAAATAAGGAGAATTATTGTGAAGTTGTATATTGATAATGGCAGCGCCAAAACAGAGGCACGTGGGTCTACGCATGAATAGGGGAGAAGGATTAACTGTTCTACCAAAGGAGCAGCATAGGCATAATGAGACTTATAACCTCTATCACTTTTAGGTCTCATGTAGTGACAATCTCTTCGAAGCTCCTAAAATTTATATTTGAGGACACTAACTTTCATGAAAAATATTTTAGAGAAAGCAACACCCTTAATAATAGGGGAAAAAAATTAAATAAATCTACCGAAATTAGACTGGTCAAACTGCCATTAAAGTATGGTAAATAAGGATAAAATACAATACACAATTTAGGTGTTCATTATTTTAGAATAAAGACTGTACTCAATATTGCCATTATCATTAAGATATCTATAATATCTTGTCCTTAGGATACGAGAGGTGCTGACGAGATCACTTGCTACTCTTGAGGGCAGCAGTGGCCAGTTTGAGTACATTGTGGTGAGAAACTGAAATGAGAATCATTACATAGGAATAATTTGTAAAAGTATGCAGTTCTTCCTTGCTCTATCTCCTCCCCTCCCAAGCTTCCAAATATAATCATAGTAAACTTATGACACAACCCATTTACTCCATAGTCTCCATGCTGCTTTAGAAAGAGCTGCTGGCCATGTCACACAGCATTACTATTAGCAGCACATTCCACAAACAAAGAAACATAATAATGATCTGCAACGTTGTCATTTGGTCTCATCCTGTTGGAGTTATTCCTTTCTTCTACTCATCATTACCCTACATTGTCTGACACTAAAAACTAACTTACCTTTTTTCATTCTGAAGAGTCCAGGACCTAAAAAATTTAACTGTTTCTCTTTCCACAGATGTCACCTGACCTGCTGAGTCTTTCCAGCATTTTCCAGCTTTTAAATAATGGTAGCTGCATATGCACATATGCATGTGTAAGTGATTGATTGTTGCGGTACACTGGCAAGGAAAGATTCACAGGATTTGTTGTGGTAGATGCAAAGGATCAACCAGAGGTGCAATCCCAGTATTAGACTCTGCAGCATTGGGTTACTCCCCTTTTAAATATCAATACAAGTAGCTAATGAAGTGCAAGGCTTGCTTCTAAATGATTATCCTGCATTTTTCTCAGGCCATGCATACATGAGCCAAATATAAGAATTACACAGCATCTCCAGACACCTCTGTGCAAATGTACGTTTGACACCCAGGCACAAAAGAGAATCTGGAAATGCAAGTGCCAGATTTTCCTTTGTGATGTTTTAAAAATTGAAATTGCATTGTGTGCAGTATATAAACATAGGGTGACTCAGCTTAATTTTTAGGCCATTTTTCTCTCTACTGTCCTACCTCTGCTATATTGCATCAAACTATCCAATACTGTCCAAAAGAAATCCTTTGTAAAGACTCCATTCTTCCTTTCCTCCTTCAACTCAACAGTTCACTGTTGCTTCTTACAAAAGTCTATTTAATTTACACAGCTATAATGCACATTGGGAAGCCATCCTACCTTATTAGCTCTATAGACAAGTTATTTTTATGCAACTTTCTGGAAAAAAAGCCTTCAAATATTAAAAAAAAATCACACTTCACAATGTTATGAAATAGGAATTGTTTATGGGTTTTAAGGTACAACAATGTTAATGCTAAAATTATTGAATTCAAAAGAATGATTTAGATCTAGAGATGATTAATAACTTGGGGATTCTATTATGGGACAATATTTATACAGTTTATATCCTCTTGGAAAACAAAAAAAAATCCAATCATAACTATAACTGCTTAAAATGAATGTACTGATTGGTACTCTTGACAAATTTCCCAAGAGGAGTTTTATCAATGAAATGATTGAATAATGTTACCACTTACTCATTTGTTTATTGATTCTTCACCAGAACAAACATTTTGGCTTTTCAAAACATTTTCCCTTTCACGATTAGATTAACCTCTTTCCCGCAAGACAGCCAAGATAATTACTGTAGCTGCTAGCACTGGGTGTCCTCTTGTCCAGGACACCAAGTGATAAGAAACAAATGTTTTGCAAGACATTTCAACCTGAAAAAAGCTTGAATGCTTTTTAAAACATTCTGTAAGCTTCAGGATATGCAAAATGAAACCCACAACAGTTGTGTTGCCCTCAGAGAATACATTTTTACTTGCAAATTTAAAGACCAAGTTACCAAATATTAACTTTCAAAAGAACGCAAAATGGGGGTTCCCCAAGTAATTTTCATGGCCTCCTATAGATTTAAAATTAAAACTTTATTTCATACATTAAACTTTTCATATTACACAATGCCTCTTTCACATTGTTATAACCTCTATTCTATGCAGACTTACCCAATTTGCTAATATGGTCAAGCATCATATGCAGTTAAGGAAAGCAGATCCAAGCATATTTGATACACCAGTGATATTGTCATTCATCATCACATTTGGCTGGACTACATTAAATGCCACTGGACCTCACTATCCTTTATTAAAGCAATGTATAATAAAGAACAGTAAATTGTCCTTTATTATACATTGTAGTGGACAGTAAAGATGAACCGGCAGTTCTTCTGTCCATTAGTCTCCTTAAACCCTTCTTTCCTGGCTCCTCTTACCGTACCTCCATCAAGTGTAAAAAGTTCAATTCTTTTATCACTTTGATCAAGGCAATCCATTTAGTCATTTATGTTGCTTCCCCCATTTTCTTTGGTACCAGAGCCAAAGCTAGTCAGTCTTGAATTTACGTTTTGCCATTCTATCTCTTCGCAAGGCTCAGAGTTCCATTGACCACTAATTTTCCTTCTTGTAGCTCTGGCTGCTGACAGTAAATGATTTCTTCTCTTCAGATACTGTCCCTCTCCATTTAAAAACTACTATTACAAGCTGACCCGGGTTACCCTAACCCTAATGTAGGTTCTTTATTTTTAAACAGACATCCATCAGTTGATTTTGTCCATAAGTTGGAAAACACAGAAAACAATCACTATTATGGTAACCATATCTCCACATACCATCATGAATAGCATGAAAAGCACACATCTCTGATTAAAAAAAAGAATAATTACTACAAGTGGAGAGAGAAAAGTAGTTCTGCTGTTCATAGGAACAAACATATGTACATCAGACTTTTGAAGTTATTAGTATTATGGGAGCTTGCTCATACAAATGGGTGTCTGTAAGTCAAGCATTCATAACCCTGGGACAGCTTGTATTCCCATCCTCAAAAACACCATTCTTGATCCTCATGGTTCATAAAATGATCCTCTTTTTCACATCTTCCTTTTCCCCTCAAATTCATGCAACACTCTCCTACAATTGCTTTGTTGAATTTCTTCAGATTTGTCTCCCCTACTGTTGAACACAGACCATCCAGCTCCTTTAGTCATGATTGACCTGTAATTTCATTTACCCTTTTCATAGAATCACGCAATTATTTTAGCACAAGACCATTTGGCTCATTGGTAGAGCTACCTCTCTTCTATTTTACCACATTCCTGCAAATTATTTGCTCTCAGATACTAATCCAATTCTCATTTAACAGCATCAAATTAGTTCCCACCACCCTTAAAGGCAGTCAATTCCAGATCCTAACAACAAATAAAAGATGTTTGTCCTTGTAATCCTTTGCATGTTTTGGCCAAAATTTTAGCTGCATCCCCAAGTCTTACAACCACCTGCTAATGAGAACAGCTTCTCTCTTTTCATCCCATTTACATGAGTCATTATTCTATATATTTCAATCAAATTTCCTCTGAACCTTCTTAGCTCCAAGAAAACCACCCAAGCTTCTCCTTTCTAACTGAAAGCCACAATCTCTCTCCTTTGGAGTCATTCTAGTAAATCTCTCCTGAACTGTCTCCAGTGTCCATCTTTCCCAAAATGTGGCGACCAGAAATGGACACAATGTTCCATTTGCAGGAAAATTAGTGCATTCAACACTGAGGTGGCTAAGACCAACAGGCATAGCTTTAATGAGAGGAGCAAGAAGAGGGAATCCAAGGAAAAATTTGTTCATCCAGAGGGTGATTACAATCTGGAACACAATGCCTGAAAAGATGGAGGCCTTTCACAACATTCAAGTATTTAGATGGAACACTTGAATTGCCAAGGCAGAGTATGCTACAGACCAAGTGCTGGTAAATGGGATAAGCATACATAGGTACTTGACGGTTGACATTGACTTGGTGGGCTGAATCCCAGGATCCCATTTGTGCTTTATTAACCACATGCCTCACCACTTATGGATTTCTGCATAAATACTCCTGGGTCTTTCTATTCTCGTACACCCTTTGGAACTTTCCCTTTACATCTTATTCCCTCTGCTAAAGTCTAACACGTCTTAAATTTCATCTGCCATTGTTTACAACCTTAATTTACTACATCAATTACTACCTTATTTACCATTCATGTTTTGTACATTACTTTCAAATCTGGAAATTTTACCAAGCATCCATGTCTATATAAATTGGTCCAAATACTGACCTCCGGGAAACACCATCTTCCAATGACAAATTTGGAAAAAGTTATTCCACAGTTTTTGACTTTAATCCAATTTCCTATCCATGCTGCTAGAAATTCTTTAATTCCATGGGTTTCATCTTTGCTAACCAGCATCTCAATGTAGGTACATCTACTGCATTCCCTTCATCCTCAATTAACTCAAAAAAAAACTCAGATTTGTCAGTTGCCATTGACAAATCATGCAGGTTCGCACTTATTGAAAGTTCTCAGATTGTTTCTAAAATCTTCCCCATTACAGAGACTAAAATAATTAGTCTGTAGTTGCTTGATGAGTCCTTACACCAGTTTCTGAACAATGGCATTACATTAGTGTTTGCTGGTCCATGAAGGAACAGTACAAGATTAATGCAAGTCCTTCTGCTGGACTCAGCTGTATTCTAGATTGCATTGGGAGATGCATTCCATTCAGACTTTTATTCAGAACATGCCAGCCTTTCTGGAATGTCTCAACATCAACTTTCACCCACTAACTTCAACAGTTTCCCCTTTGAGATTTTAGCACCACTCTTCAGTGTTTAAGATGAATACAAAATGCTTAAATGTTCCAGCTATGCTTTCTGCCTCTCTAGATAGACCACCTTCTTTAGCCAGAATCAACTCCAGCCCCCCTCTTGCTAAGTATTTTGATAGTAAAGACATCCTGGATTCCCAGCTATGTTAACTGTCACCTTTTCTCATCCTTTTAGCTTTGTTCCTTGTCAACTTCCTTTCAGCTTCTTCTAGATACCCTGGTTACTTCTGGAGTTATTCCTTTTACTTTTGTTATCCCAAGGAACTCTGGCTTTGATTCTCTTAACTTTCCTCCTGCAGGGGAAGATCCCTGCTTTACCTAGATAATCCTCTTTAAAATTGCTTCTTTGGTTCCACTTTGGTGTCATCTTACCCCATTAAAGTTAGCCCTTTAATTCAGTCAAACAGAGGTATTAAAGAGAAAGCCTCAGAAGTTATAAAACTCACAACAAATTCAAGTTCTGAGATTTCTCATCAAAACTGAATCAGGCAGTGCACAAAAATGTGTCACTCATAATTTAATGATTCATTTTCTAGATCACGCTAACCTTGGGAGCAACACAAAAGGCATCAGGCCAAAAATGGTTCATTATGGAGAAAAGTTTTCACTTTGCTTATATTCCTAGACAGGTGAGGTTTAACCAAGTGATCAAAGTGATTAAGGGATTTAAGTGAGAAACCATTTTCTCAGGGTTGTGTTTTGTGGTGGGTGTGGGGGGGGGGTGGGGGAGAAGGGAGTAATCAAAAATAATCCAGGAGGAAACATTTGAGGTCTTCCTCAATTGCATCCTCCTGCTCATTTTGCAGCCAAATCATATGAATTGCAACTATAAGATTTGACCACAGTACAAACTGATGTACACTAATATTAAGGTGGTTCTTGAATACTTTTCTCCTCTTCCTTCTGCACTCCCCCACCCCCAAATAAAGTTTTTTCATCTCATTTTCACCAGGAAAGCCTAGAAAATTAATATCTATACAACCCTCATGTAGAGGTGATACCATTTTGACTACAGTCCAACAAATGCATCTTTTGATGGAAGTTTTAAATTACTTTTGATGTTCATTTTTATTCTTACTGTACAGAAATTAAAAGTGTACATAATGCAGATTATGACAATAGCAGATAGCTTTGAAAAACAATAGATAAGTTACAAAGATTAATGGATATCAGAACTGATTGTGCTCAAAGGTATTTAGAGAATTACAAGAATGATTGGCTTTGTGTAAATTAAATCTGCAGTCTTGATTCTTCACTTCCTTTTTATTTTAAATACAAGTACAAGTACATCATTGATACTGAATTTATTTTTTTTATATATAAACCAGATGTTGCTGCAGCAGAATAAACACTTTCTATAATTGGGTATTCTTGATGTCAGCATGCTTAAGATGTCCTCCAAACTTAAAAATCACAGCTGATTCACTGTACATTTCTAATAAATCTTGATTAAGTTTTGTGCCAATCTTTATCCCAATATAGTGTGCAATTATACATGTGGATCGTTTGAATGCAAATTTGCCATCGATTTTGCTGCTGATGCAATGGCATAGAAATAATGTTGCTACTAGCAATATTTTCTTACGTTTTACTTAAGACTTCAAGTTATGAAAAATGCTTTCAATGGCAGTAATACTGCCGATAGCTAGTACCTCCTTTTAAAAATATTGTACATAAAGGAAGCAGGCATGCTTGAATAGTGAATAGGGAAGTACATTTGTAGATACAGTTAATGAAAAATTAAATCTGCAATTCCATTTGGTCAACATTCAAGATTAATAAGAATGGTGTGCAAAGCAAGTTTTCACTGTACCACAGTACACATAATAATAAACCAATTTACCAATGGAAAACTACATTCATAATGTTGAAACACAAGTACACAGTAACAAGAGCACTTGGTGGAATAAACAGCAACAGAAGAAATCAAAGTTACCAAAGCAAAGTTAATTGAAGGAATGGCAAATAAAATCTAGCCAAGTAATTGGAGATTTTCTTTAGGAGGTAGATAATATTTCCATACAAATAGAGACTGCATAAAAGGAAATTCTTCGTGTGTCACAATTACACACATAATAGGTAGCTGGTGAAATGTTCACAAACAAACAGTCTGGATCACAGGCCCACAGACACTCATTTTGACTGCACCTTCTTCTGCTCTGCTTCCCAGTTTCCTTAATTTCTCCTCCGTTGCATCTGTTCTGATGATGACATTCTTCACACCAATGCTTCTGAGACACCTTCCTTTTTCTCTCAACTCTGGCATCTCTGCCACTAAGTTGACAGGATTCTCAACTACATCTGCTCCATTTTGCACACTTCCATTCCATTTCCTCTCCTTACACCAGAATTTAACTCTGACATCTTGGACAAGTGTGAATTTGTTGCATTTTGGTAAGAAACCAGGGTTGGACTTGCAAGGTAAATGGCAGGACCGTGAAGTGTGTTGAGGAACAGAGAGACCTAGAGGTACAAGTACATCGTTCCCTGAAAGCGACAACACTGGTAGACAGGGTGAAGGCAGCATTTGGCACACTTGCCTTCAGTCAGGGCTTTGAGTACAGGAGTTGGGACATCATATTACAATTATACAAGATGTTGGCAAGACCGCATTTGGAGTATTGTGTGCAATTCTGGTTGCCTAGCTATAGGAAGGATGTCATTAAGCAGGAATGGGTGCCAAAAGGATTCACAAGGTCGTTCCTAGGACTTGAGCTACAAGCAGAGACTCTATAGGCTGGGGCTTTTTACCCTGGAGCATAGGAGGCAGAGGGGTGACCTTATACAAAATCACAAGGGGCATAGGCAAGGTGAATGGTCAGTCTATTCCTCAGGGTAGGGGAGTCTAAAACTAGAGGGTATAGATTTAAGGTGAGGGGAAAATTTTAAAGTGACCTGAGGGGCAAGTTTTTCCAGAGAATGATGGGTATGTGGAACAAGTTGCCAGAGATAGCAGTAGAGGCAGGTGCAATTACAATGTTTAAAAGACATTTGGACAAGTACATGGATAGAAAAAGGTTTAGAGGGATATGGGCCAAACAGGCAAATGGGACTAGCTCAGATAGACATCTTGGTCAGCATGTACAAGTTGAGTTTAAAGGGTCTGTGTTGTATAACTAGGACAGGATTCTCCTAGTCCTCACCTTCCACCCCACCAGACTCTACAAGAGAGATTATCCACTCATTTCCATAGCCTTCCACAAAATTCCAGACTCTTTCCCTCCTTTTTCAGGATACAAAAGGGATCATTTTATCCCTGACCCCTTAGTTTACTCTCAAAAATACCAACTGCTCTTCAGTGACTTTCCATGCAACATCTCTCCTTTTAACTCTTCTCTTTTCACCATCCAGAGCCAAACACTCCTTTAAGTGAAGCAATAATCCACTTGCAATTCTTCCAATTCAGTATACTGCACAGGGTGCTCAAAATGTAGTCTCCTCTATATCAGAGTAACTATGTACAGATTGGCTGACCATTCTGCAGAACACCTTCATTCCATCTGCAAGGGTGAAGCAGAATTTACAGCTACCACTTAAATCCTCAATCTCACTGACCCCCCTCAGTCTTTGGCTTCTCACACTGGCCTTATTCAATGAGTGCAAGCTTCTTGAATAGTGTCTTATCTTCTGGTCCAGCACATTTACAGCCCTCCAGATTCAGCACCAAGTTCAAGCATTTCCTAAAACCAGACTTTCCAGTTGCTATCAAAATTTGCCAGTTGTCATGAAACGTCAGCAAGCTGAACCATTAACAGTTTTTCCCCTCTTCATTGACCTGAGTATTTCCAACATTTTCCAGTTTTATTTCTGTACTATTTTCAAATGCATTGTAATAGTCCTAAAAAAAGTGAACAGCCTTCAAGTTGTGAGGTGGTTTATCAGAACATTAAACCAACTATTTTACCTACTTGGGATCCAAATTTGAAACAATATCAATTGGAGTACATACCAAAAAGGGCATTTTTCTCCATGACTCAGAAGCTCAAAAGATCTTGACAAACCAAACAAACTAGGTAGCAGGGGGTTAGTTTATTAGTTTTCCCCAATGAGCAAATCTGCCCTAAATTTTTCTCCAATGCCTCTAGAAAGTTCAAATATGCATAATATCTGAAGTCTATATACTCATGAAATAAAAGTTGAAACCAGCTTTGTGAATCTCAAATAGAAAGCTTGGGTCTACAATTATATTACAGATGTACACTGAAAATGTGATATGTATTTTAAGTAAAATAGACTTGTTTGCATATGAAACAAACACTTATTTGAAGAGCTGTGTAAAATAAAAGTGATGAAAATACTAGTCCATTATTCTGAGATGCAATACTATGAATACATTATACTAATTTTCATTGTTTTACCTCTCCTTCTCCCATATGTCCTTGCTGCATGTAAACAGAAAGAAAATACTTTTCAATCATGAGAAAATAGAATGGAATAGTTGGTCATGGAAACAGTTTACATTGGTTTCATTTTGCATCTTCAAATGACAAAGGACAGGAAATACCTAATGCTGAAATTCCAAAGCCAATTACTATGGAACTGATAAAGATGTAATGCCAAATTATCACTTCTTGTGATGAAGGGACAAAAGACAGGATCGAGTATACTGATTAATAATGAACACTTAACCAACCCAACTCCTCCTGGTGAGTTCTTGACTCTATGAAAACAGTTTAAAAAAATCAGAGCACTCATAATTAACCCAGTACATAAAGCATACAGTTAGTCATTTGGTTAAAATTTATAGTACTTTATTTGAAAAAATGTTTCTACCAGAGTGATATCTAACTGCTCTGAGCAGGTGCTGTGCACCACCTTTGTGATCAGCTGCAACTTGTGTGATGGAAGGTGCTCCCACACTTACTAAATTAGGACCACTGAGCTTTTCATCATGTGATGAAAAACTGTGATGCAAGTTCAAGTTACTACAGTGCGCAACTTGGATGAATAAGAATAGAAGTGAAACTGTTTCCATGCCATCTGCTGCCTTTTTTCCCCTCCAAGGTTAGAGTTTGGGAGTTGCTGTTAGAGAAGCCATGGTGAATTGCTGAAACACATTATATAGTTTGTATATGGTGCAGCTGCAGCAACCCTGTTGAGGATAGAATGAATATTTAAGTCAGTAGACGGAGTCCTGATCAAGCAGATTAGAGTCTCAAATTAAAGCAATTTCTTGAATGCCGCTTTGGGTGAGTGTACAGTATTCAGACCAGAGCTTTGCAGGAGTGAAGGAACGTGAGGGAGTCGAGCCATTTACCATGAGGCACCCTAGTTCTGCACCATAACATTTTTATTAATACAAAGTATGCACAATTGACCCCAAAACAGAATACAAGACAGTCTAATACATGCCAACATGACAGTTTTAAACAGAAACTTGAACTGCTCACTCTCAAATAGTCTTCTTGCCCTTAACTGTACATAATGCACAGTATCATCTCATCTATGCTCATTTATATAGATCTCAATTAAGCTCCTGATGCAAAGACAGTACAGCAAAAGGAGGTTATATCATGCACAAGAACATTATTAACATTAATGTATCTTGAAGGCAAAACTTACTTCAAAGAAACTTTCACATGGGAGGAAAATTTAATATACTGAAGTTTCATAACAGAAAGTATGCTTGTGTAAAGATTTTAGGTTATGACCGTAGCTCATTGATTTGATAAAGCTAGTGTATCCTGCAATGAAAAATGCTTAAATTACATCTCAACTATGTGCATCCTTCATGTTGCATAGTATTTGGGAGTTGATGCAGTATCATTAAATTCAAAATAAATCAGAAGTGACTTCAGAAAATTTCAGGTATAATGTTGGTCTGCTACACATCCAAATACTCAATTTTTACTAGTCAAACTTCATCTTAAAGCCACTTATCACAATGTATTTCATTTGCATCAAGCGCAGATATAGTTTAGTACCCTCTTTATGGTCAGTTTTGCTCCTGTGCTTTTAAAAGACAAACGTATTTCAAGCCTTTCATTACAATTAGCTTCTCAACCATGAAAATAATTCTGATAAACCTACATAGTACATTTGTCACAGCCATTCTGTAAGGTTACTTGTAATGACATACATTTCTTCAATGCTCCTTGAGTTCTTATGGCTATATCCACCCTTTTGCATTTATGGATTCATTTGAGAAGCTAAATCTTGATGTTTATCCAAAATAAAATTACACATTTCTTAGTGCATTACGGCACACATGGCTATATTAGCAGAATAGACAGGAAAGCAAGGCTACAGAACAATAAACATGTTAAATAAATAGGCAAAAATCTGGTAAATGGAATATAATGGGGAGGTGTGAAATAGTCAATTTTGGCAAAAAAAAGTGGCAAAGGTCTTCAGAGCTCTGAAGATGCAGAGGGATCTGGGTGACCCAATACCTAAGTCACTAAGGCTAACATGCATCTATAGCAAGTAATTAGGAAAGTTAGCAAGGTTATAGTTATTTCTCAGGGAAGTGAATACAAAATTAGAGGTTAAGAGGCATTGGTGAGAGCATATCTGGAAGGATGTTAAAACCTAAGTAATCCAGACTTTGCAGAAGGAGTTCATTCCAGACAAATGCAAGGTGATGCATTTTGGAGAGTACTCATGAGGCTAGCACATACACCATGAATAATAGGGTCTTGGGGAATATTGAGGAACAGAGGGACCTTGGAGTACAAGCCTATACATTTGCAAAGGTGGCAAGACAGGTAGATTATATGGTTAGGAAGGTACATGGGATATTGCCTTCATTAGTCAGGGCACTGAACTTTATAAAACTTGGTCAAACCTCAAATGGTGTGTGTGTAGTTCTGGCCACCATGCTAAAGGACAGCTGAGATGGCACTGGATGAGGCTGAAGAGATGCACCAAGATATTGCCTGGGATGGAGCAGTTCAGTTATGAGGAGAGACTGGGGAAGTTATGTCTATTTTCCCTGGAGCAGAGGTGGTCAAGAGGAGGCATGATTGAGGTATATGTTATGAGGGATATAGATTGGGGGGAAAGCTTCCTGCAGTCTACCCTGTCAGAGGTAAATAAAACTGGAGATAGACAGATTTGGGGTAAGGGAAGAGATTTAGAGGGAACATGAGGAGGGGCCGCCTTCACCCAGAGAATGGCAAAACCTGGAATGCACTGCCTGACAGAGTGGTTGAAGCTGGTTTGTTGTCAGTGTTTAAGTAATGTCTAGACAAACACTTGAATTGCCTATGCATAGGTTATGGACCAACTGCTGGCAGATGGGATTAGTGTGGATGGTCAGCATGGATGTTGTGGGCCAAACAGCTTGTTGGGGTTAACACAAAAAATGCCCACTAGTCAGCATGACAAGTTGGGTCAAATGGTCTGTTTCCATGCTGTAAGATTCTGACTTGAGATCTTACAATGACTAATACCCAGAATGAACAGGTTCTCTAATGAGAAAGGCTGGATAGATTCTGCTTCTATGTGCTAGAGTTTAAAAGAGCAAGAAGGAACTCGACTGGATCTTGACAGAATGGACATGGTCAAGAAGTTTCCAAGGGAAAATCTAGAACCAGAGGTCGCTGACTAATAATGGGTCATCAATTCAAGTCAACGAGGCAAAATATTTTCTCAGTTTAGAGCCTTTGGAGCTCTTCCTCCAACAGCAGCAGAAGCAGAATCTAAATGTTAACGCGGATACAGAGAAGTGGATCAAAAGCCGGAAAGTGAAGTTGAGGTTAAAAATCAGATTAGTCATGATCTTACTAAATACTAGTGTAGGCTCAGGAGTTAGGTGTGAGGGAAGGAGCCATCTTACTCCTACATTTATATACATTTCCATTTCAAGCCTTACCATGCTCAAACCCCTTTCTACCTACTTTCTCACCTCACACTCTGGGGCAAAAATTAAAATTGCATGCTTCTGTCCAAATCTAAATATATAAATGCACTTAAAACTAAATTGTTCTACAAGTTGTGCAGCTACAAGTAAATTGTAGAGTCTGTTTTTGTAATTTCTATTTCAACCACATTTCAACTTTACACTTGGAAAAATCAAGTGATGAATTATACTACAAGCTTACTGATCAAGAGTTAACATTTCAGATAACTGCAATTTGCACTGGAAGCCAAGCTCTTTCTTATTGAAAACCAAGAAACTAATAGTAAATAAGATCTTTAACTTCTGAAAATTGTAGGTACATGCTCAAGTTTGAATTTTCCAGACAAATTTACAGATAGATTAAAATTCTCCAGAGTCCATCAATAGGTCAGTTGTGTTTCATTCCATTACTTAAGTATGCCAAAATATTTCTAACCAACACTAATACGTAGAGGTACAGAGAAGATAGATATCACTTCATTGAAATATGCAAGCTAATACCTGTAGACAAACCCAACTGGGATAAGCTTTACATTGAATAACATGAAATGATTTAAAAATAATGAAATTGAGTGTTCTGCTGTGGAAGTAAATCATCAAAAGCAGGCAATCTTTTTTGATATTGGTTATGATCCTTAATCTGCAAATTAAAAAGCCAGAATGCATGTCTGATGATCACAGGCAAGGATTAATGTAAATGTCCTGCTTCAATGAGGAACATTAAAAATAAAAAATAATTTAAGTTTGATTAAGATGTTTTCTGAAGATCTTGGTGCAGAAATCATTGAAAAGCAAATTTTGAGCAAGAAAATATTTCTCCTTCATACATTTAGCAATAAAAGGAATGGAACTAAATCTTCTACATCCATAAAACTATGAAGGCTGACAGTTATTCATCTGATAAAGAGCCACTGCTTAGTTTAACCTTTGCAAGAAATTAGCAACAGGAAGAATTGTCATTAATGTAAACTGAGTAACATTTGTCACAGAATAAATCTGTGCACCATTCCTACACTAGCTTTGGAACATTTATGCACTGTGCATTAGAGCATCATTGCGATTACCATTAAAAGAATTAATAGAAGTTTAGTTTATTTTTCTCTTTGATTTTGTTTTAAAAAGTAACTTTAAATGCCATTTTGCTTCACTCATCATTATGTTTCCCACTTCTGGGTGGGTTTACTTTTCCATCACCCGTTCAAGTTATTTTCCTCATTTGGCATTTGAGCACAAAAGAAGAACAAAATTTCCCATGTTCAGAGTTACGAAAAAAAACATTAGCAAAATATTAAGTGTATATGAGTGATGCATAAATTACCACGTCATGCTAACAGCCTACTGAAGTTATTCAGCATTAACTATACACATGATCTACTTGTGTCAAGACCTTCTGTGCATTACCAGGATTCTAGATGTTCAAAGATGTCCAGTATAACAGAAATTAAAGCTCAAACAGCATTCATTTACAAAGTTCTTTGCCAATCCAGTTATTCATTTACTACACAGCCCTCTAAAAGACATTTGTCAGCTGTAGCACCAAATGTCATTACACACCATTACAAGCACAAAAAAAGCTTTCAACAATAGTTTTCTAATTCAGAAAGCTCTACTGTTAATTCAGAAATACTGAAACTGTGCTGCAAAAAGAATTAAAATATGGATTCTTTTACCGACAAAGAATGACATTTGGGGTAAATGATGGTTGGCAGTTAAGTATAAAAATAATAATGCTTATACAAAGACCACAAAAGTGCTCAAATACTTTGAGATTATAATAAATTCAAAGCTTTAATCAGCAAATCAATGATACTCCAAGTTGTTTTGATTTCATCTTTTTCTTGATTGGATACCAGAAAAAAAAATCTAGAATGAGGAAAGTTCTGAAAATCTATTAGGATTTATGGTATAATTATTTAATGACAACATGAACCTCTTCTGATCTGCTTGCTGATCAATGCAATAAAGAGTGCAGAAATTCTCCAATTATAGCTCCATTACTGACCTTGAAATGTAATGAAATCCATTGGTCATTTGGTACCAACTTAAAAGCTTTTATAAGTAGAAGCACTATTCCACTATGCAGCTAGCATAGTTTTCATCATTTTGTAATGAAACAAAAATACTTTCAAGATCAGTTGTTAGAGGTTAAAAAGGTTTTGATAATAGATCCTAAATTAACACTTACAGAAAATGAAGGACTGTACTTGCAGATTTCCTCAGAATAGAACCCACTGGACCAAAAGCATCTACTGCTGGGAGGAAGGACACATTGAATTTCTGGTGTTCTGCACCACAGTAATACAGTGCTAGTTGTGCCTGCAATTCTTTGAAGAAAGTTAAGTGCCCAATGATAGCAAAACAAGATGATACTTAGAACATTATAACAAATACTCACCATTAATAGGAAGAGGACTGTCTGACCCAGGATGCGCATAGTTTAAACGACCTATCAAAAGATGCAACAAGTTATAAGCAGCTATGAACAGAAACAGTTCAAAAATTACTCTTTTCAGGTAATAGCCATATAACATCCATGTAATGTTCAAGGCCCTGAGAGATTGTAGTTTTGTTCTTAACTTGCAGATTTTTAATCCATTAAATTTACTTAGTTACTTGACTCTTTCAGCATTTTAAAGTCTACAGGACTAATTTTGGTGTTGCTGTCATTAGTTGTACCATAGAGCAGGCCAAAGTTAAATGATTGCAAAAACGAATCCATATTGTTAAAAGAACCTGATGCATATGGACATAGTACTGTTCTTTTTGTTTAAAAGATAATTATACATTTGCATTGGGACTGTTGGTTTCCGTTTAAAATGTCTCAACTCTTTCACTAAAATTTCTGTACAGCTACCATTTTCATCTATACGAGCATGGCCAACATGCGACTGTGACTTAATTAATACATTAAAAATCTATGTTTATGTCTTGCAAATCAGTTTGTCAATTTTTAAAAATGCTTTGTGCCTTTTAGACTTATTCCTTGAATTTGTTCACAGATGCATTACAACCAGTAAACTCTGAAAAATGTGATCATGTGCCACACCAGCAGTCACTGATTTCTGCTTAAATTTCCAGTGATCTACCTGGTTTAAGGAACAAACTGGGTGGAAGCTTGAAATATCTACAATGATTTGGATGAGAATACACAAGGCATGGCTAGTAAGTCTGCAGATGACACAGGGTAGGACTTTCACAGTGAACAGTAGAGCCCTGAGGAATGTGGTAGAACAGAGAGACCTAGGAGTACAAGTACATGGTTCCCCAAAAGTGGCAATGCAGGTGGTGAAGGTGGATTTTGGTATACTGGACTTCAGTCAGGGCATTGAGTATAGAAGTTGGGATGTTACGTTGCAGTTGTACAAGCCATTGGCGAGGCCGCATTTGAAATATTGTGTCCAGTTTAGGTCACCCTCCTATATGAAATATGCCATTAAGCTGGAAAGAGTGCAGGGGAGATTTAAGGATGTTGCCAGGACTCAAGGGATTGAGTTATGGAGGGAAGTCGAGACTATTCATTGGAGTGTAGAAGAATGAGGGGCGATATTAAGGAGGTATACAAGATATTGAGGGGAAATAGGGTGAATGTGCATAGTCTCTCAGGGTCGGGGAATCAAGAACTAGAGATCATGGCTTTAGGGTTAGAGGGGAGAGATTTAATAGCAACTGGAGCAGGTAATTTTTTTTTCCCACCCAAGAATGGTCAGTATATGGAATGAACTGCCAGAGGAAGTAGTTGAGGTGGGTACATTAACAACATTTAAAAGGCACTTGGACAGGTACATGGATGGGAAAGGTTTAGAGGGATATGGACCAAACACAGGCAAATGGGACTAGCTTAGATGGGAAGTTCGGTCAGCATGGCCTGATTCCATGCTGTGTGACTACGACTTTATAACTCTAGCATAGACTGGCTTGTCACTCTGGGCAAGCATCAGCCAGAGGACACAGAAGGTTTAATGGAGACAAGTGATGTGTAAAGTTGTAAATGATAATTCTGTATCTGCCTTCATGGAAGAGGGGAAAATAATACACATTAGTGTTAAGGAGAAAGAATGTTAAATATTGGAAGTGATAAACTGGTCATTTTAAAGAGGTCTGGATGTAGCAAGCGATGTACCAGTGATTGCTGCTGGGATCTCAGTATTTGTGGTCTCAATGTCCTGATTAACTGAAGCATAATTTCAATAATTTTTGTATTTGTTTATTGCTATGGTAATCCAAGTCTGCCAGAGTCAGAGAGATGGTGAGGTAACAGGTCTTTCAGCCCAGAGTCCTTGCTGATCATTCAACCAATTTACACTAATCCTACATTAATCCCCAATTTTATTCTCCCCACATTCTTATCATTCTGCCTCCTACCCCCTCCCCACCACCCCCAAAGATTCTACCACTCATCTAAATGGTTAGCTTAACTGGTCATTGTAAATAATCGCTATCAAACTGCAATTCTTTTGGGTGCAGGAGGAAACTGGAGTGCCCAGAGGAAACAAGCAGGTAAACTCCACTTCCTCCAACCTGTACCACTACTTCTAGCAGGTGTCTCAGTGAGACAGTATGACAGAAATATTGAACATTTGCTGAAAGGAAATACTTTGAGACAGACTATTCAAGCAAAACTCACTGTTGGGAGAGCTTTCCTACTTTTGGCACATCTAAAATTAGAGAGAAGTGGCCTGCAAGTTTGTTGAATGTGTCTTTGTCACGATAGCAAAATGCTGAGTGGTCACTTACATTTTCTTATTGCACTATTGAAATAGCAAGCGAATGAGAAGAAAGCTTGCCCAATTGAACAGTACAAAGACTTAAGCTGCTGTTTTTGGCCCTCACCACAACTGTTTCCTTGCAACCAACTCCATCCTTCTCCCTGGCAACAATGAGGCTGAAGCAGGCTGATTGCAGTCTTGGCATCATTATAACCATATGTCCATGTCAACACAAACTTATTTTATCTCTGGAACATTGCTCGATTTTATCCCCATCTCAGCTACGCTGCTGCTGAAATTTTCATCCATACCTTTGGTTATAACTAAAAAGTAACAGAGTCTTGTTAATTGGTGGAATTAGAGTGGAGTTGAAGAAAAATTTAAGTAACAGTTTCTGAAACTCAATGCCTGAAGGTCCAGTACAGAAAAATCCTCAGGTTTTAAAAGGTACTGTATCTGAATGATTACTTAAAAGAGCTGTATATCCAAAGTCATGGATATGAACAGTGAACCAAGTGAAACTGTCCCAAGTTGCTACATTTCCAGCAAGCAGAGACACCAATCACTGCTTCCTTCAATTTGCATCTGCAGCAGAACGAAGGATTTACTTTTTGTGAACCAAATGAAATACCCTTTGGACATTTTTCAGTGATGTTGCAAGCTAATACCACAAAACAACTATTCCAATTATAATTGTGCCTACTGAAATTCAATCATTTTAAGTGTTGATGCATTTAACTTCACTATCCAATTTCTGTACCTTTCCTGAAACATTAAAGCCTGGCATATTTAATTCTTTCTTGCTCACATTAACAAGGAAATAGGAGTATGTCACTTGGCTCTTCAAACATGCTGCACCCATTCAATGAGAGCATGGCTAATCTGCCCCAGACCTCATCTATTCTATGCCAGTTCCCAAAGTGCTCAATTTCCTGATTTTTTTTAAAAGCTACTTTGAGTACCTACAATGATCTAGTCTCCACGACTCTATGTAGGGAATTCTAAAGATTCACCAACCTCTTCAAGAAGTTCCAATTCATCTCAGTTCCAAATAACAGGTCCCCCATCTTGTAACTATATCCCCTCATTTGAGATCTCCCCATAAGTGGAAATATTTCAACATCTGTCCTGTCAAGCCTCCTCAGGATTTTGTGTTTCAATAAGATCACTTCTTATTCTTCTAAACTTCAAAAGAATACAGGTCTAATTTCTTCAACTGCTGGTAATAAGAAAACCCTCATCCCAGGAACTAGCCTGGTGAATCTTTTTTGGACTGCCTCCAATGCCAGTACATCTTTTCTTAAAGGGACCAAAACTGCACAGTATTCCAGATGCAGCCTCACCTGTGCAACAAGTGAGTTAGGAGGCAATGGCATGTTGCCCTGTATTGCTACAAGGACAACATGCCATTGCCTCCTAACCACTTGCTGTACTTCCTGCTAATTTTTTTTTTTGCAATTCATACACAAGAATACAGAGGTCCCTACTTATGGGATAACCAATCTGTGCTAACACTTCTAATACCATGTGCTCTTGTTTTGTTCACCAGTCTTTTGTCACACTTTGTCTAATATGTAACATCCACAGGTTTATCGAACTCTGCTTCTTACATCCTTGAAGAAATCAAATTTGTGAAACATGATTTCTTTCATAAAACTATGTTGATTTGATAGCATTGTTTCTCAAAATGACTAGCCATTCTTTATTGACTCACCTTGCACCTACAGGTACCTGCTTCCCACCTGCCCCTTTTCCTCCCTTGAACAATGTTGTCACATCTACAGTCTACAATCACTGACAACTTCACAGAACTCTGAATTTGACAAACTTCAACCAATAGCTCCACATATATACAGCTGCTTCCTTCAAAACACTTTGGTATAAGTTTTTGGGACCTAGCAACTTGTCTGCCTTAATCCCATTAGTTTTCTCACCCCCCCACCCCCAAAAAACAAAATGCCTTGTCCCTCATGATAGTGATTGTTACAAGTTCTTGCATGTTATTTGAAATTAGCTCTTCAGATAACTTTGGAACATTTGCAGTATCCTCTACCATGGAGGCTGATGCAAAGTATTGATTTAACTTAACCTTTTATCCCATTATTAATTTCCCAATCTCATTCTTTAGGGGGTCCTACACTTACACTACCTACCATCTTCATTTTTCTCCCCCTCTCTATATCCATATACACACAGAAATCCTTGATTTTGATATTACATGCTAATTCTCTCAATTTTCTCTCCAGATTAACATTTGTCTTTTGCTGCTGGTTCCGTAAAACTTCCAATTCTCTTGTTTATTGCTAGTTGTTGCTAGTTTCTAATATTTTCCTTTACCTCCTTTGTTAACCATGGATGGTTCATTTTTCCTCTTTGGATAAATTTCTGCTAAGCACTATGAATTAGCTGTTTAAATATTTGCCAGTGCTCATTCATTCACCAATCCCTTAATCCATTTACCTGGTCAACTCCAAAGAACTACATTCATACCATTGTAATTGCCTTTAATTATAGACTTGGGTGTTAACTTTTGAATTGTAACTGAAATTCTACCATGTTGTGATCACTACTCCCTGGGGGAGGGGAGGAGGGAATCCTTAACCATATCTTAACAATTTTACCAAATTACACATGGCCAAACCCAAAACCTCATTTTCAGATAGGCCGCGCTTTATTTTCGACAGTACCTTTGATTCGTCCAACCATAATTAAAATCACCCATGACAACTGCAATTCATGCTTTTGATATTTCCCTATTTATGCTTTGTCCGATTAAGTAGCATTGAACCTACCCTACAAATTAAACTCATGGTCATCCAGCACTTAGTTCTTGAATGCCACCTTCAACAGCATGCACTAATTGATATTTGTGAACCTTTCCACCTGTTGTCCATTTTTGCCAGCAATTCCTGACTCTCAGAACTTCCAGAATTCTACCTTAAAATCCTTTGTGGCCTGGATTCCCTTAGAATTGCAGGTGATTGGAAGTAAACAGGCACTAAATTGAAACACCAAGTTCAGCTGTGTTCCCAAATGTCAATTATTGGCATCTCAGCCAGAGAATACCTTATGGTGAAGCAAGGAGTGGTCTTGTACATTAGCAGAAGCAATGCAAGCTGATGATTTGTGGACCTCTTGAACTCCTTGTCCAGTGATGGTCTCTTCACCATATGGACAGACCATCATAAACCAGTTCCCCAGGAAGGAAAAACAGACAGAAGAGCACAATCCAAAACAACAACTGTCACTTCAAATGACTATCAACCAGGATAATATTACTCCATTCCCAGCTGAAAAAAATGCACCTTCTGGAAGGGATCAGCTTGACATTGCCATTGTCTGCACCAAAGCAGCTGTGGCCTGCAGGTCTGACATTACACGGGATTCCAATAGATCAATCCCAAGCTAGTTTACATAGCCTCCAGCAACTCTCTTCATATCAAAGATTACCATCTGCAGAGCAAGGGCATCCTTCAATATGGCAGCTTCTAATATCTTCAGGGTCACTTCTGAGGCTCTACTTTAGGCAACTGTGGTTCACTGACAGCTCATGTTAACCTGCTCATTATCTGGAAAGGCCTGATGCATTCACTTACATCATTGACTTATTCCACCCCAACAGGCACGTCTGGCTTGAAGGAACACATTTTATTTGGGGGGCAGGGGGGCTAACAATCTCTTCAGCTGTGATCAGAAATCAGAATTGATATCTTGCAAGTGAAAAATGTGCTGTTCTGAATTAGTCATTGGCTCTCTGTAAAAGCAACTGTGATAAATCATCTGCTGTATCAATCTGTTTTTATATGCAGTGGTCAATAGAATAGTTCAAGTGCAACAAAAGGATAGCTCATCATTGGAATCACCATTATCAAAACAGACATCAGTCCAGCAACTTTTGATCTGTGTCCAGAGTGAAATGTCCACCAACCAGAATCCCAAAAATGGCAGCTAGACCCTCTTAATTTGTGCACCAGTTTCCTCACTGGAGGAGAGGGTGCAGAAAACATGAGTGGTCATGCCACAATTTTGTTACTGCACCAACCCTATTGCTAAAGATATTACATGATAGTCATAAAACATCAATAACCAAGGAAGTGTCAAAGCTAAGTTTTATTCAATATTAATTGAAATGCCCTTTGCAGCTCTTCACACCAAAGCCAGAAATTGAGTATAATGTGGAACTCTGGTGGCCAAAGTAATAGTGAAGCAGAGGAAAGTTAGTACAATTCTTTGGCATCCAACACAGGCACTACTTCTCTGATACAAGTCTCAGACCATTCGCACTGATTCCAAATTCAAGAGGTCACTCAAGATTGCATAAATGCACATTTGTTCCATTTTAGCTAGATATTTCTGCTTATGTAATCTGCTGAATACAACGCCCACACCTTCATTTGTTCTGTTCAGTCTCTACGGAAGGTAGTTCTTTAATAGCCTATGTAATCAAGGGATATGGGAACAGTGCAGAAAATGGCATCAAGGTAGATAATCAGCCATGATCTTGATGAGTGGTGGAGCAGGGTCAAAAAGCCAAAAGGCCTATTCCTGCTGCTTTTTGTTATGGATCACAGGAGGCTGCAGAGGGTTGTAGACTCAGCCAGCTCCATCACAGGCATAACTCTCCCCATCATCGAGGAGATTGTCAAGAGGCGATGCCTCAAGGCAGTGGCATCCATCACTAAGGACCCTCACCATGTGGGACATGCTATCTTCTCATACTTCCTCCTTGATGGTAGTAACAAGAGCCTGAAGAGACACACAACAATTTAGGAATCGCTTCTTCCCCTCCAATTTCTAAATGATCCATGAACACTACTTTGTTATTCTTTTTTATTGCACTTTATTTTGTAATTTATAGTAATTTTGCCTTTGGACTGTACTGTTGCTGCAAAACAAATTTCATGACATACAAGTCAGTGATAATAAACCCAATTCTGATTCTCCAGGATCTCTTGCATCATCACATCCATTTTGGAAGGAATGCTACATGGTAGCTTGGTATAGGCATATTACCCCTTGCACATAACAGTCAGGTGATTCAGTCCACACTCAACTGCTCAAGAGACCAATTTTGCAAAAATGTCTGGTGAGGCCGGGGGGGGTGGGGGGGGGGCGGGGGTGGAAAAAGAAAGTTCAATTTGTGATTACACTGCTAATCATTTGTAATCATTTCTTAAAAAGGGACGGACAGGTACATGAATAGGAAAGGTTTAGAGGGATATGGGCCAAATGGAACCAGCTTAGATGGGTATCTTGCTCAGTATGGACCAGCTGGGCCAAAGGGCCTGTTTCCCTGTTGTATAACACTTGCTGTGTTGAACCATTCTGGTTCAATTCATACATCTCCTCTTCCACCTGGCAAGTGTGGGCTTGTAGCCAACAATACCATTGAATGAACTGGTGCCACAAACATCAAGGCCATAGATTGAATTGCTAATTAAAGTACTGGGTCCAAAGCTAGTCCTTTCACATCAGTATTGACTGTTTAGTGCAATCAGCTGCAATCATTGGCAGCTTTCTCTCATATCCTTGTATTTGACTATACATTACAATTTTCTAAGAATCTGCAAGGTCCCTACCTCAGTGTATTCCTGCAGAATGGAGTTGCACAGAACAACTGGTCATCTATCTCATAATCCATTATCAAGTAATCTGCAACAGTATCAATAAACATCTTCACTGGACAGCCCTTTATCATATCTACAAACTTCCAATCTCCAAAATTCTGCAGGCCCTCAAGTTTGCTGCCAAGTTTAAAAGGTATCACAGTCTGAGGGACACCCTTATGGCCTCTTCTCAACACAACTGTACCAGTCTTCCCCACCTTTGGTGTCCTTGGGATCCAAGAATTTCCTGAAGCTTCTGTAACCAAAAAACAATGCTGCTGACAAAGGGATGCAGCCATTACCATGCTTTCTCACTTATGCAACACTCACAATTCAGAATTTTACACCAAGCACAACTGTCTCACATTCTTAAATATCATTTTCATATCACTACTCATTCTACATATCCTCTCTAATGTTGTCTTCCACATTTGATGGCTTCCACTCAATTTTCTCATCAGCTAATCCATACAATGCCCAACCTAGAAAGAATGTGTCCCCGCCCCCCCCCCCCAAACCAACTGTGCCATCATTGATAAAGGCCATCATTAATAAAGGCCATCATTATCCCAAGGAAAGTGAGGCATGGGTGCAAAGGAGAAAAGTTTATTCCTTATCTGTTGTAGCTTTTTGCCCATCTTTTGTCTGAACACATTCAACAATTTCCTTTTGTTTTTGGTTGTATGTTCCAAAATTACAGCTCTCAAAAACTCCACTGGAGGAATAGGAACATCCCTTCAAGATTTACTGTACCCTCACACAAAACCTCTTCTGTTGTTCATAGTCAGAGTACTACAGCACAGAAACAGGTCTTACTGCCCATCTAGTCCATGCTGATTTGATCTTCTGCCTAGTTCCATCTATCTGCACCCAGACCATACCCCTCCCATCCATGTACTTATCCAAACTTCTCTTAAATGTTACAATGAAACCCACATCTACCACTTCCACTGGCAGCTCATTCCACACTTACACCATCTGGGTGAAGAAGTTCCCCCTCAGATTCCCCTTATACATCACCTTTCACTCTAAACCCATGTCCTCTACTTCTAGACTCACCCAACCTTGGGGGGGGTGGGGGGGGGGGGGGGGGGAGAAAAAAAAACATACCTATACCCCTCAATTTCATATACCTCTACAAGATCTCCCCTCATTCTCCTGAGCTCCAGGGAATAAAGTCCAAGAATAAAGTTCACGTTAATAGACTTTGGCATCCGTGTCTCTATCCCTAGCAATATTGTTTTCCACTTCTCATGTATTACCACTTTCTTCTGCTTTCTCCTTCCCAATATTCTTTACCCTCAGGAAGATTTCCACTCATCCCATATACAATGTTTTGAATGCTTTTGACATCATAAACATCATTCAACAGATCCATAGATTCAAATCATCCAAACCAATAAAGTTTTTCCCATTTTAAGACTGAAATTCAAATAATTACATGGGTGCAAAGGAGAAAAGCTGTATCTGTTGTCAATTTCACAGCAGTACACCACCATTGCCATAAATAACCTTTCCAGTTGGAATTATAAAAGAAACTATTTTTAGGATGTAAATCTTAGCACTGTTTGCTTAATTCAAATCTACAATATTCTTGTTTCATTTAATAATATTTATGGAAAAAGACAGGTGTTCTGTAGCCACCAAAACATTACTTTCATTATGGCCAAAATCTCAACTTAAAGCTGAACATCTGATATAAAAGTTGTATAACATGCCTTTTGAAGCTTGCATTTACCTTTCAGTGGGTCCTGTTCAGCTCTCATGATGTCAATCAGTGAACTCTCCAATGAATGCATGTTTAAAGTGTCATATAATCTAGTTCGATCCTGGAAAAAGAAATGTTGTTTAAATACTGAAGACAAATTATGGCAGAAAGAAATATTGGTTAACATTAGTTACTTACAAACTAGGAGTAGGGTTTTTTTTAAAAACAAATTTGTTACTAGATTTACAATTATGAAATATTCAAACAATTACACATTTTCAAAGACTGAAAATATTTTAGGCATTGAATTACTGCAAATAAGTAACCCTTTGAAAATGTGCAATTAGAAGTTTTTCATCCAAAACTGCTGTAAAAACAATTCAGCTACAATTTAAAAAAAGATGTAAAAACAGATTTTCCTTTAATCAAACTCTCCTCATAATAAGGGGCAAGATTTAACAGTATTTTGAGACATTTACCTACAAATCATGAAGTTTAAGGTTGAAACATTTTGGAATAATGTTATTGAACATTAAAGTTGCACAAAACACTAATCATTCCTTGTCGACGAATAATTGGGATGACTTCCAAGAAAAAATGCAAAATATGCCAAATCAAATTATGACTAAAGAATGACAGCAGGTAACTGGAAAGTGCCATAGCATCTTTACAGAATTAAAGAATCAGGGAAATAGTGATGAGCAGCAATTATAAATACCAGGTATATTTTCCAAGTTTTTAAAAAAAATCATAGAGAGGGGAAGCAAGCCCCAAAGAACAAGTTTAGTGAATTAGTTGATCTGAATACACTGGCAATATGAAGAGTATTTAACAAAATGACTAGATGGTACAAAATGACAATTCAGAATGAGAGGGAGCAAATGTTGAAAAAAAACAGTAAGCCACAGCAGAGAAGCATTTAATTCTCAAAGCTGTTAGAGAAGCCCATCATGAGTTTGTTTACTAAAGTAGAAAGTTTTAGCCATGAAGTGGGTGGGGGGGGGGGGGGGGGGGGGGGGAGAAAGAGAAAAGGGCAGTGAAGACTAAAATTAGCAAAAATATTAAAGTGAGGAATGTTTGCTTTCAGTGTCTGCTTTGCAAGGACACCTAGATTGCCTTGTACACAAACATTTTCCAATCTAAATCACTATTAGCCATTCACTGCATCTATCATGTATTTGCCCAATTGCTCAACTTGTCTAAATCACCTTGTCAAGACACAAATACATCACATTACATCTGCCAATTTTCCATTATCTGATGTTAATGTCAAAGTGGCAGCTTTGCTGTGTCAGACTTTGATATGGAGGTCAAGTAGTAGTCAGGTAAGGTTTTATTTTTCTTCCATTCCTTAGTAGAAGGGATAGGAATAAAAGGATATGGAATCTAGGGCAGTGGCATGCTCTTCATGAAGGATATGAGAAATCAAGGACCTCTCCTGGGGACTCGACCTGCAGGAAGTGTGTTTAGTTGTAGCTCAAGGGGTTTTTGGGGGGGGGGGGGGGGGGCAGGTAAAAACAGAAAATGTTGTAGATACCAAGGTTAGCAAGTTAGTCACACTGCAAGTATACAAAGGAAGATGGATGACCACCAGGCAAGGGCAGCAAGTGTAGGAATCCTTATGGGCATTCCTCTCTAAAGCAGATATATCATTTTGGATGCTGTTGGTTGGCTGGCCTCTGAGGAAAGAAGCAGGAGCAGCTAAACTGTGGCACATTTGGCACTGATACACAGCAGGGAAGGGAAAAGTCTAGGCAAGCAGTAGTGGTGGGAATTTCATAGAGAGCAGAATAGCCACAGTACTTCTGTGGCAAAGAACAAGACTCCAGAATAGTATGTTGCCTCCCTGGTGCCAGGGTTTGTGACACCTTGGATCAGGTACAGAACATTCTGAAGGGAGAGGGAGAACCACCAAAAGGTACACGATTGTTTTAACATAGGCAGAAAGAGGGATAAGTCCTGCAAAGCAAGTTTAGGAAGTTATGCAAAAGGTAAAAAAGCAGGACTGCTATGGCTATAATCTTAGGACCATGTGCTTGTATGGATAGAAAGAGGACAGGACAGAGACAAGTGGCTAAAGAGCTGGTGCAAGAGGAAGAGCTGTACAAGGAGGACAGGTTGTACCTAACTATAAGGGGAACTAAATCCTTGCAGTAAGATTTGTTCATGCTGTTTGGGAGGGCTTAAACTAATGTAGCAGTTGGGGGGGGGGGGGTAGAATCAGAAGAAAGAAGTGTGAAAGCATAGTAGCATGTGGGAACACCAACTTAAAGGTACAGGATAAATCAATAAATAAATGGGCAAAGCAGACAGATGCAGGTAGGGAGCAGGCTCAACTGCAGTTACTTTAATGCAAGGAGCCTCACAGGCAAATCAGATGAGATTAGAGCATGGATCACCATTTGGAATTATGAAATTATTGCAATCACAGAAATATAGTTGAGGGAAGGGCAGGGCTGGCAGCTTAATATTCTGGGGTATAGAAGTTTCAGATGTGACGGGGGAAATATAAGAGAACTTAATCAGTAGTGCTTACAGAAGATAGCCTGGAGAGATCATCCAATGAGGTCATTGTCCATGGCTACAGCAGGATACAAATCAAATGGAAAGTTGGGCAGCACATTAGCAGATAGAAATTAATAGTTAATCCTGACCAGTGCAAAGTGATGTATTTTGGGAAGTCAGATGGGAATATATAGCAAGTGGGAGGGCACTATGGAATGTTGATGAACAGAGACTTGACTTGGGATTCAAGTCCACTATTCCCTGAAAGTGGCAACCCAGGGAGATAGAGTGACGGAGGCACATAGCATGGTCATAGGTCAGGGCATGGGATATAAAAATTGTAATGTTATGTTGCAACTTTACAAAACACTGGTTAGACCACACAGGGAGTACTGTGTGTAGTTCTGGTCACCACACTATAAGAATATGGTTGTGCTGGAGAAAATGCAGAGGAGATTCACCAGATGTTGCCTTGATTGGAGGACTTCAGTTGTGAGGAGAGACTGGATAGACAGGGCTCATTTTCCCCTCAGCAAAGGGGGCCAAGGGGTGACCTGATAGATTCATACAAGATTGAGAGAGGCATAAATAGTCAGAATCCTTTTCTCATGGTAAGGATATCAAAACAGGAGGGTACAGATTTAAGAAGAGGAAGGAGTTTTAAAGGGGATCTGAAGGGGAACTTTTCTTTAAAATAGCGTTTGAAATCTGCAACTCACTGCTAGGGGTGATGGTGGAATCAGATACTTTAAAGAGACAGACAGGCACTTGAATAGGCCAGGCATAGAAGAATACAGACCTAATGGAGGCAAATGGGAGTAGTGTAGATGGGCAAAAAGACCAGCATAGAAGTGGTGGGCTGAAGGGTGGGCCAATGGGCCAACTATGACCATCTATTCTGCCAGTTACATCTTCAAAAAATAATTCTAGGAAGATGCATCAAACACAATTTCCCTTAAATAGATGCTGGTTTTGTCTAATCCCACCAATATTTTCTAAACATCTGGTTATCACATCTTCTATAATAGATGCTAACATTTCCCTTCTGTGTTAGGCTGTCTCTCTTTCAAAGAAAAATTGTGGGCTTATATTTGTCACTCGACAATCCACAGGAACTATTGCAGAGTACTTTGGAAAGTGACAACCAATACATCCACCATTTATTTTGGATGCAGAATAACAGGCATTGGGATTTATCTGCTTTCAGTGTCATTAATTCCTCCAGCACTTTTTCCCCTAATACTGGATTTCCTATAATTCCTCCTCTTCATTAGACTCTTGCTTCCGAAGCATTTCTGGGAAGTTATTTATGGCCTTTAAGTAAAAGCATAACCAAGGTATTTGTTTAATCGCCTTTCCATCTCTTTGTTCCCCATTATAAATTCCAATTTCTAAGGACCTACATTTATCTTTACTATTTCCTTTTTACACACTTATAGAAATTTTACAGTCCACTTTTGTCCCTTGCAAGTTTAGTCTCATACTAATTTAATCAAATTCAGTCCTTTTTTGCAGAATTCTATATGAATCACAATACTCAGGCTTGCTAATTTTTCTGGTAGCTCTGTATGCCTCCTCTTTGGATCCAACATAAACTTTAGTTTCTGTTATTAGCCATGGTTGAGTTGCTTTTCCTTTTGGACACAAGTGCATAACTCACAGTTCCTACATTTAATCCTCAAACATTAACCTTTGGGGAGCTTCACTTGATAAGCAATCTATCATAACCAACTCACTTTTAATACCTTCTTAGCTTCCCTTGTCTAGATTTAGGACCCTAGTTTCAAATCAGATCTTTAAAGCAAAGTACTTTCTTTCTTAATGAAGAATTCTATATTATGGTCATTCTTCCTTGAACTCTGCATAACAGGATTATTAACTAGCCCCTTCACATTGCACAGAACTCAAGCTAGGATAACTTGTTCCTTAGTTGGCTCCTCAACACTATGGTCTTAAAAACGTTACACACTCCAGGAATCCATTCTCCATAGTATTGTTAATTTAGTTTGATTAGCTATATTTTGATTCAAGTCACTCATGATTACGCCCACCAGCCCCCCCCCCCACTCTACCTTTAACACATTTAAAATTTCCTGTTTAATGCTGTCCTATACATTACCATTACTGATTAGGAGGCCGATAGAATAATTCCAATGTTTCCTGCCCTTTGGTGTTTCCTAGCTCCACCCAAACCAATTCTACATTTTGAATATCTGGGCCAATATCCATTCCCACAATTTGTTTTTTTATCCTTACCAAACAAAACCATGTCATAATTTTTTTTAAACAAGTGTTTAAAAAAGGCATTAATAGGTTGACGGTGTTTGGGACAGGACCTCAGTGGTACACTGCTATGCTTTGCTACCAGTCTCTCAGATCCCAATGATCAGCTCATTTGGCCTTCTGTCTGATTCAGATAAGAACCATTGGCTGCATCCAGTTCATTTTGCAGGTAGGAACAACTGGCTGTTTCCACTTCAATTTGATCCCCTTGGCTAACAGACCAATTACAATTCATAATTGGAGAAAAATAAATAATAAATTTGATCTACTGTCACTTGCCAGATACCATCAAGAATTTTGGACATGTCCAAACTAATAAGATGCTAAGTTTCCTGATCAATGATGTCCAGCCATGAACTATGCATGTGTATAGATACAATGTCTGCCATTATATTGCAAACATTTGGATTCTGCTGATGATCTGCAGTGAACGTAATTGCCCGTGCATTATGTTGTGCAAGTGCATAATGTGCTCGAGACCAGATGACCCCTTAGCTTTATGCCAGTTGTGGTTGGTATGTCTAGTGCAACACTACTAATTGAAAAGGGTCACCAACCTTCACTTTAAAAATATTGACATTAAATGAAGTTTTAAAAGAATTTTATAACTTAATGTGAGAGGGGGCAAGTTCAAAGGAGATGTGCAGGGCAAGTTTCCCCCCCCCCCCCCCCAAATACACAGACTGGTGGGTGCCTGGAGTGCACTGTCAGGGGTAATGGTGGTGGCAGATATGGAGGCATTTGGAAGGCTCTTGGATGGGCACATGGGGTGTGCAGAAAGTGGGGGATGTGGACATCATAAGGGATTAATTTAGTTAGGCATTTAATTACTAGTTTAACTAGTTCAGCACAATAATCATAAGCCGAAGGGCCTATTCCTGTGCTGTACTGTTCCATGTTCTAATGTTTGTGTTTTTCACTTGTTTCTACATGTTACTGATCAGAGACATTTAGAAACTGTGGGAAGAGGCCCTGGACAGCACAAGCTGTCAAAAGGTTATCATGTCAATCTGTGGGCAGGTCCCTTATCTTCTGCCACCTGCAGCACAGTTGCACTGTGTAAACTGCTGTTCTTCTTGGAATGGCCACAATAGCATGGCTGTCAGGATACTAGGAGCGGTGGGGCTGAAAACATAACTGGGCATTACTATGAGAGTCAAAAGGCACGAGCAAGATCCATGGCGACTAATTTCTTCCACAATACTCCCTGAAAGACATTTTGCAGTGATGCTGATAAAGGTTTAATCAAAATTCCAGAGTCACAAAACCACCTAGAAATAATAATTGTTTCACTCCATTAAAAATACATTTCCTTCCAGAGTTCTGACATGAATAGTTTTATGCTATCAAATTTCAATTCCATTAGACAGTCAAGACGGAAACTACACTTGAAATAATTTGTTAGACACCCCAAATAAAACTTCAAAAAAATAGATTAAGTATCAGGAAGTTAAATAAGCATATGCTATGATTAAAAAATTGTATAGATCACTGATCTCTTCACAACCAAGCTACCAGAACTCCCTGAATAAGTGGAAGAACAGAATTTAATGTTATAGCAAATATCCCATTGAACTACTTTTAGTACTTTGAACTTGCTTATGAGAGCACTCCTATAGGGGAACAAACATACCTGGAAAATAATCAAACACTATATGCATATGTGTGAAGCAATTCTTATACAAAATTCACTCAAGAGTAAGACTTGAAGTAAATACAACCTAGCAGAATGTCTGCAATTTCATATTTTTTTTAATGTAAGTCTCCACAATTGAGACACAAAGCAAAAAGAGTACAAATTTAATTGTATCACACCTCAATTTTCAAAACCAACTCAATACCCAAATCTTGTAAAAACTTTAAACTACTAAAAGGCAGCTGCTTCAATAACTAGTGCAATTATATTAAAAATATGCAAGGATTGATTTTAAATTTTGAACTAACTGCAGTTCAGGTCCAAACATTTAAACTCAAAGCTGGCAGGTCAACCCAATGTCTTGATGCAGCTCACATGATTAAAGTTATTCAATAGTAACATTACTACAGCTCATTTTTCTGGAATCAAGAACCATCCACGCACTCCAAAAACGGTTGCATTTAAAATCAACCCAGCTACTAAAGATTTTTTTTTAAAATGGACAGTCATTGCTTTAACTTGTTTATTCCTTTGAGATTTCTACATAAGCTGCCAACCAAATGAAGTCTTAAAAGGTACATAGTTCTCTTCAGTTCAAAACCCAAACCCAGAATTATGTACAACCATAAGCTCACCAAAATACATGGGCTTACACCCAATAGTTCTGCTCAGATAAAGATACTGCCATCTAGGTGTGTGCAATGTCTGCTGATTACATTATCAGCATTTAGCCAGCCAAATTAGTGAATAGGTCTTAATCAGTTTTAGTAACCTTTTTTTTATTGAATATCCAACATGTTTTTTTTTAAGTGTACACTTGTGGCACCATAAACAAGAATATTAAAGCCATCCAATATTTTCATCCTCCAATCTCAGATGAAAAGTATTTAACACATTGTAACTTGATTGCATACACAACTTTAAACTTGTACTGTAATGATATGGCAATATCTTGGTTGCATATATTCTCATCATTTCAAACTTTCACACTGCTATCATACTTTTGTTAGCTATTCTACTGCTGCTAGTCAGGGTTGCTCCTAAAAAGGTGCAGAATTAAAGGAATGCAGAAGATGTTTTCAAGAGTTGGTTACCTCAAGTAGACCTATGCTTAGCAAATTAAATACATAACAAGACTGAATGCTCACATAACAATGGCAGCATTTCAAAAGTATTTCATTGGCTTTGAAGATCCAGAGCATTCAAGAGCATGAAACCCACCGTATAAAATGGAATTTGTTTTTATCCCTATTGTTCTGAAGTATGGTTTCACCAAAAGACAGGCAATAAGATTAATTTTAGGTGCAAAAGTTAGTCTCCCTTGACTGCTTTCAGCATTCAGTCATCCAAAGTTTGCCTCCTGTGATCACAATTCTTTTTTGGTATTGGGGCAGCAATAGCTTGCAATTCTAATACTGCTCCACATGCCATTTTGATCAGACTAAAGGAAGAAAAAAAAATGCAATAGTCATCTTTTTTGGAAGGCATTTAAATAGCTGCAGGGAAAAGAAAAATCAAATTTCCTTCTACTTTTCCTTTCTACTTTAGATAGTCCATTAGTGGAGTAATTTTATCTTGCACCATAGACCCCAGAAAATCCATGGGGCCCAAAAATCCATGGGCAGCTCATGATGTTGAATAGTGACAGAGTAAAACTATTGTCGTTAGTCCAGAAATCTGGGATTGGGCATCATTCTCCAAAACTAGAGCCAGACCTTTGAGCAGTGAATTTCCAAAAGACTTATATCTGGAGAGAGGGTGGTAGTAGCTTCAAACTTCTTTCTGCTAATCATAATTACTGCTAGCACCAATTGTTCAAGTTTAAATCAACATTAATACCCATGCTTGATAAATACATATTGAAAGATAAGGACAGATACATTTGTATTAAACCAGTCACAAAATAAGCCATTTCATCGATCAGCAGAACAAAGTGGCAAGAGGGCAGTGTGCAATGAGGTTCCACAAAGCTCAGGATCAGTTCCCCTGCTCTTTGTGATATGACTGACTTAATCATTGGGCTACAATTTAGAACTTTGCCCATTACCAAAACTGGTAATGTGAACGAATGTGAGGGACAAAAATCTAGATTACCCGAAGATAGTGGACTGATTTATACAGTCTCAAATGTAGTGAGTGGAATTTAATCCAAAAATAAGTGAGAGGAAATGCACTTGGTGGAAGACAACCATAGTAAGGAATACAAGATATATTTCAAGATATCAAGTGTACAGGAACAGAAAGATCTTCTGAAAGTACCAAGAGAAGAATGAAGGGAGATTTAATTTTCATGCATAAAACTGAGACCAGAACTCACAGCATGCAAAAAGGGTGGAGAAGGCAGAAGTTATCGTACTTGTAATGTACGTGGAAAAGCAACTTGAGCCAAGTGGGAGTACCCAAATAGTTCAGTTTTTAGCCAGTATGGATTTAATTGGCCAAAAAGCCTCCTCCCATGATACTATTTTCTATGAATCTATGATTAGAGGCTAATATGGTCTACGACTATCCTATGAAATGGGTTAATTAAATTGCTTTCTGGCATGGATAGTTTAAAAGTCATGCAGCAATGTTGTAATTTCAGCTGAAGTCAGCTGGGTACAATGTCAAATCACAGCACAAGATCACTTAGACAACTGTCTCTGTACTGGTTCTTTTGTAGACCCATCCAATTGTACTCCTTTCTCTCCATACTCTCTCTCCACCACACCTGCCCCCCCAACCCCCGCCCCCCAAAAAACCCTATGAATCAATTACAGGTTCTTGCCCATTACTATTGAAATAGCTCTCACCACTTTTATAGACAGTACATTCCAGATCATAATAACCCACCTTGGTTAAGTCTACCAGCTGATTCTTTTATCACCTCAAATTTGTATCCTCTATTTACCAACACATCTACTGCAGAAAACATCAGTTTTGATAAAATATTTTCATGATTTTGAGCATCTATTAACTCACTAACCCTCTTATATATCCAGCTCCCCTCGTTTCTGCCACAGAAACAAGGCCCTCATTCCGGGTACCATTTGAAGTCTCTTTGCACTTTCTCCACAGTGCAGATTTCCTTCCTAAAATACTGTCACATTTTTCATTTTCAATAAAATCCTTGAAGCCAGCTTTAATTTTACAACTCTGCTTTTCAAGCTAGAATCTACCAAGGTCCTAGTTATGGCAGGCCATGTTGGATGCATGCCCAACACCAGACTCCTAAAACAGACACTAATCCATGCTTTATCTTGAGATTACCTGGTAGAGGAAAGGATTTACAATTGTATTCAACACCTACTTGATTCCTGGAATGAGGAGAAACTGGGTTAAATAGCCCTGTATTCAATACAATTTGGAATCTCAAGAGTTCATCAGCTGAATGCAGGGAGGGTATTTCCCTTGGCTGGGAGATCCAGAACTAAGGGTCACGGTCTCATGATATGGGCAGGTATTTAGGATTAAGAAGTGAAATTCTCTTATTCAGAAAGTACTAACTGATTGTAAAAAATGCAGCATCTACCACTGAAAACTGAAGGGTAATTCACTGAATATATTTAAGGGTAGATATCTAGATTAAAAAAAGGCATCAAGCAATATGGAGATCAAGCAGGGATAGGACATGGAAATAGAGCAACAGCCCTGATTGTAAAGAATGCAGCATCTAAGGGGTGAATGGCCCCATTCATAGGATAGTCAGAGTCACTATCCCATTTCATAGGATAGTCGTAGACCACATTAGTCTCTAATCATAGATTCATAGAAAATATCATGGGAGGAGGCTTTTGACCAATTAAATCTATACTGGCTAAAAATTGAACTATTTGGGTACTCCCACTTGGCTCTATCACAGACATTCCATGTCCATTCCTACCCTTCTCTGCAGCTTGAAATAAGTTTTATTGCTAACTTTTCCAATGAAAAGGTCTTAGAGTTTAAAAATTAGCTCTACTTCCATTTCAATGACCAAATATTTCTGTTTAAGATTTACATAATCTTTAAAAAAAATTGATATTCCTGGCCCAAATCAGAAATTAAACATTAAATAGCTGATGAGCCACCTTTACATACCACTGCAATCCATGTCAGGACTAGAGGGCCTGAGTTACGGGGAGAGGTTGGCCAGGCTATTGGAACATAGGAGAATGAGTGGCATCCTGATAGAAATGTTTAAAATTATGAAAGGCATAGATAAGGTGGACAATAACAGCCTTTTACTCCAGGGTAGGGGAGTCCAAAACTAGGGGGCATAAATTTAGGGTGGAGGGGCAAGATTTAAGAGAGACCTGAGGGGCAACTTTTTCCCCCACACAAGAGGGTGGTGGGTATATGGAACAAGCTACCAGAGGAAGTGGTTGAGATGGGTGCAATAGTATTGTTTAAGCAGCACTTGGATAGGCACTTTGGAGGGGCAGGGCTTAAAGGGATATGGGCAGAACATAGGAAATTAGGACTAGCTGGCACTGTGGTCAGCATGGACTCATTGGGCTGAAGGGCCTGTATCTGTGCTGTATTGCTCTATGATTGTGTGAAGGGATTTTGTTTTTTTTTTAAAAGATGTATCGTTGTCAAATTAGGAGTTCCAGATTTTGGAGAGTTTCTGCCATGTACAGTATTTTGCAAGTGAGAGTCACACTGGCGGGAATAGTTGCTTAAGGCTGCAGATGACATACCAATCAGAAAGGTGGTTTTATTTTCCTGTCAAGCTTCAAGTGCTGTTGGGATTCACTCAACCAGGCACGAGGATGTCATTCTTTTCATGACTTGTTAATAGTAGAAAGATTCTAACTGGAGAAAACGTACTCTGACCTGCTCTTGTAGCCACATGTGTAACCAGTTTAGTCAAGTTTCTGGTGGTGGAAATCATTGAACATTATTCTCTAAAAGTACTTTCAGATGGCCAAAGTTGCCATAGAAATGCAAGTAATAGTTACATAATGTTACCCCCCCCCCATTGTTATGAGAAAGGACAAGGATGTATTAGAAATTAAATCAGGGGAATATTGATTTCAATAAGACATGCTGACTGTCCCTACTAAGGCCAAAGTGGACTGGGAGCAGCTACTTTCAGTTATGTTTATAGGTGATCAATGGGAGACATTCAGAAGAAGTGAATGAATTCGTGGACAACATATTCCCACAAAGAGACAGAGGTTTGGCCAAAGTAACTGTAGTTTCTGACAGATTTGGAGCACTGAGGAGCAGGGAATGTGAAGGGTAGTGTTTAAAGTAATTAGGAGAGCAAAGTAGGGCACAAAGTAGCTCTGGTGGACAAGATTAAGAAAAATGCCACAGTATATTAAAGGCAAGAGGGTAGACAGAGAAAGAGCAGGACCCATTAGAGACCAAAGTGGCAATCTTATGTGCAGAACTAGAGATCATGGGGGAGGTTTTAATTGAGTACATGTCATCTATAATTACAATGTAGAATGTAGTTGGAGAACTCAGGGAGGGAAGAATGGTGGTGGACACAACTGAAATACTGTGTGCATTTTGGTTGCCACACTGTAGGAAAGATTGATTGCACAGGAAGGGGTAGAGGAGATTCACCATGATATTGGCCAGAATGGAGCATTTCTGCTATAAGAGACTGGATAACTGGGTTGTTTTTTTGGAGCAGAGATGGCAAAGGGGCAACCCAATTGAAATACACAAATTTGAGGGACATAGAAAGGGTAGAGAGTGGGAAACATTTCCCCTCAGTAGAAGCAAATAAAACCAAAGGCTTTAGGTCTAAGGAAAGGAGTTTGAAGGATTTGATGAAGAATTTTTTTCCACCCTCAAGGTAGTTGAAATCCAAAAGTGGGTGGAGGTAGCAGGTAATCTCATAACATTTAAGTATTCAGACGAGTATCCAAAATACCATGGCATGGATGGCTACAAGCATAAGCCACAAGTACCGATGCGTGGCATATATGGTGGGCAAAATGGCCTGTGTTTTTAGAAGATAGAACAGTACACAGAAACAGGACCTTCAACCCACGATGTCCATGTCAAACATGATGCCAAATTAAATCTCTTCTGCCTGTACTTAATCCATATCCCTCCATTCCCTGCATATTCATGTATCTAAAAGCCTCTTAAACATCACTATCATATCTGCTTCCACAACTACTCATGGGAGCCCGTTCCAGTCACCTACCACTCAATGTAAAAACTTGCTCCGCATCTCCCTTTGACACCTCCCTCCTCTCACCTTAAATGCATGTCATCTAGTACTTGATCTTTCTATCCTGAGAAGAGATTCTGACCGTTTACCTTATCCGCACCTCAATTTTTATAAACTTCTCAGTTCTCCCCTCAGCCTCTGACATTCTAGAGAAAACAACCCAAGTTTGTCCAGCCTCTCACAGCTTATATCCTTTAATCCAGGGGAGAAGCCTGATTGAAAGGGTAGAAAGTGGGAAATATTTCCCCTCAGCAGAAGCAAATACAACTGAAGGGTTTAGGTTTAAGAAAAGGAGTTTGAGGGATTTGAGGAAGAAAAAGAAAATTCATAGTTTTTGATTATGAATATTTTACACTTCAAGTTGATTAATACACTATCAACAATGCTCTATTAGATCAATGCAGAAAGTTCCACTGCATCATTTCAGTAATGAGCAGGGATTAATTCCCCAAAGCAGAGTCCACCCTTACTAACCAGAGCCTGATGGCACCCAAATGTGCACACTCAAATCAGGTATCAAAAGTATCAATCCCCCCTCTTTATAAATAGAAAAGTGGACAAAAATCTACAAAGCAAACCAAATTACATTTGGACTTGTGGTTAAGCTGCAGCAACATGTCAAAGTGCAAAGACAAAGCCAAAGCCCTATATCAGGAACTACTGCAGTGGAGTCCCCAGATACAGAGCCAAAATACCAATTATAAAGGTGGTAGAAACATACTCTTCTTCCTGGAAGGATAGGCTCCCAGCCCTTAGAGGTGAGTCAGGCCTCAACTCTAAAGTAGTAAAGGGGGAATGGGAAGGGGCTTTAGTGGTCATTATGATAACCCCTTCCATAACTATGCTGGGGACCAAAAACAATTATATCCTTGGGCTGGGCTTGAATAGCAATGGTGTGGTTTATTTTTAATACCAGATTGGACCTTCAACCCCCAGCAGACAGCTGCTGATGGACAAAAAATGCAAGAGGATAGGATACCGTTTGGATACACATGCTTGCTCCAACATTCAATAAATTCATGATTGATCTTTTACCCAGGCACCATTTTCCACACTCATCCCATATCCCTGGATTCCCTAAAACTGAATGGGTCCAAATGAAATATACTCAGCAACCAAGCCTTCTAAAAATTCAATAACCCATGTGAAGAAATGTCACATCTGTATTGAGTACCTGATCCCTCATTTTCAGATAACCCCCATCTGATCCAGGGGCCAATCTTTTACTGCTTCTCAACCCACACATTCCATTTCCTTGCATCCAGCCATATACAACACAAACCATCTACAGCATACAACTTCACTTTTAAAACCTTAACTGTTTAGACATTGCTTCAACATTGCAACCACTGATATGCTAAACTACACCCTCATCTCCACATTTGACCCAATCTCAATTAAAACCAGTACTCGCACTCAACTGGTCACTTGAACTAACATGCCCCTCATTTCTGCTGCCTTAAGACTGAAGTTTGGGAACTTGAACAGAGATATCAGACATCTAGTTTAGCCATTAGCCCCAGATCTTGCTGCTCAACAAAAAGCACCATCAGGCCCTGATCTTATCTCCCAAAACTGCTCACTATTCCAAGATCATCTTGGAATGCAAAGACAGCCTCCAGTTGCTCTACTGCAATTCACCTTCTTTGTGCTCTCCATCCTCAACTGCAACAAGCACCAGAATACCATGAGCTATTTTCCACCAAAAACTCACTTGTCTCCAGTTTCCATCTAAACACTATCATGAACTCAGACTTCACCTTATCCATGAGACCTTGCTCCGTGACCTTACATCCACTAAACCATTAACCACCAACTTCCTCTCCTAGGACCCATGTCAGCTGATGACCATTAATAGGTACTACTGCCCTCTTCATGAGATGTTATCACTACCATTCACCTCAAATTAAAGACCCTTGGCACCACCATCCTTACAAACTACATTTTCAATCTCCAGTCACTGTGGATGTCAAATTCATAAAAACATTTCTTAGAACTACCAATTTGCAACCATCCAGATTCCAAAAAATGGTTAAAGTTATTAATGCAATCAATTAAAATGAATAATTGTGCTTCATTCTTATTTAGTCACAATTACCTTCAACTGTCAAGGATTCAATTCCACCTATTTAACTTAAACCTTGTCCCTTCTTTTAAGATGCTCCTTAAATCTACCTGAAACAAGCTTCCATTCCACTGTTAATTTTGCCCGTGGCTTACTCTCCCTGCATTTCCATAACTTGTACTATTCACCTACACCAAGGGCAACTTAAAATGGCAAATTAGCCTACCAACCTGCACACCTTTAGAACATGAGGAAATATGGGTCAGACAGAACCTGCAAACTCCACCACAGACAATACTGGAGGTCAGTATTGAACCCTGGTCACTGGAGCTATGAGATAGTTGTACTAACTGTGTTCTTATGCTGCTCAATATTCTTAGTAAACATGCTGGGACATTATGATACAAGATGCCATACAAATACAAGGCACAATTTTCTGCATTCATCCTTGGTTACACTTTCTGCTTTAACTATTCTCAATACACTTAGAAGGAACATTTGTTATTGTTGCTTTTTTGTATCCTTATTTGCCTTTTATGCCTCTAGTTCATACTATTCCACTTCTTGCATAAGTGCAGATCCTTTTAGCTTGATAATGTTCCTCTCTTCCTTCACACAGGCCATTTTTCTTGAATATACAAGTGAAATCTTTATCTTAACTTTAGAATTGCTTTTGTGTTGCATCAAATCAATTTTTGAAAAATTCCCATTGCTTGTAGATTTATCCATGAGCAGTTCAGCTTATTCAAGTGCACTCAATTAAGTTTTCATCCCATTAAAGCTTCATTTTAAAACACTGGTTTACAACTTCTCCCCTGAACCTCCATATCAGATTCAATCTTTAATCATTATTTGCTCAGTGCTTTGCTACAATCTCATTCTAAACCAATTCCAGTTAATTACATACAAAACGGAATGATCCCTTGTTAGTTCTAAAATACATTATTCCAGCAGAACTATGCCTAATGCATTTTAGAAGAAAACAATTTGCTTTATTATGCTTCTTCCCCCCTCCCCACAACTCCACAAACACATTCCCATAATAAGCTTTTTTTTGCTACATACTTCCTTGATTTCTATAATACATTCCCCATTATATCACTACCAAGGACAAATAGTTTTGCATTTTGCTTTTCCTCAACACTAACTACATTGTTTCCATTCTTTATTACCCTTATCAAATATTTAAAAAAATAAATTTTGCTACTACCCTCTGTCAATTTTCCTATTCTTACTGATGATCCTACAGCCAGGAATATTGGATTCAATCATGTCCAGGTTGTAGCCAAATCTCTAAAGGCTACTTTTTCTCTTTTTGAAGGGTCTCTGCTTCCAACTTGATTTATTTCTCACCTAATGCATTTGTGTACAAGATTCTCATTGTGAAACTGTTACCACCTACCCACTTATCTTGTTTATCTTTTTCTTCAAGATTTTCCCTTCCCATCTTCCTAAATGGCTAAAAAAAAGTTTGCTTGGTACACTGCAGGTTTCTAGAAACTAAAACAAGTCCAATTAGAATAATGCACAGAACTTTTATAACATTAATGCAGGTACCTTATAATTTACAATAGAAAGTAGCTTAAATCTATAACTTTAGATGTTAGGGGTTTGGGATACTGAATATTACAAATTGTTAAAATTACTTTTGGTAGAAGCTCACTTTTAAACATAAACCTGCTATAGGGTAGGATCTCCAAATGTACTATAAAACTTGAACGTACTCATTAAATATACTACATCTCAAAATGTTTGCCAGTGCATACTATATAACACATTTTACTATATTTAGTGGAATCAATAGTTTATATGCTACTTACTCTTAAACAAGCTTGTTGTCCTCACTTACTTTCACCCACATCTATTTCATAGAATATACTTCACAAGGCAACCATTTCATCTATCATTTGCTTCCAATATTAGCCTTTTCCCATTGTGCACAAGTTTCTTTTGCAATACACATCTCAAAGTACATTAAAACCCATTTATTCCCAATTCATTTAAGTGGTCTATATTTCTGTAAGCACTGGGAAAAAAAAAGCTATACAAGGATGGCCTATTTCACCCTCTACAGTTGCTGGATTGTCCATTCTTTGAACATCTGCTAAACATTTCTACTACTTACACAATCATCTTCCCTACTTATCTCCTTGTAGGCTATATAGTATTTTATTTGCTTTAAATGCTTAGTGGATATAATCTCCTGAAGTCTCTTTCCAGGCATATTTTACCCATCTCTATGCTGCAGATTCATTAGGCAATAAGGATATGTGCATACACATGTGCATTACAATTACGCAATAGCTCCTTTCTGGTCTGCTGACTGTTTCCTAACTGGAGCAGTTAACACAACCCAAACACTAAAACTGGATATTATACCTTCCAAAACGCCTTGCATTCAGCTTGAGTTTTACAAAGAAACTTTCAAATAAAAGCTGAATGAGAAAGTCTCCTACAGCTCTAACTCTTCATTAATTAAACTTTACACAGCAGTCAATCTCAGTCGTATGAGATTTTCTGCTAGTTTTCATTCCTCCAAATAAACCTGAAAGCAACCTCTTGATTTTTAATTGTCAATTAGTTGACAGTTAGAAGTTCCATTTCGAACTGAACAGTTCTAGTTTAGAAATAAAAAGGTTCAGATCAACTATTTGCTACATTTCTTGAACCCTACCTAGCTCCCTTCATATGCTTTCCTGCAGTCCAGCATAGTCTTATTTGAGACTTAGGGGGAAAAAAAACAAGAGATTGCATACACATAGGCAAGTTGTCAAAATGTAGATCTCTCTGCCATAATCTACACAATAAAAGCCCATCATTAAACTCTACATGCACAATTTTTCAAAGACACCAAGTTGGTGAACATCACTCACGCCAGCAAACAGAACACATGAAAGCAATGCTCTAAGGATCTAGATTTTTTAAATTTCCTCCATCTGCAATGCCCTGCATGACCAAATAGCTTGAATTAACTGTCATTTTGACAAAATACTGCCCTATGGAACTACTTCTTCTGAAGATGTTGAACCTTGCTGAGAAACAATATAAAGCACTTTTGTAAAGTCTAATTTATAGCAAATATTGAGTTTTTTGGATCCCTACATTAGGATAATATTGAGATTTGGTCCATTAATGTTTCTATCAGTAGAAATAAACCATAAAGGCTATTCCAATGTGGATGCCGGGAAAACTGAATACTAGCTAAATATACATGGCCAACACTGAAGCTTCCCCATTCAGAGAAACTTATCTGATATTCAGAATGCAAAAAAATTGTCCATGAAACTGCTCATTAAGAGAGAGTCCTCCAACTGTTGACTCCCATCACAGATTCTGAAATAGAGTTTAATACATTGATGAAGATGAGCAGTTTAAAAAAACGTACAGAAAAAACTTCCGAAAGTGCTACAGGGAAATAAATTGTAAATAAGATCAACAACATATTACCTGTAGAAAGTTAAGTGAAAATTTGATCCAGAATAAGTCTTGCTTATATTCAGAGAAAATTAAACTAAAATGAGAGAACTTACTGTGCTCTCTCCAATGCTTCTTTTTTCCCAAAATTCTATCAACAGAAACCTAACAGTGGGCAACGCAGGTAAAAATTTAAATTAAGCAATAGGCAAGAGGTCAATATTCACTGTTCTGATATCTCTAATTACAAGAACATTATTCTGTAATGGCATGCCATAATCAGACTATTGTACCATTTGTTCTGGCCAATGGATGACAGGGAATATTGCTATCATGCATTCAAGATCCTGATCAGGCAAGCGCTCAACTGCTGAGAAGTTTAAAAACTCACTAATTGTGCTGGACGAGCAGTGTATGATTTTTCTTAAAAGCCAACAGCCTTCATATGTTACTCATTGCTTTAAATAAAAGACCAAAAATCCTTAAAGGTGCAACAGGAAGGTAATACCCAGAAATCCTTAATTTTTTTTTACATATTACCAAAGGTGGACAAAAATATTATCCAGATTAATATATTGGGAATAGATACTGTTTGAAATTGCAAAGGAATGAACCAAAATGCGATTAGTATTCCATCAGACTAGTTATATTCATGCAATTTGCTGAATTAACCTCAGGTGGACTAATCCTTGAGCTGCAACATAAAAATATCAAAAGCACCTATTATAGTACTAGAAAGACATTTTGCCCAGTACCAAGTGGAAGCAATTTTCACCCATCTTGAAATCCTGTAAAGAGGAATTTCTGCACATTAGCTTCCTGCAAGTTGATGCAAGAATTTTCCTGAATAAGCTAAAGAGCAATGAAATCAATAAATTCCCTTATTACTATCTCACTGGCAAAGCTATTTTCTGTTGATAAATATTAGAATTGCAAGAACTTGCATAAAAATAATTTGATTTCAAGAAATTAGCTGGAACTGGTCTTCATTTTAAACTTTTAATTGTAAAAGAATTGCAGTAGCCAAGCAGCACAGTCATGATCAAAATTAGGGTTCTATCTTATCCCAAATCCTACATTTTCAGAGATATTTTCAAAGTGCAGAAAGAATACAGAAACTCGATTCGTGATTACTTGCTTGAGGGGAAAATATTTTGATTACTTTATATTTAAAATCAAAACGTTAAGACCATTAAAGCATTTAAAAGGCAATTATTTATATTTAAAATGAAGATGTATTAGTCATTACCAGGGGGACAAACTGTTGACTATGTTATAGTTTCATCTCAATGTCAGCATTTAAAAACAAATTGCAGATGAACCCAAATAAACCTTGGGCTCCATGGCTTCTCACCTGAAATGGTAAAATATTATCATTCCTTAGCATACTGTCTTCCATCCAAGACTTCGGTTGGAAAGTAGAGCTGGATCTCGAGTACTTATGCGCCGGGATGTGGTTGCCGGGGAAAGGCTTCTTCATTGGAGAGATAGAGTTGAGGGCTGCCATTCCGCCAGCCATACCTCGGCGGTGATCCCTACCTTGGGATCCACCCCAAACACCAACGCCACCACCGGAGCTCCAAGACGACGAGGAAGACGACGAAGGCGACGGGCTTTGGTAGCTGTTCCACGGGGAAGGAGGTTTACTGATGCTATTGGCCAAGTGAGGCAGCTGGTTAAAAGCATTTCTGTGCGGGAACGGTGCTGGATGCGGGCTGGCAGGAGACCTCCTCTGCTGCTGGTGGTGGTGGTGAGGCGGTGGCGGGTGATGGTGGGGATGGTGGTGCTGAGACAGAGCCATCTGAGGCGAGAAACTCCCCCCGAAGCCGGGGCTGACATGGTGGGGGAAATTTTGGAAAAGCATCGCGCCGTTGGCGGAGGGAGCGGGGACGCCCTGGTGAAAGAAATTATCTTCGCTCATGGTAGGTGGAGTCATCGCTGCTGACCAGTTGCTGAAACCGGTCAAGGAGGATGTTGACGAAGTGAGAGACGGCGTTCCGGTGGTGCCTGCTCCTCCTAGCCCCGAGGAAGGAGGGTCGTGGTAGTCAAAGCCCGACAGGATCGGCGACTCCATCCTCAGCTTCTCCTTGCTGCTGCTGCCGCCGCCGCCGGAGACCGCGCTCTCCTCCTCGGACTTGGGAGACTCGGGGAGGATGACTACTTCGGGGGTAGCCTGATCCAGCCTGGGAGAGAGCTGTTGCTGCTGCTGGGGCTGGGGCTTGGGTTTCTCTGACAGCAGCAGGTCATCTTGCATGGTCTGGGTGGCCGAAGCGGGGAAGAGCCAAGCCGAAGCGGAGGCGCTGCAGAAGCCGGCGGCGCTCTGCTGCTGGTGGTGAGGCTGGTGATATCTGACTGGAAAAGCTACCTTACTGTTGGTATTATTGGTCTGAACTAGTAAACCGAACCCGTAATCCCCCATCGAGCGTGACGGCCGCACCACTGCCCCCTCCCTACCCCTCTTGGTTCTCTTCTTAAATATATAAAAAATATCATAAAAAGAGGGGGGAAAATGTCGCGTCACCGCCCTTTCGGCACCACTTTTTTGCCTCAGAAAATCCAATTAACTGTTTCCAAACCGGCAGCCCTTTTTTTCCTCTCTCTCTTCGACCGGCTTCTCTCACATACCTAGCCCTGTTCTTACATTATATGTACGTATATACTTATATTAGATTGCCCGCTTTTTTTCCTCTCCCCCTCCTTTCTTTCCCTCCCCGAAGAGAAACTTCTTTCTCCTCTCCTCTTCCCCCCCCCTCCCCGCCTCACTCTCCTTCCCCTCACTCGCCTGGACCGACAGACTGAGCGCAATGACAGAGCCGCGAGCTTCTTCCTGTTCGACGGTTTTCAGGCTCCTCCCCTCCTGGCGCCCCATTCGCCCTTCGCCTGACGCGAGAGAGAGAGAGAGAGAGGGAGCCGGAGCTGAGAGAAAGGGGGGGGGGGGGGGGGGGGGTAAGAGAGAGAAAAAAACAACACCGGTTTTCTCTTCCGGTTCGGCAGTTTCAAGGTGCCCTCGGCCCGCTCGTTTGCATATTTATTTTGCGTCACAAACGGGAAATCCGCACGTGGAGGCACGCGCGGATTTTAAAATGAAAGTTCCAACTGACCCGTTTTGTGTCGATTTTCCCTGGAAGGGCAGTTCAGTGTGAAAGGTGTGTGTGTGTGTGTTTTGCTTGCACAGGAGGTCGGTCGTGGTTATTTTGTGGGGATGTCACATGGGTGATTGCAAAACGCTTTGGTTGAATATTGTTTTGAATTTAAGGGTGTGGAAGCAATTTCTGTTACTTGCATTTAGGAGAACTTTGTGAGATGACAGGTCCCCCCGAGTATTCCATCGACCAACAAACTGCACGTTTCCAAACAGGTTTTCCAACTTTATCTCCCTTCCCCACACTATTATGTTCTTACTTTAATGCAAGCTCACCTTGCAAAAAAAACTCATGATATTGCGTTAGCGTTGGAAGTGATCCGCTGATATCTATATTTGTGGAGACTTTTATTTGGAGATTGTACTTTCTACCTTCCTATGTAAGGTACCTTTCTACCTTTTATGTTTTACTTGTACATTTGATACTTTAACTCCTCCTTTGAACTGATGCAGTTTGCGGAGGCTTGCATTGTATAACCGTAGATTCAAAATAATTCGTAAGCTTAGAGGAGAAACGAGGGAACATTAACTCAGGATGGTAGGGGTCTTGTTCTCGCTGGCTGAAGGAATGGTAGGGGCAATACCTTCATCATATTTAAATAATACTTCTATGTGTACTTGAAGAGCTGTGATCTGCCAGGTTACAGACCTAATGCTGGATGGTGAAACTAAGCTAATACAAGAAGTCGAATGTCCTCTCGTGTTGTAAGTTTTTTAAATGATTCTATTAACGTGGATCGATTAGGATGCAAGTTGAGATAGATTACCTGAATAGTACTGTTTATTTAAATCAGAATTCAATCCGTTTCTTATAAGATTGAGTGATTGCAAACTATAAATAAATGTATTGAATATTTCTGGCATGTGCACAATATGGCAAATGGCATCCTTCTGTGTTGTATCATTTTGTGTATATAATAATGGTGTCTTAATTTTGCTGAAACCCAACACCCCCTCTTTCTTCCCCCCCCCCGAGATATATTACTTCGAAATATTCAATGAGGAATGGTCCAGCCAAACTAACTTAGAACCAAGCAATCAAGAGTTACTAAAGTAGCATAAATCAGGATCACCTAAATAAAAAATCTTTGGAATAAGTAGACATTGCGTGTTGATGTCCAAGATCAAGCTACTGTGAAATATTACATGAAATGTGCATATGACTGGAATAGTTCAGAACAATCATCTTATCTTTCTGAGGTCTGTGGATTAAAAGGCTGTTTTGGAGCCTGATGATTTTTTCTGTGTATTAAAATACATTGCCCATGCTGTTTCACTTTGACTTTAAAAAAAATCATTTAATGTAAAGTTTGACTGACATTATTTTCACAGCAGACATGAAGAAATAAATTGCATACTACAAGGATCATGGATATAAAAGGTTCAATTGTCATTTCTACAAAAAAGGGCATTAATGTTTATCTTCATGACCCAGCCAACATTTATTCCTCAGCCAATTTATAAAAGAAACCATCTAGTTACTACTTCATTCATTTTTTAATTGGATTGTATGCCAAATTCACTGACAATTTTCCTGCATTAAAAGAGTGATTTCAAATCACTTGTCTGGTTGAATGCAGTGCTGGCAACTTCAAGAAGTTTGACACCCAGAAAGCGAAAGCGGTCTGCTTGATTGGCACCCCATCTAACATACTAAACATTTGTTCCCTTGGTCTGTGCACATTGGCTGTAGTGTGTGTCATCTACAAAATGCTACTCCAATAGTATGTCCCAAAACCATGATCTTTACTACCATAGAGGATGACAGCAGGTGCATGGAATACCACCACCTTCAGGTTCCCCTCCAAGTCGCATTCCATCCTGAGTTGGAAACTTATCACTGACCCTTTATTATTGATGTGTTTAAGTCTTGGAACTCCTTCTACAAAAGCCTGTAGGAGCACCTTAATGGAGCAATTACTGTGGTTCAAGAAGGCAAAGCACCTTAGCCTTCTTAGAGTTCAGAAGAATGGGGGTATGACCTCATATATAGTCCTTAGTGGGCTTGACACCATAGATATTGAGGTTTTAACCAGTGTAACAAGGAATATGGCTGCAAAATAAAGGGCTGCTCCTTTTAAAACTGAGGTGCATAGAAATTTCTTCTCTTGGAAAGTAATAAATCTCTGAAATTCTGTGCCCTTGAGGGCGGCGGACACTCTGTTTAAGGTGGAGAGAGCTAAACATCTCAAACATCGAGGAATTGAGGGTTATGGAGATCTGGCATGGAAGAGAAGTTGAGACCAGCATAGATCAGCCATGATCATATTGAATGGTGGGGCAGGCTTGAGGGGCCTCATCACCTATTCCTGCTCCTATTTTCTTGTGTTCACAAGGGCAATTAGGGATTGGCAATAAATACTGGTCTTTGCAGCAATGCCAACATTCCAAACACGAATTGTAAAAAGTGGTTCGTTGGTTTTGAAGTACTTTGGGACCCCCTATAATTGAAATAGCACATTTTCTTTCTTGATGTGTAGCTGAAAGGCTTTTAATTAACCAAAAATAAAGATGAATGACTTATACAATTCATGAAAGCTCAATTGGTTTGCATACAATTCACAAGGACGCTGAGTGAAGATGTTCTTAAGGGGGAAAGATAATTAAAATTTTATTCTTTATCTCTAGTTAAATTTCCCTGAATTCTATGTAATGGAAATACAATTTGATTTTTTCATTGATTATAAATCAATGGCTTCAATTATAAATGGATATTGTTAAAATTGATCCATAAATTACCAGATTAACCAAAAAAACAAGACATCCAGTGCAATAAACCATGAGTTTCACTTACCCTAGCAACAAAAAAATGACCTGGTCACATTCTGATGGTGCTATGTTTTCATAAAAGTTTATTTTCAATTCTATTACTTTTTTATTTCCCACAATGTGAACCATCACCTAACAAAAGGGCAATCTATCGGAGTGCTTTGATGTCTTGAGGCTAATGTACAGGAGGTACTTAAGATATGGGGTGTAAATGCATTTTGCATACTTTGACCTTTATTCTCAAACTAAATTTACTGACTAAAATTTGTGTTAGTATTTATCTAAATGGCCTTTGGAAATGTTATTTTTTTGGAAACATTAGCACTTGAATGCTAGACCCTGAGTAGTATTCTTGATCATATAGCAAGTCTTTGCCTGCCTCTGAGTCTTGTGTGTTTATAAATATATGTGATATTCTAACTGGAAGTGACCTGCTGTACATTCAGTTGAGCAGATGATAGATTTATATGCATGAGTTCCTGAAATAGCACTTAATTAATATTTTGCTTTTGTAGATAGATATTGCCATTATGAAATCTCTGGACAGATATTGCCAATATGAAAAAAGTTACAAAATGTAAGAACTTAAATAGAAGCAGGAATAGACCATTTGATTCCTCATGCTTGCTTGGCATTCAATAACACTACAAACAAAAGTCTGCAAAAAAACTTAATTGCAAACTGCTGTTTCAGTAAATTACTGCCTGGTATGAAGAAATAAAAGTACAAAGAAATTCTTGTGAAATGAGAGGAGATGAAGGTGTGATCTGATAAACTGTAAGGGAATGGGGCAGATTAAACACAGAGATGATTTGCAATGATTAAGGGCTAGGACATTGGAGGTGGTGACATGGGTACAGATATTAAAATTTAAGAGGTTTAGGATAAAAAAGAAAGGAGGAGAAACTTGTTTTTAACAGTATTGAAGATAAGATATCTTTATTAGTCACATATACATCAAACACACAGTGAAATGCATCTCTTGTGTAGAGTGTTCTGGGGCAGCCCGCTTCTGGAGCCAACATAACATGCCCACAACTTCCTAACCCATTCGTCTTTGGAATGTGGGAGGAAACCGAAGCACCTGGAGGAAACGTACAAACTCCTTACAGATAGTGGCCAGAATTGAACCCAGGTCACTGGCGCTGTAATAGCGTTACAGACTGAACTGCATTGGTGGTGTTCTGGATTGGCAAGTTTTCTGCTTCAATGTTTGAGTTATTTAGTTGTGATGAAGGAATAAGACCTAAAAGGGATAAAGATATCGGGTAGACTCGAGCGATTACAGAATCACAGAATAGTTACGACACTGAAAGAGGCCCTGTGGCCCATCAAATCCATATCAATTCTATGTAAGAGCAGTCCAGCTAGTCCCATGCCACTGCCCAGTCCTCTTAGTCTTGCAAAGTCTTTCCTCTAGCTCCTGATCCAACTCTTGGAATGCTAGAATTGGAATACACTAGGCCTGATAGTGTATTCCAAACCCCAACCACTATTTGGATTTACATTTTTTAAATCCCTGAAATTATTTTGGTAAATCTCTTCTGCACCCTCTCCAAAATCTTTAGTTTTTTTTCCTATGTTGGCGCCCAGAACTGCTGACAGAACTCCAATTGTGGCCAAAGTAGTATAAATTTCATTAAAATTCATTAAATTTTCCTTGCTCTGATACTCTATGCCTTGATTTCCAATGCCCAGGATCCCATTTGTGTTTTTTTTCGAAACAACTATTAATGAACTGTGCACATATATCTTCAAATCCCTCTGTAATGACACATTGAGCCTGTACAGACTCAATAAGCCACATGGCCTTCCATGCTCTAACCATTATAGAATTACACCTCTGACCTACATCGTTGCTTCTCATTTTTCCCATCAAAATGTAACACGTCCCATTTCACCAACCACTCTGTGTTTTACTATCATTCTCACAGTTTACTCTGCATCCAAGTGTTGTATAATCTGTTAGCTTGGAACTTATACCCTATACAATCAAGTCCATATCATTAATAAATATTAAAGGAAGTTTGTTACTGGACTGCTCTTGTGAATTAACAGAGATTGGTCAGCTGGTTTTCATGTTGGAAGGCCTATGTTAACCCAAGGCCAAAGGTAAATTGGGGATATCCTGATGTGCTAAGACTAAAAGACCAATGCCGTAACAAACTAATTTGAGATTACACATATGACTTCATTGCATGCAGTGCATAAAAGAACTTTGCAACCTTTGTTTAGTAGTGATACTTTTTGCTTTGCATCTCATCCATCCCAATGAAGTTCATTAAACATTTGTCCTTTGTTATCAGAAGGATCTGGAGATATTTGTGCATTGTCGGACAATACCATTCTGCCACAGGGGAAAAGAAAGTGGAAACTGCAAAATAATATTACAACAGTTTGAACCCATACACTCTAAATCAGAAATGGTATTTCTTATCCAAAACTACTCTTGGATCAATAGCAAAACTCAACTACAGTTTTTTTTAAACAGAGCAGTGCAAACTGCAGAATAAAACAAAATTTCCACGTAAAGACAGGTAATTTCTCCAGAAATGAAGGATATTTACATAAAAATTGTGTGTACAAAATCAATCTTGAAACACAGGTATGGTCACAAATTTGATTTATAGCAGAATTATCTGATCGCCTCCATTCTGGCTGCCTAACGTACTGGAGCCATAAATAAATTGGTTTATCTGTCAGATCACTTATAAAGCGAGTACTTAAGCCATGCAACTGGCTTACAGCAGGAATATTATAACTAACTAAAGTACTAGAAAGTTAGAATTCCTACAGTTCAATATCTGGTGAAAATGCATGTGCAGTATTGGAATTGGTTTATTATTGTCACTTGTACCGAGGTACAGTGAAAAACTTATCTTGCATACCGTTCATACAGATCAATTCATTACACAGTGCATTAAGGTAGCACAAGGTACAACAATACAGAATGCAGAGTAAAGTGTCACAGTTACAGAAAAAGTGCAGTGCAGGTAGACAATAAGGTGCAAGATCATAACGAGGTAGATTATGAGGTCAAGAGTCCATTTTATACTAGGGAACCGTTCAATAATCTTATAACAGTGGGATAGAAGCTGTCTTTGAGCCTGGTGTTACTGCTTTCAGGCTTTTATATCTTCTGCCTGATGGGAGGGGAGAAGAAGAGAGAATATTTGGGGTGGGTGCAGTCTTTGATTATGCTGGGTGCTTTACCAAGGCAGCGAGAAGTATAGACAGAGTCCATGGAGGGGAGGCTGGTTTCAATGATGTGCTGAGCTATATCCACAACTCTGCAGTTTTCTGCAGTCCTGGGCAGAGCAGTTGCCGTACTAAGCCGTGATGCATCCACATAGGATGCTTTCTATGGTGCATCGATAAAAATTGGTGAGTGTCAAAGGGGACTGCCAAATTTCTTTAGCCTCCTGATGAAGTAGAGGCTCTGGTGAGCTTTCTTGGCTGTGGCATTTACATGGTTGGATCAAGACAGGCTGTTGGTGATGTTCACTCCCGGGAACTTGAAGCTCTCAACCCTTTCTACCTCAGCATCATTGAAGTAGACAGGTGCATCTGTAGCCCCCCCCCCCCCACCCCCGTCTTGAAGTCTATGACCTGCTCTTTTCCTGACATTGAGGGAAAGGTTGTTGTCATGATACCATGTCACTCTCCCTATCTCCTTTCTGTACTCCAACTCATCGTTATTTGAGATGGAGTTAGAGCAGAATCTGGCCACGCAGTCATGAGTGTATAAGGAGTAGAGTTAGGCGGCTGAGGACGCAGCCTTGTGGAGCACCAGTGTTAACTACTGAATTTTGCTTAACTCTAATGCCCTTGGTGAATGAATAGACTATTTGCATAATTAGATTTTCACATAAGTAATTGGCACACAGGTGAGGAACTAAAGTACAGCTGGCCCCTGCAGGAACAAACCTAAACAGAGAATACCATTGACACAAAACGTAGGAGAAAGAAAAAACACTTGGTTAAAAGATAAAAATTAATTTTAAATGTACTGAAGTTTTTTTTTTGCCCTCACAATGAATAAGTAAATCTTTCCATTTAAGTTTATAATCTGAAGAATTGAGACCTCTGTTTCAAGTAATGACTTGTATGTTGGCTTTACTGCAGCTATTTTAATTCAATATCTGACGATTTAAGGCTCCACCTTTTAAAATTATCCTTGTATGCAATAGTCCACAGCCATTCTAGAATATTTACTGCTTCCATATGGCCGATGCACTGTTATAAGTATATAATAATGAAGATTCAACAATTTCTATCTTGCTGTATTTGATTATGGTGAGTGCCCTACATGGTTTATAGATGTGTGCACACATTGTACTCTGATGACAGGAAATAATACTATGTTTAAGAAATGAAATTCAGGTGCAGAATTGCAATATGTTTCAGCATTTGTGGCTCACTGTTTTACATATGTGCCATTATCTGTGGAAACAATTTTTATATTTCCACAATTGTTCTATTATAACAATATCATCAAATGATTTGTAACATTTTACCAATTTTAAAATGGTCTCCAATTAATGCTACTTCAATTTTTACAAGGAAAGAAGTGGATCAAGCCAAATATTTAAGGCCATTTTTTTCAATTAAATGGGTGTTTTTGTTTCCATGTTCACTTTGTCTATAAAGCCAACTTTGCCACTGACTGTTAATTAGCTGGTTGTAGTTCACTTGTTGTTCATGAGATACCCAGGTATTCTTACTATGATACTAAAAATGTATTTTGTAAGGATAATCTTCAGTTTGCTCTGCACATTTTCCTGTGAATTATGCAGAGGTTTTTCACTGGGGAAGATGAATTACACTATTAAAGAGGTATATGGCCTCTCCCAATATTGATATATGACTGGCACTACCACAAAGTCAATGTAAAATGTTGCCAAAATATTTTTTTGAGACATAGTGGCCTTGTGCTATTTTTAGTTTTATTGAATAATCTCTAATTATCCTCCACATCATGTCTTTTTTTTAAATATAGCAATTTTAGCTAACAGAAACTCTGAGCCAAGGAGATAAATTACAATTATAATTATAGCATAGTCCAAAATAAATGCATCTGTTATTATTTTCAGTGAGTAACCAGTAAATGGAATTTCACTGGGATTTTAAGAAGGCTGAGTTTTGTTTTTGAGTTAGGGGAAAGGTACCAGATTCATTAGAAAGATCTCATCTCCTGGAATTAATTACTTGCCAATTTAATTACAGTTATTTTAATTGATGTGATTGTGTAAACATTGAATGCAATTTTTATCATGAATTTTTGGGAAGGAGTTGTTAGAAATTCAAGTTAATTATAAATATGTTTTTTTGCTATTTTGATGTAAATGTAATAACTAGAATGAGTAGATCAGATTGACTTGAATCTTACTGACACCTAATTTTATAACCTGGACTCAGCTTATTATATTCAAGCAAGCTTTAGTGGAGCTGTCTGATTCAGGGTAGATGTTCTTGGTATAGCAAGATTACACATCAATGCAAATTATGATGTTCTACATTCCTTCTGGAAAAACAATGTTTTCTGTTGTGAACAAGCTGATTATTCACTCTATCCATTAGCTGGTTTAGGGGTTAACTGTACAAAGGGGTAGAAAAAGAATCCTTGTCTTCCAGTTCTAACCTTACCAAGCTCAGCAGGGTCTGTAGGCACAGAAGCAGCTGTAGTTTGATTACTGCCTCCTCTCATTGTACCAGATGTATTTTGGCCATGAGCAACACTGGGGAGTTTTCATATGGTTGCTGCTGGAGGATGCATTGGTGAACTGTCAGCATGAGGCTCTGTATTTCTCTCTTGCTCTCGAACAAGAGCAGAGGTGGGATAGGCCTCATTATTACATGAGGGAAATGTGAGCCTCTTCAGGACATCTGTTAGGTAGTACAACAAAAGATGGCATGACTCTCCTTGTTGACACTCCTCTACATCATACTGTTTCACCCCCAAAAGCTGTGGCAGCATCTAATGTGTTCCTGAAAGGTGAGATCTTTGGGTGCCATGCAGCAGAAGCCACACTGATAAAGCACAGCCATGTAGTCAGTTCCCATTCATGGGCCTGATGACAGGTGCTTGTTGAGCTTCTGGAGGAAGGGCAGGGCCATGTGACAGAACTGGCCGGTGCACTTGCTCGGGCTTGTCTAGATGCATGTTAAGTTTCAGTAGGCAACAGGAACTCCAATGAGGGAAGCAATCATATTTCCATCCATCAACTCTCAGCCTATTTGTTGCTTTTGTACTTGGCATCCTTTTGCATTGCAGCTTCATTCTCTTGGCGTTTTGCTCCATTCCACCTGGTCCTGTTACCCTAGGTCACAATTAAAGATTTTATTGATTTCAATTTCATATCTGATCCAGTTATACAGCATACCTCAGCAATAGATGACCAACAATAAACTGCAAATAGCAGCACTTAATGTATAAATAAAGAATCACAATTTTTCACATGAAATGTTATTATAAAATTCACAATGTTTGGTCTTTGCCTCTTGGATTTATTTTAATGTTCATTTTGTTCAAGATTAATTAGTTGAAAGTGTACCATAATGTTATTTTATTGCTGTGATGTAATTTCTTGCAATGTTCATTGGTTATCATGGAGCACCAAACAACAGTCATCATAATCACCATCACATGATGTTCAATCACATTATTCCCGTTAGTCCATCACTATATTTCAAGTGGTTGAGCCAACAATAAAAACTGGTATACTGAATCCTCAGTTTACCATTATCTGCAAAGCACTGCAAATCAAACAAAAATCAGAGAAGTCACAAGTTTAGCAGTAACCCATGAGATTTCTTGATAGCATCACAAACATTGATCTGACTGTGACTGCTACTGCTAATGAAATTGTTAGAGAATTGTAAACGTTGAAATTGGTCACAACGGTCAGAAACTGGTTGAGAAATGAATAATTAAATATTTCAGTGTGTGAGAACTCAATCTATATGTTGGAGTAGTTTATAAATTAAATGGTCATGATTTTTTAAAATTGTTTCTACATTTTTAATATTTGAAGAGATGAAAAAAGAGAAAAAATATTGTCTCAAAGTGTGAACAATAAGCAATTTGGAAACTCAAAAGCTGAAAAGTTAAATAGGGTCATGTTCTGTAATGAAATTTGCCAATACACCATATACCAAAGATAAAGATTGCCTTGTGCATTTATAGTTTAATAACCAAAAGATGTGGAATAGTCATGGGTTTAGAAGCAGGGGGAGAAAAATATCTTAATACTGTCTTCAACAAACACCTGACTTCACATTTTATACAAAGGCACAGACCAATATTGCATTATAGTTTTAGGGCAGGACCTCTTTTACCCAACTCCTAAAGCATGGTGTTTTTCTCAGGTGATCAGAAGCCCACACTTATGAGGCCTTACCCCATGAGGCACAGGTTGGCAGTTGTAGATTGGGAAACTACATGAAAGACTATGACAGTAGAAAGGTGAATGCTGGCATTTAAATAAATAATACTTGAATTGGTATTGGTTTATTATTGTCACTTGTACCGAAGTACAGTGAAAAACTTGTCTTGCATACCGATCGTACAGATCAATTCATTACACAGTGCAGTTACATTGGGTTAGTACAGAGTGCATTGAGGTAGTACAGCTAAAAACAATAACAGTACAGAGTAAAGTGTCACAGCTACAGAGAAGGTGCAGTGTAATAGGGTGCAAGGTCACAAGGTAGATCATGAGGTCATAGTCCATCTCATCATATAAGGGAACCATTCAATAGTCTTATCACAGTGGGGTAGAAGCTGTCCTTAAGCCTGGTGGTACGTGCCCTCAGGCTCCTGTATTTTCTACCTGATAGAAGAGGAGAGAAGAGAGAATGACCTGGGTGGGTGGGGTCTTTGATTATGCTGGCTGCTTCACCAAGGCAGTGAGAGGTAAAATATTTGCAACACATATACATTCCTTTAAGACAGAAAATACAACAGGAAACATGGACCAGCTATGGATTAGCACAGAAATTAAAGTTACTAAATCTAAGGGGAAAAAAATTAATGGTGCCAGAAAAAACACCAAATCTGAGGACAGGGAACTTTTTGGATATCTGCAATGGATGTTGAAGAAATTGATAAAGGAAGGGAAAATAGAATATCCAGGGTGAACTAGTAAGAAACTTGGAGCTTCCATCAGTCTGTAAAAAGGCAAACACTTGTAAGGGCAAAGGTGAGTTCCCTATAGACAGAGATGGAAGAATATATAATGGGGAATAAGAAAATGCCAGAAGTATATAAATGCTTTGCATCCTTCTTCAATGAAGAAGACACATAAAAACTTCCAGAAATAATGGAGAAGCAAGAGTCCTGTGCAAGTGAGAAATAAATACTACGAGAGAAGTTAATGATCTGGAAAAACAATTAAATCCAAAGATCTGATAATCTACAATCCTAAATTTCAAAAGAATTGGCTACAGAGAGGGTGAAAGTTCTGGTTAACATTTTCCAAAATTCTAAAGATTCTGAAATGGTTCCTACAGATTGAGAGTTCAAGTGTGAACCTATTACTTAAGAAAGAAGGGAGTGAGAAAATGGGGAACTTGCAACCCGTTAGCCTGACATTGGCAGAGGAGAAAATGCTGGGGACTATAATAAAGGATGTGATTTCAATATACCTAGAAAATAATAATAAGATTTTACAGAGTCAACATGCATAAATGAAAATGAAAACATGTTTGACTATTCTTTCAGTAGTCTTTGAAGATATATCTAGTATGCTCGATGTGGGGAACCAGTAGATGTGATGTATTTATAAGGTTTTTTTATAAGGCTTTTAAGGTTTTTATTAGGCTTTTGATAAGATCCCACATAAGAGGTGTGTGAATAAAGTTCCAGCTCATTGAATTTGGTGTGATGTGCTCTGTGGATTGCGAGTTGATTGACAGGTGGAAATCAACATGAGGAATAAGTGGGTCTTAACTGGCAGGAGTACTGCAGGGATCTGTGCTTGGCCGCTAAGATTTACCATCTATGTAGACAATTTGGCTGAGAAGCAAATGTAATTTTTTCCTGACATAAAACTAAGTGGGCATGTGAGTTGTACTGAGGATGAAAGGAGGTTGCAAGAGGCTATAGTGAAAAAAAAGAGCTATTTTTTTAAATGGTGAAAGATTGGGAAATGTTGAAGTTCAGAAGGACTTGGGTGTACTTATACACAAATTGCTGGAAGCTAATATGTAGGTGTAGGAGGCAATTTAGGCATTAGTTTGTTGGCCTATATTGCAAGACTATTTGAGTACAAGATTAGCAATGTCTCACTATATTAAAATGCACCTTCGTGAGATCACACCTAGAGTATTACGTACAATTTTGGTCACTTTGCCTAAAGAAAAATATACTTGCTATGGAGGAAGTGCAGCAAAGCTTCATGTATGATTCCTGTGATGGTTGGCTCTGTCATCTGAGACAAGATTGAATAAACCAGGCTTTTTATTCTCCAGTGTTTACAAAAATTTAAAGGTGACCTTATGAAGTACAAAATTCTTGGAGACTGTGACAGGGTAGATGTGGTGAGGATGTTCTTCTGATTAAGTAGTCTAGAATTAGTATCTACGAGCTCAAAATCAGGTGTTGATTATTTAGGAATGAAATGAGAATAGCTTCATTGGGAGGGCAGTGAATCTTTGGAATTCTCTCTGCAGTCATTGATTAGATTCAAAACAGAGATTGATAGATTTCTTAATATTAAAGAACCCGAGGATATGAGGATAGGACGAGGAAAATGCTCTTGAATTTGAAGGCCAGCCATCTTGTTGAAAGGCCTACTCCTGTTTCCCTCTCCTTGTGTCTTTATTGCTGCTCAAGACTGAGAGCCGAGCTTTATGTTTTTTTTTGTTGGAGTACTCTCCAAATCTGTCAGATGTCCAAGGCCACAATGCAACTTAAGAGCCGAAATTGATCATCCCAGAACTATCACTTAAAACCTAAAACATTATTCAATACAAATAAAGCTTATAATTTAAAAAAAACACTTGGGCTGGAATCATGAGGGGAGTTGTTAATGAAGCAAAACCCTTTTTGCCATAGTAAACAAGGATAAATCCATTAACACTGTTTATCCTATTTGAGATGACTCTTGATTACTTACATATTCTGGGTGTTGCTATTAAGTTGGTTGCACTCGGCAACACATTATTTTTGTTGTACTGCATCATTATATAATTGACAGTAAAGAGAGTACACTAACCATTACAATTAAAAATGAAACCATCCTATGTAACATTTTTTTTTAAAAACCTGAGATTTTTCAATGAAAACCAAGGAAAACCTTGGAGTGGAAAAAGTCGTAAGAGAAATAAGGAAGTTTGGCTTGAGTTACATTGTTCCAGAAGAACAGAAGGGCTTCCACTCTGAAATATGTGGGTATTTAACTCTGACAATGTAGATCTATTTCCCATGGAGACACAAGAGACTGCCAATGCTGGAATCTGCAGCAGCAAACAATCTGCAGGAGGAACTCAATAGATCGAGCAGCATCTGTGGAAGGAAAGGAATTGTTGGCGTTCCGGGTCGAAATCCTGCATCAGGAATATCAGTTCTATTTCCCATTCTTGATATTCCTTCTTTGATAAGCAGTGTTTACGGAAGGCCTACATAGGTGTAGAGGGAAATGTATACAGTAAAAAGCATTGGAATACTTATTTTGTCAGTCAGCAATAGTTATCATGCTTTTTATTAAACCATCTAATTTAATGAAAAGCTTGACTATTATCATCAGAGCACCTTGGAGTCTCTGCTTTGTCTGAGTCAGAGTGTTAATCTGATAATATTTTCATAATATTATAGTTTGCATTTTACACAGATAAGCAAGCAGCCTGAAACTTTTCTGTTTTCATTTGTGATATGAAGTGTTCATTGATTGTACTCAGAAAATGAGGCATTGCAAAGTTCCTCTTGTTTGGCCAGGGGTGGTTGATAGGAAGCATGGGCAAGGCAGGTACACAACATCCTTATATTCGCGTCAGAAGGATAGTGGCCCTGCTCTTGGTGAGCTGAATCCTTTCCCCATTCCCCACCACCACAGATCTAAAGCAGGTGATAGAGAGCTCCATCTATCCCTGGTTTCCTAGTAAGCAGTGACAGGAACTTGTTGTCATTTCAAAAAAAAATCTAAGCCAAATACCTTCGAATTACCTAGTTGGAGAAACTAACCTGTGCTCCTCACACGATTTATAACTCTGCTGTATGTGTATTATTGTCTGAGGAGATTGGAAAATGAGTGGTTTCACTAAAAATATTATGCTGCTTATTCATGTTCTTAATATTTGTCTTGAAGTCATGACTAGTTTTCAGTTTACCTTCTGAAAGGAAAGGAAAATGCACATGCAGCTCCTATGGTATGAGAAAGTTTGGCTTTCCGATTCCTGGATTTAACTAGATACTAGCAGTAAAGTTGTACTGAGACTCATAAAGGCATCAGAACTCTTTATAGGATTGACTGGTAAAACTGAACCAGGCAGAACATTAAAAAAAACTTAAAATTACAATATTGTAAACCAAAAAAAAGTTTTTCTGATATATAGACCTCAGAATGTGTGATTGTCTTGACACTGATTTCAATCATTTTACGTTGTCACCACTATTAGAAGTGATGAAGGCGATTTTAAAACATGCAGCCTGGTGAGATTGAATGGTGCAACCAGTGGAACATTTTCAAGCTACTTATTGAAATTTTCTCACATCAGTTTTTTATCTGAAAAGCAAAAAGCTGCTGATGCTCAAAATATATAAAATGATAAATGCTCAGCATGTCAGGCAACATTTGTGGAGACAGAATCAAAGTTAATATTTTACGCTATAAAAACAGAAAATACTGAAATACTCAGCAAGCCAGGCAATGTTTGTGGAGATGGAATCAATAATTAATACTCTAGATATAAAAACAGAAAACACTGGAACACTCAACAGTTCAGGCAGCATCAGTGGAAAGAGAAACAGAGTTAACCTTTCAAGTCAAAGATGCTTCATTGTTTCAGGTCAAGGATTTTTCCATTTCTGAAAAAGGATCTTCAATCTGAACTCTGTTCCTTTTTCCACAAATGCCATCTAGCCTGTTGTGTGTTTCCAGCATTTTCTATTTTTATTTCAGATTGCCAGCATCTTCAGTTATTTGATTTTCAATTAAAGTTTTAGGCCATCTGCTTGAAGTTCTTATCTCATTCTGAAATGTTGACTCTGTTTCTCTCTGCAGATATTGTCTGTATTACTGTATATTTCCTGCTTTTTAACTGTGTGGTTATCTGCCCCACCTACCTGCGCTACCACCAACAGGGATCTTTGGACTTGCACACTACAGTCCCTTTGATCCTCAATACTCCTTTGAGCCCCACCATTAATGGTATATTTCCTACCCCTATGAGACCCATTCAAAGGGTGTTACCTCACACTCATCAGGTCTAAATTCCATCTGCCATTGGTCTGTCCAATTTACCAGCTGATCAGTATCAATGTGTAGTCCAAGATGTTAGGAGGTGCCTGATGAGGTGGATGATTTGGTAGTTGGTGAGGTTTAGCCCTTCTAACAGCCGCTGTCTGTAAGGAGTTTGTACATTCTCCCCGTGACTGTGTGGGTTCCAGGTGCTCCGGTTTCCTTTCACATTCCAAAGACGTACGGGTTAGGAAGTTGTGGGCATGCTATGTTGGCACCGGAAGCGTGGCAACACTTGCGGGCTGCCCCCAGAACACACTATGCAAAAATACATTTCACTGTGTGTTTCGATGTATATGTGATTAATAAAGAGATCTTATCTTAACATTTCGCAGAGCTTCTGTGTGCTCCCAACACATGCCCTCGAGGTTCTCAATACCATCTTGAGTGCTCTTTCTCCACTTTGAGTGGTCATGGGTTAAGGATTACTAAAGGAGGATGTTGCATTTTTAAAGGAAGCTTCAGGAACATGCTTGAATCTTTACATGTGCCTGCCTGGTAACCTCTTTCCTGACAATGTAAACATCAAGCAAGCAGAGTACGAAGCCTCTGAGGTTGATAGTCTGATTAAAACTATGGGTGTTCATATGGGTGTGGCAGGCAGGATACCTATTTATTATTTATAACCCTTCATTCACCTGAGCGAATTCCGCATAGCTTGGTGAATCAAAGGTGCATTTGAAAGATTGACAGTGAAATTGTAACATTTGTTTCCTCTTTCCACTACTTCTTTCTTTGTATTACAGCTTTACAGACGAATACACCTCAGAGGGTACCAATGTTTCTGAGGATGTACTGCCAGTGTGTGGCAGATAATGTGCTGAGACCTAGAGAAGAAGCAGTGTGGGAAGGTAATGAAAGAAAAATTGTGTTCTTACTGTGGGGATCTTTAGAAGGATATTCCTGACAGTGACTGGAGCCCATTGAGTAGTCATCCCAGGAGTCTTTCTGTGGCCTAGGAAGAACATTGCCTCACTCCTTGCTCAGTCCTGCATGAAAGCTTACAGGAGAGTATCAAACAAAAAACTGGGGTGGTCCTGAGATTCATTCTCCTGCTTAATCCTCTAGGCAGCAATGAAGCTAGACTGAAGGGAATATGTCCTTGCATTAAATGGTGACTTTTTACTTAAAATAGGCTTTGGGTAAAATTGCACTGCGATAGTGGACAGACTGCCTCTTGGTGCAATTGATTGGGCAGCTGTTCAAACTTATTAAAATGTAATTTGGGTATGTGCACATGCATGTACACAAATACAAACACACACAGGCTTGGTTCTGGTAGCGACTTGGAGGTGTGCTACTTGCCTGGCTCACAGCCTGCCCAAGTTACATTCTGGTTTAAAATCGGTCTTGTAGCTTCTAATGTTAAAGAAATCTGCAGTGGAGATTCAAAGTGCTGATGGGTTTCTGCAACTGCAGCACATGAATCATACTGCAGTGATTTTGCTATGTGACTCATACTGCAGTTATGTGTAATTTTTATTTCACCAAGCATGACAGTGTAAAAGGTTACACACATTATGTAATATATTCTTTTCCTTTTTAACAGAAGGAGACATTCTGATTTTCTAGAATGTTGTGAATAGAGAAGATAGTGTTTACTTATTCCAGGTGCAGTTCCAATGTATATTTGGAAGCAGAAAATACAGAAGAATTATGAAGGGGCAAAATTTTCCATATGCTATGTGAGAATAGAGATGGAAGATGACATGTTGTAAATGAGAGTGTGACTTCAGGCCCAGACAACATTCCATTCTGGCATTCTATGAAGGGAAAAAAAAACATTCATCAGATCGAGTTTGGAAAATTAGCTGAATGGCTCAGACTTGAACAATAAGCTCTGTGGATCAGCAAGACAAAGACTTGTTGGTCTCTCGGTTGAGAGAACAACCTCATCTTGCAGACCCAGCATAACAACCAGGGATACAATAGTCTGTTTGGATATTGTGACAGAAAGCTTGCACAATAGTTTGCTTAAATCCAATATCCTACATCACTGAAAGGATTATGCAATCAAACCAATCACTATCTTATCAACATTAATAATAGATTCAGTTACCATCAGTGATAACAGCAGGAAGATGAGCAACGCACAATAGACCAGGTTTGATGGTACAGGGAGTTTATTAGGTTTGTATGGTTTCAGGAGTTTTTAGAGATAAAGCTGCCTGCCATGATTAAATTTACACATGAAGAAGGAATGTTCAACTTTATTCGATGATAGGACTTGGTACTTTGGCTGAACTGGTTTATGGATAGTGGAAGATGAATGTTCAGTTAGGTGGTGACAAAGTTTCAATAATAGTTGGGTTGAAAGGAAACCATGTTAGGGCAGTGGCATGCCCATATGATTGCAGCAGTTTATTTCAGTCTAACACAATAGGGATTGGAGTAGAATTAGCGGTAAAGGAATTAAGTGTATGACTGAAACACAAGGCAATGGTTTTAGATTTACCACTGTTGGACAAGACTGGACAAAAGTTTGACAATCCTAGGAGTCATGGTGGAGTGAAGGGAGACTGTACTGGTGTTGAGCCAAGTGCCTTCATCATTCTTGTTGATGCTAACCCCATGGGGGGGTGGGGGGGGAGAGTTTTAACTCCTGTGAGAGTGCGGGATCAAAAATGGCTGAAGATTAAGTTCATGAAAAGTTAAAGTACTTAAAAACCCAACAACAATCTGTCAGCTTCTGCATTCAACCCACGCACACCAGATTGCAAATGGGAACCCAACTTTGGAGTTTCAGTTGTGTGTGCGCAGGTATTCTGAGCTTCTTGGAACTAGTCAGTGAAACCAAGGAAGGAACAGAATTGCATTGGACAGGGATGAAATCAACCTTGCAGCTGCTTTCTTGACTGACTGTTTGAAAGGCTTTCTTCTCTGTGGATATATTAGGAAGGTGATTAAAAATCTTTGGAGAAAATTTTGCTGTGATCTTTTCAATTTGCAAATATTAGAGGTGACCACTTGATAATTTTACTTTATCTCTGCGGCCACATCACAATGGGTGCTGATGTGGAGATACTGTGGACTACTGTGAGAGCAGAATGAGCAGCAAGCTTAGAAGCAGCAGTAAACCCTTCACATACAGGCAGCTGCAGAGGAGAAGGAACATTAACAGAGAGGTGTGGCTCACAGGAAGTGAGAACTGCCATACAGGGTGTGGTGTGGAGAGGATTCTTTAAACTGTCAAAACACTTCTGTCTAAAGATGCTCTGTGTCAGATGATATTTGTAACCTACTTAATTATGAACTGTTGTACTTGGTGCGCACACTTAACTAATGGCAGTCAAAGTGACCATGCCATCCATTTTCAACTTGAATGAAAGTAGAGTGCAGGCTACAAAAGATAGAGGTTCACCTTGTGTGTTCTTTAGCCAGAGGGTGGTGAATTTGTGGAACTCCTTGCCACGTACAGCAGTGGAGGCCAGATCAGTGGGGGCATTCAAGGAGGAAATAGATGGATATCTAAATAGTCAGGGTATCAAGGGATATGGGGATAAGGCCAGAAATTGGGATTAGAATAGGTTTTTTTTTGTTTTTTTTTTGTTTCCCCCCTCCATTCCCCATTTCTCATTTCTTTTTTCCCTCTTCCTTGGAGCAGACTCGATGGGCCGAATGGCCTGCTTCTGCTCCCTTATCTTGTGATCTTATGGTCCTTTAAGGCATATTACCTGTTTTATCCTTTAAACAGCAATAGTCTCACACCCTCCTTCCATATGCACAAACAGAAAATGGGTACAGTGCCAACACACAGAGACACTTGGCTTAATTAATGCAGGCATTAGTTTGGTGCCTGAAGAAATAACAGTGTCTCCTGTTTATCTGATTCCTTAAAAGATGATCTGGAGTTCTACGTAAAATATGAAGAGAGACAGACACTAGGATGTAATTTACATTCTGGCCACAAATCTAGTTTTGACTTTGTGCTCGGGTTTACAAGAGGTCCATCACTGAGGGAGGTCCATCAGTGAGTTTGACTCACAATCTCTCTCTCAACTCATTTTTGTATTGAAAGTTGTGTTTGAAAGAAAGACTTGTAAGCACATGAAATTTTCCTTTTTTTTGTCCTTGGATATTAATGGAGAATGTTCCATATTTGTTAGGGTTCGGGAAGCATAGTGGTTGATTTATAGGACTGTTATCCAGAGCTCTGCATGATGATCTGATGACATGAGTTTAAATTCCATTATGATATCTGGGGAATATAAATTCAATTAATTAAATAAATAGGGAATAAGATGCTATCTTTGTAGTGGTGACCATGAAACTACAGACTCTTGTAACACCCCTCTGATTCAGTGTTCTTGATAGTTAGTGCTGACTCAGTGAGCCAAAGGGCATGTTTCAATACTAGATCTCTTTATGATTTAATTATATCTCTCAGGTAAGGAAATCTACCATTTCCTGTATGGTCTGGCCTATGTTTTGTTACTGACTGGTCACCATGGTTGATTCTCAACTGTCCTTGGATATGGCCTAACCTATGGATAGACAATAAGTGCCAGTTTTGCCAGCAACATCCACAGTCCATGAACAAATGAATAAAAATCATATATAGGAGCATATAAATCAACAGGAATAGGTGACTCAACCATTAAAGCTTGCTCAGGCCCTGATGACTTATCTGCTTATAACCACAACTCTGCATTCCTGCCTACCCCTGGGTAAAGCTTTTTTCCTCTTGCTTATCAAGAATCGATATGCCTCTGCCTTAAAAATATTTAAAGATAGTCTTCCTCTGCCTTTTGAGGAAAGGAGTTCCAAAGACTTGTGACCTTCTGAGATAGAAAATTCCCCTCATCTTTGAACTGAACTCAAGCCCATTACAGGCACACCCCTCCTCGTAGTTGAGAGTATCTACATGAGGCGCTGCCTCAGGAAAGCAGCATCTATCATCAAAGATTGCTTCCATCCTGGCCATGCCATCTTCTCTCAGCTACCATTGGGCAGGATGTACAGAAGCCTGAAGTCCCACAGCACCAGGTTCAAAAACAGCTACTTCCCTTCAAACATTCAGTTCTTGAACCAACCTGCAAAACCCTAATCACTACCTCAGTACAGCAACATTATATGACCACTTTGACCATGTTGCACTACAATGGACTTTTTTTTGCTCTAATTATGTTCTTTCTTGCATAATTTATGTTTAATTTATATTTTTCTTGTGATTGTTAGATCTCTAATGCTATGTGCCTGTGATGCTGCTGCAAGTAAGTTTTTCATTGTACCTGTGCATACATGTGCATATGACAATAAATTCAACTTGATGACAAAATTCAATGGTTGACACACTTACCTTTTAAGCTGTGACCACAGTTCTAGATTCTCATGCAAGAGAAAACATCCTCTTCCATATCCACCCAGCCAAGACCCCTCAGGATTTTGTGTTTTAATCAAGTAACTTTTCACCCTTCTAAACTCCAGCAGATGCAAGCCGAGCCTGTCCAATGATTATTTGAAGATGACAAACACATTCTGGATATCACTCTAATTAACCTACTCTAAACACGTTTACATCCCTAAACAAGGAGACTAATACTGCACATGGTACTTTAGATCTCTAGGTGTGGCCCCACCAATATCCTTCAGAATTGAGCATAAACTCCTTCCTTTTTGTATCCAGTTCTGCTCACAATAAGTGATAATATGGTGTTGACTTTCCTTATTACTTGCAATATCTGTATACTAGCCTTTGTGAATCATTCACTTTGACACTCTGTTTCCACTGCATCTCAGAGTTTTGCAATCTCTCACCATTTAGACAAGATGTTTCCCTTTCATTTTTCCTGCCAAATGAACATTTCACATTTTTCCACATTATACTCCATTTGTCAGATCTTTGCCACTACTGTCAACATATCCCTTTGTAGCCTCCTATGTTCTCTTCACAACTTGCTTTTCTACCCTTTTTTTTTATGTCTTCAGCAAATTTAATGATCACTTCTTTGGTGCCTTCAAACTAGTTATTTATATAAATTATAAAATGTTCAGGTTCCATTACTGATCCCTGTGGCACACTATTCATTTCATCATGCCAACCAGAAAAAAATTCCATTCATGCCTACTCGGTTGCCTGTTAGCCAGTCTTCTATCCACACACTCCTGAGCTTTCATTTTCTGCAATAACCTTTGATGTAGCCCTATGGAAGTATAATGGATTCGCCAGTTCCCCTTTGTCCACAGCACACTTTACTACCTTACAGAACTCTGATAATTTGGTCAAACATGAATCTCTTTTTACAAAACCATGTTGACTTTGTCAGATTAACTTGAATACTTTGTACATGCTATAGTATTTTTGCTAATGGCTAACATTTTCCCTATGATAGATATTAGGCTAATTGGCTTGCAGATTCCTGCTTTAATAAAGGAGATGAATTTGCTATTTTCCATTGTAATGTAATCTTCTCTGAATCTAAAGATTTTTGGAAATAGCCATTTCTTTTAAGGCTCTAAGCTGAAGTTCTTCAGGACTCGAACTTGTCAGCCTGCAGCTCCAACAATTTGCTCGGTACTGCTTCCCTGGTGATTGTAATCAGTCTGAAAAACCTTTATTTCATGTTGTTGGAAACTTGGCAATATTGATTTAGATTTCTGGTGTCTGCAGTTTTTTTGTATTACATCTGGTTCTCTCATCCAAATCATTGATGTATATTGTGCGTAGTTTTTCAATCTATGGCAGTATATTACCCTCAATCTCATGTGCCTTAATTTTGCAAAGTATCCTCTTATGTAGGACTTTATTGAAAGCTTTCTGAAAATCTAAATCACTGATCCTCCCTCATTTATTCTACCAGTTACATTCTCAAAAATTCTTGTGGGTTTATCAAATATGACTTCCCTTTCATAATCAATGTTGACTTTGTCTACTCTCGTTGATATTTTCCAAGTGTCCTGTTATATTTCCCTTATAATTGCCTCTATTACTGATGTCAGGCTAACCAGTCTGTAGTACTGTTTTTTCTCTCCCCCTCTTTTTTTATAAATAGTGTGGTTACATTTGGCACCTTTCTCATCTGCAGAGACCACTACCTAATTTATAGATTTTTGGAATATCTTAATCAATGCATCTACGGTCTCTTTTTATTTTTCTGAAATGCAAATGATCAGATCCCAGGGATTTGTAAGATTTTATTCACAGGAGTACGGATGCATCTGGAAATTACTCTACAAATCTTTGGATTCTAGTTTAAATTGTTGTGCCAACAAAAAGTAATAAACAAGAATCCACCTTGTGATTTTTTCATATCAATATAATGGTTTGTTTTGAATGGCTGGAGGATAGCTCTATGAAAAAAGCTTCCATCAAAACAATATCTTAATTAAAATGAATATATTTCTATATGGAGTTTTTGTGCTTTCCCTGAGATAACTCAATTAGAATATTAAGCAGTCAATCCATACACTTTGGCAATATTGTAGGACTGCTCCTTGGTCTGTTTTGAGTTTGATGATCTGAGTTGGGCTGACAGCAAGGTGTTACAATTGATTAGCCTCAATGTTCCTAGATTGGGAGAAACTGGAGCAGTATTCGATTCCTCATTGCTATCCAGCAGTCTTTGTTGAAAGTGTTTGTGTTCAAACATTTTCTTGAGGGCATGTTTGGGCTCAGCTTTGGTGCCCTCAGTGGTCAGATACTAAACTAATCTCATTATCAAGGCTTGGGTATGAATAATGGATACTGGGATAAGAGAGTGGAGAATACCTTGTGCTTGCAGAGCTATATGTCAAAGAGTCAACAATTCAAAGAATGCAACAGGGCTTTATAACTACAGGACTATGTATGGAAAATATTACAAACTTTGCAAAGGTTTCTTCTAGCTTTGCACAGCTTTGATAAATTAAAAAGATATCTAAAATGGTGACATGGATATTTTTGAGAAGGTTTTCCAATTACCTTGCATCCAATAGGCTGATGATGAAAACTTGAGATGGAAGGCCTTGCTGTGGTTTGTATCTTACCTTGACACACAAGTTCTGAGCCATCTGGGATTAAACTGCAATCCTTTCCTCTGTGCTATAGTTACTTTAGTGGAAAAATGGCACTTATGACCTTCAACAGCACCAAATGTGCAGCAGAAATGTTATTCACATAATGTTTCTGGGCAAACCATAGCAGCTTGTGATTTAAAACTCCTGAAAATGGTGCTATTGAAGAAGGACCAGTATTAATACCAAACTGTATACTTAGAAGGCAAAAATAATTTTGAAAATGGATTCTATCCATTTAGCCATATCTAGAATCCAACATGAATATTAAGTTGTTAATTTGTTCTACCAAGAGAAATTGGTTTGACATGATAAAAGTGAAATATCTACAGTATAAGCATCTTAATGGTTCTCTGGTTTAAAAAAATACTTTACCCCAAAGCTTGGAAAACAGTGATGTGTCATTTTGTTATGTCGATCCTTATCCTTGGAATAACAAAAGAAACAGGAAGCAAATGTGAGTCATCAAATTTAATGATCTGGATCTAAAAATTGATTAACATTTAAGGATGGATTGGGTTGAACTTCTTCTGTTCAATCTTATTTCGTAAAGTAAACATGAGCCAACTTAAGTCGACCAAGTATAGACAAATTTCTCGAGTGTCATAGCTGATTTATAAAATTTAAAGGAAATTATTATCTATTGGTTAACGATTTTTTTTGTTGTGACTAAATGTTTGCTTGTTCATATGCTGCCATTCAGCTAAATGTAAATCAGTTTTCTCAATTTAAGGATACCAGTATATGTTCCTTCACATGCAGTTTAAATCTGTTAAGTATCTACTGAAGTCTTAATGTTAGCTGAGCATTTGCTGCCTCTTTTGCATTCACTTCAATTATGTTTGTGCTTTGGCGTAGATTTCTGGTGTGTTCTACTGCAGAGAGGGATGTAGTTGCAATTACAGAATGAGCACCTTGTTTGTCTTCCTTTACGTTTTAGGAAATGGAAACAATTTCATTACCAGTGAGGCCACAAATTGGTGGGTCATAGAGCAAGGAGAGCAGCTTGTGCTGAACAGCTGGGGCATGAGCCAGAAATCTCATTAAAGTAAGCTGGTTCTATTTTTGTCCCGTAATAGAGCTTTAGAGCTTGATCATTTTCACTAGGTCATTACAAATGCAGTGCTTTCTAACTTGTGCATTATTGCTGGGAAACATGGAAAATTACGGTGAGACTTACACCTAAACAAATATATATATATCTTGCTATCACAATGAATAGTTTAGGCAACTAAAACAGATGTATTTAATGGGAAGTTAGGTAAACATACTGGGGAGAAATAAATAAATATTATGCTGTTGGGATTTGATGAAGGAGACCAGTAAAGATTCATTTGGAATAAAAATGAAGGCAGATTTGTTAGACTAAGTGACCTGTTCTAGTGCTTTAACTACTCTTTGAACAAATATGAAAGTAGCAAAGTGGAGTTAAAGAAATGAGGAGTCATGGTCTATTGAAATGGAGGAGCAAAACCTGGGGACTGAATGGCTGCTGTTTTTCCTAATGTTCCTATTTGAACTATATAAACAAAGAGACAATCTTGATCTAATGACAGATCTGAAGGATGGTGCCTCTGGCTATATTGCCATCTCTCAATAATCCAGTATTTTGCTAAAGCTCCAACTCTTCTGATGTAAATGTTCGGACTAAGAAACAAAAGGAATAGCAAGAGAACTAAGATGATGCTTGCAAAACATTATGGCCTGGAGCTCCCACAAGATTGCTTTGATTTTTCAATGCAGCTTGCACCAAATCACTCAAGCCAATGCAAAAAAAAGAGTAATTACTGGTACAAATTACAACTAGCATAAATTGAGTCTCTGGAACCTTTTCATGAATTTAAAGAGTATTAGTGTGGAAGTTAGTCCTGTCAACAAAATTGGCCATGGCCCCAGATCAAATTACTCACCATTCTAAATTTCTACTAATTGTACATGTTTCTGGTCTTTCAAGGAGACTCTTAAAGTTCAGCCATTCTATGTCTCCAAGTAAGGTCGACACGAATAAGCTTTTTTAAAAGAAAATATTTAAGTACTTAAAAACAAATAGTTTACCAAGAACCTGACTGAAGGTATTCCTCCATTTACTTGCTACAATGCTCAATCCCTTCTGTAAGTCATGGAACACCTGTACTGTTTGCAAACCAAACTCATAGATAATTCTGAACAGTACTTTTAAAAGTAATTTTCACTTCCATAAAATCGGTTTACTCATAGTAGGGAGAGTAAAGAATTTGATTACAAAAGAAACTGATTTTTTGTAATGAATCCAAATTAGTAATGTTGTATCAGGTACCATTCTTAGACACTTCAAGAACTTTTTTAAAAAATGGAAGAAATTGGTGCTGTAAAACACAGGTTGAATGTGGAGATTTTATGTTCAGCAAGATTCAAATGAGTGTGTAATCTTGCATGAATTTCATTTTGAAGAGTTGCAGAGTTTTAATTTCTGATTATGCCCAATACATCAATTCTATTCCATACCTGAGTAATTGTGGCATTATATACCACAGTGCCACTTATATATAATGCATAATCACACTGTGCATTAACAACAGCAAGCATAAAAATAGGAGAAACTTTTATATCCTTACAATGTCATCAGAGAAAACATAAAATGTGAGGATTACCTTAAGTCTGCTTTTGCAGATAACATGCTGACCACTGACTGCCAGCTATAATGTTGAGAGATTAACGCCTAACCCTTTTAATTGTATCCCATTCAGATTGCACTGGTTAATTAAAACATTGGATTAATTTGATGTATATGCAAATGTGCATTATCATCTTCAAAGGTTTCATACAGCCTTAAATGCAATCAAATTTATGGAAGATGGAGGGCAATGATAGAGTGATAGGAAACCAAAATGGGGCATCAGGTGTCCAGATGCACTCTCTACAGTGTTAAAGACAGAAGACACACCATCTGTATTTCTAATTGGAAACCAAACAGTTTAAATATGGTTCCCCTTCTAACCAAGGGTTAGATCAGGTACGAATTCATCTGGATTTAGCACTCCATGTAGAAAATACATCTGAACTGAACAGTCAAAGGTGGGTGAAAGATCAGGCTGAATAATCTGCGTGCGCTGCCACAATCTGTCACACTTCAGCATGCAGCTTGTCCTTCACCAGGATTGAATTTGGTGCTGTGCACTACACTGATGATAGCTTAAGTCTGAGGATGGGGGTCAATCATTGCTCAAGGAAGAGCACACATCTTCCTCCTTTCTCCACAGTAACGTTTTAAAATAATTTTCCTCACTTTTTTGGTGGTGGCAACATCTACACAGGAATTTTTCTGGCCTGGTATTTACCTAATTTAAGCAAAAGATAATAAAACAAAGGGACTAATGTTGACAGGTGACTGACAATGTGTCTGATATTGTCTGAGGCCAGTTTTATTCATTTGTCCACAATAATGATTGATTTCTACTTCATGTTTTAGTAAAAAACATGTGTGCTCTGGATAAATGTACTGACATTTCAGAGTGAAAACGAGTCTCTGGAAACCACTGTATGTTTGACTATATTTAATGCAAATTTAATATTCCCAGAAATTAGTAGTATGTAAGCCAAATTGCCACCTTCATAAATATTGAGATATGATAGTGAATGCTTTTTGCATACTGCTGTGGTTCCATGCTGTTCTTAAGACAACGGACATTTGTTTTACAGTACTGATAAAGATAACAGAAATTGAATCAATTATTTTTTTAAAAATTCAAGTTTCTATGTTTGCTTGGCTAGCTCAGAAATAAGAACATACATTTTTCATATTTACTTATGATATAGAAGGAGGCCATTTGGCCCATCGAGTCTATGCCAGCTCTTGGAGCAATCCATTAACCCCATTCCCTTGGTTATTTCCTTATCCCCTCATTTTCTTGTTAGTCTTCTCCGAATGTTGTTAAGATAATGCTTCTAATATTGAAACCTTTCTTATACCTCCCTCTATAATAATGCAGGGCCTTCCAAATAGTATCAGGAATCAAAATGTTTCCTTTGATTCAGCACTGGATAAAGTTGCTAAGTCCAAAAAGTTGCTATTCCGAAAATCATTGCTATCACCAGGAGCTTCAATTTAATGATTTGTCAAACCCTGAATTATGGATTAGCAAATATTTATGAGGTTTGAGTGCATTTTTGATGTGGTGCTCAGAATGAACTACATCCATCTTTTGAGGTCAAGCCCCAAGATTTGAACATGTTAAGTTGGCATTTCAATACAATGCTGACCAATGTCCTGACTCTTGATTGAGAAATTTGTTGACTCCATCCAGCTGGATGCACAATGGACATGATCATGATCTTGCTGTTTGGAAACCTGAAAACTTCTGCAGGCTCTTAGGCAATGGGCTTCATATTCGTCTCAATAGCAGCAGGTGCACTCAAGGGGACTGGAAAAGAGAAGGGGGAATGGTGCAGGGCCTTGAGGTGTGCAGCTTACTCTAAAGTATCAATAATTGTCATAAGTTACTATGGACTCTGGGTCAAATCCAGTGAGTTCCCAGATGTGCTCATGTTAAACTGGCTACAGTGCTTGGCAATGTATCATCAAAACCTAAATTTCATGAAATATTTCATTCACTGTAAGACATTTCAATTGCCATAAGGATATAATAAGTATAATGAAGCACGGCACACAAATAACCCTTATGATATCTTCATTAAAGCCTCCAAGAAACCTTTGTCTGGAGAAAAAAATGTACTGACTTTGTCTGTGCTAGGGTAGATTGGGTTCTATAATTAATGTGATTTTTTTTCCAGTTACTGACAATGCAAGAATCACATGCTACTCCTTAGGGTTGGAAAAAGAGAGTATTAAAAAGGCATGGCATGTTCTGAATGCCTTGTAATGTTTATGTTTTTAAATGCAGTATAAGTCTATTCCTAGTTGTAAGTATTTTGGAGATGCAGATATATGGTGCAGCAGTTTGCATTCAGAGCTTTGTTTGGCCTAATACTGTATGAAAGTACTTTAATAATCTTAATTGTGTTGCTATGCAGCAGGATGTTTATATTTTTCTCCCATTTTCATTAACATGAAATAAATGTTAAAGGGGAGGTGAGTAAGAGATATCTAAGATCCTTCAAACCAAAAAAAGTACGTTATTTTGGTAGATGGGCCTATTAAGTAATTTTCAGTAAAGGAAGTGCATTTAGCATATTTATGAAATACCTTTGTTTGCTCAATCATGCTACTCATTTGCATATACCTTTGGACACGCCCAAATTAAAATAAATCAACCTGTAACAAAGCATTGCATGCAAAAAAAGTGAGCCTTATGGTGTATTCATTGAGGCCTTCAACAAACCTTTGTCATATCAAAAAAACTGTATTAACCATGCCTGCTGGGGTATAGAGAGTTCTATAATTAATGTGATATATTGTTCCATTTACAATCATATGCTACTTTTTGCAGATGGAGGATAGGAATATTAAAAATGAATGGTATGCCCTCAATGCCTCGTACTCTTTGTATTTTTAAATATGGCATAATTTCCCTCATTTCCTCATCTCCCTCTCTTCACCCCCTCATTCCCATTTCACCCCACCTTTTAGCTAAGAGGCTTTAGTTCCCTTTGAGTCTCAGTGATGCACCAAGCTAGCCTGAAGGAAAAAAATTACTAAAGCTATATTCAGATTGTAATGTTAAACTCTGTGCATTTCTTGCCTGGTTAAATTTGGATGAATCTGTTGTATCTCAGTGCTCCATAACAGGGACATTCATGTTCCATTATGAATATATAGTGTGTTCTTAACCAAGTAACACTGAAATCCCAATAACATTCTTATCTCTTTCAAACCCCCTGTCAAAAAAGAGTTCACTCATTTACGCAAAATGAAAAGTGTGCTCTTCCAGGAAATTCTGGGTCAATAATTTTCCAATAATTAGAATGGGAATTTGCTCACTAATATGGGCTTGTAATTATAGCAGTTTCTAAAGTAGAAAATTGCTCCTAAGGGTTATAGGAGTGTCATCAAGCAAAATTTGACACTGGGCCACATTTAGAGATATTCGGCAAATAACCAAAAATGGTCAGTGAGAGAGATTTTGAAAAGCATCATAAGAGAGGAAAGGGAAGTAGAAAGGTGAAGATTTTTCGAGAATTCTAGAGTTCAGGGCAGCTTAAGGCATAGCCAACAATTGTAGGCAGACTAAATTTGCAAATGATCAAGAAGCCAGAAATAATAGAGCACAGATAGCTTGGGGAAAGGATGGAGGTAAAACAAGAGAGAGAAAGAGAGGGAGGGAGATACAGAGAAGGAGGAGTTGAAGCCACGAAAGGACTTGAAAATAACGGTGAGAACTTTAGAAAGAAGCCATTGCCAAATCAGGAACCAGTGTAAATCAGTGAGCACAGGGGGGAAGGGGCATCAATGCAAATTAAGATGGAGGCACATTGGATAGTTTCAGGTTTATATTAATAAGATGGTAATATTTTTCCAGCAGTCGTATATTTTATTGGAGATTATTTTCATTATATTTTAAGTGTCTGAACATTGCATCCAACAAATGTGATGAAAATAATGGAATTATACCTGTATGTGAAATATATGTATATGAGATGTGACAGGAAAGAAAAACTCCATTTAAAATCTCTGATGGTTTAATACACTATTGTACAGACTAAAAAAAATCCCATCCTTTATCCCCAACTAACTAGAAATTAGTTGATCTCAGCCAGAAGATGTGGGAGCCCTGCAGTTTGTCCTTGGGATGAACCAGGGTCCTCTTTCTTGATTGCCTCATCAAGTAATCCTGCAGGAAAGTGCATGTAGGTAAGAACAGGATTGGGTTCAACTGTGATATTCTCTTCCACTTTCCCTCAGGGCTGTAGCTTATTGTCGGCTCTCAAAACCTGAAGAATAACCAACTGAACAACATATTAAAGTTGTGCCAGCATCCACTGGGGCTTTGAGTGCCAGCAAGAAGAGAAGAATAAGGAAAGTTAAGCATTTTCAAAAGAAAACATCAACCATGCAAAGCCATGGCAGGAATAATTAGCAACCATAATGTACATTCCCTCCAGCACAGCTTGGAGAATAAAACTGAATAACATGAAATTGTAAGGAGAAGAATACAAATATTGCAACAAATTAGAGAACAAAATTGCTGGAAATACTTGACAGGTTGGAGGCAGCCGTGGAGAGCAAAACAGAGTTAATTTCTCATGCTGTTCAGATTCAAAGTGATCAGTAAAATATTAAAGATACGCGTTTTAAACTATAGATAAGGGGGTGGGGTAGGGAAGGAATAAGAGGGAAGGTTTGTAATGGGTGGAAGGTAAGAGAGATTAAATGGATAGATCCAAAACATGAAGGATAACAACACAAGTTCTTTATTTGGGTAATTGTTTTCTTTATTTCACCAATATTCACTACTCCCTTTCTGCCAGTAATAGATTCCTTATGGGAACTCGGTTCCCACAGGCAGCAGGTACTCTCGGATAACTTGCTATATGCAATGTGCTGCTCAACAACTGAAGGCATCGCTGCTGGGCTTGATTGTGACTTTAACTCAGCCAACATTGACACAGATGCATGCTTCAATTGAGGATAGATGAATAAAAATAAGCGGAAGTTTTGACAAGAGAATTTTTTCTTCCTAACCGTGTGATTGAAACCAATTGTAATGTTCCTACTTTCCCCCTGTTTGAGATCAGCTAATGTGTAATCCATTGAGAATTGTGACTGACGTTCCTGGCCCATTTAATATGGATGGTTAATATAAGGAAGGAAACTTGAAAAATATTCTTGAAGTGCTCAGGATTTGTTAACCACATAATCTGTAACCTCAAATGCCTTTGACAGAAAATAACAGTTGCCACTAGCCAGCAAACTACTTGAAATTTGAAATGTGTCATAAACCATTAAATCCACAGCCACTTTTAATGTCCTCAAGAATATATTACAGTTTTAAACTTCCTTTTAATAGTGTATACGAATTTCATTTTCCTTTGCCCCGAGTTTAGCTGATGTTGATTTACCAGTTTCCTTTTCTGAAATAACTGCCACCATTTGCCAATTGCCAGGGTTTGTGAAAGCGGATCACGTTTTATGGGCAGAGAAAGATAAGAGATTTGAGATCAAGAGATAGTGCTGCAAATAATAAAAGTAGAGTCTTCGAATGTGGTGGAGGATTTAGTTTCTGCTTATCTTTTCTATCAATTCCTTTATTCATCTTACATACCCTTGTTAGATCACTGTACTCAAAGGAATATAAATCTTCTGTTTGCAATCTGCCCTCTTAATTTAACCCTTTTAACCACAGTATATTCTCGTTAATCTATGCTGGACTACTTCCAAGGTTAATTGTCCTCTCTGGAGTGCAATTCTAGAGCTGAACAGTACTCTAAATGGGTCTGAATGTTACACAACTGTAACATAACCTTTCAGCCCCCACACTTTCTACATAGCCCACAAATTATTTCCCTTCAAGTGCCTTTCCAGTTCCCTTGAGAGCCCTGATTGATTCTTTTTCCCCTCTCCCTTGTACAGGCAATGAATTCTAGATCATAAGTGGAACACTCTGTACAATAAAAAATCCTCTTGAATATTTTACCCAGATTTTCAAATCTATGCCCCATGGATGCTTGAACTATCTGCTGATGGATACAGCCTCTCCCTATTTACCCAACCTAAACCAGCTAAACCTAAACAGACAAACTGGACCCATTGCAATTTGCCTATCGGCGAAACAGGTCTACATCGGATGCCATCTCCCTGGCCCTACACTCAGCTCTGGAGCATCTGGAGAGTAAAGACACATAAGTTAGACTATTGTTTATTGACTACAGCTCTACCTTCAATACAATAATTCCAAGCAATCTTGTCACCAAACTCCGCGACCTGGGACTCAACGCCTCCCTCTGTTACTGGATCCTTGACTTTCTAACAAACAGACCGCAATCAGTGCAGATAGGCAGCAATACCTCCGGCACGATTATTCTCAACACTGGTGCCCCACAAGGCTGCGTCCTCAGCCCTCTACTCCCTATACACTCTTGACTGTGTGGCCAGATTCTGCTCTAATTCCACCTACAAGTTTGCAGATGATACCGCCGTTGCAGGCCGTATCTCAAACAGCGATGAGTCGGAGTACAGGAAGGAGATAGAGAGCTTAGTGGAATGGTGTCATGACAACAACCTTTCCCTCAATGTCAACAAAACTAAAGAGCTGGTCATTGACTTCAGGAAAGGGGGCAGTGTACATGCACCTGTCTACATCAATGGTGCTGAGGCCAAAAGGGTTGAGAGCTTCAAGTTCCTGGGAGTGAACATCACCAACAGCCTGTCCTGGTCAAATCACGTAGATGCCATGGCCAAGAAAGTTCACCAGTGCCTCTAATTCCTCAGGAGGCTAAAGAAATTTGGTTTGTCCCCTTTGACTCTCACCAACTTTTACCGATGCACCATAGAAAGCATCCTATCTGGATGTATCACGGCTTGGTACGGCAGCTGCTCTGCCCAGGACCGCAAGAAGCTGCAGAGAGTTGTGGACACAGTCCAGTGCATCACGGACACCAGCCTCCCCTCCTTGGACTCTTTCTTTACCTCCTGTTGTCTTGGTGTAGCAGCCAGCATAATCAAAGACCCCACCCACCCGGGACATTCTCTCTTCTCTCCTCTTCCATCGGGTAGGAGATACAGGAGCCTGAGGGTATGTACCACCAGGCTTAAGGACAGCTTCTACCCCACTGTGATAAGACTATTGAATGGTTCCCTTATACAATGAGATGGACTATGACCTCACGATTTACCTTGTTGTGACCTTGCACCTTATTGCACTGCACTTTCTCTGTAGCTGTGACACTTTACTCTGTACTGTTATTGTTTTTACCTGTACTACATCAATGCACTTTGTACTAACTCACTGTAACTGCACTGTGTAATGAATTGACCTGTACGATCGGTTTGTAAGACAAGCCTTTCACTGTACCTCGGTACAAGTGACAATAATAAACCAATACCAATACTAATACCAATGATCTTGTATATCTCAGTCAAAACTCCTCTCATCCTTTTTTGGAAGAGGGAATTCAGAGCTATGGAAGAGATCATCTAGTACACTATATTTCCTGATCAAAATGCAGTCTCCTCCGTGTTAGGGAGTCCAGAGAATTTGTGTGACTGCTTTGTGAAATACATCCATTCAGTCCAAGACCGTGACCCAGTTACTGGTCATTTTAATTCTCCATCCTACTCCCAATTTAACATCTCTCTCATGGCCTCCAACAACATCCAATGAAGCTCAGTGTAAGGTTGAGACAAAGGACTTCTCCATGAAATTCATCCTTGAGCACATTATATTGTTGTAGCAGCATATTCTATTCTGCCCTTGGGATCTTGTTAAAGACCTTACTGAAGTTCATGTAACCCACATCTACTGTTCTTCCCTCACTGATAAACATGGTTACCTCTTGAATGAATTCAATCAGATTGGTCAGACAGGACCTGCCACTGATACTGATGCCACTGATGATGAAAGGTCCTGCTTTGGAGCACCTAGACAACCACAAGACACATGTCAGGCTGCTGTTCATCAATTACAGCTCAGCATTCAACACCATCATCCCCTCAGTACTAATCAACAAGCTTCAAAACCTGGGCCTCTGCACCTCCCTCTGCAACTGGATCCTTGACTTCCTTATTGGGAGACCACAGTCAGTGTAGATCAGTAATAACATCTCTTGCTCGCTGACAATCAACACAGGTGCACCTCAAGGATGTGTGCTTAGCCCACTGCTCCACTCTTTCTACACTCATGACTGTGTAGCTAGGCACAGCTCAAACACCATCTATAAATTCACCGATGACATCATTGTTGTTGGCAGAATCTCAGATGGCAATGAGGAGGTGTGCAGGAGTGAGATAGATCGGCTGGTTGAGTGGTGACACAACAACAACCTCGCACTCAACTTCAGCAGGACCAAGGAATTGATTGTGGACTTCAGGAAGGGGAAGTCGGGAGAACACACACCAGTCCTCATTGAGGGGTCAGGGGTGGAAAGGTTGAGCAGCTTCAAGTTCCTGGGTGTCAACATCTCAGCGGATCTATCCTGGGCCCAACACACTGATGCAATCATGAAGAAGCCATACCAGCAGCTCTACTTCATTAGGAGTTTGAGGAGATTTGGTATGTCACCAAAGTCTCTTGCAAATTTCTACAGATGTACAGTGGAGAGCATTCTGACTGGTTGCATCAAAGGCTGGTATGGAGGCTCTAATGCACAGGATCAAAAGAGGCTGCGGAGGATTGTAGACTCATCCAGCTCCATCACGGGCACAACCCTTCCATCGAAGACATCTTCAAGATGCAGTGCCTCAAGAAGGCAGTATCCATCATTAAGGACCCTCAGCATCCGGGACATGCCCTCTTCTCATTACTATCATCAGGGAGGAGGTACAAGAGCCTGAAGAGCCACACTCAATGTTTTAGGAACAGCTTCTTCCCCTCTACCATCAGATTTCTGAACGGTCCATGAACACTACCTTGTTATTCTTCTTTTGCATTGTTTAATTACTTATTTATCGGTAACTTATTGTAATTTTTATGTCTTGCACTGTACCGCTGCTGCAAAACAACAAACTTCGTGACATATGTCAGTGATAATCAACCTGATTCTCATTATGATTCTGACAAAGCCACCTTTGTTATCTCTGATTAGACCCTGTAGTTCCATGTGATCATTAATCCTAACCCTGAGTATTTTCTCAAATAATTCCCTACCACTGATGTTAGGTTCCCAGGTCTATAATTGCAAGGCATTTGGCTGCCCTTTGTGAAAAGGGAGACAACAGTTGCTGTCCTCCAATCAACAGGAACCTCACTTATGGTTAGCGAGGATTTAGAAATCTCAGTTAAAGCTCCAGCAGTCTCTTCCCACGCCTCCCACAAGAGCCTGGGATAGATCTGATCCAGCCCTGCAGATTCATTCACCTTTAAGTCCACTAAGCCATCAAGTATTTATTGAAATTTACACTAGACTTTCACCTTCCCCTTTGCTACATTCTCCAACTACAAGTCAATTTCCTTAGTGAATACAATGAAAAGTATTTATTTAGGATCACTCCTATACCTTCTGGTTCCATACACAAGTTACCCATGTCGTCCTAAATGCGTCTTACTCTTCCCCTGATTATTCTTTTGCCCTTAATGTACTTTTAGAACTCCTTCAGATTAACCTAAATCCTGTCTGCCAGTGATATTTCATGATCCCTCTTTGCCTTCCTAATTTCTTTTTCAAGCACCTCCCTACACTTTTTGTCCTCCTGATAGGGCTTGCTCGTCTTAGTTCCCTATACCTGCCATATGTTTCCTTTTTTTCTCTTTATCAAACCTTCAATAACCTTCAACATCCAGGGCTTTCTGAACTTGTTACCCCTGACTATTTCTCTTACAGGAACATGTTGACCCTGAACTCTTGCTATTTCTCCTTTGAATGCTCCCCATTGTACAGATGTAGATTAGCCTGCAAGTAGATGCTTCCAGTCAACCTTAGCCAGGTCCTGTCTTATTCTCATGAAGTTGGCCTTTCCCCAATTTAAGATGTTTATTTCTGGTCCATCTCTATCTTTTTCCATAATCACTTTGAAATATATGGAGTTATGGAATATATGGAGTTATGGAAATATGGGAAATGCTCTCTCCAGTTGACCAGTTTCTTTCCCCAAGATAAGGTCCATTAATGCTCCTTCCCTCATTGGTCTGTCTACATATTATGTCAAAAATCTTTCTTGAACACATCTCAGAAATTACACTGCCACTGAGCCTTTTATGTTTAGGCAATCCCAGTTAATATTTGGGAAATTAAAATCCCCTAGTACGATAACCTTAGCTTATTGCATCTTTCTGATATCTACCCATATATCTGTTTCCTGTTGACTACTGGGAAGTCTATAATACATCCCCAGCAAAGTGACAACACACTTTTTGTTCCAAATCTCTACCCATATGGCCTCGATGAGGGTTCCTTCTAGAATAACTTCTCTCAATATTGAAGTAATGCATTCAATGACTAACAGTGCAAAGCCTCTTTTACGTCCTCCTATCTTGCCCGAATATCTCGTGCCTCATGATATTGAGTTGCCAGTCCTGCCCCTTCCTTCAACCAAGTCTCAATGATGACAACAATATCCTATTTTCCCATGTAAATTGCGGCATTGGATTCATCAACCTTACTAGTTAGACTCCTTGCACTAAAATGGATGTAATTAGCTTTGAATTCCCCTGATGTACACTCATAATTTCTTTTAATTTTTAAAAAGTACATAAAATCAGATTTATAATCTGTATTTTGGGTCAGGTTATAAAATGCATCACAACACAGTGCAATTACTTTTTGCATTGTCCATGAAACCATTGCTGACTCGGAAACTAGGATTTAGTGATCATGTGCCAATTATAATGTCATCTATTATTTAGAAGTTATTCCAAAGCTATCAAGAGAGACACATCCTTTCATTTTGTTTCCTGCTCACTCTACTGAAATGCTATCCCAGTGGAAGCTTTTCTTTCTGGGCTTGATTTGAATCAAAATGTAAAAGGATCATTTATAAATAGAATTATATTAAGGTCTAGAAGGGATAAAATGGAATCTGTTGGCAAAATCAGAAAGAGTTGCAATGTTTGCATTTGATAAAATGACCTTTTTGTTTCCAGGTTAGCGAATAAGCAATGTATGGGTTCACTGTCACAAATCCTCATACAGTACCAGATCTAGGCTGAGAAAAGTGATGCAGTGAGAGGAAGAGAAGCCCTTTACTGTTTACTTAGTGACAGACTCACAAAACCATAGATATTTTGTCAGTCCTGTCAGTCATGGCATTGTGTGTTACACAAAGAAAATATTATTTCCACAATAATTGTAGACATCAATAAGTTAGTCTTATATGACTTATGTAGAAAAATATACAAAAATATGGAGTCTTTACCAGTATGGCTATCAAAGATGGGGGCGAGGTGAAACAGGAAGGGTGTGGCTATGCAAGAGGGCAAGTATAAGAGTCCAATCAGCGAAATGGAAAATTTGGAATAGGAGATGCTGGAAATTATACACATGGGAAAGGACCATGAATGGACATAATCACAAGAATGGAATCTTAAGATTGAAATAGTGAGATATCATGAGACAATGTTGATTTGTGAAGGCAGATATGATAATCAAAAACGAATTGGTACGTCATGAGGTGTGGGCAGGAGAATTTCAGATAAGCTGAAGTTTATCAAGGGTGCAGAATGTGAGGCCATCAAGGAGAATGATTCAATAATTAACCCCAGAGGTGGCAAAGGCATGATTGAGCACTGAGGCAGCATTTGGATTGCGGGAGAGACCTTGCAGAAATAGCAGTAGGCACTCTCTGAAATGCGCAATACTAAGTCAATTGAATATAATGATTCTTAATAATCTGGTTCAACCTAAGACAACCTCAGGAGGAAAATAGAGTAGATTGCCAGCAACTAGAGTTTGTAGGAACTGTCAGTGAATATGGCTTTAGATTTCTCAGTATTCACCTGTCATATTATTTAATAACAGCATAGAACAGCAAAAAAATAACGGTATTAAATCTTGATTGCATAGTACTGTTTATTTCAGTCCCACATGATTGAAAATACACTTTAAAAGACATTCAATGCTGTAGTAACTGTTCCTGGGTCATCTTGTGTCACTCCAAATATTCAGCTGAGTCTGGCATATGTTGTGCTCACTTAATCGGATGCATTTTCAGTGCCAAATGCACATCAAGTGAGTTACTTTCCCATGCAATTGTCTACTGATGTCCCATCAGAGCTTGAATCCACTGATAGCCAACTACCCACTCACACATGTTCCTAATCATCCAATGACTGACCCAATACAATCCCTCCTCCCCCAGACCCTAATGATTCACTGGACTACCCGTCCTACATGGCCTCCAGATTGGTACATGAAGGAAAAAATATAATATGGACTTAGTAGGGCCTGCAGTCTTTGTACATTGACTGAACCATATAACACACCAATAATGAAGCACCACAGTTTCTAGGCCATTATTTTCAATGTCAATTAAATTTCATAACTGATAGTCTCCATTTAATGCAGAATATATTTGTAAGAATAGTAAATCTAACTCTAAAGTAGTGGTAGTATAATTTTTCACTGCTGAAAATACAATACTGTAACACGTCATGAAGAATTAAAATCTATGATGACCAAGGATAAGTTTACCCAGGTACTCCATTAAAAATCTAGCTACCAAATTGTCCAGGCAGCACTTAACATTTAGCAACTGCTTACCTATGCAATAACATAGCAAATACTTGGTGGTAAATGATCCTTTTACAGGAATATTCTCCTATTCATTTATTTTTTTCTGATGACTTTGTTAGTTTGGAACAATCCATTTGCACTTCATGGGAATATGGAATTTCAGACGAACAATTTAGAAGGTAAGTCCAATAGGTTGACTACTTACAGAAAGCAAACAAATTATTTTTAATCATGAGCAAATCAATATATTAATCATTTGTACTGTTCTGGTTATAACAACTGTGGTGTTTTGAAACATTTTCTAGTGCAATTCCATGATTATTAATTCAATAATTGTGAAAGATACTCTTTCCTTTCATGCCATGTTAATGCTTGATTATAGATTAATTTATTGTGACTCCACTTTGGAGCAGTTGTGGCTCAGCACTGACGCTGCATTTGTCCATGTGCTACTGTTTAATACCCCTGAAGATCCCTCAGAAATAGGCCAGACAGCAGCTCTTTACTGCTCTAACGGATGAGTATAATTTCTGCATTTTCTACCTTAACTGCGTCACAAGAAGATAGGGTGGTGAAGAAGGCGTTTGCCACGCTGGCCTTCATCAGTCAGGGCATTGAGTATAGGAGTGGGGAAGCTATGTTGCGGTTATATAAGACGTAGGTGAGGCCACTCTTGACATATTGTATACAGTTTTGGTCGCCCTGTTATGGAAAGATGTTAGTAAACTAGAAAGAATGCAGAAAAGATTTACCAGGATGTTGCCTGAACTTGGGGGCCTGAGTTACAAGGAGAGGTTCTTTATTCCCTGGAACATAGGAGATTGAGGGGTGACCTGATAGAGGTACATAAGATCATGAGAAGCATAGACAGGGTGAAAGCACATGGTCTTTTTCCTAGGAAGTGGGTGCTAAAAATAAGAGGGCAGAGGTTTGAGGTCAGAGGTGAGAGATTTGAAAGGGACATCAGGGGCAGCTTCTTCACGCAAAGAGTGGTGCGTATTTGGAATGAGCTGCCAGAAATAGTGGTTGAGGCGGGCATATTAGCAACATTTAAAAGCCATCTAGATATGCACGTGGATAAGAGAGGTTTAGAGGTCTGTGGGCCAAACTTGAGCAAATGAGACTAGCTTGTTGGGCAACATAGTAGGCATGGACGAGTTGAGCTGAAGGGCCTGTTTCTATGTTGCATGTGACTCTATAACTCTCAGTATCTTGAGGAGAATCAATTCACTTTTGAAATGTGTGGGTTTTCTTTTCAGAATCAGAATCAAAATCAGGTTTATTATCACTGACATATGGCGTGAAATTTGTTGTTTTGTGGCAGCAGTACAGTGCGAGACATAAAGACATAAGAATTACTATAAATTACAAAAATAAATAAATATATAGTACAAAACAAAACTAATGAGGTAGCGTTCATGGGTTCATGGACCATTCAGAAGTCTGATGGTGGAGGGGAAGAAGCTGTTCCCGAATTGTTGAGTGTGGGTCTTAAGGCTCCTGCAAAATTAAATATTTCGTGAGTTACACAGCAGAAACATAAGAATCTGTTTTTGTTAGATACTAAAGATTGCAGGTTTACATGAACTCTGAGGTATCTGATAATTATATGTAATTTGCCAATGATTTGAAAGAAAGGATTTGTGATGGCCTCACCAGACAGTATCTGTGTGTTGTACTATGCTTCATTTTAGCCTGTTTTTCATTTACTTTGGATTCTGAGAAGACACTGTCCTCAGAGTAATTCCATCCTATTAATCCCACTAAATCTGACTCCATTCTCCCTGCAGTAAAGTGACAAGAAGCTTTTGATTTCCCTGTCAAAATAAGGGAATCATCTTTAGCAATGTGAATGCTTGCAGTCAATTTATCAATCCTATCTCCCAGAATTCAACCTAAACAAACACTGGCGTAAAAACATACAATAATCAGGAGATCTGAGTTATAATCCTGGTCTCAGTTGTCATTCATTTTTGAGCCTCTTTCCTTTCTCCCTCATTGCAACCAGCAGCTTATAAAACAATGCTAAAATAGGTCATAAAAAACACCAGCCATTGGCTTTTCCTCTTAGTTCAGCAGCCTGAAAGGTGGTAAATGAAAATAAATAAAATAAAAACTTTAAGGCTGCAAAGAAAGAAAATGCATTGATAAGCATGGACTAAAAGAACTCTAGGTTGACACAGTGGTGCAGCCAATAGAACAGCTCTCTCACAATGTCAGCAACTGGGTTTGATTCTGACCTCCAGTGCCAGTCTGTGTGGAGTCTCCATGTTCTTCTGGGGTTTCCTCTAGGTGCTCTGGTTTCCTCCCACATCACAAAGCTGCACAAATTGGTGGTTTAATTGGCCCCTACTCTGTAAGCGAGTGGTAGAATTTGGGAGGAGTTGACAGGAATGAGAGCAGAATAAAATAGTATGAGTTAGGAAGAGTGTATCTTGGTGTTTGATGGGCTATGTGAACTTGATGGGTTAAAGGGCTTGTTTCCATTCTCTCTCTCTCTCTCGCTCTCTTGCTCTCTCTTGCTCTCTCTCTCTATCTCTCGCTGTCTCTCTATCTCTCGCTGTCTCTCTCTCTCTCCCCAACTCTCATTCTCAATGTCAATCTCACTCTCTCACTCTTATTCTCAATCTCACATCTCTCTCCCCCTGTCTCCACTCTCTCACTCTCTCTCTCACTATGTATATCTTGATGTCTACAAAGTATTTCTAAACTGTGCAAAGTTTCACTAGCATTACAAATCATAACTATCTGCCTGTAGAATTATCCTCACAGAGAATCTCCAGACAGTTAAAAGTTACATGAAAAAGAGACAGAAACTAAAACTAATGTAGTCAGTGTTGATGCAATCTCTCAAAATAGACTGAATTTTATATTAAAGCTACTAAGGATAATGGGGCAATGGGATTTAGATGCAAGAATTATGTGGAAACTACAATTCATTAACTCAAATTTTCAATTTAAAAGATGACACAGTCAGTTAGAATTTAGATTAACTAAATATCTTCGGTTTGTATTTAGCTTGTGGGTTGTCAGATGATGAGAACATAAATATGTTTGATTTCTTATTGTAGTTTACTATTTACAATCCCCTGTCTACCTTTATCCCCACCGCCCTCCCAGCTGTAGAAAAAAAAATTAACTTGCTCACCAGAAACCCGTCTCCTCGTTATTTTCTTCTGGTCTGCCACTGCCCAAAAATAAGCATCTAATTTGTTCATATCCCACCTCAAAGACTGTAGGACAGTCTCCCAACTCTACTGCATAGCAATAAGCTAAAGTCATTCTCAGTTTATTCTACCAGCTTCTAAAATCTGGGAAGATTTCAGGAGAACAAGTAACACACACTTGTAAGAGTGCCTCTGAAGTGCCTTGCAATGTTTTGTCTACATTAAATGTGCTAAATAAATCCAAGTTGTTTGGTGAGTGAAAATCCCAAAATGTGACATGTGAAATTAATTGTTTTCAAAATCAAGATGTTTGGCTTCCTCCGATGTCAAGCTTATCTCTGTGCCAGTGTTCATGCCTGTGAATCAGAAGGTTTCTGCGCTGAAGTCCCACTGCAGTGACTTGAGCATGTAACATTGGCCAAAACTCCAATCTGACATTGTTAAGAGCGTACTGCACTCTGAGTAATACCAACTTTTAGGTAAGATGTTAAACCAACTTGCCCATGGCACAGTTTGAAGAAGACCAGTGTCATGGCCAACACTAATACCTCAGCCAACACCATTACGACAGTTCAGTAGGCCTTTTATTTCATTACTATTTGTGTAACCTTGCTGTGAGTGAAGTGGCTTTGGTATGCCCTTACATAAGCTGAGATGTCCTGTTGAGAAAGCTGCCCAATCAATCAAAGTTCTTTCTTTCCTTTCTTCACTCATCTCCCCCTGCTCCTGACATCTAGTCCCATTCACTTCAACCCCTTTATAGTTTTGTTTTCCATCTTGCTCCAGCCCTTAGCTAATTGAAACTTACCAGCATCATTCTTTTCTAAAAACTACCTTTGTTCACAACCACTGTTTGGTCATTTTAACAGAATTAACCCCACTGCATCACATCAGGTGGCCTGCTACAAAACATTCAGTTTTGCTTTCCGATGACTTGAGTGCAGAGTGTAAGTAGGAAACCAGACCCATATTTCTCACCTGCCAGGCAGGGGAATAATTATACTCTGTCTCTACCATGGCACTTCTTTCAAGGTCCTTGAATATATAATTGACTCACATTTCATCACTGCCTGTTTAGATTCTCCAGGCCAGTATCTGCCCTGATCACATTACTGAGTCAGCCCAAAACAAGGTCACCAATAACATTTTATATTGTGTGCCTGGCTCATATTTCTCTTTGACTTCTCTGGTACATACAGCACTTGATCCTTAGATTTGCATTCTCGCCTCTCATGGTTCAATTTTACCCATTCCAGTGACAAAAAAAACTTCAATTTATTTAATGCCTTAAATATGGCAAAAACATCTCATTGCACAGGAATATTATAAAACAAAAAAAAACTGGGCCAAATCATGCCAGCTGAGGATTGAAACCCAAGGTGCTCAGCTATTCACACTGAAATATCCCAGATGCATGTGCACTCACAGTAAGTTCAGGATTTACCGAATGACTGTTCTCACTATGATTGTCACCATGCTCCATTGCTGGACTTGCTCCATGTGAGACCCCCCCGGCAATATGCTGAGGAATAGCCTCTCCTGTCCTATGCAAGCTTACATCAGGCAAAGGATTGGAGACCCCATTCATTTGAATTGGAATATGAGGCATGTCAAATAGAAAAGGTTTATTTTAATTATTTTATTTGAGTTCAATGTCTTTTTTATTGATTTGTAACTGGGTTATGTCTATTAATAAACTTTATTTTTAAATGTCTTTGAAGACCAGAAGCATCTAAAAACTGGCAGCAAAGCTCCTCCTCTAGCTTTGCATTCTGTCGAAACATGTCAGGACATTTTGGGGGGAAGGGATCTCAGCTCCTTGCCACCTGAAGGCCTCACTTTGCCTTGCCAAATCTCTCCAGGATCCAGAGGCCCAGCACAGTTCTGGCTATGCTATCAGGTTAGTTTGGGTGTCAGGGGATCTTCAGCAGTGCTTCTGAATGGCAGGTTAAATCCAGCACTGTTTAGCCCAACGATGCCAAACCACATGAAGAGGTGTTGGGATTGCTCATCAAAGGCGTGGTCAAGAAGGAGGTTTTAAGGAGCATCTTAAAGAGAGAGAGAAAGACAGAGAGCTTTAGGAAGCAAATTAATGCTTTAGTAGTTGAAATAAAAACCAATTCTGACAAAGAGTCTTCGACCTGAAACGTCAACTTTGTTTCAATTTCCATAGATGCTGCCTGACCTGCTGAGTGTTTCCAGCATTGTCTGTTTTTATCACAGATTTACAGCATCTGCATTTTTTTCTGAATTTCGCTTACTGTGATAGTTGGCTGCCAAGGGTGATGTGGTTTATGTTTGGGATGCACTTGAGCCCAGAACTGGAAAATTTTGCAATTACTGAATAACCAGGAGCCAATGCATGCCTGAAGGCAAATCAATGATGGGTAGGAGCTGCTTCTGTTTCTTCTCCCTTGAATGTGTACCCCAGGATGACATTGTTAGTCCCCTCTGAATCATTTAGTTACTATCCCCCAGCAATATTATCTGTAACTATGGCGTCAGCACTAACACATTTAGAGCAACTCTTTTTGCTTCTGCTGTTATCTCCAAGATATCGCTAAACAATCTGGCTGTTTGAACAACGTCAAGTCATTGATAAGCCAGAATTTCCTGCACCATGTCGCCAAGAGGACTAAAATTAATTTGTTTGAATCTTGCCAGCATGTACATGGTTCTGACTCCATCCAATGCCCCATCAACATTCCTCTCTGTCAGCCAAAGCTGAACTCTGTGGTATATAATCTGGATATTCTGATCTACCTGGCACTGGCTGTACAGCCTACTTCTAGTTGATGAGCAAGATAACCTTCCTCCACCTCCAGAGCATTGTTTCAGGCATACTTACTAGACTGCGTCATCTAGAGGATCAATCAATTATTAATGTCTCCTCTCTGATTAGTGATGGATATGTAATTATAACAATCTAGTTAATGATAGTCAAACTCAATATTGCACAAACATTCACAACACAGCGTAATTTAGGCTTACATTTTAAATGCTGGTAGGTTTCAGCAGCTAGCTTGCCAAATGTCCATGCCAGCTTGCTCCATTTTGAGGGCCATTCCTCGCTAGGATTAGGCCTGTTGAGCCTGTGTTACCAAGCCAAGTTCAGACCCTGCTAGTACTGTGTGGCCTGGCCAGATTCCAGCCCAAGAGGAGTCCAGTGGGAGGATCACATTCCCAGACCCACAAAAATTCATTTTCTGGGCTTGTCTTTGTTTGGACTGTCAGCTGAAACTGTGCAGTGTTGGCATGGCACATGCTGTGCCATTACTGTTCTGGAATAACAATTAGGCTCCTGTGTATGTTATAAGATTATGATTTGCATATTAAAAGCTGCTACTACATGACTTGGGTGTGATCCTCTCTTGCACATTGAGATACCACTGTTGCCAAGAGCAGAGTATGTCCCATTATCACTGGGCAGAAGGCCACAGAGTCTTACCTTTAATATATTGTCTGACATCTTACAATTGTATTACTCAGAGTCTCAGGTTCTTGCATTTCTTTTTAAATATTCTTAGTAATTGCTCGTAAAATGAAAAAAAAATGCTGGAAATACTCAACAGGTAAGGCAGCATGTGTAGAGAGAGAAAGAGTCAACATTTCATTTTATTTTATTTCAGATTTCTGGCACCTGCCAGCTTTTCGATATTGTACATAATGAATGCAGTTCAACTAAGGTAGAAACTTGCAAGATTACCCAACTCTCAAACAACTGTAGTCATTTTTGAGTGGTCATTTAAAATTTAGGTAAGGTAAAATTTATTCAGATGGCTTGATGTGTAGTACATTAGATGTGGGAAGCACTATGTAGAATAAAAATAGAAAACGATGCAAATGCTTAGTTCAGTAAGCTTATTGGAGAGAAAAATATATACAAAAGTACATTGGTTAATCAATACTTAAATATTTAATGAGCACAACCAACTCATATTTCTGATAACTTTCAAACAACCAATGAGCAAGTCAAGAAGGGAACTAATAAAGGTACCCAGAGATATTCTTAGATGATCCAAAGTTTTCCTTTATTCCTAATTTGTGATTTATCCATTAATAATTTCTCTGTGAGTCCAGGTAATAATAAATGTATTAAAGCAGTTGGGATCATGGGCTTCATATGCAGGGGCCTGGAGTACAAATGCAGGGAGATGACGTTGGAACTTCATGAAGCACTGGTTACCCACAGATGGAGCATTGTATCCAATTAGCGTCATCATGATTTCGGAAAGCTTGGAATATCTGAGAGAAGATGTAAAAATGATTCCCTAGAATAGTTCCAAGAATGAGAGATGTCAGCTTTAAGATCAGACTGGAGAAGATTCAGTTGGACTGTTCTTCTGTGAACAAAGAAGAGAGGAGATTTGACTGAATTGTAGAAGATCACGATTGGTTTAGATGGAATGAAGCAGAAAAAAAACTATTCCCATCAGGTGATGGTTCAAGAGTCAAATGACACAAATTTAAAGTGATGGGCAAATATTGGGGGAGGTGGGAGGGAGTGATGTGAAGCATTTTTTATGCAGAGAGTGATTATGATCTGGACTTGACAACGCGTAGGGACAATAGAAAGAGAGTCAAACAGTGCACTCGAGGGAATTGGTTAGGGACTAGCACGACAGAGTTGGGGAATGAAACTAACTAGATCGCTCAACAAAGAGCCAACATTGACATCTAGCAGGCAAAAAACCAAATGCCCTCCTACTGCATCGTAACGATGATATTCTAAATCCTGCTGTAAATGCTCAGAGAGAAACAACATAAGGTTGCATTGGCCAATTGCAATTTAATTCTGGCCATTTTTTTAGTGGTACTATTTTGAAAAAAATTCCGAGAAACCTTTTTGAAAGGTTTGAAATATTTATGCACTTAACATTTAGTACTAGAAGTTCAGCATTCAACAAATCATTGCATTGTTGCTTGATATGGATTGGAAAATTTGTTTCATGTTGTGATTTAGAATCTTAGAGGACAGGAGACTCTTCAATGCCATGCCCGTGCCGGCTCTTTGAAAGAGCTACTCAGAATATCCCACAAAACCCTGCAAGTTAGTTCCCTTCAAGTACCTATTCAATTCTCTTTCAATAGTTATGATACAGTTTGATTACCATTTCAGATAGAATATGGTTTTGGGTCTTAATAAGCCTCCATGTAAAGAAATTTCTCCTCTGGCACTTTTGGCATTTATTTTAATTCTTTGATCACAGGGGAGTTCTTCCTTGCTGCAACTTGTATTAAAATTCTTCAATTTTGAAAACTCCAATAGGTCTCCCCTTAACCTCTTTCAGGTATAAGGAGGAAGTGGGGGGAAAGTGTTGTGCACAGAAAGCATGCTGGACTCATAAGATACGGATAACCTGCTTCAGTAGACCTGCAATTCATGTGCACACTTCAGTTCAATGATTACGGTATCAGTTCAGTGCTGACGTAAGTGCTTATTCACAAGGTGTAAGTTTGGGGATCAATATCACCATTTGAAACAAGCTGGCAGTGGTTGAAAGCTTTCCTGCACTGCTTGAGGGGAAAGTACTTATTGCTACTTCTGTGGGTCATTTTAGACAGGTTCACCTCACCTTGGTAGACCAGGCATGAGAGTGGCCATTCCAGTTTTCATATGTTTCTCTTGATGACTTGATTGAGAATGCAGAGAAGAAGGGAGATCTTCCAGAGGCCCAGGAATTCATCAAATGAAACACCTCTGGCGGGGGTATGGCTGCAGAAGATGATGCTAGCGATAAAGCAGGGAGGACATGGATGTAGTGTTAGAAAAGGTTTAATAACCTCAATTGTGTGATCAAAGTCGGTGAACAGAACAGTAATCCATATACCATCAATGCTACTACACCCAGATCACTCATCTAACAACAATCTTCATCAAACACCACTCCTCCCTAATGCCTTCAGACCCTGTTACATGTAACTCTAATCCAATATTTATTTGCAGCATGGTCTGGTATGGCAACTTGAATGTGTAGGAACGCAATAAGCTGCAAAGTAGTGGAATCAGCCCAATACATCATGGGCACATCCCTCCCCACCATCGGTAGTACCTACAGGAGGCACTGCCTCAAAAAGGCAACATCCATCATCAAAGATCCCCACCATCCAGGCCATGCCATCTTTTCGCAACTTCCATGGAGGTGCAGAAGCCTGAAATCCCACACCACCAAGTTCAAGAACAACTACTTCTCTTCAACCATTCAGTTCTTGAACCAACTGGCACAACCCTAATCACTGCAGTTTAGCAACACTATGACCACTTTGATCACTTTGCACTAAAACTGACTTTATTTGTTTTTGTTCTAATTCTGTTCATTCTTGTAAAAATTGGGTATAATTTATGTTTAATTTATGTTTTTCTTGTGAATGCTGTTTGTATAATGATATGTGCCTGTGATGCTGCTGCAAGTAAGTTTTTCATTGCACCTGTACATACCTGTACTTGTGCATATGACAATAAACTTTGACTTTGATTTATACATACATACTTTTAGATATTAATAACAACAGGATGATCACATCAACACATTGAAATATACACTCTAATAGACTCCTGCCCACAGTCATGTTGGAGGCCCAGGAAGACCACAACCAAATTTCTCAACTATTTAAGGTAAAAACTGCACCCTACCTCAAATTTTCAAAGCAAAGGGAAAAAAGGCTGCTGCACAGTCCACCCAACTGACCTCAATTATTTAAAAAAAGTGCAGCTAATTAAGGACGCCTTTAAATAGTATCAGGGTGGAAGAGGGCAGGTTTTTTCCTGCTGTTCAAACCAGGTTTCCTGTTCATGCTTAACAGTGCATTAACTGCATTGACCTAGCCCAATTTAGCAGGATTGACGTCAAGCCAGTGTTACACATGGCACGAGAAAGCCAATGTCTTGCTCTGCATATCTCTGACATGCAGAGGAATGTACACGGGCTGTACAATTCACAGATATGTTCTAATTGGGTAATTACAATTCATAAGCACCAGTACTTGAAGTGCAGAGAAGAATGTCATGCCACAATCCAGTTCCTAAGTCAATTTCTCCAACCTCTCCACATAACTCGCTCTTACCTGATCTTATCCTGATGAATATCCTATGTATCCTTTTCAGAGTTTTAATGTCCTACTTAAAGTATATGCCCAAACTTGTACATAATAATCCACCTGACTGTGCCTTAACAATATGAAAAGGTTTAGCATCACATCCTTGTTTTTGCATTCTGTGCCTTTACTTACTTAGTTGCGTATTCACACACCAGAGATGAAATTAAGCCAGCATTGGCTGGTACATTATACTGGTAAGAAAGTGGCCCATGATTTAGCACAAATGGGTTAAATTGGCAGTGTTAGTGATATAACCATACCGATATGAAATTTAAGTTACTTGCACCCCAGCATACACTTTCTTAATTATTAGCATGATTCCCCCACTCTCCCAAACATTTGTGAACATGTGCCAAGCCTTCTTGCTCTTGCCAGTAGCATTTAGATTACTTTGCCTCTCCATATTTTTTCTCCCAAGCCGCACTTATTCCATATTATCCACATTAAATTGCCATTTTGTCTGCTCATTTCACCAGTCCACTTACAGTATGTCCTCCTGAAGTCCATTACTGTCCAGTCAATTTTTATTATGTTGTCAGGTCATGAATCATTCATGAGCTTCAATATTTTACTTCCCACACCAGGTCATTTATGTACAGCAGTAAATGTAAATTTTCCGATACCAGTGTGGGATTGAGCCTACTGTATACCCTCCTCTAGTTAAAAAATTACCCAGTCACCACTGTTTGCTTCCTGCTATCCCTGTTACTTTTTTTTACTCATTACTTACATCCCTTTAATAATGTGCACTTCTATTTTCTGGATTGGTCTGACATATAGCACTTCACCAAATACTCATCAAACCCCATGTGTCACATATTGTCCCACATTATATAATTGTACGCATATTCAATGGTAACCTTCACTCAGTAAGAAAATAAATGGAACTTGAGATGATTTTGTTTATAATCAAATTGTTGAATAATTCTCATTGAATTTGAAAATAATTTGGGTATTTATAGATAAATGATTTTTTCGTTAGATTTTTTTGTATTTAAATTGTATCATCCATACACAGACATTTATTTCAGGAATATCCAAAATCAAGTTAATTTCACAAAATTCTCCAAAATTATAATGAAACGTATCAATAATCTTTTGCCAAAATAATAGAACACCATGACATTGTAGATAGTCTTGATATATATGTTGACATAAATTGGGTCACTAAACAAAAATAATGGAAGTAGCCTGGTCCAATTATGCACACTTTAATTTATGTCTTTGTGTACCTGTTCGTATTTGGAAAAGACTTTGGTCACTTTGAAATGCTCAGCTAGAACTGCTTTGGATTTATTAGAATATTTTGGCAGGTTTGATTTTTCACAAATGATACAAAAATATCAGGGAAATATTCCATCTGATTCAAAATAAGGTTATGATCCATAAAATATTTTCAAAGATAGCCTTCATTACAAGACTTGTACTTTTACCAGGAGACACTGGATAGGCTGGGGCTTTTTTTCCTGGAGTGGAGGAGGCTGAAGCGTGACCTTATAGATGTTTATAAAATCATGAAGGGCATAGATAAGGTCACAGTCTTCTTCCCAGGGTAAGGGAGTCTAAAATTACAGGGCATAGGTTTAAGACGAGAGGGGAAAGATTTAAATGAGATTTGAGGGGCAGCTTTTCCACAGAGAGGGTGGTGGGTATATGGAACTAGTTGCCAGAGGAAGCTGTAGAAGCAGGTACAATTATAACATTTAAAAGACATTTGGACAGATACATGGATAGGAAGGGTTTAGAGGGATGTGGTCCAAATGCAGGCAAATGGGACTATCTCAGATAGGCAACTTGGTCAGCATGGAGTTGGACCAAAGGGCCTGTTTCTGTGCTGTATAACTCTATGACTCTGTTTATTTCACAGCCAGTGCCATTTCCCCATACTGAATGTTTTCTCCCTGTCTGCCTATTAATATCTTCTCATTACAGAGCATCTGCTTAGGGTGTCTGGTGTTGGGCAAGTGAGAGATGTGGCCTACTCAATGTAGCCTACAGAGAGTAACTTGGGGCTCAAAACTAGGGACATTGGCCAAGTGGAAGGCATTGACATTGATTAGCTTATCATTTGAGTGGATTGGGAGGATTTGCAGAGATATCATTGGTGGTTTCTTTCCAGTGGCTTGAGGTGCCTGCTGCAGATAGTCCAGGTCTCAGAACCACATAGTAGGGCAGCAATCACTGCTATCTGGTAGACCATGAGTTTTGTGCCAGGTCTCAGGTCTTGATCTTCAAATACCCTTTTCAACAATTGACTAAAGACTGCCATCCCACTAAGAACCAAGAATAGGGGCAAACCCCTCAATGCCCGCTGGAAGGAATGAACAGGGAAGCTCTGCTGGTGGAAGGAGTGCAGCCCCTCACAGACCACCCACACTCCCACCCCATCAGACTCCTCCTGCCCCTACTCTGGAAGGGTCTGCATTTTGCACAGCCACCGCCTCATCAGCCACCTCAGAGCCCACAAAATCAGAGTGAAACTAAGTCATCCTTAATTATAAGGGGCTGCCCCAGTCATAGGTGAATTGAGATAAGATTAAGATTAATCTTTGCATTAGAAAGCTACAAATTTTCAAACTGAGGTCCAGGTAGGAGTTGAGGAAAACAAATGTTAAATATTGTCCCTGCTGCAATCCAGAGAGATTAAATTCAGGAAGACAAAGGGTAATTACTAACGTCACAGACTTCTGTTCTCTGACCCTGGAACATCGTTAATCACGGCCCGAGAATCATTCCAAGTACAAAAGCTAGAAAATCATACATTCTTTTACAATGGATGGATAATTAGGGCATCTTAACAAGTTATTTGCTTTACTCTCTGTGTGTGCATTAGAAAATATTTCATTAGAATTAATTTGTAAGGTATCCCAAATCTTTTCATTTGTTATTATTGACACAATAGACTACATAAATGTCCTTTGAAGCAGTAAAGTAAACCTGTGCTTCCATGGAGAGTGATTCAACTGTAAAAAAATTATAAATAAATAATAATGTAAACAGATTTTTAATGAATTAATACTGCAAGGAGCATTTTAGTATGATGCAACAAAATGGTTGAGATTGGATACTTGCATGTAAATACAGCAGTTCTCATTTAAATGTTGAGATCCAATAACTAGAAAGTTCTTGTTCCCTTTGGAATGTTTATTTAAAAATTCCTTTTTAAATGAAATTGATATTGTTTCATCTGTAATTGTTATTTATATTTGTAAATTATTATTCTTACTTTAAACTTGCATTTTTGCTGAAAGGGTGATAAAAGCAGATTTAATAACACTTTTCAAAAGAGAATTATCTAAGTATATTGAAAGAAAATTTTGAGGGAGGTATAGGCTAAGAGCAAGGGTTGCTTCCAATTGGATACTTTTTTCCCAAAGAGCCAGCACAGGTACAGTGGGCCAAATGGCCTTCTATGAAACTGTATGAAACCATGGCAAGAATTTGTCAATGCCAACAAAGTGCTGGGGAACTCCGCACAAAGATCTACTACCTTTGTGATGAAAATTCATCCTTTTCTTTTGCCTGCTATTATCAAATATCAGTCTACCAGCTTGAATGCCATCAAGCTGGCTGGGCAGTCAGTCACATTAAAGAAATCTTATCGACCACACACAGGAAACAAAAAACATTTTTTATGAACTCTTTAAGATTATTAAGACTGCTAAATAAAATGAGAAATATATACAAGTAAACAAAATATTTTAAAATTGCTTACATTTGGAAATATTCATGTGATGGGATTACTGTACATATACATAAAATTAGTTTTATGGCCCAGGTAGTTTGCTAAGCAGTAGTTTTTGCTTAATGGAACATTGAAAACTTAGCAGTACTCAGGCTACTTTCATAATGGGTTGACTTTTGTAAATATCTTAAATTCATGTATGTTCAAGTGATTTTCCTTGATTATTGTGGCAAAGGCTTCAACAGAGCTTCAGGGATTCTGAATTATCAAAAGTAACTCAGAGATTATAGTTTTAAACCACTTTTGCATGAAAGTTTTAAAATTGCTTTTAGCCACAGGATAGTGATGGTAATGGATGGGAGTTTAGCTATTATCACTACTGCAAAAATCCCGATCTGAGGTTCTGTCTGGGAATATTGCTATACAATTGTGTTCCTGGATATCATGATATCTGAAGCATTAATATTTTTGAGGGAAGATACTGTATAAATAATATAATTTTCAGATCTTCAAGTAATTTCAACTTAATTCCCTTTTAATTTTCCCACACAATCATTTCAATATATCTATATAAAATTATGTATATAGGTATACAAAATTATGAGAGGCATAGATAGGGTAAGTAATAAGAAATGTTTCTCCATGGAAGAGGTATCTAAGACCAGAGGGCACAGGTTTAAGGTGTGGAGTGAAAAGGCTTGAGGGAATGTGAGGAAGAATATTTTCATCCGAGGATGGTTGAAGACTAGAGTGCACTGCTTGAGAAGGTAGTGGAGGCAGGTGTTCTCATAGCATTTAAGAATCATCTAGGTGAGGACTTGAATTTTTAAGACTTACAGGCTTTGGACCAAGTACTTGTAAATGGTATTACTATAGATAGGTACTTGATGGTCAGTCTAGATATGGTGCCTGTTTCTATGCTATATGGCTCGATGAGTTTAATATTTTCCTATAATAAGCAACAAAATAAATTCAATGTGGCCATAGTTCAGTGAGATTTTACTGCTTCTTGCCAACTTGCATGTCAGGTGACAAATCACAAACTGCTGTTGTTGGCATCTGATGAAGCATCAGTTTAAGTTTCCTCACACCCTTCTACTTAAGTCACAAGCCATTAAATTGTGTCAAAAGTTATTTTGTAAAATGACTGTTATCAAACATCAAGGACTTGCTTGCTGAGCACTGTCAGCCATGACCATCAAAAACCCTGTTCTAAAACTAAATAGCAAACCCACAGATAACTGAAGCAGTATTGCATTGCAAGCTGGTTTAAGCAATAATTGGAAGCTATCAAATTTCACCTTTGCTTTTAATATCATTAGGAATCCATGATCAATTTATAACCTTTATAACCTTTATTCCAATGTGTTCTTTGCTACCTATGTTGGATAGTTTGTGAAGCTTGATCATATTATTTTTGTGTATTATATATTAATGATATTATGCACATTGCATAACTTCAAAATAATGTGATGAACTAATATGATTGCAATGTTTGGCTACTTTATCAGCATATCTTCAAACAGCTGTTTTTCCCAACAGGATAATGTAGAATTTGGGGCCGTTGTCTTAGGATAATAGGTCAGCTATTTAAGAATGAGGATAAGTTTATTCATAGAATTATAAATATATGGGATATAGCAAAAGCATTGTGGGTATACTCACACCTCAAGGACTGCAGCAGTTCAAGAAGGCAGCTCACCACCACCTTCTCAAGGGCAACTAGGGACAGGCAATTAAATGGTGGCTCAGCCTACGAAGCCCTGAATAAATATATACAAAAATATATAGCAGAGGGCTCTGGGTTCTCTAGCCAGCTGAAATCCTACCCTCAATCCACATTGCCCAAGTCCCAGTCAGACCTCTGAGGTCTGCAGCCCAAGTAACCTGAACCCCACCCAGGCCCTTGATACCCTATGCCCCTGTCCCACCTTACTCTGCCCCGATTGGGTCTCCTCTTTCACCCCTGGACCCATGGACAACAGAAAACATGTAATAACATTTTAGTAATGTCAGGTGCCTTGGGCCTCGAGCAACAGACCCAGGGTCAGCTCACTGTACAAGGACCATTTAACACCCAGTAATGCACGTTTTTTTAAGTGATTGTTTTATGAAACCATCAAATCCCAGACCCAAAACTTGAATGTCGGGGATACTTTGCTACTTTGCAAAAATTGAATGTCAGGGATACTCTGTTATTTTGCTAGCTTTAAAATGTTGTGAAGCTATTGATTTGGGGGAATTCTTCACCTTAATCATGATGGTACTTATGGTGCGTTGTTTTGTCCATGACCAAGTTCACAGGTGATCCAAACTAAAAAGGCCAGTTGAGGCCATGACTCAGGATTTGCAACTGGGCAAATTAATAGCAGATTAAAATTTAATGCAGACATACCTAAAACCTTAGAACTAAAATAGGGTAATGCAAGTTCGCAATGAAGACTGTGAACTAACCAGAGGTGAAACTACAAGACTGATGTTCAAACTGACAAATTGTTCAGTTCAGCAATTAATGAAGCAAGTATAATGCTGAGCTATATCACCAAGTTAGTAGAGATTGGATCAAATAAAGCTACATGTTTTTTCTGGCTAAGGTGTACTGATCATACCCCTGATCTCCAGGCTACAAAGGACATGTTCACTATCCATAAACAGTTCAAAGAAGAGTGACAAGACCAATCCTCAAGTTAGCAGAGTGAGTTACAAGGCAGAAATCTTGAGGATGTCTGCCATGGGTCTTCTGAAGGGATAAGAAAGTGAATGATATAAAATGGGAGATCCAGAAACTACTTCATTCTAAATGAGAATAGAAGAGAGGAGACATGTTCAAGCTAACTAATGCCAGAAATATCTTGACACAACATTTTCTTGATGGAGTACTGAAGGCAGATCCTTGATAAACTAAAGAACCAGTTGGAAGTTATGATGGTAAAGCTACAGGGTCATTTATGTTTAAATGGTCTTTTTTTATCTGGTTTTTGTAATTAATGAACTTCTGGTAACTTTGAGGTATCTTTAAAAATTGTATTGAATTATGTGAGATCAATTACATTACATGCCCTTCACTTGGTTCGTATTTTTTGCAATTACTTGTTTTATCCCTGTCATCTGAAGTTTTCGTATTTTGTGGTGTTTGTGTAAATAGATCAGCTATTTTACCTTTAGCTTACATTGGTCATACATTAATAAATCCAGGGGAGATGTTTTCTGTTGAGCTAGCAGCCTGAGGTTAGCTAATACTTGTTTTTCAGTCTTTTCTGCTGTGTGTGTTTTATAGTTGGTTCATCCAAAAGATCAAAAGCACCAAACAACTTATTAACAAAAGTTATGCAAGTGTTTGTACTGACTTGTGTGTGAGTTAGAGCTGGGGAGAGAATAATTTTCAAAGAACTTTAACATGGTTTATAAGACTTTGGTTGTAATGATTGTCAATTAATAAAGGTAGGGCACAAACCATATTTTAAAGCCAATGAATAAATGTATGTTTGTGCTGCTATTCCTAAAGTTCAAAGATTTCTTTCTGGTATCAGGAACAGAGGGTTAAGCAGAATTGTACTCTGAATCAACACAATGACTAAAGTCCAATACAAGGCAGTGGTTTGTCTGGCGTGAATGCATGAGTCAAAATGTGCTGTAATGTTCGCACCAGAAATGGATCACCAAGAAGTTGCAATGTCTCTCAAGTCAAAGCTGAAATGTACAGAAACCAATTTAGCAGCTACCAAATGTTGCTGTTATTGCCTGCATGGGTGGTGGAAACAGATGTAAAAATAGAAAGTGCTGAAAACACTCAGCGGATCAGGCAGCATCTGCGGGAAAAAAAAATAGAGTTTACTGATGAATGTTCTCTGGCTGAAATGATACCAGTTTCTCATTCCACAGGTGCTGCCCCATATATTGAGTGTTTGCAGCAGTTTCAGATCTCCAGGATCTGCAGTTTTGTGATTGTCATTTAGTGGTGCAAGCTGAACCACTCAGGGCTCTCAAAGGGAATTGGGTAGATGCCTGAGGGGGAATAATGCACAGGACTTTGGGAAAAATGACAGGAATGAGATTGACAGTACTGCTGTACCTGGAGCCGGCGCAGAGTCAATGTGCTGTTATGATACTATTTAATGTTTAGAAACAAGAGTAGGCTCTTTAGTCCCTCCAGCCTTTTCTAGCATTCAATAGGTTCATGGCTGTTCCATACCTTAACTCTACCAACCCACTCTGGTTATAGGAGAGAGAGTTTCAGTCCCCATAACCCCTTGTGTGAAGCAGTACCCCCTGAGATCAGCCCTGAAGGGCAGAGCTGTAATTTTCACGTATTGCTTCCTCTGCTTTGAACTCCCACAAAGTCCTCATTAAAGAAATATGGCAATTCTCATATTCTGATTTAAAATGTTGTCATTAATGGTAAAGTATTCCCATTTTTGACAGAGATTCCTTAGCCACTAATTCTATTCCTCTTTCTAGCAACTGTCTGGGACCAAATGAGACTGTTCACAATCCAATTTTCATATTTGGCATCTACAATGAGCTTTGATTACATTACTGCACCATCTCTACGACTGCAAAAGCAAAATACTGCAATACCGGAAATTTGAAGGAGAGCAGAAAACGCCGAAGCACTCAGCAGGTCAGGCAGCATATGTAGAAAGAGAAACGGTTAATGTTTCATATCAGAGACCCTGACCTGAAATGTTAAGAACTCCTCTTTCCACAGAAGCTACCTAGTGTTTCCAGCATTTTCTGTTTCTATTTTAGGTTGTGTACTCCTTTCTGAGTATTATATCACTAAGATTGCCTATTTTGTGAGACTGCCTGACTCTGCTGGGACTTCATCTGCCACTGAAATCCTCATAAGTCCTGTGGTACCTTTAGATTTGACTATTCTAACTAGCCCTGCTGGCCTCCATTGTTCTACTTTCCATAATCTTGAGGTCATCCAAAGGTCTAGTTTATGATCTCCCATTTACCCATTATTCAGTGTACGTTAATTTACAATGTCTTTCAGTTAAGCAATGCCTCAATTTTAAGATTCTCCTATTTGCTTTCAAGACACTTCATGAAATCTTTAATAACTGTACCTAACCTCTTTCATCTCTGCACACCTCAAATGTATCTGCTCTCCTTCACTTCTGGCCTCTAGGTCACCCCTGAATTTAATTGTTTCACTAGTAGCAGATGTGCCTTCAGTTACCAGGGTCTAAAAATTCCTTCCCTAAATCTCACCACCTCTTCACTTCCTTTTCCTTCTCTAAGATGTTCCTTATAATCAACCTCTGATTTAACTTTTGTTATCCACCTTCCTGTATAATAATGTCAATTAGTTTCAGATTTGACAGTTCTCACGTGAATTGCCTTGGTACATTAAATGCACTATATAAATGCAAGTTATTATTAAAAGAAGATAAAGCTAATCTAATTATGGACAATTAGTCAAAGTTGCCTTACTTAAAAGTAAGTTATCACCTGAATACTTTTATGCATTTATCTGAGGTAATGTAATAGCCTCTGGTTTCTTTGCACAGTCAGCAGTCAAGTTGAGGTTGAAGATTGTAATGTCTTAATTGCCCTCTTCTGATGTAACTGCTCATCTTTCATGATAAGACAACTATGGAAAAAACTTGCTAGAAATTATGAAAGTTGCTGACAATTTGACAGTGTTTGTTTTTACTCAGTGTAGCCTTTTCCTGTCTGTGAAAGAGCAACAATAAACAGAATTAACAAACTGTGACAAATAAAAGCAACCTGGATATTTTTGCTTTCCATAGCTCTTCTCTGTCTCAGCAAAAGTAACTGATATCTAATCTTGTTTTATTGGACCATGAAGGATACTTGAGTAATTTTTCTGAAATCTGCTGATTTTGTTCCTTTTGTACATTAAGCTCTGTTATCAAAATTGATAACTATAGACAAAAAACTTTAGTGAGAATGGCTTACAGGCCTCCTAGAAAAGAAACAATGTTGAGATGAGAATTATAGAAAAGATAATGCAATAATTATGGGGACTTTAATCTTCATATAGACTGGGTAAACAGACTGCAAAAGTTTGCAGGATGAGTTCATAGAATGGACTGTGTCATAAAACCAATTACGGGACAGGTTATTTTAGATATTATCTTGTGTACTGAGGCAGAAAATTAATAATCTCATAGTAAAAGATCCCTCAGGAAAAAGTGATCACAACATAATAGAATTTTGCACTCATTTTGCAAGAGATATGAATTAGTCAGAAGTTACTGTCTAGAATTTAAATAAAGCCAATTACATTGAATAAAGTGAATTGGGAAATTGCATTAGAAGATTTGCCAGTGGTTAAACAATGGCAAAACTTCAACAAAATACTTCCTAATTTTATAGAATGGTGCATTCCACTGAGAAATAAAAGCTCCACAGCTATAGAGGTCCATCAAAGCCAACCAGAGAGATTAAGGATAGTATAGATCAGAATTAGGAGTTTATAATGGCACCAAAAAGAACAATACACCTGAAATATGTAAGAGTTTTAGAACCCACAGTGGATTATCAAAAAGTTGTTTAAGAGAGAGAAGGTATAATGCAAGAGAAAATATTAGAACATGTAAGAACTCCATTTACGTAAAATAAAAGTGCAAATAAATGCAGGTCCTAATTTTGATCTATACTATCCTTAATCTCTCTGGTTGGCCTTGATGAACCTCTATAGCTGTGGAGCTTTTATTTCTCAGTGGTATGCACCATTCTATAAAATTAAGAAGTATTTTGTTGAAGTTTTGCCATTGTTTAACCACTGGCAAATCTTCATTTGCAAGGGCAGGAGAAAATATAATGGGGAATAAAGAACCATTAAATAAATAATTAGTATCTGTCTTTGTGCTTATTGATGCAAGTCTTCTGCTGTCCTTGAAGCCTGCTCTTAACTGGAGCACATCACTGGGAATGATATTCCATTGGGAAGCTGGCCCCCAGCTGATCTGCAAGACCCTGTGGAGTGCAGAGCTATTTACTTCCTGCAGGGCATAAGTCCACAGCACAGAACTTCAAATATTTATGAGTCATTCATAAATGACTGCCACTTTGTTATTCAGACTCAGTGGGCCTAGTAGTTACTGATGTTCAAAAAAAAATTAATTTTTTACACACTTTATCTGACATTTTGTACAGGCAGTTGGTGGGATGTAATTGGGAAATGGGCAAGAGATGGAGGAGGAGTTGCATTTAATTTTCAAGCAGGTTCCCAGGTTGGTTTAGAGGTATGGTTCATTATCAGGCAGGGAATGTCCAGGGGAGACTACAGGCCAGGAGTAAGTTAGAAAGCTGCAGCTGGCCTGGCTGTGGTATGGATGGGGCTGAGATTAGTAGGATTGGGGGAGGGTGGGGTGGGGAGGGGGATAGTGATGTGATTCATGATGGGAGACATGGGGAGGGACAGCTAATTCTGGCCAGTAAGAAGGGGTCCAAAGGGAGAGGTGAGGTGAAAGCTCCAAGCTTTGTGACCTAGGAGAGAGCAATCTGTTCTACAAAGGCATATCTCTCCAAGGATGGCCATCACAGAGCTGTGCAATCCTTTCCAGGATACTTTTATAACAGTGACAGGTCTTTCTTTGCATCTTCCACATTCTTCCATCTTTCCAAGCCTTCACTAGCTACATATGTCACACGAGTCAGGTACCTGCAGATACGATGAGGGATGGAGTTCTGGATGGCAAGAGGCAACACATTAAATGTATTGTTGTGGAAAGCAGAGATCCCACTGACAGGGCATAGGAGAATTATTTGAGGTGAAGATTCCCCACGTACTCAGCAAGATGCAGAACCCCACTGAGTGGCTATCTGACAGTAGTGTCCTGTTCCTCCTTTGATGCTACCACTCATTTTTTTACCCTGCCGTCTACTTGTAATTGCCTTCTGTGCAGCATTAAAGGCCATCACTGCTGCTTGCAAACTTTGGTGAGAGGGAGACTAGGTGCAATGTGCTCATGAGCTCTGAGCTGGGGCAGTGCTGACATATAATGAAGATATATAGTGAAGAAATAGGAACAATATTAGAATGCAAGTACTTTGACAGAGTCAGGGAACTGTGTCTGAAAGCTGCATGGATGATTGAATGCCTGTGTATGGGAGATGCGTGGAAGTAAATGAAGAGGCAACAAGACATGAGCTAGATGGCACTTGATCTGAGCTTGGCCGAATCCTGCTGCTTCACCTTTCCCCACTTCCTGCAGGCTATGGCTCAGCCAAGATGTTCATGCTGACCTTTTCCAAGACAACTGAGGCTTCAAATTTATGCAGTTCTGACCCATGCCCTTGGACCATGTTAGTTGGCAGAAGAGTAGGACTGTGATGCTGTAATTTGAAGGAAAACATGCATTGTAACAAATATGTGCCCAACTTGGAGGCCAACAATTATTAAGTGACTAGTTAAGCTGACGCCAATTTGAAAGCTTGACTGCGGCAAAGCTTTCAGCTGCACTTTGCATTTTAATTGTGTTCCCTGCTGAGATCTAAGTAAGCATGAGATGCAGTGATAGAGCTGTAAGATTATGTGACCACTAAATAGGAACAGCTTGATAGATGACACTTTTTGGCATGGAATCTTGGCCCATCTCTGGAGTACTTGGCACTGTAGGGTACCCTAAGTTTGCCATGTTCCTTAATGTGTACAGTGTTCTCCCATATCTATATAGATAAAAGCTGTTTCTTTTCTTATCAGTTCTCATGCACTGCAGGAGATGCATACAATGCTGAACCTGGAAAAAACCTCCTGCAGATATACCATGCTGTCATCCTCCAAGTAGGATATCCTGCATGTGCTAGATAGGGCAACTGTACATGTGTCCACTGACATAGCATCATGTCCACTTTAGATGATAAACAGGGGTTTGGGACCAAATCTGAACCGCTTTTTCCAATGAATTCCATTTTGTGTCTCTATTGCTGGGCTTTTTATTCTTGGTTATTACTCTTACTCAGAGTTTGGCTCAAACATTTGTTTTTTAATTACCTATTATATACGAGGAGTGCTTAGTTGCAATTACTGTTGCAAATTTTAATGCTTACTTTGAGAAAGTCAAGGGAGGTAATGAGTTGGAAAAATGATGACATGTCACTTAGACTTATTAATGTCCAGAAAGTGCAAGGATAAGGAGATTTGCCACGAGCTGCAAGTTTCATAAACTTGCTGCTTGATTTACATGATTCTGCTGTTTGCTTCACAAAAATGACTTAGTCTCTCTATTTTAAAGGATTTTCCAAATTTGCATGTTAATTGCCCATTAACTTCATCACAGGAATTAGGGTTGAAATGTTACAGTTCAATGACACTGTGGTAATTATTAATGCAATGTCAATCAACTATGCCAGCCCAGAAAGAGAATAATTTAAACCATTCAGTATCATTCCTGAATTTGGTATATTATAGTTGGAGATTTAAAAAAAGTAACCCAATGCTTCTCTTACATACTTATTTGTCTGTTTTTTTCTTTAACTTTATTGCTGATGGTTGGGGAGAAGCTGCAGCCAGGCAGTGGGGCATGGGTTGAGAGTTGGTGGAATGATTGGGGGAGATGAATAATCAGAGAGGGATGGTGAGGGAAATGATTTGGGGAGGATGTCAGAGAGATGAATCAGAATCAGGTTTATTATCACTGACGTATGTCATGAAATTTATTGTTTTGCAGCAGCAGTACAGTGCAAGACATAAAAATTACTATAAGTTACAAAAATAAATAATGCGAAAGGGAATAATGAGGCAGTGCCCATGGGTATATGGACTGTTCAGAAATCTGATGGCGGAGGGGAAGAAACTGTTCCTATTAGCACTGAGTGTGGGTCGTTGGTCTTCTGTACCTCGTCCCTGATGGTAGTAACACAAAAAGGGATGTCCTGGATGGTTAGGGTCCTTAATGATGGATGCTGCCTTCTTGAGGCACCACCTCTTGAAGATATCCTTGATGGTGGGGAGGGTTGTGCCCGTGTTGGAGCTGGCTGAATCTGCAACCCTCTGTAGCCTCTTGCGATCCTGCACATCGGAGGCTCCATAGCAGGCAGTGATGCAACCAATCAGAATGCTCTCCACCATACATCTGTAGAAGTTTGCAAGAGTCTTTGGTGACCCTACCAAGTCTTCTCAAGCTGCTAATGAAGTGGAGCCACTGGCATGCCTTCTTTGTGATTGCATCAATGTGCTGGGCCCAAGATCGATCCTCTGAGATGTTGACACCCAGGAACTTGAAGCTGCTCACCATTCCCAGGCTGACCCCTCAATGAGGACTGGTGTGTGTTCTCCCGACTTCCCCTTCCTGAAGTCCACAATCAATTCCTTGGTCTTGCTGACATTGAGAGCGAGGTTGTTTTTGTGAAACCACTCAACCAGCTGATCTTTCTCACTTCTGTACGCCTTCTCATCGTCATCTGAGATTCTGCCAACAACAGTGGTGTCATTGCCGAATTTATAGATGGCGTTTGAGCTGTGCCTAGCCATGGTCATGAGTGTAATGAGAGTAGAGCAGTTGGCTAACCACACATCCTTGAGGGTTGTGCCGTGATCAGAGATGATAAATGGTTTGGACTCCCAGGGAAGGACTGGTTCTTTAACTAATACAGAAAGAGGCCTGTTATAATTAAAGAACCATTCCTTACCTGTTCGATGTGGGTCTCAAATGCAGTGTAGAATTTCATGCATGTCAAAGTGAGCCTTGAGTGCCATTTGACATCACAGTTTAAACCCAGTGGCCCCAAGTATTTGACTATAATAATTGCAAACATACACAAAGGACTAAGCTGGTTTTAAAAAAATCTTCACATGCCATATTTCTTGGTTGTTTAAAGTTAGAACCTAAATATTTTGGAATATTTTTGTCTGGAAACCACAAGTACTCTTTTTAGTAGTGGCAGTGTATCTCTTTAATTTTAACCAGCAGCCAAATAACAATTAAATAGAGAATTTATTTGGATGATGTTCATGAAGTTGCTTCAGCACAATTCTGATTGGGTATGCAAAATAGCCCATATGGTGACATTTTAGCCTCAGTTGCAAAATTGACCTTTCATGTAATTTGCCTTGTGGTTAAATAAAGCCAGAATTTAAAAAAAACTAGAATCTCTGTAAGAACAAAAGAATAAAATACTCTCAGTGGGATTCATGTGTATGAATGGGGCTGATGGGGAAAGTGCTCCTGGACAAATTTACTGGGACTGTAATTATACTGGAAGGAAATAAACAAGTACAATTAAGTTCATATATAAAAAAAATGAACTGTTGAAAGTGTAGAAAATTATTGTATTGCAGGTCAGCATGTCTTTTGATATGTTTTTCATTTCATTCGGTACAAAATCAGTCACAACAGGTGGTGAACTTCAATTTTCAGCACAGAGTAGTGAATGAAACCAGATGAAACCTGTTTGCGATGGTAAGGAAGACATGACTCAGTATCATCAGCTGAATGAAAGCACTATTTTTCCTGAGCTTAGTTTTACTTTTCAGTAGATTGATTTGAAATTTTGATTATTCTGAGATTTTGACTCCAAGTTCTAGATTCCCCAGCCAGGGGAAACATCATCCCTTGATCTACCATGTTAAGCCTTGTAAACATTTATAGGTATTGATGAGATCACTTTTCATTTTTTTAATTCTAGAGAGTATAGGTCCAGTTTGTTCAAATTTTTCTTCTTAGGATAAACACCCCTATGTCCATCCCAAGAATTATTCTGGTAATTTTTCATTGCATTCCCTCTCTCACAAGCACATAAGGGGATCAGACCTGAAGATAATATTCCAGGTGCAGTCTCATCCCGGCCCTGCCATTTTCTCATCCATTCATTTCATCTGTCTATATCCCCATGAATCCTATCTGCATCAGTCTCACAATCGCGCACTGGTACCCAGCTTTGTATCATCAGCAAACTGGTATATATTATACCTGGTTCCCAGCACCATTCCCTGAGACACCCCACTATTTACAGACTCCCAGTCTGGAAGTGATCTGTTTGTTCCTACTCTATTTTCTTAACCAATCAAAATCTCAATTCCACTCTAATTTTGTTTAATTATCTCGTGTGGGACATTATGGAAGGCCATCTGAATACCCAAATGCACCACATTCACTGATTGCCATTATTTATTCTACTAGTTATAACTTCAAGCGTGATTTCCTTTCATAAATCCATTATGACTCTGCCCAATCATATTATTATTTTCTCGTTACCACTTCTTCAATAATAGCTACTTGCACTTTCCCTACAACCGATATCAGGCTAACTAATCTGTAGTTCCCCATTTTCTCCGACACCTACTTTCTTAAGCAGTTCATTTACATTTGCTGTTTTCCAATCTGTGTGAACCATTCTAGAATCAATGGAATCAATGCATCCATCATCTCCATCACTTCCAAAACCTTGAGATGGTGGTCATTAGGTCCTGGGGATTTATCAGTTTTCAATACCATTAATTACTCCACTGCCTTGTTTAACTAAAGCTAATTTTTTTCAGCTGCTCATTTAGTCCTGCTGTTCTCTACCATTCCCAGGAGATTTTCTGTATCTCCTTCTGTGAAGACAAGCACAAAGTATTTGTGTAATTTCTCTATTACTTTATTCCACAAAACAAATTCTCTTGTCTTGTATTGCAAGAGATTCTAAGTGTAAGTTTTAATACTATTCAGATACTTTAAATGTGAAAAGCTGCACTCAGCTCCTGATGATCGTCATCCAAAAAGTAGCAGCATCGAAGTAGCCAGCCTACAAAAGGACGGAAAAGGTAGCGAACAGGAAGGGTCCCATGTTTCCTACGATCCCTTCTTCCCTCCAATTGTAGCACCAACATTTACCTATCTGCTGCTTCCATTCACATAGGTCTCTGTCTACAGTCTCTTGCCACGCCTAGTCAACTCTTGCTTGTTGGCCTAACAACATTGTTGCATTGACACTGCATTCAGATGAGAACATTATTTCAGTACATTTAAAAGAGACCTAAGACCTCTAATGTTTTTTGCCTAAAAACAGCACTCAAGACAGGGGATTCCCATGCCATTCCAAAATAAATTTGGAGCTTACGCAGTGCATTAAAATTATGATGCTGGTGGTGCTATCATTTTTGATAAATGTGTCTGTTTATGTTGACAACTGATGTTAAGTTGAAAGAGGACAAGCAGTAATAGGGTGATTGGACAACCTTCTCTGTAATGTCCTCTCTCATTAGCTGCATTAGTGCTGCCTAACCCCTCCCTTCACCCCTACGTAGGTACAGCTCTTCTTCCATCACCAAAATCTTCAAGAGCTGTTGCAGTTGTCAACATATGTCATTGTGCTGCTCATTGACAGCTAGATCACCTCATCAATACAGTGGAATTGTGTGCAAGGAAGCTTCATACATCATCTCTGGAAAATTGGTATTAATCAGTTCAGTGCTAAACCTGCACTGCTCTGACTTAGTGCCTTCAGGCAAGTTTAAACTGTAACAATCAGCAAGAAGCCTAAGGTTCTGGACTAAATTGATATTTTTAAGCAGGTATATTTTATTAGAACAGCACCGACCTAGTGCCTGTTATCATTCTTTACCCAAAATAACTTTGTGACTACCCAGCTTAATGCATGAAATATGACAACCTGAATGAGTAGCAGAGTCTGCAGGTTCAGATGTAAATGCAACTAGCAGGAGTTGAAGCTGTCTGAAAAAAGTGAAAGTGACACAAGTAAAACTTAAGTACATCCCATACCTATGTACTGTCCTCTTGATCTTCAATGACTTTGTTATCTCTATGGAAGCCAAGTGCTGAACTTCACAACTTCCACTTAATCTTGCTAAGGTTCAAGCAGAACTGATCCCACTAATGAGACTTAATACTGGGGCTTTCCAACCACTTATGCACACTGATACATGCTTAATATTGCTTCCTTTTCCTTTTTCCATGGCTTTAATTACATAACTGAAATAACAAGCGTGACTTCATGGAATCTACACACAAGAAGGGAATCATACTGTATCACATTATATATTGTCACCAGAAGTGTTCCCCAGTCATTCTGTTTCCATTTGCAAAAGAAATAGAGAAACAAGAAAAATCTAGAAAACAATAGGCAACATTGGACGAAGTTCATATAACTTTTCCCATCTGTGGCATTTGCATGCTGCATTCAGTATGAATGGACATTTACATTTTATACATTTCTGTTCTTGAGAAATTTCTACTCTTCCAAGATATAGGTTTCCAATATTATCTCCATGTTCATTCTATTTAATATTGGAAGAGGATTTTCAGTTCTTAAATTGTGGAATGATTTGGAAAAAATCTTTTCAGACCATGTAAATAATCAATTGTTCTAAGAATGACAAATTAGAAGAAATTTCTTTATTCTGTCAGATAGTAGTTGAAACGTTCAGCAAGTAAAATGATTATCTTTTCAATATTTGGCTAATCTTTCACAACATTAACTATAATGTTCACTTGGGTGGCAGAGCGGTGCATCAGATAGTCCTGCTACCTCACTGCTCTAGCAAACTGGATTCAATCCTAACCTTGGTCTGTGTGGAGTTTGCACATTCTCCCTGTGACTGTGGAGGTTGCGTCTAAATACTCCGGCTTCCCGAAGATGTGAGGATTGGTAAGTTATTGGCCGCTGCCCCCAAGTGAGTGGCAGGAGAGTCAGTGTGGAGCTGATAGCCGTGAGGGAGAGAATGGGTTACCGGAAAATAACTGGTGGAATGGGATTGAAGGGATTGCTCTGAGAACTAGCACAGACTTAATAGGCTGAATGCTCTCCTTCCATGTCGTAAGAAAATATGAAAAATAAAATATGTAATATCATCATTGAAAATTACCTTGCTTTAGAGCCTATTGAGATTGACAAAACAGTTGATACACCTGCAGTTTCTGACAATGTACTGACTTGGACATGAAAATCAAGACAGAACTTACTTGTAAGCTTGTAGTGGTTGAATGAGCAGTACCTGTGAGTGCCTGGCATCACATGGAGAAGCTGCATTTGATGTCCTCACACATAGGAACTTGAATAAATATTTGAACATATTCTACTGCCATATTTCTCGTCAATCTCAGACGCCATCTAACTGAACATTTCATATTGAAAAATAATCAAATAATCTAGAATATAACACTAATGTTATTGTTGTTTGATTGTTTTCACATTTTAAAGTAAGCCCCCAATAAAAACACTGAAGAAAAATACATTTATTTATGGAAGTGAATAATAATTATAATATCTGGGTGCTTGTCCATTTTGCAAAATCAATTTAAAATGGAAGATGAGTCTAAACTGATTCTTTTGATTCAGAGTAATCCCCTATCTTATATATAAAACCATAAGCAGGAAATGTGATTTGAGCTTTCTGCACAATTCAAGTTCAGGGAGTATTTGAGTTTTTTCCCCATATACTAAGAGATTACTTCTGAATGAAAAGTACTCCCCACAAAATTTTGTCTCCCTTCAGGCTTATGTGATGAGCTATTGTTATGTTAAGGAGATATTATTGATTGTTTTTGTTTGTCTAATACACTTAAATGTGCCATCTTAGCTCAACAGGAAGCACCCCTAATTCTGAATCAGCAGTTTATTGGTTCAGGCTTGGTTTGACATTCAGGGACCCTGAAGAAATGCCATATTGTCAGAAATGCCACCTACCAACCCATGGAGGTGGAAGTAAAAGATTTATGATACTACTTGAAGAACAGGGAGTTTCCTGACAAACCATGTCTCTCTTATTTGACATGCTGCTTGTAGGACCTTGCTGTATGCAAATTGGTTGCCACATTGGCCTACATAGAAAGAATGCCAACATTCTAAGAAATATCATGGCGTCATAGAGTTACACAGCATGGAAAACAGGTCCTTTAACCCAAATCGTCTATGCTGACCAAGATGTCTGTCTGAGCTAGTCCCAGTTGCGTTTAGCCCATAACCCTCCAAACCTTTTCTATCCATCTACCTGTCTAAGTATCTTTTAAACATTTTAATTGTACCTGCCTCTGCAGCTTCCTCTGGTCGCTCGTTCCATATACCCACCACCCTCTGTATGAAAAAGTTTCCCTTCAGCACTGTTGAAATTCTTTTGCTTCTGAATTAGAAGATTGTGAGTTTGTGTCCCACATCAGAGACCTGAGCATTTAATCTAAAATGATGCTTCAACGTTAAACTACAGGAGCACAGCTACACTGTCTTTTGGATTAGGTGTTAACGTGAGATCCCACCTGCTCTTTCAGGTGGATATAAAGGGAATTGAATTGGTTAATGCCTGTGTATAGGATCAGGCTGATTATGAACTGCTGCCTGCTTTCAAAAGTATCTGATTTTCTTTTCCATTCACTTCTGTAAGCAGACAATGTAAAGTAGCTTGTCCACTCACTAGCCTGTTTTGTACTCCTCACATTGACTAATTTCGCCGTCAAGGGATTCTAAATCAAATATCAGTAGGACAGAGCTCTTCTTACATCCTGCCTGATATTTTTCCTTCAACCATCTGGCATGTGCCTGAAGACGGAATGGAACGTCTTTGCTTTGGGTACATGCCAGAACAACATAAATGCAGTCAGTGCACCAGAGGGAAGGGTGCAACCCAGGCAAACTACAATGTCCCCTCCTTCTGCTTGTTTCTGCCAAAAGAGAAGGAAATGTAGTTGGATCTCTTTAAAAATGAACTTTATTGGATGTTGAGACTATGCTCAACTATGTATGCCAAACTGCATGATGTCCTTAACTCAAGAACAGATGGCAAACTGCGAGATGTTGCTAATATCTTCAGCTTTCATGGTGGTTGTCTCTATCACACGCATTGGCAGTGTGGTCCTTTCCCTGGGTATCTGTGCAGCCTATGGCAGGTTTCAGTAAGGACCTCCTTTGTGAATCGCAGACATCTTATACTTTGTTCCTTGCTAACATTCAGCCAGGAGAACTACTCCTTGAAAATCTTGGGCTAGCATGGTCTCATGCTGTGAGCCTTGCAGCTCATCTTCCTACTCCCCCTTCTCAAAGCTTGAACTGACGTGCATGGGTTCCGGCCATGTTGTGTTCCAGGGTAAAGTAGTTGCTGGCCAACTGTATGAGCATGGAAACAGGCCCTTCGGCCCACCAAGTGCATACCAAGCATCAACTACCCATCCACACCAATCCCACACTAATCCCATTTTATCCTCCTCACAACTTTCCCCAGATTCTACCACTCACCTACCTACTAGGGGCAATTAACCATTGCTAGTTGACCTACCAACTGCACAGCTTTGGAATGTGGAAGGAAACTGGAGCACCCAAAGGACACCCACGTAGTCACAGAGAGTACATGCAAATTCCCCACTGGTAGCACCAGATGTCAAGATTGAACCTGGGCTGCTGGAGCTGTGGAACAGTGGCTCTATTAGCTGCACTACTATGGTCTTGATTAATTGATTATCATACTCACCAAGGTGCAATGAAATTCCTTGTTCGTGTGAAGCTCACAGAATAATCAGTATACATGGTCATAAAGCAATAAATAGAGCAATGAGCGCAATACAACAGAAGGGTGCTGTCCTTTCCTAGCTGCGAGCAATGAGCTTGTACAAAAAGCAAAAACATGGCAGGCATAAGTAATCTGAAGTAAAAACAGAAAATACAGGAAGTACTCAGTAAGTCAGGCAGCATCTAATGGTGAAGTGTTGACCTTTCTACCTGCTACTGGAGTTCACTTCAGCTATCCTGATGGCAGTCGACATCCCACCCCAGACAGACGTGAAGCCTGCGCTCAATGAACTATACTCCGTGGTCAACAACCTTGAGACAGGGTACCCTGAGGCCCTCTTCATTATCGCAGGTGACTTTAACCAGGTCAACCTCAAGAGTGTGTTACCAAAGTACTACCAGCACATCTCCTGTCCCACCAGGGGCCTTAACACCCTGTACCTTTGCTATACAACTATCAAAGATGCCTTCCAAGCCACCCCTCACCCTCACTTTGGTAAATCTGACCACCAGGCTGTGCTTCTCCTCCCTGCATACAAACAGAAACTCAGATGGGAGGATCCAGTACAGAAAGTCGTGCAGTGCTGGTCTGAGGAAATAGATGAGCTTCTACGCGACTGCTTTGAGCCAGTGGACTGGTCCATGTTCAAAGACTCAGCTGCCAGCCTTGATGAGTATGTCACCACCATCACGGACTTTATCAGCAAATGTTATCAGCAAGTGTTGAGGACTGTGTACCAAAGAGGACAATACGGGTGTTCCCAAACCGGAAACCATGGATGAACCGGGAGATCCACTCCTTACTGAAGTCAAGGACTGCTGCACACAGATCTGGTGATCTTGACCAGTATAAGAAATCGAGATATGACCTCTGGAAAGCTATCAGGAATGCCAAGAGACAATACCAGTTCAAAATAGAGTCCCAGACCAGTCATCAGTTGTGGCAGGGTTGACATGCTATAAAGGGATATAAAACAAAATCGGGCTGCATAGTTAACAACAGTGCATCCCTTCCTGATGAGCTTAGCGCATTCTATGCACGTTTTGAACAGAAGGGAAGTGGATTGTCACCACCCACCCTGACAGCCTCCAATGCAACTGAACCCATGGTCACCGTCGAGGATGCAGGACAACTCAAGGACAAGTCTTCCGGAGAATGAACTCAAGGAAAGCATCTGGCCTGGATGGTGTCCCTGGCCATGTGCTCAGGTCTTGTGCTGATCAGCTGGCGGGGGTATTTGCAGACATATTTAACCACTTCCTGCTTCAATCTGAGGTTCCCACCTGTTTTAAGAAGACCACTATCATCCCGGTACCGAAGAAAAACAAGGTAACATGCCTTAATGACTACCGACCAGTGGCTCTGACATCTACTATCATGAAGTGCTTCGAGAGGCTGGTCATGGCACGCATCAACTCCAGCCTCCCGGAAAATCTCGACCCAATGCAATTCGTCTACCACCGTAACAGGTCCACAGTGGATGCTATCTCCCTGGCCCTACACTCATTTCTGGAGCATCTGGAGAGTAAAGACACCTATGTTAGACTATTGTTTATTGACTACAGCTCCACCTTCAATACTATAATTCCAAGCAAACTCATCACCAAACTCCAAGACCTGGAACTCAACGCTTCCCTCTGCAACTGGATCCTTGACTTTCTGACCAACAGACCACAATCAGTGAGGATATACAGCAACACCTCCAGCACGATTATTCTCAACACTGGTGCCCCACAAGGCTGTGTTCTCAGCCTCCTACTCTACTCCCTATACATTCATGCCTGCATGGCCAGATTTTGCTCTAACTCCATCTACAAGTTTGCAGATGATATCACTGTAGTAGGCCGTATCTCAAATAACGATGAGTTGGAGTACAGGAAGGAGATAGAGAGCTTAGTGACATGGTGTCATGAAAACAACCTTTCCCTCAATGTCAGCAAAACAAAAGAGCTGGTCATTGACTTCAGGAAAGGGGGCGGTGTACATGCACCTGTCTACATCAACGGTGCTGAGGTCGAGAGGGTTGACAGCTTCAAGTTCCTAGGAATTAACATCACCAATAGTCTTCCTTGGTCCAACCACAAAGACGCCATGGCCAAGAAAGCTCACCAGCACCTCTATTTCCTCAGGAGGCTAAAGAAATTTGGCATGTCTCCTTTGACACCCACCAATTTTTATCGATGCACCATAGAAAGCATCCTATCTGAATGTATCAAGGTTTGGTATGGCAACTGCTCTGCCCAGGACTGCAAGAAACTACAGGAAGTTGTGGACATAGCCCAGCGCATCACGGAAACCAGCCTATGCTCCATGGACTCTGTCTATACCTCTCACTGCCTTGATGAAGCATCCAGTATAATCAAAGACCCACCCACCCGGGTCATCATCTCTTCTCTCCTCCCCCATCAGGCAGAAGATACAGAAGCCTGAGGGCACATATCACCAGGCTCAAGGACAGCTTCTGTCCCACTGTGATAAGACTATTGAACGGTTCCCTTATACCATGAGATGGACTCTGACCTCACGATCTACCTTGTTTGACCTTGCACCTTATTGTCTACCCGCAATGCACTTCCCTGTAGCTGTGACACTTTACTCTGTATTCTATTATTGTTTTTACCCTAAACTACCTCAATGCACTCTGTACTACCTCAATGAACTGTGTAATGAATTGATCTGTATGACCGGTATGCAAGACAAGTTTTTCACTGTACCTCAGTACAAGTGATAGTGATAAACCAATACCAATACCAATACTAAATCTGTGAAGAGAAAAGCAAAGTTATCATATCAGGGAAATGACCTTTCATCCTGACTGTGATAGGTTTGAAATCAGATATGTTTTAAATTAAAGAGGAAGGTAGGGTTGACAGCAGCAATATTGAATGTGTGTGATACGATAGAAGCCAGTGAGGCTGATTGACACAAGTGGTGGTGGTACTGGCTAGTTTGTGCAGAAACTCTGAGGTCTGCAACAGCTCCATCAGGGCCTATTGCATCACGCCCGATAGATTAATGAAATGAAACATGTATGGAAAGGATCAGAAATGAGTGGAATGATAGCAACCGATATGTGCCTGATGATCCCTTTATATTGCGCTTTGCCTGCGACTATTTGTGAGATTAAGAGAGATCAGTAGCTGGATAACTGAGATTTCTCTAGCACTGACACTAGATCACCATTGCACACTGACTATTGTCACAATCTGCTGTACCTGGTCTCCTTGCTTCTGATGGACATCCTTCAAATACATACACATTGCACTGAGAAAGCATTCACATCACTTCACTTAATTTGGCTACTCACAACACCCAGACAATGGAGACTACTAACCCCAACAACTCACCCACTCATTTTAGTAATTACAATTTGCTAAACAGAAATAATGCTTATCCGAATTCTTCACTTAATTAGCAATGTGTGAATAAACAGTTCTATCTGTTTATCCCTCATCTTTTTTCTAGTGAAGTGAACAGGAAAAATTACTATGACATGTGAGTTCTCAGAAATCTTCTTTCATGCCCAGTGACCCTGACCTAAATCCAGTTATGGAGATATCTTTGGTTTCATTAGATTCTGATTCTTGTTTCCTGTCATGCAGATCACTGCTGGGATGATTAGAAAAGGAGATTCCTTCCTGTAGGGATTAACCCATTTTTGTGAGTGTCCCTGACACATGCACAGCTTATGTGACACATTCCTCCTCTCTGTATCCCCCACATCAAAGCAGAGCATTAAGATGAAAATATTGTGGGCAAATGATATAAGATTAAACTTGATTACTTTAAGGAATGACTTTGAATGTAATATGGAGTTGACTAGAAAAGCCAATTGTAATATGGAGTTGACTAGAAAAGCTTTCCTTTTAATGCAAAAATATAGGGTCCATTTAACGGTAGACATTGTGATCGTGATCTCATTTTTAGACCACAACAGCCCCAAGATCGGTACACCACTAATATTTATTAGCATATGTGGAAACAGCTGATGGATCAGTCGTTATCAGGGGGCAGTGTTGGCTCCATATTTTTCATGCTGTTTCTATAGCACTGCTATGAGAGCCACAAAAGCTTCTCAGGCAGCTTAATATTTATTGATAACTTCATGCCCTTGCAACTGGCTGAAATCTTCAAAGGTGGGAGGAACAAGAGGTCGACTGAGCCGCTGATTTACTTTTAAATGCTTTTGACCTTCACTTTATTGTCAGTCTGGATGCACCACCATGGGTGTTATTTGAGATGTACTTTTATTCAGAGATAACCCAATGAATCACTCTTCCATTCAAAGAGGGAAGAGGTTGGCACTTTACTCAGGAGATTAGGTAGGTAAGAATAACAGCTTGGGAGCAGGACAGGGTGTGGGAGAGTCAGGTCATTTCATATCCATCCAAAAATTTAACCAGGCACTCTTTGTCGTGAGTCACCCTCGTTGCCCTGATGTGATTTCCGCATCAGGGCCACATGATGTCGTCATTCCCAGCTCAACACTGAAGTATCGCAGGGAAGCTAATTGCTGATTCAGGTCAGGGGTGGCCTGGAGATTGGGGTGGTTGGAGGAGATTAATGCAATGTGGGGGGTTAGGTGGAATCAAAATCTAGCTGAACATTCTACTTCCCCTGTGGGTCACCCAGTCCAGCGTTGTGAAAGTAAGATCATGTTGTCCTGGGAGTGCCCAGAGGCAGGTCTAAGTTCCCCTGAAAAATCTCAAGAGGAGTGTTGCGTGGGGAATGGCGTTATCACTTGTGGCTCTGATGCAGATATCACATCAGGGTGACAAGGGCGACAGGGACTGCCCGGTCGAATTTTTGGATTGATACAAACTAACCTGGAAATCATTGATGTCGTGTTTCATTCACAAATGGATCAGTTTTGAATTGGAATTAATCCAACTCAGTAATCCATGTGAAAAGTGTCTGTAACCTGAAATCCATCTTGCTGAGTGACCATTCAGGCCAACTGCTCCATTAACATCCATTGTCTTAAGAGCTCCCACCATAGCGGAAGATCCTGACTTTAACTTTGTCCCAGATAAACTAATGATTGAATATTGCACTTATTAACTTGACCTGTCAAAGACAATCCAGGAGAGTGCAGGGGCACATGACTGCAGCTTCCAAAGCAGACATGGATACTGAGTGATATATCTGGCAGCACCAACAATAGCTTTCACTTTTTATTAAAAGCAAAACAAAAGAAGTTTATTTGACAGAAAACACGTTCAACCTTTCATTCAGAGAAATTCACCGTGTTGTTAATATAGGCAGTGAGGTAGATGGAATTTATTTAATCTATAGGAATGAGGGAATTCATCAGGAACCATAGGGAATAATTTTCATCTAAGTCACTGGTTGGAAATCCATTGGCTTAGCTCTAATACTAAGTAAATGGCCAGAATCAGAATCAGAATCAGATTTATTATCACTGACACATGCCGTGAAGTTTGTTGTTTTGCGGCAGCAGTACAGTGCAAGACATAAAAATTAGTATGAGTTGCAAAAAGAATAAATGAATAAGTAGTGCAAAAGAGGAATAATGAGGTGGTGTTCATGGATTCGTGAACCATTCAGAAATCTGATGGCAGAGTGGAAGAAGCTGTTCCTAAAATCTGATGGCCAGCCCATGTTCAAGGACTTGAACAGAAAGCAAAATCAGGAAGGATGTAAAACCAACATTACGCCTGACCTCATCATTCTCTTAACTTATGGGTTAAGTTGGAACTGTCCATGCAGTGTACTGTTTCCATAAGATCTTGAGGGAAAGAAAGCCAAACAGCCACGTGAGCCTGCTTCACAATTTAGTGAGATCATGACTGATCATCTACCTCAATTTCACTTTCATGACCTGTCTACAAATTTCTTGAATCACTAGGCATCCAAAACATCAATTAAAAATATCGGTTATTTTTCTTATTATTGTCATATGTACCAAGATACAGTGAAAAACTTTTATTTGCATGCCTTCCAGACAGATCATTCCATACATAAAGACATTGGGGTAGTACAAAAAGGAAGAACAGAATGCAAAATATAGTGTTACAGTTACAGAGAAAGTGCAGTGCAGGTAGACAGATTGTTGGATATGCCCAATGAAAGAGCATCCATGCCATCTGGAATGGAGGATTCCAGTGATTCTAAACCATCAAAGTGAAGAAATTTCTCATCTGAGTCCTAAATTTCTGACCTCTTATCAGAGGCTCAGACCCACAGTTCCAGATAACATATCCATGGGACCTCCTTTCAGCACTCGCACTGCTGAACCCTTTAACAATATCATATGCTTCAAAAAGATCTTTTATTTTTCAAAACTCAAGAGAATATAGGTGCATTATGCTTAATCTCTTATCAGATAACATGCTTAGTCTATTGAAATTATATGGTATGCTCACTAATCTTTTCTTCATAAGGAGACAAAATTGTAGAAATTAATTCTGTCACTTACATTAAATACACATATAAGACAGTGTCTTTGCATCGCAGTCTGCTTCCAAAAATTCTGAATTTTGAAAGTGAAATACTACATTCAGCCTCTGCTGTCAGTATATTTACCACATTTGATAAATTTCCACCCTCAAAACCTGCCACAGTACCTCAATTCTCTCACCAAAGCCCTCCATAATTCAAATTGGAAATCTAATGCTCATCTCCAGCCCCATTGCAACAAAGGCCAATCTAATTTATTTTCCTAATTGCTTCCCACACCTGATGTAGACTTGCTGAGATTCCTGTACAAAAACAACATAATCCTTCTAAATACCAACACATACAAGCTGACACATTAAAAAAAATATTTGCTTTTCTCATCTTCTGACCAAATTGGAAAATTTCACACCCTACATTAGACTTCATCTATCACTTTCTTGTCTAATTACTTCAGAGATATGTATCCCTTTATGGCCTCTTTATATCCACCTGGCAGTTTTCTTTCTCACTTTGTTTTGTGTCATCAGTAAACTTGGCTCCCTCATTTAAAAAACTGAAATGAAGTGTAAATTACATGGGATTTCATAGGATATATAAAACACAAACAGGCCATTCAGTCCAAACAGTTTATTCCAGCATTCATACTCAACTTGAGCATTCTCCTGTCTTTCCTTCACTCCACAAAAGCCACATCATGTCATCACAGAAATGAACCAACTCTGTCTTTTGTCTGTTAACTAATCTACTACCCACACCAAAACACTTCTTCAGCTCTCTATTCCCATAACTATCATGCCTTTGCACTCTCTTTCTGCCTCTCTTTCACTCTGTTTTTCTTTCTTTATCCTTCTTCTGTCCTTCTTGGTCCAATGATGTGCTCTCTTCATTGGGAGGCTGGGGTTTGTGAGGGTCTAGAGGGATATATTGTTCCTTACCAATAGAAGGGAAAAAAACACATGGATTCTAATGACTTGGTGGAGGTAGCAGGAATATGATGGCGAGCTCCTGGAAACAATGTGGAAAGTGATTCAACGACAGGAGCAATGGTAGAGCCGCCTACATCTGATGTGCCATTACTCTGCCTTCTCCAGTTTATTGCAGTATATTACTACTCACAGCAACTTGGCTTGTAGTAAACCATACTTTCTCAAACTGTTCTTTTCCCTCAAAACCCTGATGACATATCTTTCATTTTTGTGCACTATCTAGCTCGTAGTCATGACTTGGTATGAGTTGGGACATGGACATATGTGCTGGAGAGCTCATGACATCCCAAGTTCTGTTCAGCAGGATACAGACGGCATACGTTAGGGGCCGTTGAGGAACAGGATACTTCTGGAGCAGCAGCCAAAATTGTGCTGTGTGTGGCAGGCATTCCACCCATTCTGAACATACTTGCAGAGAGATCCATTTCAAGTATGTGTGGCATGATGTTACAGGCCTTTCAGATGATATCCTCTTCCATAAAAAGAATGGTTCTATGCATGGAATACCAAATACTGCCATTGCATGAGTTGATGTGGAACCTGAGTGAAGCTCACAGTAATGAGGGGATCGCTGGTATTTTTTAGCCCTGTTGCTGATGCATTTCCCACAGCAGCTATGCCTCTTCCTTCTCCTGCTCCTTCTTCCTGTGGTCTTCATCTTCCTTTCTGGAATCAGGCTATGTGCTCAGTGCTGTCTTCCTGCTGCAGGTTCAAGCTTTACTTCTGTGTAATGTTATCTACAGTGGAGAACTCTACCCCCAATGTGGAGCTCCCAGCTGGTGTGTAGTCTCAGCCCATGTAGCTGGAGTGCATCTTCCATTGATTACTCTGGGGGAATAAAATGTTGGGCTCCTAAGACACCAGCGTGCCATCATGACAAAGAAGTGCAGACCCTGCCAGTAAACCCTGTAAGCTGGACTTCCTGCTGACCTGGTCTCTGCATTGTAGATGCAAGGTGTATGAGTGGTAGGCCATTACTGATGAGGATCCCAGTGTTCCCGCTATAGTTGGTGATACCTACATACAGTATGGATATGAAAGATCCGAGCTCAAAAATACAGAACAAACCTCAAAGAGTGTAAATTAACTGCTCATGGTGTGAAATAACTTCTTAGTTCAAGTACTGTGAACAAACATTATCACACAAGCAGGAAAGAAAGCAGTTATGAGCATTTTTATGTCCTATTTTCTTATAAACTTCAGCCCTCCCAGTTGTTGCATTCTTCTTGCCCTGTCTTTCAGGATCCAAAATTAGAATCTAAGACCAGTGTTGAGATCATCTATTAACACACTGGAAATGACAACTCTCTTCTAGGTAGCCGAGCACACTGAAGAGTGGAAATTGATGGGCTGGGCCAAATTCCTGACGTGTTTTCAGTTTTGCCACTTTTAACTCTCACCTCATCCCAAACCCATGTGTGATCACTTCAGAGTTCAGCCCTTGGTGTTTTCTTTACTAAAGGGTGGATGTTAATGTCAAATACAGCATTTAATGCCCATCCATAATTGCCCTTGACATGGTGGTGCTGCTGCTGTTTGACAGAGTTGCAGGTTTTCGACCCAGCGATATATTTTCTTATCAGCAGAGGAACTCGATCAATGGAACTGCTGTCTTGTTTGCCTGGGCAGGAGAAATGCTAGGTTTGGGAGATGCTGTTGAGGATGCCTCGGTGAAGTGCATTTTGTAGATGGGACACCCTCCAGCCATGGTATGTAGGAGGGGGAGGGAGTGGATGTTCAGGTTAATGCAAAGTGCCAATCAAGCAAGTTGTTGTGCCCTGTGTAGTGTTGAGATGTGTGTGGTGCTATTGGAGCTTCACTCATCCATTAAATACCTTGCAGATGGCGGAAAGGCCTTCATGAGTTTGATACGTGTTGGGTATGTTCCCACTCCACCCCACTTTCTCTGGAGATTTGTATATCACACCTCTACAGCACTGTCCATTTTTGATCTCCAGATAAACTGGAAGATGACTATGGCATGACATTTGTCATAGATTTGTTTTTAATTTCAATTATATTATTTTATTCAAGAAAGTTTTCAATCACTAAGATATTTCATTCTCATGTTGCCTTCTCAGTACAAGCCATATCACTCAGTTACATTACTTCAGCATGACATTGCTTTAGATACATCTTAAGCAAACAGTCTGAGGGTGAGTTTCACTATGCGGTGTTGGTTGGGCTTCAAACAGTGGTAGAGCCTTTGTAGCAACTTGGCTGACACTTCACCTGATGTTTCAGAACCTGTGAGGTTCTGTGTTTCATTTTTGATTTCCGTAAAAGAATAGGCTGAAGTTCATTATCTGGTGACAATGTACACAGTGCTGACAATTCGATGGGTCCATTTCTATGCTCAACTCATCCAATTCTGCAGATCATAATGATGAACAAACACCTAATCACCTAATGATTAACAAACCAAGTTAGCTTGCCTTTTTCCAGTTTATGACATCTAAAAGATATTGTAAATACTTTATAATCAATGATGATCAAGCTTCAGGACAGTGTACCTCTACATGTAGAGAAACAAAGGACTGCAGATACTGGAACCTAGATGAAAAACACGATGATGCTAGAGGAACTCAGCAGGCCAGGCAGCATCTGTGGAGAAAAGCAGGCGGTCAACATTTCGGGTCAGGACCCTTCTTCAGGACTGAAGATAGGAAAAGGGGAAGCCCAATATATAGGAGGGAAAAGCAGAGCAGTGATAGGTGGACAAAAGAAGGGAGATGGGGTAGGCACAAGGTGGTGATAGGTACCTTTGCATGTAGTCTCGACCCTGGAATGTGCCAGTCTGCCACATTCAGCGGTGGGCAGCTCCTTGTTCTGGAAAACCAGCAAGCCTTAGGCAGATCCAGGGCAATTATTCCCCAAGCTGATGATCTACCAGCTACAGCTGGTGTTTATCAGTGTGTATCCCTGGGAAAGACTTTATTTTTTTTTAAACTTTATTTACACAGCATGGTAGCAGGCCCTTCCAGCCCAACGAGTCCATGCCGCCCGTTTTAAACCCATGTTAACTTACCCGTACGCCTTTAGATTGTGGGAGGAAACCGGAGCACCCGGAGTTAAACCCCCACAGACACGGGGAGAATGTACAAACTCCTTACAGACAGCGATGGGAATCAAACCCTGATCGCTGGCGCTGTAATAGTGCTGCGCTTACTGCTATGCTACTGCACCACCCCTACAACACACAATCCTGAGTAACACAGCAGTTTGAGATGAATCTCAATAAAGATCACTGCATCCCTTCCTATATCTTGGCAAATGCATATTCCAGAGGGAGATGGATGTTGGTCTTATCCCCAGTGCATTTGCCTGGAAGGTGCAAGATATGAGGTGTTCTCAAGTTGTTATATGTGCAGTGTAAATGTGCAAGATGTGCCCAAACTTGCACATCTACACTGTAGCAGTCAAGCCAATCATTTTCCAGTTTATCTGGAGAGTGAAGGGCCTTTCTTATCATCAGTCAAGTTAAGGTCTTGGTAAAATAATACTGCTGGAGGACAGCAGTGGGTTAAGTCTCCATTAAAGTCCGGGTAGTTATTGAGGCATTTTGCCAAATGACCTTGGCAGCCTGCTTGGCGAACCACCCAACGTGATCCACCATCTCCTTCTCTCACAGGGCCTTGGGAGCACTTTGAGCAGCCCACTGCCTGGCTAACGTACGCTCGCAGGTGATCTTCTGCGGAAACATTCCTACCAGGGGCAGCCAGTCCAGCTGAAATGAATCCTCCATCCGAACACGGTCAGACACATCATTCACAACACTGGGGAACAGATAAAACCTCAGCACGTGGTAGGACATGAAGCCGGGGTCTAGGCACAGCAAGACTGTCAACCAGATGAGAGCCATGTTGACTATGTTTCCACCCCACCCTATCTTCTCTGGAGATTTGCCTGTTATATTTCTACAACACTGTCCATTTTTGATCTCCAGATAAACTGGAAGATGACTGTGGGGACTGCTACAGCATAGGAGCAGGGTGTGGCCACGCCTGTGCCACACACAGCAACCCTGAGAAAACCTCACACCTGACGGCCAGGTTTCTTCCTCCCCACGCTCTGACTCACACTTGCAGCAGCAATATTCACGAGGCTGGTCCAACTGAATTTCTAATGGATGGAGGGATTCAGCAGTGGGAATGTTATTGAACATTAAAGGGCTTCAGAGGAGTGGAGCCATTACAGATGCATTTCTGGGAAATGTTATTCCATTTTCAGCTATTTGTATGCTGGCAACAGCTGGCTTGATGGGTAGAAACTAACTTACACAATTTGAATTAATGTACAGGTGTTGCGTGATTTTCTTATTTTGCCTATGTTTTCTTCCGCTTTGAAGGAAAATTGTTATTGTTAACTGCATTCTGTTCTATCGTCATTGGGAACCCTCCATTATTCTTGCATCAACTTTAACTCAATCCTTACAGCTAGTTTATACTCATCTTCTCACTTTGTAAAGACACTTGACATAAGGAACTTCCTGACATAATCAAAGAATGGACAGTTTATGCCGAGCTTTGATAGTGATTTGCGTTTCATTCTAGTGATACAAAGTTGCAGGAAATTAAACTGCTAATTCCAATACTAACCTGAAATATAAGGCCAAAGAAACATATCTTAACATATCTTTATCTATTACATAGACAGATTTCATTGAAATAAACCACTATCAAAACTTGAAACATTGCAATCTATAAACATTCAGAGAGTGAAGATTTTTGCAACTTCAAAATGTAAAGGCAAAGATTAATCACAGGAGGAGGAGATAATGGTTTCCTCCAATTCTCTTTTTTGCCATGGGTTACACCGTGCACCACCCTCTGCTCCAAAACACTGAACTGCTCTAATATTTCTTCTGCAGAGGGTTCTACGCCCTCTTACAGGTGTCTAATGTAACTATTGCTTGTCTGCAGTTTTCTGAACTATTATAAATTTTTAGGATAATTTAAGGATTTGTTTCTTAGTAACGTAGCTTCGTTGTATAAAAGCCAAACCATATCTGGAGTAAGTTCAGCCTTAAGGAATTCCAGCAATTTTCCCTGCATTTTTGTATTCATAGTTGGACTAAATGAATCAATATATGGTGAGTACTTGTAGCAGCGATTAATAAGAGGATCACATGGAGATTTATGCTTAGAAGGCAGACTATATGGAATAGTAACCATGTGTCAGGGGCCACCACAGTACAAAGTGCAAAGGCACAATTACATGGCGCAGCATATTAATTGGTGAGTTCATCCACACAGTTACCTTCTACACATCCCTGCATAACACTGGCAGTGCCAGTGTGTAGAAGAAAGTGGAGTATCTCCAGTCTGCTATTGTGCCACTTGTTTGCCACATGAGCACGTGATTGGTGGGTCACCTTCCTTCTTCATCACTGTTGATAAGTAAGGAAAGGAAGAGATACTTTCACATAATAAATATAATCTGAGCTTTCACAGCTAAGTGAACCAACAAACCTGCGAATACATGAGCAACCTGCAACTTGCAATCCATCACACTTTATGTCAGGTTTTCCTCTGTGGAAATATTGTGTGTGGGTGTGGAAGTGAGGCAAGTGGAAAGTTGTGGGATTATTGGAATTGCAGAAATAACTTGTTATAAAGAAAATCCCAACCACAGGGATGCTGTTTTCACAAGGTTTTTATCTGGTTTGCATCACATGAACAATGTTAAACAGCTCACATTTAGCCAAGCATCATTAAGGTTTCAACATCAATGCTCAACTGGAGGGACAGAATGTTGTTGGTGCCAAAAACTATTTGCAGCAACCCCTACACATTTATTTAGAGCTTAATTATTTCTGAAGTGGTAATTAACAAATCACCCATTGCAGTCTCAATTGCATTTTCAGTGTTCATCGTGCTACCAGGCTTTGTTCCTTAACATATTTAGCACAAGTATAACTTAAAGATGTGTGCTTCTAAAAAAAGAGTTGCATTTATATGGTGTATAAACTTAAAGGATCCCAAGACCCTTTATGGTCAAAGAAGTACTTAAGGTATATCAGATAGGGAACATGGCAGCCAATTCACACACAACAATCCACCATATGCTTCTTTCTCTTAGCCAGTCCCAGGTAGCTGACGAAGACTTGCTTCCAATCCAGTTCTGTTGGGTCTAAGTGGCTGATGCCCATCAGAGACCCCATGTATAATTAGGGCCTGAGTGTTGGGGGAGGTGGTCTGGGAGAGGACGCTGACATTGGTTCACTCCTCCTGCCAGTGATTTGAAGGATTTTGTAGAGACCGTGTTAGAGGCATTTCTCCTGCTATGAGCTGCCTGCTGCGGGAAGTTCACATTTCAAAAGCCTACAGGAGAACTTGAATCACTGTCGCCTGGTAGGCCATGAATTTGGTGATGGGTTTGATGCCTTGATGTCTGCACACACCCTTTTCCTCAGATGGTGTAAGGCTATACTGGTGCATTGGAGGTGATGGCAAATTTCATCATCAACATCTGCTTTCATTGAGAGATGGCTTCTGTCATATGGAAGGTGGTCCATATTTGCCTGGATTTTATGGACCTTTATAGTTGTGGGGTTGAGGGGGTGCAGTGTCGGCCTTCAGAGGCAGATGGGTAGAGGACCCATTGTTTTGTGCATGCTAAGTGTCAGGACCTCTATTGTATGCTTCAGTAAATGAATCAGTGATAACTTATTAGGCTTCAGAACATGTCATACACTAATGTTGTCTGCGTATTACAGCCCTATGAGTGAAATTGGTCTGATCTTGGTCCCAGGGTGGAGTTTGAACAGTTTCCCATTTATCCTGTAGATGAGCTCCACGCCAGTGGAATGCATGTTGGAGGTGATGTGTAGCATTGCAGCAAGAAGGTTTAAGAAAAGTGTTTGGGCAGTGAGCAGGTCTTGTTTAACATGGTCTGATAAGATTGGTGTAGACAGTGATGACAACAGACATCACAAGGCACTGGAAAGACACCAGCAAGGTTGTCTCTGTAAAATTGTCCGGGTCCACTTTTGACCTTATGATGAAAGTGGGCCAATGCCGAGATGGACAACACAGTGGCACAGCTAGTAGAACTGCTTACTCACAGCTCCAGTGACTTGAGTTCGATCCTGACCTCCAGTGCTGTTTGTGGGGAGTTTTTGTGTTCTCCCTGTGACTGCATGGGTTTCCTCCAGGTACTCCGGTTTCCTCTTATGTTCCAAAGTTGTACGATTGGTAGGTTAATTGACCATTGTAAATTGCCCCTACTCTGTAGGTGAGTGGTAGAATCTGGGGGGAGTTGATGGAGGTGTCGGGAAAATAAAATGGGATTAGTGACAGATTAGTGTAAATGGGTGGTTGGTGGTCAGTGTGGACTCAATGGGTTGAAGAGGCTGATTAATGATTCTGTGCTGTGTGACTCCATGACGTTTATTTCTTCATTAATTATTTCCTAATTCTTCCTGTTCCCAAAGTCTGTGAAGATCAATTTCTTCAATATGTTTTACTTAACTAGTTTTAGAGTTTGAAGCCTGTAATTAGAGTTTTGAGTTGAGACAAATATAGGAATGAGAAATCAAGAGAATGGATCAAAAACCTTGAAGAAATCTGGCTGCAACAATACTAAAAACGTTGAAATCGTAAACTATATATTTCCCTATTCTTTTAAAAAAAGACAGCTGGCATCACATCATGGTGAGTGACAGAGCAGATGGCCTGTAATTAAAACAAATGGATGAACGATGTTAGGAGTGCAAAATTAGAAACTTATTCTACACGTGCAGATCAGCACTGAATGTGCGAAATGTTTTAATACGGTGTAACAATAACAAAGTGACTTTGAACACACTGTTTTTAAATATTGTAATTATCCACAGCTGATAGCTGCTTCTGAATAATACAAAAAGTAATTACAAATCACACAATGGACGGTTGGCATCAGTGAGAAAGGCATATCATGAATCCACTCATAAACAAAATAAGAGCCAAAACTGTGCTGGATGTCTTTTCTCAATCCCACCTTATTTTTGTATTGAGTTTGAGCAAATCTAAACACCTCTTACTTATTCTTTGGATGAATTCATACATGTCAAAATATTCCTCTCTGACACCTTACTTTTGATCAAGGTTATTTTCCAGAGTGATCTACTCACATCTTTTCTATGCTGTGATCTTTAAATTTTTCAGAAGTTCTGGTATCTTCTTCATTGAGGATAAAGTGCAGAACCAGTCTTCAATACTGCAAATACTCAGATAGTAGTTGACATTTCCTTACTCATCATGACTGTAATGCTTCCATGTGACAGAGGGAAGAGGACAAGACAACTGCATTAAAGAGCCACATTTAGTTGTTGATTTATTCATTCTCATTGGCTTCAATCGTCTCCCTAGAAAAGTTTATGAAGATATGCGAGGAGGTAAATCCTGGATTCACACATTGTTGAAGTTTGGAAATATATTTCCAAAGGGGCTAGGTAGAACTGGATTGTTGGTTTAGCTCTCAACATGCTGTTCCCACCACTCCGACTTTTTCATTGCCTTTTGATCCCTTATGTTTCTAATTTGTACAGCAGGATCATTTTTTATCCGGGGTGGTCCTGGACACCACTCTTCCATGTGTTGCTGGGAATGTTGCACTTTATTTTTGCTTCAAGGGTGTCCTGGAAAGGTTTTTCCTTCCTTCCCCTTGAGTATGCATCATGATTTAGCTTGGAGATAAAGGTTTGTTTTGGGAATGTGGAGTTGATATTGATGACCTTTGCTTCATTACTTATGTTCGCTTGAGAAAGGTCACTAACGTTCCTTCATCTGTCTCCTGTGCATATACATAAGATCTTCTGCAGGCAGCCTTACTGATACTTATGCTTTACACTGTATCTCAGCTCAGAAGAGAGGGGAGATGATCATAACTGCCTAATAAATCACAAGCTTGGTTTTGGATTTAATTTTTAATTGGTCAAAAATCCATTTCTCCAAATGACCCAAGACTGTGCTTGAGCATTTGAGGTGACAATGGACTTTTTTTGTTGATGCCAACCATTTGTGAGAGATTGCTACTAAGCTCTGGAACGTGCTCTGTGTTCTCCAGATTCTCCCCATGAATTTGTATTGTTAGAGCAGAGAAATTGAGGCAGAGCTGCACAGCTACCCGGTGTGTCCACAGTTTGGGAGATACAAAACAATCAGCAAATATTTATTATCACATTTCACAATGGGTATGGTAAATGTTCAGCTGTATAGTGCTGAAAAAAATCATCATTATACAATTAATTTTTAAGCCATATTACATTACAGTGCACTTTTAAAGGAGAAGGTAACTTGATTAGCAGAAACTCTCCTCTAGTAGCATAATACAGAAAAGTTTGGGAAACAGGACATTGACATTGATTTTGGAGGCAAACTGAGTTTCAGGAAGAACAATCTCTTATGCCCAATATGAAGGGAGTGAGCATTCCACTCTCATCACCTCAATCTTCTTAGCAGGGGCAATTTTTGAAAAATCGAATCACAGCATCAGGGTTTATGCATTATTGGCAAACTCTCCTTATCATTATTGTAGTTTAATTATCCTAGTACTCAATATAATTAATTTCTGGGGTTGTATACTAATAATCATTAACAATATGTTAATATATAATACAATTATCATGATTATCCTTTTAAGATTAAATATTCATGCAGCATAAATCAAAATGAATTATGATCTTTTTTAAACTGAGTTTGTTGTTTGACAGATATTGTCGTTCACACACTTCTGGTTGACATCCAGAGATCTATATTGAGAAAATTGATAGAAGCAGTCACAGTCTTCATTGCTTATTCTATTCATCAACAGAGTGGTTGGATTGGAGACAGCAACTGAGTGATAAATTATCAACATGCTGCCTAGGCAATGAATTAATGAGTTGCCCCATTATTGAAACTGGACAATTTTCATTGCCTTCAAAATTAATGCAAATGAAGATAAGGTGAGTTCTATCACGGGTGGCTAATGTGGAACGCCAATTTAACTTTAAAAGTTAGAATTGGGGAAAAAAGGAGGAAGATTCAAACTTAAAAACAATTTGTGTTGACAGCGACATCCCCTTGAGAAGCTAAGGAAAACTCAAAAGTTGTTTGACATGTCCCAGCTGTTTTACAAATGGAGATCTTCCTGCTCTTTCAGAACACAGCAGCATCCTTAGTCCACTTGAGTTTTAATTGTGTTGAAATTAAACACGTTGTGGCTATATATTTAAGGACAAACCTTGATTGTAAATCAGGAGTTCTTTTTTGGAGAATAGAAGTAGAGGAGCACAGGACCAGGCTGCCAACTCATGCCTTGGCACTTTCAAGCAAGAGCAGGAACTATTTTGCTCATGCACATATCACCTAGTATGAAGTGGTGTAATTAGGGCCAGATTGAATTGCCTAAGGCGGTTGGAGAGGAATAGACCAACTTTTGTTTGAAAATGATCTGCATTTGTTTTTAACTTTTCTAAACTTGCAGGAGATCATATAGTTTTGTGTAGAGTGTAGATACTAAATTTTGAGATGAATAATGTATTGTAATTGTATGAGAAGGGCTGGAGGAACTATATGGTTTTTTTTCTGTTTGTCATTGTTAGCAAGTTTGCTCTATATGATAGTTTTAATTCCGAAGGAAATGAAAGAGATTGATTTCAAGTCCCATTTTCCATTCTGTCTGCAGTAAAATACATTGGATCACAACTAACACATTTTAATTTTGAACATGTTTAAACCGTGCAATACCCTGGGAGTGGGATGTCCTAGAAGGTTTAATTACATGTTAAAATGTTTACATTGAGGTATTGGAAAGCAATTAATATGACAGGCCTTGTTGCCTTTGAAGCATCTAGATTTGTTGTAAACAAGCTGTTTACAGTTGTACATTTTCACTGAACTCTGCTGGTAAATGGATGCATTTTTGCTTAAAGTGAATGCTTAAGCTATATGTTTTTCACATCCTCTTTATGTAGTGATAATTAATGAGTACCTCACTGAAATCATGGTATTTAATAGTTCAAAGACCTGAATGCTGTAGTCAGTTTTGAATATAATTGCATGGAGTGAAGTTGCCCAGTTTTCCAAGTAAATTACCATGCAAAGGAATGGAATGACAGTCCTTTATAAAGTAAAATTACTGCCTTCCAAGAACTGAGTTTGTGACTCTGCATAGAAACAAATGTTTGTAGTTACCAAATTGCTTAAATTCTGTCTACACTCTGATTTGGTTTACATAACTGTAGTTCAAAAATTTTTCACTGCATTGGAGTTTTGAGGAACAGGAGAACATCTTGTTCAGCCTGATCACATTTAATTTTTGTAAAATATCCAGGACTCACTAATATCCTTTTAGGAATGAAATCTGCTGACCTTACCTGGTCTAATATCTATGTGATCCCAGACCCAGAGCAAAATGATAAAAACTTTATTGTTATTTCTAAATGGCCCAGGAAGCCAGTCAGTTATCACCACTGCTTTCTCAAATGCAAGTAGAAATATGCAGTAAATGCTGCCATCAACAACACCCACATCCACAAACAAAATAAACCAGCCACACCGATCATGGACTGGCCCATGAAATCCCCGAAGAACACAAATAAAAATTCTGGTTTCTACATCTTTGTTTCTTCAGTCCAGCACAAGACACACCTATTGGGAGAGCTCAACTACAATACAATATGTAAAAATTGTTCTGGAATGCAGCTGATTTGAATGAAGTGCTGTTACCTTTGCTAGGAACACAAATCCACTGATTTTATTGAAACCTCAGTAGAGTGTGATTAATCTGTTTGGCTTTCTACTTGAAAGATAGTCAGTTAAATATAATGTATAACCTATTTTACACTCAAAATGGTGGGTTGAATTATGTACTTTCACTATATATTTAAGATTTACTATGCCATTTGTAATTGACGGTGGGATTATGATGGTTCAATGCAGCAGAGAATAATTGTACCATTTGCAACAAAGGCCTGCCTGGATATAAACGCAAGATTGAATAGCTGCAGCTTCTCCCTCTCTGAACAGTGAAAATTTGTGGCCCATGGAATTAATCTATTTTCCTTATATTAATTATAGCTGCTTTCAGAATGACAATGAAGCAAATATGAGTGGAGCTGACTTATATCACTGCTTTCTGAAGGGAGCCTTAGCAGTAAAACATGGACACTTAATGATTTGCTATCAAATGAATCCGATTGTCATTTATATGTTTCAGACTGTATGAAATAAAAGCTGCTAAAAGAGAACAGTTGAAAAGAAGTCACTGAATATTTTTAATAAAGTTCTACTAACATTGAAACATATGCCTTTAGTACTAAATTTAATACATACCATCAAATTAATTGGCAATTTGAAAATAGATTTAAAGATAAGAGAATTAAAATTCATTGGGAATTATAAACAAGAGGAGAGAGGAAGAATTGATGAAACCCTTGTCGAGTTTATAATTGGCATATTCTTTACTTTTTAAGCTGTCCTTTTTATTTGTAATAGCATTACCCATGAGTATGTACACTTAGCTAATTTTATGTAATATTCTAGATTTCCTAGTCAGCAGTGAGCCTCCTACACTTGTCACTAATTAATGTGCTGAGAATGCACTTAACCAGTTCTCATTTGGCAGCTTGAACCTGCTATATAAGCCTCCAGATCCTAAGCAAGAGGGCCTAGCTGCATAAATGAGGCATCATGTGGGGTGTCTTGGACCAAGACGCACCCATAAAACTGCTGAGAAAGCTTTGACAGTCACCAAAACCATACATTTGAAACCTATTAAAAATCAAGCAAACAGGAAAATTGTAAAATTATTAGGAAAATTAATACATGTAATGACACAGAAAGAGGCCATTTGGCCCATTGGCTCCATGCTCCCAGTGGAACAATCTCATTAGTCCCATTCCTTCTCCTTATTTCCCTGTAGCTCAGCAACTTATTGTCTCGCATATATATAAGTAATAAAAAGAAAAGAAGTCTTTGATTCTTTATCGACCTAGACTAAGGGGTAATTTACAGTAGCCAATTAACCCACAGGTCATAGGTCACTGGGATTTGGGAGGAAATTGCAGCACCCGGAGTAAACTCACACAATCATGGGAGGACATGCAAACTCCACACAAACAGCACCCAAGGTCAGGATCGAACACCTGGACATGTGAGGCAGCAGCACTACCCGCTGCGCCATTATACTGTCCCTGCTGATTGTTACGCGTGAAAGTTCCAGTAGTCCTGGACAGAACAACTACTGTAACCCGAGGAGTATACAGAGTGCAGTAGTATATTGTTTAAATTACTGAACTTGTAACCATAGGCCTGGACTATATATCTGGTGCTGTGAAAGTATCCAGCTTCTCACCATGGCACCTGGGAAACTTAAATTTAAATATTTAAATAAATTTGAAATAAGATGGTAGTATCATTTAAGGTGACTATGAAACAATCAGATTGTCATAAGGAGCCTAAGCAATGTAGCAACTAATGACTGAGAAACAAGAGACTGCAAATGCTGAAATTTCTGGAGCAAAGATCAAGCAGCTGGAGAAACTCAGCAGGTCAGGCAGCATCTGTGAAGGGAAATGGACAGCCGACTTTTTGGGTCGTCACCCTTCATTTGGACCGAAAATGCAGAGGGGAGATAACCATTATAAAGAGATGAGGTGGGGGGTGGAGGGGAATGGAACTATAGCCGGCAAGCGATGGGTGGATCCAGGTGAGGAGGGCTGATAGGCAGATGGAGGAGAGAAGGGTGGAAATAATGACAAGTTGGGAGGTGACAGGCGGAGGCAATGAAGGGCAGCAGATGATGGAATCCGATAAGAAAGAAAGGTGGAGCGTGGTTCAATAGTATGTTTAAAATGGAGCTGGATATGTAGCAGAGAGGAAAGAATCTGCAGAGCTATGTGGAGAGGGCTGGGGAGTGGGACTACTTTGATTGTTATACAGACTGTAAGTAGACTCAATGGGCTGAAAAGCCTCCTTCTAGAATGATGTAATTCTGTGATTCTGTGAAAAGAACTTGTAAGCTGCCTACATAATATTATATCAGTTGTATCTTTTGTTTTTAGTAGTTTAGGATCCATCACATTCCACATAACATTCAATTGTTTCCATGTGTTTTGCAGTCCTGTTCCCAATCATACTCCTCCAGCAGTATTTGTATTTGAAGTGTTAATCAACTGCTGTTTTAAATCCTGTTTAGATTGCCCATCCTGATTGAAGCTGAATGTAATACCAAGGCATTTGAGAGGAATTTGGAAGATAAGTGATCGCTGTGACCCATTCTTTTTCTTCCACAGTGCACTGAGTATCATGAGTTGTCAATACCAGTTATGACTTGATATCCTGTCTTAGTAAATTCAGAATCTTGCCATACATTCAGTGAAGATATATATATCTTCTAAATAAAATAACCATGGGGTTTCTGAAATATATTGTGCTTTAAGTTTCAGCTATTTTAGATGAAACACTTGGACCCCAGGTAAAAGGCAATAATCCAGTTTGGGCTGTTTCCAATTACTGGAAAAAAATGTAGAAAATCTAGTTCTTCCAAAATACTGCCTCCAAAATAAATCTGCATTCCTAGAGCACAACTGATGTTTGTTTTGTCCATTGGCAATGAGATGCAGGCACCAATGTAAGTACTGGATCGCAGCTTAAAAGCTTTGCTACCAACTGTTACAGTATTATTCCTGGCAGGAGGTGATTAAACCATTTTACCAACACAGATTTGTGCATGCACATGCAACAGGAGCCTCCGTGTGACCAGATCCATGATAATCAAATAGGCAAGTCACATACCAAAGAAATAAACTAAAAGCTTTATTTGCACTTACACCCTTTACCAACCAATGGAAAGAAATACTTAAAAAACTTCAAACACACAAAGACAATGAAGTATAAAGTCATCTCCATCTGTGGCCCAAGTGGGCGTGGTGCATTTTCTGCCTGTTACACACCTCAGCTAGCCAATGTTCCATACTGTTGAAGGCAATGGATAGGGATGGGATCTGGGCATGTAACAGCTGACTAATACTATATTACTCCTTTAGCACTACTGTCAAAGATGGAATTTTACTGCTGTTTATACTCTCAAGGGTCACCAACCTGAAATGTGATTTGCTTTTTTGATCTCCTCGGTTGCTGTCTGCTAACCGTTTCCAGCACCTTCCATTGTATTTCAGATTGCTAGCATGTGCAGTATTTTGCTTTGGTAAAAGATCAGTAAAATGCCCTGCTGGTGAACAAAATGTGAAGCCATGTTTCTTAATTTGTGAGGAAAAACAAAATGACATTTCACTGCATAACAGTTGACTGCTACAGATGATGATAAATAAATTATTGTGATTACAAATGGATCTAGCCTTGGATAAATCTGATAAGTGGGCACCTAATTTTCAATCTCAGTTCATTCTCTCTAAAACTTCCAGAAGTAGTTTGGCAATTGTAAAAATGCCTTGAAAGGGTGGAGTGTAGTGGACCGAAGTGTTTTGTAGTGTATAAGGCTCAAGATGAGTCACATTGGTCCTTGCACACCGAAAGATCTTAGTGCATTAGGCAATTGGGTCAAAAGCACTGGATCTAGTGGGCCATATGGGAATAAGGCTGGAGGGGCAGGGAATAAGAGGCATCAGGGTGAATTGGTACCTTGGTCGTCAGGACCTTGGTGAATGGGAGTTGAGAGGATCTGATTATTTGCTGGGGACAGTGGGTTTGAAGAGGACACTGTTAGGGAGTTGTCAGTGAGGATGAGGTGGGATGAAGGTTATTGGTGGGGGAAGGAAATTGATAGGAGATCAATGGGACTTGGGGGAAGAGGTGTTTCTAATGTAGAGAGGGGCTTTTTTGTGGGTGTTTGAAGGAGAGCAGATTATAAGACCTGCTTGAGATAGTTCCCAGTGCCTGGCTCCACTGCTGGGGACTTGCTCAGGCTGGTCTTCTTTAAAGTTAGGTTCAAGCAGGCCACCAACCACTATGATGGCCTAATTTTGCGAGTGTGACCCATCAGCGAGTCATGCGTTAGTGAACCAAAATTATGGGTGACATGTCCAGAAATATGTTGGATGCCACTGAGCCTGTTAATCCGCTTGTGCATTAATATCTCATCACGTGGAGGGCCTGGATGGAAAATCATGGAATACTTGGAATGAGGAGTATGAATTCTGCAATTTTGTTTCATTGAAATTGAATAAAACAGCTCTCAAAAATGTAGCCTTCTGCAATCCAATATCTTGCCTAGAAAAAGAATTGTTAAAAATTTCTTGCTTGCCCAGGGATTAATTGTGATTATCCTGTTATGTAGTAATATAAAATTTGCCTGCAGGCACCTTTAAATTGAAGGCACTGGAAGAGCACCCGTCTTTCTTTCCTGGGCTCTGAGCCAGGAATCAGCAGTTCCTGGAGAAAGAAGGTGAGTTAGAGGGAAATGACTGTATTTTCTGACAGAAATTCCCAGAAATATTGGTACCCATTTCACAGCTCTGTAGGCAGAAGTCAACTTTAGCTGAATCCTTTACTTATGTAATCAGTATTTTATAATGAAAAACTTGAACTAATGTAAACCTAACCATTAGGTCAGAAGGACATAATATGATGATACAATTCCCCAATGTTGCTTTGTTAAATGTTGTGCAATTCAAATTTTTTTTGTCGAAGTGAAACGTGACAATTGTTTCTGTGTTGTTTTGTGCCCTCTGGACCAACATTTCTTGACGTGAGTCGCTTTTACCCCTCCTTTCTGCAATGTCATCCCCTCTGCTCCACACATTTTGGAGCGTTGCAAGGGAATGTCCTAAGAACAATGACCATTGGTCACCCTGATGCAATCTCATCTTCCTAGCACGGTCTCCTAATAGGCAAGTCCCAAAATTACATTTCATCCTTTGGGCTCCCTACCTTCTCACTGCACCAGGTTCCCCCATCTCAATCCTTCTCCCCCACTCAGGACCTGATCCCCAGTCTCCTCAACCCCAACAAAGGCCCATATTCTAATCACCTGACCCCACCTCCCCCTGATCCTGGGATTCATCAAGGCCACTGATGGAAGTTTCTGTCTCCAAACCTTAACTCCCACCCTCCTTCCCCTTGCCACCTAACTTATTGCAGCCCTCAATCATCAATCCATTTCTCAGCTAATCCTTGGTGCAATGCCTCCTCGCCTCTTCACCCAAACCACCCTGGCAACTAAAGGAACAGAGTGCTAAACTCCTCTCTCTCCCAACCAGACTCAAGGACCAAGGCTCCAGATGCCTCTCTCCAATACTCTCCAATACCCGCCATCCCTCCAACACCACCACACTAGGCTATGATCACACTGATAGAGTCATAGAGTCATAGTCATACAGCATGGAAACAGGCCCTTCGGCCCAAATCATCCATGCTGACCAAGATGCTCACCTAAGCTAGTCCCATCTTCCCACATTTGACACATATCCCTCTGAACATGCCTTATTCTACCTGCCTCAACCACTTCATCTGGCAGCTCATTTGATATAATACCACCCACTGTGTGAAAACATTTCCCCTCAGGTTCCTATTAAATCTTTCCCCTCTCCCCTTTCCCCTCTAGTTCTTGATTCCCCAACTCTGGGAAGAAGACTGAATGCATTCACCCTATCTATGTCCCTCATGATTTTGTATTCCTCTGTAAGATCACCCTTCAGTCTCCTATGTTCCAAGGAATAAAGTCCTAGCCTGCCCAACCTCTCCATATAACTCAGTCCCTTGAGACCAAAAGTGAACCCAATACTCCAAGAGCGGCCTCATCAACATTTTGTACAACTACAATATAACATTCTAATTTCTATACGCAGTGCCCTGACTGATGAAGGCCAGTGTGCCAAAAGACTTCTTCACCACCCTGTCTACCTATGACGCAACTTTCAGCAAACTATGTACTTGTACTCCTGGCTCTATAGTGCTCCCCAGGGCCCTACTGTTCACTGTGAAAGTCCCACCTTGGTTTGACTTCCAAAATGAATGTTGCATGCTGGTTCCACATTAGTATCAGTGGAGGGACATAAGACATTTGCTTATCTGACATTGAGATACCAGACTACCAGATGAACCAGATGACTCAGTGCTCCTGTTTCTGCTTGCCATGAATCCATAAGGTCAAACAGCAAGGAAACAGGCTCTTTAGCTCCCTACATCCAGGAAGACCACAAGCACCCATTTTCACCAATCCTACACTAATCCCATTTTTCCTCTTGTATCCCCATCACCTCACAATGTTATTCCCCACCTCCCCCTTCCCCCACTTCCCCAATGCCAGAAGGAGGTGCATGCACCACTATGTTCTTGGAGCTGGTCATCTCCTGCTCTGTGTCCCACTCAAGGCTCTAGTACTAATGTCAGAACCTCTGAGCTCCTGGGCTATGATAGTAGAGAGGTGTTCAGATCTGTTGCCGTCCGTTGAAGCTGTCCATGAGGGTCCCAACATTCGTGCTGGGAGAGTGCAAAATGCCTTTGCATGATATCCTTCAATGTAAGGAGATCAGACGTTGAGGTGGCATAGGTTGATTTTATCCTGTGTAGACCATCCAAGGACAATGCTTCCTTTGACATGGTCCCTTCCTTAGGTTAAGACCCACTTTTCTGGTCTTGACCCTTGAATCGTATTCAAGGACCGCAATCCAGTTTTGAAGCAGCAACGTCAAACTGCTGCACGACCAGTAGCACTCATGCATAAGTGCACCACATGCAAAGAAATACATGATTCCAAGTCCCCTTACATGCCATCTGCACTAGAAAATGCAAGACACATTTTGCAATCAAGTTTACAGTTCAGTTCAATCACACATAAAAATATGCTCTGAGTGATTGAATTTCCAGGCTGGTCATCCTCATCAGATTCCCTTTGGCTTAGAGCCAGAGTTAATGTCAGGTGAGAACGGGTTTGGGATTGGTTTACAACATCCAAAGTTGGCTTTGTACCTTAATATTACTCACTGCGTAGGATGCTACAAAGAATAACTGGGATCATCTGTGAACCTGCACCCCAACAAGATTTAGTCTGCTGAATGGGACAGAAAAGAATAAGCAGAACAGTGCTTAAAAAAAAAGCAACCAGTTATTTATTATAAGCCCCAATCTATGACTCTGCTGTTAAGAATAAAATTACAAATAATACAGCATTCTGAATTCAAATAGACTTTGCAAACTGATTCACTTTTAATTATAAATCACAGTCCTATCGGTTCCCCCATGGTTAGGAGCTCTGGGCGTCAGAGTGTCAGGAGCACCTGTGAAACTATCCTGCAGGATGACTCGCTGCTTTCAACAGCGAAGGAGAAGGGGGGAAAAATGCAAACTGGAGAACAACGACTGCTGTTGGTAAACAGGATTTGGATACCATGTGAGCCAGGAATTCCTGATAACATATGGCCTTTAAAATTCTAGCCATGTAGAGCACCAGTGGGAAATTGGAGAGCATGTTGTTCACAGTATAAGCCTGAATACAAATCTGTTCTCTGGATTTAACAGACAGCTTTTGCTGTGCTACTGTGAGCTATCTCTGAGTCATCTCCTCATGATATGCTGTAATTTTGGTATGGTAAAATTAATTTTGCCTTTTTTGGACCTGTGAACTTTTAAGTATCATTTGAGTCTCTACATATGATTCTTTTAAAGTTTGTTTTTCTATTTTTCATTTGCAGACTGAAAGCCACAAACAATGCTATGATTGTTAACCCACAAACAAATTTTCACATGTTACTTCTGCAAGTATTCTTTGCTTGCATTTTCCGTTGTGTTTTAGTTTACCCAGACCAAGCAAACCACCATTAATAGCATCGGGCATGAACTAAATAGATTAAAGTAGCTTAGCCAGAAAAGGGTCTGGTGGCATCCACGCACCCTCAGTAATGCATGGTCAACCATGTGGACAAGGACAAAATCAAGAGACTGAAAGCTTCGCATTGCAGACTCCCCTCCCCCTATCACTGGCGCTCTCTGAGCCTGAATTAACACAGCATCAAACACGAGCTGAAGAATGGGTTGTGACCAAGTGCACTCCATACAGATTTCCTTAACATTTTTCTCAAATCATTCTATTGTTGAGGTATTGTAAAGAATATTCACTTCATATGCTTTTCAGCCTTTACCCCATTAATCAACAGCCGTTTAAACATCACAAGCAGCAGCTTTTTGTGTCTCTATTATACCTTTGGTAAGAATGCTGACTTTGGTTGGTGTATTAGCACAACTGTAATCTCGTGCCAGTACATAGTCATATACTATTTTATATTTATTTTTAATCTCGGTCCTCAAACAAGTGTGGTAGAGCAATTTCTATTTTAAGCTTACGGTATATTTGACGAGATTTGGCATACGTAAGACCTAATTTTGTTGTCATGTCATGTGTGTAGTTGTATGCCCAGGGGAAGCACATATCTGTAGGCCCTCTGATTAACATGCAATGTGTTGAAAGGATGGAATTTGGGTCAGGGACAGAAGCATAATTCTTGTACAACTGGCAACCAGCTGATTCCGTCAGATTGGGAGTCCTTGCAGCCGCAGCAACTATTTTAGGGTGGCTGACTTAAAACTCCACAACTGAGAGGTATGAGCCACAAGTTTCAGTGTTGAACTTCCAAGCAGCTTGCATTTATTAATGATTCCATGAGAATAGTTCAAATATCTGGTGCAGAAAATGCCACCTGCCCTTCAGCTGAGTATTAAGCTTAAATTTACCTGATTGGAAAACATTTAAAATTTTCCACCAATCTTTACTAGGTTTAATGACTGTTCCTCAGTTGTCTTTTGAATGCAATGGAACTAATTTGGAATAAGTGTCACGAAAGTTGCTGCCAGTCAGACACAGAGCTGAGTAAGATGTAGACTGTGCAGATTTTATGGCTTTAGTTGTTAATATCCATTAATCAGGAGCATGAAAACAAAATGTAGATTATGCACATAGATTAGGCTGTGACTCAGTATTAAACAGCACCCTGCACTGGGAAACATTACTTATTTTGTGTACTGCCTTCAAATAAGTTCTTTCCAATTAACGAAAAGAATATAACATTAACGTTCATCTATGCTTGGGGATAATCCACACTTTTACAATTTGGATATTTTTTTCATAGTATTCATACTGTTCTTCATGATTTGGTTCATTTCAAAGCTTCTGAAGAAACTTGGATTTCCAAATTTAAATTTCTATAGATTACATTAATCTAACATTGATCTAAAAATAACAAATTGCTCTAAAACTGAAAAAATACTTTAAATATCTGATGGTGAAATTTCTTCTCCTTTATCTTGTATGTAGGTGTGAATTTATTGTTCTGATTACTTGCAAATTAAATGAGAATTCAGAATGTAGTTGTGAGAAGACAGTTTTGCTATCACATAACCCTAAGATTCTTAGAGCCACATTGCATGGAAACAGACTCCTTGTCCCACCTCCTCCAAGCTGACCATCAAGCACTCTTGTTGAGGTAGCTTTGGAATCGTTAATTGAATTAGCAGTAATGGGTGTAATCACAAACTTTGTATTGATATTTTCAAACAAATTTAAGGTATAGATTTATTGAACCTAGTCAGGCCAGTGGATTATCTGATGTCACGGGACAATTTATGCCCAGTTGCTCTTTCGGCTCCAATTCAATCATATACTTTAAAGACTGTCACCTGGGGTTCGTTGGAAATAAGTTTTATGGGTTCCCCTTTTTAGTAAATGTAATGCATAGAGAACAGAAGGTCCCAGGTTTGATTTGTGGTATTTGCACGATCTCACCAGAGGCAGCTGTACTGCTGCTATAACCCTGTGCTAGAGAGAGTGACATCTGCATGGATTTTCCTTCCAATCACCATTCAGTGACTCTTACAATAAATCACGCATGCAGACTTCGGATAAACATGGACAAGCATCAGTGACTATGCCTGTAACTAATGAATGTCCAGCCAATGCATGCTACTTAAGCTCTCATAAAAACAATAGACTTCTGTGAAAGAAAATGAGGTTGGCCAGTATCCATGGAAGTGTACCATATTATGAGTCAGCAGTACAAGAAGTAGGAGGATGTGCATTTGGAGAATGCAAATGATGCAAGGGAAAACACAGTAAATGACAGGAAAACCAGAGGGATCTCAGACGTCATCTCCACGAAGGCAGCAGGGGCAAGTAAATGAAGTAATCAAAAAGGTAAACAGGATACTTTTCTTGATTGAATGAGGAACAACATATTCATGTGGTCATGCAGAAACTGTGATAAGTATTGGGCCATAGATAAAATAGTGCATACAGTCCTGGCACCACATAACAGGATGTGTGGGCTGGGATGTAGAAAGGTTATAGAGGAGATTTATGAAGATGTTGCCAGGACTGGAGATTCATTGTTATGAGGAGATATTGACTAAGATGGAGTTGTCTTCAGAACAAAAGAAGCTGAAGGGATATTTAGTAGCAATGTATGAAATAATGGGAAGCCCACTTAGGGTAAATAAAATGGACCTATTTCTCTAAGCAGAGACATCAGGCATTGAGGGTGGAAGAGAGGGAATAGGGATGGCAGATGTGGGGTAGATTTAATACAACTGGTAGAAGGAATAGAGAGTATTGAGGAAAGATTTTTTAACCCAGAGGTTGTGAGGGTTTGGAAAAGGTGATGCGGGGAAAAAACATGTAGCACAATTTTAAAAGTACCTGAATGAGTGGATGATGAATGGAGTGAAAGTTGAGAAGCAGGGTTATTCTTAATTGCTCTTTTTCTGCCGGTGTAGACAAAAAACACCTTTGCTGTATATTTTGTTCTACGAAAGCAATTCAGTTACTTTACAGATGTCAACCTTTACTTAGTAGTGGTACAACTTTCCAGTTAGAAATGTATGGGTCCAGATCAATTCCAGAGACCAGAAGTATAAGATCTATGCAGCACCGAGGGAATGCCACACTGTCAGAGGTTTTGGGTTACTGCATGTCATGCTGAACTGAGGTTCCTTCACTTTAGACTGATGTGAAAGATTTCCCAGTACTATTGAAAGAAGAGCAGAGGAGTTCCATCGGTAGCCTGGCCACCGTTTAGTCTATGCCAACAATTATTAATCAAGCAAAGCTCAAAAAGTGTGATCCTGTCATTTATTTCATTGCTGTTTGTGGGACCTTGCTATGCAGAAACTGACTGCCATGTTTCCTACAAAACAACAGAGATATCTCAAAACAATGGCTTGGGGTAACGTTTAATGTCACAGTTTTTATATCCTGACTCATATGGGCAATACAACTAATAATTGGTGATTGGTTTATTATTGTCACATGTACCGAGTTACAGTGAAAAACTTTAGTTTTGCATGCCATCCAGACAGATCATTCCATACATAAGTACATCAAGGTAGTACAGAAGGAAAACAAAAACAGAATGCAGACTATAATGTTACAGTTACAGAGAAAGTACAGTGCAGGTAGACAGATAAAGTGCAAGGGTCACAATGAGGTAGATTGAGAGATCACAAGTTCATCTTTATCGTATAAGAGGTCTGTTCAGGAGTCTCATAAAAGCAGGATAGAAGCTGTCCACTAAGGAGCAACAAACTTAGTTTTCACTTTGATTGCAGTGGGCAGATCTTGTACAATTTTTCAATATCATCCACATTAACAATTCATAACTAGTACCAGGCTAGAGTGCTTAATGTTTGCAAGGAGCAGAAAATAGTATGCAGTTGCACTTTTCAAAATGTTTCAAAATTCCAGCCCTTAATAAGAAGCATAGCTTGACAAGTGACACACGGGGAGAGAATCATAGCAAACAAAGCTCTCTGATTTTAGGTGGGAGATACTCATGAGAGAGGTGGCTTCTCACCAGAGGGTCTGTCCGGAGGTTGTAGATTAAGGGCCAAGCTAGAGATCAGTGGAAGAGGGGTTGGTTCTAGGACAGGCTAGAGATCGCTGGTGGGGGATGCAATGAGATTGAAGAGAGTTAACATCATGATTAATGGGGGTTGGGGGGAGCAGAATGGACTGAGAGGTTTCCACGACCTGAGGGCAATATGGTACCCTTCATTGGTGTTCAGACACTCTGGGGAGGGTTATTGGAGGGGATTGTGTTTTCAAATAATTGTTGGGAGAGTGTTAGAGACGGTCAGGTTCTGGAATAGTGGAGTGTATTGGAGAAGGTCATGCTCTTGATTAGTGGGAGAGGGTGAGTGGATGAGAGGCATTTGGGGCGGGTTGGGCTCCCGACTAGTAGGGGGTGGTGGTAATGGCCAGACTCTCTGGCGGTGGGGATGGTGAGTTCATAAGGGAAGTTCATGCTTTCTGTTGATGGGGAGACGGGTTGCTGGAGAGTATTAGCCTATTGAATGTGGGGTGTGTCAGAGTGTGTCAGGCTCTCAGTCACTACGGTGGAGGGGACATTATATCTTTTAGTGGAAAATTCTCAAGCTGCTACAGTTGCTTCTTCCATCCTGATAATGTTTGACTATGCTCCATAAAGCCTCACTCAACAACATGGTGTGTTTATGTTCAGGATTTCAGTGCCAATTCTCTGCCTGCGGAAGAAAATGGTGCACTGAAACATGTCCTGAAGACAAGAATTATAGGTACAAGCAACTGTCATTACATTTGTCCTTCAAATAAATTTATTCTTGTCTGATGGCACCTCCAGCAGTACAGCAATCCTTCACTTCTATGCTGGATTGTCTGCATGGATTATGTGCTCAAGGATTTGAACCAGAGATGAGAATCAAGAATCGGCACTTGGAATCATAGAGTAATACAGGATGGAAACAGACCCTTCACCCATCCTGTGTATACTGGCCATCGTGTACCTATTTTCCAGCCTTAACCACAGTTGAGCTCAGTTTTTGATCATTTGCTGAATGCCCACTGAGTTATTGATGATACTGCCTTTTTATCTTATGCTTCCCTCTGCTTTAAATTGCTTTCAATTGCTATTTGATTGGACTCAATGTTATGAATTCTGAACTTTGATCGTGTCTAAGATAAAGTTTCCTTGAACTAACTTCTCACCCAACAGAACTATTGCATTATACACAAGAAGGGATCATTTTCCCTGTGGTGTTACAATAGCATTCACTCAGCATTATGCAACAGAGTTTCACATTGAAATAAGAAAGCTAATACTCAGAAACTACTATTTAAATGATCAATTTTAATGCAAACTACGGGTTGTCCCTTGGCATTGCCAAGTTTCATTGAGGGGTCAGGGGTGGAAAGGGTGAGCAGCTTCAATTCCTGGGTGTCAACATCTCTAGCAAGGATCTATCTTGGGCCTGACACATTGATGCAATCACCAAGAAGGCATGCCAGTGACCCTACTTGATTAGGAGTTTGAGAAGATTTGGTATGTCACTAAAGACTCTTGCAAATTTCTACAGATGTATGGTGGAGAGCATTCTGACTGTTTGCATCACTGCCTGGTTTAGAGGCTCCAATGTGCAGGATCAAAAGAGGCAGAAGGGGGTTGTAGACTCAGCCAGCTCCATCATGGGCACAACTCTCCCTGCCAGTGAAGACATCTTCAAGAGGCGGTGCCTCAAGAAGGCAGGATCCATCATTAAGGACCCTCACCACCCAGGACATGCCCTCTTCACATTACTACCATCGTGGAGGAGGTACAGGAGGACATATGTCAGTGATAATAAACCTGATTCTGATTCTGAGGTTTGTCTGGAGCCTGGCTAATGTTTATCTGCTAAGTCTGCCCCATTCCTATAAGGACACTGTTTAAGTATCCCTATATGTAATAATGCTTGAATTACTTCAAGAAAGTACTTTAAAAATGTGAAATAATTATAATTGTGATAAATTACCAGATTTCAATTTTGTACTATGCTATTAGTTTCATAAAGTATACTGCCAAGCTTTGAAATAAAAGACAAGAATAAATGTTTTGAAGGATAACTGTAATGAGAGTTGCTTGTACCTATAATCTCTCATCCTTGAGACATGTTTCAGTGGTGTGGGATGAAACTACAGCTGAGGAACCATCTCACTATATAGGAAGGAAAGAGAGTCTGATCAGCTTGTATAAAGTATAAGAGGATAGAACTGTTGCAGATGAAATTGATATGGGAAAGACATATAAAGAAATCCTGACTGTAGAGTACTTTCAAAATAACTAGGTATGAAATTGAAAAAGATACGAAGATCATGAAGGTTTCCACCAACAGTAGCAAAAACTATCCAGCTGATGAGCCAGTGAAACAATTGCTGAATTGCTGAATTTAAATGATAGTAGCATAGCGGTTAGTGCGACACTATTACAGTGCCAGCGATCGGGTTTCGATTCCAGTTGCTGTCTGTAAGGAGTTTGTATGTTCTCCGGTGTTTGCGTGGGTTTCCTCCAGGTGCTCTGGTTTCCTCCCAAATTCCAAAGAAGTACAGGTAAGTTAATATGGGTTTAAAATGGGCAGCGCGGACTCATTGGGCCGGAAGGGCCTGTTACCACGCTGTAAATTAAAAAAAAGAATTGGACCAGATTTGGAACATAATTGGACATTGCACTATATCCTGTTCAGATCGTTGATACACAAGGAAGCATTTTTTTATGCAGGAAGCAGTGATGATCAGAAGTGCATTCCCTTTAAGGAAGGTGGAAACATAAGGAACTCAATAAATACTTCACAGGGAAGAACACTATAAGTTCATGGGGCAAAGAGCAGGAGATTCAGAGTTATTCGGACTAAGTGGAAGAATTTGTCGAACAGCTGGCACAATGAGATGAACAGCCTCCTCATGGTAGACAATGATGCAATTGATTCCCTGGGCTAATTTAGGGAAAAATCATAGGGCCGTCATGGAGTGTGAAATGGAAGGACTGCTTAACCACTTTAAGTGAGACGTAACTCTTTAAAGGATTACAGACTGTAAATGGTATTGAAGCAGTTAACACAGAAAATAATCAAGCAAGCGTGAGGGTAAAATAAGGAAACACCAATCATAGTAATAAAAAATAAGTGTTTGGGCACATTTCAGGAATTTATTTTTGGTCACACTGTGATCAACGCAATGAAAAGATTTGCAGAAACCCTGCAATCATTTAAAAATAATTATTGGCAGGATGGAAATTATGGGCTTGGTTTTGAATTCCTTTAGCCTGTTTAGGAATACTGTGTCATTTATGCCAAAATCATTTTAATTCTGTTTAGGTTACTGCTGTTTAGAAACTGTTTGTTTGTTAGAAATCTCTTCCTTTGTGAATGCTTGGAATAAATAATTATTCATTGAGCCCCAAATGCTGTGGGCATGTTCTGGGTAGAAGTCTACTTAATATAAAAAACAGATCAGCGTGAAATGTATTTTTAATGTATATATTTCATGCAAGTCCTTCATGACTCCATTGCTTGAGAAAGATATGGTCCCTGACACCAATTGTCTAAAAGATTATGGTTCATTTTCTTAAAACATAATGGATTGACAAGTTGATTTGGAATTAGGAGATAGTGGTTTCAAACCCTTAGTCAAAAACATGAATGTAATATCTTGGTAGACACCTGCCTGCATTGTCCTGGAGTGTTGGTTTGTTGGAGATACTTTTAGATGTTTAAGGCAGATCTAACCCCATTACTTTAACCCCCTTTCTTCTGCCCTCTTGGGCTGTTCTGTCATCCTTCCTTCCTGTAACTGGCATTTCCGTTTGTTTCTCCTCTCAGATGTCTTGGCCTTTAATTCTTTCTCCAACCTGTTAAATACTTCTCTGCCTTTCTACTTTTCTGCTACTGTTCCAGGCACAAATACCTTTTTAATAATCAAAGAGCTACCATTTGCACTCCTTTGCATGTTTTTTATAAGCTCCATCGAGACACCCATAGCAGTTTGCTAATGAGCAGCAACTGGAGCCACCCCATCCATCTCACTCACTGACCTTCTAGGCCTAACCTCACTGACCTTCCCAGCCTAACCTCCATTTAATCTCCCTCACCTTAACAAGTCACTAACATTTTACCTCCCATCAATCACCAGTTTTTACGTCAATTTCCTATTTTCATGATAGAACCATAGAACCATAGAACCTGTGACGCCACTTTCAGCACATAAAGCAGGCCATTCAACCCTTCTAGTCTGTGCCGAAATGTTATTCCGCTAGTCCCACTTCCCCGCACCCAGTCCATAACCCTCCAGACCTCTCCTGTCCATATATCTATCCAATTTATTCTTAAAGCTTAAGAGTTAGCCTGCATTTACTACATCAGATGGCAGGCCCGTTCCACACTCCCACCACTCTCTGAGTGAAGAAGTTCCCCTAATGTTCCCCCTAAACCTTTCCCCTTTCACCCTAAAGCCATGTCCTCTCGTACTTATCTCTCCTAATCTAGGTGGAAAGAGCCTACTCGCATTAACTCTGTCTATGCCCCTCATAATTTTGTAAACCTCTATCAAATCTCTCCTCACTCTTCTACGCTCCAAGGAATAAAGTCCTAACCTGTTCAATCTTTCCCTGTAACTCAACTCCTGAAGACTCGGCAACATTCTAGTAAATCTCCTCTGCACTCTTTCAATCTTACTGATATCCTTCCTATAGTTAGGTGACCAGAACTGCACACAATACTCCAAATTTGGCCTCACCAGTGACTTATACAACCTTAACATAACATCCCAACTCCTATACTCAATACTTTGATTTATGAATGCCAGGATGCCAAAAGCCTTCTTTACAACCCTGTCTACCTGTGACGCCACTTTCAGGGAATTATGTATCTGAACTCCCAGATCCCTTTGTTCTTCCACACTCCCCAGTGTCCTACCATTTACTGTGTATGTCCTACCTTGATTTGTCCTTCCAAAATGCAACACCTCAACTTGTCTGCATTAAACTCCATCTGCGATTTTCTGGCCCATTCTTCCAGTTGGTTCAGATCCCTCTGCAGGCTTTGAAATCCTTCCTTGCTATCCACTACACCTCCAATCTTAGTGTCATCAGCAAACTTGCTGATCCAATTTACCACATTATCATCTAGATCATTGATATAGACAACAAACAACAATGGCCCCAGCACAGATTCCTGAGGCACACCCCTAGTCACAGGCCTCCAGTCTGAGAAACAATCATCCACTACCACTCTCTGTCTTCTCCCACACAGCCAATTTCGAATCCAGTTTACAACCTTTCCATGGATACCTAGTGACTGAACCTTATGAACTAACCTCCCATGTGAGACCTTGTCAAAGGCCTTACTAAAGTCCATGTAGACAACATCCACTGCCTTTCCTTCATCTACTTTCTTGGTAACCTCCTCAAAAAACTCTACAAGATCCGTTAAACACGATCTACCACGCACAAAGCCATGCTGACTATCCTTAATCAGCCCTTGGCTGTCCAAATACTTGTATATCTGATCTCTCAGAACACCTTCCAATCATTTACCTACTACTGGTGTCAGGCTCACCGGCCTGTAATTACCTGGTTTACTTTTAGAGCCTTTTTTAAACAACGGAACAACATGAGCTACCCTCCAGTCCTCTGGCACCGCACCCATGGCTAAGGACATTTTAAATATATCTGCCAGGGCCCCTGCAATTTCTACTCCAGTCTCTCTCAAGGTCCGAGGAAATACCTTGTCAGGCCCGGGGTATTTATCTACCTTTATTTGCTGTAAAGCAGCAAGCACCTCCTCCTCTTTAATCTCTATATGTTCCAAGACCCTACTGCTTGTTTCCCTTCCTACCATATCCCCTATGCCCATTTCCTGAGTAAATACTGATGCAAAAAAACTGTTTAAGATCTCCCCCATCTCCTGAGGCTCCACACATAGACATCCACTCTGATCTTCTAGGGGACCAATTTTGTCCCTTACTATCCTTTTACTCTTCATATACTTGTAGAAACCCTTTGGGTTTACCTTTACATTATCTGCCAAAGCAGGCTTATGTCGTCTTTTTGCCTTCCTGATTTCCTTTTTTAGTATTTTCTTACATTTTCTATACTCTTCAAGTACCTCATTTGTTCCTAGTTGCCTATACCTGCTATACACCTCTCTCTTTTTCTTAACCAGAGCACCAATATCTTTTGAAAACCAAGGTTCCCTATGCTTGTTAACTTTGCCTTTAATCCTGGCAGGAACATGCAAACTCTGCACTCTCAAAATTTCGCCTCTGAAGGCCTTCCACTTACTGAACACATCCTTGCCAGAAAACAACTTATCCCAATCCACTTTTCCTAGATCCTTTCTCATCTCCACGAAATTGGCCTTTCTCCAATTTAGAACCTCAACCCAAGGACCAGACCTGTCCTTATCCATAATTAACTTGAAACTAATGACATTATGGTCACTGGACCCAAAATGCTCACCTAAGCATACTTCTGTCATCTTCTGTACTTATGTCAGCCCTGAAAATTCTCAGTTGTCCTTCCCATCTGACAGCTTTTTGTACATTCTTCTTTCTTTTTTGGGGGCCTTCTGCATCTTCATCTCCATTATGTAAAACTTAAGCAGCATTTGTTTACCTTCCTGAAGCCTAGTCATCAACTTTATCTTTGTGCCTGTGTGAGGTACTTGGCAATGTTAAGATACTAGTCAAGAAATGATTTTGTGTGCAATGCGACACAACTTTTTAAAACACAGTCAGTAAACATGGAGACACAAGAGACTGCAGATGCTGGAATCTAGAACAAAAAACAGAACTGCTGGAGGAACTCAACTGGTCAGACAGTATCTGTGGAGGGAGATGGACAGTTGATGTTTTGAGTTGAGACCATTTGTCTGGACTACAGTGTCCCTCCACAGACGCTGCCTGACCCATTGAGTTCCTCCAGCAGTTGGTTTTTGAGCCAGTAAACAGAATTGGATTCTCTGTTGGCTATTGGATTTTGTTTTGAGTCTTTTTTGTTATGACATACACATACAGAGTGGCAGCTGGGCATTTGCAGTGATGTTAAATGGCACTCAATGCCCTCTTGGGCACTCTGTGCAGATGAAGACAGTGATTAATGCACTTTAAAGGCACTCCTTAACTGGAGGGTTGGAGCCTGTTTTAGTTTAATTTGGGATGGGGGAGGGGTCGTTCCTTACCTGGGCTGTTGTTGGGGAGTTCTATGCATCGATTCAGATTCAGATGAGTTTATTGCCATTTACACCAGGGTGAAATGAATTTCTTGCTCACATGATGCTCACAGAGTAAACTATATATATAATAGTAATAAATATAACAATAAGTACACCAATGAATGTGAAGACAATAGAATGTGCAAAGTATAGTAGTGCAAAATGAGGTAGTACAAAAGAAATGCTAAAGTGTCAATAACAGAAGAGGTAGAATTAAGGGTTCAGGAATGTGGCTGTTTACTTCTGATAGACTCTTGGAGATCATTCTAACCACTCATCCCCTTGGATCTTCTTCCTAATTGATTCCCCAACAATGCAAATGCTCAGTGATCTCCCCATCCCATGATCATCTTTCTCCCTCCATCCGATTCTCTCCTCCCCACATTTGCTCTGCCTGATCGTCATTCTCACAGTCTGCTGTTCAAATAATTATTTCCTTTGCATTCTGCAACTGGGAGCTTGCAGTGAAAGGTCTTCATGAGAGTTGTGTAAGGGCCTGTTCAGTCAAGTATGACATTCTGGGCCTTGTGCAGGGAAACAGGAAGTTTGTTACAAGACTGGTTCAGGTCCCTCACACAAGCGCAATTTTTATATGTAACCTTCTGTACAAATTTAAGTGGTTATAGCTAGAGCCCCAATCAAAGGTCAGTTAATGGAGGTGCTTCAGAGTGCATAGTTGACGTTTAAGTGAAGACACCAAAACAGATTATCTGATCAGTTTGCTCATCTATTCTTTTGTGGGATCCAGTGCACATGTTAGCTGCCATATTTATCAATAAAACAAGTGCCTACATTTCAAAAGCATTCTTTTAGAATTACTAAAGACAACCTGAGGATGTAAAGGAGCAATGCAATGCATTGTTTGCTTATGAGATATCCAGCACACTTCTTTATTTGCATACAATACAACAGCATGAACTATGTTGAAAGGAACCTTCATGCAGCTTTCACACCACTAGGTAGGAAACCTTTTCAATGTGTCTTCAACCTTTACAAACACTTCTTTTATAAAGGTAGTGCCTCTTTAAATATGTGTACCCATGTACATGTACAGCGGTCTATTGTAGAGAAAAGTGGCAGCATGATTATGTATTTTATTGCTGGGTTTGGCATGTCATAAATATCTATTCAAGGAGCTCCATTCAAAAGCAATGGTCCATTTCTCAGGAAATCGCTCCATTTGTATTTCAGTGTGGAAATATACATGTTCTGTTTTGTGAGATAGCCAAACAATCAAGGCAGTATATGCACATGTGCATGCTTTTGACAGATAGGACAAATGGATACTCACTGTTTCATCCCTTTCTCAGGAAGGACTTCTATGCTCTTTTATAATCATTATTTGAAACCCTCTTGTGGTCGACTATGCTGAAGCACTTCTGTAAACCACCCCAGTTTAATCACTGCCTCTGTCCTGTGTCTTATTTATTGCATCATCTATCACAAAGTAATGGTTCTAGTCAAATTGTGACTAAACGGAATGATCCTGATACATGAAGAGGTCACTGGGGTTAGTTTCACAGAATTACACTTTCTGGCTGTATGATAACAGTTAAGAGATTCTCCCAAACGACAGAGCAAATTCATGTTCATCCCAACTACAGAGGCACCCACAGCTGTCCATATTTGATTGCATATAAGAATGGAGGTGGTTTTTCTTTTTGTTTTGTTTCCCTGCTTCAAATATGCATTTTGTAGGTAGTACACAATAGAATTACACACCAAAAATGTTTTGTGACTCTGATGAGGCTAACCAGTCAATCAGAAGTATTGTTCTAATGTAATTCTGAGCCATTGTAAAAAAGTGATGGTATGATGTTTTTTATTTCGGTGACATTGATATAAACACACACCAATCTCTACTGGTTCTTCTCCTTTTTGATGGATCTGTTGATTACATTCCTTGTTGTTCTGTAAATCAAGCTTGAATACCTACTGGATTAGGTATCTGAAAATAATGGAAGACCAGGTACAATACAAATGCCATAAGCAATCATAACACATTATTGGCAAAACTGATTTTGGTTAATCACTAAATGCTAATGTAGCCTCTGTTTCTTGCATGCAGTGTAAAAACAGCAAAACTGTTAAAATTATTTTTCTCAAGGGACCAAAAATCCATTATGTGCAGCAGATCTAACAATGTGACGATCAAGTGCCTTTGGGGCATTTCCGTTGGGATGTTGATGCTATCAGTGAGTCCTTAACTCCAAATGAGTTTTACTTTCCAAACCAACTTGTGGAAAACAAATGCCTAAAAAGGGTACTGCAACTTTTCATTGTAACATAAATGCAAATTGTGCAGTTCTAAAGGCAGGAAGGCTGCTGGCTATACAATTGCTGAGGCATCCACAAACATGTTTGAAAATAGGTGCTGAACATTTTTCCTGATCCTTTTATTTTTAATACTAACTTTCATATAGTTAGCAAGGCCCCCACACTCACCCAGGCCCCATAGTTTTTAGATTTGGAGATCTTCATCTCTGAGTTCAAAAATTAAATGGAAATTGGTTCTCAATTACACTTAATTTGGAATAATATAGAGTGTAACAGACTTGACAACTTAATAAAAAAAGTTTTGAAGTTAAAATAATGTTTCACCAGCAGTGGAGCAGTGCAAAGGTCCCAAAGCCTTTTATAGATTTTCATTTTAATTCATTCCACATTGTTTTGTATTCATGCACCTAAGTAACCGTACTCTAATTAACTGCCATGATTGAACGAGTCCTCTGTCCTACTTAATTTTGAGTGTGAATCAAATGCGGCAGTTTTGGCCCAGATCTCACACACGCAAGATCTAATCTAAGAAATGAGGCTTTGTACTAATGAACATGAGAACATGACAAACAGGATCAGAGCGTCAAAAAGCGATACGGCACAGAAACGTCCTTCAGCCCACCGAGTCTGCGCCAACCCTCAACCACCATTCATCATTCTACATTAATCACATTTGTTTTATTCCTCCTCCACATTCTCGTCAACTCCCCTCCATATTCTACCACTCACCTACACATAAGGGCCAATTTACAGTGGCCAGTTAACCAACCAACCCATACCTCTTTGTGATGTGGGAGGAAACCACACAGTAACAGGGAAAACTTGTAAACTCCACACAGACAGGACTCAAGGTCAGAACTGAACCCAGACCTCTGGCGCTATGAGACGGTGACTCTACTAGCTGTGCCACAGTGCCACCCTAAGCAGGAGTAGGCCACTCTGCCCTTCATCGTGACCGTGGCTGATCTTCTACCTCAGCGCCATTTTCCAGCACTGCCACTATATCCTTTAATTCCCTTAATTTCCAGAAATCTAGCGATCTCCATTTTGAATGGATTCACTAACTGAGACTTCACAGTCTAATGGAGTAAAAAAATTCCAAAGGGTCACCATCCTCTGAGTGAATAAATTTTTCTTCATCGCAGTCCTAAATGACTTACCCAAGAAAGACTGCAGATGCTGGAAATCTGGAGCAACTCAGCGGGTCAGACAGCATCTATGGAGGAATTGTTGACATTTCAGTTGACATTTCAGACAGTTGACATTTCAGATCGAGACCCTTCATCTGGACTGGAAAGAAAGAGGGGAGAAGGCAGTATATAAAGGTGGAGGTAGGGGGAGGAGCACGAGCCGGCGAGTGATAGGTGAATCCAGGTGAGGGAGGGGGAGAGTGGGAATGATGTAAGAACTTGGAAAGTGATAGGTGGAAGGGACAAAGGGCTGAAGAAGATGGAATATAATAGGAGAGGATAGTGGATCATGAAATAAAGGGAAGGATGTGAGGAGGGGAATTGGAGGGAGGAATGTGTGGGTGATGGGCAGATCGGGAGGGATTTATCAGATTCTATCAGATTCCATCTTCTTCAGCCCTTTATATCACTTCCACCTATCACCTCCTTCACCTGCCTTTCATCCCCCTCTCACTTGGATTCACCTATCACCCACTAGCTCTTGCTCCACTCCTTCCTTCACCTTTTAATACTGATATCTCCCTTCTTTCTTTCCAGTCCTGATGAAAGGTCTCCACCCGAAATGTCGACTGTCCATTTCCGTCCATAGATGCTGCCTGACCCACTGAGTTCCTCCAGCATTTTGTGTGTTGCTCCAGATATCCTGCATCTGCAGTTTCTCTTGTGTCTTTATAATTAGTTTAAATTGATGATTGCATCAAATTTAAATATTAATACTTAGTCAGTCTTCTCAATTTCTCACAATGTTTTTGCTATTTTACAACGTTTGTTAGTGGATTAAAGCGAAGTTAGATAATTCATGAGAAGACCGAACTGTAATGGTTCTCCTTTACATACAGGGTTATGAAATAGTTAATTGAACTCAGTGGAACCATGTTAAGCTGTTTTTATAACAACGCTATTATCAAGTGAAGTTGCTGACAAACTAAATCAGTCAAACCAAAGATTGTCTGACTTTTGAACACCTTCTTAGACCAAAGATTGACCCCAATTTGCCACCACACTGTGTCCATAGTGATGAATAGTGTGAGCATAACAACCCAGATTACATCATCACTGGAGCCAGAACGAATACACACCCAGCAGACTTTTGTTTGGCCTCTCAGTTATTCAGAGAGTCAGCAGCAGAATTTCCCTTCTCATTTTCACGGAATCTAATGCTTAACCCATTGATTTCCTGAAAGTTGCTTTAACTTTTTTCCACTCCATCTTCTCTGTCTTGTGTGTAGTTTTGGAAGAACATTTTTATGGCACTTTCCTTGTTCTTTTTATTTAAATAATTGAGGTGATAAGGTTATACCTTATCCTGGTAGAATACTATATTGAGGTGTGCAAATATGCAAAACATCGGATTAACAATGTGAGGGAGGTGAAAACTTGGACTCAGACAGTAATTCACTTTCTCAAAAAAATACTGAAATTTCATTATCAGCACTTAAATATGCTTTTACTCTTTCTCTTTAATCCACCTATATCCAACTATTAATGATATAGGGTAGGCAATCATTTCAAAGTGCAACTTATATTTAATTTCCGTGTTCTTCTTTGAACACCACACCTATTAGGTTTAATGCTATATCAGGTTTGAGTTGCTCAAACCTGATATAGCATTAAACCTAATAGGTGTGGTGTTATTTAAATAGATGCTGGCAGCACAAGTTTCATTTTTTATTATCTGCAAGTGGAAACTACTAAACAAAATGTACAATGTAGTGAAACTGTTAAATTGAAACTAAAAAAGTCATTGATGAAAGTCAAAGTGCATTAGTCCAGAATGGTTGTACATAAGAGGAATTGTAAGTTCAATGGATCAGAAGTCCCATTTCGGAAAGCTAATTTAAAAATCTGCATTATAGTGGAAGTTCCCCATGAGATTTAGTTCCGTTTACAAGGATCTGTGGGTAAGGCTTGCATGCGAATGTGTCAGAAGCTACAAGTTCCAGTAATGGGTCTGGGCTGAGTTATCTGATCCCAGCTGGAGTAGGGAATTATGATTTTCCTCAGTCTTGCAAGGCTATTATTATCATTCTTCAACATGGAAGGGAAAGGATCAGTCAAGTGAATAATGAAACTGACAAGTGATTGATAGTTCCTAAATTGTGATTTTCCACATATAGAACAATAAAACCCAAGCAAAGGAATGAAGACAAGTGCAATATAAATAACTTAAACATGATGGTATAGTTATCGTGTTGCTTGTACCTGTGACAATTCTTGAGGTTTGACAGGAAGGTGAACTGTAATGAAAGATAATGGAATCAAATGAAAAATAATGTAAAAAGACTTCAAACACGTAATAACACAATATGCTTCTGAACAATATAAGATTATATGACACAGCAATACAATGTACCGCAAGTTTTAAAAGTAATTCAACCAGTTAGAGAAACTTATACCTTACGATGACTAAGCTGGTAGCAGATTTATGAGAAAGGAATTGGAATTTTTTAGCTCTGTATATCCAAATACACAGAAAATAAATTCACTTTTTTGGAAAATAAATGGAACCTCCTGTGCATACACAAACTATGCCATCACCTTACGGGAGAAGAAGCAGGAAGTAAGCCAGATTGGGGAGGTGTTGAACGTAAATCAGTGAAGTCAGTAATGTCAGATTGAGAATTCCTGTTTCTGCAGTGGTTACATTTGAGACCAGAATTTGTTTACTGATTCCTCTGAGGGCAGTAAGCAAGAAGTGAAAATGTATTTGGACTGAGAATGGGAAGTGGTACAACATGTCCATGTGATGGTTGGTGAAGAATATGATACACGTATGGGAGGGAATGGTAAGGAGTACTGGGGAAAGAAGAAGAACGATTGTCAGGTGTCATTGGTGTATTGAAGAACACGATTATCACACAATTGAAGCATTGTTTGCATTGGATCCAGATCGTGTTCTTCAGTTCCTGGGGTTCCTGGGGCTAATATCCTGTGCAACCTCCCTATAGCTCCGGTCTCGTACACAGAAAAGAGACCATCTAATCCTCATTCATGTCTTCAGAACTTTGGGATTTGCTTCTAATTAAAAGGCAGCAATCTCAGTAAAGTAAATGCCACCTTCCTTTAGTCTTAAAAGATTAGCTACTTTAGTCTCACATGCCACACATAAAATAAAGTTATAAATTGCTCACAGCAGCTGGGCAGGCTGACCATAGCTAAAATGATGGTTGGGAAACCCACCAATCAAGTGTTAATGAGGCAGAGTGTTAAAATTCCCCAACCATGAAATTTAAAAGAATAGATGTATTTTGTGCTCTCCCCATCCATACTCACCCACATGCCACCCAAGGTGGCGGTCCACCTCCAACCTCTGCTCTTGTAACATATACCAGCCATGGCACCACTGCTGATCTACCTTTGGATTTGCTTAGGGCAAAGAAGTACATGAAGGTAGCTTTGAGAATTTCGTCAAGATCGATGATGGTGACAAATAGCTTCAAAATGTAAGCTTACACAGGAAATGTAGACAGTAACCTTACAAAGCTGCTAAGCTGCTATATGGAGGAGACATACTTTAGACCACTTTGGAAGTAGCAGGTTAAGAACGCAGTCGGTATATGGCTTGAGCAGCGTAGAAATGTCTCATCAGTCTGTTCTATATTAGATATGATATGGTTCAGATACAATGGAAATAAGTGGAATAATGTAGTACTTACTTATGGTGCCATCGATTAGATTGACATGGAAAGAATCCCATCCCATCAAAATGGCAGTCTCCTCCAGTGAATGTCATCCAGCCTTTCATCACAGGCTGTCCATTTGACATTGTGGCACAGATAAGAACTCCGGCAGTAGGCTCCAGCACTCAAGATAAGTGCATTCCACAAAAGATATGGAAGAGAAGAGGACCCTGTCTTCTTTCCCAAGCTGTCACAATTGGTGTGACTTAAGCACCTTTTGGAAATTGGATGTCTTTTGAGTTCATGGAATGGGAGGTTTGGAAGGCATAGTGAAAAAAAAGAATACTGTCATCGTTTAATATTTTGCTAGTCTTTACAAATTGCAAGGTTTGCTTGGTATGGTTGTCACATTATTACACAGATGGATTGATGTTCCAAACTCTGGCAGTGTCAATGGACAGAACTCAAACTTTATGGTCCTTCACTCCCTCCAAATAGAACTGAGGCCAGCATATTTAGTAATAAGTCCGGTTTAGTTAGTAATCTCAAAAGAAAAGATCCTCCCTCGAAGAGTGATCATAAAAGATCAAGCTTCATATTTAAATTGAAAGGAGTGAGTTGGCTATGGAAGGTAACATACATGGAGGGAAATGGACAGATGAAGGGTCTCGACCCAAAACGTCGACTGTCCATTTCCCTCCACAGATGCTGCCTGACCCACTGAGTTCCCCCAGCAGTTTGATTTTTGTTCCAGATACCAGCATCTGCAGAATCTCGTGTCTCCGATAAACAGAGGCAGTTGCTTAAAGACATATTTCATGATTCTTAATTAATGTACCTTCCATTCAAGAGTAAAGATGTTATCCTTTGTGCTTGGCTAAATAAGTTAAAGGTCTTATTGGATTAAAAGCAAAAGTTTAAGTAATTGTGAAGAACAGTAACAGGCTTGAGCATTCAGAAGGTTTTAGAAACTCCCAAGGATAACTACATAAATGATGACATGTCAGAAAACAGAATGTTGGAGCAAATTAGCAAAAGATATAATTAAAAGGGAGCAAACGTAAATGTTGGTCACTTAGAAGATTTGATTGGTGCTTAGGTAAGAAGAGTAGAAAAGCAGAATATTATTTAACCAATATGAGACTATTAAATGTTGATATTAGGGAGATCTAGATGTCTTTGTGCAAGTGACCTGGGGCCTAGATATTCTAGTGCACCCTAATGTGTGCATCAGGTTAGCTTGACAATGGAGAGCCAATCATTGCTGGGGAATCTGGGTAAGGGTTGTCAGGGCAACTATAGCTGGGGGCAAGTGATGGAGATTGAAAGATTGGGGATTGGGATGGGTCAGGTTGGGTTGGGTGGGGGAGGGATGAAGGATTATGCTTGTGCCTTGGGCTGGGATGTAGGAATAAAGTTTGATGTTGTTGGGAGAGTAAGGGAGATGAAGAACCTTGGCCAAGGATCGGATAGGAAGGTTTAGGATTGTGGCTAGGAGAGGAGGTGGGGGAGGTGGGAGGGTGGACAGCATTATGGCTGTGGGTCTGGTAAAGCGATCAGGTAAGTGACAGGATGGGAGCGTTGGAGTTTAAGGTACCTCATAGGATGGGAGACAAAGGCATAGTTCCAGATTGGTGCAAAGAGCCATTGGTGATTGGGGGGGGGGGGGGAGGAGTGGCAGTGGGAGTTCATGGTCTGGGTCTCGGAGTGGAGGGAGATAGAATATAAGAACAGGGAGGTTTTGGTACAACTATATAAAACATTAGATGGGTCACAACTGGAGTACTGTGCACTTCTTATTGCTGCACTATGGAAAAGATGTGACTGTACTAAAGAGGGTGCAGGAGAAATTCACCAGGATGTTACCTGGGATGGAGCGCTTCAGCTATGAAGGGAGACTGCATGGGCTGGGAAGGAGAAGAGGGGACCTAATTGAGATATACAACATTATGAGTGGCATGGGATAGATAATGAGAAACCTCTCCCATTAGCAGAGATGTCTATATCTAGATGGCATAATTTTAAGGTAAGGGGTATTGGTATTGGTATTGGTTTATCATTGTCACTTGTACCAAGGTGAAAAACTTGTCTTGCATACCGATCGTACAGGTCAATTCATTACACAGTGCATTTACATTGGGTTAGTACAGAGTGCATTGCTGAAGTACATGTAAGAACAATAACAGTACAGAGTAAAGTGTCACAGCTACAGAGAAAGTGCAGTGCAATAAGGTGCAAGGTCACAACAAGCTAGTTCGTGAGGTCATAGTCCATCTTATCGTATAAGGGAACTGTTCAATAGTCTTATCACCATGAGGTAGAAGCTGTCCTTAAGTCTGGTGGTATGTGCCCTCAGGCTCCTGTATCTTATACCCGATGGGAGAGGAGAGAAGAGAGAATGACCTGGGTGCTGGCTGCTTCACCAAGACAACAAGAGGTAAAGACAGAGTCCAAGGAGGGGAGGCTGGTGTCCGTAATGCACTGGGCTGTGTCCACAACTCTCTGCAGTTTCTTGCGGTCCTGGGCAGAGCAGTTGCCGGACAAAGCCATGATACATCCAGATAGGATGCTTTCTATCGTGCACCAATAGCAGTTGGTGAGAGTCAAAGAGGACAAACTGAATTTCTTTAGCCTCCTGAGGAATTAGAGGCACTGGTGAGCTTTCTTGGCTGTGGCATCAACGTGAGTTGACCAGGACAGGCTGTTGGTGATGTTCACTCCCAGGAACTTGAAGCTGTCAACCCTCTCGACCTCAGCACCATTGATGTAGACAGGTGCATGTACACCGCCCCCTTTCCTGAAGTCAATGACCAGCTCTTTCATTTTGTTGACATTGAGGGAAAGGTTGTCATGATACCATTCCACTAAGCTCTCTATCTCCTTCCTTTACTCTGACTCATCGCTGTTTGAGATACGGCCTATACCAGTGGTATCATCTGCAAACTTGTAGGTGGAGTTAGAGCAGAATCTAGCCACACAGTCATGAGTGAATAGGGACTAGAGTAGAGGGCTGAGGACACAGCCTTGTGGGGCACCAGTGTTGAGACTAATCGTACCAGAGGTATTGCTGCCTATCCTCACTGATTGCGGTCTGTTTGTTAGAAAGTCAAGGATTCAGTTACAGAGGGAGGTGAGGCAGTTTAGGTGAAGTTTACACCCAAAGGCTGGTTGAAACCTGGAACACACTGCGTGAGAGGGTAGGGGAGGCAGGTACCCACACAATACTTAAGAAATATTTAAATAAGCACTTGAAGTGCCATGGCATTGAAGGCTAAATGCTGAAGGCTGGAAAATGGGATTAGCATTGAAGGGTTTATTTCCGTGTTATATGACTCTATGATTCTATGACTCAAGGAAGGTACAATGTGTGTATTCAATGGTTGTTTTAATTCAACGAGATTTGAGCAAAACTTATATAAGTAGAATTTTTTTCAATATAGTAGTGCCACGGGATCACTTGATGCTTGGAAACTGCCATGCCTTTTTTACCTGCTAGTTAGAAATTGATTACCCAAAGTAAATATCTGTTCTATTGGAAGAATGGACAGAGGAAGCATTCACTACATTCATCCCCCTACCAGGACTAAGAATGTTATTAGCTCGAAACTTCAGGACCAGCAAGTGTGGGTTCGACCCATTTAACACCCTAGTAATTAATCTACTGCAGAACTGTTTTACAGCTCACCTCAAAAATCAAAGAAATGGGCACAACAGGAACACTTTGGTCAATTTTTGATAAATATCTGATGTGCATTTACCTGACCACATTTATTACTTTTCCTTCTCTGCCACCACCCAAGGCACATGTGCAAATTCCTTCAGGCTGAGTGAAACTGGTCACAGGCCTCCCTGAAACCAGCTGCCACAAGTTACTTAGGCCTTCCCTCTATCTCTACAGGAAAGTCCCTGACCTTCCCTCCTGGCAGTCCCTCTAGTGATGTGCTGAGCTTGCTGATGATCCTTGTGGGAAATCGCACGAGTTACTAAAATGCAGAACACTGTGACTCTGCCCCATATTGCATCCTACTGCAGAAACCAGAAAGCATATCAATAAGCTAATATTACAAGCACATTTTAATAATTGAAGCAGTTGTTCACCATGTATAATGGCTATCCATATATAATAATTTGGGAAGTCTACATTGTACAGATATTCATTCGTCAAGGACGTTGTAAGAAACACAACTCACTTTCACTACAATAACTTTTCATGGCAGTTTCCATGCTCTTTTGTAATACAGAGAATGGAATTGGAACCACCTCTCAACTGGTTTGCTTGTTCTTGTAATTGGAAAGGAAGCTGATGCTAAATTCTCCATGGTGATTACACTCAAACAGAAGCTGATGGCCACTTATGCAAAATGCTTCTCTTTATTAAATCTGTACATGTATCAGTCAAGTAAATGGTTGATTCTTATATAAAAAGTATGCAATTTATCAGGGTTTTAGGCCTATTATCTGTGTTATAACTGCTAGCAGCTATATATCATTGTGAATGAAAAGTAATTAAAATACATGGCATAGTTATTTAACTATTATGAGAGGCCTTTGCATTCAATCCAATTACTTCCAATGACTAATCCTGTCAATCTTATTAACTGTGAATTATATTGAATTGCTTGCAAAAGTACGAGTGAGATCTCCAATGTTATACTATGTGTGATGATTCATCTCCAGTAAGTGGTTTACACATTCTTAAAGGCAATTTGCTGCAGCTTGTTTTATATAAAAGAATAATTGTTGGGATTGGATGCTAACAATATAAAGATTCTCAATACAATACTCGGATCACTCCAAGTGCTGCTTTTGTACCACAATAGTATCCACAGAATACAAGTACACTCTTTTTTGCAAGTCATGTCATATGGCCTGTTGGTGAGGCAATTGGCATGCATGCACTAAACACCCACTGGAATGATGCAAAGTAGGCAGATTGTGCCATCAAGAAGTATGCAATTCTGATCTGACAGCAACACAGCTCAGCAGCAAGAAGCACCCCGTCCAGCACTCTTAAAAGGGATTGTCAACCAGTTACTGATTATTTACTTGTTATTATCTTCTGCTGGTTGTAATGAATCTACACACGTTTGGTTTCTTCTTTTGTGGTCTCAAGTTGCAAACTTATACAGGGAGTGCCGCTGCACGTGCTGATGCACACTCAGCTGAGTTCGAGCCAGTAGCACCCACTTATGGTACATTAGTAGGCATTCCCCTTGGAGTACTCCATGACAGGGAAAATAAGTAGAGATATGAAAGGTAGGAAAAGAGTAGAGTGGGAGTTTTGGCATTGGAAGCGATTACCAGGCAGGCAGAGAAAAAGATTCAAGGGTAGCGCCAAAGCTCCCCTGAAGTGTAACATCCCCACTGATTCCTGGTCCATGATCTAAAGGTGCATTCGGGATGGTATTGAGAACCTTAGGGCCATGCATTGGGAGCACACAGAAGCCTTGCACGAGTAGCGGAAGGAGTGCACCACCTCACAACCTACCCGCCACCTGCCCCATCTGTGGAATAGTCTGCAGTTCCAACATGAGCCTCATTGGTCATCTCAGGAACCACAAAACTGGGGTGGAGGCAAAGTCATCCTCGATCCTGAGGGACTGCCTAAGAAGAAGGAAAAGAGAGGAGGAAGAAGGTGAAAAGGCCATTCAGCTCGAGGCTACATTTACCCAAGTAAATGGCAGATCTCGTGTTTGAATCTCGGTTAGGAACATTGGGCTGAGTCATGCTGATTGTTAAGCAACAGTTCTGTAGAAATCCACTGGCAGCTGTGTGTTCATGTATTCCAGGCTTCAGAATTTGCACTTTGTATACAGTACAGAATGTTCTCAGGTCAGATATCTCGTGCTCTGTCCCAGACCTACCAGGCGTGTTCCTGACTTACTGAGCTGAGGGTACAGTTAACTTAGCATCCAACCCCTTCATGCCAACTATAGCTAATGCAAGCAAGGTAGGTCCATTCATTTCAATGACATCCCCAACCTTCATTAAAATGGTAAGTTGGTTTATTATTGTCACAGATACGGAGGTACAGTGAAAAACCTGTCTTGCATACCGTTGAGGTATGCTTATCATTAAAATGGTAAGTTTAGCTCAGTTTTTTTGTTTATTTTTCTTTATTTCATTTTATATATGTTCTAAGTTTATAAGATATAAGATATCTTTATTGGTCACATGTACATCGAAACACACAGTGAAATGAATCTTTTGCGTAGGGTCTTCAGGGGGCAGCCTGCAAGTGTCTCCACGCTTCCGGCGCCAACATAGCATGCCCACAACTTCCTAACCCGTAGGTCTTTGGAATGTGGGAGGAAACTGGAGCACCCGGAGGAGACCCACGCAGACATGGGGAGAACATATGAACTCCTTCAGAGAGTGGCCAGAATTGAACCCGGGTTGCTGGCGCTGTAATAGCATTATGCTAACCATTACACAATTAATAGTAGTTTAACAGTTTTTAAATAGTGTCAGTATGTGAGCTGGTGACTGATTTGGAAATCAAGTGCCTTCATCACCAGGCCTACTCCCCCTTCATATACAGCCTGGCCAGCTTGTAGTTCCTGTGGTTCTGAGCTGATAAGAGTAGGTGGGATGAGTAAAGGTGCCTGCTTATAATAGCTGCAGCTTGTGAATCAGAAGAGGTTGCAGAGTGAGTGGGGAGGTGGATGGTGAGGGGAAGGAAGATTGGGTGTGAGAATTACATCATCCTTTATATTTTCAGCCCTGCCACTGGTCATGGCCTCAGCAATGGTTGTCCAAATGATGTGGTGAGTATGTGGTCAAAAGGTGTGGTCAGTAGGAGATGGCGTTTGGCAATGCATTCACCAACCTTGACCACTTGTCTGAGGTCACTGAGTTTCTGCCATTATTACATCCAGGTGCTCAGGACTTGACTTCTGGCAGGGAGCTCCACAGTATCTCTTCCCACTGCCTTTTCACATGTTGCTGGAGGCTGTCCTGAGCCCCTGCAGAAAGCTCTCCAGCTCCTCAACCAAGGCTTGCAATGCAGCATCCAAAATTTACTACTACAGTCCTCATCCAGTAACAGAAGAATGTTGTTTCTCCCCCCAGTATACTTTATTCACAATATACACAATGAATACAATCGAGACAAAAAGATCTACGGTTATTGTACCATCAGTTCGGTAGCAGGCACAGTAGTGTAGCAGTTAGTATTATGCTATTACAGCGCCAACGACCCAGGTTCATTTCCAGCCACTGTCTCTAAGGAGTTTGTACCTTCTCCCCGTGCCTGCGTGGGTTTCCTCCGGGTGCTCCGGTTTCCTCCCACATTCCAAAGATGTACGGGTTAGGAAGTTGTGTGAACTCCACTCATGTTTCCTCCATAAATAATACACCAATGAAGTGTTTGAGAGGCTGTTATACAAGGCCCAGCCCCTCTGTGCCCAGTGGTGATGGGACCCTAGACTATGGTCCTTCCCCACAGAGCCTTTGCAGTGGCTGCACCGAGCTTCAGTGTCCCTCAGAACGTGCTAATTGGTAGCATTCACTTGCAGACATCTCCTTACACTGGAAGATCAACATGTTTTGGGCAGACCAAGGTGCATGTTCCACCACATTGACCATCATCCAGCAGCAGTTGATGTCCCTTGTCCACCCGTCCCTCCCCACCAATGACCCTCCTGGCACTTATCCCTGCAACCGTGCAAAGTGTTACACCTGTCCCTACACCTCCTCCCTCACCACCATTCAGGGCCCTAGACAGTCCTTCCAGGTGAAGCACTGCTTCCCCTGTGAATCCGAGGGTGCAATTTATTGCAACCGGTGCTCCCGATGTGGCCTCCTCTACATCAGTGACACCCTATGTGGATTAGGTGACCACTTTTTCGAGCACCTTTGCTCCGTCCACCGTAACAGTCAGGATCTCTCAGTAGCCGGCCACTTCAATTCCTCTTCCCACTCCCATACCGACATGTCTATCCACGGCCTCCTCTACTGCCACGTTGAGGCCAGATACAGGTTGGAGGAACAACACCTCATATTCTGCCTTGCAAGTCTCCAACCTGATGGCTTCAACATCGATTTCTCTAACTTCTGGTAACCCCTCCCCTCTCCCCCCTTTGATTTTCCTTCCCCCCCCCCCCCGTCTTCCCTCATTACTGTGGCCCCCTCAACCCTTCTCTTCCCCCTCCCCCGCCCTCATGACCTACCTGTCCATTCTCCACCTCCTTCTCTTTATTCCATGGTCTACTGACCTCTCCTACCAGATTCCACCTTCTTCAGCCCTTTGCCTCTTCCACCCATCACCTCTCAGCTTCTTACATCACTCCCTTTCATCCCCCCGTCCTCCACCCACCACTCTTCCCCCTCTCACCTGGACTCACCTATCACCTGCCAGCTTGTGCTCCTCCCTCTTCCCCTACCATTTAATTCTGGCTTCTTCCCTTCCAGTCCTGATGAAAAGCCTCGACCTGAAACGCTGACTGTTTATTTCCCTCCATAGACGTTGTCTGACCTGCTGAGCTCCTCCAGCATTTTGTGTGTGTTGCTGCCGTTTAAGTCTGTCTCAGTATGTGTCCCTGGGAACAGCCCAGAGAGCACAAAGTCCTGTGTTATGCAGCTGCTCAAGATGAATCTTGACAATGACCAATGCATCCCTTTCCAAACCTTCTTACAGAGGCACAGACCAAGGGGAGGTGGACAATCGTCTCTTCCTCACCAAGCCACCTGGAGAGTCACGTGCAGTATCCAGTAAGAATATTGTGCCATTCTTCACAGTTTCCAAAGCCAGATTCATTTCTGAAATACTTGCCAGCTCCTGTTCTAGCCGCATTACACTTCCCCTTTAAGGGGTGCATTCTGGTTTTAACTGGTGCTGCCCACTCACATTCTTGGCCCTGTCCAGACAATCAACAGCATGGTTAGTGGTGACTGGGTGTAGTACCAAGTTGGATTCCACTGAATGGGTGTGAGGTTTTCACACATTGCAAACCCTGCACCATTTTTCTGGGCCTGTCAGATTTTGCCTCTGTTAATCCACAGCACAACAGGAATCCTAAACTCAACTAACCTCAGCAATGCCATTTTAATGGGATATGTACCTGCTGTATTGATAAATGGTCATACTCTTAGGACCCAGCAGGGTTATTCAACTACAGGAGGCAATGCAGCCAAGCCAAAGCTTAGTTCTGTACCTACATACTTGTTTTCCAGTAGGAATCATTTGATAGGTATTTAAGCTTCAGCAGAAGGATCCCAGGCATGTAATTTTTCTCGAGACACAAGAGACTGTGGGTGCTGGAATCAGTCCACCAGTCACCTCAGGCTCCTTTCTGACCACTCCCCTTCTCCTCTTTATACTGGCCATCAAGCCTCTCCACTCAGTCCTGATACAGGGTTTCGACCCAAAATGCCGACAATTCCTTTCCTCCCACAGATGCTGCTTGACCTGCTGGGTTCCTATGGCAGATTGTTAGTTGCAGATAATTTTTCCCTCCTCTTCAATCCCTTCCCCACTGACTTTTCTTCATTCCCCCTGTCTCTCTAATCCACGTTGGTTAGCTGAGATGTAGATCTCCAATTCTAAAATTGGCTTTAGTCTAAGACCATGACAGGTGCTATATAAGTGCAAGTCTTCCTTTTAGTTACTGTCTGAAATCAGCTAATTAAACATCAAGCTGCCATTAAATTATTTCCTAAAGGTTGTAGATTTTTGCAAACTGTAAGATTTAATTATGTCACAATTATGGCAATAACTATAAACTACTCACAACCTTGTCCCTCAGATGTTATCTGATGGAACATTGTCCCATTATGGCTGAGGCTTTCTGTATGAAATTATTCATATGTAAGTATACATAGATGTCAAGTGTTAATTTTTGTAGCTATTATCTGAACAAGACAATTTTAGTTTATTCACACAGAAATCTGGCAACATGTGTTGTTTCTTCAGTAATTACATTATTTCATCTCCATTTCCCTATCCAGAGGAGCATTCCATAAGTCAATCACCCTCTTATGTGAAGGCATTTTAAAAAATCAGTGCTGAATTTATCTTTCACTGATATCCATTTCCCCTAATCTTGGAAGTTATATGAAAGTTATTTTCAGGACCTTATGTGAATCTTATAAATCTTTAAATGATCACTTCTCTCAGTCAAAATATATTTGTCCAGCATCCACACATACATATATTTTTCACTAGGAATCACATGATAAAGACTACGTGAAAACATTGTACAACATGTCTCCTTACATCTCAGTAACCGTAATTTGTCACAGTTCTAAAATTGTGGTTTGACTAAACATAATGACTTCCTCTGACAAGCATTTAATGATAAAATTTGACATGTGATTTGTTTCACCGATTATTATTCTGCAGGGATTGAAGTTGTTGAGCAAATTAAAAATTCCAGACCATTTTTAGTTTCAAAACCAAGAGATACATGCCATTTCTTTTCTGTCTATGTGCAGTATTTTGCACCTATATGCAAGAACATAAGAAACAGGAGACGGAGAAGGCCAGTTGGTCTCTCAAAGCTGCTCCAGCATTCGATAAGACTATGGCTGATCTCATCTTATTCCCAACACCACTATTTTGCTCTCTCCCCATACCTCCTAACTTATTTTAAGCCTCACTTCTGCAACAATTCTTTGCTTGTTGTGCTACTGCTACCTGGGATCAATTGCCCCTACTAATTTCGTACATCAAGCTTCTCATCCCAAATCAACTCTTCCAACATTACTTCATGGGTGGGTTATTCAATATTTGCCCTTCCAACTATGACAAAATACCTATAGTCTTCCAGTTCTTGGTAAGTTTATTTCATTTTTACAATATATACTTTGCACTCTCACTGCACTGAACTTAACTAACAAGGTTTTGTGTTGAATTTTTCAAATGCTTATATCATTTCCACAGTCTAACAAATGTCCTGACTATTGGTATTGGTATTTGTATTGGTTTATTTTTGTTACTTGTACCAAGATACAGTGGAAAAACTTGTCTTGCATATCGTTCATACAGATCAATTCATTACACAGTGCATTGAAGTTGTACAAGGTAAAAACAATAACAGAATACAGAGTAAAGTGTCACAGCTACAGGGAAGTGCATTGCAGGTGCAAGGTCATAACAAGATAGATTGTGAGGTCAAGAGTCCATCTCATCGTATAAGGGAACCATTCAATAGTATTATCACAGTGGGATAGAAGCTGTCCTTGAGCCTTGTGGTATGTGCCCCTCAGGCTCCTGTATCTCTGTTTGATGGGAGAGGGAAGAAGAGAGAATGACCCGGGTGGGTGGGGTCTTTGATTATGTTGGCTGCTTCACCAAGGCAGCGAGAGGTATAGACAGTTTATGGAGGGGAGGCTGGTTGCCATGATGTGCTGGGCCGTGTTCACAACTCTCTGCAGTTTCTTGCGGTCTTGGGCAGAGTAATTGCCATACCAAGCAGTGATGCATATTAGGTTATTTTTGTACAGACAAAAGATCATGATTGCTCAGGACAATAACTTCCATTATTGTATTCAGATCTGTCCATGTGTTTACTCTCCCCATCTCTGTCATCTTCTCCAAAGCTACAACTCTTTGCATTTCTGATTTCTTGCACATTTCCAGTTTTCTTTACTCCACCATTTTTGGTCATGTTTTCAGATGCCCAGACCATAAGCTCTACAAATCCCTCCTTGACTCTCTTCCTCTCACCCCTCCATTAGAAATTCCAAAACCCAACACTTTGACCATATTTTTGGTCACCCATCCTGATACTTAGTAAAATACAGTATTTGATGACCATTCCTGTGAAATCCTTTGACAGAGGAACATAAGAGGAGGAGAAAGCCATTTAGTCTTTCAAGCCTTCATTTGTGAATGAATTCACGAATTCATTCGTGGCTGATCTGCTGTCTCAATACCACATCCACCACTCTCTATCCAGAGCCCATGGTTCAATTATTTCTAAATGTTTTGTTCTTCTTCTTCTCCTTCTTCTACTACCTCTACTTCTTCTTTTTCTTCTTAGGTAGTCCATTGGGATCCAAGATGACTTGCATTCATTCAATTTCTGAGGAGTGGCCCATATCTTTGTCTTTGGTCCAATCCCCTGCAATCTCCCCAACCTGACCAATTCCTGTCATACTCCCTCTGTCTCTCTACCTCAGTTCCCCTTCCCCCAGCTCTCTCAGCTCCCTTCCCCTTCACTCAACTTCTTCCTCAGAGTCCCTTCCCTCTCAATTTCCCATCCCACTTCAGCTACCCTCCACTCTCCAGCTGCCAGCTGCTTGCTCTCTCCAAACCAGCATGGGTTTGGACAGAGGCCCCTGGAGTTTTAAAAATGGCATGAATGAAGAAGCCCTGAGGGCTTCTGGTCCTTGTATATGGTGAGTGATAATGGCCCTCAGTGAGAAGGTCCTGCTCCCACAGGTTGAATCTGTGTCTGTGGCTGGGAAATTGCAGACTGAGACCACAACCCCTACAGAGCTCCCAGAATCCATGTTCTGCCAATACTAATGTACCAACACCAATATTAAAGGCACTATAAAAATGCAAGTTCTGTTTTTTATTAAAAGTAAGTTGTCTCCATTTGGTTAATAGGTAACAGATGAATAGCCTTCATTTGTTTGATGAAACCTGAATTGGTGGTTCCTTCTAGCTTGTTTCTGCACTTTGGTTATTGAACTATACCCAAGTAAATGTTAACATCTCTAGAGAGGAGTGGAGTGGGGAAAAGTGGCAAGAGGGAATTTTATTTATTATTTGCGTCTAGTCTTGACTCGAGAGACGGCCGCAAAGGATGACCAGTGATGAGAAGCTGCTTTTGACGTGTGAGACGAATAATACCATGTCATGACATGGAGATGTCACTGCCTGATTTTATTTAAGTCCTTTGTCAGCGTTACTTGAAGATGGAAATTCCCCCGTGAAGTATCGTGTCAAAGCTGTTGTTCCACATGTAGAACTGAAACCGGTAGTTCAGATTTATATGTTATCAGCAATCTCCAGCATGGATTGCTCTGGGATATACACACAAAAATTGATTAGCTGTCACTTTTTCCAGGCTGCACTTTTTGACTGCCTAACTTACTACAATTTATTGCTGGATTAGACATCGGATAGAGTTTCAATGCCGTTCTCAGACTGGTGAGTAATTCAGCAGTGGCATGCACAGACAAGAGACAGAAAGCGCTGATACCATGCTCATTGGGAATATAGAGGTTTTCTTTTGAATCTCCTAATTTAATTAAAAAGAATAAACCAAGTAGCAGATATAATTTCTAAAAGTGGAGTCACTATACTAAACCTTGGTTCAAATCAAGTCGTCGAGTTTATTGTCATAAGCACAAATATGGTGAGGTACAGGTGCAGTGAAAAACTTGCTTGCAGCAGCATCACAGGCACGTAGGTACAGAAGATAAATTGCACATAATTTATACAAGACAGTGAAGAAAGAGAGTGAAAAAGACTTTAGTGCAAAAAAATCAAAGACACAATCAGAGACAAGTCCGTGGTAGTGCGAAAGGTGGTCCATGGTGTTCCATTGCTGAGGTAGGGTTAGGGTTGTGCAGGTTAGTTCAAGGACCTGATGCTTGTACAAAAGTGGCTGTTCCTGAACCTGGTGGTGTGGGATTTCAGACTTCTGTACCTCCTGCCTGACAGTCACAGTGAGAACAGGGCATGACCCGGATCCTTGATGATAGATGCTGTCTTCTTGAGGCCGTGCTTCCTGTAGATGCTGTCAATGGTGGGGTGTGCCCATAATAGACTACATTCAGCTATAATTCTGGTCACCAATTATAGAAAGGACACAGATGCACTGGAAATGGCACAAAAAAGATCTACAAGGATGTTACCAGAAGTGTGGAGCTAAACCTGTAAGGAATGGTTAGGTCACTTTTCAAGTTATGTTCACTCTATTGAAACCTTCCATAGTTTTAAAGGCATCTCTATTAGTCAGAAGGATGATTTAATGGTGTTTTAATCGTATTAGAACAGTGTCGTGGTTCACCTTAACCGTGTTTGTAAAGGTCCCATAAAGATCACAATCTTCACTGGCAAGGTCCACTGAAGTAAGATTGCTCAGTGTATTCTTTGCTATGTCAATCTCAGCACAACACCATTCTATTGATCTACTTCAAGGACTCACAGATGCCAGCATTCAGCCCAGTAGTTGTGACCATGGCAGCCAATTCTTAAAGGGACATTCTACAATACAAGCAATGCCCTTCCTGCTACAGGGAATGCTGCAACTTAATAAATGGAGGCTGATAAATATATTACGAGGGGGTTTGAATATTTGAAATATATTTTTGTCTATGCACTTGGAACCTGCATTTGCCCAGTACACTCCCAACAAGGTACAGCTTCACTGGCTGATGGGGTATTGAAACAGCAGATCAGCCACAAATGAATTGAATGCTGAAGGCTGGAAGGACTGAATAGCTTCTCCTGCTCTTATTTTTCTATGTTCCTCTATCAAAGGATTTCACAAGAGGTTTAATAAATGATGGTAGAGTGCTCCCAGGGGGTCCAAGGGACCTGGATATACTGGTGAAGAATAAGTATAAATGTCTTGTGGTCAGGCAACCAGAGATACAGCCAAGTGTTCCTGGCAGGAGCTTGCCAGGGAGCTCTCTGTAAGGAGAAATACCACATGAATGCAGTCTATAAATGCTTGCACTTTGGGAAAGCGGAAAATGGTTGCCTCCACTCTGCCTGCTCCTGTGGGATGAAGGAAAAGTAGATGAAGTTTCCTGTTCTTGAGTATGAAGTTTGGCTGACCTCTCTAATGCAGGAGGGAGCACTAAAAGTGAGCTGTGGCAGTAATTACCAGTAGCAGCCTGCAATGATCCCGAAAGCAGAAACCTGAAAACTCCACGGATAAAGTTGTCCAAGCACATGTGAGGCTGTTTCCACAATCACAGGAGGACACAAATCTCAGAGAACAAAGAATGCAATTTGAACATTTGACCCTTTTAAATGGTACATTTTCAGAGGAAATGGAGGTAGGAAATCCTGGTTGTTCTGCTAGTAAACATACCACCGAGGTTGAAAATCATACTGGAGAATTTATTCCATTGTGTCATTTGGGGAGAGATTCTCATCAGAAAAAAAAATTGCTGGGGGTTGCAAAAATCCTTCTGAAAAGTCATAATTTGAATTTTAGACAGGCACTAAGAGGCCCAGAAGTGAGTACGATATTTCTCTGGTTAATTTTCCCCTTGAAGTTTGAAGTTATGTGAAGAAATTTCTCGACCAGAGACAGTTTCTCTTTGCTGGGAAGAACAAACCTGACGTGAGATAGAATCAAAGAGGGAATTGAGGAAGAACTTCTGGTGAGTGGTGAAAATGTGGAACTGGCTGCCAGACAGACTGGTTGAGGCGAGTAGGAGAGATGGATTTAAAGGGAAGCTAGATAAACATATGAGGGAGAAAGGAACAGAGACTCAAGCTGATAAAGTTAGATAAGGAAAGACAGGAGAAGGGAACATAAACACTGGTGCAGATGATTGAACTAGATAGCCTGTTTCCATACAACCTTTGTTGAGAAAAAGCCTTGTCCTCAATGTTCGCTCTCCATACCGAAGAACAGTTAAAAGTAAATATACTTCTATAGTTCTGTCAGTCCAAGTCAGAATTTTCTTCTTTCAAATATTTGAAATATGTTTTTGCCTATTTTTCCAGTGCACCCCTGACAAGATAGAGCTTCACTGGACCTGGAGTCCTACACACCTTGACTAAGTGGAGATGCAAAAAAATCTGCAGATGCTGGACTCTGGAACAATACGCAAAAAGTGCTGGAGGAACTCAGCATCCATGGAGGGAAATAAACAGTCGACGTTTCAGGCCGAGACCCTTCATCAGGACTGGAAAGGAAGAGGGCAGAAGCCAGAAGAAGAAGGTGGGGGGAGGGGGAGGAGCACATGCAGGCAGGTAAGAGGCGAGTCCAGGTGAGGGGGGAAGGTAACTGGGTGGGGAAGGGGGAGAAGATGTAATAAGCTGAGAGGTGATAGGTAGAAGAGGCAAAGGACTGAAGAAGAAGGAATCCGGTAGGAATGGACCATGGAATAAAGGACGGAGAGGAGATGGGCAGGTCATCAAGGTGGGGGAAGGGAGCCGCAGGAATAAGGGAGTGCGGGGGGGGGCGGGGTCGGAAGAAAAAGAATGGGTGGAGTACTGGAAGTTAGAGAAATCGATGTTAAGGCCATCAGATTGGAGACTCCCAAGGCGGAATATGAGGTGTTGTTCCTCCAACCTGCCTAAGTGCTGAGCTTTAATGTCTGAACCCTTACAGGGAGTTTTAGTGGGCTACTTGAACAAGTTCTGTGTGTGTGTGTGTGTGTGTGTGTGTGTGTGTGTGTGTGTGTGTGTGTGTGTGTGTGTGTGTGTGTGTGTGTGTGTGTGTGTGTGTGTGTGTGTGTGTGTGTGTGTGTGTGTGTGTGTGTGTGTGAGATTGTGTGTATGTGTGTGTTGGCATGGGGAGAGGGAATTATATGTCATAGACAATCTTGTTTTCAATACCTATCTCAGAAGAGTCACTTAATTGCAATCAGAGTACTAACTTTAGCCATTTTTTTTCTCCAGGACTTCTAAGTGTCCTAGTTGCTGCATTGGTGTGTTTCCGTTGCCTCAATGAAGAGTTGTATTTTTATAACTCAGTGATGGACTCCTTGATGGTTCTACTTTATTGCATGAAGTAATTTTTTAATGGAATTTTAACACATTTGTGCAAACACAGCATATTTACAGGATGTCTGTATTGCCAAAAAGTGATGTTGTGCTATCCAATAAAGCAAAATAAGCACCATGAAGTTTTGCCGAGTAAGTGTGCCTCTGTGGCATAACATAATCCAGTTAGGAGCTTGGCTAAGAATTGATTCCTTCCCCATATCTCCAGCTACGGGCCATTTAACGTTATGCTCTAGATGAGGTCTAAACATCACTTTAACAGCAGTTAAATATAGCAAAGGCCATATAATTGCTGATCTCATCTCTATTTATTCATACAAATGTGGATCCATGACTGTTAGCATTCAAATGTACATTGCAAAGTGTGAGTTTGATTCTAATAAGAGAAGGAAGATCATTATTCACGTCCCTGTTTTCCCACATAATTGCTCACATTTCAACTTTATGTCCATGTACACAACAGTAATTTCTATGAAAGTACAGAAATGTTTGACTGCATATAATTTTATAAAGCAATCCTAAGCAGATGCATTAAATATATTTCAGCTGAAGCTATTCCAAAAATTTGCATCTAATGCTTTCATATGTGAGCTGCTCTCCAAATTAAATATTAAAGGAATCCCACTGGGGAATCGCTGTTTCAAAAGCTAAATCTCATCCTACATTCTATCACTACCTGGTTTCACATTAAACAAATCCCACACATTGAACTGACATTTTGATGTCAATTATCAAACTGATGACTCAGCAGATTCATTTTGCAAATAAGAAGGACAGTGCTTTAAGCTATTTATGCTACCTATAACTGAATGTGTTTAAAAGTCATGAATATAATCACAACTAATGGTATTGAAACAATTCTAGGTGGGAGTGTTTGTGGTATTACATTTGCAATAAATCAGGTAAGCCATATCAGAATGAAAGGGATAATGTAATTCAACCTTTGTGCTGAAAATCTCTTTGAGATGTATATTATATTACTTCATTATTCAAAGCAAAACTATGTTGACAACCTCCTATAAAAGACTGAACTGAAAGAAACATTTTTCTATAGTCTATTGAATATGCTTTCTGCTCCAACAGGGCACCTAGTCCTCCAAATGTAACCCATGAAATATTTTTAAAATAATTAATTTCCCGCAACATGGCTTGTATGCCTTTGTAACTTATATACTTGGTCAGCAATCTCAGTCTACCCTCCGAACTTTTGCAACCCATGCCTTATGTCATACCAAGGCCAGTACACTCATGACCTATATTGGCCCCTTGCATCTAAAATCTTCATCATTGTTTTAAAATCTTCCATGATTTTACTCCTTTGTAATATCTGACAGCTCTACTCCTCTGTTTATTCCTCCTGTTCTGCTGTTCATGTATCCATGATTTTAATTGTGCTACCATTCTGAGGTACGTAGACAAGGTAGGTAGTAGGAAACTTTTCCCTGTAGCAGTGGTGTCTAAAACTAGAGGGCATGTGTTTAGGATAAGGGGTAAGAGATTTAGAGGGAATCTGAGGAATTCTTCACCCGAAGGGTAGCTGAAGTCTGGAACGCACTGCCTGAGAGGGTAGTGGAGGCAGGTACCCTCACAACATTTAAGAAGTATCTAGACAAGCACTTGGATCACCAAAGCATAGAAGGCTATAGACCAAGTGGTGGTTGATGGTCAGCATGGACATAGTGGTCCAGGTGGCCTGTTTCTGTGCTATTGATTCGATGACTGTATGACCACTGGTGACCACGCTTTCAGCTCCCTAGGACCTAAGTCTGGAATTACCTCCCTAAAGTACTTGGCCTCTAAACCTCTCTTTCTTGCGGGCTGCCCCCAGAACACTCTACGCAAAAGATGCATTTCACTGTGTGTTTCGATGTACATGTGACTAATAAAGATATCTTATCTTTAGATGCTCCTTAAAATCTACTCCTTTGTTGAATATCTGCCTTATTATCTCCTCATGGAACAAAGTTAAATTTTATGTGATAATACTTGGGTTGTTTTACTGAATCAAAAGTGCTTTATAATTATAAGTGAGTGGTTGTTGTCGATGTTTGAGAGATGTCTCACGCTGGTTCACAGTCAACTTCAATATCAGCAATGGTCCCTGCAACTCAGGCTGAAACAGACAAGCTGCCTGATGTGTCAGAGGAACTGACAAGTCATGACAATGAAACAGAAATAAAAACAGACCATCGGAAATACTCAGCAGGTCAGCAGCATCTGTGGAGGGAGAAACAAAGTTAATGTTTCAGGTCAATGATCTTTCTGAATTCTGATGAAAGGTCACCAACTGGACATGTTAACCATTGCAGATGCAGCCTGACCTATTGATTTTTTACAGCACTCTCTGCTTTTATTTCAGATTTCCAGCATTTGATTGTGTTTTGTTTTTGCTTATTGGCAGGGAAATATGCTGGATTGGAAAGTGAGCATGAACCATTAAGGGAGTGGGCAGGTGGCAGATTAGCTTGGAGAGAGGAGCTGGGATCAAATATTGTGTCCATAATATTAATGTAGGGACATTAGAAACAAGGATAGGCCATTTAGCTCTTCCAATTATTGTATCATTTAGTTAGATCATAAGCAAATTCATTAACCTACCTTTGCTTCTAATAGATGAGTTTAGCTAACATAATCTGCACTAATTTTGAAAGTTTCAAATATCCCATCAATCACAACCCTCTGAGTAGATAGAAGTCTGGACCTATCGTCATTTGTGTGAAGGACTACTTCTCGACTTTCTCTTACCTTAAAATCATAGAACCGTGGAATCAGAGAAGTGTAATATACTGATGGAGGCCAATTGGCCCATTGTGTCCACATAGGTTTCTGCATCCACACCTTTCAGGTAGAGAGATCAAGGTCATGTAGGTGAACCTGAACTTCCAGTCACCTGTCACTTTCATTCTCCATCCCACTCCCATTTGGATGTCTCTTTCTCTGCCCTCCTACGCTGTTCCAATAAAGCCTAATATGAGCTTAAGGAACCCCATCTTCAGTTTGCAACCCTCAGAACTCGATGTTCGATTCAATGATTTCAGATAAGCAGTTCATGTCAGAAATAGCTATTTCTGATGTAAGGTCATACAGTTGTAAAATAACTCCATTTTTCTATCTGCCGGATCTGCTGAATATTTCCAGCATTCTCTTTTATTTCAGATTTCCAGAAACCCCTATGTTCTACATCTCACATTTGCTCTCTTCCTCCCTAACTGCTCTTGTGTATCTCTCTCTGTCCACAATCCCCCAGACAGATCAGCTCTGATTAACAAGCGTTCATTTCCCTCTATTCGATGGAACCAAAAGCAATCCTGTCAGCTGAAAAACTTTTTGCAGACATTGGCTTTGCTCTCTCAAGTCCCTCCCCCTCTCTACAAATTAATGATGCTTGCTTTCTCTCCTTTCTAGTTGTGATGAAGGGATATTAACCCTCTTTCTCTCTCCACAGAGGCTGTCTGACTTGCTGAGGATTCCTGGCATTTTCAGTTTTTAGTGCATCAATCATATGTTCTTTCAGTCATACAGTCACAAACTTTTTTATGAGTCTTTTTTTTTATTTTGAATGGGCTGTGGGGGTAGACATATTTTTAAATAGTTTTAATGTAGAAGTGAAATAGTTATTTTCCCTGTGTGGTATAGAATATGGATCCCCTAGTCATTAGTTCTCTACTAATCACATAACTGAATTTACCAGTGGCTGACAAGCACTATTTAGAAAGCAACTTATAAGCACTGCTGTAAAACAGACACACATTCATTTCAAAATCTGAAATACTATCAGTGTAGCTATCCTACTATATCTACCATTAGCAATTTTGGGGATTAAATCAGTGTCCCTGATATTAACCATGAGCCACCTCTGGGTGTATGGGCAATGATATGAGTCTGAAACCCACTGAGATTATAGGAAATTTAACATTTTTCCAGCTCTGCTATGAAATTATGCCTTGGCAGATGACCACAGGAATCTGCTGACTGAGGTCAAGTAAGTCTCAAAGAATCATTCTTGCAACCTTCATTTCTGGGACCCTGAAGAAGATTTTTTAAACTAATCACCTCGGGCATCTTCTGGACCCAATCTACTTCCCAAGTAGGTTGGTCTACTGAGAAATGACTCTAGCTTCTTTCTAAGGCTGTAGAGTTAAAAGTGTGATTCGGTCCATATTTGTGATCAAGTAAATGCTGCAAAGGATCCACAAGCATTGATCAGGTTTCCTTGCTATCTGTTCAGTAAAGTAGGTGAGAAAGGCAACTGGTCAGCTCTTAGCATCACTAGAGTAGGTAAGTGCAACTGGGCGCAGACTTGGAAAGGAGAAAATAGCAATGCCGAGACAGTTGTTTCACAGTGATTGTAAATGTTGTTGACCATTTGTACAAGCGATCTGGACCTTTAACTTCAATATTTGTGATCACTCCCAATTGAGGAACAATGTTCATCCTGAGGAAGTATAAAAAGATACAAGAAAAAATTAACATCCTGGCAGAATGGGCATGTTGTGGAAAATTAATTTCAGTGCCTACTCTAGCAGAAGATGGAAGTGAGGGTGGAGGAGGTATCACAAATAAGAGAAAAAGCATGAGCAACATTTGTAGCTGCAAGAACTCAGTAAGCACCTCACTCATGATCTCATCTTTGAACTATCCTCAGCATCTCTGATACACAAGAGTCCAGCAATCCAAGACTCTTTTGCACTTCCAATTATTATGTTTCAGTCCAGCTTTAGAGGTCTTACCCACATCTCACTTCAAGCATGAATATCAATACAAAACCTAGAACAGAAACAAATTCAACAATTCCTTTCTACTAATACTTAATATTTAACAGGAATAATTATGGACCACTTAGTGCCAGGCTCTGTATTTATCGGCCTATTCTAGAGCTCCTATGCCTCCTTAGTAGCTACAGATTGGGAGGACTTTCTGCCCCTTTGGGAATAATCTCCCTTCTCCTGTCCACACCTGGACCATTCTTTAGAAAATGGGGCCTCCCTCAAACTTATGCATCTGCGTTTTCGCATGTGAAATTTCCTGTTGTTTGTCTGTGGCCTAAGTACACTTCCCTTTTAAGATTCACTGATTGACTTTAAGTTAAATTCTCGCAGCAGTAAGTAAAACCATAAGATATAGAAACAGATTCAGGGCCATTGGGCCCATCAAATGTGCTCTGCCATTCAATCGTGGCTGATTTTGTTTTCAACGTCATTCTCCTGTCTCCTCCCCGTAACCCTTAACACCCTTACCAATCAAGAACCTATCAGTCTCTGGGCACAATGGGCACTGTGATGGCAGTATCAGCTGCACACGTGAGTCAGGGTAAACCTGAGCTGGCACTACATTCACTTGCTGCACAAAGCCATACACATGTACCTTTAACCCATGCACAATTTTTTGGGGGCATAGTTGAATTTCCACATCTCTAATTCTACTTGAGTATATTAATATCATGTAAATTAATGTTTTTCAGGAAATTGTATCCATAAGTGGAGGACATGCATTAAATTATTACATTTGTGAAAATGGATACATGCTCATTGCCTGATAACCTGATTGCTATGTGACAGGCTCATAACTTGAATCAGAATTAGATAGGGTGATTATTGCACAACACTGTTCTGTGCTGAGATAGGAACATTCCAACTACAAAGTCACTCTTTGCATTTAAATCTTGTTTTACTATTGGCCACAACAGAGTAGGTTTTGTTCAGTTGTTTCAGCCTTTAACATTGTACTGGTGCCAAATATTAGAGATGTAAGCTTTCTGTATACATACACAATGTAAGATTCTGTTCCACTGGCTCCAATGTGGATCCCATTGAATTTAAGAGGGAAGAGACAGATATGTTGTTTTGCAATTGATTCTTATCGGTCGACAGAAACAATGTATGGTTTGAACAGGCGGCAGGAGGTTTCCCTGTGCATGCCACAGGAGAAGCTCAACATTCCCAGAAGGTCAGCGCTTAGGAATGAGAATTGTCCTTATCACAGTGGATTGACTAGACAAAGCACAAAAGGAAATAAGGATTCAAAAGGATATTATAATTGGGCTGAATTTAAATACATCCTTCCACTGGCAATGCTGACACTGGTGTCATCAGCTGTTTGTCACTAACTCCACTGGTTTGTTTCCCACTGCATGCTCAGAGCTGCAGCTAACAGGACTAAAAGAATCGTAGCTCATAATTTCGAGAAACTGTTCCTGCAATGGTCAAGGTAAATGTTAATGGCCATTGATCCTGCTATTGGTCTGTATTTACTTTAATGGTCAGTACTGGTTGAAATTCCTGTGCATTTGTAGAGGCATTTTCCATAGATATAGCTGTCTTGCATGTCTACTTGAACATTGCATTCTGACTGTTAAACAGCTTGATAGGCTCAGCCATAAAAGCATATTACCTGTGGGTCAGTGGTACAGCAGGTAGTGCTGCTACCTCACAGCTCCAGTGATCTCAGTTCAATCCTGATCTCTAATGCTATCTGCATGGAGTTTGCACATTCTTTCTGGGATTACATGGCTTTTCCCCAGTTGCTCCAATTTTACTCCCACAACCAAGACGTGCTTTTTGGTAAGTTAGCTGGCCACTGTAAATTATCCCTGTTGTGGGTGGTTGTAGCATGATTGGGTCGGGGGGCTGGAAGTTGATGTGCAAGTGAGAGAGAATAGATTACAGGGAAGTAAATCGAGCAATGGGATTACTCTAAGAGCCAGCTCAGACTCAATGGGCCGAATGGCCTCCTATATTGTCAGAAAATACTATGGAGAAAAAAATGCAATCCAGAAATGTAATGGAGTTGCAATCCTTTAACAGATCTTTCACAGCAACCAAATATTCCAAATCACCCTCCTGACCTCTGGTTATGTGACCAACCCTAAACTTTCCACAATCTCTGATGACATTGGGTTGAAACAATTTTGAAAATTTCCTCTCAGTGTGTTAAATGGGACCAATAGCAAGCAAGTTTGCCAACATTTCGTATGTATTTAGCCCTTCTGTTACTAACAAGATCTTGTGTTCACTTATGGCCTCATTCCAAGTATCTTTGCCCTTGCCTTCTATTTCAATAATGTTGTTTGTTCAATAAAGCATTCCTATGAAATAACCAGTTTGTGACTGGCCTGCTATTTTGCAGTGCCTGCCACTTCAACAATCGCTGGGCTTGACTATTTATCATATTTGCTCCTGCATGCATTACTTTTTTTTGTTCTTTGTGGTCAGGTCCACACCTTAAACTTGCCACAATCAACAACTTTTAACAGCTGTGGTTATTTGCTATTCCTGTCACCAGGGTATGTTCATTGGGTTCTTAATCTCTAACACAGTCCACTGCAGAGTGAACACATTTATACATCAAACTATGTATGATTTATTTGAAGGCTCTTTGCAGACTCTCTCTAAGAGCAAACAGTTACAACAGAGTTGGATAAAGTGATGTTACAAGAGGACAGTGAAGCTGAAGGCTCTGGAGAAAGATCTCCAGAAGATCTGAGGTGACAGTCTAAGAAACAATGATTGGCAGTGGAATTGTTGTCCTGGGAAAGGCAGAAGAAGCATCAAAAAGCTACTGCTGAGGCTCTGCAAGATTGAGTCTGTTCACCAAGCAGTGATATCACTGAGAGGTTTAATGGCAGTGTCAGGACGTGTGCCTTTGACAAGACACAATTCAAAGAACCATCTAAACAAGACCTGAAAGACATCATTAAGAGGGAAAGAGTGCAAAGCAGATTTACAAGAACATTGCCAGGACTCAAGGGCCTGAATTATAGGGAGAGGTTGGGTAGGCTAGGACTTTATTCATTGAAGCATAGGGGACTGATGGGTGACCTGATGGAGGGGTACAAAATCATGAGGGGCATAGACAGGGTGAATGCACAGTCTTTTTCCAAGGGAAAGGAAATAAAAAACTAGAGGGCATAGGTTTAAGGTGAGAGGGAAAAGACTTAAAAAAACTTAAAAGACCTAACAGGTACATGAATAGGAAAGGTTTAGAGGAATATGGGCCAAATGTAGGCAAATGAGACTAGCACCTTGGTCAGCTTGGACAGGTTTGGCTGAAGGGCCTATTTCCATGCTGACTCTCTGACTCAGCGGTGAAGTCCACTAGCAATAAGTCAGGGTTTCAGGTAACAACCGGCTTTCTACGCTGAAATGGCAATACTGCAGTAGAGACCAATTTTTCTTTGTTTCATCTGGATGTGAATAACCCTACAAAGGAATGGCGCCTGTTGCTATTATTCACAAGAACCCTCATTAATTTCCATTGGTGTTAATACATGCATAATACAGACAACAGTACACAGTATTTGCTTCAGATTATACTTGCCCACAAGCCATTGCAGAAAATTGCACTTATACAACAGAAAAAGAAAAGATCTCATGTTATTGATCAGGTTTTTAACAACAGTCTGCTTACGTCTTTCCCTGGAATGCAACTTGCTTTTATTCAGGCAACTGAACCAATAATACACATCTCTATAACTGGAGTGTTCAATCAAAAGTCAAGGAACAAAGTGAGGAACATAATACTATTCCACTGGCACTGTTCATGTTCATCAATCAAAACAGATGTTTGATGCAGTGGAAGGTCATATCTCACTCCGAGAAGATGTCTGCTACAGCACCTGAACCTGTGATTAATCTGTTACAATTCAATGTAGGCCAGCCACGTGCCTTCCTGGCTCACAATCTATATTGAAATGTTTCCATTGATCTCCTAGACTTTTACGTTATGGAAAGGAATATTCCATCTGCAGAATGCAAACCACAGGACTGCTTGGTTTCAATAAGTGTCTGCATCGACTGAAGGTGAATAAATTATTATTCCTGAACTTCTCACAATAACATGTTGAGGTCAAAATGGTCGCTGGAATTGTATTGTATTTTTTCTGCTGTGCTGCCCCAAGTTCACGTTTTTGACATTAATTACAAGTTTTTTTTGTGCTTTTGCCTAGCTTCATTTTCTTCTCCTTTGTGTTTCCATTCCCTCCACTCTTCACACCCATTCCGTCCATGAAAGCAGACAGTCAGCATGTTCTCAGGCATCTGCTATAGCTGTGTGTAAGCAAACCATAAAGAGGAGCGGGACTGCAGTCCAATAATTTTGTTTTCCCTTCTCACTGTGGAGGAGTTAGGCCCAGCAGCACAAGCAGCTCCAGCGCCTATTTGGGAAGGTTTGAATATGAGCTTGCATTCTGCCGATGCATGAGTTGCATCAACAGAGAGTGTTATTATTTTAAAATCACCAAAAAATAAGTAAATCCTTCCCTTCAACCAACTAATAAAGAAACCATTGCACCACTTACCCTCCCAAAGCAGTTCAAACTCACTGAAAAGCATATGTCAATTAAACTTTTGTAAGAGCACTAAATAATAGTTAGTCTCCCAATTTTCTTTATTATCTCTGAACACAGAAGCAGAATGAATCAGAGCTCTGAGTGACAGAATGCAGATTTGTTAAACAGAAGGGGAGACAGATGTTGTGCCAGTAGATGCCCACAAGCTAAGCGTGGAGCAGCTAAGCTGCATGCACACACACTCCCCATCAGGACCATTAGATCTTTCTCAAGATGGGACTGGGAATTACCTCATGTGGTCATGAAATCTGTCAAAAATACATGACTGCAGTGACTAGAATAATCACATGCCAGTTTTTACATCTGAGTTAAATTAAAATAGAATACATTAAAACTGGCACATTTTATGATCAAAGCTGTGTTAAGCACAAAGTATCCTTTTTTCTAATATTTCATCCATGCTGTTTTTTTGAAATTGTTATTAAAATTGAGTACAAAGATGATGAAATCTCAAACCCCTTTCAAACGTTCCTTATGTTTCTTTAGTAACCAGGTTTTAATGATGTCATAAGTGCTTTTCAGAGAAAAAATTCAAACCACTTGACGAGAATCTTAAGGCTGAGACAAGTACAAGAAAATGTGACAATTATTAACTTAATGTGAGTTTTGCAAACAAGCCTGGTCAGTCTAGCAAAAGCAAAATTAAACAAATTTTGCAGTAAATAGTTACAAATGGGCCAATAAACATAATACTTCATGACATTATTGAATATTGTTCTTCCTTTTATGAAGTATTATGTTCATTGGCCCATGCTGAGAAGTTGTGAAGTCCACTACAGAGCTACTAGAAGTGATGCGGCCAACAAAAGACATTGCACTTGGGTAGAGCCTACCTGTGTATATCAGACAAAGATTTTCAATTCCAGTCATGGGGACAGTTGCAGGGTTTGAAGTGTTCATTTCATTTTATTGAACAGATCAAATTGTGTTGGAACAAAACATGTAATGTTTTTTGTTCCCTTAAATTAATCAGTGATATCATTCCTTTGATCTGAAAGATCAGGTTGAATATGTTGTGATGATTTGCATTTGCATGTTGGATTCTGAGATGATAGATATTTATAATTTGATAAAACAGCCTAAATATTTACCAATTTCCTTACCACAGGAGTTTCTATTGCCAACAGTTAAATATAGGAAATATTGTTGAATTTTGTCTCCACATAACATTAAAAATATGGGTCTTGGCAACTGAGGGGTTAAAAGCAGAGAGCTTGAAAAGAACCAGTCCTTTCAAAACTGGTCACATGAATCATGAGTTCTGGGAGAATCGAGGACTGTTTGAAAATGAATGAGGTCGAGAGGCTGAGAACATTCGCCATGCCATGATAAAAATGTTGACAGCAGTCAGAAGCCAGGCCAACAAAAGGTAGTTTATTCTATGCAGGGTTTCTCATGCATCCTCCTAGTGATTACTGATTATCATGCTTCATATTGGTTAATTTTATACATTAATAATTTTGTCTTCTTTACCCATGGCCCTTCCTGCACCACATACTTCTCCTTTCTTTGCCTCCAGTTTCAGACACTGATCTTTCAGTAGTCTCCTCGCACCCCTCCATCTTTGTATCTTTCTCCCTTCCAAAAGCCTAAAAACCTATATCTTTGATCATGCCTTAAATCACCAGCCATAAAATCCCTCCCTTCCCCTTGGCTCAGTATCTGGTTACATTTGTCTCTGCACGATGTTGTGGGATATTTCATTAGCTTAAGGAGCCATATGAGAGCACACTGTTGTTTGGCACTTTATATTTTAACAGCTGGCTTGTGTGGCATATCTGCTATTTTTAATTAATAACAAAATGTAAACTTGTGTTCAATTCAGTAAACAAACTAAAAGCTTGGTAACTTCGCTGCTAAGAATAGTAAATCTAGGAGCAGAAAAAACAGGAAGGGTGTAGCCTTTGAAGGAGAGGGTCATGGTAGACATAAAGGAACGGTTGTGAGTATCTTTGAATGAAAAGATGATCAGGACCGTAAACAGGGCAAAACAAATGTCTAGAAATTTGACTTTAGGTCTTTTTAATGGCTCAAACGTCTTGCAGGGGAGAACCCCTTCTCCCTTACCCCCAATATATGAAGGCGGGGCTGGTGGCTCCAGAACTCAGAAATCAATGACAAACATGAGTCCACGAATCAAGACCTCTAAGAAGTGGTTAGTGCAGTTAGGATGAACCATGCCAACCATTTCCCAACAGGCTTTGATTTTTGTACAGATCTGCCACACTGATTTTTTTCTCTCTCTTAAAATGATCATGGAAGGATTATTTTGAATATAGGATCAAAATCCAGGAGGAAACTGTCAATCGTGCATTGCTCATTCCTTTCAGCATGATGTGCATGCTTTATTGTGAGTTAGTTACAAAGGACACACGTGCCCTTCTGATCCAGTTTCTGTCATTAAATAATTAAAACATGTCATGCACCACGTGGATGAAATAAATGGCAGAATGAAACCTGTGTTAAGGTTCTCAGCATCCAGGGACACTGGGTCAATTTCCCCAGTGGATGCAACCTCCACTGGAAATTTGTGCAAACCATTCAAAATGGAGAGTTTTTTTAAAACACATTTTCCACAAATAAAACAGATGCAAATGGGCCCAATTTCTAAGCAAAAGAAGCCAGTTCTTTATCATTGCATTGGGCAGCACGGTGGCACAGCTAGTAGCACTGCTGTCTCATAGCTCCAGTGACCTGGGTTCAATCATGACCTCTGGTGCTGTCTGTGTGGAGTTTGACTGGGTGGGTTTCCTCCAGCTACTCCAGTTTCCTCCCACATGCCAAAGAGGTGTGGGTTGTTAAGTTAATTGGCCACTAGAGGTTGTCCCCAGTGTATAGGTGAGTGATGAGTTGATGGTAATGTGGGAAAAATAAGTTACAGGAAAAATTAATGTGGAGATGTGGTCATTCTGTGAGCCAGGAGAGACTTGATAGGCCGAAATGGCGTATTCGTTCCTAAGGAAAGATGGGAAATAATATAGATGAGTCTGCATTTGCTTGGTTGTACCTGTGCTCTCTTCGCTTAGCTCCCATTTGTTTTTTCTGTCTGTACAGCCAGGTGCACAGAACAAAAGCTCCAGAAGTATAACTGACATCCAGGCATATTGACTATGACTCATTCATGGGGAATCTTCAGTCATTTTGTGAGTATCAATGATTTATTTTCAGAAAAAGATCATGTTATTTCTTTAGGTTTTCAATATTACTGCTTCAGGAAGAAATTTCCAGCCCCTTATACATGGCACTAATGTCATTCAAATACATGTATGCAGACATTTCTGATGGAACTGGGGTGACTGTCAGAATGAGGTAAGGAGGGGTGGGGGAGAGTGGGTGAGCTGAGGAAGGAGTTTGAGGAGAAAACTTGGACCTTTGAGGAGAAGTTGACGAAGAGGGAATTGGAGGATACCTGGCCCCAAAATTTCTGGGATTTTGATGGGGTCAAAAAAAGACCAGAATTTGGAGCTGGTGCTGAATTCTCTCCTCACTAGTCGATGCACATGATTGTCACACAATCTGCTGTTAGAAACTGTATGATCACTGGCTGAATCAAACTGGCTGGCAGCTGGCAGTTCGGCAGGTGTGACTAACCTCCTGTTCCGTTACTGGACTCAGCATCAAGCCAAGCAGCAGAGTGTGGAAGTGGCATCCCATCCTTCGTCACTAAGCTGGGCTGCCTAAACTAACCGGCGATCTTCACTTGGGTTGTCAATCCTGCACAAAGGGGAATGTGCAAGTACGTACTTTATCTTATTGTTAGCATTTTAAGGTATTTTTATTTTTTAAATAGTTCTTGTTATCATTTAAATTATTTAAATATATTTGAATTGTTTTTCAATGTTTCTGACTATCAAATACATTTAAAAACAGTTCAAAAGCCTTTAACAGCTGGCGAGGGGTCAACGGTTGCCAGGGCATCTAGGGGTGGGGCTTTAAGATGCCCTGTCACTCAAAGGCTTTCTGGCTTGTGGGATATCTCTCGGGTACTTGGGGGCAGCTTTGTTGTCTCTCTGCATCTGGAAAAGGTAAGTCAGGTTGGGCGGCCACCATTTTATCTGGTGAACTTGTTACTGGCAACATACAAAGCTTCAGCAACTTAGTGGTAAAGATGTGACTAACTTCAGTGCACATGTATGTATAACTAATCCTCCAAATTTACCACAGCAGCTTACATCGTGAAGAGAACAGGACATAAAGTGAACCTGACACCACGTGGGTGTTAGCCCCAGTGTTGAAAAAAATATGATTGCTGGAGGATACATGTAAACAACTTTCCCGTTATTAATTTAACTCCTTCTTGCTTAATTACTCAATCTGTCCGGAATGCTGTAACAAAAAAAAACCCCAAAAATTGGAAATTTGAAATAAGAACAGCAACCACTGGAATACCCAAAAGGTGAAGCAAATGCAGACTCATCTAATGCAATGAACTGGATACTTTTGCCAGGAAGTTGGACCCATTTGGACCTGTTTTATTTGCAGCATCTGTGGCGAGAGAGATACAGAATTACCGTTTCAGACCAATGATCATTAGAACCGGAAAAGTAAGATGCAGAGGGGGAGGGGTGTAGAGTTTGTGCTAGGGTGGAGACCAAGGTTATTTAGATAACGCAATTGCTTTTGGTAACCATTAAGGAGAGAGAAACTGATGTTTGTGAATTATACCTGATCTGTCTGGAGGCCGTAAGTAGAGGAGAATAAATTAGGACCATAGTGAGAGAGAAATAATATTAGAACTGTGAGATGCAGGACACAGCCATTATTTGAAATCTGAAATAAAAAAAAGAATAAGAAGAACATTGAAAATACCCAAAAATCTGGAGAGGGAAAATCTGAGCCAATGAAACAGCTGGATGATCTCAAGTCTGAACTAGCCAGTTCTGACACAAACAGCAAGGGCTAGTCTGAAGGGTTGCATTATGCATAGAAGCTGGTGAGGTGCTATTCCTTGAGTTTGCATTGGACTTGGTTGGAAAAGTGTAAGAGGCAAAGGCAGAGAGGTCAGAGGGGGAGTGGGATGGAGAGTTAAATTGACTGGCAACTGGAAGCTCAGGTCACCTGTGTGGAGCGAATGCAGCTGTCCTGCAAAGCAGTCATCCAATCTGAGATTGGTTTCTCCAACACAGAAGGGATCAAATTGTGAGCACAGAATACAAGACACCAGATTGGAAGAAGTGCAATTGAATCTCTGCTTTTCCTGGAAAGAGTGTTTGGGTCCCTGGATAGTGGGAGGGGGAGAGATAGAAGGGTAGGTGTTGCACTTCCTGAAGGCTCTTGGGAAAGTGTTGTGAGAAGGAGTGGTTGATGGGGATAGAAGAGGGAGCAAGTGATTAAGTAACAATCTATTAGATTAATTTAACATTAAATAAAACAAATTCATTCATAAAATGAGTTTTCATTACATTTTGACTACATTTTCTACTGCCCTGCTTTGTACAAGGATTCTATTTCATTCTCCCAGTTTTCCCATCTCTGTCATATGCGTTCCGATAATAAGACTGTCGACACCAGTGATTCTGAGATGTCTGTTTTTCCTGAACTGTGCCTTTCCCTCTATCATTGTTGACAAGGCTCTCTACAGCTCCTCCTCCATTTTCCACATTTCCACTTTCTCCCCTCTTCTTTGGACCAGAATAGAGATGAAGTTCCCCTTCTCCTCACTTTTCATCACACCACCCTCCATATTCAATGCACTTCCCACCACTTTTAATAGATTCCACCAGCAAGCATAGCCTCCACTCCTCTTTCAGCATCCCTAATGGACTGTTTCATCTATTTGCCCACCTTAGCTCCATGTATCTATACAGTCTAATATGCCTCCACTTCTCCTAATGAAACGCTTCTGAATATTAAGTGGTTCATTGTAACCAGCTTTCAGGTTCCACTATATTCCACAAAAATGCAGCTCAGATCACGATAGTGGAAAATAAGATAAGATTTCTTTATTAGTCACGTGTACATCGAAATACACAGTGAAATGCACCTTTTGCGTAGAGTGTTCTGGGGGCAGCCTGCAAGTGTTGCCTCGCTTCTGGCGGCAACATAGCATGCCCACAACTTCCTAACCCCTACGTCTTTGGAAAGTGGGAGGAAATCGGAGCACCCGGAGGAAACCCACGCAGTCACAAGGAGAACATACAAAGTCCTTACAGACAGTGGCTGGAATTGAACCGGGGTCACTGGTGCTGTAATAGTGTTACGCTAACCGTGTACAAAGGAAGCAATTAGGAAAAATATTGCTTTAAATTACAGCATGGCTTCAAGATTTGTGTGGATAGCCCTGTTAATTCATTCAAGAATGGTGACAGGGACTGGGGAGGGAGTGAATGCATTTTGCCTGTCACTATATTTCTGACTGAATGGCTCCTTTCAAGTTTATCCAGACAGTTTATTCAGTCAAGAGCTGAACTACAGAGGCCAGAAACCAAGGTTTAATTTCTACATTCAATGAATTCAGTTGAATAGAAAGAACTTTTCAAAATCAGGGCTCTGGTTTAGGCATCTACGGATGATATATTGATATGTTCTTTCTCTGCTGTATTCCACACTATTTCTTGTATCCAGTATATTTCAAATACATATCAACCTTGATTTCCCATGTCTGTTACCCAACACAGTTACATTTTCACTCAGTTCTGTTCAACTGCCTATTGAAGTCCAGCCACTGCATTGTTGATATGTGTTTTCCCCACATGGTGTTGTGGTTAAAGGGTGGGACACTGGGCTTTCCCAAGAACAGATGAATCTTTCAGATAACAGACATTGACAGTTGGCAACATCTTATGTTATTTTAGTCACGTTACTTATCTTTGTCTACATCTAGTTGTTGCTTGCATGTAATAACAGAAAAATGCTTTTAGAAAATTGTCAAAGGAATATCTTTGGCATGTAGGAAGTTCTCTATAGTACAATCTATGAGGCCTAGAAATTCCAGCATGTTAAACTTCAATTTGTGAAAGTCTCAGAAGGAATGTGCACAGTCTATAAAATGAGTGACCTTTTATATGGTGGCCTTTTATACAGTGGGGAGGAGATTTGGATGTAAAGGCAACCAATCAGGAAGGTGGGTATGGGTAAGGGTTAGAACATAGAACATAGAACATTACAGCACAGTACAGGACCTTCGACCCACAATGTTGTGCCGACATCTTATCCTGCTCTTAGATCTATCTAACCCTTCCCTCCCACATAGCCCCCCATTTCTCTATCATTCATGTGTCTAACGAGGCACGATAGTGTAGTGGTTAGCATAATGCTTTACAGTGCCAACAACCTGGGTTCAATTCTGGCCGCTGTCTGTAAGGAGTTTGTACATTCTCCCCATGTGTGTGTGGGTTTCCTCCGGGTGCTCCAGTTTCCTCCCACATTCCAAAGACGTACGGGTTAGGAAGTTGTGGGCATGCTATGTTGGCACCAGAAGCATGGTGACACTTGCAGGCTGCCCCCAGAATACTCTACGCAAAAGGTACGTTTCCCTGTGTGTTTCGATGTACATGTGACTAATAAAGATATCTTATCTTATCTGTCTATCTAAGAGTCTTTTAAAGTCCCTAATGTATCTGCCCCCACAACCTCTGCAGGCAGTGTGTTCCACACACCCACCACTCTCCGTGTAAAAAACACCCCTGACATCTTCCTCTGATCACCTTAAAATTATGCCCCCCCATGTTAGCCATTGTCGCCCTGGGAAAAAGTCTTTGAATGTCCACTCGATCTATGCCTCTTATCATCTCGTACACCTCTATCAAGTCTCCTCACATCCTCCTCTCCAAAGAGAAAAGCCCTAGCTCACTCAACCTATCCTCATAAGACAAGTTATAGGGGGACTCTCGCCCCCATTGGGATGGAGAACAGCAGCGATCAACAGCGAGGAGCATTGGAGAATGGGGCGGAAGGGAAATCATTTCTTGGCTGCTGTTCCTCACAGCTCCACATTCAGGAAAGTATATTGTAAAAATGAAAGAAGTTGATTGCACCAGTCTCGCAGTGGAGGCCTCAAACGTCTGTTAGGCCCCTTATTTGCATTGTGTTTCAGAGAGAATAGAATTTCCTTTCAGGCTTGAGTACTAGGTGGCAATATTTTGACCTTTACCAATACATGAAGAGTCATACACATTCACATTGTAGCATACCTGTGGCACCACAAGAAACTGCAGAGAGTTGTGGGACACAGCCCAGCACATCACGGAAACCAGTATCCCCTCCATGGACTCTGTCTATACCTCTCGCTGTCTTGGTGAAGCAGCCAGCATAATCAAAGACCCCGCCCAGCCGGGTCATTCTCTCTTCTCCTCTCTCCTATCAGGCTGATGATACAGGAGCCTGAGGGCACATACCACCAGGCTCAAGGACAGATTTTATCCCACTATGATAAGACTATTGAATGGCATCAACCTTATATGATGAGATGAACTCTTGACCTCACAATCTACCTTGTTATGACCTTGCACCTTATTGTCTACCTGCAATGCACCTTGTCTGTAGCTGTGACACTTTACTCTGTATTCTGTTATTGTTTTTACCCTGTTCTACCTCAATGCACTGTGCAATGAATTGATCTGTACGAACAGTATGCAAGACAAGTTTTTCACTCTACCTCGGTACAAGTGACAATAATAAACTAATGCCAATACCAATACCTAAACTCACAACCTTCAGGCTACAGTCTTAAGAGACTGCTGATACCCCCAAAAATATTGTTGAATGAAAGCCCATTTTAAAAAATTCCAGGTCTCATTGTTGTTCCATCTTTTTCTCCCTACCCCAGAGGTGTTGAAGACAATAATGGGCAAGCACGGTAGTGTAGTGGTTAGCATAATGCTATTACAGTGCCAGTGACCCGGGTTCAATTCTGGCCACTGTCTGTAAGGAGTCTGTAAGTTCTCCCCGTAACTGCGTGGGTTTCTTCCAGGTGCTCCAGTTTCCTCCCACATTCCAAAGACATACGGGTAGGAAGATGTGGGCATGCTATGTTGGCGCCAGAAGCATGGCAACACTTGCGGGCTGCCTCCAGAACACTCTACACAAAAGATGCATTTCACTGTGTATTTCGATGTACACGTGACTAATAAAGATATCTTATCTTACAAACAGAAACAAAGTCCATTCAATCCAACCCTGACCTGCTGAGTACTTCCAGCATTTTCTGTCTTTATTGTAGCCAATTCAGTTGCATTAATGGGAGATGTGCTTGACTTTCCTGTTGTATCTACCTAGTGGATGTGTAAGACAGGGCCAAGTGAGGCTCAAAAGTATATGTCAGTTGTTTGTGGGATCAGGTGGAAAGGGGCAATTTGCTTTAAGCTCCAGCAAGAACATGGCAGTCGCTCTTCCCTCGAGTTATACTGTATATTTGCAGTGATGTACCCTGAGTGCAGAGATTCATAGCTCTGGTCCACAACAATGACCTTTTACTGCCCGACTGTGGACTCTCACAGGTCTAGAGCCAGAAACTGGCCAAGGCTGCACAGATTAGACCCTGGACAGGAAATCAGAGCCTCTGGCTGCAGACGTGAGGAGAGTTTGTCTCAGTCCCACCCACCCACTCTACTTCTGCATAGCTAAACCACCTTATGTTATGACAGGCGAATCAACCTAAGAGAATGTCAAAGAAAAATACCCCAAATGCCTTGGAAGGATTTTGCACCAGTCATACACTCATTCACAGAATCCAATTATTGTTCTAATTGTCAAAGCTTTCCTTATTTTATAAGAGAACGTGACAGGAGTGGAAATGGAGAGCATGTCAGACAGATAGGATTTCAGGCGTGCTAATGACTGGAAAGGCTATAACTGAATCAGCATAAATTTGCAAAATCGATGAGCAGATGTGACTGAAGCATCAACAGCTGAATATGAATAATCTTGTCCCTGGCGATATTTGCATAATTGGTGTCTGTTGGGCATTGAAGCCGGTGCTCAGCTGCCTGGCAACACGGTGATTGCGATTATGAACAGAAGTAACAGATGCAAGGGAAGCTTGATGATGCAGCTGAATGTTTATCAACTACTGGCAGAAAGCATTGCTTTATTCTGCTCTTTAGTAAGAATGTTGGAATGTTACAATTTCAGTGATTCAATTAAGCATCAGTGCATTGTGTTTTGTGATATCTGTACTTCAGAAACTCATACTGCACTATCACAATCCAGGCAGATGATATTGAGGTAGATAAATGTTGGCACAGCAGTGAAGGCCACAACTTTCCCACCATTAATAACTTGATCTGGGACTGTTCTTATTTGCGAAGTATTTTACCACACATCTCTTAATCAGTCTCCATTTGGTGTGTAAATGATGTCGCCTAAGATTTCTTATGCTCTGTTTATTGCCATAAATATCTTTCTACTGTGTAATATACAACTACAAGCATCATAAATACAGGCATAAGTTTTATGGGTGTTCGAAGGTCCTTGTGTTTCCTTCTCAAATTAAGATTTACACCCATGTGTTTTAGTTGAAAAGCAGAAATCCACCCATGATGAGAAAAGTTCTTTGGATGTTGATCAATTCTTTTTGCACTGTATCTTGTAGATTTGTTTAAATCATTCCTCTGTGGTGTGAAAGCTATGCTGTTTATTAACTTGACTCACATTACCACATATTAAACTGTGCAGAGATACCAAATGGGCTTCAAAGAACTGCCTGGACTTACAATGCTTTAATTGTTTCCTTTTTTTTGGAGATTCTGGGTGGATATTATTTTTACTGGAATCTTTAGGGAACAGCTGTTACCTGTTCATTATCACCCATGCACACTAACATCGTTGGGTTACCTTCTTGGCAAGTAAAATGCTGGTATAATTTTTACCTGCAGAACATTTTCAGAATACAGGCTTAATGAACGTTATACAAAGAATATTATTCCAGTCACGTCTGAACAGAGGGCACCGTGACCCAGCACTGTTGTCCTCTGTGTGGCTTTATATTCACAAGCTAGATTTGGCATTTTCTAAGCCCTTTGGTGATGAAATTTGGACATGCCTTTGCCAATCATTTTCTATTGAATAGAAATTATGTATAGGTCATCAATCATTAAAAACCATTAACAACAAGCACAATGAAGCCAATGTCTATTAGAGTAATACCTGCAACCTGTTCAAATGCTTGCAATAGACCAGCTGACAAACCTAGTCTGAAAGGTTTTAAAGACCCATCAACTATTTCTATTTAAATGCACTGCAAATCAATTGATGCCTAAGAAAATTTCCTCCCCTATAAAGATGTGCCCTCATTAACCATATCAATAGATTGCTGTCAGCTGTAATACAGCTAACCAATAATATAGGCGTCCGAACTGACCGAGGAAATTGAGCCTAGGCTGGGCAATTATTGACCATTATGTCAATGGATGATCAAGTTAAATGGAGTACAGTTGAAGTAGATTAGTATTGGCATGTATTAAAATTATGTTTATAAATAGTTGTTGAAAGACACCATTCACAAAGTCATCCACTTTACAAACTGACTGGAAAAAGATTGTACACAGTATTACCTAATTGGGTGCTATAGTAAACATTCCTTCACAATACCTTCAGTATCAGAAATTAGTGCTTATATTTTTGTTAAGCCTGTGGCAAAAATGCAGTGTAATAATGGTGGCACATGTTCCAAATATCTGTCCTGTGACTCTGATCATGCACATATTAGGTTTACTACATGACAATGAAGAATAATACATATTGAAGATAAATGATTGAAAAATGTCTTTGGTTGAAGATACAACTATTTTGTTATAATCATTGACATGCTAAAAGATGTACCTTAAATTATTTTTTGTGATTTTTAGGTAGCTTTCTTGTTCATAAATATCTCTTTATGGAACTCTGAGATTTTCCATTTTGCACTGTAGGAAAGAAATGCCTAGCAACAAGGACAAAAGCACACCAGAAGCTATTCGAGCAAAGGATAACCCAAAAAGGGAAACATGTTGACAGTAATATTGTGACAGATATTTAGAACCTTCCACTAATACCACTGCAAGTGTTCTGTCTTCCAAGGGTTCTCACATGCTTTGTGATATATTGTGGGTTTTTGCAAATTACATTTTAAAGTCTCCCCAGATTGTGGTGAAGACAGGGTGAAAACAGACACAAAGGTGTATGCTATGCGAATAAGACTTGACTGTTTAAATGCCTACTTTAACCAATGATTTAGTGACTAATCGTTGATTATCTCGATTTAAATGAGCTCAGGAGGTGCTAAATGGGAGGCCTGCACATTTAGCATTTAAGTGCTGTTGAAAAGCAAATTTCCTGCACACAATTCCACTGGGAGTGTGGAGTCCAGTGATTCAACGCAAGAGCTTGTCTCAGTACTTTCTGGGGACTGAGGGATGGGCCCTCAACAGTTCTCTGAAATGCACTGAAGGACTTGATAGAGAACATGTAAAGGCCTTCACCATTGTAACAGATATTTAGAACCTTTCCCTAATACCACTGCAAATGTTCTGTCTTCCAAGGATTCTCACATACTTTGTGATATATTGTGGGTTTTTGCAAATTACATGTTGAAGTCTCCCAGGATTGTAGTGAAGACAGGGTGAACCATTTTAGCTGGTGGCTTGTGCAGAATTTGACACTTATACTTTCTAGCCAATACCACCAGTGAGCTGTAGAGTCAACATCACACAGTCTCTAATGACTGCAGTCATAGCTGCTTCAGTGCAATACCAAATAGTGTTTCAGGAAAACCAAGTGGCTTGTACAGAGTAACAAAGTGCTTCGATGCAACCTCTAAGAGCTTCTGCTGTGCTATTGGCTCCTACTGTGAATGCTCAGGTAGTTGCCAGGAGGCTCTGAGCTCCTTGAATGGAAAGAAATTCCAGAGTGATGCAGATCCCCAGAGACCTGTCACTTATTGATCAGTGGGCTGGATGAACCGATGCCCTGTGGTACTGGTGGGGGAATGAATCATGGAACAGGAACCTATAGGCATCCCTGTAGATGCCATTTTTCTCCTCCCTCCCTCCCAGCCCCTTTACCTGTGTTTTTGCCCGATGACCAGCTGGAACGCTGACTGCCAAAGCTGAGGCTAGGGCAAAGCCATTGGGACTTCAGGCTGTCGAGGGGAGGGGAGGGGAGGATGGGGAGAAAGACACCTAAATTTCTCTCCTCAGGATTTCAGCAGCTGCTGACGCATGTTCTGGTACTACTGGAATTGCACTGAAATTGCACTCTAATGAGTGTTAAGAACCAATGTAATTGGTCAGTAAAGTCCCACTGAGCTTTGGGGTTGCCATTTCCTACCAGGTACTTTAATTCTTTAATGGTGGTCTTGTCGGGCATTGCTACTCAATAACCTATCTTGGTCCCTTTGGATACTTTTTAGCACCAGGTAAAATAATCTCTGTTAATTTTGTATTTGTCTTTTCCATTATTTGTTAGAAGGAGTAGTAAATAGAGTGAGTGATATTGGAGTCAGTATTGATGAAAATTAAATACTTTTTGGATATGGGGAAGAGAAAGCAACATAACACAGAGAGCAAACCATCATCTACTCATTTTCCCCTCAACTTCATGTTTGTGACTGTCTAATCACACTGCTGCCTCTTCCACAGACCTAACCAAAGTTACGTATTACATCCTACATAAATTTTCCTCTCTTGCAAATCTTGCTTCTGTCCTTGTTGGTTGCCAGCTGCTAATGAATGGAGGGGATGTGTTGTCCTTTGGCATGGCTGATGACACCATCTTCTCCATTGGTGAGACTGCCCTTACCCAGCTCTATTTCTATCTATCCAGCGATAGCCAAAGAATCACCTACAATTTCTCCCCATTCCTACACTTACTGCTGGCATTCCCCAACTCTCTATCCCTCACAGTTCTCAATTGACTGCTGCCTCTGGGTGTGACTGAAAGTACAATGAGTGGTTTCACATACATCAAGCTCAACCTCTCCCTCTGATTTGTGTGTAACTTTGAGTAGTACGGTGGGTGAACACACACAATGGACGTCATTAGTAATTAACCCCAATAAAGGCAGTAGAATGTCTCTGGACTAATTCCCTATTGCGAGACTCCATGCTCCGTATCAGAGCACACTAGGACCATGAGGAGAGACTCCAGTCTCTGGTTGGTTGTGACCAAGCCTACTTCTGCAGAACCTGAAGGAGGACGCCTACTCTTCCTCTCCTCTGCAAAAGCACCACAAGTCTTACTTCTGTACCTGTGAATAGCCAGCTGCCACTAAGTGGATGAAGTATGGTGTGCACACTCCCTGTGATCTGAAAGGGCAAAAGGGGATCAGTGTACATACTATCTTGGGCTGGCACTGTAGTGTTTGGCGTGGAAGATTTCAGCAGCAGTGGGAACAATGTGTTAAGTCACAGCCTTCATTTTCAAAGCACTCTGCCCATTTCCACCAGATGGAGGCCTCAAATTCTTATTCCATAAAATAATGTGTCTTGGTCAGATATGCAGTCAGTTAATTACTACTGATTTTGAGTCACCGGGCTTTTGTTTCCTTGCCCCATGATGTTTGTTCGCTTGGCTCATAAGCAAAGACTATTGGCTGAGAATAACCCATGGATTCCTATGCTAGCAAGAAGCCAAGGGGAGGGGAAAACATCTCTGATTAACTAATGGTGGAAATTTTGCCAGATTGAGGATACATTAGTGCATAAAATATTATCTGTACAATTAAATTAATTAAAATAACTGCTAGAATGATACATTGTTCACGAACGTTGAGTGTTATGAGGGGCAATTATGATCAAGGTTCAAAGGATTGACAAAAAATTTCTTGGATGGAAGTGCTGAAAATTCTCAGCAGTTCAGGTATCATTCTGTCTGATGAAGTGTCATTGACCTGACATGTTAATTCAGTTTCTCTCTTCACACGCGCTGCCTTACATACAGAGTATTTCCAGAACATTTTTATATCAGATTTTTTAGTATCTGCAGATTTATTTTTTATTTGCACTCCTGAATGGAAAGTCTTCCTTGACTCAGTATAGGTAAAGAGTTAATGCTCTGAGAATGATTTGCCTAACAGCCCTTAACTTGAAGCAGAACATCCTTAAGAGCACTTACAAAAATGAAAAGTAAATCACAAGTTACATTCCAGTACACAGACCAAAGTCCTAAAAAGCAGAAACTAAACAAAGGAAGCCTGTTCAAGTGTTCATGTCAGCTAAATGTTGAGGAACTAAAAGAACAAGTTGTCAACCAATTGCTGAATTGGATATTCATTCCATGAGAGTGTCAGTTACTGTCAGGATTGTGTGACCTGTGGAGGATCTGTTCTGAAATCAGCAAGTTTCAGCTGATTAAAGCTCAGTTATTGACCAGTACTTCAATTTGACCTCTGTCTCTCATTCCAAGAGCCCACTTCACCACATATTGCAGCCATCAGCAAATGATACTACTTTGTTATTTTCCTCTTCAGTAATAAAATAATTTTACACTATTTAGTCATGCACAAAAGAAAAACACGAGTTCAAATGAATTAAGCGTGACTTTGTTTCATAGGGCTGGTTGGCTTTGACATCTTCATGCCAAGAGGCTGACTCCTGCAGTTTTTTAATATTTTATCTGACTTCCCTATAGTGGCAACTGATCTCAATATCATTTCTGGGTCAGAGGCAGGGGATCATATTGTGAACTCCTCTGCTGCTACCAGCAGCTATGTTGGTGTGTGAATCAGGTGACAGGAAAGGGAATGGATGGGGTGAGTGGTTGGGAAGGTTATTCATCAAAGTGCCCTGCTCCACCTAGAGGCTGGTAAGAATGTCAAGAAAGTGATCTGAACTCTAATAACAGACTTGAAGAACAGGTTTTTAAAAAAACAATATGACAATTAAGCACAAATTCGAATCTCAATTTATTTAAATCACACCTGATGCATTTAGGAATGTTCTAAGAAATCCAACAATGTAACTCTTTTCCCAGGGTGACAATGGCTAACACGAGGGGACATAATTTTAAGGTGATTGGAGGAAGGTATAAGGGGGATGTCAGGGGTAAGTTTTTTTACACGGAGAGTGGTGGGTGCAGAGGTTGTGGGGGCAGATACATTAGGGACATTTAGGAGACTCTTAGAGAGACACATGGATGATAGAGAAATGGGGAGCTATGTGGGAAGGAAGGGTTAGATAGATATTAGAGGAGGATAAAATGTCGGCACAACATTGTGGGCCGAAGGGCCTGTACTGTGCTGTAATGTTCTATGTTCTATGTAACTACTAGCAGTGTATCCTGGTATTCAGGACAAAGGCACCGTCTGGGCATTAACCTCTCTTTTTGAGTCTTTCAGGCAATTACCGGCATTTACAGTTCATGCTGTGATACTTTGTCAGGCCGGATGGCATCAGTGACAGTAACATTGTTGTTCAAATTCCAGGAGTGCTGTTGTACCTTTCAGAACTGGAATGTAGAAGGGCATTGGCTGCACGGAGGAAGCTGGTAATCTTTCATTAGATAACATAATGCAAAGCACAATCGCTTATCACAGCCAGGCAGAAGATCTTGGCAAATATCCTGACAAATAGTTAAAAAAGGAAGTCTATGGTACATTAAGGAACTTTCAGTATCAGCAATAAACAGGAGATTTTGTAACTATAGGAGGGTGATGAAATGTCCAGGTATGATGCTCAGGTCAACTGGGTATGGGACTGGTATGAAGGAAAGACCAGTCATATCCTGCCAATGTATTCCACTATCGAAGCCCTAAGTTGTTTTAAAATCTAGCTTCATCATGCATATACTTATGTTGAATATTGATAGTTATGTGTAGTGCAAAAAGCAGAAGTAGAACACAGACCTGATCTCTCCTGACTGAACTGTAGTTGTGATTAAAGCCACACTGATATAGGCGGGAGCTAAGTGCAGGCCAGATAAGTACTTGGGGATGAACAGTGTGGAAGATAGAATGAAGAAACCTTAGTACAATCCCTGATGATAGTTAAAGAGCAATATCAGTATCCTGTTCAGAATCAAAAGGTTAAATCATTTTGACATTGATACCTCATAAATTACCCTGACTCTGCTCTGAAGACAAATGCAAAATTGTATTTGTGTTGACTCATAAAATATGTACTTAAAACTGCTGAGATTGGAGCAGCATTAAATGCTTCACCTCCAGAACTGATGACTTGGTGGCACTCCTGCAACAAGTGCAATAGAACCCCAGGAGGTGATCAACATATCTTGTATGAAGCAACAGTCTGTGCTCTATGTTTAACAGCCTGATCAACAATATTTGCATTATTAGCATGGCCACCATTTGCCAAGTCTAAACATGGACTGAGGCAGGGGAGACAACAAACTGTAACTTGAGTTTTATTTGTTGGCTCTTTGGTGAAAAATAACCTTCTGTTTAAAAACCAAAGGTTCATTCTCACATAATCCATTGCAGCTGGTTACTGGAAAATGAAATTTCTCTGTTTAAATGTTTTACTTTTGGATTAATTAATGACAAGGATATTGATCAAGTTGATTCAGTCAGAGAATGGTGCATAGCACTGGGAAAAGACAAAATCCTAAAGAAGTCAAGAAAAATACATTAAATATAGATCAAAAATAAAAACAATATAACTTCATTGTCACACAAATTCCAAGACTGAGGTTTAACTACAACAATTTTATAAAAACATAATACTGTGGGCTAAATGTAATTAAGTTTTGCAAAAACATGGGTTGAATGAAACAAACTGTCAGTTTTTTTTAGCCTTCTGGGAACTGGGCTTGACTCCAATCCAATCTTTTGTGATGTGTTGCCAGTGCATCAAGTAAGACGATTGATTGTAAAGGAAATGTTTTTCAAAAGAGTTATTCTACTTGAAATGGAAGGAAATGACAACACTGAAGACCCTGTGGTGTTTCACACAGCTACACTGCTCCAGCTCTTAACGTCCTCTGGGATTCCAGTCTATCCACGGACTTAAAGCTTCTATTGAAATTAAGGCTAGTTATTTACACTGCACTGTGACTACTTGAGCCTGGTTCAGAACTAACATTTAGTGAAAGAGACACACAATGCTCATTGAGACATCAGTAGAAACTTAAAAGAAGTTTTAAAGCTATATTTTTATTACAGTTCTACCCCTCATATCTAATTTCTGTTCTAGCTTCATCTTAATTTTTGTTTTGAAAATAAAATGAATAATTCCTTATTAATTTAATTAAATTCCGCTGGAATCAAAATATTATATCCGTAATGATGAAGCCAATGAATTATCATAAAAGCTTCCAGATGAAGGGTTGCAACCCAAAATGTTGACTGTCCGTTTCCCACCACAGATGCTGCCTGACCTGCTGAGTTCCTCCAGCAGTTTGTTTTTTGCTCCAGGTTCAACACCTGAAGTCTCTCGTGTCCTTTCGTAAAAAAATTTATCTTGTTCAATGAGAAGGAAATTGAGAAGGAAATCTGTTCTCTTTACCTAGTCTGGTGTGCAAGTGACTCCAGATATATAGTAATGTTGTTGATTCTTAATTGGCCTCTGAAATAGCCCATCAAGCCATTTATAGCACAATTGGTGTTGCAAATTCATTACCCAAATGCAAATAATGGGAAGAAGTACTAACTTGAATGAAATGGCCTAGTGAAGTGGATACATAGGGATTGTGTAGGGTTGAGGAGTTGGAGGAGATTACAGTGATAGAAAAGAGCATGAAAGTATTTGAATGTAAGTATAGGAATTTTAAATACATGCATTTCAGTTCAGATAATTGAACACTATTATGCTTGACCAGTAATATGCTGCTACAATTTCTACTTACAGATATCAGCACTCTGTTGGCTTTTAAGTTGCTTTGACATGTTTTCAAATCTTACGAGTAACATTTAAATAATTGTTTAAATACCTGTTTTGAAATGTTTCTGTGGAATAAGTTTTACTGTACATTTACAGAGTAATACTTTCGCAACCTGTACGGAATAGTCTGCATTAATCAATGTAAACTTTCATTTGCAAATTGGCCACTCAGTTGCAAATAAAGACATTCATCAAACATCAGTTATCTCACATATCATCAGTGCTGCCCCTACTTAATAATCATCAGCAAATATAATGCATTGGTTTCAATGTTGAGATCATTTATGTTTTTTCAGTTCCCTGTTCTATCCCTGCTTGTTGTTCTTTAGCCTAACTAGATCTTTCATGTGTAACTTAGTCAAAACCTGTCTGCAAATCTAAGTATACATAGAGGGAGCTCCTTAACTACCCTTTCATAACACGCTCAATCTAAGGTTCATCAGGCAAGATCTTTGGATTCTAAATCCATCACAGTCTCTTTATTATTAATTTAGAGACATAGGGATATTACACATTAAGCATTAAAATAAAAAAAACTATTGGAACTGAAAAAAGGGAAAAATGAGGAATCAAGATCGTGCATGGCCATAAAATCGTATTTCCAGATATGACAGATGTCAGATTACTATTGAATCTATCTGGCTCCTTATTGCGGAATCTATTCAGTCCATTCCACTGCTCTTTCCTCATTGCCCTATAAGATAGTTTACTTCAAGTGGCATCCAAATCCCTTTTGAAAGCCTTGATTGGGTTTTCATGCCACCCTCACAGGCAGTGATTTCTAGATCATAATTACACTCTGAATGATAGGATTTTCTAATATCCTTCCTGCATCTACAGCCCATCATTTGAATCCATGGAATGGCTTTTCTCTTTACCCTATTGAAATCTATTGTGATTTTGTACAGTACACTTCTGTCAAATCTTCTCTTAACCTTCCATGGTTAAAGGAGAGCCTCCAGTCTAATTTTGTAGCAGAAGTCTCTTGTCCTTGGAATCATTTGGTGGATCTATTCTGCATCTTCTTCAGACTTTCATATCTTTCCTAAAGTGAGCGTTTTATAAAAAATCAATATAACCTCCCTCCTTTGGCATTCTGTGCCTATATTTATGAAGCCAAGGATCACATTTGCACCGTATCCACATGTCCTGCCATCTTCAATCATTTATGGACCTATGCACCTAAACCTTTCTGTTCCTGTGCACCCAAATCTTTCAGCCTTTAAAACTGTCCCATTTAACCAGTTCTGTTTCTCCTTGTTCCTTGTGCCAAAACACGTAACTGCATATTGGCAGCAAGGCTGATGCTTAACATCCATCCCTGGTTGATTGTAAGAAGTTGGTGGTTAGCATACGTCATGAACCAACCTGTTCATGAGATGATGGTGCTCCCACAATAGTGAAACACTTGGCTGGTCAGGATTTAGTCAAGTAAATGATGGAAGTAGATCTTCCTTAAAATTGAATAATTAATGCTAAGTTCACACATAAAGAACTGAGCATTGTGCCATATATTGGAGAACTATGGGAGGCATGGTACACGTAGAACTACATTCCATTGCAAATAAGTGGCTTCGGAAGAAAAAGGGAGAAAATGGGCAGGAGTTGTTGGGGGGGCAGGTGAAAGGGGAAGAGTAGTGTGGGAATAGTTCAAGTTCGAGTTCAAGTTTATTGTCATGGGCATACGTACCAGAGTATAAATGCCATGAAAATCAGTTTTTTGCAGCAGCAGCACAGTACATTACAAACATGACAACATAAATTACATAAGCTTAAATACTCATGAAATTATACATAACTTACATGACAAAATAAACAAAACTAAACATAACGACATTTGTGCAAGTTGAAGGAAATACAGTCCGAGGTAGAATTAGGCTTTTTCAGTTTGGTTCAAGAACCTGATGGCAGTGGGGAAGAAGCTGTTGTTGAACCTTGAGGTGAGGGTCTTCAGGCTCCTGTACCTTCTACCTCATGGCAGCATTGAGAAGAGGGCATGGCCTGGATGGTGGGGGTCCCTAATGATGGATGTCGCCTTCCTGAGATGTCGTCTCTCGTAGACGTCCTTGATGGTGGGGAGAGCTGTACCCATGATGGAAATGGCTAGGTTCACCACTCTCTGCAGCCTCTTGCATTCCTGGGCATTGGAATTCTCATACCAGGCGGTGATGCAACCAGTCAGAATGCTTTCCACTGTACTTCTGTAGAAGTTTGTCAGAGTCTTTAATGACCTGCCAAATCTCCTCAAACTTCGAAGAAAATAGAAAATACATATATATATATATTAACAAAAAGCTAATTGAAGCTTAAAGCATTTACCTTTAACTTTCATGTTTCACAACGAGAATCTTCACCACTTGAGAGGTAAATACAGTTCTAGCTCTGATCTCAATGACACATTGCTCCCAGCAATTGTTTCCACATATGCTAATACATAAAGCAGAGTGCAGCTTATTCCAGGTAAAATTGTGGGAAGTAGCAATGTAAGATTTCCCTTGTGTACACTGCACAAAGGCAACAAAATCTAGCAGGAGCTAAATTATCGATTTAGTGGCACAGAAGTCAACCTTTACAAGAATTAGCCTTGAGGCAGTTGAAATTTGGAGGAACAATGAAAATTCATTTGGAAGAGGAACTCGGAATGTGGACTATGTAAAATACTGAACTAGCCAACATGATGTGAGATGACATGTTGTTCAGCTTCTTTATGAGAAGCAATTCCCATAAATGGATACTTGCAACCCCATATGGAGTCCAGTTTGGATGAGGTCAGTTGAGTTCACACCTTGCACATGTCTAATCTCTACTAGCAAGGGATAAAAATGAAGGCACATTAGCCAGCTGGAGAGAGCTCCTGTATGACAAACAGAAACACTGATCTCTGACAGAGTGGAAACAGCTGCTCAGTGCTCCATGTTGTTTCAGTGGGAAACAATGGAATTTTCCAACCATGGACAGGTAAAAGTAAACATAATGTAAAAAAAATTCACACCAAACAGTTGATGAGTTAAGCTGAGAAGGCCAGTGAATATTTTGACAGCTGTTATGTGGTTGGATGAAATATCATGTATCCAGCATAGGTTCAAAGTGTCTGAATATTGAGCCAAAGCATAACTGCTTGGATGATGTTTTTCATTCTGAAGTATTTAAATGTTCAGAAAGCTGTGGCTATAACAATGGGGAACAGAGGGATGAAGACACATAATCCACTATGCTAATCATAAAGACTACACCAATTGTTGAGTCACTTTACATGGGCATTATTTTCTAATATTTATTAATTACCAGTTATTTTTTCCATTTATTTTAAAACCAGTTAAATCTCTTGTGTTCATCAGAAGAGAGCTGTGCTGGATAAATTTAAAAGGAGTAGCCCCATTTGATTTAGTCTAGCAAAAATTTCAGCCACTTTATCTTTCATTACAGGAACTACATAGTGAAGAAACACTATTCCTTCACTTTGATTGGAAAACGTTGTATTTTGAGTGGCATCACTCTTAGAAATTAAAATAACACCATTTTTTTCAGCTGTTTTGCAATTTGTCTCCAATTTTGTGAATATTCTGCACACTGGAAAGAAAAATTGATGATGCACATACCCCATGAATGATTTTAAAAATAACTAGGTATGAAGCTGAAAGGGATATTTGTGTATTAATAGTCCTGCTGCTTAATGAGTCTAATACAATGAACGAAACCAATAAACTTTTGAACTACAGAAGACAAGTTGCAGAATGCAAATGGAAGGAAGTTTTTTCCAGGGTTGGAGAGTCTAAAACTAGAGGACATAAGTTTATGGTAAGAGCGGAAAGATTTAAAGGGAATCTAAAGGCAAGTTTTTCACACATTGTGGTCGGTATATGGAACAAGCTGCCTGTGAAAGTGTCAGAGGCAGATATAATTACAATGCTTAAGAGACATTTGGACAGGGAAAGGTTTAGAGGGCAATGAGCCAAACGCAGGAAAATGAGACAAACTTAGGCAGGCACTTTGGTCGGCATGGATGAGTTGGGCCAAGGGGCCTGTTTCCATGCTGTATAACTCCATGGATCTATAAAGACTTGAACAACAGTGTTCTGGTAAAATGTATCTTGAGCATCCTGACTCATTCTGGTCACTTAGACATGAAGACAAATTTCACCATTGGAAGGAGTATAGAGGAAAGACATGAAGTTGCTATCCAGTGTCCAGACTCTGGAATTATGAGAAAAGATCAAAAGGAACATGGAGTATTAAAATGAGGTGCCCTCACAGAGGGAGTAGGTTTTCATTCTAGCATCAGAAAGTGAGCAAAAGCCCAGTTGTTCCTGTCAGTTAGGGGGACAAAGCTACTTTGAGGGCTTGACCTGATTATCAAGACACTAAGCAGGCAACCTGCTGCAACCCACTTCCTCCAGGCCACGCAACCTCAGCAGCCCATAGCTTCAGCCAGCTAAGGGAAGCTGGAGGCAAGCACCCACAGAAGTGAGAGCTCAGGAAGGTATTAGTCCAACCCTGGACTGTACGTTGATGGGACAAATTGCTGTGGGGATAGTGAAGTCAGTACACCATTGCAGTTTTAGTACAATGGTCAAATTTTCATTGAATAGGTTGTTTTAAAGTAAGTTCCTAAATCTTAATGAGCTGTGTAAGATAATTAGAGGCATGGGAATTGTAAATCTACATCATTGCTTTAAATTGAATGAGAAAACGATACAAGAGCATGAGTGTCAAACTAATAAATGCTATAAATTTACAGCTCATGTCATGAAGTTCTCCTTATGTTAAACAGTAAAAAAACAGCAAGAGTAAAGGTAGAAAGGGCTGGAAATGCTAAGCATGTCAGGCAACATCTATGGAAGAAGAATGAAAGTTAATATCTTAGCAGAATTAGAATATTAGTTCTCTTTCTCTCGCTGTCTCTCTCTCTCGCTCGCTTTCTCCCTATCTCTGTCTCTCCAAGTGTTGCCACATCTTTTGAGGACTTTCAGCATTTTCTGTTTTATGGTTCCAGCTCCGCAGTTTTTCTGCTTTTGCACTGGGAAAGTGAGTAGAAGTTACTTGTGTATTTAATGGTGCTCCTGACCAGTGTGGGGAATGGATTTCCAGAGCCCACCACCCAGAAATAACCGAGGGAATTGACCCTGTGCCCCTCAGACTTGAGGTATTGATATTGGTATTGGTTTATTATTGTCATTGTACCGAGCTACAGTGAAAAACTTGTCTTGCATACTGTTTGCACAGATCAATTTATTACACAGTCCATTGAGGTAGTACAGGGTAAAAACAATAACAGGTTACAAAGTAAAGTGTCACAGGGAAGCCACAGGGAAGTGCATTTCAGGTAGACAATAAGGTGCAAGGTCATAACAAGGTAGATTGTGATGTCAAGAGTCCATCTCATCATATAAGGGAACCGTTCAATAGTCTTATCACCATGGGATAGAAGCTGTCCTTGAGCCTGGTGGTATGTGCCCTCAGGCTCCTGTATCTTCTGCCTGATGGGAGAGGGGAGACGAGAGATTGACCCGGGTGGGTGGGGTCTTTGATTATGCTGGCTGCTTCACCTAGGCAGCGAGAGATATAGACAGAGTCCATGGAAGGGAGGCTGGTTTCTGTGATGTGCTGGGCTGTGTCCACAATTCTCTGCAGTTTCTTGTGTTCCCAGGCAGAGCAGTTGCCATACCAAGCCGTGATGCATCCAGATAGGATGCTTTCTATGGTGCATCGATAAAAGTTGGTGAGTGTCAAAGGGGACATGACAAATTTCTTTAGCCTCCTGAGGTTTTTGTATGCTCTGAGCCCCAGAGTAATCAAAGGATGAGGTTACTGTGCACAGGACTGTTTTAAGTGAAATGTTGTCTGGGATTCTTACTTTGCCCCTGATCATAGGAAGATCTTTTAACTCTCCTTCCACTGTTCTTTTAATGAAAAGAGGCTGATTTTAGCTTTCGGTAGTGACAAAAGATGGTTGCAAGGTCAGTCCTTGGGTGTATGAGTGGGTTCATAAATCTGTAGCCCAAGTTGATGACCCATGGTAATCAAACAAAGGGATGCCCACCAGAGTCTGCACATATTACGTTCACATGTGTAGCTAGAAGGAGAGGTTGGACAAACTTGGATCGTTTTCTCTGGAGCATTGGAGGCTGAGGGGAGACCTGATAGAAGTTTATAAAATTATGAGAGGCATAGATCGGGTAGACAGCTGGTATCTTTTCTCCCCCAGGGCAGAAATGCTGAATATTAGAGGGCATAGCCTTAAGGTGAGAGGGGGAAGGTTTAAAGGTGACATGCGGGGCAAGTTTTTTTACATAGAAGGTGGTAGGTGCTTGGAATGCGCTGCCGGGGTTGGTGGCGGAAGCAGATACAATCATGGTGTTCATGAGGCTTTCAGGTAGGCACATGAATATTGCAGGGAATGGAGAGATATGGATCATGTGCACATGGAAGGGATTTGTATAACTTGGCATCATGTTCGGCACAAACATTATGGGCTGAAAGGCCTGTTCCTGTGCGGTACTGTTGTATGTTCTATATTCTTTAAATGTACAAACAGTACAAACTGTGGTTGAGTAAGAGTCCATAAGAACCCTGCTTAAAATGTTTGAATGGGGGCTGGGATGTTGCTTCCCCTTTCCTGTAACTCAGTGACACAGCTGCCCCCTTGTTCATTTTGGCAGGGACCTTTACTTAAAGTTTTTGCACTGGATTGTTGGGTTCATCCCTTCCACTAAATTCCTCCTTTTCTTCCTACCTTTGATGGTTGTGAAGTCGACAGACATTCAAAAAAAATAGGGGGCTATGTGGGAGGGAAGGGTTAGATAGATCTTAGAGCAGGATAAAATGTCAGCACAACATTGCGGGCCAAAGGGCCTGTACTGTGCTGTAATGTTCTATGTTCTATGTACAAGGTGAAAATTATCTGTGAGCCAGAGTAGTAGCCCAGGCCTCTCCCTGGTTGAAGCTGTGTCAGTTTGATGTTCATCCTGGGCCTCTAACCACTCCTACAAGGCTGTGCTTGTCCCTCATACTAGATCTTCGAGGTTTTAGCTCTAACAACTTAAAGACCACAAATATCAACTGTATATTTTTCATGTTACCAAGAGCAATCATCTTCAGGTATTAAACAATCTGATCACTGAAGGAAGTTAAAGAGGGATTGTGTTTCTGAGAGTGTGCCAGCCATATGAATACAAAACAATTCTGGCAGAAAACTAGACAGCTGTTTCAGTTAAAAGACATGGGCATGGGCTTTTACTGGATGTGTATCCCTAAATATATCTGCACACTGACATGTACAGCTGCTGTTTTCCAAACAATTTGGCACCCTACTGCTCTGCTACTGCTGTTTATTTTTCTAGCATTAGATACGCTGTAAAATTTGTCTTCTGGTTTGTTGCTGGAATGAAGCAGAGCTGCACTTCAGGGAGGAAGTGATGGCTCCAGTAAATAGGGAGGGTTGACTTCATATCAGCAAGCAGGCGTCAGGCACAAGGAGAACTTCCACAATCAAGGAAGATGTTAGTCATAACCCATCACGAGCAGTGGAACAGATTCCTTGCAATGCTCACAGATGACAAAGTTGCTTTATGTTATCATTCACAAGGTAGGGGGAGGGGACGGGAGAAGACATTGCTATCTTGTCGATGACAGTCCCAGGTACTGTAATTTAAACTGTCCTTAAAGATAGTGAGATATCTGATCCTTCCCCAACCCAAGTGTCAGCAATGTTCAAGAGCCAATATCCATTTTGTTAACCTGCACAAGATAATAGCTGATCCTCCTGGACAAACGCATAAGCTTATTCACATTCACATAATGCAGTTAAAGGGTAATTGAAGTTTCCATGTCATAGGTTAAAGAGGAAAACAAAAGCATGGATTTATACAGTGGCTTTCATGACTCAAGGTTATCCCAAAGTCCTTTACAACCAATGAAGTACTTTTGAAACTTAGTCATTGTTTTAATGCATCAAAAAAAAAGCAGCCAACTTACACAGATATTTCTCATAATCAGCAATGGGAAAATGACCAGAAACAGTTCTTTCAGGTATTGGTTGAAGGATATTTCCCAGGATTCAGGAGGTAACTCCTTGTCCTTCAAAATAATGTCATGGGATCTTTTACATTCACCTGAGAGGGCAAACTTGGATTAGCATTTCACCTGAAAGATGACCTCCGGCTTTGCAACATTCCCTAAGTATTGCGTTAAGGCCTCAGCCTAAGTTTTATCACTGGATTGTGACTATGAACCCTCAACCTTTTAACAAGAATGTTTCCAACTGAGCCACAGCTGATAGTTCAGGTTTCGTTTTAAAACATGGGTTATGTTGTGCAACATTTTATGCTGGCTGATTAACATGCATTGATGTAGGAGTAGCTAACAGACTGCAATTTTTACTCTAATTGGGCATGGCGCAGTCAGGTGGCTAGGTGAAAAAAGACAAGCTTGCCATACTCTGTGGGGTGTAGGCAGAAAAAGAACTGAGTAGATGGTATAAGTGGTTGATAGGTGAATTAAAGAATACAGGATATAACATTTGATCTGGTGATTATCTGGTTTCCTATTACAGAACTAGTACAAACTGGAACATGAAAACACAAACTGTCCCACAGGAATTTGTTAGGCTCCTCCACTTACCTCCTGAAAAGATGGTCTTGTTGTTGTTGGACCTCTGGTTCCTTTGTTACCTCCCCCAACTGAGCTTTCTTCCTGTGCAATCATTGTCCAGTGATGTTCAACAACAGCAACATGTGTTTATTCAGCACTTTCACTGTAACAACACGAACCAAGGCGCCTTATTGGAGCATTATCAGAGAAAATGTGACATCAATCCGCCAGAGGCATTAAAACAGATAAGCAAGAGCTAAGTCAAAGAGATTAATTTAAGGAATGTTTTGTAGGAAGACAGAGAGGCAAATTTTAGGAGGAGAGTTCCAAAGCATCAGGTGAAGGCATAGATGACAGTGGGAGAGCACTTAAATTCGGGAATGCAAGAGGGATCAGAACTATAAATGAGAAATCTAAAATCTGGTGTTACAGTCACATAGTAAGTGCACACTTTTGGAATAATATAGGAACTGGACTGTGTGAATTGGGATACTGGCAGCAGATATTTGTATGTCCTTCTCTTCATGTAGATGGAAAATAGGTGGCCATCCAGGAGAGTAGTGTGCTGCAGGCCTTCATAGCTAAACAATTCTATCCTCATCCAAAGTCCTTTAGGAACATAGGAAATGAAGGCGGCAACTTGTGCACAGCAGGCTCCCACAAAATTGACCAGAAAAATTTGTTTCTTTGAGGCGTAGACTGAGAGATGATGATTACCCAAGATCTTCTGTCAGGGTTTGGTTGAAAGGTAAAGGACCTGGATGTTAATTTTATTCCTCTCCCTACTGATGCTACCTGACCTGCTGAGAATTTCCAGCATTTTCTATTTATGTTTCAGATTTCCAGAATCCACATTATTTTGCTTCACTCTCATAGAAGAACTGCTTATCATTTAGCATTTCTTTATCTACTTGTGGATAACCGAGACAATGTGAAACCTGTGCTTCTTTGAAATGTGGCGATAAAGTATTGAACTGTTCTCTCGGAAGTGTGAAGGAATGACATTATCCAACACATTGCTCCTCACTCTGACATGACCTTCATTATTTAGTGTAAGGTAGTGGGATAAACATTAGATATTGGGACTGGGAGATCTCCTTTGCAGGGTGGAATTCGGGCAGATGGCACGTCCTCTTTAACCTCTGGAGCTCTGACACCTGATCCAATTTCCACTGGTGTCACAGTGGAAGTGCCAGTACAGTGCAAGAAGAGGCACTCAGGAAATTGCGTCTCCAACAGTAATTAAAATATGAAGTGATTATCCACTACCTTTGTAAAAGTTAATTTTCAGTTCTAAGTTCAGAGCAGGTGTTGGTATTAACAATGTTTGTAGTGCAATTGAACAGCAATCTCGATTTCTGTGTTAAGTGTGATTGCCAGAGGAGGCTGTGAGATTTACAGCAGTGAGCTCTGATATCTTCTGCTGTTATTTTTACACTAGATCCAACCCATTCTGACATCTGTTGGTGTGAGCCTGCAACCTGTCATTTGGGCAAGAACCTCCTGTTCTCATGTTTTTACCTCCCACATCCATGCCCATCTTTCTCAAAGCTCCTTAATTAACCACTCCAGTCAGGATTTCACCCTGCCATGGCACTGAAGCAGCCAGGTCAGAAATTATATCCTAGGTAGCTGTCCTTTACCACCTGACTGCAACCTTTGACAGAGTTAATCACACATCTTCCTCCACTACCTTCCCATCCTTATCCAGCTGAGTGAAGCTACACCTGTCTGGTTCCATTCCTATCTATCCAGTCAAAGCCAGGGAATCACCTGAAATGGTTTCTCTTCCAGCGCTCATTGTTTCCTCCATCGTGCCCTTTCCATTACTCCTCTGCAGGCTGTCGCTCATCAACATCATCTGAAAGAAGTTTCAATGTGTACAACGATAACACACAGTTCCATCTCGCCAACACTTCTCCATAGTGGATGTTTGAGAGTGAATTTTACGAAGTGTCGTTCCTGGTACTGAGCTTCCCAAACCAAAAACCCACATCAGGAAGCTGTGTTGGAGTTCAGATGTAGAAATTAGGGCACCTAATTTGTAATTCTTACAGTGTTTGCGTTCTTTTAAAATTGCTGGAAGAAAGTTGCTCCAGCTTATGAATCTGGTGCATTAATCTTCCTCCAACTCCTGATGCATGCACCTTAAAAATAAGTTTAGCTCTTGAGTGTGTTGTCCTATTAGATTTATCCTCGTGTCTCATTGAAGTGTATTGGGGATTGAATGTCAACCTTGGGTGTTAATGGATATTGTGTCGATGGTGTGATCGGACTGAACACTACTCAGTTTTACCACAGCTTCTGATTGGACACATTTAGTATTGGAGCCATTGAAACACCAAGAGATTTTTTAGGTTTTTCTTCAAGTATTTTGTCACTGGTCACAGACTCCTTCTTTACATTCTAACATGCAATGGATTAAGCTTGACCATGATAAGTTTAATTTGCCATCTTTCCGCATATTTTTGCTGACTTCTGAAATTCTAAATTGCCCCCTCAGATTTAATTGCCCAAACTGGTCTGTAAATTGAAATGATGCTCTGACACCACCCATGAATGAGAAATGGTGGCTGTTTTGACTGAGTTTAGCTTACAGCTGTGCACATTCAGGAGAAAATTTGGGAGTGGATAAGAAATTAGAAAAAGAGTAGGAAACAATGAATGCTTGTCACAAGAGTCATGCCGATGTGGGGGTGGGGAGAAGGGGGACCCATGCTATGAATTGTTCCAGGGCTCCGCACTTAGACCATTACTGTTTCCTAAATGACATTAGTCACTTGGATTCAGAGGTGCAGTGTAAATCAGTAAAATTTATAGACAACGTCAAACCATGAATTGAAGAGGCAGCTTAGAAATTGTAAACTAAATGGGACACTAAATATGTATGTGGACTGATGACATTTAATTCCGGCATATTCATTGAACAAAGAAAGAAGAAATGACATGTGCACACTGTTTTGCGTTAAAAGGGCTAATTTCAAAATATTAATGGACCCAAAGTTCAACATACCTAGACAATTAAAAGTTCCAACCAAGTGTTAAGCTGCAAAGAATAGGTGGATAGAATTCATAATCAAACTGTGTGCTGCAGTGCTTAAATTGCATCCCGAGTACTGTGTCTATTTCTCACTGCAGAGAAACATGGAAGACTTCAAGCCCTGGAAGCTGTGGAGACAAGAACCATGTCAGATGCTTTTCTTTCAAAAACATAACATTTTGAGATATGTATGAGTAGTGTGCAATATGACAGGTCACAGAGTCCTAGAGTCATAATGAAGTACCACTCAGAAACAAGTCCTTTGAATCCACCAAGTCTGTGCCAACCACCAACCATCCACTTACACAAATCCTACATTAATCCCATTTTTTTTATTAATGTTTAATGCGTTGCATGCTTGAGAGGAATACATGTGTCAAAGCTCTCTGTGTGAGGTTTTCCTCGTGCATTGTTTAGGGCAGTTGTAGGTTAGTTGATAGAAATTCGTTGTTGTCATTGACCAGAAGAGCAGAAAGTCAATGCAGTGGTCCATGGTCTTTTTATTATCTGGTCATTCTTGTATTCTTATCTCCCTCAGCAAGATGGTATGATGCATCTTTCATAAAGTGAAATAAAAACTTGCTTTTGTAGAGCATCGTCACGGATTATAATGTTCAAAACCACTACACAGCCAATAAAGTCATTTTGAAGTGTAATTTTTCAGGAAACATGATTGCCTAATTACACAGCAATAGCAATGTGATAACGCCTAGCCTTTGAGTCATAGTGTTACACAGCACAGAAACAGGCCCTACAGCCCAACTCATCCATGCTGACCAAGGTGTCTTTCTGAGCTAATCCTATTTGCCTGCATTTGGCCCATGTCCCTCTCAAACCTTTCCTATCCATCTACCTACCCAAATGTCTTTTAAACATTGTAACTGCCTCCGCCTCTATCACTTCCTCTGGCAGCTTGTTCCATATACTCACCACCCTCTTGAGTTGAAAAGCTTGCCTCTCAGGTCCCCTTAAATCATTCCCCTCTCACCTTAAACCTACGTCCTCTAGTTTTAGACTCCCCTACTCTGGGAGAATGACTGTGACAATCCATCTTATCTATGCCCCTCATAATTTTATAAACCTCAGAAATGTCACCCCTTAGCCTCCTTCGCTCCAGGGGAAACAGTCCCAGCCCATCCAGTCTCTCCTTGTAACCCAAGCCCTTCAGTCCTGTCTACAACCTTGTGAATTTTTTCTGCACCCTCTCTAGCTTAATCACATTCTTCCTATAGTGGGGTGACCAGAATGTCCAATATTGCTCTGTATTTTTTCGAGTACAGTCATTTTCTTCTTGTAATGTTTTAACCAGAACTGCAGGCAGTCAGCTAGCTGAGGCCTAATGGGCACAGCTGATGTACTTGTGGCACTGTTCACCTATCTGCTAGGCCCTGAACCTACACCCAACACCTGATCCTATATTTGACTCCAACGAGACTTGAGCCTGTCTGTGACAGACCCCCAAACTCTTGGCACCAGTGACCCCCCCACAGAAACCCAATGCTTCTGACCCTGCTATTGACCTCTTGACTAGCCCATTCACCCTAAACCTAATTCCCTTGCTAGCACCCTTCATGATCCACATCCTACCAAACCCAAACAGCACAGCCAGAGCAGGAAAGGACTCATTTGCACAATGAGTTGGGCCTCATGCACAATGGGATTCTGTTGCTGGAGACCTCAAACAAAACCAGCGCTCCCCTCCTCCTCGCCTCCACCCTGTTGCTTTTACGAGTGCTGCAGAATTTCTAGCCTAATTGGATGGAACAGAGGAAAGTTTTAAGGTTAACATTGATGGCAGAAAGTAGAAAAATCCTACACTTTCCACAACGTTGACAAGTACAACCCAAAATGTGATGAGCACAAAAGAACAAGAGTAAACTAATCAAATGTAAATAGAATGTATTAGAGCATAAATCCCATCAGTCAACTAGTTCTCACAACTTGACAGTTTATACTAATATAACCTTTCTGAGTGGGTGGAATGCTATAGAATGAGTAATGGTAAAAATCAGCTCAGCAGAGCATAAAATTAGGCACACATTTTGAAAGAAACAGGCAGAAACTCTTTCTAATTAACCTCTCTCCAGATTCTGTGCCACTATCAAAATAATAATATGATAAAGAAGAGGGTACTCAGCTCATTGTGACTGTCAGATTTTTGATACAGCAATCCAATTAATCCCCTGCTCTTTCCCCTTAGACCAGTAACTGTCTTCCACTTCCACTGTTTATCGGATTTCTTTCAGTGTTACTTTTGGATGCCGTTTCATCACCCTTTAAGGCAATGCATTCCAGATTGCAATGGCCCTGACCGGTAGCCAGCAGTTCTGTGGCGAACAGCCAGCTATCTGCAGTGCATGCCTCTGTGCGCCTCAGACTTCCGTGTATGTGAGGTCAGATGTGGGTGTGAGATGAGCTGGAGGTCCGACGCCAGTGCACTTTACATTCAATCCCTCAGTTCTACATCAGAGTTGGCTGGGATACAAACAGAGGACCAGTACGTGTGAATGGGTTTGCCGACCCTTTGGGGAAAAAAGTAAATGAGGGCAAGTGTTTCACTTTACATTACCTTATTTTGCCTTTTTTTTATCATTTACACTGATTATCAGAATAAATGGAAAGCAATTCCTACTGGAGGCAAGCTATTAAAGTCTATCAGGGATGGGGCCTTGGGATCCACCACCTGAGGCTTGGTCAAAGTACGGAGTCTGCCCTGCCTCTCAGGTACTGCGAGCCAGCTCATCCAGCGCCATGAACAAGCAGCATCCAGACGTGGGCTAGAGCCAGGGTAACTGGGCCCATTAATTCACTGTGTGGAATATAAAATGCTTCCTCATTTGGTCTTTAGTTCATTGCTAATTACCTCATGTTTATATCCTCTGGTTACTGACCCTTCTACAGCTCAACCTCATTTTAATATCATCGAAAGGCCAACCTCTTTATCTTCCAGCTTGCAGGCGCTGCTATCTGTAAGCTCTCACATTTCTTCCAACGCAAGAAATCTTTAATTTCTCCAAAAAGAAATCAATGTCACTTAGAAAACAAAATTCAGTATGAAAGACTTGTATGGTTGCTTACTCACCTTCATGGAATCCACTTCAATATTTCTGAAGAAGCTGGCAACATTTCCTTGTACTTTGAAGGGAGGCAGCTTCCACTGATACTCAATTTGAAAAGGAAAAGTTGCAGTTTAAAAGTATTTGAGGGAAAAAAAAAGGGTAATCTGGTGAATCCACCATTTATTGTCCTGACATTTACAGTTACAATATTGCTGTCTTTAGGCACTTACGCTGAGTGGTTAGAATGTAGAGCAGTATGTCAAAGATTTACCAATTAGTTACTGCACTTAATCTCCACAACTTAATCAGCATTTATGACCTTTCCGTCTGTTTTTGCTGAATACAGGACAGTTTTCTTAGAGCCGATTTCACCATACATTTGGAACTAGGGAGGGTGACGAGACTTGTGGGGATGTTGGAGAAAGTTAGTCATGAGGAGAGGCTCCCTTGGCTAGGATTCCTTCCTTTGGAACAAAGGAGGCTGAACGGGGATTTAATTGAATTCTGAGAAGTCTAGACAGAATGAGTAGGAAGAACCCATTCCCCCCAGCAGAGATGTCGGCAACATTGGGCATAGCTTGAAAGGGGAAGTATTGAAGGGAAATGAAGCAAAAATAAATTGAATCAAAAGATAGTGAGGCTCTGGAATCCATGGTCTGAAAATGGAGATAGAAATATTAATACATTTAAAAAGTACCTGGATGAGCATCTGAAATGCTGTAACCTACAAAGTTGTGGATTATGAATTGAGAAGTGGGATTAGTCTAAATAGCACTTACAGAATGATAGAGTCACAGAGCCACATAGTTGAACAACACAGAAGCAAGCCCTTCAGCCCACCAAGCCAAGAATTGCACCCATCCATACAACTCCTATTACCCACAGTAGGTCCATAGCCTTCTACGCCTTGGCAATTCAAGTGCTTGTCTAGACGTTGTGGGAGTATCTGCTCCACCACATCCTCAGGCAGTGCTTTCCAGACTCCAAGCACTCTAAAAGAAAAATATCCCCTTGAGGTCCCTCAAAGGCTCCTACCTCTCACCTTAAACCTATGCCCTCTCATCTTAAACACTATTACAATGGGAAAAAGAGTTTTACTGTCACCTGTATCTATCCCTCTCATAAATTTGTATCAGGTCATCCCTCAGCCTCCACCACTCCAGGGAAAATAAGCCCAACCTATCCATTCTCTTCTTATAATTGAAATGTTCCAATCCAGACAACATCCTAGTGAATCTCCTCTGCACCCTCTTCAGTGTACTTTTATTGGCTAGGGTATAAAGGATGGGCCAAATGGCATTCTGCAGTATGTAGGTTTCAGTGTGTGTATGATTCAGCCTGCCTTTACTATTCTTTACAATCTTCATTCCCCTGCTGGAACTTGTCAAATTTTCCCAAAGGCTCATTCACCGTAAAATTAAAGTAACCTGAGGCTGAAGGTGAAGAGGATGGAATGTATATATTTTTCCAAAAGGAATTACTAATTGCCATCATCCTGTTTTCTCTGGCCACTTTCAGAGGCTCTGAGGATATTACCTTGGCTCTGCTGATGTTACCTGACTGTAGGCTGCTTGAAGATGTCAGATGCCAGGCTTCATACTTCCTCTTGAACTTCAGCATTCCTCCTTCTTTAGGTTTGTCTCCTTCTTACTCATTGGAAGCCCTCATACTCATTAGGGATGATTGTGATTGGAGTTGGGGACCAGGAATGCTGGTGGAAGGGGGCATGGGAGGATGCGAGAGCAGCTTCATAGGATGCAGGATCAAGGAATGGAGCATCTTTGTTGGTGGTGGAATTGGAGGGTTAAGCAACTTTGGGAGGGGTGGGATACTGGTGGTCAGGGAGGAAGTGGATACTCACTTGGATTATGGGAGGATTGGGCATTCAATCAGGCTTGGCCGTAGGAAAGGGTACTTTTGGGGCCATCAGCAGTGAGAGACATAGAATTAATAAGGAAAACTTAGAAGTAAGACACACTTACTTGGAAACCCTGGAAGTTTGATTCTTCCTTTAATTAACACCAACATGGGTCCAGGTTACACTGTTTTATATATCCCATTTATAAACTGCCCATTATGCACCATCTACTTTATATATATGCTGACTTATGCACTTCCCCATTACCTCCATCTTGCTTTATATACTGCAGGCTGGAAATTGTTCCATGTCTCAAAAGGCACATTAAACCAGGTATGTACAGTGGTTCAACATGAGATATGTGCATGACCCGCATGCAATATTGTGCTGTGCATGAGGCTAAGGCATTATGTGCAATAGGTTAGGCCATGCAAACTTCAGATGCCCATAGGCCTTTTCTCTACTAGGCCTATCACTGAGGAGCTCGTAGGAGAAGTGAGGTAGGTCATAGGTCACTGGCTGGGGTTCACAGTAAAGAAAAGCTTAGAAATAGAGGGATGGGAGTATTGGAGTTTTTGTTCATGTGGATTGGGATTTCAAAGGATGGGTCTGATCATCATGTGGGATAATCATAGTGGACATCAGCGTAGCCACCGGTTGGTGTGGGTTACGATTGTGTGATAGAAGTGTGGCACAGCTATGCTGTGGTGGAAATCTGAAAGGAGCCTGCAATGAGGGATAAATATCTATTTATGGCTCCATACAGCTCAGACCTGGTCAAGTTGCTCCCATTAAGTTGGAGTGAGCAGGTCTCACGTGGTTTGTGCAAGCCTACCTCTGCATGAGTGGTAGAGCACACATGAACAAATACATTAGGTGGATGTGGCATCAAAAACATGCATTGAACACTTCATGTTCAGATGTCTCTGTATCTCTGAGCATGCCACACATACAGAAGTCCTATGAGAACTGTGCTGTGAGGATCCAATCACATTTAGTGCTTGGGTTTTCAATTAAATTTCTTTGAATAGCATAGAGAAATATCATGGCATGTAAAGGAAGTTCTAGGCCTGGTTGTCACCTGGTTCAGATGGCCCAGTTTACATTTTGCCTCTTTTACACATCAGTTTTATCTGTTGTACTTTCACACAACTTGTCCTAGAAATTCTTCTGTGCTGTAAAAGGCACATTAACTATGCAATACCTGACTAGACAACTCCTGTGTGAAGCTCTACCACTGTTCCCAGTAACAGTTTTCACAGCTTGGGGCCTGCTCAGGCTGAATCCCTTTAAATATTACTGAAGCCATGCCTCTGTCATCTGCAGGAGCCACAAGCACGAAAGATTGTCCAAATATGTATTGTATTCACTTGATGCTGGCGAGCCTGCCTTGGTGTCTTTGTGTACTAATGTATCATAAGAACAGAGAGTCCAGAAACAAAACTGCAAACATTGTTATAGACACAGTAAGTACCATGATCAGTTTCTCTATAAAATTCCATTACATAGTACACATAAGCACACGTGATGGAATATCTTGGCCTGTCTGTTTCATACATAGTCACTCTTACACAGCTTCCATTTTATACACCATTAGTTTCACTCATCTTTCCTTTTACACTTTTTTTGCACAACATTGTTTTACACACTGCCCGTTTTGCACACTGGGCCAGACTGTGCTCAACCCAGCACACATTCCACACTTGACCCTCCTCAGTAATTCCTGCAGCCCAAGTGAAATCATCACGAGTAATTTAAAAATAATTTTAAAAATTAATGAACAAATTTATTTGAAAAACTGCTGAACCAATCGAATACTGAAAGGCCTGGACAGAGTGGACGTGGAGAGGATGTTATCAATAGTAGGGGAGTCTAGAATCTGAGGGCACAGAATAAAGGGATGTCCCTTTAGAATTGAGCTGAGAAGGAATTTCTTCAGCCAGAAAGTGATGAGTCTGTGGAATTCGTTGCCACAGAGGGCTGTGGAGGCAAAGTCATTGGCTGTATCTAAGGCAGAGATTCATAGGTTCTTGATTGGTAAAGGATTAAGTGTTATGGTGAGATGTTGGGAGAATGGGGTTGAGAAAAAAATCAGCCATGATTGAAAGGCAGAGCAGTCTTGATGGGCCAAATGGCCTAATTCTGCTCCAATATCTTCTGTTCTTATGGGTTATTATTGTTCTTATTGTATTTTATGCTTGGTATGTGATACTTTTGTCTATAAGACTCATGTTGATTAGTTACGTAGCTTTGTGAACCTTGGATTTGACCCTGGGGATGAGATTAGATTCTAAAGAAGTGTTGTTATACGTTGTAGCCTTGCTGTAAATGTGCTTTTATAGCAGTTTCTGCATACTTGCATATCCGTGTGATAAATTTGAACAAAAAATAAAAAGGCCCTGAACAAGAAGTTCCTTTTAACCAACAACAAAAATTCCAGCTATATCTAAACAGCATGAAGTTAGCAACAGTGGATGAGTAAGAGACTTATAGGACCATGAATGGAAAATACTAAAAACTAATAAATTGGGACAAAAATAGTTCAAAAGGTTAATAGAACAATGTCATTTAACTCAAGAAGGCTAAAGTACAAAGATGAAGTAGGGTTGTGTGAATGAGTTATATCAAAGCAGTACAGAGCTGGTAATCCTGTCTGGATTCCTGTATTCACATCTGAGCACCACAATATACTGGCTTTAAGAAGAGGCACGTGCAGATTAAGCAGAATGATGCAGGAGTTAAATGGGTTAAATCATGACAAGTTAAATAGATTAGACGTATTCTATTGAGTATTGAAGATTAAAGTGTGATCTAATTGAGGGGTTTAAAGTGATTAAATGATTGGATGGAGTAGATAGAGAGAACTATTAGAACCAGGTCACTGACAGCAGAAAATATCTCTTCACCTAAAGTGCAGTCAAAATTTAGTGTTCATTTTCCCAAACCCTGCTCGGCCTACATCAATTGAAAACTTCAAAATATATACAGTAAATGGCAGGATCCTTGGGAGCATTGACATGTAAGTCCATAGCTCCCTGAGAGTGGTAACACATGTGGATAGGGTGATAAAGAAGGGATACGGTATGCTTGCTTTATTGGTCAGGACATTGAGTATAAAATTCAGGAAGTCATGTTGTAGCTGTATAAAACTTTAGTTAGGCCACATTTGGAGTATTGTGTACAGTTCTGGTCACCACGCCACAGGAAGGATGTAGAGGATTTGGAGAGGGTTGAGAAGAAGTTCACCAGGATGTTGCCTGGATTGGAGAGTACTAGCTATAAGGAGAAGTTGGGCAAACTTGGATTGTTTTCTCTGGAGCATCAGAGGCTGACGGGAGACCTGATAGAAGTATATAAAATGATTAGATAGTCTGAGTCTTTTCCCCAGGGTAGAAACATCAAATACTAGAGGGCACAGGTGAGAGAGGGAAAGTTTAAAAGAGATTTACGAAGCAAGTTTTTTTGCACAGAGAGTAGTAAGTACCTGGAACGAGCTGCCAGGGGTGGTGGTGGAAGCAGGCATTTAGACAGATACTTGAACAATCAGGGAATAAAGGATACAGACCACATGCAGGCAGATAGGATTAACATCGTGATCAGTGCATTTATAGTTGGCTGAAGGACCTTTACCTCTTCTGTACTGTTCTATGTTCCATGTTATTCTAAAATGTTTTTCTTTTGCCATGATATTAAGTTTGATGCAAACCAACTGAATAAATGGTGTTAGATAAGATAAGATAAGATAAGATAAGATCAGATCAGATCAGATCAGATCAGATCTTTATTAGTCACATGTACATCGAAACACACAGTGAAAAGCATCTTTTGCGTCGAATGTTCTGAGGGCAGCCTGCAAGTGTCGCCATGCTTCTGGTGCCAACATAGCACGCCCACAACTTCCTAACCCGAATGTCTTTGGAATGTGGGAGAAAACCAGAGCACCTGGAGGAAACCCACGCAGACACGGGGAGAACGTACAAACTCCTTACAGGCAGTGGCGGGAATTGAACCCGAGTTGCTGGCGCTGTAATAGCGTTTTGCTAACCACTACACTACCATACTGTACACTAGCATTAAGGTTTGGTGTGCCCAACTGAGTGATGGAACAGGCTTGGGTGCATGTCTTCTTTAATTCCCTTGATTCCTTTCTCCTGAAGCCAGTGTCACATCCTGGAAAGTGGCAGCACAAAGATGATTATTCACCATTAGAAATGAGAGGGAATACTAGTCTCACTGACTGCTTCCTTTCTCGAAGTTCATGGGTGCACCTTTGACTGGATAGCAACCAGAAGAGATGAATATGACCAATCTTCCCTCCTGGTTGTTCTTTGGGCATGTTGGTGGACACAAAGTGTAAAATACAACTCTTGCACGAGAAGCCAGTTCATCCACTGAATCTTCCATTGCATCCTCTCTACCCAAGTAGTTTAAAGATATTTCTGCCTGGATTAACATCCCCTGATGTGTGGTATCCTGAGTCTGTCCAAATTTCACAATGAGCCAGAGGAGAACTATTCTCTACACCACTTAATTGTAGAACATATTTTACAAACTCCACCAAGGATTAACGTTAGCTTTGTGTTCTCCTGTGCAAACTTTGAACCAAGTTGAAATTTCAAACTTTTGACTTTTTGTAACTTTATCATATTTTTGCACTGGACTGCTATGAAGAATGGACCATGGATAAATCCTCTCAATCTTGAGAGTAATAAGTATTTTAAATATTCTACAATATGTTGAAGTCCTATAGCAGTATCGGAATACCAAGCTCAGTTTTTTTTTATTTGACCCACAGGAGTTATTGTTGATCTTTCAATAGTTGCAATAAACTATTTCCAGAGGGAATAGTTGCTAGAACTTGAAAAACTTCTTTCCAAGTCCATAGACAATATGCAGTGGCAGTTCAAACCAAGAAGTAGATTTGAAGTCTTCAGTATGTCTATATATTGATTTAATCCCCACTTTCCCCTTGCCACATTGTTTACTTGAAAAATAGTTTAGGTACTCCATGTTGAAATTAGGCCCAACTTAGAGGTTAGCAATATAACAGTAGAAGGTACATCAATTATCATATGTAGAAGGTATCTTTCGTTATGTTCCACATGTACATGATGCAAACCAGTAGTCTACTTACAATATTAAAGTATCCATGAAAAATATAAAACAAGATAAGTACTAAATATAGGAAAAGCATGCTTAATATAAATCCATATACAATTAAGCTGGACACTGTCTTCAAAGTTTAGTCCACTTTTTTTTGATAGTTTGAGTGAAGGCATCTGTTTGTTTTGAGGCTGAGATAGTAGGATGGTCCTGGGTTTAATTCCCAGGCCCTTCTTTCCCATTGCTTGCCTTTGTTAGTCAAGGCATTGAGTCCAAGAGTCAGGAAGTTACGTTGCAGCTTTATAAAACTCTGGTTAGGTTGCATCGTGAGTATTGCATTCAGTTTTGGTCGCCCCATTGTGTGGGATGTGGAGGCTTTGGAGAGGGTGCAGAAGAGGTTTACCAGGACACTGCCTGGATTAGAGGACAGGTTGGACAAACTTGTGTTGTTTTTTCTGGAGTGGCAGAGGCTGAGGGGAGACCTGACAGAAGTTCATAAAATTATGAGAGGTACAGATAAAGTAGACAGTGGGTATCTTTGTTGCAGGGTCAAAATGTCTAATACTAGAGGGAATGCATTTAAGGTGAGGGGGGAAAGTTCAAAGGAGATGTGCGGGGCAAGTTTTATACACAAAGAATAGTGGGTGCCTGGAATGCACTGCCAGCGGTGGTGGTGGAGGCAGATACGATGAAGGCTTTTAGGAGGGTCTTAGATAGGCACATAAATATGCAGAGAATTGAGGGATATGGACCATGTGCAGGCAAATGGGATTAGTTTAATCAGGCATCGTTAGTGTAATTAGTTCAGCACCAACATTGTGGGCGGAAGGGCCTGTTCCTGTGCTGCATTGATCTATCTTCCATGTTCTTCTGTGTCAAAAGATCCCAGCAGAAGCAACATTATGACCAAACATTATTAATTCTCCAAGAATATTCTTGAAATGATAAATAGTTATAAAAATGCAGAACTATTTAATACAAACCAACTTTCACAAATACTTCAGGAACAATGATATGTTGTTTGTTGTAGCACATTTGCCACTCTCCCACCCCCCAATAAAAAGGAATGATTCAGATGTCTCATACTGTTGAGCATGACCTAACATCTCCCTGAAAGCTAATGAAGAAAAAAATATCAATTATTTTTTTCTATTCATCCAGTCCTGTTCGAGCTATAAATAATAATGTGCTTCACTTAAACACAATTTATGTACAGAACACATTTTTGTTCATTCTTGTGGCCAGAAGGTATTATTGTTCCCTTCCTGTGCTGTCTCTGCTGCACTGCAGAGATGACATTTAAGTGGCTGAAGCCTCTTAGCGTTTGAAGTTTGACAAATGCTTTTTGGGGTGTACTTTCACGTCCATGCTAATAGCCTCTTCGGCAGCTTTAGGTGCATCAGCAGCCCACACACCTCTGTTTGATGATCTGTAGAAGAAGCTCCATCTGTCATTAGCTCAAAAGACGTCTTCATATAACGCAGATGGGGTCACTGTTACCCAGTGGGCCTGAGTAGATTCAAGTGCATTTCACTCAGGTCAAGAGATCTGACATTGCTGTTGCTTCCTCACAAGATATTGAGAATTATGAAAGTGAAATGTCGACACTCTATGTCTACTTAATGCTCATGCAATAAATTAATATAGAGCAGAAATAAACCTGCTCAGGCAGATGAAGAAATATTATTCTTTAGTACTAGACCCAAATTCTGAAATGCACATGAATTTGCCCAAGGCACATCAATGGTTATGTACTTTAAATAATTATAAAGCATATTCATATGCTTACAACTATCAACTCTCCAGCTGATTCCTTTGAAATGCAAGGATTTAGTTATCCACATTTTGGCAGTGTTCATGAACACATATATGACATTTACTAAGTTGGATACTCAGAAAATGACATCATTCATTGCGCAAAACTTGTTGGGAGTGTTTGCAGCTGAAAATGGAAACGTTATGGGATATTCATAGTGACCCAGGTTTTCATAGCACCCTCTTTACAGCATCTGCACTATTTATAGGACTGTTTGGCCACCCTTCACTTACTTCTACTGTCTACCGTACAGCACATTGGAGGCTGATTTGGCCATGAAAGGCAACTGAAAGGTATTTCTGTGACTGTGGGTGCGGTGCATAGTCATTTATCCAGCCATTACCTCTTTGCTGTGGTGTGTCTGGGTGGTCCCACTGGGTGTGATACATCAATTGGAGCTACCGGGTTGTCTGGTCAGAGTCTCAAAGGGAGGAGGGGAATGAGCCTATCCCGAAAGAGCACATAAGGAGTTACTCCTGGCTCCCTGAGGAGCAGTGATTTCAGAAGCTAAGGCTTCCTAAGTCAATGGTGACAGAAGTTCAAGAAACTGCAGAAGCAGCATCTGTGGAGGCAAAGGGCTGGTCAACATTTTAGGTCAAGACCCTGCATCAGGGCTGATGGTGTAGAGGGAAGATAGCCAGTATAAAGGGGTGCAGGTGCTCAGCAAAACAGTCACCTACTCTTGTCGCCTGGCTGGTTGCGTCGATGCAGAGGAGGCCACATCAGGAGCACTGAATACAGTAGTTGCGGTTGGAGGAGGTACATGTGAACCTCTTCCTCACCAAGAAGGGCTATTTAGGTCCCTGGATGGTGGTGAGGGAGAAGGTGTAGGAACAAGTGTTGCATCTCCTATGATTGCAGGGAGAAATGCCAAGGGATGGAGAGGGATGAGAAGACCAATGAATTACAGAAAGAGTAGTCCCTGTGGAAAGCAGAAAGGAGGCGAGCAGGAAAGATGTGACTGGTGGTGGGATCCCATCATAGCTGGCAGAAATGGCGAAGGATGATGTACTGGCTGTGGAGGCTAGTGAGGTGAAAGGTGAGGACCAAGGGAACCCTATCTCTGTTCTGTCTGGGGGGAGAGGGTGTGAGAGCAGATGTCCGGGAAATGGAGGAAATACGAGCAAGGGCTCCTTCAAGCACAGTAGAGGGGAAGTGACGTTTCCTGAAAAAGGAGTCCTGTTCAGAAGTCCTGGAACATCTTGAGAACAGATGCAGCGGAGAAGGAGAAACTGAGAGAAAGGGATGTCATCCTTATAAGAGAATTTTGTGGGCAGGGTGGAAGTTAGTATGTTATGGATTAGGTTGCTATTTGGTGAATGTCCCTTTAAGACATAGTACAGTAGTGTGAGTGTGTGTGTGTGGCATTATTACGACAACAACAGGAGATAATGACGTGCTGACGTTTTGGTTCAGTCAGAAAGAGAGAGGAGAAAGAGAGACACTGCCTGCTGGTCTCTGTATCGATGGATGAAAAACAATAACTGTGTCTGTCACTACAATCCACGTATGGATTTTTGGAATAATCCAGTGGAGTCCACTTTGTCATTAACCTGTAGAAGGAAACAGGTACTTGTGTGGACGGCCACATCTCGAATGCCTTCCGGGGTGGCAGATACTTCAGAACAAAGCAATGGAGATCAGTGACTGAGGTGTTGTATGGGTTCCATCGTGGAACATTTGGATTTCGTAATTTCTCTATTCTCTCTCTACATTTTCTCTTCAGTCAACGGTGGTTTTGCAAAAGCCTTTTCTCATGTTTCACCTTATGGCTTGCTGAACTGAACTTTGAGAACTATTCCTGGACTTGGAGTTTGGGAATTTGCAACACACACACTTTGGGTTTCGTTTTGGGGGTTAATGTTTAATATCTAACATTTTTTTCTTTCTTATTATCATAAGTAGTTATTAATAAAATAGTTTCTAACACTTATACATGACTTGGTGTGTTTCTTTTGTTGCTGGTACATAACAAGTAGCAAAGGTGATAAAATTGACGAGTTTCACACGAGTGCAGAAAGTAGTACAGTACAGTATCTTTATTAGTCACATGCACATCGAAACACACAGTGAAATGAATCTTTTGCATAGTCTTCTGGGGGCAGCCCGCAAGTGTCGCCACGCTTCCAGTGCCAACATAGCATGCCCACAACTTCCTGACCTGTACACCTTTGGAATGTGGGAGGAAACCGGAGCGCCCGGAGGAAACCCACGCAGACACGGGGAGAACGTACAAGCTCCTTACAGACAGTGGCCGGGATTGAACCTGGGTCGCTGGCGCTGTAAGGCATTATGCTAACCACTACTCTACCATGCCTGCCCACCAGTACCAGTACAGTTGTCGAGGTAGAAGAAAGAGTTGAGGAAGGGTGGCCAGAGTAGGTTTGGAACAAGGCCCTTCCACATAGCCAATGAAAAGACAGGCATAGCTGTGGCTCACGTGAGTGCCCATGGCCGCACCCTTGATTTGTAGAAAGAAGGAGGAATTGAAAGAGAAGTTGTTGAGAGTTCTGTCTGGCAGATGAGGGGAACCGGCTGCATCATGAATTTCCAAAGACAGAAATTTGTTACTTTTGGCAGGGAAACTACAGCCATGCAGCAATGCCTAAAATTCTTTGTTCATACAGGTCACAATCATTGCCACTCTGAACTTTGTAGACCCCAGATCATTCCAGGTGATGCCAAAGAAACACAAAACTTGGGAAGGCACTACTCCTTTTCCTTAAGCAGAGGCCATTGGTTGGAGGGGCAAGTGGATTTGTAACCATTACAGGCTTCCTAAACGTTCAGGGAACAAAAGACAACACACATAGTGCTTCAGGGTCCCCTTGAGAACCCAAAGCTCCACATAAATCTCAAGGGCTGCTGTTGCTTCAACATCCAACTGATCTGCACCCATGGAAAGAAATTTCCCGTGACTCATGCTATGTGTCCAGGGAGCTCACGTTAATTCTTAAGCCGGTTGCGGTGTACAGCTGCAGCACCAGATGGAAAGATTGATCTTGAGGACAAGAGCTGTCTGTGCTTTCCCTGGCTCCTTCTGACTCCTGCAATCTGGCTAATGCAGGTGAACACACTGAACATGACTGCCACAGGAACACCAGGAGAACAGTTGAGAATCTCACTGGGCTCTTCAAAATGGGATTCCAGTGTCTGTACTGCTCTGGAAGCACTGCAGTTTTCCCAAGAGAACAGCGGATACTTTATTGTCTACTGCATGTTCTACAGCCTCACTGTGTGGAGTGGAGTGAAGGGCAGTGTCAGGAGAAGAAAGGTGAAGGAGGAGGAACAGACAGAAGAGATAAAGGAGGAGGAGAATGTAGGGCGATGGTGATGAAGGGAGACCCACTCTGGGCAATGCATCTTTTGTTATCTTGAGATTCTCTTGCTGACTAAACTCTGCACCCATACATCAAGTTTATGACTGAGGGCTACAATAGGATCTTATGACACCACTTGGCCATGATAATCAATGCTCCAGTTTCAAAGGTGAGAGCTGGTATCACCTGGACTGCACACTTCATCCATCGCAGATTTCATCGACAGTCACATTTGAAACCATGACCAAAGCCTACAATAAAATCTGTGACAAGCTTTCTGCTGTTTACTGACTGCCCAACATATTCCAGTGAAGGACTACCCATTCCATGGCAAGCTGCCAAGCAGGGAAAGTGCTCCAGTGAAGGCATCACTTCTTCTGAACCTTGAAAAAGATTTTGTGCATTAAGCTGTCAAACAATTTGGATGGGTTTGAGGCTATATGTCAATAAAGAGATGGATTATTCAGTGGGCAGCTAGCCTTCTGAGGACTTCAAACAATACCCAGAAGAATGATTACTTGCAATCAATTGAATGCATTAAGGATTCTTATTCATTAAAGTGATTACAAAATTTTTAACACCAGCAGATAGACTACCTTCTGACACTTGGCTCTCTTACTGTTGGAAGATTCTTTCAACTCAGTCCTGATGGACTGGTGCTCTACCACGGCACATCAATTGCCCTGTTTTCGTAGTCCATTCATTCAAAGGACAACGGCATAACTGGAATGGCAAATATTTATTGCTCAATCCTAATTGCCCTTGAGATTGTGTGATGCATTTTTGAACCCTTCCAGTCCCCGCAGAGAGATCTTTGTTTGAATACACCTGAATGGTTTACTAGGCTCATTTCAGAAGGCAGCTAAGATGCAGTCCTTTGGTGCTGGACTGGAGCCAGGCTGGGTAAGGATGGCATCTCCCCTCTAAATGACAGTTGGCTTTTTACAATGAATACCATTGCCATTACTGATACCAGCTTTTTTTCTTATTTCAGTTGTATTTGTTATTTAATTAGTTCATCTCAATTTTGCAAACTGCCTTTATCCAATTAATTAGATTTAAGCTCCCCACCTGCTGTGGCAAGGTCTGATCTCATATTTCTGGATTATATTAGTTATTTTAGAGTGTACATTTTCAGGCTAATAGTCCAGAGGTCTGACTAATGACTCAAAGTCATGAGTTCAAACCCCAAGGAAGGTGGATAATTTAAAATCAGTAAATGACTTAATTAAATGACTTTATTAGTGATGATGAATGATGATGAAACAATTGGATTGTTGTGAAATACCTTTTGGTAGATCTATGCCCTTTCAGACAAGGAAATCTGCCAGTGTATCTGGTCTGTCCTTTATGTAATTACAGATCTCCAGTATAATAGTTGTCTCCACAGGTGGTCATTGTCTGGAACTTCTGGGTTACAATTCACTTATGTGCCCATGTCTGACTATCGTGTAGGTCTTGCTGCATGCAGGCATGGTCTGCTTCCTTTGATGAGGGCGTGTGAGTGGAATTAGACATTATGCGATCATTAGTGAACATTTCCATTTTTGACCTTATGAAGGAAGGAAAGTCATTGATGAAGCAGCTGAAGGTTATTGGATGTAGGACTCTGCCTGTGGAACTCCTGCAGTGATGTCCCGGAGCTGGGATAATTGACCCCCATCAAACAGCCATCTTTCGTGGAGAACTGTCCCCTTGATGTCCATTGTCCCACGTCCCTTAATGCCCCACTTAGACAACTGTGCCTTGTTGACAAGGGCAGTCGCTCTTCAGCTGTATAGTTTGGAAGTCTGGAGCCAAGTTCTCTGACCAAAACCCAAAGTGAGTATCAGTGAGTAGGATACTGGTAAGTGCACATCATATCATTACCAGTGCTCTCTCACTTTGGGGATGTTTCAGAGTAGACTGAGCAGGAAGTAGCCAGATCAGATTTATCCCAGCTTTTTGTGAACAGGGCCTACCTTGTTGGTAGATGTCAGTGTTGTAATGGAGCTGGAACACATTGGCTAATTATGGACTGTAATTCTTCAATGGTACATCCAGAATGATAACTAGTCCTATTGCTTTTAATGTATTCTGTACTCATATCAAAGGATTTTTTTTTCTTACATCACATGGAGTGATTCACATTAGCTGACTATTGACCTGTGATGGTGAAGATCTCAGGAGAAAGCCATGGTGATTATCCTCAGCACTTGCCTTCTTCAGCTTTGCCTTTGACTCTTGTAGTCTGGGCCCTTCCATTGTTGAGGACGTGGATTTTCTCGGAGCCACCTCCTCCCATTAGATCTTCATTGCCCACCACCATTCCTGGCTCAATGTGGCAGGGCTGCAGAGGTTTGATCTGATATCTTGGCAGTAAGATTGCTTAGCTGACTCTACTGCATATTGTTTTTGCAAAGTACATGTATAATCCCTTGTTGCAGCTTCACCAGTCTGCTTCCTCCTGTTAGTTGCATAGTTATCCATCACCATTCATAACTAAGTATGGCAGGACTTCAGAACTTTGACCTGATCTGTTGGTCGTGGGATGACTTAGCTCTGTTTATTGGATTTTTGCTGTTTAGGACATGTTACAGCTTCATCACTTTGAATACTCACTTTTATGCCTGGTATTGTTCACAGCATGCCCTTTTGCTCTCCTGCTGAACCAAGACTTGATTGCAATGATTGCATAGGGATATGCTGCACCATGAGATTACAAATTATGATGGTGGACATTTCTGCTGCTGTTGAAGGTCCACAGAGCCTTGTGGATGCCCAGTTTTCCAGCTGTCTGATCTATTCTGAGTCTATCCCACTTAGAACAACTGTGCTGACACACAACGTGATGAAGGTTGTCCTCGATGTGAAGATGGGACTTTGTCTCTACATATGATCACATCTACCTGTGCTGTCATGGGCGCTTGTATCTGCAACAGGTGGATGGGGGATGAGGTCAAGAAGGTTTATCCCTCAAGTTGGTTCATTCATCCTCTGCTTCAAATCCAACCTCTCAGTTATGTTCTTCAGGATTTGGCCAGCTTGGTCAGTTGTAGAGCTACTGATCCACTCTTGGTAATGGATAATGATGGCCCCATTCTATGCCCTTGCTATTTTCAGTGCTTCCTCCAAGGATTGTTCAAAAAGGGCACTGATTTTTCATCTGAGGGCGGATGATAATTCAGTGGAGGTTTCCTTGCCTGTGGCTTCATGCCACGAGGTACATAGGGTTCAATGTTTATATTCCATTACTAATTAAACTCCCATTCCACATCTTCATTAATGTCTGTATTTTGTTTCAGTCTTCTTTTGTATAAACTGCCACCCCACCCCATCTCCCACAAACAATTTGGTATATCTGCAGTTTTGGATATTGTACTTCCTATTCTCATTTAAGTCGCTTCTGTAACTTGGAAACAACAATGGCCGCAGTATAAATCACTGTGGAATATACTTTCTACCTTTGAAATTCTCAGTATTTTTGCTAATAACTGCTCTTTCTTTATTTCCTCTTTTGCAGCCACTGTATTACCCATAATCCTTTAACCTAACTGAAATTGTACCATTCTCATAAAACTATCTTTTTTGCCACGTTATTTGCAGTCATTTTACTATGCCTTTCCATACGATTTAAGATCATTTCGAATCCTTTAAATAAAGATACGACATCAGAAGATGAAAGGAGTAAAGATCCTTATAGTTTCTTTGTCACTAGCCTCACTGCTACAGTGCTACAATTTAGGTTTCATGTACAGAAAACTGTCATTAGCAGATATAGCATGTTTCATGGGAGCAGGAGAGAAATTCTCCTCTACAATTCGGTAGCACCCTGGTGACATTGCTGTACTGTAATCCGGAAATCAGCACTGATATTGTCAGGATATGAGTTCAAATGGTACAATGCCAGATGAGAAATTTAAATTTGATTAGTTTAAGCAAATTGAATACAAAATTGATATCAGTAATGGTGCACAAAACTATTGGACTATGTAACAATTCCTCCTGGCTTGTCAGTATACAATAGGGAAGGGAAGACAGTTGCCTCTACCCAGAATGGACCATATGTGACTCGAGATCCGCTGCAGTGGTCCAACAAATCATTCTGTTCAAGAGCAATCGGGTATGAGCAAAAGTGCAGACATTGTCACGTACTGTGACGGAATAAAAAAAGAATGATAAATTTATTAACCCAAATGCAAACTACTGAAAGAGGTTGACAAAATTATGTTGCTGTTATACAAAAAGAAACAGAAAAGCAAGTACATGGAATGACTATTAATATATAAGCAATGTATAAGAATACAACAAAACCAACAGAAATAAAAAATAACTGCACTAGGTAATAATTAATCTGGTGTTGATAAACATGTTTTTAATGCAGATTTGGGAATGCAACGTCAAGAACCCCAAAGCTCTGAAAGAAATAATGAGCATGAACTTGAAAGGATGCACTAAATAAAGGTTTTAAAATTTTAAACAGAAATTAGGGCAATTTCCCTGCAAAATCAAAGTTCTGTAGTTAAGATGGAATTATTCTATTAGTTGGTGATTGCTCTTCATTACCTCCCTCTGATCAAACTCTCAAGGTAGTTGCAACTCTGGACTGAGCTTCTGACCACATAATTTCTCATTCATGGAAACCACATATAGTCTTTCCATCTTTGTATCTATGCCACTCCTTCCATCTACTGCTAAAACCCTTACGTTTTTATTTTTATTCCAGGCACAACCTTTTTAATGTTCTACCTTCCATAAACTTTACCTTGATCCCCAATCCTCACCATTGGCATCCAAGCCCTAAGATCTGGAGCTCCCTTCCTAAATCTCAACATCTCTATCTCATCCTTCTTCCTCCTTCAAGATCATTCTTCAAACCTACTTCTTTGGCCGAGTATTTATTCATCTGCCTTAATACTTCATTGTGTGTTTCTTCATCAATCTTTTGTTCAGCAATCTTCTTGTGAAGCAGCTTTAGATGTTCTGCTATACAGTTATTGCTTTTCTTTCTTTAAGACCCTCTTTTAAAACTATATTATTGACTCAAATTTTATTCCACCCTCCCAGTATGACATTGTCAGTTTCTGTGAGATTGCACTTCTCTGAAGCAGCTTGGAATGTTTTCTTACCTTGAAGGTACTTAATAAATCAAAGTGGGGCGGCACGGTAGTGTAGCGGTTAGCGCGACGCTATTACAGTGCCAGCGATCGGGTTTCGATTCCCATCGCTGTCTGTAATGAGTTTGTACATTCTCCCGTGTCTGCGTGGGTTTCCTCCGGGTGCTCCAATTTCCTCCCACATTGCAAAGACGTATGGGTAGGTTAATTTGGGTTTAAAAATGGGTGGCGTGGACTCGTTGGGCTGGAAAGGCCTGTTACCACGCTGTAAATAAAATTGTTTAAAAAATTTAAATTTAAATTTAAAAACTTAAATTTAAAAGTTGTTTTCTTGATAGGCTTTTCATCTCCTACTTCTCTCTTTATTGTTCTCAAGCCACTGCTGGCGGTCTGTGTACCGGATGATTAGCTAAAATTTGCCCAATAGTGAAACAATCATGGGAAAATCACTTTTTCATTTGAAATTCACATGTGGCTTTGCAGTGAACTCTGAGGGTGCACTTCAGATCAAAATTCTAATTGCCTGGCAATCCCTACACGTTAAAGCAAAGAGGAAAGTACTACAATTGCTGATTTTTTTTTGAATAAAACTAAATAATGCTGTATTGTTAGAAAGTAGTACTGCAACCATTAACTTTTTCTCACTTTCTCCACTAATGATTAATGATTGGCTTGTCAGAATTTTCTGTCTTCGCTTCAGACATAAAGGCTTCAGTCACTTGATTATCTGTGTGGGGAAATGCTACAGGTACCATAGAAACAGGGGGAAAAAAACAATCCTTTGTACTTAAAGAGTCAAGTGCATTTTGATTTCTATTTCCAGCTGGAGGGGTTTAGTGAGCTGATTTCAGCTGTTTGCAAGAGATTAATTCTGAAAGGGTCTCCTGACTCAGTTCATAGAGGTGCTCGTAATTCTGGAAAAGGAATCATATTGGATACTGCACAGTCGAGAACCTGTGAAATTAGTTCATTCAAATTGATTATAAAGGAAGATTTTAAGTGATCAGGATAATTTGATTTAGGTCTGAACCAAAACTTCACATTTCCATACAGCATGACATTTTAACATCTACTCAGTTTTTGAAAATTGTGACTATTATTCATAACCTTCAAACTAAGGATCTCAGGAAGGTGGAGTGTGACATTGGGATGTACTGTCTAAACAATTATAAATGTTACTTTCAATTTGTCATTTCAAAGATAGTGCTGGATTAAATTTGTTGTGTGAAGCTTTGTGTATGTGTTAATCATCTGGCTTGAATCCTTAGTCATTGTTTGCCCTGAGGAAAATTGCAGTGCACATTACAGTCAGCCAGCTGGATACACACAGCATAACAGATACCTGACAGGCACAAACCTATTCAAGGACTTTCAGCAACATTACTGTTAGGCTGGATTACCTCCTTCAATCAGTTCAATATGATTTATAATACTTAAACTGTATTTCATTTCCCTATTAAAATGATTGTCAATATCACAGAGTCTGCCTCGGTTTCAGCTTGTGTTCAGTTAGATACCACGCAACACACTGACATAGAAGTGGAGAAGATTAAGAATTGCTCATTTCCAAGTGCTAGATAAAAAATTGTTTATTACTAAAGTGTTAGGCAAGATTCAGTAGGACTGTTACATGCCATGGGGTAAAATCCTTCCTGTTAATAATCTTATTGAAAATATCGGCATGAGTACAAAACAGAAGTTCCAATTTGTGCTGAGTTATTTGTAAAAGTTGCCAACAGAAGTAATTTCACCCCATGTTGTCCAATAATAATGTGCCAAATTCTTTTCCTTTTAATATATTTAACAAAAAAATGACTATAAAATGGATCTCTCAGAGTTATATTCTTTGTTATAATTCATGGTTTCTCTGAATACACAGTATTTACGTTCTCAGCAAATAGATAAATCTATGTGTAGTTCCATGTCTCCAGTTGGCAGTCTTATACTTGGAATAAATGGGATAGTCTAAAGTATTTATATTTTCTGCAAAGTTGTAGTCCAAAGGCTTCAAAAAATATAAAATAACCACCATTACAAAACAGTTACCCCTGAAGCCAATATTCAAGTTGTATTGGTCTAATTTATGAAGTAACATAAAAAAATAAATTGGTTAAAAGTAACCATTTTGTTTATTTAGAAACAAGTTAATGATACACAGAATTGACAAGTAAACAGTGTTGTGATTTACATAATATTAAGCTATTCCAAGAAAATATTTGAAATATTTGCAGATATTTACAGAATATTTAAACTAATTATTTCATTAATGGCAAATATCACCTATGAAGTGTATCCATGGAAGCAGAGAGAAAAAGCCAGGTATTAAAAACCCTAGGGCTACTGTTCAGATTGTCCTTTAGCTCTCTGAAATGGATGGGAGCTCTGAACAACAAATAGTTTATTTCTCAATGATCAATTGATTTCAGTACTCATCATTTATATGACCTAAGTAATTCAGGTGTAGCCATAGCTTTCTATTTGTTGTTTGTGACACTTGGTCATGGCCTAAAACATGCATGCTGTAAATTTGACTGACATGAACCTCCTTTGATGGTTCATCAATCAAAGGTAATGAGTTCAGTCTTCTATCCCAGCTGGCAGCCTTGCATACATTAACATTTCAAGGACAAGAAGTTATTTCTGGTGTAATTAGCTTATAAATGTGATTTAATTAACTTATAAATACTGTCAAAAATGCCATTGTAGGAACCAGACAATCTAAATATGGGCATTTGGAGGTTTCCATCCACTTTTGTGTATAGTTCCATCAATGCACAACTCTTCTTTTAAAAGAGGTTATCCTGAACCCAATGTTTAAATCAAATTAGTCTACATTGCTAAAGTATCATAAAAAATAAATAGACCAGATATGTCTGAGGCTTCATGAAGCTACTTGTGTTAATGTTTCTACTGAAATTAGTAATCACAGGAAAATATACCCAAATTCTTCCAAATTTTGTACACAGCAATAACACAGGAGTGCATCTGACATACCAAGAAAGGCCACACCTACTAGTTCCTGTGTTGTGTTAAAGTATTAGTGATTTGAATAGATTATATTTGTGCTGTTGGTAATTGGTACACCGAGAGATAAATGGTACTTTGGCCTGTACTAACTCTGGCTGGTTGAAGATGGATGCTGTAAAAGACAATAACCATTTTATGCTGCTGGAATAAAAAAAACACAACGTATACACCAAATGTTCTGAATCATGTTGCTGCCTATTTCAAATAACAATGTGGACCCACAGAGCATTGTTACTGATGACTGACCAAAGCCAATGGTTAGAGTGTGCTAGCGCAATGTGATATAATTTGTTTGTTCACACACAAGAAGCATTCAGGCTGAACCTACAACAATTTCATGGCATCACCTATATTCTGTAAGGCTGCTGCAGCTTAGATAAGCTCTGCTATAAGTCTCATAATGCCAAGTTGAGGCTGTCAGACATTATAAGCTTTGCCAAAATTTGCACCCATTAAACTCAATTCCTGAAGCGTATCAGAGATTTAGCCAATTACAAATCTCACCTGCAAAATGGCAAGTGCCAGTCAATACGGAGTTTGTGTATAGGGTGAGATTAGAAAATCAAAGAGAACGTAATTGAAAACTTGGAATATTTGGTGAGAGGGACCTGTGTCTTAGATTAATTTTAAAGTGATGAAGAAATTACAAGTGGTAATGAAAGAAAGATATTGCCGGAGATGATATAGCTGAGGGTGGATTAATTTAACAGCGAGTAGAAAGCAAGGCAAACCAAGACAGTGACGGAGGAGAGAGCTGTGGATGACTAGGGAAAGTGGTAAGGACAAAGAGATGAGGAAGAAGAGAGAAAATGGAAGGATGTGTGTTAGATCTGTAAGATGAAAGAGAAATAGGAAGTGCAGACAAAGGGCAACAGATCCAAATGATGCAAACAGGGGATGACGCAGAAGGGAAAATAACTGAGGCACAGAAAGGGGTGTAGAGGCATGAATTAGAAGGCAGAATCTGAGGTTCCAAGAAACATAAAAAAAGAGAACAATCCCATGAATGTGTCATAGAGTCATACAGCACGAAACAGGCCCTTTGGCCCAACTTGTCCATGCCGACCAAGATTCCCATCTAAGCTACTCCCATTTGCCCATGTTTGGCCCATATCCCTCTAAACCTTTCCTATCCATGTACCTGTTCAAGTGCCTTTTAAATATTGTTAATGTACCTGCCCCAACCACTTCCTCTGGCAACTCATTCCATATACTGATGATCCTCTGGGTGAAAAAGTTGCCCCTCAGGTTCCTATTAAATCTTTCCCTTGTCACCCTAAACCTATGGCTTCTACTTCTTGATTCCCCAACCCTGGGAAACAGACTGTGCACATTCACCCTATTTATGCCCCTCATGATTTTATACACCTCTAAAAGATCACCCCTCACTCTACTACACTCCAATGAATAAAGTCCCAACCTGCCCAAGCTCTGTCTATAACTCAGTCCCTCGAGTCAAGTAACTGAACAGAGACTACAATAGCATGGGGACAGAATTTACATGGGGCTAGGGATGAGAATTCTTTTTGTAACAAGGACCTCTTTAATCACCAACTAAAACTAGTATGATTCAAAATTTTTAAAAAAACAACGGATAGAATCGAGGGTGGAAAATAATCATGCATTCCACATTAATGTATGTAGGCGTTCATGCATTCTCACTTGTATTCTGCTCCCACGCTGCTTACTGGTTCACTGTGCACAATGAACCCTGTTTGAATTACATTATATTAGGTCAGCAATCCAGGTTTGCTAACATTTTAGAAACCATTTCGAAAATTCTTGGCTTGCCACTTTAAACCTTGAAAGGATTGCATTATCATCTTTGTGTGGAAGTTGTTAGCTTACTGAGGTCTGTAATTGACCATCCTTGAAGTATTTGTTAATTAGTGAACTCCTCAGGTCTAAGAGCAGCAAACATACAGTGGGAAACCTGTGAGGATTTCCCATGTGAAGGATGGGTCTGAAACATATGCAATAATTTAATTAATATACTGCTCTTTACCAAAATAGGACAAACATAATGACTTGCAAATCAATAAACAGCAGATGTTACAATTTGGAAATAAAAACAAAGTATTGGAAACACTCAGTGAGACAGGCAGCATTCTGTGGAGAGGGGGACAGAGTTAATGTTTCAGATCATTGACTCTTCATCAGAATCATAATGATTTGGTTGTAGTCACCCTTGCAAAACTGAACAATATGATTTTATAGTCTATTTACAGTGGTGCATCTACTGTGATAATGCTCATTATGATATTGGCCTCAGGCAAAAAGCAACATATTATTACATAGTCATTTATAAAATCGATGGCCTGTAAACCATACACAAAGTTATCATAGCACATTACAAATTTGCTTCATTTGATATAAATCAATTTTCTCACAAAGTGATTTTTGTGTTATTGATTTGTGTGTGACTGTAACTTTGCAAGGTTTCTGATGTAACTCCTCCCTCTGAGTCACAGATAATTTGGACAAGTTAACAAATATTATACTTCTCTTCACTGTGCATAATCAGGATGTTGGCAACAGAGTACTTTTCCAGTTAATTGGGTACAGTCCTGCTGCAGAGAAAATGCTTCTGAATGTGAGTAACACGAGTCCCTTGAAAAGTTTTGGTTAGAGCTGAGTGAAATGCCAAAGTATGAATAAGACACCAGATCAAAACCAAGATTGCAGAGATACCCCTGCTGCTATAGCTGGAAGTTCAGGAAAACTGGGGGATTCCAGTTTTGAAAATGCAATGATCACCTTGTGAATATCTCTGAAATACTGTAAATGCTTGAAGCCTCAGTAAATATATGAAATATTGCCTTTTATGATTATTCTTAATTAAAGTCAGATATTTTAGAAACAGTTATATCTCAACTTGGACATTAAATAGTTTGTTTACACGCTGCTTTGATATTGGTTAAAACCATAATTGGTGAATGATTGGGCAGAGGTGTGTGTCTATTCTTGATAGAAAATTCTCCACATGTAGCACTATACAAAAGATAGGCTACATATTTCCATGCATTAGTGTGCAAAATCAGCCTGTGAAGACACCAGGAACTTTGAAGAGTCATACAGAGTGTGCCATTACTGACCATGTCTTACTGCCTTAAATCTGAATAACCCTTAACCAAGTCATTCGAAGATCTCCTGCTGTGGTCTAATACTCCACCTAAACAATACTGATTTAGTTTGATTTGGCATTCTGGCTGGAAAAAGGGATCTCTCCTTATTTCCCAATGTGTCCTAAATGTTGAGCTGGCACACAAAAGAAAAATTTCACTTGATGTGAGGAAACACTCTCCTAGAACATGCTCTGTGATTGTTTCTGCTAGTAGCAGAAACATGAACTTCATGTCAAGGTCAAATAGGTAAACCTATAAACTATGTATCTATAAATGTCCTACAGTTCTTTTGTCAGCAATCAGTGAGTTATCAACGAAGTGGCTGAGTTAGATGAACCAGTGTATTTTGTTGTACACTGAATGCCGCAGTAGAATCTTAATTTTTGTTGCATTTTTCAATCTTGCAAACCGTCTTGCTAATAAGTGGATGGGGCAAACTAGAATTTTTTAAACTCACCATGTTTCTTTGAGATCAACCATCCACAGCTGATATATTCTGACTGGTTATTCTTGACAATTTACGCTTTGGCATACAATAATAGATGTACAATGGCGACATTAGTGCCAAAGTGAATCCCAATTGTTTACATTTTTTCTAATTCATTCAATTTTTTTAACTTAAAAATGCCTTGTTATTGGGAATGAGTGGGTGATCAGCTTCCACTGATCAAGGTAATGGAGCTTTAATACCAAGGAGTAAAATATTTTCCTTTTGAAGCCTGTGTAGAACCCTCAGGCTAAATGAAATAGAGATTACACAGCCCACATATTAAAGAATTCCTTCAAATGTAAATACTTGTGCAATATGTTAATGCCACAGGGTGCACAGTTTAAACTGAAGGACAAATTCTAATTGAGGACTTGCCTCCACTACCACCACTTCCCAATAGGAGCAACTTGCAAGGTCAAAGAAGATAAGTGCTTAATGCTGCTCTTAGGTTGATTGGAGACCCTTTATTATATTTATATATTGTTTTTAAATAGCTATGTTTATATATTTTCCACCTGAGTTCCCCTGCAAGTGGGATCCCTGATTTTTTTTCCTCTTTAATTTATTTGTAATTTGATTTGGGGGCATAGGATTGGGCAGTTCAGATTTAAACCGATTGCAGCAAGCAGACTTTCATCCTGCCTAAGCTCAGCAATTAACACAGATCATACCAACAACTAGTTATTGCTCTCTAAACCCAGTAAATCTGATGAAAATAAAAACAGAAAATGCAGAGGATAGTTGGCAGGTCAGGCAGCTTCTGTGATGAGAACGCAGAGTTAATGTTTCAGGTCAATGGCCTTTCATCAGAACTTTTGATTTCAGAGTTTCGGCATCTGCAGTTTTTTTGCTTTTCTAAATCTGGTGCTTTTCATTTGTTGGCTCATAAATGCACCGGCCAGTTTCCTTGATTCATTCCCTTCTATTTCTCCACAAACGTTACGAACCTTCTGGTAACTCATTCATGTTCTTTTAAGACATAGAAAAAGGGTGTTTGGTCCATGGAGTCTATGTTGGCTCTCAGCAATCCCATCAATCTCAGTTCCCCACTTATTTCCCTGTAATCTATTCACTCTCAAATGTCCATCAACTCCACCCAGATTCTCCTACATCTCACCTACACCAACGGTAGTTTACAGTGGTCAATTACCCAGCCAACCAGTGCATCTTGGGATTTGGGAGGAAACCAGACCATATACAACCATAGGAAGAATGTGCAATCTACACACAGACAGCACTGGACGTCAGTATAAAACCCAGGTCACTGAAGCCGTGAGCTGCACCATTAAGCTGCCCAGATGTGATTTATTATTCTGCTAGTCTTCAGTTCCTACCACAAACACTGCACCTTGGCGATTGACTCCACCTCTTTCCTGGGCCGCTGCCAGAGGTCAACCAGACTGCTAACATCTGCAAACACATATTTACAAGCAGCCTTTGCACTGGATAGTGATTGGATAGCAAATGCGGGAGCAAGGATACTGCAGTGATTTATAAGTGTATTATTTCTGCAATCCTTGAAACCATTACACACCAGTCACATCTCATGCAACACATCTACAAAAAGTTGAGATTCTTTTCACATTGTTGTAAAAGTTTGGAGTATTATAAAGGTATTCAAAGAAATTACTTTGTTACTTTTTATGAGAGCACAAAAAAAACTGAAGCAATGGCTGTAAACCTGTTTGAGCCACCTTATTTCCTTAGTAGTAGAGTAGTTTAATAATTGATAATGCATCTGGGAACTTAATAAAAAATGTTTTTGATACTTTACTTGCTAGATAGGCATTATCATACCATTCATTTGAGTTTTAGTTTCATCAGAGGTTATAAGATACTGTGGCTGATCACTGTTTGAAATATCATCCGTAGGCTAGTGTCAGACATTAAATTACACCTCCATCATTTCTCAAAAAATAACATCCTCAAACGTGCTGCAAAAGCTCTCTTTGCTTTAAATTCTTTATATATCCTCTGCAAACCCCTTGAGTTAAGTTTCCAATGCAACTAATTTATAGTGAATGTAAGGTATATTTAAATATTAACAATGGTAAAAATGGACTTAATTGAAGTGCAATCATTCCATAACCAGATGTACTTTGTGTGAATGAGATGTAGTCAGCATTAGATATTGAATTGTCTTTAAATGTATCTTGCTTATGGAAAATAAATGAAAGCCAAGTTTCATGAATAAAACTCAAAGAAACAGTTACAAATATACTGATGCTCTGAAGAATGGCATGCCAAAAATATTGCTTATGATTCATCTACAGAAGGCACTTTGAATTTCAAAGCACCCAGGCCCTAATTATAAATCAAAGGTATGACTGTGGTGCTCTGATAAATAACTTAGCAACCTACAATCAATTTAAATTGGGAAGATATATAGTAAATATCAGATTACGAAGCATTTTGCTTTTTTTACTTTTAGTTAGAGATGATGAAGAGTACACTGCTATGATATTCAAATTGCTACACAATGGTATTGTGTTAGGTTCCTGTCTTACACAAAGAAAATGCACAATAATTACAAATTTAAATATATCCAACTGTTGATCTAGTTTGGGCCTAATGGTTATGAAAAATATAACACATACTCTTATTATCGTAATTCTCTGGAGAACTTGGTATGCTCTACATCTCCTCTTTGATTTGCAGGTTGCTCTTTAATTATGAAAGGTTTCCCAAGTGGCCCACCAAAGCTGCAGGCTTTAAAACCATCAGCCCTTAAAAAGTGCAGAATATCCCACATCATACAGATGCCATTGTCTTTGGAGGTCAGAGCATAGAAATTACACTAATAGTCTGGAACAGTCACTTTTTTTTGTGAAGTGTTACGTAGTAGAATCAATATTGGCAATTTGAATGTTTAAAGCGTGTGTCCCAAATTAATCTCTTTCCTCATTGAAGACAAAACTAATTGGCTCTCAGAATAAAGAGGAAGGAAATGCAGAGCTATATAGGGGAAAGACTGTGAGGATAATTGGACAGCTCATTCAGAAAAGCAGCATAGCCAATATGGGTCAAATGGACCTACTCTGTATGATTCTATTCAGATTAAAAGAAACATTTAATTTTTCACTTGCTTCTGTGGATTTTATTACATTTTTTTTGCTAAGCAGTGAGATCTGTGGCCTTCTTTAAGACAAATAGGCCCCAAATGGTTAATGAACCGAGCACTTTGAGGGAGCTGAGTTATCTTCATTTGATGTCATCATTCAAAGTGCTTCAGCAGTCTCAATGCTTCATGCTGTTTTCTATAACTGACATGATCAGAGTGACTAACTTCTCACAATCAAATTCCCTGACGATGTCATTTGTTCCTCCTGTTTTAACCAAAGATCATTTTTTTTTAAAAATCAATGGGACAGGGAACAGACTAATCACTAATCTCGCAAACTACTTAAAAAAGCAGAATATCACACCAAGAGACGTTATTTTCTATTGCTACAATAGATCAGTAATTGTGCCTAAGTAGAACAGATTTTTGGTTAGTCAGTGATTATAGCTCCTTTAGAATGCTATGTTCTCTCACAATCCTTGGCCCTCTTCATGACTGAGTGTCCCTAAGATCCTGGAATTTAAGGATATCCATATTGGCCTAAGGATGTCCCAACCTTTCAAGAAGACATTTCAAGGTGTTCAAATCATGAATAAATGCATGCCTGATTCAAACATATTTACATATTAAGCTGTTATCTCTGAGCCTATTCTCAAATCTTTGAACTATTATCCTGGATCCAATCCTGCAGGTTGGCCTTGGAGTCTCTTGGAATTCAAGAATTGTTTGCTGTAAGTAAACAAGGAGAAAACCATTGGGGCATTTACAAAAATTCAGTGCAGTTTTCGCTATCTTTCAATACTTCTGTTTATTGGTGTAAAAGTTCTGGAGATGGAGATCAGCAAGAGCTCATTTGATCAAATTTCCATGACTGCATGTAACCAGAACCTAATTACTTTAATGATTAGTACATTTGGCATCGAACAATGTCAATCCACTGCCTTACCTTCTTCCACACAGTAGTCAGTCTGTGCCTGAATTTGTTCTCATGAAAGATGGTGTTGCTCATTAACCAATTGACAGCAAACTTACCCCTCACATGTCCTCAGCTCTGAGCTCAAAGTAGTGCATCTTTTTTATGTATAGAAACTGAAGTAGAAGTGTTTGGAAGAATTGATAGCTAGAAATTAGATTCTAAGTGGCACATTGTTGTGCCCACTGCCATCCATTTATTAAGAAACAATAACTTGAATGAAAATCTTAGATTTGTAGCAAACTTTGCAAAATGTGTGACTCTGTTCTGGGTACCTTAGTGTGACTGCTGTGTTACAAAAACAAACCACCCCATACTGTGCAGAGGCACCCAATGCAGTGCATATTTGAGCACCACTTTTGCAATTTTCATTTGCCAGCCACTCCTGCAGAAAGAGGCTTTCATGTTATCTGTGGGGGATTTCGCTGGGTAGGAAGTCACTCCTTCTGGTCGCCTTTCACACAGTCTCCTCCATCCACACTTCAGTCTTGCCCTATCCGACACACCCCAACCATCCATCACTTGACTCTCTTCCTTCCCATTGGTCAACAGATGAGAGCCACCCTCCCTATCCCACCCCCCCCCCACCTTCCCCAATCATCAATCAATCCACAGGCAAACCACCCCTCCCACCCACCACTCACTGGCTATTGGCTGCTTACCATCACCTACTCATCTCTTCATCAATCACCAGGAGCTGACGCTGCTCTGATTTCCCTCTTCCTTGCTCCCCCACCTTTTGATTCTCAACCTTCCTCCTTCCACCCCATCCTCATGCCCCTACATCTGGAGGATCAAACTATGGCCCCAGATTCACTCGACTTCCCATGCACACTCTGCGTGGTGACAGCACGTGGAGGAGAAGCCTTCTCTGGTGTGCGATGGCACCCAGTGCTTTGAACTTCCAGGCAGTGGACCCACAGCCAAAAAGTATGGTTGGCAGATTTCACAATAATTGTTTATTGTGCTCCAGGGGTGCCAAAGAAATCCTAAGACAGAATGTTTTAAAAAAGGGGATTTCCTAAAGGGATCCTGTCACAGATCAAATCATTTGAATATATAGGATTCTGGGATTGTGGGAAGGAGGGAGAGTGATACTAAATAAAGTGGCTTGAGCAAGTGGCCACTGAGTAGATTATTCATCCAAAGTCTGTACAAGAGCTCCACTTCAAATTTTAGTCTTGCAAACCTACAACTGTTGAAGTAGGGCAGGCATGGTAGTGTAGCAGTTAGCATAACACTATTACAGCACCAGCGCCCCATGTTCAATTCCGGCCACTGTCTGTAAGGAGTTGGTATGTTCTCCCCATGACTGCATGGGTTTCCTCTGGGTGCTCCAGTTTCCTCCCACATCCCAAAAAAGACATACGGGTTAGGAGTTGTGGGCATGCTATGTTAGCGCCAGAAGCATGGCGACACTTGCGGGCTGCCTCCAGAACACTACACCAAAGATTAATTTCACTGTGTGTTTCGATGTACATGTGACTAATAAAGATATCTTATCTTATCTTAAGTTATTTTGCATAAAACCCATGATTAATGACAGCAGCTCCCAGAGTGCTGAATGAGAAAGGGTCTTCTCAATCACTGGCCTTAGCCAATCCTAACAAGCTTACTTTAGGTTGAGAGTCAGCTGCACAAAAACCCCACAAATGCCAAGAGCCAACCCGCCCTCAACCACCGAAAGGCCCCCACTTCTTCCCCTCCCCCAGCCCCATATGTGGGTCATGGGGCATCATTAAGGGGGCCAGGGTGTAATAGAAAATCTGCATGAAAACATTACCTATGGAAATTACCACCCAAAAATTGCATTTATTTGACTAATTTCTCTTTAGCTCTTTATTGGTGCTGGTGTTACTCCAGGCATTAAAGTTTGCACCTTGTCTGAGAGCAAGTGTGCAGTCGTATCCTTGGGTGATTGTACGTTCAACCTCAAGTAGCATATCAGGGAGCAGAAGCACAGTCACTGTTGTGATTTCTGTTTCCTCTCTTGGTCATATTTTTGACTCTTACATTTTTCAATATTTGGTCACTCGCCTAATCAACGGAGGAAACAGTAAACTTGTTCTGAGCTATTCTGAATGGTTTGTGGAGGACAGCACTCTGTCCTTCATACATTAAGTCATAATTGGTGAGCTACGTCACTCTAAGTAAAAGACTTGTATTTATATCATGCCTTTTGTACCCTATGAAGTCTCAAAGGCAGTGAAACACTGTTGAAGGGTCCCAACGATAAAATCTCCCTTATCCAGCCTGTGCTGGATTTGAAATGTGTTGGTTAATTAAATATGCCAGATAATCAAGAGTTATGTAAGTATATTACAACGTGAAAAAACATAGGAAGACCAATAGAAAATATGAGTTAGTGGAAGAAGGGTACAGGTGGCTTCACTGTTAGTTAGCACTGACCAGCAATAACTAAAGCTACATTTGGTAAACTTACCAAGTGGAGCAGTTATCATATGCCAGGTAGCTCTGATATGGAACCCAGTTACTGGAGAATGGTAATTGTGCTGAGAGATTTATAAGATGCCAGTTTATAAAATGCCAGATAACCAAGTTTAAATATATTTTTGAAAAAGCAATTATACCACTTCCTGAAACTTGTACGTTGACATTTTCCTAACCCTGGGATCAATATTAATTCTCTCACCGAGAACAATAATTTCAGTGCAAGCCAGGAATCAAACTGGTATAACATGACCTTGGCTTGTAGAAGACATTTAGCTAGAACATAGGGAAAGCAGGGTTAGAACATCCATTCTGGCTGCTTTCTGGAGCATGGTTGATTGTCTGTGGGAGCCAGAGTGGAACTCTCAATTACTTTTCGCTTTTTTTTTGGCTTCTACCAGAACATTATGTGAAGTGGCCCATGGTCTTTTGGGGGAGGGGTTTGGTTACTCTCTTGTGTTGGGGTGGAAGGTTGGTAGAGGCCTGGTAGGCTGTTCCACTTTCTTGCAATGTTTGCTTGTTTTCATGCTTGGAACTGCTGAATTATATGACCAAAGTAATACAAATTTCCTTTTGTCAGCTCTTGTGCGGAGAATATATGCTGATCTATCTAAATCAAAAGAATTAGTTTGGCCCACTGACAACCAAGTGCCCACTTTTACATTACTCCTACCCTAACCCATTTTAACCCATTGTACTCTCCCCATATTCCCATCTACTCCATCACACCCCCACCCCAAGATTCTACCACCCACCTATACACTAGTGGCAACTTACTATGGCCAATTAACCTACCAGCCCACATATATTTTAGGTGAGGGACGAAACCAGAGCACCGAGAGGAAACCCATGCAGTCTCGGGAAGAATATACAAACTCCACAGAGACAGCAACAGAGGTCAGGATTGAACCCAGGTTGCTGGAGCCATGAGGCAGCAGTTCTACTGGTAACAGACTTCATTCCACCTACTAACTTGCTGTCACAATTCATCTCAGTGGCCTTGTTTTAGGAGACTCTCCTGTACCAGCTATGAGAGGGCAAACATCAGTGATTTAACAGCACCTACATGTTAAAGCATCCCTCTCCTACTGTACTCACAAACCATGATGTAATGAGCAAAAGATTCAGATCTGGGACATTTTTAATCACAGTTACTCAGCTTTAAAGTTGAAGGTAAACCTTAGGTGCTCAGATAGGCTAGCACTGGTAACGGGCATATTTTGGTGCAATGATTGCCAATTCTTCAGGGGAAGATTTCCAATTTTAGCAAAATCATCAGAGGAAACAAATGAAGGTTAAGGTGCTTCCTGAGGACAGCTGGGGAGTAAACAGCCCAGTTTCCAGTAAGTGAATGTAGTCCAGTACTAGGGCAGCCCTGGGAATGTTGAGCAGAATAAGGTTTAACACACCATGATGTAGATGAGGTGGGTGTTGGGGTGGTGTTGAGGGAGACAGTGATAGAAGAGATTAAAAAAGTTTAAAAATGTATAGCAGCAACAGCAGATAATGGGACTAGGTTCCCAGTGTGCCTTAATGTTGACTTAACATCAGCAGGCTGCTACTTCCATTTACATTCTATGACATTGTTACTTCCAGTGTTTGTTGCAATTGTTGTTCAACATGGGGAAGTACTGATTCATTTGCTGAAAGGAAGGGGGGTAGGAGGTAATCAGCTGAAGGTTTTCTTGCTCATGTTTGACCTGATGCCATGAAATGTCATGGGGTGCTGAATCGCTGTTGATCACTTGCAGGATTGCTCCCTACCACCTACATAACTTGATGAGAGGCCTAGTGGGTCTGGCCTGCCAGTGGAAACAACATATCTGTAGATTATGTTGAAGTAGTCTGGTGTATTGTCTGTAAGGTATGATTATGTGACGAAATCTATATCAGGCTGTTGCTTGGCTAGTTTGGGACAACACTCCCAATTTATATACCAGACGTTTGTGAGGAGGATTTTCCAAATCAGCAGACCCGGAGCAATTCTGCTGTGTCTGAACGGAGTGTTTGGGTTGATGCTAGGTTGTCCATCCAGTCTTATATCTTTTCCTACCAACTACATCATCGCTGTCACCAGTATACACCAATATATTTTTTATCTCCTCTGCCACTGGCTCCCACCACCCTTTTCCCTCAACACCACCCCAACATCCACCCCACCCACCTCACGATGTGTTAAACATCATTCTGCTTCACGTTCCCGGGGCTGCTCTGGTATTGCAGTAATTCCACCAATGCTCACCTCTCTTTACTGCAGTCTTTGGGGAGCAGTTAAATTGAGATAAATGTTGGGTTGAGACTAAACAGCAAATGCTATCATTCTTTGTCTCCAGGAACCACTCAGTTCCTGTAAACAGTGAAACACGAATGACTAAGCAGTGTTGGAGATTCTAGTGCTTATTAGTGGTGAGCAGCTACTCTGATTAAAGGACTTTAATGCTGCCACAGAGAACGTTTTGTTTTAAGATTTTGCAGTGACAGCACAAGTTTGTTTTCTATTTACTTTGTGCCCTGAAAATGGTTGCTGACTGGCTAATCATTTTTACAGCTTCCATTTTAAAGTGTCTGCAGTGGGGAGATCAGCAAAGGATTTCAGATCACAAAGTGCATGCTTGGTCACAATTGGTTGTGGAGATCTTGGAATATTGAAGAACATAACAAGAAGAAAGAAATGGGAATAAATCAGAAAAAGTAATTTGGAAATACACACTGAAATGGAAAATTAGGTTAACAATTCAGATGAGACAGAAAGATAATTCAGATTAAAACATCCTGCCTGCAACATGAAACAGTCTTTTATTTTCAGACAAAGACAACATGCTGGATATTTCTTTCTAGCCTATTCCCTATTTTGTTTAAGATGCGAACCATGTCTGAAAACCAGTGTGAGGGTATTTAAAGGGCACAGTCACTGCAGTGGGAAATCTTCCAGCACTGTCAGTTCCTGAAACAGCTCTGGTATACTCCACAGAAAATCTTGTTGGCTGGCTCCTATGGTAACCTCAAATTGCAACAATGAAATGTGTATTTTTTTGAGAGGAGCTTTTAAAAACTAAAATTAAATCTAAGGGTAAATGTGATGATGTCACCAAATGTGCCAGTGCTCCATACACTGTTTGCATTCTGTGAGAGTTAGCAGCACCCTTTAAACTATTTATTTCAGTGATGGACGGAAGTTCACTTTTGTTAACATTTACCACCTGCTGCTCAGTTCGATACTAAATGCATAGCGGGAAGGCAGACATCAGGACTGCCTGAGAACCCCTTGCTTTATGTACTTTGGCTTTGTATCAATGTTTCTAGGTGTCTCGAATGCAGAAGTTCTTTTCTTGAGTTCAGGTATTTTCTTCACTGCTGATGAAATTTTATTAAAAACCTGAACAACTAATAGCCCCTCAGAGTAATACAGAAGTAAATGAAGCAGACACTTCTGCTTTCAAAACTGTACCTTTGGCATGTGGTTTGCATTTTAGACATTTCTCAGTTGCTTGTTCGTAAAGCTGGCCTGTCCAATCCAAACCAAACTCCTGTCTACTCTTCTCTATCTGTTTCTTTTATTCTTACTTTCCAGACATGGTGAACTCCCAACATTTTTTCAATGGATTTCCATTCATTTTTAGCTCAAAATGAAAGTATACCACTTTCTCAAAGAAATATTGGGCAAAACATTACTTTGTCTCTCAATTTTATTACATGACATATAAATCATCTATTGATGTGATACTTTTCTCCCAGATTTTCCTGCTCTGCATTCTAGGTCCAGTCCCAGAGATAGTTGCATCTATCTTGTACTTCAAGCAGGTGGCCATTTCAATGGATGACCCTGTGGGTGAATTTCACCAAGTTATGTGTTCATTGGGAGGGGAAGGGAATTTCACAGCCATGTCCTATACTCTCATCAGCTGCTAACACCCCTGCCTCATTTTCAGCAGTCATTGTTGCAGAATTGTTTAAAACAATGATTTTCCCTCCCCAATGTCTTGACATTTCGGCCTATATTGCAAGAGAGCTGGAGTTTAGAAATGGGGAAGTATTGTTGCACCTGAGTACGATACACAGTTATGGTCCCCTTATTTAAGGAAAGATATAATCGCTTTGGAGGTAGTACAACAGTGATTCACTTGGCTAATTTCTGGGATAGTCCTTTCACAAGCAGCTAAAGAAATTAGATTTATACTCTTTGGAGCTTAGAAGAATGAAAAGTGATCTTTTGAAACACATAAGATCCTAAGGGAGTATGGCAGGATAGGTGTCGAGATGTTTCCACTAGTGGAAGAATCTCAAACAAAGGGACATAGTTACAAAATAAGAGGGTGGTTAATTAATATTGAAGTGTAGGGATTTCTTCTCACAGAGAATGGTGAATCTCGAATTCACTAGCCTGGAGGATTGTGGAGGCTAGATCAATGGAGGTATTTAAAAAGAAGGTAGATACATTTTTGAAAAATTGGGGAATTGAGGGCTATGGAGAACTGGCACATAAAGGGAAATGAGGCCAGGGTCTGATCAGCCATGATCATATTGAATGGCAGGATAAGCTTGAAGGGCCGGATAGCCACTCCTGCTCCTATTATGTGCTACGTCAGATACTAAAGTCAGATATCAGCTCAGTGTGCATTGAACCTGGGAACTACTTTGATTGTAAAGTTCATTCCAACTGTGTGAAGTGATTTACCCAGTGGGAACTACAGAATAACTATTGATGCTTTTCAGATATGTTTATGCAATCATTTCAAGCAACAGCATTTTAACTAACACCTTTCTATGAAATGATGACTATTTGCGTCAGCTAATAGTGACTTTTTCAATCAAATTTACACCTACTTTTCACTTCATTCTAGTTATTCACATTGTGAGTCTTGAAGAAATGCTGTAAGATTATAATTAGCAATGTAATTTTGAAATAGAAAATCTGGAAAGCATTGTGAAAACCAGACTGCACAAAAGAGGAAAAAAGGGGAATCAGGTGTGGGACTTGCCTGAGAGCCCTTTGCTCTATATTGTCTACTTTGGTTTTGCATCAGTGTTTCTAGATGTCTCTAATGGGATTGCAAGTGTATACAGCTCCCCCTAAAGGAGAAAGTAACCAAGGTCACCATTACGCTGCAGGCCAGCCCATGAATGGAATGAGCTACAAGTGACGAGCTGGTCTCCAGGAATTGCATCCTGAGATTCCACTCCCTGCAATGAATGCCCTTTTCTGCCTTCGTGCCTGAAAGCCTGTTTCACCAGCCTTAAGTATCTCCGGTAATCAGATAAATTAAAAACAATTGAAATTGAACTAAATCATTTTTTAAAAATTAAATTATTTAACTTTTTTAAACTCATTAAACTTAATATGTGCATATTAGAATCAAATACAGCTCAGGTACAAAGTTGGGTGGAAGATTGACAGACGGAATTAAATCCTGACAAGCGCAAGGTAAATCATTCTGGGAAGTCAAGTACAGATAGGACGTATATAGTAAATGGTAGGGCACTAAGGAATGTTAATCAACGGAAAGACCTTGGGGTCCAAGTCCATAATTCACTATCTTACAAATCAGACATTCACACCCAAATCGTTAAAATACATCACAAACTGCAAAGGTTCCAGCACTAGTCCCTGTGTTACACCACTAGTCACTGACTTCCAATCAGAAACATCCTTCCATCATTACCCTATGCTTCCTTCCACCATTTTATATGAAATCTTCAGTTTTTGGTTTTCAAATATGCCTTTCAAATGAGTATTTAATTTGTTTTGGAGTGTATATTTTAAGATCCATTATGAGGCAACAGTAAAAATAAACTCCTCGTGATTCACCAGGAGACAAACAGGACTTAGAAATGACTACAGACAAAATTATGTTGACAAATATGTAAATCACATAGTCGTAGTTCACTTTGTTTTTTGTTGTTGTTTGGTCGCAACCTGAGCATAAATTAGAATTTGTGTCTTTATGTACTTAGCTAAAGATATCAGTTTCTAGTTATGTATGGTTGAAATAAAACCATTTTCATGTGAGTATCACTCAGAAGTGTTTGGAAGTGTCATTCTGGGCTTCCACACAGAAACAGTTACACAGCTATTGCCCTAGAAGAATTTACTTTTGCAATTGCTTTAAATGGCAAGTTCAACAGTAAATATCAACAGAACATCAAAATTTGCTTTATGAAATTCCAAGGCACTTTGCAAGGGCATCATCAAACAAATGATTTTGAGTCATTTAGGAAGATGTTAGTGGAGCTGACCAAATGCTTAGTCAAAGAGGAAAGGCTTAAGGAGATTGTTAAAGGATGTAAGTGAGATAAGGAGGTGGAAAGGATTAGGGAGGGGTTTCCAGAGCTTAAACACTTGGCAGTGGGATGGTGCAGTGATTAAATTTAGAGCTGAGGAAGAGACCAGAATTAGAGAACTGCTGTTAGCCCAGAGAGCTATAGGGTTGGAGAAGAGAATACAGACAGGGAAGGAGGAATCTATAGAAAGATTTGAAAATAAGGATAAGAATTTCAAAATTGAGGCATTGGCTTGTGTCAGTCGCCAAGCTGGGGAAAGGATCCCCTGCAAAAGGAAGGCTTCTTAGCGATTCTGCCTATAACAATGAAAATCTTCAAAATTAAGATTTAGATTTAAGATTTCCTTATTAGTCACATGTACATCAAAACACACAGCAAAATACATCTTTTTGCGTAGAATGTTCTGGGGACAGTCAGCAAGTTTTGCCACGCTTCCGGCACCAACATAGCATGCCCACAACTTCCTAACCTGTATGTCTTTGGATTGTGGGAAGAAACCGGAGCACCTGGATGAAACCCACGCAGGCATGGGGAGAACATACAAACTCCTTACAGACAGTGGCTGGATTTGAACCCGGGTTGTTGGCGCTGTAAAGCGTTATGCTAACCACTACACTACCATACTCTTACCTGTTTTGTTGCCTTATTATTGTATTTTGTCCAATCACAGAGTGCAATACTTAGTCTGACTCCCACTGTTCACCTTACCAGTTAATTCAAATGATGACTGGTACAAATAGACATAACTCAGATGATTTTATGCTTTTGCTCTTAAACATGATACTTTATCATTTTAAAGAGGCTGTTGAGAATCAAACTAAAATTAAACAGTGTTTTGTAGCTGCAGCTATTTAATGTAGCACTTGTTAAGTTCAACGGTTACCATGTCATGACATGGCTTACTGGAGCACAGGGGGACTTTGATCAGTTGTGTTGCACAACAACTAAACAGAATGAGGAGGGAAAAACTACAAATAGCTGTTGGTCATGGACAGAACAAGTTATGGACCACAGAATTGGTACAGTTCCCATTCCTTATAGGATGACAAAGTGCAGCAGAGTGATATCATGGCTTAGATTCAGATGGTTTTATTTTGAAGATTTTGAAACCATTAACAAGCAATATAAGAAATAAAAGCAGGAGTAGGCCAGCCAGTGCCTGCCCTGCCGCTCAATAAGATCATGGCTACTCTTTTACCTAAGCACCAGTTTCCTGTCCTAATCTCATAGCCCATGATTCCTTCAATATCTAAGTAACTCATAAGATGAAAGTCAACAGAGGGGAAATGTATTTATACATCTTTTTAAAATAGAGCTTAGAAACAGATTTTCTGTCTCGGCCACCAAAAGTATGTGATGATCTGGACAAAGCACGCTGAGGAAAATCAGGCAAGGTGGAGTGAATATGCAAAGACAGTTGAACTAAAAGCCAAATGCTGGAGATACTCAGCTGATCAACCAGCATCTGTGGAGAGAGAAACAGAATTAGTGTTTCAGGTCGTTGACTTTTCATCAGAACTAATGAAAATTCATCAATCTGAATTATTAACTGTTTCTTTCACTGCAGATGCCGACCAGAATTTGCTTTTAATTTTCCAGTATTGTGATGGATATTCATTTTCCAGGCCCCAGAAAGGCTTACTGCTAACCTCAGCTTTTAACACAGCAGTATGACCTGTCCAAAGGTCAAGAAGTGGTTGCTCATTAAGCTAAAACCCCTTTTGCAAAAACAGCAAAAATTGTCCAAGGCTCAAGATGTTTGTTGTTTGCTAAGCTAAACTTCTAACCAAAATTCCCTGCTCAGCCTCTTAACATAAACAAGAGGACAATGGGTGGTGGGGGGGGGGGTGGGTCGGGGAGGTGGGGGTGGGAGGTGGTGGGGGTGGGGGGAGGATGACAGAGAGAAATGGTTACAGAAATAAGACCTAGAATTCATTCCTCTGCCTTTCATTTATGTGAAGGATGACATGTTTGTCTGCAACTTGGTATGATATTTTAGCTTGTAAGAATTGTACTTGTGTTTGGAAGGCCTTTATAAGTTACAAGTCATTGTTAAGAATTACTTAAGAGAATTAAAGGTGTCTCACTTAAAATAAAATGAACTGTGTTTAAACTGCTTTGTTAGCTGGAAGTATCTTCTTCTTGGTTGGGAGGAGGGACCAACTACTCGAAAAGTGATTATTGACAGCTCAACCTTTCCATGGAGACTAAAGTAGTGAAGTAAACTAGTCCTTGAAGTGTAGGTTGATACAATATAATCTCCCTATAGTGAGGGTACTCGTAGATACTTATGCCAGATAGAACTTAAAGTCTTGACTTAAGTTTAGAGCTCTCGGACGGTACACTCAATATCATCACAGTATCCACAGCTTTTTGTTTCTCAATTCCAAAGACAGCTGTCTCAGGTTCTCCCTCTAAGTTGCTTGGAAACATAGTTCAACAGATATGGGGTCAACTGGTGAATACAATTCTGCATCTCCTTACTGTCTCTGACATTATGAATGATTGCATCAGTATTGTAGCCTTAATGGAAACTTGGCTGCAGATGATCATATTATCCCCCAGAATGAAGCCTCTCACATGGTAACACCAACCAGCGTTTACCCCAATCAGAAACATGCTGTGGTGCTCCAATGAATATCACCAAATTGCACCTTGGCTACTCTTTTGATATTTTCTCCTCCTCTGAGCTTGCCACTTTGTTCCAACCCTCTTGTTTCTCATTTAGTATCTTCTTTCCCTCCCTCCCACCTAACTGCTATATAAATAACTGTACAATGAGATAACTACATAAATTTCCTCCCACATCTGTACCACATTGACTCAGTCATTTCTCAATAATTTCAACCTCCATCTCAATCCATTATCTTTTCTCTCCTCTGACCTCCCATCCTCCCACTCCATATACACTCTTCAATCCATGTTCACTGTCACCTCACGGACTTGGCTTTGCTGCTCCCAACATGTCAATCAGAGATGAATCCTCGTATCACTCTCCAACTACAACTGCGTTCCCCCTCCTAATCCAACTTCCTTTTGTATCCCAAACGGCTAACAACTGCATTCTCATATTTCTGAGGGTTCAGCCCTTAGCATACACTAGCCCTAGTGTTTTGGAAACTCCTGACATGTTCAATCTTAGCCTCACATCTACCTTTGATGGCCTAGTCCCAGTTCAAACAGGTACCTTCCTCCCTGTCTAATCTTGATGGTACAAGCCTCATCTCCACTTCTTTAAATTTGGGCAAGTATTTGCCAGGATCACTTCATTCCATCCTTAGTCCAAACGTGAACCAAAGCTGAATTCCAGATGTGAAGTGAGAGTGATTGTATTTGAGAGAAGGGAACATCCCCATCCTCAACAATGCTGGGCTCCAGAATCTGAGTGCTAAAAACAAGGCTACAGGCAGTCCTCAGGTTACAACAGAGTTCCTTACATGAGACACAAGGAATTGCAGATGCTGGAATCTGGAACAGGAAAAAACAAACTGCTGGAGGAACTCAGTGGGTCAGGCAGCATCTGTGGAGGGAAATGGACAGTCAACATTTCGGGTCAAGATCCTTCATCCCTGAAACATCAAGTGTCCATTTCCTCCTACAGATGCTGCCTGACCTGCTGAGTTCCTCCAGCAGTTTGTTTTTTGTACATTTCCTGACAGCTGCTCATAACCAGAACTCTTTGTAAGTCAGAAATGAACAAAACCAGTGTGTGAGAGAGGATCACAGAGAGGATCAAAAAATACACTGGGATAGAAACTTGTTCTTGGTTGCTGATGTTAATTGCATATACATAGTAGTGACAAAATGTACTGCTTCTGAAATTTGCTTCCATTGAATAGGGACAAAATTTCAAAAATAGATTACGATGTGCAACTGCCAGTGTACATGCATATTTGGTTCAAGCAACTGTGGATGAATTTTTACCCTGCTGTTTTTAAATGAGGTGAAGCATTATAATACCAAATATTTTATTTATCTGTTATAGTACAGATTTCTTAAGGTGTCTACAGAGTCTAATTACTATAAGATGGAACAGTTAGCTGTTAACTGCTGTTGAAGAAGGCAGTTTTCACATTAGCAACTTGAAAATGCAAAGTTTCAAGTCAGAAGAAATCAAAATGAAATGATTAATACTGTCTCTCTTTTACTCCACCTTCACGAATCTGGTTTCCAACAGGTGTGCACCTGATGTTACCCATTGCAATCTCAGCGCCATTGATTACAGTCACAACACAACACTTTTCAAAAGATAGAACAACTATGCCACATAAATAATGAGTTAATCTGCCTAGATGGATCAGTGTCTCTTTGAAGTCTAATAGTTGATAAATAGTTGTTATGTAATTGATACTAGCTCAAGAAAATTTACAGACTGAAACTTTTTTTGCTGGAGTCAGCCAATTAGTCAAAAGCATTGAAAGCACATGGTATTGTAAACCAGCCTGTATCTATAAGCAATATTCAGTATGTGAAGCTTCCCCATGCTGGATATGCAGCTTTGTGTCGAGTGGCTTGTGAATGCTGTTCATATCAAGTCAGAATCCCCAATCTGTTGTAACAGCAGAATAATACAGAAGATACTTGTCTTCTGTTAAAATGTAGTCTTGTGCTTCTTTAAGGCCACAGTACATAGCTTTTCTGTTTTCTTGAAACAATTGCTCAAGTCAATTGCATGTGAGACTTATTTTTATCTTTTGTGTCTCAGTATGCAATTGTTCCATACTGTAAAGTGCTAAGATGAGGCTGAACTTTGAAATAATCTTTTCATTTATGACCTCAAGGCACATGATGAACAATTTAGTCCTGGAAGGTGTGCAGAGAAAGATCATAAGCCTGATCCCTGGTGTTAGACGACAGGAGTTATGAGACAAGGTTAGATAAACATGGACTTTCCAACTTTGAAATGAGGCCATAGTTGATTATGATATCAAATGGAATAGAGCAGGTTATTTCTTGGCAAGATTCAAGTTAAACCTTTACTGGAAGATGAGTAAAAAAATACAAAAGAGTAAAAGTTAAGTTCCATACTAACGTCAGGAAACAACTTCACAGAATGTTCAATAATATCTAGGGTAATTGTTTGGGTAGGACAATAGAGCCAAACTAATTCAACAGACAGTGAAATGCTATTATTAGAAAGGCTGTTGACTTCCAAGGGGAATACATCAGGTGGCATGGTTCCTCTCTACCTATCTATGTGATTAAGAATTATGTGATTCAATGAATTATTCAAATATTCCATGATTCTAAATTTAATGATACAGCACAATATCGGTTCCTCTTCAAAATAATTCTTCCATTCGACTTAAGCTGCAGCATCATGGTACATCCTGAATAGGTTCCTTCCAGATTAGCATCAGCATTACAAACCTGCTGATGTGTTTCATGCTAGTTTTTTACCCTTTTAAGATCCAATGATACCACTAGTATGGGGATGGATTGTAATTGTGTATTATCATGTAAAATGGGTGATAGTCAGTCAGCCGCACATTTTATATCTTCAATGGAGATTGAAATTAGGAGAGATGTAAAATGGGCTGTTGACCAGCTATCTCCTGCTCTACACTGTCACAATCAAGGTCAATCCCACTGCAATTGTTCAGCAGAAGTGTTTTAAAGTATACATGTAGAGCACAACAATTGAAACAGGCAGTAATGCAGAAAAAAACAAAAGAAATAGAGCTGCACTAAGGATTTAATCCAATATTTATGCTGCTCGGGTGTAATTTACCCAGTCCTTCCTGTGAGTGCTTACTATATGTCATGAATACATGGCTTGTTGCTATTTGAAGGTTAACATTTTAATTATTTACAGAAGAACAAGTCAACAAAATCCTGTTTTATGGACACCAGTGTTTCCAGGGACCCATCTGCTGTCTGTGGTCGACACTGGATCTGTTTCAAGCAGTCTAATGTTATTCTTAAGGTCATCATGGTAAAAAGTTTCCAACAAAATATAGAATCTTAAATCTCAGAGATGCTAAATGAGACATGACACAAAACTTCCACTTTCAAAAAAACAGAAGTTTTGTTTAGGTTTCTCTGAAAGAATGTTGCTCTGGTAAGGCACACAGACCAATAAGAACAAAGCTCTGATCCATGTCCAGTCCTGTCACTGGTCATTGATAAGGTAGTGGTGAACTGATCCAAGTACTTAAGACGTGTATTTATATTAGCAACTCTCATGACCCCACGATATTCCAAACTGCTTCAAACCCAATTAAGTGGTTTTTGAAGTCTACTTTCTGAAGGATAAAAAGATAAAGATGTTGGTTTCAGAAGCATTTGAGCTATGGTTCTGGCAGAAGCTGAGTCAGAGTGGAGAAAAGTAGTCTTTAAGACACTATTGATCCATGGTTAGAAGCTCAACTTGAGGTCAAATACAACACTAAGGTTGCAAACCATTTGTCTTAGAATCAAGCATTTGCCAGAGAAACAAAGTATCAGCAGCTAGGGGTCAGATTTTGTATTGGAGACAGAAGACACTGGCTGCATTTTATCCTATACTTAATCGAAGGAACTGTCTTCCCATCCATTAATGGATATCAGTCAAAAAATCTGAGAATTTAAGGAGTGAGATAGTCAACAGAGATGCTGCTGAGGTAGAGCTGAGTGTGTTGGTGGACCCATGGAACCTGGCAGGCTTTCAGTTGAGGTTAACAAGCGATGTTGTACAGATAAAAAATGGGAGGCAATCCAAGGCTGGGCTCTTGGAATCCCAAAAGTATAAATGTAATTGGGGCAATTGAGGTGGTTCTGGCTTACTGCAGGAGGGTGGTGAATTCATATTTATTCCCATTTTTCCTTATGACAGAGAAGGAGGTCGTTTCAACCCATTGAGTCTGTGCCACCTCATACAGCAATCCTGTTCCCCACTAATTTTCCCAGTAACATATTCCCACCCCATTCCCGTCAACTCCCCCCAAATTCTATCAACTACCTATCCACTAAGAGCTAAATGCAGCAGATAATTAACCTACCAGCCCCACATCTGTGGAATTTGGCAGGAAGCTGGAGTACCCAGAGGGAACGCTCCTGGTCAAAGGGAGAACATGCAAACTCCACACAGACAGTGCAGAGATCAGGATTGAACCTGGATGAAACAGCAGCTCTACTAGCTGCATCACTGTGGTACCACAAACCGTGTGAGGTGAGTGTAGTTCTGACCAAATGAGAAAGCAGATTGTATTTATACAGTGTCTTTAATGTAGCTAAATCATTAATCAAGTCACAAAGCGCATTATCAAAAAAAAGGACAACACTATATAAAGAGATGTTAGGACAGGTGACCAACAGTACCTTTGACATACCCACCCATAGCTCCCACCTCAGGGTAAACTGATATAATGCAAATGGGAAGCCAATCCAGCCTATTTAATCCTGACAATGATAAACTTGTGTAGTGAATTTTTTTATACCTGTGAGATCATTAAACCTCAATCTGGCCTGTGTAGCAGATACTACAGTGGTGGGAGTAGGACCTCGCCCTCAGCAATCAGTCCCTCATGCAGCTTACTATTCTCAGACCTCAGAAGAAAGTCTCTTTCTGGTCCTCACTTAGCTTCATAGAGTAATACAGCACAGAAACAGGCCCTTCGGCCCAACTCCTCCATGCCGAGCAAGATTCCAATCTAATCTAGTCTCATTTTCCTGCATTTGGCACATATCCCTCTAAATCTTTCCTATCCATGTATTTATCCAAATACCTTTTAAGTGTAGTTATTGTACCTGCCTCTACCACTTCCTCTGACAGCTTGTTACAAATACGTACTACCCTTTGTGTGAAGTTGTCCCTCGGGTTCCTTTTTGATCTTTCACCTCTCACAGACCTATCCCCTCTAGTTTTTGATTCCCATTTACTGGGAAAAAGGCAGTGTGCATTCACCCTATCTATGGCCCTCATGATTTTAAACACCTCTATAAGGTCACCGCTTAGACTCCAATGCTGCAATGAATAAAGTCCTAGCCTACCTAACCTCTCCCTATAACTCAGGCACTTGAGTCCTGGCAACATTCTCATAAATCTTCTTTGCACTCTTTCCAGCTTAATGGCATCTTTCCTATAACAGGGTAACCAAAGTCGTACACAATACTCCAAGTACGGCCTCACCAATGTCTTGTATAGCTGCAACATAATGTCCCAGTTCCTATATTCAATGCCTTGAGTGATGAAGGCCAGCATGCTAAATGCCTTTTTCACCATCCTGTCTACCTGTGATGCTGCTTTCAATGAACTATACACTTGTACTCCTAGGTCTCTCTGTTCTACAACACTCCCCAGGACCCTACTATTCACTGTGTAAGTCCTACCCTGGTATGACTTCCCAAAATGCAACACCTCACACTTAGAGATGTGAAATCATTCCTTCTGCTGGTATGCCTCAGTGAATGAATAAACAACATTCCTGAGACAAACTGTTCCCAGACCCCCACCCCCGCTGATGTAGATCTTAGCTCAGGCATTGCTGCCCCTCATGCACAAAAGTACAGTAATTTGAATTTGTACAGTGCTTTTAAAATCAATACCCCAAGGGACTGCACAGAGGCATAATCAAAAATAAGGGTTATGTTGAGCTAAGGATGAAGATGTTCGAATGGACAACCACTTGCTTGGCTTCCTTCCAATACCTCTTTTCCCATTGCCCTACTGAAGGCAGACCCTTCTTTGGTTAGTTGGATTGATGATGTAATGACCTCAAGAGGTGAAGGTCCTGCTCATGTGCACCATAATGCTCCCTCTACACCGATAATCTACCAGTCAGGGGAAATCAAGGTGGACTATCTCTCTGTAAAGTTTCAGCATCGACTGAGATCAATTAATTCTAATAAACAGGAAATACTGGCAGTATACTTGCTGAAGTGATGCATTTTCACTGTGTGAGCTGGCTCTCACAGCCTACTCTACTGGTGGTTATCAGACAGATTGCTTGCTGAATATTCATTGAAAATCGTGGCACATTAGTTTTATTTGGTGCTAAAATGGCATTATGGATCACCCTATCACTGCTTATGAAAGTCACAAAATCAGCAAGAAGTTCAAATTCCTGGCTCACACAACAGCACTAGCTGGTTTCCCTGCGTAACACTGCAATGAAACTAACACTGTCAGTTTTAGCACGCGTCCCCTATTGACATGTTGCAAGTTCTCACAGTTGTTACAACAGAAAGTAACAGATGCAATCTTTCCGGCCAACTCTTAAGTTGATATCCACTATACAAGAAAAACTCTTCCAGCTCCAAGGGAGCGTAGCCAGTGAGTGAATGGATGTTGTATTATTTGGTGGGTGGTTTGGGCCTGAGGGATGAGGTGTGAGAATGTTCTCAGGGAGTCAGGGGAACCTCAACAGGCTGATGATAAGCATTACTGTACGGGGCATATTATGTAGTGTGGAGGCTAAAAATACCCTCCAGTTTCACTGCCCTGTTCTCCTGGTAGGAGATTGCTAGGACACTCTCCATAAGGGCAGAGGCAGCCAATGAATGGCTGCACTTTGAGGAAGCCTGCATTGCAGGCAAATGCCTGTTCTTCCTGCTCGTGTGGTGAAAGGAAAGTAGATGAAGTTACAGTGTAGAATAAGCATTACTTAGCTTGCTCCACATAACAATTATATCACAACCTCATTTCAGTGTTAGGGAATTGAAAATGTCCTTGCCATGGGGTGGGTGGAACAAAGGTCATTCTTCACCACCTCAGAAATTCAATAGGCACCTTCCTGTTGGCATTTGTACTTGTGTAGTTGACTCAGTTCCCACATTAAGCACATATCAAATTACATCATTCTCCACACAATCTTCCTTTTGCAGGAGAAATTTTCCAAGAGTGAACATCATTGGGCACTAACAGGACAACCCAGATGACATACAATTTCAGACTTAACCCATCCGTCATCATAAGTTGTGACAGATTGCCTCCATATTTTGCCTCTGAATGTATCAGCCAACACTATATCTATAGCTGTGCTTGGTTCTAGTGGAGACTGCAAATCCACATCATTCCATCACTGTCACCATAGCTGGAGTTGCCTTTGGCATAGTGCTATTAAATATATGTACCCTGAGGTGCCCTAAATCATTGATGTTGGCATGTAGGTCTTTTGCACCATCACATTGATCTTTGAGTCACCCATACTACATATATCACGTTAAGTTTTAGCAGGAAATTTGCAGGACGAATTCATTTCTTAAATCCAAAAGGAATAGAAAAACAGAGAGAATAAATCCTGATCAGTCACAGCTATAATAAGTGAATCTGTCATTGATATTCCTGTCCCCAACCCCAATCTGTTCAGAATCAGAGGAATAGAATTTACTTCAGACAGTCAACAAATTTACTTGTCCTTTATTCAATTTCTCTGGTCTTTTGCAAAGGAAGTTAGATTAGAGTTCAAAATTACACATTGTCCTTTGAAGGATATCTTGGACTTTTTGTGAACAGTACACTTCACCTCCTTAACTACTCAGATTGAAATGTTGTTAAGGAGCAGCTAAGAGTCTGAAGCAAAAGGTGTAATGGAAAATAGTAAATTCATTGTCAAATCGGATATGGAAAGCAAAATAAAGTTGGGGAGGGAAAAGAAAGAATTGATTAAAAGAGAGATAAAACAGATAGAAAGTACTTTTTATATTAAAACAGAAATTCCAACAATTAAAATTTGATGATTAAAGACTTCATTCTTGAGAAAGTGAATCTTCAGAGCCAAAAAGATTGTTTGTCAGTAGCTAACAACATCAACACCATGAGGAAATATACATTTTATTGAAATACAGAAGCTCTATATTTCTATGGTGAGCTTATAATCTACTCTTTATCTACAACATAATTACAGGAATTTCACCTCATTCAATTTTTGCAATACTGGCAAATAAAAGTCAAAGAAATTCCAATGATAGTTTATGAGTACATAAAGAACAAAAGAATAACTGAAAAAAAGAGTAGCACTAATTAAAGACCAAGAAGGTAACCTACGTGTGGAGCCAGAAGATGCACATAAGGTGCTTCATAAACTCTCTTCAAAGAGAGTGGGTTGATTCTGATGTTGTAGTTGAGAGGGAGGATTGTGAGACATCGAATGAGATAAATAGGAATCAGCCCAAGTTTGTCCAACATCTCCTTATAGCTCATACCCTTTAATCCAGCCAGCATCATGAGGGTCTTGACCCAAAACATCGACTATTTATTTTCCTCCATAGATAATGTCTGACCTGCTGAGTTCCTCCAGCAATTTGTGTGTGTAGCATCATATGAACCTCTTCTTTACCCTTTCCAAAGCTTCCACATCCATCCTGTAATGGGGTGACCAGAATTGCACATAATACTCCAAATGCAGCCGCATCAAAGTTTCATGTAGCTGCAACATGACTTCCTGACTCTTATAGTCAGTGTCCCAACCAATGAGGGCAAGCATGCTATATGCCTTCTTAACCACCCGATCTACTTGTGTGGCAACGGTCAAGAAGCTATGGACTTGGACTCCAAGGTGCCTCTGTACATAATGCAGTATTTTTAATTAAGCTTGAAACAAATGACCGTCAGTGATTGGGTGTTCACTAAAAAAAGCTATTTCATTCATGGCGTGAGATGTTTTCACAGAATTACAGTCTACCAAGTAAGTAAATTCCCTCATCCCTGGAGTCATTCAAGTACATCTCTTCTGTGCCCTTTCTAAGGCCTTATTATCTTTCCTAAAGCGGACATCCATTTGTGGCCAAACCAGTTTTATGAAGATTTCTTGCTCTTGAACTCCATGCCACTACTTATAAAGCCCAGGATCCTTTATGCTTTTTAAATTATTTTTAATCATCCATTAAGGACCATTAAGTAAATAACCTTTCATGCATGTCTCAATTATGCAGAAGATCAGTTATGGTGCAAGAATCACTAAAAATAAGCATCGTTTCTTATTTCATGTTTTAAGTATGTTGAATTAAACAAAAAGGATTTTCAAGGAAGGATAGATACCATCAGTAGTAATTGAAAGCTGTGTGCATTTACATGTTCTTGAGCTCCTGAGGCCGTTGAATTGTCATAGAGTCATACAGCATGGAAACAGGTCTTTGGCCCATGCAGTAAACACTGATCGTCAAGCACCTATTTACACTAATCATGCGCTAATCCCATTTTATTCTCCCCACATTCCCACTCACTCCCCCAGATTCTACCACTCACCTAGACATTAGGGGCAATTCATAGTGGCCAATTAATTCAACACACAAGTCTTTGGGGATATGAGATTAAACCAAAGTACCCAGCTGAAATCTATGCTGTCACAGGGAGAATATGCCAAGGATATAATATTTGACCAAGAATGTCCAGTGCAACTTAGAATGTTACAGAGGGACTATTGAGTTCTACTTTTGGAAGCAGAATGAAACACTGTAGACGTTTAAATGGCTGGAGTATTGCCACGGAAACAATCTAACCAAATTATGGCATATTTAGTTCACACAGATTATGCAAGACTAAAATAAAAACAGAAAATGCTGGAAATACTCAGCAGGTCAGGCAGTATCTGTGGTGAGAAAAACAATGTTAATGCTTCAGGTTAGTGACTTTTCCTCTGAGCTTTGACCTTCTGAGTCTTTCAATGTTTTCTATTTTATTTCAGATTTCCATCTTCTGCGGTGATTTTGCTTTCCAATTTGTGCAAGGTTACATAGTCTGGATTTAGCTGCCAGCTTGCATCTTTGTTGCATTCCACCTTTAATTGGGCCAGAGCAGGAAGTACAGGAAGGCATTTCTATTTGCTGGCCACCCAGTGTTTCTTACCTGAGATCATCCCTCCTGAATCTAGTGATCCTCTTCCAAATCTTCCAGGTCTGATCTGATTCTCAGCCATTCTATAGCGACAATCCTTTAGTGAGATGCTGTTGGCCACACTTTGTCAATATCCAGGACCTCAAGTGGCTTGATTGACATACTGCTGTTGAACAGACGTGCGAATCTGGCCTACTGCTGAGCTGAGGTCTGTTTTACTGCTTCTTTAAAGCTTGCCCCATTGCATCTCATCCCTTGAAGAGTTTTATATTGTAGTTAAAGGTCAGTGGCATGATGTGGGGTCTAGCTCTTTATATGTCTTGCTATGTAACAAAGTAAGCAGCAGACTACAAGTGGTAGACTCAAAACCAATATGAATGCAGAAAACAGAGTGAATGAGCAAACATGGCTTCTATCTGCCGGTGGCCAGAGTGTAGGCATTACTGTATGAGGTAGAATTAAGGAAAGTCTGCTGGAGGATAGGCTCAGCAAGAAGAGATGGACATACTGTATGCACTAGAGAACAGATGTAAGAAATTATGGAATCTGCCAACGTTAGACTACCTAGAAAGACAATCACCTTAAATTCAGCTGAGAGTCTGCAAAAGTGGTTCTGCATCCAATGTTATGACCCCACTCACACACTTGGAGCCATCAGGATCAAACTCATCAACCATGAAATATGTCCCATTGTCCTTCCTTGATTCTCCAGAAATGTAGGAAGCTTTTGTTTGTGACCTTGATTATCCTCACACCAGCTGTGACCATCATTAATCATAGAGCACTGCAGTTGCAAGCCTGTGACTAAGAAGACTGAATGCAAGCGACTTTTCTTTATCAGGCAAGCGAATTTGTGTTTGCAGCACAGTGTATGAAAAGGAGAGGAAAGGGATGGCTGAAGGAGATTAAAGTAAATGCAGGCTCTGTTGAGACATAAAAGGAAATGTAACAGCATTTTTGATATTGTTTTCCCAGATGTTTCTTTCCTTTCTTCATTTCTTCTTCCTTTCTTGAGTGTGCTGACTCTGGGTTACATAACCGACATTAGCTCAATAATACCTTTCCCAAGTGGCTGTACTTCACACAGGAGGTTAGACTGGGGCTGTCTGGCTTCAGCAGAAATGAAACTTCGATGAAACATAAAAAAAGGCTGTTCTTGATCTGTTTATGCTGTCATACAAAGACAAGATCTCATAGAGTCACACATGGGAACAGGCCATTCAGCGCACTGAGTTCACACCAAACATCAAGCACCCATTTAAGCTAATCCTACCCTAACGTCTTTATATTTTCCATGCATTCCTATGAAATTTCCCCCTCCCCATCCTCCCCATATTGTACCACTCACCTACACACCAGAGGCAATTTACAGCACACAATTAGATAAGATATTTATTTATTAGTCGAGTGTGCATCGATACACACAGTGAAATATGTCTTTTTGTGTTACTGAGAATGTGCTGGGGGCAGCCCGCAAGTGTCACCACTCTTCCGGCACCAATATAGCATGCCCATAGCTCCTAACCTGTATGTCTTTGGAATGTGGGAGGAAACCGGAGCACCCAGAGGAAATCTACGCAGACACGGGGAGAACGTACAAACTCCTTACAGACAGTGGCAGAAATTGAACCCAGTTCACTGGCACTGTAATAGCATTATGCTAACCGCTACATTACCATGCCTGCCTACCAACTTGCACGTCTTTGAGATGTGGGAGAAAATCAGAGCACCCGGAAGAAACCCACACAGTTCACAGGGTGAATGTTCAAACTTCTCACAGATGCCATCTACCGGAGTTCAGGATTGAACTCAGGTCACTGGAGCTGTGAGGCAGCAGCTCTACTCTCTGCATTACTGTGCCACCATGCTGCACATCTCTCCTGACATCTTTTCTTCTTTCTACTGCTGTGCACTGAGGATCCTACAGCTACATTCTTATCTAATTATACTAAAACGTACATGTACTACACCTTAAATAAAAGCAATATTTGGAATTTAGTTTTCATATAGTGAGCCAAGGGTCCTTCACTTATTGCACTGTGATTAGGTTTTAAATAAACAGAGGAAATAAACTGGGATAAGCACTTCAAGACCTTTTACCCAAGAGAAATAGCACTCTGCCCACATATTTAAACAAACATACTTTACTTGATTAGAAATACTTTCATGGAAAGTTATCTGCATACACAATTCATGTAAACACATGCAACATGTTACAGATTTACAGTAAATATGTTTTATACATTACAGTCATGCTTCAAGCAACCTCATTTTTGATGTGGATCCACCACATGGCCATGCCCCCTCAGACACTGTGGCAGAGAAGGAATGGTGTCGTGGGATTACACAGCAGTGTTCTTCAACAGACATAGTGACCTCAGTGGGTTTAAGATGGAAGGTCATCAACTGGAAATGTTATCTCTGTTTCTCTCTCCGCTGATATTGCTGACCTGCAGAATTTCAGCACTTTTTGTTTTCATTTTAGATTTTCACTATCAGAAGTATTTTGCTTTTGTTTTTCATGACAATCCAATTGTTTCATGGTCACCATTACTGAGAGCAGCTGTAAAAAAGATCCAGATTCTTAAACAGACTGAATTTTTAGAAGTTCCCATGCTGGGATTTGAACTTATTTGTCCAGATAGTTAGTCCATGTCAGTGGTTACTATTCCAGTAATTTAAGAATTATGCCACTTATTATTATCACACTTTATTTCACTAGAGGATTAATTTTATGCTTATGTTGTTTTATTGAATTACAGGTAAACCTATACATACAACCAGGTATTGGCAACTTATTTCATCCTGAACTTTCTCTTCTTTCCTGATGAAGAACAGTACAATACTGAAGAAGGCCATTCAGCCCTCATGTCTGTGCCAGCTCTTTGTAAAGCCATTCAAATGAACCCCCCTTCCCTGATCTTCCTCAAAAGAAATGTATTTTTTCCCTTTTTCAAGTGTATATTATATTCCCTTTGGAAGTTTCAAGTGATTCTGCTTCTACCACCCTTTCAGCCAGTGACCTCTCCACACAAAATAATGTTCATCTCCATTCTGGTTCTTTTCCCAATTATCTCTTATCTGTGCACTCTGGTGACCGTGCCTTCCTTCAATTTATTTACTTTGCCAAATCCCTTCAAGCAAGTCATTTGAGGAATAACTGTTGTTATTGTTCAGACTAACGCTATTGAGTGAAACAGCCAGTGGCGGGCAGTAGGCCTGCTGCCATAGACTGCATTAATAGGATCAAGGAAGGAAAGGAGTTGGTAAACAAAATAACTACCTCCACCCTTGCTTCAGCTCATTTGTGGATGAAAGCTTTATTCTTGTTCTTCTCATATCCAGCTTCAGCTACCACATACTCTCCTGTGCAGTCTCCAAGTCATTGTGCCATCCATCCCATTGGTCCCGACCCACTCACCCATCATCCTTGTGCTTATTAATTTAAATTCTCTTGTCATCTTCCAGTATATGAAATGTAAAGTTGCCATTCATATCTTTAAATCCCTTTGTGCCTTTGCCCCATCTAACTCTTCAATGGTACCGAATATCCAGCTGCTAGATGTGACAGAGGAGGAATATCTAGCCCTTGACGTTCCTCCAGACCAACAACTGGTTGAGATCTCTGCATTCTTTTAGCTCAAGATTGATGCCCACACCCCTCCAACCATCACCATAGCTCCCCAATTCTCCACAGCAAACCATTGATAGCTATGCATGTCTGCTGTTTTAGAAAATGCTAGTGCATCCGTGGAAAGGTGCCCAAATTAAGGTTTATGATCTGGAAAGATTGCCAGTATGTAGCAGTAGAAGGAAGGGGTGCAACAGAGGCTGTAGGTGATAGGTGGAAGCAGGTGAGGGGTGGGGAGGGGGAACCTAGGTGGACAGGTGTGTGTGTGTGTGTGTGTGTGTGTGTGTGTGTGTGTGTGTGTGTGTGTGTGTGTCTGGGAGGTGAACACCGGGGGGTGTGTATTACCTGAAACTGAAAAATTTAATGTCCATACCATTGGGTAGAAAGCTACCCAAGTGGAATATGAGATGTTGTTCTTGCGCTATGTGTTTGGCCTCGCTGTAGCAATGGAGAAGGTTGAGGCCAGACAGATCGTGCGAAAGTGGGTAAACTGTAAATTCTCTTTAATACTAATCCATTGGAAATAAAAAGTAGCAACCATAATAACAAATTGCATTTCTACAGTATATTTAAAATTAATATCGCAAGAGCATTATCAAATAAAATTTGCATTAAAGTAAAAAGTGAAAACCTTTTATTGATGCCTTTGTATTTTGCTAAAACATCTGTTCAGTACTATGGAGATGTCTGCAACACATACATTGTAGTATTCCACAGATGGAGCCCTGTGCTGTGTGATCCAGCACACTCAGTGGAAGGAAAGGTCTTAAATAGATCCTTTGTTTTTCAAACTGCGGAGGGGGACCAGTTTTGGTAAGGTTAAGAGGTGCAAGCAGTGGGATGCAGGTGTTGGCAACAGCAATAAATAATAACTATGGATAACTCTTATTCAATTTCAAATGTTATACTTGTGTGTGGAATGTAGGTGGAGGGAAGAGCAGAAAAAAATCCCTGAAGAGCGGCAGAATAAAAGGAGTCTAGGTAATGTGTAACAAGACAAACAAGATGCAATGATGTTAAAAATCATATGATTTTATTTTAGTTAGTACTAACAGCTGACACATTTTAAATATTTGACCATCAAATCAGTTATCCTGCTTTGACTTCCTACTTTGATTTTTGTTTCTTCAGTGGCCAAGATGATGACAATTTAGACTCTAGCTGACAGCTGCTGGACTGGTGCATGACCGCGGTTCCACTTTAACCAGAGTCCATAGCACTGATAACGTTTACAGGATATTAAATATGGTACTCATTTGAACTGACCTTAAGTTGCACCCAGCAGCCTTTGGTTCTCTGGATCACTGAAAGAAAAATGGGCACCAATTTTAATTAGTGTCATCAAGGACAGGAAACCTTGAACTTTTGTTAAAGCATTTTCTCTGACAAGATGATTTATACTGTCACTGTCACAAGAGTCCTTCCCATCAAAGGCCCACTTTAAAATATGTAGTGTTAAGAGGCTGATTAATTGTCTGGTTGTATATTGGTGGTCACTATGCTCCATAATTCTATAGAAGATGACTAAAAATACTTTATAGATAATGAGAAAGCACAGTGCGAACTTAATTTAAATAATTAATTTAGCTCCCAATGCACTTAAATGACATTTTGTAGGAATAAAGAGATAACCCTATAAAACAAGAATGTTCACATCAATAATATTTTTCTTGGTGCCTTGAACTAAGTGTTTGCAATAATGGCTTACCATTTAATGGAATAGTAATTAGAGTTCATATCAATTACCTTTTCATGAACAGTTTGCCATTCATGGGCTTACAGAGACTTGGACATATAAAATATCATAGTTTCTCTCTGAATTGTCTCAAAATGCTTTACACACAAAATACTACTTTTTTACTACAATCACTGTGGTTACACATGCAAAGACAGACATTTTGCAGAAGTAAATATAAACAGCAGTGAGATAAATGACTGAAATAAAAATGGAAAATGCTGAAAACACTCAGCAGGTCAGTTACCATGTGTGGAAAGAGGATCAGATTTACTTCTGAGGTCAAAGACCCTTCATCAGAACGACTCAGAGATGAATGACTATTTATTGTGTGTTTTCTCCTTTCTCATCCATTCTCTTGTTCTCTCTTCTGCTCAGAAAAGGCAGATGGACTCTGTATATTATCCCATTTGAAGGGCAGTGCTCTAATAATACTACAATTCCCCCAGTTTTGTACTGCAACATATGAATATATTATGAGTTGAAGACCCTGGAGCTGGACTCAAACCCAGAAACTATTGACAAGAGGTAAGATTGTATCAACTGAGGTAAACTGACACGGTCGTAGAAGTCTAGTTAGAAATAGAATTAAAATCATCTGACGAATGTGAGTGCAAAGAAAATTGTTCCAAAAAGTGCTTAGGTTTTAATGCCAAATAACTATTTGTAAAATAGGTGCAGTCTTTATCTTGTGTTTTTTTTCTGCTTGTGCTTAGTTGTTGGAGTGTATCACATTTCAGAATAAAGAAATAAAGTGAACCTGGGGAATAAGAGACGGAGTGAAATTGGAACATGTTAAATTAATGCAAAATGCTCAGAGCACTGCCTCGTCAATGCAACACCCCGTTTTGTTGGAGAGACAAGCGGAATACACCCAGCTCAGGCATATGCATCTGTTAGGTTATATCATTGTCTAAGCGAGAAACCACAAGGATATCAGCATCGCCTTTGCCACAACAGGTACCGATGGTCATCAGAATGATCACTACCCCATCTGCTCTATTATCTCCATCCATCTGGCCTCAGAATACCAGCTTCAACCACAACGTTTCCACAAGAAAATCAGTCGTATCTCTCAAGGACCCTGTAAAGGGTAGCTCTTCTTGAATAGCACCTGTCAATCCCCACCCGAAAGCAGCAGCAGCGTGTTCTTGGTGTATGGACTGTCCTGAAGGTCACCATTACTGGCACCTGTGAAGAGACTCTGCTTGTCTAACAAGAAGAACCATTACTGTTTTGATGAGAAATATGTGATACATGTGCACACATCCAGTATAATTGGGGAGAGTGGAATAAACAAGATGGACATGTTTTAAAGACACACTATGATTCTTAGTTAATCGCAGCACCACACACAGATAGAAGAAGAGCCCACACATATGTTACAAAGCTCTTGATTGAATGGATTGAGGTGATTGTAAAGGGTAGAGCAATTAAGAGGAAGTGAGGCGATTAATAGGGGTTGTGATTGAGAGAGGGTGCAATCAGGAGCCAAACTGGATCATTGAGATCAATGAGAAGTGAGGGGGCAATTAAAAGTGAGGAAGGCAACAAGAAGGAGAGGGTCAAGGTGGGAACTGGTCCAGCACAACCTTTGGAGTCTTCTGTGGAGACAGGACTTCTTGGTCCATATTCTGGTATATTTAAGAATTTTTATTTTGATGGGAAATTTTACCAGGTCAGCCAGATAGACCTGGTTAACCTGAACACATCCAGTATCTAGAAGAGAATCAGGCTTGTATATCGAGACCAAGTAATCATGTTCTCAGCCAACACTCAGAGTGCAAGCAAAGTAAAGGTTTATTTGCTGACTGCATACATTTTAATGTTTTTCTATCCCCTTTTTAAACAAAAACAGAGCTCTGCTGAGCGTGTTCCAATTCATATCTGCAAGTCTGCTCAGCTCGTGAGCTGGTTCCTGGCCAAGCTAGCAGACTGGTACATGACCAAAATATTAAGCTATTTTCAACCCCCAGCTGTCTTGCTGCCTGGTGTGATTTAGTTTTATTATGACAGCTATAGCTTATTGTAATGAATGACACAAACAAAGAAAATCTCTGAATGAGACACAGAAATTAAACCTAAATGAATATTTTATCAGCTCATTTTATTCTGGTGCTGATTGCTGATCAATTTTCTTCTTGCGTCATACATTACATAATGAAATCCCCTGTGGGAGGCTGAAGTGACAGGAATGGTCTGTGAGTGCAACATTCAGACCTTTCAATTTTCATCACGTCAGTGGAAAGGAGCTAAAGGTCAGTTTTCACAAAAATCAAAGTGGTGTGTAGAAAAGACGCACCATGGCCGAGATTCTTTCAACATGTACAGTGGTGATTGGGAACAATAATAACTTGCATTTATATAACAGTATTATTGTAGTTAAGTATCCAAGATGCTACGCAGTGGTGTCATCAGAGAAAATTTAACACAGAGCGATGTAAGATATTAGGACCAATGACCATAAGTTTGGTCAAAGAGCTAGTATTAACAGTGTGCCTTAAATGAAGAAAGAACTAGTGAAGCAGAAAGAGAGAGAGAGAGAAAGTCATTCAACATGGAGATAGGGACGAGAGAGCACAGAGCAATCCAAACACAAGGTTAAGAATTTTAAAATCAAAGTGATTTTTTAACTGTGTACTGGTATAGGTCAATATATCCCTAAGTGACAGGTGAATAATTTAATAAAAGCTAAGGCACTGGCAACAAAATTTTAGATGAACTTAATTAGCAAAGCCATGGCCGAGAGTCCGAGCAGCAGTGAAACTAAAACAGGATTAGAGTGGGGTGATGTTCCTCAGGTGGAAAGAGACAATCTGAGTGGCAATACATCTAACTTGTCAGAAACCTGTCTTATTTGAAAGAAACTTCTACTGTCCCTTTTCTCTCTCCTCCTCATCTACCCTGTTCTTCCATTCACCCCAGCCTCCATTCACCCCAGCCCCCATCACCCGGTTCTTTCCCCACCTCCATCCGCTCCATCTGCCCATCACCCACACACTCCTCCCACTGGTTCCCCTTCCCACTGTTCCCATCTGCCCACCCCACCTCCCTCACTTGATTCCATGCTCCAGCATCCCCTCCTATCACATTCCTTCATCCTCAGCCCTTTGTCACTTCCGCCTATCACCTCCCAGCTTCTGACACTATTTCCGCTCTTTTCTTCTCCATCTGGCTATCACTCCTCCTTGCCTGGATCCACCCATCACTTGAAGCTCCTGCTCCACCCCTTCCCTTCGCCATCTTATACTGGCTATCTCCCCTCATCAGTCCAGACGAAGGGTCTCGACCCGAAACGTCAACTGTCCATTTCCCACCATAGATGCTGCCTGACCTGCTGAGTTCCTCCAATATCTTGTGTGTTGCTCTACTCATGCAGTAATGTGTGATGCACATGCAGTCTGGCATTAGAGATGGTGTTGACGATTATAATGATGATGCAGAGGTTTGGTGCTATGTTTACAGATAATGTCACTAAGGTGCAGGATGTAATTGGGAAGTAGAAGGAGGCCGAGGATAGATCACTGTAGGCACTAGATGTAACAATGCATGACTGGAAGGGAAGCCATTGCACGTGATTCTCTGGCTATGAATGGCTATTTAAAAACCAGATGAGTGCCATGCCATCCAGACAGTGAGATGTTGGTAAAGAATAAGGTGATCATCCATATCAAAGGGTGCCAGAACAGAAGAAGCTTGAGAAGTGGCAAATTATTTTTTTCTGGATTCAGAAAACATTTTGTAACTTCAGTAAGGAATATTTTGGTGCTGGCAAAGGTAGAAATCTGATTGAAGGGATTCCAATATACGTAGAGAACTGGGTGGGAGTTGTGTGGTGACAGCAGGATCATGGATTCTGTAGAGGAAGAGAGAATGGAGATAGTTTCTTGATACAAGGGGGGTCAAATATAGTGTTTACTTGTAGAGACAAGTGATGGTGATGGATTTGAAGGAGACACCACAAAATTTTTTTTTTGTATTGGTGGCATCAGAAATGTTATAGTTTTGTTTTTAATAGAGCTGATTTTTTTTCCTGCAAGACAGCTCTCATAAACTGCATGATAAAGATCATGCAGCCTTATATACAGTATATATATGAATAATTGAATCTCACAGATCCGGATGATCCTAGAATTAACCTTCTCAATTTTCAGCTGTCAGTTCACTAAATTATATATTGTGTCAGACAATACAGTCAGTCATTCAACATGGAAGAAATTAAATATAAATCAGACTCACACGCTAAAACAGTCAATATACTTACAATCAATATACATCACTCATTCATTCAATCCTCTTCGTGTCTCAAATGACACAAAAGGCTTCAATAAGGCAGCATCATTGCTGGCAATATGTGGCCTTTCCAATGACGAGCCACACGTCTCTTCTTTCTCTACTGTCCTTCACCATGTCTCCCTTGATCCTCCTTTAACATCTCCCTCCTGCTGTCCAGCATAGGGCTGGCTGTTTTGAGTAGTCTGTTAAGTAATAATCGATAGACCTGTCCTTTTGTTTACTGTTTGGACAGCATTTGCTGACCAACACAACTTTCAGTTTGAGATTCATTCTGACAAAAAAATTCAAAGGATCTGCCGCAGATACTTTTTTGGAAGGTCTCCAGCCTTTTGGGCATTCTTACTGTGACCTTCCAGTACTCTGAGCCATGGAACAACAGGCTGAGGCCATTGCTGAGGAATCTAAGCATTATCTTCATTCCCATTTATCAATATACCTATTGACAGACAATAGAAATATCAAAAATGAAATAATTAGAACTGTAATTACTTCTGTGTAAACATGAAAGTTAATATGTTGAAGAAGGCTTGTAAATAGATTAACCAGACCTCATAAGCATTGCTTCTGGAAAAATGTGAGGTTTTGTTTTCCATTTGGCCGTTCAGTAGCTTTATTCTGAAGTATTGCTTTGAATATCAAGACACTATAACCTTCACACTTATGTATAGATTTCTCCCATTCTAAATGGCAGAAATTATCAGGAATTTGTGATTTAAATGTCATGTTTCTATGAGTACAATTATCTTGAATCTGCAGCTCCCAGACAACTCAAAAAACATTGGAATCATGAGAGGCAATCACTTATTATACAAAATGCATAAATGCTAAGGCCAAGTAACAGTTTGAATAGATGCATATCCAAATAAAGCTTGAGGGAATGCACACCTCTACTGGGAAGAAATGTATCAGTGGCTACAGAAACATTCAACCAACAGGCTTTTGGACAAACAGAATGGACTGCTCAACAGTCCTTCAGGAAACTCAAAATTTGGCTATTTTCATCAAATCAGCAATTTAAATTAGTGAGTCACTTCAATGGAGTTAACACTCCGTTAACCCCCTTAGGTTTTAGGCTAATGCATTAATTTGGGTAGTTGGACAGAAAACAGCTGTTGCCTACTGTAAAATCACCACAATAAAAGAGAAACAGAATGTCCTTATTTCTAATGAAAAGCCATCAAGCTGAAACATTAATTTTGTTTTTCTTTCTCCACAGTTTCTTCATGTGTTTTCTGTTTTTATTTCAGAGTTCCAGAATCCATTGCATTTGCTTTTGAAAAGTCACCATCCTGCCGTCACACAGGAAGGTTTTGAGAGGTGGGGATGAAACGTTCAGGAAGGGTCTCGTGGGAGAGAAGTGGAGAGTCCAGGAAAAGATCTGAGAGATCATGGGATCCCAGAGTTTAACCATATCTGGTAGGAAAAGTACTTTGAAGACTAAGTTAAAATTCCAACTGTAGGATCTGGGCAATTCTTGGACCCGTAAATTTCCCAGGGCATTGTAAATGTAAATGACATTGGGTTAACATTAATAGAGATGTCTTATATTTTGAACAGTCATCTGGTAAATTTGAACTTGCATCTATAATCAAGGATCCTCACCATCCGGGTCATGTCCTCTTCTCGCTGCTACCATCAGGCAGGAGGTACAGAAGCCTGAAGTCCCGCACCACCCAGTTCAGGAACAGCTACTTTCCTACAAGCATGAGGTTATTGAAATGACCTGCACAACCCTAATCCTACCTCAGCAACGGAACATTCCAGACCACCTCTTACACTACTGTGGACTTGTCTCTGATTGTGGGGGTTTTTTTGCACTAATGTCTTGTTATGCAAAGTCCTTTTTTCTATTCACTGTCTTATATAACTTATGTATAATTTATGCTCTGTGTTTTGCCTGAATCTATGTGCCTGTGATGCTGCTGCAAGCAAGGTTTTCATTGTACCTGTACCTCTCACTACTTGTGCACATGACAATATACTTAACTTGACTATTATCAGGGATATTATAACATGAAAATTAACTTATCAGTTTACTCTGATCAACTATAAAAGGGAACTATAAGAACACAGTTGTTTCATGAATATGGCTCAGCAGCCCTAGTTATCAATTTATAGTTAACCCTCCAGCTATCAGGGTTTACTGTCGTCCCTGTGGTACACAAGCCAGTCAGTCCGTCCCCAATATGTGTTTAATTAGCTTGGTTCGGCTGATACATCCGTACAAATGCAGTCGTGCCATGAATGCGATCGGGGGTTGAATCTCATCCGGGTTTCCACTGCCACCGAGCTGGGTAAAGTACAAGTGTGAAGACTGAGATCAAACTGACCTGTGATGCCCTCTAATGGCTACACAAGCTCCCAGCGCTCACTGTCCATATACGTATGTGCCTGTGAGGCTGCTGCAAGTAAGTTTTTCATTGCACCTGTGCATACATGTACTTGGGCATGTGAGAATAAACTCAACATTGACTTTGAAATATCAGACATAGCTGCTTCCCTAAATAAATTCAGAGGGCTGACCCCATAATTAGCAAAAACTAGTGGGTTCAAAAAATTTGAAGAAACAAGGAGATTGAAAAATAATCTCTACATTATGCTTCCACTTTCAGTGGAGAGTCCCAGGAAATGATGCTGACCAGCAGTGTGTTCACCAGATAGTGAAACAAAGATGTAAAAGCTCTCTGCCATTTTTCTCTGCAGCCTTCTTGGATTAAGAAGAACAGTGGATGTGGCCTACATGGACTTTAGTAAGGTGTTTGACAAGGTTCCACGTGGTAGGCTTCTTAGAAGGTCAGAGGGCATGATATCCAGGGAAGCTTGGCCAAGTGGATTCAGAATTGGCTTGTCTGTAGAAAGCAGAGGGTTGTGGTGGAGGGAGTGCATTCAGATTGGAGGGCTCTGACTAGCGGTGTCCCACAAGGATCGGTTCTGGGACCTCTACTTTTCATAATATTTATTAATGACTTGGATGAGGGGGTAAAAGGGTGGGTTAGCAAGTTTGCAGATGACACAAAGGTCAGTGGTGTTGTGGATAGTGTGGAGGACTGTCAAAGATTGCAGAGGGATATTGATAATGCAGAGCTGGGCTGAGAAGTGGCAGATGGAGTTCAATCCGGAGAAGTGTGAGGTGGTACACTTTGGAAGGACAAACTCCAAGACAGAGTACGAGGTTAATGGCGGGATTCTGGGTAGTGTGGAGGAGCAGAGGGATCTAGGGGTTCATATCCACAGATCACTGAAAGTTGCCTCACAGGTGGATAGGGTAGTTAAGAAAGCTTATGGGATGTCAGCTTTCATAAGTCGTGGGATCGAGTTTAAGAGCCACAAGGTAATGATATAGCTCTACAAAACTCTGGTTAGACCACACTTAGAGTACTGTGCCCAATTCTGGTCACCTCATTATAGGAAGGATGTGGAAGTGTTGGAAGGGGTGCAGAGGAGATTTACCAGGATGCTGCCTGTTTTGGAGAATATGGATTATGAGGAGACACCAAGGGAGTTAGGGCTTTACTCTTTGGAGAGAAGGAGGATGAGGGGAGACATGATAGAGGTATACAAAATATTAAGAGGAATAGATAGAGTAGACAGCCGGCACCTCTTTCCCAGGGTCCCAGGGCACCAATGCTCAATACAAGAGGGTATGGCTTTAAAGTAATGGGTGGGGAGATATCAGAGGGAGGTTTTTTACCCAGAGAGTGGTAGGTGCATGGAATGCGCTGCCTGGGGTAGTGGTGGAGGCAGGTATGTTGGTCAAGTTCAAGAGATTGTTAGATAAGCATATGGAGGAATTTAAAATAGGGGGATATGTGGGAGGAAGGGGTTAGATAGTCTTAGGCGTAGTTTAAAATTCGGCACAACATGGTGGGCCGAAGGGCCTGTATTGTGCTGTATTGTTCTATGGTTCTGTGGTTCTATTAATACAGAATTAGGACTGCCGTTGCAGTAACTGTTGGGTTTTTATTTGGCATTGATGCTCCTCTGATAAAAAGTCTGTATTTCTTAAGGACTATTAAAGATGAATGGTCTGTTGTCATGCAGCCTTTTAATTCTGCCGTCTATTGTATCTAATCCAGGAACAAAGTGTCAAGCAGAGTGTGCCAGCAGTACCCTGCATAAGTATAGCTCAGTCTGGGAGTCCTGCTTACATGTACATGAACACACAAGCTCAAATCTGGTGGCAACTGTTCACCAGCCTTCTCCTGACTGTGCTCTGATGTTGGACTCCTAATCAATGAATTGACAAGTTAATTTTAATGTTTTTGTATCCCTGTTGATAAATACATGGATTGAGTCAAGTTCATCAGGTAACTGCTGTTCAAAATGTTAAACATCTCTGGTAATGTTAACTCCACATAGCTGACAGAACTTGAGCTCTAAGGTGCCCTGGGTTACTTACACTGGGGAATCTGCCTTAAAACCCTGGAGTTTGGTGCAGGACCAGGAGCTCCATTCATTTGAGTGGAATGGAATGATTCCAAGGAAGCAAAGTATTAGACAATTTACACTTTTCTGAATTAATTGAATTTAAATGTATTTAATGGTATTAAATGTCTTCAAGTATTTTTGTTTTCTTTCAATGGTATTATTCTGCTGAAAATTCTAATTATTTAACTTTTTGCAGTTTTGAGTGTCTTGTACATTTCTAACATTCAGAAACATTTAAGATTTCTCTCATCATTGACAGCAGGTGATGTGAAGTATCTAGCTGTCAAAGCTGTTCCCACTGTTTAGCCTGCTAGTTTTTTCTAACACTTCCAATACCAGCATTTGTGCCTGCAAGGCACTGCCACCACACAGGGCCTCATTAGTGAGGATAGTGACAGCACTTTGCAGATATTTGATGCAGAGAGTTTGGTAAGTTTAACTGCAGACTTACCCTATAGGCCAGCAGCAAGTGCTAGTGGCTTGAAGCTGATGGAAATGTTGGGCCAACATTTACTCCCAAGTTAGCTGTGGTGTTTGTACACTGATAACGTAATAAAGTAAAACTTTTTGGAATAATCCAATTCCTCTGGAATTTTCAACCATGTTTAACCATTCAAATCAATTGTTCCATCATAACTCAGTGGTGCTGAGCTGAATATGTGTAATCATACAGTACATTGGGCTGAAAGTGCATGGATTTGTGGCTCTGGCTATCATCTGAAGTCTGCCTAATGGTAACCTCTATCCTTGCTTCTGCTGGAGTTTCTGGAATAAGCAGCTCTTCACACACAGAGATTCAGGAATGTGGAAACAATTTATAATTTATTTTAACCTTCACCAATTAAGAAACATTTCCACAAAACTTTTTTATCAAAACTATTTGCTATCAAAACACATAATTTTTTAACTAAATGTAATCAGTTGAAAACTATATATTGCAAATATATTCAGAGCTAACATTGCTGTATGGCACCTCTTACCCGTGTTCCCAAGGACTAGCAGATTTTAAGTGGGAAAATATCTTGTGATAACTATCAGTGTTTCCCAAGCAGATTAACACCAGTGGGGCTTTTTGGAAGATTTTTAAGCAAGAGACTTACACATTTATAATACACTGATTGTTTTTGTAGCTGTTTGGATATAAAGGTTAACAACAAAACTCAATGCTGAGACTCAACCAGCCTCTCAAGTTAAAAATGCAGCAATACAGAATCAAGTCTAGACACGTGAGTAGCCTCAGGTTCTCATTAACGTTAAGACTTCAGTTTTAAACAAGTAATCATGAGAGAATTATCTTGACATAAAAAAACACAAGCACTATTCACACAACTATTCTTCCCAAGAAGAATAGGGGAGTTATCCTGGTGTCCTGTCCAAAACTTATCATTCAATTAGCTTCACTTAAAAAAAACTAGTGTTTGTGGGAGTTTCTCTGTATAAATTGACTACCAATGTTGCTATATTGCAAGAACTAGTTTTCAAAAGAAAGTGCTATATTGGCTATGAAATGCTATGGGAAGTTCTAAGGTTGTGAGAAAAGCACCATATAAATGTAAGACTTTATTTCTTAAAAGGTTTTAATAACCAAACCACTTTCTGAGAGCTGAGGGAGGTGTTGAGTCCCAGGTCTTGGAGTTTGTTGACGAGTTTGCTTGGAAAGACAAAGGAAGGTAAAATTCCACCCAGGTTCCCACTCTTGATTGCCATCTTCTGACTCCTTGTTTACATTTGTAAATATTAGAACAGAAGTGACCTTAGCTCTGACCCTTCATAGCACAGTTGGCTATTGAAGCTTTCTGTCTTTCTCATGCAGAAAGAATGGAAATTAAATGAGACAATGGAAGAAAGTTGGCAGCCAGAAGCGATTCATTCACACAGATCAGCACCAGCCCTAAATATTTCTTCTCATGCAACTATACTTAAATTGATAAGAAGTGATAGAGAATTTCAAAGATTCACAACCCCCCGGGAAGAAATTCTTCCTCACCTCTCTCTTCATCGATCTATCCTGCAGTTGCACCTGCCAGTTCTAGTCTCCAGCACCAAGCACACAAAGGGAATTGAAAAGTCTATTGCAGGTGAGCAGCTGTTAGTTTTACTCCCGACAGACATAACAGCGAATAAAGGGGAGGCAGTCCCTAGCACAGCAGCCATTTTGGAGTGGCAATTTTGAGAAGGGCTGCATCGAGGTGGAAATGCTGCCGGTAGGTTAAAGTGCAGGCTTTTGAGAAACGCCAGGCTTCAGTGAGGAGGGCGAGCAGCAATAAGGTAAGGCAAGTCCACTAGTTTACTAAAGAGGCTGTAATGGCAGTCAGTGGAGTGGTATGCTCCTCCTGTGAGATGTGGGAGATCAAGTGTCGCTGACAACTACGTCTGCAGGAAGTGCGTCCAGCTGCAGCTTCCCTCAGGCTGCATGGATCAGTTGGAGCAGCATTTGGACTCGCTGAGGAACATACGGGAGGCAGAGAGAGTTATACATAGAAATTTCAGGGAGGTGGTCACACCAAAGGTTCAGTCAGATAGATGGGTGACTGCCAGGAGGAGCAGGCAGGTAGTGCAGGATTCTCCTATGGCTGCTCCCCTCTCCAATAAGTATATCTGTTGGGGCCGTATGGCCTCTCAGGAGAAAATGACAGCAGCAGCAAGATCAGAGGCACCACGACTGGTTCTGTTGCACAGCAGGGTAAGTCAAGGACTAGGCAAGCAGTAGTGATAGGGGACTCTTTAGTCAGAGACACTGATAGGCATTTCTGTGGCCCTGAGCAAGACTCCAGGATGGGTCCAGGATATCTCTGACTAGGCAAAGGACATTCTGAAAGAGGAGGGTGAGCAGCAGAAGCTGTGTTCCATATCGCTACTAGTGATATAGGCAGGAAGAGAGATGAGGTCCTGCAAAGAGAATTTAGGGAATCAGGCAGTGTTAAAAAGCAGGACCTCTCATGTTGTAATTTCAGGATTGCACTCTGTGCTGTGTACTGGTGAGGCAAGAAATAGGAAGATAGTTCAGTTAAATGCATGGCTAAGGAGCTGAGAGGCATCATTGGGCTCTCTTCCAGGGCAGGTGGGAACCTGTACAAGAAGGACAGATTGTATCTAAACTGGAGAGGCACCAATATCCTTGCAGGGAGGTTTGCTAGTGCTATCAGGAATGGTTTAAACTTGTGTGGCAGGGATGGGAACCAGAGCAGTAGGTCAGCAAGTGGAGGGAGTGAGGGGAAGGTAGAGGTTAAGTCAACCAAGGCTGATAGGAAGGACAGGTAGGGCCAGCTTAATGAACACAGTGAGACTGATGGGCTGAAGTATTTTTATTTCAATGCAAAGAATATTAAGGGTAAAACAGATGAACTTAGGGTCTGGATTAGATAAGATATCTTTATTAGTCACATGTACATTGAATGCATCTTTTGCGTAGAGTGTTCTGGGGGCAGCCCACAAGTGTCACCGTGCTTCCAGCGCCAACATAGCACGCCCACAACTTCCTAACCCGTACATCTTTGGAATGTGGGAAAAAACCAGAGCAACTGGAGGAAACCCACACAGACACAGGGAGAACGTACAAACTCCTTACAGACAGCGGCAGGAATCGAACCCGGGTCACTGGCTCTGCAATAACGTTATGCTAACTGCTACACTACCATGCCTGTTGCAGCCATTACAGAGGCTTGGTTGAGAGAAGGGCAGGACTGGCAGCTCAGCGTTCCAGGATTCAGTTGTTTCAGACGTGATAGAGAGGGATGTGAAAGAGGTGGGGGATATAAAAGTGACAAAGTAGTTGTAGTGGGTGACTTTAATTTCCCCAATATTGACTTGACTTCCTTAGTGTCAGAGGCTTAGATGGTGCAGAATTGTTAGGTGGATCCAGGAGTGTTTCTTGATGCAGTATTGGGATAATCCAGCCAGGGAAGGGGTTATACTAGACCTTGTATTGGTAAATAAGCCAGGCAAGGTGATCAGAGTTTCAATGGGAGTGCATTTTGGGAACACTGATCATAACTCCGTAAGTTTTCAGATAGTTATGGATCATGAAAAGACTGGACCTCAGGGGAAAGTGCCAAGCTGGGGCAAGGTTAATTACAACAGTGCTAGGCAGCAGCTGGGGAGAATAGATTGGGATGAGTTGTTATTCGGTAAGTCCACATTTGACATGTGGGAGTCACTTAAAGGCTCACTGGGTAGAATTCCAGACCAATATGTTCCCGTGAGGAAGAAAGACAAGGATAGCAAGGTTCAAGAACCTTGGATGATGAGAGATGTTGCAAATTTAGTCAAAAAGGAAAAGGAGCCACATGTAACATTTAGGAAGCTAAAATCAGACAGGGCCTTTGAGGAATATAAAGGAAACAGAAGAGAACTTAAACAGAGAATCAGGAGGGGTAAAGGAGGCCATGAAATATCTTTGGCTTGTAGGAATAAAGAGAATCTCAAGGTATTTTATACATACAATAAAAAAAGAGGGTAATTAAGGGAAGGTAGGACCACTCAAAAGCAAAGGAGGGAATTTATGCCTGGAACCAGAGGAAGTGGGCGAGGTTCTAAATGAGGACTTTGCATCAGTATTCACCAAGGAGAAGGACATGAAGGATAGCGAGATCAGGAGGGGATATGCTGATATTCTAGGGCATGTTGCTATCAATAATGAGAATAAAATGAAGACAGACAGAGAGAAGCAAGAGAGGAGATTGCTGGGGCCTTAACAGAGATCTTTGTATCATCTTTAGCCACCAGTGAAGTCCCAGAGGACTGGAGAATACCAATGTTGTTCTTCTGTTTAATAAGGGCAATAGAGATAAACCAGGAGATTATAGACCAGTGAGTCTTGCATCAGTGGTAGGGAAATTACTGGAAAAGCATAGATGTATTAGGGATCATCAGCATGGCTTTGAGCAGGGAGGGACATGCCTTGCAAACTTGATTGAGTTTTTTTGAGGAAGTGACAAAGATAACTGATGAGGGTAGGCCAGGGGATGTTGTATACATGGACTTTAGTAAAACATTTGACAAGGTTCCTCATAGTAGGCAGATCCAGAACATTAAGGCCCATGGGGTCCATGGGGACTTGAGAGATTGGATTCAAAATTGGCTTGTCCATAATTACAGCAGATAGTGGTGGAGAGATGTTATTCTGACTGGATGTCTGTGACCAGTGGTGTTCCACAAGGATCAGTGTTGGGATCTCTTGTTTGTGATATATATATAAATGACTCGGACAAAAATGTAGGTGGGCTGATTAGTAAGTTTGCAGATGACACAAAAATTAGCGGAACTGTGGATAGCAAGGAAGATTGTCAAGGATTCAGCAGGATATGGACTTGTAAGAAATATGGGCAGAGAAATGGCAGATGGAGTTTAAGATGGAGTTTATCAAGTAAGAGGTGTTTCAATTTTGGAGGTCAAATGTCAGAGGAAAGTATACAGCAAATGGCAGGACCCTTAGGAGCATTGATTTACAGAAGGATCTTGGGGTGCAATTGCATAGCTCCCTGAAAGTGGCAACACAAGTAGATAGTGTGGTAAAGAAGGCATACAGCATACTTGCCTTCATTGGTTGGGGTCCTGAGTACAAAAGTCAGGAAGTCATGTTGCCACTGCATAAAATTTTGGTAAGGCCACATTTGGAGTATTGTGTGCATTTCTGGTTGCTACATTACAGGAAGGATATGGATGCTTTGGAGAGGGTGCAGGCGAGGGTGCAGAAGAGGTTCAGCAGGATGTTGCTTGGATTAGAGAGTATTAACTATAGGGAGAAATTGGACAAACTTAGATCATTTTCTCTGGAGCATCAGAGGCTGAGGGGTGACCTGATAGGAGTATATAAAGTTATGAGAAGCATAGATAAGGTGAGTCAGAGACTTTTTCCCTGAGTGAAAATGTCAAATAATAAAGGGCACAGCTTTAAGCTGGGAGGGGACAAGTTTAAAGGAGATTTATGAGGCAAGTTTTGTTTTACAAAGAGAGTGGTAGAAACCTGGAATACGCTGTCAGGGGATGTGGTGGAAGTAGATACGATGGCAACACTTAAGAAGCATTTAGACAGGCACATAAACAGGCAGGGAATGGAGTCTATAGACCCTGTGCAGGCAGATGGGATTAGTTTGAATGACATCATGGTCGACATAGGAATTGTGAGCAGAAGGGCCTTTTTCTGTGCTGTACTGCTCTATCTTCTATGTTCATCCTCACAGTATCTACACTATCCAGCCCCCTTAGAATTTACGTAATTCAATGAGATCACCTCTCAACCTTTTTAAGTCCAGAGAGCACAAGGTTTGCTCAATCTTTCTTCATAATAAAACTTCTTCTTCCTCAGAATCTCCAGGGCAAATGCTTCTTTCCTTTAATAAGGAGGTCAAAATTCTGTGCCATTCTCCAACTGTGTTTCACCAAAGCCTTGTACAGCTGTAGTGAGATTTCTTCATTTTTATGCTCCACCTCTCTTGTGATAAAGGCCAGCCTTCCTAATTATTTACTGTAGTTGCAAGATAACTTTCTGTGCTTCTTGCACAAGGGCATCAACATATAATAGTCTCCTATCTTTTAAATAACTGGCATTTTTATTCTTCCTACCAAAGTGGATAACTTCACATTTCCCTCTATTAGACCTCATGTTGCTAGTGTGTCAAGTATTCTCTAGTGTTATTGTTTTTTTGTTTTTGTCCTCTTTTGCCCTTTTCTTACCTGCTGTTCTTAGTATTGGGCAGGCACGGTAGTGTAGCGGTTAGCGTAACGCTATTACAGCGCCAGCGACCTGAGTTCGATTCCCGCCGCTGCCTGTAAGGAGTTTGTACATTCTCCCCGTGTATCTGCGTGGGTTTCCTCCGGGTGCTCCGGTTTCCTCCCACATTCCAAAGACGTACAGGTTAGGAAGTTGTGGGCATGCTATGTTGGTGCTGGAAGCGTGGCGACACTTGCGGGCTGCCCCCAGCACATTTCACGCAAAAGATGCATTTCACTGTGTGTTTCAATGTACATGTGACTAATAAAGATATCTCATCTCATATCTCATCTATTCTTTTACTGTCCTCTGTAACGATAGATACAAAATAATTATTTAATGCTTGTGCCTTTCCTTGTCCCCTTATTAATTCTTCTGTCACATCTTTCATGAGACCAGCTTTATTTTTGCTCTCCTCTTCCACTTTCTGTATGTGCAGAAGCTTCTCCAATCTGCTTTTATATTTTTTTGCTAGTTTACACACGTTCTCTTTCTTTATTACTGCTTCAGTTATCCTTTGCTAGCTTCTCAAATTATACTTCTATAAATGGGATAAAAGCCAGAGAGCAATTTGATGTACTTTTATTAAATTTATGAGGCCAACCCATACAATCTACTCACAACCCTGTCATTCTTCAGTATGAGATTGGCTTAGTGTTCAATAATATTCTTGTTTTCCAGGCAGTCTTGCTATGGGTGTCTGCTGTTAATGAAACGAACATTTAAAATTATTGATATTTAAAATCCAGTTATATACATCTGGTAAAATATGAGAAAAATGTAAAACTGGTTTATCAATTTAGAATTATGTTTTAATAAATCTTAATATCTTAAAGTGTAGCTCTGAATTACTAAAGTACTAGAGGTAATGTTGATTGGTAATGACACATAATATAACCAGCTAAGTAACATTTCTAGACTTAAATCCTCCACATTCTAACAATTAGGAAAGAGAGGTATATATAAGACTGCTGCTAAATGCTTGTGGAATCCAACAACTTTATGAAGGCCGATTTAACTGTGAGAGCAGCCAGAGGATATATTGTGGGGGACGGAGCTGGTGAAGGGGCAGAGAGGGATGAAGAAGAAGGTTACAGATCTTGCAAATAAGGTTAAATTATTGGCAGAAGGTAAGAAAGCATAATCTTAGCCAGAGTTTCATTAACCCAGTTTAACATGCTAGTTTTAATAGAGGAAATGTGAGTAATTGCTTGTATTTTTGACTGCTGTATGGACTGTTTAAATGAAGTTGTCAAGGCATGATTGAAGTCTTTGTCAGCTATAGCATTACTAAACCCAGAAAGTTGTTTTGCCATCCTTTGATGATCTGTAATTTCCATGCTCCACTGCTCTAGCTAGACCATTGCTTTGAATGTTGAGGAATGTCGCAGTGGCAGCGGGAGGTTCCTGTGGCTAGGATGAATACAATGCCAATTTCTGTTGCATTAGCACAAGCCATCCTGCAGTCTAGCTAACGAAACACTTGAATGTATTGTACTCAGAATGGGACATGAGAGAAAATAAAGGGCCTCAGCTGCCCCGATGAAGTCATTTCATAGTTGCCTGATGCTAAATTTCCATTGTCTTTAAGAAAGTAAATTCTGCAAGACTATCATAGCCAAGTTTCATGTAAATTTAATTGCTTCCCTCCAATGAATCCCACTCAGTTAAATGTCTCAACCAGGGGAAGCTGATACACCAATGAAGCACATCAACCATATTTTCTACCTTCTAAGTGTGGCAGAGACCCAGTGTTAATTAAGTCCTTCAGACAACAACTGGATAAATGTCAGATCATGAATGAAACTGAAGTAAAAACAGGAAATTCTGCAAATACTCCACAGGTCTGTCAGCATTTGTAGCAAGAGAAATAAATAATGTCTAAGGCAATGATATTTCATCTGAACTGAGAAAAGTTATAGATAAGCAAAACATTAAGAAAAGTTGAGAGAATGGAGAAAATGAAGGGGAATATCTGTAATAAGATAAAATATTGAAGCAAAGAGCAGAGCTACCTATAACTGCATTGTAGACTCAAGGGTAAAGAAAACAATAATTCACGACAAGCATAATGTCCTATCTTAATCTGGAAGCACAGTGAGGTTTGGGACGTCCAGGTGGAGAGGGGCAATGGTTTCAGAATGGGCTGTAAAGTATCTGGGAATGTGAGAAGGACCCAAACAAGGAATCTAACCAGAGTGGCCACTTTTGTCTGGCAGCAGTTATGCAGATTTTCACTGAGCTTTGTGGAAGTTTCATATGTAACCTCTCAGCATATGCACAATAATTTGTTCATTGCTTCACTTGTTTTTTCCCAGTTATAGTTATAACATTGGGACAGGTACAAGACCTAGAGGGATATGGGCAAATTCAGGAAAATGGGACTAGCTCAGATAGGTATCTTGGGTCAGCATGCATGAGCTGGGCTGAAGGGTCTGTTTAACTCTATGTCTCTATAACAACATAGAAGGAGACAATTCATCCCATTCAGGTCCATGCCAACTCTTAGGAGTTCTATTCCAGCTTTCCCTTTTTCTTTGCACCCCTGCAATTTATTCTCTCTCACACTTGCCCATCAATTCCTTTTTGATTCTTTCCTGCTTTTCATTAACGAACGCTAAGGGGAATTTGCAGTAGCCAATTGACCTATCACCATATCTTTGGGATGTGGGAGGAAATGAGGTCCCCACATAGTCACAGAAAGAATGTGCAGCATTTTCACAGATGTTCAGGATTGAAGCCAGACAAGCTTGTAAAGAGTGGTCCTGACATCAGATATACCCAGCCATGAAAAGCATTGCAATCATGACAACAGTATATTAAAGTATTGGGTGAATTTCATGTTATTTACTAATTCTCTTACATGTTTGTTGTTTGTTAACAATGTACAGCTGAGGCTATTTTTATGCAGAATTAGAAAGAAGGAAAGGCTCATTTTATATAGGGCCCTTTACTGTTTCTATCAGTAGGTCCCAAAGTGTTGTAGAGCCAGTGTCGTGTTTTTGGAGATTGATCACTACTGCAATGTAAAATTGTGAAGTTTTTTACAATGTTTTATTTTGCTTATTACAGGGTTGATTTTGTTATTTCAAATGTTACATCACTGGCTACTCTTCAAAAGTTACTTTTTTTGTCCGTAAAGGCCTTGGGCTGCCTTGTGAAAAGCACTAAATAAATTCATGTATGCCACATATAATGTAAGTCAATGGCAGTAATATGATCACCATAGCCTGTTTTATATAATAAATAACATGACATATATAATTGCCATATTATATAATTACTTATTTAAGTAAATGTACATTTCTGTTGAACCAAATGTAAGGTAACAATAAAAATGTGCCCCTAATTTACATTGAAGGTGTGCAATATAATGATGACAATCTAAGTACTGAACTGGTGTAATGGCTGCCATTGTTGTCATAGTACTGTTTTTTTTACGGGAAACAAAGAACACTGAATAGCTGTGAGCAGGGATTTAGAAAAGAAAATAATAGTCAAAAATGTGGAATCCAACCTCCTCAAAGTAAGATTATTTTTATTTTTAAAAAATAGTGTCCATTTTGATTTTTTTACCATTATGATTTTTTTACCATTTACCATCTCCATTTTGTTACCATTATGACAAATACTCAAAGTTTCTCAGGCAGAATAAATAAGCCTCAGGAAACATGAATACATTGCAAAAATCATAGAGACTGGGGTAAATTAAATGACAGTAACATTTCTCATTGTGATAAATTATTTGAAACTTACTGTTAAGGTTTATGGCATAAGCTAAATTTTTTCAATACATTTTTGTTTTGGAACAAACTCAAGTTACTTATTTTCTTGTCTGTAAATGACAATATTATAAAGAAATAGATTAAAATAAAATGTAATGCCTTACAGTTGATAACAGAATTTGCTAAGATGTGGTTTTAATTTCTTTCAAATTCTCAAAATGAAAATCATAAACTTATGTGCACACAGGAAGATGTGCACAACAGTGAATTGGAGGTACTGACTGTTGCATACAGAAGACTCAGTGCTTATATGGTTTTCATTCTTTCCCTATAGATTGCCTCAGAACTCGACCATTATGAGGCATTGCCTTTTAGATATTTACATGTTCTTAAATCCCTTCTGGAATTAGAACAAGTTAATGATGATATTTTTGCCAAATCTATCAAATCAAATTTTTACATTCTGCAATGCACTGATTCTTTTAGTAAAAGATCCTGAAAACTTATGTTTCACAGATGATGTTCTTTTCTCTATTGTTAAAAATATAACAAAGTATCTGTTCTCTCCATTGAAAATAAAATGTTTCAGTGCACTAAGCCCTTTTAGGTATCTAATTAACTTCTATCATTCTTATGTATGTAAAAAGATTATTGGATTTCAATATCCAACAGCCTCTTTGTCTTATTGCTGCTGATTGTTAGGTCTATGACTGTCTTGGCAGCAATTAGAGTTTCCATGGGAACTGTGATGGCCACTGCACAATATGAATGCTTTATTTTACTTGGAATAAAGCACGCAGCTCACCTACAATAAGTGTGCTGTGCATAAATGGGAATTCAATCTATAGAAATATGATTAGAATATTTAAGAAATTAATTTTAACTAATTTTAGCCCTTTGAAATAATAATTGAATTTTGTTTGTAAATATATTACAATGTAAAATCAGAAAATGCCATAAAGACACAATGTGATAGTCAAAAACTGAAAGAGCATGACATGTTTCAAGATGGACTTTTTAATTACACAGGCTGGCATACAAATGATTCTATGGTGCCAATGAAAGGAAGCACATACCCAGGAATCAAATTTCACCCCCTCACCTCACACACCCGTATTTTGGATCCTTTCCCAGCTGGGTTACCAAGTCAACAAAGAATAGAAGTAAATATTAAAACAATGTCCACAGAAGTAGTCACTCACTACCCCCATGATAGGAATCCATAGTAGGATACAAAAATGTTACCTTGCATCAACAGAAGGATGTAATATTCCATTATTACACTTTATTTATTCATTTCTTTGGATGTGGGCATTATTGGCAAGGCCAACATTTATTGCCCATTCTTCATTTCCCTTGTGAAGGTAGCAATTAGCTGCAATTGCAATCCTTCTGATTGGAGGCTCCCACAATGCTGTTGGGTAGGGAATTCTGGGATTAAAACCCAGGGACCAGTGATATTTTTCCAGGATGGTTTGTGACAGGGAAAATGGGAGACAGTGGTCCCATTGCACTGTCCTTGTCACCTTTTTTGATGGAGGTCATAGGTTGAGCGATGGGGTGTTAACATCCTAGGTGAGCAAATACATTGCATTTTATAGACTGTACATTGTAGCCAACAATGCAACAGTAAATTGGTAAACTGGTTTATTATTGTCACATGTACTGAGGTACAGTGAAAAACTTGTCTTGCATACCGTTCATACAGATGAATATATTACAACAGTGCATTGTAGTAGTACAAGGAAAAACAATAACAGAATGCAGAATAAAGTGTAACAGCTACAGACAAGGTGCAGTGCAGGTAGACGATAAGGTGCAAGGTCATAACGAGGTAGATTGTGAGGTCAAGAGTCCATCTTCTCATACTAGGGAACAGTTCAATAGTCTTATAACTGCATGATAGAAGCTGTCCTTGAGCCTGGTGGTATGTGCTTTCAGGCTTTTGTATCTTCTGCCCGATGGGAGAGGGGAGAAAAGAGAATGTCCGGGGTTGGTGGGGTCTTTGATTATGTTGGCTGCTTTACCGAGGCAGTGAGAAGTATAAACAGAATCTATGGAGGGAGGCTGGTTTCCGTGATGTGCTGAGCTGTGTCCAGAGCTCTCTGCAGTTTCTTGTGGTATGGGCAGAGCAGTTGCCATGCCAAGCCGTAATGCATCCAGATAGGATACTTTCTATGGTGCATCGATATAAATTGGGGAGGGTCAAAGGGGACATGCCAAATTTCTTTAGCCTCCTGAGGAAGTAGAGGCACTGGTGAGCTTTCTTGGCCATGGCATCTACATGGTTGGACCAGGACAGGCTATTGGTGATTTTCACTCCTAGGAACTTGAATCTCTCAACTCTCTCAACCTCAGCACTGTTGATGTAGACATGGAGCATGTGCACCACCCCCTTTCCTGAAGTCAATGGCCAGCTCTTTTTTTTTGCTGACATTGACTATAAGAACATAAGACATAGGACCAGGATTAGGCCATTTGGCCCATCATGTCTGCTCCGCCATTCGATCATAGTGATTTATTTTTCCCTCTCAACCCCATTCTCCTGCCTTCTCCCCGTAACCTTTGATGCACTTACTAATCTTTGGGGGAAAGGTTGTTGTCATGACACCATGTCACTAGGCTCTCTATCTCCTTCCTGTACTCCGACTCCTCATTATTTAAGATACAGCCCACAATGGTGGTATCATCTGCAAACTTATAGATGGCATTAGAACAGAATCTGGCCACACAGTGTCGTGAGTGTATTAGAAGCAGAGTAGAGGGCTGAAGACACAGCCTTATGGGGTACCAGTATTGAGAATAATCGTGATGGAGGTGTAGCCACCTATCCTTACTGATTGCAGTCTGTTGGTCAGGAAGTCAAGGATCCAGTTGCAAAGGGAGGTGTTGAGTCCCAAGTCCAGGAGTTTGGAGATGAGTTTACTTGGAATTATAGTATTGAAGGCAGAGCGGCAGTCAATAAACAATCATCTAATGTAGGTACCTTTACTGTCCAGATGCTCCAGAGATTAGTGTAGGGCCAGGGAGATGGCACCTGCCATAGACTTGTTTTGGCAGTAGGCAAATTGCAATGGGTCAAGGTTGTCTGGGAGGCTGGGGTTGATGGTGAATGTCAGAGCCACTGAGTGGTAGTCATTGAGGCACGTTACCTTGTTTTTGTTAGGTACTGGGATGATAGTGGTCTTCTTAAAGCAGGTGGGAACATGAGATTGAAGCAAGGAGAGGTTAAAAATGTTACTGAATGTAGCAGAGGGATAGATATTTTGGGGAGGGGAGGGGAGGGGGTGGGGTGGAGTGGGAATCAAGCAGATAATGGAACTGTTTGAAACTGAGCCCATTGAGTGCTTGTAGAGCTGCACTCATCCAGATAAGTTGAGAGTATTCCATCATGCTCCTAACTTGTGGCTTATTGATAGTGGAAAGGCTTTGGGGTGTCAGGAGGTGAATCACTCACCACAAGATACTTCGCCTCTGCCCTGCTCTTATAGCCACAGAAGTTATATCACAAGTCAATGGTGATAGCATATTGATGGTGGGGGAATAAGTAATGGTAATATCATCAAATACAAAAGGTAAGCAACCAGTCTCTCTCTTGTTGGAGATCATCATTGATGGTGATTTTGTGGCACAAATGTTATTTGCCTGTATATGGTCTAGGTCTTGCTCCATGTCCATGCACTTTCTGTCACAGTTCCATTCTGGTAGTCATGAACTTCAAGGCTCAAGAAACAAGATGCTGGAGGAATGCAGCAGGTCAGGCTCAACCAGCTGGGTTAATGGCGGTGCTACCAAGCCACCGCTGGTGAAGGCCATTAAATTCTGCCTCCCAGGATATAATTGTGCCCGTCCTATTTGAGTGCTTCTTCCAGGTGTTGTTTAATGTGGAGGAGATTGAATCATCAGCTGGGGGGAGGACAGTGGATGGTAGTCAGGAGGAGGTTTCCTTGCCCGTGTTTGCATTGATGCTCTAAGACTTCATCAGTCTGGAGACAATGCTGAGCAGTCCTGGGGTTGCTGCTTTCCACTGTACTGCTATTGCTGGTGGGTCTGTACTGTCCTTGAGCTGTATCCAGGGATTGTGGTGGAGGAATGTAAGGTATGACTCTGATACTTCACTAGTCTGTGGGACATCTCTCCCAGTTGTGACACCAGTCCCCTGTATATATATATAGGGAAGTTTTTGCAAAGCTGACTGGGCTAGGAGATGCATTCAGTTTTATCCCTTTTTCCATTTTAACAAAGCAGTTTGATACAACTGAGTGGTTTTGTTTTCATTCAGAGAGCAACTAAGAGTCAATCATGTTGTTATTGGTTTGGTATCACATACAGGTAAGACAGGTAAGGATGGAGATTTCATCGTCTGAAGAGTATGAGAAAAACAGATTTTTTTATGACAATACAATAGTTTTGTGGAAAAGAGTGATTTTTATGTTGTTGGTTCCAGATTATTAATGGAATTTAAAATCCACAGTGGCCCTGTTGAGAGATGAATTCATATCACCAGATTATTAGTGCAGGCCTCAGGGTTACTAGTACAGTAACATGATCACTGTGCCACTATCATATCCCCAGACGCAAGGAAGTGAATCATTTTATGCCCAAGTGTAGAGTTATAATTTGTAAGGAGCTTTAAATTTGGAAAAATTAAACAGGTATAGCATACTCTGAACAACATTAATCTTCTTGAGTGGAACTGAAATGGTACCAATTTGGATCTAGTCTGAGGTTTCATGTTTACTCTTTATAAATACTTTGGGCAAGAACTAGTTGTACTTGGACCCAAACTGTACTGTGTGGTTCTAGCTTATACAAAGTTTTACTACATTGTAAATTATCCTGGATTCTAAGAACAATATTTTTTTTAAAAACTGTCTTGGTTTTACCTTTTCAGTAATGCAAACGTTTATAGCATTTACAGCAATAAACAAAAGAAAAAAATCAAGTTCTTATATTATGTTGCCACAGAATCTTTCCAATTATTCTAAAACAGCATGTAATTAACAACATAGCCTTCTCTGTTAATGGGTAACTTCAAATGAAAAAAGAACATTCATATTGTTTTAACACACCCCTCAGAAACATCTCAGTGAAATTCTTTGAAGTGTAGTGAAACTGTTTAAGGAAACTAGCAGCAAAATCTCATGAACAAGAATTGGATGAATGACTACTGAATCTCTTTTGATTGTGATGGTTGGAGGAGCAACGTAAATCAGGGAATCAGGAAAAGGCCCCGCCTTTGGGACATGAATTTTAATATTGCAATGAAAGCCACATGAAATTGTATGTAACACACTTTCTGGAAATTCGTATTAACTACAATATTCCTTCACTTCCCCAGATCCCTACCTTGCTTTAATTTATCATTAGATTTCTACCTATTCATAATTTATATATGGAAGTCCAGCCCACTATATAGGATGACGTTTTCCCCCAATATACGTTGTTATAATACAAGCAAGGAAGTTAAAATATCAGCAGATCAAACTTGCTATTTGTTGAGGCTCAGTCATTATCTCATTACCTTATTAGTGGGCACATAGTTCTACACAGATAAGCATCATTTTAGGATTTAAACAATTGGATTAACTGGAAATTCCAAATTGGGAGCAAAAGCAGAATAATATGTATTGAGCTGCTTTATTCTTCTGTTCAGTTGTTTAATTTTGCTACAACTGTTAGCAATTATTATGGTATCAGACATATCAAGCATAAGAAACAGTAGTCACTGCATTTTGCAACAGTTGGTTGAATAAGTTACTTGGAAGTGCTTGAAAGTTATTAAACACAATATAAATACAAGTGTCATTATAATCACATAAATCTGTTTCACTCTGCCTCGGAATATATTAACCTATTTACAATGTTTAACTATTTCCATCTCGACATATGGAATTTCCATTTTTTTAAGAAAGAAAATCATATTGCAGTGTCTCAAAAGGGATTTCTAGTCTTTGATGTGTTCAGCCTTTAGAGAGCAGATATAAAGTCTGCTTCCATCACAAAGCTTCCACCGTCTCCTTTATTTTCAACCATGTATAAGTTCTGATTCTCTGTCTCTGACCCCTTCTCCCCTCCTGAATGAATATATTCAAGGTTGACGTGTGACAAGAGATAAAGTGCTATGAATTAACTATTTAAGTTGGACTCTCCCCCTCCCTCCCACTCTCTACCCCCCTCCTCTCCCCCACCCCCACCACCAACCTCTCTCCCACCTAGTACAGGAGTTTCTTATTCTCAGTCCTTGTTCTCTCTCAGTTCCAGATTGTGTCAGGTATTCAGGGTCATCTCTGCATGTTTCATTCCATGCTGTGCCACAGCTTGGCTCTTCCACACTCTCAGCATCAAGTTATGTCTGATGATAGTTCTCTTTCAGTCCAGAATTGTGTCAGGTGTCCGTGCTTTTATGAGTATCTGTCTCCATTCTGGCTGTGCTATGGCTCACCTCTCCCTCACTTCTAATCCTATCTGTGCTACAACTCCAGGCTTAGCCCTGTCTCACTTGGTGCCTGACTCTGACAGCAGGCACTCTCTGCTTTGTGCTGCCACACTCTAGCTGTTTTCTGTTGGCATGGAGCTTCACATTGCTATTTGAAGAGAATACCAATCAGGGTAAGACATTACAGCAGGTGAAAAGGACATTAACTGTAAGCTCTTGTCTCGCTGCAGGCAGCATCATGAAATAAACCAAGAATGAAACTGGATTATCTAAAAAATGTGTTTTTCCATTGACTTCCTCTTAGGCAGCTAACTGCTTTTCTGATCCCTGGCAGGGTTATTCTTTTCAAAAGAAGTTTGGAGGAGGATAAAGGGTGGTGGAGATACTGAAGGAGAGAAGGTGCAGGAGTGCAGAAACATCAAAGGGAGAGTGGGTAACGGAGATGGGATGAGGTGTTCACAAAGGAATATATGCCTTAGCCAACCTGCCTCTGTGTCTGTGTGTGCGTGCGTGTGTGTGCACGTGCGTGCGTGTGTGTGCATGTGCATTCCTGCATATGTCTGCGTCTTGTGTGTTTTAACATCCATGCAGCAGAGTCTCATCTCCAGTTGTCTTGGACCGCTTGCTACAGGATTAAGATCTCACTCTGTCAACCCAGTTTGGTAGCTAATGTTCACTAACCATCACACTGAATCATGAACAGGCAACTTCTGGTCCTGAAGTGAACTGCAGGACCTGTACTGTCAGGACCCTCTCAGGCAACCCCAGTAGTGACAGACCTGAATATTATTTTGTTGTCATTTCCCACAAACTCAGATACTCTGATATTAATGTTGCCACTCTGAGTGAGACATGACAATCCAGAGATGGACAGATCACAAAGCAAGATAGTGGGTACACTTCTTCAGAAAGGAAAAACCAGAGAACAAACACTGTCTTCATGGAGTGATCTTCACTGTTGAGAATAAGCTCATCTGTATCTCGGCAACTTGCACTGTGGTATAAGTGAGAATCTCATGGCCCTTTAGTTCATTCTAACACGGAGTCAACAAGCTACAGTCATCAGCAGGTGCAGCTTAGCCATGGCAGCTATGGACGGGGCCAAACTGGATTTCTATTCTGACCTTGAAACAACCCTGACCTGCATCCCTGATGGAGACAAACTGATCGTCCTGTGCACTTCAACATCAGGATCAGAAAGCATACAGACCTCTCGAAATCCAGGATTGGCAAGGTAGGAGTAGGGAAAGCTGACGTCAATAGAATACATTTGTATGGGAGGGGAGGAGGAGTCAGGGACAGGGAAGTAGAACTTATTTGAAAATAAAGGAGACGGTCACAAGATGTCATAGCAGTGCCCCTGATCCAGGCATTGACATCTGGTGAATTATTTCGTTATTTGAATGACAGACCCCAAGGTCGCCCACATCACCCATGCATGAAAATACTAATGACTGCTGGACTGACCATGGTCTAATGTGCTCTGTTATTCCTACCAACCTGCCCACAAAACATCAGCAGCAACAGAAACGCTACAGCAAAAAAATCAATATTGAAGGTCTCGAGAACCTCACAAAGGTAGACAGTACTAATAGATAGCCTGGTAGCCCCCAACCAACAGGAGCTGCAAAGTGCTCACAGTGTCTGGACTCCCTGAAGTCCAGTGTACTTGGCACCTGTGAAGAGACGCTTGTCTTCTCAACCACAAAATACCAGGACTGATTTTATGAGAATGACCAGGAGATGCAGGAACTAACTAATCACAGTTCAAAGTGTTCCTGGCTTGGAAGCTCCACCATGCTTCAAGTGGAAAAAGCAGTTGTACAGGCAACAGAAAACCTCAATCCATCAAAAAACCTGCAACCTAACGAAGAGCAGAAAGAATGTGGTTGATCCAGCAACTCGTCAATAACCACAGCATGTGTGGATTCTCAAGACCATCAACTGCCCAAAACCCTGGTGAGATCCAAGAACAGAGGAGAGTTTATCAAAGATAGAGAGACAGCAAGTACACTTTAGATCACAAATGATTCACTGCTTTCAGCATGAGGTCCTCCTTGTTGAACTGTGAATCAAAAACACAAATTCTTTCGGCAAGTAATTAATAAGTGAATCGGTGTTTATGACATCATCATGTTCATGAAATCTAAAGGGGAAATGACACCAATATCAGGATAAATCATGTAGTGCTTGGGCCAATTTCCTAGGGATGGATGATAGTTCAATTTTATCTGGTAAATGTACAACTTCAACAAAAGTAGCGCTGTCACCTTTGTGATGATCAGGGTGTGGAAACCGGTGACTCACAGAATTGTTCAGCACAGAAACAAGCCCTTTGGCCCATCACATCCATGCTGACCTTTTTGCCCATCTACACTAATCACATATGCCCACATTTGGACTGTATCCTTCTATGCCTTGTCTATCTAAGTATCCGTCTCTTAAACATAGTGATTGTATCTGAATCCACCAACTCCTCTGGCAGCACGTTCCAGATATCAACCAGTTCCAAATAGAACATAGAACAGTAAAGCACAGTATGGGCCCTTTAGCCCACGATGTTGTGCTGACCTATATAAACCTACCCCACAATGAATCTAACCCTTCCATCCAACACAGCCCATAACCCTGCATTTTCTTTACACCCAAGTGCCTATCTAAGAGTCTCTTAAATGTTCCTATTGTATCAGCCTCTACCACCACCCCCCGGCAGTGGGTTCCAGGCACCCACTACTCTCTGTGTAAAAAAAATCTACCTCTAACATCTCCTCTAATCTTTCCTCCACTCAACTTCAAAGGACATCCTCTGGTATTGGCAATTGCTGCCCTAGGAAAAAGGTGTAGGCTGACCTCTCTCTCCATCCCTCTCATAATCTTATACACCTCCATCAAGTCTCCTTCGCTCTAAAGACAAAAACCTTAGTTTGCTCATTAAGAAAAGACCTAGCTCGCTCATTAGAGAACATTAAGATGTGTTCTCTAATCCAGACAGCATCCTGGTAAATCTCCTCTGCACCCTCTCTAAAGCTTCCACATCCTTCCTACAATGAGGTGACCAGAACGGAACACAGTACATTAAGTTTGGTCTAACCAGAGTTTTGTAGAGCTGCAACATTACCTCAAGGCTCTTGAACTCAGTCCCCCGACTACTGAAGGCCAGCACACCATACGCCTTCTTAGACACCTTATCAACTTGCATGGCAACTTTGAGGGATCTATGGACTTGGAACCCAAGATCTCTCTGTTCCTCCACACTGCTAAGAATCCTGCTATTAACCTCCTACTCCGCCTTCAAGTTCAATCTTCCAAAGTGTATCACTTCACACTTTTCTGGATTGAACTCCATCTGCCACTTCTCTGCCCAACTCTGCATCCTGTCTGTATCCCGTTGTAACCTACGACAACCTTCTACACAATCCACAACACCTCCAACCTTTGTGTCATCTGCAAACTTACTATCCCACCCCTCCACTTCCTCATCCGAGTCATTTATAAAAATCACAAAGAGCAGGGATCCCAGAACAGATCCCTGTGGAACACCACTAGTCACTGACCTCCAGGCAGAATACTCTGTATAAAGCTTTCTGTACAAAAAAAACTCCCCTCAGATCCCCTTTAAAACTCTTTCATCCCACCTTAAACCTATACCTTCTTGTCTTTGTTACCCCTATCATAGGAGGAGAAACTGGATCAGCTGAGTTTGCCTTCCTCGGAGCGGAGGAGACTAAGGGGTACCTGATAGAGTTGTACAAAATTATGAGGGGTATAATTGGATAGATTTTAGGAAATTTTCCCCATAGCAGAAGTATCTAAAACTACAGGTCATGGTAAGGGATAGCAGATTTAGAGGGGAAAGAAGGATGAATATAAGGTTGGAAGATATAAGTTTGGAATTTGGAACACACTCCCTGAGTGGATGGTTGAGGCCGGTACTGTCACAACATTTAAGAAATATGTAGGTGAACATTTGAATCACCAAGGCATAGAAGGCTACAGACCAAGTGCTAGTAAAAGTGATTAGTATGGATAGGTTCTTAGTGGTAGGCCTAAGGGCCTGTTTCTGTCCTATATGATTCTATGAAACAAGTTTTATGTATATAACATAAAGACTGACACTTATATCATCCCTTTCATGGCCTTTATCTATCCTGAAATGCTTTACAGCCAATTGATCTTTTGATGTAGTCACATCAAAGGAAAGCCAGCGTTGAATTTTTATACAAATTTTAACAAACAGCAATGTGATAATGACAGGATTGTTTCTTTTATTAGTGATGTTGATTGAGATATAAATATTGGCCAAGACACGTAATAAGGTGTAAGACAATGAGATAATTTCTTTTAATTGGAAGTGGCGAATGTTATTCATATCTAAGAAATGTGTTCTAATTGGTGGAAATCTGAAATAGAAACAAAATTGATGGAAATATCAAGCACCACCTGTTGAAAAATGTTTCCTTCTTCACGGATGCTATCTGACCTGCAGAGAACTTCTAGGGATTGCTTACTATTGTACTATTACACCCCTACATTAGAACTAGGTTTGCTAAAGGGTATTTATAAGATGGGTAAGACAACTAAGGTTGTATTGTCACCTCAGGTACAAAATTAGCTGTAAATTATGTACGCTTCATTATTGTAATTAATCTGATCATCGACAGCTTTCAAATTGTAATTGATCCCAGTCATTCACTACTTTCAATCCATCTACTTTCAACATAGCAACATTTTCTTTTTTGATCTTTTAATATTAATGACTTAACCCTGCAGTATGTTATTGGTAAAATATTTTCAAGATTGATGTTATGACTGACTAAAATGAGCTACACGGAAGCTGTGGGATACAGAAGTCTTTATTCACACAGCAGATCTTCTGAAGAGAGAGTCTAAGAGAATCTCACTCTCCTGACACAATGTTTTATACTGTATAAACACAAAGATAACAATAAACGATTAACTACAGTTTCAATGGCTATAATCACCTACTTTAACATTTTGAATACGTCAGGCAAATCTACAGAATTACATATTTACAATGGTAGCACATCCCAACTAGCAGAACCACTTTGAATCTTCAATACTGATGTCTGTTCTGAAAGCTTCTGAGCACAAACTCTAGATATTCAAAATATACCTCTTTTGTCATTGTGTTGAGGGATGGCTCCATGAATATACAACTAGCCAGAATATTAAGTGACAAAACAGACCTGTCCTGAACTGTGCATTACGTGGCAGGGATATGCCTTTAACAATTTGCTAATGCAGGAGATATCCCCTTAATGCCTTCCCTGATCTCATTCTGAAGTTTTCAATGACCACCAATTAAAATGAACATTCATTTACTGTCTTCACCTGCGTAGTTTCAATGGGACAGAATCAGAATGTCCCACCTCCAATGATTGGTTTCAATAGCATTAAAAGTATCAGTTGAAGTTAAATTGTGAACAGGCCAATAAATGCCAACTCTGCGAGTGATGCCTAGAACCCAAAAAGATGAGTAATTAAGAAAGAGTTCCAAAAAGTGCAATTTTAGAAGCTCCTAGAAGTGACTTAAGAGAATTCAGAGTAAAAAGGCACCATGTTAACACAGAGCCCCTTGAGGACATCATAGAGCATTTGAGTGATTCTGTTGTAATTTGCTACAGTGTCCTACTAGTATGCCTGGCAGCACATATTGTTCCTGCCCAGGACTACTTCTAGACATCCACTCAATAATGGATGATGTAATAAAACTGTTATAATCAGCAGTGAATAATTGACTTTTTAATCTTTCAGTTAATGGTTGTCTGGACATTGCTGTACAGACCTGCAACTATTCGACTGATAAATACATGCTGTATTAAAATCTCACTGAAAACAAGTTGTTAGTTGCCCTTGGTCTTTTTATCTCCATCGCACTTCTCAGTACTTACTGGCATTTCCACTACCTTAAATTCAATATTTATTTCACTCCTCATGTAGAAGGTTATTGATATTTTATTATGTCTTGTTTTTCTCTTATCATTCTCTTGATGCTATTGGGATAAGATAGTTGAGTTCCATTAATAATGTTTGTTTTTTTTATTGCCCTGTCCACAAAGTGACAATGACAGTTTAATATACAATTACACCACGTGGTGTGATCTGGTTCAAATAGATTTAGAATGCCTCAGATTGTATTACTGCTCTGTGAGAAGTCAGCTGATATTAGCTGGAACATTCACGGGTGCAGTGCAATTGCCCTAAGAAGCCTGACAAAAATTAGGACAAAGTTCACCAAGATTTGCTCACTGGAACCTTCTCTACTCACTGCTGCTAAAATTATCTGTGTCTGCAAGTGTTGGGTGCATGCAAAATTAAAGTTAGCTGCAGGGATTCAAGTATTAGTACTTCAGCATTAAATCAACTACAGGCAGAGAAAGGGAAGAAATGTGTAGCAACACTGCTTTTTCACTATTGGCTCTTTGGTTTGAAACTGGCGTAGGTTAATAAAATGAAGACACCCTCTTCTGATGGCTGTAGCATTACCTCCTAGAATCAAAGATGAATCCCCAGAGCTCTGTTGTGAACAATCCAGAAGAGAAATTACTGTGATTTTGACAGATCTTTGTGTTATTAAAATTTTCTTTGGCTGCTATTATTCATTATAAAAATGTTGGAGATGGGAACAAATAACGATTTGACCAGGTGAGACAGCTGGAGGTAGAATGTCATGTAAGTTCAAGTTCAAATTTATTGTTGTCATAGGCATACAAAGGGTATAAATACCATGAACATTGGCTTTTTGCAGCAGCAACATAGTACATTGAGGACAAATACAAGTTAACATAAACTTAACAACATGAATTATGCATAATTTACACATTTGCAATGAAAACTGTAAGAATACGTCCAACCAATATTTACATACCAAATAGATCCTGTATCCCAACCCACATTCTGATGAAGGGCTTTTGACCTGAAATGCTGACTCTTTCTCCTGTATAGCTGCTGCCTAACTTGCTAGATATTTCTAGCTGGATATTGTGTTTATTCTGCCTTTTAATGGTCAAATACAATGCACAAGAATGTTCATAATTTGCAACTGACTGTTTAATGACAAAGCCAGAAGAAGAGCAGGAATGGGAATTAAACAAATAATCACTTGTACAGTAGGGGCACTAATCAGTTCTGCAGATGAGGGAAGATTCATGTTCTGTGTTTAATCTGGTGGGAACCTCTTAGCTTGATCATTGTGATCACATATGTAATTAAAAATTTACTTGTGATTGGGATGTGTTTTTATTTCATTTAACTGCACTTATCTAAGTGCCTGGGAATAAAAAAGTGATTTATTGGCCCAAACTGATTTTGGTGGTACTTTTGCATTTTCTGCATCAGTGAATCAGGATTATGGGTGGGTTTGTGTCAATGAAGTAGAACATAGTCTGCTGCCACCAAGTGGACAACAAAATATAAATTTAGGAGACACAAGAGACTGGAGAAGCTGGAATCTGGAGCAACAAACAATATGCCGGAGGAACTCAGCATCTGTGGGAAGAAAGAAGTTGTCGACATTTCGGGTCGAAACCCTGCATCAGGACTCTTGATGTAAAAAATATAAAGTTAGACTTTTTTTTTCCAGAATTTAAACTCAACCCTCTTCCAAAGTTCAACGAAACACAATCATTTTACGTTATTAAATTACTGACTGAACGACTTTTCTACCTTTAGAGAATGGTAGCAAGGTCAATTTATGCCTATTTTTGGTTCCATGGAAAGTTGCTTCGCAGCTAGTCAACATTATTGCAAGGATGTCAGCCTTCATGTCAGAAAACTGAAAGGGTCATAGCTGATGAGGAATACTGAATTCCAATCTAATAAGATGAACATACGATTTTACAGTTTACATCACGTTGAAGTGGACTTTTCTGAAACTGTTAGCCTTCACTTATGTTTTCACTTAAAATAAATGGATGATGCAAGGCTATTTTCAATCCACTGACTTTGCTCTGCAACTGGGGAGAAGCAGCAACCCTCCCCACCTTCTGGGATTCCCAACTGGGTTGGAAGCTAATGAAATGTCAGCAGGGGTTTCCCCTCAGCAGAGGTGAGGGGCACGGTTGTTCGCACAGCCCTCTGGGAATTGGAGTCCCTCCGAGCTGGCCAGCGTCCGTCAGCGGAAACAAACTACATTTCCCAGACGGCAGCGCGCCGCAGCCCGCCGGGCGCATGCTCACTGTTGCCTTTCCCTGGGCGACCGAGCGGAAGTAGTAAAAGGGCAGCTAGTGAATCGGAGCGGTATTAACGAACAGTTCGCCCCCTTCACGTCTCCGTTGTATTTATATTTGCGTTGTTCATCTACCGCCCGCCTGCAATGGCCAAGAACCTGCCGCCTGAAGACCCGAACTTGATAGCCAAGATCGTGGACCACCTGAAGAACCGCGGCCTGTTCGACGAGTTCCGCAGGGACTGCCTGGCTGATGTCGACACCAAGGTGAGAGCGGCCGCGGCGGCGGCCTAGGGCCGTCCGTCCTCCTCCTCGCCCGTGGCCTACCCGGCTCGGCTGCAGGAGGAGCGGCGGGGCTTCCCCCCCCCCCCCCCACCCCCGTTGGAAGGGACGCCTCCGCGGTGCGCTGCGGGTTGCGGAGCCGCAGGCCTCGGGCCGGCGATGGAGCTGCAGCTCTCCCCGCCCTCGGCGGTCGGCCGGCCCGTCCTTCACCCAGCCCAGCCCCGGACTGCGGTTCCCTGGCTGCTTTCCTTCCCCTCCCCCTCCCCCCCCACCCCCTCCCCCCCCAACCCCCTCCCCCCCCACCCCCTCCCCCCCACCTCCCCTCCCCCCACCTCCCCTCCCCCCCACCTCCCCTCCCCCTCCCTCCCCCCCCACCTCCCCCCCCTCCCTCCCCCCCCCACCTCCCCCCCCACCTCCCTCCCCCTCCACCTCCCCCCCCACCTCCCCTCCCCCTCCACCTCCCCCCCCCACCTCCCTCCCCCCTCCACCTCCCCCCCCACCTCCCTCCCCCTCCACCTCCCCCCCCCACCTCCCTCCCCCTCCACCTCCCCCTCCACCTCCCTCCCCCTCCACCTCCCTCCCCCTCCACCTCCCTCCCCCTCCACCTCCCTCCCCCTCCACCTCCCTCCCCCTCCACCTCCCCCCCCCTCCACCCTCCCCCCCACCTCCCTCCCCCCCCACCTCCCTCCCCCCCCCACCTCCCCCCCTTCCACCTCCCCCCCTTCCACCTCCCCCCCCTTCCACCTCCCCCCCCTTCCACCTCCCCCCCCTTCCACCTCCCCCCCCCTTCCACCTCCCCCCCCTTCCACCTCCCCCCCCCTTCCACTCCCCCCCCCTCCACCTCCTCCCCCTCCCCCCCCCCCCACCTCCCTCCCCCCCCCACCTCCCTCCCTCTCCCCCCCCCCCTCCCTCTCCCCCCCCCCTCCCTCTCCCCCCCCCTCCCTCTCCCCCCCCCTCCCTCTCCCCCCCTCTCCTCCCCTTCCCTTCCCCCCCTCTCCTCCCCCTCCGGCCTCGGCCCATCATATGTCCTCTGGTCTCCATCCTCCCTATTTGTGGCTCTTCTAGATCATGCGAGTGTGAATCAGGAGCTGCAGTAGGTCGAGCCTGTACTGTCATTCAGTCATTCAATTCGTGGCTGGTCTGATTGTTGCCTCAGCTCTGCATTCCTCCCAATCCCTGGTAACATTTAACCCATTCATTTATTAAGAATCTATTTGTGTCTACTTCTACCTTAAATAGACCATAAGATATGGGAGCAGATATTAGGCCATTTGGCCCACTCAATGATGGCTAACATTTTGTTCAAGTCTATTGGCCTTCTCCCTTTAAACCCCCCCCCCCCCTTTACCAATCAAGAACCTATCAGTCTCTGTCTTAAATATACCCAATGACTTGGCCTCCACAGCCCTCCGTGGCATGAATTCCACAGATTTGCTGTCCATTGCTTTTGAGGAAGAAAAGTCTCCCTTACCTTTTCCTCCTTGGGCCACTTCCATTTTTTTTTCAGCTCTCTCACTGTCATCCTTGGAGAAAGGAACATTGGAGAGTGTCATCCCAGGGAAGCTTTTTCTCGATGCCCAGCAGATAGTTTAAAAAAAATGTGATTGAGACCTCTCAAACTGATCTGGTCGTTTAAGTCATCCAAAATAAAAGGAATCTATTCTCAATCATACATGACATGACTGTAAAATAATAGCTCTTAATGTTGTTTGTTTAAACTCATGTTAAAGTATAAATAGGATTGGATTGCTGTCAGTGAATCGGAATGTAATGATCCAATGTAGTGTTCAGCTGACAGTATAAACCGCTTTGAGCTTTGCTTTATCATTCTCCAAGGCACTGAATTGGATTACGTTGGAGTTTACTGACAGCCATCCAGTAGATGTCTGATGCATTTCAAATACAAGTTCTATTTGTAAGAAATGTGACAGTGAAGTTTTCTCAGCAGATATTGCAAAATCTTCTGCAAAACATTAAGGCACTACATGATATCTTTAACATATAAATTTTAGAAAAAATTAAAAACTTGTGGAGTGCTGACTAAATTGTTTAAATAAGATATAACAGATGGCAGACAGTATGTAACAAGGAGTAACTTAACTGAGCAATTTGGGTCACTTTGTAAATTGTTTGAGCAAATCTGAAGTGGTTTATGAGTGATTAAAATACTATGTTATTGCCATCTGTTCTTTTAACTTTGTTTCCATATTTTACAAGAAGATTCTTTTGAAGTAATCCAAGAGAATTGCTGAAAATGTAGAGATTGTGAGAAGGGGGTGAAATCATGTATTTAAATTATGCTACATTAATTTTCTGAGGTCTGGATTGGAATGACATTGGGAGAAAATAGATTCTTTGTTTAAGAGTAATAATTTTGCATCTCAAAAGTAGATTGATTTGTCAATTCTCAGTTGCAGCCACCATAAGAAATATTGTGTTGTTCTGCCTTTTGAATGGTTTATTTATCAGTTTCTGGCACACTCTGTGTGTGTGTGTGTGTGTGTGTGTGTGTGTGTGTATATAACCATAAAATGATTTTGGAGCCACTGTAGAAGTGTGTAAACCATCAGATATGGACTATGTCTGTATTTATCTACAATTAAGTTCACTGCATGGCCTTTATGTCAAACATTTATAAAGGTTACTTGATGATTAGTGAATTCACAGGGAAGATGATGTGGTAAAATAAAAATTATAAGAGCAAAACTTCTGTCTGGCATTCAGTTTTATTTCTAAAGCAGTGTTCAGCTCTGTTGCCCTTCAATTTCAGGAAAATATTCTGAATTCAAAGTTTGAACTTTTTGTTTGAGCACTTAAGAAGCATATCTGTAGAGTGCAAGATGTACATTAAGTCTATCTGTCATACTCTTTTCCAGGGCAGATTTTAACAAATCTCTCAAAGAGCTCTGAGACTTGCTAGATGATTCCTATGCCTTCCTCAGTTATGTTCGGGGCACTGCTTTTGGATGCATATTACCAAAGATGGAAAAATCCCCATCTGTTCTTTTTTGATTGGGGCAGCCACGTCACCCAGCAGACAAGCATTCTTGCTGGATTTCAACCCAAGATTTACAACTGCCACCATTTACTGAGGATGTTTGAAATGTGACCTAAGGCCATCTGTTTTGAACTGATTAAGTACACTGCTACCAAGCTCGTGATAACATGAGTATCCTGCTGGATGTTAGCCCCGTAGAGAAAATGTTGCAGTGGGACTCAAAGTTTTCATCTATATGGGAAGCATGAATATCACAATTTTCTAATATTTCATTTCACGGTTCAAGCACGTTGGCCAGATGTTGCATTTTCTTTACCCAGTTCTTCAATTTCTGTTAGATAAAATCCTCCTGAAAATGGAGAACTTCAATAGATTAGACCCTATGAAGTACTTGAATGTTAAGGAAAAAATATTTTTGATAATGTAACATGGATGTAGTAACCATGCCCTACAAAATATTTATTCCCGAGAACCTGAAGTGTGCAGACACTTCTGTGCACGTGCTTTGCAGGGTGGAAATGATGATTTACAGCAGGAACCTTTAGGGTTAATCTTATAATAGCTTCTGTTCTAGAATAAGGTGATTGTCGGCTGTTGCCCTGGCATACTTTTTCCTTCTACCTCTAATTGTCTCCAGGGTGGCATGTGTAAGATTCATAGAGTCATACAGCATGGAAGCAGGCCTGAGTCTGTTTTAACCATCAGGCTAATTTACACTAATCCCATTTTATTTTCCCCACGTTCCCATTAGCTTCCTCCAGATTCTGCCACTCACCTCTATGCACTAGGGACAATTCACAGTGGCTGATTGACCTATTAATTAGGTCATCTTTGAGAGGCAGGAGGAAAGCAAAGCACTCCAGTACCCACACAAAGTTGCAGGGAGAACATGCAAACTGTGCCACGGTGAGTGGGGGAGGATTTATATCAGTTTTCTTTTGAGAGTCATCTGAGACCGGGGGTCTTTGGGGAAGAAACATGTTTGTGCATGAAAAGTAAATGTGTGTATTTTTAAACTATTGACATTAATTTGGCTTGTTTTAATCCAATTTTTATGCAGCCAGCCTATCAGAATCTCAGACAGAGAGTTGATAATTTTGTGTCCAATCATTTGGCTAATCATGAGTGGAATCCAAGCCTTAACAAAAATCAGCTGCGTAATGAACTTCGACAAAGGGTCTGTAAGTGAGTACATTAATTAAGCTCCACCGGTGTTAATTTCTTTTTAAGGTCTAAACAAAATATTTTGATCAGTCTTTCAATCAAAGGTGATGCAGCATTATTTAGTTATATTATTAGTGAGTGTAACAGACACCCAGAATGCCATCCATGGTTAAATTTCTGTAAGGGCTTAGCAGCAATTTTCTAGGCTAATGGGAAAAATGGAATATTTTAATTTGTACTAAATTCAAAGGTTTTAATTTTCATTATTAGCATGCAAGTTATTCTGGTATTTTTAAATGTACTTAATTTCTTGCCCATTCTAAAATAATCAGTCTTAACCATAAAGAGCTTGTTTGATGAAGGGCTGCTCATCTGAAACATTGACTGTTTCTCTCCCTCTAGTGTTGCCTACCTGCCATGCTTTTCCAGCATTTTCTGTTTTTGTTTTGTATTTCTAGTATTGCAGTTTTTGTTTTGCTCCAATATCAAACATAACACTAGCATTTTTTTTAAAAATTCCCTCACATTCTTGTCCTGCTGCTATTTTTGGTGCTGTTATGCTCCCTCTGCAGGTTTTTGAGCTTGCTAATTATCTGAACAAAGAGTCATTTGTTGAAAGGGTTGAGGAGGGGGGAGGTAAGTTAGATATGTAAAAATTATTGTAACCTTTGACCAAATCAGTCTTTACATTGAATTGAATTACTGTTTTTGTACAAATGTGCGAGGAGTCATTTTTGCATTCTATTATTTTTATGCATTTAGTAAGTTTTGTCTAATCATAATCTAGATAAGATCACATGTACATAGTTAACAGCTTAAATGTTTGCATAGGCCAAATTGGATTTTTTTTCATATTTCACTTGTGCTTTTGACATTAACTGCAAATTTTCTTCCCTTTGGAAGAAATAGCATTTCTCTTTTTCATCTGATATTCCAGTTGTTAATTTCAAAAATGGACAATGTCGGTTATGAACTTGTACTCTTTAAAAACCTGTACAGAAACTGAAAACTCCATTCACAAAATTTTCTCATTACAATAACTTCCATTGTGAATGAAATTTTTGCTATAGTGGATCTCTGGTGTCAAAGAGAAGTGCAGACTTCTGCTTGAGAGACAGTTGAAAGCTTTTAGCTTCCCATACATATCATGTGCTCAAATTTTTGCTAAAACTGTATTCATGGTTACAAGAAGTTTTTATAACATTGGTTTTGGTTCTTCATTGCAAATGGCATGGTAATGTTAGGCATTTTCATTTTATTGCTTGAAATTATTGTCATCTCTCTAATGCAGATAAAAATTTAATTTTGAGAAAGTTTATTTCATAAGGATACTAAATAATTACATTTACGTCTCACAGGTCAGGAATGTTGGAATCTGGCGTGGACAGAATTATTTCTCAGGTTGTTGATCCGAAGCTGTATCATATATTCAAACCACAGATAGAGAAAGCAGTTCATGAATTTATGGCTACAGAAATGAATGAGGAAGTTGTGCCAAATCCTCCACAGGAGCCTGAAAAACAGGAGCTCTCTGCTCCAGCTTCAGGTACACCCTGAGGTCTTGTATCATCTTTTATTTTTCTATTTTTACATTAATTTATTGTTTTGATTTTAGTGTCTCGCTTTTAATAATTAAAACCCAGTTTAAATTATTACACTTAATATTTAAATGCCAGGCACTTTCTACTTGCTCAACAAAGAGATTGAATGCCCTGGCTTTTCTGCATATTTCAATGTTTCTGTGCAATGTGTGGCATTAATGGAGGCAAATCCGCTTGTGTCCATTTTAGGTTCCCAGTATTCCATCAGCCAAATCCATTCAGGTAGAGAAGAACAAATTGTGGTGTAATGTCTTCATGGTACCAATTTCGGGCAGTAGAAGAGCTTGTGCCTAACTGGAGCATCTATCACAGAATATTTCCTTTTGAGCATTTCTTATTTGCTGTGTCATTGTCAATGAGTGCCAAACCAAGGATCCCCCCTCACATCCAGCATACAGGCAATTTTTTTTTTAGTTCACCAAGCTTGACTGGATCTATGTATCTAATCATCCTATGATGCCCATTTCCACTATGCCACAACTTACATTCGTAAATTCCTTATGACCTTGTTTACTTGCACAGTTATAGCCAGATGTTTCATAATGGCAATGTCCTCATTAAGGAGTTTATAAAACTAGTAGAATTTAATCCAACTACTTTTAAAGAGGGGCTGACTAGTTCAGTAAACTACTTCAAAAGTTTCTAAATTTATACATATAGTACAGTTATTTGAATATTTAATTTCCCATGCAATATATTTTAACTTATGAACAGTTGAGATCTAATGGCCATATGTTTTTGCTTTTGTCTCTACATAGGAAGAACTTATTCCATGTAGAGTAACAAAATATTTTCCATTAACAAAATGCATTTATTGTAAGAAATTTTATGTAAAGAGAAGGTAAATATATTGAAAAGTGAAACAACAAACATTGAACCATGGTGTAAGCATTAAGATGTCTGACTGAAAACAGAACATTACAGGGTAGTGCAGGCCCTTTGGCCCGAGATGTTGTACCATCATTTTATCCCACTTTACTCAACTGGTTACAACTTCAAGAAGTCTAACAGATTTGTCGATGAGATTTTTCCCTTCCATAAATCCACTGACTCTCTCCAATCTTGATATTATTTAACACTTCCTTAGTAATAGAATGCAGCACTTTCTCAATACTAATGTCAAGCCAACTGATCTGCTTACTTTTTGTCCCCATTTCCTTCCTCTTTTAAACAGTAGAGCTGTGTTTGCTGCCTTCCAATCTATGAGACCATTTTTAAATTATGGAATTTTGGAAGATGACAACCAGTACATCCACTAAGTCCATAGTCATTTCTTTGAAAGCCTTTAGATGTGGGTCTCAATGGCTTTAAAAGAGACAAGAGATTGCAGACGCTGGAATCTGGAGCAACAAACAGTGTGCTGGAGAAATTCAGTGGGTCATGCAGCATCTGTGGCAGGAAAGAAGCTGTCAACGTTTCATGTCAAAATCCTGCATCAGGATTTTCCTCCCACAGATGCAGCATGACTCTTGAGTGCATTCAGCATATTGTTGCTCGGTGGCTTTAACTCCCACTTATTTCTCCAATACATCTTCTTACAGCTGCTCATTCCTTCTGGACCTGTTCTCCAATGTTCTTTGTCTTCTGTGAGAACAGGCACAAAATATATATTTAATTTCTTTTATATCCTTGTTGCTCAATTTTGTCTGTTTTTATTTTTCTCACTTGATAACTCTTGTATTCTACTTTCCCTTTATTAATGTCTTGGTTCTCCCTTTCTGAATACTGACATTTCCCCAGTTTTCAGGCTTGCTGCTGCTTCTGGCAATGTTATAAGCCTTTTATTTGCTTTAATCATGTACTATCTTTCTTGTTACCCGAGGTTAGACCACTTTTCCTGTAGTATTTTCTCGTACCTTAAAGGAAACCATGTATTCTTTAAATGTTGTTTGTCTACCTGTATGTTTTAACATAGTTTCCTGAACCACCAGAGGCAATTCCTTCTCAGTCTGCTTTGTTTGGATTTAAGACCATAGTTTCAGATTGAACTAAATCATTTGTTATCTTTAATATAACATTCTGTCATATTACAATCATTGTTTCCTAGAGGTCACTTAGATTTCCTTATCTTCAAGGCAATTAATTCTTTGCACAATATACTATGCCCCACATTAACACTGCTGCTTGGGGGCCTATAATCAACTCCCACCAATGTTTTCTGCCCCTACTGTTTCAGCCACCCGCACTGATTCTGCTTAATTTTCCAAGTTAATATTCTTTCACTCCTTTGCTTTTTGTCCTATTTTCAGGGCCATTCCTCTTGTTCCATTTTGAATATCTCTTTTCTAACAGTTCAGTATCCTTGTATATTTAATTCTAACCATTTTGCAACCATGTCTCTGTAATGACTCTTAAGTTATTACCCATTTATTTCTCTTTGTACCTTTTAATTCACCTATCTTGTTTTGAATGCTCTGTGCATTCAGAAAAAAGCCTTCAATTTTGTTTTTTTTAGAAACCATTTTCCCTGTACTGACTCTAATTGGAAATGTACCCTTTTCTTTGTATACTCTGCTTCCTGATGGACTGTGGTTGTCATTACCCATTACAATGGCCTGCATTATCACCTTGCCTTTTCTAACTTTAAATTTCCCCCACCTAAGCCCTATCAACCATTGTGTTTCCCCCCCCCCCACCCCATTATTTAGTTTAAGGCTTATCTACAGCCCAAGTTATTAGTTTCTCTAGGCTATTGATTGCAAGAGAGAGAGTTGGTTTCAATTTGGAGACCCTTCATCAGAATAAATGGTACTTGACCTGATGAGCGTTTCCAGTATTTTGTTTTTATTTCAGATTTCCAACATCTGGAAATTTTTTTATTTTCATTTCCTGATGCCCATGAATCACAACTAATTTCTCTCCAACAAATCCTTGAGTCACACATTTAAAGCTCTGTACTTGTGGCAAGGTCATGAAGAAATGTTATGGCCTGGAAAATGACAGTAAAAATATGATTGATAAGCAGGTTAACTCTATTTTGACTAATTTGTGGTGATGTTTATCTTGATTAACGTGAATGTAAGAAAACATTATCTACTTGAACCTGTTAAAGTATATAAAGCTCATATTTAAAATCTACCTGCGTATTTAGTATTGACATTTTTTTCTCTTACAGGTAACACTTCGAAGGCTTTAGCACCAGCATAAAAATGACTGTTTTCTACTTTCAGCAGTACCTTCGACTGTAGTTGCACAATCGGTCAAGAATAAATTTGACTGTGGGACAAAGATGCTTATCTAGGATTAACCAAGATAAATGTTGTTTATAGTTTACATTAGCATTGCTGCATCATTATGCAGAATAGGGAAAGTGATAAGAACCGAGCAATGAAGGAAAAGTGTCATTTGATGGATCTCAATTACTGTCACAGAATTTGGAGATTCAGTAAGAACAGATGCTCAGATGCTTTTGGCAATGCTTGAAATTTTGAAGACAAATTAAGACAGAGTGAATAAAGAAAAAGCTATGGTATAACTGGATGAATTCTGACTTCCATTGAAGGAGGACCCCTACTGAAGAGTTTTTTAAATGAGAAGTAGTAGTCAACCTGCCCAAAAGGTAGTTCACTTTTCTCAGAGCACATTGTGCATTTAACCCTTTGAGGATGGCTCTATTGCACCAAACACAAAAGATTTTTATGGGTTCAAAGAATGCTGTAAATAAAAGTTTCTATTCTGTGGTTTTGTTGTCATCTTTAAAACACTTTGTACTTGAGTTTTGAGGTACCAATTTGAATGTCAGTAATTTAATATCTACAATATAAATCCAGTATCAAAAGGGTGGATCTTGCATAAAGTTTTCAGTTAAAATGTTGCTTTAGAAATTCTGTATTTAAAGCTTCCATCTCCAAAGGATTGACGCAGCTGAGGTTATATTCAATCTCCTGTATTTCAATTAATTAGATCATTGAATGTTGAAAAGTAGTTTAGTACTCAGCTGCATGGTTGTCCAGCATTATATTTGGAGGTTTTTTGTGTCACACTTCTTAAGTCTTGAGGATAGAGCAGAAGATGTTTGATTATTACAAGTGACATACTTTTTCCCCTTTTGATCCTGTTCCAGAAAATAGCACATTCTGCCATAACTTTTGGAAGATTAACCATAAGAGCAACAATTAGTGCATATTTTGAGAGAAAAACATTACTGCATGTTAGCTTTCTGGTAACGAAGAAACCATGGTAGATGTTTCTCCATCTTTCATTCTATACTGTAGCAAAAAGGTACAAATTCTCAGTTACTAACTGAGTTTACAGAGGTATACAGTTGCTCAGAGTGGCTGGAAATTTATTTTCTTTATAAATTTTTAAGTTTACACTTTCCTTCCCAATGCATGCCAGTTGAGTTTATACAAATATTTATGCCTTGTTTTGCATTGATGTGTAATATTCCAAAATCGGGTCCACAATCTAAATACAATTGTAGTTTTGGCAAGAGCTGAAGGTTCAGATCCACAAAGCAGTCTTGCAGCAGCTGGGTATTGTGACTACAATATTCCACAAGTCAGAACTCTGAGAACAGCTATATTGAATTAGATGTAGGAGATAAGACTATAACACACTTGTCATTTTTGTGTAGGTACTCCTTTAGTTCCATCTCTATGGTAATGGTATTTGAGTTGGTTCTTTTATTAACACAGCTAATTCAGGTTTCTTATTGCAGTGACAGAATAGTAAAAACATTTCTGTTAATTTAAAATTCTGGCAATAGGATGAGACGACCAGAAAGTTTCAACTTTGATTTCTGGTTTATGGTAACTTGAATCTTTAGCAGGATGGGATATGCCAATTGGCTTCAAAGCTCCCAAGATAAATATTGGTAGGGTTTCTGCTCCTGACATCCACAAGCTTAGTGAAAACAAATGAGAATGAGCTATGCTGCTTCAGTGTCCAGACCAATTAGAACTGTTTGGTTTCATGGTCACTTATTTTCATACTCCAGTAAGAATTGTCCAATGTGATTTGGGAAGGCAAAGTTATAAGCCTGAGTTGTATGCATTTTTTAACCTAATACTTTGTTTTGGTTTGTTTTTCAGGATAGTTTTGAAGACTAATCTTGAAAACTTCCCTAGACAGAACAGTTTTCTCCCCCTCCCCCACCCCCTCCACAGGTAATGAAATGTTTGTTCACACATTTTCTGAGAGTTCTACATTTTCATGAACAGTACTATCTGGGTTCTCCTTGAGAAAATAACCATCTGAAAGAAGGTGGGAATGACCACATTTTGGCTGTTGTACCTTTTTGCTGCAGGTTTTGATTTGAATTTCAGAGTAAATGTCTTTCATTGGTTTTTTTCTTAAAAATAGTATGTACTCTGGTGAAATGTCCTCTGAAACATCTGAAATGTAGGATTCATTTTTTTCCCTCTAATTTTAGGTATCTGCTTTCAGGTGACTGGAATTTGAAGTCAATATTTGAAATGTCCAATATTTCAGCATGGAACTTCAAAAGATGAAATACTGTGCTTAAGCATTTAGGTCGTTAAAATAAGAGCTTCCCTGATTAGTGAAAGGATTAGGTCCAGTTCAGCAGTAAGCCTTAAAAGAACACATCTGCTTCTTGTCCAATGGTTTGCAATTTTGTAGGCTTGAGTGTGCAAAATAACCACTAATTGACAATAGTAGCTCGGGCTGAACTATCAAGCATGGTTCTGGTCAGCAGCATAAACCTTGTGGAGAACCCAAATATGTGACATTCAGAGCGTACATTTTGTCTTGTAACCACTCCATACTTTTTTTAATTGTATCATTTGAGAAGTTAGTCATTTTTCAGACATGGATCTTGATTTCTCATAATGCTGGAACTTCTAATGTGAAATGGAATATGGGAGAGTAAAATCCCAAAATCTCAGGGGTTTTTCAAATTTCTCTTTCAATGTGTATTTGATTTGAGGCCAATTTGTCATTTGTGCCATTTTATGTTACATTCTTAAAGATGAAGGCATTTTTATCCCCCCTCAAACTAAGTGGGTTACTTGCATATTTTTTTAAAAAGTACTCCACTGTGACTAGGTTAGACTCCTTGTAGTGCTTCCAAAATTTTGTACAACTTTCAAATTTAGTTGAATCACTGGATCACCAAGATTATGCTCTGAGAAGTCTGCACACTGTAGTCCTCTATATTACTGGAAGTCATTAGTATCTTTTCATCCAGATTAAGAATCAACAGGGTACCATTTATAAAAGTCACAAATGATGTCTGTGAACAAATTGTTGGGCTGGTCCCCTGCAAGTGCATGATTACACATAGGTTGGTTGTTATAGAGTGCACAGAGAAGCACCAGTTATTCTGGGATCTAGTGATTATGGTTAAATCATAGTACAAACCAAACTGGTTCATTGGGTCGAGTTGACCTACGTATTTTGTCGCTAATTTTATATGCGGGTTATTTAATGCCCTTAATATCTTGTGACTTTGCTGCAATAGCTTACCTCCATAAATTCTCTACATTAGCTGCTAACATTGTTAAAAGCCATGTTTCTGAGTTGAATTTGCTTCACTCTAGGTAAGCTTAAATTTAATTCTAGTTTAATGGTTCCATCTGGTAATAAAATTCAGCAGTTGCAATTTGGTAATTTTGAATTGTTGTTGCACAGGGTTTGTTACACAATCTCTACTACAATCTTTAAAGTCAAAAAATCTTCCCTAAGCTTGTGGCTTAACTAAAATAAATGAATCTAGTATTGACACTGAAATGGAATACTGTGAAATTCAATTATGTTATTTGTTTTTTTTTAAAAACCTAATCAACATTCTCATGAATTGTGGAAAAAGATGCCAAAATGTGATCTTTAATTATTGTTGTACTTTAAAAGTGCAAATATAGCTTTTCAGTAAGTTCAATAAAATTTGAGCAATGTAAAAGTTTTCTTTTTACCAAATAAAAGTTTACACTGAGATATGAGAATTGTGTGTTCTTTTTAATTGTAGACTATAACTGATAAGTAGTGTGTTTTTTTTTTAAAAATGCCTTAAACATGGATCATATCTGTCACCTAGTGTCTCTCAAAGATGTACCAGGAACAAAAATTTATACTGTGGAATTGGTGACAGGATGATTAAATTAATAGACCAGGGGCCTAGACTAATGACCTGGCGATTAAAAGTTCTAATCCCACTATGGCAGCCATGAAATTTAAATTTGATTAAATTTAATTTATTTTTAAATGGGCTAGATTTAGTTATAGTGCACAAGAAACTACCAGATTTTTTAAAGTAAAAAAAGCTAGATTCACTAATGTCTGTGAAGAGAACCATATCAGGTGTGCCTTTATGTGAATCCCCCCCCACAGCAATGTGGTTACTGTAAATGGCCAAGCAAGCTGTATAACTGCGACATTAATGAATGAAAGTGACATGCCATCACCTTCTCCAGGGTTATTGGAAGGATATTAATGCTAGTCGTGAGAGTGAAGCCCACATCCTATCATTAATTGTTTTTCACATAATGGAGTCACCATTGCCATGATACTGTAACCAGAGTGCCACATTGTAAAACAAGCAAAATATTAACTTGCAGCTCATACTGTTGCTTAGGGATGTCCAAATTGCAATAAATTGGCCACTCGGCATGCTGGAAATCCAGTCAGTGCACAAGAAAAGATTAAATACAAATTTAATAGATTTCCAGCTTCTTAATAGACATGTTGCATAAATGGAATTCTGTTTTCATCTTCTACAATTATAATAATTGGAGTGGTATTTAAGTGCACTTGTATTTAAACTTGTATTTAAGTTCATAATAGCAAAGCAGATAATTTATAAACATAGAGACATGAAAAGCAGGGAAAAGAAACACCAAAATGAAACAATTTTTAATTTTAATAAACATGCTGTTAAATATTTTAGCACAAATTTTGTACATTATAAATGTTGCCAGCATATTTTGTTATGATTTGCCTTAAAGAAATAATTCCTTGTGCTGTGGATGCATATTGACAGAAGAAGTAGCAAGGTTGTCAACATGAGTTGATTGTGCTGAAATAAAATTGCTAAAGTTGCAGTAGCAAACTTGTAGAAGTTGCAGTATCAGCCCAGTGCTCTTTAGTTGGAATCCTGGATCTCATGATTAGCATTGTCTATTTAGACAAAAAATATCTTTTCAAAATAGAACTGTGCTCATATTGATTATTTATAATTAGTTGTCAAGCTAAAACAAAATAATGCTTGACAAATGTTCAACATAGTTATCTTGTCAACCTGGATTAGGCTTTTCGAAAGTTACCATTTGATGAAGTATTTGACATGTTTAAGTTTGTCAAGGTCTTGAGATCAAAAATGATGTATTTTTTTAAAAGTCATTTCATAGGTCAAATTTTGAATGAAATAACATTTTGCAATATCAATGCCCCCAACTGTTCAGAGTACAGTATAACAAATACCAAGATCAACATCCTCACTTGATATAAAAATGAATCGCCAAGTTCAAATAAATTTGCTGGTTCTCTGGCTTTGGGGCACCGTAGCTCTTTAATGTGAACACACATATGAAAATACAAATTAGAAGCAGGATGAGTGTCCTCAGTTCCTGCAGCCTTCTGTACTATTCAGTAAGATCATGACTAATCTGACTAAACTCAACTTTGCATTCTTGCTTACTGATGGTAACCTTTCAACTCCTTACATTGTCAAGAATCTACCCATCTCCACCTTATATACAAAAGAAATCCAGAAGCTCTGCTTCCACTCCCCTTTGATGAGGAGAGCAGCAAAGATGGTCCTCAGATGTTTTGCCATGTTCTTGTCTTAAATGGGTGACTCCTTGATATTTAAAGTGACCATTAGTTTTAGATTTCAGTAACCTATACTAAATTGCTAAATATAATAAACACCAAAGTCCCTCAGACAGGTTTTTCCATTTAAAGCTATAAATGGGAGTTATTGGGTGGAGAGCATTCACCTTTGGTCTGACCAAAAGCATAATGGAAAGATGGTTGGGAATCAGTGTGGGGATTCAGAGAAGGGGTTAAAATCAAAGTTGGGTTAACAAACTGGAAGGGAGTTGTAAAAGATGAAGGACTTTTAATTGAATAGCTGCAAAAATAAAACTGAGAAGGTCTTTTTTATAATTTCAGCATAATACTATTTCACTCCTGAGTCATAACCACCATTGGCAAGGCCAGCATTTGTTACTCTTGAGAAGAAAATTGTGCATCACCTTGAAGTGGTTGTTGTTATTAGGTAGGAAGTTCCAGGACTTCAACCCAGTGTCTGTTCACCTATTGGGGATAAAGGTCCACATCAGAATGGTGTGCAACTTGGAAAAGATGTGTCCTTGTGTCTGTGATCCTTTTTGGGTCGATGGAAGTGACAGTTTTATAAGGTGCTGTTGATGAAGCCATTAGTGAGTTCCCAGAATGCATATTGAGAAGTGTATACTGCAGGCACAGGGCACTTGTGATGGATGTTTCAAGGTAGTAGATAAAATACTGATCAAAAAGCTTGACTGATTGGTGTAGAACATGTCAGTTGTTAGAGCTGCAGTTCTTCAAGTAAGTGGAAAATACTCCATAATGAACTTGTAGATAATTAATGAAGTCAACTCCTGAACTAAAGTCACTAAGGCACTTATCCATCTGGTTTAGTTGATCTGCTTGGTCAATAGTACCCTCAGGATGTTGATAATGGAGGGGTTTGGTGATGATAATGCCATAATGATGAGTCAAGAGTACAGGAAGGAGATAGAGAGCTTAGTGACATGGTGTCATGACAACAGTCTCTCCCTCAATCACAGCAAAACAAAAGAGCTGGTCATTGACTTCAGGAAGTGGGGTGGGGGGGCAGTGCACATGCTCCTGTCTACATCAATGGTGCGGAGGTCGAGAGGGTTGAAAGCTTCAAGTTCCTGGGAGTGAACATCACCAATAGCCTGTCCTGGTCCAACCACGTAGATGCCATGGCCAAGAAAGCTCACTAGCACCTCTACTTCCTTAGGAAGCTAAAGAAATTTGGCATGTCCCCGTCAACCCTCACAATTTTTATCGACGCACCATAGAAGGCATCCTATCTGGATGCATCACGGCTTGGTATGGCAACTGCTCTGCCCATGACCACAAGAAACTGCAGAGAGTTGTGAACACAGCTCAGCACATCACAGAAACCAGCCTCCCCTGCATGGACTCTGTCTATGCTTCTCACTGCCTCGGTAAAGCAGCCAGCATAATCAAAGACCCCACCCACCCTAGATATTCTCACTTCTTCCCTCTTCCATTGGGCAGAGATACAAAAGCCTGAAAGCACGTACCACCAGGCTCAAGGACCACATCTATCCCATTATAAGACAATTGAACGGTTCCATTGTACGATGAGATGGACTTTTGACCTCACAGTCTACCTCGTTATGACCCTGCACCTTATTGTCTACCTGCAGCTGTTACACTTTATTCTGCATTCTGTTATTGTTTTACCTTGTACTACCTCAATGCACTGTGTAATGAATTGATCTGTATGAACGGTATGCAAGACAAGTTTTTCACTGTACCTCAGTACATGTGACAATAATAAACCAATTGCAATTCCATTGAATAAAATGGATTTTTGTTTTGAGATGTAGTTTAATGAGAATTTGTATTTGTTATCTGCCCTCTCATGTTTACTAATTCCAACAATGTTTTGAAATGGTTGCTCATTTTTATCTGGAAGGCAATAGCAAACTGACAGTAAGGAAGCTGAAAAATGTTATTGGAACAGGAAGGGCATTTTAAAATGGATTGCAATAGAAAGGAGAGCCTTTAGAAAATTCTGAAGAAGAAACAATAACTGCTTACAATAGATTAATTGCTTGAAAGAGAAAAGTAGCTTCAACTGGGTAGATTACTTGGCCAAAAAAATTAGTTTTATAGACAAATATATTTAAAATGTATTTAATTCCCCATCAATATATTTTAAAAGTATTTAATTCCCCATCTTTGGATGACTAGCACAAAGTGCTTGGATATATGAAAGTCACAATAACCAAACAATAGATAGAGTAGGAATATGAAAAAGCCATTGCAATTTTTTTAAATTTTTTTTCACATTTATTTAAAACCCAGCTTACAATAGTGTTCAAATATCTTGACTAACAGGGAATTAATAATACTTAATAGCGACCTTCCACTGATTCCTACAATTAAATTACACCTTAAAAATCCTTTCCTGGCATTTTGTATTTATTTATTTTGTTTTTCAATGGGGCTTTGTGCTAACAGGAGTCTAGGGTTGTTCACGCATAATAAATCCATAGTAATCATGGTTAATCCTTAACACTAAGATAATTGCCGGAAATTTCTCTCTCCAGTATCAAAGCTATTATGATTACACTGCATTGCTACTTTAGGAATGCAAGATACACTTCAAATAAATGTAGCGCACTTGTTTCGATATGAATTTCTGAATCGGAGCTCTAGCTACAAGCACCTTATCTAGTGTTCTCAGCTTTCTTCTTCCCTCCCACTGCTCCCACAATGAAGTAAGCTATGGAGTCAGGTTAGACAACGCCTTATTATTAAAGGTAATTTTTGTATTGACTACAAGCCATTCAAGTCCACTTGTCACAGATGTAAGTGGGTTTTGACAAGCTCAGTATGACAGTGCACTCCCAGAAGCAAAGTTTTCTGCTAGATGGAGATACTCGGGGATTAAACTGATGAGGGTTAAAGTTAAGCTGGAAAAATAGTAATAGTCATGCAGAAATTCCTCCATAGGACACAATATTATCTGAACTGAAGAAAGAAGCATAAAAGGAATGAAATGGGTGAACAAATAGCAGCAACATTATTACCTGATATCTACCAGGGATCATAGAAAATCTATGACATATTAAGAAGCCATTTGTCCCATCATATCTGTTCTGGTCAAAGGAGAGCTGCTCAGCCTACTCTCACCTTCCAACACTGAGTCCATATCATTTGCATGTCACAACTCGTCCAGTATGCATCCAAGTACTTTGTTAATGTGATGAAGGCCTCTACTACCCTCTCAAGCAGCAAGTTCCAGATCTCTACCAATCTCTGGGTAAAAATATTTTCCTTTAACCCTTCCACCAAATACTTAAATAGTGATTCACCACGTGTAGTTATGCTTTGGTAAAATATAGTCAGCGTAATTGCATTTTTCAAAAAGTTCTGCATGATGTACTTAACACAGAGGCAGCAGTGGTTTATGAAAATAGAATGCTGACATATACAACTCAATCTTGACAACATATACTTTCATTGTTTATCTTCTATCTGATTTTTGGCTAAGTTGCTGCCTGCCAATGTATATAGCAAACAGCTTCTATTAAATTGTACAAAATGCTACCCTTCAACTTGGTCAGATTCTTTAGGTTTTTGTGTCTGAAGCCTGAAAACGAAATCCAACTAAAGCCTTTATATTCTACCTAGTATAGAGACCAGACTAAGCATTTTATGGTTCAACTGTAAAATCTTAAAATAGAATTGAAGCACATTTGGAAAGCATTAAATGTCAATAGTTTACTTACCACTACAGATCCAGCTCGTAAAGTCACATTTCATCAGCACGTCCAAGATTATATTCCATTTTAATATTGCAATGATTTTTTACTAGGATGGTATATTAACTTCTGAAAGTTGTCTTGTCTTCATCCAAGAATTGAATGTCTGATGAGCATGTAGGCTCATTCTTCAATTATTGTTAACATGTTTACCGATGCATCTTTAACTGAAATATTAGTAAATAGCTCTTGGGAAATTTGGAAGGAAAGCTCTGTTAATTAAAAATGTCAAACTGGTACACAGAAAAGACACACTCCCATATAAATAGCACCTCTTGTTCCCTCCTGATGACATCCCGTGTTTTACAGCCAATGCCATACTTTTGAATTGTAATAAACAGTGTGCCAGTCAATTTTTATACAGCAACCTGCCACAAATAAAATGTTGGTAATAGCCAGATAGTCTGATTTGGAACTATTGATTGATAGATAAATATTAGCCAGAAGATTGTGGTTAACACCCCAACTTTTCTTTGAAATGGTGTCATGAGACCATGCTTGTCCACCAGATACAATATGTGGTTTTACATTTCATCTAAAACATGACATCTCTGACGATGTGTCATTTCTTCAGTATTGCACTGGTTAAGAGGTTAGAGCTGCTGGAAGATATTTGGAAATCATCTTGTTTGACTTGTAATGACTCATTGGTGTGGAAAAGCATGATGTGTACATAATTTTGCATTACATAAAGGTTGCCTGTACTGGTTTGAATTAAATGAGTGTGATCTCAATGGCTAAGTTACTGTGGAATTAAACAGCTTACTGATTCATATCTGGCCGCTAAGGCTTCCATTGAAGAGATTGAAGAATCACATGTGCAAAATACATAAATGTCTGGCGTGGGTCATAATGGGGCACTTTCTTATGGCTCCCAAATTGCTTAATTATAAAAGTAGACATGGAGCAATAAGGAACAACAAATCGCACAAAAGTAAGACGTTTAGACAGCTGGCATGAAGGACTGACACTACTGAACTTTACAAGATAATCTGTCCCAAGCCTTAATTTATTTCGTCTATCTCTTCATGTGCATCCGTGAAAGGGATCTCTTGTTTGAAGTGAATTGGAGATCCTTTAAAAGAAAGAAAGTCAATATAAATTGTTGAAGGAAAATTATGTTTGACTAAACTGAAAGATTTTGTTGATGAAGCAATGAAGATCATTGACGATATTGACACTGTTGATGTGCATGTTAACTTTCAAAGTTTGACAAAGTACCACTTAATAGATTTGTTGACAGTAACATTAAATCAGATGGGATTAAGGGACTGTGGAAACATGACACAGAAAGCAGAAGATGATCAGTTTTTCATCCTGGAGGGAAGTATGCAGTAGCCCCAGGGTCTGTTTTGGGACCGCAGTTCATTTTGATATACATTAGTGATATGAATTTGGGAATAAAGGGTAAAATGTCAAAGTCTGCATACTTGATGAAGGAGATATTAACAGACTACAGCTATACAGACAGGTAAAATAGGCAATATATGCCAGATGGAATTTAAGGTAGGAAAGTATGAAGTGAAATGTTTTGGTGGGAGAAATGGCTTGTAATATGAACTAATTAGCTCAATTTTAAAAAGAGTTGCAGGAAAAGGAGACCTTTGAAAATGGAAGAAGGATAAGGCATTCTTTGCTTTCATATATGTGGAATAGAGAACATAAGCAAGGAAGTTACAATAAACTTTGGTAAATGCTGATTAACAAAGGATCAGAAGAGACAGGAAACATTTTTACACAGCTAATTATTATGGGCTGGAATGCACTGCCTGAAGGATGATAAAACCATATTCAGTAGCAAAATTCAAAATATAATCGGATAAGTACCAGAAGGAAAAATATACAAGGCACTGGGAAAAGATTAGGAGAGTAAAATTTATTCTCCAAAAGCCAAGACAGGCACAATATACCAATGTATTCCTTCTGTTCTGTGATATTCTATGATCCTATGATTAAGAAATATTTTGATTTAATTTTTGAAACTATCTGAATTCTCATCAACTTATGTATGGAGTAATGTCTCTAGAATTTGCAGGCAATATATTATCTTCAATGAACAAGTTCTTTGCAGAGTTTGCAGCCATCAACAAGATTTTTCAAGTTCTAAAAGTTTGTCTGCAATATTATTAATTACTTCCCTTTCATTAAACTTTATAATGTCCAAAAATGCAGCAAGAGATTACAAATGAGCACCCTGTGATGCATTCTACTTTAATATTTGGTTTCGGGTAATTATGGAAGTATTTCATGGAAGCACTCTTATCTTATTAATGCCTTTGCATCACCATTTCCCCTTTTGCCATACATTTTTTTTCTTGGTGTTATTGCTGATCTATATATATCCATTTGAATGCAGAAGGGAGGAAATAATCTAGATTGAAAACAACAAAATTCTTATTCTTAGTTATAAGAAAGATAATGTGTAAATACTTATGCCATTGAGTTGTTAGAACAATTTTACTTCCGTCCAAAGTTGTGTTTAAAAAAACTTCACCTGGTACTTTCATGGAAAAATGATGTCACATGTATTTTATGCTATTTGAGATTTAATTACTCTAGTTGTGGATATTTTATAATTATTGCTTCCATTCCCATTTAACTTCTTTATCATTCATAGTTTTGGACACTATTGGTGTATCTTGTAAATCTCCTGTCACCTGTGGCTTTAGTCAGTACTACTCTCACTTCTGAGTCAAGTTCCACACGAGAAACATGAGCACAAAATCTGGGTGCTGCTTTTCAGATGAGTAATTAAAAACATGGCAAATATTTTCCCAATTGGAAGTAAAGGACCCCATTGCAGTTGAGGAAAAACTTTGGCCAACGGTTATCTCTTAATCCATTATCAATAAATCTGGTCATCATCACACTGATTTTGTGGAAGCCGGGTGTGTAAATTTAGTTGCTGTGTTTTCTGCACTAAATACATAAATACATTTTTTAAAAAAAGTAATTGACTGTAATGATCTTCAGGCCATTATGAGGCAGGGCTCAGTAAATGTGTGTATTTTCTTTGAAACAGTTTTACCCCAAGCACTGTTCATTGCAGTACTCCACTAGTTACATTCTGCTAACCTGAAAAGTTCTGTTTATTCCTACTCTGTCTCTATTCCTACTCTAATATCCACCCCCATTCTCATGAGCTCTAATTTTGTGTAATAACCTCTTATTACAATGGCATCACACTGCACTTTGAACATCTAATTGCAGCACCGGTTTTCCTTTATTGCCTTCCTAATTGCAGTCTCAAAAAACCCTTAAGAGATCTGTCAAACACTAACCACCCTACCCCAGCATAAATCCATTTTGATTTCAGCCAATCATATTATGATTTTCTAAGTGCCTTTTCCCTACTAATGTCTGTCAAATTGACCTATAATTTGTTTTTGTTTCTCTCCTTTCTTAAATGGTGGGATTGAAAGCAACAGAACATTTGGTATCTTCCAAACCACTGGGCCCATTCCAAAATCTGGAGAATTCCGGAAGATCAAAGCTAATAAATGCACTATCTCTGCAGCAACCTTCCTAGAGTGCAAGTAAGCAAGTCTTGGCTTTTAACTCCATTAATTTCTCCAGGCACCAGGACCATTATTTCTTTACATTCTCGATTCTCACTAGACCCTTGGTTTCCCACCATTTCTACAATTCTGTTTTTGTCTTCAATGGTAAAACCAGATATAAAGTACTTATTTCATGTCACTGTAATTTTATTATTTGTTTTTACATACCTGTAGAAGTCTTTACAGACTGTTTTAGGACTCTTGTGAGATAACTCCCATATTCTGTTTTCTCCCATCAATTTATCGGTCTAAAATCCTACCAAACATTTTGAATTTTACAATCCTCCCTAGCCTCGTTATTGTTCATTAAATTTGTAGTTCTCCCTGTTAGCGTTGATATAACTAAAATGTTCTGGACAGTAAATGATTGCAGATGGTTTAGTTCTTCATTTTGGGATGGTTGTAACTAAACTGTTCTGACCAAATAATAACATGTGTATTTGTACTCGCTCTGATGTTTCCAAGTGTTTTTTTTTGGATTTTCAACCACACTAAGATATACCTCAACAATTCTACATCTGCCAGTTACCAATATCTGTCAAGTGCCAACTCTAATGATCACTAAGGATGCTCATACCAGTAAGTACATAAATACAACCAACAGCTGGAAAATAACAGTAATTTCATTTCCAATTTCACAACCTGATTTTGCCTCTGCTATGAAGAAATGCAGATCATTATTGTCTTCAAAAATATTCGCTTTCTCCGAGACCAAATAAGAATATTGCATGTGATACTGTGCTTCATAATTCTTTGAAGCTTCCTTTTGATCCTCTGAGTTTTTTTTTCCACATCCCCAACCTTTTCGCCCCATCACCAGGGGCTTTGCTCTCAATCACCTTGTGCTTCTGGAATTCCTACCCCACTTCCCTCCAAAGTCCTTCTAAAACTTGATCTTGTTTGCCTCATTTAAATGGATCCAGTATGCAAATGTGTTATTAAAAGTGATGATGTATTTGTGTTAACTTACTTAATATTTGATAGGAAATCTTAATTCTGAAAAATGTTAAACAAATCAAGATATGCGTACCACAGGCCAGGTGAGGTAGTGCAGTGGATACAACTTCTTGAAGCCTGACTCTGTGAAACACTTGCAAATCCTTCTGAATAAGGCAAACCCACAACGCTGTTGGGTAGGGAGTTCCAGGATGTAGAACCAACAACAGTGATGGAATGGTGACATATTTCCAACTGAGGATTATGTGAAGAGGATTCTACAAGTGGTCATTTTTTGAATACACCTTTTAGATGTAAGAAGTTGCAGGTTTGGAAAGTGCTGTGAAAGAAATCTTGGTGCATTGCTGCAGTGCTTTCTCTAGATGGCACACTGCAGCCTCAGTGTGCTAGTGGTAGAGAGAATGAATATTTAAGGTGGTGACAAATCAAATTAGCCACTTTGATTTGAATTGTGTCAAGCTTCTTGAATGTTATTAAAGCTATACTCATCTAGGCATGAGGAAAGAGTTCTATTACATTCCTAACGTTCTGTGTAGATGTGGGGAAAGGCTCAGGTTGATTACTTTACAAGGATACCCAGCGTCTGACCAGCTCCTATATTTATGTGGCTGATCCAGTTAAGTTTCTAATTAACAATGATAACAGGATGTTTGAGGTGAGGTCTCTACCATTGAATGCCAAGGGTAGGTGGTTAGATCCCCTGTTGTGGAGATAGCCATTGATTAGTACTTGTGTGGTGTGACTGTTATTTCCTACACATTCCTGAATGCTGTCCAGTTTTTGCAGTATGCCTTTTTCATTTCCTGATCAATAATGATCCACATTTCTAATGGAGGGAAAGTCAATATTGGTGCAGCTGAAGATGCTTTGACCCAGTGATATCTTAAGGTTGTGCTAACTTTCCTCAAGCAAATACTTTGTGTGAGGTATAATTCTTGCTGGTGGAAAGTTTTCTCTTTGATGCCCATTGATTTTAACTTCCCCAGACTCCTGATGCCACACTCAGTCAAGTGCAATCTTTACATTAAATGCAGCCGATCTCACATCATCTCTGAAATTCAATTCTTTGGTCCACATTTGGACCAAGGCTACATTGAAATTAGAAGCTAAGTGATCCCCTCAAAACCCAAACCAAGCATCAGTGAATAGGTTATTGATGAGTTTGATAGGTTATTGATAGGTTTGATAGCATTGTCAAAAACACCCTCAAGACATGGGCATATATTAATTTCAGTCTACATGGTCTTTAGTTTGTATTCAAGTTAGAAAACCATTAAAGGTAAAGCATCCAAGAATGATTGTTTCCACTCTACTAAATCTAGTAATGATGACTTTATTGTGTTATGGTACAAAAGAAAACACAATATTGTATTGTATATCATTATAATACTTTTTGTGTATATACTCAATTTAATTTCTGTCTCTGTATTCACTTCCTCTTCAGCTGAAACACACCAGCATTCCTTGAAGCAGCATGAATATCATATGCAGAAAATGCTGCAAATACTTGGCAGTCAGGCAGTATCAGTGGAGAGAGAAACAGAATCAAAGTGACATTAACGTAAAATAACTGCACATAGTTTCTGTAACATAGCATGATTCACATTCTAGTAGAAGTTCTCAGTGGAGAAATGGTCTGACGTACAGGATGCTGAAGTTCAAGATCATAAGAGCATAGACAGGTTGTGGAGATAAGGATGAGGAAATTAATTTTATTGTCTTTGGAAAAAGGAAACCAGGATATTTAAACAATGGCAAGGAGTTGATCTGAATTTGGTGAGGTGCTGCAATAGGTAATAATAATGATTCAGTTAAAACATATTACATACAGTATGTTTTAACTGTCCATCCATAAGCAGATTGTATTCTTGTTCATTAATAAAGTCCATACATGTTGAACATGTTACTTCTTGGATCGCCACAAGATGTCTATGTGATTTCTCCCTTTGTCAGTATATCGTAATTTTATCTGCAGTTCTTAAAGGTAATGCGAAATGTAAAACATTTCCAAGATATGGAATAGGTTCCTTTTCGTAAGTCTAATTAGTACGTAGAGTTTGTTATTAAATGATAGTTGATTTTTAATGCACAGGAAGCAGTAATTCAATCTAAACATATCTTGTAACTTAAATGTTCATACACATCTTAACATCTACTCCCACAAGAAACTAATGTTTTAGGCTTCGCTCCCGAATATTGGCAGTAACACGTCTCATTAAAGCAAAACAAAGATGTGTATTGCTCTAGTTAAAAGTTTAAAAAAAAGTAATTTTTTATAACAAACCTTTTCTTATTTTAAGTTTGGCATAATTTTTTTTCATAGAGTTACTTGCACTTTAATGGTAATTTCAAATTCATTTAATGCATTCCATTAACCTTGTTCAGATTCGCAGTAACATATTTTGGCCAGTTGAGGTCAGTGGGAGACATTATCCAGACTTGTGTGTTGTTGGAAATGCTAACGAACCTATAAAAATGTCTGTGTTTTCCAATATACAGGTCTGAATCATTTCAGGAATTTTAATTGTTTTTTTTAGAGATGAGATAAAAAATGATTTAAAAGCTGAAGAAGAACATAGATCATGGTCTATCATGTTCATGTCTGAGCACTTTGATTAATGATGTGCTTTTCTTCCCAGTACTTTGTCTGATTTGGTCTTGAATATATCAAGGCCATTTGTCCCTTAAAATTTCTAGGTAAACTGTTCCAAAAACTCACCACCATCTGAGTTATTTGATGCTTTGCACATATCCTATCTTTAATGCTTTTACTGATATCTCCTTATTCTGCTATCTCATAATAAATCAAGTTCCCATACTCCTGATTGTGAACACTTCCAACTTCTCTCGTTTTCTTTCTGTGTTCGTTTTTCCAAGCCAGCTTCTTCTTTCCTGTAGTGTTCCCAGGGTTATACCCAGTATTCCAGGTATCACCTGAACAAATCCCCAATCAGTGGCTGGTTAATCTTCTACAATAAATAATCTATTTTGGCAATTCTCCTAAAGTTTTTATATCATTTAATGCTCCATTTACTTCTTTTGACAGCAACTGGACTTTGACATCTTGATTCCCTTACATACCCTTACCATGATTCCCAGAAGGCTTTTCTGATTCATCCATCAATATTTGCTTATTCCTGTAAAGTCTATATTTATTTTTTACCTCTAACTAACATCTGCACTTGGAACAAGTCTTAATTTTATGGATTTTATTCTGGTTATTGCATTACGCCATGCAATATAACCATGCAAATTATATGAAATGGGTTTCTGAGGATTCTTGATAATAGTTACACTAAGGGTAAGCATACTCATTACTAAATGTTTAAGCATGGAATAACTATCAACCTAAGCTTAAGAATCAAAGAAGCCTAATTATAAATGGATGATTTTCTGGTCTTGCATGTCAAATACTGCCTGCTCACACTATACTCTTTTTATAGGCTTTTGAGCTCAGAAAGTACCAACATTAAGTCAGAACTGTTCAATCTGCTCTCTTACCAGTTGTTTAAAAAAAAGAATTCTTTATTTTGCTCAGAATTTGTTTTTGGAAAATAATATGCAATTGTATCCAGTTTCCATTGAAGGTTTTAAACAAATCTTTGCTTAATCCTACTTTTTTTTCCTCTGCCGCTTTCAAATCCCTCTGCACTTTGCTAATATATGCTGACAAGTTTTCAAGTTTGGAGAAAGGCCAAAGCAGTGTCAAGTTGGGTAAATACAGTTATAAAGTCATGAAACTAAATGAATAGTCATCTCATTGCCATGGATTTTATTTTACCCCACCTGCTTCAGTCACCTAAGCATACCTGTCATGTGCTTTTTCCAGTGAGAGAGTCAATGATTTTTATATTTTCCATTCTTTTTCTTGATAACTTGAACTGGATTATTTATTGTTAAAAGTGCAATGGCCACATGTATAATCTGCAAGTCAACATCGTTGATTTATACTAAAGAACTATACATACATCAACCACTGAAAGAATACTTCTGGAATAAAGGTCAATCGAGTATATTCCAGCAACAACATCTTATTTAGTATAAGGCAATATGGGTATTCCTAAATAAGGTTAATTCTGTATGAGATGGTGCTGATTCATTTTAATTAGAATGAATTAAGGACAAGGCAGTTCTTTCATTAGGAAGTTTCTATTGAAATTACTGAACTTTAGGTTTGGATACTCAAAGCTTTATAAAAGAGATAATTTGACTGATGGTTTATCATTAACAGTGACCACTGCTCCATAACCTTTAAAATTGTCATGGACAGGGACAGGTGCAGAGAGGACAAGAGGTTTTTCAATTGGGGAAGGGCTAACTACGAGGCTATAAGGAGAGAACTTGGGAGTGTAAATTGGGATGTCCTTTTTGAAGGAAAATGTACCATGGGGATGTGGTCGATATTCAAGGATCTTATGCAGGATGTTGGGGATAAATATGTCCCGGTGAGGCAGAGAAGGAATGGCAGGGTGAAGGAACCGTGGGTGACGAGAGAGGTGGAATGACTTGTTAGGGAGAAGAAGGTAACATACGTGAGGTATAAGCAGCAAGGTTCAGACAGGGCCCGTGAGGAATATAGGGTAGCGAGGAAGGAACTTAAGAAAGGGCTGAGGAGAGCTAGAAGGGGACATGAAAAGGCTTTGGCTAGTAGGGTTAAGGAAAATCCCAAGGCCTTTTTCAAGTACGTGAAGGGTAGGAGGATGGCTAGGGTGAAGGTAGGTCCGATTAAGGACAAAGGTGGGAGAATTTGCCTAGAGGCGGCGGAAGTGGGAGAAGTTCTCAATGAATACTTCTCTTCGGTATTCACCAGGGAGAGGGGTCTTGATGATGCGGAAGGGAGTGCTGGTAGGGGTAATATTCTTGAGGTTGTTGATATCAAGAGAGAGGATGTGTTGAAGTTGTTAAATAATATTAAGACAGATAAATCTCCGGGGCCTGACGGGATTTTCCCCAGGCTGCTTCGAGAGGCTAGGGAGGAGATTGCTGAACCGCTGGTAAGGATCTTTGAGTCCTCGTTGTCTATGGGGGTGGTGCCGGAGGATTGGAGGATTGCGAATGTGATCCCCTTGTTCAAAAAAGGTAATAGGGATAGGCCAGGGAATTATAGACGGGTGAGTCTCACGTCTGTGGTGGGTAAGCTGTTAGAAAGGATTCTAAGGGATAGGATTTATGAACACCTAGAGAATCATGGACTGATTAGGGACAGCCAGCATGGCTTTGTGAAGGGAAGATCTTGCCTCACAAGCCTGACAGAGTTCTTTGAGGAGGTGACCAGGAAGATTGATGAGGGCAGTGTGGTGGATGTGGTTTACATGGATTTTAGTAAGGCATTTGATAAGGTTCCTCATGGTAGGCTTCTTCAGAAGGTCAGAGGCCAAGGGATCCAAGGAAGCTTGGCTGTGTGGATTAGGAATTGGCTTGCATGTAGAAAGCAGAGGGTTGTGGTGGAAGGAGTGCCCTCGGATTGAAAGGCAGTGACTAGTGGTGTCTCGCAGGGATCGGTTCTGGGACCTCTACTTTTTGTGATATTTATAGATGACTTAGATGAGGGGGTGGAGGGCTGGGTTAGTAAGTTTGCGGACGACACTAAGATAGGCGGTGTTGTGGATAGTGTGGAGGGCTGTCGGAGCTTACAGAGGGATATTGATAGGATGCAGAGCTGGGCTGACAAGTGGCAGATGGAGTTCAATCCGGAGAAGTGTGAGGTGGTGCACTTTGGAAGGACAAACTCCAGGGCAGAGTACAGGGTAAACAGCAAGGTACTTGGCAGTGTGGAGGAGCAGAGGGATCTGGGGGTTCATATTCACAGTTCGTTGAAAGTTGCCTCACAGGTAGAAAGAGCAGTTAAGAAGGCCAATGGGATGTTGGCTTTCATAAGTCGTGGGATTGAGTTTAAGAGCCGCGAGGTTATGATGCAGCTTTACAAAACTCTAGTTAGGCCACATTTAGAGTACTGTGTTCAGTTCTGGTTGCCTCATTATAGGAAGGATGTGGAGGCATTGGAGAGGGTGCAGAGGAGATTTACCAGGATGCTGCCTGGATTGGAGGGTATTGAATATGAGGAGAGGCTTAAGGTGCTAGGGCTTTATTCACTGGAAAGGAGGAGGATGAGAGGAGACATGATAGAGGTATATAAAATATTGAGAGGAATAGATAGAGCAGACAGTCAGCGTCTCCTTCCCAGGGCACCAATGCTCAAGACTAGAGGTCATGGCTTTAAGGTTATGAGTGGGAGGTTCAGGGGAGATGTCAGAGGGAGGTTTTTCACCCAAAGAGTGGTTGGTGCATGGAATGCACTGCCTGGGGTGGTGGTGGAGGCAGATACATTGAACAGGTTCAAGAGCTTGTTGGATAGGCATATGGAGGAACGTGAGATAGAGGGATATGCGGGAGGAAGGGGTTAGGTAGTGTGAGGGTGGTCTGATGGACGGCACGACACGGTGGGCCGAAGGGCCTGTTTTGTGCTGTATGGTTCTATGGTTCTATGGTTAAATTTCCTTATTGCATTTTGACCTATTTCGTCTATAGTTAGATGATAAATCAATAGTTCTGGTTTTCCCCTTTCCTGGTTGCCTAATTCATGTGTGTATTACTAGGTCCTGCACTTTTCTTAGGAGTGGATTTGGACTAAAAATATTTATCTGGAGTAACTGTTTTATCCAGCATCTTTCCTACCACATCACAGGCCACTAGCAATTATTTGATAGTGTATTAACTTCTTAAATGCTATGTCAAATTACTGAGCTGAGATTCAGACAACTTAGAATGAATGTTGCTATTAATGTAACTCCAGTTAATAAGAAAATGTCACTTAGCAATTCGGTGTGCACAGTAGAGTGCAAGACGTTATGATGAGAAAAAAAATCAATAGGATATATTCACGCATCAAAATTTTAGATGTTTTTAAAAAACTTTTAGAGTACCTTTGTCACTGTGAAAATGTGTAGTACATGTAACAGAACCATTAATATTTATTTGTTAAATTTTTTATTTTAAACTAGGGATATTGAATAATCAAAAAAAATAATTTTGCGATTTAATTATAGCTTTAAGGACACTGGTTCTTGCTGCAGAGTCCACACAAGGTTAGAGTTAGCAGGCAACACAAAGGTCAGTAGTGAGTGTAGGCAGCTTGCCAATATCTTGAATATTTGGGCCATATTTTTGTTTTTTGTTAAGAAATACTTATCTAATCATTTACCTCTTCATTAATCATGCATGTTGATGTAGGTGAAATGACTGCCCTACTTTAAGCATCTTCCTCATAAAACATTAATGTATCTTCAAGTATGGAACATGCAGTTTTCTCTGTATCTATGTGCTTTATAAGGTGATTATAATGGGCAGTAGAGTCACCTGGTGCAGCTCCATCTCAAACAGTGTAACAGTATCACAGACAGTCTGGAACATGCTGTTTGCCGCAAGTCTTAAAATCTCAACATGTAAGTAGTTGGTGTGGTGTCTTAAAAATAAACATGACCCCTTTGAAATATATTTGCTGTGTCCCAATGCAATCTTGAAGGCATTACAAACACCCTAAGCACTGGAATTCCCTCATTAAACCTCTCCACTTCTCAGGGTCTCTTATTACACCTTCAATATGCTGTTTAAAAGTTGGAATAAATTATTGACCAAATCTGTTCTGATTTCTTCTGTGGCTTGGTGACAAATTTTAATTGAAAATGCATCCTCAGAAACAGTGAGTTACTTTTCTACATCAAACAGTGCAAAAGCAAGGGTATTTTATAGTTTGCATGAATATCTGCATCAAAAGTTTCACAAGTATCACCATGAACACTAAAGCACCACAGCAACATGCAATCTACTTCAAAACAATTGACAATGGCATAAAATAAGTCCTTACTTTCCTAACAGTCTACTTCCCCTCTCCCACAAGTTCCTTTCTGACAAATGTTCTATCTCTTATTCTCCCTGGAACCTGAATGTAATGATTACAGCAGATTGTTGGTTCAACATGCTGTACAGAATGGTGCTGGAACTGAGTGAGTTACGATGGTCCTGTTGTTGTCCAACATAAAAAAGTATTAAGCTATGCAGGGGTGTAAAATAAAGCAACTGCCCATTACACAGCTCACCCACTCTTCTCTTCCACTGAAGTTCTGCGAGAAGGAAATGGAAAGAGCCAAGCAACATTGTCTCCCAAATCTTTGATGAGATGGGTTCGCTGAACACTGTTTCCAAAGGCTTCAGATTAGCTTTTAGTTCATTACATTAATGAGCAGACCCAAGAAGGCTGACATGTGATTTTTTTTAAAGGTGCAACCACTAAATAAATTACTTCAAGGAAATTTCACCCTCCAATCCCTGCTGCGCTCCCCTTCTACTCCCCCATCCCACAGTCCCATCAGCCCAGACATTCCATGGCAATGCTGATTTAGCCTAAGTATCCTTTATTTCAGAAAAAAAACATCAAATACACATCTAAATGATGGAGTTAAATGGGATCATAAAAATTATACTGTGATGAAAATAGATAAAAACAGCAGATGCAGCAAATCTGAAATAGAAACAGAAAATGCTGGAAAGACTCAGCAGGTCAGGTAGCATCTGTGTTATTATGTGTTGTTATGTAGTTATAATAAAGACTACAGTTCCCAGCAGGGAATGCAAGGAGTCACATGGGAAAACAGGAAGTGGCTGGAAAGAGCGGGAAAAGCCAGCCAGCCTGGTGTTGTAGGTCTGTGCAGTCTGTTGTTTTGTTGTTTTTCAATAAATGTTCAGATGTTAAACCCACGCCAGGTTTGTCTCGTGATGAAGAACAAACATAACATGGTGTCAGAAGTTGGTGTGAGGTCTGAACAAGGAAAGTAAACGAATAATGTGTGCAATTGAGAAAGAGACTCAGTGAGTACAAAAGAAAAGCTGTAAAAAGATGGAGAAAAAGCCGACCGGCGTGGTGAAGGAGCACATTGTTCCTGAAGTTCAGCAGTCACCGGATTTGCCAAGAGAGATTCAGGTGAGAGGCCGAGAGTTCCCATTATGGATAATCTAAGGCCTCCCAAGCCTATGCAGTTTACTGGCAATCTAGCAAATAATTGGAAACGCTTCAAACAGCGATTCAACATATATTTAGATGATAGTGGAGTAGGAAGGAATGATGAAAAATTGAAAGTGTCTATTTTTCTGCACGTGATTGGCGGAGATGCTTTGGACATCTATAACAGCTTTCAAATTGAAGAGACAGCTTTTGAGTTGGGCACCTTGATGGAAAAATTTGAGGAGTATTTTATCCCAAGTAAAAACATCACATTTGAGAGATATAAATTCTTTTCCTGTGACCAGAAACAAGGAGTTAGCTTCGACCAATATTTAGCTGAGCTTCACACACTGAGTAAGTCTTGTGAATTTGGAGATTTGAGAAACTCACTAGTTAAAGACAGAATAGTTTATGGAATTCCAGATAATGGACTCAGAGAAAGACTGTTGCGGGAAAAAGATCTGACCCTGGAAAAGGCGGTGAATATGTGTAGGTCAGCAGAAACCACACGAGCACAAGCTAAGGAGCTGTACAGAGCAGACACAACAGTACATGCTGTGAAAACAGAGAAGCAGCTCCCAAGGCATTTCCGAAAGCAACAGCAAATCAAAGAGGAAGGCTCAAACAGCAAATGCAGCAGATATGGAGGTAAACATATTCCAAAGATGTGCCCTGCTTATGGGAAGTCCTGCAACAGCTGTGGGAAGAAGAATCACTTTGCAAGGTGCTGTAAAGCTGGGGCTAACAAGAGAAAGGTGCACATAGTTGATGAGAAAATGGAGGAATTCTTAGTGGATTCTGTACAGACTGTGGCTGCTAGAAAAGCAGAATGGATTGTTCCAGTAATTGTGAATCAGACAGTAATTCCATTCAAGCTTGACACCGGAGGTCAGGTGAATCTGTTATCCATGGATGATTATAAGACTCTCACAGTAAAGAGTAAGATTTACCCTGTGTAGTTAAAAGTGACAGGCTACACTGGAGAGAAAGTTCCAGTAAAAGGGGGCTGTATGGTGACCTTTAAGCACAAAGGGCAGCACTTAAAATCACAGCTACTATTGTAGAAAAGAGAGTAGAGCCAATATTAGGTCTGAGTGCATGTGAAAAGCTCAACATAGTGAGAAGAGTTTTCATAGTAGCTTCACATACCAAAGATGACCACACAACACTCATGGAAGAGTATGCAGATGTCTTTGAGGGGCTCAGATGCTTACCTGGTGTACACAAAATTCACATAGATGAGGCAGTGACTCCTGTTGTCCATGCATGCAGGAAAGTTCCATTTCAACTTAGAGATAAACTTAAACAAGAACTAGCACACATGGAACGGATGAATGTCATACAGAAAACTGAAGAACCAACAGATTGGGTGAGTTCACTGGTCATTGTGCAAAAGAAAATTGGAACATTGCAGATATGTCTAGACCCAAGAGATCTCAATAATGCCATCAAGAGAGAGCATTTTAAATTGCCAACACTGGAGGAGATCATGTCCTGGTTTTCAGGTGCCAAATGGTTTAGCAAGCTCAACGCATCGTCTGGGTTTTGGCAGCTGAAGCTTGATGAGGCAAGTTTGAGACTGTGTACTTTTAACACACCACAGGGAAGATATCGCTATCTTCAGCTGCCATATGGGATCCTGTCCTCACCAGAAGTCTATCATAAAACCATCTGCGTGATTTTCAAGGGCATACCTGGTGTCGAGACCATGAAGGATGACATCATCGTCTGGGGGTCCACCAAGGAGGAACACGATACTCGACTGAGACAAGTGCTTGATGTGACAAGGAATGTCAATTTGAAATTAAATAAAAAGAAATGTAAGTTTGGTGTTAAGACACTGACCTTCATAGGAGATGTCATATCTGAAGAGGGAGTGACGCCTGACCCAAGAAAGACGTCAACCATTGAAAACATGGAGAGGCCTCAAAACAAAGAGGAGGTGAGATGTTTCTTAGGAATGGTACTTACCTGGCTAAGTCCATCCCACGGCTGTCAACAGTGTCAGCACCACTTAGGTCACTCCTCGAGCAACAAAATGAATGGATTTGGTCTCATGAGCAAGAAGAGTGTTTCCAGACATTGAAAAGGGTCCTAACTGAAGGGCTCATGCTGAAGTTTTATGATCTGGAAAGGTGTATCAGGATATCAGCTGATGCGTCCCAGCACGGCCTTGGATCAGTACTACTGCAGCAGCATGATGGCACATGGCAACCTGTGGCCTATGCGTCAAGGACTTTAACAAGTGCGGAAGCCAACTATGCACAAATAGAGAAAGAGCTTCTCGCTGCTACATATGCATGTGAAAGGTTCCATCAGTAAATCTATGGGCAAGCTATTGAAGTGGAGACAGACCATAAACCATTGGTCTCAATTATGTCCAAACCACTGAATGACTGTCGCATGAGGATACAGTGCATGTTGATAAGGCTGCAGAAAAATGATGTGAAGATGATCTACACACCAGGAAAATATATGTTTGCTGCTGATGCTCTGTCTCGAGCAGTCGACAAGACAGAAAAGAGAGACCAACAGGTTAATGCAGATATACAGGCCTATGTTGACATGATTGTCACCTCTCTTCCAGTATCTCCAGATAGAACAGAGCAGATTAGGAAAGCAGCAGTGGCAGATGAAACAATGAAAGTACTCAAGGATACAATATGGAAAGGATGGCCAGCAGCAAAAGATGACTGTCCGATGTGTATCCGGGATTATTGGGCATGCAGAGCTGAACTGTCAGTAGTGAAAGATATGGTTTTCAAAGGGAACAGGTTTGTGATTCTAGTGTCACTATGCAAGGAGATGCTCCAGAAGATACATGAAGGGCATCTTGGGGAGGAAAAATGTAATTGTTGAGCACGTGAAGTGATGTACTGGCCAAGAATGAACCAAGACATCAGTCGGACTACTGCTTCACGTGAAATATGCCATACCTACAGACCAAAGCAACAAGCAGAACCACTTACACCACACCTGTGGAAACAAGTACCAGACCAAAAAGGAACATAAAACCACCTCAGAGACTGTTTGAAAGCTGCTGAGTGGACAAGGGTTCTTGGCAGGTTTATAAGGACAAAGTATTGTGTTTGTTTTTCTTTAAAGGGGGAAGATGTGTTATTATGTGTTGTTATGTAGTTATAATAAAGAACTACAGTTCCCAGCAGGCAATGCAAGGGCCACATGGGGGAGTAGGAAGTGGCGGGAAAGAGCGGGAAAATCCAGCCAGCCTGGTGTTGTAGGTCTGTGCAGTCTGTTGTTGTTTTGTTGTTTTTCAATAAATGTTCAGATGTTAAACCCACGCCAAGTTTGTCTCGTGATGAAGAACAAACATAACAGCATCCACCACCTTCAACAAGGTTCTACTATCAGACACTCCTTCTCCTTCCCTTTCAGCATTCCATAGGGAACATTCTCTTTGTAATTTCCCTGATCTGTTTTCCCATGTCCTCCCACCACTCCCCTTCTCATGGCAACTGCAGGAAATGCAACGCCCATTCTTTTACCTTTTCCCTTCTCACCTCTCAGGGACACAAGCACTCCTTCCAGGTGAAGTAGTGATTCATTTGCACTACTTCAGATTTAGTGTACTGCATTTGGTGCTCATGATATCATCTCTTCTATATTGAAGAAACCAAATGCAAATTGGTTGACCTGCATTCAGTTTGCAAGGGCAATCACACTCCCACTCTGACCTATCAAACTGCAGCCTCCTGCTCTGCTCTCACAAGTTCCACATACAAGCTTAAGGAAAGGCACCCCATCTTCTATCCAGGCACATTGCAGCTCTCGGGACTCATTATAAATTCAACAACCCTCACTTTCTCCAGCCAGCTCTGCTGTAGGTTATCCATTTGTAATATCTCTCTCTCCTCCAATCCACCGCTGGTCCTCACATTTTTGTTCTCTTTCCCAAATTCCACCCCCCCCCCCCCCAAACCTCCCATCACCATTTTCATCCCCCTCTTCCTCCTGGTTCCATCCACCTTCTACCCACACACTTCACCCACCGTATGCCCTCCCCCATCTGCTCTTCATCTCTCCCCTAATGCTTCCCATTATTACCTTCCTGATTTATTAGATACCAGCATTGGTGTAGCCTTTGCGTCCCCACTTATCGCTCTGCAGCAGTTCCACCTTCACCGTCCCCTCCCCTTCACCTGGCCCCATCTGAATTTTTTTTCTGGTCTGCTTCCACCTATCACCCACCTGCCTCTGTCTCCCAAATCCACCCTTACCCTCCCCTACCTGGCTCCATCTGCCTATCATCCTTCACCGCTCCTTGGTCCACCTCTCACCTACTGGCACTTGCCTCATCTCTCACCCCCTCCTCTTTATACTGGCTACCTTCATTCTCCAATCTGAGTCCTGAGACAGGATCTCAACCCGAGACATCAACAATTCCTCTCCCCCCCACAGATCCTGCCAATCCATTGAGTTCCTCCTGCAGTTTGGTTTGTTCTTGATCCAGGTTTGAGCATCTGCAGCCTTTTGTGTCTCTGTAATCTTTACTCTATTTTTTCACCACCCATTGACACTAGTAACTTGCTGGGTATCTCTACAGCTCTGACCTGCATTTCACAGCTTTTACATGATCCTTTATTCGTTTACTCCATGTATCTAACCTCCCTCATAAAATTATTGGCCTGATGGCTTTGCTAACACCTTATCACCACACCAACTCTGGCATCACCCTTTCAGAGATAGTGCCCTTTTATCCATATCTACCCCACCCTCACTAAACTTAAAATTAACTTCTTTTCTCTCTTTCTCAGCTCTGATGAAGATCTGTAACTCTGTTTCTCTTTCCACAGATATTGCTTGACCTCCTGAGTGAAAATGGAACATGGAACAATACAGCACAGAACAGACCCTTTGGCCTAAGATATCTGCACTGACCATAATGCCAATATAAACTAATCTCATCTGTTTGCACAAGGTTCACAGCCCTATATTCCCTCCCTGTTCATATGTCTGCCTGAATGCTTCTTAAATGTTGCTATTGTATCTGCTTCTACCACTAAAGAAAAACTTGCCTCAAATCTCCTTTAATCTTTCCCCCTCTCACCTGAAGCTATGTCTCTGGTTTTTGATATTTCCACCATGGGAAAAAGATTCAACTGTCTACCCTATCTATGCCTCTCATAACTTTTTATACTTCTATCAGGTCACCCTTCAGCCTCCTACACTCCAGCAAAAACAATTTCAGTTTGTCCAGTGCTCTCCAAACCGGGCAACATCCTATTGAACCTCTTCTGCATCCTCTCCAAAGCTTTTACATCCTTCCTGTAATGCGGCAAGAAAGTTTTCCCAGCATTTTCTGTTTTTATTAGTCAAACTGGGATTTCATTTGGGAAAAAGTTTTATATAATTTATAACTTTGTAGCAGTAAGAGGGAAACTAAAACCAAATTAATGATCTATTTATACTTTTTACAAAACTTCGTTACATTGCCTCTAAACAATTGGAAATAGAAGATGAATATATGCTTTTACACACTCAATGCTTGATCATTAAATGATTCTGTATTTAATTTCCCAACAATTTAAGATATGAAATAATTCTAAATAAATTTATGGCTGTCAGCAATGGGAATGAAATCTTATTATTCCTTGATTTATTTATTTCATTAGCAATGGATAGGAATGGGTCATTCTAAACAATTTTGTTCATTATAAGCTGCAGAGAATTTTTGTACTTAAGAAGCTGGTGCAATTATCTACACATCACTATACCAACATATGCTGAAGATTAATGAACAATTTTTTCCCTGATTTGATTTAAAATAATTCTGTTATTTTCCAACCAAATTGAATTGAATGCATTTTGGCAGCAATAGTTCTGTCATGAAAGGAATTTTACTGCCAAATAGCCTTGATTAGTTTCTGGTTTTAATTACATTTCCAACAATGCAGTTATTAAGAGACACATGAGTGGTGTGATGAAAGCTCATGACAAATCCATCTTTCTAAGATTGAAGACGTGGTTTTTATTTCCTCCCACTTTTAACTTATCTTGTCACTCCGTACCATGCACCTCTTGCCTCTCTCACCCAATTGCCAATGTTGTTCTTCATCCATTTCGTGACATCCACTGGAGATGTCCTGCCACCTTTTTTTTTCACTGCTGAGGTTTCAGCTTTGCACATCCCTAGAGCATTGAGGCTGAGATTGAAAACTCAGTAGAAATCAGAAAACAAACATCTGGCGCCACGCATTGATATTTCATTCACTCCACCCCTGTACTGCTAAAATACCACTTCATAATATTAAAGTATGTACATCATACTGCACTTAGACTTGCAAATTCTTTGTAATGACTGAAATCTTAGCAAAATGCCATCTCACCACAGGTACAGGTCTAAAGCTCATACACACACAAATGTAGCAGAGCAAAAGCAAACAGATAACTTGATAATTTTACCCAATTATGTTTTAAAGATATATATTCATGGAGTCTATGTCATTAACAATTGCCACGGATTAAAATAGTAGTCTAAAAATGCTAGTCTTCCGAGGATTAATTAAACTTTGTCATTTATATTGGAAAATAGGTCATCTTAAGAAAAATTAATAGGATAAGATTCATTGCTCAAATTATTGTATTCTCCCAGAGATTACTTTTGTACTGATGTTCAAAAAAGATAATTAACATTATTTCCAATTAAAAGCCATTAAATATGATTGAATAAATATGCTAGTAATACAAACTATTTTTCTTCTGAATCCAACAAAATGCTTAAGTTGAGATCTTAGTCCATCAGTAACAATGTGCACTAGTAGATCCTTTGCATGTCCCTAATCTTATGTCCATAAAAGTCAAAGCCTATGCCTAAAGTTGTTTGTTCTTCTAATCTATCTAACAGCTACATGACAAAATTCAAATTCTACACTATTGCACCAGCTTTAGGCATTTGGATAACCCTTTCATCTCTAAACTCAATAAAATTTTCAAGGTTGTTCAAAGATCATGGTTTTCTGCATCTGCTGGAATGCTAGATATGTTTCAACTAAATCAACTTACAAGTCTCTTCAAGCTTGACTGCTGTAGTGTAAGAAAAGACCTTCAGACAAGTGGGAGAAAATCAAATGATACTTTCCTGAAAAAAAAATCATGCTTCTACCACTGCACAAGGACAAAACATCTTGAGTATTGCTAGAAAGTAATTCTATGTAGCTGACAGTACAGTACAACCTACCAATGTCTGTTAAAATGTATAATTAAATAATTGTGGAAGAGAAATGCTGGATTAATGAGCTTCAAATGTTAGATATATGAAATCCAGGGAAATACTTGCCAAGTTGTGGTATAATCACAGCACACGAATATGCGTGTCACAGTAAAGTTCATATACAAATGCCAGTAAGAGCTTCAAGTGGAGGCCAATCTGAGCATTCCTGTGGTAGTTTTGTGGCAGATAGTTTGTGAGGCATCTTGACATCCTCTGGGCCAGAAATTCCATGATACCTTGTGATTTGCGTTATGTAGATGATTAAAACCTTGTGAGATTACATTTTTATGCAAAGAATAAATAACCAGAAGATGATGAGAAGAAACAAAGGAGAATTCTCCATCAAATAGTTATCACAGTCAAGGTTAACGTATGTAAATACTGAAAGATACAGCTTCTAATATAAAGACCTCAGTTTTTGCAGTTACTGGCAAATTCACAATGTTCTTTCTGACTTAATTTTCCCTTAACTGTTGCAAAGGTTCCATGTTTGTAACATTTTTAAAAGTGAATTGAGTGATGATTTGCAAATGGAAGGGAAGAAAAGAATATCTTTCCTGTAATTTGGCATGCATTCATCTGAAACTCTATTGCATTCTTCATTTCACATGCCTCCAAATAATCCACAATTTAGAATTGTGTGAATGTGCTTTGCATCTACTTTAGTCTCCTAAATATTTTCCACATGGTATTTAAAGGCAGAAAATATGTCAAAAGCCAACAGTATGTTAAAAGGCACTTGGACAGGTACAGTACATAGATAGGAAACGTTTAGTGGGATATGGGCCAAAGGTGGACAAATGGGACCTGATTAGACGGGAATCTTGGTTGGTATGGACCAGCTGGGCCGAAGGGCCTGTTCCCATGCTGTATGACTCATTTACTTCAGAATGAATAACTGTGATACAACAAGAATGAAATAAAGGGCAACCTCTAATGTCTGTTATATTGCCTAGAAAACAGACATATTTCTACACCAAAGCTCTACATCTTCTTAATCAACCTATTGTAGTGAGTTGTGAGAACATCTAGGGTAATCCATATGCCTAAAGCTGGTGCTATAGTGTAGAATTTGACTTTTGTCATATAGTTGTTAGATAGCTTAGAAGAACAGACAATTATAGGCATAGACTTTGACTTTTATGGACATAAGATTAAGGATATGCAAAGGATCTATTAGTGCACGTTCTTACTGATGGACTAAGATCCCAACTCAATCATTTTGTTGGACTCATAACAGTCATAGAAAGTCAGTTGGGGTGTATCTGCTTAATAATGTCATACTCCATGATCTTAAAATATATCAGGAATGGAGCAATCTATTCAATTGTTTTGGTCAAGATACTTCACACCAGGGATATGTTTTCCAAATATATTTTATACCTTAGAATCAGGTCAGAATCGAATAGATGATGATGATCCTTAAATTGTTGGTCTTTAGATGAAAATAATCAAGGTATTAACCATAGGTAAAATGCATCCTTACAACACCTGATTTTGAGGAAAGTAAATTTCCTCTGCTTTACAATCATGCATTATTTTGACAGAATCCATTAGAGAATACTAAGATCATGTCTTTGACGTGAATGAATCAAACTATTGTTCAGGGGAAAAAGAATATTTGCAACTAATCACCCAACTTGCATAGTTTTTAGGTAAACTGTAGCTGATGACCCAAGGCGGCAATGAATGAATAAAATCTAATGGCGCCTCCTTGTTATCTTCTATACCTTACCTGGGATTATTTTTATCTTTAAGAGCACATCCTATAAACCTTCTCTTGGTGTCCTGAAATTAATCATGCGGAATCATAGAAAATGTGTCGAATCTCCTCATTACATTCCCATTGTATCAACTAGAAATAATATGAGACTTTGAACTTTGCTTTTCTAATATCTTTATAATCTTTAATTCCATTTTATATAAAGGAATTAATTAATCTTACACTCATTGCCATATATACAACACTCAGTATGTTGGGAAAAATTCTTGTGTGATTTAGATATTCTGCAGGTCAGACAGCATCTGTGGAGATAGGAACAGAGTTGACATTTAGATTGATGACCTTTCATCAGGACTGGAAAAATAAGAAAACAAGTTCCAGAGGTTGAGTGGACAAGAGAACAAGGGGAAGGTCTGTGATGAGTAGTGACCAAGATTATGCAAGTGGCACTAAGAGAGGGCGATGAATGCTTGTTAATCACAGCTGATCTATCTGGAGGAGTGTAATTAGGAGAGTAACAAAGGCAGTAGAGAGAAAAAGAAATACTGTGACTGTGCAATTCAGTGGCTGGAAATCAGAAATATAAGAGAATGCTAGAAATATCCAGCAGATCAGGTAGCAATGGTGGTGAAAGTATAACTGAGTTAATGTCACTGATGGATGATCTCACATCAGAAAACGGCCACTTCTGCCACAAACAGGTAAGGCTGGTTGTCTTAAAATGTTCAACACAATATTGAGTCCTGACGGCTACAATTTTCCTTGACAAAAGATGAGATGCTGTTCCCCAAGCTTACATTGGGCTTCATTGGAACTCTATAGGAAGCCAAAGACAGCACGGTCAGAGTGAAAGTAGGATGGATGACACAGTGACACTGCAGACAGCACAGCTATTTCATAGCTCCACAACCTGGGTTCAATTGTGTTGTCTGTATGGAATTTGCACATTCTCCCTCTGATCATGGGTGTTTCCTTTGGATGCCGTGGTTTCCTCCCACATTCTGAGGTTTGCTACTTAGTTTAATTGACTACTATAGAATGCCTCCAGTGCAGGTACCTGGTGGCAGAATAAGGGGTTGTTAATGGGCATGCGTGAGAATATAAGCTATAGGAAAGTAACTGGAGGAATGGGTTTGATGGATTGCTCTGAGAGCTGACATAGACATGATGGGCCAGCTGGCCTCCTATGTTGCAAGGAAATATGAACAATATGAAAATATAAAATATAAATAGCAGGCAACTGGAAAGTAACTTCTGTTCCAATGAGGAGACTTTCCACACCTGTGCTTTGGTTTCCTTAATGTTCCCTCTAGAGTATGTGACAGGGCTCTCAAACAACTTTGTTCTATTTCGTGCACTTCAGCTCTCGCCCAACCAGTGAGGATACGCTTCCCCTTGGCCTCACGTTCTGCTTCACCAATCTCCACACTTAATGGAACATCCTCTGTTCCACCACCTTCAACGAGGTGCGTCCATTAGATATGTCTTCCCTCAGCTTTCAGCATTCTGAAGACACCATTTCTTCTGCCACATCCTGGTTCACTCTTCACTTCTCACAGAACTTTCCCATGCAGCTGCAGGAGATGCAATACCTGTTCTTTTACCTCTTTGCTTCCCATCATCCAGGGACCCAAGCATTCCATACAGGTGAAGCAGCAATTCACTTGCACCTCTTCCAATTTTATATATTGCATTCTGTGTTCATAACATGGCCGCCTCTACATCGAGGGAACCAAATGCAGATTGGATGAGTGTTTTGTAGAGCACTTCTGTCCAGTCCCCAAGTGTGACCATAAATGTCTGGTTTCTTGTCAGTTTAATTCTCTATCTCACTATTATCACACTGTCTTTGGCTCCTACACTGTGCTAATGAAGATCAATGCCAATTTTAGGAACAGCATCTCATTAGGCACCACACCACTGTTGTTGGAAGAATCTCAGATGGTGATGAGGAGGCTTACAGGAGTGAGATAGATCGGCTGGGTGAGTGGTGCCACAACAACAACCTCACGCTCAACATCAGCAAAACCAAGGAACTGATTGTAGACTTCAGGAAGGGGAAGTCGGGAGAACACACACCAGTCCTCATTGAGGGGTCAGCGATGGAAAGGGTGAGCAGCTTCAAGTTCCTGGGTGTCAACATCTCAGAGGATTTATCCTGGGCCCAACACATTGATGCAATCATGAAGAAGGAACAGCAGCGGCTCTGTTTCATTAGGAGTTTGAGGAGATTTGGTATGTCACCAAAGACTCTTACAAATTTCTATAGATGTACGGTGGAGAGCATTCTGACTGGTGGCATCACAACCTACAATGGAGCTTCCAATACACAGGATCACAAGAGGCTGCGGAGGGTTGTCGACTCAGCAAGCCCCATCACATGCACAACCCTCCCCACCATCGAGGACATCCTCAAGAAGGCGGCATCTATCATTAAGGACACTCACCATCCAGGACGTGCCCTCTTCTCATTACTACCATCAGGGAAGAGGTACAGAAGCCTGAAGACCCAAACTCAACAACCCAGGAACAGCTTCTTCCCCTCCGCCATCAGAGTTCTGAACGGTCCACAAACCTATGAACATTACCTCACTATTCCTTTTTATTGCACTATTTATTTTTGTAATTTATAGATTTTATGTCTTTGCACTGTACTGCTGCCGCAAAACAACAAATTTCATGTCATATGTCAATGATGTCAAGGCAGCCCTCAGGATTCAATATCAAATTCAGCTATTTCAGATAACTAGCCTTTCCTACCTGTGTCAGTACTGGTGGGTTTTGAGATAAAGTCATCCACCTGAAACAGTAACTCAGTTTTTCCTCTCTCTCCACCAATGCACTCTTATCTGCTGAGTATTATCAGCATTTTCTTTTTCTTTCAGATTTTCAGCCACCACTGTGTTCTGCATCTAACAGTTCCAGCACTTTTTTTTCTCCCTACTACCCTCTTAATTACGCTCCTCCAGACAGATCTGTTGTGACTAACAAGCAGTCATCAGCCTCTCTCAGCCGCTGTATTTGTGTCACCTAGACAACTTTGGTCTCCATCCTATCCCTTGTTCTTTCCAAATCCCCACCCTACCTGCCCTCTTAACATAAAGGTGTTTTCTTGCTTTTCCAATTCTGACGACAGGTCATTGATCTGAAATATTAACTCTGTTTCTCTTTTCATAGGTGCTATCTGACCTGCTAAGTATCTCCAGCATTTTCTCTCTTTACATCAGTGTCTTTTTAATGAGATATTTAATCAAGTCTCCAGCAAGTCTCACATGTGGGAGGAGAACAAGGAACAGTAACTATCCACTACAAGAGCTGCCAACATACAAACATCAGGAAAAAAACAAGTCAAAGATCCGTTGACTTCATGCAAACTGCTTCAAAAATTTATCTTAATATTCAGTGTACCAGTTCTTGAAACCTGTTATGGTTCAAGAATGCATATACTCAATGGTAAGATAAGCTTTTGAAGCAGTTTGTATTGAGACAACACATTTTTGAACTTGGTTTATTCCTGATGTTTGTGTTTTTTAATTTCAAAAATAAACTTCATTCATAATAAAAAATATATACTGTACAAAGGAAGAAAACAGTGCAAAATTCAAAAGCTTAACATTCATGATTGTTACATTCAGTTGTGTAAAACTTAAAAAAAAGCACACAGACAAACATAGCACCATTGCCACTAATGTGGCTCCCTGAGGTGATACCCCTTTCATTGTTCGAGGGGCTTCCCCACCCAACTCCACCCCTCCATGTGTGGTAGCAGAAGGAGCCTAGACTGTGGTCCTTCCCCACAGAGCTTTGGCATTGGCTGCACCAAGCTTCAGTGCATCCCTCAGCACATACTCCTGAAGCCTGGACTGTGCCAGTCGGCAGCTTTCCCTTATAGACATCTCGCTGTGCTGGAAGACCAACAACGTTCGGGCAGATCAAAGGGCATCCTTTCGTTGAGTTGATGACCTTCCAGCAGTACTTGATGTCTGTCTCAGTATGTCCCTGGGAACAGCCCATAGATCAGAGAATCCTCTGTTACACAGCTGCTGGGAATGAACCAGGACACGGACCCTTATATCCATCTCCACACCCTCTTTGCAAATCCACAGTCTGCAAAGAGGTGCGTGACTGTTTCCTCCCCACCTGCCTCGCAGCCTTCCCAAGGGCAGCATGCACTGGGGGTGATGTGTCGTCTGTAGAGGAAAGCTCTGACTGTGAGCCGCCAGCCAAGCGAGGTCTTGGTGCTTGTTGGACAGATCTAGTGAAGAGGCATTCTGCCATATGGTTTGAACCATTTGCTCAGGGAATGTTGTCAGTTCTTGAAACTAGCTGACTTTCCAGAATTAGCAAACTGAGTTTTCAGTATAACAATTTAATCCTTACAAGTCAAAGTCATTTTTTTTCAAAATCAATTTTTAAACTGAAAAATGAATTAATTAGTTTGAAGTAGGCAACGTAAATAGTATTTAATGATAAAATGTTAAATTGACAGAATTTAAATATGAATTCAAACTGAACCTTAATTCCCAGTTATTTAACATACTTAGAAAACCATGAATGCTCTCTACTAGAGAATAAGCTTTCCTGCTGAGGGCACAAAGATGAGAAGTCATTCCTGAGGCCTCTTAACAGTTATGCAATCCAGCACAAACAGTGTTTCTCAACTTTGGCTCTCTAATGCTATTCCTAAAACAACTAAAGGTTGCTACATAGTTAAATTACATTTATAGATAACCGGTAGTAAAACTAAACTGCCTCACTGGGAGAAAAACATGTTTACCATGTTTCATTTAAGACATATGTACCTGGAAACTGTAGCACAGGGGTCACTCGATGATAATTTTACGCAATGAGCTAGCTATCAGATCGATCAAAGATCTGCTGCTACTGAATGGGATTGCGTTTCTAAACAAATGGAAATGTGTCACCCAGGGCTAAGGCTGGATCCATAGACTTTGTATGTGTGTGTGTGAGGGGGGCAGTGGGGTGCAGAGAATGCTGGCTGTCATAGACTTGCCTGGAGCTGGGACAGCGGAGGTTGGCGGTGCCATTGGGTTGGGTCAGCAATCAGTATCAGGACCTGGAGGAATAGAGGTGGGAGGGCTTGGGGGGGTGGGGAATCAATGATTGGTAAGAGGTTGGGGGTGCCGTCTGTGTTAATGGAAAGCACCCTGGAGATTGGGGAGGGGGCAGATTGTATAGAGATCAGGGCTTCGTCGAAGAATCAGAGAGTTGGGGGAAAGGGGGCAGGGGAAAGATTTGCAGCTGGGGATGAGGTAAAGAGGCTTGGGGTCTGCATTGATCAGCTGGTTAAGGGTAAAGTTCAGCTGATGGTGAGGAGGTGGGATCAGATCTCAAGCCAGCTGAGGGGGGGAGGGGAGTTAGATGGGGAGATTGATAAATAGGTTGGGGGAATGGGGCCTTGTCCAACAAAATGAATTAACAGAGGTCAGTGGGTGTAAAGAGGTTTGAAGTTTGGCTGACTGGGTGGAGGGGTTTTGGGTGCAGGGAGAGATTATACATGAATGATTTCATCAGATGTGGAAATCGAATAGGATGCAAAAGCACATCTCACTCTGAGCAGCACTGAAATGTTGGATTTCCAGGCTGACACGAAACAACCAAAAAATGGTCACTATTGCTCTTCACCCCATTGCAAGTACATTTTCAATCACTTTGTACTGAAGTAAACAGAACCCTGTGATCCGACTTCTATGCCTGTGGATATTTCTTGTATCTGCATCCTCCACTGACAGTTTTCCTCAGGTGACGGTGACCTTGTGTATTGCCACATCCGTGAAACATTGAATACAAACGTAGCAGGAGCTGGCAGACCCAGGACCTTCCACAAAGTACACATCAAAGTTGTAAAGATGACCTTTTTAGTGAGTTCTAAAGAACCTCTCATGAAGTCTACTGGAGACTTTACAGACTGATACCCATCAGACAGAAGGAGCTTAAATGGGTTGTGTGTGGTTTATTCAAAGGCTCTTTGCACACTGCCTCTGGGACTTTATGGTATTTAAAGGAAGAAAGTTTTAAAGCAATAATTATGGTTCACAACAAATATTACACAAACTGCACTGTTTCTCCTACGTCTTAAAAAAATGTAAGCTGATTTAACAAATTGACCAATTTTATAAAGTTAACTGAGTCACAGACTTTCACACTTCCTGCAATCTTTACAATGACACTGGTGTTACCTGTGTTAAGCTCACCAAGGCACAGAATTTGTTAGAGTATCAACTATCTCTGGAATCAGGAAAGTTGTCCCATCTTGATTATTGTCAGAAATATTACATGTTAGTTCTTCTCAAATAATTGTGAGATTTTCTTCAGGAACATCTTACAAACTTTTTTGTTATTCTCCCTTGTATCATGTGTTTGGATCAAGTGGCCGATGTGAACTCTTCTGAATTTCTCACCAGTATTTGCAAGAGCATTCCTGGAACCATATGCCTCTAATATTTTCCCAATATCCCATCTCCTTATCTATGACCTGTTGAGAGGTCTCTATGCACAAACTCTATCATGTAGTCTGAACTTCTTCACTTTGAAGCTTGTTCTGTGCTATTTAATCTGTTTAAATTACTTTTCCTCAACTTTTTCCTCCAGATCGAGCTGGTCAAGACTCAACCACATCTTGTTGCGGAGAATGGTGTTGTTCTGTAACCTAGGAGAAATGCTGCGTTGATATTTGACCTGTTTCTTCACTGCTTCCTTTACCAGACAAGCTCTCCTTTCTACATCCCCATCTGAGTCTGAGGAGTGTATAAAAATGGAATGATATTTTATTCCATTGCTCTTCATAAATTACCCAAATTAAAATGAACAAACTATGGACTATCTGATATAACTTCTGTGGTAAGGATGAGGTTTTAATTCCTCTATCATATGTTCAGTCGTGGTACATGAACATACACATTTTTCTTTCTAAATATTTTGAATGACTAGTGATTAATACAAGAAAGCTATCTACACCCTTTTCATAGTAATCTATATGGAACTACCAGAAATGGTCATGTAAGCCACTTCCACACGGTCTCGACCCAAAATATCCTTTCCCACCACAGTGGCTGCGCCGATTTCCTCCAGCAGTTTGTTCTTTGCTCCAGATTCCAGCTTCTGCAGTCTGTCTTGTGTCTCCATGCTTGGGGTGATGATTTGGGAGGTTCCGCAGGATCAATTCAGCAATCCTAACATACTGCATTTCTACTGGCTAGACCTTCTATATCTTTGTCAATACCAAGCCAATAGACAACTTCGCTAACCACTTCCTTTATATTTACTATGCCCAAATAGTCTACATAGAATTCTTTCAGAATCTTTCTTTGCGATTCCTTTAGTATCATTACTTTGTGCCCCAGTTTATACAATCTGAGATGGTGGATAATTCACAACACCAACACTGAAGTGGCTTCCTGTCTTCAGTTAGACCTATTTATGTATGAGTACATTCACTTAACATGTGTTCATAAACTTGCTACAAAATCTGGTCTTTTTGCGTAGCCCTAGCTATTTCCACTGCTGTGACAGAGAGCTCATCTATCACTGCCTTCAGAATATAAATTTTGCTTCTATGTTTGTTCTCCCTATCTATTGTGACTTTTTTATAAGGTCTCAATAAAGTCTGCCGCAGTATCTTATTTGGGTCCTCTGTACTCAATGTGACATTGAGGCAGTAAGATAGCCCATGTCTGCATGTGGCTCTGTAAAAACATATCTGGAATATTGTATGCACTCTGCTCTGTCCTAGTGTTATCAGGGTTTCACCTCTTCAACGTGTTTCTTGTTTCTTGCTAATGGTACATTTCCAAACTTCTATTTATATGTATCCCTTTCATGATGGAGCAGTCAGCAGATTGGTCACTATTCACATGGATTGTTAAGCTTTAATTTATTATTAACATATAGAGTGATTCAGCTTTATTTTAATATTGAAATTGTTTCTCTTCCCAGCATCACAAATGGCATATGTGACCTTTAAAGTGCACCTCTTGAATTGTTCATTCTCAACAATGTTATGTAAGCCTCCCTTCTGAGGTTTACTATCATAATATTTCCCTCCCAGTGAGACATTGCTTGACTACCATTCATTCGGTTTGCTATGCTTAGTTTAGCCCTGCATACAAAGGCAATGTGACCTCACTCCCTACAGTTAAAACACCTTGCTGCTTTGAACTAGCAAAAATGTGGGGAATGATTCCCACTGCAGTTGTAGCAGACCACAACAGACCCACTCTTTGCACCACTCATGCCCATGTGACCTGGGTTCAATGTTGGAGCTCCCATAATTGCTCCTGCCATTGGTCCATACATCAGGTTCACACTGGTCAGAGTTCTTTCACATGTTAAGAGACCACTTTCTACGTGTCTGCCCATTCAAATGTTAGAACTAGTGTGTTTAGTTAACTTCAACTGGATAGGCTCATCAGTTAGTCTGCACACAAACATAACACTGCACATGATCTAAGAATGCACCAAACTTGCAAATGATTTTTTCGAATGTAATTGTAATAATCTGCCTTGACCTCTGTTCCAAACATAACTTTCCACATCTCCAATGGAACTGTGATGAAATAGCTTTGCCATTTTTCTATTACTTCAATAAAGGGACATTAATCATCCAATTTTTCATTGTATTTGGCTGATTTCTATTATCAGAAACCCCTTCTTGCAATCACTCATAGTCTCATTTTGAGCATTTTTGGCCTCACCCTGTACCTCAACGATTTTATTGCCCTAATATCCATCTGTTTTTATTTCAAATTTTCAGCATCTGCAATTTTTTTTGAGCCTCAGATATTTTCCCTTGCCTTGTGTATGATTTGTTAATTAACCCACATGTGAGTGGCTATTTTGCTTTATTGCTATTTTGACAAAAGAAACTGCAAAAATCTTTAAGCACTTTTGGAATGGCTTCTTAATTTTATACTGCATTTGTCAACTATGTTTGTTCTTTTACTGGATGATGTTAGCACGTGGAGTTGACGGGAACTACAGGTGTACCTTGTGAATGCCTTACTGTTTACAAATTTTGGAGAAGGATCAAATGAGCCTTCTAGTCAGATGCATTTGAACTTCACATGTACTATTAGGGCAATCCTTATGTCAACACACATATGTGCTGTTAACTATCTTTTTTGAACAGTTATTTCTGCTTTGAACTTTTATGTGCTGAGCTCCATCCAAGCAAATGCAGGAATTCTCTGAAATAATATCCTGACATAGTGTACACTGGTATCATGCACGTCATTGATCTGTTCCTCTTTATAGTTGATGATGCATGTCTGGTTCTGTTCTTTGAGTGGAAAAGACCAAGTAATTCATTATGCTAGGCGATTAGAACGCCTTGACCTATCGATGGAACTGCAGTTCTGTTTGATACATAAATACAGTAGTTAATTGATTGTGGTAGCTGGATGCAATGATTATGGCTTTTATCTTCAAAGACATCACAGTCAAGTAAATGGTATGGTAGTAGTAGGTACGCTAAGGGACTCACAGAGGGCTGGTGTAATAATTTGAAGTCACAAGTTCAAATCCCCATATTTTAGCTGGGAAATTTAAACTCAGTTAATAAATACATCAGGAATAACAAAAATAAAAGTTAACTAAAATTGTTACTGGCAAGATTTCATAAAAACCCCACCTGGTTCACCAATATGCTTCAGAGAAGGAAATCGCCCATGCTTCCCAAGCCTAGCCTATATATCACTCCAGGGTCATAGCCATGTGGTTGAATTTTAAGTACTGACTGAAATAGCCTAGCCAGCTAATCTGTACAAGAGTAATTAGAGATAGTCAGTTAATACTTTGTGAATAAGTAAAAAATATTAAACTATTACCATTGAGTTGCAGTTAGACAAACTTCCAGCATTCTCATGATCATCATGAGAACAAGCTACATTATTTCTATCAGGTTTTAGGAGACTTGCATTATGCCAGATGGAGTCTGATTCTCTAACAAGTAAATACAGGGGTATAAACTGCTTTTGAGTAGGAATTGACCCCAATAGCACCAATCAATACATGTAACAGGGAAACAAGCCACTAGATAGGGCTACCTAGTGATTATGGTACTAGACTAAAAAGGCCATGCTTGGATTCTGAAATTAACCAGCAATGCAGCGAGGAAAGAATGTCTTGTGAATTATAAAGCACCTGATGTTACCGGCTGACTCATACACTTTCACCATCAGCTTCACAAAAACAACATCTCATATTTAGACATTTAAGATTAGTAATCTAAAATCTAATACCCTTTAAGGATGTGATAATTGTTAACTAGAAAGTAAGATGTTGTGAATTGTTAAGTTTTTAAAAATGTCACTTTAAATTATTTCTTTTTTCATTTTCTTCCTTTCTCACGTGTTCCTTCTGTTAAACCAATCTTTCTCTCCGTTTTTCTTTCTGTACCTGATTTGACATTGAATTCACCTACTGTTCTTTTTTCAATCCTTAATTATTATATGTGAAGAACATATAGACTATTAGACTGTTGTTCACCAAGATCCCTGAGATCCTCTTCCTCTTGCTGTCCTGTTAACAATGTGCAACTTAAACAAGCAGAACAAGTCTGACTAATGGTGCTTGCCACAAGGTGCCTACTCCAGCAAAGCCTGGCCCCACAAACTCATCAGAGCTGAATGTGAAAAAGAAATGTTAAACTGGTAATTTGTAGTAAAATGACTATAAAAACTGCTTCAGAACAGGAAATAGTCCTCCTTAATCCAGTCTGCTTTTTGCTGTGGACTTGTTGTGCCAGTAAGTGGCATTAATTACAGTTTTGTTAGTGAACTAGTTAAAGAAAAGATCAGAAACTCATTGCACTGGACAAATGTACAATGTCCATGGGCTTTAGGCTTCTTCAGAGATGCCCCAAATCACAAAGCCTTGTCTCATTATCTGTAACCATTGCATCTTATCTTTTAAGAGACCTAGTGGATAATAAGTAGGATTTCAACAGACCATTCAGGGCAGCTCCCTCCTAATGTAAATTTATGGATGTTGTGACTGAGAAAACTGAGCCACACGGAAGCCGTAATTGGGGAATATGAAAGTTTTTATTCACATGGCAGACCTACTGGAGAGAGAGAACCTAGCTCTCCTCGCACAAAGTGTTATACTTCATGAAAACAAAGACAACAATAAACAATTAACCACAGTTTCAACGGCTATAATCACCTACTTAACTTTAACATTTTGAATGTAGACAGATAACTGTGCAGAATTACATATTTACAATTGGAGCACATCCTAACTAGCAGAACCTCTTTGAATATTCAAATACTGGTGGCTGGTCCAAGAGCTTCTAAGCACAAAATCCAGACACCCAAAATATACCTCTTTTGTTACAATGTTGAGGGGTGGCTCCCTGAATATACAACTAGCCAGAATGTTAAGTGATAAAACAGACCAGTCCTGAATTGTGCATTAAGTGGCAGGAATATGCCTTTAACAGCATGTTAATACAGGAAGTGGCCACTTAATGCCTTTTCTGATCTCATTCTGAAGTTTTCAATGATCACCAATTAACATGCACATTCATCTATTGTCTTCCCCTGCATAGTTTCAATGGGACAGAATTAGAATATCCCACACCCAATTATTGGTTTCAAAGTATCAGTTGAAGTTAAATTGTGCACAGGTTTTATTTTCTGAAGACTGGTTCTGCATCCTCTTGTGTCCTCATTTTAATTAATATCTGCTATCCATAATTTCATAACTCCAGAATAATGCCTAACATGGACATACAACAATACAGAAACATGGCCAGTGTACTGTTTTGATTTAATATTTGATTCTTTCAATTAGTATATAAGAAGCCCTGTGATACGGCAAAATGAGAACACGACTCAAAAAGAAATAAACCAGACAATTGGCAAAGTTTGCTGCATTTTACCTTTGTCTTAGTGCATCAAATTCACAGTGGGGAGCAAAAGAAAACCTTACAAGTTAAAATGTTGTCATGAGTGCTCAGTTACCTTGGCAATCTTGCATTGGCCCTGGAACTTCTTGCTAAAATGTTCCCATGTTGGAACAAAGGTAAAATTGCAATGACTTATGTCCTCTTCACCCATGCTGCTATGGCAATATACTGCCTGTGGGGCTTCTAAGTAGACCTTTAACCACAGGCATCCTGCACTCAATCAATGTGATAAAAAAAAAGTACATGAAAATATTATGGTCAACTGTTCTTTTATGTATGAGCATAGCAATGGAAATGTTAACTGAAAAGTTATATGATTTGTGTATTACATGTTGATGTGCATGAAAGAACACAAATTAAATGATTTAAAATACATCATGGACTGCAATACTTCATGGTGATGGAGCATCTAAACATGTGCCAGAATCATTTGCTTCAGTAGAGCAAGGCAGACCAATCTATGGACCTTCCACTCCCTTGTTGGCTTCTATACAAAATAATTGAACATGTTTTCCTCTGCTAGGTTCAAACAATGATTTGACAGTATTCTGCACTCTGTTGCCAGTTTATTTAGTGCATGTTCTTTGCAAACATAAACATCATTGTTGCTGTCCTTACAACTGTGATTTACTTTTCAAGGAAAATTGGTAACCTTTGCAATTGTACTTCTAGTTGCACGTCTTTCATGTGGGGCGGTGGCATGGTGTTATTGATCCAAAATTCTGTTTCCATCAGAATCTCCTCCACAAGCACCTCCTGTTCCAATATCATAAAGCAAAGTCTTCTTGTCTTTTCTTTGCCAAGCCATCTTACTTTCCAACATAAACAAAAAAGGCCTTAAGGAACCATGTAGATAAAATGCTTTCCCCAATAAATGATGTTTTTTAAATACATGTTCAATGAATGTTTTTTCAATGCATACACATCGAAGAAGTAGTATTGCAGCATGACCTTGCTAGTTTGGTGTAAATTCAAAAAGGTGCCATAATCTAGCATGCAGTGACTTCCAAGAGTGATAGAATGAGCCTGCTTAGACAATCATGCACAAAGCCTTTTACTCTGCAATTTCCCACCATGGCAGAAGATGGAGATAAGAGAATGAGTAGTAAGGAGAAGGGAAGTGCAGGAAGGTGGTGAGAATATTGGTATGGAGTAGAATACAAAGAGTGGTAGACTGGGACGGGTGTGGGATTTGATCAGAGGAGCTGGTGCCAAGATGAAAGTGGGGATAGAGATGATCAAATTAGATTGAGGAGGAATTAAGGGGATGATTAGGCTAGTTAACAGACCAGAGGCAGTAGAAAAGATTTCCGGATGTCTGGGATGAGATTGGGATGGCTGGAGATAAAATCATTTGAGCAGGGGCGAAAATTAGTGGAGGGAAGATGATTAGAGAGTGGAGGAGCCTTGGAGGACCTCAACAGGGAATGAAGACCAATCGCCATGATGGGGAGGAGGTTGGGGGGTCACTCAAGATGTTGTTTTATCCTCACATCTGAAGGAAGATCGGCACATCAAGGAAATAAGGGCTATTTAGCCAATACAAGAGCAGTCCTTAATCTAGAGTTTGAGACCCGGAATATTTTCGTCAGTCATGTACACAGGTAAAAAAATTGCTAAATGCAGTCAACAGAGTTTCCTTCAGTAACTGACATCACTGTTCATACCCAGTGAGATACGTGTGGGTGTGCACCATTTGTGCAGAGGACCAGGTCAGAGTTTATGGAAACACGCTAAATGCACACAAAATATTCAAACATATTTAGCAATCAGATTTTAAATAACATTTCTAGGCTATATGTTCAGGATGTAGTGAAAGAAGTAATCATAATTGCAATTCCAAGATGCATTGCCAGGAAAAAATTAAGTGACCTGCCATGATTTGTGAAATTGGTGGGTTTAAAGTGAAAATGACAGATCTTCCCAGTTTTACTGCTAGCTTTGTCCGCTGCCCAATTTACTGTAGTCAATCACCTGCTACCTCCCATCTCTATCAATCAGTGCTTTGACTCTTCAGTACATAAAAGATTCCTCAGGCTCACATGCTTATCACTGTTGGGAGCATCACACCCAAAATTGGCAGTTCTCACACACTGGCAAGCTATTGAACCCTCAGCCACAATACCCAAACAAATTGCACCACACTCACCAACACAGTTTTTATTTTCTTGCAGAAGAAGTTGGTCCATTACAAGAGGCTGCAGGAAAGAACTGGTGTAGGGCAGTCAGGTCAGTATGCTCTAACCCCCATGGAAGAGACAATGCTAGCCACTGTAGGAAGGAATTTATCTGAAGCTACTGGCAAGGCTGGAGGTATTAACGATGAGGGTATCTGTATGGCTCTTTCTCTTTTCCCATTTCTTACTTATTTCACAACCTCGTTGGAGCTAATGGGATGATGCAAACATGAACTTCTCACTTTCTCCTGTCCCTGCACTACAACTTAAAAGGACAGACACCATTTCACCAGAGGGTGAGTTTGCATACTCTTTCTGCTGTAGAAAAATCTGCTGGACTTTTACAGCCCAGGCTATAGAAGAAGGATGATTAGCATATTGAACCAAATGTGTACGGGGAAGCCTGTCAAAGAGCATGGAGGAGCATTGGACTAACTTTGTGCAGAAGCTGCAACTCAGGCTTCCCTATTTGGAGCAGGTGGTCACCTCCTATTGGAACCCATTATGATGCACCACCTGATAATCCACTTCATAACTGCAACTGCAATTCAAATGTACTTCATTGACTGTATAGTTCTTTGGGATGTGAAGGGGGCTTTATAAAGACATATCGTTCTTTTTGCCGAAAGTTCCTAATTGATCTACAGAAGGTGATAATATGCTGTCTTCCTGAAGTCCTTGGGCTGTTAGCTAGGGAGTTCCAAGATTTTGACCCATCGACAATGAAGTATTGGTGCTATTTATCCAATCTGTGATGGTGTGTAACTTCGAGGGGAATTAGGAGACTGTTTTGTTCTCATACATTTTGTCTTTTAGGGTTGGAAGGTGATGTCGAAGAAGCCTTGGCATATTGCTGCTGTGCATTATACACACGGTGCACACTACATCCCTGCCATGGTGGGTTAGTGGCAGAGGAAATAAGTGCCTTAAGACGGTGGATGAGCACCCAATCATATGGTCTACTTTATCCTTTTAGAAGGTGGAAAGGCTTTGTGGAATCAGAGACATTTTACCACAAGGTATCAAGCCTCTGACCCAGTACTTACATGGCTGACTTATTTAATGTCATTGAATATCAAAAGAAGGCAGTTACACTTCCTCTAATTAGAAATGGTAATTGCCTGGCAGATGTGTAGCTCAAATCTTCCTTGCCCCTTACCATACCAAGCTTGAGTGTTGTCCAGTTTTTATTTCAAGTAGACCTGTGAATAGTATCAAGCACTGTAGTCATCAGCAAGCAGCCCCCTTTCTGAACTTATGATGAAGGAAAGATTATTGATGAAGCAGCTGAAGAAGTCTGGGTCCAGGACATTGCCTTGAGAACTCCTATATCAATGGAACTGAGATGATTTGTCTTCATCTTGCTTTGCACTACGTTTCTGCAGCTAATCCCTCAATTCCATTGATTTCCTCATACAACAGCTCCTTGATGCCCCTTTGAACCAAATACCACCTTGATGGCAAGGATAATTACTCTTTCTGGATCCCTGTAATTCAATTGTTCTGTCCTTGTTTGTACCTAGGCTGAAATAAGATGTAGAACTCTATAGTCTCGACATTTTGAATCCTGAGGTATTCTGCTATTCAGTGTGAGAATGGATAATCTACACCATCCATTCCATCATTTCACTGATGACTGGAAGAAGTCAAATAGGCTTATTATCCTAGATTCATTCTGCATTCTTCTGGACATTTTTCCACTTAGTTTGGTGGATGCAAGTCTTGTATCTGTATTGGAAAGCTTAGTTTAAGGCGTGGCTAGATCCACAAGTCTTCAACATTATAGTCACAGACGATAACTTTGTTGTCCTCATTGACTACAGCACCTTTTATTCTACCCAGCGTACTCATCCATTTCTTAATATCTAACGGAGTGAATAAAAATCACAGATGAGTGAATGTGTGCTGAAAGGAGAAGACTGACATGTTATTGTATTTAGAACTTCCAGCTGAAGATGGTTGCAAAAGTTCCAACCTCAACCACATCAGTGACAGCACGTAGATGTTGGGGTAATGTTTTGATACCAGGATGGATTAGATGGTTATGTCATATCTATTAATATATAAGTACATTCACTACTGGACCACGTTCTGCTAACTAAGTGGAAGAATTTTCTTTCTGGAAAATTTCACAAAAAAAATCAGATTTACTAATTAAATTCAGATGAGCTCTTTGAATCACTTTTCACATTAAAAAAAAGTCACACAAGTTTGCAATGGCTAACAGTGCCCTGGGCAGCTATCAGGTCAACAAAGGCAGAGCCAGTTAAGAGGCTTTGTTCACATACATCTTTAACACACTGGTTCAAAGTAAATAGATGGCTCTTGCAAAATCATGCAGGGCAGATATGTATCTGTTCTGATCCAAATGGGGATTCACCCGATTCAAAATGAATTGGTTGAATATCTTATGAGTGTCACAAAATCGAGTACTTAGACTAAAATTCTTTGGAATTGTAACAATGTTGTCAGGCTTTTCAATGAATGTCACCCTTCTTGGTGGTACAGATGTTGTGGCAAGCATGTTATTGTTGCATCTTACCACGTTTGCAAAGGGGAATTTCAGACATGTGTTCTCAATATTTTTAAATGTTTTTGGAGAATTGTAATGATATTTCAGGAGAAACATGAACAGAATAATTATCAAACCGTGTGTTCTAAAAGGAAGTGCAATCACTACTGAAGATGTTGAACAGTAATAGTTCCAGTTTGGTGGTTCTATATATTTCTATTTTTATTGTTATGTAGATTGATGGAAATTTAGGGCATTAAAATTTGTTCTACAGATTTAGATTTCCTAGACCATTTAGAAGAAAAAGCAAGGAAAGGAAATCTATTCTCCCTGGAAATAGATTAAAGGGTGGAACATGATCCAACTATTTAACATCAGAGACGAGTGGTGATGAAGTGGATGTGGAGAGATTTTTTTGTGCAAAAACCAAGGAGGAAAAGCAGGGCACAAGATTATAAACTGAAGAAACCACAAGATAAACTTTGCTAAAAGGGTAACTCCTGTACACTTTGATTTATTGACTTACAGAATAAATGGCTCCCTCGTACATTGAACACAGTTGAAGCATTCAAAAGAAATTGGACTGAATCCTAATTCAACATAGAGTAATGGATATAGATGTAGGATAGGAAAAAGATGAAAAATACTTTGAAACAGGACTTTGCTGAGTGGGTGATCTGATGAGTTGAATGGCCTTTCACTGTTCTTGTTTTCAAGCAACATAATTTTAGGATTTTAAGAACTGTTTCTCCCTCATTGGTTTCCCAGCAGTTCCCCGTGCCATGGTAGCTGTACTTTGTCAGTAATTTGCCCTTGCTGTGTTTTGTGACACACAAGGTTAACAAAATCTTACTTTCAGGTAACTGCCCTGCCCTGCTGCACTGTCAAATTCATCACAAATGCCAGATCTTCCACTTAGATAGGCAGGATACAACAATATTAAACAGTAATAATTACACTTATTTCATGTCTCATCATTCGGCAACTGGAAAGTCTAGTTTGCCTTTGCCTAGAGAGTGTAAACAATAACCAGATTTTCACTGCTTTATCACAATATCATAGAATAGTACAAAACAGGAAGAGGCTGTTTATTCCATTAATACTGCAAGGTTTATTTGAAGAACTTTCCAGTTAGTCCATTCTCACCCCATATTCCAGTAATTCATTCTTCATCAAGAGTTTTACCAATTCCCAATTGGAAGCTACCACAGTGTTCTTTCCGAATTCAAACCTCTTGTAGAAAAACTACTTTCTTGCAAGATGTTGCCAATCATCTGAAATCTGGATGAAGTGATCAACATTAACACAACAGGGATTTAATTGTTCTTGCATTGATTTGTATCAGACAAGAGGATATTTCTGCTGATATGCGCTGTAATAAGGTAATGTCGTACACCAAGCTTTCACCCAATGAAAAATCTGGAAAATAGCTGGAAAATGGAGTGCAGGGAAAATAAGTTATTTATTAGTAGCTTTTATCAGTAGTTGCATTATACAATAGATAAGATTAATCCCACAGGGAAAAACCATGGAGGTCTACGCTGAGGTAAATTTACCTAAGTCGTAGTAAGAAAGAAAATGTCATGGATGTATTAGTAAAGATAGCATATTGGAACCACTTGAGGATTAGCAACTGAAATATTCATTCCAACCCTCAGACATGCTCCACAATTCAGTTTTATTTCATAGATGATTTAATTACAGTCATAAAAAAGATGAACATAACTTCATGGAGAATGGAATAAAGCAGAAAATGCCAGAAACACTCTGCACATCAGGAATAATTGTGGCCAAAGAAGCAAAGTTCCTAGTTCAAATTTAGAGCCTTTTGCCAGAACCTTGCATTCCATTGACAGGTCACCTACTTGAACTGTTAACTCTGATTCTCTATCTACAGACGTTGTCTGACCTGCTGAGTATTTCCTGCACTTTCTGATTTTACTTCTGATTTCCATCAGTATTTTGCTTGTGAATAATGTAATGAAAGGGCTAACATTAATTCCTAATGAGTCTTTAACTAAAACTATATGTTGAGAAAATAATGATGAAGCAATGAAACCATTAACTTTGGATTAATGGCATTAATGAGGTAATGGAGGAAAAGTGAAATGGCTCTGGAATATTCATACAGATTGTTGTCAACATGCACTAACTGAACCTAGTAAATGTATGCAGGTTTGCTTTTGTGCAGTATAAGATATTTTTGTCACTATGGCTAACATTAATTAATAGGTCAAGTTCTACCTAGTTTTAACATTTGTAATAGATTTATGAAGGAAAATTAGATTTTGTTGCTGCTACCTTCCTTTATGCTGATTTATCAATGAAAGGAAGCATGTAAGTCTACACCAGGTCATCTTGCTAGCTGAATGCCCTTAAATGTCCTGAGGTCAATGTCTTGTGGTCTAAGTGCAAAAAGATCTACATCTGCAAATCTGGACTTACTTCTTATATCATGCAAGCCTCTATTAGATTACTACTTCAGTTTGGAAAATGGTAGAATCTGGTTTCATTCAGAGCTGTCGATTCAACAGTTGGCCTGTCCTTTATCATTTTAAGGTTTCTTTGTTGAATGCATGCTCCATTATATTTCTGTATCCATGGTAACCTCACTTAACTATTTTAAATGTAGGCACACCTAAAGGTAATTGATACATTTTTCATCTAAGGATCTATTGTACACATGAATACAGTTAATTCAGTCTGCCTATTCAGCAAGGAAACGTTTTAGACACATACTGTAATGTTTTAGACATAGGGGTTCACCCAAAATATTTTCTGTTATTCAACCATCGTCGTTTTTTCTGCTTGCTCATTTACGACCCACTATACCTCTAGTGTTTAGTGCAGTAACAATGCTCTCTGCCCCTGTCTGTTTCTAGCAAGCCCCTTAATACTTCTCCAGCTCTGACCCAGGTTTTTCAGGTTGGCTTTCACAGCTTTTCATCGAGTCGGGGAGTCTTACATCATGTAAACAGGCCTTTCAGCCCATTGAGTCCACTCCAACCATCAAGTATCCATTTACAGCAATCCTATACTAATCCCATTTAATTCTCCCCACACTCCCATCACTTCCCCCTAGTTCTACCACTCAACTACACAACAGGGTGATTTACAGTGGTCAATTAACCCTGGTTCAATGAGGAGTGCAGGAGAGCATGCCAGGAGCAGCACCAGGTATCCGTCAGACTGAGGAATCATCAAGCTACAAGGTAGGACTATTGGATGCCAAACAACACAAACAGCATGCAATATATAGAGCTGAGCAATCCCATAAGCAACGGATCAGATCTAAACTCTGTAGTCCTGCCACACCCAGTCGTGAATGGTGGTGGACAATTAAACAGCTCACTGGAGGAGCAGAATCCAGAAATATCCCCATTATCAATGATGGGAAGCCCAGCACATCAGTGCACAAGAGAAAGCTGAAGCATTTGCAAAGACCTTCAGCCAATAGTGCCAAGTGGATGATCCATTTCGGCCTCCTCCAGTAGTCCCCAGCATGATAGATGCCAGTCTTCAGTTAATTCAATTCACTATATGTGATGTCAAGAAACAGCTAAAGATATTGGATAGAGCAAAGCTTAGGCCCTAACAACATTCTAGCAATAGTATTGAAGAATTATGCCAAGCTGTTCCAGTACAGCCACAACACTGGCATCTCCCTGACAATATGGAAAGTTGCCCAGGTTTACCTTGGCCACAAGAAGCAGGAAAAATCCAACCCAACCAATTACCACCCCATTGGTTTACCCTCGATCATCAGCGAAGTGATGGAAGGGATCTTCGTTAGTACTATCAAATTGAACTTGCTTTGCAACAACCTGCTCACAGGAGCTCAGTCTGAGATTCACCAACATCACTCAGCTCCTGACTAGTCTAAACATTTACAAAAGAGCTGAACTCCAGATGTGGTGAGAGTGACTGCCCTTGACATCAAGGTAGCATTATATCGAGTATAGCATCCAGGAGCCTTGGCTAAACTGAAGTCAATGGAATCGGGAGGAAAACTCTCTGGTGGTTGGAATCATACCCAGCACAAAGGAAGATGATTGTGGTGGTTGGAGGTCAATCATCTCAGCCACAGGACATCTCTGCAGGAGCATCCTAGGCCCCACCATGTTCAGCTGCTTTATCAATGACCTTCCTTCAATTAAAAGATGAGAAGTAGAGATGTTCGCTGATGATTGCACAATGTTCAGCACCATTTGTGACTCCTCAAATGAAGCAGTCTGCAACCAAATGCAGCAAGACCTGGATAATATCCATGCTTGGGCCAATAGGTGGCAAGTAACATTCGCCAGGCAATACCTAGGCAATGACGATATCTGACAAGAGAAAATCCAGCTATCACCCCCTGACATTCAATGTCATTACCATCACTGAATCCTCCACTATCAATATCTTCGGGGTTACCATTGATCAGAAACTGAACTCGAGTAGCCATGTACACAATGTGGCTACAAGATCAGATCAGAGGCTAGGAATCCTGTGGCAAGTCACTCACCTCCTAACTCCTCAAAGCCTGTCCACCAAATATAAGGTTCAAGTCAGGAGTGAGATGCCGCTTGCCTAGATGAGTGCAACTTCAACAACACTCAAGAAGCTTGGCATCATACAGGACATAACAGCCACTTGATAGGCACCCAATCCACAACCATTCACTCACTCCACCATCAATGCACATTAGCAGCAGTTTGCACCATCTAAGGACTCCTTAGACAGCACCTTCCGAACCCCACGACTTGTACAGCTAGAAGGCCAAGGCTAGCAAAAGCATGGGAACACCACCCGCAAGTTGCCCTCCAAGCCACACACCATCCTGACTTGGAAATATCTCACCGTTCATTCACTGTCGTTGGGTCAAAATCCTGGAACTCTCTCCCTCAAAGCATAGTGGGTATACCCACACCTCAAGGACTGCAGCAGTTCAAGAAGGCAGCTCACAACCACCTTCACAAGGGAAATGTGGAATGGGCAATCAAATGCTGGCTCAGCCTGTGGAGCCCATATACCTTGAAGGAATATGAAAAAAAAGCATTGCTAGCGCTGTGTCAAACCCCCAACCAGGAGGACCAGTGTTTTGTTTTGCCTGGTCCTTCCTCTTCAGACCAATCCAGCATTGCTGAACCTGCCAGGAGCACAAGCCCCTGCCAGCACGGTGCTGAGAGTCATTAGAGCACATGAGCTGTCCTGCCACAGCAAGGAACAGACACACAGAGACGGGCTTCTCTTCTGCTTCCTCTAAAACCTATGCACAGTAAGCAAAGTTATGCAGTTTTCACTAGCTAAAATTTTATTAACTGTGAACAAAATCAACAATTAAAAAATAATCTTTTTGCAATACAAACTGTTTTACCTCAATGAAATGTAACTGTTTTTGCAAAAAAACATTCCAGAATTTTTATCTAGTATCTGGCTAACATGGAATTTTTTTTGTTGAACGTTTAGGTCTCCTCACGCCCACTCCTACAAAAGTCATTTTTAAATTCTAACATATGTCCATTTTTGACAGATTGACAGAAAGAAAGAAAGAATGAAAAAGGAAGTACTGAACTTCAAGACTTCCAAGTTCTTTACTTCCTCTGAAGTGGGTTGGAAGTGCAGCTACATTCATAACAAAGGCTAACTTAGTAATAAAGTTTGCATGCAATTCAGTCCCACTGACACTAATGATTTATATGAGCAATTTAGTTGTTTTCCTTGTGATTTTAGTTGAGGGATTAATGATGGCCAAGACATCAAGGGAAAGACCTTGAATTTATTCAAATAGCAAAATGGGTCCTCAGTATAACATTTTATCTAAAGGACAGAAACTTAACAGCACTCCCTCAGCATGCCTACATAATGTGTTCAAATCTTTGAAGTGTAGTTTGAACTTACAATGTGTTGAGTCAGAGATGAGAGTGTTGTCACTGAGCCAAGGGTGACATATTTCATGTTTGATGAACAGTCTACCCTAGCACAGTAACGTACAAATAAAAACCCTGTTTGAAAATAATTGAAAAATAATTTTCCTACAAGAAAGTAAATGGTAATTTTAATACACAAACATCATCCTTAGGATCTGTACAAAAAAAAGTTGTTTAGTATTTTACATTTCCCAGAGCATAAAGATGGTTTGAGTTAAAGGCATGAAGAGGAAGCAGGAAACAGACATAAGACTTTTCTTAAATATTACAGATTCTATTGGTGTGGCTTAAAATTAACATGTGCATAACTGTCATTCTGAGACTTTGCACTTGCACACTGGGCCCAGATGGACTCTGTAAGGATAAGCTTTCCTGAACAACTGTGTAGGGAAGAATCTAAAGCTGCATGTGTATTGCCTACAGTTGCTCCAGTCACTCGATCAGTCCTACTATCATGTTTCATCACGAGGGGAGAACTATGTGACAAAAACATTTGAGACCACATCAAGCAAGTGGTGAAGCAATTAAACCATTTCGCTGATGCACTCCCATTGATTACAGTGACGGGAATATGATCCTTTTATATTAAAGTCTGAGAATTTACAGCTGTTCAGTGCATAAATGCACTCCTCAGATACCATAGGATCTCAAAAGGCAAACGCATACATCATAATGGTCTCAAACATTGAAACCCCTTTTGTGACAATACTGCATCTGCTTGGTACTTCTAGAAAGACAGCTCATCTCACAATGATATGACTGTTGATGGCATAATAGATCTTATCATTACATTGCAAAGGAGAACCAAATGTGTATTCCTTCAAGAAAAGCAGGTTGTATCTTTTTGTTGCTTGGATACTTTTCTATTGCTATTAGTAAGTAATAAAAGTATCAGACTTAAGCCAATATGCTGCAATAAAGTTTCTCCCACCACAACTATTGTTAATAACCCACCCGAAACAACCACAATATGATATATGCCAAAACATAGACATATGTAGGAATTTAAACATGACTACTTTTCCAGATGGGAAGGGGGAGAAGTAATATTATACACATAGGCACATATGCGCCTGTCCTTATTGAACTTACTAATTACTAAGGGTGCCCATGTCCTGCTGCCACCTCCACCCCTCCCCTCACCCCCCGAACAATATTCCTTCCAGTGCAGATTTGATGGGCAAAATCTGTAATCGTGCCACTAAGTGTCCTGGTTACTCCCACTAATTCAAATTTTGTTCAATTTAAATGAGCTGAACATTAACTATTTTTACCATTAAATACTTAATTTTCTACATTGTACGTCTAGCCAAAATGGGCAATTCCAAAGTTTAACATACAAAATCAAAGCTAAGTAATTCAGGATTAAGCTATGCTTTGCAGCTCAGATGAAAATTTTGCATAGCCATAATTACAATTTCATGAAATCCTACCAGAGTGCATCTGCCAGAATGAATGCATTACTCATATTGCACACCTTGTAGTTTGTCTGGATTGGGTTACTGGTTAATTTAGATTGCTGCTGTACTAAATCTTCCTGAAAGCCTCCCAAACTAAGGTCAACTTTTTAAAAAAATTGTATTTGAAACAGAAAATCAGAAAGATAATATTTCATTAAAAATGTTAGCAAAATCTCATATGTCTGTTATAGAGGATAGAACCTTGGGAGATGATATCATATTCCTGGATTTTTGACCATTTTTTGGAGAGGAAGTTTTCAAGAAAAAAATAACTTGAAATATTGGGTACTTAAAAGAAAATTATCCACATGTTTAAATATAAAACAAAACATGTCTGAGGCAGAAAGCAGTTCAAATGCTAACCTTCTTGAGTGGCTAATATTGAAAGAATTAATCTATGGTTTACAGCAAATACATATATATTCTGTATAAGACACTAAAAATTGTGGTCCAACTATGACAAGAGAAGCTTAAGATAGCATTAAGTTTAAAAAAGACATCTAATGTTGTCAAAAAAAAGCCTGAGAAGTGGGAAAATTTCAAAATTCATCAAAGGAAGGCCAAAAAATTGCTAAGGAAAAGGAACGTAAAATGCAAGTAATCGAACAAAGAACATGAAAACAGATGCTTGTACAGATATGTCAACAGGAAATTACTAGCAAAAGTTAACCTGACAGAAGAGGCCTGGGAATAAGATCAGTACAGAGAAATTAAACAAATATCTTGTATCTGTCTTCAAGGAAGAAGAAATAGAAAACCTCCCAGTAATAGTGAAGGACCTCAGGTCTAGATTGAATAAGGAGTTGAAAGAAATTAATGGGACTGAAAGGCAATATATTCCCAGGACCCGATGAACTGTGTCCCAAGGTTCTAAATCAAGGGGTAGCTATGTGGGTCGTAAATGCACTGGTTGTCATCTTGAAAAGTTTCATAAGATTTTATATTGGTTCCTACAGATTTGAGAGTAGCAAATGTAACATTACTACTTTAGAGGGTATACAGAGGAAAAGTGGAGAACTACAGACCAGCTGGCTTGATGTCAGTAGCAGGGAAATTGCTAGAATCTATGATTAACAAAGTGGTAACGTGGCATTTGGAAAATAATAATAGGATTGGGCAGAGTGAATATGGATTTATGAAAGGGAAATTATCCTTGATAAATCTCAGAGTTTTTTGAATGTAACTAGCAAAATAGGTAGGAGGGAACCCGTTGATATGATGTATTTGGACTTCACATTATTCAAGAAAGGAAATAGGGATAATCCTGGAAACTATAGACTTGTGAGTCTCACGTCAGTGGTAGGGAAATTACTGGAGAGGATTCTTAGGGATAGGATTTATGAGCATTTGGAAAACCATAGCCTAATTAGGGACAGTCAGCATGGCTTTGTGCAGGGCAAGTCATGCCTTAGTAACTTGATTGAGTTTTTCCGAAGAGGTGACAAAGGTGATTGATAAAGATAGAGCTGTGGACATGGATTTTAGTAAGGCGTTTGACAAGGTCAGTCATGGGAGGGTCATCCAGAAGATTAAGATGCATGGATCCACAGTGAATTGGCTGTTTGGATTCAGAATTGGCTTGCCCATAGACGACAGAGGGTAGTGGTTGATGGGACTTATTCTGGCTGGAGGTCCGTGACTAGTGGTGATCCGCAGGGATCAGTACTGGGACCTCTGCTGTACGCCTGAATGCAACAGACAGGATCTCATGGTGGTCAGCCACTTTAATTCCACTTCCCATTCCCATACCGACACGTCTATCGACAGCCACCTCTACAGCCAGACGCAGGTTGGAGGAGCAACACCTCATATTCCGCCTTGGTAGTCTCCAACCTGGCAGCATCAACAACGATTTCTCTAACTTCCAGTAACTCCTCCCCTTTGTTCCCCCCCCTTTGTTTTCCCTCATTCCTGGGGCCCCCTCACCCCTTCTCTTTCCCCTTCCCCACCCTCATGACTTGCCCTCTACCTCCCTCCTATTCCCCACCTCTTCCCCTTTATTCCATGGTCTACTGTGCTCTCCTACTGGACTTCCTTCTTCTTCACCCCTCGCCTCTTCCACCAGTCAGCTTCTATATCACTCCCTTTCATTTCCCCTCCCCCACCCACCTACCTTCCCCCTCTCACCTGGACTCACCTATCCCCTGCCTGTGTGTGCTCCTCCCCCTCCCCCTACCTTTTTATTCTGCCTTCCTCCCCTCTGCCTTTCAGTCCTGATGAAGGTTCCCGACCCAAAACATTGACTGTTTATCTCCCTCCATAGATGCTGCCTGGCCTGCTGAGTTCCTCCAGCATTTTTGTGGGTGTTGGATGAAAATATAGACGGCTGGCTTAGTAATTTTGCAAACAATATAAAGATTGGTGGTGTTTGTAGATAGTGTAGAAGGTTGCTAAAGGATTAGTGGGATAATCAGTTGCAAATATGGCTGGAGAAATGGCAGATAGGGTTTAATCCAGCCAAATGTGAGGTGTTGCAGTTGGGAGAATCTAATATGAAGAAACAGTACACTGTTAATGGAAGGACCCTTAACAGCATTGATGTACAGAGGGATCTTGGGGTCCAAGTCCATAGCTTCTTGAAAGTGGCCTGCACAGGTTGATAGGGTAGTAAAGAAAGTGTATGGCATGCTTGCCTTTAGTTGTCAAGGCATTCAGTGTCAGGAAGTTATGTTGCGGCTTTATAAAACTCTATTATGGCCGCATTGGAATATTGCATTCAACTCTAGTCCCCCCGTTATAGGAAGGATGTGGAAGGGTGCAGAAGATGTTTACTAGGATGCTGCGATAAGGAGAGGTTTGGACAAACAAGAGTTGTTTTCTCTGGAGTGGCAGAAGCTGAGGGGAGATCTGACTGAGGGTGAAAGAATTATGAGAGGCATAGATAGAGAAGGCAGCCAGTATCTTTTTCCCAGGTTTGAAATGTCTAATACTAGAGGGCATGCATTTAAGGTGAGGAGGGGGTAAGTTCAAGGAGATGTGTGGGGCAGGTTTTTACACGGAGGGTAGGGGGTGCCTGGAAATGCACTGCCAGGGCTGTTGATGGAGGCAAATACGATATTCAACAGTCTCTTAGATAAGTACGTGAATATGCAAAGAATGGAGGGATATGGACATTGGGTAGGCAGAAGGGATTAATTTAGTTTGGCATTTAATTACTAGTTTAATTAGTTCGGCACAACATCGTGGGCTGAAGGGCCTGTTCCTGTACTGTACTGTTCTATGTTCTATGAATCACTGAAAGTTAATGTGCAGGTGCAGCAAGAAATTAGGAAACTAGTTTGTTGGTCTTTATTGCAAAAGGACTGAGTACAAAAGCAAAAACATCTTACTGCAATTATATAGAGTCCTGGTGAGACTGCATCTGGAATACTATGTAGATCCTCCATATTGCAAAAGGGATATACTTGCAATAACGAGTGCAGTGAATGTTCACCTCATTGATTCTGGGGATGGAGGGGATCATATTTGGGGAGAAATTAAGTAAATTGATCCAAACCTCTGGAAGAACTCAGCAGGTCAAGCAGCATCTCTGGAGACAAAAGGATGGTCGATGTTTCAGGTCAAGACCCTGCACCATCCCTTTGCCTCAAGAGACGTTGCTTGACCCAATGAGTCCTTTCAGCAGTTTATTTTTTGTTTCATGTTCCGACATCTGCAGTCACTTGTGTCTCCATGTTCCAAACACTTCTTGTATTTCGAAGAATGAGACATGCCTCATTAAGTATACAAGTTTTTTGCAGGGACAGTGTCTCGCTTGGCTGGGATGTCCGGCTCCAGGGGTCACCATTTCAAAATAAGGGGATTGCCAGTCAGGACAATGTTGAAAAGAAAATCCTTCAGCTACTCAAAAGGCAAATCCACAGAGAATCATTCAGAAATGGCAAAGACTGTAAAGTCAGTCACATTGGAAATTGAAAGCTTATGGGGCAAGCTTAAGCCGTGCTCAGCAGTTGAAGCACCTGTATTGATAGTTACTAATAATTTTGATCAAAATAGATCCACAGATGTGGTCACATCGATTTGTTGTTATTTTATATTATCACACGAAGACCGTTCTTACAGACAGGCTAAAAGTAATCACGATATTTGCTCAACGCATTAATTTGCTGCGAAATAAAGCAATTCATAACTGGCTTCCCATCACCGCATGTTTTCTTATTCTGCATGGAAACACTCATGGTACAGTGGTAAAATGACTGGCCTCATGTTCCAGAGATAAGATTTCTTTATTAGTCACATGTACATCGAAACACATAGTGAAATGCATCTTTTGCGTAGAGTGTTCTGGGGGCAGCCCGCAAGTGTCGCCACACTTCTGGCAACAACATAGCATGCCCACAACTTCCTAACCCGTACGTCTTTGGAATGTGGGAGGAAACCGGAGCACCCAGAAGAAACCCATGCAGACACGGGGAGAACATACAAGCTCCTTACAGACAGTGGCCAGAATTGAACCCGGTTCTCTGGCACTGTAATAGCGTTCTGTTAACCGCTACACTACCATGCTTGCTGGGAGTTCAGATCCTACCATTATCTTATTGAATTGTAAAGCAGGCTAGGCTCATGGGACCCAATGGCCTACTCCTACTCCTACTGCTGCATCTATTTAAATAGAAACTGTAAAAGAGTTGATGCTCCAGTGCCAATTCCTGTGGGATACCATTATATCTTGCCACAAGATAAGGATCCATTCTACCTCCACTTTGTTTCCCATTAGCTGGCTAATCTTTTATCCATACCTCCTACACCGTGAGTTTTGTTTTCCACAGTATTCTTTGAAGTAGACACAAAAAATTCTGCAGATGCTGGGAATCTGGAGCAACACACAAGAAGTGCTGGAGGAACTCAGCAGGTCAGGCAGCATCCATGGAGGGAAATAAACAGTCGACCCTTCATCAGGACTGGAAAGGAAGAGGGCAGAAGCCAGAATAAGAAGGTGGGGGGGAGGGGGAGGAGCACACGCTGGCAGGTGATAGATGATTCCAGGTGAGAGGGGGAAGATAGGTGGGTGGGAGGGGGAGTAGATGTAATAAGCTGAGAGGTGATAAGTAGAAGAGGCAAAGGGCTGAAGAAGGAGGAATCCGGTAGGAGAGGGCAGTGGACCATGGAATAAAGGATGGGGGAGAGGAGGATAGGAGATGAGCAGGTTGTCAAGACAGGGGAAGGAAGCCATAGGAATGAGGGAAGACAAGTAGCATCTTGTACAATGCACCATGGAAACCTAAATATGGGACACTCACCACTTCCTCTTATTCAAATGAATTGGTCAAGCATAATTTCCCTTTCACAAAATCATGCTGATTTTGCCAGATTACCTTAATTTTTTCAATGTGCACTGGTATTGTGTCTTTAATAATATCTTATGAACTGTTCCCCAAGAACAACTTTTACACCAAGTGGCCTATAGTTGTCTACTCTCTTCCTCCCTCCAATTTGATTAAAGGAGTTATTTTTGTTATTTTCCAATCTAATGAAACCTTGCCAAATCTAGAGAAGTTTGGAAAATAGATCTAATCATAATCATCAAAGTTATACAATATGTTGATGATACTTCTATCAACAGTAACCTGATCAGTGATGCCTAGTATAAGTTTTACCAGGACTATTTGGCTCTAGAACTCATCATGGCTTTGGTCCAAGCATGGAACACAGAGATGAGATGAATTCAAGGCACTATTAGATTGGATGCGATATCAATGACCCCCGGAAAAAAATTAGATCAATTGGTTTCAAGAATAAAAACACTGCATAAATCAGATAACCATAGGTTAGCTTATTTTGTTTAAATAAAAGAATAAAGGTTGAGAAATTTATTCACATTAATATTTGTTCTTTTAAAATAAAGCAAAAATTGATTTTCTTACAGGATTAAGAAATCAAACAGATGGAAATTTAAGGGTAAGATAAATGAATATAAATGCAAAGGGGATTATTTTCCCTAGCTACATTCCAGCCCTGAGCCTCATGTTTATGAGTCATCTGGCATGTTTCACTGGAGCTGTGGGGCTGTTTTCTTTCACCCATGATAGGATCTTGAGCTGCAATGGTCCAAGTTTAAGTGCAAGATGCCATCTCAGCAAAGCAGTTAAAGAATACACGAGCAATAGCTATCATGAGGAAGACCAATTTTATTAGCTCCAAGGAGGCTGATAGTCATTTTGCTGCCAGGCAATCTCTCCTAATAGTGTCCAGCTGGAAAGGAGCAAAGAAATTGGAAGCAGCCAACCATGTTTATTTGATGCTGGGGGAGATCTGACCACTGTGCAAATGGAGAGGACTTTTCATATATGTTGAGAAATTTTGATTTCAAAACTCTATCAACACTTATTGCATAAACTCTCTAAGAGTGGGTGCTATGCAACACCACATTAATGGAGACCTTATTGGTGTTATCAGGAAAAATGGAGTGGTCAGCTGTGAGGATCTTGCTGGGGACACCCTCCCATTTCTGGACGAAGAAAGAGAGAAGATGAGATCAAACAGAACAGCTCCAGTTGCTGGGGAGAAGGTAGCAGGGGCAGAAAGTCAATGAGCTCTTTAGATTCATAGACTTGTAACCATGTTGCAGAGACCAACCATTACCATCAATGATTGTGCCGGAGGTTCAACCTCAGAACCATCAGAGGAAGAAAAAGAGGAGGAGATAAGTAGAACCAAGAAGCACCAGACAGTTCTAGACCTGGCTGAGATGCTTGCTGTCATCAAATTCCTGAGCACCTTTGGGAGACATCCAGCACCATCAGATTTTAGTGCACTGTTGTCACATGCTTTTCTTTCTGTCACTGAGCACCCATCAAGAAGTCCATCAGCTACACAAGATCTTTCATCCCTGCCTCTGTGAACACAATAAAAAAAGACCAACGATCCCACCATTACTGAATGACGATAATCTTGAGCAAAAACACACAATGAAAACACTGGAACACCAACAGCACTTATAAATGTTAAACTATTCACCTCAGAGTTTCCCTGTTGTGACTAACCTGCTGATGTTTAGATAAAGTACAATAGCAGAAGATGTGGATGGCTGCTGCAAATCTGAAGGGAGCAAGTCAGGTGTCCTCTTGCAATGTCCCTGAGGAAGCTACTGCCTGCGTGGAATCCACTCAGACAGCAACCACTCAGTATATGCAGTCTGGGCTGCCCGCTCCAGGAAAAATGGTGGAGTGCTGGAAAGGGAGCAGGAATGCTGTCATCTGGAGAGAGGCCAACAAGATTGCCATGCCACTATATCATTGCATTTCTTCAGGCAACCATGTGACCTCCATCTCTAGACAACTGAAATCCACTGTAAACCCCTTCCAGTTATTGAACTCAGAACCACAATGACGATAACCTGAACTTCCTTTACAATACTTTCCATGGAAAATGTTGTAGCACAGTGGAAACTGTTTGGACTTACATTGACACATTTAATTACTTCATGGAAACAGGAATTGATTCCTGCCACAATGGTAGCTGTTGACATAATGCCTGCAATTGACACAATGGCTCCTTTCTTGCTCTTCATGCAGGACAAGATGTTTCTTCTTCTGCCTTCATTTCCCTCAGGAGTTGAATTGGCTTGCTAATCTGATAATAAATATAGTAGCCTCATAGCTACTTTGTGGGGTGACTTTTTGAAAGGTTTTCTTTAGTGAAGCTGTACTGTTTGCTTGTTTCTGAGAAAGTTTGCTAACTTTGTCAACTTTGGCGCTCAGATCAACACTTTGTTGCTGCTCATTTGTTCCCTGCACTGTGCAGCTCTGTATAGCCTTACCAACAGAAGGTGCGGACAATCCCAAAGACATTGCTGCCCAGAATCCAGGAGGCTCAGGTGCCCCCGTCATTCTGAGACTCGAGAAACCTATCTATCTGACATCAAAGTGGTAACCCCTCTTTGTCTCACTCTCTTTCACCAGCACATCTAGTCCCATAAGCAACCACGCATATCTTGTCCATCCTCCAATGTTTGACATCAGTCATGGTTTCACCATTAGACATGATGGAAGACCACTTGCTTCTCAATAAAAAAAATTATTTGAGTCCAAAGAACTGAAACTTAATGTATCAATGTTCTAAAAAAAATCCATGTGCATACCTTTGCACAAGACAAAAATGTATTCTTCTATTTCCTAGAATGCCTGGAAAGTACAAACCTTGCAGCTTCAGCAGAGGCAGGCTGCTCGCGCATCATTTTTGGTGGCTGAGGTTCCCTTGTGCTTTGAAAGTCAAGGTCTTGTTCAGGTGCAGACTTCATTACTGAGACAGTGGAAGGCAACAGTTGTGACCAAAATCTCTTTGAATCAAACCTCCTTTTACCTCTCTTGGTTACCTCTCATGGATCTCCCACACTTCCCTGCTAACAATGAATTGCCGTGCATTCTGCTGCAGATCAAATGGACACTGAATAGCCAAGGCAAGCATATCGTGTATCTACTCAAAGTTCGTAGTGAGCAAGCCAAGCTTCTCAAACTAAAAGAGGCAACTCCCAATGAAAAATCAGTGCAGGAACATCTGAGACTTGGACCAGCACAGTTCTTACTTATCAGAAATTCTGAGCAAAAATTAAATATAACCATGTGGAAAATTAGTATTGCATTTCTTCAGGAACAATAGGCATAAACACAAGTAATACTGACAAAATTGTAGGTTACCAATATATTGCCCTTGCAATTTGTTCATTCCCAATTTCAAAAGAGTACAAAGTTGTCCCTTTCCATCGACATCCTTTTGTATCCAACCAACAGATAATTTGTGCTATGAGGAAAGATCAAATTGTGAGGCATGTCCACCCTGAGAGTTTGTTTGCACAAGGCTTGTCAATTACTGTAACTACGAAATGTCCATCTGAGTGTTATATTTCACAGCTCTGAGATTGGACAAGAATTATGCTAGCACAAAGCCTGATGGAAATAGTTTCTGAATAGTTGCTTAATCTCACTGAACTGAGAAGCCAGATGCCCTCATTTGCTAACATTCACAGCATGATATCAGACAGCTTGATATTTTCTTACACTTTTTAAAAATCAAAAGTAATAAATCTTTTGGAAAATTCTGTGTTTTTTTTTACTTGATCCTTTGACAACTTCGGTTTCCAATTTGTGTTCTGAGAAACCAAATGGAACTCCTAGAAAATTCTGAGAGATACTAAGAAAAGCAATCTTGGACAGAATGGCTTTATATTAAAAATCTTCCACACTTTGATAAACCTTCCATGTAATTATTTCAATTCAACTGTGGACAATACTCATAAACCTAACCTTAGCTGCTATTATCACATCACCAAGTCATGCTCTAATGCAAATCCCAATGTTAAATGTCTACTGCCTGTAATCACAACACTAGGTGGTGCTATATTATCTTTTCCCCTCATATCATTCAAAGTGCCCACTGTGGAAAGAGAATCATCTACCATTTTTGAACAATAACTAAAATTTCTATGCCCAGAAAATAAATTGCTTTGATTCACCATTTTGCATGCTATGTGATGAAAACTGATTCACAAAGAAAAACCTTGGGATTACCATGGTTTCCACTGTCAGTTATCTCCCTTACAGGTTCTCCATGTATCTGAACACAAACTCATCGAGACCCTGGACATGCAGAGTGATTAATGCCTGGAAAACATTTACAATGTTTTAGATTGTGCATCTGAGGCCAGTGAATAGCAAGAACTATTCATTCCAGCAGGTCATCACGACACTTGTAAGGCCTTCCTCAGTATTACTTAAATAGAATGTGCTTTCGTGGTTCCCAGTCTGTGGAGTCTGGTGCTGGAAATCCATCCCAGAGAGGTACTCAGCATCAACTGCTGCTGGAAGTTCATCAGCTCAGTGAAAGATGCACTTTGGTCTGCCCAAAGCTTGTTTGTCTTCCAGTGTAAAGAGACTTCCTCAACTGCATACTGCCGACTGCCACATTCCAAGGTGCAGAAGTACATACCGAAGAACACACTGCAGCCACTGCAAAAGATCTGTGGGGGTGGACAGGATTTTACTCAGCTCTGAGACTCTACTTTAAAAAACAGGTTTTCAAACAAAATGAGTATGTGATAAACCTGTAATTCACAAGCAATCAGAAATAGTACTTGCACTTGCAAATAGAAAAGAAGACATCCTTTACATCAGTTCATGGGTATGTTCTGTTGCGCTCATAAGTGGTGGGATCGAATGCGGAAGCAGGGCCATATGAGTCAAATGAACAGGTTGGAGAAAGGCCTCCAAACAAAATAACTAGAAAAGCTGACAGCTGGCAAAACTGTCTATTGTTTTAAATGCTCTTACTTTTTTTGAAAATCTTTCATGTTCAGAATCTATTAAAATCAATTAAGCAATTATGTTTTTAAAACTATTAAAAATTTAAAAATCCCTTAAAAACACTTTTTAAATAATCAAAGACAAATATAACTGATTGCTGCCATACTTTGTTGCAGCCATTCCAGTCCATTCCAATGAATGGTTTCCTGGATCTGGTGCAGGTTAGAGGGGAGCTTTGCTGGTGTTGGCGCTGGGGAAGTCAGCAAGTTTGAACTCCACCAGTGTAGCCAGTGGCAGAATGCAGCCAGGAAGTTGCTAGCGGAATTTGTCTGCCAAGATCAAGACTTCCATATTTGCGCAAGACGAAAGCATGTGGGAGTGCTGCCACATGGAACACCTAGAAGGTTCCAGCTTGTGAGTTTTCTACATCAGCATAGTTGGAATTTTCAAGCACATCGGGTCCACAACAGAGAGACAGGCTTTTCCACATTACTGGTCTATGGTGATGTTTTTACACCACAGCTATTCACTCTCTCATACACACAATTAGATTCCCCTTAAATGTACCTCTGCTTATCAGCTTCACTCCTCCTTACAATACCAATTCTTAGCACTATTTGGGAAAACGTTTCTTCTGCATTTCCTAATGGGGTTATTAGTGGCTCTGTGTTGGATTTTGAATCTCCTACATGAAGAAATACTACTCTTTCCCTTGCCAATCAACCCACTTGATTATTCTGAGATCAGAACTGACTAGGGGCTGAACTTTGGTCTTTGACAGTATGGACTCTGGGCAGCACAGAACTCAGTGCCAAGGTGGGAGTAGTTGAGAAGTCAGGGGAGGGATTTGGGACATCAAGCAAGGCACCTGAGGTTGGGAGAAGGGTGGAGATCAAGACCTGGTGGTGAGGAAGGGATTCCTGCAGCACTTTGCAAACTTCTGCAGCTCACAGACCCATTGCAATGAAAAGGGAAATCAGATGACAAGAGTAAAGCAAATACAGCTTTCTATTTGATTTGATTTGATTAAGTCAGTTTCAATATTTTAAATTGTGTGCACGTGTGCGTGTGTGTGTGCGTGCATGCATGTATCTCTAAAAACAAGATTAATTTTGCAACATTATTTTTATATTTTTAACAGGCTCAGAGTCAAATTGAATAATAGGTTTGACACCTGGCAGGACCTTGCTGGCTGTCAGAGCCGTTTTGTCAGTGTAGCTGGCCACTTGCATTGGGAAGGATTGTGTACCTTGAGCCTTGTTAACAAGCTGGGAACTGGCCTCCTAGCAGAAGACTGTGCCCAGAACCACATTTGAAGAGACGGTAGTGCCTGAGGCACAGGCAACTGACGACCGCAATATGTTGGAAGATCTGCCCCATTTATTAGGGAAGAGCCTATTTAAGATATATCACATCCTGCAGCAGAATTCTGCTGTTGTTAATTTTACCAGATAAGGCGCTGGGCAAGAAGTACCAGTTGGAGAAGCTGTGATGAGTCAACATTTCCAAGAAAGAACAGTCCTAATCATTTCCTGGCGGTTTAAAGCCTTGTTGTTTATACATACATTTCTAACACCAGCGGTTGTAAATGTAAGTACTCTAAGTGCTGCAAATTGCAGAGCCTTGTGACTAGTAAAATGTGTAATTAAACAGGCATTTTATGCTAAATAAACTATCCAGCAGACAGGTTAACTCCAGCGTGACTGGTCTACAAATCTGTATCACAATAAAAAGAAAGACCTGCATTTATATAGCATACTATCCTATCTCCTGGTGTTCTAAAGTACTTTGCAGCCAATGAAGTGCTTTGTAGGGTAAGTGCTATTGTAAAATTATAAACAGGGTGACTAGTTCGAGCTCCCACCAAACTTAAATGTGAAAATGGCAGGATAATGTGTTTAAGTAATGTGGAGTGAGGAATGAATATTAGCCATGAGATGTCTATCAGTCTAAGGTTCATAAAGAAAAACAAGAAGGAAAAAATAATTATTAGAGCAATAGTACCACAGGCCTGAGGTCCAAGTCAAAGTAGACATTCCGCTCAAAATAATTAGCAAGTTGCAGGTCCTAAGTAGGACAATCTATGGAACTTCATTGGTTGGGCAACCTTCTGCACTCCCTTTAAAGACCAGTGTTCAGCATGGTGCTTCTTTGGACTTCTTGGACCTACCTTCTACATTTGGGGTCCTATAACCTTTTGTTTACTTGATGTGCAAAATTTATTGCTAATATTAATTTTTGCAACAAAAAATTGAACCAGAGTATAAAATGCATTTTTTATACAATTCCAATGTGATGCAAATACTTAAAAGAAAAATAAAAGCTTTTGGAGTTGGAGCTTGCATTTTCAAAATCAACATATTGCTCATTAAATGACATGCTTATAAGATTTATCCCCTCCCTACATATTTCTAAATTAAACATCATACTTTTCTCAAAATTCCAATATAGCATTAATATATTATTTCCCCCAAATGACCTTACTGAACAAAATATGCAGTATCACAAGTTCACCAGTTTTGTGCCCACTTAAGTGCACTAAAATAACAAGCAAATTAGAAACTGATTGGTTGGCATCTATAGTCTAACTTCAGCAATGTACGTGTATATAGGATAAGATTGCATTTGGAATTTTCTACTTTCTCGACCTGGTTGTGCGGCCTCTTGGCGAGAAAGCACCTTTCTTGCAGTAGCTCTACCCGTTTTGCTGCACTGGCTACGTTTCCTTTCTAGTCACCTGTTCTTTCTTCGCTTCTAGCAGGTACATCGGTTGTGGTTTCTGCAACAGTGGGCTTGCCTCTTAAGGTTCTTTTTGAAGGGATGCACAGATACTGGTGTAAGCAATCCCACTGGCCAGCGGTTGTAAGCAATTTCTGTTCCATTTCAGTGTGTTTCCACATGATTTTTCAGCTCTTGTTAACCCTTTTAGATACTTGTGAAGAATCCATTGATATGATTCCAGTCTCTTGTTCTCTACCATTATCTTCTGTCTTATCTTTCCCATGTAGAAGATTCTCATCATCATCTCTCTGCTCACGAAGATTAGTTCTTCTCCCCCTTTTATTTGTTACTTGATCCTTCCCTCCTAGAGCAACTGAAAGTGTAGCAGTTTCCTTGATATTGTTTTGTCCTGTCCTGGCTCTTTTCTTTTCAACTTTGTTGACTGAATTCTCCACCTGTTTACTTTCGGTTACATCCATAATTAATTCTTGATTGCTTCCAGCTGAAGTGTTTCTTTTAATTGTTCCATGGCCACCCTTTCTGGGGATCTCAACAGTATCTGTTACTTCCAATTCTTTTTCAGATTTTCCTCTCCTAATGGTTATCTTAGGCCGAGCATTTTCTCCTATAACCAGTGTACACTGATTTGTATACATGTACAACATGGATAGATGATGTCTGCTTTGGTGAGGGATATGGAGAAAGTCCCATTTAATTTGAAAATTGCCGGTTGTTTGTTTCTTAGTTCTTCTTCCAATGTAATTCATATAAACACATCTGTCCATGAAATATAATGGTAATTTAATCACTAAATTATGCAGATAAACACTATAATATGGCATATTTTTTGTCTACATTCCTTCACGTTGGGAGATCTACATAATTAGTCATCTGACTATTCCTCCAATCCAATCCGTGGGACAATGGGAAAAGCTGTTCTGTAGTGTGTTTGTCTGAGCTTCTTTAACCCATAACACTAGCATTACCAGGTTCAGATTTTGCAGGGAAAATGTTGGCAGTTCTCCTCAGAACTTCTGCCAATATCCCTGCAGATCCATTTGCAACTTCAGGATTTCCCTGCAATATGCGGAAATCCCGTACTTGCAGTCAGCTGTTTATGGCTGAACAGCTGTGAACATTAAACTCCTCATGGAACCCAGTGAGCGAGCACAAAATTGTGGCAATTCCCTACCGTTTTAGGTGGGGAATTCCACTCAACAATCCAGACCTGCCACAGAGACATCTTCTCAATCCATTTCAATGGAGGGGAACCAGCTGCAAGGGACTAAGGTAAGTATTACTTAATTTAGATTTTTTTCAAGTTGTTTGAATTCATTTAAATGTTTTTGTATTTTTAAGTATTTTAGTCTATTATTTAAAGATTCAATATTTAATTTAGTAGTTACATGGATTTTAGCATATCTTAATAAGAAATGTTTCTGGATATCCACAACATTCAGAAGCCTGCAAAGTTTTTGACAGCTTGACAGCTTTGACAGCTTGATAAATTAGGTGCATAACTTAACCGGCTGTCAAAGTTTTTCCAACTGTTTTTGAGGGCATGGCCCCACTATGAGATGCCACTGTGCAGGACCGTATCATGACCTTTTGGAATTAGCTTCTCCTTAAAAGTAAGCACTGGGGGAACCGTGTGTGTTAAGTTCAAATTTTATTATGACTAACAGCGACTGATTGTTGCTGACGGGAAATTCTGACCAATTAGTTTGACAGGACAAGATGCACAAATCAGTTCCAGCTATTCTATATAAAGCCACATTGCAAACATGAAATTAAATGTGTTCTATATTGGGCTGCATAACAAAGGAAAGAAAGACACACTGAGTGTACCTCCCAATCAGTATCACATTACCTTGATGTGATGTTGAGAGCTGTAAGAGTCTACAGGGGGAGCTATTTTCCCTACTAATCAGAGGAAGAAGTCTAGAAGTGAGACCAAGAAGTCTGGCTGAAGGTAAACACTTAAGTGGGCAGCACAAGTCATAGTTCCATTCTCTGATATTCAATGCCACAAGTGATTTATACCCAATTAAGTTATAAATGATGAACTCAGTGGCACATCCACCCCATATTTTATTGTCCATCAATATGTCCTTTTTCTGAGCATTTTCCTCACATCTAATTCACCTTGCATCAATTCACCTTGCATCACCCAACACCAAGCTATCAATGACGCTTTAATTCTTTGTAATATAATGTCAAGTCTCTCCGTCACAGTAACCATCAACAAATGCATTCTGTTCAACATGTTCCATGATTCCCCATAGCTCTTTCCCTTGAATATCTGCAGGAAAAGTGGACACAGCCATGAGATCAAGGCAGAGAATCAGATATGGCATTCCAACTATTTCACCTTTTATAACTGTGGAGGAGGCTCGAGGGATAGCTGATTTGGTGAAGTCCACGGCCAACAGATGGGGGCATTGCTACTAGCTGGTAGTAGAATTCTAAATCAGCCAGTCACATTGCACACAACACTCCTATGGATGTGAAATCTATGGTGCTTGAAATAGGCCCCTGAACATAATGATAACTCCTACATTTCCTACATTGACAGCTCCTAATCAGTCCCCTTCATGGCTTTGAACCATCAACTTGAGCATACAACTTCTCATCAGGGTATGCCCTCACTCTGAGGATGACTCATGCTTACCATGCACAATCTCAGATGTCACGTCAATGGTCTATTAAAGGAGACTGTTAGGTTCTCAGTTTGCGACAGATCACAATGGATGAAAGCAGCCTTTGGAGAGGGATTCAGCATTGGAAAATCTGCATCAGGGGATGTAGCATAGCCCAAGCTCTGCTCAGTTAGACACTGACAACGCTTCACCTTGAGGCCAATTGACAAACAAGGTTGTAGAAAAGGCAGCTTATTGATGTATTAGCAGGTGTCCCAGCAACATTATACATGCTTGCAGAGAGATTGAAGGAATCTGTCTCAAGCATGATTGGCATGATGCCACAGACCTTTGCAATGATTTTTCTGTCCATGGAAAAGGGAAGGCGATTACCTGGAACATCAAAAAATAGTAATTAAACACGTCCATGCTGGTCCTTACCAACAGTTTGCTTCCTTTGAATGTTCCCTCAATAGGAAATAATGCACTAACCTTTATCATTCTGTACTCTGAGTCACTGAGTCACGAAGAACTTTGCTACCAATCTCTAACTGGTAGCAAAGTGCTTCGTGACTCAGTAATAGGAAAGAAGTTTGGGAAAACCACGGTGAGGGAAGCCACAGAGATGGGAGCTGGAATTGGGGTCTCTAATTCAAGAGTTTCTACCTCTCAGCCATTGCCGCTTCAATCAATGAACCATATAAATTTACAGTAAAGAATAAGGTCATTCATCCATTAAGCCAGAAAAAGAGTTAGGCCCAACCCCACCTTCAAGCTTTGATCTTTAGCCATCAAGTGATCACCCAAATATTTCTTAAATGCATAAGTACTTTTGCTTCTCTCTCCCTTTCAGGCTGTGAGCTCTAGAGCCCTGAGATGAAAGTGTTCTCTTCAACTCCCATTTAGTCCTTTCATCAAGTACTGTAAAGGCACAGCACTATTTTGTGGTAACGATATCAACCACTGGTAAGGCATGGCAATCGGGTCCACCAAGGAGCGAGTCCTGCTCAGGCCATAGGCTGAAACACCTGCCACCACCTGAGACAATAACCTGAGCCTCCTATTCAGACAGTAAATTTGCCTCCTGCTGTACCCACTATGTCCTGGGAAGCGCATTTTGTGAGTTGCACCTCTCCACTGATCCCCTTCCTCCTGTGCAATAAGCACACTTCTGGGATATGTCCAGCTGTGGTTCCTAAGTTTCCAGCTGATATTGCTTGTTGTCTCCTTCTGGGTTCCAAATATGGCAGCATGATGACATCTGTGATGACATCTGCCATGGAGAGCTACAAAATGCACTTCTCAGGTAGTCACCTGACAAGATTGGCAACCTTCTCTCCAATAATTAATCATTTACCTCCAAAGTTTTCCAAGTGACCTCTCAGCAGAGCTTCTGTGAAGGCCTGTGAAGAAAATATCAGTGAGACAGCAGTCTTCACTGGTGTGTCAAAGCATCGGTTCTCTCTAGTGTTATAGTCTTACCTTGGTTTTACTAGTGTGAGTTTCAGGAAGCTTGGGAAACACATGCAGGCTTAGTTAAGGTTTCAAACCCTTGTTAATTTCGCTTGTCATGAGCGACTACAACATTGAAATGAACACCTTGCCTCTCCCAAGGGGGGGGGGGGGGGGGGAGGTTTCCCATATGCAGTTTGTTTCACTTGAGTTAAATGCACGAGTCAGCAAGTTGGTGTTGGGTTTCTGGTGCCTCATCACTTTTAGTGTGTTTAATCCTCAGCCCACTTCCAAATCCACCCATTCATAAAATCTTCCCCATCCCCCACTGTTATTTCTTGGCTTTTGAATCCTTATATGACGAAAATGGGAACAGCTATAATGAAAACCTTGTGTTCAATCCCATTAAATAATCGTTAAGGTCAGCACATATTAAATGACATGATTTACACTGTGTAATGGATGTCTTAATGATTCTATTTACTTTTTCACCACATACTTTATTTGATTCAGAATTTATGCCCTTCTTCATCAAAATTCACTACTCATTCCACAGTAATCATTTCATTGCCAGCACCTTGCTATACAGTGGAACTTGTGGTAAACCACTTCCCAATACCCTTGCAATTCAGCATCATTTGAAGTCTTGAAAGCAAGCAGAATGATTTGGACTCCATGTAGTCCTGCTCAGCAGATTTACTATGGCAGCTGGGGCAACTTAATAGACATTACATAAAGGAAACATTTAATTATTGGTAGCAATATTAAACATATTCTACCTATTTCTGCATTTGCTTCTTTGATAACATTTAATTTGTAGTGTTAGCCAATGATTTTAACAATCACAACTGCTGACTTCAGGAAATGTCGAAGGCATTAATGCCTTAACCATAACAGTGCAGTTTTTTTCTGATCTTAGCATGTGACTCCTTATTTTCTTGAAGGAAATGTTTTAAATAGGAAATGAATTATATATAATGCTAAATGTTCTCAGATGTTACGCTGGGGTTAACAGGATACCTCTGGTTTAGTATTTAGTGCACTGAATATATTGTATTTTAATGAATAGATTTGTGGATATTCTAACAGGGTTTCTGAGTCACTGCCATCAAATACATTCCCAAGAAGCCATGCATCAAATATGCATGAAAGGTACATTTCCCCAAGTCAATTTCTCATGTGCGCAGTTGCAGAATATGGGAGGGTAGAGGATTTGTACAAGACTCTCGCTGTCATCACAAAAATGGGAACAGATCTTTATGATCAACAGCTGGTGATCTCAAACTAGCTGCAGATAAATAAGGGGGATTATATGAAAGCTCACCGGATGACATGGGTGCCTGAATGAGGTAGCCAATTTAGTGATCGAGTAAACTGTATGACCCCAGTGTCTATCCTGTTGCTTCCATTCGCCCATGGAAGAGGCCATCTGTCTAATTCAAGAACAGGGAACATATCAGGGAAATATACCTTGAGGCAGCCATAAAGGAGCCAGAAATAGAGAGGTTCAGGGCATCAGCCACCTTAGCTTCAACTTAGCAAAGCAGTTGCTTAAGGACCTTATTACAGAACATAAATATTTCCTGTGGAAGAGAAAATTCATCATCCATTACATATACAGAAAACTGCAAATATGTAGCCGTATAAACTTCATTGGGGCAGGGGTTGGGGGAAGGTTACCATGAACATAGCTCCTCCCATTCACTGCCTCAGTTACTTCAGCTCTACCCAAATGGAATTGCAAGAATGACATGCAGACCAAAAAACTGTACTGCCAGGAACCCCACAGCAATTTGAATTATGTAACAAAAATAAAGCACAGTGAAGCACAATGTTGAGATGTAAAATTGTAGCAAGCTCCAGTAATTTCCGATAAATCAGATTCAGAGCTTGTTTGCAAATGAAAGCCTGCTATTTCAGGGGGGGAGCAGGGGGAGATACTGAAGAATACCAAACGGTGCCTGACATTAACCAAAAGAATGGAAACAAAGGGGTACTTGGGACCGTAATGTGAGGAGCAAAGCAAAAACTAAACGTAACATTGCCTCAAAGCTCCAGCCAAAATATCCGCAAATGTGTTCATTACAGTATATAACATTCAAAACAATAAATACTAAACCAGAGGTTTCCTGTCAAAACACACAGTAACATCCAAGAAAAAAAAATCATTAAATAGAAATCATTTCATACTTCAAAATACTTGCTTTGATAACAAACTATATTGCAGCCCAAACCAAGGTTTAACTAGAAACCTTATCCAACAGAATATGGGGTCCACTTGGAATAATACTAATACCTGGATGAGTCTGATGACTTCCTGTATTACAGTCTTTCTTCATGAGGACTATATTTGTAGTCTCCATTGGATAAGGCTCTTGGGGATGGTAAAGGTAAAAACTGTAATGACACCAGGGTAGCGAGGAGTCAAAAAAGGTCAGACTGTTGCTTGCAATCAGAGCTTGGTGAAGAAATTCAGTGAAACAATCCCAAACTCACTGCAACAATATATATCCTGTCCTTTTAAAATCAAATAAGTAACATTGTCCAAAGAATAATATGGATATTAATGCCAATTAACCTGAGTAACTTTCTGCACACAAAGATTTTATGGAGTATCATTTTAGGGAATCAACAAATGCCCAAGCACAGATTATCATCCTCATTTTGTTTCAAGAGCCCTCCCACCTGCTCAAGTGTGCGTGTGTCAAATGCTTCCTCAGTACTCTAAGCACTAGAAGTTAGTATGCATGGTCAAAGGTTCTTGATGTGCTTGGTCAGCAACCTGAAGTAGCTTGGATCTGGAAAAAGAGGTTTCATGATAGTCTGTTGCAACTGGTAAATTGGTACGTTGGTTTATTATTGTCACATGTAGCAAGGTACAGTCAAAAACATTGTTTTGCTTGTCATCCATACAGATCATTTCATTACAACTTTGCATTGAGGTAGTACAAGGGAAAACAATAACAGAATGCGGAATAAATTGTTACAGTTACAGAGAAAGTACTGTGCAGGCAGACAATAAGGCCATAATGAGGTAGATTGTGAGGTCAAGAGTCCATCTTATGGTACTAGGGGACCACGAATTGGCTTTCAGTTATTATTAGTTCAGTGAGCAAGAAGCTCTATATATGCTGTCATCTGTCATTGTGTACAGATGGTTACTAATGCTTTTAGAGATCTTCAGGAAAACAGACTATAGAACATCTCTGATCCTTGCTCAATTAGTCTCTCAACCCATCTAATATGGAAAATATGGTTGTGCTTAAATCCTGCATAGCCTCAGGATTAATGACCCTGAGAATTATTACTGGGTACAAATCCTCCTTCATGATGGATCTAACTGTCGTGTCCATTGAAATGACCAAACTTTCCACGAACACCAAATGCAAGTTAGTTATGGAGTCCATGACATGTAGCCTTATGCATTGACTAATGGCCGATGCATAGATGGCAACTTTCTTTGTTTGAATCCCTGCATTCAGGCTTCACCCCAGTACCAAACTGGGACTTAGCAAAGTCATATATGGCATCTGATGTGACTGTGAAAAGATAAACTATTGTTCTTCATTCACCTTCTGCCTGGAATCTTCTGCACACTGGTAGCCAGGAAAATACCAGGCTCAAGGACAGTTTCTATCCTGTAATTAACTCTTGAACAGACCTCTCATGCGCTAAAAGATGAAGGCTTGATCTCCCTTGCACTTGCACTTTATTTGTCTACCTGCACTGTGCTTTCTCTGTAACTATAATACCATATTCTGCATTCTGTTTTCCTTCTTACTATCTCAATGTACTTATGTATGGAATGACCTGTCCGGATGGGACATAAACAAAAGCTTTTCATTGTATCTTGGTACATGTGACAATAATAAACCAACACCAATACTTGCAATGGCTTCTCTCCCTGCTCATGCACTGTCAATTCTGACGAGAATCAAAGGCCTATCCTTGGTACTCTGCTCGTTCTTAACTCTCTCCTCAGTGACTTCACCTGAAACCCAGCCTTGTTTTCCTTATCTCTCCTGGTGATATCCAACACCGCCTCACGACCTCCTCCCATTAAAGTGTGTTGAAAATCATTAAGAATGAATTCCCACAGTTAGGCTCGATATTGCCAAATCCATTCTCAGCATACAGCACTATGAAGAACTTTACTCTGCACAGATCAGGCAGGATTTAGGTAACCATTATCCTTCAATGCATTATTCAGATCATATGGAACCAGACAAGTCTTCAGCTTATTTGTCTTGGGTTTAATATCTGGTACCGAGTCGGGGGAGGGGGGAGTGATCTCTGCCTCCATTAATCTTTCCGTTTCTCTGACAGCCACTGGGACATGGCTTGGAGGACGTATTACTGGCTGTTAATTCTCATCTAATTCCAGATGTTATTTTCCCTCCAGCATTCCAGTTTCTTTAAACATCTGCATTTTCATCCAGCAGCTGCTTCATATTGAGAAGCGAGCTCTCCCGGCAGGTTCTCCGTGACATTATCATTTCCACTGGCTGGGCGGCCTGATTACTGAGGATCAGCACACGGTTCCCTTCAGGCACAAGAAACTTCGATTTGAGCTGCCCTCATTCTTTGGATTTTTCGCTTTCAGTTTGCCTTTGCTCTATAATTGTGTAGCTGTGCATTGTTAGCATTTGTTTTATCTCATCAAACTTCCTTTCAATTTCTTATGTATGTTATTACAAGAACCAAGAGCCACTATGTGGGATTAGTGTAGATATTTCAAGATTAGGATAGGTACAGCCTGATCAGCTGAACATGGCCTGCTTCTGTGGTGTGTTCTCCATGACTCTACTTAGAGTCACAGAGTCATACAGCATGGAAACAGACCCTTCGGCCCAACTGGTCCATGCCGGCCAAGATACCCATCTAAGCTAGTCCCATTTGCCAGCGTTTGGCCCATATCCCTCTAAACCTTTCCTATCCATGTGCCTGTCCAAGTGCCTTTTAAATGTTGTATTACAGTTTATCTCTCTTCCCTCTACTTCCATAGAAGCAATGATGTGTTTTGGATACTTGCCTTCCTCTACACTGTTCCTATGTTTCGTTTCCTCTCTGCCGGGTTCAAAGTTATAATTTTGACCTCCTCATTGCTCTCCCTCAGAAGCAACAAGGAACTAGAGTCAGCTTCTGCAACATTGTGAACTGGCTTTGTCCATTTATTCATACACTTCTGCTTGCCACAGATCTTCCTTCCTTTCTCTTGGATGGAAAGCAATACATCTTTTTTTCATTTCTGACTTTCCTTCTTATAAGCTGGGCATCTCTCCTTCAGCCATTCACGCTGTTTGCCACAATGTTTGCATATTTACACAGTTGTTGTTCTTTTTTTTCTGTGCTTCTGTTTGACTGTATGAACAGAATTGCATTGTCTGCTATCCAAGTCATCAGTCTGGCTTTGGACAGCTTTCAGGCCCGACAAACCTTGCCAGGTCTAAGTCTGTTTCTCTCAACAGACTCTCCCTAAATTCTGCATCTTGAATTCCGCATACAATCCTGTCATGAATCAACAAGTCCCTCAAATCTCCGAAGCTGCAATTTGTGGCCAGCAACTTCAGTGCAGTCAAGTATGTGTCAAATGTTTCCCCAGTCACCTGACAGCTCCTGAAAAACTTGAACTTATCCACCATCTGATTGCATGGAGGGTTTCAATAATTCTCAAGGGTTTTGAGGACTTCTTCCAACACCTCAGTGGTAAGTCTGATAAGTCTGATTGTTCATAACAGCTTCTTTGCCTCAGTGACTAACCAAATGCAACAGCACGTTAACTGTTTTGTTTTCTTCTTCATAAGCTATTGCCAACTCAATATATAAGGGAAAAAATTTCTTCTCCCATTGCCTCCATTAATTTGTCCAATTACTTGCTTCAAAGTCCAGCTATGAGGAGGGTTATCTGCTCCATCTCCTAACGCATGGGTGAATGTTGCAATATCTAAAGGAGGAAACCCAGGTTTGTTCGGTCATTCTGTCATGTGCCTCCCGTGTTCTCTCTCAGAGCAATTATATTATAAATAATCACATGGCTTCATCACCCCTTTCTAGTAATTGAATCTGAAACCTTTCTTTTTCAGACTTTACCCTGCAACCTCTTTCTCCTATTACGATGTATATAATGCTGCTTAAAAGCAAGTCAATTCCAAGCAAAACCATACTTAGCATCAATATAACATGCTTAAGTCATTTTGACTTATACAATCACCAGTAGCTTGCTCTTATTTTGATATAGTACTCCTTGCCATATTCAGTGGATCCTTGATGAACCATGTTATAGGATATCTTTGAGCTGCCTGTGGTCATACTCCATGGTCTGGCCTCTGACCTCAAAATATTTGTTGTATTACCATGAAATGCTACTTATTAATGCTTCATCTCTTAAAGGAAAGACACAATTTTTTTTACTTAAAAAATATTACCCTCCTCCAGTTCTAGTTTTCCAGTCATTCCCAAGTCTAATTGCTCCACAACCAGCAATTGTGCCTCTTGTTGCCAACAACACAGGCTCTAGGATTACCTCATTAAATCTTACACGTCTCTTCCTCGCTTTCCTACATTTAGATGCTCCTTCAAATCTATCTCTTCAAATAGACTTTTATCATCTTCCTGTACAAGTGGCTTGGGCCATATTTTGCTTAGAAAGATGGATAGTTCTTACAATCAAGGTGGCTTTTCTCCTCCTGTTAAGGGCTGCTTTCCCATACGAGGCTTATGTGACTTCATCATATATATGTGCTCCAACTCACAGCAGCTCTATCTACATACATTTGAAGTCACTGCTGCATTGGCAGATGCCTCCATGCTTGGAGGACCTTGTCTCACATTTACATTCCCTGCCATCCGCTGTGCAATCTCATGTCAAATATCAGATTTTGTTATAGAGAAAAAAAGGACTGTGGATGCTGGAATCTAGATGAAAAACACAATGATACTGGGGGATCTCAGCAAGCCAGGCAGTGTCCGTGGAGAAAAGCAGGCGGTCAACGTTTCGGGTAAAGTCCCTTCTTCAGGAATCAAGAAGAAGGACTTCTGAAGGAGTGCCCTGATCCGAAACATTGACTGCCTGCTTTTCTCCATGGATGCTGCCTGGCCTGCTGAGATTTTGTTATAGAGTTGCTTCAGGTTCTTCCACATGTTTCAACATATATAACATAACAAACCAATCATTTTAATTGGGGTATCTCAGCTAAATATCATAGTCTCCTCATTTATTTTACCTCCTGTCCACAAAGTATAATCCACAGTTAATTTGTGATGCAGTCAAAGCAGCATACTTTTGTAATAAATCCCTTGTGTTTAAACTATGAGTTTTCTTGTTTTTCCTTAGACTGAGTGAATGATGAAATGTGTTGTGGTACAAAAATTTGCAAATTGGCCAATTTTATCTGGCGTTGGCAGAGATCCCAATCCAAGCATGTAAGGTCTTGGCAAAATAATAGTTTATTTATCAAGATTAAAGTTACAGTGTGGTCTGACTGCATTTATATGGCTAACAGGATAGTTGCTGATAAAGAACTGACTGCATAGTTTAGAGAATGTGCACTTGATCTCATCATTCTTCTTACATTCATTGAGTCTGAAGGCCTAGTTAGTAGACAAAACAACAAACAGGTGAAATAGGTAATTCTGAAGCAAACAATCCAATAATTTCACAATATGAAACATACAAAAAGTTCAAATAAAATAAGAGAAAGGATTGTGTTGGCTCGGCTACTGTAACATAGACCACTTCATTTGGATCGAAATATCTTATAAGGCAAATAACTATCCAAAATACTGGATTTTGGCTGAGGCCAGAGATTGCTTTCCTCCAATTGTATTGTTTGCCCTGGAGGCAGGAAAAGGCAATCATTTTAATCACTATACGGTGACCACTGTTGAAATGAGCCTGAATGTTGAATGAGAACTAGAGAAATGATTGTTTACAGAGTCAAGTAGCCTGCCATCAAATACATTTCTTTGGTATATGGACACCATTGGCAAGCCCATTTCTAAATGCCCTTGTGAAGCATGACATTCACCCTTGGACACAAGGATGGAGAGCATTTTGGATTCTGTATTTTTGGGATATTCTGGCTAGATGGAATTACTTACTTTTGCATGAAGATCAAGAAAAATGAATGAAACAGGGATCAAGAAATCAGCAAAGTTTTTCATTGTTATTCAATATCTTCCCTTCTCTTCTAAAGGTACTGCTGTATCATGGGATGATATTCCACAGACACTAAATGTCTTTGATACCTAAGTGTTCAATTTTCAAGTGTGAACCTAGACAACAAAGCCTCAGAACTGTAAAAATCCACTTATTCATTTCACGGAGCAGAAATGTGATACAGTGAGAATTCTTCCCCCTTTTCAATTCTCTAGGTCTTTGTGCCATATCTCACAGATGGCTCAAATAATGACAGTGGTGTACATTCAGTAGTATACAACTGAGGAACACACTCCTGCTGGACACTTTTTGTGCTACCCAAATGCTTCAAGACAGTGGAAGAGCAAGAAAGTGGACAAAGTGCCTAACTGGGCAAAAGATGAAGAGACAAAAAAGTGCTGGTGCAGGTTTAAGGTAAGAAGAAGGAGTTTTAAAGGGGGGGTCTGAGGGACAAGAGTGGTTAATTCTGGAACATGCCACCAGAGGAGGTTGTGGAGTCAGATACAATTGCTGTGTTAAGAGGCATTTGGTCAGACACTTTAAATAGGCACGGCATAGAAGGATACGGTCCTAATGTGGGCAAATGGGATTAGATGTGCAAAAAGGTCAGCATCAACGTGGTGGACCAAAGGGCTTCTCTCTTGGTTCTATATGACTCTATGACTCTATGAGACTATGACAAATGAAAATTCTTTTTCCTTCTGAGAACAAGTGCCTGCTTATCTTTAAAGTCAAAGCCTTCAGTTATCCCAGAATTGAGCCCATGCTGTCTTTGTAGAGTAGCAATCATACCAACAGGGTCCCGGCTTGCTGCCACCTTTATACTTTCATTGACCTTTAATGAACTTAAAAAATCAGTCAACATATAAAATGGACTGGCAACTCACTACGAACCACTGAGTATTATTGCTCAAAGTCAGGATCTGCCCCATGATGTCTGTTATTATCTACTGTTCAAAGAAAGCAGTCTGTTCTTGTGAAAATTTACTTTCTGAAAATAAATCTGACTTGCAATTTCAACCAGATTCACATGGTTTGCCAGCAGAATGTTTTCACTTATTAAGGAGATCAGAAGTGAACAATAGCCAACCTGTAAGACTTCTGGGACGTTATCTACTGGATACTAAGTCCCGCTGATTATAAAGATAATTATTAATCTTGTCATGCCCTACGCTTTCAATGAAAACATAAAACATATAATGTGAGCCGGGTGTAATGTATGCTATACTGAAAGAGTATTAAGGGTACTGCAAAAGGACAAGCTAACTTTTACAAAACCTTTGCCTGACTGTTTTTTAAATGACTGGGCAGAATGGTCAATTTTGTAGATCAAGTATTTCAGATATTAGATGCAATGCAGATGGAGATCCTACAACAAAGTCTGCTCTGAGTGAAGGTATCAATAAATTGTGAAAGTTTACTAAAAGTCCAAAAGTGCCCACTTCAAATAGTAAGTGGGTTTTCAGAGCTCTGTTCTGGTGCTCTGGCACATTATAAGCTTCTCCTCATTGGTATTAAACTCAGGCATGTGCCAATTGTACAGAGCACATCTGCTTGGATTGCATCAGAAACCATGGGCCTCCAGGTCTGAAGGCACAGAACTCACGTCTCAAATACTAACAATGCTGCAGGTGCTTTGCATGTTATTATTAGCCCCAGGTTTCTGATACTAGGAGCTTTGAAAAGTGACTATTTGGGGACCTGTCATTAAAAAAGTAAAAATTAGAACAGGATTGACAGAGGAATTTTAAATGCAGCAAATCAGATGTGTATTAATGATGAACATAAGACAACTAATTAGCTATTTTTACCATCACAGTGGCGTAATTGTTGATATTAACAGAATGGGCCTTAGCATGTCAGAATCCATGAGGAAGGGCACCATCACCCTCATCTACAAGCAGAAGAGGGAGAGGGATGACATCAGAAATTGGAGACCCATCTCACTGTTGAATGTGGATTACAAGATCCTGTCCAAGGCCATAGCCAACAGGGTCAAGTCTGCTCTGGGACAGGTGATCCACCAGGACCAAACCTGTGCTGTACCTGACAGGAAGATCTTTGACAGTCTTGCGCTGCTCAGAGATATGATCGCCTACATGCAGGACAGAGGGATGAACACCTGCCTGGTCAGCTTGGACCAGGAGAAGGCCTTTGACGGGATATCACAGACGTACATGTTGGACGTGGTCTCCAAAATGGGCTTTGGGGAGGGAATCAGGAAATAGATCCAACTGCTCTACACAGACATCTGTAGCGCAGTCCAAATCAATGGGTGGGAAACAGACAGCTTCCCCATCAATTCTGGAGTCAGGCAGGGCTGCCCTCTCTCCCCTGTCTTGTTTGTATGCTGTATAGAACCCTTTGCTGAATCCATCAGGAAGGACGAGAGCATCAGAGAGGTGACGTTGCCAGGCAGCGAGAGCACTGAGGTGAAAACCTCCCTGTACATGGACAACGTTGCCGTCTTCTGCTCGGACATAAGGTCAGTTCGCAGATTGATCAGCATCTGCGACCAGTTTGAGTTGGCATCAGGGGCCAGAGTTAACCGTGCGAAGAACGAAGCCATGCTCTTCGGCAACTGGCCCAACCGATCCAACGTCCCCTTGACCATCAGGACTGACTACCTGAAGTTGCTGGGGATCCGGTTCGGTGGGGCCAGGGCGTGCAACAAAAATTGGCGGGAGCGGATTGGGAAGGTGAAGCAGAAACTGGGATTGTGGGAATGGCACTCCCTATCGATAACTGGGAAGAACTTGGTCATCAGGTATGAGGTGCTCTCAGGGCTGCTGTACTTGGTACCTGTTCCTCGATCCTCTGGCTTGGGAATCACCAGTGCTGTCTTCCAGTTCATCTGGGGATCCAAGATGGAGCGGGTCTGACGGGTCGCCATGCACAAGTCCCTGGACAATGGGGACAAAAGTGTCCCCAGTGTCGCCCTCATCCTGATGACCACCTTCGTCTGTGGCTGCATCAGGCTGTGCGTGGAACCAAAGTACGTGGGCACCAGGTGTCACTACATACCGAGGTTCTACCTGTCCCAACTGTTGCGAAGGATGGGCCTGGCCCCGTGGCCACATGGCGTCCCAGTCAGCTGGACGTTGCGACACTACCTGTCCTTCGTGGAAAAGTTTTTCCAGACCAGTACCTTGGACCATAAGTCCATCAGGAGGTGGTCAGCACAGAACATCCTGGAGACACAGCAGGAGAAAGACTCGATGGATACTGCGGGGTGGTTCCTGGAGCAGACTGTCCAGACCATCTGGCAGAATGCCTCATTGCCAGAACTCACCAACAAGCACCAAGACCTCGCTTGGCTGGCGGTGAGAGGGGCCCTCCCAGTCAGATCCTTCCTGCATGGTTGGGGCATCACCCCAGTGCACACTGCCCCTGGGAGGACTGCACAGAGGACGAGACAGTCGCCCACCTCTTTGCAAGCAGTGGGTTTGCGAGGAGGGTGTGGCAAAAGACGCAAGGGTCCTTGTCACGTTTCATCCCCAGCAGCTGCGTAACAGAGGATTCTCTGATCTACGGGCTGTTCCCGGGGACACACACAGAGACGGACATCAACTGCTGTTGGAAGGTCATCAACTCGGTGATAGACGCCCTTTGGTCTGCCCGAAAATTGTTGGTCTCCCAGCACTGTGAGAGGTCCGTAGGGGAATGCTGCTGACTGGCACATTCCAGGCTGCAGGAGTACGTGCTGAGGGACACACTGAAGCTGGGCACAGCCAATGCAGGGGCTCGGTGGGGAAGGACGACAGTTAGGGTTCTTCTGCCACAGGAGTGGGAGGGGCAGGGTCAGGCGAGGAAGCCCCTCAAATATTGTAAATATGGGAGTGGGGTATCACCCCTGGGAGCCACACGTGTGGCATCGCTGCTGTGTTTTTTATATATAAAAAGTAACACTAAGAATGGAACTGTCACGAATGCAAAGGTTTGAATCGTTTTATTATTGTATATAGTTTCTTTTATCATGAATAAAGTTTATTTTGATAAAAAGAAAACTAGATTGGCTATATAGTGGTATGAATCTCCTGGAAGGCCCTCCACTGAGTGCATAGCTACAGTTGGCCAGTCCCCACTGCCAGAGACTAACAATTTTGTAGCAAGAGGTAGACCATGCAACATCTTTTAGTCTGCTCACTGCTCAAGGATGGCACATGCATGGTTCAGAATTTTTGAGGCCAACTCGTGAGCTTCGCATTATGTCCACCAATGGAAAGAATGCTGGAAGGGTATGAGAAAAATAAGCAAAATTGTTTTACTGGACCAGTAATCCAGGTTCTGTACAGAAGATTCAGAGATCGTCCCTCCATGGCAGCTGTGAATTTTAAATCCAGTTAACTACTTAAATAATTGTGGAATAATTAGCTAGTATCAGTAATAATGACCATGAAAATGCGAAATCATTGTAAAAATCCATCCGTTTCACTAATGTCCTTTGGGGAAGGAAATCTGCCATCCTTATCCTGTCTGTCTGTAAGTGTCTCCAGACCCAGAGTAATGTGGTTAATTTCTAACTAGTCTCAGCAACTCAGTTACCCAAGGTGGTAGCTCAGTGACACTTTCTTAATCAGGGATGTGCAATAAATCCTGGCCTCGCCAACAACACCACATCCTGTGAATGTGAATAAAACAACTTCACACGCCAGTCATCTGATTGCTGAAAGGAATCTTAATTTTTCTTTGGAGATAAGGTACAACAAACTCTTACCCAATTTCTTGCAACAGAAACACTTAATTTCTGCTCTTTGGAAACATGCAATTGTCAGCATAAAGAATTCTATAACATCTTGGCTTTCCTCAGGCTAGTGTGCAATCCAGGCACTAGAAACCAGACACCTACTCTTGTTTGTAAAACTTGTCTAAATTCTACACAGTTGCAAAAGTGGCAGAAAATACAGCTCACACCAAACTGTTGTCCTTGCACTTCAGCATCTGTCCATGGGTTTAATTTTCAGATTTTAACATTGTTTGAAATAAGATAACCTGCATTCATTTATATTTACAGAAGCTAAGTCTCCATTCAACCAAAAAGGTAGGTAATGATTATTATCAATTCATTCTGTTTAATGTCACAAACACAAACTGGAAAGGCAACTTTTTAGCTCCATACAGGACTGAAAACACAGCAAGCAACAGAGTGCAGTAGGTCAGACTTTACCACAAGCACACATGAGCCATGCTCCAGCTGTTGGCCTCTCTTAACCTTGTGTTTCCGAACATGCATCCAGTAACCGCAAAGATTCCCCACCACTGTTATTTCGAGGATCATCAATTGCCCGCAGTTAGTCATTAATTGCATTCCACTGGCTATTACTCGGTTCTGTGAGGGTTCAGTGCTATCTAGAGATCTCTAAATTTATTAAAGTCTTCAAGAAGTGGCTGCCAGGTGCTGAAGAACCTTAACTTGATTTTAAATCTTTCCGTACTCCAATTGCTCCCACATCGAGTGTGACTGGGAGCATGACTGGGAGGAGTAGCGAACAAACAGAGTACTATAAGCGCTTGAAGAGGGAGTGTGAGGAGGCCAAATCTGTCTGGACCATTAGGAAGAAATTCTCCTGGATGCACCTCAATGACGAACAGTTTGTGAGGCATTCATATCTTGGCAAGAGTTTCCCCAGATAGCATCCAGAACAGCAAGGTTCGGCCTAAGAGAGGTGAGTATATTTCATTCTCTCTCAGGCAGAAGCAAGCAGGGCAAGCATCTGGCTTTGCAAACAAAGATCGATGGCAAGGTTGAGTGGCAGTTAGTGCTTCCTCAGTGCCCCAGGGACCCTGAGCTTGGGTGCTCTCCATGTGGAATTTGGTATGTTCTCTTTGTGACAGCCTATGTTTCCTCCAGATGTTCCAGTTTCCTACATATCCCAAAAACATGTTGGTAGGTTAAGTGACTATTGTAATTTACCCCTTAGTGCAGGTAAATGGTAAAAAGAATGAAAGGGGACTTGATGTGTTTGAGAGAGAGAAAGAGAGAGAGAGAGAGAGAGAGGGAGAGAGAGATAGGGAGAGAATAAGTTGCAGGGATACAGGGAAATAAGGAAAGCGAGAATGGGACCAATGGGATTGTACTGGGATTTGACATGGACCAGATGGACTAAATGGCTTCCTTCAATGTCATTATAAGACAAGGATTGCAAACTGCCTCAGGGTTGTTGCATGTAAAGGTGGCAATGGAGTCCAGCTTTAGGAGTTCCATACTCTCATTGTGCAGTCAGAGTTTGAGCATGTGCAACATATCAGGCAGGACATCCTAGCAGCACTCATTCTGCTGCAGTCCACCGTGCTATCTGCATTAAAGCAAGAGAGAGTCAAATGGGTGAAAAGTGTTATTCCACTGATGATGTGGATCTTAACTCCAGCATGCCACCAGCAAGCACATGGTACGTGGATACAAAGAATGCAAGAGGTAATGTGATATAATAGGCCTCTGAATTGCTCATACAGTGATTCTGCTGCCTGCACCACTCTGGAAGGCACCTGCAACAATCAAAAGAATGAATCTCAAGCTTTGTGGTGTTCTGCTGCTTTCTGTACAACCATGCAGCAAACTCAGTCCCTGCCAGTACCAATATGGAGGGCAGCCATAAAGCAGGAGGAAGTTGGGGAGGAGGCAGAAAAGAGAAAGAGGCAGTTGAAAGGAGGAAGCAATGTAGACAGCTTAGACCTCAACTTCATCCTCCTATGATCCTAGCTTAATGAATTCCAAGCCTGATATGAAGTTAAACTCTTCTTCTGACGTCTCCATCTTCATGCTTATTTCTCTGGAGAGGAGACCCCACCACAGACTGCAGACTTTTTCTCCTGTCTCCAGAATTCCCAATCCACTTGCACCCATCCCTCTGACTTCATAAAAAAGCAGTTCTGACGCAGCATTGACTGTTTCTCTTTCCACCGATGCTGCCTGACCTGCTGAGATTTTCCAACATTTCCTGTTTTTACTTCTATCTAACAGGGCTATCCGTGACCAACTCATCTAACTGCAATTACCGTAAGCATAAAGTAGTCCAGATCCCCAGCTATCAACAGTTCCACATCTCATCCATCCTGTTACTTTAGCTAGGACTCTTTCAGCAACACAATAAAAACCAACACAGAACGAACATTTCAATATCAACGTATCATAGAATCCTAGAATCATAGAAAATACAGCACAATACAGGCCCTTCTGCCCACAATGTTGTGCTGGCCTTTAAACCTCGCCTAAGACTATGTAACCCCTTCCCCCCACATATCCCTCTATTTTAAATTCCTCCATATGCTTATCTAGCAATCTCTTGAATTTGACCAATGTACCTGCTTCCACCACCACCCCAGGCAGCACATTCCACGCCCCAACCACTCTCTGGGTAAAAAACTTCCCTCTGATATCCCCCTTGAACCTCCCACCCATTACCGTAAAGCCATGCCCTCTTGTATTGAGCATTGGTGCCCTGGGAAAGAGGTGCTCTATCTATTCCTCTTAATATTTTGTATACCTCTATCATGTCTCCTCTCATCCTCCTTCTCTCCAAAGAGTAAAGCCCTAGCTCCCTTAGTCTCTCCTCATAATCCTTACTCTCCAAACCAGGCAGCATCCTGGTAAATCTCCTCTGCACCCTTTCAAATGCTTCCACATCCTTCCTATAATGAGGCGACCAGAACTGGACACAGTACTCTAAGTGTGGTCTAACCAAAGTTTTGTAGAGCTGCATCATCACCTCGCGTCTCTTAAACTCGATCCCACTACTTATGAATGCTAACGTCCCATAATGTTTCTTAACTACCCTATCCACCTGTGAAGCAACTTTCAGGGATCTGTGGACATGAACCCCCAGATCCCTCTGCTCCTCCACACTACCCAGAATCCTGTCATTAACTTTGTTCTCCACCTTGGAGTTTGTCCTACCAAAGTGTACCACCTCACACTTCTCCGGATTGAACTCCATCTGCCACATCTCATCCCAGCTCTGCATCCTATCAATGTCCCTCTGCAATCTTCGACAGTCCTCCACACTATCCACATCACCACCAACCTTTGTGTCCTCTGCAAACCTGCCAACCCACCCTTCTACCCCCTCATTCAAGTCACGATTCAAGTCGTGATTTCATAAAAATCACAAAAAGTAGAGGTCCCAGAACCGATCCATGTGGGACACCATTAGTCACAGCCCTCCACCACAACCCTCTGTTTTCTACAGGCAAGCCAATTTTGCATCCACACTGCCAAGCATCCCTGGATCCCATGCCCTCTAACCTTCTGAAGAAGCCTACCATGTGGAACCTTGTCAAATGCCTTACTAAAATCCATGTAGACCACATCTACTGCACTACCCTCATCAATCTGCCTGGTAACCTCCTCAAAGAATACTATCAGGCTTGTGAGACATGATCTTCCCTTCACAAAGCCATGCTGGCTGTCCCTGATCAGACCATGATTCTCTAAATGCCCATAGATCCTATCTCTAAGAATCTTTACCAACAGACGTAAGGCTCACTGGTCTATAATTCCCTGGACTTTTTTGAATAAGGGGACAACATTCGCCACCCTCCAATCCTCCAGTACCATTCCTGTGGACAACGAGGACTCAAAGATCCTAGCCAATGGTTCAGCAATCTCCTCCCTCACCTCGCGGAGCAGCCTGGAGAATATTCCATCAGGCCCCGGGGACTTATCTGTCCTAATATTTTCTATTAGCTCCAACACATCCTCCCTCTTGATATCTACATGCTCTAGAACATTAACCTTACCAACACTGTCCTCAGCGTCATCAAGGCCCCTCTCCTTGGTGAATATTGAAGAGAAGAATTCATTGAGGACCTCACCCAGGCACATCTTCCCACCTTTGTCTCTAATCGGTCCTACCTTTACTCTCGTCATCCTTCTGCTCTTCACATAAGTGAGAAAAGCCTTGGGATTTTCCTTAACCCTACTCGCCAAGGCCTTTTCATGTCCCCTTCTTGCTTTCTTCAGCCCTTTCTTAAGTTCCTTCCTTGCTGCCCTAAATTCCTCAAGAGACCTATCTGATCCTTGCTTCCTAAACCTTATGTATGCTGCCTTCTTCTTCCTAACTAGTTGTTCCACCTCTCTTGTCACCCATGGTTCCTTCACCCTGCCATTCCTTCTCTGCCTCACCGGGACAAATTTATCCCTAACATCCTGCAAGAGATCCCTGAACAACGACCACATCTCCATAGTAGATTTCCCTTCAAAAATGTCATCCTAATTCACACTCGCAAGTTCTAGCCTTATAGTATCACTCAAGACATGTTAAATTACATAAAAATGTCAACTCCTCACACGGTGCATTGCCTTGGTGTCTCTCTGCCATGTATCTTTGCCTCTTCTCATGCTCCTACAAAAAGCCTGTACATGGCTGGTTGTAGGCTGCTGATCTGCAGTGAAGATTAGTGATGGAATTTTCAGACTGCCCATCCTCAACATACGCTGCGCCTTTCTAGAGTGGCCAGCTGGCAGTCAACCGCAAAGGCATCAGTGGGGTGGTCCTGCTGGAGTCCCAGAAGTGGTCTTACCCGGTTCATTAGTGGTTCATGGAGCTATTGCCACTCCATTGTCATGGCAATTCATGTAATTAATTGGGGAATAGATTGATGGAATGCTTTGATCAATACCTTTGATCAACAGTATCCAGAGCCCCTATTGGAACATCCTAAGCTGCATACCAGCAGCCATATGTTCTGCTTGTGCTGCTGCAGAAGCTCTGACTTCATCCATCAACCATTGCATGATGGTTGTGTCTACAGAATTGCTCACACTTTCACACCACCATTATTTTGAATGGCTTTTATAAACCTCTGACCATGGACTCCATCATAACCACTCCACTGATGACTAGTGGCATCTCTTCCATGGAAGTGAAGTAATGCAGCCAGACTTATCCTCCCACCATTTAGTAGTTATCACTTTTAATTGGGCACCAACTTTACCAGCAAGAGAAAGGAGACGTATGTTAGTTAGCATTGTGAAGTATATTTGGGTGATGGCTCTATGACCCCCATAAAACAAATGTGTTTGGGTAACAACTTTGTCATCAGCATGACTCATGAGACCCACAAATCTGAGACTTTATAGCCACAGGAAGGACATAACTTAGCTTGCTGGAGAACAGATTTGTGCTCAAGATCAAAAACAATTCCAGGTACTGGAAATCTAAAATAAAACAGAAAGTACCAGAAAAATTCCACAGGTCAGTCTGCAACCGTGGAAAGAGAAAACAGTCAGTGTTTTTGGTATGCAACCCTTGAACAGATTTGTGTTTATGCCTGGACTTCACCAAATGCTTCTCCTTGCTATTGTTCCGTGACTCACTCAATGTCCCCTCTACAGGTTTAGCCACCGAATCTTCCCAGGCAGTCTTGGTTGTTGCCTGCAACAGGTGGGGTTATGACACATGATCCAGAATTGTGCGAGCTTCTTCTAACCCATTGAGAATGTTGGCAAAGCTCCTTTAGAAAGTCCATAAAAGCAAAAAAGGAAAATATGTTGAAAACTTGGCTGCATGACAGCCCTTGAAATAGTCCTCACATACCGATAAGTCATTGTGCAAACTTGAGTATATCCCTGTGTGATGGTGAATGAGTGAGGATGGAGAAAGAGGTAACTACAACATGTTGCTGTGGGATGGGTCCACCCACCAATATCACGCTCCCCAGTTGATGGGCATGTGTTCTCACTCCTGGTAATATTATGCTTTTCCTTTTTGAAGAGATTCTGTTCCTTGCTCCCATGTGCACCTGCTCCCTTTGTAGTAAAAGTCAGAAGCGATCATGAGTTGTTGGCACTGTCAACATCACAGTCTGTTGTACTCCATTGCTTATCCAGTTACTCAGTATCTGTATTCAAAACATCAATGTCCTGCATGTTCCAGAGCCCTAGTTCTTGGTAGTTTTTAACAATAAAATGTTATTATCTATTATGTAATTACTATAGGTTTATTAGGTGATAATGTAGGGCCATTATCAGGAGAAAATAGTTCATTCATTTTGCTTGCTCAACAGAGAAAACAGTACACCACTCAGTCTTCTGCTCAGTAAAGGTCTTAAAAAAGACACAGTATTGCAGTGGTTAGTGCTGGTGTCTCCCACCTCCAGCGACCCGGATTCAATCCTGAACTCTGATGCTATCCATGTGGAGTTTGCACATTCTCGCCATGATCATGTGAGTTCCCAAGGGTGCTCCGGTTTCCTCCCATGTTCCAAAGGCATTCTAGCCGATAGGTTAATTGGTTACTGTAAATTTCCTGTCACGTAGGTAGATGGTAGAATCAGGATGGAGTTGATGGGCATGGGAGAGAGAATAGGTTACAGGGAAATGAGTAGGAGAATGGGATTCATGGGACTGATTGCTCTAAGAGGCAGCAGGGACTTGAAGACTGAATGGCCTTCTTCTACGTCATAGGAAAATATGAGAAATAATCTGAGAAAACCATAAGGGGAACCTTAACCTTCTGCCACCCACTGTCCAAATTGTCACCATCACCACCACAACCAAAGGATCAATGGGTTGGAGATGCTGTCTCATTAAAGTTAACTGAATTTGGGACAGTGAATGTAACCTAGTTTAATATTAAATTGTTTCTATCCCAGTAAACTGTTATTAGCAAAAGTTGTGGTCTTATTTTGTGCAGATCGATGGGTACTTATTGTACAAACTAATATCTTTAAGAAATTCTAATGAAGTCAGTTTTAATTGAATATAATGTAGCTTTATACTCAAGACATTCAACAAGGTTCGTTGGGGCTTGAGAAATCCAACAGTGAGTTGAATTTTATATTAATTTATATTATATTTATATGAATATACTTATATTGGGTCAGATGGGGAAATCAGCAGTTTAAGCCAGTCACTTAAACTGCTGATTTCCCCATCTGACTGAAACCTCGTTTGTAACAAATAGTTCAGTTCTTCTGACAAATGTTTGTGTTGATATGTATTTTTTAAATATCAGAGAGTTCAGGCTAGTAGGGTCAGGATACAAGCACATTAGATGTGATTGACAGCACATCAAAAGAGAACAAGCATAACCAGCCAATGAGCTGATGTTGTGCTGTGGCGGGATCAGCACATACATCAGAAAATATGCACAGGAGAGAGGTTCAAAGGAAGAAATGCATAGGAGAGAGATACATAGGGGAGAAGTGACCAGAAGAAGGGCTGACGTTACGGGAAGCAGTGTCTAAGTCACAAGGTTCATAGGGAGAAGCTCAGCTTCCCTGATCCCTCAGAAGAGCAGTGCTTCTGCAGGCAGAAGCTGTCACTTCACATGATGGCAGATATCTGCAACCTGGCAGAATAATACCTCCTCCCTGCTGGACCTGGTGATCATGCATTACCCAGTTGCATTATGGGTGGCATAATGGCACAGCGGGAAGTGATCTGGGTTCAATCCTGGCATCCAATGCTGCCCTGTGAGGAGTTTGCATGTTCTCCCTGTGACTGTGTTTGTTTCCTCCGGCTGCTCCAGTTTCTTCCCACATCTCAAAGATGCGCTGACTGGCATGCGAGTTAGCCACAGTAAAGTACCCCTAGTGTAGGTGGATGGAGAGTAGATGGAAGTAAGACAGGGAATAGGTTATAGGGAAATAGTGGGGGAATGGGATTGATGGGATTGTTCTGTGAGCTGGCATGGACTAAATAGGCTGAATGGGCTTCTCTGTTGTGAGAATATATGACTAAATTAAAATTGGCCTGATTTTTTTTTCTCTGCTTTCTTCCAGGGCACTTCCAAGGGCATTGGAAGGATATCATAGTTTGCTGGACATAAATGCACAGCATAATGGATTGTTTGCCAGGGTTGGTGGTTATGCCAGAATGAGCAAGCACTCAGATTCACTCTCTGGCTGCATTACCACAGATAGAAGGTACTTTTAACTGCACGCATATTGTAACCCAAGCAGCAAATAGGACTCTTTTATATGTTGCAATGGATATTATTCCTCAGTATAAAACCAGTATGAGACCATAGGAAGAGATTTATAATAGGCTCAAAAAATGCATTGGGAGCTACATTCACACTGTGCCAATCAAGAATTTATCCATCACATATCTGTCCACTGATTTGTCATATATTGATCTCGATCTGAATACAAGCGAAAAGGTGAGCTGGCATTTTTTGCGCAATAATGAGGAAGACATGAAATTGCTGTTAATCAATACATTTTATTTGGCACTACAAAAGAAGAAAACATAACAATGTAACATATTGCCAACACCCATTTGGCAAATTGTAAATTATTTAACCTACTCCTCCTATCTCTTCTTTTTCTCCTTACTTCATCAAGTGTGGTTTCAGCAAAGTTAGAGGCAGGCATTCAAAACCTGCCCTGACCACTGGGATAATTAATTACCTATGACCTCTGGGTTTTGGAGTCTTTAATGCACGCTGAAGGTCTATATATTCAACTCTACATTGGACAACTACAAGGATGAGGCAGCTTATTGGGTTTGGGTTTATGGAGATGGGGCGGGTTGGGGCAAAAGGGTAAATGGGTGTGGTTTGAGTGGAGTTCCTACCGCTGTGATCCTTTTCACACCATCACTCTCCAATTACCAGATCACTCCTATCACTCTGCTCCAATGTAGCTTGGTGAAGACCGGTGAGGCATTATAAACATCGACCATCCTCTTCCGTCCGCAGATGATAAGATGATGAGAGGTATTGATAGGGTAGATAGTCAGAGGCTTTTCCCCAGGGCTGAATTGGTGGCCACAAGAGGACATAGGTTTAAGGTGCTGGGGAGTAGATACAGAGGAGACATCAGGGGTAAGTTTTTTACTCAGAGAGTGGAGAGTGCATGGAATGGGCTGCCGGAAATGGTGGTGGAGGCTGATACGATAGGGTCTTTCAAGAGACTGTTAGATCGGTATATGCAGCTGACTAAAATAGAGGGCTATGGGTAAGCCTAGTAATTTCTAGGGTAGGGACATGTTCGGCACAGCTTTGTGGGCCAAAGGGCCTGAATTGTGCTGTAATTGTTCTATGTTCTATGTTCTATACCGCCTGACCCACTGAGTTCCTCCAGCAGTTTGTTTGTTGCTCCAGTCTCTTGTTTAGTCTCTTGCATCTGCAGTCTCTTGTGTCTCCATTAAAGGTTATTCCTGCTTGAAGTGATAGAGTGGTCAGCATCCAAAATCTGGGAGCTATCCTTCTGAATATCCTGGGCTTATGTGGGCGTTGTGTTTGAAAGTACGTGGAGGCAATGATCCTTTCTGTGGCAGACATTCAAATAATTATTGCCCCACCATCCCCTCCTCCTCCATTCTCCCAGATTTGTGCAGAGCAGTCAGTCCCCAGTAAGGTTGCTGATACATTGCGAGCATTCTCTTTCACTACAATAATCCCTGGAGCAAATGTACTCATATTTCTTGCTCTAGTTAGAACATTAAACTGCTTCCTGCATGAAACTCAAGATCAGGGTACCCTTAATACTCTTGCTGCTCAGCTTCTCCACCACCTTGGTAAAAAGCACTGTATTTTTCTCCAGTTGCTGGTGGCCTTATACTGTGCCCTGCCTTAACTCCAGTGAATCCTTTGGATCTAGGGTTGCTTCCATTCCTTGGTGCGTGACGTTCCTAATGAACAGCTCCTGATTTCTCCAATTGCCACACGTATGTTGCCCCTTTAAATAGAGTCAACATTGTGTCACGTGAGTGCACATCTCACCTGCTGCAATGCAAAACCAGGGAGTTATAAAGTTATTCCCTCAATTGAATTGCATTTTCCAACCTGCTGGCTTAACTTCTGGATTTGACCCATGCAGTTTCAGTCTTACACCTCATAGCAGGGCCTGTCAATTTGTAAACCATCCTCCCATGACTCCACGCACACATTTAGCTAAGTTATCACTGAGGAGGCTGTTATGTCCATCCAGGGACTGCTGAGGGAAGATTCACTCCCTTAAACAGCCAAAATACAACATTGACCCCACCCCCACTGGAAAGCTGCTGTGATTCCTGCAGATGAAAAGCTTTGCACTCTGCTTGCTGTAATGTAAGCTTGTCCCAAGTGGTGTGGGGCTGAATTAGGTGCATTTAACTATATTAGTTGGCACCATGCAATGGTTGACTTTAGTGCCAAAACATGACATTAAGTTGTCACCCATCATTCAATAGATCAGCAAGAGGATATTAATCTTTCACACCTTGATGTGGTGGATTTTTCCCCAAAATAAAGGATTATAATTCTAACTAACCTTAAGTTATGTAGACATTTAATCTATTTATAAAAACCTCTGGCAAATTAGTTAGGTTTTATCTTCAATGGATTAAATTTCAAGCAGAACTCATGTACTTTATTGCAGAGATGTTACAGACCCCACAAAACTAAATGCTGCATTTTGAATTACTTCAATTCCGATGTTGTAACCCAAACATACTACTTGGAAAATAAAAAGTAATACATAATTTTCCACATTTATCCTTACTGCTTCTAAGATTTGATTTCTCTTGTCTCCTGTTTTGCAAGGAGATTGAATGTAATAAAATCTGAAGCTATCCCACACATGAACAGCTGCACCATATCTGTTCAAAAACACTACGATGTGATGGGTGTTTCACTGGGGAATGTCTCAATACATTACTCAGTAGCAATGTGCAAGACATTACGTCTAGAGACTTAAACACAGGAAATGGAGAGACTGGTGTATGGTTAATATAGAACAAACAGCAACAAAGTGTTCATGCACACTAAAGCCCCATTTAGTCAAAGTATTTTTCATTTGGATTTAATCCAAATTAAGCTAACTTGGAATTTTCTATGTTGTTTTAAGTGCCCTACTGTTATTTAACTATTTTAAGAAAATGTAGCATGTCTCTAACTGAAAAGCTATATAATTTTACTGAGCTTGAATGCCAGTAAATGCATGACTGGTTTGCCAAGATCAGTTCTGCCCCATGTGAGAATCATGTAATAGACAAAAAAAACAGGATTTTACAGGTATTATGAGCCATGATGTACAAGTATTCTGTTTCATAGTCTACAGTGTTTCGCTAAATTAAGACAGAATGGAGGATGACTATAAGGGCAAATATTCTAGCATCGGAAGGAGGCCCATGGGGAACATAAATACTGATATTGACTATCTGGGCCAAATAGGCTGTTTCAGTGCTGCAAATTCTATGTAATTTATAGGGCGTCATGCTCTAGAATGGAGCCTGTAAAATTTAAATTTTTGTGAAGTTACGGATGCGGATGCAATCCAGTTGCAATAGATGCAGTATGAGTCCACCAAAGGAAAAATGTACAATTACAGTGATATAAATAGGAATTTCTTCCTTTGGTTTGTGTAGTTTATATAATCGAAATTAAAACAGTGACTTCTCTCCGGCAAAGTATCAGAAATTGGAATGGAAACCCTGCAGAAACTTGTAGATTTGTTGAACATGATAAGGAGCTCCCTGTGATGAGGGAATAACATGATTCAAATGCTACTAGTTAAAGCACTTATAAGATTAATAATTAATTTCTGATTATTGCCACACCTAAAGGCAGAAAATCAAACAGCACCATTGCAGGTCATTACTCTGCTGCCTAACAAGGTGTAAAACTGTTAAAAGTAATTCCTTTATTTCAAAGGAAATCAATTGGATAAATATCTCAGCTCTGGCTGCTGGTCATCACTTCTGTTAATGATATGATGCTGCTCTCTGGGTATATCAGGCTCCTGCAATCCATGGGTAACATCTTCAACCAAGAAGACAACACAAAACTGATCCAAGGAACAAGAGAAGGCTCCTCAATTTTTACAAAAACAAATTACAAGCTGCTCTCTAAAATAGATATGGTGGCCTAGAAAATGATGATGGTGAACTCTTGGTTTTGTTTCGGGCCAACTTCAGCAAATTTCAGTAATACCTAACACCCATTATTCTATAGCTGTTACACATTTTCCTTCTCAAAGTTCAGGGTAGATGAAGGAAAGTACAGGGTTTGATGGGGGAGAGAGGACCAGCCCGAATGGTGTCGCAGGGCATAGGAGTGGTTCAACTGTCCAAAAGCCAGTGGTTCAGGTGAGGAGAAGGTCAATATTGAGTTTGGGGCGAGAATCAAGGAATTCAGAGACTCCTGGGGAGTCTAAAGAGTTGGGATCAAGGGCAATTGGGTAATCTGAAGTTTGGGGTTTAGGCTGGGGTGATCAGAATGTCAACGATTTGGAGCCACAAATGATTGTGAAGTGAGGTTCAAGGCCAGGGATGATTGAGGAAATAAGGGTGAGATTAGTGGGTAGGTGAGAGTGGTGAACTTTCGCTGGGGGAGTCCAAATTACAGAAGATAAATAATGGGACTTATCCTAGGACCATAAGACCATAAGACATTGGAGCAGAATTAGGCCATTCGGCCCATCGTCTGCTCTGCCATTCAATCATGGTTGATTTATTATTCCCTCTCAACCCCATTCACCTACATTCTCCCCGTAACCTTTGATACCCTTACTAATCAAGAACCTATCAACCTCCACTTTGAATAGACCCAATGACTTGCATTCCACAGCTAAATTCCACAGATTCGCCACTCTCTGGCTAAAGAAATTCCTCCCCACCTCTGTTCTACAGAGACGTCCTTCTATTCTGAGGCTGTTTCCTCTGGTCCTAGACTTTCCCACTACTGGAAACATCCCTTCCACATCGACTCTATCCAGGCCTTTCAATATTCAGTAGGTTTCAATGAGATCCTCCCTCATCCTTCTAAACTCCAGCGAGTACAGACCCAGAGCCATCAAATGCTCCTCATATGTTAGCCCTTTCATCTCTGGGATGATTCTCGTAAACCTTCTCTGGACCCTCTCCAATGCCAGCACACCCTTCCTTCGATATGGGGCCCAAAACTGCTCACAATACTCCAAATGTGGTCTGACCAATGCCTTATAAAGCCTCAACATTACATCTTTACTTTTATATTCTCGTCCTCTCGAAATGAATGCTAACATTGCATTTGCCTTCCCTACTACCGACTCAACCTACAAGTTAACCTTAAGGGAATCCTGCATTAGGACTCCCAAGTACCTTTGCACCTCTGATTTCTGAACTCTTGCGCCATTTAGAAAATAGTCTACGCTTTTATTCCTTCTACCAAAGTGCATGACCATACACTTCCCTACACTGTATTCATCTGCCACTTCTTTGCCCATTCTCCCAACCTGTCTAAGTCCTTCTGCAGACTCCCTACTTCCTCAGCACTGCCTGCCCCTCTACCTGTCCTTGTATCATCTGCAAACTTGGCCTCAAAACCATCAATTCCATCATCCAGATCATTAACATATAATGTGAAAAGTAGCAGACTCAACACCGACCCCTGCAGAACACCACTAGTCACCGTCAGCCAACCAGAAAAGGCCCCATTTATTCCCACTCTTTGCCTTCTGCCAGTCAGCCAATCTTCTATCCATGCTGGTACGTTTCCTGTAATACCATGGGCTCCTATCTTATTTAGCAGCCTCATGTACAACACCTTGTCAAAAGCCTTCTAAAAATCCAAGTAAATAACATCCACTGACTCTCCTTTGTCTATCCTGCTTGTTACTTCCTCAAAGAAATGGGTGCAATGTGGATTAGTGCTATGAAACATCATTGCCCCATGGCTCCTCAGTACTTGGTGGTCCTAGGACAGGTGGAATTAGTTTATAAGCAAAGTTCCAAAGAGAGAGCAGCACATGGAATGGTGTTACTTGATATGTGGTTGTCGCATACATGTGAAAATCATGCTGGAACGTGCCCAGTCAGATTTCCAACATGATTCAAAATGACCCAGAAAAGGTTGTTAGCACATTTCATTCCAGGAGTAGTACATTTTTAGTCACATACAGTTGAAGTAAACAGCACTAGTCTATCAGATTTTATTTTCCTCCTGGGGATTGTATTTTCCTTGACGATATTTTCTGTTTAATACTTCCCTTGTACTTTTGTTTCCAGCACTTTCTTTTGTAACTGCCATTAATAGTAGATTGGCCTGTACAGAATGGTCTGCCTTGGTGATTTTTTTCCAACATCAAACAAGCACAGGAGACCTGATGAACAGCCAAGGTTCTCCCCTGTGAACAATTTTGTAAGATAAAATTTCCCCTTTTTAGTGTGGCAGCAGCCTTACTCAACACGGGCTCAACTACCCTTACACAGCCATAAACTATGACTGACCAAATGCAGGGGGAATTATTTTTCCATAATTGCCTCTTATTTTTTTAACCAAACTTAATGCAACCTAAAGGGATTGAATTGGATGATTTCATCTCCCTTATAAATGGAGTTCAAATGGCAAGCTGCCAGTCAGTTTGGATCTGAACTTAATTTACTATTCAACCCTAAGCACAGCATAATCAAGTTAATTAGCCTTGATGTGACCAGGTTGTGTGAGTGCAAATGTGCAAATGGAAGAAAAATTCATTTTTGCATTGGCAATATTAATAGTTCAATTAGTAACATCTGTATATTCTACTCTACTTCTGAAATATGGTTCGCACCACTAGCACTACAGATTCTAAGACATATTGCTAGACAAATACGCCCATTTGTAATCCTTTCAACTTTGATCTATTTTAAAGCGACATTGGTTCTTAAGGTATCTCATTTGGTACCAACCATCCTCCTCATCAGAAGGTTGTGAAGTCAACCCATTCAGCATTTAATCTAAACTTTTTTGTTTGGATGAAGTGTAAAACCAATGGTTTGTCATCTGGTCCAATTGAATATAATTGATACCATGTTATTACTTAAAGGCAAACTAGAAATTCTGCAAAACTGTTGGCCAATTTTCACCTCTTAAATGTCATCAGCAAGAGAGAGTAACAGGGTGGTTGCTGAGGTATTGGATGGTGGTGGAGGGACGGTTGGGTATTGCTGGTGGGGAGGAAATTAGTAGCTGGAATGAAAATTGCCCACATTCATTTAAGTTGGCGTCAGAATGACCACTGTTGCTCTTCCCATCTCTATAATCAGATAGGTTAGCATGACATTATGCTATGGTGGGGGAATCTTACGACAATTGGATTTATGAGTTCTGCAAAACTATTTGAATAAATGGTTCTACCCTTTAAGTATTTCCAGCCAGCTTGTTTGACACCAATGCCTGTACCTTATTGCATACATCAGGGATTGTACACAGTGCTGAAAAAATGGCTGCTGCATACCCAAATTTGTCAGCGTTAGTCATATAGGTATATTTTGCTTTAAATTTTCCATCTAGCTCTTATGCATATTTTTAAAACATCTTTCAACTTCACTTCGAATAGTACAATAATCCATGAATCTTTCTTGTCTTTTTAGCTTAATTTCTCTCTTCCCTACATCCTCATCACATTGACATTACTTCATCACACGATCTCCAAGTGAAACTCATTGACTTAAGTTGACTTTTGCCAAACTTCCCTTCTTTCTCAGCCTTCCTGTCCATGTACATTTCTTTGGCTTTTGGAAGTTATGTTTCACGTCAGGTTTGGAGTATGGTGGTTCAGTGGTTAAGTTACTGGACTGGAGACTAGAATTCTGGACATGTGTTCAAATCCCACAGTGGGAGCTGGGGAATTTAAATACAAGTAATTAAATAAATCTGGAATATTTTTAAGAAAGCTAGTCTTAGTAACAGTAAGAACAAAACTACCAGATTGTCATGAAAACTGATCTGCCTCATTGATGTCCTTCAGGGAAGGAAACCTACCATTCCTAACCTGGTCTGGTCTATCTGTGACTCCAGACCTACCAGTGTGGTTGTCTCTTAACTGCCTCCTCAGTTCAGGAGCAAGTAGAGAAGGATACAGCATTTTTGGTTTTGTGCTGTTGGTCTCTGTTCTTAACTTTGGTTCCTGATTAAAAAAAAAGAAAAAAAAAATACTTCATTCCAACTGTTAAAACTGATGAAATAAGCTGATTTTATATGGAAAGGAAAATCAGGTGGGTTGTAAAATGAACATTAATCCACTACCACTGGAACTGAGTTTTACTCCCAGTGGCTTTCCAATCTTGGTTAACAGCCATAGATAATTTTCATGTCTTCCGCATGATTTCTGCCAATAGGAATGCCAAGTTTTGCTCTTCAAAGCAACCTGCCTGAGGGCCGGCTGATGCTCGATGTGATGTTTCTTACTGTAGACTTTTTATATTTGCAATATTCTATCGTATTGACCCAAGTTTCTACGTCCTATAATTATTTTTTATATATTTTAATATAATTTGTAACCTATTTAAATCTTCCAAGTAGCTGTTAGATGCAAAAGTGTCACATGTCATTTGGAGTGTCTGATGGAATAGATTTATAACATCTACAACACAGCACAAGTACAATGCAAATTACATAAAAGTACATAAAACGTGATTCATATCAAAAATGAACGATGTCAGCTATTGAATTTCTACACCATTTCTCAAGAGGAAAAAGCCACTGATGGATCCCAGGAGAACATTAAGGTGACAAAAAAGAAAAGTGCAAAGATTGGGAATCCAGAGTATGCCAGTTAAAGTCTTTCGGGCAGAAAATTGGGTTGTGACATTTGCAGCAAATGTCTTTCATAATACTAACTGTTAATTAATATAATGGAAAAACTGTTAGCTACAACAAACAATACAATTGTTTTTAAAGCATAAATATATGGCAAGATTGTAAATAATCCATTTATTATTTGACAAATATAAAGGCATGTATGCAGTTAGTTCTTATGATTAGCATTCATTTAGGCATTCATTAACACATATCTTGAGTTGGTTTTAACAATATTCTATACTGTCACACAACAGACACAGAAAGAAGGAAAGAAAGGTTTGCATTTATATAATACATTTCAAACTCAAAGTGCTTTATAGTCACTAAAAATGTGACTTTGGAAACACAGTCACTGTTGAAATGTGGGTAACGTGGCCACCAATTTTGCATGTTAAGCATCCACAAACTGCATTGAAATTTATAACCAGATTCACTGATTTGGACCTCGGTTGAGGAATAAGTGTAGGCTGCACCACACACATTTCTAAGCATGAATTGTAACCTCCGCGTTTAATGTCACCCATTAATTATGAGTGACATTAAGCACGGAGTATTAAGTATTAAACACTAAGTACTCCTAAGTATCCCAAAAATAACGATCTCTAACTTATTTTTTTCTTAATGCTTTCCATCTTCTTGCCTTTACCACACTCAATGTTTCAACTCTTACTGTGCCTTTCCATGAACATTAGAACCTTCCTTTTCTCTACTGACCCTCATTAAGTTAAGGGGTTATCTCTGAATGTCTTTCTCTAAATGGTTTCCAGTGTACAACCTCAGCCATCACAGCTCTCAGCTCCTCCTGCCATACCTTGTTTATAGTGCACTGATCCAACATCAGGAAGTCCACTCCTGAAATGACATCATTCATGGTACCCTCAGCCTGTTTAATTTATCTCCCTGGAGCAAAACAGTCCTCTCTCAAGGCATCCAACTCAACCTGAACCTAGTTCATGTCATTTAGAAGCTCCATCAACAGAAGGAATCATATAGATACTACGCCCTTCCCCAAGCCCCATCCGCCATGGCAGGACCATCTAACTGGATTGCAGAGGGCTTGCTACAACAGCCCACGTTGAGCTCCTCCTCTTCCACCTTCTGGCTTAAAAAATAAGAGTTTATTTTTTAAACAATTGCTACTGAGAGATTCACCTGCCTTACTATTCGACCTTCCCTCGCCCTATCTTCTTCCCAGAGAGTGTTCAGTGTTTTGTTCTCTGTGATCACCCTGTTTGAGCTGCACCTGATGGTCTTGGTGTATCCATGTCTGCAAGCTCTAGAGCCTAACTGACCAGTATCTTTCTTATGCAAGGCCAGGGCTCCCCACATCTTGAGTTCCTCCAGGATCTCGTAACCCCATCCAATGCTGAGTTCTCTGAAACACAGTCCCTCAGCTCAAATCAAATTGCTGCCCAAGATCACAGGCACGTGGTTTTAACTCATTACCACAATAGCTAACTGGACCCATCTGCCTCCAAAGGCAGTCCATTAGTCTATCTCCAACATAGGCCGAGAGGCCCGCCTTCATGGGTGCTTTTAACTCTGCCTCAAAGAAATGAGATTGATATATTTTTAGTACACATCTTCCCCAAACAACTTGGAGACATATCAATGCCAATGCTGATCACAATGTCTTCAACTGATAAGAATTGATAATGTATTATCAATAAATCCCTTTTTAGGGGTAGTGCAAATTACATAAGCAACACCACCTATTCATTCTCCATTTCAAATGAGATTGAGACCAAATGTGAGGAAGATGGAATAGGGTTCTGTAGATGGATCAATAATGATGGCAAGCACAGAACATGGTAGATAAATTGGTGAGCTAGAAATATATGAGAGGTTGCATCTTGTATCAAAGGCAAACAGGGACTACCATCTTTACCAGTAGTTGTCTTCTCAAGGGACCTCAACACCCATTCAATGTGCCCTGTCCAGTGGCAGTTAAGGTGTCAAACCATCTTGAGTAGGCATTCTGAGCTCAGATGGCTTCTATGACAACCATAGCAACACCTCCCACCTGTTCCACCCATACGTCTCACAGCTGTCCTGCTTTAAGCACTCACGTAATCTGCTGTCTTCCCCCAGAAGACACATCTGGCATCCACCTGACTTGGTCAGAAAGATGACCCATTGCCATCACCACCTCTGAGACCTTGATGCCAACCTGCACCTCAGGGTCATGTCCTGACTGAAACTGCTTCATGTTCATCGATGTTCTTTCCATAATTATAGTTCTTCTTTACACTCCATTGACCACCAGATCCAGTTTGCAAACAGTTTTGTTTGAATTATCTCATTTACCAGCCACACACTAAACAATCCCACAGCACCCAACCTAAGAACTTCCAGATGTTGCACTTGTTAGCCAGAGAATATATTCACCAACTATCGTTTCTGGTTCCTGAACACACATACTGAAGTTGCAGTTCATGAAAACCTCTGAAAGCACAGTGTTAAAATGTCTGTTCAAAGTTCCTACAGTGAGAGACTAGGCCCCCTGTTTCTGGAATTAAAAAAATCCTGGTTTGGAATGTCTCCATTCCTAATAAAAACAGTAGTATTGCCTCTTTTCCACACATGGCATTGTTGTGTTCTGCATTTTCTACCAGAGACTCAATTTGTTCTCCGAAGCATCTCTGCCCATTCCATATACAAAAGAAATTGTTGTGTCCTCTCATGTTTTTGTTAAGTTAGCCACCATGTTCACCCTGCACCATCAAAACCAGTCTATCTAGGGAACCCAGTTCTCTTTTATAACAGAGGTTTATAAAATCATGAGGGGCATAGAGTAGGGGGATGGACACAGTCTTTTTCCCAGGGAAGTGTAAAACTAGAGGACGTAGGTTTAAAGTAAGAGATAAACATTTTTAAAGGGACCTGAGGGGCAAGTTTTTCAAGTAGAGAATGGTGGGTATCTGGAACGAGCTGCCAGAGGAAGTGATAGAGGCAGGTACAATCACATTGTTTAACAGGCTTTTGGACAGGTACATGGACAGGAAAGGTTTTGAGGGATATGGGGCAAACTCAAGCAAATGTGGTAACTCAGGTAGGGTACCTTGTTCAGCATGGACAAGTTGGGCTGAAGCACCTGTTTCTGTGCTGTATAACCCTATGACTCTATGGCTCTTTGAGGAGTCTTGTCCAAGACCTGAACCACAGTTGTAAATATAATGGGCAGAAGATTGCAAATTGCTGGTGGAATTGTGGTTGTTTTGGAGTTTAACCCTTTGCTCCACTCTTTTCTGCCTTTTGGAGTGAAGCTCAAAACTGAGGACGTGTGCACTGTGTCGCCATGTTTGAACTGTCATGGGAAGAGTTTAAATGCTTGTTACTGAAGTGGAACTTTCCGACACTTAATGGTGTACTCATGCTTAACTTACAAACATTCAGTTTCAGTTGATATTGTAAAAACATTTTTGCTTTGTTTCTTAATACTTCACATCCAATATTTTTCAAGCTAACTAAAATCATTTTAAAGGTAAAATATATTTGCTTAGGCAAAATATTTTATTTGCCTTAAAATAAATCTACTTGTAAAACACAGAAGGTTTTAGTTTCTCTTAGTTATTGACAATTGGTAACATTGAACTATGTCAATGAGTTCAAGCACCATTCTGGCATTGGAACATGCAATCTAATCTCATTCGACAGTTTGTTCTACTCATTTGTTTTAAACATCCCATTGTACTATTCGAATTTCCCTGTGCCCAAAGCACATTCTTCTCACAACGAACAACATTGCTGTTAATCTTGTTATTAATACATTATTATACCATATGCCTGCACCATATTTCCAAATATTTAATTGTATATGGCATACTAAACTTGTGCATAAGTCCAAGTTTTTCTTTCAATGCTACTTTACAGACTTCTTTTTTATTGATTGGCTGATTACTTTTACCTCTGCAGGATTAACCATATCAGTTCAGCCTGAATTTAAATTTTCAGTCCAAAATGCTTCAGGAGAAAGTTTCTGTCTTTCAAAATCTACTTTCCTAATAAGAAAAAAAGCTTTCTTTAAAAATTGTTTTTATAATTGTTCATGTAAATTTTGAAAATACTCTTAAGCTTTCTACGTTTTTCACAAGTATAAATATAATTTGATATTGTTATGTGTGATACTCACAAGTTCATTTTAAGGCATTTCATCTCCTGTGGTTTGTGCCTGATATAAATTACTTTGTTTTCTTAGCTCACAAAATAACTTTTTTAAAAAAATGTTCTAGCACTAACTGTTCTGAATGAAGTGGTGGTTTTATTTTAGCTCCTTCACTACCAGGTCTGTTCACAATAGTTGAACACAGAACTGGTTATGAGGGTGAGGTATACTGAACGTGAAACTAAGTTTGCTTGTTTCATTCACACTGGTTATGACCAGGCCTTAGGTTATGACAGGCCAGGCCTGCTGCCCTTAATTGCCGCCCACGGTCTGCCCATATCTTGTTGGTCTTGCGCACCCTGAAGTTCGGCAGTATGGTCAGGTCGGTAACTGGGTCTTGGGCATCTCAATGCAGAGGCCCGTCTCTTAGAATAGTCCTAACTATATTCTGACAACCAAACTGCAACAGAGCTTTTTGAGCAGTGAAACCAGTTAATTTTTAATAGATTTTAAATGTCTCTGACATTCAGAGACTCATAAAAATTATCAAAATTGAAGCAATTAAAATAATCATAGTTGTTTAAGCATGTTAAAAAACATAATGGTTAATTAAAAATTCATAAAAACACAGAAAATCATTAAAATGTACCAAAATAATTTTAAAGCAGCAACTTACCTTCCCTTTTACCTTCTAGACCATAGAGTTGCAATCCACACCAAAATCAATGAGGTCTCAGATTCTGTACTGACTAAACTGGCCTGTGAGATGCTGAGAAATCCTAGCAAGAATGGGCACCATCACCATGCATCAAGTGGAGCAGTGATGGAGAGAGCAGAGAGATTCAACACCCTGCATTTGTCATTAAGTTCGGGACTTCAGCTTCTCACTGGATATATCCAGAGATCTGAATATTATGACTGGCTAAATGGCTGAATGGAGGAGGTTCAGTGTAGATCTAATTGCAAAATTCAGCAAGATTTAACCTTGCAAAATAGTGCCTTATTAGACTATTTTTGTCTAAGGTCAAAACAGTGGCCAAACCACACAGGTGTGATATAGCACAAACTGACAATACCCTTACTGGTAGCAGGTATCAGATATAAAACAATTTTAGGAGATATTCTTCTAAGTTTGATATTTTGCAATGGGTAAAGAGATTCAATCTACAGTTAGATGTTTTGAAGTAATAAACCTAATTTTTAAAAATACACTCACAAATTTATTACACTTAATGTATATCATCTAGATGTTTTCTTAAGAGTATAAAATTTGAAAAATACAGTCCTTTGAACCCATCAGAATATATTCTCTAATATGATTGACTAAATACTGTCATTTTTAGAACTCATGAGTTGCTATAGAAACAATGTTGTAGCTGGAAAGATTACAGAATATAGAAAAATTCAACGGATGTATTTTTAAGCCCATCAGTTGTGGTCAGTGGTGAAGCAACCTTGCTCGCTTCTTGGAATGGAAATTAGAATTGGTTTATTATTGTCACATGTACCAAGATGCAATGAAAAACTTTGTTTTGCATGCTGTCCATACAGATCATTTCGAAACATAAGTACTTTAAGGTAGTACAAGGGAAAAGAAATAACAGAATGCAGAATATAGAGTTACAGTTACAGTTACAGAGAAAGTGCAATACAGGTAAACAATAAGGTGCAAGGGCTATGACGAAGTAGATTGTGAGGTCAAGAGTCCATGTTTAGCGTACAAGAGGTTCGTTCAAGAGTCTTATATCAGTGGGACAGAAGCTGTCCTTGAGTCTGGTGGTTGAGTCTGGTGCTTCTGAACTTCAACAAATCTTCTCACAAAGATGTAGTGACTTCTGTGGTGAGATCTTTCCTCTTCCCAACATCTGCTGCTGTCGGACATCACTTCAAAGGATCCCTGGCAGATGCAATATCATTCAACTGGCTGAGCAGCCAATTACATTAAAGGACTCTCATAGACCATATTAAGTGATTCTCACAAACAGCATAGCTGCAAACAAAATGAATGTTTTTAGAATAATTTATTAAGCATTATACACAATGCTCAATAAGGGTGGAAACATACTCTTGTGATTAACAAAGAAGTTGAAATATAAAGATTTTAACAATATTTAAAAATATTGAAAATTCCTTATAGTTTGAGCAAATTACAATAGAGATGCAGAACATTAGTTTTCCTAGAGACAGATGGCAAATTAAGCAGCAATCCTGGCTTAGTAATCCATTAAAGATTCACTAAGACCTCATGTAAAAGCTTTTCTGGATATTTTACAGTGAGACTAGTTCACAAATAACCAAAATTTATGTCAGTACAAATAATGTCCCTTGATTGCAGTGGCCGACGCTGCAGACAGAACAGCCTGTTGCGATGCATTGAATCACTGACAGTAACTTTATTCGACCAGGCATGCAAATCCAAAAGCTGCTGTCGATTTCACTAAGTGATATCCGTGAACATCAATAGTTTCTTTTACATTACTACTGTAAAATCTGGCCCATTATTTTAAGTGTATTTGTTTAAAAGGTCAAAATTATGCAATGGAAATAGTCAACTGTAATTTAACTGGCCTCTTGTTGTACATGGCAGAAAATCTTTTCCTGAGAAACTTCCCTGTATTAATTTGTAAAATATTCATCTACATTGACATCAATCAAAGGAAACATATTGTTCTCAACATTCTTTGGAAACACTCTGTATACAGTACATCCAAAATGTGATTAATGCACTGTTTAATGAACTTGATCACAGCAGGTTTTCAAATGAGGGAGTTATTCATTTACACCTGATAATATTGTCTCTATGATGTACTATTCTGTTGGAAACCGCACGGCAGCATTTTATTGTGTTGTGCAGAGAAACAGCTTTGGGGCTCCATGCCGTAATATAATTACTTCAGTTTAATCTTTTTTTTTCCCAGATCCCAACTGACTATTCTTCTTCAGGATATTCATTTTATTTATAACCATTTAGTTTCATGATGAACCTCTGTACATTGGATGAGAACAAGGTTGAGTTTCATTGTGGTTTTGGAATAAATGCAAAATCTCTGCACGACCTCATTTTTCTAGAGTTCCTGATTTCAGCTGTACTGGTCGCAGAGAGTATAAATGGAAATCAAAGAGAAAAAGAGGAAAAGCTGAAGGCAAAGGAACTCCAGACTGTGGGTTGAAGGGCCTGTTACTGTGTTGTGTGACTCTATGATTCCATGATTCTAAATCACTAGAAGTGTCAATATAGAGTAATAAGGCAACAAAACAAAATAAAAAAAGCATAGGGTTCATTTCTAAAGAGACTAAACCGAGAAGCAAAGAAGTTATGATGAACGAGTTATGAACTTTGTTACCTCTGGGTTGAATATTCCATTGAAAATCTGGCTGTTCCTTAATGTATTCTCTGCAAACTTGAGGTCATCCAAAGTTCTGTTCATATGCTCCATCCTCCACAGAGTTCTGTTTGCCCATCTCATTCTTGTTCTCAATTCTTTCCATGCCCTGGTCCCTCCATCACTGTAATCACAGCCCGAAAATTGTCTAACCCATCTGAGCTTCCACATTTCAGGCTTCTTGATCATCACAAGCTTAGATGGTTGTGCCTTCAGTTGCCAAGGTTAAAAGCTCTGGAAGCCCCTCTCCATATTTTACCTTTTCTCTTCCCCTCTTTTTTTTCAGATGCTCCCTACAATGTACAACTTTGACTAAACTTTCAGTCATCTGCTCTAATATCTCTTACTGTGACTTGGCATCATATTTTTGGAAAACACCCTTTGTAAAGCACTCAGGGAAGTTTTGAATGTTAGAGGCACCACATGAATAGAACTTCTTGTTGCTCAAGCTAATACATAACAATCGTAGCAATTTTAAAATAACTTAGTTTTAGATTTGTTTGTTAAGAAAAGGTAATGAAGCCATTGGGGATGATGTGAAGTTTTTTAGAAAACAAAAAGCAGGCCAGAATCGCTCAAATAAAAGAATTTGGAATGCTTTATGGCAACTTCTTTTAAAATGAGTTTTTAAAAAATTGTCAAAAAATGCTTTGCATTTTTATTTTTTAAATTTTATTTTTTATTTAATGTGACCACTGACTTCAATTGCACTAAAACAAACAATCTTAAACAATTACTAGCACATATAGGGACAAAAAGACTTCTAAAAGACAAGATAAGTTACACTCATGACTGCATGGCCAGATTCTGCTCTATCTCCATCTACAAGTTTGCAGATGACATCACCGTAGTGGGCCAAATCTCAAATAACGATGAGAGCCTAGTGACATGGTGTCATGACAACAACCTTTCCCTCAATGTCAGCAAAACAAAAGAGCTGATCATTGACTTCAGGAAGGGAGGTGGTGCATATGCTCCTGTTTACATCAAAGGTTCTGATGTCAAGAGGGTTGAAAGTTTCAAGTTCCTAGGAGTGAACATCACCAATAGCATGTCCTGGTCTGACATCACAGCTAAGAAAGCTCACCAGTGCCTCTATTTCCTCAGGAAGTTAAAGAAATTAGGCATGTTCCGGTTGACCCTCGCCAATTTTTAGCTACGCATCATAGAAAGAATCCTATCCGGATGCATCACGGCTTGGTATGTCAACTACTCTGCCCTAGACTGCAAGAAACTGCAGAGAGTTCTGGACACAGTTCAGCACATCATGGAAACCAGCATCCCCTCCATGGACTCTGTTTATACTTCTCGCTGCCTCGGTAAAGCACCCAACATAGTCAAAGATACCACCCACCCTGGACATCCTCTCTTCTCCCTCCTCCCATCGGGCAGAAAATACAAAAGCCTGAAAGCCTGAAACCATCATGCTCAAAGACAGCTTCTATCCCACTGTAATAAGATTATTGAATGGTCCCTTAGTTCGATAAGATGGACTCCTGACCTCACAATCTACCTTGTTATGGCCTTGCACATTATTGTCTACCTGCACTGTACTTTCTCTGTAACTGTAACATTTTATTCTGCATTTTGTTATTGTTTTCCCTTGTACTACCTCAATGCAGTGATGTAATGAAATGATCTGTATGGATGGCATGCAAAACAAAGTTTTTCACTGTACCTCAGCGCATGTGACAATAATAAATCAATTTAGCAATTTACCAAGTTAGGTTTTGAACCATAAAAAAGTTTTATAATCTTTATGCATGTTTTAAGGATATAGATAACTTAAAAAAGATCCTGAGGATTTGTACATTTTACATCTTAGTGTTAAGTTTTCTGATAAATTTCAACAGCTCTACACTGCAACTCTAAATAAATGAAAACCTAGTCTCAAACATCAGGTTTGCATCTTTCTTCAGCAACAGTTTATATTGACAAGTCAGTTCTGATGTAAAGTTGCCAATGTGAATGGTCTGCAAACATGGTTGAAGGAACAGAGTGTAGACTCCAACACAGCCTCTAAATCAATACCAGCTGTCTGACAGGACCTATGCTGTTTGCCAAAAGCTTCAGAGCAGCAATCTCTTGCCAGACTAGGAATCCAGGATGTCTTGCCAAAGAAAACATTGGTCAATGGCCAGGGTACCCCCAAGACCTGGCAAGAAAAAAAAAGACTGCAATAGTAGGCTTGGCATGATGTTCAGCAATTGAGCATGTGCAACAAAAGGTCACATCATAACTGATAAAGAAAAACTTAAATATAATGGTCACTAACCTATAAATGTTAATTTAACTGGTAAGATCGTATAGCTGTCACACAGAAACAGAGCAGTTAGAAAGCACCAAGATGACACCAAACTAGGTTTGCAAGACCAGTTAAATCCAATTAAGATCAATGCAATCAAGTCTGAATCTGGTTTAATTGCATTCCACAATAGCTCAGATTTTTCATTCAACAGTGAATGAAAGGCACCATAGATCCATTACACTTACCTACAGACTTTCTATGAGGATTTTCACTGGAACTTGAGATGTTTAGAAAGCCACTTTAATGCAATTCCTTCTACAGGGGATCGTGGAACTGTGTGAACAGAATTAGAAACTTGTGTAATAAAAATCAAAACTACTGAAAATGGATAGGAAGTCAAGCAGCAACAAAAAAAAGCAGAAAGAAAAAGTAAAAAGTAATAAATTTCCAATAATAATTTAAATCTCAAAGAGTGAGGTAACTCAATTTCCATGGGGAGCTGCAATGAGATTTGTGATATGTGGTTATTTTTCAACGGAGGAGGCGTTTTTGGCAGTAATTAAAAATAAGTAAATTGTTAAAAATCAATTAAATATGCTAGCACTGAACCATTCCTGGTAAACTTAGGGGGTTATTAATCATGTGATTACAATTAAGAAAACAAAGGAGATTGGAGATGCTGACATCAGGAACAAAAACAGAACACTGGAACAACTCAGTGGGTCAAGCAGCATATGTGGAGGCAAAAGTTGAATGTTGATGTTTCAGGCCAAGACCCTGCATCGGGACTAAGGGTGTAAAAGGAAGATAGCCAGTATATAAGAGGAGGAAGGAGGGATGGAAAGGAGTTGGGACACCTACCGGCCTCTGTCCCACCTCACCCTGTTACTGCCATATACTGGCAATCTTCCTCCTAGGCTCTCAGTCCTGTGGTAGGGTCCCGACCCGAAACATCCACATACACCTCTTGCCTCCACAGATGTTGCTTGACCCACGGAGTTCTTCCAGCATTCTGTTTTTAATGCAAACTTAGATCACAATGTTCCACATATCACCAAGCTGTGACCTTTGATGAGATATCAGTACAGCTAAGCTTCTGGAAGAGCAGGGAAACTCAGACCTCACAATTTTCCATGTTTAACTGTACATATAAGACCACTGGTTTACACTTTAAATATAATGAGTACTGTTATGATCAGTTACATTATGTGAAGTTCTAGGCAAATAGTTCACATAAAAGTAGACATTGGAGTGACATGTAATTACAAATAGAACAAACATGCAGTAAATGTAGGATAAGTGAACATTGTTGGATTTTATTCCACAGAAATGCAAACTGAATAGTGCTGATTTTTGTAATTTATTTGGTGTGAATTTGAAACAAGTCCAATTTTACCACATGTGATCATAGTCTGTAAATACCGCAGTCAAACATTTGAAGAGGAAAATACTTAGTGATGTCCGAAAGTTACTACCATGAGTTTAAGGGATATTTGTTCAAGTATTTGACTTTCATTGCTCTGATATAATAAATAGCAAGGGTACTGCAATCGTAGAAGTTCAGTAGAGCACTTAAAAAAAAGTTCATTGCAAATGATCAGATTTATCCCCAGCAAAATGGAGTGAAATGAGTGAGGTTACATGCATTCATAAAGGATCTGGAATATACTTAACTGGTTAGCATATACACAAGGTGAAAAATCAAATTAATAGTCAAGATTAATAGTCAAGCAATCCACCATGAGTGATTCAGATGCTTGAGACCACACCTTCAAATGCATTGATGCAAGACATTTGAAGAACTATCTGTGGTGGAAGTGATCCCTATTGGTCCCTTTTTGTGCTTAGCCATATCATGAACTCCAAACCAATTTTAGAATGTGTATAATCTCAGTGGACACTGGGGACAGAGAAAGCCATAAATTGGACTGGGTCATTGATTATGGATTGCCATGTTAGGTTAAGTAGTTGGATCCTGTGCCATGCAGGCTATAATCAGTTCAATAAGCAGTGGAATTTAAGAGGAGAGTTCCTTAAGGGGTAAGGCTGCCAACAGTGTTGTATTGTAAGAAATGTGGTTGTCTCATATGATTTTGTTATGGAATGTCAATTATCCTGTACACCCAACAGAAAGACTTGGGGAGGGTGGAGCTGGAGGGTGGAGGAATTCCCCAGGCCAGCACAAACACCATGAAAGGAGCATCCAGTGGCATAAACATGCAATTCATAATAAATTTAGGAACTCACTATCTGAAGGCCAGGATTCCTTGTGTGGAGCAACATCAGAGTTGCAGACCAGGAATAAGAAAACTCAGGTTTCCTTAATTCTCCCTGCTTTACTACTCAAACTCCAATTGTTAATCCAGTTTGCTTTGCTCCTGCTCTCCCTTGATGTTGAGGTTGGGCTCACTCAGTGTTGGAGCTGGAAGATAAGGCTTGGGGGGCAGGGGAAGACAGAGATCGGGAGGACTGAGGAGTCTCTGGATATTCGGAGGGCTGGGAAGAGTTTGGAGGTAAGGAGGAATGAGAGGCTACAAGTTTGATTGCACCTCACAAGGCATGCATGTGCCTCCAGATGCAGTATATTGTGTGCCATGTAATGACCCGTGATATATTGTTGAATCAGTCACTATTGCCGGTTGAGTAATATTCACTTCCAAGGGCCATCTAGTTTTTAAAAGTGTTCATAACACATTGCTGAAGAAGAGCACCCCATCTTATTCTCACATAGACCGTCCTTTGCTAACTTGTTTCGCTTCCATTGAACACACCCAATCCAGTACTAACTCTGTGGACTTTGTCTATATGTCAGCTATTTACTATGTTGCTACCTACAACAGGTTAGAAATTATCTGTTTGCAGGATCACTCTGGATATTTTTAATACTTTTTCTTATTCTACTTGTAGATGTTCAGAAAAAGTTTTAAATTAATGTGCATGGTCTCTGTAATTTAGGCATACTATTAACTTACACTCCTCTTTGCCTTAAATCATCTAAACTAAATGTACCTTTAATGAACACTGCATAGTCCTGGTTGCTAGCTATGATTAAAGTAACAAAATAATCATTGCATCTGCAAGACTAGTGAATGGGTGTGTATGCCAATGATAAATTATAGTCACACTGACTAGAATGTTTTATGATTAATATGATATAAAAAGATTCAAACTACTGATTTTAGAATCATAGGACTGTAATATTATTATTATTATTATTATAAGACTACTTAAATGCTCCCAGTTCACTTCCATCAACATCAACAACTTTCATTTATACAATGGCCTGAGTAATTTACCTTACAATACAACATATTTATGTGTTAATTTTTTTTTAAACTTGATTTCTAAGAATGATCAGATACTTTGCGTAGCAGCGGCGAACATCTGGATGTTTCATCCCAATCTTCTCTGTAGTCACATCAAGATGGGCACAACACTAGTTTTGATGTCACTTGTGCAAAATAGTACCATATATACTAGACCAAACACTGAAACAGGACCTAACCGGAGGGCTGAGCTCTGTTTTGGTGCTAGCTAAATAGCCTGACATTAATAAGGTCACTGTTAGGTCTGAGCTGTCCATTTTCCTCAAGGGAGTTCTTTTAGTTATAATTGTTGCAGATTTAATACCTGTTCCCCTCCCTACCAATATCCTCAGTCATATCTGATCATCGTCCAATTATACCATCAATCATGACTCTCCAAAAATGTGATCATTTTCTGATCTCAATCCTATATATTTCACATTCAGACAACCTTTCTATAATCTCCTCCACTGGAACCCCTCTCCTCTGCAATCCCCTCCTCAATTTGCAGCATCATCCTGTTCCTTCCCTTTCCCCTACCCCCCAACACCCACCAACACCCCCCACCCCCACGATCCTCTCCTCAATCCCTTGATCTTCCTTCTTCCACAGCTCAGTATTCCCAATGTAACCTGCAGCCAGTTAAGTACTTTGAAACTGTAGACACTTTGATAATGTAGGAATGAAAATGACAAACATGATAGTGTTATGCAGAACACTAAAATTTTATTTTAAACATTTTAATCATTTACAACCTATAATTGCTAAGTTATCCATTCCTCAATAAGACTGAGAATTCAGGTCACTATGGAAATTGTTCAATGTGACCAGATCGTTTTGAATAGTCACAAAGCTTTATTCAAAAAGGCGTAATCTCTGGTGACCAGTAAGTGAGTGTCTGTAGACAAACAGGAACATAGAGGCATGTTCCGTTATATTAGTGAGCAAAGTGGAGTGGTACAGTCGTCTGGTTTATAACCTTTCGTGCTCTGACTAAATGTAGGCATCTCCTTGCCAATCACAAAAAATGACAACCAGCATCAAATTTGCCCACACTATAATGATGAGAAATCAATATGAGAGGAACAAGATAATAGAGTGATTAAAAAGCAACTTTCAGCATTAATACGCCATATATAATACCACAGAATTGTATGTGGTATACAACCAAAAAAGTAATTGGATCTACTCCCTGCTTTTCATGTTCAATGAAGCCCATCTGCAGTAAAGCTTTCTATTAGTGGGAAATTTTTTAACTGAATTAAATGAAGCTAGCATTTTGGACACTTTAAGAGAATAGCAAATATGTTCCAAGTCACATTTTCTGTAGGATTTAATGCATGTCAGTGTGTCGCACTCATAGTTTTTAGTGTGATCTAATTGAATATGGCTAATCATCATCCTTCACCAATGATGCATTACCTGAGCAATTTTAGACAGTTTTTAGAAAGTTTGACATTTATAAAATGAGTATATGGTTATATTTCTTCTACATCTGATTAGTAGAACAATCATTTTTACCTACTGTTAAAGTTTTTAACTAAATCTTCAAAAACAAGAACAGAATTTAATATTCTTTTCTAATTTAATATTCTTTTCTAGAAATTAATTTATCTTTTTAACAGTAATTTCATAGTGTTACAGTCATACAGCACAAAATTGGGCCCTTCACTCAACTTCTATGCCCATCTGCATTAATCCCATTTGCCCACATTTGGACCATATCCTTCTATGCCTTGGTAATTCAAGTGCACGTCTAAATGCCTTTTGAACGTAAGAATTGTATCTGATTTCACCACCTCATCTGACAGTGCATTTCAGATATCAACCACTCAATGTAAAAAAACGTTCCCTTCAGATCCTTGTACTCCTTCCTCTCACATTAAATCTATGCTCTCTTGCTTTTGATAACCCAACATGAAGAAAAGATTCTGACCAACTACCCTATCTATTTTGATGGTGTAGGAATGTCATTATTTCCAATACCTCTACCAGGTCACTCCTCAGCCTCCTTCACTCCAGGGAAAACAAGCCCAGCCTAACCAGTCTTCCCCTGTAATTAAAGTCCTCCAATCCAAGCAACATCCTAGTGAATCTGCTCTGCACTTTCTTCTGTGCAAGCAGATCTTTCCTATAGTGTGGCAACCAGAACTGCACACAATACTCCAAGTACAGTCTAACCAATGTTTTATAAAGTTACAACATAATGTCCCAACTTTTATATTCTTTGTTCCAACCTGTGACGGCAAGCATGCCATAAGCCTTCTTCACCACCCTATCTACCTGTGCGGCCAATTCCAAGGAACTATGGACTCGAACCTCAAGATCCCTCTGTTAATCAACATTCCTTATTACCCTCCCATGCACCATATATGTCCCACATTCTATGCATCACCTTGCACTTGTCAAGATTAAATACCATCTGTCAATGTTCTTCCCAACTTTGCACCTGATGAATATTCTGCTGTAGCCTTAGACAATCTTCCTTGTTATCCACAACACCACCAATTTTTATGTCATCTGCAAACTTTATGATCAAGCCTTACAATTTGAGAATAATATTCTGAAGTTTATTCGATAAAGACTTTAGACAAATAAGAACGCTGAAAATTCTGTTGTGCATTAGTTGATGGTCCTCTTGTCTTTCAGTTGGAAGGCAATCTGTACAAGCATCAGAAAATCCCAGCTGACACAACAGGCGGAGTACTGCAATGTTAGTGCCAGGCTTTGGATAAGGTGGTAAACTAACCTCGGGTGAATATGTAAAAAAATTCTCTGATGTTCTGGTCAACATTCTTCTTTCATTTAATCCCATCAAAAGATAGATTATTATTTACTGTTTGTGGGATTTTGCTGTGCTTAAATTGACTGCCTCATTTGCCTGCATGGAAACGATAATTATGCATTCAACACTTTTAAATGTTGCTTTTTATTTCATTCTTAGTATTCAACAGAATAGGAAAATGTTTCCTTTATATTCCAGTCCTTTCTACATTGAAATGATTTACCGCTACCAAATGAACCACACTCAGGCCTCCACATAAACAATACCATGATATTGCCAATACTGTAAGCACCACTCTTCTTCCTACCTGAGCTCCACTTGCCAATAAGTCTGACTGATATTGCATTTCCTGGCATAGGGAAAGGTCAACAGGGAGAAAAAGGAAGTTACATTTGCAAATGTAGCTTCCATAATCAGACTTTGTCTTTGGTCATTCATTGTCACTTGTGTACAGCTTTGCAGTAGAAATGGGATAGATCCATGAGCAAGAGAGGGCCAGCGAATGGAAGAATTATCTGTAATACAAAGGGAACCGAAGAAATTTAATCAAAAATTGTTCAGAGTTATTCAAAGCAACAGGCACAATGTGAGAAAATCAGACACGTACTGGCTAATGTTAATGTTCAGCTTTGACAGGTAGGAACAAAAATATAAATACTTGGTGTTGACATAATTACATGGTGGCAGAGGGAGGATGGAATGCAGTTTTGTGAGTATTGCTACAGAATATGGCAGAATATAAAAGTAAACAGAAATTAAGTGAAGGTAGTGGCTAAACCCAAAAGATGTCCAAAGTTTTCTGATTCATATTTCAGTTCATTTATTGATCTCATTTATTTTTAAAAACCTTCTTCCTAAATTCCTTTGATGTTTGAAACATCGTTAAAGTGGTTTGCACCCAAAAAAAAATTAGGACGGTACCCAATAGGATGCTGCAGCACAATCAGCCTTAAAGGCACTCTCCCCTTGACTGCCAAATAGCAGTAAAATACACTACAGTTGTCATTAACGCAGAGAGGCTACAGGGGAGAAGAACCAGTTCCCACATTCACACAAGTGGACATAAAAGTCTGAATAAGTGTGATATGTGCCAGGCGAGAGACCGTCTGTGCTTGAGGTGGGGCCTGGGGGATGCAGCAGAACTGTCACTGCCACAGTTAGAGAATCCTGGCAGGAGGTGGGTAAGTTCGTCACCTCTGGGTGTGAGGATCCCTGCAGCATAGAACAATGTGGAAAGAGATTTCAGAACCTTACAACAGCTTATAACGAGAGGCTCTCTGTTTCCCCTCTCATCTATTGGAGAAGGAGGAGGGGTTGGAGGAAGAAGAAGGACAACTGCAGGGTTAAAAGGAAGAGGGGAAGATGCTGGGCACCCTGGCACTGCGGGGGACGAACAGATTAGGTTAGAGGGGTCATGTCATGGGGCAATGTACGAGGCAGCAGCGGGCTGCAATCTCACATCAGGCATAAGGAACCAGGTGTGGGCACTCACCAGATAGGGGGTGGTGTGTGGGGGTGGGATGGGACATATAACTGTACTGCCTCAGAGGACTTAGATGAGGAGCATAATGTGGATGCTTTTATTATAAGGTAGTTGCATATGGACACTAAGATGGCGAACCCATTGACAGAACCACTGGTGGAGAACAGCTGGCTGTTCACTTGCATCAACCCCTTGCAGCTGGAGAACCTCAAGCTGCTTACGGCTATCATACTGTGTCCATTCAGAGCTGTGGTCTATTCACTTGAACCTCTAAAGAAAGAGAGACATGCAACGATGTCTTCATTGTCCCCCAGGTTGTGCCAGCCATTGAATATGTCCAGTAGTATAGACTCCCTCAGGATGAAGGATGCTTACTGAAAACATGGCGCTGAGGAAATTCTTCTCCTGATCCACAATGACCTGCGAATTTGCTTTCTTCATTTTATAAAAAGATCTGGATTATTAATGGGAACCCTTATAAGGACACGAGTGCAGTCAATGGTCGACTGCACTCCCAATGCCCAGGTTTTCACCTGGTCCTTCCTGAAACCAAAGTAGGTGATCTCTTTGATGCAGTGGGGAGCTGCAAGTTGGAAGATTTGGCAAAGATTTGTGGCAGCAATTTTGAAAGACATATCAAAAGACTCTTAGATAGGCACATAGAAGTAAGAAAAATGGAGGGTTAAGAGCTGTGTAGGAGGGAATGGTTAGATTGATCTTGGGGTAGGTTTATATAGGTTGGCACAACATTGTGGGCCTGTACTGTGCTGTACTGTTCTATGTTCTATAGTTATGCCTCCAATAATGGAGTGCCAATGGAATGAATGTCTCGGCAGTTAGTTGCAGCATACTCTGTGGACTTGGGAGGGTCGTTAGGCACCCTGCAGCCAGATGTAAAGCTTTTCAGTCAGGTCTCCTGATATCAGAGGATTGTCCCTTCAGCAAAGCAACAAAAAAGTGCACTTTTCTCATTTCAACTGAATTGTTCAATGACAGTAACGGTGCAGTTATGGCAGACATGGGCACTACACAACTCGTGACATCATTTGGCTTGTGAAAGATCGTAGGCAAAGATCAGACATATTAACATGGTTCATGCTCAGTCCAATTTTGTTTTTGGAGTGGTTTCATTGATAAGATATCTAGCGTAATTTACTCCAGCTAAAATGAAAATCAGATCACATAGCATTGAAAAAATGGGCGTTACACAATCTATTGTCCAGGCCTATTAAACTGGACTGTTTAGATATGTCATGAGATTTGAATTAAGTGCTGCACTATTCTAAGAACATCTATTTCATTTTCTCATTTCATCCTTGTGCAAGATATACCCACTCTCACATATGTTTGTAAATCACTCTCACCCACAATGGTTTTCAATCTCAAGCCAAACCACTGGTATTGAAAATGTCCAAAATAAGGCAGTGAATAATACTATTGGCAAGTTTGAAATGGTAGCTGTACACTTAGTGAGATCCAGACTTCTCCTATATCTCTTGCATTCACTTGAATTTGTGCTTTTCTGTTAACAAAAGAAGTAGGTACCAGGTGAATACACCTATTGATGCTGTTGTTCAGGCCAATCAATCATCAGTAATGTCGGCAATTGTTCTTTTTGGACTCAGATAGCAGAATTAATGAAATTATGAATTGCAATACCCTTTGCTTTCTTCATTTTATTTCTATGTTTGCTGTTAATATCATATGTTGTTTATACAAATAATTTCCTTTGGTAAAGTCAGAAGCTGATTTTTGATAATTCATATGTTGAAACAAGTAAATTGCTTGTTTCAACCCATGGCTTGTTTTAACCCATGGGTTAAAAGGTTAAATGACCATTGTAAATCACCTCTAATGTGTAGGCAAGTGGTAGAATCTCAGGCGAGTTAATGGGAATGTAAGGAAAATAAATTAGGATTAGTGTAAGTGGGTGCTTGATGGTCTGCACAGACTCAGTGGGCTGGAGAGCTGTATCTGTACTTTATGACTTTATAATCATGAATGGTTACTAAAATATGGACCAGGATCCAACTCGGAACTTTTTAATACATGGTAATCATTGAAACAATGGTGAACTTGAATACTTGATCTGCAACCCCTTTTTAATTTTACTGGAGTAATCAAGCCAACTTACTTGTGGCCCTTTAATTTTGTGAAATTCAATGATCAGTGCCAGATTTTTGAGATCATGCCAGCTACTGAGGGAGGGACATTCCAAACAGAAATAGTTTGCTATTATGAAAAAGAGATTTATGAACTAATTTGCAAACATGTAAAATTGTAGCTTTGGGTGTTACCAAGAGATAAAATGGTATTGTATAAATTGAAGTCAAGTTTTGTTGACCTGTATGAAGCATTCATCCAGTTTAATTCACCTATATGAAGGCTTCAACTCCACACAATTTCTGAAAATTGGAAAGAACAGTGAAGTAGTGTGTCTTTGTCAGTGCTATCAATTCCATGTTACAGGGGTAAATAGCAGGCTCCTGCTTAACATTGTCAAGTTCATTTGTTATGTTCAGTTGTGTAACCTATTGAAATCAAATTTGTATGCATCAAGAAACATGAATGCAATATAACAGCATATATAAAGGGATTATTTATGGATCTTCTGCAGCACAAATTTCCCAACCTTCACTCCAGAATACAAAGACAATTTTAGACATCAAGGTGTGGTAAAATTACCTAATTACTTAATCCCAGGATACATGTAATACCTGCCTGACTGAACCAATTAGCTACCACCAGCATTCCAAGAAAGATTAAACTGAGCGAACAAGTTTTTATTCAATAATCTCCATTGCAGCCTCATGAGATCATATAGTAATGTAAGATTGTGTTATTTACTGAAGATTTTTGCTCTAGTTTTCCATTATTCACGTCCAATGAAAATGAAAGGAAGTGAATAATAAGAACATAAGAAATGGAAGGAGGAGGTCATTTGACCCTTTGAGCCTGTTCTGCTATTCATCAAGATCATGGCTGATCTTCTAATTCTGATATCTGCCTGCATTATCCCCATTTCCCTTGATTTCCTTAAATATCTTGAAATCCAAGAATCTTGCTTTGAATAAACTGAATGACTGAGCCTCCACAGCACTTTGGGGTGGAGAGTTCCAAAACATTACCACCCTCTGCATGAAGAAATTTCTCCTCATCTTAGTCCTAAATGGCCTTGCCTTATTCTGATCCTATGACCCCTGGTTCTAAACTCCTCATCCAGGGAATATTCTCCTTGCATCTAGCCTGTTGAGCCCTGTAAAAAAGTTTCAATGAGATCTCCTCCTCATTCTGGATAATACAGGCCTAGTCTACACAATCACTCCTCATATGACAAACCTGCTATCCAGGAATCAGTGTAGTGAATCTTCACTGTATTCCTTCTATGGCAAGTGTTTTCTCTTTTAGATAAGGAGACTAAAAGTACACACAGTACTCTAGGTGTAGTCTCATTAAAGCCCTATACAACTGCAGTAAGACATATTTACTCTGTACTCAAATCCATTTGTAATTAAGGCCAACATATCACATATCTCCCAGTCGCTTGCTGCATATGCATGCTGGCTTTAAGTGACTTGTGTATAAGGTCCCTTTGAACATCAACACTATCCAATCACTCTTCCATTTAAAAAATACTTTTGTGCTCCAAAATGGATAACTTCATATTTCCCACATTACATTACACCCCCCTTGTTCTTTCCCACTCTCTCAGCCTGTCTATATCCCCTTGAAGCCTCTTTCCATCATCCTCCCTCTCACAATCCCACCTAAGTTGGAAATATGACATTTGGTCCTTTCAGCCAAATTATTGGTTTAGATTGTGAACGGCTGGGGCCCAAGCGGTGTTATCAATATCCCTTATTGACACACATAGATAAAAGCAAATTATTCTGAGTTTCTTCATCTCTTGCAATTCTGATGAGCAGTTAATATTTTTTATGTTTGATAGTAGCAGCAATTTGCATGTATATAACATGTTTGACATGTCAATTGTCCTAGTTTCTTTACAAAGCAGAATGCAAATGATGACATGAAGGGCAAAGAGGCTTGATTGAAGGCAATTAAAGCAGCAGATTTTGAAATACCTTTTTAAAGCAGTAAGGTAGATAATTAAATCCTCTGCGCCTCACCATAAACAGAATGTGAGTTGAAAAGGTAGAGTCCAGGCTGGGCCATGGAACTGAGGCAGGTTGCAGAGGTAAAGACTATAGAGTATTTACGGAAAGGTAAAAGGTCAGGGAGAGACCGTGATGAAAGATATCGAGGAATCTTTGCGATCAAGTGGCTGCCTGATGAGGGCTTAACCTGCTGACATAGAGGTGGATCCTAATGCTGATCGGGAAACCAGTCCAGCTCATCTGTTCAGCAAACGACCACATCAGTATGGCGGCAGCGACGAGCACCTCGGGAGGAGGGATCCTCAATACCGTCAGAGTGACGGTGAAGGATCTCAGCGAAGGGAACCCTTTCACAAGAGACCTCTTCATCAGAAAGGTCTTGCTGGATACTTGCAAGTTTGAGGCGAAGGACATCTACTGCCTCCAGGACTTCACAAGTAATGGGTATTTCGACGTTACCTTCAAGCACCTGACAGGATGGCAGAAGCTACTGCAGGACTTTCAGGAGAAGGGGAATGAAGCCCCGCTGTCACTGCTGAAGGTGCAGCCACTCTTCACCCTCCCCACCCAGAAGGAACATGTGGTAACGGTGCACATGTTTAACCCACATATGCCTGTGCTGGATATCCTTACCTTCCTGGCTCATTACGTTGACGGAGCGGGAAGCTGTTCGGAATCTAGACCAGCAAGCACCAGGTGAAGGTCAAGTTGAGAGTAGACACAAATGGATCCATCATCCACCCCCCCTCAGTGTTTGCCATCGGAGGGAACCATGGATACATGGTGTACACGGGACAACCCAGGGTGTGTCGCAACTACAACAAACCCGGACACGTGGCTGCCCAGTGCAGCGCAGTCATCTGCAAGAACTGCAAGCAGGAAGGTCACCATACAAAGGACTGTGGGGAAAGCAAATGTTGCAACCTGTGCGAGGAAGCAGGCCACTTCTACAAGGCCTGCCCAAAACGGGCCTGTACGTATGCACGGGCGATATGAGGGGGTGCCAGCACCAACAACACCCCGAGGAGCACCAACACATCCCCCACCAGCACAGGGGCCTCAGGCGAGACCGAGGCCAGGAGGGGTGAGGACATCCCGACTGCCTCGAGCCCCCAACCCCCAGCCACGAACCCCCAGCCCCCTCCCCAAGAGGAGGAGTCAATGGAAGAGGGAGTGGGGGAGGGACAAGAAAGAGAATGGCAGGTGGTGAAGAGGAAGAAGGCACAGAAGACACCACCCAAGAGACAACAGGCTATGGAAACAAGGGGACTGGAGAGAAAAGAATAATGCAGCAGATGGACACCAGCAACCTCTCCTCGTCAGAGGATGAAAGCAGCAGCAGAAGCCGGTGGTGGAGGCTGAGGAAGCGGCAAAATGGAGAAGGGAAAACTGAAGAGAAACAACAGACAGGAAGAAGCGAGGGAAGAACCCTGCATGCCGACCCCCAGCTCCGGGAGACCCGGAGCACCACAGAGGCCATCTCCCCCCCAGCTCCAGGAGACCGGGAGCAGCACCGCATCCGATGCACCCCAGCACTGGGAGATGAAAGAAACTGGACCACCAGAGAAAAGGACAGGGGCACAGATGGATCCCCCCAGACACCTCCAACCTCGCCACAAGGGACCCCACACCCAGGCGGAGACCACTCCCAATATCTGAGCCCGGAATTGGTGAAGCAGTTCACCAAAGCTGTGTGATTGGTACTGAACTCCAAAAGAGCCATGGAGATAAAACTGGCATCTCTAAGCATGCGCAGTCTGAAGAGCACTGCGCGATGTGTTAACACCTTGCAGTTCCTCGCCAAGGTCAAGGCGGATGTGACTTTCTTGCAAGAGTGCAGGCTGCCACACCTCCGCAACTATCAGAGGTGGTCACAATAGTGGTCCCACGGACTGTCGGTGTGGTCGGGGGGCAATGATTGTCGCACTTCTGGCCTGGGGATTCTGATGCGGGGGGGGGGGCAACTTCTAAATCACAGAGGTAAAAGAGGTGGTAGGGGTCGGCACCTCGTGGCAGATGTGATGAACCAGAACACTCCGCTCCGGTTAATTAATGTGTATGCCTCGCCCGTGTGGAGCGAGCGGCTGGCTGTCCTCCAGCAGCTCCCACCACTGCTGGCGACGTCCCGGCTGGTTGTTCTAGCCGGTAACTTCAACTGCATCATCGATGCAGCTGGACGATCTGGCAGTGCCGACAGCAGACTGGACGGCACCTCCAGACTCCTGATGGAAACAGTAAAGGATGCCAAGTTGCGCGACGCTTTCAGCACCCCTGCAGGTGGAGCACAGACGCAACACACCTGGTCGAGATTGGACGGCTTAGCCTGGTCCTGGATCGACTTCCTCTTTGTGTCGGAGCCAATCAGGGTCAGATCCACCAACATCACACCGGTGTTCTTCTCTGACCACCGTCTCCTTCAGGCCTCCTGTCACCTACAGGAGGACCAGAAGGCAGGCAGGGGGACATGGAAGTTGGACGTCAAGCTGCTGACCCCAGAGGGCTTTGAGGAACTATAGGGGAATTACGCAGGTTGGAGAACCATGAAACCCCTCTTTGACTCCCTGGTGGGAAGCGACAAAGGAGAATATCAAGAGGTTCTTCATCCGCAGAGAGGTCCAGAAAGCAAGACAGAGTTAAAGGGAACTGTGCCAACTCCAGACAGACCTGCAGCAACTTCTCCTTCTGCAGACGAGGGGGGTGGATGTGAGGGAGGAACTCCAAGAGGCGAGGAGTTGGCAAGCCCAGCTCCATGCCTCCGAATCCTCCAAGATTATCTTCTGATCCAGGGTCCGCTCCATGGGGCAGGATGAGACGTGCTCATGTTTCTTCTTCCAAAAAGTGCACAGGGGGAGCTCTGTGATCCACAGCCTTAAGGAAGAGGACGGCTCAGTAACATCCTCGCAGACGGACACATTAAGGATCTGCAGATCCTTCTATGCCAGTCTGTACGAAAAAAAGGCCACAGACAGCACAGCCTCCCAGAACTTCCTGTCCTCTATCACAGAGGTCTTAGATGACAGCAAGCAGGAGAGTCTGGACCAGCCACTGACTCTGGAGGAGCTGACTGGCTCTGTCTGTTCCCTTGATTCGAATAAAACTCCCGGAAGTGGCAGGGTTGTACTCGGCTCTGTGGGACTGGATGGGCCTGGACCTGCTGGAAGTGTACAACGCTATGCTCCTGTCTGGCAGCATGTCAGAATCCATGAGGAAGGACACCATTACCCTCATCTACAAGCAGAAGGGGGAGATGGTGGACATCAGAAACTAGAGACCCATCTCACTGTTGAATGTGGATTATAAGATCCTGTCCAAGGCCATCGCCAACAGGGTCAAGTCTGCTCTGGGACAAGTGATCCACCAAGACCAAACCTGTGCTGTACCTGGCAGGAAGATCTTTGACAGCCTCAGGGACACCATCGCCTACATGCAGGACAGAGGGGTGAAAACCTGCCTGGTCAGCTTGGACCAGGAGAAGGCCTTCGACAGGATATCACACACATACACATTGGACGTGCTCTCCAAAATGGGCTTTGGGGAGGGAATCAGGAGTTGGATCCAACTGCTCTACACAGACATCAGTAGCGCAGTCCAAATCAATGGGTGGGAAACAGACAGATTCCCCATTAAGTCTGGAGTCAGGCAGGGCTGCCCTCTCTCCCCTGTCTTGTTCGTGTGCTGCATAGAACCCTTTGCCAAATCCATCAGGAAGGACGAGAGCTTCAGAGGGGTGACATTGCCAGGCAGTGGGGGCACCCAGGTGAAAACCTCCCTGTACACAAATGACCTCACCGTCTTCTGCTCGGACCTGAGGTCAGTTCGCAGATTGATCAGCATCTGCGACCAGTTTGAGTTGGCATCAGGGGCCAGAGTTAACCGTGCGAAGAGTGAAGCCATGCTGTTTGGCAACTGGCCCAACCGATCCAACGTCTCCTTCGCCGTCAGGCCTGACTACCTGAAGGTGCTGGGGATCTGGTTCGGTGGGGCCAGGGCGTGCAATAAAAATTGGCAGGTCGGGAAGGCGAAGCAGAGACTGGGACTGTGGGAACGGCACTCCCTATCGATAACTGGGAAGAACTTAGTCATCAGGTGTGAGGTGCTCTCAGGTCTGCTATACTTGGTGCAGGTGTGGCCTGTTCCTCACTCCTCTGGCTTGGGAATCACCAGTGCTGTCTTCCGGTTCATCTGGGGATCCAAGATGGAGCGGGTCTGACGGGTCGCCATGCACAAGTCCCTGGACAATGGGGACAAAAGTGTCCCCAGTGTCGCCCTCATCCTGATGACCACCTTTGTCTGTGGCTGCACCAGGCTGTGTGTGGAACCAAAGTACGTGGGCACCAAGTGTCACTACATACCGAGGTTCTACCTGTCCCAACTGTTGCGGAGGATGAGCCTGGCCCCGTTGCTGCACAACGTCCCTGTCAGCTGGACGTTGCCGCACTACCTGTCTTTTGTGGAAAAGTTCTTCCAGACCAGCACATTTGACCACAAGTCCATCAGACAGTGGTCAGCACGGAATATCCTGCAGACACTGCAAGGAGAAGAACTCGATGAATACTGTGAGGTGGTTCCCAGAGCAGACTGTCCAGACCATCTGGCAGAATGCCTCATCACCAGAACTTGCTTGGCTGGTGGCGAGAGGGGCCCTCCCAGTCAGAGCCTTCCTGCATGGTCGAAACATCAGTCCCAGCTCGTGCTGCCCCCGGGAGGACTGCACTGGGGAGGAGACGGTGGTCCACCTTTTTGCGGGCCGTGGCTTTGCGAGGAGAGTATGCAAAAGATGCAAGGGTCCTTGTCATGTTTCATCCCCAGCAGCTATGTAACAGAGGATTCTCTGATCTACGGGCTGCTCCTGGGAACACACACAGAGACAGACACCAACTGCTGCTGGAAGGTCATCAACTCGGTGAAAGACACCCTTTGGTCTGCCCGAAACTTGTTGGTCTCCCAGCACTGCGAGATGTCTGTAGGGGAATGCTGCTGACTGGCATATTCCAGGCTGCAGGGGTACGTGCAGAGGGATGTACTGAAGCTGGGTGCGGCCAACACAAAGGCTCTGTGGGGAAGGATGACAGTTTAGGGTTCCTCTGCCACTGGAGAGGGAGGGGCGGGGTCAGACGAGGAACTCCCATAAATATTGTAAATATGGGATTGGGATAGCACCCCAGGGCACCACACGAGTGGCATCAGTGCTGTGGGTTTTTTATACATAAAAAGGTAACACTAATGATTGATCTGTACACGAATGTAAAGGTTTACACTGTTTTATTCTTGTATATAGTTTGCTTTTTATGATGAATAAAGTTTATTTTAGAATAATAAAAAAGAGTTTTGAAATCAGATTGCTGGGAGTCAAGGCCAGTGAAAATAAAACTTAATGCAGAATAAATTATGAGCAGCAGATTTCTGGATGTTTTGAACAGAATGACATTTAGGAAATCTGACAAAGAGATCGTGAAAGAAGTTGATCCTGGAATTATCAAGAGGGTTTTAGCGATGGCAGAATTAAGATTTGAAGAGATGAAACCAAAATTTTGAGGCAATAAAATATTGGGGATGAAGTAGATGTGAAATTTAAAATTTATTCAGTGTCAGGTGGAACCACAGGACTACTCATTGATGAGAAGGATAGAATCAAAGACCAAGCTCAAAATTTATTGACAAATGGTCCAAGGATGACTTCTGCCTTGCTTATAGAAACACAAAGTTAATGTTTCAGGTAAATGACCTTTCATAAGAAATGTAAAACAATGGATTCCAATATTCCTGAGATCTTTAATCTGTAAAATTAACTATGTTTTTGCCTCCACACAAGTCTGATCTGCTGAGTATTACCAGCATTGTCCACATCTACAATATTTTATCTTTGTACTTCTATCCTACTAATGTTAATGTGGAGAAAGTGTTAGTTTATCCACAACTTGATATTGGACATTTGATGTGTAAAACTTATGGAGTCAAGCATGCTGGCAACCTGATTTGATCTCATTATTGTAAAAATGGAAGCTGACTCTGTTCTTGCAGAGAATTTGGCCAAGGTACACAAGTATATGAAGAACTGATGAAAGTTTGGGGATGATGTGAAGGAGTTCAGAAGTAAGAGAAGAGGACAATGAGGCTTTCATCTCTAAACTGTTTTATCATATACTTTCCTCATTTCCTTTTCATTTTCACATGTTAGATTTCCTGCTGCACACCAAATGTTTCAATCATTTCACAAAACACTTCAAGCACTAAATCCAGAACAGAATAAGTAATAATCTGATAGTTACCCATTTCTTAGCTCTGATTTTCTATTGCAATGTTGCCATGGCTAATAGACTTTTGAATTTTCCTTTCCCATTCTTCCTAAGCTTTAAGTACACCATCTTTTGTATTCTTCCTCCTCCTTCTTGCTGGAAATACATTGAAATTGCAATACAATATAAACCAACCAATCTGTCTTGGTTACATTTCTTGATCATATATATTTTACTTGTTCCCATAACCCCTCTTCCTTCTGTCATTCACATAACTAATCAAAACCCGAATGTTGAATAATTGGATTCCATAGCCTAATATCTTTCTTTGTAAGGAAGTTTCCCCTCTCCTCTAAGCTAAATGCCGAATATTTAACCTCATATCTATGGATCCTCCTCACTCTCTCAACTTCAGGAAACATTCTTTTTATGTCTATCCAATCCTAGCAAGAATAAGTGAAACCCAAAAAAACTGCAAATGCCAGAAATCTAAAATAAAAACAGAAAATCCTGGATATACTTAGCAGGTCAGGCTGCATCTGTGGGAAAAGAAACAAGAGTTAATGTTTCAGGTCAAAGACCTCCATCAGAACTGCTGAGTACTTCCAGCATTTTCTGTTTTTATTCCAGCAAAAAATATCCTTGTATTTATATTTCCTTTTGTCGGGCAGCATCTTGGTGAATCAGCATTCCTAAATCTTTGCACATGTTAACAGCACAAGACCATTCATAAACTGCAAACAAAATTTATTTACAATTTGTTTCTTCCCCCCAGTCCTCTGTTCTTTGATCTTTCAAACAGCAAAATCCTGCAGATTTTGGAAATCTGAAATAAAATCAGAAAATCCTGGAAATACTTAACATTTCAGGTAGCTTCTATGGAAAGAGAAACCAAGCTACAGTTTCAGGTCAGTGACATTTCATCACAATTAATTATTTTGGGGCACTGATGGAAGGTCATCAACTAAAATGTTAACTTTTTTTAACTTTCCTTTGGTCTTTCTTTGAACCAACACTCTTCTGGATTTTAAGACCCAACCTTGATATCACTTAATCATTAAATTCCGACATTGTCCTTTTTATCCTGCAATATAAGCTCTTTTAACAGCTTTAAACAAAATACCTGGACAAAATGCAACTCAGCTACTCCTGACCCAAAATAAAATTATGGATGTTGAAATGAAAATCAGATTCAAACAACATCCTTCAGCCATAACTAAATTGCAGATCAGCTATTAAAGAACAACTACACTTACTTGAATTTACAGCTTGGGTTTTATGCTAAAGTGACTGTATAAATCTTGTAAACTAAATAATCAGATATAAGATAAATAAGTCAATTGTTGGACAAATTTGTAGTTGTGACACTCTTGTGGATTGGCAGCAAGATTATTCTAATGTGGGAAATATTTGCCCTAGTTATCCAAAATGTGGAACATATGGCATTCATTTAGCATTACGAAACTCTTCAGGGCTTGAGCTTTCTGCATTCTTGTGCTTTGGATAGTACATAAACCATCAGTTCACTATTTAGTTTTTAATTCACTGGAATGTTGTGTACATCCTCTATGGCACCATTATATCAACAAAGCTTTGCAGTCCTGCAAAGACAAGTCATCAACCCTGTGTAAAGAATTTCATAAATGCTGTCCTCCATTGGCAAAATGCCGGTCACTACTTCTAATCCCTAAAGCCAACGTTATTGACCTTTGCTTACTCACATCTCTGCTAAATTGCACATTTGTGTTAGTTGCGTATTTTTTCAAATCATTTCTTATTTTTATTTTTTAATCGCTTGTGCAGTACAGTGCTCTGCTATAACTGTTGTACACAGTTTAAGCAACATGTGACATTTTTAAATTAAAAAGAATTAAAAGGTTTTAAGTTGTTCTTTCGGATAAAGACGGAAAATGATGATTTCAGAACAATTCATTTCACAAATAATGATGTAATGTTCAATGCACCTGTTGAGTTGAATGTGACTAAGGACCACTATTTATATGCTAGAAGGGTACCCAATCCCATAAAACAAGTTGCATGGAGTGAGCTATATTCAAACACTGATTGGGTCAACACAGCACTAATGCAAAAGAGTTGTAGGGCATGACAAATTATTAACAGTGTGCAAAAGAATGGCATCGAGACAACTGCTCACAGCTGCCCCTTGACTGCCCCCAAGAGAGATATGACATGAACTGAGCTGGGAAGCAAACATTAAGAGACAGGTTGAAACTGTTAAAATGTAATAAAATCTGTAAACAAGTTTATTGCAGAGCTTTTGCTACTGGGCATGATTAAGTCTATACATGTAAGCAAATGTTAAGTAATACCACAGTTAATCCATGTTAAAAAATAATTTAATACCCCACTAGGGATGCTGAACGTCACACTACACAAACACCACAAGCTAGTGGGTTAGAACCTGTCTGGAATGGTTTTGGCAAACCAATAATTATTGAACAAAATCCAAAGTACACCCTTTTTTTCAAAATTATGTAAGATGTTGATTTGAATTATGTTTTAAAGTATCTCTGTTTTGAAAGAGAAGGGCCTGCAAACCTTATTTTTTTGTTTGTGGGAAGAGCTAAGACAGCTGTGCTCCAGTGTAGTTATGCCAAAGTGACACATTGATGCTTGCTAACGCAAGTTATATTACTGTACACCATGTTTACAAGAACCAAAGCTTGTTTGCAGATCACTTTTTTGTAAAGCTGGTAAATTTTAGTATCACCGATATAAAACAAAAACTGTTTGTAGAGCACCAGCCGGGCAACTCCTGTTTCTTAACTTACCTATGGAAGTAGTTGAAATTGATCTAATGCAGTTAATTTGTATAATGTATCTATCACTCTCTCACTAAATTTTGTCCAAGAAATGATCTTGCACAATGATAAACTCAGCAGGTCGAGCAGCATATGTGGGAGGAAAGAAATTGTTGACGTTTCAGGTCAAAACCCTGCAACGAGGACTGAGAGTGGAGAAGTGAGCTGGCCAGCTTAGAGAGGAGAACGGGAGTGGCAAGAAAGGATTCTGAGGTGATTGGTGAACCGAGGAGAGGTGGAAGATGGCAGGCGGGTAGTGCCAGGTAGGGGAGGTGCCTCTTCCACCCCTGCTCATTTCTGCAGTCAGTCCTGTTGTAAGTTCCAGTCCAAAATCAGTTAACATGTTGCAAAGCACTGCTTGGTAATATTCATTTTTAAAGTAAATTGGACACAGCTAGTAAATGAATATGAAATTGTGTGAATGAATGCAAGAAAATGGTTTGTTCAAATTTCACAAGATTTCTGAAACACTTGGTAAGAAATTTTCTTTCAACAGTTGGTGCATGAGCGTCAGTCATGACATTAACACTTTCAAATCTGAAACCTGTCCCAGCCTATGTACTTCCATGTTTAGTGGAGGTGATAAAAGAGTGGATGGCCAAATCATTCTGAGAAAGCAGATTAGCAGATTAAAATATCTGAGACCCTGATTTAACCTACAGTTGAGGGAAATGAAGATTGTTTCAGGGAGAAAGTTCCCCATTCACATTACCTCTCCTGAGGTTAGAGATCAGACAACTCCAGTTTGAAAATGTGTGTTATGCTTTTTGTTTCCAATGGTGTGTTTTAGAAATATGTGCAACTCCTTTGAGGCTTTGATATTTTAGGTTTGTGCAGATTAGCTTCCAGATTTCAATCAGAATTAAAGAACAGAGAGGGAAACATTAATTCACATACTTTGCCTAAGCATCCATCAATTATAGACTTCAAGATCATAGCAAATCTCATACAACAAGCTTTTATTTCAAGTACAAACAAGTATTAATACAAGTCAGTATTTAAACAGTAATTCCAGACAAGTAGAATGGTATTACCAGCTCCTTTTGTAACTGCCTTCTCTGGTACCATCTCTCAGCCTCTACAGTTAGATGCTGCTTCATCTGTGTTCTTACTTTTTTCAGAAGTATATTTCATTCATAAACTTTGCCAACATTCAATACGTTAATGTATTTCTGTTCACAGTACAAGAAAAAATATATTCATTTTGTACAGTATATGGTGCATCAGTCCACTTTCTTAAAACACATCCATGTTCTTATACCTCTTTCTGTCAGACCTGTCACGGTTTGCACCTTCCCAGTTTCATCCTCCCTTATCAGAGAGTGATTCTGACTTGGCTGCTTAATCAAGTTAAGCTTTGTTTCCTTTTGGCATATCAGAAGAACATGGGCTGCCTTACTGCCCAGCTGTCTAATGTGAGCAGTCATGTGTTAACCAAATCTGCTTTTCCCATTGTCTCAGGTAATCACAGATGATAGTACTTCCTTATCTAATGGAGACCTCCTGATATGATTGTGTAGGTTTCAATAGTCCTTGTTCTCTCTTAGTGCATTAGCAGTTGTTTACAAGTTTAAACAAGCTATATTTGTCCACGGAAGACATAATGGAGTAGGAACTGTAAAGCATGTGGAAATCTACACTAAAATGGTGCTGCATGGTGGAACAATAGCTAAGACTCCTTAAGCAGCACCTTCCAAACCCACAACATCTACCAGCTAGAGGACAAGGGCAGCAAAAACATGGGAACACCGCCACCTGGAAGTTGCCCTCCAAGCCACACACCATCCTGACTTGGAAATATATCACCGTTTCTTTACCACGACTGGGTCAAATTCCTGGAACTCCCTCCTGAACAGCGTTGGGAGTATACCTGCTCCTCACGGACCGCAGCAGTTCGAAAAGGCAAATTCATTGGGGGCTTTTAAAAGGGGCTTGGATGGGCACATGAATGAGAGGAAAATAGAGAGATATGGGCATTCTGTAGGTAGGAGGGAATAGCTATGTCGACACAACATTGTGGGCCGAAGGGCCTGTTCTGTGCTGTACTATTCTATGTTCCATGTTCTCATCACCACCTTCTCAAGGGCAGTTAGGGATGGGCAATTAAATGCTGGCTCAGCCTGCGAAGCCTACTTACCTTGAACAACTAAAAAATAACAGCACCAATGTCATGTAGTGGGTCATTTTCTAATGGGGTTACTATTTAAAAATAAGGAGGTTCCCTCGATTTATGACAAAGGTGAAGTAATTATTTTTCACTTAGAAGTAATAAGACTTTGGAACTCTTTTCCTGAAAGGTCAGTGGAAGCAACGTCTTTGGATATCGTTAAGGCAGAGGTAGATGGGATTCTTATCTGCAAGGGGGTGAAAGGTTACCAGAGAACCCAGATTTGAGTTTGCCATCAAATCAGTCATAACCTTATTAACATGGAGCAGGTTTAAGAGGTCAAATGGCCAACTACTACCATTGTTATGTTTGTATATGTTTGTATGTTCAGATTCAAGAGGTATTCCATTTTTTACCACTGTATTAAGTTGTAATTTCTACTGAAGAATCTCCCTGGTTATAAAGTTTGGTTAATGGCCACTCTATCAGATAAATATTTCAAAATTCTATACCTGCTTACTTGCTTAAAAGAATAAAACACTTTTTTTATGCAGTGTTTTTAGAACATAACAAATAGAATACCTTGTGGGGCTTGAATGAGTAAATGAACAGATAATGTTTCCCCTGACTAGGATATCTAGAACTAAAAGTCACATTGTCAAAATCCATTCAGGACTGATTCACCCAGAGGGTAGTGCATCTTTGGAATTCTCTACCAAGAGGTCTATGGAGGCTCAACCACTGATTGTATTCATGAAAAAAATTGATAGACTTTTGAATATCAAGTGAGTTATGTATGGTGTTAGTGCAGGGAAATGTGACTTAGGTAAAAGACCAATCATGATTATACTAAATGGCAAAAGCAACACCAGGAGCTGAAAGGAATCTTCTGCTTCTATTTGTTGTGTACTTATATTCTAACTGAAGAACTCTCACAGGCTGAAGTATAGTGAAAAATCTGTAAATAGTTTTTTTAAACATTTTACAGAAATAAAGATTGAAATATGAGATTAAAGCATAAATTGAAATATAAACATTTTTTGTACACTTAAGTGAAATCAGCTCTCATTCTTCTAAGCTCAAGAATGCTTATTATCCCACCATAGAACAAGCCTTACTGCCAACCCTGCCACCCCCTCCACCAACTGTACCACTACCACCTCCCTCCACCTCACCCACCATACCAGAATGAAACTAGCAAACCCTTGTTGCACTTTCTTTACTGTAAGCATATCCTTCCATAAGTCAGGATAATATTCCTGAGCATATTTAAGTAAGATATCAGAATCAGAATCAGGTTTATTATCACTGTCTTATATGATGTGAAATTTGTTGTTTTGCAGCAGCAGTACAGTGCAAAGACATAAAATTAGTATAAATTACAAAATAAATAATGGGTTCACGGATCGTTCAGAAATCTGATGGCAGAGGAGAACATGCTGTTTCTGAATCAGTGAGTGTGGGACTTCAGGCTCCTGTACCTCCTTCCCAATGGTAGTAATGAGAAGAGGACATGTCCTGGATGGTTAGGGTCCTTAATGATGGATACTGCCTTCTTGAAGCACCACCTCTTGACGATGTCCTTGATGGTGGGGAGGGTTGTGCCCATGATGGAGCTGGCTGAGTCGACGACCCTCTGCAGCCTCTTGCGATCCTGTGCATTGGATCCTCCATACCAGGCGGTGATACAATCAGTCAGAATGTTCTCCACTGTACATATATAGAAATTTGCAAGAGAGTTTGGTGACATATGTTATGTACCAGCAACAATAGAAACACACCGAGTCATGTACAAATGTTAAAACTATTTTATTAATAACTACTTGTGATAATAAGAAAAGTAAAAACGTTAGATATCAAACATAATCCCCAAAACTAAACTTAAAGTGTGTGTGTGGCAAATTCCCAAACTCCAAGTCTAGGAATAGTTCTCAAAGTTCAGTTCAGCAAGTCATCAGGTGAAACGTGAGCAAAGGCTTTTGCAAAACCACCATTGACTGAAGAGAAAATGTAGAGAGAACGTAGAGAAAAATTACAAAATCCACATGTTCCACGATGGAACCCATATGACACCTCAATCTCCAATGATCTCCATTGCTTTGTTCCGAAGTGTCTGCCACCCCAAAAGCATTTGATATGTGGCCGTCCACAGAAATACCTGTTTCCCACTACAGGTTAATGACAAAGTGGACTCCACTTGTTTATTCCAAAAATCCATACATGGATTGTAGTGACAGACACAACTATTTTTCTTCATCCATCGATACAGAGACCTGCAGTCAGTCTCTCTCTCTCTCTCTCTCTCTCTCTCCCTCCCTCTCTCTCTCTCTTCCTTCAACTCACTAAGCAAAACCGCCAGCACGTTGTTATAGTCTTGCTGTCCTTGATAACACCATACACACACACTACTACTCTACTGTCCAGGTGCTTTAAAGGAACATTCACCAAATAGCAACCTGGCTCGTAACACATATCAAATCTCCTCAAACTCCTAATGAAGTAGAGCTGTTGGTATGCCTACTTTGTGATAGCATCGATGTGTTGGTCCCAGGATAGACCCTCCAAGACGTTGTCACCCAGGAACTTAAAGCTTTGCTCTTCTACTCAAAATCTCTTGCAAGAAATCCAACACATTAACTGGTTTCATAATTGCTTGTTGTACTTGCTGTACATGCAATGAGATTGGTTGCTCAGGCTGTTTGCTAGCAATCTATCTCATTACGGATTTGCACCCTTTTGTCTGCACATTCTCTGTAACTCTGACACTTTATTCTGCATTCTGTTATTGTTTTCCCTTATACTACCTCAATACACTGTTGTAGTGAAATGATCTGTATGGATGGCATGCAAAACAAGTTTTTCACTATACCTTGGTACTTGTGACAATAATTAACCAATTTACCAATTTATTGTTGCTGGATTCCAGAAGTTACCAAGAATTGACAACTGACAGCACTAAGAGGAAATCCACACCACAGAGACTGCTGCATCTAGTGGCAGGTTTGTTAAGGTCATCAGTGAAAGCAATCACTTTGCTCATGACTGGAAAATCAGGGACAAAATAATTGGTGTGACATTATGTAAAAGCAACAGTGTTATTTCTATTACTTACAAATAGATTTTAAATGACAGTATCCAAGTCAACCTTTCATTTACTATTTTAAACTCAACAATTTTTTTGATGTTTGCTTCAAAAAGACCAGAGAAAAATAACACAACCTAGAAGTAATGCCATAGCCAATAATTTCAATAACTTCTCTATGTGACTTGACGATCCTCAAAATAAAACAAAATTATTGGGAGCAATATTTTGACATAGCTGTTGCCAACTCACAAAACATGGAAGTTGGCAATTCAATCATTGTGCAAATTAGAATTATATAGTAATCTGTAGCTGTGACACTTTACTCTGTACTGTTATTGTTTCCACCTGTACCACATCAATGAACTCTGTACTAACCCAACGTAACTGCACTGTGTAATGAATTCACCTGTACAATCGGTATGCAAGACAAGTTTTTTCACTGTAGCTTGGTACAAGTGACAATAATAAACCAATACCAATCAATTGTTGTAATTGTGTCTGATCTTCATAAAATGACTAAATTAACTGAAAAACAAATATTGCTTATTAAGAATGTAAAATGATAAAGTCATAATGCAATGAGATATAACAGAATAATGCATATTTCCATTGGTGCAAGCAGATTCAGAAATAACCTTCAAACAGAATTTGGATGCATAAGTAAAGAAATTTTCAGGGCTATTGAGAGCAGGGCTTATTGGTTCATACTTTCAACAAATTAACACAATGTCCTTGCTCTGCATTATGTTGTGTCTGACATCCCAATCACACAGCAAAGGTGTTTTTTTTTGACATGAGCAGTGAGTTATTTTACTTGGCACATATTTACCCCAGAAGATAACAACATTGGCTCAGGATAACTGGACGCTCGTATTTTCAATGCAAACTCTTGATTCATTCAAAGGCTGCAACTTATTTCTAATCTTCATTGGTGACCTTGCAGACATCATTAGAACAATGTGGATGACATCACCTTGTAGAACAGCTAACTCCCTATCTGAAGGACAAGGTACAAGCAAATGAGTTCTGCAAATATAGATAGAACCTGATAATGATTACTTAAGCGGCTTATAAACTTCCAGTAAAGTCCAGTAAGTACCTCTGTTGAGGGAAGCTGACCTCAGGTTTCACCCATCTCTACAACATTTCTGTCCTCTCAACTTTTCAACATCCTGCCTTAATGGCTTGAAAACAAATAGAAGAGTGAAAAGCTTTCGGAAAGCACCACCTTCCTCTCCTATCAGATTCCATCATCTTCAGCCCTTTGTCACTTCCACCTATCACCTCCCAGCTTCTGATGCCATGCCCACTCTCCCTTCCCTCATCTGCCTATCATCCCTCCTCACCTGGATCCACCTATCACCTGCCAGCTCTTGCTCCACCCCTTCCCTCCACCTCTTTATACTGGCTATCTTCCCTCTATCTTTCAGTCCAGATGAAGGGTCTCAACCTGAGAGGTAAGGGGAAAGGAAACTGAACCTGAAAGGAAACTGTCTGTTTCTCTCCATAGATGCTGCCTGATTCACTGAGTTCCTCCAGCGTTTTTGTGTTGCACATGTTGCACATCATCAAGAAAGGAAAATGACTGTTTCTGTGATGAATAATGCCAATATTGCCTCTTCTTCAAAAAACATATTTATTCTTAAAGTTCTTGTAATTACCACCTCAAGTCCAACCTCCCTTCCTTGTTTAAAGATTAAAATTCCTTCCAATACATTGCTAAGCTCTAACCACAGTCAAAAATGCCTATTCCATCTTATAGTATCCTAAGTGGAAGTTCATCTTTAGTAACCCAGTGCACAATGTGGCATGACCTTCGATACATTTTTCTTCCAGATACTGGCATTAGTTGAGAGTTTACCGCCTTCAACAATTTGATAGCCCTCTTCCTGTTACCTACCTTAGCAGAATTAAAAAGCCAACAGATTCTATAATAGTGTTGAGTTTTCTTACCAGAGTGACAAAAAAGTGATCCAGCATGAAGTTAATAGAGAATGTTATCCTCTAGGTAAAATATTGATGATGGCAAGCAGTGGATGTAGAAGAGATATTGGTGAGCTCCAAAAATATGAGTGGACTCAGCCATTTGCCCTCAATATGATGGAAGCCATGGAGAATGACACAGAAGGGGGAAATGTGTGAAGAGGGAGGTGATATTTTTGCTGGTGATAGAGCTATCATATGAGACATTGGTTAATCTCTTAGTATCACATACTATAGACAAGGCTTCACATGGTAAAACCTTTGTCGATCACTTATTGTGTGGACTGGCCAATGAAAGAATTCAGGCAAAACTATTTGGTATGCTGGAGTTAACATCCAAGAAAATCATGTAGAAAAGCCACCAGCATGGAGATGGCAGTAGTGCCAGAGAGCAGCAAACCAGAGCAAACACGCTTGGCAGAATTGAAAACCTTGGAAATGATCCTCAAATGGAAAGTCAGGAGATAATTTCATGACTTCAAAAAGAAAATCAGGAAAGAAGAAAGGTGTTGTGTCTGCAGGAAGTGAGATCAGAAGTCAGGATGCAGAAGCACAAGAATGAAAAACCTCAAGAAGCAACCGAACTGGAGATTGCTGTGAGTGAGTTCATGGTATCCAGTAATGTACTAAATAAAATATATAGAACGGTAATAACATTAGCAGTTGATAAGAGTTATTACTCTCTGTTAAGTTTTATGAAACTATTCGTTTTATTCATTTGACACCTGTTGAGGGATCTTGATAGGACATATGTGGACCCGACTACATGCAAATGGTTCTATTCCAAACTAAATACATCTATTAAATTTACAACAATGGCTTCTCTTCCATCCCCCATACTGCTCCGTTTAAAATCCTCAAAATATTTAACTTAACACCCCTTCCAGGCCCCAGGAACATCCCAGCCCTGGTTCCATTTATCAGCAGACTGTTTTTCAGCTTCCGCACGTAAAGTGGTAACATGCACTTCCACTCCTCAGCTACTTGTCCAAATCCAGGTTGCCGTGAGTTATGGCCTTCTCTGGCTCAACATTGAAAAAGCCAAAAATATCTTCTTTGGCCTTTACTAAAATACTGACCTATTCATTCAGAAGGGCTACATGTGTTCACCTCAGCCACATTGCCCAGCTCCATCCTATTTCCACCCCTTTTTCCTTCTGAAATCTTTGCCCACATTTATTCTTTATACCGTACAATCGACTAACCCTCCATCTCTCCACCATCGTAAACAACCTTTGAGAAATTCTGATGCATTTATTGTGTCCCTTTTGCCTATCACCCAATCCCTGCCAACTACATTGGTTTCCACCATCCAACATCTTAAGTATGAAATCTTTCTCCTACCTGCTTAAACACAAGCCTTCTACATCTCCCCAACTGTCTTCACAAACAATCATGATTTCTCAGCCCCATCATTGTTAGCTGGCACTTCATTGAATTGTCTGTGGAAACTCACAGGTCTCTTTCATCGTTTTAAAAATCTGAATAAATGTATTTTAAACCAACCTTTCAATCATCTTTCTTACTTCAACAAAATCTTTTTCACAAAAGCCACTAGCTAAATGCAAATTACCAGTGTTGAGCTCAAAATTCTGGTGATGGAAATCAGTCTCATGGACTAACTTTCTCCTCACCTCAATATGGCTCAAAACCAAATAGATTTTATACGACCAAGAGATATGACTGAGATATTTTTCTACACAAGATCATGAATGGAGCAGTGATAAATGAAAGGTTAGCAGCTTTTGCTAGGTCTTATGATTAATGCCTGGAGTAAACCTGTTCAGCATCAGTTCTCAGCCCCAAAGGAACACATAGGATTGCAGCAGTGAATTTTCATACACAGCTGCTCATCCTCTTGAAAATCTCCCCAGTATCATCTGGAGTATCGCCAATTGTATGCAAAGGTTCAAATGTACACATAGAAAAATCATCTAATTCCTCTAATAGAGTACTTAATGTGGAGTTTTTTCAATCTCCCAGGTAACATCAATGTTTGATATTGATATCCTATATCCAGACCGGGTACAATCAAGGAAAAGCAATATGCTACCCGCCACCCCTTGATTCAGTGCAGGCTCAGCTCCACACCGTCAGGAATTCTAACTTAAGACGCTTCTAACCCTGTTGAAGTGCACAGCTTACCAGTGGTCTCTCCAGCGTTGTTTCACGATTCCTTCGGGGCAACAAAGAGGCAGAATCAGCACATGGGGCACTCTTTATAGTGCTGGAGGGCTGGGGATGGTCCAGCCCAGGTAGTTCAAAAAGGCCAATAGCCCGGTGCCAGGTACAAAGGTGCTTAAAGAGGCCAATCGTCAGATGTGCACTGATGGGTGGAGTGGAGCCAGGCCTTGATTGACAGTGGTGTGTCTTTCGACCAGGTGCTGGGCCATGCTGTCACGTGACAGCCCCGGCCCTCCACAATACACAGGCGGAGAGAGAAAAAGATTCAAAGAAGTACTGAAAGCTTACTTGAAGAAATGCAACATCCCCACTGACTCCTGGGAACCTCTGGCAGATGACTACTCAATGTGGAGACCAAATTTTTGAGATGTCTGTGCATCAGGAGCGTTCAGAAGTCCTGCATAGTGACAGAAGGAATACACCACTTCACAAACTACCATATGACCTGACCATCTTCTGACCCATCTGTGGTTCCTCTATTGGCCTCACTAACCACCTCAGAAACCACAAAACCAGAAGGAAGCAAGTCATCCAAGGGACTTCCTGAGAAGAAGACAATGCAACCACTCAGTCAGTCATGCAGATTTTTATCTAGCAAATTTTGTTGCTCCTCATCCATTTTTACTCCTATTTTAATTTCTTTATGAAACTCAGCAGTCCCAAAAAGTTAGGGGAGGTGAAGAAGAAGCAGAGAGGAAACCTGGAAATTCTGGTAAAATGGAAGTTGTGATTGTTTATGGCAGGACCTCATTGCTTCCATTCTTTTGCCCTTTACTGTTGTGAGCCAGGCTGGTCAATGTCCGACTGCCAGGCAAAAGGTCAGCCAGCAAAGGTTGTACCTGGATGCCCATCAACAGAGGGATATCAGGGGTTATTGGGAGTTTGGGGGTCAGCCTCAAGATCAAAGAACAGAAGAGGGGCTCAAATTGGCATTTGGGTGAATGGAAGATCAGTCTGGGATGGTAGGGTGCTAGCTGCTCAGAAGATGATTTGCTTGAGGTGCCCAGAAGAACTCTTCTGCATCTCGTGGCTAACAGAAGCGGCTGTGGGAATGACTTATCAGCTGGTTCACACTGCTTCCTTTAGCCTTTTAAATACCTGAACCCTAAAAGTGTCAGCCTGCAACAACTAACATTAAAATCAGGTTCAAAATTTACAACAGAAACTGTATTATAATGAGGTGGTCCAATTATCAAGAATGGAACTGGGCCCCATCACTGGTATAAAAGTGATGGAAAGCTCATAAGAGGTGGTTTGGATACTGTTTTACCATAACTCTTCATTGTGAAGCCCCTCTTGATCTCTAATGCCCATCATATGGTGGGGTGAGGAGAGAGATGATTGGTGCAGATCAGGATGAAACTTTCCAGATTCGTCAGGTGATCACATGCCTCAAATCATCAGGGTCTGCCTCTCAGCCAGCATACGTGTAGAGATCCTGACAAACTTCCATATCCAGAAAAGTTGGGACAAGACTTTGCCAGATGGGAAAGCTGAAAATTATTTTAATAGTTTTTAAATGTCTCTGGCATTTGTGATGGTAAAACATAACATTAATTAAAAGCACATTAAAACACTTAGAAATAATTTAAAACATTAAACCAAAGCAAAATAATTAAAATACATCTTCACCCCCTGACCCAATGACCTAGAATCCTCATTGAAATCAAAGTGGCCTCAGATCCGGTGTCAGGTCTGACCTGGGCCATGATCTGACAGGTGGTTTTCCCAGTGTAATGCTGGTGAAACAGAAAAAAACTGGGCCCCATCACTGGATTCCATGTGGTGCTATCTGTCATTAAGTTAGGGGCTTACGTGCTTGCAAACACATTCACAAATGTCCTGGCCTTTCAAACAGCTGAACACCAAAAGCAATGATCAGAGGCTCCAAAGAAACTTAACAAGATCTTACTCAAAATATTTCCTTAATTTTCCCACCACGTTCTATTTTTTGAAATTTAAAGTGTACATCTATGTCAGTTCTGTTTCCATTGGTAACACTCTGACCATCATTTCATGAGGCAATGTTTAAAAACCTGAACACAATAATGTAGGATGGCAACCCAGTGAAGCACAAAGAAAGTTCTGCTCTATCAGAGGTAGCCTCTTTAATATGAGATGTGGGTTTCCTCTGGGTGCTCTGGTTTCCTCCCAATTGCAGGCTTGTAGGTTAAATGGCCACTGTAAATTGCCCCTAATGTGTAGTAGTAGAATCTGGGGAGACTTGAAGGGGTGAATAAAATGGAACTAGTGCAATGTGTCACAAGAGATACTGCAGATCCTGGAATCTGGAGCAACACACACAAAATGCTGGAGGGATTCAGCAGGTCAGGCAGCATCTATGGAGGGAAATGAACAGTTGACATTTTGGGCCGAGACCCTTCATCAGGTCCTGATGAAGGGTCTCAACCCAAAACATCAAGTATTTATTTCCCTTCATAGATGCTGCCTGACCTGCTGAGTTCCTCCAGCATTTTGTGTGCATTACTAGTGTAATGTGTGCTTGATGATTGGCATGGACTCCATAGGGCATAGGGCCTGTTTCTGTGCTGTATCAATCTATGACCCTCTATGACTCTATATTAAACTTTAGCTTTGTCTGCCCACACAGGTGGATGTAAAATTCTGCATGGCATTATTCTGAAAGAAAAAATAGGAGCTATCCCTAATGTCCTGGTCAATATTTAGCCCTTAATCAACATTACCACATAAAGCCGAGGTGTTGGGCATTATTACATGGCTGTGAGAGCTTGTTGAGTTATACATTACAACTGTGACTACCCTACAAAGTGGTTCACTGGCTGAACAGCACTTTGACTTGACATGGAAGGCACTGCATCTAGTCTCACGACATCCTGTCTTATATTTTGCTTATTCTTTCCTCTTGCAGATTTCAGTCTGGGTTCTGCAGAAGGGATCTTGTTCTTCCACACGCAAATAGAAAATCTTATTTTTGGATAAGTACCAGAGTAAATTCTGTGATGCTAAATTGGGAAGTGCAAGTCACACATGCAGGAGGCATGGTTCAGAGATAGAATGCAACATTATAAAATGTTCTGACTTGCACTCACTAATAGTGTGGAATCCAGAATAAAGTGCACAATTTTGTCAGCTGTTAGTTGGTAACATGTCATAAGGAAGTGTTTCAAGCCTCAGTCTAGAGACTTGTGCATAAAAATCTAGGACTAAAGTATCATTACAAAGATGCTTCAGTGTCAGTTAGATTTATTTTGGTGTTTTCTCTTAATATTCTCTAATATTCTCTGCCCCACGCTCCAGTACATTATGACTTTAAATCATTCTGAGCTTTCAAGCACCCATAAAGATCAAATTCTTCAAGACATCTGTCCTTGATATATTTGCCTCTACGAGCACAATCTTGCTATGTGACATAACGTACCAGCAACATAAGGAAAAACTCACAGCCTGGTCTTGAATTGCTTTCATTACTTCAAGAAGTAATGATTAATAGGAACAGCCTGTAAATCTCAGTGAGCTTTTGCTCAAGAATAGGTGCTGGTTGTTTGTGTTGGAGTGCTGTCAATGTCCGTAGACCCATACCTTGGTGAGTCATAACCTAACAAGCTGAAGGCTGAGGAGAGAAAACTTGATGAGAAAACACAAAAATAAATGTATCTGTAAATTTTATTTTATAGCAATGTGGAGATTATTTATAAGGTAACCATTAGAGTAACTTTAGAGAACAGCAAATTGTAAAGCCTTTGACATAAAAATCATTTGATCTGTATAAATATTTGCTTATAGTATTAAACAGCACTCACATGTCAAGGAAAAATCCCTTAATTCTCACTGTACAGGGAGCTAAAGAATTACTGCAAAAATGCTTTGGTATCAATTAGATTTATTTTCTCTTAATATTCCCTTCCCCAGTACATGATGATTCATGCTGAAGTTTAGTTTCATGCATGTTGGCAACCCTCCACTAAATCAACCAAGCAGGCTTTCTTGGTCAAAACCTCCATGAAATACAAAATCCCTTTTAATGACTAATTCATGAATCAAAGAAAGATCAGGCTAATGCAGTAAGAAGTGTAATATGGTGCACATTATCTGCAATGGTTAAAAAGCTAAACTAAATTCACCATATCATGGAAGCCAGAAAAAAAAACATTAGATCATTAGATGGAAAACAGACAAATGAATATTCCACTGGATTGCCAAAACAGGATTTTACCAGGCATTTTTTTTAAACAAGGTGTAAGCTGGACAAAAGAAGTCAGTGTTAGCCTGCCTGCTAGTAAATTTCAGCGGTGAATAAACTTTGGATTCTTATGTTGATAGTAGATCTATAAACTATGGTGCAGTAGAGGCTTCTTTTGTGGAAATGTTATAGTGTTCTCTATCGATTTTATTGTGAATAACATTGTTCAGTGTAAGATGTTAAAGATAAAGATGCAATGCAGCTGTGACATGACAAACATCTTTTTTAAGGTAAAAGCAAAAAATAACCTATGTTTACAAAGTTCCTGATTAGATCTCTGAGAAACCACCTGAAGCTGTTCATAGTCAATTAATCATTTTTATATGGATTATGTTCACTTTGTTATTTAGAATATTTTATAAGCTTATCAAAAAACTATTACAAACTTTTGACAATGAACAAAACAACGTGCATTTTTTCAGGACAATTTCAACTGTTGCTCATCTTTGTTTAAAATGAAGTCAAGAGAAAGGAAAGCACAATAAAATGAAACTTTAAATTGTTTGCACAACAGAAAGTAATAAGCTAAGTCATAGTTAGATTACGAACCCAGTAATATGCCACTTTGGCCTAGTTCATCTCTTATAGTTTTTATGCCCTGACATCCTTCTTCATTTAACACATACAGCATATATTATTCCTTTCTCCTGGGTGTAGTTAGCTAGTGTTCCATTAAATGTATCTTTGCTCCTTGTATTAACAGGTAATATATTCTTTATTCTTACCCTCTTTGGGTAAAGAAGATCTTCTTGAGTTCCCTTTTAGATTTATTAGTGACTACTTAAACCCATGGCCTCTAATTTTGGTCACCTCCCAATTGAACATATTTTCTCCACTTTACCCTATCAAATCTTTACATTATCTTAGAGACCTTCATTAGGTCATCGCACAGACTTTTCCTTTCTGGAGAACAGAGCCTCAGCACATTCAGCGTTTAATCGCTGCTTTCACCTTGCACAATTTTGGGTAATTTCTTTGAGAACATTTTGTTCACCTGATTCATTTTATATCTTTTTAAAATATGGAGACCAGGACCATGAACAGTACTCCTACCATGATCTAAGCAAAGCTCTTTGGAAGTTTAACATGATTTCCCTGTCTTTAAATTCTAAAAAAATTCTTGTGTTTCTTTTTACTTTTAAATTAAGCTTATAAACATTACCCAGTACTTGTAACATATGTACTTCTAAATCCTCTACCTGATTTAGAGTCTCTTTAACCAAGTATTATGTAGCCTCCTTATCCCCCTTACCAAAATTCACCACCTCACATTTACCTGCAGTGAAGGTGCTTTGCAATTTGCCTATCTATTCTTCAAATTTACCAATATCTTTTTTTATATATTTTTTGAACACTTCCTTGTAATAACTTCTCCTGCCAAATTAGTGTCTTCCACAAGGTTAGATGTTATACTTCTGATTCCTGAGTCCAAATCATTAATAGATTTCATGGTCATATAGCACAAAAACAGAACCTTCAGTTCACTGAGACCGCCCCACACAAATCCTGCATTATTCTTCCCTCATTCCCATCAACTCCACCAGATTCTGCTCATCTACAGTAGGGGCAAGTTATAGGACCCAGAGCACTCATGGGAAACTCACGTGGTCCCAGGGAGAAAGTGGAAACTTCACACAGACAGGACCAGATGACAGGATTGAACCCAGGTCGCTGGAGCTGTAGGCAGCAGCTCTACTAGCTGCTGCCACCCAATGTGCCACCCAGGATATAATGAATGTAATATAAATATATAAATTTAATGTAAATTATGAACAACAGTGGTCCTAGTATTCATTCATCCCTGTACTACACCACCTCCTAACTATTACCAGTCTAAGTAGCCTTCACTTCCCCATCCCTTCTCCCATTCCCCCATAACTTCATCTTGACTCCTCCGCTCTGTTTTCTGAATGTAGCCTGTTCACTGTCAATTTTGCTAACTGTCCTGCTTCTGTCTATTATTCAGAATTTTTCCCAAATTATGAGCTAACAAATAGAATGAATAATTAACTGAAAATTTACAAAGGAACTGCATATGTCAGAAATCTGTTACAAAAATAGAAAACGCTGAAAAAAACTCAGCAAGTCAGGCAGCATCTGTGGAAAGAGAAACGCTCAATGTTTCATGTCTGCAACCCTACATCAGAACCATCTTAATGAATTCCAAGTCCGACAGGATGTTGAACTTTTATCCCACCACGTTCGCCTTCATGCCTATTCCTCAGCCCAGACTATGGACCCTTTCTCCCATCTCCAGAATTTCCAGTCCACTTGGACCTCTCCGTCTGGCCTCCTACTTCCTTTCAGTCTATTTATTGCAAACTACTGATGGGACATTGACCGCCTTGATACTCCCACTCCCCATACTCCCTCTAATCTACCCCCTTCAGAACCAACAGCAGTCCGCTCACTAACAACCAAGCCTGTTTTGATGAAGATTCACAACCGTCAAACATTGACTGTTTCTCCTTCCATGAATATTTAACTGGAAAACAACCAAGTGCTATTGCCCTCAAATAAAGCTCACTACCAAGATTTAGCAATCTCCGTGATGATAATTTCCCTTTTATCATGGCCTGCTAGTAACAGCCATCAGATCAAATACATGAAAGTTGCAGCAATTGTAAGGTCATCAAGCAGGTTTTGGAGCCATCCACAAATAAAGAATTGATAGGGAATCAAGAATCAATTTTTGCTTAAATTATCAAACAATATATAAATAAATAAATTTTGGAACACATTACATTGGAAATAACATATAGTTGATAAGATTTTCAATTTAAAATACCTTACAATTTGAAATATTATTGTAAGAAAATGATAATTACATATATAATGGCAGGCAGGGTAGTGTAGCAGTTAGCAAAATGCTTTACAGTGCCAGCGACCTGGGTTCAATTCCGGCTGCTGTCTGTAAGGAGTTTGTACGTTCTCCCCTTGTCTGCTTGGATTTCCTGCGGGTGCTCTGGTTTCCTCCCACGTTCCAAAGGTGTACGGGTTAGGAAGTTGTGGCATGATATGTTGGCGCCAGAAGCGTGGCAACACTTGCGGGCTACCCCGAGAACACTCTATGCAAAAGATACATTTCACTGTGTGTTTTGATGTACATGTGACTAATAAAGATATCTTAAAAATCTTAAAAATTGTTTCTGAGGGCCCATTAATTGCTAAGGAGTAACTATAGACTGGCAGAGCATTACAAATTCATGGACCTCATGCAACTAAGCATAACCATATATTTTTTAGCAGGACTAATTCATTTTTTGCTTAAGTTCATGAAATATCAAGTTATTTCCCCAAAATGCAGTGAAGGAGGCTGCAAACAGCACAACCTGTGGAGAGACTACACTGGATCACTTGGAGCAACTTTGTGATGTCAGCGTTAAACTAAACTTCACAGGAGTAAAATTGCTGAAAATTTCAAGCAGTAATGATGGTGAACACCTGTAGTTTTAGCAACGTTATTACTCCAAAATCTCAATCATTATAATCCAATTTACTTTCAGTATAAGAGCTCAGATAATTGTGTTCAACTCTTCAAATTGTTGGTTTAGAATGCTAAAAGAATTAATTTGCCATAACTCAGAGGGATAGTAGAAAAAATACATTACTGCAGCATTCTTGGTTTTTAAACTAGTGAAACTTTCTTCATTCAATTTAATAGATTAATTATAAATCCCTTCTTCCTCATTCTCATCCAAGTTATTTTAAAGTATTAATTAATTTAATATAATTGAGTAGGTACTTGGTTTTATTTTGCTAATTGGATTTATTCACTGTAATACCACTGGATTTTATAACCTTCACAATTGTTTCATAGTTCACTTCACTGCAATATCTTTGCTTCTCTTAAATGAGCATTACAAACGTTCCTCCTGTATGCTTCCAAAGTGTAATTATTTTCCTTGAATTTTAGATAATTTCAGCAAATTTAGATAATTGTTGGAATTTTGACATTTTGTAACTTCAAGAGCTATATTCATGTTGTTCTTCTAAAATATTTGTATACCTTAAAACTATAAAAGAATACTTTTAACTTTATGAAATTACTAAAAATAATGATTGAAAATTGAATTCCTTTCTGGTCCAGATGTACATACAAGTTTGAAAGGAATTCATTCTCAAAATAGATTCCCCACACCACATACCAAGCGCAGTCTGGAGAATAGACAATCTGAACCAGGCTGTTACTAATATCACAACATATTGGTCTCTAGAGAATGTAACTGAGCAGCTCAGGAATGAAATGCCTCTGGCTTTTCCTCCAATCTTGCAAGACAGCATTTAGCCTCGTCTTTGTATTTCACCTGCGCCTGTTAACAGATTGGCATCAATATTCTATCATTTTCTTTTTCTGGTAATTCTGCAATATGCTGCACCACAGTCCCAACTTAATACGTAAATCGGTGCAAAGGAAGTAATGAATTGTTGCAATAGCAGGTATTATTTAATGTGAGCTATGATCCAGTCTTCAAAATGGAGCTTAGTGGATAAAAGCAGCCTGTCACTGGTCTGTAAAATAACACTATTAGCTTGCACTTGCCTTTAACCTGCCTGCTGTCGACAATTGATGAAAATGTGCAGTCCAGAACATTTCATGCTGGAGTGGAGAACTTTGAGCTGATGAGAGTACTTGCCTGTGCTTCATGCTGTAATCAGCATTCTGCTCCCTATTGCAGCATAAAAGCGTGCTGCTGCATTCCTTATAGCCATAGCAACTGAACTGCTGCATTTCCCCTGCCTTTGTGCAATGAATATAACTTCAGACATCCATGAATAAAAAAAGACACTTCAACTCAATTCAATTAAGGCTTTAGTTGAAGTGCCATTATGTCTACATTGTAAATTGTTCTCATTATAAATTGCTCCTTTATATATAAAAGATATGCAATTTGTCGGATGTCATGACTAAGAAGAAATAGAAGCAAGATTGGGCCATGGGCTCCAGATGCCTGCTCTACCATTCAATAAGATCATGGTTAATCTTTTATCCAGCCCCACTTTCCTGCATCGACTCCATATCCCTTGAATCCCCTAATATGCAAAATTCTGAAAAGGAGATAGGATGTACATAGGATCTCCCAATGGGAAAGCAATAGTAAGTGTGATGAGGAAGTCCTTAGCCAAGGTAAATTATTTAACTCTATCATAGAGTGCCAATAAAAGGTAAGGAAATGACACAAAACTGGAGAATCGCTCTCTCACTGCAGTCAGCTTTTTCATTTACTCCATTGTCTCTCTTGTCCTTCTAGTCCTATTGACCTTTTTCCTCTTCCCTCTCTGATAACATGGTTCAAAACAACAGGAAAGTTGAGCTCTGCAATCTGGGAAATGCAGAAGTTACAGGTTCAACATCAGGAAAATCTCAATTAACTGTAAGTGTAAAGCCAACCTAATGGGTTCAATGTGGTCAGCTACTCTCCCAACTCATGAGTACCAACAGAGAATCAGGGCCAGAAATGGCAGGTGCAAACATAGAGAAAGCATCTCCACATGCATGCATCACTGTTTTAATACTGGCAGATGTTATGGTGTCCCGGTGTTGCATGGTGGAACGGTGGGGTACTTTGTTAAGAATTTACAGCAGGACCTCACAGTGCAATTGGCAGCCTGATTTAAAATTCATAGGGAATGGAAAAACTAGCTGTGAAAAGGAGGCTGGGGATGACCTGAAGCTTGGCCTCCGAGAGTGCACATACTCCAAGAGGCAACATCTGTGTACTGCAGCTCAGTGACAAAGATTGGAGTGACCTTGGTTCTCAAGTGGACATGAGGAAGACTGAACAGTTTCTTATAAGTCTTGTGCATTAGTTCCACTCCATTAAGAAGCTCAGTGGAGGTGATGTGCAGGATTTTGGCAATAAAGTTTAAGAAATGTCTCAGGAGCATAACACAGCCACTCTTTATAGGTCAGAAGGTGCAGGAGTGTTCCCCAAGCCATTATCCTGCTCCCTTTTCATTGCTAACTGTCTCCCTATCCTACAATGGTCACTGACCTCTGTCATTGAGCCCTGGTATCTTCTCTTTCACTGCAGCCAGCTTCTCCATTCATGCCCATTGTCTCTTTTGTCCTTCTAGTCCCATTGACCTCTGCCCCCTTTAGGCCCAGTAACCTCCAGCCCAATGGCCCTTTCCATATTCCAGCCTTCAGACTCATTCTCTCTCTCCTTCCCGCCATGGCAGTTAATTTCTGCCTTGCTGCAATATCTGGGTCCAGCCTGCAGCTCCAATCACTTATGATTTCCATGTGAACTATTCTGCATCAGAAATGTTCCAGCAATAAGACAAAAGCCCAATCAATCTACAGGCAGAATTTGATTCCTGGAAACCAGTGCTTCTAACAACTTTGGTTGTGTATGACCTTAACTTTGCTTTGGCTTTGTCTCAACAAAGGTGTGATGCCAATAATCACACCAGCTATTGGAGCTGAATTATTTTAATATTTATGCATTCTTGTCTGCTGATTATATAATAACTATACTTCACACACACACACACACACACACACACACACACACACACACACACGCGCGCTCATGCACGCACACACGCGCACACACACATAGAGACACACATAGTTCTTCTTAGGCTCAATGGTCAAGGATCTCTTGCTTCAATTCGATAGACTCTGCCACACAGGTCAAGCAGGAGGTGCTAAATATGGTCAGTGCATGAATAGATTGGGAGGTAGTGCACACCTTCCACCATTCACACAAGGCTTCTTGCTTGCTCTCAGCGAAGGGACTTGAGATTTCCAGAACTATCCCAAATACTCCTTCCCCATCTTCTCCAGTCATGAGCCAGGGATACCCACATGTTGATGGTGATGTTACAACTTTTCAAGACATCTTTAAGACATCCTTGAATCATTTTCTTTGTTCTCCTGGTAATCTCTTGACGTGACAAAGCTCAGAGTGGAACGTCTGCTTCTGAAGTTTGGATGTCAGATGTGCACTTGACATGGCCTGCCCATTGGAGCCATCTGAGGGCAGTTAGATCTTTAATGCTGAGCAACGATGGTCTGTTAGTGGATATGGTTGTTCTTTCTCTTAACCTGCCAATGAACTTGGAGATCTTTGCAGTGACAGTATTGGTGGTACATCTCTAGTATTTTGAGGTGCTTTCTCTAGGTAGTCCATGTGTCTGAAGTGTACAGGAGGGCAGGGATCATTCCTTCCAGGTAGACCACATGTTTTGTGCTGGGTTCGAGGTCTTGATTTTCAAATAATCTTTTTCCCATAAAGCCAAAGGTTATGTGGGTGCACGAGAGGCAGTGGCAGATTTCATCATCAATGTTTACTTTATAAGGAATAAGGAAATGATTTTCAGTGCCTCGTCATGGATCTTTACAGGCAGCACTGTGTGGCAGGGCACATTGGCAGGGCACCTCTGTTTGGTGGCTTATGTAAGCCACAGTGTCATTATGAGTAAGTCAGTGAGGGTTTGAAGTTCACCCTCTGTGTCAATAGTCAAGTTTATTGTCATATGCACAAGTACATGTATGCACAGTTGCAATGAAAATCTTACACATGCATTATCTACATGGACCAGTTTGATGACTGAGTTTGGAGTGACCTTGGTTCTCAAGTGGAGGTGAAGGAAGTCAACCAGCTTCACATTTGTCCTGTAGATTTGCTCCACTTCAATGGGAAGCTCGTTAACACACATGCATACATGGATTTTTTGTCAGAGGTGTGAGTTGGTTCCAGGGTAAAGGAAAATTCATCCTTGTCAACAGGTAAAAAATACATCAGCAGCATGGGGAGAGTTGTAGGTTTATCAAAACTCTTGGGTGAGGCCCTGGGAGAGTCTGTCTGACAGTAGACTCAGACAGAATGGCCTTAACACTGGGGGCGAAGTTGTTCAGTCAGCCCCAGACACCAGTGAGCAACTAACGGAATACCTTCCTCGCTTTTAAGCAAAGGTATTGAAAGGACAATAAACTTTCCCCAAGAGCTGGAGGGTCAAGGAAGGGAGAAGGTTGTGGGAGGCATGGGGTGGGGTGTGTGGTGAACACATGGGGAGGAGTCAGCAGGGAAGTGAGGGAAAAAAGGGAGTTGGGGAGAGAACACAGGGTCAGAGGAAAGAGAGAGGGTGGAGGTCTCTGAGAAAGGAAGAACGGGGGACTGAGTGGTACAGTGCGAGAGAAAGGGTAAGGTGAATAAGATTGGGAGAGGGACATCGATGGGAGGAGGTTTAGGTGTGAGGGAAAGAAAGAGAGGAGATTTAGAAGGAGGGAGGATAGAGAGTGAGAGGGAAGTCAGTGAAGATGTGAAGAGTATGGAGGAAACATTGGAAAAGGGTGTGTGTGCCTGAGTCTAGCTGTGTATCTGTGTGAGCATGAGTGTGTGTTCACACACATACAGATTTTTTTGTAAATAAATTTCCTACTGGCTAGAATTTTATCCTCAATAGTTTGTGCTAACTGTACAATGATGTAGTGGCTGTGGGTTATACTCTACTTCCACCGATCCTGGGATTTTGTGAAGTCAGTAGAAACAAATCTCAGCAGTGATGCACATCGCATTTATGCCACTATATCAAGCATTTAGTGTACACAGCTGAGGAAAAACATCTCCAGAGATCTCCATGCTTTACACATAGATCAAAAGTAGTAGCCTAGCCTCAGCAGAATGTTGAATAATTTTCATTGATTGAATGAATACTGTTAATAATTCATGATTTAAGATGTACATTACAAAATACCATGGAAGCCGAAAATCTCAAATGAAAGTAATGTTGGAATTACACAATAGACCTGGTAGTTCTCCATGCGTATTATCAGATCTCCATGGATGTTATCAGATCTGCTGAATATTCCCAGCATTTTCTGCTTTTATTTCTTTAGGACTTATTATTACCATATTAATATTAGGTAATTAGAAAAACCGTACATTAGGTTCAGAATTAGAAAGAGCTGTTGGAGTTTCCTTCATGCCTAGTATTATCTTATACTTTCTTGTCAATATCCTTGATCATTGAAAATATATTTCAACATATTTAATTACACTTATTCCATGCACACGGTTAATCCCACATATGCTGTAAAAGCAAATTGTATGTCAGACAATCATAATTCTCTGAACATATTCCAAAACAGATGAGATTCTAGGAAGCTAAGTTTTCAGCTTGTACACATGACCTTTATCCTTTTAGGAGAAAAAATAAACAGTACTGATATAAAAGGAAAATTGCATGAAAAATTGATGTGTGCTTTATAAAGAGTAAAGGTCCAAACCTGGTGCAAGCAATAATCATAGAATCATAGAATGTCTACCATGTAGAAGAAGGCCATTCAGCCCCAATCATGTCAACGACAGGTCTTAGTGGAACAATCTGATCATTTACATTATCTGCTCTTTCCCCAGAACCTTGCAAATTATTTTTCTGTAAGTGGAACATAAAATCTTCAAAATATTGGCTTACCAATTCTTTTTGTTATCTTTTGTAAGCCCACAAAATGTAAATGGCATTATTTGCTTTTCTCATTAAAGGTTGAAGGAAGACCTCAGTCAAGCATTTCATGCCTTGTTTCTTCTCGCACTGTTTGTGTGTAGGGTGAGGAAAAAGGGAAGCAGTATTTAGTGTGACAGGAAAACCCTGTAACAGCTTTCTACTTGGTCAAATGCTATAAGATTGTTCAGCTCTAGGTTGCCTGACCACTGCAACCTCAAGCAGAAGCTGACAGGTGAGGAAAATGAAAGATCTTTTCCACCAAACATTAAAATGTAAGACAGAATGGCATATCACCAAGTTGTGACCACAACGTGATCATGAAAAGTTTAAACCACGGCTTCCTAATGTAGCTTCACTGGATTAGATCCATTCAAAATCATCTGTAGAAAATGACTGCCAACTGTGTGAAAATAAATAAGTGCTATTATTGTATTAATAGTCAATAAAAAAAAACACAAGATCCACCATTTAGCTTGCAACATCTAGGATTCTTCTCAAAGTTTCCTTAAGTTTTCACAACTTCCTTCTCAGTAGCAGTCAAATAGAAGCATTTCAAACTGAATTTGTTTTCTAGGCCTTTGAGATATGTGCAAAACTACATTGAAAGAAAAACAACTTTGGATCTAACTAATCAAACTAATGAGTGTTCTTTAAAATATACATTAAATACAATTACGTACATTTGTTTGCATAAACAAAATGCAGGGGGATTACATCTATTATTCCAGCTTCTCCAAGAACTTTCTTTCATTATTACTTTTCTCTAGTTTGCAAGCCCTTTTAAACAGCTTTTTCTCTGCCATCTTCAAGTATGAAACTTGAGCTTTATTTCCAAAATAAATTCTGAAGTATTTTCACTAATAATAAAAGAAATCCAAAACTAATAATCTATCAGAATACTTACCAGCCTATTGAAGCAAGTTTGAAGCAGTGCTATTTTTAAGTTTTATGTCTCTATTGCTGAAAGCCACACTGGAAATATGATATAATGTATGTATTGTGTAGAAATGTCAGCATAATACACCACCAGACTATTGAAAAAAAGCTATATGTTTCACACAAATGTGTTAATCCAAATCTGCAGTTTCTGAAATGATCACAGCACATTAAGTCAGCAGTATATTCTTTCAGCTGCTCAGAAATATTGGCAAACAATTCATATAAATATCTTCTAAATGGTGAGCCTTAAAGGTTTCCAACCAAGGAATATACCAAACATTAATCTTAAATTATTAATCTAGAATTTTAGCTTTATAGATTAACAACTATGTTTTCATGCTCTGGAGAGTATTTCCAATTTGCTCATTGAATAGCCAATATGAGACTACTGCAAAAGTTATTTCTAGTTCAGGTTGACCTCCACCTTCCCATTTTGTAACTGGTTTCCCTACTTGTTTACTAGTTGATTATTCAAACAGAGCACAGTAATCAATATCTTACATTCACCAATACTGACAATCAATCACAATCTGTTGTAATTGACTGAATATGAAAACTATAACTTTAAATTATTATGTAGTAATATTGACTTTGGTACAATTGGTTTGAACAGAAGTAGGGTGGGTAGTCTTTTATAGCATTGCTCTTTAACCCAGTTGATATTATTTCAAATGCACTAATTTTCCTTCATTAAAATCTGTTACCAAGAACATGCAGGACTGAAGGAAGAATGGTATTTGTTTCATAATAACTTAGCTTCACTGTGATTTATTGATTGTCATAGCAACAACTTGCCCACACTTTAACATATCCCTAGAGATAAAATTCACCCAGGTTATTGGCAATTTAACAGCAATCTGAATAGATTGTGAGACTTCTGGTCCCAGAACTGCTTCATTACACGGATGGCAAAAGTCACACATGCAAAAGCGTAAGATGGATAGGGTGTCAGATTTCATTGAGGGAAGAATTCCATTCTAATTCCTTGCATGAAAACTAACTACAGTCATGTCATATATAGCTGAGAAGTCTACACAACTGGGACATCTGATCCACATTTTCATTGAACAGCTCAGAAAAAAATTCCTAAATTTTTCTAAAGATAATTATTGTAAATAAATAAAGTTTCCATTTGTTCCTAGATTGGTATCTTTTATCTAAAACACTAACAGATGTTGTGCCTTCTATTGACCACAGTCATCAGTTGGTTCCTCCTGAATGCTTGTGGGCCATTTTGAGTCCATTTTGTAGACCTATTTGATATTACAATCAGCAACAGAGATGCAAGTGGTGCATGAAATGCAATTTCTGATCAATAGAAAGGCAGAAGCAAAATGGCCTTGATATTAATACCATATACATGTACTCTCCAAATCTCCCAACCCTATTATTGGCAGGAGAGGATCAGTGGTGTGTGATTAAAAATAAAATAAAATTAAGAAAATTGACCTCCACTTGCTGCCATCTTTATAAGGCAGGCTGTCTACTGTCTGTGTGCCTCCTTTTGAAGAGGTTCTCACTTCATTAGCTTATTTAATTTTGGCTCCCACATTGCAGTTGTGAACCTGATTTAAATTTAACAGCTGACAGCCAAGTTTCTCAAAGATTAGTACTTTGTTGAGCACTCCTGAGTGCCTAGAGAAGCAAGGATGCTCCATCCAATAGCCCTGGGAAATTTCCTGTCAATTACAGCCTCTTCTGACTGTCACACTCAATCACTCCCACACCTGCACCTCCCAAGTTCTTGTCTCCAGCCTACAGTAAAAGCTGCCCCTTAACCAAGCCTGGACCTCTTGAGCTCCAATAGCTCCTGATTTCTGAGGATTGCCTGCAGCCTCCTGTACCTGTGTAATTACCCAGCAGTTAGAGAGCTGGTTAATTTGACCAGCTGTCAGATAGACATCCTGTTGTAAACATTGGTAGAACCTCTGCATCCTCAGGCTTTTTGGCGTCCATTCCCCATCAAGTTCACATTCCCCCACAACTTTCTCACCTCCCAGTGAATATTCTGGCTATCATTTTATAAACCTAAAGAAATTTGATGGGGTCATCTTAATAGATAGCAAAAGGGGTGCTATCTATTTGTAGCTGGTGACCACAACAACCTGCTGGCCACAAGTATTGAAACCCATAGCACTTCCCCAGAATACAATCAGAGCATTTCTACTTCACTACTCTTTGACCATGTGCACTTCTTAGATTGATTTTCACATCTTTTCCTCATGTTTCCCAAATGTAAGTATGCTGTGTGGCCAAATTCAGATTCACTTAAGCATCCACTGGGGTGAAAGTCAAAGACAAGATAAACCTTTATCAGAAATTTCTGTGTTAAACTTTAACCTGGATTTTACTAATAAATACAATTCCCCAAGATACTCCTTAAAGCAAAAGGTCACTCTATGAGGCAATGTGTATTCATAAGAAGTTTAAAGAAGTTAAATTTATCAATTTTTTGTTCATACTAACTGAAATCAGCATTGTCATCTGCATGAAATGATACACATATTTACATCACTATTCTTATCTTTAATGCAGTTCCTTCCTTTAACCTATTAACTGCTTTTAATGCAGTTTCTCTACTATAGGTGATATCATCATTTGGATGAGTCTTTCAGTCAGAGCATCATCTGCTCTCTCAAATGGATATAAAGTATCCCACGGTACTATTTAAATTAGTGCCGGTAAGATTACTTTTTACCCTGTTCAACAATTATCATCAACCATTACTAAAAACCCAAAGATCTGGGAATCATCTCACTATTGATTCTAAGAACTTGCTGTGTTTGCTCTGCCATGCTTTCTACATGACAAAATTGATTAACGTATGATGTTCTGCTTCACTTTATGGTGTCCTGAGATCATAAAAAGGCATAAGCCCAGAAGTTAATTGGTACAGGGGAGGCATGCTAAAGGGTTATTGTGCAGAGTGCCATCAGTCATTTTGATTATGTGCCCACTCAGCACCACCGGAGGCCCAAATTTCCATGGGTCATACACACTTCACCTCATGGGTCAAGTTTAAAGTTAGGAATATGGGTTTGGATCACTGTATTGGTTGGGGCTACAGGAGTGGTTTGACGGATCATTGCTTTGGGTTCAATCAAGAAGCAATCAGTGAGTCATGGGTTAGAACAGTGAATGAGGACGAGGTCATGGAGTGAGAATGGTAAATGAAGGGGATCTGTACTGTGAATTTAGGGGCCTAAAAGACATGATGCAAGTAAATGTACCCAGCAGAGTGGGGTTCCCAGCCTTGTCTTATGGATAGTTCTGGGAACAGCCCATTTATAAGGCTGCGGGTGCCTTTAAGATGTCTTCCTTTTCTCTTAACTGCAACAGAGCCCCTGACCATGGCTTACCTACTTCCTGGACCTCTGCTGTCACCCAGAGCAACGATAAGGTTCCTCTCGTCCCCTTCCACCCCATCAACCTCTGCATTCAATAGATCATCCTTTGAAACTTCCACCACGTTCAACAAGATCCCACCACCAAAAACATCTTCCCCTATCTTGTCCTTTCAGCATTTCCTTCATGAATGACTGGCCCACTCTTCCATTTCCACGCAGCACTCCCCTTCACACAGTGCTTTACCATGCAACCAGAGGAGATGCAACACCTGCTCTTTAACTTTGTCCCTCCCACTATTCAGGAACCAAAACAGTCTTCCTAGGTGAAGCAGCAGTACTTCACATACATTTACACTTACACTTATCAATCTAGTGTATCGCATTTGGTGCCCACGATGGGTTCTCTTCTACACCGGAGGAGCCAAATGCTGATTGGGTGAGCACTTCACAGAACATCTTTATTCAGTCGAGGGCAACCATGAATTTCCAATTGCCCATCACTTCAATTTTCCATCCCACTCCCCCTTTTATAGTCCTGTTCCAATGAAGCCCAACATAAGTTTGAGGGACAGCTCTTCATCTTCCATTTGGATACTTTGCAGCCTTCAGGATTCAATATTGAATTAAGCGATTTCAGGTAGCTCACTTTTCCTGTTTTCACCAGAACTATCGAGTTCTGCTGTCAGGTTATCCAGCTGTAATATTACCCCAGTTTTTCTCTCACTCCATAGACACTCCTGATCTGCTGGACATTTTCAGCGTTCTCCTTTTGGTTTCAGGTTTCAGCAACAGCTCTGATCTATATTTCATAGCTTTAACTATCCCCCTAGTCTGTTCTGTCTCTGTCTAACTTCCCAAATTAATCTAATCTCCTGACCAACCCAGCCCACCCTGACATCACCCTACCAGAGATATTCCTTTTGTCCCATCCATTTTTACCCCACCCTCTCTGCAACTTAAACCAACTTGTTTTTTTTTCCCCCAATTTATCAGTTCTGATAAAGGTACTTCAACCTGAACCATTTTCTCTTTTCATAGATGCTGCCTGGCTGGTTGAGAGTTTCCAGCATTTTCTGTTTTTATTTCCCATTAAAGCATCAATGTTCTGAGAGTGTCCCATGACAAGCGACCTTATTTCCCAGGCAACACTCTTGAAAGGGTTTTCCCTGAGATTGCCTCTGCTGTAGACCCATCGGTTAATAGTTTGGCTTGCATGCCATTGCGGAAATAATGCAAAATGGAGGTGAATTTCTATGGGCAGCCAAACTTGAGAGAGATTTTCTACAGTCCCTCCCAATTAATGGAGTCAAACACAGTGAAGCCATGTATCTTAGCTGGTCTGCTCCCTGAATTTTTCCTGAAGTTGTCACATAGTGAAGTGATTCAGTGGCAATTGAAGAGGACCCTGGCGATGGCTTTCGCTGTGGCAAACAGCGGGGAGACCCCTCTGTAATTATCACAGTTGGATGTCTCCTTTCATGAAGATGGTCATCATTATGGCATCTCTGACATCCTAGTAACTGCTGCAAATGTAGTTCTTTACCAGAAGCATCAATTCAAATTTCAGAAGTGGTATGATTCAACCCAGGAATCATTGCAATAGCATTCCACTCCAGAAATAACTAATTTTAACATAGGTAGTGTTTAAAAGGCTTTGCTCCTAAGAGTTTCTGGGCTTCTACATGAATATCATTTTTTTGATTTACTTATCTTGATGCATTTGCTGTCTTCAAACTATTCCCTGCTTTAAAGTGTAAACTTTCAACCTTAAAAGGCATAAGTCAGCATTATATATAAATAGAACAAAAAATAGTTTTGATGTAATGTAATGAATATAACACATTGTTTGACATTTTCTAGTTAATGCACATACTTCTGACTTGCAGCATTAAATATTTGTCTTTGGAACATCCTTTTCAAATGTGCCATTAATAGAAATATTGTAGGCTTGGTTTTATTTCAGAGGCATTCTTCATTCAGAGTATCGATGTAAATTAGTAGCCATGGGGCCATATCTTATCAAGGGTCTGGATTTTGGTCAGATGGGCAGTGTGGTAAGTTTAAAATTTATTTCCCCCTGAAGAAGGCTGAGCTATTTTAACACCTGAACTTGCTTTACTTTATTCCATAAATTGACAAAGCCAACATTTATTGACCAGCACCAGTTGTTCTTGAACAGGTGGTGAGGAGCTGTAACGGTTTGTATGGCACTGGTGTTGCGCAGTAGGATTTGACATTATCTAAATGATGAAGGAATAATGATATATGTGCCAAATCACAAAAGCGTTACTTTGAGCTATATTGGAGATGATGGTTTCCATGTATCTTCTAGATGATTTGGAAGTTGTTGCCAAAGAAGTCCTGATGAAATACAACTGTGTGTTCTGTGGTGAAAGGTGCAGCAGACAGATGCGGTGGCAGTGAATGCATATCAATCAAGACAGATGCTCAGCCACTCGCTGACAGCCATGATATATGTGGGTTCATCAGTGTTGTGAAAGACATGTCCAGCCCAGCACCCAAGGCTCCACTCACCAATTGCCAAGAATGGGGGCAAATATATCATGGTAAGAGAGGCCTACTGGAACAAACACATCAAAGACCTCCTCAGCCTACTTTATCCTTGATGTGGACACCCTTGACTCCATCCCACACACAAATATGGATCAGCCTTGCAGAGGAGGATATAACAAGGGAGTTCAGAGACACCATGACCATGATCGCCTTCAAGAAAGGAGACCAGTCCAACTTTGATTACTACAGAGAGTTTTCCCTGCTGCCTGTCACAGGGAACGTCATCACCAGGTGCTTCATAACTATCTCCTTCCAGTGGTGAAATCACAACGTGGATTCCATCCACATTGATGCACAGTGGACATGACCATGCAACAACTACAAGCAAAATGCAGAGGGTGGCACCAGCCAGGATACATGATGTTTTTCAACCTCACTAAAGCCTTTGATTCCATCAGTCAAGAGGAACCGTGGAACACCATCCACAAATCCAGCTGGCCCATAATGGCATGCAAGACATGATACTAACCAGCAGGTCAACAGAACAATCTTGGTAAAGACCGGTATAAAACAAGGCTACATCATTGACACAACTATTTTTTCAATCTTTCTTGTTGCAATATTGCTCCTCAAGTCTAATAAGCTTCCTACAGGAGTGGAGCTAATCTTCAGAAAAAAAGAGGAATCTGTTCAACTTACAGTAACTTCATTCCAAAAAACCAAGGTCACTTGAACCTCAGTAGTCAAGCTTCAGTACACAGATGACGATTGTGTATGCACTCATTCAGATGCCAAAACCAAGCCATCGTCAACTCAATCATTAAAGTATCTGAGAGGATGGGTCATACGCTCAACATCTGCAAGACAGGGGTTCTCTGCCAACTTGCCCCCACTGAATTATACTGCTCTCCATCAATAAGTGTTCCCACTGAGTCCCTGGAGAATGTGGGCCATTTCCCATATCTCAAGAGCCACCTCTTGAAAAAAGCAAAAACTGATGATGAAATTCACATTACATCAGTACCTCAGCAACAGCCTTCTGTCAGTTGAAGAAAAAGGTATTTGAAGATCAAGAACTAAGCGGAAATGATCCTTGTTCTCCCGTATGCTTCTGAGATGTGGACCATCTACAACAGGCACCTCAAGGCATTGGGAAGATATCATCAATGCTGTCTCCACAACATCCTCCATATTCACTTCATGGATAAATGAACCAATATCAGTTTCTAGGCCAGTATTGCTGCATTTAGACCTTAGTTACATACAGTCAGTTACAGTGCGCAGGCCAAGCTTTTCACATGCCCAAAACTAGACTCCTTAAACAGACATTCTATTCTGAGCTCTGGAATGAGAAGGGATTACACTCAAAGCCTCCTTGAAGAAATGCAACGTCCCCTGGAGATCCCTGGTCCATGACTGCTCAAAGTTGAGAAGGAGCATTCAGATTGGTATAAAGAACCTTAAGGCCATGCATTGGGAGCACACAGATGCCCTCTATATGCCGCAGAAGGAGTGTGCCTCCTCAAAAACCAACCATTGCCCATCCCATTAGGCACCTTATGCCTCGTCTGTACATGAATCCCACCTTGGCTTCATTTTCCACCTCAAAACCCACAGAACTGGAATGGAATTATGCTTTACAGCTATTATTACTTTTAGGGGAAGGGAGGGAGGTAGAGCAAATGGTACTTTCTGAAACAGTCATTTGGCAGATTGAAGAGTGGAGGGGGATTTAATGGCACTGTTTATGATACTGTTGCTGGTGTGGAGAGAGAGAGAGAAAGAGAGAGAGAAATCAGAGAGAGAGGTTCAGAAATCAGTGGGGTTGCAAGGGACCAACATGAATCCACCACCACTTAGTCTCTCTCTCTCTCCCCCTCCCCCCCCCCCCCCCACTCTCTCTCTCTCTCCCCCCCTCTCTCTCTCTCTCTCTCTCTCTCTCCCTCCCTCTCCTTTCCATATTTTCTTGTGTCCATTCCCATCACAACTCCCAGGTCAGCTCTTTTGTCTCCACCAGTACCCACTCCTCCTCGCACTCAACCATGGTAGATACAACACCTATCATTTTACTTCATCCCTTCCCACCATCCAGAGACCAAATACACTTCTGCTGGGTGAAAGAGTGATTTACTTGCATTTCTTGCAACTTAGTGTTCTGTATTCAATGCTCACAATCTGTTGCCTGACATGCTGAAGGTTTCTAGCATTGTCTGTTCTTATTCTGAAGGCTTATAAAGATTTTTATTTAATATGCTAAGATATACTGTACATTGATATAACAGATGATTTTAAATAGTTTTTTTAAAATTATGTTAATTTTCTTTAAATGAACTTACAACTCTGATTAGAAAGATTATTTTTGAGTTAACTTTATTTTCCTGTCTGATAATAAAGCCACACTCTATGCTTCTACTCTCAAATATATTGAGGAATGTTTTTAAAGCAGATTCTGGTGAGAATAGCAGCTAGCTAATTGGAGATATTAAGTTTGGCAATATTCAAATCAGCTTAAGCACAGATTTGAGGAGAAAAAGGCCTCTGAAAACTAAACCAATTTTGAGCTCAGTATGTACCTGTGTTGCCAATTGTACCTAAACTAGAAACCCTTGACACAAAAGTTCACAAGAAGCCATTCCTACTAATTCCTAAATCTACTTTACCCATAGGAAGAATAGTTGAGAATTGTTAAAAATAAATGATAGAGGTTTTATCCTGCTGCAAAAATGGAATCTGAACTTTTCTGCTGGCAACATAAGTCGAGGATTCCCTCAATTAAAGTGGCATTATACATTATAAGAAACTCCTCATCAGGTCACAGATGAATGCGACAAATTTCAGCCTTTCAAATATTCCAGTTGGAGGCTAGCCTGTAATAACTCAAAAAAGTCTGTGATCCATCTAAACTGCAAAGCTGCGTCTTCTATACTGCTACCTTCACCAAAAAAAAAGTACTTTAATCTTAATAATTTAATAAGACAAAATTTTCCTTGTAGTTCTGCAATGTAATTATTAATTTTAGGATTAAAGCCAAGAAGTAAAAATTATAATGATATGATTCAATCAATAATTAACCATGACAAAATAAGTATTAAAAGATTCTTTCCAACTGTTTGAAATTATCTTTTTTTTTCAGTTTCTGTCCAAAGAAAGCTAATAGGTAAAATGATTTTCCTTTTCATTTCTCTTTGGTAAAGAATTGAAATTCAATAGCTTGCACAGCTGGATAAAAGAAAAGGTTTGGGGGTGATGAAGTGATGGCTATTTTTGCCAGAGCATGGAATCCAAACTGAATCTAACAGGGCGTACAGAGGAAACTTGTGTAAACTGCATTAAATGTAATCCCAGCACATTTCATGAAAGCTAGGAAGAGTGCCAAAGTGTGGTTAACCAAAGAACAGGGTTTTCTTTTCACGGCTTTTCATAATTTTTCTGTTTTCATGAAAATCTGTGAAATTAAAAACCCCAGAAATATTTGTCTCAGGACATTCAGTGCTGTGAAATAGAGGAGTAAAAACAACTAAATCAAACTCCAACCAAAATGGTGACAATTAAAAATCCTACATACGTGAAACTTTATACAGCACTGTACATTGTGTTCGAAACAACTGACATGAATCATTATTGAAGCATAGTTGTCAGATAACCAATATTATTAACATGTGCTCTGTGGTGCCAGAAGAAATTAATCAACAATCATGATTAACAAAACCCATATGGACTCCTTTTAGTTTAGGCCGAATGTTCTGCTTGGTTTTCCACTGAACATGTGATTGTGAAATTGGATTATTCAGAAAGTCAGGAATGTAATTAATTATATTCTTGGAAAGTTCCTTTCGGACATAATGTGAAAATAGGCAACATATCATAGAAAATGTTTTTTTAGTGGTTTGATGGTAAACATATCACAAGAATGTTTGTTAAAGTATAATTAAACTTGATTATGAATAAAGAATTATCATGCAGTGGGCTGTAACATTAATATTTCTATAATCCTTTACAGAGAAATATAGGTATACTACACCATTCCTGTTATAGAACCATTTTTAAATAACAAATAAATTTGGTCACATGCTGTACGAGCGAAAACACAATATACAGTACACATTATATTGGTGGTGGGGAGAGATGGTGAGGGTCTGGAGAGTTGGAGGGGTGCATTTGTACATTGGTCTTGCTATACCTGCAAACTAACACATCTGAAGTGAGATTATCTGAAACAATCTAATTGTTCCAGATGGACTACGCAAGCCAAAAGCAAGGTGATCCTTCATAACTTGGATACTGCTGCATCACATATCATGTCACATTTCTATAAATGCTTGATGGTATTTTGAAAATCTAGAGTGTCCAGTTTGTATAGCCATCATAATCTGTTACCATCTGATTCTCAGCATCACTGTTCAAGGAATGTGAAGAATGCTGATATCCCAGGGACTATAGAAAAGGGGCCAGGGATTTTTTTTTACCTTTGATCACTTCCAACTATTTGCTGCTCAGAGACTTCCATTCCTTCCCTAGACCTCCGTGTGAAAGAGGAGTAATTTCAGAGTTATTATGGTACTAAAGATTGTCAGAATCAGAATCAAGTTTATTATCATTAACATATGTCGTGAAATTTGTTGTTTTGTGGCAGCAGTTCAGTGAAAGACATAAAAATTATTATAAGTTACAAAAAAATAAATAAATACTGTGAAAGCAGAATAGTGAGGTAGTGTTCATGGATTCACAGACCATTCAGAAATCTGATGGCGGAGGGGAAGAAGCTGTTCCTAAAAGTCAAGTGTGTGTTTTCAGGCTCCTATACCTCCCCCCCCAATGGTAGTAACGAGGAGGGCATGTCCCGGATGGTGAGAGTCCTTAATGATGGATGCAGCCTTCTTGAGGCACCGCCTCTTGAAGATGTTCTCGATGGTAGGGAGGGTTGTGCCCATGATGGAGCTGGCTGAGTCTACAACCCTCTGCAAACTCTTTCAATCCTACACATTGGAGGCTCCATACCAGGCGGTGGTGCAACAAGTCAGAATGCTCCCCACTGCACATCTGTAGAAATTTGCAAGATTCTTTGGTGACATACCAAATCTCCTCAAACTCCTAATGAAGTAGAGCTGCTGGTATGCCTTCTTCATGATTACATCAACGTGTTAGGCCCAGGATAGATCCTCTGGGATGTTCATGCCCAGGAACTTGAAGCTGCTCACTCTTTCCACCCCTGACCCCTCAATGAGGACTGGTGTGTATTCTCCCGACTTCCCCTTCCTGAAATCCACAATCAATTCCTTGGTCTTGCTGACGTTGAGTGCAAGGTTGTTGTTGCAACACCAGTCAACCAGCCAAACTATCTCATTCCTGTATGCCTCTTCATCGCCATCTGAGATTCTACCAACTAGAGTGGTGTTAACGGCGAATTTATAGATGGCATTTGAACTGTGCCTAACTACACAGTCATGAGTGTAGAGAGAATAGAGCAGTGGGATAAGCACGCATCCTTGAGGTGCGCCTGTGTTGATTGTCAGCGAGGAGGAGATGTTACCAATGACTCTAGTCTCCCGATAAGGAAGCTGAGGATCCAGTTGCAGAGCGGGGTACAGGGGGCCAGGTTTTAAAATTTTTTGACTAGTACTGAGGGGATGATGGTGTTGAATGCTGAGCTGTAATTGATGAAGAGCAGCCAGATGTATGTATTGCTGTTGTCTAGGTGCTCCAAAGCTGAGCGTGGAGCCAGTGAAATTGCATCCGCTGTAAACCTACTGTGGCAGTACACAAATTGCAGAAGGTCCAGGTCCTCGCCCAGGCAGGAGTTAATTCTAGCCATGACCAACCTCTCAAAGCACTTCATCACAGTAGAAGTGAGTGCTATTTGGTGATAGTCATTGAGGCAGCTCACCCTGCTCTTCTTGGACACCGGTATGATTGATGACCTTTTGAAGCAGGTGGGAACCTCTGACTGCAGCAGTGAGAGGTTGAAGATATCCTTGAACACTCCAGCCTGTTGGTTGGCACAGATTTTCAGTACCCTGCCAGATACATTGTCAGAGTCTGATGCCTTTTCATACTCATATCTCAAAGCTTCCACACACACAGCCGACTATTCATCCATGAAAGATGTTCTGACGTTGGCCTCCGAGACAGAGATCACAGGGTTGCCAGATGCTGTGGACCTAACTTTCCTTTATTTCTTTGAAGAGTCAGGTCATTGGAGCCCAGGAAGCCAAACAGGCCCATTATCAAGCAGCAGTAGGCAATAGATGCAGTATCCCCAGAAAGATTAATGACCAGGGTGGTCACTGAAGACATTGATAAACCCCAACCTCCAATAACTTAATCACTAAACTCACACACTTTGCAAGCAATTCATGCCAAGTTCTCACCTGTTAACAATATTTCTCAGTCAGAACTCCAACTTAATATTCAAATACGGCAACACGTCTCCACTATTACTCCAAATCACTACCCTGTGCCCACCATGCCTCCCCTCTTTTGTCTACCTATCACTGCTCTGCTTTTCCTTCTAATATATTGGGCTTCCCCTTTTTCCTATCTTCAGTCCTGAAGAAGGGTCCTGACCCGAAACGTTGACTGCCTGCTCTTCTCCACAGATGCTGCCTGGCCTGCTGAGTTCCTCCAGCATCATTGTGTTTTTCATCTAGATTCCAGCATCTGTAGTCCTTTTTTTCTCTAGTATTACTCCAAATTTTATACTCATACCTTAAGGCTTAAAACTATTCAACAATGGCAAGCACATCACCCAATCATGTGGTACCTTTCACTGGTGCATTTCCCTCTCTCTTGCAGGATAAGATGGCACATTACTGGTATCACCAACAGCAAACTAGCAGGGACAAGAGCGGATCCACCAACTCTTTATCCCGGTGGGGGGGAGGGGGGGGGGGAGATTACTGGCCATCAGCAGTTTGACTGCCACTAGTGGTTCTGGCCAGAAAGAATCATTAAAGAGAAGGTTGAACTCAAACCAACCCTTCTTCTGCCCCAGGAACAAGCAGTTCTGACCATGCTCTGTACCTGCAGCTGATCTCTGAGGAGCATCTCGAAGAAGTAGAAACTGCTCAGCATTGTTCCTCTATCTAGCTGATGTAGAAGAAATACTTCAGGAAAGCACTTTGTGGATAGGGAGTCATGTTAAGAACCCTATTCCTGTCTAGGCTAAAGACTTCATTCATTAATTCTGAGGTCTAGAATACCTTGAGGTATCACCACTAAAAGCATCACATCTGAATGGAGCTGGTATAAGATTGGCAGAACTCTACCTTAAACCATAGCACTCCTTAATAACTTCTGAGGTGCCCTGCAATAAAACTCCGGAAAATGTGCAAAAGCTACTTGACAAATCAATTACCAAGAAGTAATTGAGTATGTCTGAAAACAGCATTGATAGGGGATTCCTTCCTTCTGACAAATGCCATGTTCCCCTTGTAAGATGAACACATGGCATTAGCTGGATCATCCCAATCAAATTTGGCAGTGCGATATTATACAGGGATAAATGTCAGAGCAGCTTATATTGTACACTTTCATCTGCCTGAAGTGATGTAATTTCCACACTTTCCAATTTGTCCAAACAAGCAGGTTGTGCAAAAAATGCTCCATATTGCCTTTAGTAAACTCCCTGTATTAATCAACCAACCAAATGCTGCTCTACCATCCAATCACTAACTGAGTCCTTAAAAGAGGCAACACATTCGGAAGCCACATGGAAGTAATGGCTCCACAGTGGAATTTTTGGGCCAGATGTTTGAATGTAGCATAAATTCCAAGCATGACAACATTATCACAGCAGGACCATTTTGTTGAGGGCACAAATTTAGAAAAAGCATAAAAGCAGTTAAGGGAGGCTTAGAGAAATAGAGGGTTCTTGGAAGGTAGAAAGTTTTTTTGCTACAAACCATTGTTGAAACAGATCCTATAAGCTCTTCTGAAAGGGAATTAGTTGCTTGAAAAGGAAGGCAGGAAACTGTGATTAGACTGATTTGTTTACAGAGAGAAAGGACACAGGTACAGATTTGATTGAGAGATTCCTTAGATTCTGTGCTGCAACATTTTTTCTGGTACTATGTTATTCTATTTGAACAATGGTTTACAATTGTAATATGGGCAAAACATCCTACAATTCTTTTGCAACATGTATGCCTGTGCAACTTTGAATGGGGTTGATAAGGAAAGAACTAGCATTTATATAAATACACTTCATGAGCCTGTGACCCAAAAGTGCTTCACTGCCAACTGAATATGTTTGTAGTGCACTCGCTGCTGATCACATTTGTAGCTTATACAAAGGTTTGGTTGATTGCACAGTGGTGAAGTCATTGCCATCATGCCTGCTCATGGAAGCATGTAGGATGCAGCAGCCCCACACAGAAAGGCAGAAAGCAGGATAACAATAGTCAAAAGTAAAGGTAAGAGAAGAATATCAATTAGTATGAGCAGATGTGAATTGATAGGAAAAACTAATTGACTGTAGTGTCAACAAAAGAGACAGCCAATCAAATGGGGAACAGAAAAAGGGAGATAAGAACAAGTGAGATTGCAAAGACAGGTCGAATTGTGCATTTTTTTTTACATTTAACATTTCCTCCCTCCTTGCAATAGTTGGAATTCAGCAAAGTCCTTCTGAAACTTCATCCATGTTTACAGTACGCAACTTCTGAAAGTGTTGATTTGTTTTTGCAATGGTGTTTAATTTAGTGATAAAACTTAATGTCCTTGTTTTGTTCGATAACAACAATGGAGCAATACAATGCTGACATGAAAATGTTAGTACACATTCGTGTGGCAAAGTCCCATTCAGCTGGTGTTATCACACTAACAGAGACCATGAAAATTGTGTAACATATCAACAATCCAAAATCCCAGCCAACTATAGAGTTTTGTAATTCCCAAACTTAGCAAACATGTGCATTCCTTGTAGGGCACTTTGTGGATGAGTATTCTAATTTTATAAATAAATTTATATTACATTAAAACTAATCTCTGTGGAAAATTCTGTAATTATTAACACTCTCATCGTGTTTTTCAAATATTTACATAATCCTGAGGGCCCCTGTCCTGATTTTTGTAAGGCAATGCTACCTTTGAAGGAACAAATGAGATATGCTTATAAAAAGAATTAGTTTACAGCAACAGAAATAATATGATACTAAGTCAACTAATCCAAATTTTGATGACAGAAATGCAATGACTCAGACCCTCTGGAACGCCTTGTGGACTTTATGGCCTGGATTTTAACTTCTGTGAGCCAGTGGTTTGGGAGCAGGACCAAGGTTAAATACCTTGAAGCCACCTCCAATCCGACGCCATGTGCATTTAACCTAAGCGTGTCAGATTGGGTTCAGAGCAACACCTTTGGGACAAGCAGGTGCATTAAGAGTGAAGTTAACCAAAGATTCCAGCTTTAACTCAGTCTGCGCAGGATTCCTGAACTTCGTGGAACATGCCAGTGAGCTCTGCGGCAAATAGGAAGAAGCTGGCGTCTCTTTTCTAAAGTTAAACTGGGTCCCCAGGAATACATAAATATTTGGAGTGTTTTCAATAATCTCTCAATAAATATGCCTCAAGGGAACCCTTGCTTCAAAGAATGTTGGTTCGAAGTTGTTTAGAAAACTTGAAAAAAATAAGAGGTTTTATTTATAAAGTTTATAGTTCAAATTCCAAACTTTCAGGTGACTACTTGTGAACCTCACTTGGAAGCTCTCAACAGCTGCATCAGCTTGGGTTGGGGGGGGCACTTAAGTTGCGATACTTTGGAACATAGTTAAGGCCAACGATGGAGATAAAGGAAGATAAAACTGAAGTCAATTGGAATAAAGTGGAAGACTCACCAATGATTGTATCTTGGTCAAGGGAGGATGTTTGTGGGTACTGAGGGCATTCATCCAAGTCACAAAACCTTGTGGAGATGATCCTCAGGAGTGTTGTAGGTGCAACTCATTTCATCTGCTTCATCAATGACCTTCCCTCATAAGGTCAGATGCACCCAAACTTCAACTCCTCAGAAAATGAAGTAGTCCAAGTCTTCATGCAGCAAGAGCTAAACAATATACAGACTAGGATGATGTGCCCACAGGAGCCAAGCAATGACCATCTCACTGAGAGAGAGTCGAATCACTTGGTTTGACATTCAAAGGCATTACTATTGCCAGGACCTCACCATCAACATACCAGAGGGGTTGAGTGGATGGTTGGGGAGGTTGTGGGTGGGGGTGGGGGGCGGGTGTGTGGGTAGTTCTTAACCAGAAACTCAACTAAGCCAGTCACAAGAGATTGCAGATGGTGCAATCTGGAGCAACAAACAGTCTGCTGGAGGAACTCAGCGGGTTGAGCAGCGTCTGTGGGGGGGGAAGGAATTGTCGACATTTTGGGTTGAAACTCTGCATCAGGACTGACACGGATAGACTATGACTACTAGGACAGAGGCTGGGTATCCTGCAGCAAATAACCCATCTCTAGACTATTTACTTGTCTGGTTGAGGGAGGCTCCAACAACACTCACGGAGCTCACCGCCACCAGGACAAAGCAGCCTTCGTGATTGGCATCCCACCCACTGCCCTAAGCATTCACTCCCCTCCACCACCAGCACACTGTGCATGCAATGTGCACTTTCTGCAAAATGCACTGCAGTTACTTGCCGAGGCTGCACCAAAATGTGTGGTCACTTCTGCCAAGAAGGAGGGAGGAAGCAGGCACAAGGAAACACCACAATTTCTCCTCCAACTCACACACCTCCCTGAATTTGAAATCATTGGATGAAACTCCCTCCCTATGGCATTGCAGAAGTAACTTCACAGGAAGGACTGGTAAAATGGTTCAAGAAGGCAGCTCACTACCACCTTATCAAGGGCAGTTAGGGATGGGCAATAAATGCTGGCTGAGTCCACAGTGCTCCTGTCCCATAAATTAATTTGACATATATTTCCTACCTGCCCCCACTGCTCTTTGCCCTAGTGCAAACCGTTTTTACAAATAGTCATGCATATTTGGCACAGTCTCTCATTGCTCAGCATTCAGCATAAGCTAAAAAAAACTTCCAAAGCTCTAAGTAAATGAGCAAATCCAGAAAGTGGTGCCCATGCATAATTTTCACATATGTCAAAATAACAAAGACCCAAGTGCTCCAACATTACATAAAGCATACCAGTTTTTACTCTCCTTTTCCTAGAATGCCTTGTAGGTCTGACCCCTGTGGTTCTAACAGAGACATATGCATAGGCATACTGGTCGAATCTCTTCATCAACTATTAGATGTACTTTACTAATATATTTCATGCTTTGGAGCTGCTAGATAGACAAACTGTTCCAATTGCAACTGAGTGGTGACAGATTCAGCCATCAGAATGCAAGGCTGTGCACGGAATACCAACTGATTGGAATGGTGGTGGGGTACATGCACCCATATTTTTGATGCTCCACGTAGGTGGCTATTTGTTCCATTGATGAAAAGATTGGAACATCCAATCTTCCAGCAGATGAGTCAGCCCCGGCTGGGAAATCTGCCCGCTGTGCCATGTTAGACCCCAATTACGTACAGCAGCCCCATTGAAGCGAATGAGGGAAATCAGGTGACGGGGTGGGGGGGGGCGAATAAGTAGGGTTTTTTGATGTAATTAAGTTGGTTTAAATAAATCCCAATACATACGTTGGGAGTACTCGTCAATCCAGTGGTGATCTTGGTCCATTTGTATTTCATTTTCTCTGCTTTGTGCCCAACGCCAAAATCAATTAGTGGAACTGAAACTGGCCACGAAACCCCAGGTAATATGTTAATACAGCGGCAGGTTCGGATGAATCTTAGACAAACATGGTATGGAAACACTTGAAATTCTCATATTCTCCTGCCACGCCCACCCCCAACTCCAAGTAATTGGAATGTTAAAGCTCAGTCCAGTTTCACGATAGAAATCCCAAGTATTTTGTATTGCCATATGTGCATTGACCTTCACATTCTTTTGGAAGCCTTGCATTTTCGTTGGGGAAATCAAACAACATCATGAATTTTGTTCTTGGCTCACGTTTACCACTCAACTAGTGTCACAGTGATTGGCTAGTTGTCTCGCGGTTTCTGTGGATTTCCAGATCTGCCGGTGTTTGGTTTGCAATTTTTCACATGCAGTCTTTTCTGATTGTCGTATTGTAGTTATATTTTGTGCCTATCCGAGGAAACTTGCCATTCCAAAATATTATTCAAAATCCATGATTTTACAAATCATCTGTAATTCTCCTTGGGGGAAAAATAAATTGCCTCAAAACCTTACCTATGTATTTATATTAGTTGTGTGCGTGTTTTCTTGATAAGATACCCCCTTCTATTCTGTGAAACTGATCATCAGCAGAAAGTCAAGTAGCTATTAGTCATATAAGGTAGCATCACTTAGTGCGAGAATTAGATAGCAATTGATGATCTATAGAGACAACATTTTGCCATTGGGATTTAATTTTTACATTGTTGATCCCTAGAGGGTTACGTTAATAGAAGTAGCCCCAACGAAGCGGCTTATAAACCTACATCTGAAGAACAAGAACGGAGAACAAAGCAGTTAAGCGCCGAGTTTCTGGGCACTTTTAGTTATGCAAATCACTGCCGGGTCCCTAAGTCTCGAGATCTGGTCAAGAACACCCTGAAGCTCTTAAATCAAAAATGAAATAGAAATAATCTATGAACTATGTGTTTAATACATCGGGTGATAACATTTATTAAGTGTTATATTCCAGAGTAGAGTTTCATTAGAAACATGCCAAAGAATTTTTAAAAAAACAGTATTTGCTTATTTGTTAATATTTAAGTCGACCGTAAGTACACACTTCTAGCTATGAATTAAATGCATTTCCCTGCACGCTGTGATAATACGAGAAATGTTTGTTTCATTCCACACGGCCTGGATGGGGCCACTACTTCCATTTCCTTTCGGTCGCCCAGCAATCTGACTGTAGTCTTTGCTCTGACTTCGAGAAGTGCAAAAAGCATCTGCAAGGCTGTGAAAGGTTTGATCAAAAGAGGAATTTGCAAAAATCTTTCGCACCAATGAATGCAGGATCAATGCACATTCCGAAGGAAACTTTGGTAAATTGATTGCCGGCAAAGGTAAATGTGGATTGAGGTTAATCAAGCGAGCGAGTTTGGCGCCGACCCGGTCCTGAACGCTAACGAGCAGATCACAGCCCAGGTCTATTTTTCACTCGGTGAGCTGAGCGTGATCTCTCCCTGACTCCATGGGTTGAGAGAGAGCAGTTTGCAGGCCACTCTGATTGGTTGGGACGCTGCGCTTTGGTAGCCTGTCGTCACAAACGCTCCATTGTGTTGTTGTTTGGTTGCCCTGGAGCCGAGAGCGCTACACCGCGCTCCAATTGGCCGCGGATGAGGGTGTGTCCTTCGCTCTGGAGTGGGGTTGGACCCCGGACACACTCCAGTGAAGGGAGACGCTAGCAGAGTTTGGGCATCTTAACTCGCCCTGCTGGGAGGGTTGTCGCGTCTTTAAATAACTCAGAACTACTCGTTGAAAAAGCATCCGCACAGCATCTCTGCAGATCCATTTTGGAACGATGCCTTTTGCAGAGTTACCTGGAGTCTGCGCCTTATATATTTTCACACTCCATTTCATATTTTAAAAAAGCCTTTTTGCAAGATTTCGGAACGGCAACGTAGCATTTATCAATATCAGTACGAGTTATAACGTTTAATCATTTTACATCACAACCACAACTCCCAAGAAATATATGTTAGCATTTCATATGATGGTACGATTTATCCAACATAATAAGTCGATGTAATTCCTTTGCCATTAGCCACATTGGCAACACCGAAGAAATTAAACAGAAAAGTAAGTTTGGAAAATATTTAATAAGAAATTACTTCCCTTGCTGATTCTTGGCCCTTCGAGTAAAAGTTTAATACTTGATAATGATAATACTTGATAAGCTCGAGCGATAAAATCTCGATATCCATTTTAAATACAAACAAAGTTAATCTCATTTTATCTCCGTCGGCAACAGCTAGATTCAGCAATAAACTTTAGCACTTATCAATGGCCTATTTGAGTACTTTTAGATTGCACGAACTAAATTTCATTATAAGCAGTATTAATTAAAATACTGCAATTAGATACGATATATCTGCTAATTGGATGATTGTGCAACAACTTTACATAAAATTTTACGTTAATTAAAACATTTATATCCAAAATACGCAAAATATGCTGAAAACTATTTGCTATTTGTTGGTTTATTTAAATGTAACATCTTGTAACGTTGAAATTCACATCACAGGAAGATCATTAACAAATACTTTTGAACAGTCAAACATGTGCCATAAAATTCACCATCATCTGCATGTCACATGGTGACTGCTGACAGACAAAAAAAAACATTAATAACGTGATGGTCAGCTACTGTGAATCAAAAGCCCACGCTTTGCCGATCTTTGGAGAATGTTTAATGTGGTCCTTCGGTGTACCTGTCCAGAAGCAACAATATTGATATCAAAAGTTTTTTTTGTTTTAATTAAGTACTGCACTGAAGAACTGAAGGTTAATGAACTGCCAAACAGTCCAGAAATAACAGCAAATAGACGTTGTTCAACTCTGTCGTCATAGTGTTAATCAAAGCTAGTATTAAAAACATATACTTTTATATGTTCAAGAGGGCATCTGCCCAGACTGAAATGTATACAAATGTTTCCTTCATCCCAGTCACATGGCTAGCTTTGCAGATCTCTGAAGAATCCTTTCTGTCTGTTCTCTGAATGAAGCAGCTGTTGATGGATGAATGATGTAACTCTTGCCAGGAATTACTCGTGCCTCTCGCGTCTCTATGGTTTCAGCCTGGCGGCATTTACTACAAAGTCCAGAACAAATGGGGTGGGACAGGATGCTGCCTCTTAGCACAGGCTTCATTGCATAAAAGCCCGTCACATTTTTCGCTACGTTATGAATTTTTTTCATCCGGACTAGCCCCAAGCTTATTGCATTTACGTTGAAATAGCTAACTATACATACATGACAGGGGGAATAAAATATAATACAATATTTGTCAATGAAGGACCCTACTTTCCTTATATTCATCCCAACGCCGTAGAAAACTGTCTGATTTTCTGTTTGGCACCTACAATGAGCATTCACATACACTGGCAAATTGAGGGAGAGGCAGACACAATGTCCTGCGGCGGACCGTCGCTGCATACTCGGGCTCTGTCACACCGCCGGTGCTGCCAAATACATCATTCCGGCGCTGCGGAACCCGGAGGTGAATCCCTGGGCAAATTCGCCCGCCCTAACTTAATCAGAACAGCCATTAAACGAGATACTGGGAGGATATATTGCTGGTGACAAGAAATACATTTGCCAGAAAGAGTGGCGGAAGCAGATTCAATAGCAACTTTCAAACAAAAAAGTTACTGGGAAATTCTTGAAATGGAGCTGAATATTGGCCGGACTATTGAGAAACAGCAAAGGACTGGGACTAATTGGATAGCCCTTTCAAGGAGTTAGCCCAGCCATGATGGGCCGAGGGGTGTCCTTCTGTGATTCCATTATTAAGCTGGAAGCGATCAGAGCTGTTTTAATTGGTACAGTTTTCTGAGCCGTCAAACTCACTCTGACTGGTACTGGGGGGAGTCTGCCTGTGGTTTCATAGCAGATGTAATTCTCCCTGCAGTTGGAAGCGAGCGAGAATGATGCTTAACCATCCCAGCACGTCCCCCTGCTGTAACGAGTGCGGAAAGTTGACAGGATCTCCTTTCAGTTCTCGCCACAGAGGTCCCAGCGTGGAATCGCGTCGCATTGGCCCGACGCCTCCCATCCTGATTTGTCAAACTTGGGCATGGTTTCTAGCCATCTGATTGGTTCGAACCAATGACAACACCTGCTTCTTGCCTTCATTCAAGTGACAGAAACGCCAGGGGCTACGGTTCTGGTATATTTAATCACCCTCCTCTCTCCTTCTCTCTCGATTTCTATTCAGATACCGTCCGTAGCTAAAGCGTCGAGACGCTCTTGCGATCAGTCAGAAGCGCTCCTCTTGCACCGCGCTTGGCCCCAGATCGCGCAGCTATGTACAGGGTTATGTTAGAGAGTGTTCTGACAATCCTGCTGATTCTTACACGGCCCGATCTCGTTCTTGGAACGGACGAGGCCGATTTACCGGAAAATCACCACGAACGGGATAAACTAACCAACCAGCAAAAAGCTCGCCTCTCGTTGCAGAATACAGGTATGTGGTCCGAGACAGCTCCTGCTGTTAGTGTGTAGTTTTACCGTGCGTGTGCTTGGGATAATGAATCCATTTAATGAAGATTAATTTATCCATCTTCACAAATGGAAGTCAATCGCGAGATTCTTGAATTAGATTCACAATGATGTGGTTAAACCCGGAGCCGATTCGCAATAATGCGGTTAAATCCGGAGCCTTCACTTTTGATTTTATCCTGGTAACAGTATATGAACGAAATTATAACCGGATTACATTTGACTGTAGGTAGCATGTAAATGACAAACGATCGAGAAAAGGCGATGCGAGCAAGTACTTTCAGGATTTCGGTGATCCAACTGACGCTGTTAACCAATAGTTTGAGAAACCCGGGTTAAATGATTTTTAAACCCGTTGCAAGGTAGTGAAACGCGGCTGTAAAGCATAGCATGTTGCAATTGCAAAGGACCATTGTCCCATGGTCGGATTGCATTGTATCACACTGGGAGACTCCGTGTCGAAAACCACGCACACCTCGTTAGCATATTAACCACTTAAGGACCCGAGGAGAGAAAGATTAGGTGGTTGGTTGCAGGTTGACACTTGGGGATGGAGGAAAAGATAAGAGGACAGTCTCAGGAAATTAAAACAAAGAACAAAGGGTTTGCCTGAAATTGACGGGATATTTTGAGAGGAACGCAAGTGTCCCAAAGCTTGAGGTTTCAAAGGATTTAACTGGCGTACGCTCCGTGTGACCAACAATGAGAGACGCGGAGCAGGGTAGCACAGGTGCGCTGCCAACCGAGCAGCCGTGACTCCGGAACTCGTAAACACGTGGACCTGGTAGCAGCAAAGTTAAATTGTTTCGATGGTTTGGAGCCGAGAGCTCAGGTGGTCAATGCTCAGTCAAAGTTGAGCGACGTCCTCTAAACTTTACATTCGCTGGCAAGGCAGATGTAACCTCCAGAACCCCCACCGAGTAAATTGTTCATCGAGGAGTTAAAGGCAACCCCTGACATATTCTAATGGAAGGTTTTGTAGATCCACTTTCTTTATTTGGGATTAAAACAGGGTTGAGTGTAGCGCCTCTCGCCACCGTCCGACATCTCAAAGCTCCTAACACCCAATAAAATAGTTACAAATTGTTTGAAATGCTGGGCTATCGGTGACCCTTTCCACATCTATTTCCAGCTGAGATTCAGCACTGCCTGGTGAACACTGGCGATGTTGGCTGTGGAGTTTTTGAATGTTTTGAAAACAACTCCTGCGAAATCCATGGACCACATGACATATGTCTGGCATTCCTACACAACGCTGGGAAATTTGATGCGCAGGTAATAAATCCAGAGAGAGAAAGATACGTCAGTGAAGGATAAACGTGTAATTTCCCTCGAACCATTTGTCAATGTACATTGAAACAAGTAATATTCATATAATCCATCAAAGTTACTCTTCAAGGGTCTTAAGAAACCTAATGAAATATTTTATTCGTGTACATTAATGAGTCTGTATTTTTGCAACACTGTTACATGTTATATTCTCTAAATCTGCCCAGGGCAAATCTTTTATTAAAGATACTCTGAAATGCATGGCTCATGGACTGAGAGTAAAATTCAGCTGCATCAGCCGCAAGTGCTCCACGATCCAGGACATGGTGTCTCAGCTGCAGCAAGAGTGCTACCTTAAGCATGACCTCTGTTCCACCGCCAAGGGGAACATTAATGTGGTTGTGGAGATGATTCACATTCGGCATTTGCTTTCAAAAGGGTAAGCAGTAAACCAGGTTGCTTTTGATTTGCTTACCCCGCAGCATACAATCGTACCGAGCAAGGTTTTCATCATGTTATACAACGTTGTGTCAATATTTCTGGGCAAAATGTTGTTCTATGTATTTTACTCAAGGCCTGCACAGATAAGGCACGGGGCATTTGATGTGCTCCAAAAGGTCATGGGAAACATACTCTGCACATGGTCAGTCACAGAACAGTGGTCATTTTTACTACCAGGCCCTTGATAATAGATCCAATTGGATTTATCAATATTCATTATGTGTAAAAATGCAAAAGGTGAGCTCGTTTAGCAGTTATATGAGCTAGTGCAATAAAATCACCTGCAATAAATGGCCACGGTTAACACAAGGCATTAATAGTAAGGAGGAATTGCCAGAATTGATGGACATCATTAATAATAAACATTTGTTATCATAATCAATGCTGATTCAAAAATTAGCTTGTTCCATCATAACTGGGTTCTCGTTTTCCCCAATGAATTAAATTAAAAACCAAAATGAAAAGTAAATGTAATGTTGTGTACTCTAACCAATCTCCATTGTTACTTCACGTTAAGCAGTTTCTATGTTTAAAAATACCTGTGAGTTTTCTTTATGGAAGATACAATCATGATTTTCCCCAGTAGATTTGAAATTATTTTGGGAAATATCATTAGTAGCTTTATAAAGCTTTGCAGATCAAATATCTGCTGAAGGTTGAACATAATGACATAAGAAAATAGGAGCAGGAGTGAGTCACTTGGCCCCTCAAGTCTCCCCCACCATTCAATATGATTATAGTGGATCTTCCCCTGGCCTCATTTCCTCTTCTGTGCCAGTTCCTCTTAGTCCTCAATTCCCTGATCTTTCAAATATTTATCTACGTCCTGTTTAAATATCCCCAATGATCCTGCCTCCACAACCCTCCAGGGTTGGAGAATTCCAGAGATTCACCACCCTCTGAAAACATATTTTATTGAACTTTATTCCACATATGCAAACTACAAACTTCTGACGTAATTGTTAGCAAAAAACAAACAAAATTAAATGTGATTATTTTACAACTGCTGTATGCAGAGAAAGTGCAGAGATATTGAGATGTACGCAACATGCAAGATAATAAGAATTAGAAGCAAGATTACACCAATCAATCATTCATGCCGTCTCCACCATTCAATCAGATCATTGCTGCACTTTCACCTCAGTACCATTTTCCTGCACCAACCCCATATCCCTCAATCCCCTTAAAATCTAAAAAATTATTGATCACTGTTAAGAATGTACTCAGTGACTGACCATTTTCAGCCCAATAAGTTCGTGAATTCCATAAGATTATCATACTTGAGGAAGTATCTTCTCATTTGTCCTGAATAGTCAATGCCTGTAACCTTTCATTCTTTATTAGACCTTACATTTGTAAAGTGTAATCAAAATTTTCAAAATTGACCTCACCAAGCTATTACTGTGTATAGAACTGAAATAGACAAATTAGAAAGTCACAGGTATGGCCTATCGTCTGTGCTACACCACATGGGCTGCTATTTTGGGTCCAAAAAATGTTGTATATTTTAGGCATGAGGAGGATATAACTCTCTTTCCATCTCTATTGACCTCAGTGGTAAATGTACCAAAATTTGTTAGGTATGGTATATAGATAGGTATTTTTTTATGTGAAAAGAACTCCTTATACTTGCTCCAACAGTCAATAAGATCATGGAAGATCTTCTACCATAGCACCACTAACCACCTATTCCTTCATTCCTTAGTTACTAAAAATCTATCAATCAGAATCAGCAACTGAGTCCCCACAGTACTCCAGAGAAGAGAATTTCAAAAAAACACCATCCACTCTAAGCAAAGAAATTTCATCTCATCTCTTTCCTGAATGGCCGACCCCTTATTTTGAGACTGACCCTTGGTTCCAGTCAGCCCAGCCAGGGGAAACTTCAACTCCACACCCATTTTATCAAGCTCCATAATAATGCATGCCTCAAGGTACAGGAAACCAATAGTTTGAAAGGAGTGAAAAGAACTACATAAAACAAGAGGTAGTAATTAGGTAATGCCTGAGTATAGGCAAATAAACATAGACTGGCGATTACATCTGGCAGCATGTGATTTGTATGTATTGGACATTTCATCAGAATGAGACTGAGGAGCTTTGTTTCAAAAATTTGGGTGTGGTTATATCTTTTGGCAATAATGTAAAAATCGGTGATAACTAATTGGCTGCTTAAATTTACAGTCTCCCCGAGTTCCACTTCTCTGACTTTAATGGTAAACAAAATATAACGTGACGTATACTGGTCTGCCACTTGAATCTAACCATTTCATAACTTTGTGCAAAGTTGAAAATTGCCCCGACAGAATTTTAATTACCTAAAGGTTATATATTGACAGATATAGGAAGATCCAAATATAGGATCTTAAAAAAGAATAAATCAGATCAGGAAATTGTGCAATAAATATGGATTTCACACTGGAGAATTAGGAATGAAAGAAAAACAGATAATTAGTAGAAAAAGCTCCAGCTTTCCATATATATATTTTGGAGAGCTCCTATGAAAAAAGAACATGTGACATGAAGGAAGGACTCACCATTCTTGGAGGCAGCTTTAGAAATAAAATAATTGTAGGATTTCTAAGTGGAGATTAGAGTGGATAGTGAGATCAATGAAGCTAACATGAAAAAAAAGATAGAATCAAAAAATTAAGACCAATAACTTTGGTTAGATTTCTGGAAGATAAGTCATGGATAGCAATTTAATTATGAATTGATAGAAATATTTGGTCCAAGAAAATAAAGACAGAAAATGCTGAAAATACTCAGATGACTTTTCAAAAGAACCTCTCTAATGAAGTCATCAACCTGAAATATTAACTTTTTATCTCTACACAAATGCTGCCTGACCTGCTGAGTATTTCCAGTATTTTATGTGTGTAGTTTTGATTTCTAGTATCTGTTTTCTTGAAGAATTTTTTTAAGAATACATTTCAGATCATTTCATTGAAAGCATGAAAAGGATGGAAATATTGTAATGCAGTTACTCAGCTTTTAAAGAACTAATACTGAAGATGTGTGATCAAGTAGAGCTGCTTAAGCTGGAATGAAGTCATTGGCGAAAGGAAAAAATAGGGTGGGATGATGATTGAAGGAGTGATTCAGACAATGATTTAGAAATATGACACTTTACACTTAACTAATCCAACAAGGTAGTCACCAATGGTAACAAATAAAGAATGGTTCTTTACCAGAACACAACCTGCCCATCACGCACACCGTCCTCCCTCTGATTCCCCATCTCCTTCCCTTTATTCCATGGTCTACTGTCCTCCCCTATCAGATTCCATCTTCTTCAGCCCTTTGATTCTTCCACCTGTGTTCTGCCAGCTTCTCACATCATTCCCACTTCCCCCCCCCTCCCACACCTACCTACCTTCCCCCCCTCACCTGGATTCACCTATCACCCGCCAGCTCGTGCTCCTCCCCCTCCCCTTTCCCCCTACCCTTTACTCTGGCTTCTGCCCTCTTTCTTTGCAGTCCTGATGAAGGGTCTTGGCCCAAAACATCGACTGTTCATTTCCCTCCAGAGCTGCTGCCTGACCTGCTGAGTTCCTCCAGCATATTGTATGTGTTGATCAAGAATGGTTCTTGGGTAGGATGTAGGATTCCCATAAGATTACAAGTACTGGATAAACACTTCATGTGCTTGAAAGACATTATTCGGCCAATTCATTCAACAAAGTTGTTAACTCAATTACTTACTGATTCTTTCGATGTTCTGTTCAAACACCACACTACATGATGAATATTTTGGATAACTAAATTCTGCTTGTTCAGATAGAGGGGGTGGAAAATGGCAGATTTATCAATTCCAATGCAAGAAATAAGATGCATCCTGAATTTTGTTGAATCAGTACTGTTTCAATCTCCATTGTTAACAGAAAAGCTATAAATAATAAGCAAATTCTGTCACTTTAACTTCTCTGTTTCCCAGTATGGTGTATACATATGTTTGAAAATTGAGCATATACAGTACCCATATTTCTTTGTATTTTTTTAACAATAGATCATACCTGGAGTTTATAAAGGCTCTGTTCCATTGCCATGAAGACATTATGGAAGCTGTAAAGAAAAGTGTGAGATCCCGATTTGGTCAGAGTCTTGCATTTCTAAGGCAAATTTTGCAAGAGGATTCCTGCTCTTCCATCAAACAGACTGAGCAAGTCACTCCAACAACTGCAGTTCCTGACAAAAAAAAGGGAGAAAACCGCAAGGGCCACAAGAGTAGTGCAGATATAAACTATCTTGAGTATGATAGGGAGAATGCCAGGAGCCCTAAATCAGAAAAGGAAAAAAGTGGAAAAATTCACCCGAATGCCCATTCACGTGCCCGAGTTGCTGGTCAGGCCTCACGGCGAATAACTGATGAAAATGCTCACGTTGGTGATTCCATTGAGCTATCAGACATCAGAAGGTGAAAGCCCCTTAGTGATAAGGACGTTCCATGCATCCATTTCTTTATTACGGACATTCCAATGCGCATATCCTATAGTGGGTTATGTGTTACATACAAAATATTCTGGGAACTGTAGTTCGACTCAGCAGTCAGTTTCTCTACTTCACTTATACTTACAATAAAAGAACATGACAATTCCTAGAATGCAGTGCAGCATATATTCTTGTACTTGAAACTAAACATTATATCAATTGTCTCACTCAACAAATCACCTCAGCATGCATGGAAGTTTCCTTTATAACTTAAAACAAAATCAGAACACCTTACTTCAGGACAAGAATCTTTATTATTAGATACTTCTTTGTAAATTTTGTAAAAGGAAAAGCTTTTGCGAAGGTCTACATGTTCATCTACTGATCACGTTTATTCTATTTTGTAAATATTTAACGTTACTATTTATTGTAGTTTCTGTATCAACAATGTACCTGTTGATAAGGTAAATTAAACTATTTCCTGTGTTGTACATATTCATACCACTAGTAAGTTTTCCTATGCCAACATATTGTAATTTTATATCATTCTATAATTTTATTGGTAGTCATTAATTCATTATTTATTAAACACCTTATTCAAGCCTAACAAAAACTATTGATAGTTTTAACTAGAATATCACTTAAATCCTGTTGTAATCTCTAATTATTTAGTGCAGTTATCTTTTCTGTCTTAGAAGTATGATACTTTCATAACAATTATTAATAAATTAGGAAAAATAAAATATATATTCTGCAGCATTAAGTGAAGTATTTCTTACTGTCACTAGAGTTTTATTGTATGCTTAAATGCACACATCAATTTATTTTAATATGCACTGCAAAATCATCTTTTAAAAATATTCTACCCCTGACCACAAATTTGTAGAGTTTCTGTTTATTTTTTTTTGTTTAATTGGTATGGGCTAGTTAACATTAATCACCACAATCTGTCAGATGCTACAAGATAGTTTCCTTCTCTCCTACCATAAACGGGTCTAGAAAGATAACCGATTTTGAACAATAATGTCACCTGGATGACTGCAACGGGTAACTATCACATCTACGTATTAATTTCATAGATATAAGAACCACCCAATAGGGCCATTTTAGGATTGTCCTTATTTTTTGATAGTGATGTCCATAGCAAAGACAGAGCAAGAGATCGGCTCAACAGTAAAATTGTTAGTTTTACAGTCAAATGATCAATGGTCCCGATTTTGATACCATCTATTACAATATCTAGATACTAAATTCCTAAGAGTAACTTACAACACAATGTTGTTTAATCACAAAGATGAAATCCATGTTATCAGTTGCTAATTGTTAATGTCGTCAGATTTCTGCAAGAAGTAAGCAACTCTGCTTTTGGCATGTGTGTGGCTCCAGCAGACCTGTCCCAAAAGTTCTGAAAGGTAACTCAGTTTGCATTGACCTTGCATGGTTATTTTATGAGTTGTCCAATTTACTTGACATATTCAAACGTAGATCAGTATAAAATATTAATTTTAAAACTCAACACACAAATATATAACTATTTTAGAGTCCATTTGCAGTGACAAATTTTCTTTATAAAATTGTAACATACCTTTGTACTTTTCATACATTAAAATACATAAACCCCAAAGTCGTCAAAAAAGGAACAACTTGATCCACTCTCATTTGATTAGAGTGTAGCCTGCTACCTCACAATATTGCTTCATTACTACGTAAGACACACCTGAAGATAAATCATACAATATAATCCTTATTGTAAAATGAATAAACTATTGTCCTCCATTACAGTATTAGCTCTTTCATTTGAAGCTGTGAGAATTGCTTTATTGCTTTTTAGTCTTTGATGCATATATTTTGTTTAATTTGGAATGTTTCCTGCATGCCTCTTTACACTTTTCCTGTTTAGTTTACTGCTGTTTAGTGAAAAATGTATTTGTGAACAATAAATTGTAAAGAGAAAACAATAAATGTAAAGTTGCAGTTGAAAGTTCTGCACTCAGCAAGTAATAAATATACACACCACGTATACTGAAAAAGCTGGCAGTAATTTCTTATTCTGATTTCTATTATAGTTTGCTGCACTGACACTTTCATAAAACTATGCCAGAGTTTAATAAAATATTCTTCATGTAATGGAGCAGAACCTGTTAAGATGGAAATCCAAGATTTAAATGAAATATACTAAAATTTTACATTTCTAAATTTCTGTGCATTCTTAAAAAAAATAGAATTACCTCTTTTTAAATGGTTTATATATATATATATAATATATAAATTTTTAAAAACCATTAAAATTTTTTTTTTTGTTCGTTTGTTTATTATTTTTAGGAGGGAATTTATAAAGTGCTAACTTTTAACCTTTAGACCATTCAGGTCCATGGGAATTCCAATCTCCCTGAAATTTTGAAGTTGTCAAAGTAATATCCTTTGATGCAGAAAATGTCACTATCACAGTAAAATAATTCATCAAATGTCAGGACTAGATTTAAAAATACAGCTCCAAGCTAACAAACTCAAACAACATTATAAATCATAATATTGAAACATTTGTAAATACCTACCCTACCCATTTTCTAATTTTCCCTATGTTTCTTAAACAAGTAAAATTGAAAAAAGGTCATTAAATTAAATGATTAATTTTTGTAACTTTACAAAAGAAAATAGTAAAGATTAGTGAAAATGTGAGGAGGTAATGTCAAACACTCTATCAAGATAATGCAAAACATCCCATGGCACTATTTAAAAATGGGAGTTCACCCTATGCTTTAGCCAATATTGACAGTTAATGTGCTCACTGAAAAGAAATTTGATCTACTGCTGTATAAAACTTCACAGGGCTATTGAATTAAATTAAATTAATTTCACCATAGTTCATTGCACCGTGTGTATAAGTAATTGTCAAAGAAGAGCTTTCTCCATGACAATAATGAACAGAGGAACTGTCTGTTAAATAATGAGCTTACAGGAATGTATTATTTGGCCGCAACCTATTATGGTGATATGGTTGCCAAATGAAAATAGGATTGGAACATTATGGTGCAAGAAAGTAGAGGAGAAGAAACATTGTGTTAGTATCCCTATCCACAGAATGAATGGTAGTGGAGGGGCTCCAGTCTATCAGAATATAGGAAACAGAAACAAGAGCAGGTCATTCAACCCTTGAGCCTGTTCTGCCATTCAATAAGATCATGACTGGTCCAATCTTGGCCTAAACACCACTTTCATGTTCTCTCTCCATACCCATTGAAGCCCTTGGAGCTTAAATATCTGTCATTCTCTCCCTCAAATATTTTCAATGGCTCCCCCCCCCCCCACCCCCCTCAGTTCTCTTGGGCAGAGAACTCCAAAGATTCATGACCAGCTGAGAGAAAAAATACTCCACCTTTGTCTGAAATTAGCAACCCCTTATTCTGTGAAACTACAGCTAGATACTCTCACTAAGGAAAGCATTCTTTCATCATCCACTATGTCAATCTTCCTTTTATTGTGTGTTTTGTTAGCTCTACTGTATACTAAAAATATTTTTAAATATCTCACACATATTAATATGAATGGCAATATGCCCCATATGCATTTCTTATAACCTGTTGGTGCTATTTTTTTTTGCTCATTTCAAATCTGTTCATTCGCAAATCTTATAATCAAAAGAAGAAAGATTTGAATTTATGTAGTGCTGTTCATGACCTCAGGATGATATAAGAATTTTACAATCAATAGAGAACTTTGGAAATGCAGTCACTGGTGTGATGCAGGAAATGGAGCAGCTGATTTGCACATAGCAATATACACACATAGTGATAATGACCAGCTGGTCAGTTTTTAGTGATGTTGATCAAGGTATAAATATTGACAGGATCCTGGGGATAGCCTCCCCTACTCTTCTTTGAAATAGTTCCATTGGATCTTTTGCATCAACCCGAGAGGCTAATGAATGTCATGATTTTAACATCTCATCCAAAGTCAGCACCTCTAACAGTGCAGTTCTCACTCCATGTTACACTGGAGAGTCAGCTTAAAATATGTGCTCAAGTCAGGGACTTGACATAACAGCCCAACTTTAAGCCAAGAGTGCTTGCAAAAATTCAACTATTTATGTCCATCAAAAGAAACCGATGAATTGGTTGGGAATGTAATGCCTAAGACAGATGTCACAGATGAATTTAAGTTTTCTTTTCTAAGAATCCACAAGCACCAGAGTCCCTGCTTTTACAGTAACATGTTTTCTTTTAGAAAGAACAAAGAACACAATATCCTCTATTTGCAGAAAAACACCGCAGCAAAAAAAATCTTCCCCAAAAAAATCTTTACTGTTCAAAAACTTCCTCCGAAACAAATTTGTTTTTTTATTCCTGGCTGTTAATGTAGAAAGTGTCACATTAACACTGTTAACATAGTTTAGCTCATGGTGAGGTAGCGGAGCAGACTCGATGGGCCAAATGGCCTACTTCTGCTCCTTTGTCTTGTGATCTTGTGATTTGAGTTAACTCTGAACATTCATGCAAATTTTATCAGCAAAGAATTATGTTTATTTTGTATCCTGGTAATAATTACTTCTTAGCCAAAACCGTGAATAGACAAAGAAAATCAAGAGTTGAAAATGCTGGAAGTACTCAGCAGGTTGGACAGCTTCTACAGAGAAAGAGTTAAATCTGTAGCTCATTAACCATTGCATGAAAGTAGAAAATGTTAAGTTGCAGAGAGGCAAGGACAAAAGAGCATATTTGAAGCACTGGTATGCAAGGTGCACCACTCTCCCACCTCCCAAAGACTTGCCCCAAGGGTGAGTGAGTGAATGTAGGTGAGTGAATAGAATCTGGGGCAAGTTGATGGAAATGCAGGGAGAATAAAATAGGATTAGTGTTAATGGGTGTTTGATGGTGGTGATAGATGCAGTGGGTCGAAGACCCTGTTTCCACATGGTAGAGACCGCAATAAAGGGAGAATGGACCGGTCCATACAGGAAGAGTGGTGGGAGGAGGAGTCAATCAGGTTATGATAGATGTGGTTGTAGCCCATCTCCTGAAATAAAGATATAGAAGTTGAGGAAGGAAAGGGTAGAATCAGAGACATAAAGTTGAGGGAAACGTGGAAATTGCAAGCTGACTCGATTTTTTAAAATTCAGGGCAAAAAACTGGAAGCAATATCAATGCAGTCACAAAACACAGGACAAAAAGGTGAGGGAGGGGACCAGAGTGTGACTGGAGTAAAGCATATTCCACACATGATTAGAACAATAACTAAATAAATATAGTGAACGTAGCCTTCGTACAAGTTGATAGTTGCAATCACAATTTTTACTTCAGGCAATTTTTAGCAAATGGCCAGCTCAGTGTTAGTTTGTGGTTACTACTGTTTTTCTGTTCCATGAGCTATTCTTTGAGAAATATATGGAGTGTTAAACTCTGTGAACCAGTGCCAGAAAAGTGACCTCCTGGTGTGGCCTCCTGTACATCGGTGAGACCTGACACAGATTGGGTGACCACTTCATCGAGCACCTTCGCTCCATCTGCCGCAACAGCCAGAACCTCCTGGTGGCCACTCACTTCAATTCCACATCCCACTCCCACACTGACATGTCTATCCATGGCCTCCTCTACTGCCACGTTGAGGCCAGACGCAGGTTGGAGGAACAATGTCTCATATTCTGCCTTGGGAGTCTCCAACCTGATGGCCTCAACATCGATTTCTCTAACTTTCGGTAACTCTACCCCTTCTGCTTCTTTCCCCCCCACCCCCCTACTCCTTTATCTTCCCTTATTCCTGTGGCTCCCTTCCCTCACCTTGATGACCTGCCCATCTCCTCTCCTCCCCTCCCCCATCCTTTATTCCATGGTTCACTGCCTTCTCCTACCGGATTCCTTCTTCTTCAGCCCTTTGCCTCTTCTACCTATCACCTCTCAGCTTATTACATCTTCTCCCTCTCCCCACCTTCCCCCTCTCACCTGGACTCACCTATCACGTAAACTCACCCATCCCCTGCCTGCGTGTGCTCCTCCCACTCTCCCCACCTTCTTACTCTGGCTTCTGCCCTCTTCAGTTCCAGTCCTGATGAAGGGTCTCTGCCCGAAACGCCGACTGTTTATTCCCCCCCCCCCATGACCTGCTGAGTTCCTCCAGCACTTTTTGTGTATTGATCTTGAAAGCAGCTGTCTTGATATAAAAAGCTAACTGGTTCATTAACATTCTTCAGGGATGTGAACTTACTATCTCTAACCCTATATGTGACTTGACTCCATGTTGCATGGTCAGCTCTGAATGTGTTCTGAGGTGATATGGTAAACAATTCAGTTTGACAACCAATAGCTACCAATGAAGAAGACTGACAATGAAGGTTTCTGAGTAATCTGAGCTGGGCAATACATACAATGCTGAAAAATAACTCACATCCCAATAAAAAAATGTAGAAGAATCTCAGGTAACTAAATTAAACCTAAAGGTGATTGGCTCCCCAAAATAGTTCATGAATCTTTAGGATTCTCACAAAACAAAACATCAAAAACCAATTCACAAGGCCTCCCAATATCCCAATATCTTATATGGCCAGTTTGCCTCAACACAAGTCTATGCAAGGAAACAAAATAAAGATGTGTATGAGGAACTATATTTTAAAAAAAGAAACCTGCAAGAACAGGTTGAACTGAAAGTGTTTCAAAACAGGAGATGAAACAGAAAACAAAAGAGTTTTAAGTGGCTATCTTCCAGGTTTGAACAGAAACTAATTTACTTGCCATGAATGGTGTTGGGCCAACTTTGGATAATGGCATGTAATCAGGTGAATCTTTTCCTCCGCTGACAGCACAACGATTTGCATTAATACGATACCTTTAAAATAACAAAACACCTCAATGTGCTTAACAGGAATGTTTTTGAATAAAGCTTGAGGTGTGGACACATACACTAAAGCAAATGGCTGAAGCCTGGTCAAAGAAGTAGGTTTTAAAAAGCACGTTAAAGACAGAGAGAGAGATAGAGAGATGGAGAAAATTAGTTCCAGTAATTCCAGTGCTTAGGACCCTGACAGTTCAATGCATGGCTGCAAATTGTGAAAAGGTTAAAGTCAGGAATACTCAAGAGGTCCAATTGCCATTTGTTTTTCATCCACAAGTGGCATTTACACTCATGGTGACAGATCACAATGACTTGGTCAGTGCAGGTCATTTACTGGATAGCAGCCTGCGTATTTGAGCAGCTAGAGGCTGAGTGGCCAAGAGGTTTGAGAGTTTAGGGTGAGGAAAATAAATCTGTGGAGACATGGAAGTCCTGAACTGGAAGATAGCAGGTATCTCAGAGAATATAGGGATGTAAGACTGAGTAGATTATGGAAATAGGGAGCAGTGAGACTGCAGATGGATTTGAAAATATGAATAAGAATGTAAAATCAATGTATTGTTTAACTGGGAGCCACCACAAGTCAATAAGCATAGGTGAAGGGGACTTTGTGTGAGTTAGGTGTCACACTGCAGGGTTTCAGATAACCTCAACTTCATGGACAACAGAATTATAAACATCTCAAATGTAATGCATTTTTGACTCGAATTGACACCTAACGCCAGCACCATTTTTTCAAACTAATGTACAGATAAGGCATTAACAGTATAATTGAGTTTAAATGATCAGGCATTACTTTCTCTCCAGCTACCTTATGTTGAATATTATTCAGCTACAACCACATAACTGTGCCGGTGAAGCAATCACAATGGAAATGTAAATACCTTCCACAAGCCAATAGTTCAAGTGATTTCACTTGACTCCCACCCAAATGGTGAAAAGGTCATGTTTCAGGGTTGACTGCACTCTAAACCATTTGCTTCAATTAAGTTCTATGCAAGGATGTTACCCTTCCATGTTTCCCAAAATGTAGCATTCCACTAACTGATTGCAGAGCCTAGGACAAAGCATGCCTCACTCTGAGCAGCATACAAATGGAGTGGCTGAGATTGGGAATTCATCGGATTAGGGAAGAATCCATACATTGTGCATGCTTCAGTTCCTTTGTATAACTTACTGGGACTGGGCCACATGGCACTGAATGAAGGTAGAATTTCTACTCTAGGTGCAGTCAGCACTCAGGGAGCAATTAGACTTTAAAGCTGATGTTTTTGGCTGAACATTCCATTCATTTGAATATTGCTGACTGTAAAATCTTCCAAGAACCAATGTGATTAAGCAGCACTTGTGAACAGAATTTAGTTTTCAGATTTGCATTATAAAATATGCCTTGATCTATTTAAAGAGGGAACCTGGTGCTATTTTATTAATACAGCTGAAAATAGATTAACCGCAGAAATTAACCGTTGTTACAAACAGTGTCTAGTCCACAACCTGAACACAGTCTGATTTTAAGTAGCTGAAAATGCCTTTTAAAATCATACAGCACTATTAACATATTTCATTGGAATCCAGTATCTACTATTTAGAGTTTCTTCTATAGAATTGCTTTTAAACATGTGCATATCAGTTGCCTTACACCAAAAAAACAGTTTATTTTGTTTTAAGGAGCATCCTCCAAGACAATTACAACATTGAACAGACATTTAGACAGGTACATGGATAGGAAAGGTTTAGAGTGACATGGGTCAAACACAGGCAAATGGGGATAGATCAGGCAGATAACTCAGTTGGCATGGGTGAGTTGGGCCAAAGGGCCTGTTTCCATGCTGTATAACTCTATGACCCTAAGACCTACAAACAGGCAAAATTAGCAGAAATTTGTAATGTTAATTAGCCCATCTGATGTCATGGCCAATTTTGTGGGAAGGATTAACTGCTGGTGCTAGCATTATGCTAGCACAAAGAATTGCCGAATTCTGATTTGCACTGTTGTGATTTGTGTTTAATCTTTTGCAATGAATATGGATAAACTGTGTGGAATAAAATCTGTCAAAATAGTCTAGCTAAGTGAATGAATTATATTTTGGAGGTTGTACACAATGCAACTGCAGTGTGCCAGTGGTGAAGACAATCAGTGTTTAGGATGGTGGACGGAATGATGGTCTGCAAATCAAAGTGGCTACTTTGTCCTTGATGGTGTCGAGCTTCTTGAATGTTGCTGGAACTGCACTCATCCAGGTAAGTGAGCAGTATTCCATCACAATCCTGAAATATGCCTTCTAGATGATGGGAAGACTTGGGGCTGAGGGAAAGTAATCATTTATCATAGGATAGTCCTGTTAAGTTTCTGTTCATTGATGAAGGGCGACTTGGCTATGGTAATGCTATTGAGTATCCAGAGCAGTTAATTATGGTCTCTCTTATAGTATCTTATAGAAGATGGTCATTGTCTAGCACTATTGTGGAACAAATGTTACCTGCCACTGATCAGCCCATGGCTGAATGTTGTCCAAGTCTTGCTGCATGCTGACATAAGCTGCTTCATTTGTTGAAGAGTTGCATATAGACTCAAACATTGTGCAGTCATCAGCGAACATCCCCATTTCTGACATTATGATGGAAGGAAGGTCATTTATGAAGCAGCTGAAGATGTTTGGGCCTAGGACACTGACCTGAGAAATACCTGCAGTGATGTCCTGGGGCTGGGATGATTGACCATCAATAACCACAACCATATTTCTTTTTGCCAGTTATGACCCCTTTGATCATCGAATCATAGAAACATACAGCTCAGAAACAGGCTCTTTCAGTCCACTTCTTTCATGCCAACCATGATGCCTATCTACTGTAATTCCACTTACCTCTGTAGGTCCACATCCCTCTATGCCTTTCCTTTCTAAGTACCTGTCCAAACACCTTTTAAACATTGTATCCGCCTCCGCTACCTCCTCTGGCAGCTCATTTGCAGATATTCACTGATGCCCATTGACTTCAGTATCACCAGGGCTCTTTCATGTTGCACTCGGCCAAATGCCATCTTGACGTCAAGGGCTGCCACTCTCACCTTACCTCTATAATTCAGCTCTTTGTTTCATGTTTAGCCTATGATGAGGTCAGAAGCCAAGAGGTCCTGTTGAAACCCAAACTGGGCATCGGTAAACCAATTATTGGCGAGTAAGCGCTGCTTGATAGCACTGTCAACAACACTTTCCATCACCTTGCAGATGATTGAGAGTAAGTTGATAGGGTGGTAATTAGTTGGATTGGATTTATTCTGCTTGTTGTGAACAGGATATGCTGATAGTCTGGATGGATTTTATGCAATATATGTACAATCACGAAGCTGCAGCTTTAGGAAGTGGACTACATGCAGATAACGTTCAGCTGTAGAGTAGAGGTAGGGCAAGGTTATAAGAGCAGATTAGACAAATCCTGGGAGCAGTGTAATCGTGATATAACACAGAATGGAGTGATCCCAGATGATTATGTTAGCCGCTTAGAGAACAAGCAAGCAGAATAACGAGACCCCTACACAAAAGATAAAAGATAAAGTGTATTGTGTGTTCTGGCTACCAGCTAAAAAACGAGCTTTAGGAAAAGTCATCTGCAGTGCCCTCTGATCTGCAGAAAATAAGTGACCCAGAGAGAGTTGGAAAGGGAGGAAAAAGAGATAAATATAAGCAATATATCCTCAAGAGAATTTATTACATCAACCCTTCCCCCATCGACAAAAACTGCTCAAACATGTGCATTAAATATTCGACTCAACAAGATTTTTCCAACAAAGCAACCTTTATCTCAGCTCAGGCATTGAGAATTCAATGATATCTGTTAACATGGCAACTGCAATTTTCTACCTTGCTACATAAACACCTTTGCTAGAACTTTGAACAATACAATCATTCAGCTTTATCAACAATGCCACAAGAGCTGTACAGAATGGAGTAGTCTTCATGAACACATTTTGATAAACAATTCTTTTCTTAGCAAATATTTCCACAGAGTCACTTTCCATATTAATAGATATGAAAATAGGTAGATCGTAATTTTATACTAAATACGACTGCATATAAAGTTCCTCGGCCTTTACAAGTTAACTTTAAATACTATGCTTGACTTTGGCAGTGTGGCGCCATCTTGCTGCAATCTTTGTACCACCGTATTGTAGCTTCAGATTCTTAGAATGGCCATGTAACAATAGACTTTTTATTATTTTCCTAAAATCTGTGAGCTTTCTCTTTGATTGCCAGCAGCAAAAATCTATCACTGGGGCCAGTTACGACAGGCTATTTGACTCATAGTTGGCTCTCCACCTGGTGACACTGATAAACAGGTAAAAGAATCAAAACAAAACACACCTAAACTGTGGTACTAAGACTGTCACAAAGAAATGTTAGATGGCTATTTGTACATGAAGAAGCACATTGTATGCACAATCTGGAAACAATTAAAATTACCACATGAGAAATGCAATTTTTTAATATATTTTGTAATAGACTAATCATGCAATAGAGAATACAAAACACACAGCAATGTTTTGATTCTATTTGAATTAGGAATTTTTTTGCTTTAATCACTGATGGCTGAAAGTAGCTTAGCACTTAAAATGAAAATGTCATCAACTGGTCAATCTGAATTCCATAACCTTATAATATCAATTCCAGTGAAGAAGAAATGAAGTAATTTCAGAAGATCTGCATGGGGTTTTTAGTGCAAAGTTCAATTCTTCTATTACAACATGGACAAAAAAATAAAAAAGTGCATTTTATGCAACATGCAGGATTTATCTGTGTACTCTCCACCTCAAAATGATTTCTTTCTCTTCTTATCCTTCTGCACTTCCTCCTCCACTCTCCTTAAACCCCACCCTGTTTATCACATGTCTTTCTACTTCTCTCTCTCTGGCTGGGTTTCTTTTACTTTATACTCTTTTAGTTATATTAGGGCATTTTCTATATTAGAGACCTTTACTAGGCTTATTAAATAGCAAATAAGAACCAGTTAAAAAGTGTGTGAAGAAATAAAGAACAGAAAGTACTAGAAATACTCAGTAGATCAGGCAGCATCTGTGCAGAGAGAGACAGACAGAGAGAGACAGACAGAGAGAGACAGAAAGACAGAGACAGAGACGGAGGCAGAGAGGCAGAGAGAGACAGAGACAGAGAGGCAAAGAGAGATGGAGAGAAAGGGAGAGAGAGGGAGATAGAGAGAGAAACAATGATGATGTCTCAGGCTGACGACCTTTCATTAGAACTTAATTGTGTCTGTTTGTGGAAACACTGGCCTAGAACTTGGATTGTGTTTGAACTGAGCTGTGATTCTTGTTCAACACATGCTATAGATCTCTAATGAGTTTCATGCCTAATAAGTGGGCTACAACAAATTGGTCTGATTGAATAGCAGGTACTATCTGCAAGGTGCAGCCATCAATAGTAGCCCCAGATGCAACTTGCTTGTCACAGAGAGCAGCAAAATTGGCTTACCATGGTGGCAGCTGAGATGTTCATGTGAACTGACGGATGGTAAATGAAGAAATTGAGAGGAAGCAAGAGGTGGCCAACATCAGTATTCCTGCTCCTACCAAGTCCACAACAAGGTACATAAAAATCTTCTTTACTGTCGTTGCCTTTTGACTGGCAGGCTCTATTCCAAGGACTACTTAAGGACTACTTGCTTGTTTATGGGCTATTTGTTTTCCTGCCAAGTCCCTGAAGTAATTGTTTGCTATATGCAGGGCACATTTGACCAGAAATTCAATTGCATACACTGGTTTTGTCTGCATTTAATTAAATGTGAATAATTTCACCCCTCCCCACCCCCCACCACCCCCAGATAGTTTTGCCTCATGCTGGAAATTCAACCAGGCACTTCTGCACCTAAGTCAGATTCCCCCTTGCTACACTTTCCACATGATGAGTCCAATGGGAAGATGTCATTCCCTGCGCAAAGCTCCTTTCAGAGTATTTCTGGGAGCTTGACCTATGTCTGTCATTGGGCATTCCCTTGTCACCCCAATGCAGTTCTGGAATCAAGCACCTGGCCAGCCAATGAATTACTTACCCTCATCCTTTACATCCTTTGGGCACCCATTCCTCTCCAATAATCACCAACCTCTCCACCCCCAAACCCACCCCCCCACCAATCACCAACACCTTTCCATCTCACCCCCCTCCAATCGACTGCCCCAACTTACTCACGATCCTAGGATGCCCCAAGTCGAAGTTCCCAAAGTGTCACACTCAACCCTGTGGTCACCATCATCCAAATTGCAGGTCCTATCCAGTTCTTGCCTACCTCTGCCATTCTCCCCCCTCTGAGTCCACCCACACACCCCTGGCCACAGCTAATTTTCTACCTAGCCCCAGATTATCCTGAACCCAACATTCAAAAGGAGCGTTGGGTTGCACATTTTATTATCCTGGGTCTCAGGCATCAGTTTCCAGCAAAGCACCCCACTTCAGCACCTGTCAAATATAACCATGAGGATGACCTAGAATTTCTGGACAACAGTCTATGACCAATTTAGCAGGATAGGCTAAACAGTCATTAGGACCTGGACAACATGTGCAATTTGTTGTTCTGATGAAGGGTCACTGTCCTAAAACATTAACTCTGTATCTTCCTCCACAAATGCTGCCTGACCTTCTGAGGATTTCCAGCAATTTCTGTTCTTATTTCAGACTTCCAGAAACTGCAAATTTGTTGATTTTCAATGACATTTGTTATTGTCTGGTGCAGAAAATAGATGCCCATGGTGGAGCCCTAACCAATAATGCCGTAATGTAATTCTGGTGTGTAATGAGCACATGCACACTACCCACCATATTAGAACCATAGACACTTACTGTAAAGCCATAAAATAGGCATAGGACAAACAAGTTTCCAGACCTTTTAGTCACATTCTGGAGCACAATGCCTTGGAGCTCCTATGAATAGGCACATGGCTACTGGTTTATTTATGATGGCATTAGTTAATCTGGTGAAGGAGAAATTAGAAAATAATATTCATAAAAAGGCCATTGGGAATACAATCGTCATCTTAAAGGTTTGCATAGCACACAAGATATTTCAATAGAAATAAAACATTATATAAATGTGAACATGTTTTAAAACCCCATTTAAAAACTTTATATAGGAATTGGAAACCATGCTGTTGCATTGTTGGAGTATTTTGAGCATTTTTCTAAAAATGCAGTCCAAGGATTAAAGTGACTTTAAAAAGCTGCTGGTTAAATATTTATCTAACTAGCAGTTTCTGACAAAGCAAAGAACAAAAAGGAAAGTGATCTGCGATGACAGAGCACTGAAATTATTATACTATAATAATACAATCATTATTAATAATTGTAATGATATGGGCAAGGCTAAAAACTGTTCTATTTATTCTAATATAAGTTTCTGTCTATTTTGCAGTAACATTGTTTTAATATTTTATTTGAAGGAATGCTCAAGATGTCATAGAAGGGTTGAATTTGCTCATTTTAACAAAATTAATACATAGTTTATATGGCTAAGACAAGCAAAGGCAATAACAGACCAAGTTTAGTAAAGTTGTTGGCTGATAGCAGGCTGGCTGAATGAATGTTTCAAACCCCTCCAGGAAGTCATTCTCTCTTCTCTCCTCTCCCATCAGGCTCAAGATACAGGAGCCTGAGAGCACATACCACCAGGCTCAAGGACAGCTTCTATCCCACTGTGATAAGACTATTGAATGGTTCCCTTATACAATGAGATGGACTCTTGACCTCACACTGGTGCCCCACAAGGCTGCGTCCTCAGCCCTCTACTCTACTCCGTATGTACTCATGACTGTGTGGCCAGATTCTGCTCTAACTCCATCTACAAGTTTGCAGATGATACCACCGTTGTAGGCCATATCTCAAACAACGATGAGTCAGGGTACAGGAAGGAGATAGAGAGCTTAGTGGCATGGTGTCATGACAACAACCTTTCCCTCAATGTCAGCAAAACAAAAGAGCTGGTCATTGACTTCAGGACAGGGGGCAGTGTACATGCACCTATCTACAACAATGGTGCTGAGGTCGAGAGGGTTGAGAGCTTCAAATTCCTGGGAATGAACATCACCAATAGCATGTCCTGGTCAAATCACATAGCTGCCATGACCAAGAAAGCTCACCAGTGCCTCTACTTCCTAAGGAGGCTAAAGAAATTCAGTATGTCCCCATTGACACTCACCGACTTTTATCGATGCACCATAGAAAGCATCTTATCTGGATGCATCACGGATTGGTACAGCAACTGCTCTGCCCAGGACACAGCCCAGTGTGTCACGGAAACCAGCCTCCCCTCCTTGGACTCTGTCTTTACCTTTCGCTGCCTTGGCGAAGCAGCCAGCATAATCAAAGACCCCACCCACCCGGGTCATTCTCTCTTCTCTCCTCTTCCATCAGGTAGAAGATACAGGAGCCTGAGGGCACGTACCACCAGACTTAAGGACAGCTTCTACCCCACTGTGATAAGACTATTGAACGGTTCCCTTATACAATGAGATGGACTCTGACCTCACGATCTACCTTGCTGTGACTTTGCACCTTATTGCACAGCACTTTTTCTGTAGCTATGACACTTTACTCTGTACTACATTACCTGTACTACATTAATGCACTCTGTACTAACTCAGTGTAACTGCACTGTGTAATGAATTGACCTGTACGATTGGTATGCAAGACAAGTTTTTCACTGTACCTCGGTACAAGCGACAATAATAAACCAATACCAATACAATCTACCTTGTTATGACCTTGCACCTTATTGTCTACCTGCAATGCACTTCCCTGTAGCTGTGACTCTTTACTCTGTATTCTGTTACTGTTTTTACCCTGTACCACTGCAATGCACTGTGTCATGAATTGACCTGTATGATCAGTATGCAAGACAAGTTTTCCACTTTACCACGGTACAAGTGACAATAATAAACCAAAATGCAATATGGTTCAAAGACTGTACCTCACCACAGATACAGTTTGGCAAGTCTTTCATGCCCTTTTTGTTCAGTAAATGGACAAATGTTCTGTATTCCATATGAATGCATTTCAGTGCAGTCCAAAATTTACAATGGAGGCAGGAATGCAGAAGCTCAGTAACCAGATATTAGACCTGGTTTTTGAACATATTATATCATGCTGATCTAAATACATGAAAACATACCATGGAAGAGGTTCTGTGCAGCAGTCCCGTACCATCTTTGGCCAACAAAACAAGGCATCAGTACTTTAACAGGCACAAGACCCAAGCAGACATGCCCTAAAGCACAGGCCCGACAAGCATAAATAGACACTAGGGTCCTTCCTCCATAGACAGCGGAGACCATGGAGCTTCATGGAGCTTCATGCCACTGAACACTCTAAACAGACCTACAGATGTACTTGTGAAAGTATGAAAGTATCCTGACTGGTTGTGTCACAGTCTGGTACGGCAACTTGAATGCGCAGGAACGTAAGAAGCTGCAGAGAGTTGTGGACTTAGCTCAGTACATCACGGGCACATCACTCCCCACCATCAAAAGTATCTATAGGAGGCGCTGCCTCAAGAAAGCAACATCTATCATCAAAGATCCTCACCATCCAGCTCATGCCATCTTTTCGCAGCTACCATCAGACAGGAGGTACAAAAGCCTGAAGTCCCACACCACCAGGTTCAAGAACAACTACTTCCCTTCAACCATTTGGTTCTTGAAGCAACCTGCACAACCCTAAACACTACCTCAATAGAGCAACACTGTGACCACTTTGCCCTACAACGGACTTCGTTTTTCTTGTTCTAATTGTGCTCTTTCTTGTATAGTTTTGTATAATTTATGTTTAATTTATATTTTTCTTGTGAATGTTGTGTATCTGATGCTATGTGCTTGTGATACTGCTGCAAGTAAGTTTTTCATTGCACCTGTGCATACATGTACTTGTGCATATGACAATAAACTTGACTTTGAATTTGAGAAGTCCCCTGATTTTCTTCTAGAGATATGTCATAATATTTTATGAAAACCTGAGAAGAGACATGTCACGTTAACCTCATCCAAAACACAGCAGCACCCCCTGAGTATTACAGAGCAGAATCACCCAAAATTAAATACTCAAATCCTGGGCTGGGACTTGGACTGAAAATATTCTGACACTGAAGTTCCCAATGAACCACATCTGATTGCAAAGTACGAATTGGTCCAAGGATGAAGTTCCTAATACTCGAGCCGCAGTGTGAATGCACCTTACATTACCTGTTATACATGTAACTAGGCTTTGAAAGGATAGACATGCATGTGACAATAAACTCGAATTTGACTTTTAGCAGATTGTGGGTGGGAAAGGGGATAAACATTGGTGAAGCCAGAACTGAGGATGAGGTTGCAGGAGTGGAATGATGGAGTAATTGTTAGGTAAGGAGACCAGGTAGGCTGGACTTAGGTGGGGGGGGGGGGGGGGGGGGCAGAGGTGTATAATGATTGGGAGGGAAAGGAAAGCGGGAGGAGTCTGACAAGATGATCACCAGGAGTAGAAGTAAGGTGAGGCAATGATCATAAAGGGACTGAGGGGGGTCCCATAAGGGTGTGATCTGTGAGCAATCACTATGGGAGAAGTGTTAAAGGAGGTAACAGATATGGGGAAAACTGATGCCTCAGATTTCTCAGGTAGGGCTAACTAACCCAGAAGCAGCCCTCAACTCTCTGGTTAAGATCACCTTCAGAGTTCAAAGCCTGTGGTAATGGTGGGCTTCATGTGTCCAATTAAAATACGCATGTGACATCATCTGAGTATTGCGTGCCATTTGACAGAACCACACCATGTGCATGCACAATATGGCCCAAAACAAGCTTCTGGAAGCATGCTACATGCACACAATGCACTCTATTGTATCTAACAATAAGAATTTTGATAAAATTCACTCAAATACCAAATGAAAATGTTGCACCACATCAGATAATTTCCAGGCCATGATCTCCAACCCAGCCCTATTTTGCAAAAGTGTGGTAACATCAATTGACCAATAGGTGGAAACACTGAGTTAAAGATAATGACAGCAAACAATGTTACAACACAAAATCCACATTGTACAGAAGTGAGAAATTTAAAATAAAGTTTTGATGAAAGGTCATCAATCTGAAATGTTAACTTTGCTTCTGTCTCCACGGGTGCTGCTTAACCTGCTGAATATTTCCAGCATTGCTACCATATCAATGCAGTAAATGCTCTTCATTTTAAAATATATAGCCGACCAGGGGAACATCTAGTTAGGCTGAAGGCAAAACCAATTGGTTTGAAAATCATATCAGACACTTAAAAAAAGCAGCTATAATTTATTATATATTCTGTCTTTTTAAAATAATCACAAACTTAAAACTCTCAAGCTGTGAGCTATTAACTCAACAAAATTGAACCCTCTAGCAGTCAGCTCCATTTTCACAAAATTACGTTTTATCTGGCCTGACTTTGTGTTAATCCAAAAGTATCTTTATCTTGTGGAGTTGCCAGGAAAGCCTGTAAATGTGTGGTTGGAAGAAGAATTCAGCTGCAGAACATAATGTTCCTTTCTGTTAGATGTGAAATAAAGGAACCACTTTTATAATAGGACTTGAGGATGATTGTGGTAGACACAGCAGGTAACCTATTGCATCCCTACTTTGAACATTGACAATACGGTGCAATATATGCATTAGTACATGTGCTGACAATATAACAGAAAGACGTGCACTTATATAACACCATTCACAATTTCTATTGCAGTGCAAGAATGTGGCAAGAATTTGCACACTGCTCGGTCCCAAAAACAACTATGAGAAAAATGTTAAGGTCATCTCTTTTGGTGTTGTTAGTTCAGGTTTGGACAAGACCCCAGGAGACTTCACCTACTGTTCCTCGAAACAGTACCTTAGAATCTTATACATCCAAAATTGAAATGCTTCTGATCCAGTTCTGGTTGCTTACACCTTTATCGACCCAGTTAACATTCAGCAGGTTTTTCAATTTCACAGCTGGGTCCTCACGGAACAAAACATTTGTTACTCCTGAAACACTGGAATTTACTTCAATAAGTTCTTTCCAAGAGGGGGAAATTAGCAATACCTGCGAAGAACACTAAACAAAAATAAGTGAAATATGTTGGTAAGAATAACAAAAACCCTATAGGCTGTTATTGGCTGCAGGATTGTCCACATCTCCATATGCTTGGGCATCATTTGGGCTCCAGCCTTTTATTTGACATTTTGCAAACATTAACTGTTACCTGACCCACAAACCCAACATCAGCAAGAACATCTGCTGTTTAAACCTGCTGAGTATTTCCAGCATTGCTACCATATCAATGCAGTAAATGCTCTTCATTTTAAAATATACAGCCAACCAGGGGAACATCTAGTTAGGCATAAGATAAGATGTCTTTATTAGTCACATGTACATCGAAACACACAGTGAAATGCATCTTTTGCAAGGTGTGTTCTGGGGGCAGCCCACAAGTGTCGCCACACTTCTGGCGCCAACATAGCATGCCCACAAATTCCTACCCGTATGTCTTTGGAATGTGGGAGGAAACTGGAGCACCTGGAGGAAACCCACGCAGACATGAGGAGAACATACAAACTCCTTACAGACAGCAGCCTGAATTGAACCCAGGTTGCTGGCGCTGTAATAGTGTTACGCTAACCACTACACTACTGTGCCTGATAGGATTTGAAAATTAAACGCCACAATTGAACACCACAGAAGCAGACCATCATGCCTGTTACAAATCTTCAAATGGTGCCAAATCGATGATCCATCTTTGCTTCCTCCTGACAGTCCCAACACCACACACCCCACATACATTAAAAGAGACATCTGCCCATTCCCCACACTACTATGCCTGGAACCTGAATGCGAGGAACATAGAACATAGAACATAACAGCACAGTACAGGCCCTTCGGTCCACAATGTTGTGCCGACATTTTATCCTGCTCTAAGATCTACCTAACCCTTCTCTCCCATATAGCCCTCCATTTCTCTATCATTCATGTGTCTATCAAAGAGTCTCTTAAATATCCCTAATGTATCTACTCCCAAACACTCTGCCGGCAGTGCGTTCCATGCACCCACCACTCTCTGTGTAAAAAAACTTACCCCTGACATCTCCCTTCTATCTTCCTCCAATCACCTTAAGATTATGTCCCCTCATGTTAGCCATTGTCGCCCTGGGAAAAATTCTCTGACTGTCCACTCAATCTATGCCTCTTATCATCTTGTACACCTCTATCAAGACACCTCTCATCATCCTTCTCTCCAAAGAGAAAAGCCCCAGCTCACTCAACCTCTCCTCACATTGCAGTCATGTGTAAGAACTGATATCGACTCAACTGCCTGCTAAACATCCCTCCAACCAAAATGCTACACAGACTCAAAATTATTTCCGTCATTCCAAGTTACCACTACATTTGTTTGGTTTTGGAAACCTAGAAAGATTTTTTTCCAGTTATCTTCATAACCTTCAAACACTCCAGAGGACCTTACAGCCAGTTAAGTACTTTTAAAGTTACTCCATGGCTGCCTTGTCTACGAGCTCTCATAAGCAAAATGAAAGTGACCCTAAATGTCTTATAAAGATTGTTGAGATATCTACTGGCTGGGGCCATAGAAAGAACTCTCCCATTCTTTAAAATAGTGACATTGCATCTTCAACATTTAGCAATGACGGAGGAAACTAGACAGGAGTCGTCCTTAACAACTCACCTCGCTCAATATTAGCCCTTCCAACAGTGCAGAAATGCATCCATGTACTGAAAGTATCAACCTCTGTGCTTACGTGTCTGGAGTAGGATTTGAACTTGCAACTTTTTGACTCAAAGAATGCTGACCACCGACACAATTCCTGAAATACAATTGTAATTTATACACCCATAACTTGTAGTTTGTTTCGATGACATAATTATGGACATGTGTGCCAGGTGAAGTTGTGGTTCAGCAGTTGTACTCTCCAAGTTAACATAGTTGTGGGTTCGAGCCCCAAATCAGGTTTTTCATCCATTTGCCACTTCACTGAAGTTCTGAGGAAGAACTGCACTGCCAGAAGTGCCACCTTTCAAATCAGAAACAAAACTGAGGAGCTGTCTGCCCTCTCTGGAAGGTTGATGTGACCCTAAGGCATTATTTGATAAAGAACAGGGCCTATCTCATCAGTGCCCTGATGAATATTTATCCCACAACTAATATCACTGAAACAGATTATCTTGCATTGTCTCACTACTACTCGTGCAAGTTTGTCATCTGAAAGGGAGCTGCAGCATTTCCTTCGCTAGAACAGTAACTACAGAAAGCACTTCATTGGCTGTGCAATGTGTTGGGATATCCTGAGGTCCTGAAGGATGCCATATAAAGACAAGAATTTTCTTTGCTTTGGGATCCCCACTTACACTTCTCCTTTCTAGGCTGAGAAGCTCAAGCCTGTCCCTGTTTCCCTTCAACCTTGCACTAGAATTCAGCCTGAATGCTCTTCCCTGCACTCCCTCCCAGGCCTGAACAACTTTTTTACTAAGAGTTGGTTTGCTCTTCCAGATTCCACTTGTGCCTGCATAGAAGAAGTGGTAAAACAATAAACTTGTTCAACTGGGAAACAATTAAATAGTAGGTATATTGCACAGACCTGGCACCTTTTACTCTGTAAAGCAGCTTCCTTATTTGCAACCGATAACAGCTCATTACACTCAATATACCTACAAACAAACTTGGCAAGAAATTAAATTTGGAAACCTGACCCTAAATGACTTCTGTTTCAAATTGTTTACTTTAAATTGGATTGTGCCCTCCTCTCCAGCGCTCCTCCCGCAGTGATGAGTTGCCCCACGGCCTGGTGTGGAGAGGTTGCCTGTGAGGCTGTTGCTAGGTGAGTTGGGCTGTGCAGTGCTGAGATGTGGGGCTCAGGGCTGCATCCTGGCAGACACAGTGAGTATAGGCATTACTGGGGACTGGCAGCACCTACTCCATGTGTTGACAGACCATCTCTCTCATTGTCTCCCATTGGATGTGATGGGAACTACTGTCTGCCCTCCTCAATGGTATGAAGCTCAGCTGTGGTCACTGCCCATTGCGGTTATAAGCATAGGGAAATCCCTGGGCTGGGAAGAGTTGTGTAGCCGAAGAGAGGAGGAGACAGAAGCTTCCAACACATGCAAAAAGAGGTAATTGGTAATTGCTTTATTATTGTCACGTGCACCGAGATACAACGAAAAGCTTTGTTTTGCATGTCATCCATACAGGGAACTCGGCCTTTTCTCCTTGAAGAAACGGAGGATAAGGGGGGACCTGATGGAGGTGTATAAGATGATGAGAGGTATTGATAGGGTAGATAGTCAGAGGCTTTTCCCCAGGGCTGAATTGGGGGCCACAAGAGGACATAAGTTTAAGGTGCTGGGGAGTAGATACAGAGGAGATGTCAGGGGTAAGTTTTTTACTCAGAGAGTGGTGAGTGCATGGAATGGGCTGCAGGAGATGGTGGTGGTGGCTGATACAATAGGGTCTTTCAAGAGACTGATAAATGGAGCTGAGTAAAATAGAGGGCTATGGGTTAGCCTAGTAATTTCTAGGGTAGGGATATGTTTGGCACAGCTTTGTGGGCCAAAAGGTCTGAATTGTGCTGTAATTGTTCTATGTTCTATGTTCTAGATCATTTCAAAACATAAGTACATCAAGGTATAATAGATGTAATAAATAGATCTGCTGAGGGCAGCTTGCAGACTCTAGCGCCAGTGATGAGAGAGACCATTGGACCAGTCAACACATACAGCAATGCCTGCAGTCACCACGCCAGCCAGGGTGCAGCTCAGAGCACCACCCTCAGCGCCGGGTGGCAGCATGGCCTGACCAGGCCCGTCCAACACCGGCCCTCACAGGCAGCGTCTCCACACTGAGTTGTGGGCCAATTCATTCCCGGGTTCATGCCGTGCTCCCTGCACAGCAGGAAGGCCAAGGCTTTGCGGCAGGTTCCCGGCACCTTGATTCCCAGCACAGCATCACGGAGCAGCAGAGTTCGTGCCAGAATCCTGGCACAGGAGTTGGGTCAGTAATGCATCTCCCTCCGTATAATGCTATAATGACCCGTCTTAGCACTGATTTCAGTAGCACTCTCGTTCCTGTGTTGCATCCTGCACACTAAGCAAGGTACAGATGTAACTACATTAATTCCTAGTAACCTGATGCATATTCGATACTCCGATCCACAGCAAGTTAAGGTACCCTATTTAGGAACCTCCTAAGCCTTGAGAATTACTATAATTAAATTAACCCTCAGAAGGTAATATTGCAGTTTATTATACTCAAGGTACCTTTTGTCGAAAGGTTTGTGTTACCTAGGTACAAGAGAGTTACTGTGAGGCTTAATAACAGCATTAACTCATTGCAGCTATGTATACAAAATGACACCACAATTCCTTAACATTCAGCTGTCATCACCTAGCTGTAGGAAAGGAACATGCCACGATCACAGTTGGTCCCTAGGCTCCTTAATTTGAGCGTGAGCTGTGCACGCATGAAAGTTACTTAAAAGCCATACAGCAAAGGATTGTATGTATAAACTGTACAGGTCTCAACCACATCAAATAATGACAGGCATATGAACTCAATCCACAGGGGCATTTCCTAGAAGTAAGGAGACAATTGGAACTGAATGACACCAATTTCAATAATTCAATCACATAACATTGCCTCAACTGTGGTTTCCTATGACTAAGAATCGAGGTGCTTCTGATTGTCAACATATATAAATAAATTGTTCCTTCTGAAGCAATAACATTCCTTTCAACCTACATGGAATGTTTATTTGCAGTCAGGTTTTATAACAAACTGGGCTCTGCTGCCACACTTACAAAGAAAACACTTCAAAAACATAAAGAAACATTAGTTTCTAACATTAATCATTAAACAAATATTTGGCAAACTGTTCTCTTTTATTTGCCAAACACCACAACATGAGGTGCAGTACATATTAAAATGTATCAGTACCTTGTGAAATACCAGTGGTTTCCCTTTCCTGGGATATCAATCTGATGAAAATGATGCAGAACTGCTTCATTTGCACTCTCCCCAAGTGTCAAGGACAGTTATCTTCAAATATCAAATGTTTCCCAGCTTAAAAAAAATCAATGAACTTTAATGTCAATTGAAAGTGCTTAATCAAAGAGGAGGAAGGACAATAAAGCATCTTTTCAGAAGATTAAACTGAACATGTTTGTAAAGATAAAGGGACGTGAAGCATACACGGAATAATTTCTATATTTCATAACATCCAATTTCAAATGTTATTCAGCGTGATGCCATGTTAGTTAATTGGGTGGCACAGTGGTGGAGTTAGTAGACTCGTTGCCTCGGAGCACTAGATACCCAGGTTCAATTCTGACCTTGGGTGCTGTCTATGTGGAGTTTGCATGTTTTGTCCACAAAGGTTTCCTCCAGGTGCTCTGGTTTCCTCCCACATCCCAAAGATGTGTGGGTTGGTAGGTTAATTGGCCAATGTAAATTGCCCTGAGCATGTAGATGAATGGTAGAACCTGAGGGGTGTTGATAAGAATGTGAGGAAAATAAAAATGGATATAATTTAGGATCAGTATAAATGGGTGATTGTTGGCCGGCACAGACAGTGCGCCAAAGAGCCTATTTCCTTGCTGTATCTCTCTGTGACAAAGAGAATACCTAAAGATGCTGCACTCTGTTTTCCAAAAATGTCAGTTTGGTTGTTCACAGGAGCTGGAAATCCAGGCAGGATTAGTTCTGTAATATGAAATTGTGTTTTCTCGTTTACAGTTTTATCAAATGTCTTGATAGTTTGAGCAGTGTTTTAACATTAACAGCAGCAAGAATTCCTCTCCGGGATGTTATCTTTATATATTGTTCAAAAACTTGAAAAAATGCTACAGTGTCAGAAAGAATCGTTCTAATGCATAACGTGGTTATAATTTAAACTATTTACAGCCGTGACAGATTCACCGAACATATCACCAGGAGAGCTGACATCTATCTCATAAATGTGTGAATGTGTGCGCACATTGATTCACAGAAACACTCTAACATGCCCATGCACAAACAGGGTGCACAAAAACTAAAATGTTGTGGATCGACTGATTAGGATCTTCTCACAGAAAGTAATGCAGTGTTTCCCATTGGCATGGGAAATTATTTCTTGTAAATTATTAGTTGGCTACGGTGTATAAATATTTTATTCCAAAAGACAGAAAATTTGGTCTAACCAGTCATCAAATTTAGGTAATGTAGACAAAGTCTGAAATTAACTTCACAGGCAAATCTTTACCTTGATAATTAAAAACTGTAGATCTGGAATAACAAAAGCATAAATGTTGAAAACATTCAGCAGGTCAGGCAGCATCTATGGTCAAAGAAACAGAGTTAACATTTCGGATCAAAGACCCTTTATCAGAACTGAGAAAATGAGATCTGGAAATGTTTCCCACTTGTAATGAAGGATCTTTGACCTGAAACATTAACTCTCTTTCTCTATCCACTGATGTTGCCTGACCAGCATTTTCTGTTTTTATTTCATTATGTCATAAGCTCTATTCAGATTCAATTAAATCACCACAACAGTAAAAATAAAAACTGAAAATGCTGGAAAAATTCAACAGCTCTGTTAAGAGGAAAACTGAGTAGACATTTCAAATTGATAACCCGTGTTCAGAAATGTTGTACAGTGTTTAGTGTCTCATGTACTGAAGGTTCCTCAGACAGCTGTAGATGCTTGTCTTCATATATTTTGCTTATAATTTGGTTGTTAGTTTTTTTTAATTGGTTTCTGTCATAACTCCATACTTTGTAAGACGCACTGATGGCACTGGAATCTGTTTATTCTTTAGAAGCTCTTTCAATCTGATGACTGCCATGGTCTCCTGGAAGCTGTTGTTTTCAATATCAGCACATACCAATCTTTATTCCCTTCCTGTTGTTGTCAGGAAGATCTTTTTTATCAGTCTAGAACAATCATTCTTTTTTAATTTAGTCAATCCACACAAGTTGACTTTAACATGCTAACAGTGTTACACACTTTGCTCTTGCTGCAAACATTTCTTGAATGCCATTTTATGGGAAGTAGTTTTGTAGATAAATTATATTGCATTTCCATTCAGTGAAAGATCTTGTTTTACTAACAGTTTTTTACATCCAGAACTGTTTCTGCCTTATTGTCAATTTTCTGCATGCCAAATAAAACAGGCACATCTCCAGACTAAATCAATAATCATGCATATTAATTATCAACATTTCCAGTGTTTTCACTGCATTAATATTTTACAGACAATTCGGTCTTAGTTCCTCTTCCATCTCTCTCCAACCCCTCCCTCTTTCTCACTCATTCTGATTTTTGGATATTAAAGGAACCCGGAGATACGGGATAAGTGCAAGAAAGTGGTGCCAAGTTAAAAGATCAGCTATGATTTTATTGAACAGTAGAGGAGGCACAAGGGGATGAGTGGCCCACGTTTGATTCTATTTCTGTGTTCTTTTGGCAAAGTTCTCCCTCAAATGGTCATTTTCCATTTTTCAGTTTTAGCAGCAAACTGGTTGATGCATTAAAACCAATGAACAACTCACAGACTGTACGTACATACCTTCACCTTTCGCTGGATAGTGATTCAGATTAGCTGGTGAATTCTAATCCCAGGTGCAGGAGCCTGAAGGTCATTTGCAGCACCACTATTGGCATTGCAGCTAAAATCAAACTGAGCCATCCTATTACGCAAGGGCCAATTGCAAATCCACAACACATGCGCAGAAACAGGCCATTCAGCCCAAATGACCTTTGCCAGCATTGGTCCACAGGAATATCCTCCCACTCCTCCTTGATCATCCTCATCAACGGCCTTCCTTTAAGTGCATTTATGCTTTTTCACCACAACTAACCAAGTCACCACCTGGGGCTTTTGAAATGCCGTTTGTTTAATTCAAATGTATTAGAAAAGGATAGCTTACTAGTGATGATGCAATGTATGCTGCCGGCCATGCTACATCATGGGGATGCCCTTTGGCTTTGTATTTACAGACAAGTTCCCAGTTTCATCTTCACCTCCAGGCGAGTTTCACCTCCAAATAGCCAGAAGCAGATTGTCTGAAACAGTTTTAGCTTCTTGTCTAAATCAACAGCAGGGAACAAAATATAACAGTTTATAACTTGAAGAGTGAACAGAGGCTGTGTAGTGCAGGACAAGCTGCTGAAAGAGGAAGATGGGAAGAAGAGTTCTGAGCAAAAGTCATGCTAACGCAAGGTGCTCCAAGAATAATTTTCCCACCTGAAGTTACGCAAGGAACAAATCACTTCACTCAAGTCAGCCACCTGCTGAAGCCACAGCTGTACAGAAAGGCAAGGGGCACATTGCCAATGGCTATGAAGGTAACCATGGCAAAACACATTCATAGGTCTGTCTCCCTCTGGCTAGGGAAGCACTTCACACTTTGTCCATTTTATTCTGTCTTGCCAAAGACCAACAGGTGCACAGAGTTAGGCTTCCAGGCTTCCCAATGGTGCTGGAAACCCTTACACTCACATCCCTTTACTGAAGTGTGACGTTAATATTGCCCTGAATCAGATCAAAAAAGAATTCCATTCCCTTCACCTCCAACTGGTGTGTGAGCCCAGACATCAGATCAGGCAGGTCAGTGTCTGGTATCTTGGCAACAGCAATGATGTCTTCATTCTGTGGCAGTTCATTGTGCCTGTTGCATTTAAGCCATTGCACAAACCAAACCATGCGTGCAGCTACCTTTCAATGTCACTCGTACTGCTTTGCTGCGATGAAGCAGACCAGTGACATACAGGAGCAACCCTTCCCCTGTCGAAGCAGGCCTGCTGCATTCAGCAAAGTGGATGCCAAGATTTGTGGTGGTCTGCTAAAATCAACACAACGTCACTATCATGAGGTGATGGTCCTTGCCACTAGCTATAGGGTAAGCATCTGACCAGCAGGGTCACAAGGAAGGAAGGGAGAGTGCAGGGGTAGTACCTCATCCCATTTCATCCTTCTCAGGTCCTCAGTCCTTCCCAGGTCAGATACCCTGTAATTACGAGCACCAGTCCCTGATCCAGCCACAACGCTCCTCCACTTTAGGCAGTATAACCACTTGTAGTAATGAATGCCTGCTGATACAGCTAGTCATTGAACAGAACAATTAGTGCCAGGAGGACACAAATCAAATGATGAGGCAGCATAACTATATCATGCTGTCTGCAAAGTAATTAAAGCATACAGTTTAACCACATATTGTGATCCCTATGCCCTTTTGAAGAATCTGTCTTTTACAATTTCATTTATATCTGCTGGGACAGCCCTGGGTACAGCAAATTGTTTCCTTTCTCCACATACCAATATAAGGAGTTTCACAGAGCAACAGCAGGTACTAGCCCTAATTGATCCTCAGAGCAAACAAGCCAGTTCCCTAGAAATTCATTCATGGTGCTAGGTTTCTCCGTGCCGCATTATGGGAGAACAACGTTTCGCAGAATGGAACACAATAATGCTCTATTTCTCTCGTGATCATATGTCTATGAAAATTGGTCTGGACATTTCCACTCAAAGAGCACGTTTTCACAAAGGACCTTTTTCTGTATAGGAGGGATACATGATGATGTCACTTCCTGTGCAACACTCATTTGGAGCATTGCCAGGAGAAATGGGGTCAAACTACACGTTTGGCTGTCACGGGAGAACCAGGTTTTCATAGCACTGTTTGCTCAATTAAAGCACCGCTCACAAATTATGTTTGAACTTCTGCAGTTTGTTGCAGATACTCTGGAGGATGGCGACCAAGCCTGAAGCCTTAACATAGTGATTGTCATTTCCATACTTGAAACTACTTTGTTTCAGTGGTGGTCTCCTCGGTGTGCTGCAGGACCTCGAACAGCAGAACAACCATCAGACACAGCTAGTGACCCTGAATGAGAAGCCTAGAAAATCTCCTTACAGCTGGTCACCCACTTCCCTGATTCAATATCTCTGAGGAGCAATGTTTCTGCAGGCTATTGTTTTCCAAGTTCAGTCATGACCAAAACAGAAGGCTGCCCTTCACAAGCAGAGCGCCTGCCTGCATTGTGGTGCTTGTGCAGATCAATGGCACTGTAAACCTCAACTTCCTAGTAGCGGGCACAGTAGTGTAGCGGTTAGCGTAATGCTATTACAGCACCAGCGACCCGGGTTCAATTCCGGCTGCTGTCTGTAAGGAGTTTGTACATTCTCCTCGTGTCTGCGTGGGTTTCCTCCAGGTGCTCCGGTTTCCTCCCACATTCCAAAGACGTACGGGTTAGGAAGTTGTGGGCATGCTATGTTGGCACCAGAAGCGTGGCGACACTTGCGGGCTGCCCCCAGAACACCCTACAGAAAAGATGCAATTCACTGTGTGTTTCGATGTACATGTGACTAATAAAGATATCTTATCTTATTCCAGGCAGCTGCCGATCTGTTCTACATCCCACAGTTTAGTGTTCGCCACAGCATTAAAGAAGCTACTGATGCCCTGTATGAAAGGAAAGGGGATTTCCTCAACCTGTCCTTCAACAGAGAACATGAGGCTGAGCAGGCGTGTGGATTTGCCAGTTTTTGTGAACTTCCCCAAAGTTCAGGCAGTGACTGTCTGCACTCATCCAGTGCTTTGATCCCTGTTTAGAAGCCAGGGATTTTAATGAATTGAATTTTAGATTCCAAAACTAACAATTGCATGGAGTATAATAGATAAAGCAGATGAGCTTAGAGCCTGGATTAGTACATGGAACTACAATGCTGTAGCCATTGCAGAAAGTTGGCTGAGAGAAAGTCGCGACTGGCAGCTCAATGTTCCAGGGTTTAGATGTTTCAGGCATGATAGAGAGGGATGTAAAAAAGATGAGGGATTTGTGTTACTGATTAGGGACAATATCACAGCTGCACTTAGGACAGCTTGAAAGGCTCATCCAGCCAAGCCATCTGGGTAGCTCAGGAATAAGAAAAGTGCAATCACTTATGATGGGTTTGTACTGTAGACCTCTCAATAGCCAGCAGGAGCTAGAGGCAGATCAAGGGAGGCTGTAAAGACAACAGAGTAGTTGCACTGGGTGACTTTAACTTCACTGATGTTGACTGGGACTCCCTTAGTGCCAGGGCTTAGATAGGGCAGAATTGTTAGGTGCATCCAGGATATGTTTATAGTCCAACTAGGGAAGGGGCTGTACTAGACATTGTACTGGAAATGAGCCTGGCCAGCTGATCTAAGTTTCAGTGGGGAAGCATTTTGGAAACAGCAATCATAATTCCCCAAGCTTTAATATAGTTATGGGCAAGGATAAGACTGGTCCTCGGGTGAAAGTGCTAAATTGGGGGAAGGCCAATTATAACAGTATTGGGCAGGAACTGAGGAGAGTAGATTGGGAGCGACTGCATGGGGTGAAACCACATCTGACATTTGGGAGCCCTTTAAAGCCCAGCCATTGGAGGTCAAGACCAGCATGTTCCTGTGAGGATGAAAATTAAGAATGGCAAGGTTTGGGAACTTTGGATGACAAGAGATATTGTAAATTTAGTCAAAAAGATAAAGGAAGCATATGCAAGGTTTAGGAAACTAAAATCAGACAAAGCCCTTGAGGAATATAAAGGAAGCTGGAAAAAAAAGGAATTAGGAAGGTTCGAAAGGGCTAAGAAATGTCCTTGGCAAGTAGGACTAAAGAGTATTAAGGCATGTGTATATACATAATAAAAGAGGATAAAAAATAAAATAAAAAATAAAGAGGATAGCTTGGAAAAGGCTGGGTCCACTCTAAGGAAGTATTACCTGGAGCCAGAGGAAGTGTGCGAGGTCCTCAATGAGTACTTCTCTTCAGTATTTACCAAGGAGAAAGACGTGGATGATGGTGAGATCAGGGAGGGATATGTTGATATTCTAGGGCATATCAATATTAAGGAAGAGGTGTTGGGGCTCTTGAAAAATATTAATAAGTCCCCAGGTCCTGATGGTATCTATCGGGAGATTGCTGGGGCCTTCACCATGATCTTTGTATCCTCTTTAGCCACAGGCAAGGTCTCAGAATATTGGAAGATAGCCAGTGTTGTTCCTTTGATTAAGAATGGTAATAGGAACAAACCAGGAAATTAAAGGCTGGTGAGCCGTAGATCATTTAAGTGTGTTCTGTGTTTTCATTTAGCCAGTCAATCTTCTATCCACTCTAATGTATTACCTCCTATATCATGAGCTTTTACTTCCTACAATAACTTTATCAACTGCCTTCCGGAAATCTTGGTTCCCCTTATCTATGGCACATTACTTTTTAAAAAAAAACTCCAATAAATTAGTGAAACATGATTTCCTTTCCACAAAACATGCTGACTTACTTACCTGATTATCCTGAATTTTTCTATGTGCCCTGATATAACATGTCAAGTAATAGTTTTGAACATTTTCTCAATGACAAATATTAAAGTAACTGACCTATAGTGTCCTGCTCTCTATCTCCCTCCATTTTTGAATAAAGGGTTTACATTTCCAATCTACAGGGACTTCCCCTGAATCAAGGCAATTTGGAAAATTAAAATCAATGCATGACATATTGCACCAGCTGTTTCTTTTAAGTCTCTGGGCTAAAGTGAATCAGGACATGGGGACTTGTTAGCTCACAGCTTCAGCAAGTCAGTCTGTATCACATTCCTGGTCATAGTAATTTTCTTTCCCCATGCTCCTTCAAATTCCTGATTTACAGCTATTTCTGGGACATTATTTACATCCTTTAGAGTGAACACTGATTCAAGATACCTGTTTAATTCATCTGCCATCTCCTTATCTTCCATTATTAATTCACTGCAAAATTCAGTGATCAATCATCATTTTCTGTGCCTTTCCTTTTATAAGGAAGCTGTATCTAGTGAAAACATATTTAACTGCTGCACTAAAACAGCAATCCTAACACAGCAGAATGGATCAGTATGGATAAACTGCACAGTGCTGAAATCATTCTCCTATAAAGGACCAGATAAATTTCCAGGCAACTGTATTATGTGAGCAGTTGGAACTAACTTTTTCCAATTCATTTGCCCCTGAATTGACATACAGATATTGCTTTTGGGCATTCCTAACATTCCTTACAATCGCAGTTCTGTACTCAATTCTTTTTACATCCAAAATCAATTTTGCCTTTTGCCAAAGTGCAGCTTGTCAAAAAAAAACAGCATTAATTGTGGACAAAATTAACACAATGGTAAGTTTGCATTAAGTCATGGTGCCACCTTCATGTGATGTCAAGAATTACTACACTACCAACCTATAATAGAACAAATCCTGCATTAATATTTCACTCAGAATTCCAAATTTGGTTTATTTTCTTCTTTCCAATACCCTCCAACTCCAAAACTATTTGTTGATGCTGGATTTCTTCAGAAAAAGAAGCACAGTAAAACATATTTCTAAAACCTCACCCTCAGGACAGAGTGGGAGGGGAGGTAGCTTTATTGGCTCACCCTGTTCAATTCGCAACTCAGCTGCATTATGAGTGGAAACCATTATGTGGGACCTACAGCAACTCAGCAGCAAGAGGGGAGAATTCAGGAAGGAGTCTCGGCTAAACTCATCTTGGTTCTTTCTGACACCTGGCTACGTGATATTTTTGGAAAGATGGGGACCAAGATTTGTGCCTGCCTCACTAGCTGCAGGAATCAAGCCAGTTAAATTAAAAGAGTGCAAATACTGAACTAAAAGTGGGAACCTTACATGGAATTACACACAGAAATAAATAAAAAGAGTTTTGATTTCCAATAAGAACAAATGTTGCCCATTTCCATGTCAGGTCAACCATTTCGGACTTCAGGCAAAACGTTGTCTCTCTGCCTCTCAGTCCTCAGTCTTCATTTTCTTCAGAAAATATCATATAAGGATAAACAACATAGAATTGGGGGGGGGGGAGGGTAATCAATTACTCCACTGAACCTGGAAATACGTTTCTGGGACTCTTCCGTTCAAGCAAATTGACAGGTCATTCCCCTGAAGGTGATGGCCATGGCACAGGATGAAACGGATAATGTGAAGGACAAAGAACGATGTTTATAATTTTGAACAAACTCTAAAAGGACAAGGAGTGAAAACAATTGCACAAGAAAAAAATCAATATAAATGTCAAAGTTTTGTGGGTCAGCGTTATGTTGTAAATATATTAATGATTGACATTTGAGTTATTGAATGACCCTATGTCAAAGGGAGCAGGGTACAAACTTGGATAAGCTATGGGATCCATTCACATACTGTAGTGACAGCTGTCATAACATCATTACTGTAGTGGTAGAGCTGTCATAACATCATCCTGCATATTAGACTAAGACTGCTCAATAAAATCAAAACACATAACGCCTATCATAACTAACACGGAAGGACATTGTGCCTGAAACTGGACACAGAATTCACAATGTATGATTAACCTGCACCTACTTGACTCAAAACGGGCAGTTCCACAAACTTCATGCTACCGGTTCATTATAATGATTTCAGCATTCAGCTATTATTTGCCTTATTGAATCAGCAGGGGGCACAATTTCTTAAGCCGGACACTTCAAGCAAGCCTGAGCTGCTTAAAGCCAGTCTTCACTATTTAAAGGAGAGGTGAATTGTGACTTCAGTAGGAGGTGAAGTCATCCTGATGTTGAACTTACCAAGTAATACATGGCACAACACAGGAACATGTTTCTTGGATACTGCATTGCAAGGTTTGGTATGAGATAGAGTGATTGGGCAAAATGGAATTCAAGGTAGGGAAGTGTGAGGTCATGCACTTCAAGAAGAATCAGAAGGTGGATTATTATCTAAATTGGGAGTGCAAATGGGTGAAGTTCAGAGCCATGAATCACAAATACTTAGCAGCAGATCCAACAAGTAATTAAGGCGGCAAATGAAGTTTAAGTTTAGGAAATCTTTGTTGCAGTTCTACAGAGTGTTGGTGAGGCAACACCTGGATACCCTGCACAGTTTTGGTCCCCTTGCCTAAAAAGGATATACTAGCATTGGAGGCAGTCCAAAGGAGATTCCCCAGGTTAATTCCTGAGATGAGAGGGTTGTCCAATGAAGAATGGCTAGACAGTTTGAATCTGAGACACAAAAAATCCTGCAAATGCTGGAATCTGGAGCAATACACAAAAAGTGCTGGAGGAACTCAGCAGGTCAGGCAGCATCCAGGGAGGGAAATAACCAGTCAAGGTTTCGTACCAAGACCCTTCATCAGGACTCTTTGAAGGTTAGAATCAGAATCAGAACCAGATTTATTATCACTGATATATGATGTGAAGTGTGTCATTCTGCGGCAGCAGAACAGTGCAAAGACATAAAAATCTATAAGTTACAGAAATAAATAAATAGTGCAAAGAAAAGGAATAATGAGGTAGTGTTTATGGGTTCGTGGATCGTTCAGAAATCTGCTGGCGGAGGGGAAGAAGCTGTTCCTGAATCATTGAGTTAGGAAGAGTTGAGAATGAGGGGTGACTTTCGAACATATGATATCCCAAGGGGGCTTGACAGGGTAGATGTTGAAATGTTTTCACTCCTGGGAGAGTCACAAACAAGGGGACTTAGCTACAAAACAAGGGGACCGTCATTTAAAACTGAGGTGTGTAGAAATTTCTTCTCTCTGAGGGTAGTGAATCTCTGGAATTCTCTGCCCCTGAGGGTGATGGAGACCAGACCAGACCAGACCAGACCAGATCATATGTAAGGAGAAGATAGATAAAAATTTGAAAAATCAAGGAATTGAGGGCTATGAGGAACTGGCATGGAAGAGGAGTTGAGGGCAGCATAGATCAGCCATGATTGTATTGAATGATGAGACAGGCTTGAGCAGCTTGGTCACCTTCTCTTATTTTTTTCTTGTGTTCTGGTGTGTTGGAGCTTGAGGGGAGGAGAAATGTTCTGAATCCGCAGGGGTCCAGCAAGGCTTCTGACCATATGCTCAAGGGCAGTGAGGGGAGCCTGCTGCAGAGGCCAATGCCCCAAGGACAATTCAGCTACTGCAGCCACATTTCCAGATGGAATACGTAACACTCACTAAAGCACTCCCCTTTCCCTTGAAAGCCTAAATTGGTGCACAGTGGCACTAGCAACAGATAACCAGCAGGGGGAGGCACTGTGGCATCAACATATCTGCTGGAGAGAGATCATGGCCCCCAGTGAACCTACGATTGCTGGAGTCCTGGGCCAGTGCAGACCATACTCTGCTGATTTATAAGCTGCAAATATTGTTAATGTGCACCTCTTCCCCACCACACACCCTCATAACTCCATGTTTGTGCCTTTCTCCTTCTAGGAAACCAACCAACAAAGTCAGATGACGATTGAAGAGTAAAGATAAAGATACACATCAGTTTACTGGATTCACAAGCCACCAGCTCAGATTCCAACTCATGTACTGTCGTGGGGAGCTGAGTCACTGAGCAAGGTTGGTAGTAGGCAGGGCAGGAGGGGAAAGAAATGCATGTTTCGGCTCTCCAGAGGGTGAGGTTGCTCACAGATACTTCCTGCAGGGGATTCAGATGTGGACTTGGATATCCAGCTTACTGAAGAAGGTTGATGGGTGTGCACAGTGAAATACTTAAGACTATAAGACATAGGAGCAGAATTAGGCCATTCGGCCCATCGAGTCTGCTCCACCATTCGATCATGGTTGATTTATTCTTCCCTCTCAACCCCATTCTCCTGCCTTCTCCCCATAACCTTTGACACCCTTACAAATCAACCTCCACTTTAAATATACCCAATGCCCAATGACTTGGCCTCCACAGTCATCTGTGGCAATGAATTCCACAGATTCACCACCCTCTAACTAAAGAAATTCTTCCTCATCTCTGTTCTAAAGGGATGCCCTTCTATTTTGAGGCTGTGCCCTCTGGTCCTAGACTCTCCCACTACTGGAAACATCCTCTCCACGTCCACTCTATCCAAGCCTTTCAATATTTGGTGGGTTTCAAGGAGATCCTCCTTCATCCTTCTAAACCCCAGTGAGTACAGGCCCATCAAACGTTCCTCGTACATTAACCCTTTCATTCCCGGGATGATTCTTGTAAACCTCCTCTGGACCCTCTCCAATACCGGCACATCCTTTCTTAGATATGGGGCCCAAACCTGCTCACAATACTCCAAAATGTGGTCTGACCAACGCCTTATAAAGCCTCAGCATTACATCATTTCTTTTATATTATAGTCCTGAATGTTAACATTGCATTTGTCTTCCTTACTACTGACTCAACCTGAAAGTTAACCTTTCGGAAATCCTGCACTAGGACTCCTAAGTCCCTTTGCACCTCCAATTTCTGAATTTGCTCCCCCCTTGAGAAAATAGTCTACATCTTTATTCCTTCTATCAAAGTGCATGACCATACACTTCCCTACGCTGTATTCCATCTGCCACTTCTTTGTCCATTCTCCCAACCTGTCCAAGTCCTTCTGCAGACTCCCTGCTTCCTCAACACTACCTGCCCCTCCACCCATCTTTGTATTATCCGCAAACTTGGCCACAAAGCCATCAATTCCATCATCCAGATCATTAATATATAATGTGAAAAGTAATGGACCCAACACCGACCCCTGAGGAACACCACTAGTCACCAGCAGCCAACCAGAAAAGACCCCCTTTATTGCCTTCTGCCAGTCAGCCAATCTTCTATCCATGCTGGTACCTTTCCTGTAATACCATGGGCTCCTATCTTGTTTAGCAGCCTCATGTGTGGCACTTTGTCAAAGGCCTTCTGAAAATCCAAGTAAATAACATCCACTGACTCTCCTTTGTCTATCCTGCCTGTTCCTTCCTCAGAGAATTCCAACAGATTTGTCAAACAAGATTTCCCCTTAAGGAAACCATGCTGACTTCGACCTATTTTATCATGTGCTTCCAAGTTCCCCAAAACCTCATCCTTAATAACGGACTTTAGCACCTTACCAACGACTGAAGTCAGGCTAATTGGCCTATAATTTCCTGTCTTTTGCCTCCCTCCCTTCTTAAAGAGTGGAGTGACATTTGTGATTTTCTGGTCCTCCAGAACCATTCCAGAATCTAGTGTTTCTTGAAAGGTCACTATTAATGCCTCCACAATCTTTTCAGCTACCTCTTTCAGAACCCTGGGGTGTAGTCCATCCAGTCCAGATGACTTATCTACCTTCAGACCTTTCAGCTTCCCAAGCACCTTCTCCTTAGTAATAGCAACAACACTCACTTCTGACCCCTGACTCTCTCGAATGTCTGGCATGTTGCTGGTGTCTTCTACAGTGAAGACTGATGCAAAATACTTATTCAGTTCGTCCATCATTTCGTTGTTCCCCATTACTACCTCTCCAGCATCATTTTCCAGTGGCCTGATGTCCACTCCTGCCTCTCTTTTACTCTTTATATATCTGAAAAAACTTATGGTATCCTCTTTTATATTATTGGCTAGCTTACCTTCATATTTCATCTTTTCTCTCCTTATTGCTTTTTCAGTTGCCTTCTGTTGGTTTTTAAAAGCTTCCCAATCCTCTAGCTTCCCAATAATTTTTGCAATATTGTATGTCCTCTCTTTTGCTTTTATGCTGTCTTTGACTTCCCTTGTCAGCCACAGTTGCCTCATCCTCCCTTTAGAATGCTTCTTCTCCTTTGGGATGAACTGACCCTGCGTCTTCCGAATTACTCCCAGAAACTCCTGCCATTGCTGCTCTACTGTCATCCCTACTACGGTCCCCTTCCAATCAACCTTGGCCAGCTCCTCTCTCATGCCTCTGTAGTTACCTTTACTCAACTGAAATACTAATACATCCAATTTTAGCTTCTCCCTCTCAAACTGCAGGGTGAATTCTATGATATTAAGATCACTGCCTCCTAAAGGTTCCTTTACCTTAAGCTCCCCAATCAAATCTGGTTCATTACACAACACCAAATCCAGAATTGCCTTTTCCTTAGTGGGCTTGACCACAAGCCACTCTAAAAAGTCATCTTGTAGGCATGGAACAAATTCCTTCTCTTGGGATCCAGTACAAACCTGATTTTCCCAATCCACCTGCGTATTGAAATCCCCCACGACCACCGCAACATTGCCCTTTTTACATGCCTTTTCTATCTCCTGTTGTAATTTGCACCCCATATCCTGGCTACTATTCAGAGGCCTGTATATAATTCTTATCTGGGTCTTTTTACCCTTGCAGTTTCTTAACTCTTCCCACAAGAATTCTACATCTTCTGATCCTATGTCACTTCTTGCTAAGGATTTGATATCATTTTTTACCAACAGAGCCACCCCACGCCCTCTGCCCACCTGCCTGTCTTTTCGATGGGATGTGTATCCTTGGATGTTTAGCTCCCAGCTGTGATCTTCTTTCAACCATTACGCCGTGAGGCCCACAACATCATACCTGCCAATTTCTAACTACGCCATGAGCTCATCTACCTCATTTCATATACTGCATGCATTCAGATATAATACTTCCTGTCCTGTATTCACCACCCTTCCTCTCAAATTTGTCTCCATGTCGACTGGTTAAATTCTTATCCCTTTCTGAACTTTCTGTCTTATTCTTTATTCTGGAGACTTCAGTAACCTCTCCTGCACTCTCCTTCCCTTTTACTGTATCCACACCTTTCCAATTTTTTGAACCCACCCCCTACTATTTAGTTTAAAGCCCTATTTAGTTTAAAGCTTGGTGCATTATCAGAAACAGGCAAACAATGTCCAGGAGGACAGAGTGGTCCAGTAACTACATAACTCTGGGCTGTTTGAGAGTAAAAGACAATCAAAGTACCAGAGATGCTAAGAATCTGAAACTAAAACAGAAAATGCCAGGAACACTCAGCAGGTCAGGCAGCATCTGTGGAAGGAGAAACAGTTGATGTTTTGAGTCTGTGACCCTTCATCAGAACTGGGAAAAATATGTTTGTTTTCAATAGGAGAGAAGGTATGAAAGAGATGTGCAGAACAATGGGACTATCGCTGATGGGGTGATTCCAAATGGGTTAATGGGGGCAGTTACCAGCACATTAAGCTTCTTTATTTGTGTAATGTTTTGTAAGTGGCAAGGCTGTGGGGCATGCCCAACAGGCCAAACTATAAAGAATAAGAAAGGCTGAGCCAATGGAAATGGCCAGTTCTGAAAGAAAGAGGGAGCCACCTAAAGTTGGACAATTCCGTACTGAGTACATAAGACTGCAAAGAGCCCTGGCAGAAGATAAGGTGCTGTTCCTTAGGCTGGTGTGGGGCCTCATTATTACAATATAAGAGGCCACAGACAGATGGGATGGTGAATTAAAGGGACAGGCAACCAGAAGCTCAGGGTCGCTCCCCCATCCAGTCCCACTGGCAAGTGAAAGGCATGCTTATGTTGGTTACATTCACACCAATGGTTGGATCGGGTCAGGTCTGGAAAAAGTTGGGCTGGGTTCACACTGGCAGTAGTTAGGTTTCAATTTTATACCCAGTCAAATCTCTAGGAGGGATGATTGTGATGCACTCTGTCACCCTAGATGCAAAAACTTGGCTTCAATACCTTTATTTCAATACTCAATAGGAGTGTTAAATTATAGTTGCTGCTCTAATTCTTACAACAGATAGCCACACAAAAAAGAGTGGAAACAACTTAGATGATTGAGTGCAGTTTTTCCAAAATTGATGATGATAAAGTCAACATCAGCTCCACAGAAGCTATAGCTACGCAGCGCAAAGGACACAAAGAGACTCTTACTGGATATATTTTTGTTAAGTGACTGGGCAAGAGAACAGTGTATAATGTGGGGAAAAATATATTTTTCCGATATGTAAGAGTAAAAAAGATTATTTCAGAAATTGAAAGACTTGTAACTTTGCTATGCAGTGATTTGGACCCTTGTGCACAAAGCACTGAAATTAATCTGTTTAGGAAGCCTCGGCATTTATTGCAAGGTGGTTGGAGCATAAGAGTAAAGGGATTAAACTCTTTATGTGTTGACAAGATGGTTCATTGGGCACCTGCGCCAGTTTTGAAGAAGGCCATGAGTGTCTGAAGTTCAAAGGGGCACAGAGTCCAAAATGTTATCGAGTCATACAGTATAGAAACAGGTTCTTTGGCACATCACGTCCATGCCAACCATCAAGTACCCATCTCCACTAATCTCCTTTGCCAACACTTGGCCCATAGCCTTCCATGCCTTGGTGATTGAAGTGTTCATCCAGATAATTGATCAATGCTGTTAGAGTCTCTGCCTTCACAACCTTCTCAGGCAATGCATTCCAGATTGCAATAACCCTCTGGGTGAAAAAAATGTTTTATAGAACATATATAGAACATTACAGCACAGTACAGGCCCTTCGGCCCACAATGTTCTGCTGACATTTTATCTTGCTCTAAGATCTATCTAACTCTTCCCTCCTACATACCCCCCCCCTCCCCCCAGGCACGGTAGTGTAGTGGTTAGCACAACACTATTACAGCGCCAGCAACCAGGGTTCAATTCCGGCAGCTGCCTGTAAGGAGTTTGTATGTTCTCCCCGTGTACGCATGGGTTTCCTCCCATATTCTAAAGACATACGGATTAGGAAGTTGTGGGCATGCTATGTTGGCGCTGGAAGCATGGCGACAGTTGCGGGCTGCCCCCAGAACACTCTGCGCAAAAGATGTATTTCACTGTGTGTTTCGATGTAGATGTGACTAATAAAGTTATCTCATCTCATCTCATTCATGTGTCTATCTAAGTGTCTCTTAAATGTCCCTAATGTATCTGCTATATAGAACATATAGAACATTTGTACATTAAAACAAGAAACCCTGGATTCTGAGCATGTATTCACTTACAGACTGCAAAATAGGTCTTGCCTCTGCTCTGTCTCACCATGGAGGAAGAGGAAGTCAGGATGCTGATAATGGGTGGGGGCAATGGCTTGCATGAGAGGAAAGACCAGAAATGAGATAAGCCAGGATGAAGATCAAATGTCAGGGGGGTAAAGATAATTGAGGAGAGGGGGGTAAAGTGTGAGTTGGGAAAGAATCAAGAGGATGGGAGTCTGGAGAGAAGATCAAAGCAAGGTGGGTAAAGGTAGAGGTGTTTGGGGAGGTGGTAAGAGTTGATCAGAGGGAGATTGATCATCTGGGAACAGAGATCGGTGTAGGGGGAGGGGAAGGAGCATGATTGATGAGACAGGAACAGGTAAAAGATCACCAGGTATCAATAAGAGATGGAACAATCATGGAGGGGGCCAGAAGGAAATCTGACTGTGGGATGACAGGGAAGGTAATGAATATACTGAAGACGCTTAATAGTGTTGTGGAACCTCCTCATCCTCACTGCCAGGCTTTCCTGCAGCAACCTGGGTTGGGCCCTTTAAATAATGATGGAACAAATTGATCGGTCTCACTGCACTTCCTCAAAAGCCTCTGTGCACAGGTATATCAGAAGCATGGAGGATAATAATAAAATTTCCTCAAGGGCACTATGTACATGCAAAGGATCCAACTGTGTTTGGCAGTCAGGTTTCCAAGGAAATTCTATTGTGTATTTCATATAAACATTGCAATATATGATAACATTTCTCAGCCAGGAAGTCTTGTTGCAATTTCATTGGTGAAATCAGACCTGCAATACTGTCTCCAATGTTGGTCACCTTACTTAAAGCAGGAAATTGGTATTGGTTTATTAATGTCACTTGTACCAAGGTACAGTGAAAAACTTGTCTTGCCTATCGTTTGTACAGATCAATTCATTACACAGTGCATTGAGGTAGTACAGGGTAAAACAATAGATATGTCTTGGAGGAGCAAAATGAAAGTGTAACAGAATGACAGGATAAATGCTAACAGGCTGCTTCCTGTGAGTGCACTCACTCTCTTCATAGTACAGTCTTCTAATCAGTCTGATACAACTTCATTTTGTCCCCTCCAAGAATTACAGTTCATGGCCTCAGGGTTAGGAGCTGGCCAATTAAAGATGAGAAAAACATGATTCCTTTTCTATATAATGTCACCAGATCCTGGCCCTTCTCTCATTTCCCAACCTTTACTGGCACAAGTCATATTATTTACATTGGATCATTTTGCTTAGAAAGGCGATAAATGTGAATAACGTAACCAATTGGCATCTAGAAGGTAATGGTGCACTGGATTAGTTTATGTAGCCTTACAACTCAGCAGTAAATGTGTGTTGCTACCACTACAAAAATGTTAGAATTGTCACTCACGGTGGATAGCCCCAAAAGTTTGCCTTTGAATCTTTTCAACAGTGCACCTCCTGACTGCTAGTCCGTTAAAACATAAGCTCATAAAAGTTATATTTGTTCTTTGATCTACTTTCAGCAATGAAGAGTGATTAATGGAATATCAATATACACCATCAACCTTACTGACTTCCTGACAGCAGAAATCCCTATAAAGTTCATTGGCAAAAGCTATCAGGGGAAGTAACTGTATAGACTATAATGTTAATGGTGTGCATGAGCAAAGAAATGCTTAAATTTGGAGCTTGTGTTCCATCTATTGGTGCTAGGTAGTAAAATCTAATGGTAACTGGCAACTACCCATATGATTTATTATCCTGGGAACAGTGCTGATTGCAGAGCACTGGCTCAAGGAAAGAAATCTTACACCTTTAATACAAATGAGATATAGGGATATTTAACCTTTTGTGATTTCTTGTCCATAGTTCATTTTGCTTTAAGGGACCTTTGGCTATGAGAGATCCTTTGAAATCAGTGGTACCCTTTTTGTTGAACAACATTATCTCTTGTGCTAAATGTTTCATATTTAAATGTATTGTATATATTTGTGAGATTACCCGAAGAATGTAGCAGCTCCACTGAAGTAAAATTGGAAATTGGGTTCAATAATATTGTTGTAGAAGTGTTCTATTAGTAACTAGAATTAATGTTCTACTAATCACTTCCCACTGCTGGAAAGTGGAGCAAATATCAGTTTTAAGCTTATGATCATGCACTGTCGAAAAGATTCAAGGACAAACTTTTCAAAGAGTTTTGCAAAAGATTACAGGACCATTTTGCCATGGTTAATATACTGAAATAGTATGTTAATACAATAACGTCAGAGGCTGAGGGGGCAACCTGATAGAAGTTTATAAGATTATGAGAGGCAGAGATAGACAACTGGTATCTTTTTCCCAGGGTCAAAAGGTTTAACACTAGAGGGCATGCCTTTAAGGTGAGAGGGGGTAAGTACAAAGGAGATGTATGGGGCAAGTTTTTTTTTACACAGATAGTGGTAGGTGCCTGAAATGTGCTGCCAGGGGTGGAATTGGAAGCAAATACGATAGGTGTATTTAAGAGTCTCTTAGATAGGCACACGAATGTGCAGAGAATGAAGGGATATGTTTAGAGAATGAAGGGATTAGTTTAGTTAGGTATTTAATTACTAGTTTAATTAGTTTAGCACAACATTGTGGGCCAAAGGACCTGTTCTGTGCTCTACTGTTCCATGTTCTATGTTCTAATAAGCTTAATTATAGCCTGAAAACTAACATGACCTGAAGAAGAGCTCAGAGATTACATTAAAGAATGGAAAATAATTTCAATCAGTTCAATCAATTGATGTAGCTGGAACTGCTTTGCACAAAAGAGCTGCATGTTTCTTTGAGACAGAAGTACTGGTTTCTCTTTTCAGATCTGAATAAAAATGAACTGTACCATGATTCGGCAAAGCTAAATACATTCTGCGTTTGTGTGCCTTTTAAATGCAGAGTTTTAGTGACATCCTTGGAGAGTCAGAAGGAAAATGGGGCTCGAGTCACAGCAACAAATAAAGTGTTTGTCTATCCCTAGTCATTGTTTTACTGACTTAGATGTGTTACTCCATAATGTGTGATTGAAAAGCAGACAGGTACTTGAGGATGAAACAGACATCATAATGCATAGTTTTTGAACCAGACATATCCCTGAGGAGACACAATCTATAGCCATAATCATTAATGTAGTGTCCTTCCCAAGCAGCAGACTGAGATTAGAGGAAGTAGTTGGAAATCATTCAAGTGTTTTCTAACTATAACCATGATTGCCCTTGGGACAGAATTATTTCAAAGGCTTTACATTCTCTGGGAAGAATATAATACAAATAATAAAAAACTTACAATCACATTTCATTCCAGTACTTGCTCAGTTTTAGTTATCAGTATACAATGCAATGATTTACTCTCCCAGACTCTTCATAGATCACGGAATACACCACAGAAATAAGGTGAACACTGACAAAAATAAATACTGCCAAAATATGCAGTAACCCTGCTTGTGACTTGAACAGGAATGAACGTCGGGTGTAATTTTCATATGTACATTTTATCCAATTATATAGAATACTCCAGCTGTCTTGTAAGCAAAGACTGAAATCACTGAATCTACCAGGCAGAAAGTCTGCAATATCAAGAAAGAAGAAAAAGAAAGAAAACCCAAGGACTTTCTTTTAGTAAGAAATGTTACAGTAATTAATTATCCCTGAAATTTGAAAAAAAATCAATACAAGATAAAGTCATTTTAACATGAAATGTTACAATCTGATAATTGTTCTGAAGCACAGAATGGCCATGGATCTCAATAATAATACATGGTTTCAGGTAAAACAGTTATTAACCACATACACATTAAAAACAATTATATTCAAATGAAAAAATATAGGTATTACTTGGCTGGTTTATAAAATGGCTGTTTATTTCTGCATAGATTTCCAGTTATATTTTAAATTTCAATTGCCTTAATAAGTTTGCTTGTTCTCACAGTTGGCACTCTGTGAATCAGATACTGAGGAAACAAAAACACAACTTGGCTGGCAACTTATGTAGAAAAATAAGAAGTTTCAACTGCAGGTTACGCCCAGCCCAAATTAAATTTCTGTGATCTTCAGATCTGGTTTTAAAAATCATTGCACCGAAAGCCGACTCTGCCGATAAAACTGGTCGATCCTTCAGGTTGAATGAATCATCAATACCAACTATTTTAATTGCGCCCACCTTAAGAAAGTTCGAGCACGCAATTAAGCTTTTTTAAAGTTCATTAATTGACATGTTTTAAAACATTTTACATGTTATGAATATCAAATTTACTGGTTCACATGGTTTAAAAGCCATTTTCGTTTTTTTTTAAATTTGGGTTTACCATTCGTGTTTTAGACACAACTAAAAACAAGATTTATTTTCTGATAAACCCTTTCCCTTCTCTGTAGTAACACTGCATTAGAGTGCCATTATTAAGTACCGCCGTGAACATTTTAAATATAAAAACAATTAATTTCTGACACACAACCCAACTGCATCGAAGCATGGCAGATTTTTACCTCCAGCTGTATGCAAATAAGGTTTGACAGAAGTTTCAACAACAGTGGCTTCGGGAAATCAGCGCAACTTCAAGCACAATTTGACTCCAATTTCTTTATTGCATCCTATGGAACAATTCTAATCACCGTAAGTGTTTGCAAATAAATAAATATTTTATATAGAATATGGGAATCTCTGAAAAAACCCCTCTGGTTTATGGAAATATTATTTTATTTATTTTACGGAGACTCGATTTCTCAATGTTCTGGCTCATTCCAGGATGGTTGAAGGAGAGAACCACATGGTCCATTGTAAGCGCGGCAGACAGAAGGAATCCGCGGAGAGCTGATTGCTGAATTTCAACCACCAAGGTTATGAGGACATTCAAAAAACAACTGGCCTCGGAAACGATGAGCTGGAGGGAAATGGGAAGAGGAGCGGCGAAGCGGAGTTGGTTAGGTGGTACCTTGTTATGAGTTTGTTTCACTCTCCGGACCTTTTGAGTGGACTTCATGAGGCCTGATACCACTGATAGATAATTACATTTCTCTAGTTTGGAAATGCAGGTTTTTAAAGCTTTTCGTTTCAATTTATTTGACCTTTGCTTGTCTATCCGAGGTTCTAATTGAGTTGAAAATAATCAGTAAATGTTTAGCCGATTAGAGAAACTGATTTCGTTATCAAGCTCAAACATGTCTGCTTTCTATATTCCGGGGCGATAGATCAACTAATTCTGTGTAGGAGGCTGTGCGTGATTTTACCAAGCATGGGCAATTCATTTCGCTCGATTAAAGGCGAGGCTTTTCAGCTCATTGGAAGCAACACAGTACGGACGTTGAACCCGACTGTGAAGAGAATTCAAGGGCCCAAAATAGCCCCACGCTGACTTTAACTGTAGATATCGCTGAACAGTCAAAATGGATTTATTTTGGGTGAATCTCGCAGAGGAAACGGGGCAGGCAGCGTGGAAAGTTTGCCTTTAAGTGGTTGTCACCATAGTGTTAAATAAGATATAGATATGAGCCGTGTACCTAAATAAGATTTGTATGTCATCTGACTTGACAAATTCGTTAATATTGGGCAAATACGCGATTAATGTGAACCCCCAAAAAATCATTAATGGATATCGCAACTCAATATTCAGTACACAAAGGATTATTTGAAAAGAATGGTGTGAAAAGGTTTATTTAAAAATAACAACCTGGCATTAAATTGTAACATTTACACTGTAAAACGTAATTTTGTTTGACAGCCTGTGCTAAATAAAGATAGCCCATAATATATTGCAAAATAAAAAGGTTGTTTTAATCAGCTTTTAGTTTTCCCCCTCTTCCCGAACAGGTTTTGGAGCTTGGCTCCCTGTCCGCATCCCGACAACTCGCCATTGGCGATGAAGACTGAAACTGTAAACGAACGTTTATTCATGGCGATTGCTGTGATGTTCAGCGGACTCTCTTGCTAAACTACACACGGAGACATCAAATCAAACTCTGGAGTGCGGTGGAGCTATGCCAAGTCATCGCTTTCCTGGCTCTTGTGTACAAAGGCTACATTGTTTAAAAAACACAATGAAATTTAGGTTTTGGTTATATTCTGTGGCATTCCTGAATCGTGTGTAACCAAACTTTTAATTCCAGGCACTCAAATATAGAGGTAAGATAAAGAAAAATCGTCATTGGTCGTGTTGCCGTTAATATGTGATACAAATCTCACCTAACAGAAAGTTTTCCCTCAATTCCTCCCCTTAGTCAACGTAGATTGTATTTAAGGTAACAAATACATGGTACATGTCGATCGGAGAATTCGATCGATTCAAAGTAACTTACAAATAAAGACCACAGTTATACATTTATAAAACTCCACCTCCGTAATGTCTGATTTTGAATTCATTCCCCTGGCAATGTAGACCACTGATTTGCTTGATGCATGCTTTCTATATCAATATCATTCCCTGATCTGGAACAGTACCCCACTATCTACGCTGCAGTGTCCGTAGAGAAAGCATCAGTAGACGCGTGGAATGAAGCAAAGCCGTGTGGTCTGTGTCGAACAGCCAAGAATTAGGAAGGTCCGTGAATAGCATAATCCCAGCAAACTATAACATTCACAGCCCGTACTTGCTGTGAAATGTAACATCAATGTTTAATGTAATGTCAATCTCATCCGCAAAACAAAATGCGTTTGTTATTCAGTTGAATTTTATTAAGTGTGTGGAAAACTGGGAGAAACAAAGCACAATTTCTTGTCGTCTTTGCATTTGAAATATCTGCGGTGACATGAGCAGAGGAAGATTGCACTAAAGCACAAAGGATTGATCTGCTGAAGTCACCAACATGTGCGCTAGTTTTCACTGTGTTTTAAATTTTCAATGCATAGCTAGCACACGCCATAAATTGGGATTCATTTAAGGATTCCTATGGTTGCTATAAATGGTGATATGGTAATTGTTGTTTGGATCCATTTATGTTCAATAAACATAAACAACATTAACACTCGCCCTCCAGGAGTCTGCATTATGAAATGTATGTCATGATACTGTATGGATAGGCTAATAATTGCCCTAAACTCAGATTACCTTCAAGAAACGTAAAATGCTTGTGGAGGGGAGTATTAATTGGCACCATATTTGAGCCAGGTACCAAACAGTAACCTCCTTACCACCTTATAACTAGGACAAGAAGGAATTATTAAGATGAGAAACCAGAGCCTAATCTAAATGAGTGCTCCAAAGTCCTTGGGTCCAGATTGATCAATTTTTTTTACTTCTCTCCTGGAACATGTCAGAGTAATCTCTCTTCAGTTTCTCTACAGGAAATATTCCAGCTAGTTGTTAATTTATTGACCCATCCAAAACCAGTATGAACCAGGATGTAAATCATGCTGGGTATTGCAATGGCAGGAGGCTGCACAGGTCACAAATAACAAGATACTCAGTTTATGAATTGTTTTATTTACCCAATGCGGATTAAGTTCATTTTGATATGTATTTTAAAGAGACAAACAACTTGGCCCAATATGACAGTATGTTAATGAAGTAATGTTCCAGAGGCTCAGCAGTAACAGCAGTCAAAAATCAGCAAGTATGCCTTTAAGTGTGTGTGTGTGTGTGTGTGTGTGTGTGTGTGTGTGTGTGTGTGTGTGTGTGTGTGTGTGTGTGTGTGTGACACACACAAAAAGCTGTACAGAATCACAGAGTTGTGATGGTACAGCAGGCAGCTATTTGACCTATCAAGTCAATGTTGGTTCACCGTAATGCAATCCAGTCAGTCTCACTGCACCTTCAAGTTTATTTCCCTCAAATGCCAGTTCAATTTACTTTTCAAATTACTTTACAAATTCGTTCTGGCTCTCCTTAATTAATTCAAACCTCTCTAAGTTCCTGGTTTTCTTCCTGATTAGGTTTCTAAAACCTTATCCACTGCAAATGTTAAATTGACTGGCCTGTAGTTACCAGGAATATCCTACCCATTTCTTGAACAAGGGTATCACATTGATCATTTTCCTCTTTTCTGGCACCTCCCATGTATGTAGAGAAGACTGAAAGATTATGACAAGTCCTTCTGCTATCTTCACCCCTGATTTCCTTAGCAACATGAAACACAGACTGTACAGACCAAGTGATATCCACTCTCGGCATAGCCAGCCTCTCCAAGACATCCTGCCTGTCAATTTTAACCCTCTTCATTATCTCTACCATCTCCATTTCTGCCAATAATTTGTTGACATCCTGTTCTTCACCAAATATTGATACAAGGTACTTCAGCGTTTTAGCCCTGTTGTACATATATCTCCTAACAAGTCACAACTGGATTCTTACTACCTGCTTGGAATTTACACGTCAGTAAAAGATTTTTTGTTTCCATTTTATGTTGACTGCCATCCTATTTCCATACTCCCCCTTTACCTGCCTTATTTGCCTTTTCATTTCACCTCTCAACTTATTATATTCAGCCAAGCTCTCGCTTACAGAATCACTAAACATAAATCATACACTCCTTAGTTTCATCTTCTCTACTTCCATTGTCATCCAAGGAGCCTTGGTTTTGTGGGACATGTCTTGTGGGAAAGTACTACTGAACTAATCAGAGACCAGGACATGTAATGCTGATGTGTCATATTGATACCAGCAAGCACAAAGCTACATTATTTACTTATTCAGTTACTAATGTTAGAAAAATAATAAATCTTTCTGTTTCCATTGTAAATGTTATTATTTGATGTTATTGGCCACAGAAAAAACTTTACTTTCTTCACTAAAGGTGTATTATTTATTAATATTTCAGGACCATTGGATGTTTGCAAATAATAGCCCAGATTTTGCCAGTTGATGTTAATAGTTCTGAATGAAGCTGCTAGCACTTATCCATTTAAATAGAACAAGTCTGTGACTTCCACGCATGGGTAGCCAAACTTACTGAGCCATGCTGGGTGTAGTGGCTGTCAGGTTACATGGAGTCACCATGGAGTCTGTCTGCAGAATTCCATCTTGCTGAGACTCCCTACCATTAATGCCAGCAATAAACATTCAGTGTGTCACATTAAGCAACACAGGATCCATGGCCTCACTGATTGCATTGGGGAATGGAGGGCTGCAGGAGAGAAAGTGAATGGCAGGTTCCTTTTTGTAAAAATTATTTTGATTTTATTTAATGCTTTTAAACATTTACAGGTGTATGTAAGTGAATTTAGCAAATATTGTTTTTAGTTTTGTATAATATTTAAAATCTTTAAAATTAATATTATTTAAAATTTTTTAATGGATCTTAAACATCCAAAAACTGCAAGAAACTGCAGAGGGTTGTGGACACAGCTCAGCACATCATGAAAACCAGCCTCCTATCCATGGACTCTGTCTACACTTCTTGCTGCCTCAGTAAAGCAGCCAACATAATCAAAGGCCCCTCCCACCCTGGACATTCTCTCTTCTTCCCGATCCTATTGGGCAGAATATACAAGAGCCTGAAAGCACATACCGCCAGGCTCAAGGACAGCTTCTATTCCACTGTTATAAGACTATTGAATGGACCTCTTGTATAAGATAGACTCTTGACCTCAAAATTTACCTCATCGTGGCCTTGCACCTTATTGTCTGCCTGCACTGTACTTTCTCTGTAACTATAACAATTTATTCACAAGATCACAAGACAAAGGAGCAGAAGTAGGCCATTCAGCCCATCGAGTCTGCTCCGCCACTTCACCATGAGCTCCAATTCCCAGCCTTTTCCCCATATCCCTTGATACCCTGACTAACTAGATACATACTAATCTCCTTCTCAAACACCCCCAATGATCAGGCCTCCACAGCTGTATGTGGCAACGAATTCCATAAATCCACGACTCTCTGGCTAAAGAAATTTCTCGTCATCTCTGTTCTAAATGGGTACCCTCTAATTCTAAGACTGTGCCCTCTTGTCCTGGACTCACCCATCAAGGGAAACAACTTAGCCACATCTACTCTGTTCAGTCCTATCAACATTCAAAATGTTTCTATGAGGTCCCCTCTCATTCTTCTGTACTCTTTCTGTATTTGTTCTGCATTCTATTATTGTTTTTCCCTTGTACTACCTCGATGTACTGATGTGATGAAATGATCCGTATGGATGACATGCAAAACAAAGTTTTGCACTGTACCTCTGTACATGTGACAATAATAAACCAATTTGACAACAGCCTGCTGAGGGCAGGGTTTTGCCAGCTGTTAAAGCTTTCACAGCAGTTTCAGGGGCTTATTTTCTTCAGTGCACTGCTGGGGACCCTGCTGTTCAAGCCTGGCCACTGGAATCTTGAACATCATCAGATTGCCCTCCGCTTCTGTACCAGGTAAGCTTGCGCATGGGGTGACTGTTGGTGACAATTGTCTGTAGTGTCCCATGGTTCCAAACTCTTCCATCAAAATTGAAGAAATTCAATAGCATTGCAGAAAACCAAGCACCATCATGAACTCATATACTGATGGAATAACCCAGGACAAAAAGAGGCTGTTTGGGCTGTCATGTCTGAAAAAGCTTTCTACTTAGTCCCATTCCTCTGTTTCTTTACAATAGCCATGCAAATGTTCTCTTTTCAAGTACTTATCTAATTCCTTTGCTGTCTTGGGCACAGCATTCCAGACTGTGACAACTCACTGCATCTTTTTCCCATTATCTTCTGATCTTCCAGTGGAGTTAAATCTGCGTCCTCTGTTACAGACCCTTGTGCCACTCAGGACATGCCCTGTCATGACTGTTAATGATTTTGAACAAGTCTATAAGACCTTCCTTAAACACCCCTTCTCTAAGAAGAACAACCATGTCTTCATTAGCTTCTGCACATAACTTTAAGTTCATCTAACCTGGTGTCATTCTACTGAATCTCTTCAGCAAATTCTCAGAGGCCTTAACATTCTTCCTAAAACATCTCACACAGGATTGGCCACAATAGTCCAGCTGTCCAGCCAGTGTTTTATAAAGTGTTTGCATAACTTTCTTGTTTTTGTATTCCACATATGCCTCTATTTATAAAGCCAGGAATCGTGTATGCCTTCTAATAGTTTTCTCAACTTTTCAAAAATGCATGTGTGTGTGTGTGTGTGTACTGCATATCTCTCTGTTCCTCTATCTATTTGGAATTACGCCACTTATTTCATATTTCCCCATTTTTCTTCTTGCTATTAGAATAAATTTATTCACACTTTTCTCAAGTAAATGTCACCTGCATCTGTCTGGCATTTTTCAGTCTCTTCTTAGAGCCTATCATTCTCACTGGTTTGTGAGACTGTGTAATTGCAGGCTTTGAAATTATGTCCTGTTTTCACAGTTGCTTCAGAAACAACAGTGATCCCAGCACTAACCTCTGGAGTACACTGTTGCACTTCCTTTCACTTCTGCTTTCTGCTCCATTGCCAATTATCTACCACTGCAAAGGGCCTCTCTGATCCTCTTCAGTTTTCTTGGTCTTTGAGATCAGGAGCCCACTTAAATGCTTAAAAACAGGAGTAATTCTCAAACAATGCTGAAGATAATTTGAAATAAAAACTGTCATATATTGCCAAATATTACACCACCTAATAGAGTACTTTTGCTGCTGTTTTTGTGTCTGTGTGTGGATTGTCATTGAAGCATGGAGTCATAGATACAGCACAGAAACATGCCCTTCAGCCCACCATTGATCATAAAGCACCTATTTTATGCTATCCTACCCTAACCCATTTTATTCTCCCCAAGAGTGGACAGCCAGCACCTCTTTCCCAGAGCACCAATGCTCAATACAAGAGGGCATGGCTTTAAGGTAATGGGTGGGAAGTTCAAGGGAGATGTCAGCGGGAGGTTTTTCACCCAGGGAGTGGTTGGTGCATGGAATGCGCTGCCTGGGGTGGTGGTGGAGGCAGATACATTGGTCAAGTTCAAGAGATTGTTAGCTAAGCATATGGAGGAATTTAAGATAGAGGGATATATGGGAGGAAGGGGTTAGATAGTCTTAGGTGTGGTTTGAAGGTTGGCACAACATGGTGGGCTGAAGGGCCTGTATTGTGCTATATTGTTCTATGGTTCTATGGTTAATTTGGTGTGCAAAGTTAGTTTCATACGCTCTAGAGGTGATGCTAATTGGAGTCAGATTCAACGTGCTTAAAAGGACAAAGAAAGCCAGGGAAGTGGCAGGTTTCCTAACTTCTGGTGAATTTTAGCCATTGCTCAGTGGAATCAAAAGATGTGTACTCAATTTACACACTAGGGACTTGAGCATACAATCCTGAGGAAGTTCTGCACTGTCAAAGATATCTCCTTTTTGAAGAGATGTTAAATTCAGGCAATTTATGACCTCTGGCTGGGACATCAAAGATCCAGTGGCACTATCTGAATGAAGAAGCTGAGATTTCTTCCCCTCAACCACCATCATTTAAACACTACAGATTGTGTTGTCATAGTCACACTGTTGGTTGCGGGGTCTGGCTTTACGCTGACAGGTCATGGTACAACATTGTTTAGTTGGCTGCAAAGCGCTTTGGGACACCTTGAGGTCACAAGATAAGCATTCAGACCTATCACCCACTGTATCACTAATATCCATATCCAATGAATGGAAAGTTATCTCAAAGAGCTGACTACAAAAATGAAATCAAGGAAATAACTGATCCAAAAGAAGCCCTCCATTACCTCAAGCAAGTGTCTATGATACTCGAAACATAGATCTCACACCTTAAACGTTCACTGCACCTGATTGGTCTGGGTTTATACCCAACATATATACTTCTAATAAAAATTCCACCACTATTCACCAAATCAATGAATTATACAGTAACATGCACTTTTATCCCTAAAATACTAATTATTACATTTGCAGGTTTCGGCACTATAGAATATTCATTATTGACCCCTGTTGCACAGGGAGCCTCCGGCAGGACTATTTATTAATAGTCGTTCACAAGGCATCTTCCTTATTATTTAGATTTCCGTACACATTTGTATCTTTTTATTATCGCGAATCAATAAAATAGTATTAAAGTAAATTAATATTTTAATGCAGGCTTGTCTGATGTATAGCCTTTAATAACGCTAAGTTACTGCTGTAGGGAGAAGACATTCCGTTCGCCCCTAGAAGGAGATGTAGATTTTACTTCGTTGTCACAAATCTTATCTGAAGTCAAACACTTACCAAGGAACGACGCCCATTACCACTCTAATTGAAATTCATCTCGAATTAATCAGACTATGCTCTGCTTTTAGTCCTTTATTATATTAAGCGTGTGCAGGTGCACAAAGGCCGCTGACATTAAGGCACTCAGATTCGAGTTGAACTGCACATTTAACAATGGAGCTAACAAGCCGATTACTCCTCATATCTCGGTGAAGTGGCATTTCTTTAATTTTTGCCTTTGTGACGTGACCAGAAGTCCCTCATCTCTGCTCCAAATGCTTCATTTGTCGAAGTGCCCTATATAAACGACCTTTTAGTTACTTGAGAGTCAAGTAAGTACAATGCCCTTGATTTTTTTAAAGTTTGAAATGGTTAAGAATTATTGACTCTATACCTCCACTGGCTGCAATATAGCCTTGGAAATTTCACTGGTGTAAATCTCTTCCTGGGATTGCCAAATTTGCATTCCCCTTGTCCCTGCCCGTCAACAATGCATGGAAAATATTTTCCATTATTAATGCGAAAATTTATCCAATAGCCTCTCAAAGGTTAATCGGTAGAATTATGAGAGTAAATCCGAAGCGAGGATTTAATTGTACTAAAAGCTGCCGACCAATTATTTCATTGTCCGAATGGATTTTACGTGTATGTTATTTTCTGTAGCTAATTTTTAGATTCAGAAACAGTGACCTAAAAATGAATTTGCCGCATTTAACATACTTTTCTGATTTGTATCAATCAAGTTGAGCATGTTTTTTTGGAAAATATATCTCCTCGCCACTCTTCCAAAAGAAAGTTTACCCTAGTACAGTGCATCGTTTGAAAATAAAAGTAAAAAATGCTCAAACTGCCATCACCCAACTTAGCCCCGGCCTGGTGATGTTCTCGCTAATGTTTAATTTCTGCAAAATGTGGAACTGTTATTTAGTACTTTCTATCGCCCCTCAATTTTGCTGTTATAATTGTGATTTATTGTATTTTCGGGTTTCCTTTAGAAATTGTTTTTGTATGAAGTAAAGATTAAATTAAAACACAAACTGTTCATATATGTACTGTGTTCCAACTCACTGGAATTTAAACATAAAAGTTTTGTTTTATTATTTTCCCATTGTCGGTCCGCCGCGCAACATACCGCTAAAAAAAATTTGGGTCACAGTCAGTTTCTGAAATTGTCCTTATTTCTATCAGTCAGTGATGTTGAGCTACGCAGCAACCCACAATATTTTAAACAGACAAACACCTTGACATAAGTGAAGGGAATTAAGTGGTTTGTTTTGGATAGTTTTGTTACAAATTCTGTAATCTCAGAATACAGTGACCTAATGAAAAAAAGGTCAAAATGCAGCAAACTGCGATTAAATCAGAATGGGCAAACTTGGGCCGGGTGTTGGACACTTCACGGGCCTGCCTGCAGACAAGTCAATCGATATTTCTTTTCTCTGCTTTTGATCTTTGTAGTTCAATGGGAAACGCTAATAGCTCTTTAATGAAGAAGGACAATAAGTTTACGCGAAACGTTTTAAAGATCCTTTTGGATACACTCGTTTTAATTTGCTTAACATACGGTTTTGTAGTGGAAAATCATTGAAGATTAAAACTTTCATTCCACAATCCAAATGATTCTTGTAAATTTATCGAAAAGCCCGACAGATAAATCACCGAACAGTTACTGAGAAATTAATCACGCGGTGGTTGTACAGAAGGCAATCTACAATCTTGTATTTGACCTGGTTAATGTATTTAGCAGGGACCTCGCGTTTTCGATGTTTTAATCAGTTCGCTTTGTTTTCGAACTATTTGGCAGTTTGGAAGAGTGGAGTTTTTAGTTAAGTGATTGGCATGGGGTGAAGAGTGCGGAAGCCAGCAGTCTGGATCCTAATGCGTGTGGCGTCTCTTTCTGTTGCTGTTAGGACAGTGAAATGGATGAGATAAAATACCGAGACAGATTTCAGAGGCTCGGGCTGATAGTCCGCACAGCACAGGAAGTTTAAACAAAAGACTATTAATTTTTTTAAGAGCTACAAATAAATAGCCAAGTACTGATGGGACTACCGAGTGAAACAAATGGGCAATTTATTTAATTAATGGAATCAAATGTGAAGTGCGATCTGCTCTTCTTCTAAATCTGGGTCTTTATCCTGCGCTCTTTTTGGTGAACATTTTAAATAAAATGACAAAGTATTCACCATAATGGATTATAATTTATAGAAAGGCGCTTTAATGCACTTCATAAACGGCGCTATTCTATGCTGTTACTGTTCCACGTACGGAACACCCTTGTTTCTCAGTATTTCACTAGCAATTGAATTCTTTGCCTCTTGCAGCGAACCAGACTTTGATTAGATGTTTACATTGTCGGTGAAACACAAACCTATGACACCTGTGGTTCGAAAAAATAACCATTTTTTCACACCGCGGGCCGGACTTTGTTTCCAAGTAAATAACATTGGTGAATGTTTTCTGATTATGGTATTGACAATACAATCTTCATTAGATAGCGGTTTATAATTTAATCTACAGCAGCATCACGGAAACGTCCTTTAAACCTAAAATATGTACATATAGCATATGTTTTTTTCAATTAGCTTATCATTAGCATTGATTATAAGTTTACCTCTGGTTGACTTCAAAGCTGTAACGTGATACAAGTACTGAGAAGACTTTGTTTGCTTTGCTTTATACTTTAATTTAAGTATTGATGTCAATCTAATCCCAAATCAATTATTAATCTCTCTTTTGATCTGCTTGATGCAGGATGTCATTTTTTAAACTGTTGCATTAACCAATTGTAACCACCGGAACATTTCAACCGTTACTATCCATTTCTCGAGAGTTTATTGGTTGACGCCAAGCATGTGACTGATCTATTTGCCAGCATTTCCAAGAGAGGATTAGCAGCCATTGATGCTTCTGGCAGGTTTTGCGAATACTTTAGTTTTTCTCAAGCGAGGGAAGAAAAGGAATTTGTGAAGTAAAAATCATCTAAGTTACCAGATCTGATGCGTTTCTCAGTAGTAGAATTTCCTAATGATGTTATTCTAATGCATCTTGTGCGTGTGTTGAGTGCACAAAATAAAAGGGACAGGTAGTCATTCCTTTTAATTGCAATGTTGAGTATTTACAAACATCTTAAATGGTAAATTTGCTTCTCCGACATCAATTAACCATTAACTGGTCGCGGCATGTCGTGTTAAAATGCATTTCAAATCTGTATTCTGAACGATAACGCTGTAATAACTTAATGTGCTATGTCTTATATATATTCCTGATATTTTATAAGATAGCATGTTATTTCTCATGAGCCATATACCATTGCCGTCCCCGGGTTACGAACGCCCGACTTATGGACATCCCGCACATATGAGCGAACTTCCATAATATTAATAAATGCAAAAGTCCGCCCTACGTGTTCGTTCCTACGATCGGGAGAACTAGTCCGCCCGTCCACCTCTTTCACATCTAGTAATTGTTCTTTCTTATCAGTCTTATGTGCTTTTGATGCCGTTCATTACAATGCTGTGGAGGTGTGGTTGACATATCGAATGATTTTTGTCCATTTTCCGACATGGAAAAATCGATATTGACGTCTGTAGTAACGGAACCCGTTCGTCACCCGGGGACGGCCTATATATTGCATAACTTTAAACCTAAATGAGCGCGTACGATCATGAGTAACACCCCATGAAAATTAGTCCACATTTTATCTCTTCATGTCGTTCCCGTTTAACTGCAGTTTGGTCGTTTCTGAATTTATCCGAAATTTAGGGGCACATTCCTAGGTTTTGCATTTGCTCCGAATATGCCGTTTCCTGCACAATACTTTTTACAGAAAAGAAACGTTTGCCGAAAAAAACCTTTTCTTTACCACCACCACCACCACACCCCCATTCCCCTTCTCCGCCTCCCCATTCCTGGGGCAGACGCACCAAGGTCACCAATGTTGATTCCGGTGTTAATTTCATAGATGTAATTACCTAGCCAGGGCCTCCGTGAAGAAAATGATCTAGTTACACGTTGTGTGTGAACGCAATTAAACAGGTTAATAACAGGTCAAAACATAGGTCTCACACGCCTATATTTTTTATCACGACAATATTCATTTCTCTAGGAAGCGGCCATAGTGAAACTGACCCGGAAATGGACTAAATCCGTCGAATTTAATAGGAAGAGCATCAATCAGTTTGACAAAAAGCAGCGCAATAACACTTCAACGACTGTTTGCTTTCTCAGTAATTATTGCTCCAAAGGAACCCAGTTGTTGATACAGTTGTTGAAAGTGCCAACCTACATTTATCACACGGTCAAACATTGGACTCGCATCTACTAGCTCCAATAGTGAACACTGTAAACACAATACAGAAGGCTGGAGCCAAAGGCTAAATGATGGGAACGGTAATAAAAATGGCGCATTTGTTTTGAATTAATGTCAATCCCTGAAGTCATTTTTCTTCCCTCGAGCTGGAATCCGTGATGTTTACAATACAAGCTGTTGTAAAGATTTGACTCACGAATCCAGGCGTTTTATTTTATTTCTAAACAGAACATTTAAGGGTTTTTACTGATAAATATCTTTATCCATGCTAGTTTGATGTCAAAAGTGCTGCAATCTCAAGAACTGACCTGTATAAAAAAAACTTGATATTTGGAATACCCAAGTATTTTGAATCGAGATTTCACTTCAAGATATTATATAACAGTTAACAATTTCAATTTTTTGTTGAAAAATTGGAATTATGACGTATTCTGACAATTTGAGATAAAATACCCAAGGGGGCAATTTGTTATTTTGACGGGCACTGTAACAACGGCTCAGGGATGCTTGAAACTTTAAGTGAGAACAACGCCCGGCGATATCTGTTAGAAAAACGTTCGCAGGGAAAACACTAAAAAGGCATGAACTTAAAAATGTAAAAATGGAGCATGAGAAAGCGGTGGCATCTTTTTGATCGATTGTCTTAAGAATTTACAAGTTACAAGCGAATTGAACTAATTTCAAGACCACATCTGACGATAATGATACGCGTAACTGTGTCACACACCCATATTCTATGCTCTGCTTTTAGTAAACGGGGAAACACAAAGCATCGGAAAATGAGATAAAATCTAAGAGACATTGATGTCATTTACATTATGTCATTTTTGGTGCTACTTAAATTGGCATCATTTAAATCCGGAGGTGGGGGCCACCAATAACTGCCTAAAACTGTCAACGCGGACACGGCTATTACAGGAAGCCTGATGCACTCTGTCAGAAGCTATCATGACACCACCATTAATTTTAAACTGAGGAATGTTAATTGAAACGGATGCCAATACTCCCCGTGATAAGAGAATCTTATCAGATATTATATCTGTCCACCGAATTTGTTCAACGTCACTATGTACTGTGCCACTGTTTTTACACTCCTTTCAATTGATTTGTGTTATTTTAATGAACAAACAGCAAAGTACTCAAAGAACTTGTTGTTAATTGCCATTTCTCTCACGCTATTGCTTGAAAGGAAAGTTGTCCAAAATACACGGATTTATGTCCAGCCAGCGACACTTGATTAATACTTGATTAAATTCCCTTTAGTAGAAGCGGTGAAAAAAAATCCTGATAATGATGTATAAACTCATCTTACTTTCGGTCGAAACAAAGTCCTCCTTTTTTCGACCAAAATGACCATTCGATCAATTCTGTTGGAGTTTTGCAATGGGGCCGTCAGTAACCGCTGGGAGCCTTCCGAAGTGACTTCAGACCAGCGCCCAGCAGAACTGATCGTCTCCTTTTGTTTTGACCTAATTAGATGGCAACATATGTGAAGAACATATGAATATCCACTGCTGGGAGTTATTTACCAATCTCCAGTCTAATCCAACGATCCAGGCGATGTCTGGAAATCAGAACTCCATCCGACCCATACGTCAACTGAATAAAGATGATCTATTAAGTTCCACCTCTTCAAATTCTCCACTAATTTATAAATACATTTGTGCCTTCTGGTAACTGATGATTTGCATTTTTGACGCTGCTTAATATTATTACAGAAACTGGTAGTATGAGATTGGTAATCTATGAGAAACTTTTTAAACGATAAATTAATTTTAAATTACTTGGATTAGAGTTGATCACTACTCTGGCTTTATTTACCATATACCATCCAGGTAGTAGTGCGCGTTTATACATATTTAATTAACTTTATTACCTTTAAGGCAATGTTGCATTGTGCAGTTTTAGACATTTTACCAGTCGGTGATGAAAACTACATATCTACTTTGAAACGCTTATCTTCTGCGAATCGTTTTTATGACTGTTATTACTTCCTGCTGCTGATTGCTACTGATCCATTAGTAGTTATCCATTGTTATTAAGCAGTTCGCACTTATTCGCTGTACAACAAGAGATAACCTGCTGTATTTGTGCACTCATGTGAACTTCTGGAATATGTTCTGATCTATTCCCATTTTTCGAGATGTTGACATTTAATATGAATATGCGTTGCGACCCGAGACTTGCCGACTGTGAACGCACTCAAAATACACGCCCTCAGTTTCAAGTCTACTCACTCTTAAGAATAGACAAGGGTCCCTGTGCATTGAGGCCTGCTTTATGTGTGGGCAGCGAACTACAATTGTTTCCATTCGAAATTCCTATGTTCACATTTAGAAGTGGGGACTACTGACGAAGGTCATCTTGTTTTGACTCCCCGGATTAAAATGCCAATTAGCAAGTCATTTTTGATAAAACATTATATCTGTGATAGTTTTCAATGTAATATGTAATAATGCGTGTCTATTCTTGGAAATATCCGAAAACAGTAGATGAGCCTTTCCCTATTTGTTCTCTGGAATGGAAGCATGCAATGAAAACTTCGTCTGCAGAATGGAGAAACTGTTGATTGTTTGGTGTAGTATTGGAACCAAATCTACAGCATTTAACGTTTAACCAAACCATATTTCTCAGTATTATCCAAAAAAAAGATAGCCGAGTATAATAAAAGATAGGCGAGCATGCAGGCTCTGGGCTGAACTTTCCTAATACTTGCTATGTTGTGCGTGGAATCTTGAAAAACTTGGGTGGGGGGGGGGGGGGGGGGGGGGTGGAAAGGTCTGGTTAAGTGGAACTGTCCGAACACCTCAGTCAAAGGGCAATGAACAGAATAGAAGCTAATCTGGTGTGGAAACCATTGGAAGCTTTCTAAATATACAGCCTAAAAGCTTTTTGGTTGTTTTCTTTTCCTCGAGTTCCGCACAATTTTGCGATCACCAAGATTAGAACTAAATTGTGCTGCTCGCCTTTTCACGCTTCACCACGTGTCTTGTGGCATTAACTGGAGGGAAGAGGGTGGGGGAGGGGAGGGTTCTTAATATCAGGGCGCTCAAAGGAGGATATCACGCGGGAAACAACAGTCATTCACTCGGGAGGAGAAGCAAGTCTCTCCACTCTTCACTGACCCAATTAAAATGAGCACACGCCAGAAAGAGCGGCCTGGTCTTTTTTAACACACATCTTTTGGGATTTCCACAGAGGCAGATATTTTTTAACAAGAATTTATTCAAAGAAACTTTTAAGACATAGCCGCAGTCTCTCGACTGATGTGCTGACACTATATATTCGCCCTGCAAAATAGAAACGCCAATATAAATTAGTGCTGGTTGAGAGTGATGCAAAAAAATAGCAGATTTTACCAAGAAAAAAGGCAAGGATTCGGTGTTCGGTCAAAAGTGAGCCCCCCCCCCCCCCCCCCCCGCAAAGATTAAGAGAAGATTGCCCACTGCTGATGGAGAATATTGCTGAATTTCATTTTTCTTCAGGAAATGTTATCACTTCCCCATCTCCGCCCAGCGGAGCAAAATGCTGAGTATGGTTCTAATGTCCCAAATTTACGATGGAATATATTACTGTTGCGAGTATGTAAATCGTAAGAACGACCTTGTATTCTTTCAGGCAAGCGCGGCCCTGTAATTTTCCACAAACATTTGCAAATAAAATCATTCCATTGCAGTTCATAAGTAGCGCAGAGCAAAATCATAATGCAAAAGGAGCTGGGAGATTGATGTACGGTGCCTGTCCAGTTTATGGGATTTGTGGGTAGGTAACGGGTGAAATAACGATCACGGCTCTGGACATACATTATAGGTGTTTTGACAGACAAGACAGCACAATGATGATTTCTTACAATCATGTCTGGAAAGGAGGGCTTAGTCGCCAAAGTGAGAAAAGGAAAATTGGGGCCTTAAAGGGTAGTTTAAGGGAAAGTCAAATAGTGGTTTTAAAAAATCAACAAGCTTGATAAATTATGAACAACCTTGCACTATCAATTCAGTTTAAAAAAGAGGAGGAAGACATTACTTTGCAATTATGGTCGGGGCAATGAATGTGGATATTGGACATAAAATTGGTCGACCAAATTTTATCGGAACATGCATGCATTGCATTAGCACAAATGGTTACTGAGGAGACAATATTTCATTTAAAAAAAGGAATTGGATATTATTGCCAAAACATCTTATATTTAAAAGCGTATTTTTCATCGTTTCGAAATGTCTCAAAACGTTTTCAAACGAATGGAATTGAAATAGAGAAAACGCACTAGCAGTTTCGGTGCAGCAACGAGATACAATCATTGCTTTTCGTTCACATGCTACTTGATGGGGAGAATTCCCATTTCTTCTATGAACGGGTGTTAATGAGTTCCATGAGAATAAAGGTACGGCCGCGGTTTAACGAATAGTGGGGAAGGTAGCACCTTTGCTAGAAGCAGCCTGAGCGATGCACCCAAGTCTCCAGGGTGGGTCACGAATGCACGACCTCTGACCCCCGAGGTGGGAGTATTTTAACTGAGCCAAAGCTGCCCCTGTAAAGGACTTTGCAAAACGAAGACAGTAACGAGAAGGATGCGAGGAGTGGGCAGGGAATTAGGTCCAGTTAATAATAGGAGAGCTCGCAATGGCACGGTACTGGCACAGTAGTTTAATGGCCCTCCCTTCCGCGCCACATCTTGTGTGTGAAGTGTTGCACCAAGAAGTCCTAATCTCCTTGTTGGTATTACAGTGCTAGGTTTCTCCACAGTCATTATATATCGGCCGTAGGGTTCGGACATTGAATACTTTGCGCTGTTTTTGACTAATCTCTCAAAAGCTAGAATAACGGAAAGTCATATATTCAACCTCTTAAATGCAATTCTGAAATGAGATGCAGCGAGCATCTGTTTCCCTCCGGAGGGAAAGTTACGAATGTAGGAACAGTGACAGCGCGGCTAATACACCCAAAATAATAAAGCAGAAATCCTTCGTTTTCTAATCAAAATTGTTTAGATGTGATGGTAATTCAATGTGCTGCTTGGAGGCCACTGCTCTGACAAGCGTGGGTATTTTTTAAGTCTCTGACTTTTGGGGTGCACAAATAACTGTTTATATATATATATATAAACATAAAACAGCGCCGTTTGCATTGCCGAGTGTTGATAAGAATGAGCCAAGAACTCGATGTTTTATTTTCAGCTCAGTTATAGAATTATGATGTCACTGAAAGCTGGAATTCGCTCTGGGTATAGATCACTATTCTGTTGTACCATATCGCTCGAAATGGACATGTGCAGCAGACCTCTGGTTATCCAGGCAAGAAACTGCCACAGGTGGAAGAAGACTGAAGATGAAAATAATTAATTTGCAACCGCAGTTTTCATTGGCTTCCTCCCGTTCGACCGCCCGACTCGACTGAATGTGGGCATTAAAACAAATTAATTATCATTATTTTCGGGTCTGTGGTACTAGTGATGAAGAGGAGTGGTTACATTTTAGACCATTGCTTCTTTCCGATTTTACACAACGGCGCAATTTAACTAACGATGTAAAATGTATATACTGTATTTACGACTGATGTTGCAAATCTCCGTGAAGTGAACGGTCAAAAACTATTTCAATTGTACAAATGTGAAGGAAATACAGATACGTATGTTACTCTTTAACGTATCGATTTGAAGAGCACACACCTAAAGGTCTAAATTAAACCAAAAGTGTCGAAAATGAACTTTGTATAAGTTTTCGATATTTATTAGCTGAAGGGTTTTTTTTAGAAAATCTGTAATGTTATTTTACATCTGTGTTATTTTAACATAAGGCTGAGTAAATTGAACATAGGCTTCAGGTAGACTTCGTCTTCCAGTTCCAGGAATTGTTTTATGCCGACGTTAAATACCACTTTCAATTTTAGGAAATTAATGGGGACCAATGAAGAGCCGAGCTTGTGCTGAAATGCCTGCCCCATGTCATTCCTTCATCGCACCGTAATTGCCATTGTAATAATCGCTCCTTTAAAAGGCCGAGTTTGCTCCATTGTTCGGAGTACACGATCGTCATTTCTTCCCCAATCGAGTTAAACTTTTAGTCGGAGCATTAAATGATGCACTGATACGTTTCCCGGTACATCTTCATAACCCGGAATGAGGTGACTAAATAAACACATTCTGGCAAAATCAAAATGACAATTGTGTTCCCTCCAACACCGTCGGCTTGTGTTTGTTTTGTGTCTGTTAACACGCCGTCCACTGTTTCCTCTTTACATTTGCGGAATCGTCACTTATCCAAACTCTTTATCAACGATCAACGTGTCTGAAGTGATTGCAGGGACACAATTTCGAACTCCCAGCATGTCGTCTCTTGTGAAGTGCATTCCTTCTCACACTTCCACTAAATTTTTAGATCCTCCACACTTGTGCAATTATTAAGGCCCCTCCACTGCTCAGCATACAGTGATTAAATAATTTATTGAGGGACGGGTATGAGAGCTATTTCGTATATCTGAAGACCTCTCTCCCTTGCAAATGAATTGGAATAATATTTTAACTTTAAATATTGATTATTTAAATATGAGTAATGCATGCATTCGTTTCCTATCGTTTAGATGGTCAACGAAGATTAAGTTGAGGGGAAACGCAAACTCCAAAATCCCTTACAGCGCTGTATGTTACTTATAATGTTATATAACTGTATTCAAGAAATAATCGTTGCAAAATGTTAGTATCTAACATAACATATTCTCTGTTCCATTCTGCTGTTCCTTTTCACCTTTCTGCTGTTTAGTGCTGGTCGTTGTATTTATTATGACCATCTACCCTGGTGTATATGGCAATAAATTAATCTCATCTACAATTGATCAGATCGTATAAAAGACAAATTCGCAACCTGCCCAGAGCTGCATTCTCCCCTGCGCTAAAGAGCTTACAAACCTCCTCAGAATCAGAATCAGATTTATTATCATTGACATATGTCGTGAAATTTGTTGTTTTGTGGCAGCAGTACAGTGCGTGACATAAAGACATAAAAATCACAATAATGCTATAACGCTGTATACTATAACGTTCCTACATTTATTCAACCTAGTTATTCCCAAATGAAAAACCAGAGAGAAGGGTTAAAGCCCGTGTTGTAGAAAAGCAACAAAGATAAAGAGGGGATAATAAAATGGCAAGTAATCGGGAGATTACGTAAAATGTAAGGTTGGTTCAAAATGAATCTGTTGTCCAAGCATAAGTCACTTGTTATGTGGACAAAGGTCAAGGTATGAGAGCACACACACACACACACACACACCGAGGCAAACTCACACACTATAGTAAATATGCTCAGACACGAACACGCACAAAATTACCTTCACAATACGGATAGAGATACACAGATTCACCCTCACTCATGACCACCCCTCCCCCAACGCTCAAAATGTATATGCGGTCCTTTTGGCGAGACCACAATAAATTCAGTATCTTCATTAATTATCAGTTTACGTGGCTACCCTATTGTAAACAAAAATATTTTCCTATATTTTAGTTGCTTATTTCAATAAGTAAAACTATTTAATTTTCAAAGTATTTTAGAGGAACTGTCGGTATGGAACTAGCGTTCGTCTTAGGCCATATTTGGTATATCGGCAGGAGGCCTCGCTGTCAGCGAACTCAGCCGTAGACCAATAGATGTTCATGTAACAGGCTGGCTTCAGAGATCTGACAGCGCCCCGCCCCCTTGCTGCCTCCACTGAACTGATGTCAGATAGCACATCCCTCAAACAGATATTTTAGTCAAACAGCAGCAGAGATGAACGGTGCGCCGGAGAATAACTAAATAGAACGGTTGTCAGTAATTGTGTTTTTGTTTATTCCGATGACCAAATATATATATTACTCTAACTTCCCCAAGGTATCGCATTTTGAGATCTCCTTGGATGCAATAGCTGGTTCTCAACATGTTTGCCGGTGCAGCGACCTCGACTCCTTTCTCAGTGAGGGATATTTTAAATCTTCAGCACCATCCTGACATGGCCTCACTGGGTGTCTCGGCGGGGCTGGACTCGCCTCCCTCCCCTGCTTCATGTATGTTAGAACGGACCAAACAGCAACACTACAGTGAAACCCCATCCCTAACCGCGTACAACGAGCCACTGCCTAAATTGAATACTTGCAAAAACAATCCCAACTACTCGAGCACTTCGTACGTAAATAATTATTTGGAAATCAGCAACAGTGAAGTGAAGTCAAGCAACGGACCGACAGAAAAAATTGATAAGGGTAAGAAAGGAAATTTATAAACATTTGAACAGGGTTTGTTCCATTTACAACATTAATGTGCAGTTATATTTTTGCATGATGTATCCGAAGTTATATGTTCCGTTGATATGGACTAGATCGATGTAACCTCACAAGTAAATCTAACTGAATAAAAAGCATGGCTAGAAAAAAATAAATGTTGTAACTATATCTCGCAGGCAAATAAACTAAAAAATATTATTTACAACAACGGAAAATGCCTTTCATGGTCTTCCAAAGACTGCATACACATATTCCTGGAGCTCTAGCGATTCAGATTGGTTTGCACTAACACCCTATATCTATGCAGTATTTGGCGACATATTCGTCATTTAAGTACATCGTTATTCGCTGTAACGATTCCTTTTTAAGGACTATAAGCTACATGACAATTTAAAAGTAGTTTGTTAATTTTAGCTGAATTGAAATATAAAAAAGAATATTTATGGATTTGCGACTTTTAATTATTTCAATCTGTTTTATTGCGTTGATTTCTACATTACTTTCAGATTTAAGTACTGTACAATAGACATTCGTAGACTGTTTTAAAGAAGACTGACAGCCCTCTGCCCAGATTTCTGGTTAACCCACAACTCTGGGCGATCGCTATAATTTCACATTCCATTTGCTTTGGGCTTTCCATGGCCCTCGACTATTTTAGATTTTTTTGAAGTATAGGAGTAAACATCATTACTTGCGACCTAAATATTTGGATTTCCAATTCCATACCGCAACTGCTTTATAAAACCGTGTTCATGTTCATTGTCAGTATTAATTGAATAAATTGAACATTAATACAATGATTATAATTGGATATTCAGGTACGAATATACTTTTCACTTGGGTGACGGTGGATTTATACTACTTTTAAATGAAGAGTTAATTTTAAAAATTAATTTTCGGGCGGCCAGTTAATATTTTACACGTTCCCCAAGCACGGCATGTGTAACCATACCATGTGAAATGATACATTTTTCAAAGTTTATTCGCCCCTTACCTCATTCCGAAACTTGCTATCCGTGAATGCCAACGATCTTTGTGGGCGAACAGTGATATGGAGGTTTATGGGCACAGAACAATATTGGCAGAAAATCAGGAAAAATCAGAAGGCGGAAATCTCCCATTTCCTGCGATCTTTCAACGCGCTCGTCTTTACCTTGACAAGTGCAGTTTTCTGATCTGTTTATATTAACGAACCGTTTGATATTGGCGACCTGAATGCACTTCGACATTAGCAGTGTTTAGATGTATTGAAACCGAAAATAATTGGATGTTTCAATGAGATAACTCGTAGGAGACAAAGCCAGGCAAATTCACGTGCAGCCTTCACTTGGAGATCTTAAAACTCGAGGTGACACACTGCCTGTAATTCCCGGTTTTTCTGGGCTTCCACTGAAGTTTGGAATACAGAGATGTATTAAATGTTATGGTTGAGCCTTCGTGCAGATTGCCCCTTATATTCGGTGTTTACACCCTGTAGGTCGGTCGATATTATTCAAGGTTGTAAAGTCCCCGGGAGAGGTGGTCTTCTGAGTGAGAAGGTTTAACCAAGTGAAACGTGATGGCGGGTTCTTACTAACGGCCATACTTTCCCATTTAGATTGTCGAATGATGGAAGTTAACCTGGAGAAAGAAGAGCAAAAACCAGACGAAGCCGAGCGGCCCCGGCGACGGAGAAGGAAACCACGCGTCCTCTTCTCTCAGGCGCAGGTCTACGAATTGGAGAGGCGGTTCAAACAGCAAAAGTATCTCTCCGCACCCGAGAGGGACCATTTGGCAAACATACTGAAGCTCACGTCTACTCAGGTGAAAATCTGGTTCCAGAATCGCAGGTACAAATGTAAAAGGCAGCGCCAGGACAAATCTCTGGAAATGGTGGGGCTCCCGCCTCCGAGGAGAATCGCCGTGCCAGTGCTGGTCAGAGATGGGAAGCCGTGCCTAGGAGAGTCCTCGCCTTATAACTCTCCGTATAACATGAATATCAGCCCTTACGCTTATGGCACTTATGCAAACTATACCAACTACAGTGGCGCAACTACTCCTGCCAACTACAGCTGTAACTATCCCAGTGTTCAAGCCGTGCCCCCGTCAACAGCAGCTGGCAGCTTTATGAATATGAATTTCACAGTCAATGACTTGAGCAATGCCATGCAGACTCAAATCCACCAGAATACTGGAGTTTCTACTTTGCATGGGATCAGAGCCTGGTAGTGCCAACATGGGCTTGGCATAGCACGGATTTCGTGCTCCCTTGGCTTGGTTGCACAGGTTATTCATTCTTCGACCGAACGTCGAGGAAGACATCCGTTTCCCACGTCGAAATCGGTGAATGGATAACTTACCAATAGGGTCAAAGCCTTTTAACGTAGCATATAACCTCTCGGAACTTCGGACAAGGAAGAAGGGATGTTTTAATTCCATCTTCTTCCGAAACGTTTATTTTGCAGTATTCCATTTCACTGAATGAATTCGTGCCCTTATTTAATCTCTAAAATGTTATTGTATGAAGTACATCATATTGCATATTGTCCCAGTCTGCACTGAATGCAGCATAAGGCATGAGTGAAAGCAACATCGCGGATTGTTGTTAAGAGAATACAGTTGTATAAAAAAAGGGCAAACCCATCGTAATCTCTAGGCTTTTTCATACAACCTCTATTTCATATTTGAAAACTTGTTTTTGTATTTGAGACTGTCTTCCGTAGTCCAGTGTAAATACGGTAAAGAGTGTTTGGCTCATTTAGGTTTAAAGATTTTTAAATATTATTGATGAAACCACTTTGTACAGCATTCGCAATCCCGAATTCAGAGTTAATTAGCTGTATGCAAGTAGCAAAGAATACTTCAAAATCATGCACTAATGTTGCCATGTTCTGTATTTACTTTCCCTTTCAACAACATTATATAAAATTAATGGTAAGAAAATTACTAAAATGTTGCTCGGAATCTCCAAAGATGATGATCAAATTGTAAATGGAAGTATAAATCACTACTGTTCCAACAGTAAATAGCGTGCAATCTGGATTGTCGGTTAGTTTTTTTTCCGCGATGGTACAACAATGCGTCTCATATATTGCTTTGGTATTAATTGTCTTGAACTGAAATTAACGATGCCTTTTCGCTGACCTCACTTTATTCGTAAAATCGCACTAGAATAAGAATTCGTCCTACAGGCTGACTCTGTTAGACCTTGTCCTCTGCAAATCCGCTCGGAACACTGCAGTATTTTACAGCAGACGCTTCCCATCATTTTAACGATGTGCGTTGTGTGCAAATTCATCGGGACATCAAATTCCAAATCTAACATTTGCCACTCATAACTCGGCATCATTTTAATGCTCTTACCTATGTTTTCCGCTTCTTGCAGAATAGGAAATTCACGGCTACATCCAGCGATTTTTGATATTTAATATCCTTTTCTTCGAGCCGGTTTCCTTTCGCTTTTGTTTTGTGTAAATTACATACATACAAATATCCCCCGAAACATTAATTTTATAGCAGATCGTCATCAAAAGAATGCCACTGAAAAATAATCTGTGAACTGTCACACTCCACGTCTAGCCTTGTGGCTGCCGAGGAAATGTCACATCATTAAATCCTTTCTCTGGCTTAATGTGTGCGTTCGGAATGTAAGTCTATTCCATTTTGGTGCTTTTGAAATTAATCTGATTGAATTAAACTGACGGTATTACCAACACAAGACTATTTATGTTGGAAGTGAAATGTCTGCATTGGAGTTCATTGTTTCATTGGTTTGTTTTGCAGAACCAACTGTGCTGCACGGGTGAGAGATGTGGGGATGGGAGGAGGACTGGAAGATGTGGGAGAGGAAAGGACGCAGAACAGAGAACGAGTGCACATGCAAACGATGTTGCAGGGAGATATTAAGAAATCTGCAATGGTTGCTGGAGACCGACCACGTTAAGATTGCGGCTCCCAGTCTGAGACCACCAGCTACATACACTAAAAGCAGAAAAGGCTGAAAACACTCGTCAAGTCAGGCAGCACCTATAGCAGAAAGAGAAACAAAGTTCATGTTTCAGGTCGAAATCATTTCATCTGTGGAAAGAGAAACAGAGTTAACTTGTAAGTCGAAGATTCTTGTTTGAGTCTTCGATCTGAAGGGTTAAGTCTGTTAGTCCTTCCATTTACGCTGCCCCATTTGATGAGCATTTCCAACGTTTCTGGTTTTTTTCTTGCAGATTTCCACCACCCGCAGCTTTCCTTTGATCTCCACTGGTAGCTAAAGGCCGGGTTTCCCCGAAACATCTTACGTCATCTGAAATGAACCACAATTGTTTTTCTTAACAGAGAGGGTGTTTCTTTTTTAAGCTTAGCTGCTTGTGCAAAGATCTTACAGAGAATTTCGGTTTTTGCAGCAGAGAAACGGGTCTCTTGGCCCAATGGGTCCACTCCTGTGGCCAGTCTGCACTGGAGGCACCTCGTCTCCTGGTCACCTTCCATATCAGCAGTCCCTCACACTGATTTCCAACTTTGCTCTTCACCTAAGGTAAGAGTTTCCACATGCTCTGAGACTTGAGGTTTATTTTAAATACCTTAATCGATTTATTCGTGATTATGGTAAATTCCATACTGTCCCTCAGTTAAAATTGGACAGTTTCGACAATACGAATGACCAGAGCCACATTAACAAAGTGTTTTTAATAACTGACAGGCAGTTCTAAAAGTTGGTAAGAGCTGCCGTTGACAATGGTTACGGTCACATTCCTCGCAGGGTCACCGCGAGTGAGACTTCCTCCGTCAAGGAGCCGCACCTGAGCATACGACATGTCTCTCTGGATTTGTAAATTCGCTTTAGAGAAAGGCAGAAATCAAAGCTGCAGTGTCTTTGGAAGTAGTGGTTGTGAGAGTGAAACTTCGAATCCCGTTTACTTTACTTGACTGCAACCCGAATCTGAGATTCCCCGTTTGGGATAAATAAGGGCACAGAGACATCCCCCACAACTTGTCATATTTCTTCACGGCACAGAAGGAAGTCATTTCAGCCCATCGATTCTGTGCCGGTTTCCATCCTCCTACCAATTTTCCCTGTAGCAACACACACAAAATGCTGGAGGAACTCAGCGGGTCAGGCAGGATCTATGGAGGGAAATGAACAGTCAACGTTTCGGGACCCTTCATCCGAAAGGTCGACTGTTTATTCCCTCCATAGATGCTGCCTGTCCTGCTGGGTTCCTCCAGCATTTTGTGTGTGTTGCTCCAGATTCCAGCATCTGCAGAATCTCTGGTGTCTCAATCTTCTCTGTAATTAGTTTTTCTCCATTCCCATTACTCGCCTACACTAGGGACAATTTACAGTGGCCAATTAACCTAACAAACTGCACGTCTATCAGGAACTTCAGACAGTGTGATTGTCAGGGCGGCTTTGCAAAGTGAAAAGAAAGTCAAAAAGTCCAGATATCGGAAATCTGGAATAAACCCAGAAAATGCCGGAAACACTGATCCGGTGAGGCAGCATCTGTAGACGGAGAAACAGGGTTAACGTTTCAGGTTCTGATGAAAGGTCTTTGTCCTCAAAGGTTTACCAAGTGTTCGTAGGTGCCAAAGGACCTCTGAGTAATTTATACACCAGCTGCACTGGATCCAGATTCGTTGCAGCATCGAACTGAAATCCTACGAAGTCTTCTCCAAAGAGTTTGGTTACAGTTGGCTGCAGAATCAATCAAGACTGACTCCAGAGTTATATTCGAAGCCCATCATCAGAGAAAAGCTCACATACTGACCAGCAGTATAAATATACTGGAAAATAATTCATATCCATGATGTAAGTATCATGATGTAACACCAATGTGTCACAAAGTCTGTACACTTGCTGATGTAATACAACTGTTTAATTGCATTGTCAGTTGAATGGAAGCAGAAACTAAAGGCCGCCAAATACGAGCACTCTCTCCCCGACTGCCCGTATCATCCGGCCAACGTGGTAAACGGTTTTTAAGAACAGTGACATCTCTGTAGCTATCAATAAAGTATGGGGGCGCGGTTTTTGAGACGGCATTTAAACTTTTGCATCAATGAAAACATTTTCGAGGGAAGTTAACAGTGAGGGAGTCTACCGCATGCACTTATTGTTATTCCTCCTATAAAACCATTGTGGCCTATGTTTTGATGCCACTGAATCTGGATAATTGCAGTATATTTCATTAAAGGTAATAAAATGCGTATAATTTTGACCACGTTAAAACATTTTTAATAAGTATGAAATAGATCTGCATCCGTAATAAAGTGTGGCTCTCGGTTGGAACAGGACGCGCAGTTCTGTGTAAAACTACTTCACTGAAATTGTTATGCGGTCAACGAAAACACTTTGATTTATCTGCACCCATTGCATTGGAGCCACATAAAACCTAGTTGTCGCAGGAGGAGCAGCGTAACTGCGCTGCCGAAGTGCGAGCGGACTTTACTTTTGGGGCAACGCCAGGCGAACTGTGGGAGCGTCAATGTTATTCAGCGTTATTAATGAAGGCAGTTCGAATTGTGATTTAGTGGATAATCTGACGAAGAATCATTCTTCATTCGGAAAAATAAAACAGGACGACTGTACCCCAAAACATTATTGAATAAAATTACATTCATAAAAACAATCAGAGAAAGAACCATAAATATGAGTTGTATTTTCTAGTCCATAATCCCCAGAGTTTAGCAGCTGTGTTGAAGAAATTCTGATTGCAATATAGTAACATGAATCCAAAGTTATCAGCGGTTGCAAACACACAGGGTTATAAGAAAACAAATACAAAAATATGTTACAAATAAAAATGAATGTTATTAAGGAAATGGATTACAGCATAAATAATCATAGTAAACTTTTATTAAACTGGTTTGGTAACAACTGGAGTATGGTGTCCAATTCTGAATCCAATACTTTAGGAAAGAGGTAAAGGGTTTGGAGAGAATGCAGAAGATGCAGAATGACTTAGGGCTGAGAAACTTTGGAAGTGTGGATAGATTGGAGAAGCTGGGGTGGTTCAACAGAGGAAGCTGCAAACAGATCTAATATACATATTTAAAATTATGAAGGACATAGAAAGAAATTCTGCCTATTGCAAATGGGCGAAAAACCAGGGATGTAGGATGAAGGTGATTAGAATGGCATAGAAGGCTGTGAGATGAGTTGTGGGAAATGGGATTATAGGTATAGATCTTTGATGGCCAGCACAGACATGGTGCGCTGAAGGGCCTCGTTCTATGCTGTACAACTCTATGGTGCCATAAAAAGAACCAAACTAATATGAGGAGTTTTTGTCTGAAATGCACTGCCAGAAGTAGGAGTGGAAACAGATTCAATTGTAGCATTAAGTTGTAACTGAAACCATTTGCAGGGCTATGGGTAGAGGGTAGGGGAGTGGGGACTAGCTGGATTGCTCTTTCATGGGGCCAGTGCACATCTGGTGGGCCAAATTGACTCCCGTTATCATTCTGTTGTAAGTATTGACATATACTTTTCAAACTGTAGGCTTAAAGCAAATTAGAATATCTTACACACCATAACCAACATCAATTCAGGCATTATCCCTCTTAATTTCACCACATTACTGGAACCATTTGAAAATCAGTCCTAGCCTTCCACCACAATTTCTGCACTGTATTTAAAACAAGACTCATACACACCTATTTCCATTTGAATAGAATTGATACATACAACCTCTGTGCCAGAATAAATGTCATGCATTAATTTTCTTTTTTACTCCATGTTTAAAGACATTTAATGAAAAATAGAATTATTTCCCTGTTGCATAAACCAGATGTTACATGGACTCCAGTTCAGTATCAAGTGTCTAAAACACACATTAATATAATGAGGCATAACACAACTGTGATTATTTCATTTCTGATATGATCTGGCTTCACTCACTATTTAAATTTAATGCAGCTAATAATACAATATAAACATGATATACCAGGAATATACAGATCTTCACACACAACAATGCTGCATCATATTATTGACTTATATGGATATCAACCTCATCATGTGCAAATGTATTGCCTATTTAAAGTCAATGCAAAACAATTTTGCAGTGATGATAAACTGGCTAGCTAATCTCAATCCAGAATTTAACTTGACTTTGGAGCAAGGTGGAATTAAATTCTTTGAAAATGGATTGTCACAGTACTTCATCTTGATGCAGCCATTCATACAATCCAACGTACAGGTCCGCAAGGGGCCTTTGGAATCTACGGACATTGTAAGCCTGCCTGACCATTGTATTCATTATGTGCACATAAATCCTAAACAGAATAGTTCAGGTTTAAGAAAGAGACATAAGCAGGGCTCATATTGACTCCTCTATGGTATCTTCTATTTAAGGCACACGGTTTAGCATGAAAACAGATAATGCAGCTTTACTATCATCTGAGCAAGAAGCTATTTTGGATGTAACTTCCAGTTCAGAGCAGAGCAGCCTGGGACAACCCCACTACCAAAAAGGATATTGAAAATCACTCAGCCATAATACAGCATGAGCTGTAACTCTGGGGATGGGTTAAATTGGATATCCTGGGCACATTAGAATCAGAGAATCGGAAACAGAATCAGAATCAGATTTATTACCACTGACTTATATGACATGAAATTTGTTGTTTTGTGGTAGCAGGACAGTGCAAAGACATAAAAATTACTATAAATTACAAAAATAAATAAATAGTGCAAAAAAAGGTACTGTTCATGTGTTCATGCTCTGTTCAGAAATCTGATGACAGAGGAGAAGCAGCTATTTCTGAATCATTATGGGTACCTCCTCCCTGATGGTAGTAACAAGAAGAGGGCATATCTCTCTTAAGAGTCAGAGCTTTGGAAAACACTTTGAGAAAGCAGGTGTGCAGAATTGCTCACTGCATATTAAGATAAGATAAAATATCTTTATTAGTCACATGTACATGCATTAGGTCAGAGAGGGTCAAATTAGATGAGGACAGGAAGATGCAAAAGGGATACAATCATATTTTGATGACTCCATTTTCGCCCACTTAGTATTCAGTGTTACTGAAGTCAACAAAACTTGACATTGGCAGCCTCCCAGGGTGGAGGATGACTTGCTTCAACTTATTTCTGAGGAGGGAAAGTTGTCTATGCTTGAATTCTTTGAATGCAGGGTGGCTGTTGCACATCAGTCACTGCACAGTGAAACATGCATAGATCCTCACACACAACATTGCTGCATCATAGTATTAACTGATATGGACATTAACCTCATCCAGTGCAGATAAACTGCATACTTCAAGTCAATGTAAAACAATCTTGCACTGATGATAAACTGTCCAACTAATCTAAATTCTTGGTTCAATGGCAAGGGGATCGAAGACAATTGAGGGCCAGACTCTGCTGCACATATTTAGCACACATTCGTACAAATGTGGATACACGTACTCATGCGCACACAGAGGCACCCTGCTCCATCCCTCCCCAGTCCCTGACTCCTGGTATACTCAGTGTTTAAGTCTCATGGGTAGAAACATTCAAAGTGTATACCAGTGATCACTGCACTACTGCTGCTTTATTCACAAATTATTCATAACTTTATTCTATCAAAAATAGTTATTAATGACTTTATTCTATCAATAAGGCCTGCACATAGAGCCTTTGTAACAACATACAAAAGTAAACTACAGGAAGTTACATAGTGAAGTGATTAAATTTCAGTGACATCTATGGCTCAGTGGTCGACATTAGCTAGGAACGGAAGGATCAGCCACATAGAAAAACTATAGTGAAGAGTAGGTCAGGTGCCAGATATTGTGCAATAACTAACTCACTCCTGATTCCCTATAGCATTTGCAACATTTATAAGGCACAAGTTGGGATTGTGATGAATACTGGCTGTTTGCCTGGATGAGTGCAGCTTCAACATCTCACATGATACTTAACAATATTATGGATGAAGCAGCCTATTTGATTACGACTGCATTTATCTCCTTAGACATTCATTCCATATACCACTTGCACACAATACCTGCAGTGTAGCTCATCAACAAAGTGTACCAGAGCGAGGTTTCTTCAGAAGCACCCCACAAATATACAGCTTTATCAACCTAGTTGAACATGGGCTGCATGTACCCAGGAATACCACCACTTCCAATTTCTCCATGTGACACAGCAACATGACTTGCAAAAAGATGCTATTTCTTCACTGGCTCCTGGAATTCTCACCCTGACAGTACCATGGGAATATCTTCACTGTACAGACCGCAGCAATTCATGGAAGAAACTATCACTTCTTCTAGGACATTGAGAGCTGCACAATAAATACAGGCCTTCCCAGTGATGCCATGCATGTTAACGTAAAGGTAAGAGGTTTACAATCAGGAGGGATCTGGACAGAGTAAATAGGAATGTCATGTTTCCCTTAACAGATATAGAAAACCAGGGAATTAGAGGAAAGACAAGGAAACTCTTTTCACTCAGAAAGTGGGAGGGGTCTGGAATTTCCTACTTGGAAAACATGATAGAAAGAAACAGCCTATCACATTTAAAATATACTTGGATATATACCTGAATAACCAGGAGCTGCAGGGATATACTATGGGAAGATGGAATTAGGTTGTGTAACCAGCAGACACAATGGCCAAGTGGCCTCCCTGTGCTTGTAAAGTTTCTATTTTTCTATGATCATTTTGGCACATACAAATGAGGGCAGAGTGAAGTGCAGTAACAACCATTGTTGATTATGTGCTTGTTTGAACTGACACCTCTCTCACAATAGCTTTATAATGGCATTTTGGCGGAGTTTCAAAAAGTGCAGCATGAATGCAGAATCGCAACATCTGCTTGAACCCGCAATTATGCAGCAGGTAACATTTGAGAATTGTACCTACTTTTGAAGACCAACATCATCTAATTATACCAGCTCACTAACTTGTGCTTGACTCTGTGAATAAAAATTCTTTGATTATTTCTTTTCCCATATAAAAAAAATAGTGAATTAATTATTAATGCAAGAAATATACACCGGTTGCAAAACAAAAGCAAATCCAAAGCCAAAAACACAGACTCACAAACCAAGGAATAAAATAATAATCATCCCCTGTCAAGAGATGTCCATTCCATTAAAGCAATCGAGGAAGTGTGAGGCTATGGAAATAAGAACATAGAATAATTTGGACAATCCTGAAATGAAATAAGTGGTAAAAGAGTGATAGACCTATAGTTTAAAGTTACTAAATGTGCGATTCATTTAGGTTTATTGTGAACAAAAGGAAGAATTTATGTATTCATAATGTTTAACACCAAATTTAAGATCTCATAATACTTCCACAATGGAGATTGATTTATCAGCCCATTTAGTTCCACTGTTAGTTTTTGACTTTTCTCCATTAGTTTCCAGTTTTAAATCAAGTATAACTCCACCAGACAACTCTTGAATGAAAGTTTAGATTCTATAACAACTGTAACAACAAAACTAAAGTGTTTGTTCCCTTTTATGCAAACAAGGTTAGTTGTTGTGCCTGAGTTACATGTCCACAAGCAGAGGACCTTTCAGGCATGTGCTCTTGATGGTGGTCAAATGCATTAAGAAAATAACAAACATTGTAATTCAGACACCATCAAAACATCCCCTGCGCCGTTAATGACTATCTCCAGATGAAAGGAAACAGGAGTACGGTGACAGCTTTCTCATCAGCCTGGGAAGAAGCTCACATCAGTAAATGAGAAAAAGGACAAACAAGTGCAGCCCTGGAACATACTCCAGAAACTATCTTGTCTCAGGTGAAATCTGTAGCTAACTCCGTGTAATTTGCCTGAAGCATGCAGATATTCCATTACAAATTGCTGACCTCTGGTGGTCCAGTGCCTTAAACTATATTTACATTTCACTGAAAGTAGTTCGTATAAATAGTTGCAATATTTTCCTTTTTTGAATTTATCATAAAGGGAGATATTATCAAATGGAGAATATTAAAATGATCTGAGTATTTCAGTTAGATTTATTATATTATTCCTCTCCAAACAATTTTTGAACCCAAATTTGGAACATGACTGGTGTCCTCAAACTGGAAAAATTGCTATGCCTCAGTGTTGTGGTACAATAAGAATTAGTGAATGAAGATAAAATTTCTGTATTGGGTGGAATTTGTGATCCAACTGCAATTCATATGTGACATTAGTTTTGAGAAGTGTTTTTCTCCCAAGTATCTGCACAAGCTCAGTTGCATATCAGTAAACGTAAAGTCTTCCATTAACCACTACAATCAAGAGTCATTTTAGACTGTAATTTACCTTTTCCTTTAAACAATATTATATCTTTAAGATCAGTGAGGAAGCGAGGATTTATTGATACAGCTGAAAATGGTTAACAATAAAGAACATTTATTCACAGGATCCGGTCTCTGTATAATCAAATTTTAACTAAATATGACCAAACAAAATACACACCGATTTTCTGGTTCCATTGGTATTAAGTGGCATGTTCCTCAGTAAATTGAGAAAATATTATTCAAAAGCTATCAAAATATTGAACCAGTGTCTTTACCCACTCCCAAAGCCCAGCTTATTGGGGCGTTTGATAATTGTGCTTGTTTGCTGGTCTCCAGTTGTGGGTACAGGGTCAGTCATCCATCATGACATTTCTTAGATTAACGTAAGGGATTGCGCAAACTCAATTTCCACTGAAAGTAATTTGTTCTTGAAATTCTGCAACCTTTAGTTCTGGTTTGACAGATTTGCAATGATGAAAATAAGGCACGCACTGATAAAATAGCAGAACTGAGCAGAAGTTTCAGTTTCTAAGGTTCTTTAGCAAAATAGTCATTTTGACAGAGTTTTGATGCTGCATTCTAGGCACCAGTTAACATCAAAAGTTCAGCACACATTTTTGAGAACAACTGTTGAAAGTGAACAAACACAGTTGGAGAGATGCCTCATTGGTTAAGCAAACCAGCTAATACAAAATCAGCCACTCACTTGAAAGAGTTAAAATTTCTTTAGTAAAGGCAATCACAGGTAGTCCATTGTTCAGATTTTAATGATCCAGACATGGAGATAATCAAAATATATTATTGGATCTTGATAAGTGGCATTAGGTGCATAAGTTGTAGAATAACTAGTGTTCCATCTCTCTTCAATTTCAACATGTATAATCAGTGAAAACAGAGTGAAATATTACGATTATAGTTATCTCAGCTTCTAGTGCTGTTTATGAATAATCTTAATTTTGTCTGGTAACTAGTAACCCTGAACAATTCTTCTGACTGGGAAATTAGTCATTGCCTAAACACATGCAAGCAACTCAAACTAAGATGTCCGCCTCCCACAAATATAACTGGAGGAAAGTGTAGATTATCTACTTAGTTGCATAACCTATGCTATCTATAGTTTAATCATCTGTTTCCCATAATGGCATAATTATATTCCAGTGAATATGGAATTCCACAAACTAGTCTGCCTATTCTAACTCTTTCCAATAGACTGGTAGATTTTAATGTATACAGTATATGTAAGTGAGTACTGGGCAAAACAAAGACTATGCGCTCTGACAATATCTTGACTGTGGTGCTGAAGATATGCTCTACCAACTCAGCCAATCCAGTTCATAGAGCTACAATACTGAACCATGCCAGTCAAATTCTCAAAATAACCAGACGTGTCCTGTGCATAAAAAGCTGGAGAAATCTAAACTAGTCATTGGAACCATATCAGTCTACTCTTGATCATCAGCTCAGCACTTGTTTTTTATTGAAGCTCATTCTGGGTTCTGCCGGGAGCATTTACTTCAGACTGCAGTGAACTAAAGAGTTGAACCACAGATGTGAGAGTGGCTTAAGATGAAGGCAGAATGACCAAGTACGTCCTCTAGGAGCCAAAGCAACAATGAAGTTAATGAGAATTGGGGGAAATTTTTTCCACTGACTGGAGTTATAACGAGTACAAAGAAAGATGGGTGTGGAGGTAACTATCCTTAAAATAGTGCTATGGAATTTCTTTATGTCCACTAGAGAGAGCAAAACAGATCCAGATTTAATGTCCCTTTTGCAAGATGGCATCTTCAATGGTGCAACACTCCCTAGTACTGCATTGGAGAGTTAACCTGGATTATGTGCTTAAGTATCTGGAGCAGTAGTTAAACTCAGAACTTCTTTGACTCAGAGTGAGAATGCTAACCAACCAAGTCTCAGTGACATTTCATATTGAGCAAGGGTTCAACTTTTGTTACCATATCCATCTTCATATACAACTCCTTTTATTGCAAATATTGAAAAATGTCAAGAAAGGACAGAAGGTCATTTAGGTCTTTGGGTTTGATTATGACTACGGTGAAGACTAATGCCACTAATCCCTAATCTTACTCTTTCCCTTATCACAGTTTATATTATCCACTGTACATAATAGTTTACTGGCCAATAACACTGAATAAAATTAATGTTAATAATGTTGTTAATGGCAGTGAATCTATTTGAAACCTATAAAGTATATTATCATGCTGGTGCATTGATTGGGATTGTCTGCAGAGGGAAATAAATGTATATTATCTAATGGCATCTTTGAACTTGGTTTGAATGGAAGACATTTAATGCTTTCTGTTGGTTCCAACTGTAATTCTCAAATCCAGACAATGTGCATTTGAGTTCCTCATCAAAATCCTTATGTCTCTTTAGTGCCTTGTGAAAACTAAATTGAAAAAATCATTGGTACTATTCAGAAAATCTATTTTATCTAGCAGCTTTATTTTCACGTTTTCTGCCTCTTACTCAAAGAGAAAAAAAGCATATTTAAAAAAGGTAGCAGATCTTGTTTGGCTTTTTTCCCAAGATGTACAGAAATGAATTCGACACTACAGACATAGATTTAAGGAACGGAAGGAATTAGCTATTTGATTTTAGAACATAGATTTTAGTCACAGTAAGTCTGTGACTACTAGGCCAAAGAATATAAATGTAACACCAGCAAATCTCAAAAGAACACAAGGAAATGGAAAATTGTGTAATCTCTAGGATTTTTCGTTACCATATCCATCTTCTATACAACTTCTTTTATTGCAAATATCAAAAATGTCAAGAAAGGGCAGAAGGTCATTTAGGTCTTTGAGTTTGATTATGACTACAGTGAAGACTAATGCCACTAATCCCTAATCTTACTCTTTCCATTATCACAGTTTATATTATCCACTGTACTTTCTTGACATTTTCAACATTCGCAACAAAAAGAGTAAAGAAAACTTTGAGAAAGAGCTGGATGAATATCAGAGAAAGAACAGGGCTGACGATTGCAAAGATATGTATTGACATGAAGACAGTCAATTATTCAACAGAACAATAATCCTGTTGAGACAATAGGTATGTCATCTTTGTAACTAAGACGGGGTTGAATGACATAGGTTGTAACCTTAGACCAGCAAAATGTCATTGTTTCCCTGAGGGACCATGGACTAACAATGCATGTTAACCATCCCTTACTATATGACTGGGGAGTTTTCCATTTTTAATGCCAGTTACTTGAAAGCCTTGTTGGTTGCAGTTCTAACTTAATGTTAATTTCAGCTTCAACTAATTTGAAGTTTCATTAATTCAACCCACCTTTTAGCAGTTTTGGAAATGTCTGCAAAGAGATCTTTCATCTTCTCTCCACTTAAGGCATAAAATTTAGCAGTCATCTGATGCCGTCAGACTAATATTATATCTGTTTTTGGGATTTTTGATGTTTGCATCTTCCAAAGTGCAAAAAAGTGAGGATCTTGATGTTTCTACAACCTGCACTGGCAGGCCAGAGAAGTATATTTGTGATTTCTCACCTGCTGAGTTCCTAATCTATGTTGTTCTGTTAGGAAAGGCAATGCACAGTAGATAGTTGCTTGGAGCTCCCTAGATTTTTCTACACATTTTTCAGCAACTTCCTACAAAATATTAATGTAAAGATATTTGTCCCCTGGTTGAGGAGTTGCATATGAAATGGAGGAAATGTAAAAGAAAAAAGAAAAAAGTAAGTTAAAGTGGATAAATCATTTTCTACTAAATGAAAAGAAGTTGGATGTGTAGAACCATGGACTGGTGAGAGAGAATTTCAATTTTTACTTCTAAAGAGTTCCAGATCTCATCCACATCACTGTTGGATCATGTAAAGTATAGGGGAAAGTTAGAGGAGCAACCAGTTGAAAACAATGTTTTTGGGAAAGTTAAATAGGGTCCATTATAAAGAGGAAAATCTTAAAGGAATAGAATCTTACAGCGCAGGAGCATAGGAGAGGATTTGGTCCATTGTGCCAATGGTGGCATTGTGAAAGTGCTGTCCAATTTAGTACATTATTCCAGCAATTTTTCATTAACCTTGTGAATTAAAACTCTTCATGTACCTATTGAATTGTCAATGTAAATAGGAACGAACAGTAAAATGATAAAACTTTCCCAATGACCTATTGATTTTGGTCCAGTAGTAACCAAACTTTATCAAACAAAGAGACGCTGATTTGGTTCCTGACCTGTACTCATTTCAAAGTACTTCTTTAAAAAATATTACAAACAACAAAATAAATAGCTATGAGTTAACTTCATAAAAATAAACTATTTTCTGCTTGTCATTTAAAGGATGTTCTGCTAAAATAAATTCTTAACTTTACATTATTGGTATTGGTTTATTATCGTCACATCTTGAGGTACAGTGAAAAGCTTGCCTTGCATACTGTTCGTACAGATCAATTCATTACACAGTGCACTGAGGTAGTACAGGGTAAAACAATAACAGAATACAGAGTAAAGTGTCACAGCTACAGAGGAAGTGCAGTGCATGTAGACAATAAGGTGCTTGGTCATAACAAGGTAGATTGTGAGGTCAAGAGTCCATCTTATCGTATAAGGGAACCGTTCAATAGTCTTATAACAGTGGGATGGAAGCTGTCCTTGAGCCTGGTGGTATGTGCCCTCAAGCTCCTGTATCTTCTGCCTGAAGGGAGAGGGGAGAAGAGAGAATGACCCGGGTGGGTGGGGTCTTTGATTATGCTGGCTGCTTCACCAAGGCAGGGAGAGATATAGACAGAGTTCATGGAGGGGAGGCTAGTTTCTGTGATGTGCTGGGCTGTGTCCACAACTCTCTGCAGTTTCTTGTGGTCCCGGGCAGAGCAGTTGCCATACCAAGCCATGATGCATCCAGATAGGATGCTTTCTATGGTGCATCAATAAAAGTTGGTGAGAGTCAAAGGGACATGCCAAATTTCTTTAGCCTCATGAGGAAGTAGAGGCACTGGTGAGCTTTCTTGGCTATGGCGTCTACGTGGTTGGACCAGGACAGGCTATTGGTGATATTCACTCCTAGGAACTTGAAACTCTCAACCCTCTTGACCTCAGCACCATTAATGTAGACAGGTGCATGTGCACTGCCCCCTTTCCTGAAGTCAATAACCAGCTCTTTTGTTTTGCTGACATTGAGGGAAAAATTGTTGTCATGACACCACTCTCTATCTCCTTCCTATACTCTGACTCATCATTATTTGAGATACAGCCCACTACGGTTGTATCATCTACAAACTTGTAGATGGAGTTAGAGCAGAATCTGGCCATGCAGTCTTGAGTATATAGGGAGTAGAGTAGGGGGCTGAGGACGCTGCCTTGTGGATGTTGAGAATAATTGTGCTGGAGGTGTTGCTGCCTCTCTTCACTGATTGTGGTCTGTTGGTCAGAAAGTCAAGGATCCATTTGCAGAGAGAGGATAATAAATGACCTTCATTGCTATTGTGAGCCTGTTAACCTTCAGCTTTATAACAGCATCACTATTAGAGAAAAAGATTCTTGTCAGAAATGATTAATAAAGCACGCTTTTTTTCCAAAGAAAAGCACGTCTACATCTGCTGTGTCTTTTGAAATTCTTAACAGCTTTTTGGAATGTATTTTTGCACATTACTTCAGTACGTTCTCATGTATTTGAAGGCATAGCAAGTTAGTCCTGACATTTATACAGACAAAAACAATGTTTAAAAATCTGATCTCTGTGCTCTATATGAGAACAAATAATAAAAGAAATACTCGAGCAGAAAACTGCAGCAAGGTGATTCAAAGAAATATAAAATGTGATTTCATTTTCAAGTGAGCAAAATGTAGACAAGTTTTGAGATTTATACAAGTACAGTACTGGGATTCCAAGGCTATGAATCTGCTGCCGTTGGTTGGTATATTTTTGCTCCTGTAGCCCTTGCAAAGGAGCATTACACAGAACATAGAACAGTACAGCACAGGAACAGGCCCTCTGGCCCACTATGTCTGCGCCGATCATGGCGCCAAATTAAACTCATCCCATCTGCCTGCACATGGTCTATATCCCCCCATCACCTGCCTGTTCATCTACCTGTCTAAATGCCTCTTAATTGTTACTATCTTATCTGCTTCCCCCACCTCCTCTGGCAGCACGTTCCAGGCACCTACCACTCTCTGTGTAAAAAACTTGCCTCTCACATCTCCTTTAAACATTCCCACTTTCACCTTAAAGCTATGCCCTCTAGTATTTGACTCTGCCTATCCACCCTATCTATGCCTTTCATAATTTTCTATACTTTTATCAGGTCACCCCTCAACCTCCAATGATCCAGAGAAAACAATCCAAGTTTGTCCAACTTCTCATTATAGCTAAACTCTCTAATGCAAGCAACACCCTGGTGAACATCTTCTGCACTCTCTCCAAATCCTTCTGGACACAATACTCCAAATGAGGCCGAACCAAAGTCTTTTTTACAGCTGCAACATGACTTCCCTTCTCTCATACTCAATGCCCTGACTGATGAAGGCAAGCATGCCATACACCTTCTTTACCACCCTATCCACTTGTGTTGCCACTTTCAGGCATCCATGGACTTGCACTCCAAGATCCCTCTGTACACTCCTAAGGGTTCTGCCATTTACGGTGTACTTTCCTCTTACATTTGACCTACATTAAAGAGCTCTAATTCTAGCATTTGATCCAATTAAATTTCTTGTTTTGCAGTTGTGTAGGACAAGCCCTGAACTAGGGATTCAATTACACATGCATGCACATACAAATTTACAACCATCAAGAAAGAAAGAAAAGTAGTATTACATGTGCACTTTATCAAATCATGGCATTCTTCTTATCTGTTGAATGGCATGAAACATATGAAACTCGCTATCAAAAGGTGCGACAAGGTAATCTATAAATCTCTTAGATTATCTTTTAAATCTCTTTTTCTCCAACCAACCTCTTCCCACAATTTACTAATACCTGTCAACTTTTTAAGTAACTATATTATTCTTATCTTGAATTCTTATGCAAAGTAGAGGCTATCTGTGATATGCTGCTGATCACAACCACACAATGATAACCACCACCATGGGTCATTCCCCTTCCTTTATGATTTATTGGACTGAATTCTGTCAGGAAATGCTGGTAGTCCTACAAAGTCTTGCTGGCATTTCCCCCATAAATGCCAGGAAGTTCAAGATTTCTGAGCATGCCTGTGTGAAGATGTAAGTGTCAGACCTAATGATAACAATGGACTCCTTACAGAGTCCAAAGGTGGACCACAAAATTGTGACAAATCTGCTCAAGCAACCTCAGGCAGGTTAGATCTGGCACAAAAAGATCAATGGAGGAAAAAGGATGTGAGGTATTTATGCATTAACAATTTTAGAGTTTTAACTGTTTATTTGAATGCTTTGAAATGTCTTACATTTCTTTAATCTTTCAAAATAATTTTTAAAGTTCTTCTACCAGAATGATTAACTCTTTATATTTTTGAAATATCCTTGATAGTCTCTGCATGTCAGAAAAGTACAGCCTTTTTGACAGCTTTGAAAATCTGTTGAGCTGGGGACACAGCTTCACCACCTGTCCAAGGTCACTTTGGCTATCTCCAGTTAGTTCTGTACACCTAGCCCCCTATCGCCTCTGCTCCTCCCGCCCCCCCCCCCCAACACGCAACCCCATAAACGTGCATGACAGGATCTACAGCAGATCTGTAGATGGTGCCTTGCCTCTTTCATACAGAAAGTTCCTGATGTAAGATAAGCACACATAAGTGAGTACAAACTTTGCCCAGAGATTAGTGTGAGTGTGCATGGCTCACTACTGACCACAAAATCCAGACTATATGTTCTGCATTCTAAAAGCCATTTGCAGTAACTACTAATGTTCATGAAATATAATGCACTAGTTGGATGAATATTGTTCAAAGGAGATAAAGAGCATGCATATAACTGCACCAAAAATCTGTTAAAGGTTTTTGGATATCAGATTTCAATAATCTTCGAAGATCTCAAAAGAATGAATTGGATTTCTTAACAGGAACTACAGTTTCCATTTATATAAATGAAGCCTGAAGTGTGTCCACCTAATTGATATTTGTTGTCAATTCATAAATATTGTTTGTATAAATGTTAGATCAGTGAATTGCTTTATATCCCCAGAAACAAAATTGAATGAATAGAATTAAAGCTGTGATTCTAACAGAGCATTTATCTAACAGGATATCTTATTCCAAATAACTATTAATTAATAATCTGTAGCATGTGCTAGACAGTGTGATCTAATCAATTATGTTCATATATTGGTAAAATCTTTGGATTCTGAAGCCGTGAACCTTTTGAAAACAATGTTAAAATGGCAACGTTAAATTGGGTGGTGAATGTTGCATTCTGAAATAACATCAGAACAAAAGTATTTTTTCCTTACTTTGGGTATTTTGATTTGAAACAGCTGTAAATCTAAGTACAACTCCAAATTTATAGCATTCGTATAAACAGGCTGTGCTTCTGTCTGCTGCCATGTCTATGTAAGGGATCATAACTCAGATGTGCCCTGTCCCTTTACATTCCTATTCCTATAGGGTTTGATCTATTTTGAAGGCCAAATAGAATCCATGCGAGTCATCTCCTTATTTTTGTTCCAATTTATATCTTGTGTACCAATGGCTTTTGACAGCTTCAGGACGTCAGCTAGCCTAGCTGGGATTTTATTGTTTTCAGCTTCATAAATAATACAGCATCTTAAAACCTGTCAGTATTTTCTATCTTATACAACAATTTGGAATGCAGAGAGAGACAGCATAGTGGCTCAATTTATTTGGCGTCAAACTTTTCTTCCCATTTCACTCTGCCTTTTCCATCTTTGGCATCCTTTAATTTTCTTATCATGTTCAACAAAAACTTCAGGAACAGTGTCACATCTTCCTTGGGCCTTTTCTCTTCAGCCTCCTGCTCAGAATATTGACTGCTGCAATGCGAGAACTTAACTATCTCTTCCACTTTCTCATCTTGTTTCCGGCTAATATTTCAGTTCATTTGGTTCCAGTGTAGAGGGATCCAAGGGACCTTTCCCATATTTTTATAACCTTCTTTTCTGTTTCCATGCTATTTTGTTCTTTTAATATCTTATTACATTTTACTGAAATTATCTTCAAATATCATCCACCAAATTTATTTCCTTTGTAATTCATTTTAATAAAACATTACCAATCTCCCTCTATGACAGGAATCAATGATCCTAACTCTATTTTTAGCTGTTATATTCCTCTTCTTTTCATTTGTTCAGCTTACAAAATTAGTTGCTTATCTTTTGGTTTCCAGTTCCAGTGAAGAGCTTTGATAAAGCATGAATCTGTATTCCCATTTTCAGATGACACACTCATTGACATAACATTCACTCCTTTACTTTCTCCCTTCCAAGAATTTTTTAATTACTTATGCAAAATGGTGAAACAATCATAAACAAACTTTAAAAACACATTTAAAAAGTATGGTATGTTAATGAATGGGGGGGTGAAATAAAGAAAATGTCAAAAACTTTAATGGAGAGAGAAAACAATGAGAGCACTTGCTGAATTACATGGCCTCCCCAGCTCACAAATGCCTGACTTATGTACAGCCCGTACATATGAACGAGTGTTTGAGAGACTGGCGGTATGGATCTGCCGGCTGCTGTAGGGCTGCAGACATCTTCAGCTGTGTGGGAGCTCAGTTCACAGCCGCACTTCTGGCTTGCGAGCTGCTCGGGTTATGAACGGTTTACAGGAATGGAACCCTGTTGTAACCTGGGGAGGACCTGTAGTTAAGAAGCACAATCCAAGGCAGTGATCTCCTCAGGGATCACAGTCCTAACTAGCAACTATAAATGGAAAACTGTGCATTGTGACACAACATGGGGAGATGCGCCTGGGAGAACCAAAAACTCAGAGCCTGTCAGTAACTGAGCACAACTGATTTCTGTGATTCAGGAGCACATCTCACTATTGTCCACTGACTTATGTAATTATACACAAAGGTAAATGAATCCATTCACTACCGCACATTTGTGAGATTGACAACATTCACAATGTCTGCTCCTGTCATACGTTAGATCCTTCCATTGTATACACCTATAATATTGCTATGGATGGACGCAAGTGTTTACCCCGGGCCTTCAGTGATTTGGAATTGCTGTAAATATCTTGCTTCTGGAATCGAAAATCCAACCAAATAACCTTCCAATACAGTGATGCAGTTTTAATATGTTTCTTTTGAAAACAGCCCTATATTGTTCAAAAGTTTTAATTTGTATTACATCGATGACCATCCCAAAAAATGTAGGAAGAAAATCTGAACGTCTCCACCATGTGCAACTCTGAGACTCCTTAATCATCAAGTCATCATTATACATATTCAGTGCTATACTCTGGGCTTTCTCTTCAACATCTTCTGGATGGAATATTTACAGCACTCAGTCATGCTTATAATTTCAGAATTACATCGTCATTGCATGCAATATTATATATTTGTATGTATCAATGTGTTGAAGAAATGTATCTTGCAAGTCGTTGAAAGTAATGATTAATATAACACATAGGTGGAAGGGCCATAAATACGAGAACTGTTTACAGATAACATTTTCCAGGAACAATATACAAGGAAGCTAAGGAAGGAGCCATGGGATCACGGAGCAGAAGAATCACTGTAAGTTAACATGCTGATCCAGCAAGCAATTAGGAAGGCAAATGGCAAGTATATCCTTTACTGCAAGATTATTTAAGTACAAGAGTAAAAATATCATGTTCCATTTATATAGGGTTCTGGTGAGACCACAAATGGAGTATTGTCCACTGAGTGTGGTCTCCCTACCTAAGAAAGGATATATTTGTGATGGCTGGAGTGCAGCAAAGGTTCACCTGATTGATTCCAGGGACAGTGGGCTTGTTGAATGAGGAGAGATTAAGTAGACTGGCCTATGCTCTCTTCAAGGAATGAGAGGTGATCTCAAAGAAATCTACAAAGTTTTTACAGGATTTGACAAAATGTATTATAAAATGATGTTGTTTTCTGGTTGGAGATCAATTCTGAGTAGATATGTTGAACCAGGACCAAAGTGGGAAAAAAAGTTTTCTCCCAGAGGCTGGTGAACCTTTGCAATCTGCTACCCAAGAGAGCAGTAGGGAAAAATATTCATGACAAAGATCAACAATATTTTAGATAATAAAGGAACAGAAGTGTGTGGAGTTAGTGCAGCAAAACGATGCTGAGGTAAAACAATCAGCCATGATCTTATTGAATAGCCCAGCAGGCATGAGGGGTCAATGGTCTATTACTGCATTCTGTTTTCTATTTACTACCTTGATGTAATTATGTATGGCATTATCTGACTGGTTGGCATACATAAAAGACAAAGCTTTTCACTATATCTTGGTACATGTGACAATAATAAACCAATACCAATTTTTCTACTTCAAAAGAAAAAACTTTTCTGGAAATGTTTCAGATGGGCTGGAGCAACTAAGTGGCAGAAAGATAAGCAGGAAGTTCCTAGAAATGGTTCATAGAGGAGGTGTTGAGGGAAGCTGTGATGGTCAATTGTATCAAGTATTACAGATGAGCTGATTTGGACATGAAGGTTTAATGTATCAGTTGCAGAGGATGCCATCAGCATTAGGTATTACGTGCAGGAGAGGAGCAAGATCATATTGTTAAAGAGCTATTGTGGGAGAGGCAAGCACAGATCAGGATGACCTGTGAGCAACTTTGGAGACAAATTACAGGTTAGATATGGGAGAGTAGTTGATACAGATGGATCATGTGAAGTTTTCTTTGGAGGACAGCAAATATAAACTATCAGCAAAAGCTAAAGGTTTAGACAGCATACCTTAACTGAGAATGCACCTTAATCACATATGGAAATGTTTTTGGGCATTGCTCAGTGCAAAGTTTACATTTTCAATAATAACTTCGTGCAGGCTGATGCCAGTCTTTGTGTATACAACAGTGCCTCAATACCAAGAATAAATTGGCCACTGTATGAAGGACAAGTAAGACAAACATGTTTTAAATTCTAATACCAGACGAGTTTAATATCTGCCTGGACATTAAATTAATTCTTCAAACTAAAGTGCTCCTAGAATGATATTCTTGTTCTATTTCTACCCAATGAAGCAAAGAATTTACCTATTCAGTCACTTAGGTTTAAATCATGTATGAAACAAGTAAAGAAAAGAATAAATAATTTTGAGAAAAGTTAATCAATAAATAGCAGAAATTGATGAATAATACCCTTTGCCTCCTTCTGAATTGTGCTTTGTTAAATATGAGCTAAAACATTTCAACATATCTACTCTGGAGTCGCTCAGAATTAATCTCCAACCAGCAAACAACTTCTTATATTACTTAATACATTTCGCAAAGCATAAGTTAATGCTGGTTTTATAATTTAAACAGTGTGTTTTTCAACTCATGACAAGCAATGTCAAAAATAACCCTGCCACAATCAATCAGAACATGACAGCAAACTCCAAAAAAATGAGAGAATTGAATTTAGATTTGACTGACTTTTAAGTAGTTCCATATGTATTCTTACTAAAATAATTATGCTTTTATAAATAAATATTCTGGAAACCTAAACGGAGCATCAGTAATGTATCTGAAACACAACAGAAGGAACAATAAACCCTTTATCCAAGAACAAGAAAGGGTAGTAAATTTGTTGTGAAAGGTTTGCATGATTTATTGACCCAATATATTGGATCTTTATCCTAACAATTAGCATCCATTGGGAAGTTTAACATTCAACTGCTGCCAATGCTGAGGTGATTATTTTATTTATGTTTTATTATTTACTTGGACTTCAGAGGGATAAGGTATAAGAAGAGGAGGAGGATACCAATAAACAGGGCAGGCAATAGGCTATCAATGTCATTGGTTGGATTCTGCTCAAGAAACAGCCAAATCCACTTAGAAGGATATTCGATTGACAGAAAGCATTTTCCCATTTGTTTACAATATGTGACTTGATGTAGTAAAGTGTATTGAAAAGTATTATTATATAACATTTTTGTTATGGCTTCATGACAATAATGATATGTGGCTATCTCACTCTAGCTCCTTCACCAAATAACTTTTTGTAAACTCAATGACCTTTTAAGAATAAGACTGGTGAAAGAACTGTCCTATTATATGACTAAGATGGCACATATTAAGAATATCTACTCTCTCCCCATCCTGGAATATAACCCCATGCATAAATATTATCCACAATATCCTCGATCAAACAATTCTCTCTACCCTTATACTCTTCAAATTGCACTACCAATTCTTAAGTCAATATCCAATTGAAAATCCAATATTCAAACTTGCATTGATGGATCAAGGGAAATGATTATTTTATAGAATTGTACAATAGAAGAACACGAGGAGGCTCTCCATCCCATCATGTCTGCACCGCTTTTGAAGAGCACTACAGTTTGCCCCATTGTTCCACTCTTTATTCTTATTCCCCCCTAAGTATCTTGTTTCCTTTCTGAGGTCGCTATTGAAGCTGTATCTATTGGTGTGCAAAACAAGTCCTAACCACTGTAGGATCCTTTTTAAGTCACTTCAAGTTCTTTTACCAAATTCCCTGAATCTGTGCCATTTGCTTGTTCACTTTCAGCCACTGGAAACAATGGCAATTTATTTATTCAGTCTAAACCCTTCTTGATTTTGAACTATCCAATCTTTTCTCAGTCTCCTCATCTCGAAGATGAACAATCCCAGCTCTTCCACTCTGTCTCTTAATACAACATTCTGTTAAATTTCTTCCACTCTCTTCAAAGTCTTTAAATACTTCCTTAAATATTATGTCCAGAAATGGACCCCATACTCCAGTTACTGGTTTCATAAAGGTTTAGTACAATTTCTTGTTTTATTTTTGTACTCTATACCTGGATAAACAAAGCCCTGAATCCTATGTTAAGCTATGATACCATTTCCATAGGTTCATGAACAATGTCCCAGGTCCCTTTTTTTTCACACTTCTTTTAATTTGTATAATTTAGTTTTGCATTGCTTCTCTCCATTCCTCTGATCAAAAATTATCACCATACACTTTTCTGCACTGAATTTCATCTGCTATGTGGAATCAATTGAAACTGTCAGTCAGTGTCATCTTGAAGCCTTTTACTATCTTCTTCGATATATAGATTAGATTAGATTAGATTAGATTAGATTAGATTAGATTAGATTAGTTTATTGTCATACACAGCAAGGTGCAATGAATTTCCTTGTTCGCATGAAGCTCACAGAGAAAACAGCATACATGGTAATAATAAAAAGTAACAATAAAAATGAATAAATACTCACAGTAAATACAAAATATATTGCAAAGTGTCATGTTCTATTGATAAAATAGAATTGTTTTTTGTCACGTGCCATATAATGTGTGTGAAAACCATCAAAGGACATTTTGATACTGACGACCAAAGGAGTGACAAACAGATATTTCTCCCATTCACTATGTATTGAACCTCCACTAGAATTTCCCAGTCCAATGGAGTTAATTTCCCCATGACAATGCAGCAATTATCGTTACTGGAATTAATCTTCTGTGCACAATGTTACAACAAAAACACAGAATTAGTGTCCAAACCAACACAAACAAAACAAACAAAATGCAATAAAAAGAACCTCCTAGATTCATGCTTAGCTGGCCTCAATGTATTTTGGTTACAAAGTCAAAAAAAATTTAACTTTTGACCCAAAAATTAACCATAGTGTTGACCTCTTTAATAAAATTCTGGTAACGATGTCTGCAGTAGTTCATGGGTTGAGTCCTGGGATCAAGAATTGGCTTAAGGAAAGGTTGAGCAGGTTGGGCTTAAATTCACCACAATTTAGAAGAATGAGGGGTATCCTATTGAAACATAGCAAACTCTGGAGAAATTTGACAGGACAGATGTTTCCATTGGACAGAGAGCAGAGTCTTAGAATAAGGGGTTGTGCATTTAAGACAGAGATGAAGAGAAACATCTTCTCTCAGACAATTGTGATATTTTAGAATATTCTTCTCTAGACAGCTGTGAAGGTATAGTCATTGAATATATTCAGAGTCGAGTTAGATTTTTCATCTACTGGGGAGACAAAGGTTATGAGGAACAGTTACAAAACTGGAGCAAGACCAGGATCAGGTCAACCATGACCTTATTGAATGGAGGAGTAGGTTAGAGGGATATAGCCTATCCTGATCCGATTGTTTGTGCTTTAGTGTTCTTAGAATATTCTATTTATTCCATTTAATTGTAAAAAAGATCTATCTACTTGTTTGACAAATATTTGTCCAAGATAAAACAAAGTAATTTAACTCAAATACAAACATTCCAGGTGGTTTAGAAATAAGAAGCTTTTGGAATTACAACACGAAAAGATAATTCTTTGGCTGTTTACCCTCCATTTTCTTAATTATATTTCACCATCTGTTTCCATATTCCTTCGTTTGATTAGAGAGAGAGCAAGGTAAGTATTAGGGAATATACATTTTGTTTTAATTAATTGGGTTGAGTTAAGTGTTTTAATTATCTAGTGATATTAGGTGTCTTTAAATGTTGTGGTTTATCTCACAAATTTTCATTTTTTTAACATTTATAGTCTAATTTATTTTAAACTGTTTTTGAGTGGTTTTGGATGTTTCTGGATTTCAGAATATTTCGTGGGTGGGGTTTGTACTGATCCTCAGACCCATCTGACTGTATTTAAAGGTAAATTGATTGGGATTAGATTGAGGTACATCAGAAAAGACATCCCTTACAGTAAAGTCAGTGTACCAGCCACTTTCCTCAAAACTATTTTATCTTCATGGCAGTAGAGGGAAAGCATTTACTTTTTACAACCTACTCCTGACTTTCTTGCTTATTGCTCATGAACAGATCAGAGCCTCAGCTCATAATTGGTGTGTCTCCAGTCCATCTCTTATAAATGCTCCAAGACTTGGGTAGTGCTATTGAATGTCGTTGTATTGATAGCAACTGATTTATTTTGGTCTGTAGACATTACAAATACATAAAGAAGACATGAAATCGCAGCTAAATAGAAAGACCAAGCATCTCACTAGCCTTAATGGTTTCTCTGGCCTTGTTAGGCTTTGACATTTTGATTTTGCATTTACTTTATCTCACATAGAAAATCCAATGTGTATAAGCACAAGATAAACAAATTGACAAGTCCTGAGGAGGAACTGCTAACGGTTTCATATATCAGGCGAGTTAATACAATCACAGACAAGTTGATGCAGGTAGTCTGTGAAGTGACTTTCTTGCACTGTATTGCATCTAGTTGTCTTATACCCTGATATGGGCATATTCCAACAAGCCTGAATGGCCTCAAAGTACCAGGAGGTCCACTTGCTCTCATATCTGGATCTCTCAAAGCAACTGTAGAATATATATGGACAGAACAATATTTTTTAATCATAATGTACTATGTTGTGCATTATTTTAAAAATATGAGATGCAATACGTCATTACATAGCTATCTTTGGAAGAATTGTTTCTTTATGCAATCTAACTAAAATTATCATACGTAACACTGCTCAATCTTCATAATACAATCACTAATAACTGTATATAACTGCATACTTCATGTTGGCATCAAATATAAAAATAATCTATAGATGACTGTTATATTGATCCGTCAGATTCAGAAAACGGGTGCATTTTCTTAGTGTATAGAAGTGTATGATTTTTAAATTGCATTATTTCAAATCCACATCCCATTCCAACAACTAAGAATAATAGCAATTAAAAATCTTCAAATGCACTATGTTTCAAGTACAGAATTTTATATTCATCCTTGGGGACTGCTGGCTCTGACAAATGCTCTGCTGACAATGCATCTTTAAGCTCCTTCATGGAGCCATAAATATTGTGAGACAGACAATTAAATTTGTTTAAAAACATTCAGCATTCCCAATGTTAAACTGTCCCCTGATTCAATATCAACTTTGTATTTCATTGTTCTGATACTTTGCCAAATGCTGTCTCTCAAAGTCATTATTTAATATCAGTTACACATTTGTAAATGTCCATGTATTTATAGCAAATTATTGAGATTTCATTAAAAGGCAGCAAACTATAGGAATTGTTTGATTTTTATAAGCTTAACAACATTAGCAGTTGAAAACATTGTCACATAGAACATAGAACAGTACAGCACAGTACGAGCCCTTCAGCCCTTGATGTTGTGCCGACCTATATAAACCCACCCCACGATCAATCTAACCCTTCCCTCCTACACAGCCCATAACCCTGCATTTTTCTTACACCCAAGAGTCTTTTAAATGTCCCTATTGTATCAGCCTCTTACCACCAGCCCTGGCAGTGTGTTCCAGACACCCACCACTCTCTGTGTAAAAAACCTACCTCTGACATCTCCTCTCATCTTTCCTCCACTCACCTTAAATGGATGTCCTCTGGTATTGGCTATTGCCGCCCTGGAAAAAAGATGCTGGTTGTCCACTCTATCTATCCCTCTCATAATCTTATACACCTCTATCAAGTTGCCTCTCATTCTCTGTCACTCTAAAGAGAAAAGCCCTAGCTCACTCAGCCTTTTCTCATAGGACATATTCTCTAATCCAGGCAGCGTCCTGGTAAATCTCCTCTGCACCCCCTCTGAAGCTTCCACATCATTCCTATAATGAGGGCAACCAGAACTGAACACAATACTCCAAGTGTGATCTAACCAGTTTTGTAGAGCTGCAACATTACCTCACGGCTCTTAAACTCAATCCCCTGACTAATGAAAGCTAGCGCACCAAATGCCTTCTTAACCACCTTATCAACTTGTGCGGCAACTTGAGTGATCTATGGACTTGGACCCCAAGATCCCTCTGTTCCTCCACACCGCTAAGAATCCTGCTATTAACCTCCTACTCCGCCTTCAAGTTCAATCTTCCAAAGTGTATCACTCCACACTTTTCTGGATTGAACTCCATCTGCCACTTCTCCGCCCAACTCTGCATCCTGTCTATATCCCATTGTAACCTATGACGATCTTCTACACTATCCACAGCACCTCCAACCTTCATGCCATCTACAAACTTACTAACCCATCCGTCCACTTCCTCATCTAAGTCATTTATAAAAATCACAAAGAGCAAGGGTCCCAGAACAGATCTCTGTGGAACTCCACTAGTCACCGACCTCCAGGCAGAATACGCTCCACCTACAACTGCCCTCTGCCTTCTGTGGGCAAGCCAATTCTGAATCCACGCAGCCACGTCTCCATGGATCCCATGCCTCATGACTTTTTGGGTGAACCTACCATGGGGAATCTTGTCAAACATAAGAACATAAGAAATAGAAGCAGGAGTAGGCCATCTGGCCCATTGAGCCTGCTCCACCATTCAATAAGATCATAGCTGATCTGGCCGTGGACTCAGATCCACCTACCTGCCTTTTCCCCATAATCCTTAATTCTCCTACTATGCAAAAATCTATCGAATTATGTCTTAAATATATTTAATGAGTAGCTTCTACTGCTTCCCTGGGCAGAGAATTCCACAGATTCACTACTCTCTGGGAAAAACAGTTTCTCCTCATCTCCGTCCTAAATCTATTCCCCTGAATCTTAAGGCTGTGTCCCCTAGTCCTAGTCTCATCCACCAGTGGAAACAACTTTCCTGTCTTTTGTCTTATCTATCCCTTTCATAATTTTATATGTTTCTATAAGATCTCCTCTCATTCTTCTGAATTCCAGCGAGTATAGTCCCAGGCAATTCAATCTTTCCTCATAGGCTAACCCCCTCATCTCCCAAATCTACCTGGTGAACCTCCTCTGCACCGCCTCCAAAGCCAATATATCCTTCCTCAAATAAGGAGACCAGAGCTGCATGTAGTACTCCAGGTGCAGCCTCACCAGTGCCCTGTACAGTTGCAGCATAACCTTCCTGTTGTCAAATTCAATCCCTCCAGCAATGAAGGCCAACATTCCATTTGCCTTCTCGATAACCTGTTGTACCTGCAAACCAACCTTTTGCGATTCATGCACAAGCACTCCCAAGTCCCTCTGCACAACAGCATGCTGCAACCTTTCACCATTTAAATAATAATCTGACCTTCTATTTTTCTTTCCAAAGTGGATGACCTTGCATTTACCAACATTGTACTCCATCTGCCAGACCCTTACCCACTCACTTAACTGATCTGTATCTCTCTGTAGACTCTCCGCATCCTCTGCACAATTTGCTTTTCCACTCAATTCAGCATCATCAGCAAACTTAGATACGCTACACTCGGTCCCCTTTTCCAAATCGTTAATGTACATCATGAACAGTTGCAGGCCCAGCACCAACTCCTGTGGCACCCTGCTCACCACTGATTGCCAATCAGAGAAACACCCAGTTATCCCAACTCTCTGCCTTCTATTGGTTAACCAATCCTCTATCCACTCTAATACATTACTCCCAACTCCATGGATCCTTATCTTATAGATAAGTCTTTTATGCACCTTATTGAACGCCTTCTGGAAATCCAAGTATACAACGTCCACCTGTTCCCCTCTATCCACTGCACTCATTATATATCAAAGATCTCCAGTAAGTTTGTCAAACAGGACCTGCCCTTCCTGAATCCATGCTGTGTCTGCCTGATGGAACCACTTCTATCCAGATGTCTCATTATTTCTTCCTTAATGATAGCTTCAAGCATTTTCCCAACTACAGACATTAAGCTAACTGGCCTATAGTTACCTGCCTTTTGCCTACATCCTTTTTTAAACAGTGGCATGACATTCGCTGTCTTCCAATCCACCAGGACCTGCCCAGAGTTCAGAGAATTTTGGTAAATTACCACAAAATGCCTCTACTGTAACTTCCACCATTTCTTTCAGTACCCTGTGATGCATCCCATCAGGACCAGGGACTTGTCTACCTTCAGACCCACTAGTTTGCTCATCATTACCTCTTTAGTGACAGCGATTGTATCGATGTCCTCACCTCCCATCGCATTCATAACATCTCTCTTTGGCGTGTTAGATGTGTCCTCCACCATGAAGACCAACACAAAATAGTCATTCAGGGCCTCTGCCATTTCCACATTACCCAATATTAATTTCCCCCTTCTCACCTTCCAAGGGACCTACATTCACTTTAGCCACCCTTTTCCGCTTTATATAATTATAAAAACTTTCACTATCTGTTTTTATATTTTGTGCTAGTTTATTTTCATAATCTATCTCCCCTTTCTGTATTGCTTGTTTAGTGGTTCTTTATTGCTTTTTAAAGTTTTCCCAATCTTCCAGTTTCCCACTACTTTTGGCGACTTTGTATACATGAGCTTTTAGCTTGACGAAATAAAAGAAGGCATCAAGCTAATAGCTCATGCATACAAAGTCGCTAAAAATAGTGGGAAACTGGAAGATTGGGAAAACTTTAAACTCCTTACTAAAATCCATATATACCACATCCACTGCTCTACCTTAATCAATTTGTTTTGTCACCTCCTCAAAACTGGCTCATGAGGCACAACCTGCCCTTCACAAAGCTATGCTAACTATCCCTAATAAGACTATACTTCTCCAAATGCTCGTAAATTGTGTCCCTAAGAATCCTCTCCAATAGTTTACCCACCATTGACATACGACTCACTGGTCTATAATTCCCAGGATTATCCCTATTACCTTTCTTGAACAACAGAACAACATTTGCCACCCTCCAATCCTCTGGTACCACTCCTGTGGCCAGGGAGGACACAAAGATCATTGTTAACGCCCCAGCAATCTCTTCCCTCACTTCCCATAGCAACCTGCAGTATATCCCGTCCAGCCCCGGGGACGTATCTATCCTAATGCTTTTCAGAAGCTCCAACAGTAACTCTTTCTTAACCTCAACATGCTCCAGCACATGAGCCTGTTCTACGTTGACCTCACATTCATCAAAGCCCCTCTCCCTTGTGAACACTGAAGCAAAGTATTCATTAAGAACCTCCCCTACCTCCTTGGCACATATTTCCCCCTTTATCCCTGAGCAGTCCTACCCTCATCCTAGTCATCCTCCTATTCTTCATGTATGTGTAGAACGCCTTGGAGTTTTCCTTAATGCTACTTGCCAAGGCTTTCTCATGTCCCCTTCTGGCTCTCCTAAGTCCCCTCTTAAGCTCCTTCCTGACTACCTTATAATTCTCAAGAGCCTTGCCTCATTTTTGCTTCCTAAACCTTAAATAAGCTTCCTTCTTCCTCTTGACTAAATGTTCCACCTCTCTTGTCAACCATGGTTCCCTCACCCTACCATCCTTTCCCTGTCTCAGTGGGACAAACCTATCCAGAACCCCATGCAAGTGGTCCCTAAACAACCTCCACATTTCTGTTGTGCATTTCCCTGAGAACATCTGTTGCCAATTTACACTCCCAAATTCCTGCCTAATACCATTGTAATTAGCCCTCCCCCAGTTAAAAACTTTCCCATATCATCTGCTCTCATCCTTGTCCACGGTTAGGCTGAAGGTCAGGGAGTTCCAATCAATATCTCCGAAATGCTCACCCACTGAGAGGTCTGTCACCTGACCAGGTTCATTGCCTAGTACCAGATCCAGTATGGCCTGTCCTCCAGTCAGCCTGTCCACATAATGTGTCAGGAATCCTTCCTGGACACACCTAGCAAATTCTGCACCATCTAAACCTTTTGCTTTAAGGAGGTTTCACTTGAAATATTTGGAAGACTAAGTATTCTCTTGAATCTTTATTTAAATGAAAAACAAAAAATGACAACTGGTTTATTCATGAATGTTGACTTTCAGGAAGGTAATATAAAAACATGCTTTTCACAAATTTACTGTTCAAGTATTTCAATGCACAAACAGTGCAAAATTGCATTAAATATTTATCTAACTTCATTCAGAGCAATGTTCCTTTTTCAGCCACTGACTATCTGTTTTTTTCTTTTCTATTATTTCTGAAATTGGATGAAATAATGATGGGTGAGGGGAAGCTTCTTAATCACAGCTTGTACTACTTATTTATGGCAGCAAAGGGAAAACTTGTTTGAATGTTCGACACCAGACTTCATATTTGTTGAAGATGTTCTTTTTTCACAGTTAGTGAACAGACTATATCCTCTAACAAATGTTCCAGAGCTGGGATAGTGCTACTGAATGTCATTGTGGTAATAGTAACTGATTTATTTATCTGAGTTGTAGACATTACAAACAATAAAGACTTGGAATCGTGCAAGATAGAAAGGCTGATCATCCCACCAACCTCAAAGTTCCCTCTGGCCTTGTCATGTTGTTGTCTTTTTATTTTTGCACGTATTCGGTCTGATGTGGAACATCTGCAGTACATGAACCCAAGATAAACAAACTGGCAAGTTTTGAGGAGGAACTGCTGAAGCCTTCATACATCAAGCAGATTAATAGAATCACATTTTGGTCAATTCAGGTAATCTGCAAAATGACTTTTATTTTACTGGGATGTATCTGTGCATTTTATACTCAGGTACAAACGTAATTCAGCAAGCTAGATTGGCCTTACGCTTCTAAGAGGCTAGCAAACAATAGGAATTGTTTGTTCTTCACTAATAGCACAACATTAAATGTTAATCACACTTATTGTTTCATCTGAAATATTTGAAAGAGCAGCAAAACAACTGATGTTTTAAATAAAATTAAAAAAGAAAGCTATGTATCTTATTCCAATGACCCCAAGAATCAAATAGAAAAATTTACTATGTTCACAAATTTAGTGCTCAGGAAACTGCAGAGAGTTGTGGACACAGCCCAGCACATCACGGAAACCAGCATCCCCTCCATGGACTATACCTCTCACTGCCATGGTGAAGCAGCCAGCATAATCAAAGACCCCACCCACCTAGGTCATTCTCTCTTCTCTCCTCTCCCATCAGGCAGAAGATACAGGAACCTGAGGGCACATACCACCAGGCTCAAGGACAGCTTCCATCCTACTGTGATAAGACTATTGAACAGTTCCCTTATACGATGAGATGGACTCTTGACCTCACAATCTACCTTGTTATGACCTTGCACCTTATTGTCTACCTGCAATGCACTTCCCTGTAGCTGTGACACTTTACTCTTTATTCTGTTATTGTTTTTACCTGTACTACCTCAATGCACTCTGTATTAACTCAATGTAGCTGCACAGTGTAATGAATTGATCTGTACAAGCTGTATGCAAGACAAGTTTTTCACTGTACCTCGGTACAAGCGAAAATAATAAACCAATACCAATACCAAATATTCAGCATTGAAAGTCTATTAGAATCAGCAGTGGATATTGTTAATACACTAAAAGACTAATTTGTTCTTTTTTTCCCCAGAATCTTTGATAAATTTGAGCTGCTATGTAGTCATTGAGTAGTTACAGCCAATGGAAAGAAATACTACTTCAGTGAAAGCTTCAAATTTATCAATTAACACCATTATGTGCAATTCTGTGGCTAAGATCATTCCACATGCTATATGGCTTCTTACACCAGCTTTTTACCTGAGGTTATGAGATATGTTTTTAGTCTGTCACAAACCTGAGTTCAACAATGTTTCCTCTAACCTGCTGTTTGTTTCTGTGTTACTGCAGAACATGTCCTAATGGATCGGCATTGCCTGGACCTTCAGGGGGCTAAATTAGATACTGATGTAAAATAGATGAAGGAATCATGAACTGTTCAACCAAAAAATAGAACACAGAACATAGAACATTACGGCACAGTACAGGCCCTTTGGCCCACAATGTTGTGCTGACATTTTATCCTGCTCTAGGATCTATCTAACCCTTCCCTCTCACATAGCCCTCCATTTCTCTATCATTCATGTGTCTATCTAAGAGTCTCTTAAATGCCCATTTCTCTTAAATATTCAAGAATCAATAGCTAAATCTGATACCAATATGGTTAAGAAGGATTTAATTTGTCCAAAGAAAATTAATACTGAACCATAACGACCAGGCCATACTACCTAGTCCAGTGCTTGGCAAGGAGCACATAAGTCTTCGAAGTTTATCAGAATCAAAATCTCTGATTGTATCCTATCCAGACTCAGCCCATGAGATCAAATGGTGGTCAGCTCACAGCAATCAGGTTGCTGTTTAGCTTCATAACAACCAAGAAACATGTCAATATGTTCCAACTGTATATTAAAATGTTTTCTTGAAATAGCTAAAGAATTAATGAAAAATATGTTTTTCTATGAAGGCTATCAATTTGTCCTCATTCGTTAATAATTCTCGCTGGCAGAAGGTCTTAATGTTGCTGTAGCTGTTGAACTTCTGAAAATATTTCCTTATTTGCTGTTCTGCTAAGGACTGACGTTCCCACAGAGTGGAGTTCAACTGTTTCGGCAATTCAAATCTATTTTGTCTTTTTTTGCCTTTTCACCATTTTAGCTGCCTCCATTTTATGGTTACAAAATCTTACCTACCCTATATACTCTAACACATTGCAGGGAGCTAGCAAGATTTGTGCTGCTTCCATTGCCATGATTCCAGCTTCCATCCAATGCAAACCAAGGGGAAATATTGCTTCGGACCTAGTTTTGTGACTAGCTAGCATCTGTTGAAACTAGGCTGCTTAAAGGCAATTTGCAACCCTCAAAGGGAAGGTGCATTATTCTTTTAAAAACTAGAAGGAGGAGTATAATGATGAATGTCTTTTTTTTCAAACAGGCATGGAATAATGATGCAGAAATTAGCCTCTATTTTCCACAGCTGAACTGAAGGCCTTGGTGGCAGGAATGGAAAGGCGGGCTATGTTCTTTCTGCAATGTTCCAGCATGCCCGCCAGTTGCACACCATGAAGGCAGTGCAGAGAGATGGTTGAGGAGGTGAATGCTCATAGCCAGTCTGTGATGGCCTGAAGGCAATGCTGCATGAGGTTTAAATGACCTCACATGGATTGCTAAGGTCAGTAACTACATCTCCAAAAGCCACATCTCACTAACTGCATCACCAACCTCAGACCCAGCTCAATGCACAGGCTCCCATCACTCATGTACTAACAAGCTGAGGACTCAGACTTAATATTCCCATGCTTCACCTCACCTAACACCGTTGTAAATCTCACCCCCACGTCTCACAGCTTGCACACACTGCAAATTGGTCAACCATGGGAACCATACTGTTCAAACACTTTGTACACACTGACACACTTCCCTTTATCTTGCAGGGCAAGCTGATGCATAGTTAAATGTTCAGGGCTGTTCTTGTGCAAACAAAATTACCGATGCAATGTTAAACTTAAAGCAATATTGACTAATACCTACTTGCTCAACATATGTTATTTAATTAATTTTTGGTACTGGATAATTCATTTTGTGTGCCTAATTGCTTTTGACACTGGTTGTCTAACTTGCCTCTATTCTGGTAATTATAGGGTTGTGATATAATTTGAATGCAAGCCAATAAAGAACTCCAGTCCCTGATGTGGCACAATTCAGTCTGCCTGTGCCCATACATTGCATTTTTCTCCAGCTCTTCTGAATCTCCTGCACTTAAGATATGCATATTGTTTCAAGAATTGGCTGACAAACACTTCTCAGCCCAGGGGTCAATTGAAGTTGGTGATGTGTGGAAGTTTGCTTTGGGTTGGACATTTCCAGGAGCACCCCAGCTGATAGTATATACAACTCATTACTCATACAGCTGACATTTTCAAGTGTTAGCCTTTGCATGGACTTACATTTGTAATGATGTGAACCCTATGTTAGAATTCTCAGCTGAGCTTAAGAATTATTACTCAGGCTGAGCAAGCAGGAGGCAAAAAAGCAAAAGAACTGAGAAGGAAAATTCGTTTCACTCTATTTCATTATTACTGCTTGATACAATGGAATCCACACCCTTCATAAATCCTAGTTTTCTTCAAAATAATGACAAAAAAATCAACATTTTGAATTGTATGCTTTGTGATTGGATTTCACTTATTTTTGTCAAACTGAAGTATCACTGGCTCCACCTCAGGCTCCCTTGAAAACATCGCAAAAATCTGCACATAAAGGTGTCAGAAGGAGTGTCAGGGTGGTTTACATACAGGAACAATGGCTGTGTGGTTGCCAGTGGGACCTGGCTCTTTCGTAGGCTGTTGCTGTCTAGCACATTAACTACAGAAGGGCGTCACCTCCTGAAGGCACACGCTCCTTGGCAGACAGGCAGCTGCAGCATATGTTGTGGCTCCCATGAAGGAGAAAACGCTAGAGGGGCAAATGAGAGAGTGCTCAGGTTTTCGGGTAGAAGTTCTGGAGCATGAAGCACACACCGGGACAGAGGTTTTGTGTGCCGGGAGAGGCACAAAACCTGCCACTGGCAGAAGATGGTAAATGTTGTTACCTCTAGGAGTGAGAAGCTCTGCATCATAATACTGAAGAGGTCTCTCTCTCTCTCTCTCTCTCTCTCTCTCTCTCTCTCTCTCTCTCTCTCTCTCTCTCTCTCTCTCACACACACACACACACACACACACACACACACACACACACACACACACACACACACACACACACACTCAACCACACAAACCTGCACTGCCCATACACCCTAACTTCTCCTAGATCAGCCTGCACCCCCCCCATGTGAAAGTCATGCTTGCTAATTAGGATAATGAGTAGGTTGTTCAATATCCTTCATTTAGGTTAAGAGTACGGTGAGGAGTAGGAGACAACCTGGGCAGGAGGGGTCCCTGTTGAATCACCACCTCACCAGGTTGGAGACCATCCTCTTCCTATGGGCATGGGGGCCACAGAGGTCCAAACCAGCTGAAGTTTAAAGGCTGCCATTGAGTGAAGTATTTCCCTTGAAAAATATGGTAGACCACACGATTGCTAAACATTTAGATTCATGGCACAACTTCTCGGCAGGCACAGTAGTGTAGCGGTTAGAGTAACGCTATTACAGCGCCAGCGACCCGGGTTCAATTCCCACCGCTGTGTAAGGAGCTTGTACGTTCTCCCTGTGTCTGCGTGGGTTTCCTCCAGGTGCTCCGGTTTCCTCCCACATGCCAAAGACGTGCGGGTTAGGAAGTTGTGGACGTGCTATGTTGGCTCTGGAAGCATGGTAACACTTGCGGGCTGCCTCCAGAACACTCCACGCAAAAGATGCATTTCACTGTGTGTTTCAATGTACATGTGAGTAATAAAGATATCTTATCTCTTCTTGTTATTCTGGCAATAATTGCTTGCATACATTATGGCTCCAATGAAAGAGAAAAGGCTGCAGTGGCAAACCTCCTTGATCCCCATAGGTGAAGCTGATTACTATATTATGATTCTTGTCCCTGGTTGTTCTGCTGTTACAATCCTTATCATAGCATGTCTGAGGGAGATACTCCTACATGAGGCACAGAACTATAAGGAAGGATGCATGATGAGATGAAACGTTTACTCTATGTTGCCCCTCCTGCTGGAGTCCACTTTACACTGGAGTTTGCAAGAAACAGGAGCAGGCGAGGCACTGTTAGTGGGGAGTGATCGTTGTGCAAGAAACATAATCCCACATTAATCAGATCCAGTTGTTAACTAAGAGAACCAAGTTCATCCACAGCTGGTACTTCATCTGATACAGTTCCTTTGTGTACCTGGAAAGAGTTGATTGATGCAACGGCTTAAAATGAACCTCAGTTGGAGCTTCATGAGGAATTTCTTATTGCCGAGTGATCTTGGACTTCACTGGCTTGAAATGATGGCCCCTCAATGCGCCTCCCTTATCCATTTAATATTGATTTGCATTACTCTCAGCTAATGTGGCTACGGTGCTGATTAGCCATCCGTAATGTTGAGCAGCAGGTCAAAGGGTTCAAGATGTTTAGATCTGCAGAGTGGAGGTGATCTGAGAACAGTATAGATGTCATAACTTTTTAAGCAAGGTGCCACTCATTGAGAAAAATAGAGATTTCACAGTAAACCATCCATGTTACAAGGTCAAGGAATCATTCATTGAACAGTCACAGTTAATGCTGATAGACCTACAGATCAGGATGAGAGGGGATCTTTTGCCTCCTGTCAGACTAGTGAGGCAGTGCCTCGGCGGTCCATTGCTTGAGATCTAATGCCTGTTGCTACATTGTGTGTCTGTGAACCTAATGAAGCCTGGCATGCCTCTGAGGACTGACATTCCAGAGGATTTTGAAATATGCTGAACTGACAAGGGGATTCTGTTGGCATCAGAGATCCAGGATTATTTAATGTGCTCAGCTCAGATGGACAAAATTAGAAGATGCAGAGCAAAGCTGCCTATAGTTTGTTCCAAAAAAAGATACGATAATCCTGATGAAGAAAAGCAACTCCAATTGCACTCTGTGACATTTCATTTCCCATTGTTGGTGCCTCTGTAAAACAGACGGTCAATTTGCTTTGAGTTATGGGCATTTTTGTTTTGTGTACTTAAAGGCTACAAAAATTGGAGCAAAAGTGCCTAACTTTCTCCCAGTGGTGATGGGAGAAATCTTATCTGTATTGCCTGGAACTACACCAGCAGTATTCTGATCAACTACACACAGTAATTGAATTTAATTTGTTATCTCTGTTTAAGTGCCTAGTTCAATATTAATATCTTTGTGTTAGGCCACATCGATCTAAAGCCAGAAACCACTCCCTGAGCATTTAGCGTGTCACACTATGCAATAAAGTTGGGAAACAGCTGAACAAAATCAGGGAACCTCACATTGTTTACGAGTAGACAAACGATACACAAACAGCTTTGACTGTCTCCATATGTCCATATATTTAACACAGTTCTATAGACCGTATGGTATTAGAGCTGTCTTTAAAACAAGACTGAAGTGTACAAGAGCTGTAAATTGTACCATAAAGGACCACAGGGAATATGGGTGATGCATGTCTTCCTTCTCCTTCTCCCACAAAGATATTTTGGCACTGGTTACATCCCCCTTCCCTCCTCCCCCACTTTAAATCCTAAAGAGGTTTTGATTTCTCTGCAATAGCAGCACTAACTGCAACGTCACTGTTTAATTACTAATTAAATCACAATTTTCACAGTATAGTTCATGCTAGCCCTTTCTTACAATGGATACGTCGATATACCTGTCTGGATTAGAAGGTATGAGCTATAGGGAGAGGTCGGACAAACTCAGGTTGTTTTCTCTGAGCATCGGAGGCTGAGGGGAGACCTGAGAGTTTATAAAATTATGAGAGGCATTGATAGGGTAGACAGAATCTTTACCCCAGGTAGAAATGTCAAGTACTAGAGGACATGCTTTAAAGGTGAGAAGGGGAAAGTTTAAGGGAGATGTGTGGGGCAAGTTTTTTTTGCACAGAGAGTGGTGGGTGTCTGAAACGGACTGCCAGGGGTAGCGGTGGAAGCAGATACGATAGTGGTGTTTAAGAGGCTGTTAGATAGACACATGAATATGCAGGGAAAGGAGGGATACGGATCATGCAGATGCAGAAGAGATTTAGTTAAACAGCATCATGTTCGGCGCAGACATCATGGGCCAAAGAGACTGCTCCTGTGCTGTACTGTTCTATGATCTGTGATTTTTTTGATTTACGATATATACTTTATATAAAAGGAATCATCTTATTCTACTTCTTAAGTATTATTCGACAGACTAAAGTTTATCTTAGGAAGCTAAGGGTCATTACAGGAGGCAATGTACCAGATCTCAGTCCTGCAAATTCTTTGCCTAGAGAGTTTATTAGCACCTATCTTGAAAAGAGCTCTTTGCTGTGACATCATTCACCATGAAATTAACACAGGGAAATATTCAGCAGGTCAGGCAGCATTAGTGAAGAGGGAAACGGGGCAAATATTTCAAGCTGCTGACCTCTCATCAGAACTGTGCAAAAAAGTTAAGTAAGTTTTTGTGCACAAAGAAATGGTGGAGAAGGAAAGAACAAAAGGGAGGATCAGTACTGGCCTGGAGGGCAGGAAATAAACAGTAAAAAGGATACTAGGGGAAGGCAAAAGGGGATGGTAATGAGGGAACAAAAACTGGGTCAACGGGGGGGGGGGGTGGTAAATGAGAACTGCATTATCATTGGCCGAGAAATTCAAACATATATGAAAACCAAGGGAGATGAAAAGCAATTGCATTCTTCTGTTTCTTTCTGTGGTGTCCTCCACATGGATGTGACTCACTTTGCATGGAGGGAGCTGGGCACACGGTGACATCCAACTGCACAGCACGTGTTGGTGTCACCTGCACAAACTTGTTCACGTTTGCTAGACCTGCAAAAGGCACAGGACTTGCACATCGAAGAAGGTGTCAAATAGAGGGATCAGTTAAAAGCTGGACAGCTGTCTGGGTGTCTGACACATGCATCTGCATTCTTAAGTGCTTTCTTTAGGGATCACACCTCCAGCACCCCCTCTCCTCAGGGCACCATGATTCTCTGGCATGCATCCTTCCAGATTTCTCCTCTGATCATTTCACCAACAACCTCCGAATCTCCCCAATCCTCTGCCCTATGCAACGGTGAGAGTTTGTGGACAAGAGGTCTTCTTGCCTGTAAAGGAGCCTTGGGCTCAAGCACGATAAAATCCCAAGGAACCTCACACAAACTGGGGTGGCCTAATCCTGCAACTTTAACCGCCTTCCCGGGATATTGTCTTGCCCATTATCTAAAATTGTCAGATTCAGTGTTGAACTGGGAACCCTGCACCATGCCAAACCAAACATTGAAGCGCTTTTCCTCAGGTTTATGTTGAGCTTCAGAGAAAAAGGTGGCAGAATTGACTGAAGATAATCCATTAGGTGTGGAGGATGGAAGGTGGAATGTGAGGACATGGAAGAGGATATGATAGAGCAGATGGCAAGTGAAATGGAGGGTCCTGGGCCCTCTCAATTATGGTGGAGAGGAATCCTTGGGGGAAGATCAGCCTATATCAGCGATGATCATATTGAATGGTGGGGCAGGCTTGAACAGCTGGTGACCTACTCCTGCTCCTATTTTCTTGTGTTCTTGTGAGGTAAACGGAAGGTCATATTGGATGCCCCAAAATAGAAGATGGCATCATCAGAAAAGATGCAACAAACACAAAGAAACTAGGAGAATAAAGTAGATTCCTTACAGAGATGGAAGAGAGAAATTGTAGTTGAGATAGCACTGGGAAATCAGTGGGCTTGTAGTGCTAGCCACTAACCAGAAATGGGGATAGAAAAGTCTTAGGAGGAAAAGGGAGAGTTGGGCCACACAAAGTTGAGGAAACAGTTAGTGGAGATTAACATCAAGGTTGTTAAACTTCCTGTTCAGATTGAGAACAGGAAGCAGCACTAATAAGGCCATTATTGCAAGGAAAACAATCTGAGTCAGACTGGACCAAAGAAGATCTCACAAAGATGCAAGCAAACTGGAATCCATACAGGTTGCCTGAACAATATCTTTCATATGGAGAACTGAATGGAGTCACAGGAGAAAATGTTCTATCTGAGAAGAAACAGGAGGAGACTGGTGGTGGAAACAGGGACTGGTTCGGTCTCCATTAAGGGAAAAAACAGCCTCAGTCTCTCGTGGTGGGGGTAGAAATGTAAATGGATTAGACCTTCATGATAAAAAGGAGAGGATAAGACCAGGAAACAGACATTGTTAAACTGGCAGAGGGCGATGTACGTGCTGTAGGCGTGAAGAGATTTGATAACGGGAGAAAAACAGTCAAGAGAGGAAGAAATAGGTTCTGTGGAAATAGAACAGACTAAGATGACGTGCTTACAAGGGCAGAGACTTTTCACTCATTCAGAATGAATTACTTGCAAAGTCCTCGGCACACCAGCAAAAAAAGATAGAGGGAGATGTGAATACACAGGTAATGTGGTTTGTGCCAATTAACTGTTCTCAGTTGGGTAATTTCACAACAGAACAACAACAACTGAGAAGGCTAACTTAAAACTTCTTCATAATAACATTTCCCTTTCAACCAACTGCCAATTAAATGAAGGGAGTAAAACTTACTACAAATGGAGATCAACAGTCACGGAGGCCAGGGCTTCTGGGATATTATCAGGCTCACTCCATGTACTGACCAACACTTTGAATAACAGTGATAGAGTTAAATCAGCACCAAAGCCAACATCTATTTCATACAATTATGTTAATACTAATGTGCAATTCTTTTCAATCTGTGAGCATGCATAAAACATTTTCTAAGGAATAAAGTCTTCCTTCTGAAAGTGTTCACTAGAATCAGTTCACTTTGTTCACTTTGGATCAGTTTAGCACTGGTAACTGTGAAAATTGGTTGACTTTCACTGTAGGTACTGTGGGGCTGTCAACATTACTCATAGTATTTTGGCACAAGGCTGAATTGAGGGATGGGTAAGATGAGCTGGGATGATGCTGGGTTGTAGGAAACTAAGCGACTCTAATGCTATTTAAATATAGCCTGCACTTCTTAAAATGATGTACCACCAGTCTCTCTGTCTGTCTCCATCTTTCATGAGTTTTTCAGAGAGGAGGTTGAAGTATTGCAATCAATCATGAACCAAGGTATTCTCTATCCCATGTTATGAACTTTCAATCGTCTAGCATTTGGTGGCAACTCTGACAAAACAGATTGGTTTCAATATCAACTGCATCTTGACAAACATTAAAGAAACCATCCAAGGTGGTTTCCAAATCACTGATCATTCCAACTCATTATTCTGAATAGTGGGAATACTGAGACACAGTCCTGTGCAGATTGCACTGACATCATAGGAGATGCATAGACACATCTACTCTCAGGGTGACGTCAAGCTTAATCCCTCCCAGTCACTCGACAGACTGGTGCCACAGCACCCCAGCTGCTACTGAGGGAACGCAGTGTGCTGTCGGCCCCCTAAGGTCAGGGCCCTGGGGGTTAGGGTTAGGTCATGCAGCACAGGCACCTCAAGTGCCACGAGTGGAACATCGATAGCCTCATCCCACTTATGCTGTAGGGACTGTGGTAGAGTCTCCCAGTGTCACTGGAAAAGGAAAAGGGCACTAAATTTGGGAAGGAACACTTTGTGCAATGGCAATTCTTAGTCTTCCAACTGCTTTTTCATTTTGAGAAATGAACAGTTTGGAAGCAGACCCAGGTGTGCATTGGAGTTTGTTTCATGTCAACAATGGCATTGTCCATGGTGGTGCTAAATTTATCAGCCTTCAAATCTATTAGATGGAAAACCACTGGGACAATAGAGCAGTGGGAAGAAGGACAATTGAACCAAAGTGCTCGTCAATGATAAGCTGTATACGGTGGTAGAAGCTGGCAGGATTGCTGCCCCTCACTCTTCCTCAGCATCCTGCAGTACTTCCAGGTAGCTGCTTCCAGACTCCCGAGCTGCTCCTTTTTCAAAAGGAAGTTTTGATAATTGTCTGGAGCATGGGAGGTGCAATGAACGACTAAACAGCTCACAAGACAATATGAAAATCAGCAAAGATTGTAATGTCAAAATTAAAAACATCCACCTCAAAATGGGCAATAATGAATTGAATTCCTCCATGCTGAATTCCTGTACTTGGAATCAATAACAAAATACGTAACTAAAGAAAAATATTTTGCAAAGATACCTTAAGATAAATCTATCAAGAATCATCTTTTATGAATGCAAAACTGAGCGGTAGCAACAGTTACATCAGAATTATTTTAAAATTCTGGTGTTTGATTCAAATTATGAAAAAACTACAACTGAACAAAATGTTACTAACTTCAGTGGCAAAGTAATTAACCTAGAGGTGAAAGTATATGTAAATTGTTTAAAGTGTTAAGTCAGTAGGAGCCCAGGTGCATTCACTTATCTGAAGTTTTGTATTTATTCTAGGATAAACCACATTTCACAGCTGGAGTGACTGACAGAGAAAAGGAAAAAGGATCTGATTTTCATATTTAAGTTGAATACAAGTGATGCAGCTCAGTCCTGTGTCCTAAGATGGGCTGAAATAAAAGGTGTTGCATAGCAACAAGGAAGTCTGTGCAGTCAGTGACTGAAACTCCCCTTCAGCAAACAGAAGGGACTTCCACATTGTTTTGCAATGCTACTGAGAGCTCCGTTTTCTTGAGTTCATCTTCCTCATCCTTCCCTTCCCACATATTCTAAAGTGGTGTGAAACCAATTCATTGATATCAAAACAAAATTGCTTCAATACAAGCTTCCTTGAAGAAGGGCAACATCCCCACTGACTCCTGGGAACCTCTGGTCCATGACCCCTCAAAATAGAGAAGGAGATTTCAAGATGATACTGAAAATTCCAAAAGCCATGCATTGGGAACTCAGAGAACTCCTGTGTAAGAGGCAGAAGGAGTGAACCACTTCACAAACTACCTACCCTCCCACCTCTTGCCCAACTGCCTAACAAGCAGGAAGGGACAGGCCTTTAAAATAAGGCAGGAGAAGCTGGGGACATGGGGAGGGCTTCAGTTGAAGGGAATGTTATAAATCGTTAAATAATGTTAAAATATGAAGTTACATTGGTAGGAAGATCCCTTCTTTTCCTTTCCCCACCCCCCCACTCCTTTGTCCTCCCTTATTCCTATGGCTCCCTTCACCCGCCTTAATGACCTGCCCATCTCCTCTCCTTGCCACCCCCCCCCCCATCCTTTATTCCATGGTCCACTACCCTCTCCTACCGGATTCCTCCTTCTTCATCCCTTTGCCTCTTCTACCTATCACCTCTCAGCTTATTACATCTTCCCCCCTCCCCCACCCACCTACCTTCCCCCTCTCACTTGAACTCGCCTCTCACCTGCCTGCGTGTGCTCCTCCCCCCCCCCCCCCCCCCACCTTCTTAGTCTGGCTTCTGCCCTCTTCCTTTCCAGTCCTGATGAAGGGTCTCGGCCCGAAACGTCGACTGTTTATTTCCCTCCATGGATGCTGCCTGACCTGCTGAGTTCCTCCAGCACTTTTTGTGTATTGCTCCAAATTCCAGCATCTGTGGAGCTTCTGTTAAAGTTAGTCTATGGAGGTTTCTGTTCTGATGATAAAGCAAAGGGAATGAGAATGCACTTATAGTAAACAGTTCCATTGCATGTTGGGTTTTATTGTAAAGAGGTTGGAATACAAGGGTAAGAAAGTCTTGATGAAACTTCACAAAGCACTTACAACACCATACGTTAAGTAGTGTGGATAGTTTACATCTTCTAACCAATTGTAAGAGAACAAAAACACAAGAAAATAGGAACAGGAGCAAGTCACCAGGCCTCTCAAGCCTGCCCTGCCATTCAATATGATGATGGCTGATCTATGCCTTGGATATATTCACCTTGTAGACGGTGAAGTCCAGGTTGTCCAGACTGCTTCCTGGGAGGAATCAGAATGGCATATACTCACCAGAGTTAGAAACATATCTGAGATTCTGAAAGGGACTCATGGGTTAGATGCTGAAGGGCTGCTTCCTCTATCTGGAGGATCTAGAACAAAGCAGCATGGTATGAGGTTGGCCATCAAGGGCACGGCTGAGGAGAGATTTCTTCACTTGGAAGGTTGTGAATCTTTGGAATTTTCTACTTCAGAGTGCCACTGATGTTCACTCCAAGGCAGGGAATCGATTTTTTGATGCACTAAGGAAATGAAATGGGGATCAGAAGGGAAAATGGATAATGTAAAGGATCATCTGTGAGATTATTGAAAGACAGAGAAAGCTTGAGGCACCATCTGTCTAACTCTCACATCTATTTCTAACGCACTGATGTTGTTGCTGTGCAGTGTTAGCAGAACCCTCTTCGCATCAATGTAAAAGCTCCATATTACCCCAGAGTTCAAACTTTTTCTTAACTTCTAAAAATAAGTTGTCTAGAAATTTGGAATGTCCTGATCCCTAATGTGAAAGAAGCCTGAGATTGTGGTGGCGAATTTGATGCCTGATGGGAAGACCAGAACATTTGAGGTGGGGTAGGCTGGGGGGTTGGGGGCGAGTGTTATACACAATCTTATCTGAATTCTAAAGAGAACATTTCCAAGAGGCGGTGCATCAAGAAGGGAGCATCCATTACTAATTACCCTCACCGTCCGGGACACGCCCTCTTCTCGTTACTGCCTTTGGGGAGGAGGTACAGGAGCCTGAAGACTCACACTCAATGATTCAGGAACAGCTTCTTCCCCTCCACCATCAGATTTCTGAACGGTCCATGAACCCATGAACACTACCTTGTTATTCCTTTCTTTTGCACTAATTATATACTGTATATTTGCAATTAATAGTAATTTTATGTCTTTGCACTCTACTGCTGTCGCCAAACAACAAATTTCGTGTCATCTAAGTTAGTGATAATGAATCTGATTCTGATCCTGATTCTGAAAAATCTCTTCCCTTATTATACAAGAGTTAATCCCATCAATCTCTGGTCTAACAAACTCCCCTAAAAAGATCTGTAATGGAGTATCCTTTAGTTGCCTAAGTGGGTTGCTTTCCGCTGCACTGCACTTTCACTGTAGATGCACAACTATATTCTCCATTCTGTTTTCTTTTTACTACCTCATTGTACTTATGTATGGCATGATCTGCCTGGATGGCACACAAACAAAGTTTTTCTGATACATGTGACAATAATAACAAACAAATCTCCAACCAGCCTTTCTGCATTTGGTCCCACTTTCTTTGTTACTTACAACACAGACCAATGTGGCACCAATGGTGTCAAGTGCATATTGCATGAGGATTCATTGTTGTGTGCCCAGCCTGCTTCAAGAGCCATGCAATCATGCAATTGAAACCTTACTATGGGGAATGGACATTATAATTCAATCCAGTATGGTTTAAGAGCACTAGTCACTGAATTTTTAGGCCATTGTATTAAAAGTGGACTTACCAGGTTGCTCAAGTCTGTGATGGGGTTGCAATGCCAAAAGGATGGCAAGTGCTTGTGAAGTTTACACCAAGCACTTGAGGAGTTTGTACTGCTGGCAGTACTCCTGAAATCGCTAACTTGTCTGTACAAGTAGATCAGCTGCCACAACACAGAGCATCAGAGATATAAACAATAAACACTGCAGATAAATAAAGCCTGCACTTGCTGTAAATTCATGCAGTGTTCCAGTGAAAGTTTACTGACAGCACAGACCTTTTGGCAAAACAGGTAGCAATGGGCTATCTCCAGCTGTATCTACTATGAAGACAAGGTATTCGTTTTCTTAGCCTCTTCCTTTCATCTTCACTTCAATGCGGCATGTTGATAGAGTAGAGTGACAGGAGTCAAGTTTACACTGATCTTCAGGTGTCTCCTGTTTTACTAATCCAATAGTCAGGGTTACATTACATATTGTGAGGTCACTGGTCACCATGGGAATAAAGCTGCAAGTGCAGAATGGAGAGGAATTCAGAATCAACCTTTGCAAAAATCCTTTCCTTCCCGTTGTTATGTGCAAAGACACTGCATATAATGAAACCTGCTTTCATTTCTTCAAGGTATGTTCAGTTTGGGGGAGGGGGTGGGGTGTGGTGTAGGATACCACACTGGAAATTTCCTCCGGATATCTAAGCTTCAATAAGCGGAGATGTGTGCTTATCATATATCATTTAGTATTCCATTCTAAATGGATTCTTGTACTTTTTTTTTCCTCCCACACTTTTCTTATAGCTAGAACTGTCTGCACTAAACCTTCTGAAAAGTGAAAACAAAGGTATAAGATATGACTATTGTCTTTTCTCTCACCATTGTAATTGAAATAAGGTGACTTCCAATAAAAGAAGTTCAAAAGGTTGAACTCTGCATTTCCCAGTTATTGAGCAGATTTTATTCCTCAACACTCCCCATTCACTGACAAATAATGAACTGTAATTCCAAAATAGCAACTGGTTGCATTTATATATACTTCATTTCTTACAAGGCCCTTTGAAAAACATTTTTATTAGAGAGCTAGTTCACATATTTACCACAACAGTAATAAGGAAATAAATTAATTCCAGAACTTATTGCAACCACATTAAGAATTTTAATTAAAAAGGGCACATGGCAACGGTTTCTGGAATCCCTCAGGAAACCAACTATTTTCAGGACCTCTACAAAAGGGCCAACAAGTCACCCATCTTGTCAGTGGTAACAGATGAGCACAGATGAGCAGGTGCGTCTGCATACACAGACTTTTCCCAGAGGCTAATGAGATGAAAGGACGAACCAGTGGCTAGACTTTGAAGGTTAAAACTACAGAGACTACAGAGGGAAAAAAGGCTACAATAATGGATGTGCACTGTTATTTAATATAAAACTTGGAATTATTATTTATGGCTTTTCATACAGCTTAGATGTTTTAGTTATGGAAGATCTAGTATTACAAACTTTTGTTATTCCCTGTTTAAAAGGTCTAATCATGCATCTTAAATTAAAGTCTTCATAGGATCACAGAATCTACAACAGGAAAGGAGCTGATTGTGCCTGAGCCTGTTCTTTGAAAGACCTGTCCAATTAGTCCAACTCCCCTCCTCTTCCCTCATAGCCTTGGGCTGTTTGACTGTCCTATATCATACCACTGATTGCTTTCCTTTTTAAATCTAGGCCATAGCAATATACCTTAACATGGTATTATTCAGCCAAGAGGATGCCTCAGGGCTTTATGGAGTATAAAATAAAAGCATTGAGAAGGACATTTGAGGATGCAGAGTTGCAGAGGGCACCAGGAAGATAAATATGCTGCAAAGAGAGATTTTCTTCAGTTAGAAAGGAAATAAACTTACCTTTATCATTTTGTTCTCTTCGGTTCCCAACGTATTTTAAAAAACTGCTTAACTAGCAAATTCAGCCAACTCTGAGGATTGGTTTAAGAAAATTAACAGGTCTGTCTAAGTGAGTTAATGAACCGACCTAAAGAGCTGAAAAGACACAATAGGTGAAGTAGCCGAAGTAAACTATCGCATTGACTAATTCAGTCTGTCAGAAGGGACACTGTCAGTCAACAACTCCACAAAGAAGTACCCCTCAAGCACCTGCAAATGGTGAAAACCTGACAAGATCATAGAGCCAGGACAGTGGGAAACTCAGACACAGTTTTCCCGTTGCTTCAAGATTGGTAGGGACAAAATGAAACAAGGGCATAAACCCTCAGTGCTTTGTTGTAATGCAACATTTCTTTGAAAATAGAACACTGCTACAGGTTATGAAGAACCATATTAATCTGCAAAAGATAATCTATAATGTTTTTTATAATGAATACAATTAGCTTTTTGTCATGAAGTACTTTTGCATAGCACAGAAGCAGACTGAGGATTTGATACTCAAAGACGACATAGCACTTCATATTTCGTTTATGAAGTGCACTGGCACTACCCAATATGGATTTATTAAATGTTTGTTAATTGAGACAGGTTTAGGAGTTATTTTACAACAGCACAATAGTATCTATACCTAAAACTGTTTCTATAAGTGAACTTTGTAATCTACATTTATACATCTTCAAAAGTTGGTGTAAATATAAGTTCACTCCCTGTAACTTTATTCTGGGTATAAAGAGGCAATATGTTGGTGTTTAGAAACATATTTCAGTCTTTCAGAAAATGGACATGTGTCTGCAAATCTCTCTACAAAGAACTCCCAATCTCATCACACGCCTTACACATTTTGAAGGGGTAAATATAAGAGGAGGAGCCAATATGGGCCGTAGTTCTTGAGCCAGGTTGAGCTTCCAATGCCCAGTGATTTAATAACGTTACCTATACTGACATGTTGTTGCATTATTTAAGGGACGCTGCATCATCAGAGGTTCTTTTAAATAAGTCTTCCCAATTTTTGTAGTGTCCTGTCTAATACTATCTCTAATTAGTCAACACAAAAACTCTTTGTCTGGTTATTTATTCAATTGCTGTGTATGAGATCCTACTGTTCAACACTTGCTTGCAAGTGTAGCAAGTGTACTTCAAGTGCATTTTGTTGCATATAAAACTCTTCAGGACTTTTTGAAATCATCAATAGTACTGTATAACTACAGGACTTTTCCTCCAGCAAGTGATTTAGGCATTTATACTGGCTGAGATATATGGGTATTAAAACAAAAATAACTTCCAATGCTCCAGCAATTTTAATCTGCAAAATTATCAGAATGAGCTTTAGAAAAATATTATCAAACAAAAACAGTGAGCCACATTTAGGAGATGTTTGGGCAGATGTACAAAGTCTTGGTCAAAGAAGTGTCTTAAAGGTGAAGAGAGTCAGAAAGAATAATGAACTTTAAGGAAGAATTGCAGTTTAGGGCCCTGCAACTGAAACAATTAATTCTGGATGCTTTGGAGACCAGAAATGAAGGCATGCAAACAATTGAAAGGGCTGTACAGCTGGAGGAGGGTAGCAAGACAGAAAGAGACAAGACCACAGAGATACTTAAAAGCAAGAATGGGACATTGCTTAACCGAAGCTTGTGCAAGTCAGTAAGCACAGGTGAAGAGGCAAAGTTTTTTATCTGACATCAGGCTTATGTAAATCAGAATAGGAAGGCTAGCAAGGAATAAAAAGAGATATTGCTGAAAACACTCAACAGATCAGGCAGCATCTCTGGAAAGAGAAACGGGGTTAACGTTTCAGGTCTGAGACCCTTTGACAGAACGACTAGTCAGGAGGGCACTAGAATAGTCAAGCCCAGCGGTAATAAAGGCATGACTGATGGTTTAGCAGCAGCTGATCCAAGGGATGCTGGAGATGGTTGATGTTATTGAGGCAGAAATAGGTGATCTCAGTGACAACTGTGATGTTGTGAACAGTTTAGTTCAACTTCAGCCATTTGAGAACTGGAGTCAGTAGCATGAGTTTGTGATGGACAACTGATGACTTTGCTTTTCTTAACATTTAATTGGAGGAAATTTCTGCTCATCCTGGATGTCGAATAGACTGATAATTTATGGATTGCGGAGAGTTCAAGAGAAATGACATTGAGGTAAAGTTGGGTGTCATCAGCATAGATGTGGAAACTGATATCATGTTTGCAGATAACAGGGTGCTAGGGTGGCAAAGATTTGCATGATATTTGTTCAAACACAATTCCTTGTAAAGATAGTTGAAAGGAACAACATGCAGATGGAAAGTTATAATGGGCTCCTGCCAGTAGCTAATATGATTAATAAAGATAAGAGGGCAGGGTATTAACTCCCTCTCAACCACAGCATCCTTGACAGCTCTAGGCAAGGTAAATAAATAAAAAATACATCAGATGGTATGAAAGTTCAGACAATCTGCTCTAATGACTCCCTCCAGAGCAATTCTCTCAACCAACATTTCAAACATTGTAACTATACCACATAAAAGCCATACAGAAACATTATGGTAGACAGGTTGATATAGAAGAAGACATGTAAAGGAACAAATATAAAAGCTTCTTAAAAGATTTTGCAGGCACAGAAACTTTGGACCAGACCTGCTGAAGCTATAGCTTTCAACTGATATGTGTCCCTGATTTTTCTGATGTCCTGCCTCTCACTCCAACCAACTAAAAAGCAGGTTCAAATCACGTACTCGTCAGAGCTTGACCCCAAGATTTATTCCAAATGATTTATGAAGAAGTGCTCTTTAAAACTGCTGAGAATAGCCAGGATTATTGCATTTACAGCTCCCAGCAGCTTTCATTTCTGAAATACATAAAATGGAATATTTTGTACATTTCCAGATATTTATGCTTGTTTTCTGATACTTAATGCACAAATCACTCAAACAGTGCAAATTTCAGCTATTCTAATTGCAATATTATCCTCAAGTATGTTGGCACAAAATATAGCACTTCCTGGAATTTCCTGTTATTACAGTAGTTTGCAGAGCTGAATCTTTATAATAGAACCACCTGCTGGTTGAATTTGACAACTGCTCCACACTTTACAGTCTGGATTTTGTGGAGAAGCGTCAGCAGTATAGGGTAACTTCAAGATTTCCACACATGCACACACGCAAAAACGTAGCGCACACCAATTTCCCTGCTTGACAGTCAACTGTGCTCCAATATTGGATTTTTTGGGGTCCAACACGGCAAAGGCAGTTGGGTATTTTGCCCTGCAATTGCACCCTGAACTCACAGTGAAAATCCATGTCAAGTGAGAGCAAAGAAAACTGGACATTTCCCCCTTGGTTTGAACAGAGGGGGGAAACTCAAGAGTTGTTTCATCAATGTAAAATACATTAGGTTGGTTTGTAGCGTAAAAGTCCTTCCTTTAATCTTTCCAAAAACTCTTTCTAAGCTCTAATAGATTGTTAATTTTGATTGTTTTAAAGTATGCAAAAATATTTAAAGTTTTTTGAGGATTTTTTTATATCTTTAAAGTTCTTCGCCTTTTTATTTTTTGTTAGTTTTTTAAAAAGATTTTTGAACGTTTCTTGCTGTCTAATTAAGGGAGCTTCAATACTTGAGCAGTTTTGACAGTTTGGGCCTGATCGATGGTGTGGTTTAGCTGCAATTAAAGTTTTATTCTTCGTTTTGTGGGTGAGGCTTCTTTTGCACCAGTATCCTTCCTTGCCCTTTTCTCTAACATTAGTGCAATCAACAGTGGGGTAACTGAGGTTCTCCACTATTACCCTCTGGCGTTCTTATAAATTTTGTAATTCCCCTGGAACTTTCTCCCTCAAACTTCTGATAATAGAATTTCCCCCATAGTCTGATAGTTCTCCTTCTTGCTTCTTAACTCCAACTAAATGGATTTTGTCCATGATGTTCCAAGGATATCCTCTCTCCACGGCACTGAATATAGTCCAGCATCAGCACTGCCACTCACTTTTTCTTTCTTCCCCATCTCCTCTGAAAACCTTCTATTCAAGAAAATTAAATGCCAATAACTGGCCTTTTTTGAGCCATGTTTAATTTATCACCACTACATCATAATCCCACCTGGCTACTTGTGCCAACCACATTCACTACACTTTAAGCATTGAATATCAGTGAGTACAAACTGTGGCACATAGGTATGGGGATTGTAGCAGTGGGAAGTTCATGAGGTTGAGATAAAGCAAATGAAAGCTAGGAAAGAATTCTGATTGATAGAGGCTGTTGTTAGATGAGTGATGGGGGTGTGATGCTTTTAGCAGTACCCAAGGCTGATGTGTTAATTGGAAGGGTATGGCATATGAAGATGCATTGATTGATCTTGAGCATGTGAGTGAATTCAATGAACTTTACGAGGCACTCCACGTAGGTCTTTGGAGGCCGATGGGATTGACCTGCTTGGCTATCTGTTCTCACTCCTCTTGTACAGTTGTTCTGCCCCCATCAATCCTTTTCACATCCCCCACCAGTGCCTTCAGTAGTGTTAGAGGATCGCAGAATTCAACACCTCCCATGTTATCCTGTGAGTGCCTCAGGAAGTCACAATCAATTCCGTTATCACTTCCTCCACTTGCTGCAGCCACAGTGCTCCTCCCCATTGAACAGCGAGGGCATTAAGTGGAGCGATATGATATTGTGCTCCCTGCTGAACCCTGCAGCTGGTCAACACTGCAGTTAGCTGTGCTCATTATCAATTCACAGGCAACATGAAGTTTACATGTTGGCAACTGATGGTGTGGATTATCTGCACTTCGGGATCCCTACATCTGTTCTCGGGGGGTAGTGGGTGCTAATTTAGGCTCCCAAATGCCACAGGGAAAACAGATAATTGCTTAATGAATTTACACTAAGAATCTTAAGCACTCCTCTAGTTCTTACAAGGTTCTCTGGTGTCTAAAATGTGGAGAATGGCAATACTCAAGACTCCTACACAAAGAATATGTTGTTTTCAATTTATGAAATTTATTGGAAAATGACCATGCTTTATTGCTGCCAACTACAGCAGCAACTAATTATCCAAATGAATTTTCCTAAGGCCACTTGAGACATTTCACCAGCTTGGTGAATGACTCACAATGCTGTTTTGACAAAAAATAGGAGTCGGGGAAATGAGAACAAAATACTCGTACACTAGGGGGCAGCCTTGAGGTTATGGATCAGGATAATTGTTAGGGCAGAACAGAACAACTTTACTGCTCTGGAAATGATCAATGACATCTTTTAAATCCCAAGTGGAATAAATGTTCTACTCATTCCCTGCCACCATCCTGCCACATCTTATTAAACAGTGATATTCATTAAAATATTTTCATTAAGGTAATTTTCAGATCTGGTAAATTTGGCTGTGGTGCAATAAGAGCAATTTTAGTCATCTGCAGAAGTTTAAGGATACATTAGAAATCTCATACAAAGATAAATATATTAAAACTTACAGGTAGCAGAGTAGCTGTACTATAAATTAACAGAGTTCATTGGATTAGTTAAGGAATATAAACTGACAGATATTTTAATTTTGGGACAGTGAATTCAGTAGGCACCCAACTCTATAGAAACAAATATAGGAAAACTATACATTCCAGAAATGCTATTCTTAAAATATGACCTTACTTTGGCAACACTGTTAAATAATCTAAACTATGCAATGTTGTTGAAAACTACAGTAGATAGTGTTATATATTTGCCACCTTCTGTGATTGTTCAAGCTCAAAAAAAGATTTGTGATAACCAGCAGTACTTTCTTATCTTAGAAGAAACACAGGGCCGCATGCCACCTTATCACCAGTGACGTCATTTTCATCAGATGTATTTCAATTTAGTGCAGAACAAACCTTGCATCGAGATAATTTTTGAGATTTCTTAGAAAGTATGAATTCCACTGATTATACTTGAAAATCTGCAGAAGCCCAGCACCAGTTACAGTGAAGCAGTGGTGGTACTAAAGCCTTAGAACTATAAGTCTAATAGTAATAAATGTCATTGCTTTAGAAGTGGCATGAAAGCAGCATGAAGTGGTGCAAAGGTACCGTAATGAATGGGTACCAGCAACAGCTACTGCTGCATGGAGTGGCTATCAGCACCATTGTTGTACAGGAGGGATGTGAAGCAGCCATGGTCCACATTAGCAGAGTGATTTGTAAGGCTCTCTGCAGTTCCTGTACTGCAGAACAGCTGTAGTGTAAATAAACAGTTCATTGGATTATTTAAGGAATGAGTGAGTTGAACTGCCATTGAAACACTGGAAAAACGCTACACATGATGTCATCACTTTTGGTGCTGCTAAGTTCTTACGATAAGCTAACAGCTTCCTATCTTTATATTGGAAAGCTAGGAACTTCCAATCAGGACTCCATTGAGTACATTAACATAGAACATTACAGCACAGGAACAGGCCCTTTGGCCAACAATATTGTTCCAAACTAATTAAGACAATGACACCTAATCCCCTCTGCCTGCACATAGTCCATATCCCTCCATTCTCTACATATTCATGTGCCTATCTAAGAGCCTCTTAAATGCCTCCATCATACCTACCTCCACCACCACCCCTGGCAGCGCATTTCAGGCACCCATCACTTTCTGTGTTAAAATACCTGCCCTACATATCTCTTTTGAACTTTCACCCTCTCACCTTAAATGCATGTCCTCTAGTATTAGACATTTTGACTCTGGGAAAAAGATATCGGCTGTCTAATTATGCCTCTCATAATTTTATAAACTTCTAACAGGTTTCCCTCAGCCTCCACCACTCCAGAGAAAACAATCCTAATTTGTCCAACTTCTCCTTATAGCACATACTCTCTAGTCCAGGAGTATCCTAGTAAGCCTCTTCTACACCCTCCCCATAGCATCCACATCCTTCCTATAATGAGGTGACCAGAAATGAATGCAATACTTCAGATGTGGCCAAACTAGAGTTTCATAAAGGTGCAAAATAACTTTCTGACTCTTGAACTCAATGCCTCAACTAATTGCTGTAATACTCATCAAGACAATTCAAGACAAGAAAGCAATCTTCAGCTGAAATTGGAACAGAGATGTACAACACCCTGACCAATTTAGTCACACCTCTACAGAAATTAAAGGTGCACTTCAAAACTACACTGTTAGAGATAACTATAAGATACATATCAACATATGGTGAGTCCATCTGCAATTACATCATAGCATTCGGGAACCCTTCACTATATTGCATCTTTTGACAGAGTGCTAAAAAATAGGTTAGTTGATCTACTGACAAAAGAATTAAATTGAAGTTACAAAGTCTGAACTTACTTTTGAGAACACCTGTCAGATAGCAACTTTGATGGAGGTGGCAATGTTGAATGTAGCAGAGCTTTGTCAATCCCAAATGGCTTCTGCTGGACATAGTCACAGTGCTGTGGCGGTGACAACTGCCAGAGCAAAAAGACTGATGAGAGGATCTACTTGTGGACATGCAGTGGCAACCACATGGAACAGTGATGCAGATTCAGAACAGCCATCTGTTATACATGCCAATATAAGGATCAGCTTGCAGAGTGTGTGAAAGTTGAGAATTCTGAAGAAACAGACTTGTCTCCTGTGCATGCTATAAGTGGGCAAAAATGAAAGCCAGTTGAATCAAGATTTCAAGACACAGGTTTGATGAATAATAAACACATTGAGATGAAGATTGACACTGTTGCAGACTGCTCTATTGTGAGCCAGGTTACCGAAGGACAGAATTTTAGCAGTGTACCCCAAAAGAAAAGCACAGTCCAGTATTGGGAGAAATTTTCCAAATGAAATGACAAATGGAGTTAAAGAGAAACGTTTCACTTGGAGAGAAACACAACCTATTGAGATTGTTAAACATAATTGACCATACTTGATGGTGAATGGCTGGCCTTTCACCTGAATTTGAATTGGGGAAATATATTCAGCTCAGAGATGGCAAAGTTGTTTCTGGGCAGCCTACTGAATAAGTATTGAGATATGTTTAATGATTCCTACAATATGCAAGTGTATTAAATGCCACAAAGTGCATGCCTGCATTAAATGAGTTGTGAAACCTATTTACTGCAAGTCATACGCACTGAAATTCCAGGTTGAAGGGGATTTGGATAAATTGGAAAAACATGGAGTTTTGGTGCAGAAAGATCGCAGTGATAGAAACCACCACAATAGCATGGCCCCAAAGAAGATAAAAGAACGAGGGTCTGTAGTAAGTGCAAAGTCACACTCAATCAAATGGTTGACTATGAGCAATTTCCACTGCCATACCACTGGCTATATAAACAGTTTTTACAATATTAAAAACTGTTATGATGTAGGAGATCGGGGAGACTGCCAGTGTCGCCGTAGGAAGTGTGTCCAGCTGCAGCTCCTGACTGATCATGTGAAGGAACTGAAGCTGGAGTTGGACGTACTTAGGGTTGTCTGGGATGCTGAGGGCATCACAGACAAGAGTTTTAGTGAGGTGGTCACACCTAAGGTACAAGCTGCAGATAGTTGGGTGACCACCAGCAGAAATAAGGGGAAGAGACAGACAGTGCAGGGTCCCCCTGTGGCCATTCCTCTCAGCAACGTATACCCCCTTTGGATACTGCTGGGGGGGATGACTTATCAGAGCACAGCAGCAGCAGCCAGGTCAGTGGCACTGTGGCCAACTTTGAAGGTCAGCAGGGGAGGGTAAAGTCAGATCGAGCAAAATTGATAGGAGACTCGATAGTTAGGGGGAACAGACCAGAGATTCTGTGGCCGCGAAAGAGAAACCAGGATGGTGTGTTGTCTCCCAGGTGTCAGGGTCGCGTGAGCAGCCAGAGGTCATCAGAGGCACCAATAACAAAGGTCGAAAGAGGAAGAGGTCCTGTGCAGTGAGTATAGGGAGTTAGAAAAGAGGCTGAAAAGCAGGACCTCGCAGGTAGTAATCTCTGGATTACTCCCGGTGTCACGTGCTAGTCAGGGCAGGAAAAGAAAGATAGAACAGATGAATGTGTGGCTGAGGAACTGGAGCAGGGGGCAGAATTTCAGGTTCTTGGATCATTGGAACCTCAACTGGAGGGGAACTAATATCCTGGCTGGGATGTTAGCTAGTGCTACTCGGGAAGGTTTAAACTAGTTTGGTGGGGCAATGGAAACCAGAGCACCAGAAAGAGCACCAGAGGTCAGAAAGTGGAGGGATTGAGAGGAAGGTAGATGTCATGACCAATAAGAACAGGCAGGAGCAAGGCAATAGACACGATGGGATGGACAGGGTGAAGTGTGTGTATATCAATGCTAGGAGTATTATGGGTAAGGGTGATGAACTTAAAGCATGAATCAGTACATGGTGGCCATAACAGAGACCTGGTTGAGAGAGGGACAGGAATGAATGCTTAATGTTCCAGAGTTTTGATGTTTTAGAAAAGATAGAGAAGGAGGTGGGGTGGGGGGAGAGTTGCACTATTAATCAGGGACAATATCACAGCTGCACTCAGGGGACATAATGGAGAGTTCGTCCACTGAGTCTATATGGGTAGAACTCAAAAATAAGAAAGATACAGTCACTCTGATGGGATTATTCTACAGACCCCCCAACAGCCACCGGGACATTGAGGAACAAATATGCAGGCAGATTAGGGAAAGGTGTAAAAACAACAAGGTTGTTGTAGTGGGTGACTTCAACTTCCCTAATATAGACTGGGACCTCCTTAGAGCAAGAGGTTTAGATGGGGCAGAATTTGTTAGGTGCATCCAGGAGGGTTTCTTAAATCAATATGTAGATAGTCCAACAAAAAGAGGAGCTGTACAGGAGCTGGTGTTGGGTAATGAGCCTGGCCAGGTGACCGACCTTTCAGTGGGAGAACAGTTAGGGAGCAGACCACAACTCCTTAAGTTTTACAATAGCTATAGATAAGGATAAGTATGGACCTTGTGGGAGAGTATTAAATTGAAGCAGGGCAAATTACTAGAGCATTAGGCAGGAACTAGGGAGAGTTAATTGGGAACGGCTGTCTTTGGGCAAGTCCACATCTGACATGTGGAGGGTGTTTAAAGACCAGCTGCACAGAGTACAGGACAGGTATGTTCTAGTAAGAAGGATGGACAAGAAAGGCAAGGAAAGAAAGGGTAAGCTGTCAAGAGAGCTGATGAATTTAGTCAAGAAGAGAAAGAAAGTGTATGCAAGATTTAGGAAGCTAAAATCAAACAGAGCCCTTGAGGATTATAAAGATAGGAATTAGGAGAGCCAGGAGGGGCCATGAAAAGTCCTTGGCAAGTAGGATTAAAGAGAATCCCAAGGCATTCTATGCATACGTCAAGAGCAAGAGGATAACTAGGGAGAGGGTAGGACCACTCAAGGATAAAGGAGAGAACATGTGCTTGGAGGTGGAAGATGTAGGAGAAGTCCTAAATGAGTATTTTACATACTTATTTACCAAGGAGAAGGACGCAGAAGATAGGGAGATCGGTGTGGAGCGTGCTGAAATGCTTGGGCATTTCAAGATAGAGGAGGCAGTGTTGGGTCTCTTAAAGAGCATTAAGGTGGATAACTCCCCAGGGCCTGATGGGATATACCCTAAGTTAATGAGAGAGGCAAGAGATAAGATTGCTGGAGCCTTGACCAATATCTTCGTGTCCTCTCTAGCCACAGGCAAGGTCCCGGAGGACTGGCGAGTAGTTAATGTTGTTCCATTATTCAAGAAGGGAAATGGGGATAAGCCAGGAAACTATAAACTGGTGAGTCTCATGTCAGTGGTAGGGAAGTTACTGGAGAGGATCCTTAGGAATAGGATTTATGAGCATTTGGAAAACCGTGACCTAACTAGGGACAGTCTGCATGGCTTTATGCAAGGCAAGTCGTGCCTTACAAACTTGATTGAGTTTTTTGAGGAGGTGATGAAGGCGATTGATGAAGGTAGAGTTGTGGATGCTGTCTACATGGATTTTAGTGAGGCGTTTGACAAGGTCCCTGATGGGAGGTTTGCCCAAAGAAGACAGAGGGTAGTGGTCGATGGGACTTATTCTGTCTGGAGGTCTCTGACTAGTGGTGTCCCACAGGGATCCATACTGAGACCGCTACTGTTTGCAATATATATAAATGACCTGGATGAAAACATAGATGGATGGGTTAGTAAGTTTGCAGACCATACAAGGATTAGTGATGTTGTGAATAGTGTAGAAGACTGCCAAAGGATACAGAGGGATAAAGATCAGTTGCAGATATGGGCAGAGAAATAGCAGATGGAGTTTAACCCAGCCAAATGTGAAATGTTGCACTTTGGGTGATCAAATGTAAAAGGACACACAGTTCGTGGCAAGACCCTTAATAGTATTGATATGCAGAGGGATCTTGAGGTCCAAGTCCATAGCTCTCTGAAAGTGGCTGCATAGGTTGATAGGGTGGTAAAGAAGGTGTGTGGCATGCTTTCCTTTATTAGTCAAGGAATTGTGTTCAAGAGTCGGGAAATTATGTTGCAGCTTTATACAATTCTAGTTAGATCACATCTGGAGTATAGCATTCAGTTCTGGTCGCCCCATTACAGGAAGGATGTGGAGGCTTTGGAGAGGGTGCAGAAGGGGTTTACAAGATGTTGCCTGGATTAGTGGGCATGTGCTATAAGGAGAGGTTGGACAAACTTGAGTTTTTTTCTCTGGAGTGGTGGAGACTGAGGGGTGATCATATAGAAGTTTATAAGATTATGAGAAGCATAGACAGAGTAGACAGACAGTATCTTTTCCCCAGGGTTGAAATATCTAATACCAGAGGGCATGCATTTAAGGTGAGAGGGGGTAAGTTCAAAGGAGATGTGTGGGGCAAGTTTTTTTACACAGAGAATGGTGGGTGCCTGGATTGTGCTGCCAGGGCTGGTGGTGGAGGCAAATACAATAGAAGCATTCAAGAGGCTCTTAGATAGGCACATGAATGTGCAGGAAATGGAGGGATACGGACATTGTGTAGGCAGAAGGGATTAGTTTAGTTGGGCATTTGATTACTAATTTGATGAGTTCAACCCAACATCATGGGCCAAAGGGCCTGTTCCTGTTCTATGTTCTAAATTTGTCTCAATGTTAATCAGGATAGCCAACAATAGTTAACCATCAATAGGGCACTATTCTTACACCAAACTCCCATATGGCATTGCATTTCAAAAGGAATAAATCGCTGCTTGTGGAATAAAGATGATGTTCTGATTGTGTTTAGGAACATCAAATTTTGGCAGCAAAACGTGAAAATAGAAAAACATCTGCTTTTGAATAATGTGATTTATCCTGGCTTACGGGTGGTTGCCCATGGTTTGCAGCCTATAAAGTAAAATGTGCAGGATAAAGAAACTGAAATCTGAGAATATACTGACATTGGGGTCATTCGTGAGTATGGTATGTTATGTATTCTTGCAACTTGATTTGGCAACAGTATTTTTACCACTTAATCATTTATGAAGAATAATGTCCCATGAACCTGATACAAGAAACAATATGTTTCTGACATATGTATACTTCAGTTTACCAGCAGCACAGGTCTTCTTGTCCAATATGACACTACAAATAAATTATGGTTATCATGAGATGCTTTGGGCTCTGGCCCTGGCTCAGGACTCAGCCAGGTAACTGGAGATGGCCTGGAAAAAGACAATGATTTTGCATCCCAAACTTTGACAAAAAGTTAGGTCCAAAAAGGAGATGGTTGCTATCATACGCTGTCTCAAAAAGTTCCATTGGCATCTTCCTGGAAGGCTGTTCACATTTGTAACAGATGACAAAGCATTGCTAGCATTTTAGGCCTAAAAGCTAAACCACCACAAACAGGATCACAAGTGTATTGGAGGGCAATACTTTTATCTCATTCGGATTACAAGATGGAATACCTCAAAGCAGAATGGAGTGGAAGATGCAATCCCTCACTGCCCTATAAACTCAAACTTGGGAGGTGAAAGGATTATTTATACTCTATATTCCAGACATTGTTCTGGAAATTGCAAGGTAAATATGGAAAGATCCGGCTTTGAGACTCAGATTCTTGCAGTCAGAAAATTGCACAGTTGAACAGCCAAGACATTTTATTTCTGCTAGGTTTTCATGTAATAAAAGGTGTTTAAAATGAGACATTACATGGTGATTCTAGATGTTTAAGACCAATGAAATGGACTGGGTTACAGTTGGCGTAACCCTTTACAGCGCCAGCGACCCGGATTCAATTCCAGCCACTGTCTGTAAGGAGTTTGTATGTTCTCCCCGTGCCTGTGTGGGTTTCCTCCGGGTGTTCCAGTTTCCTCCCACATTCCAAAGACGTACGGGTTGGGAAGTTGTGGGCATGCTATGTTGGCGCTGGAAGCATGGTGACACTTGCAGGCTGCCCCCAGAACACTTTACGCAAAAAGATGCATTTCACAGTGTGTTTCGATGTACATGTGACTAATAAAGATATCTTATAATTGGAATACATCATTATAGGAGCAATGTATACTGGACAGGTTTGGATTCAGATCTAAAATGAGCTGATATGCCAATATATTGCACATTGTCAGCAGTGCAGATCAACACCCATAAAAACACCACTGTAAGTGCAGACATGGCTGAAGAAATCCTTTTGATTTTGTGAGAAGAAGCATGATCATTCCCTAATTTGAAAGTTAAGCCCATGGGAACTTCTACCACCACAGAACATACATTAAATAAATGATGAACCATTTTAGTGTGCAGTGGTTTACTGTGTGAGAGAGTCTCTTTGGCAGTTTAATGAATCTATGGGAGTGATTCAGCATGGGAGTGATTTGAAAGTGAGACTGTTTCTACTGAAGGTGGAGGTAAAGAGATTAGACCCATGACGAGCTCTACAGTTCATAAGCTTCTGGCAAGAATGAATCTACTGTTTGTTTACAAATTGTACAATATGTATGTTATTGTTTTGGAATGAGATATGGATAACTACTTTGAAGTGGAACAGTGCAGCATACCTCTCTTGAACATACTTTACTTTCATTGCATGAGGGATTCAATGAGAACAGTACAGCACAGGAAAAGGCCCTTTGGCCCACTATGTTTGTGCCAACCACGATGCCAATCCAAACTAATCCCACTTGCCTGCACGTGGTCCATATCCCTCTATTTGCTGCCTGTTCATGTGTCTGTCTAAATGCCTCTTAAACATCACTAGCAGCCTGGCAGCACTTTCCAGGCAACTACCAATCCCTGGGTAAAAAAAACTTGCCCCACACATCTCCTTTAAACTTTTTCCCTCTCACCTTATACTGATAGCCTCTAATATTTGATCTTTTGATGCTGGGAGAAAGACTCTGACTACCTACCCTATCTATGCCTCTCAAAACGTTACCTACTTCTATCGAGTCACTCCTCAGCCTCCAACACTACAGCAAGTACAACCCAAGTTTGTCCAAATTTCCTTATAACTAATACAATTCAATCCAGACAACATTCCGGTAAACCTCTTCTGCACTTTTTCCAAAGCCTCCACATCTTTCAATCCAGACAACATTCCGGTAAACCTCTTCTGCACTTTTTCCAAAGCCTCCACATCCTTCAATCCAGACAACGTTCCGGTAAACCTCTTCTGCACTTTTTCCAAAGCCTCCACATCCTTCAATCCAGACAACATTCCGGTAAACCTCTTCTGCACTTTTTCCAAAGCCCCCACATCCCTCCTATAGAGTGGCGACCAGAACTGCACACAATACTCCAAGTGTGGCCGAACAAAAATTTTATACAGTTGCAACGTGACTTCCTGATTTTTATACTCAATATCCTGACCAAGGAAGGCAAGCACAACGTACGCCTTCTTTGCCACCCTATCCACTTATGTTGCCACTATCAGGAAGCTATGGACTTGCACTCCAAGATCCCTCTGTACGTCAATGCTTCCAAGGTCCTGCCATTTAGACCATAAGACATAGGAGCAGAATTAGGCCATTCTGCCCATCGAGTCTGCTCTGCCATTCGATCATGGCTGATTTATTATTCCCTCTCAGCCCCATTCTCCTGCCTTCTCCCCGGAACCTTTGATGCCCTTACTAATCAAGAACCTATCAACCTCTGCTTTAAGTATACCTAATGACTTGGCCTCCACAGCTGTCTGTGGCAATGAATTTTACAGATTCACCACCTTCTGGCTAAAGAAATTCCTCCTCATCTCTGTTCTAAAGGAACGTCCTTCTATTCTGAGGCTGTGCCCTCTGGTCCTAGACTCTCCCACTATTGGAAACATCCTCTCCATGTCCACTCTATCCAGGCCTTTCAATATTCAGCAGGTTTCAATGAGATTCTCCCTCTTCCTTCTAAACTCCAGTGAGTACAGGCCCAGAGCCATCAAACGGTCCTCATGTGTTAACCCTTTCATTCTCAGGATCATTCTTGTAAACCTGCACTGGACCTTCTCCAATACCAACACATCTTTCCTTAGATATGGTGCCCAAAATTGCTCACAATATTCCAAATTTGGTCTGACTAACACCTTACAAAGCCTCAGCATTACATCCTTGCTTTTATATTCTAGTCCTCTCGAAATGAATGCTAACATTGCATTTGCCTTCCTTACTACTGACTCAACCTGCAAGTTAATCTTTAAGGAATCCTGCACCTAGGACTCCCAAGTCCCTTTGCTCCTCCGATTTCTGAATTCGCTCCGTTTAGAAAATAGTCTATGCCTTTATTCCTTGACCATACACTTCCCTACGCTTTATTCCATCTGCCACTTCTTTGCCCATTCTCCCAACCTGCCCAAGTCCTTCTGCAGACTTCCTGCTTCCTCAACACTACCTGCCCCTCCACCTACCTTTGTATCATCTGCAAACTTGACTACAAGGCCATTACTTCCGTCATCCAGATCATTAACATATAACATGAAAAGTAGCGGACCCAACACCGACCCCTGCAGAACACCACTAGTCACCCGCAGCCAACCAGAAAAGGCCCCCTTTATTCCCACTCTTTGCTTTCTGCCAGTCAGCCAATCTTTCATCCATGCTGGTACCTTTCCTGTAATACCATGGGCCCCTATCTTGTTTACCAGCCTCATGTGTGGCACCTTGTCAAAGGCCTTCTGAAAATCCCAGTAAACAACATCCACTGACTCTCCTTTGTCTATCCTGCCTGTTACTCAAAGAATTCCAACAGATTTGTCAGGCAAGATTTCCCCTTAAGGAAACCATGCTGACTTTGGCCTATTTTATCATGTGCTTCCAAGTACCCTGAAATCTCATCCTTAATAATGGACTCTGACATCTTACCAACCACTGAAGTCAGGCTAACTGGCCAATAATTTCCTGTCTTTTTCCTCCCTCCCTTCTTAAAGAGTGGAGTGACATTTGCAATTTTCCAGTCCTCTGGAACCATTCCTGAATCTAGTGATTCTTGAAAGAACTACTAATGCCTCCACAATCTCTTCAGCTACCTTTTTCAGAACCCTGCGGTGTGGTCCGTCTGGTCCAGTCCAGATGACTTATCTACCTTCAGACTTTTCAGTTTCCCAAGCACCTTCTCCTTAGTAATAGCGACTACTTCTGCCCCCTAACTCTCTCAAATTGTTGGCATGTTGCTGGTGTCTTCCACAGTGAAGACTGATGCAAAATACTTATTCCGTTCCTCTGCCATTTCTTTGTTCCCCGTAGCTACCTCTCCAACGTCATTTTCTAGCAGTCCAATGTCCACTATTGCCAATCCTTTACTCTTTATATATCTGAAAAAACTTTTGGTTTCCTCTTTTATATTATTGGCTAGAGCTTACCTTCATATTTCATCTTTTCTCTCCTTATTGCTTTTTTAGTTGCCTTCTGTTGGTTTTTAAAAGCTTCCCAATCCTCCAGCTTCCCACTAATTCTCGCAATATTGTATGGCCCCCTATTTTGCTTTTATGCTGTCTTTGACTTCCCTTGTCAGCCACAGTTGCCTCCTCCTCCCTTTAGAATGCTTCTTCTTCTTTGGGATGAACTGATCCTGCATCTTCCGAATTATTCCCAGAAACTCCTGCCACTGCTGCTCTACTGTCATCCCTACTAGGGTCCCCTTCCAATCAACCTTGGCCAGCTCCTCTCTCTTCCCTCTGTAGTTACCTTTACTCAACTGTAACACCAATACATCTGATTTTAGCTTCTCCCTCTCAAAATTGCAGGGTGAATTCTATGATATTATGATCACTGCCTCCTAAGGGTTCCTTTACTTTTAGCTCCCCAATCAAATCTAGTTCATTGCACAACTCCAAATCCAGAATTTCGTTTTCACTAGTGGGCTCGACCACAAGCTGCTATATGAAACCATCTCATAAGCATTCTACAAATTCCTTCCCTTGGGATCCAGTACCAACCTGATTTTCCCAATCTACCTGCATATTGAAATCCCCCATGACCACCGTAACATTGCCATTTTTACATGCCTTTTCTATCTCCTGTTGTAATTTGTACCCCACATCTTGGCTACTATTCAGAGGCCTGTATATAACTTCCATCAAGGTCTTTTTACCCTTGCAGTTTTTTAACTCTATCCTCAAGGATTCTATATCTTCTGATCCTATGTCACTTCTTTCTAAGGATTTGATTTCATTTTTTACCAACAAAGCCACCCCACCCCCTCTGCCCACCTGCCTGTCTTTTCTATAGGATGTGTATCCTTGGATGTTTAGCTACCAGCTGTGATCTTCTTCCAATCATGACTCTGTGATGCCCACAACGTCATACCTGCCAATTTCTAATTGCGCTATGAGCTCATCTACCTTATTTTATACACAGCGTGCATTCAAAATATAACATCTTCAGTCCTGCATTAACCACCCTTCTCAAGTTTGTCTCCAGGTTGCCTGAAGTTAAATTCTTATCACTTTCTGAACTTTATGCCTTATTCTTTATTCTGGAGACTTCAGTAACCTCTCCTTCCCTTTTACTTTATCTATACTCTTCCAATCTGTTGAACCCACCTCTTACTATTTAGCTTAAAGCCCTATCTACAGCCCTAGTTGTGCGCTTCGCCAGGACCCTGGTCCCAGCATGGTTCAGGTGGAACCCATCCCATCGGAACAGCTCTCTCCTTCCCCAGTACTGGTGCCAATGTCCCACAAATTCAAACCCACTTCTCCCACACCAATCTTTGAGCGACGCATTTAACTCTGATCTTATTGACCTTGTGCCAATTTGCACATGGCTCACGTAACAATCCATGATTATTACCTTATTGGTTCTGCTTTTTTCATTTAGTCCCTAGCTGTGCAAATTCCCTCAGCAGAACCTCTTTCCTTGCTCTACCTATGTCATTGGTACCACATGGACCATGTCAACTGGATCTTTCCCCTCTCATTCCAAATTCCTCTGCAGGTCAGATGAGATGGCCCAAACCCAGGCAGGCAACACAGCCTTCAGGACTCTCGATCCTTGCGACAGAGAATTGTGTCTGTTCCCCTGACTATACTATCCCCAATTATAACTACATTTCTCTTCTCTCCCCCCCTCATGAATGGCTCCCTGAACCACAGTGCCATGATTCAGTTGCTCATCCTTCCTATAGCCCCACTCTCAGCCGCACAGGGAGCAAGAATCTCAGACCTGTTGGACAAGCTCAAGGGCTGAGGCTCCTCCAACACTACCTCTTGGATCCCCCACCTGCCTCACTCACAGTCACACCCTCTTGTCCCTGACCACAGACCAAATTTGAAGTAGTTAATCTAATGGGTGTGACTGCGACGGGAATCGAACCCCGATCACTGGCGCTGTAATAGCATCGCACTAACCGCTACGCTACGTGCCGCCACGGTATACTTTCCTCTTACATTTCAAAATATGCAACAAACCTACTTTACAAATAAGTCACTGGAATAGTCAGTCCAACTGAAACTTGTAGGAGTAATGCGGACACAAGTTAGGTGTTAAGTGTTCATCCTGTTAATAAATACTATTATTCTTTATTATTCAATGTGTACATTTTTATGTTTAAGCATCACATTTAGAAGACACTGCAACTTCTGAATCCAAAGCCACCCTGACTTGGAAATATATTGCTGTTCCATGATCACCACTGGATCAAAATTCTGGAATATACAACCCAGCAACAGGGTGGAATATCTTCACTTCTCACCAAATGCTGTTGAAGGTCAACCCCACCAAGGGAAACTAGGGAAGGGCATTAAATTCTGGCCTTGCTAGTGATGATCACATTCTTACAAATGAATGAAAAAAATTGACCTTCTCACAAGTCTCTGCCGAAGCAGCTCTTTGATCAGTTGCTAGGAGATGTGCAAGTACATTTCCTTGACGACATGGCCAAGAATTACAATGTGTGCAATGACAAATGCAAATGTACACAGTACTACAGAGCCAGCGACCCGAGTTCAAACCCGGACTGTTCTCCCTGTGACTGCGTTGGTTTTCTTTGGGTGCTCCGATTTCCTTCCACATTCCAAAGATGTACAGGTTAGGAAGTTATGCTATGTTGGCCCGGAAGCGTGGTGACACTTGTGGGCTACCCCCAGAACATTCTATGCTAAGATGCATTTCACTGTATGTTTCAATGCAAGTGACTAATAAAGATATCTTATACTAAAGCTCAAATATCCCGTGCCTCACGCAAAAAAATCTATGGGGCATTTTGACATAAACTATTTGACACTAACCAATTTTGTTTTGCAGCAATTTACAGCAAAAATAATTCAAATAAGTGAGCAATTATTGTAGTAGTATTTTCTGCTTAAGTCATTTTTCCAAATAGTGCAATGTTATTGAAAGCAGGATGCAAGTTTAAAAAAAACAGGTAAATGCAAACAAAATGACCAACACTCTTGCATGATACATTGAGAATGTTACTTTTAAAAAAAAATAAGATTTCTTTATTAGTCACATATACATTAAACCACACAGTGAAATGCATCTTTTGCATAGTGTTCTGGGGGCAACTCGCAAGTTTCACCACACTTCTGGTGCCAACATAGCAGGCCCACAACTTCCTAACCCATATGTGTTTGGAACGTGGGAGGAAACTGGAGTACCCGGAGGAAACCCACGCAGACATGGGGAGAATGTACAAACCCCTTACAGACAGTGGCCAGAATTGAACCCGGGTTGCTGGCGCTGTAATAGCATTATGCTAACCGCTACACTACCTTGCCTGCCCAGTAATATCCTTGATAAATCTTCAAATATAGCAATCTTAAGAAAATATATAAAATGTAAATCGAGTAAATATTAATACTGGTAGCCATATGCTTTTCTTTTCTACAAAACAACCCTACATTTGGGAAAAAAAAGTCTTTTGAATTATGAATATTGGCAGTTGGAATACCACACATTAATATCCAACACCACTGATGGGCCACTAATTAGCCTTGTAAAAAAAGTGTCTTTACTAATTTGGAGAAAGCATTCATTTCTGTTGGATTAAAATTATTTTTGCTATGCATAGTTTTAGCATTTGCTTGATATCCACTGTTTACAATACTTCTGGAATTGCTTTCAACTTATGGCCATTCACTCACTCACAATGAGCAGCAACTCCGAATGTCACAGCGAATGAATAGCAAATTTAATGTGACAGCAGTGGTGCAATGGTGACCCAAAGGCTAGCATAAGTGCCAGCAGCAAAGCATAACAGGAAACACCTCTGCACACTCACACACCAATCCTTAAGGCCCTAATAATGTTGCAATATTACAGATTCTGCACTATCAAGCCTTGACCAATGGACCAGATCACCTGGTCTGTTCTCACTACTTCAACTTCTGGCCTCCAGCTTAGCCACTCCTCCGACTTCCGAACACCCTCTTTGCCCATTCCAACCCACACCCAAGCTCTTGTATTTTCGCAACAGACCTCAATCATGTCTTTGGATTGGAGGAATGGACAGTGTGCACCAAGGGATGTATTTTGAAAGAAAAAAAGTTACCAAGATAAAACACTCCACTGATACAATTTAATGGCAGGATTAAACATTTAACTAGTGCTTTAGTTTACGCTGTTTCCCCACCTCCAAAAACAAATACATGAGTTAATTTCTGTGTATTGCCACAAATAATAAAAGTAAATTTTTCTACGATTTTTTTGTTATCTTGGATGCAATTTTTCAAAGTTCATCCCACAATTTAGGGAGGGCAATGGTAATCTTTCAACTAGTAGAGGAAATACTAGAGCACCTGAAGTTGTTCTCCTTTGACCAGGAATGTTAAGATGTTAATTCAATGAATTCAGCACCATGAAGGGTTTTGTCAAAAAAGAACCAGTACCAGAAGAGTCAGAAACCAAACAGGCACAGAATTATCATAATTGTCAAGAAACTAGAAGATGTGGTGAATATATCTTTAAACATCAGGGCATTATAATCTGCAATATACTGACTGAAATGGTGAAGGAGAAGATGCAATAATAACTCAAAAAAAAAACTGGATAAGTACAGTGAACAGAAAAACTGCAGGACTATACAAAAAAGACAGGGTGCACAGACTGATTGGATTGCTTTTTCCAAAGCATTGACACAGACATGTTGGGCTGAATGATTTCCCTCTGTTTTGCATTACGTTTACCAATTATGTGACTAATTAATAGCGGGGACATGTTAGTATTCATAATTTCTAGACTAGCAAGATGAAGCTCAGACAGCAGTGTTACAATGCTGAACCAAACTGTTCACCCACTTAAACCACCGCCAAATAACTCATGTCACTTGATGAGCAGTCCCATTAAAATTAGAGGAAGCAGGTGAGTGTCTATTGCTTGAGGCAGCGTTTATGTTTAATTTTGACTCACATTGAGAAAATGACAATTTTGAACTTTGATCATCCCATTATGGATCCAAGGGTATAAGAGAAGCAAAAATATAAATGAAAGGACAAAATTGCCCAACTGCAAGTGGTCAAATTATAAATTACTTCCACTCACCAAGATACGAGATGTAGAAGAAATCATTTTTTCAAAGTTTTATTTTAATAAATTGCAATAATAATCTTTGAATCTAATAATCTACAGTTTTATGAACTAGCCAAGAGTTCCCATATGTACAGGCTAAATAAAATTAATTGTCTACAAATTTAAATATCTTCAAAGGAATCTTTTTCAAATGCTTAAGCATGCAAACATTCTGAACGATAACCAAATATTATTTATAATAAGGCCCAAATATTTGTATTAAATATTAACAATTTAGAACATTTATATTTATTAATATATGAACCATAATGAAGGTAAATAATTGGTCCCATTAAGAAACATTAGTGTTTGCATGGATGATAAATTCTTGAACACTACACTCTCTTCATAGTTTTAAAAGAGTAGTCGTGTGGTAATATTTCATTGCAAATGCAGAGCATTTTTTGGAATTCAAGCAAATTCAGCTGCCTCAATGATACATATTATAGAATAGATATGAACAAAACAATTGTGTCTTACAAGTGTTAGTCTTTACATTGTTGCCACAATATAAATAGTACCATCTCTTCTGTCAATTTGGCAGCATTTCCTAGATAAAGACATGAAAACCACAGGGCCCTGGACAACCAGGCATGGTCAGAAGCACAATATGCCCCATATAGCATTCCAAAACTCAGTTCCACTGAAGTCAAGGGAACCAGATTTGAGAAGCAGTGCACAATACATAGCAGCAACCAACAATTACCATCAGAAAGTGATTAAACTTGGAAACAATGCTTAACTTTTTAAATATCCATTTAATTTCCAATTTGAAATTTTAATGAATGTTTTAAGACATTACTTAGAAAGCTCTTTTAATCTGCTTCCATTTCAATTCAGATGCAAATACAAAACTTGAACTTTTTTATCTTCCTTAATACTTAAATATACAACATTCTCAATTTCAATGTCCATTTGATTTCTGCTTTTTTGCTCCAATTTTATAAAAAAGGAAAAAGGCGTTTCTTTAAAATGTATACAACAGTTGCCAAAAACAAAGCCAATGCAAGGAAAATTAGCAGCTTGTCAGTCAACTCTCTGCGATTGTATTTTGTGATCAGCTTGCGACCCAGTTGAATTGTGCCAGTCATGTTTTTAAATTCTTCATTTGTCTCCTGAACAGTTCTTGAGGATGTTGCTTAAATAAAATAAAATACCAAATAAAGGGTTACATTAAATTAACAAAATGCAGGATCAAGAGAGTCAGTTCCCAACAATGAAACTGGGCTTGAGTTTTTTGCTTGAAAAAAAGGCATCAAAAACTGAGGGAACTATAAAATATTAAAAAAAATCAAGATACATATTGCAACCAAAAGTGATGATCAGTTGATATTTCCCATTTCAACTTAGAGAATTAATCAATATGACTTCACTTGTTTTCAGCTAAGAATGAAGAATAATTAACAACACAACGTTAGAATATTTCTCTGATGCTTTATCACATACTCAAGATATCCAAAGGACCTCAAAATACATTAAATTACTTTTGGCAGCATGTTCACTGTGTGTAGAATAGATCAGCATCCACATTTCACATGTCAAAAGCCTTCCATTGTCAAATTTTATCAAAGTCTTAAAAAGCAGTAATAAACAAACATTTAACTGTTTGTGAGATCTTGAGGAAATTAAGACAACCTATTGACCTGGGCAGGAAACTGTTAGGAAGATGAACAGTAGAGATACAAGCGTTGCCCATGGTGATCCTTAACGGGGCCTGACCATTTTATGACTTCTTAGTCAAAGACCTTTGATGAAGGAACAGAGAGCATGATGTCCAGGACAGGGGATAATGCACTGAATTAGACACAGAAAGTGATGTAGCTGAATACAGAAAGCTGTATCATGCAATTGAACAAAACTCTGGCAGATTGTGTTCAACGTTGGAAGTGCAAGTCTATCCACCATGGATCCAAAAAGAGGGCTCAGGGTACGAGAATTCAGTAAAATACATAATTCTTAGAAGAGGAGGCACAGAGAGTCAATTTCCCTTGACTAGAGAATCTAGATTTGGGCCATATCTCTGAACAAAAGATCATTCAGGACTGAGACAAAGAGAAATTCTTCATGCAAAGAACTGCAAATCTTTGGAATTTTCTACTTTTGCTGTCTGTGGCTGCTTATTTATTGAATGGTGCAGTGGATGCCAGGGGGATGCATGTCCTACATTAAACTTGAGGAATGGTAGCAGGAGTATTTTCCAGTCAGTTCTCTCTCTCAGTCCATCACAAAAACCTCATTTCTGATACTCAACAACCAATACAAATTTCAGTTAATCCACAAAAATTGATACAGGCACTTACAGCATCTGCAATTCAGTATGTCTTTTCTAAATACTGATATTTCCTAATCTTTGAATGTCAAACTTAATAACATTTTGACATTATTAAAAATCTCAAGCTTATATTTCAAAGTACTGATCCCAATGTGACCCTAGACCAACTGCCTGTGTTAAAAATGGACTTGTCACAAATTCGGTTCACTCCTAAACACCAAAAGCAGCACTTGATGTTAAAACTGAAAAACAGCAGCACGTTCTAATATGCTTTAGGTGAGGTTAGAAATAATTGTGGGGCCTGGAGAAGGGATGATGAGGTAAAGCTGGATGTTGACAAACTACATGTGGAAACTGTTACTGTTCCTCTGTTTTTGCAAAGTATCAACAAATAAGAGGAGGAAAAGGATAGATGCAGGAGCAGGGAATAAGGAATCTCCTACATCAATCTGCAAATATGCACTTAAAACAGGTTACTTTAGAAGTTGCTCAGATTTTCATTATGTAATGACAGCAAATACTGATATGTTTACCAAAATTTCAACTATAAAATCAGGCCAATGTCACATGCCTAACTTAATCATTTGGGACCAAGTTCTAGCAAGTTCACCTTGTTCTTGCAATTCTTTTAAATGATAAGTGTTCAGAATCCCTTTTCAATATTCAATAATCAAAAAGCGAATAACTGATGGCAACCCTCTGACTACAGCTGGAGAGAGAGAGAAATAGAAGCAGATAAAAGCCCCTTCAGCTGTGTTACACAATTTAAGGTGCATGAACAGAGAGCTAATCCATACATTAGTTCTTCAACTTACCCAGTGTCTGCACTGATTCTTCACTCTGCTGCACTTGTTGTGACATCATCCTGCTGATTGTCATCAAGCTCTCAGTAATGCTGCTTGCTGTCTGTACCAAGCCTTCCTTTGTCATCTTTCTGAAACCAAGAAAACTTAATTCATTTCAGTAGCAACGATTCTTCTGTTGTTTCTTCATTACTTGGCCATACTAAAATGAACTATGATAAATTGCCTTGAACAATTTGATCAGTTTCTAACTGGAATATATAAAATTTGTAAAACAAAAAGGATCTGTTTTCCAGAAAATCTTTTAGAGAACACTAAAAGGGATAATATTCAAATATAATGGAAGTGGATGGTGCCAGCATACAATTTTTGAAGTTAATGTTTGTACATTTGGTTAAAACTGCTGAAATAATTATTGCCTTAAATATAATTATATTCATAGCTTAATTCTTGAAGATAAATTTTAATTTCTGTTGTGTTACAATTATATATGCAAATAAATATTCAAAAGCTCAGGTCATGTCATATCACAATAGAAGGGGAAGAGCGAAACAAATAGCACAATGCTGAGAGTTAAAAGTTGAAGTGTACAACAGATCATACTACTACTAGAATTGCAGCACAGGCCTAGGTTTTGTGGCAAGTGGCAAAAGATGACCAGATTTATCAGTGTTGACAGCTATCAATTCTTAATTAAAAGATTCCAACAGACAGCTACCAAGGAAGTTTAAAAAAATAACAATTGTAAACTAATATTTTAAGTATTTTACAGGGTGCAAATGAAGACTGGAACATACATACAAATTAAGGTAGAAACTGAATAATTTATGAGTAGTAATATTTATCAACATCAAATCAATTATATTTTCAAATATTTCCCCGAAGGAACTATAATCACTTAATTATTTTAGGAGTGGATAGGTTGTATAGAAGTAATTATAGATTAGCATGCCATTAAAAGGTCACTTTCACCTCATAAAACATTTCCTGGTTATTTTACAAAGAGAGTAGTTTGTTAACATCTTAAACTCTTGGCATTTGTTCACTAATTTGTGGAAATTTCACGAATGGGTTTCAAAACTGCACCTGGTAGTGGGACAGGGAATACAAATTAAGCAAAAAAGGCATTTGAGAAGTTCTGATTTTCATGATGAAATGATAACAACACTGACATATTTGCCAAAATTACAACTGCAAAATTAGGCCAATGTCACATGCCTAAATCATTTAGGATTAAGTTCTGGCAATTTCTGCAAGGTCTCAGAATTGTTTTAAACAATGTGTGTACAGAACCACTTTTCAATAGTCAATAATCAAAAAGAAACTAATTGCAGATGCAGAAATCTGAAAAAAATTGTTGGAAATACTCAAAAGCATTTGTGGAGAGAATACAATTAACATTTCAGAATGGTCCTCAAGATACATTTCTGAAATTCAAAAATATTCTAAAACTATTAAATGTTAACCACATTACTAAAATTTGAGAAGTTACTAAAATCAGTTACTTATAAGTGTATTAATAACAAAACAAATGTTTAAACAAAATTCAATTAAAGCAAAATCCATAAATACAAACACTTAACACCTCATACCATTCTCCTTCACTGAAAACAATGGAGAATTTCCTGCATCAGGTTGTATGAGCATATTCCCCACTTTAAGTGCTGGGAGAATGACTGCACTCTGCTGCTGGAGTCCACGAAGAATCCAGTCTTGCGAGTACAGTCGGGAAGTCATTGGAGATCAATGCCAGCAAGTCTGGAAGATCTGCATTCATGTACACTTGGGCTAGAATACTGAACTTGCTGGCACTTGAGGGGAAATACAACCAGGTCCATGTGAAACTTCAATATCTCTGCAAAATCTGATCCAATAATTCATCACACAAATACATTCGGAGGATATTATGCCTAGCAGAAAATTGTAAAAGTAAATACACTACGTTAATATACATAACTTACCGTTGTCGAACTGAAGAATCTCCACTTTGAAGTAATTCATCTTTTTCATAATTGTCTATGGCGAGCTTGCAGGCCAGATTTGCTTTTCGCCAAGCAGTTTGGTTGCTTTAAAAGGAGCACAGACCAACATTTGTATACCATGAAGTAATGATCAATTGCACCCTCCTACCATAGTTTATGACCCCCCGCACACCCTTCCATACAATATTGATTTTTTTAAAAAATATTAAAAGATTAGAAGCAGTAATGGCTCAAAAGAGAAAAAAAAGAGCAAAGCAACACCACAGTGTAGAGCCATTCCACTGGATCCTGGTTTTGTGTCAGGTTCAGGAATGGAGAATAATTATAAGTTCTCAGGCTGGGCCAGCTTAGTACTGCATAATCTGAGCCGAGAACTCTGTCACCAGGCAATGCGAGAAAGTGTTTCTTGGGGTGAAGGGTTGCTCTCACGGTGCACGTCCATCTGGGCAAAGGAAAAAGATGCTGCTTTCAAGAGTAATAGATCCAAAACAATACGACTTGGGCTTGGGTGGTATCTGGGATGGACAGCTGGTGAGTTTGATCAGAAGAGAAAGGAGAAAAGGTAGAAATTTAAGGGGTTTGCACGGAGATAATGTTTTGAAAGGTAGACATATATGGGGTCTCTGTAGTGCTCAGGCAAGTATGATGTGGTGCATGAACAGAACAGGATTCTGGACACAAGCATGTTTGAGGTTATTATATTTACAGCGATAGCTGGGTCATGTCCAATATAAAAATGTTCTCAGGCTTGGTTGGGTTCAGATTGACCATGGTCACGTCAGGTTTTAATTTTTTTTTAAACTCAGCAGATCATAAGAGAGCAGGAGAAGGCTAGTCAGCCCCTCGGGCCTACTCACCCACTCAGTAAGACCATAGCTAATCCAACCTTGGTCTAAACAACACTTTCCTGCTCTTTCCTCATAACCCTTGGCTCCTATGTGGTCCTAATGTCTGTCAATCTTTGGCTTCAATATATTCAATGACTCTACCTCCACTGGTCTTTGAAGAGAGAAAATATCAAAAATTCATGAACCAGAAGAAATTCCACCTCACTTCGGTCTGAAATAAGCAACGCCTTATTTTGAAACTATGTTCCTTAGTTCCAGAAACCAGCACTAGGAGAAACATCGTCTCAGTATTCATCCCACCAATCACTCCCAAGATCTTATGTTTCAATAAGAAATAAAAGAGTTGGTAAGTAACTCACTCACTGAAAGATAGATACCTAGTCTCCAATCTGCTCTTGTAACCACAGTACATTTCATCTGCCAATCTCCTGACCACTGATTTTACTTCTCTATTCCTTTGCAGAGAATGCTATTTGCATTTGGGTTGACTTTCCAAGCCCAAGAGCTGAAACCAGACATCAAACAAAAAATATTGGACATCCTTGATGTGGATCTTTAAAAGCCAATGTGGTCTTCATATACTGGCTGCTGATTGATGGCCTTCTTTTCTTGTGTGTCAGAACAAAGTTTACTTGTGCTCATTCTCTGAATATGTCAGAGATTCTAACAAATACAATGTTTATGTCACTCTGTTCTCCTTAAATTTCACCGTTCTCTTTCCTATGTAACAAAGAAGTCATCAAATCTAGAACATTTTCAGCCTACTTTGGGAAAATTACAAATAGCCCCACAAAACACTATTAAGATTGACGTTAAAGAACAGCATCGAATCACAGCTGTCACTTTTGTACGAGTTAATTGAATCAATTCAATTCCTTGGAATGCAAACCTACTTACTTTGAAGTCAAATTCTGCACTTGAACCTCATTTTTAAAAATGCTGTTTGCACTGAAATAGACACGTCTAACATCACTTGCAACCGACATGTTCCTACAAGTCATGAGGAATCAAGCAACAATTTCAAAAGGAATTTTTTCAGGGAGTTTCTAAAAGCTGACAAGTATTAATCCTAAAAAAGAGGCTAACTCAAATTCTTTAAAGAAGTCTCAAGAAGTAATTTCCAAAGGCAAGGTTTTAACTAGGCAACCAAAGACAGTCTATAGGTTATAAAGAGATGATTCATTTAAGACCAGAATAAAAACTTGTTTGTTCCCCATCTATCATTCCCTTATTGCTACAGACTTGGTCAGGAGTTATATGCAAATTCACTATGTGAATTAATGTACAGCAAAAATTAAAAAGAGCTTGCAAGGTAGTATGGAATAAGATAACAGCAAAAACTGAGCAACAAAACCACCGAATGAGTGGCAGAGCACCAATAATTCAGGAAGACATCCAGTCAACATCTGATTATGGCTGAGAAAAATGTTATCCTAACTTGCTAGTTTTGTTGGAAGTAATCTGTCATAATTTGTAATAATTCTAAAAAAAAAGTCCCATTTCAAGAGCATTCAGATGTTCTTTTGAGGAAGTAGTTTGTAAAAGTGGTTTAGTATCACCAAACAGTTTATGAATTTGACAATATTGATGGGTTCCACTAGTCATGTTTAAAAGTATGGTTGTGATTTTTTTTTCGGTTCACAATCAAACCAAATGATAATAATGCCTCAGAAAATATTGTTTCCTCTTCTAGAAATTCACCTTTCACAAGATTGATATACACAAAAAAAAAAATCAGCCCAAACTTTTCTGCTCTCTTCCTCTCCCACCCAGGGTGTGTGGTAATGGCAAATGCATAGGCATGCATAATAACTTCAATGTTCTTATTTTTAATCATTTTCCTAAGAGTTCATCCCTGTACTACATTTGTGATACTGATGATTCTAAATAAAAAATTCACAAGGCCTTATGACTCAATCCTAATCAGATTTGGGTAACTAACCAAGTATCAGCTACTTTATCCATCAGAAGTGGGAATGTTTGTTAATGATTGCATGATTTTCAATTCTACTTGCAGCTCCTCAGCAAATGAAGCAGCTTGTGCATAGATGCAGCAAGACCTCAATTACATTCAGGCATGGCTTGGTAAGTGGTGAGTAACATTTATACCATGAAAGTGCCAGGCAATAACTATTGGAAAGAATCCAATTACATACTCTTGTTATTCAATGGCATCAACAGTTCTCCCACCATCAATATCATGAGGGTGGTCGTCATTTCCCAGAAACTTGACTGGACCAGCCACATTAATACATGTGGAAGAACCACTGAATGGCAAGAGAGGGGTTTTCAATGTCCATCATCACGAGTGCCTTGATAGCATCACCACTGGTCAATCTGAGCATATCCTGAAGGACATAGCTACCAAACTTAAAAGATGACAAGTGGTTAAAGAACTAACACAAAGGTAAACTTACTTGACCTCATCCTTACCAATCTATATTTTACAGATGCATCTATCTAATACAATACTGGGAGTTATGACCACTGCAAAGTACTTGTGGAACAAAGGCCCACCTTCACACTTCACATAGTGCAGCACTGTCATTAGACTGAACAGGACAGATACTGAAGAAATCCAACAATATTCAAAACAAAAAGTACACCTAAGAGGCAATGTGAGCCATTAGCACCAAAAGAATTGTATTTCAGCAAAATATGTAATCTCATCACAACCCTCATTTTAGCATTACCATCATGTCTGGGACCAACCTTGATTTAATGAGCATATATGAACATACCAGGCCAACCTGGTAAGATTGCAATACAGACTACATGCATTCAAAACAGCAAGGTCAACGTGCTAACATATCAAACACCCATAGATCAGGTCAAAGATCTTCATTCCTGCCAGGACACCCAGTCATGAATGGCAGTAGACAAATTAACAGCTAACAAGTATAGGCTTTGTGAACAATGGTAGTGGAGACCAGCACGCACATACAAAATTAAGGCTGGAGTTTTCAACTATCTCAACCTCCTTCTGATGTCCATCACAGAAGCCAGACTTCAGACAAATTTTCTTCCCTCCAGCTGGGACAAAATTGCAGAGAGAGAACAGGATACTACAAAGGTAATGTAACACAAATATAAACCTCAAGTACAAAGTTTGAGCTCCAGAACCAGCCAGGTCTCTAGCCGAGCTGTTTCAGTTCAGTTACCAGCTTGACACTATTTCAACAATGTGGAATATTGCCCAGGTACATTCTGTCCACAAAAATCTAGTTAGTTAGCACCCCATCAGACCATTCTCAATCAACAAAGTGATTTCAACCATGTTGTCAAGTGCATTTAATCACTGTTAAGCCATTAACTAAGAATCAACATGATATTATATCAGTTCCACCTGGTTGTAGACCTGAATATAGTCTTAATCCAAATATGAACAAAAAGAACCGAATTCCAAAGATTGACTAACATTGATAACCAGGAAGCATTTGATAGACCGTGATGGTAAGGAGTCCCTGTTATATTGAAGTTTAATGGGAATCATGGGAAAACTCTCCACTGACTGGAATTACACGTAACACAAATGAAAGTTGGTTGTGCTTGTTGGGAGTCAATCAACTCAAATCCTGGACATAACTGCAGGCATCTCTCAGGACTGGGCTAACCTCAAACTAGATCAAAAGTAGAAATGTTTGCTGACACCTGCACAATACTCAGTTCTATTCACAATACTTCAGTAATAGTCCATACCTGCATGCAGGCAAACCTGTTTCACTGGTAAGCTGAAAATAACATATGTAGCACTGAAGTGTTAGACAATGACTATCTCCAACAAGGGAGAGTTTAACCACTTTCCATTAGGATTCAAAAGGCATTTTCTTTGCCAGCTCCCACTATTAACATCCTTCGGAGGGGGCAGGGGGTTTCACCACCGACAAGAAACTTAACTGGACTAAACACATAGACTGTGGTTACAAGAGCAGGTCAGATGCTGGGTATCCTCCAGTGAGTTAGTTACTTCCCAACTCCTCATGATTTTTCCACTATCTACAAAACACAAGTTTGGAGTGTGATAGTTACTTCCCAACTCCTCATGATTTTTCCACTATCTACAAAACACAAGTTTGGAGTGTGATGGAATACTCTCCACTTGCCTGGATGAGTGTAGACCCAACAGCAGTTAGGAAATTTCACACCAACCAGAACAAAGTAACCAGCTTCAGTGGCACCAGCTCCACCACCCTTTGCACTTTTGGCAGCAAAATGTACAACATGCACTGCAGCAACTCACTTTCTTCAACACCTTGTACCTTCTTACAACCCAGAAGCACATAGGGTAGCAGGCACACAGGAGCTGTATGTCCCCTTCCAGATCTCTTACTATCCTGACTTCGACTCTGTCACTGGGTCAAAATCCTGAAAACCCACTTAATAGATTATGGGAATACTTTTGCGATAAGAACTGTAGCAATTCAGGAAAATAAATTACCATCAGCAGAGAAGGATATTAAATGCTGACCTTGCTAGCAACACGCACATCCTGTGAATAAAATTTAACAACAGGATAGACAACGCACACATTGTCAATCAAAGTCAAACTCTGAGACATTAGTATATTTAGAATCAGAAATCTGATTGCAAAAATATTATTCTTGATGTCAATATACCATAAAGTACCCCAAAATCTGATAAGCACAAGTTTCTAAACATGTTACAGGGAGAATTTGCCAGAACTTGTAATGTTTATGTTACAAAATAGTACTTAAATATTTTCAAAGGAAATGATATCCTAAAGGCACTTGTTAATTTAAAAAATGAACATAAAAGAAAAAACTCCACTCAAGGCTACTATATTCTAACAAGCTGCAGTAATGGAGTACTACGGTGAAGCTTGCACAATATTAAACTGTGATATACAAACTGCATTTTAGCTGTCAAGACAAGAGTGAAAAACGTTCAGTAAATTAGTGGCACACACTGAATTTTATTGGCATTTCCCAACTTGGAAGGGCTGTGATCCAATACTGCTGTCTATCTTTTTAAAAAGCATCATCTCTGGTAGATGTACTGATCATGACATAGCAAACACGTGCTACATTCATCTAAAATTTCACTGTGATAATACTAAAAAAATTATTATAAAATGAATTATTTATATTTGGAGACACAAGAAAGACTGCAGATGCTGAAAATCTGGAGCAACACACAAAATGCTGGAGGAACTCGGCAGGTCAGGCAACATCTGAGGAGGGAAACGGACATGTCCTAAGGAAGGGCTTCAGCCCGAAATGTCAAATGTTCATTTCCCTCCATAGATGCTGCCTGACCTGCTGAGTTTCTCCAGCATTTTGTGTGCTGCTCTACGTTTATATTTGTAGTATTTGGTGCAATATTAGATCAAAATCCAAGTGTGGACAAGACAGTCAGCAATGATGGATTTAACCCACTGTTTGCCTTTATTCTGACATTTAGGTTTTATATGCAAGCCCAAAGCAATATGTATATTCCACAGAACATTGTAAGCAAGCTTAAAAACTCATTATGCTACTATTTCCACCATAAAGGTCACTTACCTTAACATCTGTTTGTGATGATTCTCCACTTCAGCCAGCAACATCTGCTTATCAGATTCTTTGTCTTGTTCCTTTGCCATCTGTTCCAAATCCTTCAGAATAATCAGGAAATCCTTAGTCATTTAGCCACAGAGACATCGGGTGACACTACCAGGTAATTGCCTGTGAGATCACCCTTGTGACCCACATCATCCTCAGTAATGATCAGTACTAATAAAAAAATTAAGATCTCAAGATTAATGAAGATGAATCCTCACAATTCAAGATGTCGTCATTACATCTACAGGTTTGCCTTCACTTCCAACCAAACTCTGCTAACCACTCTGTTTACAAACATTCCACTTTCTTTCTCCCCCCTTTCCTTTACCTTCTGCCTCTTTCCCTTGCTGTGTCCCTGCTTCCTCTCCCCCCACTGCTTCTCCCTACGCTTCTCCTCCCATTCCCACTCTCAGCTTCTTGCTTTCTCTCACTCTGCTGTTCTGCCTTTTCCCTCTCTCCACCCTGCTGCTCTCCACATGCTTCTCCCTTTCCACGTCCCAGTTTTCCTTCATGTACCTCTCTCCCCCTTTTCATGTCTCTTTCTGCCTTTCCCATTTTATCCATCTTTCAGTCAACTCCACTCCACTCCATTTCCTTCTATAATGCTGGACATGTTCATAACTGAGGTACCAGCACTAACACCTCTAAGGTAACAGTGCCAGAGCGGGAGTCACACATCGCAGAATAAAGCAGCTATGGGAGTTCGAGAAAAAATAAAATGGGGTTGGCATGTAGATTGATTGTGCTATCTGTTGAGAAAAGGAGCTATAAGGGCATCAAAAGTGCAGTCTACAAATGGTGCACATAGGAAACTTGTAATGGTAGCAAATCCCTGTGGCAGTCTGCCTGCTGCTGTGGGCTAATGGAGGAACAGAGCCTGTCAATTACCTCCCTAATGCAGGCATGAGCAGCAAAGTGTGAGATTTGGCATACATCAGCAGCTATGGACCGGAAGGAGCCCGAAGCTAGGAAATTGAAGGTGAAGGTGACCTTGATTTCGACTTTGAGAGCCATGATGGGACATCTGTGAGCTTGTACCTGAGGCTTTACGAGATCACGAATGTGAGTGAAGACTACCTTGTTGAAGCCTAGACTGCATAAACATCTGCTCCTCTGGGAAATTTAGGTTATGGTGTGTCTCCCTGAGAAGGCTGGCTGGAAAAGTTGTTGCATGCTTTGTGGAGCATGATCCCCATTTGTAACTTTTACAAACCCATGTCATCCTTGAAAAGCACTTAGGCCTAGACAAAAACTACTACCAGTCAATTCTGGGTACATGAAAGCACTTGAGGATACAAGAAAGTGTCAATTTTAATGTGAGCACTGTGCAGAGCAAGTTGTGACCACAGTATTCAGCAGTTTATTCTGTGAGTAAACAGCGATTGGCATCGTTTTCAGACCAAAATGGTTGAATTTTGAGCATTACGCTACCATTGACATCATTTAGGCAAGATTGACAACAGAAAAATGTTATTAGAGAACACAAATGTCATTCAGAATTAGCAGAAAATGTTAGCAACAAGTTGTATGACACCCAGAAATACTTGCAAAAGTAGTTTGTTCCACATTAAGACAATTTTCAAAAGTCCAAATCATATTTTTGGCATTGTTCAAATGAATTTCTAGACTAGATGTCTCTTTGCACTTCTGCGAAGTGTCTTATGATAATTACTACGTTAAAATTGCTGCTGCTATGGATACCAAGAATAAAGTCAACTTTAGTCTGATTGGTCCCAAAGGTTGAAGGGTTGAATACTAGAAGTTTTCTGACACTGATGTCAGGAGAGATTGAATATAACTGCTAAAGATGAAATAGAAACCAAAGCCTGGCATCAGTGAGGTACAAAGTATAACTATCTTCCACTGTTCACAGGTGCTAGTTTAAATCATTCAAAATATATAAAGTAAAAAAAATTACAGGATCTTTACAAGAGATAAATATGAATCTACCTATGATGCAAACTAAAAGCAGCTCAATGAATACGAGCATCAAAAATTGTTCCTTATTCAGGTCAATATCTAAATTACTTTGTTTTCTTTTTAAAGAGTATAATGTACTGTTTGTGTGCCTGGTTTAAGTTGATACAGTATGTTTGTAGTTTAGCCAGCACTATTAAGTAACATTTATTCTACTTAAAATAATCTTCCAAGAATTCACTCACCTGTATTCGAAGTCTGAGTTGGTGAAACATTTCTTTCACTTTGGCATTTAATTCTGTGAGTAGACTCAAGGGTCCAGGACTGTCCCTGATATCCTGCGGACAAATCAACAAGTATTCTTCTAATCTAAGCATTGGGTTTAAATACCAAACAGGTGTATCCCATTAATAGGGATTCTTATCCATTAACAGATTAAAATCAAACCGTAATTAAATAATAGGATTAATGAAAATTAAATCATGTTTTTAGATATTTAATGAAAAGGAATAAAAATTTGAAAATGTATGCAAAGTGCTAGAGTTAATAATATAAAAAGTGGAAAATGTTGGAAATTCAGAGCAAACTAATTGGTAAGAGATAGATATTTAAACATTTCATCGAGAACAAAAAAATCAGCATGAATTTAATAAAATTAATAATCTTTTTGCTATTTATCATTGCTGAAATCAATCAGTAATTTAACAGGAGAATTAAGAACTTTCAAATGCATGCAAGCAAGCTTCTTTTGAATCCCAAATTATATCTTAAATGAAAATTATAACCTAGTCAAATTAATTTGGATGACAAAGTACAGCAATCTTATGGTGCAAATCTTAATTGCTTAGAATTCAACAGGCATAACCATTTTAGTGACTAATGGAGAAACTTAATTGGACTTAAATAGCATAGCCCAATAACAGTTAACAGCTGTTGGCAGCACAGGACTGTGCAATCACCTGTGCTGTTAAGAAAATGGTACTGGCTGTTTTACCTGGTTTCAGGATTCATTCTCATGCTACTTCTACACTCAAAAGTAAAAAAATAAACTATGGATATACCATTCAACTTCTGTAATCCTTTCAATTAGAACATAATTAATGGCCGTCTCTACTTCACAGATTGATTTCTATTCCTTGATACTCTCACCCAAAAAGTAATCCTCTCAAATTCCATCTTGAAAATTCCAAATGACCAAGTATCCACCGTTATTTCGTGTGGAAACTACAGATTTATATTACCATTTTTTTCCTGTGGGGGCAAAAGTGTTTCTTGATTTCGCTCCCAAATGATCTATCTCAAACCTTAAAGAGTACACCCTTCCTTCTGAATTCCTTACCATAGGAAACAGCTTCCACCTGCTCAAATTCTTTATATTACTTTTACGTATCTCAGTTGGATCACCCGTCATCTAAACCCATCAGAATGCAAGCCAAGTTCATACAATGTGTCTTCATAACGTAAGATTTGATACAATTCTGGCAAAAGTACATTACATCCATCTCCAAGGTTAAAATCTAGCTCAGTGTCTAAAACAGAGGACTGTATTCATGATAAGGTTTGACTGAATTCTTGTATAAAGCGTCACTTCCTTGCTTTTGTATTCCAGCCCTCTTGAGGCAAGGCCAAAGTTCAATTGTCTCAATAGTGCACAGCATCAGTCCTTGGGCGTCATGCAACCAACAGAATGTCTGCAACTGGTATTGGTATTGGTGACCAGCAGTGAGCAGCTGGCCACCAGCTTTTTCCACTCCTCTACTTATATCATCTGTGGAGGCAACTTGGTCCACAAACTGGCTCCTGATCATGGAGACCCTACATACACAGGCTTTCCCATTTCAAAAATCTGGGCATGAAGGGAGTTGCTGCTGCCTTTATGGCAGTACACAGAACAGGGATCCAAGTAGTTAACAATAGAGCCATACAGCACAAAACAGGCCCTTCGGCCCACCATGTTGTACCGTCCATCAAACCACCCTCACACTACCTAACCCCTTCCTCCCGCATATCCCCCCATCCCACACTCCTCCATATGCCTATCCAACAAGCTCTTGAACCTGTTCAATGTATCTGCCTCCACCACCACCCCAGGCAGTGCATTCCATGCACCAACCACTCTCTGGGTGAAAAACCTCCCTCTGACATCTCCCCTGAACCTCCCACCCATAACCTTAAAGCCATGCCCTCTCGTCTTGAGCATTGGTGCCCTGGGAAGGAGGCGCTGACTGTCTACTCTATCTATTCCTCTCAGTATTTTATATACCTCTATCATGTCTCCTCTCATCCTCCTCCTTTCCAGTGAATAAAGCCCTAGCACCTTAAGCCTCTCCTCATATTCAATACTCTCTAATCCAGGCAGCATCCTGGTAAATCTCCTCTGCACCCTCTCCAACGCCTCCACGTCCTTCCTATAATGAGGCGACCAGAACTGAACACAGTACTCTAAGTGTGGCCTAACTAGAGTTTTGTGAAGCTGCATAGTTAGTGCTACTTTAAAGTAATCTCCTGATGACGTGGCAAGTTGCTGCCCAACTCTCTTTTGTTTTGGGTCTGAAAAATCAATGGAACAGATTTACCCAAAAATACTGTCAAATTCTGTTGGTCTTATTATCAAAGCAAGTCTACGAAAGGATTTAGCCAGATTTAGGCCAGAATGGGTACTTTAACAATTGCAACCAGTTTCCATAACGTACTGAAAACTACACTCTTATCTACACAAAGGCAGCCTGTGATACAGTCTGGAGGGGCATCTCACAGACACAGCTTCCACCCTTGCCAATCTTTATCTCATTGAAGTGATGGTGAACATTTTCATAAAACTTTTGACAGGAAAACCAGTCACCAGAAAAATTCACCAGTAGAACCTAAGGAGCAGACTTCCCAAAATTCTACATGTGCATCCAGCCTCCTTAACGTCTACATCACCATTAGCCCAGCTAGAAAATCATCAATACATCTTCACTGTGACCATCCATCTCTCTGGATATTCACAGACCGAGCTCAGCAGATCATTCATGACCAGCAGAAATACGTGGACCATTTCCAACAGTGGAATCTCTCTCTGAACCCCAGTTGTGGCATTCTATATTGATCATATAACAATGAAAAACTGAAGGTGCATCTCTGCTGACAAGAAGTCCAGAACCACGCTCATCTAAAATACTTGGTATGACCCTTAACCACTTGCTGATTTTAAAGACTCATCTGTAAGGCCTGCAGAATAAGCCACCACATGAAGCACCATCATTCCCAAACTGACAGCAAGTCATAGGGAGTGATTGACAAGACCCTTAGGATATTCACCCTCACACTATGAGGGGTTTACTTTTATCTCATATTATACACAATACTCATTTATTTTATCAAGTGTTTAGTCAATTGTTATACAATTACCCTCAACTAAGGTAGTCAAAATGTGCACTTATCTACATAATCGTATCAATCTCAGTCACTAGACTCCATTTCAAATCTACCAAGTAGTTATGTGTATCCGCACATTTTAGGAGCTGTATATAATTGTGTTCATATACTCTCTGGAGGAAAACACCCTTAAGAGGATGTTCAAGTGTACCACATTCACATAGTCTCAATCTTTTCCATTAAATACACAAAACAGAAGCAGACTGCACAATATACTGTTTCTAAGATTTGGTTCCATTGAAGTGACAGCAAAGTACACTCTACTCCAAATGTGTATATGAACATATGTTCTGCCAATTCCATGTAAACTTAATATAGGTCTTTCCCCCCCCTACTCCCTAGTTAACTCTGTTAATGCAAAAACCTGTACAGGGAACATAAGTTGCCATGGATGAAAAGTCAAAAGCTAGTCAACATCTCTCAGTAAGGACGCAATAAATCAAGTATTCAGCATTCAAAGAGGTTCCCTCCCCCCGCCATTTTAAATAGCTTGTTTATTTCACAAACTCCTTCCCATAATTCCCATCAAAAAATAGTTAAATAATACCATTTTTATGGATCTGCATTTGAAAGATAGTCTCCAAATGAGTTCACTACTCTTTGGTGTAGTAAACAAAACCTTTGTTAAGTGACAAATTAAATTAAATTAAATTCTTGGTGTAGCACAGATTCGTTAAGGGAACATTCACTAACGGGGGGGGGGGGGTGTTAGGGGGAGAAGGGGGAAGACCTGTTCACACACATTTCCTGTGATTGCAAGCACACACACAGCACTCTCCACTTCTATACATAACGCCTGCATGTAAAACCCATACCCTGTATACACCCTATCTGCGTACACATGCATTGCCAGCTGTGGACACAAGACTCTGCAGATCCTGAAATTTCTGAGCAAAAAAAAAATGCTGAAGGAACTCAGCGGGTCAGACATCTGTGGAGGGAAATGGACAGTCGTTGTTTCGAGTCGAGACCCTTCATCTGGACTGAAAGAGTAGAGTGGGAGATTGCCAGTATAAAGAGGTGAAGGGAAGGGGTGGAGCTTCCCTCTTTTTAGCAACACACAAGATGCTGGAGAAACACAGTGGGTCAGGCAGCAACTAATGGAGGAAAATGGACAGTTGACGTTTCGACCCAAAATGTAAACTATCCATTTGCCCCACAGATGCTGCCTGACTTGGTGAGTTCCATCAGCATCTCATGTGTTGCTCATGATTCCAGTATCTGCAGTCTCATGTGCCTTCCCTCTTTTTACGCTGACTATATCTCCTCTGTGTACACATGGGCACGCTCGTTACCAGCATGCACTGTGTACACACGCGTGCTCTCATTACCAGTGTGCACTGTGTAGACACGCATGCTCTCATTACCAGTGTGCACTGTGTACATGGGCTCGCTACCAGTGTGCACTGTGTACACACACGCACTAACCCCCAGTGTGCACTGTGTACACACAATCTCACCCCCAGCGTGCACTGTGTACACACAATCTCACCCCCAGCGTGCAGTGTACACACAATCTCACCCCCAGCGTGCACTGTGTACACACAATCTCACCCCCAGCGTGCACTGTGTACACACAATCTCACCCCCAGCGTGCACTGTGTACACACAATCTCACCCCCAGTGTGCAGTGTACACACACACGCTCATCCCCAGTGTGCACTGTGTACACACACACACGCTCAGCCCGTGTGCACTGTATACACACGCTCACCCCCAGTGTGCAGCGTACACACACACGCTCATCCCCAGTGTGCAGTGTACACACACACGCTCAGCCCCAGTGTGCACAGTGTACACACACACGCTCAGCCCCAGTGTGCACAGTGTACACACACGCTCAGCCCCAGTGTGCACTGTGTACACACACACAATCTCAGCCCGTGTGCACAGTGTACACACACGCTCAGCCCCAGTGTGCACAGTGTACACACACACGCTCAGCCCCAGTGTGCACAGTGTACACACACGCTCAGCCCCAGTGTGCACAGTGTACACACACACAATCTCAGCCCCAGTGTGCACTGTGTACACACACACATGCTCAGCCCCAGTGTGCACTGTGTACACACAATCTCACCCCCAGTGTGCACTGTGTACACACACACACGCTCATCCCCAGAGTGCACACGTCCACACGCCATCTGCACACACCCATCACTCACTCTCCCCTCTTGGTGTGCTTTGTTGGCCGTCCGATCTTGATTTGGCTATTTTAGAAGCGGTGGACATCAAATGAAAGAAGCCACGTCTTCACCTGCACCAATGCTTTAATCTCCAGATCATATTTAATGATTTCCTGCGCACAGATCCTGACGTGCACATCCCAAGACGTCGCCATTGCTACCCAAGGACTACGGCGGCCGCCTGTCGGTTGACGATGTGTGCGAGGAGCGCTTGATTCCGAAATGGATCAGCAGTTGAGAGGTAGCATTTCGAACTGTAGCATATGGCCGTGTTTTCACCAAAATTTTGCATTTGTGTTCTCAGTTTCTGTACCTTGGTCCCAGTACTGTGGACCCTGTTCTAAATCATGTTTTTTTTAAATTGAAAATACCTTCATTTTACATCTGAAATACATTATATTGTACTTAACGAAGTCAAGTAACAGTGGGTATCTCAATCAACATGCAAGTAGACAATTGTTCTCTTTAATTACAATATGCAAATAAAGACGAGAATTTTAAACTGGGGTTTTAATTACTGATGATACAATCTTAAAATACAATGAAAACCTAAAGGGTAGGAGATCATAAACAGGAGGTCTCTTAGACGGCAAAACAGCCGGCCTGTGTGACCATGGGGGCAGAAGACACGGTTAGATTTCTAGATTTCGAGTACTTTGCACCCGTCTTCACGAGGAGAGAAGTATGGATTTTGTACTATATAAATCTATAAAATATTAGATATGAAAATTAGAGAGAAGAAATATTAAGGGGACGAGCATATCGTGCTGCTCAGACATAACAGTCCTGGCGAGCTCCTGCTCACCCAGCCTGGAATATCTAATGGTGAAGTGTCAATCGTACTACTTGCCACAGGAGTACACTTCAGCTATCCTCATGGCAGTCTACATCCCACTCCAGATGGACATGAAGCCTGCACTCAATGAACTACACTTTGTGGTCAACAACCTTTAAACAGGATACCCTGAGGTCCTCTTCATTACTGCAGGTGACTTCAACCAGGCCAACCTCAAGAGTGTGTTACCAAAGTACTACCAGCACATCTCCTGTCCCACCAGGCGCCCTAACACCCTTGACCATTGCTATACAAACATTAAAGACGCCTACTGAGCCACCCCTCACCCTCACTTTGGTAAATCAGACCACCAGGCTGTGCTCCTTCTCCCTGCATACAAACAGAAACTGAAATGGGAGGATCCAGTGCAGGGAGTCGTGCAGTGCTGGTCTGAGGAAAGAGATGAGCTTCCACACGACTGCTTTGAGTTAGTGGACTGGTCCATGTTCAAAGACTCAGCTGCCGGCTTTGATGAGTATGTCACCACCATCACAGACTTTATCAGCAAGTGTGTTGAGGACAGTGGACCAACGAGGTCAATATGGGTGTTCCAAAACCGGAAACCATGGAAAAACCGGGAGATCCACTCCTTACTGAAGTCGAGGATTGCTGCATTCCAATCAGGTGACCCTGATTTTACAAGAAATCGAGATACAACCTCCATAAAGCTATCAGGAATGCCAAGAGACAATACTGGTTCAAAATAGAGTCTCAGACCAGCCGTCAGTTGTAGCAGGGCTTACATGCAAAATGAAGTCAGGCAGCATAGTCAACAACAGCGCATCCCTTCCTGATGAGCTTAACGCATTCTGTGCATGTTTGAACAGAAGGGAAGTGGATTGTCACCACCCACCCTGACAGCCTCCAATGCAACTGAACTTATGGTCACTGTCGAGGACATTAGAACAGTCTTCCGGAGAGTGAACCTGAGGAGAGCATCTGGCCCGGATGGTGTCCCTGTCCGTGTGCTCAGATATTGTGCTGATCAGCTGGCAGAGGTATTTGCAGAAATATTTAACCTCTCCCTGCTTCAACCTGAGGTTCCCATCTGTTTTAAGAAGACCACAATCATCCCGGTTCCTAAGAAAGACAAGGTAACATGCCTTAATGACTACCGACTGGTGGCTCTGATATCCACCATCATGAAGTGCTTCGAGAGGCTGGTCATGGCACGCATTAACTCCAGCCTCCTGGAAAACCTCGACCCACTGCAATTCGCCTACCACTGAAAGTGGATGCCATCTCCCTGGCCCTACACTCATCTCTGGAGCATCTGGACAGTAAAGACACCTACATTAGACTATTGTTTATTGACTACAGCTCCACCTTCAATACTATAGTTCCAGCAAACTCATCACCAGACTCTGAGACCTGGGACTCAACACCTCCCTCTGCAACTGGATCCTTGATTTTCTGACCAACAGACCACAATCAGTGAGGGTAGGTAGCAACACCTCCAGCACGATTACTCTCAACACTGGTGCCCTACAAGGCTGTGTCCTCAGCGCTCCACTCTACTCCCTATATACTCGTGACTGCATGGCCAGATTCTGCTCTAACTCCATCTACAAGTTTGCAGATGATATCACCGTAGTAGGCCGTACCTCAAATAACGATGGGTTGGAGTACAGGAAGGAGATAGAGAGCTTAGTGACATGGTGTCATGACAACAACCTTTCCCTCAATGTCAGGTAAGGGGGCAGGTGTACATGTACCTGTCTATATCAATGGTGCTGAGGTCAAGAGGGTTGAGAGTTTCAAGTTCCTTGGAGTGAACATCACCAATAGCCTGTCCTAGTCCAACCACGTAGACAGCGCAGCCAAGAAAGCTCACCAGTGCCTCTACTTCCTCGTGAGGCTAAAGAAATTTGGCATGTCCCCTTTGACTCTCACCGACTTTTATCGATACACCATAGAAAGCATCCTATCTGGATGCATCATGGCTTCGTATGGCAACTGCTCTGCCTGGGATTGCAAGAAACTGCAGAGAGTTGTGGACTCTGCCCAGCACATCACAGAAACCAGCCTCCCCTCCATGGACTCTGTCTGTACTTCTCGCTGCCTTGGTGAAGTAGCCAGCATAATCAAAGACCCCACCCATCTGGGTCATTCTCCCTTCAGGCAGAAGATACAGGAGCCTGAGGACACATACCACCAGGTTCAAGGACAGCTTCTATCCTACTGTGATAAGACTATTGAACGGTTCCCTTATACGATGAAATGGACTCTTGACCTCACAATCTACCTTGTTATGACCTTGCACCTTATTGTCTACCTGCAATGCACTTCCCTGTAGCTGTGACACTTCACCCTGTATTCTGTTATTGCTTTTACCCTGTCCTGCCTCAATGCACTGTGTAATGAAATGATCTGTACAAACTATATGCAAGACAAGTTTTTCACTGTACCTCAGTACAAGTGACAATAATAAACCAATACCAATATTTAAAATGTGATGAATCACCAGGCCAGGGTAAAATGTATCCCAAACTCTGTAGATAAACAAGAGAGCAAATAACAGAGGCTCTGACCATCGATTTCTTATCCTTTCTGGTTACAAGTGTGATGCCAGAGGACTGAAAGGTTACTTAGGTAAACTATTTGGTTAAACATTCAGCTTATCCATTTCTCCCTTTTTAGAAGCCAGTTAGCCAGGCTGTGGGCAAATTATTGGAAAAATGCAGAGGCACCAAATAATCAGGGGCAGTCATACGAATTAGGAGCAGGAGTAGGCCATTCAGACCCTGGAGCTTTCTCCACCTTCCGATAAGATCATGGCTGATTTGATTGTAACCTCTCCTCAACATTCCTGTCTACCTGCAGTAACCTTTCACCCCCTTGCTTATCAATATCTATCTACCTTTACCTTAAAAATACTCAAAGACTGCTTCCAGGAAGAAACTTTCAGACTCACAACCCTTCATTAGTCAGGGCACTGAATACAAGAGCAGGGAGATTATGCTCCAACTTTATAAAACCTTGGTCAGACCTCAGCTGGAGGACTGTGTGCAGTTCTAGTCACCACACTACAGGAAAGATGTGACAGCAGCGGAGAGTATGCAGAGGGAATTCTCCATGATGTTGCCTGGGATGGAGCTTTTCAGTTATGAGGAGAGACTGGAGATGCAAGATCTGGTTTCCCTGGAGCAGAGGAGGTTATGAGAGGGCATGACAGAAGTAGACAAACTTATAAGGAGCACAGATAGGGTAGACTATAGGAAATTTTTCCCCCATATCAGAGGTAGATAAAACTAGAGGGCTTAGATTTGGGGTAATGGGTAAGAGATTTAGACGGGTTCTGAGGGGGACCTTTTTCACCGAGAGTGGCGAGTACCTGGAAGATACTGCTGGAGAGTGGCGAAAAAAAAACACTGGAGCTGTGACGTTGAAAACACTGCAGTTGCTGGAAATCTGAAATAAAATGCTGGAAATCTTCAGCCAGTCTGAGAAGAGAGGTTAATGTTACAGAAAAGCTGGTTATCTGAAATTGTTGGAATTTAATGTGAAGTCCTAAAGGTTGTAATCTGCTTAACCAGAAAATTTACTGTTCCTTGAGTTTATGTTGTGCTTCAATGAAACAGTGTAGGAGCCAGTCAGACAGGTCAGAATGATAGTGGGATGGAGAGGAAGCTCAGGGTGCATTTGCAGACCTTGTTACAGTTCTTGTTCAGTCCTACACAGGCCATCTCCCTACTCCATTTCCAGAGAATTGATGACCGTATTGATGCTGAATCCTGTAATACAGAATTTAAAAGTTTCATCTTTTTTTTAACCAATTTCTATCCTGCTCCTCTTTAACATCCTCTGTATCCAACCCCTCTCCTCCATCTCCTCCTCAGCCATTTCAGGCCTGCAGACTCCCACTCTGTGGTACCTCCTCACACCTCACTTCCTATAAAGAATCTATTTCACCAACCCCCTCCCCACCCATCCCCCAGTTTCTTCTACTTTGTCATAACCGTTCTGATGATTACACTTTCCACACTGGTGATTTCAAGATTTTTCCTTAATTGTGGTTCTACAAGAGGCCATATCTCAGGAAGGTGACATCCATCATTAAGGACTCCCACCATCCAGGCCATGGCCTCTTCTCATTGCTGTCGTCAGGCAGGAGGTACAGGAGCCTGAAGACCCACACCTCAGCATTCAGCTTCTTCCCTACTGCCATCAAGTTCTTGAACTGACCTGAAAATCCCTAATTCTACCTTGGACAAAATTTCCCTTAACTTGTACTAATCTCATTGTGTTATTTTTGTTCATTGCATCATGTAAGTTATGTATAATTTATGGTAATTTAAGTTTATGTAGTTTATGTTCATTGTGTTTGTAATGAACTCTGCTGCTGCAAAAACTAATTTTCATGGCATTTATGCCCTGGGTATGAATGCCCATGACAATAAACTTGAACTTGGTTTCTTCTCAACTATAAGAGGACTCTCAACTATGTCCATCCCATTTCCCACCCTTCTGCTCTCACTCTTCTCCTCCTGTCCAGAATACAGATCCTTATCTTCAACTTCCACCTCACCAGCCTCCACATTCAGTGGATCATTCTCCATCATTTCTATCACCAGACACATCTTTATTACAAAGAGAATGGAGTAGAAGAGCACGGGGATCTTGCTACAATCATTCAGTGCTTTGGTGGGACCTCACCTATAGTACGCACGGTTTTGGTCTGCATATTTAGAGAATATACTTGCCTTGGAGGAAGTGCTGAGAAGGTTCACTAGATTGATTCTGGAATGAATAGTTGTCTTATGAGAAACTTTGAACTTATAATCTAGTGTTAAGTAGAATGCAAAGCATTCAAATTTATGGGGGCTTCACAGTGTAATGAAAATAGTTGCCTGGTGGGAGAATCTGGAACTAAGGGACATAATCATGGGAGAAAAAGTAGTTCATTTGAGACTGAAATGCAGGATTTCTTCTCAGGAGACCAGGGATGTTGAGTCATTGAACATATTCAAGGCTGAGTAATAAAGAGATTTTAGGCAGGGAAATCGTGGGTTATGGGAATCAGGCAGGAAAGTGGAGTTGAAGCCAATGATCAGATTGGCCATGGTTTTATTTCATGGCAGCAGAGCTTAAAAGGGCCATAGACTCCACTCCTGCTTATATCTGATATACCTTTGGTAGGATTAGAGGCAAGCTTGGATTGGTTGTTGGTTTAAATTTTCTTCAGTTGGAACTCAGTGCTTGAAAGGATGGTGGAGGAATAAACCCTGATTTAAAAAGTACCCAGTTAAGCACTTGGACTACTGTAATTTACAAGGTTACTAATTAATTGGCAGGTAGTATGAACCTCAACAGCAGTTTTAGAGTCATAGTTATACAGCACAGAAACAGACCCTTCCGCCCAACTCGTCCATGATGTCTATCCGAGTTAGTCCCATTTACCTGCATTCGGCCCATATCCCTCTAAAGCTTTCCAAATGTCTTTGTAACTGTACCTGCCTCTACCTCTTCCTCTAGCAGCTTGTTCCACATACCTACCACCCTCTGTATGAAATACATGCCCCTCAAATCCCCTTTAAATCTTTCCCCTCTCACCTTAAACCTCTGCCTTCTAGTTTTAGACTCCCTAGTCTGGGAAGAAGACTGTGACCATCCACCATACCTAAGTCTGTCATGGTTTTATAAACCTTTAAAGGTCATCCCTCAGCCGCTTTTGCTCCTGGGAAAATAGTCCCAGCCCTATCCAGTCTCTCCTTATAACTCAAACCCCAAGACCTGGCAACATCCTTGTGAAACTTTTCTGCTCCCTCTTTAGTTTAATCCCATCCCCATATCAACATAGGTAAACTACCCGACATTGTTTACTAATTCTTGTATGAACAAAATTTTAATACTCAAGGTGATATTAGGCGAAATGACAAATAGACATGCGCTTTAAGAAACACCTCAAAGGAAAATAGTCCAGTGGGGAAATTTCAGAGCTACAGACCTTAGCAGCTGAATGTATAACTAACAATTGTTACAGTATTAAAATTAAGAATTCCCAAGAGGTTAAAATCTGAGAAGACACATCTCAGAAGATTGTAGGGTTGGAGATTTCAGGGAGTGGAGAGACCATGGAGGGAATTAAAAACAGGGAAAAGAATCTTAGAACGTTGAAGTCATCTTACACCTGCGGCAGGCACAGTGGTGGAGACTCTTGACCTGCTGCAAATTAAGCAAGGTAGGGGCAAATAGATGTTACAGAAGTGGAAATAGATTGCCTTAGTGGTGGTCACTTTCCTGTTTCAGTAAGATTGCGTGAGTATCCTGCTGCCATCTTTAGCAGTGTAAAATCCTAGTAAAAGCAGTGCCCTAAGGGAATTATTTACTTGAGTGGACGGTTAACAAAGACTGTGTACTGTAATATTCAATAGAGAATTTAATCATTGTGTTGTTAAAATGATGGAATACAATTAACTCTTTAATAAATTTTGGACAATGTATGTTCTGATGTTAAATATTACCAGGTTATTATCCTTTGACTTCTTTCATTTTTACTACTAAACATCTCCTTAACACTATCAAGTTCTGAATAAAGTACAAGTTGTCCTTAATAGTTTTATACAATGACTCCTAAACAGCCATTCAGTAAATCAAAAATTGTCAATCAATTACAAATGCAAAGAAAATACTTTATTACAACCCAATCTATACATCAACCTGTTAGTAGATTTTGTTCTATCATCTAAAAAAAAAGTCAGTATACATTCTAGGGTTTAGTTGCTTTATTATAATCTCTGCAAAACAATATGAAATTCAGACTGTGATTACAAGTAGCTGTAGTACCAACACCTGGCTGATACAAAGCAATTAAGAAAACTGTTAATGGGGCACAATCACCGAAACACAACACAACCTTGTTCATTAAAATATGTTCCACCATTTTCTGTACAGTCAGCAAATGCATACGAATTAAAACCCCTACACTAACATAAACCTACACAGAGGTTTAAACAAAATGCCTCCAAATTGACAGGCAAACATATAGAGTATCATTGGTAACTAGTTGCCAACTTTAAAAAAAAAACTCCCTTTTTAAGTCTCGTCAAAAAATTATAACAATTTGCCCATTTTTAGGAGTCTGCCTATGTCACTCTTGAGCTAGCTAAATGATCAAAACTCACAGTGAGTTGTCCTCCGATTTTCCCTCTTGTGGGTAAAGTCCCTGACTTCTGGCTGGTGTCATCATCCAATTATACAAAACTGGCCATCAGTATATGGAGAAACATGACCTTAAATTCTTGTTCTACCATTTCATGGCACAGTATTATCTATAAGCGCACCACCGTTAACGACGGTTTTAATGAGTACAAAATTAATTGTAATACAAGGCTCTGTTGTGTACCAGCATTAATCCCACTCATGCTACACAATTATCAACACACTATCATAACCAAATTATTGAAGAATTTTCCTGTTATATCAACATTTCCATGTGACTTAATTGTGGCCATGAATAATTATTTGAAAATGGTAATCAGTTACCAAGATTATTCAAAATAAAAACTGATAATTTGGAGTCATGGCCCTTCCATTTGAAATATACTGTACTATCATGGTTAATATTCAGTTGAAAAATAAACTGAAGGGAACTCTGGATTGCTTGACATGAACAAGTACACATACTGTAATAGTAGCAGAATTATTATGTATGAAGTGGATGCAGAAATCTAGTTGTGGTACTGTTCTAAGTTAACAATAAAAAGAAGTTGACATGGAATGAAAAAGGGGAAGGAGCTTAGGACTGTTTACCTTTAAAATCAAACAACATAAAACATAATTAGCAAAGTTGTTTTATCAAAAATAATTAAACAATAAATTGAATAAGGATATGACTGATAATTTTGTTGGAGGAAATATTAGTGTTCTAATGTCACAGAAAGCATTTAGTACTATATCTTCAATATGTACAGTACTTAGAATACTGTAACTTCAAAACTGTTGGTCCAGATTAGTCTCTCTTCTGCTAAAATGTCATGAATGCAATAAAAGTGCTTTTATTTCAATAGGATATGAAATAATTACTCAGTGAAGTGACTGGTCTCATAACTTCCTTACACAAAATGCTGGTACCAAACAGGCCTAATTAAACAGTCTCCCAAATGTAAAAATACTTATGTACATATTATACTGTACATTGATGCAAATTCCAAGTACAATATGGACAGATTTTTTGTGGCAGGATACAACAGCAGTAATAATCAAATCCAAATATCCCACTGAAATTATTCTCTTAAAAAGGCAATAAGCACTTTACAAATAATTTTTCACCATCTCACTTTCTTCAGTACATAGTAGTAATGAAGATCGACATAACTTTACATATATTTATTATTAAACATAGGGTCCCACAGATGTCAGAATGTACAATGAATAAAATTATGCTTCAGTATAATTTTGGTATATATGTAATGACATTATACATCATTAAGTTTTTTTAAACTCATTAACAATGATGCCACTTTCCACATCCTTTATCCACTTTCAATAAGACACCAGATAATGGTGCTGCAGAAATGGAAAGGGTAGGAATGAAACAAAAGCAAATGACAGTAGTAAATTAGCCAGCAGTTAATTTTAATTGTCTTTACTCAAGATGAATTATAGATAGAATTTAAAGAAAGCAGACAGAAGTTCAAAATGCATTGTAAAGTGAACACGTATTTCACAACGCGTGGATGGAAGACAACTGCATAGATGTTCAGGATTTCAAACTTATAATCTATTGTGCCACTACTAAATATATATTGTGTATCAAACACATTTTTCTCTTAAAAGTAGGTATCTTTATATTGGAAACAACAGACCTGTCAACTTTGAGCAAAGGTATAGTTGTCTGGTGAATTCATGGAAGAACTTCATTTCAAAAGGTATATAAAACATATAATAAAGTTGCCATAACCACGTCAATAAATATTTAACAAACTTGTACATCTGGCAAAATGTTTACATTTGAGCACAGATTTTCTTAAAATTACTATACAAGTTGTTAGAATATTTTAATAAAATGAATTGGGTGAGAATTTCTTTGAAAAGATAAAAAGGTGTTCTTTCGGAAATAAAACCAGAATTATAACTGATTTAGGGGAATGATCTAATTAATCACTTGACATTGTGCAAATAAAATGGTTGTACGTTCAAAATACTCATTCTAAGTATTTTGCATTCTTTGGGTCTTATGTGCTTCAAATTTACAATACACATAAGAAATGTAGTAAAATCTAAATATAGTGATCTGTAATATTATCATTCTTAATAAAATTTACCATTAATTGTGAAATTTTGAAAACATTAATTCGTAACATTGGATGTAATCAAACAGGATCAGAGTACTGATAATTTGGATTATCCACAACTAATTTCATGAAGAAGCACTGTTCACAAAGTGGAGTCATATTGTCAGTTATTAACTTATTCACTATTATAACTTAATACAATTCAACACCTCAACTATCATCAGTAGTTTCCAACATCAAAATTCCAACACTTCTGTGAACACGGTCTAAAATTGTACATGGCAACAGTTTGCATTTGAGGATCCATTTTGTTAAGGCGTAAAGGCAAATCATATCTGACAAATCTGTTGAGTTTTTTTTAAAAAGCTGTAATGCATAGAATAAGTAAGGGAAAACTGGTGATGCGGCCTATTTGGACTTTCAGGACTTTGACAAGATGCTACAATGGGGTATTAACCAAAATTAAATCATTTGGGCCTGAGGATTGGTTAACTGACAGAAACAGGGTAGGAATAAATAAGTTACTTTCAGGTTAGGAGGCCATGACCAGTGGGATGCTGCAGGGAACAGCGCTGGTGCCCCAGCTATTCACAATCTACATTTACAATTTGGATGAGGACTGTGTGTCATATATTCAAGTTTGCTGATGACTCTAAACGGGGTAGCAGTTTAGGTTGAAAGGGCTTTCAATAAGATGTGCACATGTTCAAATGGGAAAGTACATGGCAAATGGAATAAGAACTGTACAAATATGAGGTCATTCACTTTGGTAGAGAAAATAGAAAGGCAGAATACTTTTTTGATGAGAGATTTAAGGAGCTGGTGTTCAGAGGGACCTGGGTGTGCTTGTACACAAATCACTGCAAGTTAATGTGCAGATGCAGCATGAAGTTAGGAAGGCAAAGAGTATTTCAGCATTTATCCCCAAAGAATTTTACAGCATAAACATGTCTTAATGTAATTATGCGGGGCCTGGGTGAAACTGCACCCAGAATATTGTGTACAGATCTGGTCTCCCTAAGCAGGTATATACTTACAATAGACTGGGCCAATATTCTCACGTTCAGCAGAATGAGAGGTGATCTCACTGAAACATACAAAATTCTCAGGGCTAATAGGAAAATGTTCCCCCTGGCTGAAATGCCTAGAAGCAGGGGTCACAGATGCAAAGTGGTCAGCCATTTAGGACTGATTTTCATCCAGATGATAGTGAATCTTTGGAGTTCTCTACCCAAAAGGGTGGTGGAGGTCGAGTATATTCAAGTCAGAAATCAACAGATTTTTGGTTATTAAGGGCATCAAGGGATTTTGGGTTAGTGCGGGAAAATGGCACTGAGGTAAAAGAAGAGCAGAACAGGCATGAGGGGCTAAATGACCTACTCCTGCTTCTATTTCTTAAACATTTCTAGCAACTTCTTGAACTTTCCACTGACTTTGCCGCCAGCTTTTTACCTTTTTTGTGAAATTTAGAATACATGGCTCTTTCACTACACATTTAAAATCTGACTGAGGATTGTATTTTCCAGTGTACAGAACTAAAATATTAAAAGCAACAGAAGTTATCAATTTGATTTATCCAAACTGCTGGTTTTGGGTGGCAGAGTCTAGCTCAGCTCTGCATTGTAAAACTATTGCAATTGTGCCAGGAAAAATTGAGTATTGAAAACAGGTAAGGTCTGAAAATAGGACTAAATAAATCTAAACATAAAAATAGTTATTCAGTCCTACTGGGTACTTTCTGACTGGAGACAGTTTTACAGATCTGTTGTTCCAAAAATTATAACAAGGATAAACCAATCATTCCAAGAACACTGAACATGCTCAATATATCAAAAATTCCAAATAGAACATTATACATTTCTCTTTTTATAAGGTTATTTTTATATATTAGCATACATTAAAATATTTCATGAAAAAGGAAGCAAGATATTACTGGCATCAAATTACAACCATTTCTAGACTTTTTAGTGCCACAGAGTCCCCTGGTAAAATGTAAAGCTGCACAGCTTGCTTTCATCTTGTTGCCCAAGCGTAACTATACATTTTACTAACAGGTATAAATCAAGTATCGATGTAGCATTCTTACAGGTCAGGAGTAGCAGCAAATGGCAAGAATACAAATGCAATGGTGACAAAGTGCGATTCTAATATCCATGAAGTAAAATATCATCAATGAAAAGCTACCTTTCTTTATTTACAGAAAAACACTGAGAATCAAAATCAAACTGCACTTCAACAGGCTGCCAGTAGTACATAGCATGGATGTTAACACTAAACTCTGAAATCTGACAATAACTCTCAGCTATCAGCACTTGTGAAGGATGTTTTTGGACCTATGACCTACCAAAGTGACATAACTTTTCAATCCAGTTACAACTAATGCCTATACAAAATAAAAGCTGAAAACCAAATTGGTCTTTTTGTAATGTCCTAACTGAAAAGCTACAGCAATGACCAAATAAGATCAACAGTATTCATATACTTACCTTTAACAATATCTATTTTGGTTACCTAATTGAAAATACAAAAATATATAGCTTTAGAAGTACTTTTTACATCCTATCAAGTAACATTTAGAAATCTGACATGCACATTACTACATTAAATGCAAAAGGTGGCAACTGAGGAATTTTAGTATAGGTAGGCAATATACATTTATACAATTGTACAAATAGTTAAAATTAAATTTTGGTTATTTGCCTTTGTTTCAAGAGTGTACCACATACATGCTTTTTTTTCTTTTTAATGTAACAACTGCAAGCCACTATATTACACTGAAATGTTAACACAAAACTACTTATAAATTACATTCTTTCGCTATGCATCTACATCTGCAGAAGATACGAGCCCATAAACTCTCAATATCTGATTTTCTAGAAGCTTATAGGATCAAAATCTTATAAAGTGTACTTGCATCCTCTTTCTGTGGATATTTGGACCCACACAACGTATTTCACAGTTCTCATAAAACCCTAACCCCACCCTGATTACATTCAATTTTGTATCAGTGTAAGCTGTGCAAAACTTTACTTCACTGGCATTATGCCAAATAATTGCATTTGTCTTTGGTACAAAATAGTGTGCAAATATTTCTGAAAAGTACCGAAACCCTTGTTTCAATAACCATCTTTATACAATACAGACTCTGTGGCATATATCTACATCGTTGAAATATTCCTATATACATTCATAATGGTTAAACAGCCAAAGAGTGAAAATAAACAAATACTTTTTAAATCCATAAAATTTACCCACTGTACATCCATTACCTTACATCTTTTCTTTCATTTTAAATACAAGGCACAAAGAATATTACTCCTTTCTGAAACTTAAATACTTATGCAATGTCTGAAAAGGCCATGTAATTTACTCTATGAGCTATTTAACGCATACTTAATAATACAAGAATATATACAAAAAGAATATATAGTAATGGTGTTAATGGGAAAAAAATCAGCAACAGCTGTTAAACGCTAAAAGGAACTGCAAATAATTTTTTTTTGATTTCTTGATTCAACCACTGCATCCATGTTTCTCATGAAACTTAACATAAGTTTCAACCAACATATTAGAACATATCACTAGGTCATTTCAAAAGCAGGTAAGTAAAATTTACCTTCTAGTACCTGAGCACATATAACCATATCTATAATAGCATTCCTTTTTCCAGAACTCTGTATCAACATGAGTTTTCCTCTCTCATTTTAAAGCAGGCCTAACACAACTAACAAACTGTCACTTTTTTTTATAATGAATCAAACATTTATCACAGAAATGGCAGACATGTAATTATAGGCTGAAGCTGCTTTTGACAGAAGATGGCACGTTATACTTTTGATGTAGGGACTCGAAGACCTTCAAGACCACCTGTTGGGTCCCCTTCTCCTGTCTTTTCCAACACTTGGTTGACAAAGTCAGATGTTTGTCCAGCTACCATTGTCCCTATCGAAAAAAGGTTAAAAAAATTGACTAAAAAAATTAAAGATTTGGCTAATTAATAATGAAAGTGTTCATAATCTTTACTGTTAGACATTATTACTTCTACAACTATATAAAGCATTGTGTGTTTGTGTTGCCAAAACAAGATGGTTATTTTATGTTCTCCCTTCAACCTCTCATTAAGATATTTAACAAAGTGATTCATCTATAATTAAACCTAACCATAGTTAAGTCATTGTGGCACCTCAAAAATCATAAAAGATGATTAATACTGTATTTCAGAATGAATTCATGACTGAACCTTGGTCCGTAACTGTGATCTGTCACACACTAACTCTGGTTACTTAAATGCAGACAAAAATGAATGCAGACTACTCTGCAGAAATTCATCCCTAGCCGGCAGTGCTAAACATGTTAAAGAATAGTGGCTTTGTCTCCCACTCCATTTCTGAAATTCAGTTCCATTTTTTGAAGCAGAGTAGAAAGCAAAGCTGTTACCACATAACAATTTGGCACCATCAACCAGGAAAACATTTCTATACTCAGAAATTCCCCACAGAAAAAGGAGGCTCAGTTTACATTAGGCAGCTCTTATATACTTCTTGGCATTAGGAGCAAGAGCAACACTAATAAGAATCCAAGGGCCAGATCATAAAATGAGCCTGCAGTTAGTGCAGGGCTTAGGCAGCATAAGGAAAAGATTTAGTAAAAAAATTTGCACCAAAATAAATAACAGCCACTCATTGCTGAAACTCTCTGATCTTTCCTGTATAATTTCTACCCAGTTAGAAAAGTTCAATGTAGTCAGGCAAATAAATTTAAAATTAGAAAACTATTTCTTTGAAAGTTCAGGATTTGGAAGATTATCTGATATATTTTCCCCATATATACCCATCCCAACACTTCTGCAAGATGAGTAATAACTATAATATCAGGCAGTACATTATAAAATCAAGGAGTATTCCAAAAAAGTTCCAAATAGATGCAGATAAAAAGGGGGATTGTTTGCCTCAAAGACTGTCGTGCAATCTTCAGAACACTCTGCCTGATAAATAGTTTAAGGTGAACCTAATTTACTATTGTTTCAATTCTGGTTAACATTTTCCAAGCTTTAAAAGAGATACCTATAAGAACATTGAAAACATGGTTGTAGTGAAGCATCCTATCAAAGTTAAGCTACTGAGGGGAAATGGAGGTTGATAAGGCAGAGAATGAAAAGTAAAACCGTATATAATTTCTTACCAAGTGTTTTGTTTAAGAGATTTTCAAGTTTTTCTAGCATGCTGCTGCTTTCCTTTTCCCCCTGACTCTGTACTCGACTTACTATTTCCTGTTTAATTGAATTAATCACATAAAGTAGGTGATCTACAAAGAAAAAGATATCAGAAATTTAGAAAATCCACTGTATATTAAAACAAATGTCAATAGTTCTCAAGTGTCCATTGTTTGGAGTCATTTATTAAAAATACATAGAGCAAAGGAAAATAATGAAATGGGTAAAATATATGGGGAAATGAGCACAGAAACAAAAACAATTTGTTTTTTTACCCAAATTGTATGTTTATCACTCCACCTAAAGCACAAACTTCTGTCAAAATTGCTTTTAATGATGGGAAACGGAGCAAATCTCATGATTAACACATTTAGTTAGCTCACATAGTTAAATTTAAATAAAAACAGAAAATACTGTATATTCTCAGCAGGGCAGGCAGCACCTGTGGGCAGAGAAACAGAGTTAATGTTTGGGGTCAGTGACCTTTAGCCTGATTTTCTGCTTTTCGATGAATAGTTAAATTTCTATTTGATCCAGCTGTAACAGTTTTGATATTGCCATGGAAATGCCAAGTTAATGGAATTTCACTAACATTGCCCATTTTCGCACATCAAGGAGAAACATAGGTCTTGATATTTACTCAGGAAGAATGTAGGACATTGCAAGGAAAGCCCTCTAAAGATCAGAACACAAAGGATTGCTTGTGCACTGTTCCACAGTGGGAAGGGTACCAAAGTTTAAGACTTGGCATGCTGATCATTGCAGGAGAGAGGGAACACTGTAAGTCATGGGCTTCAGAGGTTGGTGTTAGTGGATGGAAAAGAACAGCAGGAAAATGGCCACTTCATTAAGGGATCAGCAGAGATCACTCTTGCTTCTCCTGGCTCACAAGACATACTGTAAAAGCCATCTTCTTTGAGTCAGCAGTCTGCACCTCCATTTCACTGCCAGAGTTCCTCAGCCCTGGGAAATATGTACACACACCACCAGCAAATTTTTAATCAGGCTCCAAATTATGGGAGCCTTAGTTAAGTATGTTAATGAAGTGTATCACATCGTCACTGGCTGCATACATGGCATGTTGCAACATGTTCCCAGGTACAAAATTAATGACAAGATCTTCTTTCACCTGTCATGGCAAAAATTATGGTCATTTTGCTGGAAAAAAAGTATTTGTCTACAATGTATTCATCTCATTAAACCCTCCAATGAAAGTTATTGCTTGTAGGATCCAAGATAAAAGTTGATATTCTGACCCAAACTTTGCTTCAAGCCCCTATGTTATATATTTATTTTTTCAGTATATGAGTTTTCCACTTCCCACAGCAATTATGCTGAAATTGTGACCGGCTAAGATACAGCCTGCTTTTTAAACCTAGCCTATTTGTATTAGATCTCTTTCTCTAATCGTCAGCTCAGTTATTAACTTACAGAACTGAAGACCATAGCAACTGTAGGTCGAAGACCCTTCGAACTGAAATGTTAACTTTGTTTCTCTTTTCACAGACATCTGGTGAGTGTTTCCAGCATTTTCTGTTCTTATTTCACTGGAGTGTTTCCGGGGATGAAGGATATAACTAAATGAGTGAGACTGGGCTGCAGTTACTGGAGTTCAGAATAATTGCATTGAAGCATACAAAATCTGAGCAAGACTGACAAGGTAGATGCTGAGAGGCTGGTTCTTCTAAATGGAGAAGCCAAACCTAGTTCAATTACATACTAAGGAATGAAGCTGAATCATTATGGTTGCTCTTGTGCAATACATACATCCTAGAAGTGTGCACTGAGAGATTCTCAAATATATAATGCTGAAACTAAACAGATCTAGTTGAAATGAAATTTAAAATGGATTCCACTTTCTGCACTATTTTAACAATTTTCCTTTTCTTCTCTCTTGGGGATAGTCATCCATTTCCAAGCAGAAACATTCCAGCATCATTTCAGAGGGTATATGATTGATAACATGACTGTGAACATCTTCTTCTTTGGTAGTCCCATGAGACTGAGGATTACTCCAATTCTGAGATGGCTAATGAAGGCAATGTGGGAACCGCATTCTTTAACAGATGGCGTAGGAGGGCCCCAACTGAGTAGGTAGGTAAATAGTTTGTAAGGTGGAGCGTCCATTCTTTTGCTAATTCATGGCTTCCAAGTGCTCCCATTGCATGGACTTGAGTTTCTCAATACCATCCAAAATGCTTATGGACTGGAGATTCCCGGGAGTCGGGAATATTGTTCCAAGCACATCCTTTTTCCCTGATCATTAATTAGAACATGTTATGCTGTGGAAGGAGAATGTATGTCTCTTTTGTGAGTCTCGTGACAGGGCCTCAATGATGGGATGTTGGTCTGGGAGAGGATGTTAATGTTTGGATGTCTCAGTCAATTTGGAAGATTTTGCTGAGACAGAGTTGGTGGTATTTTTCCAGTATCTTGAAATAGCAGTTGTGGGTAGTGTAGGTCTTGGAAGCAAATAGAAAGGCAGGGATCACTATTGCCCAGTAGACCATACGGTCAGTGGGCCTAATCATCAAATATTCTTTTCCTGAAGCCAATAAATGCTGCAATGGCACATGGAAAGCAGTGGTGAATTTCATCACTGCCCAGAGCCGTCTCCCAAGCTACAGGAAGCATTCCACATTTTCTAGCATCTCACCATGAACCTTTATTATCAGAGGACACTGTGGTGCAGCAGTAGGAGCAGGTTGGTAGAGGAACATATTAGTCCTATTAACCTAGTTATTGCGCAATCGTTAGTATTGCATGGAAAAGTCCCTACAAGAACTTTAATTTTGTTTTCTTTTTCTGGAGGAACAGACGTTGTAAAATATCAATTTAAAATTGGAATTTGAAATGTTGTACAGTTCCACAAATATGAGATTCCTTACCTATATACTGCATTATTAATATATAATCATGAATCTTACATGGACTTCTTCAGTTAGTGAAAGAATCGTATGTCTTAGCTGTTGGTCATAACAAGTTGAGAAACTTTACTGCACCAGGTTTGATGCAGGTTATAAACAACAGATACTACAATCCCTGCTGCATTGACACCAATTTCAGTAAACTGAAAATCTGATGCTATTAACTAAAAAATACTAATATATTAAAGAATTATTCAGCCAGAAAAATGCATAATGGAATTGATGTTTATTAAATAAATAATGTAGCCTTAAAAGGGTAAAGAAAAATTGAACTTACAACAGCTTGAACCAATAATTTACCCAAAATAAAGTAAACAAGGCTGTGTTCTTACCATATTCTGTGTTGAGACCCCACAGCTTAACTTTATTAGCTTCATATTGAGCCTTTTTCTTTAGGCGACAAGCCCTGCAAATAAAAATATACAAATCAGGAAATAGTTACTTGAAATGGTTATTATTGCTAAACTAAGTAAGTTAACTGGAAACTTACTAAGATGAAAAATCAGTACCAACTTGCAGTTCATTTAGCTTTTCCCTTTTTCAATATCATTTTGTAAAGACTTAAATAAAAAATTCAAAACATTTTGTAAAAGTAGAATCAAAAGTAGAATCTTCCTCGTTTCAATGCCAGGGTTGCAGTATTAGAATAAAATGTGTGTGAGAGCCTCACACTTTCCCAATGTTGAACTTGTTCTATAACTCTTACCATTGAAATGTATTATACAGGACAGGAAACTGGATCATTGTCCAAAAGTATTTACAGCATTTTCTCTTTTTATAAACGAGACTATGATTTCTTTCATCATACGTGACCTGGAATAAAACTCCAGACCAGGAAAAAAAAATCAGATGAACTTGAAGCAGATGAATGGCAAATTATTTTTAAAGATAAATCGGTGATGTTATTTAAATCTCATTCGTTGGACAGAAAAAATAACACTAAAGAGAACTATTTAAAAAAAAATCTACTTGTTTGTAGAATGTCTTAGCAAGTTAAGTCAATGATAGCAGAAGCATGTAGGCCAGGATCTGTGCTAAATTATCTTCTCTCAGCCATATTTAGAACAAATGCTGATTTCTAATGTTTATGTTTAATGACACTAATATTTTTTGAAAGAGTAACAAAAGTAGGATTTTTCTATGGATTTAGTCTGTATGGATTTCCAGAAGACACTTGATAAGATTTCACACAAGAGACTCAGGAAAATTAATGTTAGTGGAATTAAAGCCAAATTAATGGCCTTCTTGGTAGATTAGTTAGGTGATAGAAGACTTAGTTTGAAAAAAAAATCTGTATGTGCTAGAATTTGAAAAGTGACCAGTGGTACTACTAGAAACTGCATTGGGACCTCAGTTATTCGCTATATTTAATGATAATTAAAATAAAGCAATATGATCCACACAGCCAAATACAACCAATTCGTACCAAAGAAGATATAGCCAAGCAATTTTATGAGATTTTGCCATCCATGCAATATATACTTTAAAGTAGTCAGATACAAAGAAAATCCAAATCTCTAATAGAGCTAGAATTTGGAATGTAAAGAGAACATATTGCTACAGCTGGTCTCCAGTGCTCTAGGAAGAGCATTTTAGGAAGATAAACTGCATTTGTAAAAAGTGAGTGCCAATTTCCTCACAATGTTTTCATTGCTTTAAGAGGCTATAAAGATTATCAGGTTAGCATTTTACACAGAATATACACCACAGAAATAGGCCTAACTGTTCACACTCTGATAGCCTAATCCTCCAACCTTTCATCCGACATAAACTTATCTAAATTCCCCTGAAATCATCTCTGAATTCATGAGTTTCACATTTAGTCATTTTCAAGTTGAGGACATTTTTTTCTGAATTTCTTATCCTATTTCTTTTTGTATTGATAATTTTACATCAATTTTGTATTGATAGCTTTTGGTTTTCCTTTTCCTTATAAATGAAAAAAAAATCTACCTACTCTATTCGCTCAGAATTTTAAAGACCTCTCTTAAATCATCCTTTAACCTTTGCTTTATAAGGGGCCCATCTATCCATTTACTGGAAGTCTTAACTTCAGTTCCAGTATTCTTGTAAGTATTGTATGTACCTTGTCCAATGCCCCTAAACCCCTCTTTTAAAAATATACCAAGTAGAACTATCTGCCACATATCAAGTGTAGACCAATCCTGTTCATTTCCTGAAAGGTATCACTTCACAGTTCTAGTGTTCTTCTAAATCTTTATGTACCCTGTCCAATGCCTCTAAATCCCTTAGATAATATATCAATTAGAACTATCCACTGAATGCCAAGTGTAAACCATTCAAGGTTTGATATTACCTAGCAAAATTTCTCCACTTTTCAGTTCTATTCCCCCAGAAATCAACACATACATGTTTTTGTTATGGTCTTATTAACTTACATTACAACCTTTAGCATTTTGTGCATTTCTACTTCCAACTCCTTTTGGTCATCTATCCCATTTAACTTATTATTATTATCTAAAAATACTTAACCCCATTTATTTAAAAAAAAACAAAACACTATTCCTCATAAATATTGCATTGAAATCAATTAGTCATTTTATATGCCCATTCTTTAAGTTCTGTATTTCTTTCTTATCGTAGCCCTTTTCACTGCTGACTCTCTTTCTCCCAATTTAGAATGTTCAACAAATTTAAAAAAATGCCTTTGATTACAATGTCTAAATAAGTAACATAAACTGTGAACAGCCCATAGCTGATTTTTATTAGATCCCTACTTCCCATCTTCTGACTCCCCTCTTACTAGCTTTCAGCCGGCTAGAAATGCTTTCGTTTTCTTGGCCCCTCTCCACACATCATCGGACCTTATTCTTTGGCCCATTATGCAACACATTATCAAAGTTCTTTTATAAATCTAGATATATCACAACTGCTGTACTACTGTTACCTGTACCCCGTTATTTTTCAAAGAATTCAACTGAAACTGGGCAAACAATGACTGTTTATTATTAAGTACTCGTTTTTATTATGTTTCTTTTTCTGTAGCAGGATTCCATTCCTATCAAATTTCTAGCATGAAGCTAATGTTCCATAATTTTCTGGACATATCCTATCTTCCTTCTGACACATGGCTCCAAGGTTAATGACCACTCCTCTAGCACCTTTTTGTTTAAATGTGCATAATAATGTCCATATCAGTCTCTTACCTAAATTCCTGGAATGTGTGGATATACTCCAAGCAGTCCAGGGGATTTGTACACTGTTTTTATTCAATATTTCTCTTTTTTATTTAATTCCACATATAATTTATAATCTCATTTTATGATTTCATATCCACTTGATCCATGTCTCAGATAAATAATGAAGCCAGGTAACTACTGTACACTGTTGTTATTGCCTGTGAATCTTTTTCTGACCATTCCATTATGGCCATATTCTCATTCTAACTTTATTTTTTAAAACAGGCTGATAAATATTTTATTATTTTAAGTTTTTTTTTGATAATTTAACTTCTGTTCCTCTTTTATTTCTTAATTGCTTTGAAAGGGACTGATACGTTAGATAAAAAAATATTTTCTGCTGGACGAAGGGAACCAGAAGAGAAGTTACAAAGTACTTTTAAGGAAGTGGGTGGTGGAAGTTACACCACTGACCAACAAATAACAACTAAGCTCAAGAATCTCTTCCTAGTCAAGGACAGCAAGGGACAAGTAGGCAAGGTAGATAATGAAATTAGGACACAGATCACACATACTGTAACTGAAGGACAGGCGGACTCTGGGTGCTGACTAACCTATTTGTTGTTCCTATTTTCCTTAGAATTTCCTTAGTCAATGTCTTCAGAGTAAAGAATTGGAGAGAAAATGGGAAAGAAAAAAAGGGCAATTGCTTCAGTTTAGATGCAATTTACATTCATGTTAAACAATACCAGAACCAGATTTGACTGCAAACAATATTGTGTCTGATTCGTTTAAGAAAGCTACATTTTTGAAGTGTTGATTGAACATTTATCTCCTCATTGATTTCTCAATAAAGCAGCTTCCAGACCATTGTTCTGTTAACCAAAAGCAATTACTAGTTATTAAAAATGTTTATGATAAGAAATGTAATCGATACAAGTCAGACATTGCATGCAAAAACATCATGAAATGTAGTTTAAGAAATACTGTCATCAAAACTAAATCTCCTTGGAATAAAGATCATTACTCACCTTTAGAATAATGTAGTCATCATTTTCTGAAAAGGTACACTCCACATCCCAAGGGTAGGTAGCCTATTCAACTGGGGGAAAAAAAATAATAAAAAAAATTACAGGGCTGTGCCTCCGCTACTACTGCTTGAAGTTCACCAACACTCCTGGCAGAGAACAGAGTTAGGAACAAAGTCCTTTTGACAGCAGCTTTAATCTACAGTAGCCATTGGCTCAATAAGGGCTGGGACTGGGGCTGGGTTGCATCAGGTTATACAGCGCAAAGATCCCATGCTTGGATCAAGCAATTGGTTGGGATCTTGATGTTGGGACAAAACTCAAGGAATGGCTTTCCAAAGAATGTCTTTCCACTTGGGAATGAAAGATAGAGAGAGCTTATGCAGATAGTTCCATGGAGTTGTGCTGAAGTCTTGCATACAGCAGTTCCAGGAGATAAATGAACATCAGGCTTTATCATGAGAGAAACCAAATCTAAGGATCAAAAATAATACTTAACAGCCTACCCAGATTGCAAATGCTAAAAGAAGAAAAGTTCTACAAAATTCTTTCACTGACAATTTAAGTCCCTTGGAAGTCATCGAAAACAGGTTTTGGCTCACTTACTAATGATAAAGAAAAACTAAAGTGGACATAATGGTCATTTCACCTTAAGCCTTGATCATCAAGTATTTGAGAGACAAAACAGTGAGCCAAAGAGGACTCTGAAATGTTGAAATCATCCAATGGTATTCTTGTGCATCTTCATCAAAAATTTGTGTTGGGGACAGTCAGTGGACGAAGTAAAGAAGCAATCATAAAGGTTTTCCTCGCTCAGTTGATTGCAACCTATAGGACAGCATGAAAGAATAAATTTGAATATAACCGCAAGAGCATTTTGAAATATTTTTAAATCTCCAACCCTGGATTGGGCTCAGCTGTTCTTTCAAGATGTTTCAAGTGTTAACAGCATTTGTACAATTACCATTATTAATGCTGTACAACTCTAACAAGTAGGTTTTCCATTAGTGATTTCAGTAGTCATCAAACTCAAAACAAAGTATTCATGTTAAGTTGCCTTTGTCAGAAAATCCTTGTTAGGCCTAGCTACATGCATCTTTAAATGACATGCTTGAATGATATGTAGCCAGCCACAAGCTGTTTCATCTCTGAATAAACTGCTGTGTCCAGCATTCCATCCAAACACAGTCGCAAAAATGAAAATTAGAATGTGCACCAACCTCTTCCATTTCTACTTTATTTCAGGATGTTCAGTTAGCACCTTTTGTTAAATCTCCACATAAAGTCTTTGTAAGGTACTGGGAAGTTATACATGTTCTACATGATTGGGTGGGTTGAAATCCAGACACATCAGATTATGGTTCAATAATAAACAGGTTAGAGACAGATTTTAGAATATGCTCCTTCCTGTAAAAAGAATTCTACTTTGACATGGAGCCAGAAGATTCAGTTCCAGGTAGAAGAGAGCCCAGAGTGTGAAAACTTCCAAGAGCAATCTGGTACAATTTCTATTATTTAATGAAGGATGGAGGAGGACAAAAGGAACAAATGCCAGAATTTCTCTTTCTGCGATGAAGAAAACCAATACCATGCCAAATTATTGGCAGGAGGAGGAGTCCTTACATAATGAAAATCTTTCACATCTGTTCCAATCTCTCAAGACAATTCAAATATAGTACTTGCTCTGGTAAATAGCAAAAAGCCTCTGATGAAGGCAGAACGTGTAACAACCATCTCAAGGTTTATAAATGCCGTAAGTGCTTCTTATTCAAAACCAAAAGTGATTTCTGTAGCAATCTAAGATAGTACTTCATGAAAGAATGCACTTCAGCAGCGGACTGCTGCACATTTCCTGAACGATGGAGGACATAATAATAATCACAAGCTCTCCTTCCATAGGGACTACTTCCAGTTAAAGATATCATCAAGTTTGAATATTTGTTATTGTGAAAAACAAGAGGTAAAAGGAAGAGAATTTTCGTGATTGTTGTTTTTAAATAAAATGACATGCTGTCATACAAAACATTTTCATGTTGATGTCTATTTTTATGATTATCATCGTTACTTTGTGAAAGGATAAAACAACCTAATGACTTTCCAGTTGCTGTTGTTCTTGATTTTTCCCCAATCTAAATTGAATCAAAACCAGAAGAGACAAAAGAGTCAGGTTTTTGGCATCACTCCATGAGAACCACTGCAAGGGATTGTGGCTTCATTCTTCCAAAGAAGGCGCAGATATCCTTGTCTAATGAAATCTTAGTAGTTCAATAAAAATGGAAACCTTTGAAACATTCGTTTCACAGTCAATCTGCAGGTTTGCCTTCAGACATACAGGCTTTGGAAATTAGCTCTGATAACTTACCTGATGTTTCCAGCCCATGAATTTTCTTGTTTCCAGAAAGATTTCAGATGTTTAACAGTGGAATTTTTCAAATGTCAATGTTCATTCTTGATAGTATGCACCAGTATAAGACAATTACCCCAGTATTAGAGTACGCCAGCACTTAAGTAAATAAACTCCAAGTTGACAGTGGAAAATTACACCTTCTACTTCCAGCTTTCTAATAAGGTCTAGGATCAGAAGTAGCTGCTTTATGGTAACTCTCAAAGATCAGTGGACCTCCCTTTGTCACAAGAAGAGGATGGATCAAAAAGAGGTGCATCAAGTTTTACTTTTCTTGTATTGCATCCTATTAATTCAGGCCTTCTCCTGGCTCAATGTACAAACATAGCCTGAGGAGTAACGGGTAAAGCTTGTTAAATAACCTAGGAGAAGCCGTCTCCACAGAAACAGCGTTTTTTTTCTATTATATTCCTACTTTTCTTCTCAGAGAAGATCTGGAATGTAACCATATGAATGACTGAGCTTCTTTGGTAGATGTCTGTATTTTGAATGAATGATGATGCTGTAATCCGATTTATCCTACTACACAAATATAAGAGTTCACAATGTGATCAAGAGGAAAGCAATGGATGTAGCATATACAGTATGCTTGCTGACAATAGAGAGGAATTTCCTTCAGCTGATACAGAACTTTAAATTCAGCTAAACAAAATGCAGATATTGAATATTCTTTCAAAAGTGAGAAACTTGGGCATCAGGGCAGTAAAAACAAGATGTTGATTGAGAAGATTCCTTATGCGATGCAACAAACATAAAACAACAAGTGTCAATGGCAGGAGGAAAAAAATAACTAAAGATGGATACCTGGAGGTGCCCTTGTAGAGTGCAATTATCACACAGCTATATTAAATTACTAAGGGACAGATGTCCCAATGAATTTCCCAGTTGGATAGGCCACCTAGGTATACGTATGTGGAGTAGAATCAATGAAGATAATACAAAACAACTGAGCTTCATCTTTCCATTATGTTTGAAAATCCTTTTATTAATACGTTTCAAGAATTTTTTTTCCCCCAAAATGTCCAACCTTCAGATGAGAAGGTGGATTCATTTGGCATTAGGCAGAGTGAAAATGTGTCAATGCTGTATTTAAAACCACAGCACTTGATCTCTTTTGCACAAAAATTTGTAATGGGTGGATATGAATTAAGTAATTAGAGCTCTACCCACCCATTAATTCAATAGAATTAAATTGAGGGAATGAGAATATATATCAAATGTTTATTAGATTGAAATCCCTCAAGTAATAACAAAATGTTGAAATAATTTTGCTTCCAATTATAAAAGACCATTTATATGCAGGACTGACAATGTTGCTAAGAATTCTTCTTCATTACCTGGATGCTAGTTTGTTCTTCTCTTTTCTGGATCTTGGTCTGGCAGTTAATGGCAGTTCACTTACAGGTGTCAGATCACTAATCACCTTGTTTAATTTTCTAAGTTCATTTCCAATCTGTAGTAATTTTCTTGGATTTGGAGTCAAATCTTCAACATCCGTTCTGCGAGATTTCTTCACTAAATATTTTCCTATTTTGACAAGGACACAAATCATTAGCTCATCCATTTGACCAACATGTTATGAAACTAAACAATTATGAATACAGCACAAGAAATTTGACATGACAACTCAAGTGTAGCATGCTTTAGAGGAACATGCGAGCTTGCATTCCAAAGTTTTACACCACTTGAGTTTACCTTGCCGTGATGTATTATGCAGGATGGTAGAAGACAAACTGCATGAAACAGTTTTTCTCTCATCCACAAATTCTTTTGTTCTTTAATCAACTGAAGTTAAATGCAATTATTACAAACTAAGATTTTCATGATTAAAAAAGGAAATGTAGTCGATACTGGAAACTTAAACTATTGGATGCTACTCCTAAGAATACCCAAACACACATTTATTTCACTTTTTTTACATTTTGAATAGTATAATATGTAGCATGAACCCGGTGAGTTTAAAGCAAGCAGGAAGTAAAAACTGGTAAGTTGCAGCTTGTTAAAACAATTAAGATTCCTGACCCCCAGTGTTCCTGACCTTGACCCCAGTTCCATCTGCACACCCAGACCTCACTCTAGATCTCGTGTTCACACACTGGACTAATGAGCAAGCCAGATTCTGAACCATTGGGATTTCCAAAGAATCGGATGCCGGATTATCAGAATTTTACTGTAAATAAGTTCAGGAAGTATGCATATGGAAAATCAAGAGTGTAAGGTTATCCACTTTGGAAGGAAGATTATTAAAATTATAATTTAAATAGATTGAGACGACAAAAATTTGCATACAAAAGGACCTAGAAGGTACCAGAGTATGAAGCACAAAGATCTGACATGCAGGTATGGCTAATAATTAGGAAAGCTAATGGATTGTTGGCCCTTATTACTAGAGCAATAAAGTATAAAAGTTGGCAATTTTATTGGCCAATGGTGAGACCACCCCTGGAGTACTGTGTATAGGTTTGGTCTTCATATTTAAGGAAGGAGGCCCTGCAGGGAAGGTTCGCTAGGTTAATGTATTATGAAAAGTTGAATAGGTTGTTCAGAAGAATGAGAAGTGATCTTATTGAATCATATAAGATTCTGAGGAGGAATGCTAAGAGGATGTTTTCTACAGTAGGGGTAGCTAAAACTACTGCACTGTTTCAGAATTAGGGGTTTCCATTGAGACAAAGATGAGGATGAACTTCTTCTCTCAAAGGATCATGAAACTTTAGAATTCCCACCCCCAATGAGCTGCAGAGTTAGAGATATATTCAGGGCAGATATTGACAGATATTTGAATTATATTGTGGTTGAGGAGAAGAAGCAAGGAAGTAGTACTGAGGCCAAGACTAGATCAGCCATGATTTTATTGAATGGCAGAGCAAGCTTGAGAAGCTGACTGGGAAGAGAGAGATGGGAAACAGAAGCAGACTGCAGTAGAGGAGGTTAGAAATGGAGGCAGAGAGTGATGGGGTGTGAGTGTGGGGGGGGAGGGGGAGAGAAGAGGGTTCAAAATATATTGAATGACTTGAATTAAATTCTCCAGATGCCAAAGGAGGATTTGAGCTTGTGTCACCAGATCAATAGTCCCAGTCCTCTGGCTATATGCTCAGTAACTTAAAACCTCTTATTAATCCACTGCACTCATGATTGAAGAAATGAATCCAGACGGAATCATTACTTACTTTTAAGAGAATAAAGTTCAGAAGCTGAATTTCAGACATACATTTCTTCTAATAAGTACAACCTGTCACTTACAACAGTTTTAACCCTTCAGCTTACCATGCTGTAAACCATTTTTCTGATACATATTACTGGGCAATGTATCTCTATCCCATTCAGAAGGCTTTAACATTCGATCTTGTTTAGGTGGTGGTATCAGTTGTTCACTGTACTCCCAGAAGTATCTTCTTTTGCTCCTTTTTCTGGAAATGCCAGTTAATGTGTCTTTCACATCATCGACTGTGTCATTTTCATATCCTACAGACAAGAATCAATCTTCACAATGCTGAAGACATTTTGAAGATACAGTATTACCACAAAACATTTACATCAGTATATTACAGAAGAGGAACATATTAGGGTCAGTGGACAGATGCAGGGCAGATGAATTTTAAGAGGTTAGTGTGAAATAGCTATTTTAGTTGGAAGAAAAAAGATCAGAAACATGATCTAAATAGCATGATGTTAAAGATGGTGGAGAAAAGGGGGTTGTAAGAAAAGAGAACAGTTTAATAAACAAGTTGAGAAGGATGTTAAAAATTAAATGGGATTCTTGGCATTATGAAGGAATGGAATACAAAAGGAAGTTGCACCAAATCTTTTCTCAAATGGATGGCATGCTTTATAAAGGAGTAATGACCTTGAAGAAGGTGTCAAAGATATATCCTAGATTGGCAGATAAAGGGCTTGATTATATGGAGAGATTGGAGAAGCTCCTCAGAAGAGAGAAGTCTAAGGAACAGAGTCAACATTTCAAGTCATTGCCCCTTCATGACAACTGGAAAAGTGAGAAAACATGCATGTTTTATGTTGCAGAAAGAGGGACGAGTAGTAAGGTAATGTCTGTGATAAGGCACAGACCAAAGTTGTCAAGGTAACGATTACCTGTCCCTTTGCTGGCTTAAGCACTGCAGAAAATTTTAGACTAAGTCGATATAATTTCTCAATACTTATACTGACCAATACTGCATTTCTTTCCTAATTAACATATTTTCTCTTTTGGTTCTTGCTTCCATATCCTTGCTTCCATAGAACCACATGTGTTACATATTGGTCTCATCACTTTCAAATCGTTCTGAGCTTAGATGTACACCCTTCCCTATATTTTGTTTTGCATTCAAGCTTGGAATTATTTAAAAGTCACTTCCTCCCTGTAATTAATTTTTATTGAAAATAATAAGCTCCTGAAGAGGGTCCTATGAGAAAATCATGAAGGAAACAATACAAGCTAAAGACAACCTGAACCTAGAGATGTGGTTTAAACAGGCACATAATGCATGTATACCGACAGGGACAGATGAAGGTGAGTACATCTGTGTGTGCATGTGCAAGGCCTGTATATGGTATAATCACCAGATGACTGGGTTCTGTGCTGCACATTTCACATAGCATTGTTATTGATGGTTTAAATGTTAGCCTTCCAGTTTGAAAACAATCGAATACCTGGTTCAGAGAAGGTATCACTGACATCATCATCCTTGTCTTCCTCCTCTTCATCATCTTCATCTTCCTCATTATCACTGTACTCATGCTCACTACCAAATCCTTCATCATGGTCCTCATCATCGTCTTCATCCTCATCATCGTCTTCTGCCTCCTGTTCAATACTAGGAGACTGTTCATTCACACCATCAGAAACAAACAAAGAATAATTATGCTCTTCCTTTTTCTGGGTGTGATCAGAAACAGGTGGTGATAATATTTCAGCTGTTTCAGTTGGAGTATATAGGTCATTACTTTCTTTGAATACTGTGGGTATTTTATTTGGGTATAGACTTTCGGCACTCTTTTTCTCCAGTTTCCTGGGTGTTGCTCCAATATCACTACAACAGGAATTGTCTGGTAAGTTGCTGTGGGTAACTTGGGTAGCACCCAAGGTTGATTTACCAATTGAAATGGGATTAATCCAGACTTTGGCTTTCTTAACAAAGTCTTTGTTATCCACGTGAACAGAACTTGTTTTGCTGTTAAGTGTTTGTAGTTTGTTGCTGCTGTCCAGAGATGCATTTGAAGAAATTGATCTGGCTATTTTTTGAGTTGTCTCAGGCAAGCAGGCATCTATACAGGGACTTCTGGCAGATGACACTGGAGGTGTTGCCCTATTTGCTGCAAGTTTTTTACCAGCCAGAGAAGAGGCTAATGAATTCTGATTTAAACTTTTTAGTAAATCGGGATGATACAATGAATCTAAAACAGGTTGCGAATCTTCACAATTAAGCTGGGCCAAGGTAGGAGTTCTGCTGATGACTTCTTCATTTTGGTAAGGACTGGAAAAATCGTCTAGCCCAAGGAAATCCACTTCCTTGGTTCCCCAAATATCATAGCTAGTTAATTTGGTATATTTTGTTAAGTCTTCCCAGCATGTGTCCCATTGCTCCCAGTTTGAAGTGTAGGAAGGATCTGAATCTAGTAGCTCATTTAAAGGCTCTAAAATGTCCATATCTTTACAGTCTTCCAAAGTCACAGGATCATCTCTGGAGCTGTGAGTGCAAGTCATTTCTCTATCCTAGAAAAAATAAAAACATTCTATTAAAAACATTATGTAGATTCAGTAATAAAAAAATTAGAATTTTATCATATTGGTTTTATAATTTAATATTAGGGATCTTTAATCAAAATATACTCCATAAAGAACAAATTGACCCACAGTATGGAATAAAAATAGAGTATGCTGGAATGCTGGAAATAATCAGCAAGTCATGTAGCATCTATTTATAGAGAAACAGGGTTAACATTTCGGGTTAATGACTCTCATCTACCTGAAATGTTAACGCCATTTCACACAACATTGATGCTGCTTGCCCAACTAAATATTTCTCTGTTTTCATTTCAGATTTCCAGCATCTGCTGTTTTTTTATTGCTTTTCAAAACCCACTACTCTTTTGCGGGGATCAGAGCTAAGACCACAGTTAGTCACAATCTATAACAATGGTTTGGCTGAGGGGACCAAATGTCATATTTCCAAGTTTGCTGATAATACAAAACTAGGTGGGATTACAAGTCATACGGAGAATGTAAAATGGCTTCAAGGGGATATAGACAAACTAAACAAGTCAGCAGGAACAAGGCAGATAGAATATTAAGTGGAAAAATGCGAGGTCATCCACTTTGGTGCACAGAACAGAATAGCAGAATAATTTTTTAACAGGTTGGGAAATGTTGCTGTTCAAAGGAACCCAGTGTCCTTGTACACAAGTCACTGAAAGCTAACATGCAATTAGAAGGGCAAATGGCATGTTGGTTTTTATTGCAAGGGGATTTGAGTATGGGAGTAAATAAATCTAACTGTAACTAACAGGGCTTTGTTGAGACTACACCAGAGTATCTGGTACAGTTTTGGTTTCCTTACCTAAGAAGGAATATATTTGTCGTGGAGAGAGGGCAGCAAAGATTCATTAGACTGATTTTTGTGATGAAGAGTTTGCTGTATAAGGAGAAATTGAGTAGGATAGGCCCATATATTCCATAACTTAGGAAAAAGAGACGTGACTGCAGTAAAAATTATAAAATCCTTACATCCCTCGAATAGGTGAATGCAGAATATTTTCCTTCCTGAAACAGGGAGCACAGTCTCAGAATAAGGCACATGCCTTGGGATTGAGATAAACAAAAATTTCTTCACTAAGAATCTTGGAATTCTCTATCCTGGAGGGCTGTGGAAGCTCAGCTGTTGTTTTGTTTAAAACAGATATTGATAGATTTCTGGACATTAAGAAAATAAGGGACAGTGTAAACAGACATGAGAAAGAAGATCTGCCATGATTTTGATAAACAGCAGCTCAGGCTCAAAGCAACAGAAAGGCTACTACTGCTCCTACACTTGGCTGATCTCAAGTGGAGCATTAAACAGTTTATTACTTTTGTTCTCGGAACCACAAAGGCATCTCTCCCCCCAGTTTCAATGCTATTCAATCCTCCTAACAGGTGTGTGTGTTTGAAACAGGCAGTACCTGGTTTCATTATTTATCACAACTGAATATCCTGCAAACAATCCATCTCTAGAATTTAGTATTAAGAATGGCCAATTGTTCAAGGCCTAAAATATAGTTGACAGTGATACAACCACACCACATGAAGAACTTGTGCCTTTCAGACAAAAGAGAATCAGATGGCAAAAAGATATGGAGAATGGTAAGTGGTGAAAATAACAGTTAACAAGTGAAGCAGTCAGAGTAAACTAGTTATTAATTGACATCTATAATATGAATCTTACCAGTTCATATATGAAATCAGGATCTGAGTTATTCCCCAACAAATCTGTGCTGGTTAAGGCCTGATCCGAAAATGTGCGGTTACGAAAGGCATCCCCAAATGGAGGATCCATTCCGCTAACATTGGGCTATAAGGAAAATTGATGCACAGGGCATTAATGGAGTAGCAGTTCATTTAAAAAGCACAAAACTGAGAGTTATTTCAAGTAATAATGTAGACGTTACTGTTGTAAAACCCCTATGCTGCATTTTTCCATAGATATTACTGTACTTTTTTATAGATTCAGAGAGTCATACAGCATGGAAACAGATCCTTTGGCCCAACTCATCTATACCAACCAAGATGCCTATCTACACTGATCCCATTTGCCTGAGTTTGGCACTTATCCCTCTAAACCTTCCCTATCTATATACCTATTTATTGAAAAAAAATTGTTCCATCTACTGTTTTCTGAGTAAATTGACTGTGTTTAGACAGTTGATGTGAGCTGATTCATATAACCTAGTCTTCCTCCAACTTAATGGTTGTCATTGATGGTGCCAACAGACATTCAAGAAATGTTCTAATAAACTTTCATTCCAAAAACGTATTTACAATATTAATTGTAAATTTAATTGTAGTATTACATTCTATTTACCATATCAATACCATGTATTTTCAAAAAATATATGTATTGTTGGAAGTACATATTATTCCTAGCTCTCAAAACACCAAATATATTTCAAGACATAGAACAGGTAGCAATAATTGTGTTGAGAATAGCAGCACATCAATTGCTTTAACTTCTGAATTATAAACTGATTTCCAAATGCATTTGCAAAGCAACACTGGAAGATACTAATCTTATTTGTGCACACCAGATCACTATATCCATCATGCAGATTGTCTACATATTTATTCTTAATACTGTCTATTCAAATTATATAAGAGGTGACAAAATCAAAACTTTATTGCAAAGGTTGAAGTTCCAAAATGGTTGAAACTTTAATTCTTAAATTGTTACTTTAAAATCAAGACCCGAGAGCAAGCGTGGAATATCCTGTGACAGAATCACTTTAGAATTGAGATCTGTATGATTACAAACCCACCTGCGGCATTCCCACACCCACATCTGCTTTATCCAAGAGAAAATTTTCCTGTTGTTTTGTTCGAGTCGTTTCCAGTTTTACTAAATAGTTGAAGTGACGAAGAAATGTGTCAACTTTAGTACACAAAATTCACTGTAATGAAGTTTCTCCCAAGGTAATTTTTTTTAACCTCAAGCCTAGGAGAAATAAAGCCAAATTGTAATTAGAAAATTATCTCCCAAAATGTACTGCACTGCTCATTTAAATCATGACAAACAAGAGTAATGACATTTATTTATATATTTTTATTTCTTTAAACTAGTTTACTTATCTTTTCTCCCAAAGAAGTTAAACTGCCATCCCATAATTCTTCACAACACAGCGGCCATCCAACAGCATACTCAAAATCAATTTCCATGATAATTACTGCAGTACCAAAATCAGACAAGTAATCCATATGAATGATTTTAAGAGCACGAATGATAGAAAAAGAATGGCAATTGATGACAACCCAACAATAATATTTATTGAAGACTCTGAATCCTCAATGAAGCTGTATTATAGAATATTCCGATATTAAGCTGTTTTATCATGGATATAATGGACTAACAAAATTAATTCTCTTCCTGGATGAATTTAAATCAAACACATTTTAATAATAATTACCCTGTGTGTTATCTTGGTAATATTTAATGAACAATAACTATCTGGTATATGAACAATTTTTAGGATTCATATATGATAGACTGTGAAAATACACATGTAAAACTCACCTCTTCAGTAAGATACCATTAGTTTCCATCAAAATAAATACTGAAATGCTTTTAAGCAAATATTTTGGCCAGGAATAGGAACAAATTTGTCGACACAATAGTTAGTATGATGCACTGCCATGAAACAGACACTAAACAAATAATTATTTCTCAAATAATGAACTTGAATTGTTTTTCTTTCTGAGACTCCAAATCCTTACAATAAGGAAGATAAGCCTGCTTTTGACTCAATTAATAACCCTCATGTTACAATTCAGAAGCATGTGCTCAATTTCTATCATGCATTTGAAATTATTATCCACACGGTCACTTTACCACTACAAGTAAATAGAGTGCTGCATTGTAGAAGAAACAGTCTTTCAAGCAGAATAGTATACTTTGAACCCATCTGCATGCACCACTGGATCTGGTGGAGGATCTCCAAAGAACACCATGCTGGTTAAAAGACTACTTATCAATAAATCAATTAATGAGAGGTCTGCAAATATTTAATTGATTCGTGTATTCATGTAACAATGGCCACTACATTTCAAATAAAAATGCAATTCAAGGGTTTGAATTCTATTGGGACATCCTGGGAGGCATGATCATGCAGAATTAAAGAGGATTTAGAAATAAATCCTCAAAAATTATAAGCAAAAAGATGCCAAGCAATTTAACCCATGAGCAATTTAAGGGCTGATATACTGCAAGATGCAATGCACATGTGGCACAATTTGTGAGGCTTTTTTTTTGCATGTTTGCATACATCAGCCCCTGCTGAACTTCAAGATTTAGCACAAACCAGGAGCTTACCTGTGTGATCCACAGAGCATAAAAATGTGCAGCATAGTTTAATTTCTAAGCCAAGGATTCTACAATTTTCTGAACTGCTCATTTCCTTGCAACTGTGAGGTTATCCCTTTTGTTTTCCTCAGATGATGTCAGGGTGTGAAATTTTGGCAAAATAAGGAAGCACAACATCAAAAGTGAAACACATCCTTCCAACTAAAATTAGCTTGGCCCTATCATCTGCCTTACCGACTGGACATCCACTTCCTCTCCACCTCTATCTCTGACAAGGCCAATCTTCGGCTCCATCAATTCTTTCTTTAACAGGGAATCTACCATTTCCAATCATCATCATCTTCCCATGCCAAAATGAACTGGTTCTCACACTAACAACTTTTCTTCTGGCTGCAGTTATTTGCACCATATAAAAAGATATTAGCATGAAAGCCCATATGGGTCCAAGCAACACCTTTCTTGTGGTAAATATGGAACATTCTTTGTTGCAAATCTTTTCAAGTTCCTTGCCTCATCTCTTTTTCCAGTATATTGAGGGCCTTATTGGTGCTATTTCCCAGTTTCCCCACAAAATTAAATATATAACTTTTGCTTAAAATTTTGAATTCTCCCTTGTCTTCCCCTTACTCTTTCATGAAACTTAGTTGTCATTGGCTAAGCTAGCATTTATTAACGTTCTAACTGTCATTAAAGTGATGGCGAGAACCTCCCTAACCTAACCTTCTACAGTGCTGTCCACTGAGGAGTTCCAGGATTTGACCCAGTGACAAGGACATTAAACCACCAAAAAAAAATCTCCAGCAACTAAGATTTGGTGTACTTCTTCAGTTATAGAAGGAAATGGCAAATAAACATAGGAACAGCAATAGACTATTCAGTCCCTCAGGCCTGCTTCACTATTCAACAAAATTAAGACTAATGCACCTCTACACTATTTTCCTTCCCTATCCCCATATCCTTTGGTTCCTCTAATATCCAAAATTCTATTAATCTCAGATTTGAATGCAATCAATATACGTGCCTCTAGTGACTTCCAGTGTACAGAATTCCAAAGATTCAACCTCTGGGGGGAAGAAATTTATCCTTGTTTTAGTCCCAAATGGTCTACCATTATTTTGAGCTTGCCTTCTAGTTCCAGACGGTATAGTCTGGGGAAACATCCTCCTGAATATCTACCCTGTCAAGCCCTCTAAATAGTTTGTTTATTTCGAAGAGGCCACCTCTCTTTTTTCCTAAACATTTGACAATAGAGACTTAGCCCTCACAACCTTCTCATATGACAGATCACCATCCTAGAAATCAGCCTTTGCTGCACTCCCTCCGTAGCAAATATATCATTCTCTAGGACCAAAACGGTACGCAGCACTCCAGGTTTATTCTCACCAAGGTCTTATATAATTATAGTAAGTGTTACGAACCAGCAACAAAAGAAACACACCGAGTCATGTATCAGTGGTTAAAACTACTTTATTAATAACTACTTATGATAATCAGAAAAATAAAAGTAAAAATGTTAGATCTTAAACATTAACCCCAAAAAGTAAACTTGTAGTGTGTGTGTGGCAAATTCCCAAACTCCAAGTCCAGGAAAAATTCTCAAAGTTCAGTTCAGCAAGCCATAAGGTGAAACGTGAGCAAAGGCTTCTTCAACAACCACCGCTGACTGAAGACAAAACGTAGATGTAGAGAGAAAATAGAGAGTAATTACGAAATCCAAATGTTCCACTTTGGAACCCAAACGACACCTTAGTGTCCACTCAGCAGTGACTACTCCACCGCATCTGCCTCGCCCCGAAAGGCACTCGAATCGTGGCCGTCCACACAAATACCTGTTTCCTTCTACAGGTCAACAACAAAGTGAACTCCATTGCTTTGTTCCGAAGTATCTGCGACCCCGAAAGGCATCCGAGACGTGGCCGTCCACACAAATACCCGTTTCCCTCTACAGGTTAACAACAAAGTGGACTCCATCAGATTACTCCAAAAATCCATACATGGATTGTAGTGACAGACACAGTTACTGTTTTTTCATCCATCGATAGAGACTATCAGGCTGCTGTCTCTCCCTCTCTCTCTTTCTCCTCCGACCGACTCCCACTGTCTGCTTCAAAAACGTGATTACATCCTTTATCTTCTGTTGACGTAAGCACGCCACACACACACGCACTATGCTCTATCTTAAAGGGACATTCACCAATAGTAACCTAGTCCATAACATAAGACATCTTTACTCTTATACTCAAATTATCTTGCAATGAAGGACAACATACCATTTGCCTTCCTGATTATCTGCACATTAGCTTTTAGTGACTATTGCACCAGACGTCCTGGTCCCTTTGAAATTCAAAGTTCCCTGGACCCTTGACATTAAAAAGAATGCTTAGCATTTCTTTTTTTTCTACTGAATTTTTCCACCTTGTACTCCATCTACCACATTGTTGCCCACTTATTTAGTCTATATCCTTTTGAAGTCTCTTTGCATCCTCATCACTACTAATTGCTTCCTAATTTTGGGTCATTGGTAAACTTGTAAACGTTACATTTGGTCCTCTCAGCCAAGTAGCATAGCTGGCCAGACATATTGGGAAAATTAACAGTTTGTGAAGGCAATGAAGGGAAGTGCAGTTGGATATACAAGCTGCCAACACAGTCGGTTGCAAATAAATGGGATTAATCTAAGAGGGAATCAACTGGAGGCTACAACAGGTGATTAAGAGGAGTTCATTCAGGGGAACATCTGAAGATATTGAGTGAGAACAAACTTTGAGGGGAAAGCACCAAAAGTCAAAAGCAGGTTCAGAGCAAAATTTTAAATTAGCAATTTGGAGCAAGAAAGTCGTAAATTGGCAGGGCAATGAAGCTGTATTACAATTTAAAGTCAAAAGGTACTGTGATGCAGCATAAACTAGATATAAATATAATATATCCTAACAATAACATTATTTTAATTCAAAATTAAGAAATGTAGACACGTTGAGCAAGCATGAGGAAATTGCTATGAGAATAGGTATTGAAATTTACTGATGGAACAGGAAGCATCGCAGTGCCATCTACTGGTAAAAAGCTTCCGTCTATATTGTCAAAGGAAACACCTGCATCTTTATTGGCACTGAATTCTCACCACGTTTATCCTGGGCTGTTTCCACTATACATACTGATAGAAAAAGCATTACTCATAAACATGAAACTAAAATTAAGGTTTATGAATAGGAAGGAATACTACAAGAAAGACTCAACAAACACGATATCCCTTGCATAAAAAACGTGTTGACTCTGCGCAAAGAGATTATGATTTAAGTATTTTAGAATACTAGAAATACAGAAGTCAAGTAGCATCTCAACAGAGAGAATCAGAGTTAGCTAATCAGCTTGATGACCCTTCATAAACGTGAAACTTTAATTCTGCTTCACTCTCATGATCTGCTAGGTATTTCCAGTACTCATCATTTTTATTTCAGATTTCCAGCATCTGCACTATTTTACTTTTGGATGATTTTATTATTACTTCCTTAAAAACCGTACCAAATTATTACTTCCTTAAAAATGGATTCTAGCATTTTCCTGACAACAAATGTCAGGCTAGCTAGCATGCAGTCCCTGTCTTTCTGTTTCTCACCTTTCTTTAATAAAACTTCCTATCTTCTGATCTACTGAGACTTTTCTATAATCTAGAAAGCTCTGAAAGATGGTATTAATGCATCTACTATCTTTTTGGTGACCTCTTTTAGAGTCCAGGGATGCAAGTCCATCACTCTAATCAATTGTCAGTTTAGCTCTATTAATTATTAAGCTTTCATTGAACCTTGGTTCCCACTATTTCTGGTAATATTATAGTGGGAAATAGTAACGTTCCTCAAACCTCCCACACCATTCCACCATTGCTGTTACAATTGTTAGTCAATTAAGCAGTTCAAGCTACTGAAGCCCTTCCTGATATGAAGCAGTTAGAGACAGGGCCATCGTGGCCCAAGCCTTGAGGATACTGCAGGAGGTATATGTACTGTTAACTTAAATATTACAGCAGCCACCAACCCAACATGCTCCTGCCACTTGGGTTGCACTATACAGAAGCATCAAAGTAGTCAAGACCAGCTCTGGATAATCACCAAGGCTGGTGGCAGATAAACAGAGATGAAAGTGATTGAATAATGAAGGAGTTGGTGGCCCTTTTAGTTGTGACCTTTATGAAAGAATGTGATTGGTCTACTTCCTGATGGATCCTCAATTATGGAAGGAATGACATTTGGCAATACAGATCCAAATTCTGCTGGAGGATACAGATGGTCTTGAATTAGTTGCCAACAAGCATCCCTTCAGAGTGCAAGCATCCTCCTACTGCTCAAAAACCTCCTTATTGGGTCAGCCCTGTATTTGATCCTGTGGAACAACTATTGCTGGCCTTTCATATTGTCAGACTGTGGAGCATGCTGCAAGTCGCCAAAAATTTGGGGACCTTCTCAGATACTGCTGGAAGGCCCCACCTAACGTCAAAATCCTGCTTGAGGATAACCTGGTAGTAGAAGTGGCTCTAATTGTAGCAGTACTCAGTGGGTGTGTGAACTTCCTGGAGGGTGGGGGAGGGGTGAAAAATAAAAGGGAAATTGTGCTTCATGGATTCAGAATCCATATCATTAATATATAAGCAGCCAAGCACATTCCCTTCACAGCACTTTGTGGATTACAAACAGTCTTTTTTCATATTGAAGGTCCTTCTATACCTCAGAATGTACATGAAGGACTCAGATGGATCGATGGCTCACTTAACTATGTGGAACCCCAAAAGCCAGGTGAACTCTAAACCTCTTTGCCCTGATCTTAAGGAATAATATACAGTGGCATGCAAAAGTTTGGGCACCCCTGGTCAAAATTTCTGTTACTGTGAATAGTTAAGTGAGTAGAAGGTGAACAGATCTCCAAAAGTCATCAAGTTAAAGATGAAACATTCTTTTCAACATTTTAAGCAAGATTAGTGCATTATTTTTGTCTTGTACAATTTTAGAGGGAAAAAAGGAGTACCATGCAAAAGTTTGGGCACCCCAAGAGATTTGAGCTCTCAGATAACTTTTACCAAGGTCTCAGACCTTCATTAGCTTGCTAGGGCTATGGCTTGTTCACAGTCATCATTAGGAAAGGCCAGGTGATGCAAATCGCAAAGCTTTATAAATACCTTGACTCCTCAAACCTTGTTCCAACAATCAGCAGCCATGGGCTCCTCTAAGCAGCTGCCTAGCACTCTGAAAATTAAAATAAATGATGCCCACAAAGCAGGAGAAGGCTATAAGAAGATAGCAAAGCATTTTCAGGTAGCCGTTTCCTCAGCTCGTAACGTAGTTAAGAAATGGCAGTTAACAGGAACGGTGGAGGTCAAGTTGAGGTCTGGAAGAACAAGAAAACTTTCCAAGAGAACTGCTCGTAGGATTGCTAGAAAGGTAAATCAAAACCCCCGTTTGACTGCAAAAGACCTTCAGAAAAATTTAGCAGACTCTGGAGTGGTGGGGCACTGTTCTACTGTGCAGCGACATCTGCACAAATATGACCTTCATGGAAGAGTCATCACAAGAAAACCTTTCCTGCATCCACACCACAAAATTCAGCGTCAGAAGTTTGGAAAGGAACATCTAAACAAGCCTGATGCATTTTGGAAACAAGTCCCGTGGACTGAAGAAGTTAAAATAGAACTTTTTGGCCACAATGAGCAAAGGTATGTTTGGAGAAAAATAAAGGGTGCAGAATTTCATGAAAAGAACATCTCTCCAACTGTTAAGCACAGGGGTGAATCGATCATGCTTTGGGCTTGTGTTGCAGCCAGTGGCATGGGGAACATTTCACTGGTAGAAGGAAGAATGAATTCAATTAAATACCAGCAAATTCTGGAAGCAAACATATCACACCATCTGTAAAACAAAAGCTGAAGATGAAAAGAGGATGGGTTCTACAACAGGATAACGATCCTAAACACACCTCAAAATCCACAATGGACTACCTCAAGAGGCACAAGCTGAAGGTTTTGCCGTGGCCCTCACAGTCCCGACCCAAACATCATTGAAAATCTGTGGATAGACCTCAAAAGATCAGTGCCTGCAAGACGACCCAAGAATCTCACAGAACTAGAAGCCTTTTGCAAGGAAGAATGGACGAAAATCCCCCAAAACAAGAATTGAAAGGTTCTTAGCTGGCTACAGAAAGCGTTTACAAGCTGTGATACTTGCCAAAGAGGGTGTTACTAAGTACTGACTATGCAGGGTGCCCAAACTTTTGCTTTGGACCCTTTTCCTTTTTTGTTATTTTGATACTGTAAAAGATGGAAATAAAAAAAGTAATCTTGCTTAAAATGTTAAAGAAATGTGTCATCTTTAACCTTATGCCTTTTGGAAATCAGGTCATCTTTTACTCACTTAGCTATTCACAGTAACAGAAATTTTGACCAGGGATGCCCAAACTTTTGCATGCCACTGTATATCTTAGCCATCCTCAATACAGACCCTCAGATTCCTCCCTCATGGAGATTCAGACAGAGACGCTGACTATGTGACTGATATCACTTGTGATGGCCTGGAAGTTTCTGACAGCATAAAAATTGAAGTGCTTCTCTGACCTTGATTGCCACAGGGATTATAGTACTGGCTGTATTGTAGAAGCGTGACTCTTTCTTCCACTTGGCCACAGAACTCTGCAGTGACCTTCTTCATAAAGAGTAGTCTCAAAATGCACTGATCATGGGTTATGATAATGAAGGATAAAATCTGTGGACTGAAGGGGCCTTCTACTCAAAGCTCTCCTCATGCTCATTCCACCAATGGCTATTGCTCCTCTGCTTGATCTTATCTCCTCCCATTCTTTATCCACATCAAGGGGGAATCCCTAAGAAGACCACTCAATTTCTCCTGTTGATTCCAGTAACTTTCAATAAGGCACAACATCAAGCATTCATAATCTTGAGGAGAAATTCTCACAGAATCCCAAGGGAAAATGTGAGAGTAATACATTGCATGGCTTGGCAATGTGTCCCAGAAAGTCTAAGCGTCTCCAAAATATCCTCAGATCCAGTACTATCAGGCAAACATGGCTGCAAATAACCTCAAAACTTTCAAATGACTCCTTTAAAACTATTTAGCTGGTTGCAGTATAGACATATCATTAGTTACAGAACTACTCAGCAAAATGGCTTGAAGCTACCTTATTGAAGTTTAGCAGCTACTGCAATCACCAATCGGAATCTTTATGATTCTTTGAGTGCCATCTCCTGGCATGGTCTTTTAACTCTTTACCAGGATGCCATTTTGCACTAAAGGCAGGCTTAACCAACGTTGAAATTCAAAACTCAAACCTAGCCTTCTCAGAAGTCCTTTAGCATTGTTTTGAGGGAGGGGACATTGGCTTGTTGTACATGATCGAAGCATGTAGTCAACAGTTTCAGAATATCACTTCTAAATTTTAGTCACACAAGAAGTCTTCAACATGTCATTTCAATATCAGTTTTAAATTTGATTTTAACATGAACCATTTTTAAATCTGTGAAGTTATTTAGATAGGAAGCTAAGCCCACAGTGGTATTTTTCTGGTCTATTATAGTCAGTCTACATATTAACAGTGATTTCAGTCATCAGTATTACACATAAAAACAGAAAATGCTGAAAACACTTAGCAGTTGGGCGGCATCTGTGAAAAGAGAAACAGAGTTAACATTTCAGTTTAAGGGCCCTTTGTCAGATTTCTCACTGAGGGTCTTTGACATGAAACAGTAACTCTGCTTCTCTTTTCACAAATATAGTCGAACTTGCTGAATGTTTACAGCACTTTCTATTTTTATTGTAGATTTTCAGTATCTGCAGTTTTTTTTATTTTCAAGTTGATAGGCTTCACTTGTTATTGAGCTTCACATCTCAAGCTATTGGGTGAACAACATGTGCTGAAATTTCGAAGTTGTCATCTTCTACATCTTGTTCTGTTCACTTATATATCCATAAAAACAGAAGATAAATTTAGAATAATTCAGAAATTCAGTTCAGTCATCCATAAAAAATAGATAGAATTCTTTCACTTTAAATTACATTTAATGTATCAATTTCAATCAGAACAGTTCTCTTTGATATCAATGTAAAATGAGGAAAACAGCACATCAGACAACATCAATGGGAATAAGGAAGACAGGTTTATCATTTCATTTGTAAAATTCTTCAGAATGTCAGCACCTACAATATTGGATTTTTAATTCAATTTGACATCAGATACAATTTTTAACTTCTATTGCCTTTTCCTAGCATCTTACATATAACCAATTACTCTTTTAAATCCTGTTTTAAAGGTATATTATTCAATTTTCTTTCTTTGCTCTGAAGTGAAGAGGTTCCTTAATTAACAATGGGGCTCAGTGGAACCCTCTTAAAATTCGGACTTGGTTTCCACAAAAAATAATTTTTATCCTGTGATCAAATACTGTTATTTATCCAGTGTTTTCCATAAATGATTAAAGACTATAAACCGATGTAAGAACATGTTACTCCATTGCTTGTGCACTTCATAAGTTTTCAATCAAGATAATGTGAACAATATTTTATTTGTACTGTACTATAATTCCAAAATTTATTCTCAATGGAAGCAAATTTAACTAGAAATCAGAAACATAGGAAACTTCAATCCAACAATATATCTCGTCTCAAACTTTGCTGATAAATCCAGGAAATGTACACTGGTCACCTAAGCCCTATAGAGAATCAGGGAATTATTGAAAATTTATTACACAGGAGGCCATTCAGTCCATCTAGCCTGCCCCAGTCAAAAAGGAGTTATCCAACTCAATTCCAACTTCCAGCACTGAGTCCATCGTTCTGCAGGCCACAACTCTTCAAGTATATATTACTGTTTTTTTTTAAATGTATCGAGGATTTCTGCTCCTACCACCCTTTCAGGCAATGAGTTCCAGACCTACCACTTTCTGGGTGAAGTTCCATCATTTTTCTACCAGTTACTTTTTAATCTTTCCCCCTTAATTTTTCATCCCACAGCCAAGTTAATGAAATCCTTTTTACTTACTCCATCTAGGTCCTTCCTAATTTTAAATACTCAATTCAGTCTCTGCTCAGTCTCCTCTGTTTCAGTTTCAAACTCTGTCCAATCTTTCGTCAAGGCTAAAACTTGCCAACCCTGGCAACATCCTCAAATCTCATCTATATCTTTTCTCATGAAACCACATCATATGGTGGCCAGAATTGTCCACAATACTCAAACTGTGACATAACTAGCATTACATAATGTCTATAGCATAACCATCCTGCTCTTATGTTCTATACCTGATCTAATAATAACCATTCTCTGTGCTTCCTTCTGCACCTCATCAAGCTGTTCTGCTACCTTTAAGGATATGAAGACATATACCCTAAAGTCTTTCTGTTCCTTCACATTTCTCAGTGTGTATTATCATAATCCCTTGCTTGTTGCACCTCTAACTCACACTTTTCTGGATTGAAATTTATTTGCGACTTTACTGTACAACTGATGAGGCTTCCATAATGTCTTGCAGTATAAAGCTTTTCTCATGTCAAATACAGAGCGAATTTTTGCATCTTCAAACGCCCTTATTTTGCTCCCTACATTTGAGTCTAAATCATTAATAAAGATAATAAAAAGCAAGCTGTGGACCTAGCTCTGTAAGCTAACCAGGAACAGCCTTCTAGTCACAAGGACAACTGTCAACCATTATCCTTTGCTTCCAATAACTGAGCTAATTTTTGCTCCAACCATTCTCCCAAGAATTGTCCAAGTCTTTTGATTTTAGCCTTACATACACAACTGTGCATCCACAACCATCTGAAGCAGAGTTCTGAAGAGTTAACAGTCAGCATAAAGGAATTCCTTTTTGAGTCCTAAATGCCTGACCTCCTATCCTGAGATTATGCTTGCTAGCTCAATGCTCTCCAGTTAAAGGAAACAACCTCTTGACATTCTTCCATTCTCCCAGAATCTTGTATATTTGAATGCTAGTATTATAAAATATTCACATCAATAAATTCAACTTATAATAATTATAAAACAAAATACAGCATTTTTCTTTTAAGCATGCATATTGGGAGTTTCTAACATTAAAAATGTGTCATTCTTGTGACAATCTGTTGTAGCTGAAATGTTTAGTTTATTTTAATCATAATAACAAGATAAATTGCTATACACTGAAATGTATAATAATTCTGTTCAGTTAAATACCAGGAGATTTAAGTTAAATACCAGGAGAAGCAAGCATAAATTTCAATCACTTAAGGAGTGATATTTTCAGAATTACATTGAAACAGTTATTCATCACTAATGCAAGTTTATTTCTGAGACTATAACATACTGTATATTCAATACAGTAAATTGTTGAAACAAACTATGTTATCAGAATTTTTTTTTAAAGAGTTGGAGAAGTTACTACCTTTAGTAATCCATGTTAATGTCAATCCCAACATTACCACTGTAAATTAAGGGTGTATTGGGTCTCATTTCAAAAATCTTATCAGAGACCCAATTAAAATGATATCTATTTACTTCATCATGCTGCATATATTTCATTATTTTGATTTTCACTTTTGCTGTGCATAATTATATTTGATTTATCACCTGATACCTGTAACTGAAATATACAAGAAGTCAAAGCATATCAAAGCCTTTGAAAGCTAATCATTTAGAATCATGCAAGTGTCTATGAAGCGAGCTCAAGATTTTTCTACACTACACTGATCCAAATTGAATTCAAATGGTAAGAATTTGGTGCAAGAAAAAAAAGTGGCAAAACTTCTCACTACACACCTATCCTAATATCCAATTCCCTTTTCCAGTCAGAAAAGCAAATCCATTCACTATTCTGCAAGATGTAAATAAGATACCAATGAAATCTTCTTGCAAACAACCTTTAATCATCCTGGCCCTAAGTTGTGCATTAAGAGGGTGGTAAGACAATGGCAGATGGCGAGATGATAAAACTTGAATATGACAAAGCTGTGTAGTACACACCTATCCCTCTCATAACATCATAAGCAATAGAAGCAGTAGTCGTCCATTTAGTGCTTCATGATTGCTTTACCATTCAATAAGATTGTGGCTGATCTTTTCCCACAGTGCTGCTTCCTGCACTAACCCCATATCCCTTGATGCTCTTAACATCCAAAAATTGAACAATCTCTTTCTTGAATACACTCAGTTACTGAGCTTCCATGACCCTCTGGGGGATAAAATTTTAAAGATCCTCTACCCACGAGGTGAAGAAATTTCTTCTCATCTCTGTCTAGTATGGTGGTGACTGTGACTCCTGTTACAAGGCACTTCAGCCAGAAGAAATATCAATTCCAAATCTATTCAATCAACTCCTTAAAGAACTTTGTGTTTTTTAATGAGATCACCTCTCATTATTCTAAACTGAAGACAGCATTTGCTCAATTTGCTTAACCTGCCTTCACATGACAAGCCCACCATCCTAGGAGTTCATTTGGTGAACCTTTGCTGCATTCCCTCATTGCAAGTATATCCTTCCTTAGTTGTGGAGACAGACCTGAACACACTATTCCAGATGCGGTCTCACTAATGCCATATATAACACCAATTCTTGTACTTGGGTTTCTATCATTTAAATCTCCTTCTTGTGCACTGATGGAAGTACTGCCATTAGAAATTGTCTGAGCTTCCCCTTAGGGCAAGAATTTAAATATGGGAAAGGGGTTATGGGAAAAACATCAACATTCAGGTTCAATCGCATCTCTATCACCAAATGACTTTATAAATAATAGCAATCAGGAACATTAAAGGATACATTTTGCCTCTCCAGGGGCACTGCAACTCCTTTCGAGATCAGCTAATTTTACATCTATTTGACACTAGGACCCGGACCCAATGATGTATATAGCTTAGCAACACATCCTCTTTTAAGTTCACTGTCAGAAGATATATAACTTACAAAAAGGGAAAGAGAACTCTTCAAATTACCTATTGCCCTGAATTTACGTTCGTAAAAATATTAGGATTTTCAGGATTATTGGATGGCACAATGGTGCAACTAGTAGGGCTGATGCCTCACAGCTCCAGTGAACCAGGTTGTACCCCGACCTTCCAGTGCTGTCTGTGTGGAGTTTATACATTCTCCCTGATGTCATGTGGGTTTCCTCCCTCATTCCAATGACATGCAGGATAATGGATTAATTGGCCACTAGCGTGTAGGAGAGTGACAGAACCTTGGGAGGAGAATGGTTTATTGAGAGAATTAGTTTGAGAACGGGGAGTGCTCTAAGTCAGCACAGATGGACCAAAATGGACTCCTACATCATAAGAAAATATGGACTTTTTTTTAATGTGCACATAAAGTGTCATTGATGTCACACCAAGATCTTCAGGGCAAGATTCTAAGATTTTATTTCAACTAATAAAAATATTTCATATAAACCCATTGCTGCTCGTTACAGTCAACATTCATAGATCAGATAAGGATAATGCTTAATTGTTAGCCATCTGATAATAGACAACATGCTTGCAATACTTTGACGTGATTCTCTTCCTGAAGCACATGTTTTTTCAGTATGCTACCATTTTTACATTACATTTTAAAATCTAAAGTTTTGGTATGAATTTAAAAATTTCAAATTATTTCTTCCTGAAGTATAGTCTTCCAACATACTAGTAGATTCATCCACTACAGTTCACTACAAAGAAAAAAAAAATAAAGATTCAAGATTTGTTAACATCAGCCAGGATAACAGTTGCTTGATCTGGTGTCAACATACCACACTTTGGATTTGGGGAACAGAAAATTTGTTAGGGATATTCATCGACATAGGACTAAGAAATAGAAATTTGTCTAAAATATTAATCAGGTAAACTGAGATACCATCTCCATCAAATAGTTAAAACCTAAGCTCAGCCATTATGAATGCCACAGACGATGTTAGAAAACATCATTCCCTTATTCTACTTCATACAATTTAACTATTTAATGGTTCAAAGCAAAAAGGTTTATCAGATAATTCTCTTTCCCAGATGGTCTTACACACTTTAAAGGGTACTTTGAAAATTTATGTCCTTATTTGTGCTTCAGTATACTTTCATCAAAACGGACAAAACATATCAATTTCCAAGTTTTTAAATATTCCTGTAGGATAGGTTGCCACTGGATAGTCCAGCATACATACACTCTTTCCTACTAAAGGGGGCGTGGTCCAACTGAAAACCTTCAGGAGATGATTTCTTTGCTTTTTTGCCCGGATTATGATTATTCTCAAAAATCTTCTGATCACAAGTACTACTGTTCACTGCATTAACAACCACTGCTAAGTACACTACATTACATAAAACTACATTACATAAAATTACAAGACAATCCTCAGCTGGTGCCTTACCAACTTCCTTGTAAACACACACCACGTGTAAATATAAATTGAATATTTACCCAAGACAGAAATTGACGACAATAGTAAAGCCGTCGTTTTACTTGGATACCCCTTAAAAACACAGAATGAGTAGGTTTTTCCTAAGTGAACCCCTTCAAACATCAGCTGCAGACACAAACAAAACACTGCCATGTGTTTACATAACGGTTGGTGGGCGGGTTCCCTGCTCCATCCGACACCGCAAACAACAAAAATCAGCCACAGCCTATCGCTCCTTCTCTGTTACAAACCCCGCGGCCTATTTAGAACAGCTGCCAGCGTATACCCGCTGACTTCCAGCGACGGGCCTGGCCTCACATTATATTTCTCAGCCCTGTTTCTAACATGGCGACCAACACAAACAAACCCGCCGTGGGCGGGAACCCAGTAACTTCAGAGCACGGCCGGTCCCACCCATCCGCCTCGCCCATTGGCTCGCCGGCCTCTGTTTACGGAGGACTCATTCGGCCAGCTGCTTCCCATTGGCGGCTGGGGTGTCAATCGGTTGACGTCACGGCAGCTCGAGGGTTTTTTTACCATCCTCTTTCCTCCATCTCTCTCAGGCTACTTTCAGCCTCAGTGAGGGAGATTTTTCGTTAAAAGGCCCCTAACTACATGTCATCGCCTCTACTTCAACCCAGACCTTTACAAATGGCACCGACAGACGCGGAGAGCCTTACAGCACCTACCTCGGAAGATGTAGGGCGTGTTGTCCGGCTGGATGTGACCGGAGCCTTCAGGGGACAGCCAGGCGCGCGTTTGTTTTGTTGATATCTTCCTGACGGGTTCCTGGAAAGCGCGTGACTGCGTTGTCGGAGTGGGGGAGGGGGGCGCAAAGTAACCAATGGCCGTGCCGCCTGCGCAGCAGCCAATCGCGGACGTCCTCGGCTGTTTCTACCCCCACCCACCACCACCACCACCACCACCACCTCTCCTCCCCACCTAGAACCAGCTCCAGCATGAGAAACTAGAATGTTCATTGCTTAGCTGCCCTGCGGCTGGGTGACTGGGCGTGGGAAATTAAAAGGTCTGGATGCATCTTGAAACTTGTGTGATCCACGATTCATTTTCTTGATACACTTATAAAGCTCTAAATATACAGGCATTTGTTGGAGAGACTCAATTTTTTTGATACATCTGGCTTCGCGGCTCCCTATTTCAAATAAGGCTGCCTGTGACTCGATCATGAACCACACATTTTGCAGCCTTTGACAGCTGTACACCTCTATTAATCAGGTACATTTACAGTAATAATTCGTTATTTTGCATACATTAAATATCCAAGCAAAGCTTGTGTAGTGTTGTTCAGCAAAAAATAAACAATGCAAATGTTATGTGACAAACACTGAACGATTTGGAGTCATTTTGATTTTTCAAATGGCTCGGCTAAACACTTTATTACCTGAAATTTTAACGTAAGGAAACACTAAATAAAGCATACCATGTGTTTTGGATAATGGTTTATTACAATATCAAGTTGATATACACAAAGCACGAATTATTGATCTCGATTATTTACTTCAGAAAAGATATCAAGCCATCTTTGAAGTTAGTTAAAAATCAAATCAAAATGATCCAGTACATGATCGAATAATTCTCAAAAACCACACACAGAAACAACTGTCAAGTAGAAAAATTAGGAAGTCATGTTGCAGCTGTATACAACTTTGGTTAGGCTACACTTGGAGTGTGCGCGCAGTTCTGGTCGCCACGTGACAAGAGGACATGGAATCTATGGAAAGGATGCAGAAGAGGTTCACCAGGATGTTGCCTTGATTGAAGAGTATTGGTTACAAGGAGAGGTTGGACAAGCTTGGATTGTTTTCTCTGGAACACTGGAGGTGAAGGGGCAACCTGATAGAGATATACAAAATTATGAGAGGCATAGATAGGGTAGAAAGTTAGAGTCTTTTTCCCATGGTGGAAATGTCAAATACTAGGGAGCATAGCTTCAAGATTAGAGGAAGAACATTTAAAAGGAGATTTACAAGACAAGTTTCTTTTTAAAAATAAAACAGTTGCCTGGAACACACTACCTGGGGAAATGGTGGAAGCAGATACAATAGCAAACATTTATGGGGCATTTAGATAGACACATAAACAGGCAGAAGGAAATAGTTTAAATTGGCATCATGGGCTGAAGGACCGGTTCCTGTGGTGTACTGTTCTATCTTTTTGTTCAACCAAACAGTCTCAACATTGTTTGCAGTTCTCTTGCAATGAAAACAAAATTGAATCATGTTCTCAACAATATCCAATAGCCATATATTGCTAACTGGGAATCTTAAATCAGATTAATCATATTTGATTAGTAAATTAGTGTGCACAAAATTCAAGTAAATGGTGACATTTTGGTACTTCCCAAAACATTGGAAGCAATAATGCTTCATTATTTCATGCTGCCCAATCTCACAGCAAAATGCAATGAAACAGCTGATGTCAACAGCTGTTTTCTTATAGGAATAGAAAACTAAAGTTTTGACTGCACATCATGTTAAAAAAAAGGTACATAGCTTTTGAATGACAGGTACACAAGGGCCTGGGGTGGGTCGTAGGGAGGTAAAGATTTGACATACATCAAGCCATCTCAGGAATTTCTAATTACATGAAATTCTAGCACATCCTTTAAAACTAGAATAGAATGTTCTTCAAGATAAAGAAACAACTTCTTATAGTGAAAATGGGTAAGAGCCACAAATCTCTGCCAACATTACAAAGGATGCAGTTTCAAATTACTAGCAATTCCACACAATATGCATACATTAAGCAGGATCATGCAGTTATTTCAGGAGGACAGCATGGTGGTGCAGCAGTCAGCAATGCTGCCTCACAGCTCCATATTAGTGTTCAATCCTGACCTTGGGTACTGCACATATGGAGTTTACACGTTCTGTTCGAGACTGTGTGGGTTTCCGCAGGGTGGTTTGGTTTACTCCCACTTTCCAAATATGTGCTGGTAGATTATTATAAATTACCCCTCAGTGTAGGTAAGTAGCAAAAAGTCAAGAGAATTGATGGCCAATTGAGAGAGAATAAATTTCACATATGTAGGAAAATAACAAGGGGGTTAGGGAAGAGGGGAAATGGGACTCATGGGAGTGCTCTATTGGGACCTGGTGAGAGAAATAACCTTCTGCTCTGTTGTTGTAACTAAATTATACTATACTGCTGACCCATTCCCAATATCTTTCTCCATTACTAAGTCATAGATTCATACAACATGTAAACAGGCCAATCACGTCCACACTGACCAGTGGGCACCCATCCGTATTAATGTCATCTTCCAAGACTTGGCCTGTAGCCTTCTGTGCTTATCCAATTTAAGTATTGTCTAAACACTTCTTAAAAGCTGTCAGCAGTTCTGCTTCTACCACTCTCTCCAGCAATGCATTCTAGATACTCACCACTCTCTGGGTTTAAAAAAAAGGCCCACTCAGATCCTCTCCAAGTCTTTTACCCTTACCCTAAATCTATGTCCTTGTAGCCGAACGTGACGCGTTGCTGAAAGGAAAACTCAGGGACGTGGAGGCTGAACTGGAGCACACTTTACTGTGTTAAACAAAACTCGCGCGAGCAAAAGTACCCGAGAGCCTCTCCGGCGGACGCGACGCAAGGTTCCTGCTGGAAGGCCCGCCCCGCGGTTAGTCTACGACGCGCTCCCACGCGTCCGCCAACAGTGGTTCGAGCCCCGTGAGTACAGGCCACTACAAACCCTCCAGTTTTATTCACCTCTGATGAGGGGAAAAGCTTCCTGCAGTCTACACTACCTATACCCCTCAATTATGTTCCCTCTTAAACTACTCTTCTCCAGGAAAAACCCACCAAGCCTCTCCAGTCTCTCCTCAAATGCAGAGTTCCTAACATATTGTACCTTCCCAAATCAGAGCTTCTCACCAAAATTTGAAGTCCTCTAATCAAACCAAACCTTGCCACAATTCCATAACAGTTCTGATCAAATACACTATTCTCATCCTGTGTAACAAATTTATTATGCTGTATTCTTCCCAACCTGTTTGCAGTCTTTGAAGCAATTGACCACACCATTCCTTGCCCAGGCCTCATGATGATTGTTAAGCTAGATGAGGCCACACATTCCTCTCAAGAGTTACCAGCAACACCACCTCTTCCTTCATGCAATTTTTTTCACATGCTGCCTGTCAGCAACATTATCTGAAGCTAGAGCCTCAGGGTTTCATATGTACATTGACAACATTCTGCTTTACCTCACTTCCATCGCTAAATTATCAGACTTTTGATGTCCAATGTGAGAAGAAACGTCTTCAAATATTGGGGAAGGTCATCACCTTTGGTCCCCACTGCAAACTTCATTCTTTTGTCACCAATTCCATCCATCTCCAAAGCTGAGTCATGCTTGTTAGCTTGCTGTTATGTTTGACCGAGCTCAGTATCAAAATTTGTATCTGCAATAAAATGACCAATTGCCATTTTGAAAACATGAAGCAACCACATTTGCATAAACTTGAGCTGCTGAAATAAATGTGCTTTCTCTTCCTTATTTTTAACAAGTCACTTGGCTCAACTATTCCAATGCCCTCCTAGATGACTTTCCTCATTCTGTCTTCCATAAACTCAATCACTCAGTTCTTCTGCTCATCTCATTCACATCATCCTAGCACTTATTTACTGACCAACTTCCAGCCTTGTTCCCAGTTAAGCAGTACGCAGATTTTGAAAATTCTAATTTTTGAATTAAGGTTCCCTCTTTCCCCCTACCCTGCCTACTTATAGTCTTGACCCTCAGAAATATAGTTCCTCTAATCCTGGCACTGACTTAATCCTTCCCACCACTGTTTTTTCACTGCCAGAGTCATAAGCTCCTCCTTCAACCTTTAGTGTTCCTTAATGATTCCCAGTGGTTTGCTGTCAATTTATTGTTTGGTTATACACCAGTGAAGCACCAGGGAACATTTTTGCTACATTAGAGATGCTATATAATATGGAAGTTATTACAACTGGACCTAAAGCTATTTCCATCAATCCATGAATATCTTTGAAAGAAATACAATATTCACCTTATCAACTCAATGAGAAAAAAACAATTTCCTGTCTCCAGATCCTCTGGCTGTAGTAGTTATTTTTGTCGTGATTTTCCATCCAACTTCTCTCCTGCACTTTGTTATTTTAAAGCTCAGTAGCCTTTGACTAACAGCAGCACAGACGCCTCAAGAATTATTATACAAAAGAATTCAATAAATATGTTCCATTAGATTCAAGATAGAAGGAATTGAGTGGAGGCTTATATATATTAAGATTGGAAAGAATGTGAGAAACCACACTTTAATACTGCCCATCTTTCTAGCTTATTGACACTTAGAGTTGGCACAAAGAGAAACATTAAATGAGGTACACTAAGCTACCCAAAATTAAAATAGTGCACATTGTTAGAAGTGTATAATATTAGATTCGGATGGAAGTCAAATACATTCAGATTTTAAAAGCAAAAGGTGTCTCTTAATAATAAGAAACTTGGATCAAAACTAATTTTGTTTGATTCCCCCTTAAATCTTAAAGCATTAAGATTCACTGTATTGTTTATATAATGACTTCATGTGCTGCATCGTTGAACTTTAGACAAAATGCTAAACATACAGGAACACTGATTGGATAAATCAGAACATGATCAGTGTGTTGTTTGCAGATTTTACTGAGATTAAGTTGGAATCTCTCCAAAGGCTATTGTACAATGGAAGGATACTATTTTCCCAATCATAGTGGTGACATGTAGAAGCACATTCTGCTGCAGCAGACATATGCATATTGAAATCATGGAAATCATATCTATACTCAAAGTAGGTTTAAGCAATAAGAAAAATAACAAAATTTTAATACTTTGTTGTGAAAACTCTGGCTACATTTGCATTACTGCTCTTCTTTCATGATTCACAGTTCAACTATTTCTGGAATTCCCTTCCCAAATGCCTCCACTTCCATTCTTAAAACTTGACCTTCACTCCCAAGATTTTTACCTGAAGCACCATAGGATTATATTTTATTATAGAGGTGTAATATAAATTCATTTTACTGAGGGGCCATGGCTGGATTCCCATGGAAACAAGTAATGGATAATTATTTGGGATGGAAAATTAATGTTTCAGGTCAACCTTTTATCAGGACTTCTGATCAAAGGTCATCAACCTGAAACCGATTCCTTCTCTTGTCATAAATGCTGCCCAAACTGCTTACATGTTGAAACGCTCCAGGCTGGCACCTGACACCTCAAGTTTGGGACCTGACTGGTGCCAAACAAAATCCAGACCACAGAAATTGCCCCCAATCTTCCTCTGAGCAGGAGAATTGTTCTTCTTAAGTATAGACACTCCCTGGGTCATGCAAGGGTTCCGAGAACTGTGTGAAACCCTAAGTTTCTTTAAGTCAGAAACCCTGTAGGTTGAGATTGCAAAAGTTGCACTGGTAGGTTAATTAGCTGCAGATTAGTACAGACCTTAGTTAATTTTAGATTTTAGTTAAGATTAGTTAATTAGTACAGATTCAAAACATGCTGAACCACAATGCCAGACCAGAGAGTTTCAACCCGTATTTCTACTTTTTTCCCCCCAAATTTCCAGCAAGTTTATTTTTGCTTTTTGGCTTACACTCCTATTTGTTGGTGGTTTCTGAAACAATTCTGTTCTAATCCATTCCCATAATTCTTGGTCTTCAACTTCCACTTTAGAGGTCAGTCTCTACCACAAGTCTAAAGCCATTCCCAACTCATCTCCACAATCCTTGGGTACCTTCTCTTCAACCACTCACCAAACAATGGAAACTTCATTGCTTACCATTCCAAAATATTTTGCAATTTTGAAATATCAGATTCTCCTTAATCATTCTCATGAAACAGCCTTTCCTCATAACTATAGCTTGCCAATAAATGCTGCCAACAAAACTGCCTGAACTTACCCCTGACCAAGATGACAAGTTTGAAAATAACTTTTCTAGATTCAAGTCCAATTTCTCCAGAGTTTCTGTACAAAGCCATTCTAGTTCAAAACAAATGGCCTGTGCAAGATCTTTTGCAACATAATTCCATCATCTGGGTGTGCCAGAACAAATCCCACCCATGAAAGAGCTGGGGGAAAAAGCTTGACAGTTGGCTAACCCCTCGACTTGTCAGACTTGCAACATATGGCCAACATTAAAGGTGAACTGAGAGTTGCCATTTGCAGACCATTCTGCTTCACAGGATGGTCTTGGCAGTGAGGCCTCAAAATCCTTCAGAATGAAAGGTTTAGCACGGCCACAGAATAGGCTGGGCAAGGGCAGGAAATGATGAATGGGCTGAGCATGATCTGGGCCAAGGTTACTTTACCCTATTATCACTTTCTAGCTGTCTTGTTTGTTCTATATTCTACTTCACCTGAGCAAGGTTAACAACCTTTTGCTCAAACCCAAGTATGGCTACAATAACAATTATTATTTGAAACAGAATCTATGCTACTCTGATAGTAATTCTAATCATGACTGTTAAAAGTAAATTAAGTCAGCAATGTGATCACTTTTTCCAGGCAAATTTCTAGTTAATTTTCATTTCACAGAAAAGCCATTTGTTGAATGTTTTAGGACAAGTTTACTTTTACATGCCTCATCTGAAAAATTAATAAAAAACCCAGAGGCTTTTGCCAAAGAAGCTTCCATATCGTTTAAGACCCACAGAATAAATATTTTACTATATTTTCTTAATTAAACCAAATTAATTTCTTGATGGCAGAGTTTGGCACTTGCATAAAATGTCAATGTAAGAATAGTGTATAGATATTTGATAGAGAATAAGCTATGCAGTGTATTTTTAAGAATTTATTAAATTGTTTGTTCCCAAGATTTAAATTGTGTTCTTTAGTGAAATCAAAACCTGCAAGAAAATATTAACTAGTTCCACATTTTCATAAGGCATTATGCAATCAGGTTGGTACAAAAATATCACAAAATAATCATTTGTTTGATACACATTTCCCCTAGTTCTACGTTCTGTTTTAAATCTTTAGCTCAAATGTTTTAAAAAATGTTCAAAGTTCTCTGCTGCAAAACATAATTAATTACTACTACATTGCTGTTAAACAGTCATACTTGTTAGTCTTATTACTTCAACTGCCAAGTATCACCTATTCCAGTTCACACATTATAAATCAGAATTCAGAATTCAAATTGATCCATGCTGTTGAATGTTGTTTGGAAAAGTTCCCATTTTAAAGTTACTCAGGTGCAGAAGAAATAATCATTTGCAGTTTAAGGCATTTTCATTCTCTGTAAAAAGAAAAACAGTGCATAAAATATAAACAAGTATCCACAACACATCAACTTTCATAGATCAACATTCAGTTGAATTTTTAATTGTCTTTTTAAAAAAGTGGCGTGACAGTCAAAAGAAAACCAAGAATTGTCACTGCTGCTTCCAGAACAGCAACAAGTGACCACACATCTTAAATGCCCACTCCCATTTGTCAAGTCAAAAAGATCTGAGCAATATTAATGGATAGGTTTTAACATGAAGGATGACAAAAATTCCACAACTGGATTCAATTCAGTGCTTTGTTTTTAATATAATGCAATGGATTATGGATTTATTGCTGCCTGACAATAAAATATACTCCAGTTCTCCCAATGACCCCAATGTTTAATTTATGTAAGCACAACTCAATTAAGAATGTGGTCCAGTCTTCATTGCTATCTTAAAGTCAATTTTAACAGGTATACATGTAAATGATATGTAGTCTTACAATCTGTAGGAAGTGTTCAGAAACATCTGGATAAGAACAAAACTAATTCAGCTGATTCTCATAACATTACTCAGCATAAAATTTTGAAATTATAAAAGTGGTGCAACTTCCTGCCATTTGATAAACTATGTTGAAAACTTGATGCAACAGACAATTGTTAACTGTTGTAAAAAGCAATTTGGCTGACAAGCTCTTTGATTTAGAAACAATATACAAATGAAATGCAGGTCTCTGGAGGATTAGTTGATCCATGTTATGGTTATCCACATTATTAGTTCTGGTATGTTCTTTTACTCTTCTGCACACTGCTAACTCAAAAGCACAAAAATGTTAAGAGTGGAAACCAGAGAGACAGCACACAAAGGAAGCAAAGTTATAACTGTAAAGTCATGACATTGCCTACATTTTTAGGCATCCCACTGGAGATAACTGGTGAAAAAGATTGTAGCTTTGATTCATGAAGATGCTACCGGAGAGAAAGATGCAGCTATGGAGGACCAGAAGTTGTGCATTCCTCCCACCAAGAATTGTATTGTTATTTGAAAAAAAGTTATAAGATTGAGCAATTGAGTGGGATGGGTCAAGATTGCAGATGTGGAAACACCAGCACACTGCTTGTGGAGTGGGCATTTCTGTGAATTTTAAAATCAGGTCCCCCTTGCCCCAACTGCACTACTGTCCTCATCCCCACCACCTTTAACTGTGAATTCAAGGCAATAGCCAGCACCAGTCAATGCATTATACAATCAAACAAATCAGGTTTTCATTTTCACAATCCTAATTTTATTTATCCTATTCAGAACTAAACTGCACAATTTCACAACCCCTGGTTAAAATAGATTTTATCATTTCTGTCCTTTCTAAACTAGGTGATGGCTAACATTAGTCTGAAACCTTACAATTTAGTCGTCAATTTGAATGCAAATATTTTTATTTTAAATACCTAACATCTTGCAAGTTTTATCCAAACAAAAACTGGGCGAAATGCCAGTCCTCAAGACAGATACCAAGGTCATTACTCAGCTCAGAAATATTAGTATTGTACACACTGAATAAGCTACCCTAAAACAAATAGGATTTATATTGTGTAAAATAATTCCTCAAAAAAGCTCACCTCTACTCCATAGAATGCTTTTTGCTGATGAATTCAGGGCCACTGGTAGAACAAGTACCAGATTGTTTCATTTTTTAACTGTGGACCAAATAGAGGATTCAACTGGGACAGGATTGCAATTAGCCAGCTGCAAGATAAAAGAAAATCTAGCTGAAAAGAATCTTTTTATTCCAACCTTTAATTCCATCAAAAATGTTATCGCAACAGGAAAAAAAAGTAACAGTCATGATTTGTCTCCAGTAGTCACAACAACATACCAGACAACTTAAGACACATTAAATTGCAGTTTTAAATGGTTTGTCTTTTTAAGTTAGAATTGTGCTTTTAAAAAAAATCACTCCAGCAATACCAAAATATTGATCGGTCACTTCAGATATATCAGCTTAAGGATGGAATATGACACAGAACAGGCCTTTGGCCTATGATGCCTGTGCCAATCACGATACCAAATTAAACCAATCCCAGCTGCCTGCATGTGATCCACGTTCCTTCATTCCCTGCATGTTCGTGTGCCTGTCTAAATGCCTCTTAATGATATGGTTTATTGCCCGATATCTTTGGCTCAGTGCCCAGATGACAAGTGATCAAAGTAGACATTATGCAATACTGCTGTTAACAGACAAGGTACAAAATGAATTGCAAGTGAAGGGGTTAAGATGCAATGTTTACAAGCTCATGTGAATGAAAGCAGCTTTGAGTCATCAGTAGTCCCACTCAAGGATAATCAAGTTCATTACCACTTTGCAAATAAAATGTCAAAAATGATAGAACACCTGCTCCATGACAGTAGTTTGTATCAATAACATGGAACCAGCTCAAGGCAATAGACAGATCACGTGGCAGTTAACTGATGGCAGAATATGGTTTATACTGCTGTTAGATCTTTGAGATTTGTTATTCACCACCTTATCAGAAGTTTGTACAATTCAGAACTTCACTACAATAGACAATAAACTAATAGAGCAAACTGTTTAAAGCTTGAAACCAAAGAATATTCAGCTGAGATCAAACAATGTTATTATTCACACTACAAATTTAAATCAGTCTCAGTTTTACTTAATTTCCAAAAAGCTATATTGGTTTGACAAACAGCAACACTGTCAGAAGAGTCATCTCAGGCCCAATCTCAGACAGGCTAAAATAACAGGATGGGGCTAGAGATGATCTTCAAGTAGGATGTTCGATCCAGTATCAGAAAGGGATTGGCACAAATAGCTGTCAAGTTTTGCTGTGCTTTTAGTAACAGAGCTTTAAAGGTATCAGTAATAGCAAAGAACAATTTTTATTTTTAATAAGTTAAATTGATGTTTTAGTCATTCAAATCTTGTGTAGATAATCATTTATCACATCATTTCACTCCTGCAAGGCCACATATACTATTTCTGAAAGAACATCCCCAATTGCTGTAGTTTTTTTTAATGTACAAGAGGGCACATACAGTCTATATAGGATGGGCTGCTATTCCTTTTCCAAATTGCCAGCTAGGGTTTTTACAATAATCCATCAGCTTTCAGTCTATGTACTAGGTGCTTGCTGACAACTACTGATCAGATTTGAAGGCAATCTCACAACGTATTGTAGAATTTAAGCTGAACCTTTGGATTGCTTATCTAGCAATTTCATCAGTGAACCACTAAGTAGATTATATTCCTTACATATAAAATATCCATCAATAAAACAATGCATTATAAGTTGAGACAAATGCAAGGATAAGAACTTAAGTTGGAGGTGAATAACTTGAGGTACAGAAGAAAAATATGGAGTAAATCAAATATTCTGCATGAATTGCACAGTTTTAAGATGGAAGAGAGAAAGAATGAAAATGTGGTAAGGTTTCAGTTTAGTTTGTGTTGGGTACTCATTTCAGCAATGGCTCTGATAGGTATGATAATTGGCAGAGCCGCCAAATTTGGTCATACAAGTTCAGTTGTTGTGTTATTCCAGCTAAACAATCCAAATTCACTCACTTGGACCAGAGGAGAAACTACCACATGTGGGATGTATTCCAGCAGGGTCAACACTTTCAGAAAAGGAAAGAGGAGGATACCAGGACATTTTCATACAGGGTCTTTCATGAACTCTGGATATCCCAATTTTTTTTTAAACAGCAAGTGAACTTTAAGTACGGTGTGATAATTAAACAGAAATAATTTGCTTCTGGAATGACTCAAACATCAAGACAAAAGATCAGAGAAATCACTACTCAATAGTTATGGAATCTTTTAGAATTGTTAACATTTCATATGAAAAATGAACCATTAATGTAAAGTTCACGCAATATTGTATTTAATTGTTTGCCTCAGAATGCATTCAAGTCTCAAATTTGACCTCTGACTCAATGAGTGTTCAACTAATGCAGCCAAAGTTAACAGGCATAGGAGAAAGAATAAATAAGTGCCATGCACTCCAGCCAGAAAGTAATTAGTCATTGGAACCCTGTATTTCATTAAAACTTAGGAACAAAGGCATGACTAGGACTAATGCATTTTCTCTCGCACGTCACATAATAATCACACCTATATCTGTGCCACATTTTATACTTCAGATGAAAAAATACCAAAAAAAGACATCTTTCATTTAGTTTAAATCTAGCAGTTTGTAAAACAAAAGACCATTCTTTTATAACAGATCAGAGAAATAAGTTGAATGGTATCCCTGGCTTCTTGTGAACCCCAGCACAAGAACAGATTATAGGTGGCTGGCTGCAACAGCAACACCAGAATCCAAATGAGGGAACAAAATGTTAGGAATTCATTGATGAATCAAGAGGAAGTCTGCCCAGAATCCAGGCCATTTCCTAAATTACATATCGACTAACAGACTGTCCAACAACAGTGCCTTTCATTTTTGTTTTACAACAGCCACTGTGTGCTTCTCAAATAACCAATTGTTCTTTCCACTTACCCATTTTACCATAAATTCCCCTGTACAAGTCACACTATTCACCCCCCCCAAAAGTACCTGTTAACATTTTACAGAAGAACTGTTCAAAGAAATAATTGTTTTACATTATTCAGAAGGATATTAAGCAAACCTTGCTTTTTGCAACTTTGCTCATTCTGACCCTAATCCATCCTCGAACATCACAACCAACACAAACTTCAAGCATACAGTAACTTTACTTCAATATCCAAGAATACAAGCTGTTTTCTTAAACTTTAAGGAACTCCTGCATTTCTTTGTTACAATGGGGGACATGACCATCTTAGTTATTCTCTCTTTCGTTTATACCTTTATTGCCTTGCATGACCATCCATTGCAGTTCCTCACTTGTACTTCTCAGTCCTCCAACTTTAGCCTATGATACAAACCTTTATAATTGGCAGCTGGCCCTTCAATTGGTATCTTGGTGCTTTGGAGTTTCCTTCCATTATCTCAACATTCCCATTGACTCTCCATCTTCCTAACCTCCTTTTGACAGTATTTTTTGTAGTCTTGGCCAAAATTTTAGTCATCCTAATATCTAACTAATCTGTCAGCTTCTGCTGAAGACCTAAAGTCCTTGAGATTTTTCAGCACTTTTGTTTTGCCATCTTCTGCCTGGTTCTTTTATGATGCACACACCCATGTCTTTTCACCTACTGATTTTATCACCAATATATTTGATCTTGCTGCTTGCAGAGAGTGCTATGCAAATTAAATTTGTTAATTATTTTCACTATGACACTACTTCAGTGCAACTATAAGTAGAGTTTGAAGTGTTGAGTCACAAACCTATGAAAAGGTATTTTTCTTTTCAAGATGTTGGTTTCTTTGTGCTGGTTAGTAAGAGAATGGCTGAGTACTTAAATATATCAAGTTCCATTAGGTATCTAATAAGCCAAGGTGTTTCACTAGCAGAGCATCATTCAACAATTAGATATTACTTTTATATTAAATAGCACAGATTATTGTATACAAATTAAGTACCTCTATATTGTGCAATTGAAAGACTGGTATTTGTCACAGTCATAAAGAAGTGTAAGATACAAGGTGTGGGTAGGGATCAAGTTTTTATTTGACTGAAACTTGACCTACAGGTCCTGCAACATGCTGATATGCAGAACTGCCATAACAATTTGGACATGAGGAAATGATAGAGCATGGTCATGCAGAATACAAGCTGTCCCTGGTTAATGAACGTGTTCCATTTTTACAAGCATCCATAAGTCAGAAAATACACGGAAATTTAATATGGGGGGGGGGGGGGAGGAGAAAGGAACTAGTTCTGTTTGTAGGAACAAACGTGTACACATGAAGGACTTGAATTTATTATGCTATCTCGTTTGTGGATATGGGCATGCATAAGTCTAGCATTTGTAGGTGGCCTGTACCTCAGTAAGTGGCAAGAGAGCTGCCAGTCATGGAACAAGATTCAGTCAAACACACGATGTCTGTACAATCACTAATAATGAATCCAGATGGCTCTGATCTTGTACAATCTTTGGAAGGAAAGGGAAGTGATTACTGATCTGCTAGAAGAGTTTGAAAATGTATTAGATGGGCTGAATTGGCAGGATTAGTGCTTGGCAGATATGCTGATTGGTTGATCAGCAGGATGATGGGGCAATTGACACTAATCCAAGAATGAGTCAAACCTAGAAAAAAGGGCATTATAGTAAAAAGGCAAAATTGGAACTCAATATAGTAAACAGAAGGCCATTCAACCCTGGCACCTGTTCCACCATTCAATGAAATCATGGCTGATCCTCTTACCTCTGCCACTTTCCTGCACTATCCTTGTATATCTGAAATTCCTAAATATCCAAAAAAAAGCACTGTCTTGAATATGCTCTGCAACTGAGCCTCAATGGCCCTATTGTGTAAGGATTCACTGAGTGAAGAAATTTATCATCTCAGTCCTGATCAGGCAACTTATTTCAAGACAGTTTTTAGATACCTGTCAAGGGAAACATTATAAAACAAGCAAAACCCAATGGCCCATTTATTCCTGTTTTCTGCCCATTAACCAATTCTCTATCCATACCAATACATTACCACCTCACCGGCCACACCCACCCGCCCCCCCCCCCCCCCCCCCAAAATCCCTTGTGTTTCAATTTTGTTTCAATCTTGTAATGCCTTCTGAGTGCAAATATACCAAATCCACTGGTCTCTTTCATCTACTCTGCTGCTTATAATTTCAAAAAATTCCATTCATTTGTCAAAAATGGTTAAATCCATATTAACTCCACCAATCCTATTATATTCCAAGTACCCTAATGCCACTTCCTTAAGAGGTACCAGCATTTTCCCCTTCTATTGATGTCAGGCTAACGTGTGGTTTCCTATTTTCACTCTCCACTCTTTTCCTAAATAGTGGTGGTACATTTGTACTTTACAATCAACGGGAACGACTGTAGAACATACGGAATTTTTGGAAGATGACAACTTCCAATGCAAGTCATCAGGTCCTGGGGAATTATCAGAATTCAGTCCCATTAATTTCTCCAATACCATTTTTCATACAGAAACTAATTTATTTGATACCTTCCTTGCTTATTCTCTACCATTTCCAGGAGCATTTGTTTCCTTCCTCTAATTTCTAAAATTAACGTTTAATTTTTCTACCATTTCCTTATTCTCCAACAGTTTCTCATTCCTCAAATTTGTTGGGACTTGAATTAATTTTTGCTATTTTTAAAATAAAACAGTTACTGGTCTGGGATAGAAATTGTTGGGGACAAAGGTTGCTTGCCAATTAGAAATTCACAAGTGCAAAGAAATGAAAGGTGCTATGATTGATCATAGGGGAGAGATAACTAAAAGGTAGCTAGGAGAGCAAGGCTGTGTGGAAAAATCCCAGATGCAATAAAAACAATAGGCTTAGATATAGAGCAGCAGCCAAAACACACTTGTATAACCTGGTTTCCCACTCTGCAAAGCTGAGATTGAGAGAAACGTCCTTGCAATAAACAGAACAAGGTGATGATGAGTGTTCTTCTGTACTACATTACTAGAAGAAATCTTGGTTTGCAGCCAATTTAGCCAGACCTTCAGACCCAGATAAAACTAGTCTGATCTCAAGGTAGCTGGCTTCCTTGCTGAAAGTAGCTTATGTTTTATTGAGATCAAGACTCCAACATAGATCAGTTATTAATATTTGCTTGAATGTAATTAAAGGAAAACCTATTATCCTTTCAAATTAGTACCTTGATTAGCTCCACTTCATAAATGGCTGCTATCCCAACCCAGGTGGCAATGGCTTCACACAAATGAAACTGATTGATTCTATATTTTACCAACAAACACAGCAGAATTGCCAGAATTTTCATTACTGCATGCATACAATGGTACTTAAAGTATAAAGAACACTTATTCATTACACTCTTGAATTTCTAAATTGATCTAGTGCACTTTTGTAGTTAAATTTGATTATTGGGTCTACAATCTGAAGATATAAACAACAGTATTTGGCAAGCTTACAAGTCAAACTTTGTCCACTATGTTGCAAAGATGAACCAGAACTCCTATTAAAACTTAAATGGTCAATAGCTCTGGCTAAGGAACTCTGACAATGCAGCAAGAATCTCAAAGCCATTTATGCTGAAGTTAAACAAGGATATTCTAGTAAAGATATTATATGGTTTAAAAATGTAGATTTCACAATAAATGGAAGTACATTTCTAGTCTGAACATGTCAAGCACTGTTGCAGTTTCCATCAAATTTGACAAAAATAGGAAATTCTGGAAATGAGGTCAGCAGCTTCTCTGGAAAAACAGAAAATTAATGTTTCAGATTGAAGATCCAGCATCAGAATTGGGAACGCAAGAAAACTATTTGGAGGAATGGATAGAACTAAGGGAATAACTGATGGGCAAACTTGGACTTGCTCAAATATTTATGGAGATATCTGGTTAACAGAATAATGATAAAAGTTATAGAGAGAGATATCAAACTGACATTAAATCTGTGAAATAAAGGTCAGAACTGTTGCTGAAATATGAAAACAACAAACTAGAAATTCTGAGCATATCAAGTAGTGTCAGAAGGGAAAGAAAAACTGAGTTACTATTACAATGGATAATGTTACAGAGTAACTAGTCAGTTCAATAAAAGAAAAGCAAGTTATTTGAAACTGTTGAATTTGTTATCATGTCCCAAAAGCTAAAACACACCTAGAGAGAAGATGAGGCACTGTTCAAGTTTACACTGGGTTTTGTTAGAACAGAGTAGGAGTCCACAGGTTCGAGTGGAAATGGAATGCAGAATTAACATGGCAACTGGAAACTCAGAGTCACCCCTGCAGAATGAAGAGGTATTCTGCAAAGTAGTCTCCCAATCTGCATAGGGTTTCTCCAATGCAGAGGAAACCACACTATGAGTAGCAAATGCATTATACCAGGTTGGAATTAAATTGTTGCTTGACTGTTTGAGACACTGGATGTTAAGAAGGGATAAACGTAAAAGAGCAGGTGGTTCATCCCCCTCCAGTTGTATGTGAAAGTATCATGAGAATGGGAATGATTGGCAGAGATGGAAGAGCAGTCCAGGAAATCAAGGCGAATAGTGCCTTCACAATGTTGAATGGGGAGGGGACGATGTGCCTGGTGGTGGAAATTGCAAAGGATTCCCTATTGAATATGGAGCCTAGGGGGTGGAAGGCAAAAACCCAAGAACTACATCCTTGGAAATAGACGATATGTCTGTTAGGCATAATAGATATTGGCGACTAACCTATCCTTATGGAGGCAAAAAAAATCTAGAAAGGGAAGAATCACAGACGGACATGTGAAAGTGAAAGCAGGATGGAAACTGGCAAAAGTGATGACATTCAAGTACTATAAGAGTTCTGGTTTGGAAATTTTTCTGATGTTCACACCAACAGTTTAAGAGCTTAAATTTATTTTAGTCATCTTGTAAATAACTGAATAATAATAATAAACAAAAAACCCAAACACAAAGTGAAAGGGGACAAGAAAAAAAGAAAACTTTGTAACTCTAGATATCTCAATCAAGGAATTCCTGAAATTCAATTTTAAAGCCTAGAACACCTAAACAAATATTTTCAGTTTTCCAAAGGCACTGCCATTTAGGCTTCAGTTTTGAACTTTTGGAAGTTTTGTATGATCTGGGGAATGCAATTGCAAATGACATTACACTTTAAAAATTATTCTGCTTGTTTTACTAATAACAAACTGAACGGTATGTATTAACTAAGTTTTTAAAAAAAAATAAATTAAGCCAAAAGGTTGATCCTAGCAGACGTTTAGAGGAATATGACTTAGATATGATCATGAATTGAACTAGAATCTTTTGTGCACAGTGGAAAATGACTTTAAATTCAAATAACTTACACTTTCTGTGGTCAAAACTTTTGGACAAAATCAGGCCCAGGTTGCAATCATTGCCAAAGCATCAGGGAGGCAATGCTAAATCCATCCATCAAGTTTACCCTACTTAGAGTTATATTAGAAAAAAGAATCTCATCCAGAGCTAGAATATGGCTAACCAGTGTGGTACACAATGCACACACCAATCTTGATACAAATAGGAGTAAACTGCCAGCACAACCTATCTGTACTTCCATCAACTCCTACATCAACATCAGCTTCTAAAGATACTGTCAAAACCAAGATCAGAGCTAAAACATTAACTGTCTACAGATGCTGCCTGACCTGGGTACTACCAAATTGTGTTCCAACATTCATAGTACAGGTAGCCCCCACATTACAGCCAGTTTGCAGAAATTTGTCCTAATGGAATTCACAAATCACTACCCAAAAACTCCAAAATGTGGAATAAAATTTGCTCTTACAGAATTTATATGGTGAAAGAAAATTAAAAACAAACTTAAAGAAACAACAAACTGTCTATTTTTATTAACTCATTTCTTGACAGATGCGCAGAAAACATGGCTCTTATTTTCATGTGGTAGGTTCATCTTGTCATCTAGCAATTTTGTTTTAAGTCTTTTCCATATTATTTAACCTCAAGATGTCTAAAACAGGGCCAGCAATTTTTAAGTGCAAGCTCTAAACCTATACAACCATGTAAAGGAAGTTCACTGGATGCAAAACTTGATATTTTACAAAGATTTGATGCTAAAGGAAGACTTTGTGCAATAGTTAACACTGTAGGGCTTGGCACAGCATCTGAAGTCACTCATCTCTCCAAGCACAGCTGTTGGCCACTTGAGATTTGCCTTGTCAGTTTCCAAAGCAAACCTCTAGTGGACCCTGCCCTGAACCAGCAGCTGCTTTAGGTATTATCATTACTGTTGAGAGAGAAAAAAAAACACATCCTGTAGGAATACATCTCCATTTAGAAGCTTTATGGAGTGCAACACCTCTAACATGGGGATCACCTGTATTTCGCTTCTAGAATTTTATTGCCTCAAAAAGATTTTTGCTTTAGGACAAGAAACAACAGCATATAAAGATGCTAAATCAATTGACTGGATTTTAAAGATAGAATTTTTTGTTAATTAAACAGCATGTTAAATTAAAGGTGGCTTATCCTTCATTTCCACAAATGCTTTAAATGTGTGACTTTGGGATCTAGTCACTTAGCTATAAGCCATTAAAATAGTTATCCTGTTTTGAAGAAAGCCACACACTGATTGGAGCTGAAGACTACAGAGCCAATTTACCACTTGCTTTGATGAACACTTTGCATCAATCCAGGAATGATTTTAAGACTAAACCAGAACTTTATGATCTGGATTTTCTTCAAATATGCATACTTATGTTTTAATCTTGTAACTTGGGTTACTCAGATATTTCCTTCCCAAATGAGAAGATCTTTTTAGTAAAGAGTGGACCACAGTCAAATTTGGGGTGAAAAAAGCTCAATTTCAGTTATTGCACACTCCCCTCCCCCCCAAAAAAGTTAACCAAATGGGAACAAGAAATTGAAATGAAAAAAAATACTATCATTTGGTGCAAATTCACCAAGCCCCATCTCACCACACACCTTTCCACTCCCTTTAACAATTATTAACTTCTACAACAAAAGTGTCTTGACAATGATATTGCTTTGGGGAATGAAGGGATTTCAGTTGGGGAATGTAATATTCATAATGAAGTGCTTTATTTAAAATAATGATATTAGAATCAGAATGCCTTAATTGCAAAATAGCACTATTTAAAAATATTCAAAAGTGCAGCAACACAACAAAGCTACAAACGAAGAGCACAACAGAACAAGCTGAGGTCAACAACCAATTACATGAAAAAGTGTGACCCTGTTAATCAATGCTCAACTCCAAGTAGTCTGGTACTAAATTAGAAATTTCTTTTTACTGTTATTTGTTTAGTTCAGATTCTTAGAATGCCAAACAGCCCCATGCGCCTTCTCTGCCATTCAATAAAATCATGGCTCTGTACCACTTTCCTGCACCAACTCTCTATGCTTCAATTCTCTTCACAGCCAAAAGAATTATTGATCTATCTTGAATATACTTAGCAACTGAGCCTTCACAGTAAGCTTGGGGAGAAAGTTCCTAAGATTCATTATTCTTTAAGTGAAAAAATTTCTTCTCATCTCAGCCAACCCTTTCTTTTTGAGACTGAGCCTGGCTCTAGACATCCATTCCAGGGCAAACATCACTCCTACATCTACATCGTAAAGCTCTCCAAGAACTTGGTATGTTTCGGTATTCCTCAAATTTCTACTGGCGAAGCCCCTCTTCTACTGGCACTGTACTCTAAGAGATAATCTGCATGTAGACTCAGGGATGCTCATACAGATGTTGCCAATCCACCCCGAAAAATATTCATTAACCAAAGCACACTAGACAAAATCAGATTGAACAACAAAAACTTACAATCTTTTTGCATTGTTAGAGAAGCCCATATGTTTTATGATCACTAACTGTTTATCCACAGCCCTACTGAAATATCCTGGTCTAAAATCTCACGCAATCAGATTTTATCAATATTTTATCTGCTGAGTACAACTAATAGAACTTGATCCACAAAATGGAAGTCGGCCAGTTTCTACAAGGAACTCATGCAACAAAATTATTTTCACTTTCATCGAAGTCTTCTACGGTATTCAATTTTTTTGCCTCAAGGACTTAAAGCAAAGTTTCAGGAAAGCTCAGGTTCATACAATAAATGTTACCCATTAAAACAGAACACAAAATTGTGCTGAAAAGTGGGCAAAAGCTCCATTTTGACAATTATCTATACTTTTGGTGCTATATAATCAGCTGCTAAAGATCTGGGCTAAAGTTAGATGTTCAAGATACTATGCAGAATCAGGTGAGGATGTTGATTGCTCTTTTGGTATAAAAGTTAAAGTATTTCTCAATTTAAAAAAGACCAAATATTCTTTTGTTTTTTTTTGATGGCCCACTTCAATTTGCATTGATTGTAATCATTAGTAAAAAGCCAACTGAGGAATCATACAATTTCTAACAATTTAGCTGACTTATCAATGGGATTTTTTTGTACTTCTCCCCACACCCACCAAATTTCCAGGTAGGAGAACAGTTCTTCGCCAATACGAGTTCCCTTGTTGAGGTGGATTTCAATGGACACAATATGGAATTAAGTCCAACTTGCTGATTTGATATTTGGAATATTATTCAATAGATCCAACATCAGCACCCGCAGGCAGCCTCCACACACTAAACCACGGGGAATTTCATTTCTGCGAGAGCACCAGCAGAGGACAGAGATTTGCAGCAGATTCCTGGCACAGCAGTCGAGAGACCAGGGATTCTCACCAGTCTCCGAGCACAGCACTGTAAGCAGAGTAGATATCTTCCTTAAAGTACAGCAGGTACATACTGTGTGCATTCAGACTGCAGAGCCAAGACTGGTATAATGAATTGGTAGACTAAAGCTAATTTTTTTTTTGAAACAAGAAGATTCTGCGTGAACACTTAATCATTGTCTGCACAGGCCTTAAATGTTTTGACATTATATCTATACTTCATAGTGCCACCTGCTGTTCTATTTCAATACTGTAAACTTTCAGATTACAAAATGATATAACAAAGTCAGCCAAATTTAAGTAACCAACATTTTCTAATAAAAATTGATTGGCTAGCAAAGGAACAAAATCCAAGAGACATTATAATAAAACTTGACCAATAGCCAACAGGAAATTGGATTTAAAAAAAGACCAAAACTAGAAAAATTGAGAAATTATGAAGTCCCACCCAGTTGTTCCTCATTCTTTACTACTTTCAGGAAGTGACAGAATGCTTCACAGGCAACCATAAGACATTCCACTGAAGTTAATTCAAAGAATCTAAGACCAAGTTCAAGTCTGCAAATTCAGCTTTTGCCATGCCACTTCTGTAAAGCATTGTGCGGCCAATCTCTATATGACTAATGGCATTCAGTGTTCAATCATTGCTAGCAATGGAAAAACACTCCATGGCTCAATGGTGTAATCAAATGCAATTAATTTGAGGTCACTGCTGTAAAATTGATTACAATTGTTAGCCACTTGGCCCCAAATGCCAAAAGAATTTAAGCAAACTGGGACCCCAATTGATGCTGCCCTGCAGGCTGCCAACTCATTATACCAATCTTGGTTTTCCAGGCTGAATACTCACAGTATGTACCTGCTGTACTTTAAGGAAGACTCAGCCTACACAATGCTATGCTTGGAACCTGATGAAAATCCCTGGTCTCTCTGCTACTGTGCCAGGAACCTGCTGCAAATCTCTGCCTTTTGTTGGCGCTCTCAAAGTAACAAAATCACCCGTGGTTCAGTATGTAGAGGCTGCCTGTGAGTACTGATATTGGATTTATGAAGAAGTATGCCAAATATCAGAATACCAAGTTGGATCCAATTCCATAGCATGTCCATTGAAATCCACCTTAACAGGGGAACATGTATTGGCAAAGAACATTTCTCCTGCCTGGAAATTGTGGGGAATGGGGAAAAAAGTATTAAAAAAATCTAATTGTATTGATTCATCAATACAATGCTTATGCAGATTGATAAAATCTTGAATTTCAGTCAGTTGTGAAACAAAACTACTTACTATTGACCTTGAAGTTGTTCATATCTAGCATTCCCTTTTCATAACTCTGTTACTGGGAGGAAGATTCAGGCAAGCACTGGCTTCCAGCAAAAGTGATAAAATACTCACCTTAATTTATCATGTTGATGAATTCTCAACAAACAAGTGAAAACTAAAGGTTTAATCATTTCTAGAGAACATGACTGGAAATTACACAATATTCTATTAAAATTGTACTAAAAACTCACATTCCTCTCATGCAACAATATTTTTCAAGTGTTTCCAAATGAGAATAAGTTTTTAACTAAGTTCAACATGAGAAAATCTGCAAAAATGACAGACCCAGTGGGAGAATCACTGACAACAATTTCTCCATTTCAACATGGTCTTACTACAGACAGCGCTATTGATTTTAAGGTGTAATGAAAACACTTTGCTATAATTATAAAATAAGAGGGTGCTTTCACAATCCAGCCTATCCCAACATCAAGACTGAACCAAATTATACCTCAGTTTAACAGACCCACCTATTAGAAATCTGCATAAGCTGCAAGATCAGCATTGTTGACGTCTACCATCAGAAACGTTTCAGAAAATCCTGTTTACACAGCAAACCTTTTCTTGTTTAACACTTAATACAATGCTCTAGATTCAAGGTTACCACAAAATGCTTCGAATCAGGACAAAGCAAAATATCACAAACCACACTTGAAATATTTGCAAATAATTTACTTCACGGTAGGACACAAACACATGCAAGATCTCTTTCCTGCACCATCAAATGCATTGGAAGCAATAATATGACAAATATCTAGAAAGCAGTTTTAATTCTGATACCCATATTTTTCTTTGGAATGTACTAACATTATTTTTTGTACTATTGATTTCTCAAATGAATGCATTAGCCACAATCAGAGCATTCACCAGACTTCCACGCAGGAAGTCTGCAGGACTATTCAAAAATACGATAATTATCTATCTGCATTTCCACCTTTTCATAAAAGCTACGATTCCCTTCCAAAAGACAACAGCAAGTATTGACATAGTACTTAATGCAGTTAAAAATGTCCCAAAGCATTTCAGTGTTAATTTTTGATACAATTCTGAAGCCACACAGATATTACAGCAGATGACTAAAGTACAGAGTGTCTAAAAGGAGGAAAAGAAAGAAATAGAGGTTATAAGAGAGAATTCTGAAGCTTAGAGCCTTGGCAGATGAAGGCACAACCACCAATGAAACAGCAATTGAAATCACATGCTCAAGAGGGAGAATTGGAGGAACACTGATGAGTTAGGGTAGATTACAAAGAAGAGGCAAGGCCATTTGGGGAGGAGGTGCTGAGGTGGAGGCATGCTGGACTCAAGAAAAAGGTGAGCAGTTTAATGGAATTACTTGGAAAACAAAATTTTAATGAAACCACAAGGGAGGAATGAACAGAAAGACTGCAGTCCAATAGGTACGATGGTGAAGATGGTATATGGCACGCTTGTCTTCATAGGTCAGGGCACAGAATACGAGTTGGGACATTCTGTTGCAAGTTTACAAAACATTCGTTAGGCTACACGAGCATTATGTAGTGCTAGTTGCCACATCAGGGAGGTGGTGGTTGCATTGGAGAGAGTGCAGAGGAGATTCACTGGGATGTTGCTTGTACTGAAGGACTTCAGTTATGGGGACAGATTGAATTGGCTTGTTTTCCCTGGAGCAAAGGGAGCCAAGGGATGACCTCATTGCAAGAAAAAAATTATGACAGGCATATATAGGCTAGTCAAAATCTTTTCTTCATTGTTCAAAAACAAGAGGGCTGAAGGTGAGAGGATGATTTTAAAGGGGATCTGAGGCGCAAGTTTTTTCTCCCCCCTATAGACAGTGGTTGATATCTGGTACGCACTACCAAAGGTAGTGGTGGAATCAGATACAATTACTACATTTAGGAGACATTTAGAAAGGCACTTAAATAGCCAAGGCATGAAGCATACAGTCCTGATGTGGGCAAATGGGATCAGAGCAAATGGGCAAAAAGGTTGATATAGGTGTGGTGGGCCTAAAGGCCTGTTTTTATTCTCCACTGTTTATTTAGAATTATAGTGAAGTGCAGATTACAGCAGGTCCCAAATATTCATTCTTTATGCAAATACATGAAGCACAAGGAACAAATGAATACACTGCACAAGCAAATTCAGCTTGCAATATGGTAGTCAGAATTGGGAATTCATTATACCAAATTATAAGACAGTGAAAGAGCAGCAGCCTTAGTGGCCAAGAATGAAATCATAATTATATGTGCCTACATAATGAGGCAAGCAGTTTCAAGAAAGTTTTCTGGAATGGTAGGTTAAACAACAAGCATGCATATCAGATTTGTAACAAGCCAAATTTTGTTACCAGCCCTTCAACACATTAGCATCTAATAATTACAAAATTGTATATATGTTTGAAAGGAAGAACCCTGAAAAAGTTATAAAGGTTCAGTATTTCAATAAGGTTGCCTTTGTAGGAATAAGACAGAAACTGTCACTGAAAAAAATAGGCAGGTAAAATAAATGATCACTGAAGGAGGTTTTCCTAAAAAATAATGTAACACAGAAACAGTCTATACCAATAAAAAGCAACAGATCTTCAACACAAAACTATTAGAAAAATGGCAGTTCAGTAACATTGCTTAACCTTCGAAAACATCACTACGCAAGCAAAAAATGATTGTTTAAAAAGAACTACACTGCAGTGGTGACAGTGCAGCAGGACAGAAAATTTAGATACTTGATGAACACAAGAAAGTTTTTTTGAAGAGGTAACTGAAGTAGTTGACCGGGGAATGTCTGTGAAAGTTATTCATATGGACTTATAGAAAGCACTTGATAAGATCCCTCCAAGATTGACAGAATGTTAACCAAAGCAATGAAAGAGTATTGGAATTTTATGGGACCAAACCATGTATATGGTAACACTACACACCAAAAGTCAAAACCAGCTCAAGGGGCTAAATGACCTGCTCCAATTGCTGTGATTCAATGCTTAACCAGGAACCAATGCTGATCTGTGAATGTAGAGACGATGACCAACAGAACTCAGTTGGAGTTCGGGAATTGAGTTTAGAGCCAGAAAAGCATGGGTTTAATCAGACCAGCTGAAGCAGAGGTAGAGTCAGAAGATGTAAAAGAGGTGCAAGCAGGCAATAATGACAGCACAGTTGTGTCCAAAAGTTCACAGGAGTCACATGTGCAAGTAGTCTGGTACAGCTCAGACAATAGTACAGAGGGGGATGGAGTTATTAGTGCATCATGACACAGAAAGAACACATTCAGTCAAATGGTTTGGTAGCCAGCGACTGATGTTTATGGCAGGGCTAAATACAATGTCTTTTAACTTGTTTGGCAGAATTTCAGTTCAATCCAAATTAGACATCAAACAAGCAGCATGATAATTTAGAAAAAGCACAAGCCAAAAGGAAGAGACAAAATGAAGGAAAGACACCAAAAATGCTAGTTTAAAAAGTTGAAATGCCAGAATTTCCATACATTTTAATGTCATGAGAAACCACATCTAGTTATGAATAGTTGATGACAAGTAACAATGCGAAGGGGCTTCAACAACACCCCCCATCCTCAAAAATGGTGGGGCCCAGCACAAGTGATAAAGGCTGAAACATTCTCAACCATGTTCAGCCAGAAGTACCATGTGGATGAACTATCTCGACTTACTCCAGAGATATCTACCATCTCAGAAACCAGTCTTTGCTCCATGTAATATTATGAAATGGCCGAGAGCACCAAATACAGTGAAGCCCATGGTACCAGACAACATCCCAGCTGCAGTACTGTAGATCTCAGCTTCAGAACTAGTTGCAACACTGGCATCTACACAACGTTAGTCCTATTCACAAAAGGCTAATTACCACCCAGTCTCAATAAAAGTGATGGAAGCTACCATCAACAGTGCTATCAAGTAGCACTGACTCACTGATATGCAGTTTGGGTTTCACCAGGATACCCAGCTCCAGATGTGATCTGAAAGCAAATTGGACCAAGGAGTTGAATTCCAAGTGACATAAACTGCCCTTGACATCAAGCCCACATTTAACTGATTGCAGTCTCAAGGAACCCTGGCAAAACTTGAGTTAAAGGGCATCAAGGAGAAAGCAACCCATAGTTGAAGTATACCTCACTCAGAGGAAGATGACTGGACGCTGAAGGGACAACATCTCAGAAGTTAACCAGGACGAGGTCCTTGACGCAATGATCTTCCATCATCAGGTCAGAAGTAGGGATAATTGCTTATGGCCCAATATACATATTTATTCACAGCTACTCAGTAAATTATCCATAGCTGCATTTAACAAGATCTAGACATCAATCACAGGATGATAAGTGGTAGCGACAAAAGTGATGGATGATAACAACGACGGACAAGAATATCTAATCACCTACCCTTATCATTCAGTGGAATTACCTCACCAAGTCCTCCACCATCAATACCCTGGGGGCCATCATTGGCAACAAACTCAAGAGCAGATCAGAAGCATCAGAATGGCAAGGGACTCATTCCTGACATCCCAAGGCTTTTCCATTATCTACAATGCACATGTCAGGAGTGTGAAGTACTTGCCACTTGTGCATCTCCAACAAGGATGACATTAAGCTGGAAAGGCTGCAGAAAAGATTCAAGAGGATGTTACCAGGCCTAGAGGGTTTGAGTTATGAGAGGCTGGGACCATTTTCCCCGGAGCAGAGGAGGTGGAGGGGTGCCCTTATGGAGATACAAAATCATGAGGGGTGTAGATAAGGTGGATGGACACAGTCTTTTCCCCAGGTATGGGAGTCTAAAGCTAGCGAACATAGACTTAAGGCAAGAGGGGAAAGATTTAAAAGGGACCCGAGGGGCAACTTTTACCATGCAGAGGATGGTTGATATATGGAAGGAGCTGCCAGAGGAAGCTGTAGAGGAAGGTACAATTTCAATATTTAAAAGACATTTAGACATATGTGGATAGAAAAGACCTAGAAGAATATGGGCCAAATGCAGGCTAAGACATCTTGGTCAGCACGGGTGAGTTGTGCTGAAGGGCCTGTTTCCATGCTGTACGACTCATGCAGTTCAACACCATTCAGGGCAATGCAGCCGACCTGATAGGTACCATATCCACGCCCTAAACATTCGTTCCCTACACCATTAGCACACAATGACTGCAAACGATATCCACAAAATGACTACAGTTATTCACCTAGGCTTCTGTGACAGGACCTCTCAAACTGATGACTTCTACAATCCAGAAGGGAGAAGTGCAGCAGGCACCTGGGAACATCATCTCCAGGATGTCCTTCAAGTCCAAAGCTGAATTCAAAATTGTCTTGGTAATAGGAGGCAGACAGTGATGGTGGAGGGTGTTTTTGAGACTGAAGCCTGAGACTAGTGGGGTACCACAGGGGTCAATACCAGGACTCTCAGTGTTTCTGGGGGAGGGGGAGTTGAAGTGACTGGTGTGATAGGTTGATAGGAAGGAAGGTAGTCTCAGGCTCCAAAACAATATTGATCAGTTGGAATTTAGTCCTGCTCAGTACAAAATTATCCATGTGTGATGATTAATAAGTGTAGGACATACACAATGAAAGACAGGCTTCAACTCTATTGAGCAATAGAGTTGAACTCTATATTAGCAGGGCTATAGAATATAAGAGCAGGAAGGTTATGAAACAGTTTTATAATAGTGGTTAGACAGAGCTGAAGTACTGTGTACAGCTCTGATCACCACACTGTAGAAAGGACGTGATGCACTGAAGATGATGCAGGGATTTGTCTAGTTGTTTCCTGGGATGGAATGTTTCAATTACAAGGACTGGATAGGCTGGATTTGTTTTCCTTGGAGCAGAGGAGGGACCTGATAGAGATATAAGAAATTATGAGGGACATAAGTTAGACAGCAGGAAACTTTTCCCCATAGTAAAGGTATCAAAAACTAGATAGCACAGACTTATGGTATGGGATAAGAGATTGAAGGGATCTGAGGGAATCTGGAATGCACTGCCTGAGTGGGTGGTGGAGGTATCCTTACAACATTTAAGTATCTAGACAAGCATTTGAATCAGCAACGCATAGGTGGCTACAGACCAAGTGCTGCTAAATGAGATTAGCAATGATACGTACTCGATGGTCAACATGTATGCACGCAGTGGGCCAAAGGGCCTGTTTCCATGGTGTATAACTAATCACAGAACATCCTGACCTGGAAATATATTTCCAGCCCTTCAACAATGGGTCTAAACCCTGGAGCTCACTACTTGGTCCTGTGATGAACCAGGAGGACTGCAGCAGCTTACCATCATCACCTTCTCAAGGACAATTAGGGATGGACAGCAACACCCAGATCTTGACAATTTTATAGAAATAGCATCAGTTCACGATGTACTTGAAGCATCCTTCAGCAGGAACATTGTTTATACTTACAAAAGGTAGCAACAAACAGCAGTCGTCACCAGCATTGTATTAATGACACTGTGGAAGAAAGAAAATTTTAATGCATCAAATACCTTAAAAACTATTTTCTCTGCCAGAGCTGCCAATGAACAAAATGCCACACAAAGCTAATTAAAAGCATTTTTGAACATTTCCATTTGTTTTGCTAAATCATTTTACTGGTTACATCATATTGTGTGCACTATTTACATTGGGTTACATCCCAGCACCCTAGTGAAATTCATTTCATTACATTAATTGGATACTAGACAAACAGGTTTAATCAATATCAAATTTTCTTATGCCCATTAGTCTCACTTAATTAAATCAATGTTACTTAACTGAAAAGTATTTAGTTCAGTGTTACAACAAGCTTTTGTATATCAATGTTACTTAACTGAGAAATATTTAATGCAGTTCGTGTTATAATACACAAGGTGCTTATGCAAATACAAAGTGCTAACACTACAGTCGAAATCATAGTCTGACTACCGAAATCTTAGCCTCACGTAATTCACTGCCGTTCATTATCTACGCAGTCTACAATGAATCACGCAAATACAAGAATAAAAACACTGACAGCTTCAAAGTCAATTATGAAAAGCGTTAAGGTTACTCCCCCCAAACACCGCCTTCACCAATACCAACATCCCAGAAACACTTCTCCAACATAGATTCAGCTCTATACTTTCCCAAATTGTCCCCACCAGGAGCATTACCAGCTCCTTCAGTCACTTTTCTCATTCCCACCTCTCGTGCTAACAATTATATCGCTTCTCTCGTTTCCCTCCCACTACTCACCCCAGCCCTCATAGTAAGAGACACTGCGTCGAACTACTACTGCCTCCCTCACGTCCCAGATTTCTCGCCGATTCCCGGACGAGTAGCTCTCTCCTGCTCGATCGCCCTTGCCTCTCCTCCACTAACACAACCCCATCCCATTTCCCCACCGCAAGGTCTCTCTCCTCGCCGTGTCCACCCAAGTGCCTGTTGGAGAGGTTACAGCCCCGGGCTCACCCCGGAGCCTGCTTGTGCTGTGACGCAGATTCAGCCCCGAGTGAAGGGCGTCTGAGCTGTCCCGTCCGCAAGCCCAGCTCCCCCACCGCCCCCAACTCCCTGCAAGCCTCACCCTCGATTTGGTCCTTTCGGGATAAACCAAGGCACAACGCCGCCCACTACACCCCAGAATACGGTGAGGACGATGATGGGCACCGTTAGACCGCTGTAACCCATGGCGAGCCCACGGCTATCCTTCCTCCACCTAACGCCGCCAGCCTCCCGGAAACCAGCTGCCGGAAATGACGCCACCACTTGGTCCCGCCCTCGTCATGTGCCCCCTTCGGGGCCTGACAGAACGAAGGAAACGTCGCAATCGAGCCGCGGTTGATTGACGGCGACCGACGATGTGCCGAGCCGGCTGGTGATTCTGGGGATTCGTGTCCTCACCTGGACCCAGCTGTCGCTGCCAGCTCTTGCTGCACCCCTTCCTCACCTCCCTATGCCGGCTTTCTTCTCTCTACCTTTCGGTCCAGATGAAGGATCTCGACCCAAAACGTCGACTGTCCATTTCCCTCCAGAGCTGCTGCCTGATCCGCTGAGTTTCTCCTGCTTCTTGTTTTTTTTTGCTCCAGGTTCCAGCATCTGCAGTGTCTGGGACTAAATGTGACTTTAATCCCTAACGGGCCCTCCTCGCTCCCCGATTACCCTCTTGCCTTTAATATAGAGTTATGAAGCATAGGAACAGGCCCTTCAGCCCACTGAGTCCATCAAACATCAATTAACACGGATCCCATTTTATTCGCCCCATATTCTCATCATCTTCCCCCAACTTTTACTACTCACCTAGACATCCGAGGCAATTTACAGTGGCCAATTGCCCTACCAACCCGCACGTCTTTGGGAATGTGGGAGGAAACTAGAGCACCCGGGGGAAACTCACAAGGTAACAGGGAGAACATGCAAACTCCACACAGACAGTGCCAGAAATGTGGATCGAAGCAGATTCGCTTGAGCTGTGAGGCAGTAATCTTGGAGCACAGTATGATTTGTAAAGATTACAGAGATTGAGGAGTGAAACCATTGTGCAATTTGAAAGCAATGTTGAAAATTTTAAATGGCAATGTACTGGATCATGAAACAACATTGATCAACAAGAACAAGGGTGTCGGATGAACAGGAATTGGTGTGAACTGGGACAGGGATCGCAGGGTTTTGGATGTTTGAGTTTATGACAGGAAGCAGTTGAAACAACACAATGGAGTGAAGAAATAGTCAAGTTTTTGAGGTAATAGTGTGTGAAATCTTCAATGATAAATGGCTGAGGCAAATGAAGGCATCATTATACATGGATAGGATTCTTGTAATTTGATAAGGATGTGCAAGATATAAGAAGACATTTATTTATTAGTCACATGTACATTCAAACACACAGTGAAATACGTCTTCTTGCGTTGCTAAGCATGTGCTGGGGGCAGCCCGCAAGTGTCGCCACTCTTCCGGCACCAACACAGCATGCCCACAGCTCCTAACCTGTCCGTCTTTGTGGGAGGAAACCAGAGCACCTAGAGGAAACCCACACAGACATGGGGAGAATGTACAAACTCCTGACAAGCAGCAGCGGGAATTGAACCCAAGTCTCTAGCGCTGTAATAGCATTACACTGACCGCTATGCTACTGTGCCACCCCCTATGCTACTGTACAGGGTTGTCGTTTATCTGTTTAGTATAATCTTCATGAATTTAAGATCCTATGCACCTTGCAGATTCCCTGCAGAGGTTGAGCAACATTTGCCCACAAAAAAATTTTGGTATTTTCCATAATCTTGCTTGCCTGTGATATTTCATGCTCCTTCTTTGCCCTCCTAATTACTAGTTTGTACCTCTCCCCCCATACATTCTATATTCTTGTATGGCCCTCCCCATTTTTAATTCTCTAAACCTGCCAATAAGATTCTTTTTTTAAAATCAAACCCTGAATTCCCCTGAAGATAAAAAAAATCAGAGATACTGAAAATCTGATATAAAAATAGAAAATGCTAGAAACCCCCAGCACAGATCAAGTTCTGTGGAGAGAGATACAACAAGAGCAGGGAAGTTATGCTCCAACTTTATAAAACATTGGTCAGACCATGGCTGGAGTACTGCATGCAGTTCTGGTCACTGCACTATAGGGAAGATGTGATAGTGTTGGAGAGGGTACAGAGGAGATTGACCAAGGTATTGCCTGGAATAGAGTGTTTCAATTATGAGGAGAGACTGGAGAAGCTAGGTCTATTCTTCTGGAGGGGAGGAGGTTAAGAGGGGAAATGATTGAGGCATATAAAATTATGACGGGTAAAGATTGGATAGACTGCATGAAACTATTCCCCATATCAAAGGTAGATAAAACTACTGGACATAAATTTAGGTAAGGAGTAAGATATTTAGAGGGGATCTGAGGGGACCATTTTCATCCAGTTCCTGGAATACACTGTCTGAGAGAATGGTGGAAGCAGAGTTGCTGACAACATTTAAGAAGTGTCTAGATGAGCATTTGAATTGCCTAGGCAATAGAAGGCTGTGGGCCAAGTACTGGAAGATGGCATTAATATGGATGGGTACCCACTGGTCAGCATGGGCATGGTGAGCCAAATGGTTCCATGATTTATGATGCCACGACTATAACCAAGAAAGAGAGAAACACAAGGGTTTTCAATAGCAGAGAAGGTGGGGTGGTGATAGATTGAACAAAGGGAATATCTCTGTAGCCACAAGAGACTGCAGATGCTGGAACCTAGAGCAACAAACAATCTGCTGATAGAACTCAGCAGGTTGAGCAGCATCTGTGGGAGGAAAGGAATCATCAACCCTTTGGGTTGAAACCCTGCATCAGGACTTGTGCAGGGATTCGACCTGAAACGTCGACAATTCCTTTCTTCCCACAGATGCTGCTTAACCCGCTGAGTTCTTCCAGCAGATTGTTTGTCGCTGCAAGGGAATATCTCTGATACAATGAGATAAATGGGTTAATGGGACAGTTAGAGTAGAAGTTCGCAGCTCGTTATGCTTCTCTATCTGTGCAATGTGTGTTTAAAAGCAAGGCTGTAGGACATGCTCACAGACCAGACAATATTAGCAGGGGGAAAAAACTAAGCCAAAATGATGACACACAACAATGGCCAGTTTGGATATAGAGGGGAAAAAAGTGAGCTACCTAAAGTTGGAGAGTTCAATATTGAGTCCAGAAGGAAGATGAGGTACAGTTCCTTGAGCTTGCATTGGGGCTCATTCTAACAGTGCAGAAGCCCACAGACAGAAAGGCCAGAGTGGGAGTGGGATGGTGAGTTAAAATAGCAGGCAATCAAAAGCTCAGGGTTACTCCAGTGGACAGAACACAGGTCCTCCACAGACTGATTACCCAATCTGCATTTGGTTTCTCTACTCCAGGAGGGACCACATTGTGAACATCAAATGCTAGACTGGCGGAAGTGAAAGTGAATCGCTGCTTCACATGGGAGGACTGTTTGGATCTTTGGGTGGTGGGAAGGAAGAGGTGAAAGGGCAACAGATGTTACACCCCCTGTGATGGCATGAGAAACTGCCTAAAACTAGGAGTGGTAGGTGGAAGAGTGGACCAGGGAGTCATGAAAGGAGTGATCCCTTTGAAGTGTGGGAAGGGGAGAGAAACAAAAGTCTGGTGGTGGAATCTTATTGGAGCTTGTGGAAATTGTGAAGGATGGGAAAGCCAATGGAGTGGAAGGGGAACTCTTTCCTGGCTTAGTTCAGGAGCGGGCATGGGAGAAGAGCTGTGAGAAATAAATGAAACACGATCAAGGGCTTTGTTCAGTTTTCTACCATAGTGGGGGACTCCTTGATTAATTTGGAATGCCATCTCCTGTTTTACACTCCACCCCACTGGTCTTGCCTGAAGATTCTATACCCTGTGATGTTGAGTGGACTGTCCTGCGCTTCTGTCTATTGTATCACCCTGATGGTAACAAAATCATATTCTCTGGTGTTAATCCATGCCTTAGTTCATCTGCATAATCATGTTAAAGGAGGTGGAATCCAGCCTTGCATTCTATTCGCCTTGTCAAGTCCATTTATGTTCCAGCTACAAATGACTCTTTCTTTCTTGCTCTTGGGCTCCCACTGTGTCCCATTCCCAAGCCAAATTAGTTTAAACTCTCCCCAACTAGCAACTCCCTTCCACATGAATGATGAATTGTTTGCGTTCTGGTGCAACTGCTCATTTTATACATATCCCACCTTCCCTGGAAATGATTTCAGTGATCCAGAAGTCCAAAGCCCTCCCTCCTCCACCATCCCTCAGCCATACATTCATCTGACTTATGCTCCTATGCTCACGAGAACCTGGCAGTAGAGGTAATCCCAAGATACAGCCTTGGAGGTCCTGCTTTTTAATCTGCCACCTTATTCTCTAAATTCAAGTTGAAGGACCTCTTTCTTCATTTTGCCTGTCACTGGTATCACTGTGACCTCTAACCATTTAATCTCCCCCTTTAGAATGCCCTGCAACTGTTCTGTGACATTGTTGATCCTGGCACCACAGAGGCAATGCACCATCCTGGATTCAGTCTTTGGGCCACAGAAACACCTGTCTGTTCTCACTATCAAGTCTCCTGCCACTATTACCCTTAGACTCTTGCTCCTTCCCTCTTCTGTGGCTGAGGGATCCACAGTGTTGTGAACTCGACCTTGGCTGTACTCCACACAGGAACATACACATCCACTGTTTTCCAACACAAAAAATGATTCTGGAGTGAGATGCACCCTGAGCTTCCTTTACTATTTACTGCCTTTCCTCTGCTTGGAGACATCCATTCCCTCTCTAACCACATTTCCTTAAACTGCTGAAAATGTGCTATCTATCTGACTCTCAGCCTTATGGATGCACCATTGTACTGCAGCTAGTGCTTATGCTTTGAAACCCAGTGCTCAAGCTGGTCAAGTTGGCAGCTCTTCCCACAGAGAAACAAAGGACTGCAGATGCTGGAATCTAGATGAAAAACACTATGATGCTGGAGGAACTCAGCAGGCCAGGCAGCATCCATGGAGAAAAGCAGGCGATCAATGTTTCGGGTCAGGACCCTTCAGGACTGAAGCTAGGAAAAGGGGAAGCCCAATATATGGGAGGGATAAGCAGAGCCGTGATAGGTGGATGAAAGAGGGGAGGCGGGGTGGGCACAGGTGGTGATAGTAGATACAAGTAAGAGATAGTGATAGGTGTGGGGGAGGAGAGGAGAGCAGATCCACTGGGGGATGGGTCAAAGGTAAGGAGAGAGAGAATAAAAAGGGGGTAGAAAAAAGAAATTGACTAGCAAAGGGAAGAAAAGAAGCAGCATGGTGGGGGGTGGGGGTTGTGGGGAAGGGAGGTGGGGATTACTTAAAGTGGGAGAATTCAATGTTCATGCCGTTAGGCTGCAAGGCTCCAAGACGGAAAATGAGGTGCTGTTCCTCCAGTTTGTGTTTGGAATTCTCCTGGCAGTGGAGGAGACCAAGGACTGACATATCAGTGATAGTGTGGGAGGGGGAGTTGAAGTGACTGGTGTGATCATTCAGACAGAAGGGTCTAGGAATTCCTACATGTTGCAGATCGTGAGGTAGTGCAACACTACCTACTGTGGCACAGCACTCTTTGTACAACTACAGACTCTTCTGCAACTATCATTCCCCTCCCAATCCCAACTATTGATTGCAACCTACGGATACCAATTGCCATGTCCACTTCAACTAACGATCAGGTCTGGCCCCTCCAGCTACCAATTCTGCCTTCACCAAACCCAGCAAGTGACCCTTGCCCCAATTCCATTGTTTCACTTAACCCAGCCCTTGTGATGCCTGATCACTCTCCCTTCCAAGGCCTCCCCTGTGAAGAGGTAGCCTTGATGGCATGAGGCCTATATACTGATGCAGTTGCAGCTCATGCAGTGCTGAATTTCCCAGTAGGGGCCCACAAATTTTGTTGGCTTTTTGCAATCTGACTGACCTACATTAAGAGGCAATGACCATTTTTAGGCATCAACCTTTAAAATAATTTTAAAGGTGGGAGTCACTCTATTTCATGGGTCCATGGCCCACACAAACAAACTCACACCTTGCCAATGCACACAAAATGCTGGAGGAACTCAGCAGGTCAGGCGACATTTATGGAGGGAAATAAACAGTCAACGTTTCGGGCCTAGCTGAGCTCCTCCAGCATCTTGTGTGTGTTTCTCTAGATTTCCAGCATCTACAGTCTCTCATGTCATACCTTAGCAATGTATTTAAAAGGCAAGGGAGATGAAAAGAGAAGGCAAATGCATTGCAGATGCAGTAAAATGTAGATAAGTGTTAGGTTATCCACTTTGGTGACAAATACAGGAAGGCAGATTATCTGAACAGAGATCGATTAGGAAGGGGGGAGGTGCAACAAGAACCAAGTGTCCTTGTCCATCACTCAAATAGGCACTGGATGCAGCAGCCTGTTAAGAAGGCAAATGGTACGTTGGCCTTCATAGTGAGAGGAATTGATAACAGAAGCAGGGATATTTTACTGCAATTGCACAGGGCTGTGATGAGACCACACCTTGAGTATTGTATGGAGCTTTGTTCTCCTTATCTGAGGAATGATGTACTTGTTGTGAAGGGAGGGTGTTGAAGTTTCATCGGACCAATTGGACTTATGCTAGCAAAAGTTTAATACAATTAGAGGGGCCTCATTGAAATGTATAAAATCCTGACAGGACTTGACAGACAAGATGTAGAAAAATGTGGCTAGTGATGGAGGTCAGGAGTCCAGACCAGGGGGCCAGGGGGTCGGAGCCTAAGCATATAGGGTACACCATTTAAAACTAAGGAAGGAACCTGTCGAATTCTCCACCACAGAAGAAAGTTGAGGCCAAATCATTATATTGATATAAGGAGTTAAATATAGTTCTTCAAGCTTAGGATTGTGTGGAGAAAGCAGGAACAAGTTTATTGAATTTGGATGGTCAGCCATGATTGTGCAGAATGACAGAATAAGCTCATAGGGCTGAATGGTCTATTTCTATTTTCTATGTTTACTATAAATTTTGAGATTTCATCATGTTCTCAGAATCACTCCCTAGACCTCATGAATCAGCATCAATAATATAAATTGGCACAACAGTGATCGGACAGTGCAAAGGATCATTATTGCAGCATCCAAGGCTCCAACATACAGAATATCTCAAGAAAACTATCAAACCTATCTTTTTTATATATACTAAACATTTATGCTTTTTTAAAACCTGTTTTTGCACGGTCCACTTGTGTCCTTCACAATTCTGTTACATCATGCTTGCATCATAATACTGTAGTCCACATCATATTACATTCCATCAATTTCTAACAGCTGGATTTTTCATTCTTAGTCCTGAGATGGAGGTGGAGGATAAGAATAAAGTCCAGCTGCTACCCCAAGGGTCTCTGAAGACAAACAAGGAGTCACCAGGGAGCAAATCTGAGGCAAGTGCTAGCTGTAGTTCAGTCTCTCCCAAAAGTGATGAGAGCCTGATTCGGGCACTGGTTGATTTAGTGACCACAGCAGCAACAACAGCTCAAAAAGCAAGAGAAAGTGAGAAGAAAGCACAGCTTGCTTTTAAATATTCTGAAGAAGTGCTTTCTTTTGCTAGTGATGTGACAGATAACGCCGAGCAGACACTGTTAACAGCCAAAACTCTGTCAGAGAGACTGGTCAGACATACTTCATATCTGGATTACCAACAGTTTTTCCGTTCCGTCACAGACCTTTCCATGGATTATGCAACATTTGCACAACTTCTACAATTGTCAAATGCTGGTGATGATGTAGGGAACTCACGTTTATTAAAGAAAGGGAAAGGACCCAGATATGGGAGAAGTGAGTCAAAAAGGGATAGACTATGCTTTCTCTGTCACTCATTATCTCGCCGTGAAAATGATGCTCTCTCTCAGAAACGTCCCCAGAATGCATCTCAGTTGGGAGATAATTACGAGGGTACAATTGAAGCAGATGATGAAAATACAGATGAAGAAGAATTTGGATTTGGGAAGGATGTGTACCGCAAACCTCAAGCCAACATCAGTGCTGGGATAAATAGTTCTCATCACAAACAGGTGGAGGCTGTCCGAAAAGAGGAACACATGGGTGGGGCCTTTGTGATCAGTAGACGTAGATCACCACGGAGGTCACCTTCTGGTGGCCTTGATGGTCTTGTGTCACCGTTACTTACTGAAGATGAACTAACGACATTAAAGCCACTGAGTCATTCCCCCTCACGCCAAGGATCAACAAAGGTAGTTTACAAGATGATTCACCGAGACAAGTCACAAGAGAATTCAGACAGTGATATTGAACACTTAGAGGAACCTGCTCAGGTTCATATTTCCTGTGCAGAAAATGAAGGCTTAGATCCTACAGAAAACTTAGTAATGAAATCCCAATAGTATTTCTGTATAAGCGACAAATCTTAAATAAAATACATTTTTGTATAGTTGAGTTTTGCTTAAATGGGGCTGGTTCTTTGTTGTTAACATTGTCCAATATAGCAACTACTAGTCACAGGTAAGAATGAAAATTCAGATATGGCAAGTTTCATTTTTAGGAAGTGAAATTTAGTAATGCACACAATTGTTGTGTTTGTGATCTCATCTCATGTTTGTTGATCGAATGCCAAGACTGAGGGAAAGCAGAGCATTTATTTTTGACCATATAGTGCAGTTAATTTTCCTAATTGTTATCTGCTGTGAAAGATGGATGAACTTCCAACATCTTGGATATTCAGCATTGAATGGAGACTACAACTGGCATGGCTGTCACAAACAACACAATTAAACAAACCCAACAGGGCCAGAAGAACACACTGGTTGAGACAGAAGGAACAGGTTTAGCAGATAGAGTAAATCACCCTTATTAGGAGTTACTCATGAAATGAAGCTACTGCTCACGTCTTAGTTGACAAAAGACTGCAATTATTTTGTACTGAATTATGGTGGATGTTTGTGCAAAGCTTTTTCATAAAAATGAATTCAGTGGCTAAATATTGCAGCTGGTCAGCAATTTCTCCTAGTAAAGTGTAAATCATTTTATCTTTGGTTAAGAATGAATGTCAGCTTTGCCTGTATAATCATTGCAAGTCAATATAGATAAAATGGATAGGTGTAAATGATGAAATTTCCTGTAAATGCTCATGGCAATCTTACATCCATAAAATAAGAAGTGTATGAACAGAGCTGCTGCGAAACAAATTTAGATTTATGCAAGTTATACATGGAGTAGGGATATACTAATAATTAGCATGTTACAATGAGTATTGTTCATTTTTGGTGTACTACTATTGCATACAAGAATTCCAACATGAACAAATTTCAATGCTCAGGGGGCTGTACTTTCAATCGAGTCACCATCAAGCTACTCATACAAGTCTTAACACTTTACAAGTAGCAATTAATTACGCAAAACACCACAGCAGTGTCTGACTTGGTTCACATCTGTACATTTTCACCAGCAATTGCTCATTCACTGAAACGGTGCCTGTTTGGCTTCTTCAACATAGATCACCAAGATGGCAGTATGGCATAAACTAAAAATGCATCTAGGTTATCTGTATAATGTACAACTGATAAATATCCTAAAACACTATTACTAAAATACTCAATGCAATGACAAGTTGGACCAAAGGGCCTGTTTCAGTGCTGTATAACTAAACTTTAGAGAAGTGAATGCAAAATAATTCAGTTACCCTCAAAATGATATTAAGGTAATCTTAAAGATAAAATTGTAGCTGATCTCAAAATAGATGCCAGAAGAATATATCAAACTCATCTATTCAGTGTGTTAGCATGTATGAAGAATATCTCAGCTTAAACCTTTAATAATTTATGCATCATAATAAAATTCAATACATCACCCTAACAGCATATTTTTTAAAAAAATTGTCCAACTTAACCCCATACCAGAAAATATCATTGGAGACCACACATATGTAATCAGAATTTGGGATTAGGTTGATCAATGGTAGATTTCAATGAATATTTTGGTAATGGCACATGGGCTCATTACTTGCAATTCCTCACAATCTGTTGATTTTTTAAAAGAAACTCAAGGCTTTCCCACAGACAGGATTGTCACCTTACACCCAGCTCATTACTTTACACACAGATGGGAATTCTTGAGAAGTTTCACAGAAGAGATAATAGCACGCGATTATTTCCAATGTAGGATCAACTGAAACTGAATGTCTTATTTCTCAAATTATGCTTAGTTTTGAAAGATATAGATTTTCTTTGAGCGCCAAAAAAATCATTTTATTGAAAAGTAAATAGTTTGCAATTTTTTCCACAGCCTTTATTTAAAGTAGCAGAGGCAGAACATAAAACTACTCCTGCATTTTTTCAATGGATTCTTCTTTATATTTCCCCTTATCCTTGCCAACTTGGCGAGATTTGGCTTTGCGTTCCAGGATCTTCTTTCGATCCTTATCCAGCTTTAGCCTGGTGATCACGACCTGCAACAGATTATACATTTATTACAGGTAATTCTTCAACAGTGTGTTCAGAGATTAAATCACACAAGTAAAAGAAAATAAATGGAATTAGCAGCTGTTAAAAAAGTCAATTATGACATTCTATGTGCGAATTCACTCCAGTGTCAAAGATGTCACAAGTCATTTTCTTTCATCGGGAGTAAAAGTATTATTTCATTGACACAACAAAATCCCCAAAAGAAAGGGCAAAGTGAACCACACACCTCAAGGCAAGTACAATGGATAACTGAGGTTGGAAAGCACATTTTCAGAAAAATGTGCACACCGAGGTAAATACAACTGTTAATTCTGCAAAGTGACTAATTTGTTTCACACTAGCCAATGCACAGAGAAAAATAGGAGTCTATAGCACAGGAAGCCAAATCTTTCTAACTAGTTTGCAGCAGCTGAAGGTGATAATAGAGCCCTCCTCCTTTCCCCATTTTCTTGGGTTCTCTGCATCAAATAACTAGCCATTTTTTCTTGACTGGAGTGGTTAACATAGAAACCCACACCACTCCCCAGCATTGTAAATTTTATCACTCACCTGGTTACTTCTTTACAATTCACCTCAAATAAATTGCCTTTTCTTCTATTAAAACCCTGCATAATTTTAAAAACACCCTTTGGGCCTTTCTGAGCCAATAGAAAAAAATCTCAGCACATCCTGGCTTACAGTTTCTGCTGCCCGGTATCACCCTGGGACTGGCCAGATGGATTTCTATACTCATTCCCTATACTTCTGCATAATCAACTCTGTTGTTCCAACATAATTTACAGGCTGACAGGAAAAACGGTATGGCTTTTAAACATTGTTTTATCTGTGTTCTGTGCTATCACATTCATGAAATCCATAATGATGCAAACATTCATTGCCTTATATGACTAATACATATTATGTATCTGCACACCCAGCTCTCCATATTCACCTCTTATCACTCTGGTATTAAACAACAAGCCCCATATCTATTTGTCTATCTCCACAATAAGGTGAACTTCTGAATGCTCATTAGTTTGAACTTGAATAATGGATTCCAAGTTTGCATAAAAAAGGTCAACACTCAAGTAGTTTAATTCCTACTGACATCCACTTCAAAAAGTGCCCTAAAATTGGCCTGACCTGTACCAATACCGAAAGATCCAGTTATTAAGTAGGGAAGAAGCAAAAAGTTTTTAAAATAGCCCAGGCTTGTCCGAGGAAATGTTATCTGGCTCCATTATCAAGGATTTGCCTACATCTACTAAGAAACACCAACATTTGAGAAGGTAGACTAGTCCTACTGAAGCAAATTAGAATTCTAGATAGTCCATTACTAAGGTAAATACTGTAGAACTAGCATATAGGCTAGTGTCAATACATGCCAAAAATGACAACTAAAATAGGTGGCATGTCAACACAATCCAAACATTGATTTCTGAAATTGTCTAATTGCATAGTCCAAGATAAGCAGCAAATTTTAACCATGTACTTATCCCAGTAATGCAAATTAATATTCAACCTGCTTACCACATATGACAACTGCACTGTAAAAATTGTGGGAACACAATTTGAATTGAAAGGTCACCACAATAATCCAATGCCCATCTTATTCTTCTAGGTCTAACATTTTCTCTTGCAACATCTTAATTTCACCTTTGTTTTACCAGCAGTTTCTCCACAATCTGTGCTATGGTCTGCAGTAATGGACATCCTTGCTATTTATGAGCAATTATTTATTCAAGGAATGGCAGCAAGCTATTTGCCTACACGAATGGAGAATGGCAGTAAAGCCAAACCCTGGGAATTTGTATGCAAATTAGCTGCTGTTTCCATACACTTCAGGAGGAACTATTCAGATTTCATATCTGTTCATCCCAGCAAAGACATGGAATGCGGTAGATTTTCCTTCCTAAAAACACTGTACTGAGATACTTTCATGTGTCTGGAACTTTCTTCCCTAGCCCTTGGTGTTCACTGCTGATCAACAGGACATATTTCTCTATACCCCTGAAAACATCACTCATTATCAAAGTGAAATATATGCTTTATAATCTTTCTTTTAAGATAGTTATAAAGTCATCTGTGGGCAGAAGCTTCAACAGCTTAAACAATATAAGCTTTAGAGTTAGTAGCATAAAATGTCATTAATTGTCAACCTCTACATTAGTACAACCATTGGCCAAACTGCCCAGGCAAAACCAAATCCAAAGTTCACTAAAACCATGTATATACCGAAATTATCCTCAGGTGGCAAGAATTAAACAAAACTAAACCTAAGTTGTGACAAAATGCAAATGTTGGTTTCAGAATTGCCTTATGATCCCATGATATCAAAGCACTTTTGAAATATGGTCAGTGTACAGAATGTCAACAGTTAATTTGCAAGCAAAGTCCCATTAACGGTAATGGCAGCATTAATCGGGAGATAATGGCCAAAACTCCAACTTTGCCCTAACAGTACTATATTTCTTGTTTGATATTTACTTGAGGCCTTAGTTTAAGATTTAATTGCAAACTGGGAACTGACAGCATAACATACACTAAGTAGAATCTGAAAAAGCTGGTTTAGCTCCAACCTTTTACAAATGTATTGCTTAAACAAAAAAAGAGGCGTACAGATCAAATTTATCGTTCAAACTAGTAAGATTTTGGTTTAATGGTAGGAAGCCACCTCAGATCATTCCAGTTCCCACACCATTACACCAAGACAACCAAGTACAAATGCTGACATAAACCAGATTCTGTTGTAGCACCTACCTTGCTGGGGTGAATGCCAACATGAACTGTGGTACCATTGGCTTTTTCGCGCTGCACACGCTCAATATAGATTACATACTTCTTCCTGTACACTTGGACAACTTTGCCGATCTGCTGGCCCTTATAATGACCTCTGACGACCTGCATGCAAGATATCAAATATAAAATTCTCATTTAATATAAAAGCAACTAAAATATCCCATTTATAGCACCTCGGTATTTGGATCCAGCACTTGTGACAGACGTCACTTTCATTAAGACCTTGGCTCGTGGACCCAGCAGCATCATTATCAAAAATTAACAGAACACAATTAAAACACGCAATAAAACTGAATGAAATTATACCAATTTCATTAAAAATAAACAATTAGTCTCAAAGTACCAGAGGCACAGTATCCCTCACATTAAGAACCTTCTAAATCAGGTAACACACATAATGTAGGAAAACATTTCAAGATACCTAGAAGAAAAAAAAAGCAAAGGAAAATAACTAAAATCTTAGTTAATAAGTCTTCTAAGAGGAGTCGAAAAGGATAGAGAGGAAGAGGGCCCTACAGGTAAAATTCCAGAATGTCTAACTACATGGCTAATGGCTTAGCCATAAATGGTGGTGTAAATGGGGTGGAGAATGCCTCGAGGCAAGAGCCAGAGGAACTCAGTTATCAGAAGACTGTAGGAGAGGGATGCTGATACCATTTTGAAATCCAATGCGATTTTACATTAGGTTTCATGTCAGCTATTTGGGAATGAAGGTGGGTTTGGTTTGGGATCCAATGTGAGCATTAAGTGGCTACTGACAAGCAAATATTAAAATGTCAAAGCAATGCCAATATATAACCAGTCAAAATAATGTTTGATCAGAAATGCACAATGACCAATGAAACAGCTAAAATGCAAATCCAATTACACCCTCATTCTACTAAATAGTACCGGTCTAGTCTCCTTAAGCTCTCTTCATACAACAAACTTGCCATCTATCATTCTGGTGGATCTTTGCTGCAGTTCCCTCCATTTCGAGTATATATTCCTGGGAGAGGAACCAGACCTGCACACAATGCTCCAGCGTTCTTGCTAGCACCTTATATAATTAGAGCAAAACTTCTCTCTTCTTATACTGAAATCATCTTCCAATACATTATCTGTTGAACCTGCATATTAACTTCAAGGGATTTGTGTACAAGAATATTCAATTTCCAATGAACACCAATTCTTCACTCTTTTCAAAATATTCTGTATTTATATTTTTCTGCCAAAATGGATGATCCTACCCTTTTCCACATTATACTTCCACTTGCCATGCTCTATCCCATTCAATATCCCCCAAAGCCTTCTCACATCCTCCTCACAGCCTATTCTGCCACCCAACTTTGTATCATCAGATTCCCAACAATAAAATGATTCCTCATGCAACACCTTATTAAAGGTCTTCTGAAAGTCCAAATACTAGTTTGCCTCATCTATTCTGCTTATCACCATTAAAAAAAATCCAATAAATTTGTCAAGCATGATTTCATAAATCCATGCCTACTCTGCCCAATCCCAAGTGACCATTAAACTTCCTTTATAATAGAATCTGGCATATTCTTTACAACTGACATCAGGCCAACTGATGTTCAGTTCCCTGATCCCTCTCTCCCTCCTCTCTTAGATGAAGCGGTTACATTTCCTACCTTCCAATTTGTGGGAACCGTTCGAAGATGTATGGAATTTTGGAAAATGACAAACAGTGCATTCACTAGTGTCATAGCCACCTCCTTCAAAACCACAGGATGCATGTTGTCAGATCCTGGGAAATTATCGACTTATTAGTCCCACTAATTTCTACAGCACAAGTAGGGTTACTCATGCTGATTTCTTTTAGCTCCTCAGGGAAACTAGACCCATAGACTGGGAAGATTTCTCTGCCATTTCCTTAATCCCCAACAGTATGCAGGTATGACATCAATGACCTTTCTTAATTGTGGCCTCCCTTTCACTGTAGTTGACAAAGCTCCCATAACTGCAGTTATTCTATGTCTCACACTTCTGCTCTCACCCACCCACTGTAAAGGTTCTTTTTACCCTTGTCTTCCACCCCACCATCATCAATGTTGAATGAATCAACCACTGTAAATGAGATGTCATCAGACACCTTCCCCTTCCCTTTCAGCATTTCATAAAAGGATCATTCCCTCTGTCACTTCCCAGCTCACACTTCCATCTCCCTTCAACCATTCTGCTTCTCTCTACACCTACTCATGCAAACACAGGTGATGCCACTTCCCACAGAGGCATACCTCTTCCCACAATCCAGGGGCCCCAAACAATGGTAAAACAGCAATTTACTGGCACTTCTTTCAATTTAATTTTCTCACAATGTAATCACCTCTACACTAGTGAACCCACAACCTACATGAACCCTAATATGTCTTCATCTCCATCATGTCAGACATACCCTTCCTCTGCTCCATTTCTCTCCCTACTCTGCAACTTAAAACAAGTTTTATTTCAAACTTTTCTTAGCTCTAAGGAAATGTCATCAATCTGATACATTAACTCTGTTCCTCCCCATATATTCTATGTTGAGTATTTGCAGCAATTTTTTATGTATGGCTGAGTAGAAATGATTACTTAGATAATTATCTACCACCAATGGGCCATTGAAGCCTAATTTTCAAACCTTAACATCATGGTAATAACAAACACTTTCAAATACTTAAAATCTGAATTGGAAATGCTGACGAACATCTAATAATTCTACCTCAAATACACCTGTCAGCAGTTGCAATGCAGTACATGTCCACAGAAAGGCAGAATCCATCTCCAACTTTCAATTTGTCCACTCAGCTGATGCAATTATTGTACCGTATTATTCTTAAAAACTATGTTCTTTCCAGCATATTACAACAAATCAAGAATTAGTACCATATCAGAGACTCCGGGTGACACGTCAGATAGAATACCGGGTTAATTTTCACTATTCATAACTTTCCTTGCTCTCGTTCCATACCTGAACCTCATCATCCTTGCGTATGGGCATTGAGCGAACATTGTATTTCTGCCTCAACTCCTTAGACAGCGGCGAGGACATGATTTTCCTGCGGATGTGAGACGGAGCATTGAAGTGCCTCTTGCGGTTCTTCCTCCGGGAGGACGTTACAAATGGGTTGAATTTCATGTTGGCTGCACAGAGAATAAATACAGAGGTTTAAGCTGCTGCGGGTCTAAAACCAAAAAAAAACGAGCTGCTAGCCGGGCCGGGTTAGGAAAGGAACACTCTGCACCAGCCACGGAGCCAGAAGCATCAGGAGCCCGGTAACAGTGAGTGCAGCAAACGCCGAACCCTCAGTCCGCGATCCCGGACCCTTCTCACTGGGCCCCACGGGCTTCGGGAATTGCGTTGGCCGTTCCGCACACCATCGTTCAAAAATATTGACACAAACATCGAGTATATCATCCCCCTGAACGGCATGGACGGTTGGCCGGCCCAGAGAAGCTCGCAAGCCATCGGATGTTGGCAGATACTAACGATGGGATCTTACCGTCCTACCCGGTCTCTGATGGCCGCCAGAGGAAAAGAGAGCGCACGCATGCGCCGTGCACCATTAGTCAGTTTCCAATTCGCGCGAGATTACAGTAGGGCCCGGCGAGCTCGTGTGCTCCCAGTGCAATGTTCCTGGAAGACTTACATTTCTCTAGCGCTCTTCTCTCCTTGGTTTTACAGCCAGTTCGTAGGAAATTCCCAGCAACAGCAATGTCTATTAACTTACTATTACAATGCTGATCCAAGGGTTGAAAAATGTTGACTAAGAATTCTTTATTAGTCACATGTACATCAAAACACACAGTGAAATGCATATTTTTGCATAATGTGTTCTGGGGTCAGCCCGCAAGTGTCGCTATGCTTCCGGCGCCAACATTACATGCCCACAACTCCTAACCCATACATCTTTTGGAATGTGGGAGGAAGCCTGAGCACCTGGAGGAAACCCACACAGACACAGGGAGAATGTACAAACTCCTTATAGACGGTGGCCAGAATTGAACCCAGGGCACTCTAAAACATTATGCTAACCGCTACACTACCATGCCTGCCCTTTAGATAAAGGAGAATTTGAAGTATTGCCGTGGGATCTTTGATATGCTACTCTTAGGGGCCTGTCAAATTTTGGGCTCAGTCTCTAGAGTAGAGCTTGATCCAAGAGTGTCTGACTCTGGTTTTAAAAAATGCCACAGGTAACACTTGGTGGTAAAGTGCAAACTTTGCACTTATTTTAAATTTAGGCACAAGAAAAACTCAAAATATAGATGACAAAAAGTGTTTGATAGGACAAAAAGTGGTGTGTAATGTGTTGGAGACATAACAGAATGGGTAAAACAGAACAAGGTCAAAAGTAGCTCCATAGTGCTCGAGTAGATGTAGGTAGCAATGAGAAGTACAGTTGGTCAGTTGCTGATATAAAAAGCCATGTGGGATTATAATGCTGAGATGAATTGGCATTTAAATATTTGAGTACAAGTTATTCAGGAAACCAATAATAAGGTTTCTGCAAATATGACAGGGAGGTCAGTCCTTAAACAGGCAGGTTGTTAACTTGCAGGATTTAAGACAAGAAGAACAGTAAAGGAACTGAAGGCAAATAGAAGGATAAATAAGCTGATGTAGGAAACTTCGTACAAGAACAGAGTTGGGTGTAACATGCTCAAATTTTAGGACAGCAGCAAACATTGAGGATCCTGGGCTTTATGAAAAGGTGGTACAGAATGCAATTTACTTCATTCTGTTGTAATTTATCTACTTATTTTTCACTATCCCACTAAAAGCAAGGCTCAGTGTCAAGCTCCCTAATGTGTTTAAGTATTTGAAAAATAAGTACTGGAAACATCTAACTGGGGAAAGATTAGGGTCTTCGATCTGAAACTTTCCATGTCAGAAGTAGCTAAAATTGTTTACCCACAAGACAGACTCCACTGCAAAAAAAAAATCTATTCCAAATTTAAATCATTCAAATTCAGTAGCAATTGTAAAGTGATCAAGGGAAATAAGTTTGGGCTATTGATGTCAGCTTGTAGAGACTGTAACAGTAAATGTATGAATGCTACTTCACAATGCACAAAAGCCTTTATTAAAAGTTTGATTACATGGCATAAATAAGAAACAATGGAAATGTCTTCAGTGTTCAGGATCAGTCTGCAAGATAAATCATGCAAATTATGTACACAACCAAGTTACAATAAACATGGTTTGAAGTTTCAGGTAATTAGTATTCAGAAGTCATATTCCATTGGTGGTAATTCAACTTCAATTCCATCCAAGTCTTCCAATACTTCAGTATTATCAAAAGCCATCAAACCTATAAGTTAAAGAAATAAAATATGTAGTTTCATCCACACAAAAAACTCCATCAAAGAAAGAAATTGTATTACATACTGGATTCTTTTACAAGTGAAGGCCACTTCATAGGTGAAGGGACTTTGTTCAGCACTTTTTCCATTAAAACTCCTTCCTTCTCAAGAATAAGGAGTGGCAAGCCTGCCAGGCAGATGTGATCAAGCCTATGTTCCTCTGGCACATTAAAGTCTTCAAAGTCTGCAAGTAAATATTAAAATTTTAATTTCCCTCAAAACTGAAAAATTCAGACTTGTGCTTTTCTTGATTGTATACAATAATGCAGTGCCCATGGTTCACTCAAGGAAGCAAGATTGAAGCCTGCAGAAGAGTGCATATCTGAAAAATTAGCTTTTGTAAAAGTTCTTAACAAATATCTTCACAAAAATTATGTTTGCACATAAAATCTTTGGTCAGTTTTAAAGTCAAGATACTTTAAAAAAATTCAGATTAGAATATTAGTACTCCAACAAGTGTCCCTGCATGCTCCAGAGCCAATTATGTTTGGTATCACTATTAGCACAGAAATGGGTCAATTTTCAGAGCAAGATCCAAGAAAAAAGGAATCAGAGGGATAATGCTGATATGAAAATTATAGCAAATTATTTCCACTGTAGATACTCTCCAAAGAGGTTTTTCCAGAAAAGTCATTAATATAGTTGGTGAGAGATGCAACATAGGTAAGGAGAGTTTGACAAGTTACTGCCAACTGATGCCATTTCATTCTTAATTTTTTTCATAGAACTTTCTCCTCCCTTCAATCCATCCCACAGCCAAGTTATCAGTCACTTACCAAAAGGATCAAATGGAATGAAAGTTTCAATTTCAGGATAGTCATCAGGTTGCTCACCAGGGCATTTTGGTGGCTCTGAAATGGAAGTTTTCTCTGTGGGCTGCAAATACAAGTACTTAAATCATCAATCAGGGGTTAGAGAGCAAAGTGGTGCTGAGGCAAAGATTAACCTTCTAAAAAGTAAAAATACACACACCTTCGTCACATTCTATGGTGGTGCAGGAAATGGAATATTCCTGCTTCTATTTCTCACTTTGGGAACAATCAAGAGTTTGATGCTTCCAAAAACACTTCAAAAAGTCAATTTCCAACAAAGCACATTTAGAAATTAAGTTAATGAAGCAGGAAGGCAAAAAGTGAAAAAGCTAAGGGGAGGGTGGGGAAAATAAAGATAAATACTTGAACATTCAGCAAGGGGTAATGGGCTTCAGATGACATTGGATGCTCACTTTCATTCTTGAAAGGACAAGTAGTACTATGGCTGCAACTTTGGAATTGAGAGCACAGCTTTTATATTGCTTAGCTTAAAAAAGGCATCATTAAGAAAATGTAGACAAATTCTGCAGCAAAGCATCTTTTGGGGAAGTATCATACAATTAATTCTGGAGAAGCAATTAAAATTGCATATTATCCAGTTTGCTTAACTGCATAGTGTCTCCTAATTACATGCTCCAAATATAACCATTGTGATTTTTCAAAAAAAGAATGCATTGTACTAACTCATTCAAGAACAGAATTTGCTCAGATTGTTTGCATCCATGGTAGGGTGGGGGTGGGGGAAAAAGGGGAACAGAATGGAATCTAGACTTCTGATCTTAGCTGCTATGTTATTGGTAGCAATTTGAAAGTTGGGAGTGGGGGGGGCAGGAAGGGAGAGAAAGCACTGCATACAAAATTCAGGTGGTTTAAATCAAATGTAGGACTAATACTGATCATATCATAATAGTTCATCTAAACATAAAAAGGAAAAGACAGACCTAAAAAAGTTATTTTCTACCCAACCCAAGTGCTTCCAACCAAACTATTCAGTTGGACATATTTATTCAGCATTAAAAGCTCCCTACAAATAAAGTGTTTAAATACCTTAGTCATTTTAAATGTTTGTACATTACTCTGCATTTTGTGGACCTTTTGCCTTCCCTTTTTCTGAGAGTGATCAGTCTTGGCACCTGTATGCAAAAGACAGTTCACATCCCCCAGTGCCTTTCTTGCAGACTGCTGTAAGCGAGGTGTCATGGTTAACATCTTTCCAGCTTTGGGAGTCTGCAGTAGAGATGTTTCAGCTGTAGCTGAAAGTGGAGAATTCACTTTTTAGTAAAAAAAACATTAAGTTCCATGCAAACACTAGTCAGCACTGTGTACATTTGTATTTAACCAACGAGGTCTCAACATAGTCCACAAGTTTACAGCATAGTTCAAAATTCACAGATATGTTTAAAACGGCCACTGGGGCCACTTCAGAGCACACTACCACACTAAGCTAGACTTTTCCCAAATACACTTTCCAATTAGAATGGAATTGCAAACCATTTTTGTTTTGTTCAGTAGGTCAAAAGTTTAGTGAAGTAACTAGCAATTTCTCTTGTTTAAGTTAAAGAGAGACAAACCCTATTTACTATACTTACATGAAGAACGTAGCTTTGGATGTTTTTTGGTACAGGCACTCAAGAGTTCATTTTCTTTCTCCACAAATATTCTCACTGCCATTTCAATTATAGATCACTGCAGAAACTAAAAGTGCATTAGTCCACTTTAACATAGAAAAGTCAGAAAGTTTAACAGTAGAAACACTAAACAGTGCACAAGATATCACCCAAGTTTAATGCACTATTTTATAAGCTAAAATACATTTTCGACACAGATGTAATATTTAAGGACTGAATTGTCTTCCAAATTACACCCTCCTTTCTCTTTAAAGATACACAATTCTCAATACGTGGAAGTGTACAAGGAGCTGCAGATGTTGGATATCTGCAATAACACAGCTTCCTGCCAAAAGATTTGAGCCCAAACAAACTATTTTCTTCCCACAATCCTACCCAAACTGCAGAGTACTTGCAGCACTTCCCGATTACATTTTACACAGCTTTCAGTTCTTCAAAATAAAAAGTTGGGATTTCTAAGTGGTTTGCCCAAGAAGTTAGACCTGGGTGTTCACTATTTTCTACCTGACCCAAGCGTTTCCAACTAGACTATTTACTGGACATAGTTATTCAGCATAAATAAAAAGCTCCCCGGATCACCCACAGTACCGACGACAAGTTATTGGTTAACTCAATGAGCTACAAGCCCTTATTCTCTACAATGTTAGAAAACAGTCCACGTTAATGACTCAACATTCTACACACACGCGTTTACACTGTATTCAGAGTTTAACTCTGACATTTGGCGAGGAGTTTAGGTTTGTCATTTTGGAAACCAAAGAGTTTAAAAGAAACAATTACTCCTTAAACTCCATTTGACCAAACTACACCAGGCTAGTTAACACAAACAGCGTACAACACTCTAGGTCCAAAACTAAATCGACAACGCTTAAAGACAGCCCAAAATTAAACACTGGAACGCACGGCAAATAAAGAACCAGGACACCCACCACAGCTCGTTAACACCAGGTAACCACCGAATGTCTCAGCAATGTCTCGCCGCCGCCGTTTTAAACGATGCCGAGCGACAAACTGCCTGGTGATTGGTTGGAGCGGTCCGGAAGCCTGAGGGCGACGGGAGGCTCCGCTCCCCCAACAACAGCGCCCCTGCACTCCGGAGGATACATCTGTGCACAGTGCTGGTAAGCAAGAACTCGTTGATGCCTTGCTGCAAAATCAGTGCGGTTCACGGATCAATTCTCTTTCTTGAATTCATGGGCTGAGCCTCCACAGCCCACCTGAGCTTAGAATTCCAAAGACTCGCCGTCCTGTGGGTCAAAACAATTCTTCTCATCTCAACCCAGAATGGTCAGTCCCTTATTCTGAGTTTCTGATTCCTTGTTCCAGACACTCCAGCCAGAATCTGTAAGATTTTTTTTCTATTAACGTTTTAATAAGATCAACTGACAACAGAAGCAGGGCAATTAGAAAGTAATGATATAACTGAGCAGAGTGAATACGGATTTATGAAAGGCAAATCATGTTTGACAAATCTAGTGTTTTTTTTAAAAAGCTGAATCTACCAGACTAGATAACGGGGAAACCAGTGGAAGAGATATATTTTGACTTTCAGAAAGCTTTGAAGAAGGTCCCACCTAAAAACTTATTAATTCATGGGACTGGAGATGATATATTGCTGTGGATTGAGGGCTGTTTTGAGACACAAAACAATAAATGGGTAAATTTTGGCTGTGACTACTGAGGTGCCACAGCTGTTCACAATATATATCAATGATATGGGTGAGGATAATATATCTAAGTTTGCTTATGATATTAAGCTAGGTGATTGTGAGGAGGACACATAGAGGCTTCAGGGGGTATCAACAGGCTAAGTGAATGGATGAGGAAATGACGGGTGTTATATTATGTGAAAAAAGTGAGGCCATCCAATTTGATAGAAAAAAATTCAAATCAAATCAGTTTTTAAAATGTGGGAGATTGAGGGACATTGGTGTTCAGAGGAACTTGGGTTTCCTCGTGCACAAATCTTTTTATTTCAAAGTCAAGTTTATTGTCATATGCACAATTACATGTATGCACAGGTGCAGTTAAAAACCTACTTGCAGCAGCATCACAAGCACATAGCATCATATAAGTAGGATTCACAAGATAAACATAAATTAAGCATAAATTCTACACAATTTTCACAAGAAAGAACACCATTAGAACAAAAAAAACAAGGTCCATTTTAGTGTGAAGTGGTCATAGCAAAAGAGAGAGTGCAACAAGGGTTCACCAGATTGATTCTTGATATGTTGTGGGGGGCTAGTTCTTCTATAAGGGGAGATTAAGCAAATTGGGCCTATACTAAATAAAGATAGAGAGATCATCTCATTGAAACATGCAAAATTCTTATGGGCTTGACAGGATAGATCTCAGAACTAAATGCCCAAGCATTGCACATTACCTGAAGCTGACCCTATCTCTCTCTCTCTAACATCTCTGCTTCTTCCCTCTCTGAACTCATCATGTTGGTGAGATCCATCTCCTTTTCCCTCAGCTTCTTTCCCACTATGATGTCCAATACCTCTACCTGGCCCATTTTTTAACCAATGTTGTTAATGATGTTCTCTCCCCAGTTGCTATCCTTTAAACTTATTCCCACACCTCCTCTCAAGAACAATAACTCTTGATTCTATTGTATCTGCAGATTTATGCTCCATCACCAACCTTTTCTCTCTAACATCCTTGAACATGTGGCAGCTTCCCAGATTTGTGTCCATCTTTGCCAGAAGACCATACTTGAATGCTTCCCTTCAGGGGACTGCCTGCCAGTACAGAAATGGCTCTCTCTTGGCCTGCTCCTGACCTATTTTCTGCATCTCCTCTGCAATTCTTCAAGACATCTATGCTTTTGCAGTTCTACCTCTTGAATACCTTCACCTTGCAAGAAACCAAGTTCTGGAATCTCCTATAAAAACTTCACATCACTCCTTCCTCCCTTCAAACTACTTCTTAAAATCTATTTCTTTGAGTGTTGGATTTTTCTGCATGACACCGCTGGTGTCAAATTTTGTTTGATATTGTTCCTCTGAAGCTGTTGCAATTTTTTTTAAAGAGGTGCTATAGAAATACAAGGTTACATTGTTGTTGAGCTCAAAAGAAATAACTTTTCAGGATCTGAGTATCACCCGCAAGGACAGCATTTAGTGCTGTTGAGAAGGTGTTGGCATTAACAAAGAAAGATCTTACAATTAATCTTTAGCTTTCTGAAAATCAACTTGAAACAATAACAGATTGCTGACTGTTCAAAAATCAGTGTAATCTCAGGCAGTAGTAAATCTTCAGAGCAATGATGGTTCCATCTTTTATTACAATATGTCGCCACTAGAAGGTGCTATGTGCTAATGTTTATTTTTGGAAGATACTGCAATGACTAACTTGTTGGTGTGTACAAGCCACTTCTGGCTTAGTGTCATTGAGAAATGACAGTCATACATTAGAATAATATTAGTTACTTCAAAATCCAATTCAAAATTGCTATTGTTTATTTAAAGAGGACAACATTTCCCTCCAGGAAAGCTGGAATCCAACTCTTGGAGTCCAACAACAACTGTCAAACATTAGGGGAGGGGGAGAGAGGAGAGGAGAGGGGAGGGAGGGAGAGGGGACGGAGGACAGGAGGGGAGAGAGGGGAGGGAGGACAGGAGGGGAGGGAGGAGAGAGGAAGAGAGGGAGGAGAGGAGGGGAGGGGAGGGAGGAGGGGAGGAGGAGGGAGGAGGGGAGGGGGAGGGAGGAGGGGAGGGGGAGGGGGGAGGGGGGAGGGAGGAGGGGAGGGGGAGGGAGGAGGGAGGAGGGGAGGGGGAGGGAGGAGGGAGGAGGGGAGGGGGAGAGGGGGAGGGAAGGGGGAGAGGGGGGAAGAGGAGAAGGGGAGGGGGGAAGAGGAGAAGGGGAGGGGGGAAGAGGAGAAGGGGAGGGGGGAAGAGGAGAAGGGGAGGGGGGAAGAGGAGAAGGGGAGGGGGGAAGAGGAGAAGGGGAGGGGAGGGGGGAAGAGGAGGGGAGGGGGGAAGAGGAGGGGAGGGGGGAAGAGGAGGGGAGGGGGGAAGAGGAGGGGAGGGGGGAAGAGGAGGGGAGGGGGGAAGAGGAGGGGAGGAGGGGAGGGGGGAAGAGGAGGGGAGGAGGGGAGGGGGGAAGAGGAGGGGAGGGGGGGAAGGGGAGGGGAGGGGGGGAAGGGGGGGGAAGGGGAGGGGAGGGGGGGAAGGGGAGGGGAGGGGAGGGGAGGAGGGGAGGGGGGGAAGGGGAGGAGGGGAGGGGGGGAAGGGGAGGAGGGGAGGGGGGGAAGGGGAGGGGGGGAAGGGGAGGAGGGGAGGGGGGGAAGGGGAGGGGAGGGGAGGGGGGGAAGGGGAGGGGAGGGGGGGAAGGGGAGGGGAGGGGAGGGGGGGAAGGGGAGGGGAGGGGAGGGGGGAAGGGGAGGGGAGGGGAGGGGAGGGGGGAAGGGGAGGGGAGGGGAGGGGGGAAGAGGAGAAGGGGAGGGGGGAAGAGAAGGGGAGGGGGAAGAGGAGAAGGGGAGGGGAGGGGGAAGAGGAGAAGGGGAGGGGAGGGGGAAGAGGAGAAGGGGAGGGGGGGGGGAAGAGGAGAAGGGGAGGGGAGGGGGAAGAGGAGAAGGGGAGGGGAGGGGGAAGAGGAGAAGGGGAGGGGAGGGGGAAGAGGAGAAGGGGAGGGGAGGGGGGAAAGAGGAGAAGGGGAGGGGGGAAAGAGGAGAAGGGGAGGGGGGAAAGAGGAGAAGGGGAGGGGGGAAAGAGGAGAAGGGGAGGAGGAGAGTTGGGGGGGGGAGTGGTGCGCAGGCGCTGAAGGGTTTGGGCGGGAAGTATTGCACGCGGTGGGTGTTGTCCGGCCCGCTGGTCGCTGATCGCTGAATGGCGCAGGTGGAAGGGGTGAAGGTAAAGGCGGGCAGGAAGGAAGGCTTCAGCGCCGTGTACGTTAACCGCTTCGGTAAACACGTATCCGGCTCGGTTATCGAGTTCGCAGGCAAGAGCAGGAGGCGGGAGGAGCAGCGGCGTCCCGCTGGCCCGGGAGAAGGCACATGTCCCATTGCAGCAAGTGGTGCCGAGCTGAGCCCGGAGCCTGGCCTGAAAACCCGCAATCAATCGAAGCGAACCTCATTCAACCCGCCGGCCCCTATTAAGGGCCCGGGGTTGTCGCTGGAACAAGCAGACGCAGAAACACGTATACAAAATGGTGGGCTTTCGGCCAAGAACGGTGCCCACTCTAATACTAGTAAGAATATTAATCATGATTGAGTGCACTTTTCAACCAATTTGTCGTCGCCATTCACTAATTCATCTTCTGAATGCGAGCTGAGTTCGGGCTTTTATTTTTGTGATGCAGTCACTGCCAAGGTCATTGTTCATTGTGCATCCTTAGTTGCTCATGGGGTGGAGGTGTGTTTGCATTGCTGGTGAAGGTGCTCTCTCGGAGTTGTTAGGTTGGAAGTTCTAGGGTTTGGAAGCAGTTGATGGAATGACTGTACCCAAGTCCAGGGTTTGGAAATAGTTGAAGGAAGGAGTGAATGTACACAAGTCAGCAGGGGATGCAGTCTGGAGGGGAGCCTGCAGGAGGGTGGATTTTCCCAAGCATCTGCTGTTCTTATTTTGCTGGTAATGGAAGTCATTAGTTTGGTAGGTATAGTTAGTATAGTCTTTGCAAGTAACTGGAGTGTGTTTAGTAGATTGTGTATGCTGCATCTACGTTATGTCGGTGGTGGATGGAGTAACTATTTGAATAGACGGATGTGCTAATCAAGTGGGCTGCTTTGTCCAAGATGGTATCCAGCCAATTTGGGTAGAGACCTTGAACAAATATTTTATAGTGTTAATGGCAGAAAGAAAGGCAAAGTGGAGGGTGGAACTTAAAGCAGCCATTCATGAGAGGAAGAAATACTGGGCAATGAAACTAAAGGCTGTTAAAGTCTCCTGGACCTGATGATATGCATCCTACAGTCTTAAAATTAATGACTGTAGAGATGGTGGATGCAATCTAGCAGAATTCCCTAGATTCTGATGCGTGTGCCAGCAGATTGAAAAAACTACAGATGTACTCTGGAAATGTATTTCCAAAGGCATTTGATAAAATACCACAAAAACTGATTGTCATGAAAAAAGATTGAGTAACTGACAGAAAATGGTGAGTTGGATAGGTCATTTTCAGGTTGGCAAAGGACATAAGTAGCAGTAGAGCATACGGCTCCTGGAACCTGCTCCACCACTGAATATGCTTATGGTTGATGTGATCTTGGCTTTGGCACCAGTTGCCTTTTGACTCCATTATAGACTAAATGTCCATCTATCTGGCTTTGAATATATTCAGTGACTTACCTCCACACCTCTGGGGTAGAGAAAACCAAAGATCTACAACCTCCTCAATTCACCTCTTATGGGTGACCCCTTATTCTGAAACCATGCCTCCTAGTTCTAGATTTCCTAATGAGGAGAAACATCCTCAGCAAGCCAAGATAGACTTGATTACAGTATGTAAAATCACGAGGGCTCTTGACAGAGTGGATGTCAAGTGGATGCTTTTTGTGGGAGAATCTAGAATTGGAGGGTCACTTTTTTAAAATGAGTAAGGGTGGATCACCTATTTAAGACAGCCGTGAGGTGATTTTCCTTATATGGAACTCAGTGCAAGCCGAGTCTTTGAACATATTTTAAGGCAGCAGTAGATGGATTTTTGATGAGTAAGAGGGTGAAAGGTTACTGCAGTTTATTGGATAAAGGCCCAACCTGCTCAAGTTTTCCTGAGATGACTCCTTTATTCATAGGACCACACCTGGAATAGAGTTCTAGTTTCCTTATTTAAGCAGGTTGTTCAGAGAAGCTTCACTAGGTTGGTTTCTGAGCTAAAGGGGTGGGCCATTTAAGGTGAAGATGAGGAATTCTTTTGGTCTGGATCTTTGAGAATTTTCTACTTAAGAAAGTTGTGGAGGCTGTCATTGAATATATTCAAAGCCGACAGGTTTTTGGACTATGGAGGACTTGATGGTGTTGTAACGGGCAGGAAAGTGGAGTTGTGGCAAAGATCAGATCAGCCATGATCTAACTGAATGGTGAAGCAAGCTTGAGCAGCCATTTGATCTACGCCTGCTCCTATTTTGTGTTCTTTTGGATTACACTGGGCTCTATTCCTAGCATCATCTAAAATGGACTCAGCGGTTCACAGGTTAGTTGATAGGATGGGAACAGTTTGATAATATTCATGTTTTTCCTGCCATGAACATTCTGGTAAATTTGTATTGTCTGCTTCTGGTAAGGATCAACTTAGCTCAAATTGGAGATCATATATGGCCCTTTCCTAGTTTATATATCTAAAGAGTATTGAAAATAAGACACATTAAAAGAATTACTGTCTGATTTTAAAATGTAGCCAGTATTAATTTTTAGATGAATTCTCTATGCTTTTGCACAGTATATTTTTGAAATTATTTTTTGGTATAGGAGGAATTGTGCACAAAGTAACCACCAGCAGCTATGAAAAATAATAGAAAGTTCTTGGCTTGCTTCAGCATCAAACAAAAGAAAACTTGAAGATGAAAGTACTTATGTTTTAGTTTAACCACAAGTAATCTGAAAGTATTCTATATGAATAATTACACAAAAAATTCATTTGGAAGGGTGTTGCTATCAGCTCAAAGAATTCCATTATAACAAAATAAAAATACACTTGGAATGTACAAAGTACTCCAGCAATTAAAATACTTTGAATAATATAGCAGCCGTAATATTAGTACCATCAATCACGTTCTAAAATGAAAGCTGTTATTCTGGTATTCTTCATGAAAAGCAATTAAAATCTAATTTCATCTAATGTTTTAACAAGGATTAGACAGTGCTTGTACATTTCATAGTATGGATGCAATTGTTAAAATATGAAGTTATTTATATTGGGAAGTGTAGCTTGTGCTTTTTTGTTCAATGTCAGCTGTGACTCAGTAGGTAGGACATTTTACACTGAGCCAGGAGACTTTTCCCATTCCAAAGTGTTGGACACAGAAGTGTAGGCTGATACTCCAGGGAATTACTGAGGAAGTATTGTGGAGGTGCAATCTTTCCATTTACATGTTAAACCACTTCATGCTCTCTGAATTGAAGGCAAAAGATCCCATGGCACTATTTGGTAGAAGATTATTTTATCCTGGTTTTGACTAATCAATAAATGTCTGCCAGTTAACAAAGCTAAAGAAAAACTATTATCTGGTCATTATCATATTCTTGTGTGTGTTGACCTTGCTTTGCATAAATTGGCTGCTGCTTTTCCTAAATCACAGTACTGACTACATTTCAAATGTGTCCCGTTGGCTAGATTGTCCCAAGATTCTGAAAGGTGCTCTTTAATTTAAGCTTTTATTCATGAAATGTCATCTTGTATTTCATTGGTTTTTATGAGCTAATGATGACACTAGAGTGCACAAAAAGTTCTTGTAAACTTCCTACATCACGGTTCTGTTACACTCAAGGATGGTAACATTTATTTCAGTCAAATTGTCAGCTAATTGACTCATCCATAAATTTATTCCTTTTTTAAAAATGGTAATTTAAGTATCATTTTTCAAAGGTACAGAAAAATCTCCCTATGTGCAAAAAAAGGAGTTTGAGACGAGAGACCAAATATTATTAAAACCTAGCAGACGTTTTAAATAAAAAGGGAACAAAAACATACATGCCAGAACCCAATTTGAAACTTATCCTGATGCACATTTGGGGCTAGAAATTTGTTTCCACAACTCCAAAACCATGTTAAGCTGTTCAAAATTGGCTAAATCTGGATCAGAGCAATTTTGTGTTCACAGGGTAGCAATATGCCTGTCAGGAAGTTGTCTCAAATTTTGGCAGGACTTTGGTTCTTTCTAGCACTCTTTATTTGGCATAAAACTTACTTAAAGATGTCAACTGTAGTGAAATAGACAATGTTTATCTGCAGTGAAACTTTCAATCAATTTCACTGGTCTGAAACAGAAGATTTATTTACTCTCAGAATAACCAGGTTTTACCAACCTTCATCTGAAACTGCAACATTCCAGCTGAATTCCTTGTCCTCAGATCTGTTATCTCAAACATAGACCCATGCATGTCTTGATTGCTTTGCTCCTAGATGTCAGGGTCATGGTCACTGTCACCTTGTTTGTCTCAATATAATGTCGTGTTGCTGCTGCTGTTGCATCAGGGAGGTCATTCAAACTCCATATATCAAGATAGAAAATTTCAACTACTTTTCTCTTGAGCTACAGAACTTGGCAGTGTAGGTTGGCAATAGTTTAAGTGTAGGCATTCATAAATTTCACTTGTCCTTGATGTGATTTCCTTGGAACCTCCTGCCAGAGCACCTGCCTGTAGCCCAGGAGGGTTTCCATGGCCCAGAGCACAAAGAACATGCTCCTGTGGGCATTGGTTTTTCACCTGCCTGTCTTGGACCTTCTGATTGTGTCGATCCACACTTGTAGCCCGAACAGCAGTCAGGAAGTGGACCATAAGTTGCAGATTGAGATAGAAAAAGCATGTCAGAGTGACAATGTGAAGATAATTATGGGGGATTTTAACATGAAGGTGGACTGGGAAATGCAGCAAGGCGGTAGTACTCAGGAGAGTGAGTTTGTGGAATGTCTAAGGGATGTTTTTCTGGAGCAACTTATTGAGGAGCCCACCAGGGGATCGGCTGTTTTGGATTGGGTGCTGTGTAGTGAACCCGAGGTGATTAGGGAACTAAAGGTAAAGGAACCACTGGGAACAAGTGATCACAATATGATTGAGTTTAGTTTCAAGTTTGAGAAGGAGAAGCTGATAACTGGTGTATCGATATTTCAGTGGAATAAGGGAAATTACAAAGGTATGAGAGATGAGTTGGCCCAAATTGATTGGAGGAGTAAGTTAGCGGGAGGGACGGCAGAGGAAAAATAGAAGAAATTTCTACAGGAAATAAGGACAATGCAGGACAGATATATTCCAAGAAAAAAGGTTTTGAATGGAAAAAAGGCACAGATGTGGATAACGAGGGAGGTGAAGGATAAAATAAAAGCAAAAGGGGCGGCGTACAAAGTAGCAAAAATTAGTGGGAAAACAGAAGATTGGAACGATTTTAAAAATCTGCAGAGAGAAACTAAGAAGGTCATTAGGAAAGCAAAGATGAGTTACGAAAGGAAGCTGGCGGACAACATTCGGAAGGATTCTAAGAGTTTTTTTAAATACATAAGGAATAAAAGAGAGACACGGGTTGACATAGGACCAATTGATAACGGTGCAGGAGGTATTATAATGGATGATAGTGAGATGGCAAGGGAATTGAATGAATATTTTGCATCGGTCTTCACCGTGGAGGACATAAGCAATGTGCCCATTAGTCAGGAGTCTCACGAATTGGAGCTGAGTTCAATTGAGATTAATAGGGAGAAGGTGCTTGGAAAACTAAAGGGGCTTAAGGCTGATAAGTCTCCCGGACCGGATGAGGTGCATCCCCGGGTTCTGAAGGAGGTGGCTGTGGAGATAGCGGAGGCGTTGGCGATTATTTTTCAGGAATCGATAGATTCTGGCATGGTTCCGGAGGACTGGAGGGTAGCGAATGTAGTTCCGTTGTATAAGAAAGGTGGGAGGCAGCACAAAGGCAATTACAGACCTATTAGTCTGACGTCAGTGGTGGGAGAATTATTGGAGTCTATCCTCAAGGAGGAGGTTACCGAATACCTAGAGGCGCAAGGCAAGATAGGACCTAGTCAACATGGTTTTGTGAAGGGGAGGTCCTGTCTGACCAACCTATTGGAGTTTTTTGAAGAAATCACAGGTAGGGTGGATAAGGGAGAGGCGGTAGATGTTGTGTATTTAGACTTTCAAAAGGCCTTCGATAAGGTGCCTCACAAGAGACTGATTAATAAGATGAGAGGTCATGGAATTATGGGCAGGGTAGCAAAATGGGTGGAGAATTGGCTGGTTGGCAGGAAGCAAAGGGTGGAAATAAAAGGATCTCGTTCTGGTTGGTTACCAGTTACTAGTGGTGTGCCGCAAGGGTCGGTGTTGGGGCCTCTCCTTTTTACCTTGTACATCAATGATTTGGATGATGGAATAAATGGTTGTGTGGCTAAGTTTGCGGATGACACCAAGATAAGTGGAGGAGTAGGGAGCATAGAGGAAATAGAAAGAATGCAGAGGGACCTAGACAGTTTAGGAGAATGGGCAAGGAAATGGCAGATGAGATTCAATGTTGAGAAATGTGCAGTTGTACACTTTGGAAGTAGAAATAAGCGGGTAGATTATTATCTAGAAGGAGAGAAGATTGATAGTGCGGTAGTACAAAGGGACTTGGGGGTACTCATACAAGATACCTTAAAAGTTAACCACCAGGTTGGATCGGTGGTTAAGAAAGCGAATGCTATGTTGGCATTCATCTCGAGAGGTATAGTGTATAAAAGTAAGGAAGTGTTGATGAGGCTCTACGGGGCGCTAGTGAGGCCTCATTTGGAATACTGTGCGCAGTTTTGGGCCCCGCATCTTAGGAAGGATGTGCTGACGTTGGAGAGGGTTCAGAGAAGATTTACGAGAATGATTCCAGGAATGAAAGGGCTTAAGTATGATGAGCGTTTGTCGGCTCTTGGACTGTACTCGCTGGAGTACAGAAGGATGAGAGGGGACCTCGTAGCGACATTTAAAATGTTGACAGGTAAGGATAGAGTAGATGTGGCTAGGCTGTTTCCCTTGGTGGGCGTGTCCAGGACCAGAGGGCACAATCTTAGAATTAGAGGGTACAGTTTCAAGACAGAGATGAGGAGAAGTTTCTTTACCCAGAGGGTGGTGAAATTGTGGAACTCCTTGCCACGCACAGCAGTGGAGGCCAGATCAGTGGGGGTATTCAAGGAGGAGATAGACAGATATCTAAATAGTCAGGGTATCAAGGGATATGGGGATAAGGCTGGCAAATGGGATTAGAATAGTTTTTTTTTTCTCTCTCTTTTTTTCCCACCCCATTTCTTTTTCCCTTTTCCTTGGAGCAGACTCGATGGGCCGAATGGCCTGCTTCTGCTCCCTTATCTTGTGATCTTGTGATTATCTGTGCCTTATGAGCCTAATTGAGTTTTTTGAGGAGGTGACAAAACAAGTTGATGAGCTGTGGTGTATGTGGATTTTAGTAAGGCGTTTGACAAGGTTCCCCATGGTAGGCTCATCCAGAAAGTCATGACACATGGGATCTATGGAAACTTGGCTGTGTTAATTCGGAATTGGCTTGCCCACAGAAGGCAGAGGGTGGTAGTAGATGGAGTGTATTCTGCCTGGAGGACGGTGACTAGTCCGGAAGTCAGTGATTAGTCCACAGGGATTTGTTCTGGGACCCCTGCTCTTTGTGGTTTTTATGAATGACTTGGATGAGGAAGTGGTAGGGTGGATAGTAAGTTTGCAGACGACACGAAGGTCAGTGGTGTTGTGGGGTATTGTAAATTACAATGGGATATAGACAGGATGCAGAGTTGGGCAGAGAAGTGGCAGATGGAGTTCAATCCGGAAAAGTGTGAAGTGATATACTTTAGAAGATCGAACTTGAAGGCAGAGTACAAGGTTAATGGCAGGATTCTTAGTAGTATGGAAGAACAGAGGGATCTTGGGGTCCAAGTCCATAGATTTCTCAAAGTTGCTGTGAAGTTGAAAGGGTGGTTAAGTAGATGTATAGGCGCTGGCCTTCATTAGTTGGGAGATTGAGTTCAAGAGCCACGAGGTAATGTTGCAGTTCTATAGAACTGGTCATCTCATTATAGGAAGGATGTGGAAGGTTTAGAGAAGGTGCAGAGGAGATTTACCAGGATGCTGCCTGGATTAGAGCAGTGGTTTTCAACCTTTTTTATGCTGTGGCCCCCCAGAACATGTCCTTGTTAGATGGCAGACCCCCAAAGCCCACAAAATCAAATGATCGATAATTCATGCATACAACAGTTAAATTACTGCACATAGGCCCTATTGAAATAGTGACTATTTCAATCACTGATAATTACCAGCAGTGTCTTTCAGTGTTCAGTTCAATGTGAAGGTTGTGCCTGTTTTGCACTGCAGAGTTTGTCCAAACGTGGTGGTATGTGCGACAAACATACGCGTATGTCATCAATATTCGGTCTTGACCTGTATTTGGTTTTCATGACAGTGACTGCAGAAAATGCTATTTCGCACAAGTAAGTGATTGCAAATGGTAACAGAACATTGACGACTTTGCCAGACAGCAGTGGATACTCCTAGGAACATGCTATCCAGAACGACAACAGTGACATTCCGTTGAACTGCAAGCACAAAGTCCTGTCAGATGACAATTCAGCTAATTCTTCTTGTTCACATCCAGTTAAATCAGTAAGCATGCATTCAAACAGATTTCGAATCCAATCAAACATGCTCGTGTCATCGTTGCCGAAATACTCATGGAAATAATGTGATAGCTGTTGAATATGGTTCAAAACAGCGCTCGCAATGGTCTGTCTTAGTCTCGTTCACTGTCAGAAAGTCAGCCAGCAACGGAAACATATCATAGACTCCTTGCTCACATCTTCCCTTCCAGATACGGAGTTTTTTCTGGAAGGCATTGATTTTGTTTTCAGAACATTTGAGCCAGGTCCTTGCAATGATAGATTTAAGCTGTTCAAAATGTTGAAAATATCTGCAAGATAAGCTAATTTGGCAACCCACGTCTCATCTGTCAAGAACTGTGCCAATGATCCGTTATGCTCATTTAGAAAAATGAGCAGTTCATCTCGCAATTCATATACACACTGCACAATGCGGCCTCGTAACAGCCATCTGACTTCTGTACGTAGCAACAAATGCTTATGCTCGGCTTCCATTTCATGGCATATGTTTTCAAACAAACAATGAGCAGCCTGGCTTTGATAAAGTTAACAATTTTAATGCACATGGAAAACATCCACAAGATTTTCATCCATATCCTTTGCACCAAAGCCTCACGGTGAATCATGCAGTGGGTTGCTGCTACATGTGGAGCTACTTCTTTCACTCGTGCGACTAGACCTGACTTCCATCCCGTCATTGCGGCAGCACCATCTGTGCATACTCCAATACACTGTCCACGCCAATTTTACAAAAAAAAGTGTCAAGCACACGGAAAAGTTCTTCACTGGTTGTACACCTTGGGAGCACCTTGCAAAACAGAAAGTCTTCCAAAGCCTCTACTTCCCAGCAATATCGAACGTAAACCGACAACTGCGCAACACTGGCAACATCAGTACTTTCATAGAGCTGAATAGCAAATGTGACTTGTTGAAGACGTGCTATCAGCTGGCTCTGTATATCTTCCGCCATATCGCCAATTCTTCTGCTTACTGTGTTATCAGACAGTGGAATGGCTTTCAGTTTTTCACTGGATTCTTTTCCCAGTACAACTTCGCATATATCTACTACTGCAGGCAGTATAAGTTCTTCTCCAATTGTGTGAGGCTTTCTGGAACGTGCTATTCGTAATGCTACCAAATATGATGCGCGAAGAGCCTTCTCGTTTACAGTGGCGCAGGCTGTCATTTTGCCTTTCTGCTTGAGGTACAGCTCCTTTTGCCGCTCAAAATATTCCTTCGGCTTACTGGCAATATCTGGATGCACTGTTGTTAAATGGCGCTTCAATTTTGCTGGTTTCTTTGCATTGTTGGACAGTGTTTGTAAACACAACACAGAGAGGTTGGTCCGCATTTGTCCCCACTGCGATGAAGCCATATGAAATGTATTCTGGATTGTACTTGTGTTGTTTTCTCTTTCGGTCACCCTTATCCGCTTTGTCATCAGAATCTTCTGGTTTCTGGTCAGCTTTTCTCTTCAGAAATTTCTCTATACTCAGCAATACACGCTGGACAGTTTAATTACTATTACTGATGAAATTATCAAAACTAATCTAAAATTTACACGCTTGCGCACTTCTCGTTTAACAGTGACGTCACTGGCGTAAATGCACGGTAATAAGCAATATTATTAAGGCACACCAACAATGTCACTCAGTCTCCCTAACACTACAGTGCACAACAGAATAGTAGTGAGTAGTGAACACTACTGATTACTCTGACTACACAAATCGAATATTAAGTGGCAGCTTCCCAGAAGGGAACATCGTCTAATTCTCTAAGATTGTCGCCTATAACAGATAGAATAGATATGGTCGATTTTATGAATAGTGGAAAACTGGAGCAAGCAAGTAAGCTACGTCTTTGTAACAGGTCACTTTTCCATTTTTTTTCTTGGCTTGCTTGCTGACCCCCTGGATTAGAGAACATGTCTTATGAAGAAAGGTTGAGTGATCTAGAGCTTTTCTCTTTAGAGTGAAGGAGGATGAGAGGTGACTTGATAGAGGTATGTAAGATTATGAGAGGGATAGATATTGGTCAGCCAGCACTTTTTTTTTCCCAGGGCAGCAATGGCCAATACCAGAAGACATACATTTAAGGTGAGTGGAGGAAAGATAAGAAGAGATGTCAGGTAGGCTTTTTGCACAGAGAGTGGTGGGTGCCTGGAACACACTGCTGGGGTTGATGGTAGAGGCTGATACAATAGGGACATTTAAGAAACTTAGATAGGCACATGGATGTAAAAAAAAATGGAGGGCTATGGGCTGTGTATAGAAGGGAAGGGTTAGATTGATTGTGGAGTAGGTTTATATAGGTCAGCAAAATATAGTGGGCCGAAGGGCCTGTGCTGTACTGTTTTATGTTCTATTCATTAGCAATGCTCCCTTAGAGTGTTGCTCCCAGAGTGTTGCTTCTGTGAGTACATCCCTTTAAGAGTGGCTAGAAAGATCATAATCAATAATGTCAGTCTCAGTGTGGCGTTACACTGAAAAAAACTGACAACTATTTTGTAAACCCTGAAATTGAAATTCTCACTCTAATGCACAACATTGTTTTAATGTCACAGAGTAATTTCTGCACCTTGCACTATGCACATGGTTTCCAATCAGACAAATAAGTGCTTTACTTCATAATTTGAGATTGTGGTCTGAAAGGACCACAGCTGTCTTTGCAGCAGAATAATACATTGTGTGTTATGTGGAACAACACTCCTTATAAAATAGCATTTCAACTGACTTAGCTGGAGAAATTCTATTTTGATTGTTGGGGGGTGTGTGTGTGTATATATATCTGTGTGTGTGTATATATATATATAATATAAAATGTAAATAAAATACAGAACTGCATAGAGAATTTACTTGATTTCTTGGTAATTTATCTTCTCGTGAATGGTCAAAGGAATTTATTCTGGGATGTATAAGCATTGCTTGAATGTACTTATGGTTGCTAATGTATACAATACAAATGTTAATTATATAATGTAATAGTAGAAATAATATTTACAACAAATGTCAACATTAATATTGCAAGCAGTTCCCACAATCATTTTTTAAAAATCTGCAATTCTCTCCTTAAAGTTTAAGCCTTGGCCTACTCCCACTGGGGAGAAATATGCTAGACATATTACTGCTAGTCTAAGTACACAAACAGCATTTCAAGTAACTCAAATACTACATGATAATTAATTTCCTTTTCGGGTGTTCAAAAGTATGTAGTTGATGGCATTAGGTAGTTTATTTTTGTGATGAGCTTAACTTATGACGTTTACATTACACAGAATTAATCACTGACTTCACCAGTGACAGTCCCTAAGCATCCTCTTGTCCTGTGACTTATCTGACGATAAATATATCTCCCAACTCTCTAGATCCTCATGATGTATTTCTCAAGACTGGTGAGTGTAAAGGAAAGGGTGAGTGATGAGGGGATAATAGTGCACCTGAGTACAGTTTGATATTTTTTTTTAAAGCCTCTGCTGTGAAATGGGTAGCCCCACAGGAAGATTCTTGCTCTGACCTGGGTGCATTTTGAAAGGCTTGCAGTTCAGTTGATTTTGTAGAATGAAGTATGTGCTGGTGTCTGATGGGGAGAAAAATAGGTGTTGCAGCAGTCGACTGATCAATAGTTTGAGGATGAAAGAGTCGATGTTGATGCTATTAGCACTTCCCCAATGCGGCACAAGAAGCACTGTTGAGAGAGACCCTCCCACGTACATTCAATGATGGATGTTTTCCATGCTCCATTTCATCATAGTTTGCAGTTTTAACACTGAAATTGTGGGCACTTATTTATGCTTCTGTGCCATTCAGTCCAAACTAGTTTGCCTCAGTTTCTTTACCTTCTCCATCTTTGGTCAGAATGTCTTTTTAAAAGCAGCAGTTTCAAGCACTTATTACTCCTGTTTTGCACAAAATATATTCTGATTACTCACATGAATGTACAGAGGTGCTGACATGTAAAACAGTGGTGTGGATGGTTCTGCAGACTATCTCTGCTCATTTCAAACGGTTATATTTGTGGTGTAATTCACTGCTTGTAAATTTTGGTCTGGATTGAATGGAGAATACAATTATAATTTCTTGCCATTGGCAAAAATACCACTTGAGGCATTGTTAGTGCTCATTTTAGGACTAATTTTATATCTTAAACAACACAGAAATAACAACATTAATATCATTTTAAAAAGGGTTTGTGATTAAATTTCTATTGATTTAATTTGTTATTTTTCTGAAATTTCAATGTGACAAACAGAAGAATATTACCATAAGGTAGTTTGAAGAATTATTGGTCCAAACAAAATATTTGCCAATTATAGTGCTTTCTGTGGTCAAGATACCAAAGATGGTCAATGTAGATTTCACACAAAATTGGTAAATGCTCCATGTAAAGTATATTTATTACTGCAGGCAATCCTGATGTATTCAAATTTCCTGTATCTGCCAATAGTGGTACTGCAAATGGGAAGATGAACACTACAAGGGTAAGTGTTGACTTAACTGTCTATCAAACTTTTCTAAAAGACTTGCATTATATTGCACATATTCTGCTTAATTATGTAAGCAAATGCAAAAATGGATTTTTCATTAATAATTGCTGTAACAGAGGCTTCATAACATTCTTTTGCCATCAACAACCTTGAAGAATGGTAATCTCTTAACTTTAAAGTTAACTCATATATTCATGCACACAAGCTTTTTTTCCTTTCAAAGCAATTGCTGTGAATTGGGACTAGGTTTTTGAGATTCACTATTTTGGCTGCTATCACACTGGAAGATTGACAGACTGCACGCTCCCCCAACAATTAAATGATTAATTATTTTAAGATTTACTCTGTCTTCGTATTGTACTGATTCAAATGTGTGAAATGAAAATTATAACTTGGATGTTATAACGTTTTGTTTGAAAGAAAAATCAAGCTTTTACTGTGGAATAAAATTACAAAAGCTTTGTGGCTGTTTGAACTGGTGCAGTATGCTGTAAAAAGAACATCTGTTTTATAACTTGGAGTTTGTAGTGTTAGAAAATACTGAAATTTGTGGAAGGATTGTCTAACGAGGAAAGGGTTGGTCAAGTTAAGCTTGTATCTGCTGGAATTTTGAAGAGTGAGAGGGGATTTAATTGAAACATGAAATCCTGAGGGGTCATGATAGGGTGAATGTGAAGATGATGTTTTGTCTTGAAGGAGAATCTAGAACTAGTGGTGATCTTTTACAAATAATTTAAGATGTTGAAAAGGCACAATTTTGTTTTCAGAGTCATGAATCTTTGCAACTCTCTTCCTCAAAGGGTAATGGAAGTACAAACCTTTGAATATTTTTAATCAGAGAAAGATGGATTGTGAATGATGAGTAATTGCAAAAGTAAACTTAATGCTCAATTGGAACATCAACTTCAAATGTCAGTGACATATTATGTAATGCAAAGGGGTAGATATTAGTCCTGAGTCAAGCATTTTGAATTGAGCCCATGACTATTTTCCTTGGCTCATGGCATGCATCTCGCTCTCTCTCTCGCTCTCTCTCTCGCTCTCTCTCTCGCTCTCTCTCTCGCTCTCTCCTTAACAGTAAAACTCCGATATTCTTCCACTTGACTAGTTGTGACTATTTGAAAATCCTGATGGTCTGGCATCTAGCTAGCTCCCTTCCACTCACCAAGTTACACTCACTGTAGCCCTGGTTCCCGTACTCCCTTGAATCTTAACACATTTGCTGGAAAATGTATTATTCTACTGTGTAGCATTTTAAACGCATACAGGCACTGCCAATCTTGCAGACTTAAAACCTTTTTAGATATGAATTCAAATATTAACATGTTAAATATTTATTTATATAGTCTAGCAAGAAACGTGAAGTTTTTAGAGTCATTTACAAAATGCTTCATGAGAATGAACACCTCAGGACCCGGTTGTTGAACACCAGTCAGAAAAGCACCGTGGGTCTGTATCACTATATTTGGGCACTCAATTCATTGGTAGCTATCTGATAACTAATTTTAGAGGGGGGAATAGCCTGTGCTTATTTATATTATGATTATAACTTTAGAATCATGGAGGTTATCTTTAACCTAACTTTTGGGCGGTTAACCTGCAGTTCAAATAGAAGATTCTCCCAATATAACACTTCAGTAGTTTTAAAATTGGGCAGAACGTAAAGCCATATTCTGCTCAACTGCTGGGATTGGTTAAAATTGACTCCATGGTTTGTGAAGTTTGCGAGTTGAGGTCTCCTTTATACGTTTGACTTGATTCTCTATAACTGTAAACCATGCTCTGAAATTAACCCGAAGTAAGGGTCTTTTCATAATTTCTGGAAGCAAGATCTCTCATTGTATTTGGAGATTAGATTGAGTACAAGATAGAGCCCTTGTCAGATATAGGTTTGATTGGGAAGAAATCTGGCTGCAATGCATGAGAGTACAAAGTTCTGATTCTCATCTCCTGACATTCAGTTCAATTGAAATAAGATAGTTGATTTTTGCTAACACTTAATTCTTTCATGTGTTCAGTACTAATAATCAAAAACCACTTCCTCTCACATTGCCTCGAAGGAGTGGGAAAATAATTATCAAATTTGGATTGTGTTCCATTTCATATTACTCCCATGTTGATGTTTTCCATGAGTTCAAATTCATAAATTATACTTAACAAAAGTCTACAAACATCTACATGTAAATTACTTAGAGGTGAATGGAAAACTAGGTAGTCCAGTCTATAAAGCAGCTTTCAATGAGTCTGTCACGTTTGTACAATAGTGTAGTGGTTGGCGTGATGCTATTACAGCGCCAGTGATCGGGGTTCGATTCCCGTCGCTGCCTGTAAGGAGTTTGTACGTTCTCTTGCGTCTGTGTGGGTTTCCTCCAGGTGCTTCGGTCTCCTCCCACAATCCAAAGACGTACGGGTAGGTTAATTTGGGGTTTAAAATAGGCAGCGTGGACTCTTTGGGCCAGAAGGGCCTGTTACCACGCTGTAAATAAAATTATAAAAATTATTTAAAAATTTAATAACCCACAATGCAAGAGATTGGCAATAGATATGATTCATAATCAGATAACAAAAGCATTTCTTCTAATCATAACCGTTGAAGTTGGTTTAAAAACCTACAATTGATCTGTACAGTGAAGCTGTGAGGAAGGTCCAAGGCCTTCGGCACCGCTGCTTCCCTGTTGCGCACTTCAAGCAAAAAAAAATTTATGGCAATAACACCAATTACAGTGAGAAGGGCTGGTGGTCAGAATTCCAATATGGCCCAGAGGGATTTGTCTGGAGATGGGAGGCTCGTGCAGAGGATTGGAGTGAGAGTGGTGGGAGTTGGCCAGAGCTTGGATCCTGTAGTGGGGTGTATGGCCAAAGATTGGAGCTTGGGTTCAGAGTTTTGGTCCTTGAGAGAGGGAGAAGGATGGTTAGAGTCAGGTTTGGGAGGTGAGAGTCAGGGTTTATTGGGATGTTGTGAGGATGAGGAGAGGTGTGCTTCAGGAATGCAGGTAATTCACAAATGACATGGTATCTACTTGAGTAATATTTCTATTGTTAGGGTGGGACCTGCTCAAGTAGACTCTCTTTAAATAAGTATCGCTATGAAAACACAGTTCTAACATCAGGGACCTCTGGGAGAAACTGTTTTCATAGCAACATTGTGGCCTAATTTCCAAGACAGTGCTCCAAAAGACTGCTGCGCAGAGAATGGAAATTCTATCGGGTTAGCGAGAGTAAATCCTTGGTTGGAAGCACCTAATGGAACTTTCAAAGAGGTATAATTTGACTCCTAAATTGTTGCATTTGTGTTCTGCTCTGGAAATGTGATTTCTGGATGCACAGTCCCATTTATCTGAATTTCTGGGCCCACATCTCTCCCTTGTCTTTTGTTTCTTTACTAAGGCCATGAGGAACTGATTTGAGTGATTATAATGGCATATGTTCATTTGATAAATGGAGTGCGTTTCCTGACAGTAGAAAAAAAAGGCACAAAGTTGTGTACATTAATGATGAGTGGCAATGGTGGAAGGATAGCTGAAGATAAGAGGAAGTACATAGCTGGGTCTGTTTAGGGGTACCTGCCATAGTATGAGGAATGATGTAGTGGAGTAGACTTGTGTTGGGATGATATGCACGGCAGGATATGAGTTTTATTTCTGCCCCCAGAAGCACATCAAATTCACCCTTCAAATGCTGTTGTGACTACACCATTTTTCCTTATCTAACTTTTTCAGATGAGTTTGAAAGCCACTGAAAAATATAATATCCAGATGTTCATTGCATAGTTTCATAATCAATTTGTTTGAACAGTAAAGAATCACTGTAACTACCTCTGACTTTAAGATCTGACCTAACTAACTTCGATAACAATACAATAGTGTCTCATTGAAACAATCTTTAACTGGAACGACAAAAGACCTTTGGAATATAATTAAGGAACTCAACTTGCTTGATTCTTGCCTATCCCCATGGGGTGGAAAGTTTCTTGGTTCTAAAATTGGGCAGGTTAGTATTGGAGTGGAAGTGGATTTTACTGTTATGAAATCTGCTGAATATGCCAACAATTTCAGCAGCTGGCCTTAATATACCGACCTCTCAATTTAACTTGGGGTTACCTGATTGCCTGTGTTTAGCCTCCTCTTGAAAATTGAGTTAACAATTAAGATATTTAAATGATTGGTGTTCCGGTGGTACTTCAACTGGCAGTTAATTTTAAGAAAATTTCATGGGTTTCCTGAAACTTGCCATTGAAATCAATGTGAGAATACAAAAAGCTAATTTCCAGAGTTTGTTAAAAATCAGGTGTACATAATCAATGTAGCTTGTAGTAAAGATTGTAAGGCAAGGGAATACATCGAAGCCCAAAACATTTTTGAAAAGAATAAAAATCAAATTATTAGAAGATAAAATAACAAATGATGTTGATGTTTAGATTGAAGAAATTAAGATGTTATATGATTACAATCTATAGTAACTTGCATTCTATAATTTACATTCTTATTCTGTGATTAGATATTTACCTTACTGTGGTTTTAAAATATTTAATTTCTTCTGTTTCATTGTAGTTGCAGATATGCCAACAATTTCAAATAGGGAGAAGGGTTCTCCTAAAGCCCTGGTGAGTTTTCTAATAGTTTTTTGAAATCTGGTGTCCATCAACTCTTTCCTGAACAATTTACAAAATAACCAGTAAGGCAGATATCTGTTGGTTGATTCATTTCAGCATCCTCTTTGTCTATGTACATGCTAAAACATGAGATAAAATATTTCTTCCACAGTCTGATGTAGAGTTGATTCTGTTATAAATATAGTTTAAAATGGTGTTAAATTCAGTGCTTGCTTCTGGAAGGCGTGATTGGCAAAGAGGGAGTAGGGAAAGCTAATTCCAATGGAATCCATCTTCTTACAAAATGCATGAAGCACACTTTATCACTGTTTGTCAGAGACAAAACCAGGCCTTAAGGGAACATTCCCATTCCAGGCACTGACGAATTATTTCATCCTCCAAGTGAAACACCAAGAACATCTAAGTCACCATACCAGGACAAGTACTAATGTCTATTGGAGTGGCCATTTCCTAATCCACTCTATTGCCTCCAGTGGCCTAGTTCCAAATCAAAACACAAACATTGCTGTAAGAAAATCAGTAGTGAAGCAACAGCAGTGATAGCTCTCTTCACAACCCTTTACAGAGAACCTGACCACCTTTTTAATCAACTGAAGGCTCAAAGTCCATAGTGTCTAAATCTACTCTAATTGGCAGTTATAAAGAGGCACTTGACTTCTCCAACAAACACAAAGATTGGCTTGATAAGAATGACTAGGAGCTCATTAACTACATAAATGCAAGGTGCTCATGCATCCAAATTTCCATCCTGCTGAAAGGGCAAAGAATCAGGCACATGAATGTCAAAGTCGAACAGGAAACCGGTGACCTAAATAATAGATTGTGCATGAAAAGAGAGTCAGAAGTTCAGCAATTTACTGATAACCATAAAATGTGCAGATTCTTCAGCACCTTCAAGGTTGTGTACAGCCCAAAACATCCAAAGGCCCACCCTGCTGAAAATTAAGAATAGAGGAGAATTTTTCAAGGGCAAATAGGTAATCAGTGGCTACGGGAAGGAACACTTCAAGATGTCCTCAGTTATGACTGTTCTTCATGTGAGCAACCTCAACTTGATTCTACAGCAAATTACCTGGTCCAGCCTTAATGCTGCTCTTGACGAACAAGAAGTCAAAAAAAAATATGCCAGCTGAAAAAAAAGGAAGGCCTCTGGAGCTGATGGTAACCTTCCTGAAGTTTTAAAACTTGGTGGAGAGGAACTTCAGTGATATTCACAACCTTGTTTCCCCTGTCTAAAGATGAGGACATGCTAATGGACCTGTAATTGTGGCCACATAGAACAGTACAGGACAGGCCCTTCAGCGCACAATGTTGTGCCAAACTAATTAAACCAATGACTCCTAATTAATCTAATTCTCCTTCCCTGCACATTGACCATATCCTGCCCTTCTCTGCATATTCATGTGCCTATCTAAGAGTCTCAAGTCAAGTTGAGTTTATTGTCACATGCACATGTATGCACAGGTGCAATGAAAAACTTACTTGCAGCAGCCTCACAGGCACATAGCATCATATAGGCAGCATTCACAAGAAAAACATAAATTAAACATAAATTATACACAACTTTTACAAGAAAGAACACAATTAGAACACAAAAAGTCCATTTTAGAGCAAAGTGATCAAAGCGATGATTGTGTTGCTAAACTGTAGTGATTAGGGTTTTGCCGATTGGTTCAAGAACTGAGTGGAATCTTAAATGCTCTTATGCTATCTGCCTCTACCACCACCCCTGACAGTGCATTAATTGGTTTTTAAAAAAAACACTTGTCACGCACATCTCCTTTGTACTTTCTCCCTCTCACCTTAAATACATGCCCTCTAGTACTAGACACTTCAATCCTGAGAAAAACGTGGCGACATTTGCGGGCTGTCCCCAGAGCACTATGCAAAAGGATGCATTTCACTGTGTGTTTTGATGTACATGTGACTAATAAATCTATCTTAAAAAGATACTGGCTGCCTACTCTATCTATGCCTCACATAATTTTATAAACTTCTGTCAAGTCTCCCCTGAGCCTCTGCTACTCTAGAGAAAACAGTCCCAGCTTGTCCAACCTCTCACAGCATGTGTCCTCCAAACCAGGCAGCATCCTGGTAAACCTCTTTTCTCCCTCCAAAGCCTCTACATCTTTCCTATAATGAGGTGACCAGAATTGAATGCAATACTCTAAGTGAGGCCTAACCAGAGTTAAAGCTGTAACATAACTTCCTGGTTCTTTAACTCAATGCCTCGACTAATGAAGGCAAGCATATTAAACGCTTTCTTTACCACCCTATCAACCTGTGCAGCAACTTTTAGGGAGCCATGTATCTGGACCCCAAGATCCCTCTGTTCATCAATGTCATTAACTGTGTACTCTCCTTTTATGTTGGATCTCCCAAAGTGCGGCACCTCATACTTGCCTGGATTAAACTCCATCTGCCACTTCTCTGCCCATATCTACAACTGATCTATATCCCGCGGTATCCTTTGGCAACCTTCTATGCAATCCACAATGCCACCAATCTTTGTGTCATCTGCAAACTTACTCACCTACCCTACCACATCCAAATCATCATATATATGTGACAAACAACCCAGTACAGATCCCTGTGGAACATCACTTGTCACAGAACTCCATCCAGAATGAGATCCATCCACCACTATCCTCTGTCTTCTATGAGCAAGCCAATTTTGGATCCAATCAGCCAAGTCACCGTGGATCTCATGCATCCTAATTTTCTGGATGAGCCTACAATGTGGGACCTTGTCGAATGCCTTACTAAAATCCATGTATACAACATCCATTGCTCTACCTTCATCATCTCCTTGAAAAACTCGATTAGATTAGTCAAACATGACTTGCCCCACACAAAGCCATGCTGACTATCCTTATTAGATCATGCTTCTCCAAATGCTCATAAATCCTATCCCTAAGAATCCTTTCCATTACATTCCACCATCTTCAAGAAAAAGGGTAAATCCCAATTTGGTAACTACAGAAGTGTCTTCCTCTTGTCTGACTTGGGGAAAGTCATTTTGGGATCCTTGTCAGCGTCCTCCACCCATTGGCTAAGGACCTGCTCCCTGAATCACACTGTGAATTCAATCTGTCTGGAGAATCAGTGAATGTGAACTTAACTGCACACCAATTTCAGGAGAAATGCATGGAATGGCTATATTACAGTATGTGGCTTTTTTGAATGCAGAAAAGCATTTTGCAATTGAGAAGGACTGTAGAGCATCCTTCTCAAATTTGGCTGTATGCTGAAATTTACCTCCAATCTACACCTGCTTCATGATGGCATGCAAGTTGTGATCTTAACCAAAAGACTGAAAACATTTCAGTGTACACCAGTGTCATGTGGGGCTCTGCCATTGCCCATGCTCTTTTCAAATTTTTCTCACTGCAGTGCTGCATTTTACCTCTACAAGGTCTCCACTGTAGAGGAGCTAATTTACAGGGCAAATGAAAAACTGTTCAGTCCATGTTGCTGTCACTCCAGATCCAAGGCCACTCCAACTTCAACTTAAGGCATTTTGTTGGCTACCATGATAGTGCAGTGGTTAAGTTACCAGACTAGAGATCCAGGGACACAAGTTCAATTCCTACCTTGGCAGCTGTGAAGTTTAAATTTAGTCAATAATCTGGGAGTAGGAAAAAGAACAACTGACTTTAGTGATGATGACCATGAAAACTACTGGATTGTCATTTAAAACAATTGATTCACTATTGCCCTTCAAGGGAGGAAATTTGCCATGTTTACCCTGTCTGGCCTATATATATGGATCCAGAGCCATCTTATATGGTTGACTTAAATCCCATCTGAAGTGGCCTAACAAACCACTTTGATGGAGACCTGAAATATCAACTGTTCATTTTCCTCCATTAGATGCTGCCTGACCTGCTGAGTTCCTCCAGTACTTTTTTGTGTGTTAAACCACTCTAATGTACTATTACCACTGCATTCAAACAGGAAGGATCACCTGGCATCAAATTCAGAACTGGCAAAGTCACCCTGAGCCCAATTAACCCTTATCACAAACATCTGGTAGCTAAATTGGGAGAGCTGTCCCACAGATCAGGTAACTAATGGTCTGACATTATCTGTAAGGTATGATTTTGTGAGAACAACTATGTGCCAGACTCCTCCATCACAATACCCGGGTATATCTTGTTCCAGTGGCAGAGGTAGCAGCACAGTGGTGTACAAGCTGGAGGGAGTAGCCCTTGAAGTCTTCAGTATTGATTTCAGACCTCAAGAAGTCTCAGGGCATAAAGTCTTCTGATTACCATCTACCTTCCTCCCTCAGCTGAACAATATATGAAAGAAGCATTGAACTCCCTAACTACATACATTTGGTCCCCTTGCTATTTTTATTGTATATCACTTAAGACAGCTTTGTGGCACTACCACTGACCAAGCTGGCCAGGTCGTGAAGAACATTGCTGCCAGAGTGGGTCTAATGTGGTTAATATACCAATACCATTGGAAGAAGTGACCATTGCACAGTCCTTCTGGAGACAGTCCACCTTCACACTGAAGACACCCTCCATCATATTTTGTGCTACTGCAGTTGTGTAAAATGGGATAGACATGTATCTGGCAACTCAATACTCAGCATCCACGAGCTGCTATGGATCAGCAGCAGAAGTGTACATTACTGCAATTTGTAACCTTATGGGCTGACGTATTCCTCAATCTGCAATTAATATCAAGTGGGATGACCAACCCTTGTTCAATGAGTAGTACAGAAGGATGTACTGGGAACAGCACTGGGCATACCCAAAAATGATGTGGCGCCAATCTAATGAAGCTGCATTATAGAAATATGTGGGCGCTAACCAGAAAAAACAGCATGTGATAGATAGAGCTAAGTGATCTCAGAATGAATAGTGGTGGACAGTTAAGCAGTTAATGGTCACCAAGGATATCCTTATTCTCAATAATACCAGGGCTCAGCATACGAGTGTTGAATGAAGAACTCGGGCATTTGCCAGTATGTTCAGCCAGAAGTGCCAAATAGGTGTTCCATCTTGTCTTACTTCCGAGAACCCCATCATGGCAAATCAGTTTCCAGCCAATTTGATTCACCTCACCTGATAGCAAGAAATGACTAAGAGCAAAAGTCATGGGACTGGACAGCATCCCAGTTGCGGTACTAAAGTCCTGCATTCCAGAACTTTCTGTACCTCAAGCTATACTTTTCCAGTACAGTTACAACACTGGCATCTATCCGACAATGTGGAAAATTGCCCAGATGTATCCTATTTACAAGAAGTTGGACAAATCCAATACAGATAATTACTACCCAATCAGTAGTACTCTCAATCATCACCAAAGTGATGGAAGCTGTTGTCAGCAACACTGTCATGTGGCAGTTACTAATCTACTCATCAATGTTCAGTTTGGGTTTCACCAGGACTAGTCAGCCGCAGACCTCATTGCATTTTTGGTTCAAACGGAGCTGAATTCAGAGGTGAGGTTTCTGCCAATAACAGCATTTGATTGAGTGTGTCATTAAGGCACTTTAGTAATCCATAGGCAGAGTCAAAGGGAAAACACTCCAGTGGCTGGAAGTATACTTTGCATGGAGGAAGATGGTTGTGGTTGATGGGAGGGCAATCATCCCAGTCCCACGGCATCACTGCAGATGATCCTTAGCACAATGTCCTTATCCAAGCCATTTTCAGTCACTTTATCAATAGCATTACTATGTCATAAGGGCAGAAGTGGAGATGTTCATTAATGATTGCACTATGCTCAATTCATTTACAGCTCATTAACAAATTTAGCAGTCTATGCCTGCATATAGCAAGACCTAGACAACATTCAGGCATGGGCTGATAAAGTGGCAAGTAATATTTGTGACTCAGAAATGCCAAACAATAACCACCTCTAGCAAGAGAGAGCCTTGAGATTCAATGGTATTACCATTGCCGAGTCCTCCATCATTAATATCCTGGGGCTACCACTGCCAGAAACTCAAATGGACCAACCATATAAATTACATGGGTATCATCAGATCAGAGGCTAGGTGTTCTGCACTGAGTGATTCACCTCCTGACATGTAAATGATGGAAAGGCCTTCAAAAGGTACATGTCAGCAGCCAGATGGATCACTGTCCACTTGCTTGGATGAGTGCAGCATCAGCAACTCCCAAGAAGCCTGACACCATTCAAGTCCAGCACATAAAAGCCCAGCATAAACAGAGGAAAGAGGAGAACACTTATGAAACTAAAAATCCATGCCTCCATCTAGCACTGTGGCAGAATCTGTGGGGCCTACAATGGCACCTCAGAATCCACAGAATTGGAATGGTTACAAGTCTCTGGACCTCAAGGGAATGTCTAATGAAAGTAATGATCAGATAAACAAATTAGATGCAATGATTGGAGATGGTGGTGGTGTAGTACAGCTACTTGCCACTTCCTACATCAGAAACATCTATCCAACTGAATGTCAACCCAATATTCAGAATCCATTGAATTCTCCTCCTCCTGGGCACGTCTGGAACATGGCTGTAATTTGTAATGTTCTCATACAGAGGCAAGGATGTATCACAGTGCCATATTCCATTCTGGTTTTACAAAAGCAAAGTAATATGGGCTGAAATAAAAACAGAAATTGCTGTTTTCAGTAGGATCAGGCACTAACTAGGTAATTAGAAAAGCCGTTGAACTTACAAGTTGATAACCTTTAAAATGAAGGAGAAAATGTTTGCTATTTAACAGATTTTATATAAGTGGGCGTAGAGAGTTGAAAGATAAGATAATAAAAAGACTTGAGATGGATTTTAAGGGAGAAATTATGAAATAAGAAATGGAATGATGATAAAAAGAAAAAGGTAATGGAATAAGCAAAAACTGTCTAGGAGAGTAGAAACTGACAAAGGCAACTTGTATCTGAAAAAAATGGGAGTGACTACTATCTGAAAAAAAATGGAAGCAATGGTCATAATCCCAAATTATTGAGCTCCATATTCGACACTGAGGATATAAAGTCTCACATCACGTTGAGGTGCTGTTGATGGTTTCATTGACCATCATGTAGGTAGAGGGGCAGAATGGGGCAGAGAGTTAAAAGAACAAGCAAGTAGAAGCTTGGATTCATACCTCTGAAAAAGAAAAGAGGTGTTCTCAGATGTGACCACCTAAGCTGAGACCGTCCTACACAATGTGGAGGAGACCATGTTGTTAGCGGCGAAAATTTCAAAAAAGGAAGGCGAGATTGCTGTTTCACTTGGAAGGAATGTTTGGGCCTGTAAACAATAGCAAGAAAGAAGGGCTAATATTGTTTTTTGGCTCGATTGGGAAGGCACCATGAGTTGGGAAGGAAGTGTAATTGAAGGGTGGCCTGTGCTGTTGTAGAGGGAACAGTCCTTTTAGAATGGTGGAAAGATGGAAGGTTTGGTACTATTTAGTGTCAGAATCAAGCTGGAATTGCAAAAATAGCAGATGACCTGTTGAATCTGAATGTCAGGAAAGTGAAGGTGAGGATGGGGAAAACAGGGTTGACACTTTCAAGGACTGCTTCAACCACAATGGAAAGGGGTAACATTCTTGGTTAAGTGAAAACACTGGTGTGGAAGGAAGCATAATAAGAACTGATGCAACACAGACATGGAAACTAGAAGAAAGAAAAAGAATCCATTCAGAAGGCAGATTGGGAGGAAATATCATTAAGGCAGGAGTTCTTTCGCTGATTGTGTATATTGGTTATGAGTCTAACCCATGAAGTGCAGGAAATGGGTTGGACACCTTTGTAGCCCTTACATCTCTGTTTCTAAATTCCTGCAGTCCACCAACCCTCAAATTCTTGTGCACTCTCAATTCTGGCCTTTTGGGACCTCCAATTTTAATCAATTGCACATTGGAAACATTACTTTGAGAACCTAGGCTTTGGAATTTCTTGCATTGACCATTTTCCCTTCCTATCTTTTAAGATGCTGTCTACAACTACTTTTGTTTGGTCATTTGCAACATTTCCTTACTTGGCTCTGTCAAATTCTGTTTGATACTACTGTGAAATGCCTTAGAAGCTCCCAGTTAAAGATGCTTTATAAGTATGTTGATACTGTATGGCAAAGGAAGCATTTCGGGCTAGGAAATTAAAAATGCCAGGATGGGGAGGGTGGCACTTTGGAAATGTTGGGGATGTACCTGGGAAGAATCTGGATAAAGAGGAGACTTAATGCCATGGAGACAGATTTTGTTTCAATCTATTTATTTCTATTCTTCATTGATCTCCTTTACAAGGACACAACTCATTTGAAAGGACAATCTGCTTCTAACTTTCCACTGATATTGTTCTCTAACCATCTGGCAGAAGTGTGGCATCTCTGAGATAATAGAAAAGGCAGGCTGGAATTGGAAATGTTTTGTATGTTATCTCTCTTTAGCCTGTGCTTTTTAACTTGAGCTGTCAGATCAGAACCAGAGGGTGGAGACTTAAAATTGACAAGCCTGAAGAAAATCTAAATGGTGTAGGAAACTGGAAATGGACAGCAAACTCCCATTAATAACAGCTAAAGATGTGTTGACTGCCTTGGGAAAATATCTGGTCAAGGATAATATAAAATGAAATATTAAAATATTTCAAAGGGCATTACAGTTCCTGATTTGGAATTGACAGATGATAATCACCGTGAGGTGGTGAATTTATTTGTGGAGACGCAGTACTCAATAGATATTCCATTTGATTAACTTTTTGCATTGGGGATTGTTTATGCAGAATTTTCCCTTGGGGACACAATGAGCAAAGTTTTATGCTCTTTTCTGTTAATGTCAAATCTGATGCTTGTTCTGAGTGATCTTTCATTGTTCCCTGGGGCCTTTAGGCCTCTGCAGTATTTTAGGGTTGTTCTACTTCTTAATTCCCTTGTACAGATAGAGACACAATTTTAATTTCTGTTTTTCTTTGCAGAGCAAAGATATCTTCCAGAAATAATTTTGTTTGTTTTTTTATAGGATGTCACTCCTTTTGGATGGGTGTAGAAATTACAAAGCTTCATAATTTCGAGGATTTGCCATTTACTTGAGTATTCATTTTGATAAGATGTTCACATGACATAAAAACAAAAAGTTGTTTTGTTTTGCTGCAATACATTTAATTTTTGTATAGTAACCAATGTTTTGTGAGCTTAAATCCTTTAAATAGATTCAAGAATTAGTTTGTCAATGTTGAGATAAAATATTTGTAGTAATATATGAAATTAAATGTATTTAAATTCAGGCAATGTTTTACAAGGCAGTGCACAAAGTTCTAGATTACTCTAATACTTAATAAAACTATTAAAGTATCATCAATTTTGTTTTTCTGTTTTATGTAATGTTCATTTAATAGAAGCTATAATGGGCTTGATACTCCTTTTTAATATCAGACCTTGTGGGGTAAAGTGGGGTGATACTGGCTGCTTTCTGAATCTCTGCTAAAACAAACTGCATTTAAATTGTACTCCAAGAAACTAGTCACTATGCTTTCAGGTTTCTTCATCACAGCATCTGGGTGGGCTTGATCAATGGTTGTCAAATTTTTTTTTCAGGTGATCCACTTTAACTATGTGACCTAATACAAATAAATAGTTAACTATAACTCTAATTATAGGTGCCGTGAAGCTACTTTAGCTAAATCCTATAAGGCACTGTCATAAGTAAATTATATTTCATGTATATTTCACTGTTACAGATCCCTAGTCTGGGTGAATTAAGAGTGACTAGAATGGAGGTAGGATGTGCAGTTCTCCATTCTATGTACCCATGTTCTCCCACACTTCCCGACAGCTCCTGCACTTCCCACAACTCCTGGAGCCTCTATCTCCTGTGCTCCCTATGCAATCCTTGAGTCCCACATTATTAACCTTTGTCTGATTCATTTTGGCAACCCATTTTGTAATGTTCCAAGGGTCATAACCCCCAGTTTGAAAACCACAAGATATGCACAGTTAGCCCCTCTGCCTCATTAGCTCCAATAATTGCCCAAAATCATTAGTGAATCTATGGGAGTAATTTTAATCCCCAAAATTGGTGGGTTGGGATCAGATAAATTGTTATTTTTTTTAAATCCAATTGCTGCATTTAATAGAAGTGTACTACAGAATGGGCAGGTACTCTGAGAAGTCAGGTTAACAATTTAGGAACAGCTTCTTCCCCTCTACCATCAGATTTCTGAATTGTCCATGAACACTACCTCGTTACTCCTTTTCTTTTGCCCTATTTATTTATTTTGTGATTTATAGTAATTTTTATGTCTTTGCACTGTACTGCTGCCGCAAAACAACAAATTTTATGTTATATAAGTCAGTGATAATAGTTCTGATTCTGATTTAAATATAATAAATATTAACTTGCCTTCTGGGAGTATCATAATTAACCTGCTTTACTGTTTTAATCTGGCTGGGAGAAAAGTTATGTGTCCTTACAGCAGTCGTGGGCTGGGAGGAGCAGGGGTATTTCCTCTAGCCCAGCAAACTATCTTGTTCCACACTGTCGGAACATCAGTGTTATCCCTGTCTCTAGGAACAGGTACGTATTCAACCACTCAAGGTCTGGACCTCTCACATTCTGCCTAATGCGGCATCAGGTTCCTCATGAGCAGACTTCCATAACCTCCCCTGGAGGCTTTTACACTGGACAGAACCTTTCAATTGGGTGAATTCCCATGAAGCAAATTTTGGAAACAGTAGATATTGCATTTATGATATGGAGGCAGAACTAAAACTAACCTTCCACTCAGCCATTACAGAATCAGTGCCTGACAATACATCTGTCTTATTTTCTGGTTTGAGTGTTGTAAATGCACTGGATATCCATTGAAGAAGGCAGTTTTGTTTTGCTTCAGTGGAAGGCTGGTTCTACTTTGTCTTGATGCTTGGAAGTAGCTGTTGTTTGTGTAGGTAACAGCGGATGTCTAAATGCCCCAATTTTAAATTTTCTGAAGAGGAAAAGGTTGGATCAGATTAATATGCCACACCATTTACTCTTGCATGCATGTGAACTCCAGAAAACTGATTTGACATTTAATCATGCAATAGTCCATCATAATAGTTGCCACTTTGAGAGGTGGTTATCGGTGTAGCTGGCTGTGATCAGAGCAGTAATGTCTTTGGATGCTAAGAAGTTATCTATAGATGGAGTGACACAATAGATATAGTATAACAAGAAATGTCATAGAATGAACATGCCAAATTTTTATTTTGGGTGACTGGATAGGATTGAGGAAGCCCTGTATTGCAGTCCAATGTGAATCTCCAGAGTTATTGTCATGCACTGCATACCTTGTAATATGGCAATTAGATGCTTTGCTCTCCCCTACATCCTGCAGCTTTAAAAAATGGAGGATATAGAGGAGGATGAAGCACCTAATTCTTTGAAGCCTGGAGATGGTGAGGAGGGAGGTGTGTCACGCAGCAAGAAGAGCAGGGAGGAAGAAACTTTTAGCCAGTGTAAGAAAGTTACTTTTAAAGATTCTGGCCACAAGGTGGCTCTGCATTAAAATGTTTAAATATGATTACCTCATTGGACCACCTACTGGACCTGATTCAATTTCTGAACTTTTCTTCCTCTTTGGCCCACACTTTGTTTTCTGATTCTGGTCAGTATTACAGTTGCTTATTCTGCATACCTAAATTTATGAAACTCCCAGCTTTTGTGAATTATAGCATCAAATTTGCAGCCATGAGCTGTTCTGTGGCAAAGAAAAAGTGTATCATGGTTGCAGCCAAAATTGAAATGTTACTGATTTTTTTATGCATTAACAAGTCATTTTATAGCTTATTTGAAGAAAGGTGAATTACTTTATTGAGGGAAAAATATTTTTCCTTAGTCATATTCATTTGGCAGACAAGATGGCTGTATTTTGTGATCAGCTGGCAGGATTACTTTTAATTAAAATGTTAAGTGTTACACATTTCTTTATTCCTTGGAGTAATATTATTGAGACATATCTTGATTAACAAGTTCCTCAGTTTTGCCAGAAGGGATTAGTCTTAAACAAAACAAAGTGCTTGATTTGAAAGAGAGCACTTGAACTGTTCAACCTATTATATAGCTTCTAGTTTTGGCTGTTGTTTTATCTACTGTGTAGTTACAGATCCAACAAATAACTTCAAATGTAGAATATAATATATTAAAATATAACCTGGATCTCTTGTTTGAATCATAAAGTTCTAAATGACTGATAGCTAGTAAATTATTTTGATGACAGCAAGAGAAGTAAGAAAAAACAATAACCTATGGTATTCAAATTCTACAGATGCTGGAATCTGGAGCAATGCACAGAAAGTGCTGGAGGAACTCAGCAGATTGGGCAGCATCCATGGAGGGAAATAAGCAGTCGACATTTCGGGCCAAGACAATTCATCAGGACTGGAAAGGAAGAGGACAGAAGCCAGAATAAGAAAGGCGGGGTGGGGGAGGGGGAGGAGTACACGCAGTGGATAGGTGGGTGGGTTCAGGTGATGGGCGAGTCCAGATGAGAGGGGGAAGATAGTGGGAGGGGGAGAAGATGTAATAAGCTGAGAGGTAATAAATAGTGTCCAGAACAATATCAAGCACTTTGCTAGTAGCCCAAAATTAACATTATCTCACAAAACTCCCACATGATTTCCAATTGGCTCAATTTTACAAAGCAAGCACAGTTTTAACAAACCAAGTCGCTCAATCATAAATAAGAGTACTGCACCTTGTATCAGAACCTTTCTGAGGTAAGGCTATTGATCTGAAATTTAACTCTTAACAGCTGGTTCAGCTTGCAGGTCATATTTAATGAGCTATCAAAGGATCTCTGTTGGTAGACCAGCTCTGTCATGCAATGGATTGATAATTGGAAAGCTCTATGTTGCTCAGGGCCTCACCAATTTGATTGGAGCTGACTTTACTGACAACCTGCTTAAGGTAAAAGCTTGTTGAGCGGGTAGGTTTAGCTGCAGCAAGAGCTGTTCTGAGGAATTCCAGGCCATAATGTCTTCAACATTTTCCTTTTATGATGAATGGTCATTGACTTTAAATGTTAATTTTGTTTCTCTGTCCATGGATGCTACCTGCATTGCTGAGCGTTCAGAAAATAAACCAGCTAATCCTTCAGAGAATATTCTCCAAATGCCTTCCCCTTTAAGAGTTTGTCACAAAAGTCCCATCACATGACTTAGTCATTCTCTGGCCTATATAGCAGCTGATACCATCTGTTATCAGTTGCTTTCAACCAGCTGAGGCCAAAATGCAGCATTGCCAATTAAGCACAGACTGAAACATTTATTTTACTGAAATCTAATACTTTAGCATTCAAATAAGCTTTTTTGTCTCAAAATGCCTTTTTAAAAAATCTGCTATAGGGTAAAAGCTACATAGAGTTCACATGATTGAATTTATGCATTTTTAAACAATCACGATGCATCTCAGTTCAATTCTTGATCCAGAAGAACGGACTATACCTATTTACTTTGTGAAGAACTTAATGTGAAGAAGCTAAATTACTTTTTAAACTGTTCTGTTGAAAACTGTTCTGTTGAAAGCTGTTGCCAATTGTAAAATAAAAAAATAGGAGCAGGAGTAGCCTGTTCTGCTGTTCAATAAGATCATGATTGATCTGGTCTTTGACCGCAACTCCATTTTTTGTGCTTGATTCCAAAGCCCTTGATTCCCATATGTCCAAAAATCTATCTATAACACTGACTTGATTGCTCAATTACTTGAAGCACAAAAAATATTGATTGTGGCATTCTGTCCCATTCACTACCCAAAGTTTTCATGGGGAAAAAAATTAAATTCTTTGTTTTCAAATTGTATCATATCAATTGGATAGAAAACAGGAGAACCCTGTACATAAAACAGGGTTATGTAAATATAGGAAAGTACACATTTGTTCAATTAAATTTCTTCTACCTTATCACTACACCAGTGAAGTATACTATTAGACACACAGTAGCAGCTTTATTTGTAGAATATTGTAGTTACATTTGATTTATTTGATGACAATGTTTATGACAATTTATCATTTTAAATATGAATTTTCTTGGGCTTATTATAAATAGACTTGCATTATAGTAGGAAAAGATCTCCTTAACTGTGAATTACATTTCTCTTTAATTGCCATCTTACACATTCTGTAGTATTTGTTTCATCTTTTTGTTTTGGTTGTTAGAAATCCATAAAGATATTGTATCTATTACTAATTTTGGGTTACAAGCATATTGATTTTTACAAAAGGTTACAACTATTGATCACCTATTGTGTAACACAGCAAATTTCAATATTCTAGAATTATTGACGCTAGTACTATAGCTTCTTGTCCATATATAAACAATAACATTTTTCCACTTGTCATTTAAAATAGTGCATTGATATTCAAAAGCACACTACCCTTAAAACGCCAATGTACTTCAAAAGCCAGGGAGAAATTACACCTTAGTGCGAATGTTGCACTACATTCATGACTTTTAAAAATAAAGAGAATAGAGGAAAAAAAGAACAATATCTGAATGTCTTGGCATTTTTTTTTGTTTAGCTGTTGTTTCTGTTACAAAAATATTGTAAATTCAATAATTCTATAAATTCTTCCTCATGTTTGGGTAAATTAGGATCCCATATATAGATCAGCTGCCAGAGAGGTTCCTACAAATCTTGATGTGTGCTCTGCAGAGTTCCACCAGACTGGTCAAGGGTGTGGAAGAATCGTTTCAGCATGCCATTGCTCTGCTTTATTGCATTTCATGTGGCAGCATGACCTTCATTGATTGTATGCTGCATGCATGTGTGTGTGATGCTCATGAGAACCATAAGCCACATTGTCAGCAAATAGCCCTTGTGTCTTGTTGCGAGCCTTTGGTTTGTAGTGATGGCTCAAATGCACGTGGCATAATCAATTACCACAGAATGAAGGAATTATGTCAGCTGTCAGTATATTGGGCATTAACCTGAATGATTTGCTACCTTTAGCTGCTGACCAGCTGAAAGGTTTTTTTTTTGGGTGTCCCTCACATGCCCATGCCTAGTTAACCATAAGAAGATGGCAATGAACCACATTGTAAAACTGCTGTTATCCTTCTGGTAAATCGGTGCCCAAAATGCTGTTGGGTAAAGAGTTCCAGGATTTAGATCCAGCATTCGTGAAGAAACAGCATTATATTTCTAAGCCAGAATAGTCTGCAGCATGAAAGTAATGTGCAGGTGGTGGTGTCCCAACAAATTTGTTGCCCTCCTGAGTGGCAGAGGATGCAAGTATGGGTGGTGCTGTCGGGGTAGCCCGGGCAAGTAACTGTGGTGAATTTTGTAGTTATTACACATTGTAGCCAAGCTGCACCTGGAGGATTGGCAAGCTTTGAGACCGGTGCTTAGGTTCCAACTAGTCACAATCAATATCAATGATTTAGCTGTGGGGATCAAACGTAACATTTCCAAGTTTGACACAAAACTAAGTGGGAATATGAGTGGTGATGAGGATGCAAAGAAGCTTCAAGAGGATATAGACAAGCTCAGTGAATGGTCGTCAACAAAGTAGTCCGAATGCTATGTGAAAAAGTGATGTTTATCCATTGGAAACATCTAAAAGGTTGAGTTTTTTTTTAAATGGGAAGTATTGATGATCAAAGGGACCTGGGAATCCTTGTATACATCACTGAAAGCTAACATCTATGTGGAGCAGGCTTCTAGTAAAGCAAATAGCATATTTGCCTTTATTGCAAGAGGATTTGAAAATAAGAATCAACATGTCAATCAACTGGGCTGCTTATTCCCGAATGGTGTCGAGCCTCTTGAGTATCGTCATCCAGGTTAGTGGAGAAAGTTCTATTACACTCATGGCCTGTGCCTTGTAGATAGATGGCGGAGGAAAGCAGCTGAAGGCGGATAGGCAAAAAGTAAAAGTTGTTTAGATCATATTATCGACTGGGCTCCAGGTCTCTGGAATTCTCATCAAACCTTCAGTTTTGTAAACCACAATTTAGTTGCTGTTACACTTCATGAAAGAGATATCTTGTTCTGGTGAAATGTCAGTCTTCAAATGGGATTGGGTGGCGATGTACAGGTTGCTTATGAGAATTAAAATTTGTTTCGACTTATTTTGCTCTATTGTTTTCCCGTAAGCTTCTATTTCATTTAAACCCATTTATTTTTAAAATATCCCCACAACGGGATAAGGCGCTGCTAATCAGTTTGGGCAAGTTCCTTTTAAACATTTAAGGAAGTGAGAACTCTAACCAAACTGCAGTTTCTAAAATGTTGTTATTCTGTTGGAAAAAGCGGTAATACTTGGATGCATTTGGTAGCAGAGTTTTGCTGGGTAAATGCAGTAGGCGGCGTTGTTTGCCCAATGCAGAGAGGAGCATCAACGGTTCTGGGTTGGACGTCAGTGTCCCGCAGCGCACGGAGCTTTCACTTTCAGCACCAAACCTGTTCAGTCTGCGGCAGGAGCGCTCTCTGGTCAGAATCTACTGCAAAATCTTCCCCTTACCAAACGCCATCTTGTGACATTAGGTGCTTTTATTGTAAAGGTAAAAACCACCTACACTGTAAGTATGCATCAAAAGAGCATAACACTAAAACTACCATATATTTTACCGAACGTAATTCGGACGGTCCGGATTTCAACCGACGTCATTTAGCTCCAAAAAGGCAACAATTCGACTGGCAATTCTAACGTGCGAGTTGTTTGAATAATGTTAATTCGAACCATTACGAATGTAACGGCGTGCTAACCAATTGCGGAACAATTACATTTTTCTTTGTGATTTATCATCGTCGCGTTGAAAATTAGGCAGGTATAAATGATGCACCGTGGACGCCAGATTAGTGCAGGTGCTGTGCTGTGGTGGGCGAGCTGGAAGGGCAGAGAAAATGGCAGTGGGGGTACGGTCATCCACTTCATGCGGGATTTTATAAAATACTTTGGTAAAGGGCAGGTGTTCGTGTTTCGTCTCTCCTGTCTGAAATAACATTCTTCACAATTCTCCAAGTCGTAAGGAGTCTGTACGCATAATCTTCAAGGCGACGTATCGATAACAATGCAGTCATCGTTCGGAATGCAGATCCCCAGAAATGAAAATGCGAATGCTGCTTTCCATTATACTTAATAAATGTCACATAGGGACGGGAATGAGTTCAGTAATGCGGGCTTTTCTTTCGTTATTGGGATTGTATTTATGGTCACGTACACAATTCTGGTATGTTTATATGGGTGTAATGTTGCACGTTGCTTTGGCATTAAGGAAGAATTTTTTGTACGCTGGCTGAAATCAGCTTTGAGTCGAGGATCCATGTGTATTGTGATAACTGCGATGGTTAAACTATATTGTTTTATTTAACATATGGCGCTTTATTAATCGCTTTGGGATTTATTACAGTGTGAGTACGGAAGAAGGCAATTAGTATTCTAACCTCGTTCTTGCCAGATCCTGTCTGAAAAGAGGATGGCATTGTACTGAATTCACGGCGTGGATTAAAGGCATGCTGTGGAAAGGTTTTCTTTAGGATCCAACTGTGTTCTCTTTGCCCCGTGTCAAAACATTGTCCCCCTGTTTCTCTTGTTTTCCCAGGATTTGGAAAGCACGTGAAGCAGCCGCCCTCGTGAATAATGGTGAAGCTGGGGAGTAACTTGAACGAAAAGAATGCCAAGCAGTCTTGTAGCGATGATAATTTTCACACCGTCCCTTTGATCACACCCTTGGATGTGAATCATCTGCAGTTCCCTGCTCCAGACAAGGTACTGAGCTTCAGTCAACTCACCACAGAGCTGAACCAACAACAATACAAACGAATACCGCTTTTGAGCCAGATGTACTATATATTGAATAATACTAATTAATTTCAACACTATGTGGAAAGGACAATATATTTCCAGAGAGTCCATTTTGACTATGGCTGTGGTCGAGTTCGAGGGCTACTATCGGTCAATCAAAAGTTAAGTAAAGGCTAATGAAAATTGACCGAATCAGCGTATTAGGTGCTGACCCCAATGAATTAACAGTGGAAAGAACGGCTGCGGAGGGGAATCGGGTGGGGCAGGAGGCTGTGGGTTAAAGAATACATCACAATTGCGGTGTATTTCTGCTATCATTGTGTTTGTACATTTTAGGTATTTGTTGCGAGTAGCTTCGCAGGTTAAAGAACCGGCACGCCCTGATTTTCCTTTATTGTAGGTTGTGGTGAAAACGAGAACCGAATTCCAATCGGATCAAAAGAACAAAGGGAAACTGCGGGTCCCCAAAATAGCTGAGTTCACCATCAGCTTCAACGACGGAGTATCCGAAAGGCTCAAGGTAAAGGTTTGAACACTTGTTCATTTTATTATAATGGAAACATATTATTCATTATCTTCGGCCCAGTGGAGGATTAAGTACACAACGAATACATTAAAAATCGCAATAACAGGAAGATATATGCAGTGGAATAAATTGGGAACCTTTTATATTTTTTCCAGGATTAAGTATATTGGTGTATATATATTAATAAAATTGAATGTCTTGTAACACCAACTTTATTTTTCTAATTGTAAGAAATATTCACATTTTGTCATGAATCAAAGTGCATATGATATATAGAGAGTAATTTGAAGATATTACTTGTCAGAGAGAACCATTTATATTTTAAATGGACTGGAAAGGTTTCACATATCTTGGAGATATAACCAGTGAATTTAAATGAATAGAATATTTCATACACAATTGGTCTCTATGAAATATGTAATGAACATGGGAGAACATTCACTTTTTTTTTGTAGATTAAGAATTACAAAGTAGCACAAATTCTAGTCAAGTATAACGCAGACAGGTGACAGTGCATCCTTTAAAACAATCTACTTATTCATGCAGACTAATACTCAAGAGGGACTTGGCATCTATTGTTCATTTCAAAGGGCTGGAAATTACCCAGTTTGATTGCTGTTTACACCAAAGGGCCAGTTTGTTGATACTAGATCCATGAATAAATATTGTGGCAAAGTTGCTTGGCTAATAAAAAAAACTCAAACCAATCAAAAAAAATTGGTGAAAGGTCATCGCCCTGAAATGTTGACTTTGTTTCTCTCTTCACAGATGCTGCCTGACTTTTGAGTATTTCCAGCATTTTCAATTTTTATTTTAAATTTCCAGCTTCTGCATTTTTGTTTTGCTTTTAAATAGACCTTCGATTACTCGCAGGTTTGTTGCTGTTTTGAAGTTGACATTGGTTGTTAAGAAATATTGCTTCCTGTCTGAAATCTCAGTGCAGTTCATGCACACTACAGGGAGTGGTGTAGCAAAAGTAAGAAATGTGTCCTGAAATCTAAGGTTTTAGTGAGTTCTGGTGAAAGTTCCTTTTAGTGTGCATGAGAAGTCACTATGCAGAGAAGACTTACTAGAAGAGGGGGAGAAAAAGGACCTTAGCAGGATCTATTCATCAAGAGAGCATAGGGAACAGATCTACATGCATCTTGGCAAGGAGCAATGCCTTGGGATGCTCCATTTCAATAAGGTGATGCTATTGGGGATGCGTCACAAGGATAGTCACAACTCATCTGCAGTAGAGAGTCAGAATTATGTTGCCAGTGGTTGTAAGGATCAAGGAGACTATTGAATTCAATGCTTCTGCATCTTTCCTGGCTGGTCCCAGAGACAGCTCAAATGTTTTTCAGTTTGTAGCATAATCCTGCATTAGGAGGCCATTTTACTTCTGGAGAATGGTATTCATCTTCTGTGACTGAAAGCTGTGATATTCTGCAACTGCAAGAGTTTCCACTTCCTACATGTGCAGCTATGACCTTATCCAGTGGATCTTTATTGTCACTGCCTAATACTGGATAACAGTTACAATCTATATATTTTATAATATTCCCTCCATCTTTCTCCATGGGCTACCTTCCCACCGGTTAGCTCTTGACTCCTGTCAGAACCACATACAGAAGAGCATGGCAATGTATAGAGTGGATGCAGTGCTGCCACCTGCAACCTCATTGAATAGATTATTGGTATACCCAAGCAATGCTTTCACTGCTCTGGTCTAGGATACATATGAAACTGAACTCCAGGTTCAATCTTCTATTGTATGCTCCATACCTGTCAATCATCACCTTGCCAGTTGCCTGAAAGTAGGAGGAGGAGAACAGAAAGAGAGGAGGCAATAGCAGGAGCCCCTTTCATGCTATCTGAGGAAAACTGATCCATCTTTGATGTCAGTGACCACATCTGAATTATCCATTTCACTACAGTTCCCATTTTACCATCCATTTAGACGCACTGAACGATAAGAGCCAACATCAAATCAACAGTGCACACTTTTTTTTTCATCTAACCACAACAAAAACCTTGTGTCAAAAAGTAATACCCTTATTGTTAGAAAGCAAAGGAAATTTGTGCTTAGTGTAGTCGCTGCCTCTCTACATGGAAAGTGCCCCAGAAACCCTTGTAGTCTTTTGGAGGATGGATTACTGGAATAGTGTCACACTTGCAAAGCCCTTTGGAATACTGCTATACAGAGCCAAAATAATAGCATTTGGTGCTTGTATGGCATTTGTTGGGTGGTGACTACAGCCACTACTTGTGGCTTCTGCTTGTGCTGTAAATGGAAGTTCAAAACTAGCCACCAAATGGTGCATGAAAGTTGGGTCTACAAGTGCTGAAATGGTCATCGCTCCCTTACTGGAAAGGATGGGTTCCGAGCTTTGTGTAGATCCCAGTAGTCAGAACTGGATTCCTTTGTGGTTCCCAACGTTGAATGCATGCTTTTCACCTAGTCTCCCAATCTACCAAGCATTCTGCAGTGTATTCAGCCTCCTGTAGGCTGCCCAGCAAAGTACACTGAGTACATTGCTGTAATAGCTGACTGTACCTTCTTCCTCCAGAAGTTTATAACTGGGCTACCCTTTCCTTTTGTCCTTGCAATAGGCCACATTTGCCTGGTAACTCAATATATGTGGGTACAGCCTCTAAGCTAACCTCTACAGAATCCAAAATGTCGGTACCTGTGCTGGGGGTTGCATCTGTCAGATAGATTAATAGGGTGACTCCATCTTTGCTATTTTGCTGTTAAGTTGTCTCCTGTCTAAGTTTCACTTTTGGCTAACTGAAAATGGAAAGACACTGGGTAGGGTTGTGGAGGAAAGTGAGAAGTGTATGCCTACACCATCTGTATCTCATAATGTGAACAGATTGTGGAATGAGTGAGAAATGGGAATTAGGATTAGGTTTGAACGCACGATCATCCTCATCAGTATCAGCACAGTTATTGACCATTATCTCTGTGATGGCCTGTGTCTGTCCTCCAGGGTGGTTAGACATTGTAGCCTTGACTTTCCATTTCTGGTTTTGCTGCAGTGGCATCAGTTTTGTGCCTCTCTGTTGTGAAAGTGTGTACGCTTACTATAGTTAAATAGCTTTGCATTCTGTGAGATGTGGCTGTGAGGCTTGGAGCAGTGGTAAATGTGTGAAGGGTGTGCTGTGGCATGTGAACATTAGGTCCAAGTCATTGTTTGGTAAAGACTGTTGATAGTTGAGTGATGGGCCATGTGGTGCATTGAGCAGTGTGTGTGGCTGGTTCCCCATATGATAGAAAACACCATTTGAAAATGAATTCCCTTATCTTGTGGCTATTAAAGATTTTGACACCACTGTGTCCATGACCTTGGTACTAGACGCTCCCTGTTGCCCTTGACAGCTACCTCCAGCCACTGGTATTCTAACACACACCTGGAGAGATTCTGTTCCTCTGAGGATGGGGACCCCCTTCCACCTTATTTGTTAAGGCCTCCAGTGACCGGTCCAGCCATGGCTTTCAACAAGCTCCGAAGACCTCTGCAATGACTTCCATTAGCAGTTGTAGCCACAAAACTCCTCTGGGTTAAGAAGTGGAAACTGCTTTTAATCAATCCAGCCACTTTCAACTATTGCTGATTCTTCATGAAATTGAGGCCCATGGTCATGCTCCAAGGCAATAAGTAGTGTTATAAACATTGGCTGAAATCACAGTAATGAGCAAGCAGCACAAATTTTGCTGCACCAGGCCAAATGGGCATGAGTTAGTTGTGCATTGTGACCTCAGCTCCTGTCTTTCATTACTATCCAGTTTTTGATTCTATATCATCTGTTCGGATGTCATAATCATTTTGACCAGATAAGTCCTAATTGCCTTGAAATAATTTTATTAATTGGATGAATGTGATAAAAATACCATCATGACATTGTCATTAAAATTAATCTGATTATTGAAACAACAAAAATGAGAACAGAGGAACAGGTAATGTAACAAAAATGGACTTAATATATTTTGCAAAACGTAATAAGCAATGAAATGTGTTCCTTGCCAAATTTATTTATTTAGATCTAAAATTAATAAAGAAAGCACGTGGTACTTGGAAAACTGCTAAGTGATTAAAACAGTATTTTTTGGAAAACAAAACAATGTCAAACAATGACAATCTTCTCAGTGTCTCTGCCTAAGGAAGCTGCATTGCTGCAGAGTTCTTACTTTAGTTACAATCTGGCTTTACCTTTTTCTCAGTTCTTTGCAAATATTTTGTTTAAACAGATGAGATGGAGAACATAGCTGCCAACTCAAGTCTTGATGTCAGATTGAACTTGAAATCCCTATTCATTCTAAATTATGCACACTTTTAAAACCATTTTTATTTGCTCTTTTTTAAATGTTTCTCATGTCACTAAGTTAATATAGAGGGTGGGATAATTTTTATTTTTAAAATTTTATTTGTATTTTTATGAAATGCAGAGCTGCAATAAATGAGTGAAAGTGCACACAGTTAAACTGTCTATGTACTACAAACTCCAGAAGGCAATAGAATACAGGGAAACAACTTATAATCTCCACATGGCACAAAGTAAATTTTATGCACCAAATTTCATGAAATGCAGTCCAGAAGCTTGACCACAAAAATGTAGGATGACATTCCAGTTCACAACTGAGGCCCCATCCACTTGGCTAGGGGATATTTTAGAGCAGTGGTATTTTCTCCTGGACAGAATCTATGTCTTAATCAAAATTCTTTGAAAAAGATGGATTAATTTGCTGTAATTGCATTCCTATTTGTGAGAGAACAGTACATGCAAGTTCACTGTCGCCTTACCCACAGTACAGTAGTGGCAATATTTCAAAAGGTTGTGAACTTCTTTGGGACATTCTTTGGTGCTGAAAGACACCACATAAATGCAGATGTTTGTTTTTATCTTGTTCACTTGAAATGAAATTGCAGCTCTCGCGATTGTCAGTACCTGGCCTGATCCACTTTGAGAAACAAAGTTAGGTTGCTCTGTTTATTACAGGGTTCTTCAGGTTTGGAGTAGGATTTCTTCCTTCTGCTTGAGGCCTAGTTGTAACATCATTGCTCATGTCACTGTTGATCCCAACCTGATGAGCTCTTAGTGGTGCCAGGTTCTGACCTATTCTCCTTTGATAGAAATAATGCTCTTCATAACCTCAGACTATTTGAAGTATGTCACAGCCAATGAAGTAATTTTGAAATATATTCACTATGGTGATGTAGGGAAATTGGTAGTCATTGCTACACATTAAGGTTCCACAAACAGCAGTATGATTAACCAGATTAAGCATTGGCTAAAACTGTGGAGTAACTCTCATGTTGTTCTTGCCATAGTATTTTTAAATGTCTGGGAGAAGCCTTACAACAGTGCAACTACCTTGTGTATTCCACTCTCTGGAATAATGGTTAGCGCTACTAATGTGTTACTGCTATCAATCAGCTTTAATATCTTTATCAGTATATGTCTACAATATATAAGTAATAGGTCTCTTCACTCTGTAATCTCAGTAGCATAGGCTAAACACGTGAATTGGTTTAAGTTTCATATTTGTATATTGTAATCAAATTAAAAGTCAAAAATAAGGAAATTCTGCCTATCAATTACATAAAATAAAGAAACTGAATGTATTGCTACAGGCCATCTTTCAAAATGTTTTGCCTGCTGTCTGTCCCCCTCACAAGAAGAAGTGTTTTCAACCAATGCTCTAACATGATAGCCCTAAAAAAAATTACCTGTTTCACAATACATGATTAAAGTTAACAAAAGTTTCTGGTGTCTGAATAACTTTATTAATTTTTTTTACTTGGAAGTCTAGTCTCAATATCCTAGGTGCTTCGACTGGATTTTGCAGGCAATAGCAAAAAAACTTTAATGATTGATTTGATTGAATTTTTTTCAATTAGTCACAAAGAGGTAGAGGACAAATTTTAAAAGCTTCATAAAGGTAGAAATCAATATTTCTTTTACCTTAAGAGGTTGTTAAGTAGAAGGGGAGGGAGAGAATAAAACAGATAAGAACAGCTAAAGATCACTTCAGATTTTGACATTGCTTATAAATCTGTGTTTACTTTTTGTCTTCGAAGTCCTAAACAATCTACTTTTTCTTTGTGAAAATAGTGTTATATCTTTACATGAAGCATTATTTCAGATGTGTGGTTGAGAAAATTGAATAAAATTGTAGAATACAGCACAGGAACAGGCCCTTTGGCCCATGATGTTGTGCTGAACTAATTAAGCTAATAAAACCTAATTAAACTAATCTCATCTGCCTGCACGTGGTCTATATCCCTCCATTCTCTGCATATTCATGTGCCTATCTAGGAAACACTTAAATGCCTCTATCGTACCTGCCTCCACCACCACCCCGGCAACACATTTCATGCACCCACCATTCTCTGTAAAGTAAAAAAAATACAACGTGCCTTGCACATCTCATTTGAATTTTCCTCCCTTGCATTAAATGCATGCCCTATAGTATTAGACATTTCAACCCTGGGAAAAAGATGCTGGCTGTGTACTCTATCCACGCCTCTCATAATTTTATAAACTTCTATCAGGTCTTCCCGCAGCCTCCACCGTTCCAGCAAAAACAACCCTGGTTTGTCCAACCTCTCCTTATAGCATATACCCTCTAATCCAGGCAGCATCCTGGTAAACCTCTTCTGCATGCTCCCCAAAGCCTCCACATCCTTCCTATAATGGTGCGACCAGAATTGAATGCAATACTCCAGATGTGGCCTAACCAGAGTCTGACTCTTGAACTCAATGCCTCGACTAATAAAGGCAAGCATTCCATACGCTGCCTTCACCACCCTTTTGACTTGTGTGGCTACTTTTAGGGAGTGTGAGTTGGAGAAGGTTTGAGAATTATGAGTGTGTGTTTGAGAAGATTTTCAGTTGAAGTTTCAAGTAAAATCTTTTGGGCTTGAAATCATGGTAGGTCCTGGCCCGTGCCATGCATTCGTGCACAAACCTCTTCTGCGACCTCTCACTACAGCAGAGAGTGGAGGTTGTGGAGAAAATGGTGAGCAGATTGCAGCAGTGGAGGGGGCCTGGGGAGCAGGAGGGAGGTGCTCATGAGGAAGATTGGTGAGTGCTGAAAGAAAATGGATGCACCCTGTTCCTGCCAGGTGGAATAACTTAAAAAAAAATCAACCCTTATATTTTTTTATAGAGAATAAGAATGTAAAGAAGTATGCAGCTGAGAACTGGAGTTTTAAGTGTTTCCTTGTCAGCAGCTGGATTTTATTGTCTTAAAGGCCAGCATGAATAGTTTAATAAGCTATAAAACTCTTGACCTTATAAACATTGTAGTTATTTGGATGTTTCAGATTTTTAGTTCTCTCTGCAAAATTCCCTGGTAAAACAATAATTAATTTTGGTGTAATCTCAAATCAAATTCTCTTACAGCCATCGTAATCTGAAGGACATAGATCATTTGAAGGTTCCTTGCTGGCAGTGAAATAAAGCTTTAAACATAACACAAAACAAGTAGCAGTTAAATTACAAGGACGTATAATTTTATAAACAATACACAGGGGATCTTCTAGAATATGTAGGGGTACTTTCATTGCGCACCTGATGTACTTTTAGTATCAGACTTGACACAACGTACTTTGCTGGATCAAAGGAAACAAAAGCCAATATTTTGTGCTGCTTTTCTCACATTAGAAAGTTGTATTGGGGTTTATGAAAGTGTTACTTACAGTCAAGAAAGCAATCAGCATTGCAAATTGACCAGAATGTCTCTGTTTAAAGCAGTAAATTTTATGATTTGTATCTTAGGCTAGACACACAAATATCTACCTTTTGTTGCAGGCGTTATGTGGTACAATGCTTTATTCTTTGTAAGGCAGCAAATCATCCAATTTGGAATACCTTGATAAGTGCAATAGTATGAATACATTTATTATAAAAGATGATTTTGATGGACCATAAAATGGACTGTACATTCGTACATAGCTCACCCAATTTCCATCCCACTAATTTCAGTGGACAAGAAAATCCAGCAGGATATTTATACAAGTAACCAATCCATCCATTTTATGGCCCCAACAAAGTTTCATGACTCTACAAATATTCCATGGTTTAAACTTTAATTGCTCAATAATATACTGGTATAGTTTCTATTAACTAGAGTGTTGACTGAGTTTTTTTATAAGACTACAAATTCTCTTATTTTCAACTGTAACTGACCAATTTTCGAGGAATGAGTTATTATATAGTATTGTATTACATGTATTTTACAAAGGAAATAACCTTTGTTAGCCTCCAGCATTTCCAATATGAGATTGCTGTTGTAGAAATGGATTTTATTCTTCAGTGCGTATTAAAAAAATCATTTTGCAAATAGCAAGTTATCCATCCTTGTCCAGAAACTACACTATTTTCTACACAGTTAGTTCTGTAATAGAAATAAAATAAAACCTGCAAATAGTGGAAATCTGAAATACAAACAAATTTTGTCAGAAGTGTGCATTGGATGCATAAGCATTCTTAACAAGAAAATGCAGGTTTGCTATTTAGATGCAAATTCCTCTCATGGCTTACGAAACCAGAGCATATAATCTTTCCTTAAATATATTGAGGGACATAAATTAGTTTGTGTACTTTCTGTTTCCGTTTCAGTTTCTGTTATGCTTTATGCCACATATAATACCTTGAGAGTAATCTTTTTTGCTTCCGAAGATTGCCCTACCTGATGGTATGTCTCATCATTACTGATTTAGACCTATCTTTCTGCTCCATTTTACAGGACTTATTTCACACCTCGTACAAATCTTTTAACAGAATATTTACTTTGACCTTTAAGAAAATCCAACTAATCCTCCCCTTATTTCCTTTTCCTCTCATGTGCATTAGAATCAAGCAGCCTTGTAAATACATTATCATCCTACAATCGTCTTCATTTAGACATGTAATGGTCAGGAAACCACAACATATTAATTATAAGATAAAGGTCCAGTTTTCATTGAAAGTTTCTTCTGCTCTTTCCACCATGGAATTTTCATGTGACTTTTCTTTCATTAAATGAAAATTCAATTTGCTAACTTTACTGAGTAATTCTATTGATTTGTTGACAGTCAATTTGTGGCTAACCCACATCAACATGCATTAAATTCCAGGATGGATTTTCTTTACACTATTCGTTCTGATCATTAGACAAGACATGCCTGTGTAGCTTGATATTGACTGGCTCATATAATTCAGCTTTCATTTCTTTGGCATAAGACTTCATTTGATGTGAAGTAAGCATTTTGTCATGTATCCTAATCCTTGATATGGTCTACTATTATAGACAACTCACTTCTATATTTATTCCAAATAAATAGTTCTCATTTTCTCTGCTTAATATCATTCCAGTGGATCCATTATGTGAATACCTTTTCTCTTGAGGTTTTGCAAGAAACTGCAGAATTAAGAACACTTTTTTTATATAACAGTAATGGCCAAACCAGAAAGTTTATTACATTCCTTGTTAGATATTAGTTTTATTTTATAATGGGGTACAGATTCTGGGATTTTTTTTTCACATTTTTACCATATTTGAAAGCTATGTTTTGATCCGAAGTCAATAAAGTGTGAAGGGCTTGACAATCTTAATGCAATGTATCTCCAAAATTATGGAATTGATTCTTTAAAAAATGCTTACTTGAACTATCTGTAGAAATGCATATTTTGAGGTTAAACTATATTTTGCAACAGTAATCCTTTTAGCTATACCTAATATCTTGTTTTGCATGCATTATAAAAATTTACAGGTGCATACATAGAAGAGAATATTAGTTGTCCATTCTTCCTGTTTAATTACATAAATTACTCACAGAATTGTGAAGGTTCAGTGGATACAAAAGTCTCCACAATTCATTGATATTGGTGTGTAAATGTGTTTTCACTTCTGATTCAGATTGCTGTTGATTTAATGGTGTCATTTTAAATTACAATGATAATTTTAAGCAGTATGTCCACGGTCTCTAAGGATCTTATCAGGTTTCCCTTGTGTGGTTTGCCTGCACGCTGTATCATATATTATGCCAGTTTACATTGTCTCGGTGGATCTGGTTACACATTCCATATGGCATGATTCATGAAGCTTACAATCTCTCGTTCTTGACTAGAATGAAGACAGTGCAGTGGATTTATTGGCCTGGAGCTTTCAGTTCATTTTGACTACAGTCTTGTACGGAATAATTTTACATCAAAAGCTGAATGTTTTAGTGGGAAAATATCGATATGTAATTTACTATTCAAAAATTGTTGATAAACCATCAAGGAATTATCAAGTCTTGAAACAGAATTGTTAGATGTAAATAAAAGTATTCTTTAACATTCCCTAATTCTATGCAGCTGAAAATGATGATGGAACTCCCATGCTTCTAAAGTTTTCCAAGGGGTTTATTTATTTGGATTTTCAATGAAAAAATTTAGAGTTGGCTGAAGGAGAATTGGTGATTGAAAGATATTTCGGGGCTGCTGAGGTTATTATATAAGGAAGGAAAATGAGAAGCATTAGCATGTGGATGTGCATAAGACTTGAACTATATCCCAGGTGGCTGGAAAAACTTCAAAATTTAGAAGCTTCTTAGATATTGCCCTTCATTTGCGTGAAGTAGACATGCTCTGCTCAGGTGGCACCTGCTTAGTGGAGAAAATAAACCTGTGTGTGGGGAGATGCAGTCAGTTATCATTTGCTATTTGATAATCTTGTTCATTGCTTACAAGTAGGCCCTATTCAACTCAGTAACTTGTCAAAAAGAAGTGTGATTGACCCCCACATTGCCTTGATGCCATTTTGGGAGACAAGCTTTCCTGTCTGTCAACAGTAAGTTTGCTGCTGGGCTAGTCATAGAATAAATACATTCTAATTGGATCCTACTATTAAATTTATCAGTTTCTCTTGGGCCCCCAGCTTTACTTGGTATTCCCTCTGCCAACAGGTACTTCTGCTGCCTCTCTGATTCCCTCTAAATATTGATGTGGAGGTCTCTTTTCTCACTGAACTATGCATGAGCTTGCTGAGTATGTGGTGTAGGCATTCAAATTAAACATATGCCTTCTGTTTCTGATGTAAGGCAATCTGTGTCCTGATTTCCTATTCCAACACTGATTGTAGAATAAATACCAGCTGCTTTCATAAAAGAAGAGGGCACTGCAAAAATAAATGGGTAGAAATTCATTTGCACGTAAAACCATGCATGAATTTGATGCTGTGTAGGGTACCCGTTCCAATGCCATTAGAAAAATATTTTCATTGGCATACCTTGTGCAAAACTTCATGCCTGTAATTGGTACAATTCACAATTTCTTTTTCCCAGAATTACACAATTAACTGTTAATTTTGGGATTTGCATGCAGCACAGTAAATAAACGGTAGCGTAGCGGTTAGCACGACGTTATTACAGTGCCAGCGATTGGGGTTCGATTCCCGTCGCTGTCTGTAAGGAGTTTGTACATTCTCCCGTGTCTGCGTGGGTTTCCTCCAGGTGCTCTGGTTTCCTCCCACATTGCAAAGACGTACGGGTAGGTTAATTTGGGTTTTAAAAAAAAATGGGCGGCGTGGACTCATTGGGCCGGAAGGGCCTGTTACCACGCTGTAAATAAAATTTTTAAAAAACCTGAACCTGGATATAATGGTTGAACCTCCTAACGCACAGTGATCAACTACAACTGCTGTTGTGAAGAGTGCTGAAACATATGGAAGTGGAGAGCTTTCTTTTCTGATGAGGAGTTTGAGATTGTGCAGCTGTGAGCATCTGGAATGAGGGTCAGAACGCTTGTTCTCCACCCCATTCAGCAAAAGGCCACACAGTCCATTTATGAACAGAAGTTTCTTCTATCATTGCGGCTCAGCTGAGCTCACCATCTGCTCTAATGGACTTCCAAGCAAAGACGAAAGGAATTATGTATCCCTTTATTATATGAGCAGACTGGTTCTTTCTGTCAGAATTTGCTTTACTGTGTTCAGCCCACACTGTTTCTTTGTTGCCTACCCATGAAGCAGTGTGCAGCAGCTGATTCAAATGTGCTTACGTGATCACTGGACTACACTGCGATATGCCCAGGCATATCACTAGCAGCGAACTACCTGATCAAAAATTTCAGAGTGCACTTGCACGCTATAAGATACTCACAATTGATTTTATCCTCCAATTCAATCCCATTGTTATATAATTGAATTTATTATAAACCATTGTATTTTCAATTCTGTGGAGCTGGAATTAGCAATAATTATTTATTCCCAAATTTCATCCCTTAGCAGCTCTTTTAGATATTAAAGGAATGCCTTCTATATCATTATAGCAGTGTAGATGCTTATGCAAGCTCCATGACAGAATCCACCTTGGATTCCTGTTCAATTTACCCTGTCTTGGGGAGGTGGTGTTGGGGAGGAGGAGGAAAAGGCTCCTGAGAATGTAAAGCTATAAGGTAACATTCAAGTAAAGAATTCAAAAGTTCCAGTGTAAGTAGGTTTATAGACTTTAAAGGTCTTTTCTGGACCTCAGAAAGGAATGACTAATTCATTGTCACTTGTTAAGTTTGAACCTGAAACAGTGTCTTTGAAGATCACCCTGACACACAGGTTTTTGCATAAACCAGTCAGCAGTTTGTGGGTGTAACCATGAGGTCATTATTATAAGGAGGAGGTTATTCACTCCATCATCATTATGCTGTTCCTTTAAACAAAAGCATCCACTTGATCATGTAGTTCTGGCCTTTTTCCTGTCAACTACATTTTTCATCAAGTACTTGCCCAATTCAATTAAATTGAAGTTATGAATAAGTCTGCTGCTACCACTGTTTCTGTCAGTGCATTCAAGGTTAAATAACAAAAATGTAAGGGGGTGAATAATTACCAGGGGTAGGTGGGAATGTCAAGTTAAGGATGCAATTGGATCAGCTATGAGCTTTTTGAATGGTGGAGTAGAACCAAGTGGCCTACTGCTGCTCTTAATACCTATGTTTGTATTACACTATGCACCCATATTCATCTGAACAGGAAAGACCTGTATGTAATCTCCAAGGGTACAGTGAGTGTGAATCACTATTTTTGATTGCTGGATAGATCAGCTGACATTGTTAGTTCTACAATTTACTGTTATTATATTTTTAAAGATTTTTTTTGGACACTGATATTTGGTTTGATACTTGCAGTTAAATGTTAGCCTATTTTTCTCTCTCATTTTTGTTGCCATTTTGGATTCATGGACAATGTAATTATACTGTTATTCCAGTAACCTACATCAAACAAAGCTGCTGTCCTCGTTGATGCCCCAACAATCAACAAATGAATTGGTTGATAATGGTTGACATTGCAAGGTTGCAATTAAATTGGGTATGTTCAGGAATATGTCTACTTTTAACTGGCAGAAAACCTTTAATCACTGCTCCAAAGGTAGTTGCAGTTTCAGCAGAGATAATCCGAGTAGTAAGTGCCTTGGGTACCAACCATTCTTTGGAACACAATATCTTTGCTAGCCAGATCTGTTTTGGGCTCTCTTCACTTGCACCCTCTGAGCTGATTGTGAAGAACGTCTTCTGTAGATAGTTGATAGGAAAAGAAAGCAAAAACTGATTTAAAAAAAAAACATTTATTTAATTTGAAGTATTCCATGTATTTCATCACTAATCTGTGTTGGGACCTGTTATACATGATTGGATCCCACTTGGGAAGAATTCTAAAAATCTGGCTTCTATGAGCCACCTTCATAAAACCACCACACCTAGAGCAGTAGTTCATTACTGGCTAATTTCAACGAAGATTTCCCTGAAGAGACTGCAGTGGAACTATCCCTTACACGAGTTGAAATGTACATTGCCCCTACTTGAATAGAGTATTAACTCAGTCTAGTATATAATTATTCAGTATGTTATAATCCATAACTTTGGTAACAGCATTGAATCATTTGATGCTGAAATGGTTACAAAAGTCAGTGTGGGTGTATACAGTCCCTTAAAGTTATGTTGTCTGATATAGTTGAATCTTGTCGGCTCTCTTCACAAGATCAGCATGTCCTGGCTTTGCACTGAGGGCAGTGGTTCCTTTTGGTGTCCTTGTCACTTTGGCAGCACTGCCTCGCCAGGCCTCTGACCTTTAACGCCGTCTGTGAAAAGAAGCTCAAGGTAGCTGTGGAAAGATTCTGAGATGCTTGCCTATTCATTACAGATCAACATCCGACACTTGGAGCTCTTGCAGGCTGTAAATGGTGGAGGGAGTGAAAGACTTCAAGCAAATAACTCTGCTTGTTTGGCAGGAATTCTGTGATTGATATGTTAATTATTTTTGAATGGCAGTAGCATCCCTTTTTATAATTTCACCCCATTATCTGTCTACTCCCAGATTACGGCAAATCTGGTAGCCATTAATGGTAACCATCACTACGTTAAGTGGAATTAGGTCTGATTTCCGCATTGGGTCTTTGGTGATGTTTTGAGGAGGTCAGAGGTTTCTAGGGAGCTCTGCAATGGGTACTTCCTCAGATGACTTTAGTATTTTCACATATCAGAATGGAGGCTCGCATTCAGAATGACCTAACATAGTACTGCCAGATTTTTAATCAATATATTTGGTTTATTAACAGACTCAAATAAGATACGGCACCATTGGAACTTTGGTTCACCTTTGAACAGTCAATGTAACGTTTGCCCTGCATAACAGCAGGTGATTTTAGTCTTTGTGCCAGGATGTTATTGTATTTGTGCCTAAACTGGGGATATCACTCTTTACAGCAGCTGGCCAGCACCGATACACTTTGGTACATAACTGGAAGATCCACACAGAAATGGTGTACAAAGCATTTTGAGGGTTATCCAGTGAGTTACCTATTCAAATTTTTGGATGATCCCTGTCTACTTTTCTGTTCAAGGATTACAGATAAGTCAGCATGGAACCCTGATGATCTTTTACCTGGAGACAAATGATCAGTGTACATTTTTCCACTTTTTTGATTTTTAGGATATTGCAGAGGATCACTGGAGAAAGAGAAAATGATAATCCTTTACTGGTCTCTCAATTTGTAATTCTTTAGCATCCTATCATCGAACAGTAGCTGTAAGATTATTACCTAGGAGAATGAGAGAGAGAGGCAAGTTCAATTGTCTGGTCAGATTGTACACCCAAGCCCAGCAGGTTTTCACTTCATAACCCAATTGCAGCTATTACCTCTCCGGTGAGAAATGTTTTAACAAGTAAGGGCAAGCTTCTCTTTTTCATGGCTGCTTTGTGGACATCCTTGAATCAACTGCTCATTTGTAAAATCTCACCCTCAAATTTACAAGTTGCTAGTTCAGACAGTATCTATGATTTTTTAATTTATTGGACATGTTGCTCTTTAGCGTGGACTATACTCTCTGGACCTGGATTGGAACCAAAAACCATAACCTTCTGAGTCAGGTGAGAGCATTATCACTAAGGCAATGTATTTACCTATTGAGTTAATATCTAGTGATGAATGGAGAATGCTGAATGAAGAAATTATGACTGCAACCTAATAGGGCTATCTTCAATCCTTACTTGGGGAATACCTCTTAATAAACCATCGACTGAGGAGTAACAGGGGCCTCACATAAATTTTTTGATCTGTTTATTTGCACCTGTTGTTGAGTGGGCCTTTCACACAATATAAGATTGGAGATTTAAAAAGTTTGTATTACATAGCACCTTCATGACCAAGGAAATCAGTTTGTTTAATGAAAAACTTCATAAATAGTAACAACATCGATGGCCAATTAGATTCCAGGTCTTTAGTTGGTTTAAGGATAAACATTGGCCAGAACATCAGGAGAATGTCCCTGCACTACTTCAAATAATGGGTGCATCTTTTATGAGCAGCTGAGAGGGGAGCCAGGATATAGGTTAGTATCTCATCTTAGTGCTGCTTGACTCGTTAAATCTTCACCCAATATATGGTGTTTCAAAACATTTCATCAGTTTTCTAGACTTTAATAATTTACAGAAGTTTTATGTCAAAAATAATGAAGAAAACTCTTGCAAATTTGGTAATCTTTTTTGGTAAAATCTATAACCTAGTAATGAATGCCAGTCAGGAGTGCCAAAGTGTTTTTGATATTAAACCTTGTGCCTAATCTCTCATTACTCTGTCACAACAAATTACCTAATCTTAGAAAAAGCATCTCTGGTTGGTTAAGGGAGTTCAAAGGAGATGTGTGGCACAAGTTCTTTGCACACAGTGGTGGGTGCCTGGAATGCGCTGCCAGGGTGGTGGTGGAGGCAAATACAACGGAGGTGTTTAAAAGGCTCTTAGCTAGTGACACAAATGTGCAGAGAGTGGAGGGATATGGATATTATGTAGGCAGAAGGGATTAGTTTAGTTAAGCATTTAATTAGTTCTGCACAACATCATGGGCCAAAGGGCCCATTCCTTTGCTCTACTGTTCTATGAGCAAAGATTAAGTGCTAGCTTATATTGAGTGATTCAAGAGCTTGCTTATGTGCTGTATATTCTTTGTTCATTTACAGGATATGGGTGTTATTGATAAGGTCAGCATTTATTGCACATTCCTAATTGCCCCTGAGAATATGGTAGTGATCCACCTTCTTGAACTGCTGCATACCTTCCAGTGAAGGCATTTCCAAGCTTCAGTCCCAGCAATAAAGGAGCAGCAATATATATTCAAACAGGGGTAGTGCGATTTCCAAGGGAACTGCAGGTGGAGGCGTTCCCAAGCACTTGCAGCCTTGTTTTGTTGGATGTCCTGGGTTTGGAAGATGCTGTTGGGGTAACCTTGACAAATAATTGAAGTGCATTTTGTAGATTCGAGCAAGTGAATATTTAGGGTAGTAAATGGCATACCAATCAACTGGCAGGCTTCTCCACTGTGGTTGGACCCGAACTCACCTATACATTTGCAGAGCATTACATCTGACTCCTGACTTAATACTTCTGGATGGTGGAAAGGCTTTGGGGGGTAATGTAATCTTGTGTGAGTATTCATAGTTCTCGTTCCAGTTGATCTTGTTACCTCTAACTGGGATTGCTATACTGTGCATGGACTTGAATCTATTAGGAACTTGGTTGAAGAATTGTTTTTTTCAGAATGCTCCCAGCTATTAGAGAGAGGAGACTTTCATTCCATCTGTCTGGACTGAGTTTGAATGAAAATCCTAGAGGTAAATATTCTTAGCATGCCATTACACAAAGCAGCTGAGCTCCTCTACAAGAGATGCATTATAATCAAAAACTCTTAAGAATATGCAGTTGTTGAAATGACTGGTTGCGTTTCCTCTATTGCAGATAAAAATTGACAAAATATATTAAGTTCAAGTCAGTGAGGATGGAATAAGGAAACATCTTGGACTGTGTTTACCAAGAAATAACAAGATTTTAGATAGAATATCTTTGGAATTACAGTGGCGGTGATAATTTTATTTTTAATGTACAAAATACAAATTAACTCGTGATAAAAATGAAAAATATATATTTGAGAAGTCTGACTTAAATAGATGCTTAAGATTACTTTACCACATAGAGTTCTGTTTTGTTTTAGTTTGGAAAGTAAATATTAACCACTTACCATGGAATCTCAAAATCTTCAAGTAGAAGTTCATTGGAAAAAATTGCCCCGTTAATTCCAGTCTTTTGCTTGTTTAGCTATGTCCTGCTTTTTTTTCTCCTTTTCAAGTAAGTATCCTATGTTCTTTTACCATGGAAAACAATTTATATAGTTTTACCCAGTATTTAGAGTGCAGATGGATACTTGGCTCAACACAAACCATGCAGGTTTTAATGCTCCACTCTAGCCTCACCCCACCCATCTTCTCATCCCATTCTATTTATTTCTCCTTCCTGCATTTATCTGGCTTTTCTTTAAATAGATCTACACTTCCTGTCTCCGCTGCTTCTCATGTTAGCAAGATTCACATTCTTGTCACTCTGAGGATGAAGAAGTTTCTCCTGAATTGCCTATTGGATAAATGAGTTATTATTCTGTATTTCCAGTCTTGGCTTCCTTTGAACTCCTGTAGAATCTTGGTTAGACCACACCTAAGAGTACAGTTCTCTATCACTGTAAATAGAATATAGAGGCACTGGAGAAGATGTAAAAAATTTACTAAAATGATTCTAAAATGCAGTGGTTATGACTATGAGGAAATGTCGAAGAAGATGCAACAATTTCTCAACATTTACCTCAGTAAATTCTTCCACAGGTTTATAGATCTCAGATCTGTCTTTATTGTTACTGAAGAAAGTAATTCCAACTTCTTCTCCAACAGTACCCCAAGGTATAACTGTTCACGTTGGTTGTAAGTTGCATCTCTGTGCTTCAATTTATATTAAGAAGGACAGAAATAAGAGATTTGTGATTAGTGACATCAGGAGATATATGTGTCTTGACAGAAAATCGTCACTTGTGCTAATATGAATGATACATAGAAAAGCCCTGTCCATTTTCGCAATGGGCATGATTTCACGCAGAAATTATCTCCAATGCAATCTAAAATAAAACCAGAATGTGCTGGAAACATTCAGCAGGTCAGGCAACTACTTTGCAATGCCAATCCAGTTTCTAAATGTTAACATGACTCATGGGAACTCTCTAATGGAAGACTGTCTGATCCATAACTATTAATTTAGCTTTTTATCAATAGAGTGAGGGCTATAGCACTTGGACTAGATGTAGATGCAGTTCAGGAGTAATACTTCATCATGAGAACTATTGAGTATAACATATTTGAAACTAATTTTAAATATTCTTTGTGTCAACTTAACTATGTACTCCATAATGTTATAGAGGTATATATTAAGACTATTCAAAAAGCCTCTTTTATAAATGCATTACTTAATCATGTATAAAACTACCAAGTAAAAATAACTCCAAAGAAATTCAGCATTAATCTTACAGATTACACCCAAGTAATAGCTGTGCTGTACTTTCATTGTGGGTTTTGGAAAATATTTATTTTCGAAGATGACAGACAACATTGTGAATAGAATACAACACAAAAAAATCGCTTTTTGTCATATTACTCCAAGGCCAGAAAATTAGGAGCCGATTCAGTCTCCACTAATGGTTTTTATGAGTTGTTGAAATGTATACACTAGTATGTTCTCGGGTTTGATTCCTGAGTGTACTGGTTTATTAACCATATGGCTGCTTAAATGAGCCTAGTCCTTCTGGGTTATAGAGGATAAAATTAGGATATTTGCAGTAGATTTTATTCTGGATGCAAGTTCTATGTAGAGCTATGGGAGTGTTGGTGGTTATGAAATCAGAAAGAATGGGTTTCCCAGACATCCTGTGAATATACCCCCAGGGCACAAGTACATGGCCACGGACAGCATGATTGACAGATGAGAAGATTTTTGGGTGGGAAGTCTCCTTCAGAACACTACAAGAGCAGAAAGGCAGGAGTGAGGGCTTGGTTGGGGTGTTTCCAGCTGGAGTGGAGGCAAAGCTTTTGGGTCCAAGCGGGTGTGGGGTTCGATCTTGTGGTGTTCTGAGGTTTAGTGATGGTTGATGGAACAGAGAGGTTGTGGAAAAATAGATCATTGCCTAGAATTTGGGTTGTTGCACTTCTAGCGCACCCAAATGTCCCCACACTCAGCACTTGATTGTCAAATGTCACCTCCTTCACTGCCTGCAGGCCATCTGACCTCTGCTCCCACTCCTCCAATTTCACAACCCCACACTACCCTTGATCATCTAACACCGCTACCCCAAAGCCTGCTCATCACCTGACCTCCCCACTCCATGATATCACAACCCCACACCCATCTATTGATCATCTGACTTTTTGCCTGAAGGTCACCTGACCCCACACTCTGAATCATTCAACCACTGTACTGACAACTATAGCCTCCTCCCAATTCTTCCCTACTAATTGTTGGCAGGCAGCTCTCACCCTTCCCCTTTCATCCCATCACCTGTCCTCCCATAGTACTTCCTGGGCTGCCTTTCCCATGACTCCCAGATTCAGCCAGGGCTCTTGGTTTCCTTTGTGCTTTGTTGCAGTGTGCAAAGAAAATGTCTTGTCATGTGCAAGGCTATTACTCTTTGGGGTGCTATTGCAAGTGCTAAAGCAATTCTAGGCCAATTACTGGTAAAATGAAAGCAAAGACTCACATAACATTTAAATGACTAATCTACCTCTCACTGCTAGATTTTCCACCTGCTGCTTGTTCCATCTTCATTAAAGCTGATAGTGAACTGCTTCATTTTCTGCTCCATGGCTGAAGGAATTTCAGTTCAGTGAAAAGCAGATGATTATACTCGGCCGCCGCAACAGCCAGGACCTCCCAGTGGCCACCCACTTCAATTCCACATCCCACTCCCATACTGACATGTCTGTCCATGGCCTCCTGTACTGCCATGTTGAGGCCAGACAGTTGGAGGAACAACACCTCATATTCCGCCTTGGGAGTCTCCAACCTGATGGCTCAACATCAATTTCTCTAACTTCCCGTAACCCCACCCCCCCCCACCACTCCTTTGTCTTCCCTTATTCCTGTGGCTCCCTTCACCCACCTCGACGACCTGCTCATCTCCTCTCCTCCCCTCCCCCATCCATTATTCCATGGTCCGCTGTCTTCTCCTACCGTATTCCTCCTCCTTCAGCCGTTTGCCTCTTCTATAAGATAAGATAAGGTATCTTTATTAGTCACATGTACATCGAAACACACAGTGAAATGCATCTTTTGCATAGTATCCTGGGGGCAGCCCGCAAGTGTCGCCACACTTCCGGTGCCAACATAGCATGCCCACAACTTCCTAACCCGTACGTCTTTGGAATGTGGGAGGAAACAGGAGCACCCGGAGGAAACCCACGCAGACACGGGGAGAACGTACAAACCCCTTACAGACAGTGGCCGGAATTGAACCCGGGTCGCTGGCACTGTAAAGCGCTATGCTAACTGCTACACTACTGTGCCTGCCCTATCACCTCTCAGCTTATTACATCATCTCCCCCACTCACCTACCCTCCCCCTCTCACCTGGACTCACCTATCACCTGAACTCACCTCTCACCTGCCTGCGTGTGCTCCTCCCCCTCCCCTCACCACCTTATTCTGGCTTCTGCCCTCTTCCTTTGCAGTCCTGATGAAGGGTCTCGGCCCAAAACGTCGACTGTTTATTTCCCTCCATGGATGCTGCCTGACCTGCTGAGTTCCTCCAGTACTTTTTGTGTATTGCTCCAGATTCCAGCATCTGCAGAATTTTTTATGTCTCAGATTATACTCGGCCTCCTCCCGAAGTCCCCATTATTAATAAAAGCCAGGTTCCAGCAAATTGTAGCGGCTAGTGTAATGCTTTACAGCACCAGTGACCCGGGTTCAAATCTGGCCACTGTCTGTAAAGAGTTTGTACGTTCTCCCCGTGTCTGCGTGGGTTTCCTCCGGGTGCTCTGGTTTCCTCCCACATTCCAAAGACATATGGGTTAGGAAGTTGTGGGCACGCTGTGTTGGCACTGGAAATGTGGTGACACTTGCGGGCTGCCCCCAGAACACTACGCAAAAAGATGTATTTCACTGTGTGTTTCGATGTACATGTGACTAATAAAGAAATCTTATTTTGTTTCCTGTTTATAATGTTAAGAAGCATTTTAATGTACTGGTCTCGAGGAAGGTTAAGAGACTATTGTGATGGTGGTGCTCAAGATTTGGACACTACAACAAAACATGCCAAGCAATTCCAGAGCAACACGAACAGCAGCAGCTACCCTCGGTGTGGGACAATTCTCAGATGTCCTGCAAAAATAATCAAAACCAATCCAATTTTATCAACTGTCACCCTCCTAATTATCGGTAAATGATGGAAGAAGTTATCAGCACTATGAAGTGGCACAAACTCACCAGTAATCTGTTCACTGATGCTTAGTTTTGGTTTCTGGAATTTCCACTTGATCAGAGCCTTAATCCATAGTCGAGCTAAATGCCAGAGGAGAATTGAGAGTATCTCCCCTTGAGCTCCAATAGCATTTGATCAAGTGTGGCACACATGAGTAATAGCAGAAGTGTGATGCAACACAAACTACTTTTCTACATTACTGAAGCCTTCAGCTATAGCCGTTGACTTCACCTTTCATAATCACAACCATCTCTCTTTGTGTCAGGTATGATTTAAGTCACTGGAAGCTTTCTCCTTGATCACTGGTGACTCTGGTTTTGCCACAGCTTCTTGATGCCGTGCTAGATCACCCATGCTTTGACGTTAAGAAAGGAATACTTGCAGTTACGTAGCATCTTTGATAACCTCGGGGCATCTTTTGAGATGTAGTCACAGAGAGAAATGTGGCAGCCAACTTGGACACATTAAAGTTTCATAAACAATTATGAACAAATCATTGCCTAGAAATTGGGTCACTGCTAAACAGGAACATAAATACTGCATTGTATGTTTGGTCCTCAGCTAAATATGCTAATCCAGCCTGTTTTTAATCCTAGTGTAAAATCTTGTGTGCATTTGGAATGTTCATCATAAACTTAAATGACCCTTGGTGCAGGGCAGGACAGGACAATTAGTTCTTGAAATCAGCACAACTTCATGTGCTAATTGATGTCAAAGCTCCAGCCCTTAAAAAGATGCTCTTCACGTGACTAAGTATATTTGCTGCATGTGCTGCGTTTTGGTAGATACCAAATGGTTGCAAGAAAGGAACTGCCCATTTCACAAGACAGCGGTTTAATCTTTCAGGCTGAGAAGGCAAGTCCTCTGCAACAGAGAAGTCAATTGTCTCCCCAGAGCAGGTATGAGGAATAGGTGACAAGGGTTGGCTACAAAACTAATCTCAAGGAGTGAATCATCCCACAGCTGGGAACAATGTTGCAAGAAATTCCATTACCTGACAAGTTATGTAAAGGGAAATGTCCTGACACTAAGAATTGTGTTAGGGCATTCACCTGTGCTACCTTAAAACGCATCCCACAGACCTTCACTAATACTCACAGATGTATATCCCACAATACAGTCACTTCTCCAGCAACACTCTAAGACTCCTTCTCAGCAACACGTATATATCCATTTACACCCACGCACACACAGAATACATCAACTAAAGAAAACAAGTTATTGTAGCATTTTGAAAATCCTTCTCACTTTATCTTCTAGGCTAACGATGCACAAAGCAAACAAATCCAGTAACAAACCAGAGGTAAACCCAAACACAGCCACTCACCAAGCTGGCGGTCGTGGCCTTCCTGACTAGGTGTTATGTTAATTTAGCCTATGGCCCATGGTATAGCTGAGGATCTTTTGGATAACCCAGGCTAGAAAATAGCTACTCGAACTTTATCATGTATTCTTCCCTCATAGTAATGTCTGTATGTGTGTTCACATGAGATGCTGGAGGAACTCAGTGGGTCAGGCAGCATCTATGAAGGAAAGTGGACAGTTGATGTTTTGGGCCGAGATCGGGTTCAGATGAAGGGTCTCAGTCGGAAACATCGACTGCCCATATCCCTCCATAGATGCTGCCTGACCCGCAGAGTTCCTCCAGCATCTCGTGTGTTGCTCCAGCTTCCAGCATCTGCAGTCTCCTGTGTCTCCATTCTGTATGTGTATTCACGTGTGCTGGGCATTCTGCCTAACTACGCCACACGCTCTCCATGACCACGCTTTTCACTTTGTCTTTTATCACAGCAAATTCTCTTGGGATAGCCCCTGTCCAGCTGCCCTCCACTTCCACCTCCTACCCAACAGCACCTCCCAGATGAGGAGCCTCGCATTGGTTCCGATACTGCCCAGAGGACTCTGATAGGGGAACATAGGTGAGCAGGCTGATGGAGATGCATGTCTGTTGATAAAGGGCAGGGGATATCAAAGACCATGGAGCCCTCTCTCTGTTGTCTGTGCAGATCCAGGACTGCCTCATTTCCATTTGAGTTTTGAGCCTGTCAATATGAGATGATGTTTATACTTCCACTTGGCAGCAGTTGGTGGAGCAGGTTTCTTTGTTCATGGAGGCACAAGTGGCCATGCAAAGCCTCAATGCTTCAGTGGATTCTCAGGCCTCTCGCATCGGATCTCTGCTTGATGTCATACGGAGGCTGATCTATGTCACCTGGGAGCAGACTGTTGTTCTTCAAGGCTGACTACTGGAAGCACATTGCTGTCATCAGGGACTGGAATGATTAAGATTTCTTTATTAGTTGCATGTACATCGAAACACACAGTGAAATACATCTTTTGCATAGAGTGTTCTGGGGGCAGCCCGCAAGTGTCGCCACTCTTCTGGTGTCAACATAGCATGCCCACAACTTCCTAACCCGTACGGCTTTGGAATGTGGGAGGAAACCAGAGCACCCGGAGAAAACCCACGCAGATACGGGGAGAACATACAAACTCCTTATAGACAGCAGCAGGAATTGAACCTGGGTCGCTGGCGCTATAATAGCATTACTGTTTTGCAATATGGGTCTGGTGGTATTGATAGCAGCTGCATGATCTGGGTCACTCCAGCTGCTCTCTGCCTGTTTCCACCATGACTGTAGAGTTTGAAGGTGCAGTCCTGTCTCGGGCTGTCAATGTTTCTTCTCCCATTGCTGGTTCTTGGGCAATGCTCTTGCTTGCATCCTACAACTAGCTCTTCACGCTGAGAAGACCGAGTTGCTCTGTCAACTGTCCAACTGAAAGGGAGCAGTCTTCCAACAGCATAGAAGCTTTAGGCCTAGCAAGCCAAGATGAAAGGCAAACATTAAGGGAAACCTCATGGATGCTTAGTAAATATCAATGCAGGTTGTAAGTTTTTTTTCCAATGTTCATTGATCTTATTGTAATTAAAACATTTAAAGTTTTACATGAACAGGACTACAATGAGAAGTGCAAAAGGCATGCTTGGTGACACATCTCAAAAATGCACTAATGCAAGATGCAGTAGTCCTTGTCTGCTTAATCTTTCTCATTCATTTTATTTTTTTAAAATGCTCAAAGGCAGACACCATGTAGGTAACCTACAATTGTTTATAAGGGTGCCATTCCCATTAACCAAGGAGATGGAATTGTTAATGCTGGTCACTATTTTATGTGTGACTTAACTGCCATGTCATCAAATCTTACGGTTATTTGCTGATCTTAAATTTCCTGCTGCCCTTTGTTATGTCAGTGGCAGATTCCCTCAAACCAAATGGAGGAAGCTCGTGCCGCTTGAGCTCCCTGGGCACCAAACTGTCACCAGGGGCTTTCAGTGTAAGTCGGATGTCAACAATAATTGCAGTTATATCAAGAGATAAATCATTCTGAAAGTTGGGTAAACAGCTGCAAATAAGTCTTTGCATGGGAAGCAGATTTTGTTCGCTTGCATAATCTGGAGCATTCTGGCAAGTTAAAGGTCAGCTGTTTTGTCAATTTCAATGATATCTCTAAATCGATTTCTCAGTGTTCGGCTGAGTAGATTGATTGCCTTCCTTGTTTTCTCCATCCTCACTGGCAAATTACTTACACTATCCTGATGGGTCACATCCACTGTAAAGTTGGATGATTGTGCCCAGTGCCCTGAGCCACTCATTGTCCACATTGCTTGCACTAGTGATGGTCAGTACTTCATCCATGTGCTTGATATGGCACAGTTTCTCTGTAGTGGTGTTTTATGTTGTTATGGTCCCAGTCTTCTTCCTAGGATAGGAGAGTCTAAAACTAGAGGGCATAGATTTAAGGTGATAGAGGAAGGGTTTTTCCACACTTTTTCCACACAGAGCGTGGTTGGTATATGGAATGAGCTGCCGGAGGAAACTATACAGGCAGATATAATTAATATGTTTAAAAGACATTCGGACAGGTATATGGATAGAAAAGACCTAGAGGAATATGGGGCAAATGCAGGCAAATAGGAACAGCTGAGATAGACATCTTGGTTTGCATGGATGAGTTGGGCTGAAGGGCCTGTTATTGTGCTGTAGGACACTATGACTTTAATATTGATTTTATAAGGTCAGTGGTTAGGACAAAATATCGTACTTTTTGTGGTTCATTAATAACAAATTTTTGTGGCCTCGATCCTGCATCCTAATACTTGATCAAGTAACCTGACGCCAAGCTGTTGAGTGTATGGCAGGCTTTACCAGTGGGGATATCCCCATTGTGTTTTGTTCTTTTTAATTCTGCACAGCTGAGAAGTCAATGTCAGTACTCTGTAAGGATGTGTAAAGATTTTAATTTGATTGGAATGAATGATTTGTCTTTGTTCTCTGAACAATCCTCATATGTACATGCTAACGTGTGTTAAAGTGCCCCGTCACAATGAATCTTCAGTAGGGACAGGATGCTTGAATCAGAGAATCCTTGCATGTGTAGGTAAGTAGTCACTAAATCCTTGATACTGGTTTGGTGCAGCATGAGTATCAGAGGATTACTGTTGCTGTTCTTCAAAGGAAGATGACCAGTTGGTGTGCTCAGCTTTCTCACAGATTTCAATGTAGACACTGTTTAAAGCCCTTCAGAAGCACTGGTAGGTTACGCCTTCTAAAGATAAATTGTCGAGTGCAAGTCAGTTAATAAGAAAGAGTGGCCCTTTAAATTGTACTACTGTGGTGAATGGGCTGCTATGATATGCTCCCTTGTGATTGACCAATGGCTTTTCTGAAGCAGAGCAACATGACCCAATTTTACCTGGCAGTGTTCTAAATGATGAACGATGTCAGCCTGTATCATGCATATCAAATGCCCGGCATGTTCTGGCACACGTTTTGATAGGAAGGTCAGGTCCAGTTTCCCAAGTCTTTGATAATGGCTAGATATTTGAAATTTGCACGTAAGTTATTGATTTCCAGTTGCACAGTGCTACGTGATCCAATCTCTAGGTAAGTGTGCTTCAGGTGTCAGTTGAGAGAGAACTCCAGGACACCAGGAGAACTTGCCTTCAAATGTTGCGGGAGGATGCATAGTGTTACCTGAGTGGCCTCAGTTTAACATGCCATGCAAAGGACACACCTGTCATAATGCAGCACTCACTCAGTACTGAATTGCCAACCAGCAGCATGAATTAGACCTGACACAATCCTTTATGATTGTAAAAGGTTAGTCATAGATGCTAACTGCTGCACTTCTATTGCCAAGTGGTTAGTGTTTTATCCTGATCGGAACATCATGGCTTTACACATCCTTCTTTACTCAGAAGCAAGGGCATTCAGCTCCTGCAGGTCATGTTTATATCAAATCTGTGATGAGGCTTGTTAATGAGTCATTTTCACAGTAGCTAAACGGTGCAGGTTATTGATGAGTAGGTGTTTATTGAGTAAAGAGTTCCAATCCATATGTTGTGATTAGCTGTACAAACTGGAGTCATTATAAAGATGTAATTTAATATCAAGTATTGAGCTTGCAGTTATAAATTACTCCAGTATCACTGTCATAGTTGCTTTGTAGTTACTCCAGGCTACCAATAATCTCTGTCCTTTCAGCACCGATTTGATTTCTATAATGCACAGTTATTAGGCATAAATTTTATTCAGGTTGCTTTATTAGTTTTCTATTTTAAATGTGCGGGTTATTTCTATTATTGTGTGCTTCCTTGATACTCGATAGTACATGAAATATCTGGCATCTGTTTGTTTAACTTGCTCAGGTAGCAAATTTTCTAACAAAAAAAGTGGCCAGGATAGTCAGTCTTCTTCCTAGGGTGGAAATGTCAAATACTAGAGAGCATAGGTTTAAGGTGAGATGGGGAAAATTTACAGGCAAGTTTTTTTTTTACACAGTGGTAGATGTCTGGAATGTGCTGGCAGGGGTAGTGGTGGAAGCAGATATGAAAGCAATGTTTGAGGCATTTGGACAGGCAGATGAATGAGCAGGGAATAGAGGGATACGGACCTTGCGCAGAGAGATGGGATTAGTTAGATTGGTATAGTCAGCACAGACATTGTGGGCTGAAGGACCTGTTCCTGTGTTGTCCTGTTCTATGTTCTATAACAGAATTGAAATGAGTAGAATAAGGAGAGATACATGTGGAAAGCCATGGCAGATGTAATTTAATCCTGAGAAATGTGAGGTGATGCATTTTGGGAGGTCTGATAAGGCTAGGATATATTGAATGAATGATAAGACCCTAGGAAGTACTGAGGAACAGAGTTCTTGGAGTATATATGCAAGAATCCCTGAAGGCACAGGTAGATAAGGTGGTTAGGAATGCACTTGGGATAATTGTCTTCATCAGCCAGAGCATTGAGAAAAAAGTAAGGAACTAGATAAAACATTAGTTCCGGTCACTGCACTATGGAAGGAATGTAATCCAACGGTGGGGTTCAGAGATTTACCAGGATGGATTGTTTCGGCTATGAGGAAAGACTGGATAGGTGATGTTTGTTTTCCTTTGAGCAGAGGAGGCTGAGGGGTGATCTGATTGGGTTATACAAAATTATGAAAAGCTTTGCTCCTTAGCAGAATTGTCTATGTTTAGCGGGCACAGGTTCAAGTTAAGATGCAGGAGAGGAAATCTGGAATGTACTGCCTGAGGGGTTAACGGGGGCAGGTACTCCCGCATCATTCAAAAAGTATTTAGATGAGCGCTCGGAAAAGCAATGCCATGGAAGGCTATGAACTGAGTGCTAGAAAATGGAATTATTATAGATCTCTATTTGATGGCAAGCATAGACATTGTGGGCCAAAGGGATTGCTGACCAACTGCCTGGAGTGTTTGAGGACATCTTCAACCTCTCACTGCAGTCCTAGGTTCTCACCTTCTTCAAAAGGGCAGCAATCATACCGGTTCCCAAGAAGAGCAGAGTGAGCTGCCGCAATGAGTATTGCCTGGTGGCACTCACATTTACTGTGATGAAGTGCTTTAAGAAGATGGTTATTGCTAGAATAAACTCCTGCCTGAGCAAGGACCTTGACCCATTGCATTTCGCCTACGGCCACAATAGGTCTACAGTGGACACATTTTCACTGGCTCTCCGCTCTGCTTTGGAGCACCTAAACAGCAGCAAAACATGCATCAGGCTACTGTTTATTGATTACAGCTCGGCATTCAAAACCATCATCCCCTCAGTATTAATCAAAAACTAGGCCTCTGTACCTCTGTCTGCAACTGGATCCTCGACTTCCTTATCGGGAGACCACAGTCAGTACGGAGCGGTAACAACATCTCCTTCTCGCTGACTATCAACACAGGCGTACCTCAAGAATGCGTGCTTAGCCCACTGCTCTACTCTACACTCATGACTGTGGCTGAGCACAGCTCAAACGCCATCTATAAATTTGCCAATGACACTATTGTACGGTAGAATCTCAGATGGCGATGAGGAGGCGTACAGGAGATAGATCAGCTGGTTGAGTGGTGTCACAACAACCACCTTGCACTCAACGTAAGCAAAACCAAGGAATTGATTGTGGACTTCAGGAAGGGGAAGTCGGGAGAAAACTCACCAGTCCTTATTTAGGGGTCAGTGGTGGAAAAGGGTGTGCAACTTCAAGTTCCTGGGCCTCAGCATCTCGGAGGATCTATCCTGGGCCCAACACATTGATGTAATCACGAAGAAGGCACGGCAGCGGCTCTAGTTTGTTAGGAGTTTGAGGAGATTTGGTATGTCAACAAAGACTCTTGCAAATTTCTATACTGTAGATGTATGTTGGGGAGAGGCTGCAGAGGATTGTAGACTCAGCCAGCTCCATCATGGGCACAACTCTCCCCACCATCAAGGACATCTTCAAGAGGCGGTGCTTCAAAAAGGTGGCATCTGTCACTAAGGAGCCTCACCATTCAGGACACACCCTTGTTACTACCATCTGGGAGGAGGTACAGGAGCCTGAAGTCCCACACTCAGTGGTTTCGGAACAGCTTCTTCCCCTCCTCCATCAGATTTCTAAATGGTCCTTGAACCCTACCTCTCCTTCCTTCCTTCCTTCCTTCCTTCCTTCCTTCCTTCCTTCCTTCCTTCCTTCCTTCCTTCCTTCCTTCCTTCCTTCCTTCCTCCCTCCCTCCCTCCCTCCCTCCCTCCCTCCCTCCCTCCCTCCCTCCCTCCCTTCCTTCCTTCCTGTCTTTCTATCGTCTTGCACTATATTGCTGCTGCAAAACAACAGTCACTGATAATAAATCTGATTCTGTGCTGTATGACCTTATGACATTAAAACAAAGGAAAACTGAGCAAAGCTAAAAATGACAGCTTTTCTCCTTTTCTTTCTTTACTTTTCATTTTCTATGCAAAAACTGAGAGCAAAATTCATGTATTTTTCATAAATCTGCTCTGGTTATTAAGGATATTAATGAGCTTTCAGAGAAAGATGCCTCTGTATTCCTCTGGGAGCTATTAAAATTGCCCAGTGCTGGAAGCTCATCGTCTGAATTGGAGTTAATTCAATGATAGAACAGCTAATCTCTTTGGCGCAGCATCTGTTTAATATGGATTTTGCTATTGTTACTGGTTCAATGTTGATGATAGTTGGAGAGGACTGCCTGGGGGCATGGCTTTCACCAGAGACAAAGCACCCTGCCAATTGCCCGGGTGCTTACTGCACTATGCTCACTGCCATTTTAATCAGTGAAGCGATATTGTGGCTAGGGGATTTTTAAATGCATGGTTGGTCAACTGTTTGTGGGTCTAATTGGGCTACTTTCCTTTATATTGCTTTTCCATCATGAGGAACTGGAATCTTGGCTCAGAAATTCAATCATATAAACACTGTTCTGTTAACATTAAGAAAATAAAAATTGATTTTTTTTCCCCCAAGTGAAATGTGATTGCAACCATTTCTGGGTCTTTTTGCTTCTCTCCAGAAATGTGAATGGGCACATCCTGATGTCACTCTTGTGTGCTCCCTACATTATTTCTGCATTAGTTATGACAGTATGATGTAGTTCCTCATTAAACGCCCACTCAGTATGGGGGGAGTCAGACCAAGATGCCCTGGGAGCCATCAACACTGGTCACATTCAGGAAAACTGTGTTTTACTAACAAAAGAGGTGGATTTAGCTCCCGTATATCGCCATGATCCTTCAGCTTCACCACCACCACACTGTCCCTCCAAAGCTACACCCTGGTACCCTGAACCTAAGCCTCTAATCTTCCAACCACCTGGTCTCCCAATGCCCCTCCTATTCTCTGATCCACAATTCTCTGTGGCCTCTTGGATCATCCTGACCCACCACCCAGCCCATTCTTCAAAGTCTCTCTGACATCTCTGAATCATCCCTTTGACCCCTGATCCTCTGACCTCCCGATTCTTGATTTAAGTCTTTGATTCTTGATGAAGATCCACCACCCCTCCAGTCACATACCTTCGTGGATCCACCACCATTCTTTATCTCTAATCCTCTGCTCTTGGCCTTGGTCCTAAATGGCCCATTTTCCATTGTGCAAAGTATGCAGCCCCCTCGCATGAGTGCCTGAAGCCTTGAGCCTGCCCTTGCAGATCTACGTTACAAATCCCATCTGGCACACCTATTTTGGTGCAGTGTAATTTTCTAATCCAGGGGCACAATTCTTTAAACTCAAATGTCTTGGGAAATAATGAATTAAGTATTGGCGATGTCTTATTTATTCTAGCATTCTGGGGTGGAAACCATCATGAGCTGGATAATATTAATCCCATTATTTTCTAATCATTTCTATGATAGTCATTCTACCCTGTAATAAGTTTTTTCACCTACTTGTATTTTAAGCACTTTCGGTACAATGCATTTCTTTAGCAAATCTAAGTTTTCTTTAGCAAACTTAAATTTACCCTATTTTACATTATATTAGTTTTAGCCCAAGAAAATGGGTGGATTTGGGTCAGGTGGGAAGTTTAAATATTAAAAATCTAGAACTAGAACACAGCCTGACTTTAACTTGCTAGTTTCAGAGGAGGCAGGACAGGGGAGGGATGAGCCACCAGCTCCCAGAGACAGGATCATCAGCTGAGGTATGTCCTCCATTTTAAATGGGTGTTTACTATTAACTGATGAAATACTAGCAGCTGAAAGAAGGCAAGAACAGCCAGATTGTAACACTATTTGTTGGCCCAGAGAGGTAGGAGCATTTCTTCTTGGCCCAACATCTTTATGTAATCTGGAATCTCTGACCCTCTCATTCCCTCGCACCCTATTTACTCAAATCTGCTTCTCAACTTCTTTTCTCCACAATAGAAATATGACCCATCAATCTGTCTGGTTGTCAAGTGAGGAACCTGCTCGGAAAAAATGCAGAAAAGATTCTTCAGTTAATTACTGCAAAGGTCTCCAGAAAGCCCAGACTTTTTGATCTCATATTTGGAAAATCATTTCCTGTGGACTCCTCCAGCCCCAATCACTGCCCACCACCCCCTCCCCACCCACACACACCATTAAATCCTAAATAAACATTGATATATATGATCCCTTGAATATATAGGGCTTGAGTCATGCTTAGTTTGTAGTCAAGTGGTTATTGCATAATACACCTGAAGATTAAATTGTGGTTAAATTTGAATTATATTCAGGATTGTAAAACCTTTAAGAGCCCACAATGGAAATCTACCAGAATGGTAGAGGGAATAAAAATATAGTTATATAAAAAGAAGTTAAGTACTGGGGCTATTTTAATTGCATCAAACTGTGGCAAAGTTTAATAAGGCTTTTAAAATTAGAAAAAGCTTTGAGTTGATGAATAGGGAAAGACCATTTCCTCTGATGGGAGAGCCATTGATGACGGATCATCAATTTAAACTTGCCTTCATTGGAGAAGTTCCTTTATGCTGAGAGCATGGAGAATTTTATAATAGGCTGTCGTTATGACAGCCAGCACTCCATCCTTTGAAGGAAAATTGATTAAAGATTTGAAGTAAAAGTAGATGCAATGGGTCGGTGAGAGAATAGAGGAATGGATTGCTCTAGCAATGAGTTGGCAATGACACAATAGGATGAATAGCTTCTTGAGTGCTTTCAGCTTCTGTGGTTCTATTATGTTCATTTCCATTCAATCAGCCTTCTTGGAATAACATAATTTGTTGGCAAAACTATTCTGCATCTCATTGCTTTTGTATCTATTCAGTAAGACAGGTATGTTTTATACAAGACCTCTAAACAGAAATAATTTTATGATTCTTATTGAAAAGGTTACATTCTTTAGAAAAAAATAATATTGCAAACTCTCAAAGCCTTGGTGCTAATGTTATGGTAGGTTTACTCGACCAGTTCTGGAAGTATGCCATTCTTCACATATCACTCAAGTGCAGCATGAATACAAAGACTGCACAGTATAAACAATTAATCTGAATACCATTTAATATCTGGTTGGGATTGCTTAAGTTCTTAAAGACTGGATGAAGAAAAAATTTTCAAAAGCTGCCGGACAGTAGTTTAGAGTAAGCTCTGGTTCTGCCTGTGACAACGAGGATAGAGGCAAGAGCATATCTTCCTCCTGCCCTCCCTTATGTTAAAGACAGCATGTCCTGCAGTTGCTCTGCAATTATCCCAGGCTTGTTTTGGCTGAGAACTGGCTTAGGACATACTGAAAGGTCTGAAACTCCAGTCAAATGTAATAGATATTAGAGATAATTACATTTTTTTATGTTTATACAGAAGATTCTAGATATGTTCATTGAGAAGCAAAGATGAAAAGTACTTGGGCATTCTCTTCTGCCTCAAGAATTGTGGAGTATAGTTCTAACTTTCTGGGCCAATGTTGAAGTAGAGGCCACTGAAGTACCCTTCAATAGCCCACCCTGTCTGTGCAGAGAGTCATGTCCTTGGGTTAAGGAAATTTGTAGTTGAGTGTTGCATTCTGCTGCAATGGCTCTTAATTCTTTACATTTTAATGATCATATCTGGTTGTCTTTTAATTTCTTTCCTCATTTTATTTCATAACCCTAACGACTGAACTAAACGACTAGCCCTAACGACTGACTAAATGCTGAGTGGGCAGTTATATTGATTTGCTGGGCTATTCTTTAAGGTTCAACTTTTTTATGAGGAATGCTAAGGTCCTGTGGGAAATCACAATTTGCAGTTGTGCTGAACCTTTGGGAGGAATGCAGTCATAGATTAGATTAAAGTCTCATCCACAAGCCTGTTAGTTTGTACGATTGGAAAACTTGAAATTATTTTTCTAATAATTATCTGAAGAACTGAAATTTGGAGGTTAAGAGATGATGCAGAAATAAGAGGTCATATTGAAAATGTTTGGCTATTCCTGGTGAGCAACCAGATTACCCATTGCACCCCCATCACCCTGTGGCCTCGCCACCATGACTATCTAATAAGCTGCCTTCAGCGTTCCCAAAAGAGAAAGCCTTACGCCTCCTTTACAAACCAGATTCCCATCTCTAACCTCCTTTCCACTCAAAGGTTTGCAAATGTGCAAATTGTATCAAATTTTTGTTCACCTTTTTTTCCACAGTGTTTTCTTTGTATTCCTGCACAGTACCAAAGTGGCTCTTGTCAAGGTCACAAATTACAACCTTCATGACTATGCAAAGGTTAAAGTGTCCATCGTCATTCTTTTTGATGTATCCATAACTTCGACATGGTTGACCATACCATACTCCTCGGTCTAGTTGGGTGGGAATGCACTCAGCTGATTCTATTCTGATCAATCCAGTGGAATAGGCATGTTTGGCACATGCTCAATGCCCTTGCAGTCCCTGGAGTTCCCTATCCACAGGGTTTGAGACCAAACTATGACCAGAGACCAGTCTGAATTTAAGGCCTGAGTTCAGATCCTGGTCAATTTCCAGAACAAGGCCAAGGTTACAGGTTAAAAGGGGACACTAGTAATGTAAAGGGGTGGGGGACAAGCAGAATGGGGCAGTGAATAAAGGAGTGAGGGGGAGAGTGAGTGAAGGAGTGATATGGGCAGTGAGTGAAGGAATGAAGGAGAGTGAGGGGGGAATGAGTAAGGGGGAGAAAATGAAGGAGTTGGGGGAGTGACTGATGGAGTGAGGGGGCAGTTAGTGAAGGCATGGGGGAAGCAGTAAGTGATGAAATGAGGGGGGAATGAGTGAAAGAAGAGTGAGGAGCAGTAAGTTCAAATTTTTCCCAGTTAAATATTGAGAATTCTGAAGCCATTTGCCTCTGATTCCTCCACAAATATGATCTCCTGCTGCCAATTCTGTTGCCCTTCATGGCCACGACTGAGGCTGAAGCTGTTTGTTGTTTCACCAGTGACTCCATGATGAGCTTTTGACCACATTTCCACCCCATCACTAAGTCTGCTTATTTCCAGCTCTTTAACATTGCCTAAATCTCCTCTTCCCTTGACTCATCTGCTGCTGAAAATCCACCCCTTCCATGCATTTGTTACCTCTGGAATTTACTATTCCAACAGACTCCCGACAGCTTCCCAGATACCGCCTTCTGTTAATTTGTTTCTAAACACTGCTATCATTTTCTGATTTACACCAAGGTCTGTGCATCCATCAACTGTATACTCGCTGACCAACATTGGCTCTCCATTATGCAGTGTCTCAGTTTTAAAATTCTCAGCCTTGTTGACATTAATCTCCTTCAGGCCTGAAACTCTCCTGAGGTACCTCTGCCAGTTTCGGCCTCTTGAGCTAACATTGGCAATCATACTACCAACATTTTGAATAGCACTTTGAAAACTATTTTCTATCAAATAGTCATAATGGGTTTCAAAGGGAAAGTCTGCATGGTCAACCTTGTTGAATGCTTTGAAGAGGCACGGTAGCCAAGGGTAAGATAGTACACAGGTTGTCTAGATTTCCAGAACATTTTTGATATCATTCAAGATACTAGATTAATGAATGAGGTCAAAGCATGTAGAATTGGGGATAGAGAAGCAGAATGGATACCTGGTTGTGTTCAAGAGAAACATCAGAAAATAACAGTGAAGGGTAACTATTCATCATAATAGAAGGTACTGTGTGGGGTTCCACAAGGATTGGTGCTGAGGTCACAATTCATAATTTATATTAATTTAAACTTTGTGGTCAAAATTGCAAATATTTAAAATATTTGGGGATATGGTTAATACTGAGGTGGAGTGCAGTGGCTCATTATTCATTAAGAAGACACCAATAAACTTGTAGAGTGGATGTACGGTTGAAAAATGCACTTTAATATTTATGATTGAGGTAAGGATAAAAAGGTCAAGTATTAGAAAATATGAATCCAAATGGGCAGAGGAATACAAAGACAAATCACTATAAATAGAAGCAGAGATAAATAAGGATATAAAAAGGCAAACCAAGCAAGCTTTGAGATCTTAGTTTTGATTCCCATTAAGTCTCATGGTAGTTGGTTAAACATTATTAAGGAAGTCTCCTGCTAATTAACCCTACCACCACTCTTCAGTTTATGAATCAATATACACCTCCATGTTTACCGCTTGTCAAAGCATGACGGATAGAAAGGGTATAGAATATCCGTTAAGTGAAGAGATAGTAATCATTTTCTTAACATACAGTGGCGGTATATTGAAGTACGGGTAATGATATCTGGTCTAGCAACATGAGTGTTGGCCATGTGCTCTGGGAAAGATTGGAGGGGTAGTGGTTGGCAATGTGATCTGTTGTTTGACTGCTGTAGCTTCAGTCACAGCCAGGACTTTATTTGAATTTTCATCAGTGCAGTAGATGGCCATATCTTCCTTCTCCAGTTCAAGCTAGCTTAAGACTGTGTTTTTATGTGTGGAAAGTCTCTATTTTTAGGGTCATTGATGTCTTTGGAGATCTTAATGAAATAACAGCAATCAAAGCAGTGTTCCTTGCTAGTGAATAGACATCAGCGGGGCCAGTTTTATAGTGTGTTTCTTGATCTTGGCGTGCCTTGTGTACTGTGGTGGATTGAGTGTGATAGGTTTGCAAAGATGTTACTGGTGAAGAGGTGACAGAGGCAACCTTTCTAATATCTAGAGACTGAGGGGACCCAGTTGGTGGTGGTTGACTTCAGAGTTCTGGTAACATTATGCATGGGAGTGTTTGGTTGGATGTGGTGACTATCTATTCATACAGGAATGTAGTACTCTGCAGTGAAGGCCAAAGTGGTTCTTCAGAGGGTCTTTGCTTCTTTACCCCATGTGGTTCCCACAAGGTTTCTGCAAAAGGCTTGTTCATATCTTCACCTTCTACCTGGGTCTTCCTCAAATGTTGCTTGAAGGTGAGGTCCAACCATACTCCTGGATATTTTGTAGAGGCCACATATTCAATATTCTCTCTGCAAAAATTGATGATCAGTTTCTGAGCAGTGCCCTCATTGTTGAGTGGGCTTCTGTTACTCATGTTTTGGATGGATTGGGACATAATTTGTAGCAACAGAAGTGTCATTCCAATTCTTTGAAGATGTCGTTCAGTCAGACAGTAGTGAATCTTTGGAGTTCTCTACCCCAGAGAGTTGTGGAGGATAGATCATAAGAAGTATTTAAAGTGGAGGTAAATACATCTTTGAAAGAAGGGGGAATTGAGGGCCATGGAGTAATGACATAGAAGAGGAATTAAGGCTAGTGTAGATCAGCCATGATCATATTGAATTGCTGGGCTGGACTGAGGGCTTGGTGGCCATTTGTTTTTATTGTCTTTTGTTTTTCTTGTGTCCAGGGTACTGCTGGCTAAAGCAATGGCATGTGCCTGAACTGTAAACCCTATGTCATTAATGTATATGAGTTTGGTTGATATTAATGCATTACGTCAGGGATGTTACTCGTTTAGAGACGGAAGAGCGACGGGGACAAAACTGATCCCTATGGGAATCCATCATAAACTGCGTGAAGCCAGCCTGTCAGGATGGATGAGGAATATCAATAAACAGCACTGAATGTGCCACAGCTGCACCAGTACTCACCAAGTTGACATGAGACCTGAAGGCAAGGCTGGCCCTGCACCAGATGATTAAAAGTCCAACTCCAGCGAAGAATCTACTTAAGCATATCTCACCAATTGACAGTCTATCACAGGTCCGTTCCCAGTGATAGATGAACCACAGCTCAGTCCTTGCAGAGACAAAGCCTCATCTTCATGTTAAAGATACCATCCATTGTGTTGTGTGGCACCAGCTCGTTGTTGAATGAGAGCTTGATGTATAACTACAAAGATACCTATCCAGCGAGGTGGATGAGACCTAATAAAAATCAATGCCAAACATTGATCCCCAGGCATTGGATCCTGAAATATGGATGTAGCCTGGAGGACTATTGCTCCAGCTGCTTTCATGGAAATATTTAGCTCAGTGTCTGAGCTGGTCCTTGCTCAACTGTGGTGCAGAATTGAGACTAATTCAATAACACCACTAAGATCAGCTGACTCTGCATAGATACGCAGCCAAACCTGGGAATGTGCTTAACCATTGTGTTCACAGAAAACCTTAAGTCTAAATTGTCTTTATTCTAGACAGAAAAGATTCATTGAGATGTTGCCTTTCTGTTGATGCATTCATTTATATTTACGATAAAAGCTTACAAGTGAAATGCATAATTGATTTTTAAAAATCTAATTGCTATATAAGAAATGCAAATAAAAGCCTGAAAAGCAAAAAAAAATGAAGTATTTGTATTAGAACTTTCTGAGGATCTGGTGAGCTGCAGGCCCATGTTTATTGTTTCCTAGCTGGTTGCCAGAACCTGATCCCTCTTTATGTATGAGGACTTTGCACTGATTGCACCAGAAATTGAACCAGCAGACAAGCAGGATTTTTGACAGATGATCCTATCTGCCAATCCTAGCCTCTTTCAAAAAATCTAGTATTTTCTTCCAATAAATTTTGTACTTGCTGAATTAAAGGGACTGTACTGAACAATAATAAAAACAAAATGTACTGGAAATACTCAGCAGGTCAGGTAGTGTCTGGAGGGAGAAACAAAGAGTTAATGTTTCAGGTCAAATTAAGGGAAGTTAGAAAACAAACCTGTTTTAAGCTACAGAGAAAATGAAGGGGTGGAGAGAACAAGGGGAATGTCTGATGGGGTGGAAACTAAGAGGGACTGTATGACTGTAGTGGTGTCAGCTGAGAGAGGATGGTGATGGTTTGTTAATTACAGAGAATCTGTCTTGAGATTTAAATAAAAGCAGATGATTGAGGACAGAGGAGAGAAAAAATACATGCTGGAACTGTGAGATACTGAATACTGCAGCTGGTGTAAATCTGAAATAAAAGAATGTTAGGCAGCATCTGTGGAGAGAGAAAATGGAGTTAATGTTACAGGCTGATGACCTTTTTAGCTCTTGTCCATTGAACAATCGTCCAATCCATAAGACAATGAAGATTTCAATTATGATTTCAAAAATGTCAAAAGTTTCCTTTACAATGATTTCTCAAAAGCATGTATATATTTTATAATCATTTAAATGGTTTTGGATATAATAATAAATAGGGACATACCATCTGAAGGTAAAGAGTTTTTTTTTCCACTCAAATTCTTCTTGTGCCATAAACCTGCCTAGTAATTCATTTACAATGCTTGTCAATTATAGATTAGCAGATTTAATAGAGTAAAAGCAGGGAGTAAGTCCACAGACATGTCTCCTGGGATATAAGAAAGTGGCCAGGGAGATAGTAGGTCCCCTTCAAGATCAGTAGGGCCACATATGTCTTGAGCTGAAGGAGATGGGTGAGATTTTTAACGAATATTTCTCCTCTGTGTTCACTGAGGAGAACATCATGGTTGCTCAAGAGACAAAGGAAACTAGTGGAGATGTTTTGGAGAACATTCATACTACCAGGGAGGAAGTATTTGCATTAAGGTGGATAAATCCCCAGGGCCTGACCAAGTGCATCCTAGGACTTTGTGGGAGGCTAGAGAAATTGCGGAGATATTTGCTTCATCATTAGCACTCGTAAAGTTCCTGAAGACTGGAAGGTGGCTAACGTTATTCCGTTGTTTAAGAAAGGTAGCAAGGACAAGCCAGGGAACTACAAGCCAGTCAGCCTGACGTCAGTAGTGGGGAAGTTACTGGAGGGAATTCTGAGGACAGGATTTGGATAGATGGAGCATAATTAGGAGGAGTCAGCATAGCTTTGTGGGTGGAAAGTCGTGCTTGACAAATCTTTTAGAGTTTTTTGAAGAGGTAACCAAAATGGTAGATGAGGGTAAGGCAGTGGATGTTGTCTATTTAGACTTTAGCAAGGCCTTCAACAAGGTCCTGTATGGTAGGCTGGTCTGGAACGTTAGGTCCAATGGAGTCCATGGAGAGCTAACTGGGTGGATTCAAAATTGGCTCAGAGGTAGGAAGCAGAGGGTGGTTGTTGAAGGTTATTTTTTGGAATGAAGGCCAGTGACCAGTGGTGTACTGCAGGGGTCAACGTAGGGACCCCTGTTATTCGTTATTTATATAAGTAACTTGGATGTGAATGCACAAGGCTTGATCATTAAGTTTGCGGATGACATGAAACTAGGAGGTGTTGTTGATAGTGAAGAAGGTTATTATAGATTACAGGGGGATCTTGATCAGTTAGGAAGAGGGCCAAGGAGTGGCAAATGGATTTCCATACAGATAAGTGTGAGGTGATGCATTTTGGAAAGTCAAACCAGTGTAGGATTTATAGTATGAATGGTAGGGATTAGGGAGTGTAATGGAACAGAGGGACCTAGGAGTACAAGTGCATAGTTTGTTGAAAGCGGCATGACAGGTAGACAGGATGGTGAAAAAGGCGTTTAGCACATTGGCCTTCATCAATCAGGGCATTGAGTATAGGAGTTGTATAAGTCGTTGGTGAGGCTGCACTTGGAGTACTGTGTACAGTTTTGGTCACCTTGTTATTAGGAAGGATGTAGTTAAACTGGAAAGAGTGCAGAAAAGATTTATGAGGATGCTGCCTGGACTGGAGGGCCTGAGTAACAGGGAGAGGTTGGCCAGGCTAGGTCTTTATTCCTTGGAGATTAGGAGAATGAGGGGTGATCTTATATAGCTTTATAAAATCATGAGGAGCATGGATAAGGTGGATGGTAGCAGTCTTTTCCCCAGGATAGGGGAGTCCAAAACTAGGGGGCATAGATTTAAGGTAAGAGAGGAAAGATTTCAAAAGGACTCGAGGGGCAACTTTTTAATGCAGAAGGTGGTAAGCTGCCAGAGAAAGTGGTTGAGACAGGTACAATAGTATCATTTAAGAAGCACTTGGATAGATACATGCAGGGATGGGGGTAAGAGGGATATGGGCCGAACGCAGGAAATTGGGACTAGATGGGTGGGCACCATGGTCAGCATGGACTCATTGGGCCGAAGGGCCTGTATCCGTGCTGTATTGCTCTATGGCTGAACTAAACAAGAATAGTATAAAAGCAGTCATCCTCGCACACCTTTATTATGCATTTGAATAATGCTGGCAAAATTATTTCATGCCAGATATTTCCTTTTGTTATCATTATAGTCTTTAGGAAAAAGTCTTCCAGTAGTAGCAGTAAATACCCCATAATGGGCCAGCAGCAACTTTTACTTTGCTTCCAGTATTCTGGTCTACTGAATCCTCTGGTGTTATGTGTTTAGTGGTACTGACCAAGGGCAAATATCTAGCCATTTGCCTGGCATTTTTCTATCTTACCCTGTTCTTTTATTTCCATCTTGACAGCCAAAGGCTGTTTGAATCTCTTGGATTACTTATTTTCAGCAATGACATATTTAGATAAACAGGAAAATGTAGAGCATTGTAATTCAAGATAAAAATCAATAATATTTTGAAATGTAAAATGACAAATGTTGTACCAATAAAAATACCTGTTAATATTTAATCTTTCATCTGTTAACCGTTCCAGTAATCTGTGTGGGAGATTGACTTCTTGCTTCTTCCATACAGATGTGTTTCCAATAGCTAGAGTCTTATCTTCACAGTTGATAGGTGATGAGCTACCGTAGCATAAATCAAATACTTAGAATTACAATAATTTAAAGCATCGGTTGACGTAGCACATTTTTATCTTTAATTTTAAAAGCAACACTTTGAAAATGGTTCACTTCTGAAATTTCAGTATGTTTGTTTCATACAAATGGGAAGAAAATCTTGGGCAATATCAATCTGTGTTTGCAATACCTGCTCCAGGCATACAATGTTCTCCCTGGGACTGCTCGTGCAGAAAAATATTTTTCTACATTTTAATTTTCTTTTTATCCATGGCCATTGAATACATTTGTCTTTTTAGATTAATTGCTTAGTACATTATAAAGCTTAGTGAAAATAAAGCTTAGTTTGACCTTTCTCTGGAATATTGAGGTTATGAAGACATTTAGATAAGATGCTGAATCAAATATTCCAATCCCTTGTATTTACTACTTCCTCTCAAAATATAAATGATTTTACTTTGTCTCCCACCTTGCATTTTCACTTGTATTTGAAGGCATGATAAGCCTACAAGTTACAATGATTTCTTCAGCTCCAGTGCTGATAGAATTTAACTTTGTTGAAAGGCTTAGTCATGCTTTTTAATATCAATCTATTTGTTATTTTTAAATTTATGCAATGAATATTAGGAAACTGGGCAAACAGGATGAGGTTTCACATTCCCCCACCTTACAGGATTTTTATAAAGTATTTCATAATTATTTTATATGTTATCAGTGGTGCACAATTATTTTAACAGGACTTTTGCTCTTAAAACTGAAATTCATACATTAACACTAAATTTCAGGCCAATGTGCATCTATCATCAAATTCACTGCATAATTTTCAGTACTGGGCTGCTCTCATTGGGATGCACCGTGTTATAAAAAAGGTAAAATGCTTCATTGAAATGGCCCTCGCTTTTCATGACCTTTTAAGTGTTATTGTTATATTTAGTATTATAAAGACGTTGGGTTCACTCCCTAACACTTCCTACTTAAATTCAACTTTATCTATCACTAAGCTGACACTTGCATTTGTTTCTTGACTCATGTACTCAGGACTAACAGAGCCAGTCTTTGGAAATTCAAGCCCCATTAAGTGCATTGGATGAGAAGTTGTGCTGTCACACCAACTCCACAGACTTGCCTTTCCATCATTCTTAAACAGCATTTGCATGTTTAAACCTCCTGCAAGATGTTGTTGAGTTGCTAAGACTGCATCTGCCCAGTGGAATGGCAAAGGCAGATACACAAAAACACTCCACAAGTTCACTTGCTAACAGGAAGAAATAAATGCATTATCATCATACCTCAGGCTTTGTCTGATTCAATCTTGATCAATATACTGTGCCAGCTTTATCCAGCACACCACATAACACACATATGTAAACGTTTGTACCATAGTGTAAAGTGATTCCAACAAGGTTTAATGTGTATTCCAGGTCATGAATTGAGGAGCTTCATAGTTTAAAGTCTGAATGCTAATCTATGTTGAGAGCTACCTCAAATCATGGGGTGAAAATCTTTCTCACCTTGCTATTTATTGTTGGAATGAGTTTCCACTTTGCAATTCAAATCTAAATTGTCCCCAGAATTTTGCAAGTTTTGATACGAGCTAATTACTTTTCAAACATATGCATACTGCCAAATGCAAAATCTGCCATAAACCTCTGTAATCAGAGTTTTAGAATGTAATTTTTTGAAACTAAATGCATTGCTTTATAAAACCTGTTCCTTGCTATGGTTAGGAGTGGCAACCTTGTGTGGTTTGATTAACCATAGAACAATACAGCACAATATAGGCCCTTCGGCCCACCATGTTGTGCCGACCTTCAAACCACACCTAAGACTATCTAACCCCTTCCTCCCACATATCACTCTATTTTAAATTCCTCCATATGCTTATCTAACAATCTCTTAAACTTGACCAATGTGTATCAGCTTCCACCACCACCCCCCCCAGGCAGCGCATTTCATGCACCAACCACTCTCTGGGTAAAAAACCTCCCTCTGACATCTCCCTTGAACTTCTTACCTGTTACCTTAAAGCCATGCCCTCTTGTATTGAGCATTGGTGCCGTGGGAAAGAGGCACTGGCTGTCCACTCTATCTATTCCTCTTAATATTTTGGATACCTCTATCATGTCTACATTTTGTATACCTCTATCATGTCTATATATATATAATGAAAATGTATTTATCACCAAAAAAGATGTCGGAGTGCGAGTCACCTGATTTTTATAAAACTGGAAATGACTTGTTTAAAAATAAATTGGTATAAACTATTTGGTTACGTTGGGACACGGTAGTGTACTTCTCAGTCTAAACACTTTAAGATACCAGTAATCTTTCAAGTCTGGTCTCCTGTATATTCTTGGTTTAGTGTTAGTTTGAAACAAAACTGGAAATGGCTGGAAATCCTCAGCAGGTTGAGCAGTATCAATCAAGAGGGCAATAGTAAACATTATGGGCTCATAAAATCAGAAAATTCTGGACAAACTTAGCTGGTCAGGCAGCATCTGTGGAAAGAAAAACAGTTAATGTTTCAGGTCTGCGATCCTTCATCAGAACTGAGAGAGAAAAAGTTAGCCTAGGAAGCAGAGAAGGTCAGGAGGGCAAGGGATTTCTTTGATAGGGTGAAATAATGTGACAGTTAAGGAGAAGTTAAAATAAGATTAAGCTTCTTTGCATGTGTAATGTATATTCTGAATAGGTGTGTCCATCTGGAAAAAAAGGGGGTAGAAAAGATGGCAGACTGTTTTGATGAATAAAAAATAGAAAATGCTGGAACTACTCAGTGGCTCAGGCAGCATCTGTGCAAGCCACCTGATTTTTATAATTAACTTTTCAGGTCCAGGACCCTTCATTTGAAAGGGAAAGTCTGTGATAGGATGGAAACCAAGTGAGATTCAATGACACAAGATGTGGTGGGTGCTGACAGGCTGATAAAGGCTTGTTAATCACAGCTGGAGGAGGTGTAAATAGGAGATTGAGAACAGGGATAGAAAGACAATGCTGGAACTGTGAGATACAAAACACTGCAGTAGCTGAAGTAAAAAAGACTTCTATAAATTCCCATCAGATTGGCAGCACTGTGGAGAGAGAGAAAAATCATTAATAAACAGTTGAATGACCATTCGTCACAACTGCCTAGTTCTGATGCAAACTAAAGAGGCTGGTTAGCTAAAATTGTTGAATTCAGTGTTGAGTCCTTAGTGCTGTAACACACCTAGTTGGATTTTGAGATGCTGTTCCTCAAGCTTACTCTGGGCTTTGTTGGAACAGGGCAAGAGGCCAGAAACAGAGAGGCTGAAGTAAGAGTGGGATGGAGAATTAAAGTGACAGGCCAATGACATGGAAGTTTTGGGTCCCCCTAGCAGATTGAATGGAGGTGTTCTGCAAAGCAGTCACCCAATCTGCATCTTGTTTCTCCAGTGTGGAGGAGACCCCATTGTGAACACTGAGTGCAGTGTGCTAAATTGGAAGAAATACATGTGAGTTGCTGCTTCACCTGGAAGGAGAGTCTGGGTCCCTGGATGGTGGGGAAGGGAAGATGTAAAGGACTTGAGTTGCATCTCCTGTGTTTGCTTGGGAGTGTGTGAGAGAAGGGGAATGGGTGTTGGTAGAGATGTTGGAGTGAGTGGGTGAATTGCAGAGGGAATTTGGAATGCTGAAAGGGGAGGGTAAGAGAAGATGTGTTTGGTGGTGGCATCTTGTTGTAGGTGCCAGTAATTACGAATGATGATCCATTGAATGTGTTGGCTGGTGGGGTGAAAGTTAAGGTAACCTTGCTCCAGGTGGAAAGAGATGAAGTGAGAGCAGAAGTGTTAGCAGTGGAACAGATGGGGCTGAGAGTCCTGTCAGCTGTGGTGGAACACCAGTGTAGAAGATGACATCATTAGAACAGATGCAATGGAGCCAGATGACCTGGGATAATGGAATGGTCCTAATAGAAAGCAGGATAGAAGGAGTCAGACAGTGACGGTGTCTGTGGATTAATAAAGAACCTCTTCCCTGAGATGCTGATAAGAACTCAAGAAAGATATAGGAAGAATCTGAAATGGACTATGTGAAAGAGGGAGCTGGGTAGAAATTGTATGAATGCAGGAAGCAGCATTGATATAGTCAACAATGTACTGGAATAAAGGGGAGGGAGAGCCTGAGCAGGATTGAAATAAGGACTGTTCCACATTATCGTATAACTTGGACCAGTGTGGGTTCCCATATTTGATTTGCAGAAAGTTAGTGGAGTTAGAGGCATCATGGCACAGAGTGAGAACAAGTTCAGCCAGTAGGAAGGTGGTGGAGAATCTGGTTGGGCCACAGTTCAGGAGAGAAGTGAGTGGCCCTTTGGCCATTCCTAGCACCTTGTACGTTGAGAAGGTTTACAAAGTTAAAGCATTACATAGAGCTTGAGCCGTATCCAGTATCAGCAGGGATCTCCATAATATCCACAAAGGAAAACAGTTCATCAATCAATGATTTTGCCATGTAATATTATTCATTTCGCCAGTCCATTCTTTTGATCAGTTGAAACTAGCTTAAGAATTGGCAGAAAGTTAACAGTGAAATATAAATTGGACGTTTTATGTATTCATGTTGAAATTCTCCCAGGATAAAAGAACTTTGTCAATTATTTAAGCAATGAGATGGAGAGGTCTTAGTGATTTTGTGTCAAGTAGCCATATCTAAAAAGATCTACAAGGATTGCTTGCAAGGAAATAACTTCAATAGTGGATACAAAGACATTAGAGGCTTAGGCCTTTAGTCTCATTTGATAAGTTGTTATCTTGCCCTCAGAAACAGGGACCAAATCACAGAATTCTCTCCTTGGCACTAACAGTGCACGTTGGTTGATAGTTTGGGATTAACTGTTCTAAATGGCATCACTGGTAATTCATTGATAAGTGGCTGGTAATTCTTAAAGGTGCTGACCTCTTAGCTCTTTGCTGCTGACCTTTCATAGCTACTGTTGAATAGGTGGGAAAAGCAGTCTGAGGTGCATTTGTTCTGTTATCGGTTTTATTTTTGAAGTGTATTTCACTGTAGAAAGTGACATTTACTGTGTGTATTTGATGTGTTTTTTATTCTCTCAGTTACTATCCAAAGACAATGTCAAAGAAAATCTATTTATATGTTGGAAACTATGCCTACAAAGTCACCTTCCAAAGATGACAGTGTCACTGATGTTGTTGTTGGCATTCAGTGGAAAAGTACTTAACCCTTACTATTGCTAGTGAAGGTTTTTTAAAAAAAATTAAGAGCAGTTCAGTTTTGAAGCACTAATTAACACAAACTATAAATCAGAATCAAATGCTGCATAAAGGGATTGTTTGCTTTTGTACTTGGCTCCGTCAATATTAGTGTTTGAATTCTAAATGTACAAAGAATTTTATTTAAAACATTCATGTTTGCTAATGAGCATGGAAAAACCCAAGAGAGAATATTTTGCAGTTCCATACAGACACTCCACTAGTCCAAGTGCTACATATTAAATATGCATGTAGGTTGTCAACAAACATCCCAGCTTCAGACAGGCAAATAATTGTAGTCTCATTTTCTGTTTGTGAAAATAGCACCCCTTATTCACCAAGAATTATCCACTGGTCCTGTAAGTGGCATCTTACATTCAAGCTTTTCAACTTTGGAGGTAACGGAAAGAGAAAACGGGCAATGCTAAAATGAAACATGTCAAGTCAAAGCTGAAAGATATAGGATGTTTTCTGAAACTCTCCCAGTTTTTTCAGGTTGGAGCCTTTAGCAAGTTGTTTCAACTCAAAATACGGAATTCAATTTTGAGTTTTGCAAAGAGATCTAGAATAGATCTAGTGTGTAGGTGCAAATTTCCACTGAAATCTCTTCTGGTACAGGCAGGTTTAATTTGTTTGCTGGTGGTGTTGCAACTAATAGTTTTACATTTTCCCCCTTTTTTTTAACCTGTTCTGACTGCAATGGTCCCAAAGAAACCAATGGTTCTGTGTCTAAGCATTCCTTTGTATTCATTTGCATTGCTTTGTATTCTAGTAATGATGGTTCATTTTAACTCCTTGTTTCCATTTAAAGTGAGACCTATAAGGTGAAAATATTTAGCAAGATCATAAAGGTCCTTGATGCAGACAGGCAAGAGCCTCACTGAAAGGCAAAAGCTGTATCTGCTTTTATTTAAGATATTGTGGAGATTTTTTACATGACACAGAAGCAGGCCTGTAAGAGAGCAAGAAGGTAAGTTAATTATATACTTAACTCTTTTTGTGAACAATGCAAATGCTTCTGTGAGCTGAGCTATGGCTTATTGTAGATTGTCTGTGAACTTTGGCCTCAGTTTGATTTTGTACTGTGCTGCATACTGATTTTGTACTGAGGTGGAAGGTACTCAGGCATTGATATCAATCTTCATCCATGCATGAAATTGCTGAATTAGTTGATACAAGGTGTGACCTAAGTTTTGTAAAAATGTGATCACTAAAAAAGGGCATGCTTTAATGAATAAGTAACAGATGTTCATCCTTTGTACTCTTGTCAAAATTAACAAGCATATCTTCAGGTTAAAGTGTACAAATCCTTTACATGCTTTGTAGCAAAATTCATTTACAAGATATAATCATCTTATGAGAAACTCTTGTGTCGTAGTTTGCTTACTGTTATACTGATGCAATGGGAATAAAAGCACTCATGATTTGATGATAAAAGTCTCCAATATTGTAATTTAAGTTAAAGTTATTAGCAGCCTGTCATTGGGAATGATTGAATGACAGTAAATATTTCTATGGAATAGTTCTTCAGAAAGCCTCCGATTACTGTTAGATTGTTATTTGGCATTCGGGACATCTTTGTATTGAACATGCCATAAAATGTGAGTATAAGAGTCATGAAAACTGTTAAAGCAGTAAATTAAATTTTAAAATGGTAATGAACATAACCAATGAACTTGCTAAGAATTTCTAAGTTAACATTTGGCTTTCACTTTTTCTTGTGTTATAGGTTACTATTCTCATTTTTCTTGCTCTTGCATTTCTTGCCTGCATTGTATTTCTCGTGGTATACAAAGCCTTCACCTACGATCACAGTTGCCCAGATGGATTTGTGTACAAGGTAGGGGTTCAATTTGTAGAATGAATCAATCTTGTTCTAGTATTAATAACTGGTAGAATTTGGAGTCATCAGCAGAGCAATGGCTGTCACCTGTCATCATTTCATTGTGATTTACATCATTTGCAGCATTTGAAAGGCACAAAATACATTTCGTTAATGTATCTTGTTTCATGAAATTAACCATCATGGAAGGGATGTATGGGGAAGATTCTGGGCAAGAATGTACTACTTTTATTAGAAGCGAGATTATATTTGCATGTTTGTCATCATAAAGCAGATTCAAATGTAACATAGGTAGGAGCAGGGGTAAGCCATTTGATCCTTCGATACTGTTCTGCTATTCAATTCATTGTTGATCTTCTAACCAAGAGCCATTTTCTTCCACCATCCCCATATCCCTTGAAATTAAGAAATTAATTTATTTCCAACAAGGTCCATGACTGAGCTTTCCAGGCCAGAAAATTCTAAAAATTCCCCACCCTTTGTATGAAGAAATTTCTCCTCATCTCTGTCCTTAACAGCCTATCCCTTGAGACTCCTCAGCCTGGGGAAACATCCTCCCTACATCCAATCTGTTGAGACCTGTAAGAATTTTCTAAGTATTTTTAAATAGTGAAAGACTAGGTAGAGTTGGTTTATTTTAAAGGGTATATTTGTACACAAGTTACTGAAAGCCAACATGCAGATGAATCAAACAATGCTTCTAAACTCCAGAGAATAAAAGCCTCATCTACTCAATCTCTCCTTGTATGGCAAATCTGTCATCCCTGGAATCAGTCTTCCCTGAATCTGAATGGCAGGTACATCCCTTCACAGGTAATCCTCTTGTAATAATGGTTAACATACCATTTGCCTTTCTAATTGCTTGTTTTCCTGTCTTGTGCACCAAAGTGGTGATCTCACATTTTTCTGTTTTACATCCTATCTGTGTGTTCTGGCTCATTAACTCAGCTTGTGTATATCCCCTTAAAACCTCTTTACATCCTCCTCCCTACTCACAATCTCAGCTAATTTAGTATCATCAGCAAACTTGGAAATAAAATAGTTGGACCCCTCAGCCACATTATTGGTATAGATTTTGAATAGCTGGAGCTCAGGCATTGATCCCTGTGATGCCCCATTAATCACGGCCTGCCAACCAGAGAAAGACCTGCTCACTTCCAATGTTTGCTTTAGAACATAGAACAGTATAGCACAGGAACAGGCCCTTCGGCCCACAATATTGTGCTGAACTATTTAAATTAGTAATCAAATGTCCAACTAAACTAATCCCTTTTGCCTACACAATGTCCATGTCCTTCCATTTCCTGCACATTCATGTGCCTGTCTAAGAGCCTCTTTAACACCTCTATCATAATTGCCTCTTCCACGACCTCAGGCAGTGTATTCCAGGCACCCACCACTCTCTCTGTGTAAAAAAAAAACTTGCCCCGCACATCTCCGTTGAACTTGCCCCCTCTCACCTTAAATGCATGCCCTCTGGTATTAGACATTTCAACAATGGGGGGGAAAAAAGATACTGGTTGTCTATTCTATTTATGCCCCTCATAATTTTATAAACCACTACCAGATTTCCCCTCAGCCTCTGCTACTCCAGAGAAAGCAATCCAAGTTTGTCCAACCACTCCTTATAGCACACACCCTCTAATCCAGGCAGCATCCTGGTACCCTCTTCTGCACCCTTTCCAAAGCCTCGATATCCTCCCTATAATGGGGCGACCAGACTGAATGCAATACTCCAGATGCACCCTAACCAGTGTTTTATAAAGCTGCAACATAACCTCCCGACTCTTGAAATCAATTCCTCGACTAATAAAAGCAAGCATGCCATATGCCTTTACCACCCTATCAACCTGTGTAGCCACTTACAGGGAGCTATGGACTTGGACCCCAAGATCCCTCTGCACATCAACACTATTAAGGGTCTTGCCATTAACAGTGTACTGTTTCTATGCTTTCTGTCCAATAACTCATTCTCAATCCAGATCAGCATGTTACCCCCAACTCCACATGTAACCTTGTGGAACAACCTCGTGTGTGCCCATATGGAAAGCCTTCTAAAAATCCAAACACAACACATCCATTGGTGGTTCCTCATTTATTCTTTTAGTCATGTCCTCAAGGAACACCAGCAGATTAGTTAAATATGATCTTCCTTTCATAAATCCATGGTGACTTCACTCAATCCTATTACTTTTTTTTCAACATGTTCTATTATTGCATCCTTCATTTTAGATTGCCATATTTTCCCACCCACCAATATTAGACTAATAGTTGGTTGTTCCCTGTCTTCTGTTTTCCTCCTCTCTTAAGTTGTGGGGTCACATTTGCTACCTTCCGATCAGTAGGAGCAATTCAAGAATTTGTAGAATTTTGGAAGCTAATAACCAGAGGATTCACAATTTCTTATAAATTCCAAGGGCCTAATGACCTACATCCCTCCCCTTTCAAAACACTGGGCTGTAGATCACCAGATCCTTGGGATTTATTGCTTTCAAGCTCACCAATTTCTCTAGCACTAGTTTTTGACTGATACTTATTCTTTAATTTCCTCGTTCTTGCTTGGCCCTTGATTCTTCAATATTTCAGGCAGTTATTTGTGTCGCCGTTGTTGATAACTGGTGCATTATTGTTTAATTTTTCATGTCATTTCCTTTTTGCCTGTTATAAATTCTTCCATCCCTGACTGAAAAGGCCCCACATTTGCTCTTACTAGTCTTTTTCATTTTAAATATCTGTAGAAGCACATGCAGCCTCTTTTTATGCTTCTGGCCAATCCACTCTCATTGTACTTTGCCATTTTCTTAAATCAATTCCTTGGACCTCATTTGCTGAGTTTTAAAGTGTTTCCAATCCTCGGCCTTTATAAGCGTCCTATGATTTTTATGCCACTTTAATTCCTTTAGTCAGCCAAGGTAAATCAATTTTCCTTTTGTTTTGTACTTTTAAGGTAATACATTTGCAAAGTGATGTTAGAAATCTGATTTTTGTTTATCAAAAAGTTCAAAGTTTTGAAAGCAAGGTTGAATGGTCAAAAATATTGGCCTGGAAAGTCCTTGACTGTTAAGTGTGACCTAAGAGCAATGGGGTGAGGTTTGTATGTACTAAAGTGGTGGCCTCATCATAAATCTTGGAATCGGCTAGTTTTCATAGCACTGAGCATGAATCCCATCAGCAGGGGGCTTTATACCCTGAAAAAATCAGGAAGGAATGGACAAAGGCAGTTATTCTTGTTTAAGGAGTATCCAGCATCTGCAGTGAAAGAACTGAGAGGAACACAGAACAGTACAGCACAGGAACAAGCCCTCCATGTCTCTGCCAACCATGATGCCAGTCGACTTAATCCCATCTGCCTGCACATGGTCCATATCCTTCAATTCCCTGTCTGTTCAAGTGTCAAAGAGAAAGTGAAATAGCTAGTTACTGCAACAGATAGGAAAACATAGATTTTTCTTCTCCAAGGTTGAAATGAAAGTACCACTGTCCAGTTCAGAGAAAGTGGGGGGGGGGGGGGGATGCTGAGAAGAAAGTCATCCAATGCAGCAGCATATTTCATGTGGAGGTTGTGGCAATGGCTTTGAGCAGGATGGCTAAGAAGGAAACTGAAAAACAGGATACTCTACCTGTCCTTACCTAGCTGCGTAGTTAGCCAATGGAAGAGTTTTTGTTGTTTATACAAATGTGGTATTTACACTGGGATGCACCATGGCATGTGGGATCATTAACCCCTGCAATCTTGGAATCTGGCAACTTTGAGAAATGTAATGCTTCTTTCATTCATTTGAATCAAAGCATTGTTGATGTAGCAGTGTGTGCATGTTTACTTCTGAAACTTGGTTCCATCAAAAGCAATAATACAGTATGTATCTGGTACTGTAGGCTGCATTTGGTATCTTTGACTAAGGTATTTTTGGCTCAACTGTGCACCCTATAGATTTTGCTGTGCAATTCTTTCCATGTGTGATGCAGACTGTAGGATGAAGCTGTGAGTCTAAAATAGGTGATGGAGAGTGATGGAAGAACACTTGATTCTTCCTAATTCTGTATTTGGCATCCAGTGGGATTTCTGGGTGTTTCTTCAACAAAGTTTGAAACTCCAGTGCAGTTGTAGAACTGTGCTACTGCGGTAGAGACGGAGTGTACTTGGAGCTGCGAAAAATTTGTGCCAGCATTAGTGCAATCGACAGGTTAGGTCCATTCCAACACAGGAATTTTCCAGACTTGCTACTTGCCAGTGCCAAGTTTATAAAATTAGAGGTCTTTAGTTACACATTATGTATATCCACACCTAACTAGGTCACTTATCAAAGATGTAATGTACAATTGAAAGCTTTGTCACACTAACATCTAACAATAGAATCACACCACAATTTATGCATGATTAGCACCTTGGTTGGCTTACAATTTGGTGACATATTGCTCTGTACATGTGAAGTGATAATTAACAACAGTATCTGAAAAATATACTTACATAAAGCTAGCCAAGGCATAATTCAAACCACGATCCTAACATGGGGGGGGGGGGGGGCGGGGAACATTTTGAATAAAATGCAAGGAGTCAAAACATATCTTTAATGTGATTCAGATGACCACAGACCTACATACATGGTAACAGTAGATTCCTATAGCTCACTCCTAATAATTTCAGAAGTTCTCTGCAAGGCTTGATCCTCCCTGGGTTTTGGAGGACAAGTCATTTCCAGAGTAAGCTGAATAACACATTTCAGATTGATTAAGCAAAAAGGTAAATTCCTTGAAATAAGTTTTGTTGCCAACCTAACCTCAGGATTTTTCAAACCCCTTCCCGATTCCAGTTGTGCTCATTTGTCACTGATGCAAAAATAAAACCTTATTTGTTTTTCTTAAGTAGAATATCAGTAAATTACCTGGAGATTGGGGCATTTGAGGGTTCTGGGGCTGGATCAGATTACAAAAATAGGGAAGGATGAGCTTTGAGGGGAGTTTTAAAATCAAGGGATTGCTTAACTATGAGTAACTTTTTGTCAGCAACTACAAAAGTGACTTGGTACAATTTAGAACAGGGTCAGCAGTGTTTTGGATGACCTCGGGTTTACAAAAGGTAGAATAAGGCTGACTGGCTAGGAGTTGGAATAGGCAAATGCGGAGGTGATGCAGCTTGACAAGATGAGGGCAAGGATGATCTTGTTCTTTCCACTGAATCCTTATGAACGTTCATTATACAGTGTGAACACCAGGCGGAACATATACAAGGTAAATTTACAATTTCCAACATTGTAAAGATTGTTAACATTTTTGCTTGCTTATCACAAAAAAGTATTTTATATAAAAGAGGTTCCATACAACAAAATTGCTGTTTTGGCTAAAAAGCAAAGAAATTTGTGAATAAACCAAAGGTCTAAATGGCCTGGGCTGAGTCTTAACTCCCATGAATAGACAACATTAACATTGCGTCACAATATTAAAATGCAAACTACTCGGAACAGAAACCAACCATCCCTCATGCAATACCCATACCCAGGCCAGGTTTGTATTGAAAATGCAACATACAATTGAAAGTGTTGCCAAATAATTTCCAGTTCAAACACAGGACAAGGGATACATGCAAAGCTTATTTAAATATTATAGTAAAGCTGCTTTCCTTCATTTTACCAAGTCATCCAATTTTTTTTAACCACGGGCAGTTGCATTTTCCAGACCTCTGAAAACCTGGTAGTTGAAAGCAAGGGAGAATGGCCAAAAGCGTGAGGCAAGTGCCTTGGCAACACCGCTAGTGAGCTGGGAGGAACAGGAATGTTTCCTCCAGGCCCATCAATCCAACTAGTAAGCTTCCCTGCTTCCCCCACCCTGCCACCTGATGCATCTGCTCTTTCTAACTATCAATAGCCCACTAATCACCATTATACATTCTACCAATGGGGTTGTCAACCAGCCATTTTTTTTATATACATTTGAGATGTGGTGTTGCTGTCAAGTCCAGGATTTATCACCCCTCCCTAATTGCCTTAAGAGGAAGGTATTGCACCATTTTCTGGTGAAAGTAGTCCCACAATGCTGTTAGGGAAGGAGTTCCAGGATTTAGACATGGTGATAATGAAGGAATGGTATTTCCAAGGCAGGGTGATGTGTACCTTGGAGAGCGACTTGCAAGTGGTGGTATTCCCTTGCACCTATGTTCTTGTCATTCTTTATGGCAGTGGCTGCAGGTTTGACCGGTGCTGCCAGGGTAGAGTGGGCAAATAATTGCAGTGTATTTTGTAGGTGGTGCACATTGCTGTCAGAGAGGAATTGAATGGTTACAGTGGTGGTTGATGTACCAGTCAAGTGGGCTGCTATGTCTTGGATGCTGCTGAATTTCTTTAGTGTTGTTGGAGCTGCACTCATTCACACAACTGCAGAGTATTCCATCCCATCACATTCCTTTTGAATATTGGAATGACATTTGGGTGTCAGAATGCGAGTCATTGGTTGCAGGATACCTAGCCTGTAACCTGCTGTTGTAAGCACAATATTTATTCTGCTAGACTCATTGAGGTTCTGATCATTGAAACCCCCAGGATGTGATGGTGTGGGCCTCAGTGATGGTAGCGATTACAGTCTGTCAAGGTTAAGTGTTCAGGCTCTTCCGAGTTGTAGATGGCCTTTGTCTGGCACTTATGTGGCATGAATCTTTCTTGCCACTTATCAGACTAAGTTGAATGTTATCTAGGTCTTGATACATGTGAGAGTGGATTGCTTCACTTGCTGAGGAGTTGAACACTGTGCAGTTGTTGGTGAAGATACCCACTTCTGACCTTCATGACGAAAGGATGGTTATTATTAAAGCAGATGACTGTGATGTCCTGAGCTGGGGCCAAAACCATCTTCTTTTATTCGAGGTAGGATTCCAACCATTGGCCTGTCTCCCCATTGATGTGCCTATTGACAAGTTTTGCCAGGGCTCCTTGATGCCACACACTGTCAACTCCTGCTTTGATGTCAAGGGCAGTCACTCTCATCTCACTCCTGGAATTCAGCTCTTTGAACTATATTTGGACCAGGATTTTGATGAATTCTGAAGCCAAATGGTGCTGGCAAAAACCTGGGCATCAATAGGTTAGTGGAGAATAGGTACTGCTTGATAGCACTGTTGACAATGTCTCCTATTGCTTTGCAGATGAAGGAAAGTAGATTTATTGGACTGTAAGTAACTTGATTGGATTTATGCTGCTTTCTGTAAACAGAGCAACCCAGACAATTTTCCACAGTGTATGGCAGATGCCAGTATTGTAACTCTACTGGGGCAGCTTGGCCTAGGGGTGAGGTTAGTTCAAGAGTGCAGGTCTTCAGAACTACAGCCAGGATGCTGTTTTGTCCCAATGCCTTTGCTGTGTCCAGTGCTCAGCTGTTTCTTGATATCATGAGGAGTGATTCAAATTGGCTGAAGACTGGGTTTTAGTGACATTGGGAATTTCAGGAGGAAGCAGAAATGTCTCATCCACTTGGCATTTCTGGCTGAACATGGTTGTTAATACTTCAGCCTTTCCTTTGGTGCACACATGCTCAGCCCTGCCATCATTGAAGATGAGAACGTTCTTGGAGCATCCACCTCCTATCAGTTTTTTTTTTAATTGTCTAGTACAATTGATAACAGTGTGGCAGAGCTGCAGATCTTAGATCTGATCCTTTGATTCTGAGGTTCTTAGCTCAGTCTGTTGAGTGCTGCTTTTGTAATCCTGTGTTCCAGTTTCATCAAGTTGGCTCATTTTTAGGTTTGCCCAGTACTGCTTCTGGCACTTTCTTCCTCTCTGCAGGGTTGATCCCTTACCCTGATTGTAATGGCAGAATGAGGGATATGCTGGGCCATGACCATCCAGATTATGGTAGCATTCATTTCTGCTGCTGACGGTCCACAGCATCTTCTGGATACCTAGTTTTGAGCTGCTACCTCTTCTGCGCCCATCTCCTTTACCATTATTGCAGTACCATACAATATGATGGAGAGTATCCTCACTGTGAAGATGGGAATTTGTCTCCTTGAGGATTGTCCAGTGATCACTTTTCCAACTGGTATAATGGAGAGGTGCAGTAGGTAAATTGATGAGGATGACATTTTATCCCTGATGCTGGTTCACTCACTGCTGCCACAGACTGAGTCTGGCAAATACATTCTTCAGGACTCAGGCAGCTTGGTCAGTGGTGGTGCTACCAAGCCACTCGTGGTGATGGATATTGAAGCTCCCCTCCAAGAGTACATTTACTTTTGGTGCTTCAATGAGGTTTCCTTCCTTAGAGTAGAAGTTGGGAGAAAAAGAAAAGGAGAATAGGAAGAAAAGAAAGGGAATGAAGGGAACTGTGAGTGGGAGAAGAAGGTGGTTGGAGGGAGAGGACCCCACAAAGCTAGAGTCCTGGCAGGTACCAAGCTGTATGACTTTGAGAGACCATTGAACGGGATTTCCTGCAATTCAGAAGGAGTGACTGTATGAGATTGATTTGGGAATTGCTGATGTATACAGCCTCCAACACCATCACTGGTCATCCATCAAACTTGGCTCTATTTGTTCCTCCCCTGACCACTGCCCAATCTTACCAGTTCACCATGATCTGGGCTGCACCTCAACTCCCAACATTGTTACTCACTCATCTCATGCTTCTACCTGCTCCCACAGGCTTTGCTTTCTGACCACTTCTGTCAATCAAATTTTTCTGTGGGTGAGAACCCCACTATATAAAACCAGTTTATTAAATCCTTCAGGAAATTCAGGAAATCTGTTTCCCAACCTCTTAACACTTACTTGTACAGAATTTGTCTTTATCCTGAAGTCCAGGCTGATACCCCACCTTGAAGGAGAGAAAACTGATGGTTACATTTAATTTCTCATGAGAAACTGGGGGGGGGGGGGGGAAAAACCATTAAACTCCTTCCAGCTTGATTTTTGTTACATTTGTATATATTGTGCAGGTTTAATATTTCGTTTTATTTTGGTCCAACTGCAAATAAATTTGACCAGCAGTTTTAGTTTGCATACATTACTTCTCCAATGTGCTTTGTTCACCCTTGAAGATGACTAGGAAACATGGTGGTTATATATGTATCTGGCAGTAAGTAGCTTGCTATAACTGGAGTCAGGTGTAAAATCTGAGCACCATGTTCTGGGCAGTAGTGATGAAAAAAGACAGTTTGGGGATTTGCTGTGCACATGTAAAAAGTCTAAATGTCAAAGATTGAGAGATATGATGCAATGGCTACATTAAATTAGTGATACCCAATAAATGAATATTGGGCACAAAACAAGTTACATTATAATATTGTAAATTATTTTTATATGAATCTAAACAAATTTCAAAGATTGTGACGTACTCTGATTTGTTAATATAATGTAGTTGATTCGGGTATTGTATAATTGAACAAGGAGTGCATCTTTCTAACTGGCTAATTATAAGCTAAAATGATTTTTAATTCAATAGTTTACCTCTTGCTGATTCCAAGCAATTATATGCTACATTTCCCATATGTGTAATCACATTTAATTCTTGTTGATTTTACATCATTGAATTATGTCATTTCAAATTAAACTAGGTTGCAGTTTCTGCTGTGTTATTTAGCTGAGTGAAATGTTGTTGTCACTATCAATAGCCACTGGGAATGTATAGAGAGAATGAAAAAAAATTGGTTGTGCTTTCTGAAAGTGCACAGTTGTAAGGCAAAATGAGTAAACAAAGCTGCACAAATTTTCTATTCCCCTGTGAATGGACAGTCTTGTGTTTCTTTCTTTGATCAGCAGCGGGATGCAATAAATTTTGCCTGCTGAATTATTTTTTTAAAAAAAACACAATTTTGTGTCGTATCCATTGAGAGTACAGGATTGCAATGGCCTTTTTGTTGCAGTACTATGATCAATGTTCAAACCCCACCATGGTGAAATGTGAAACTAGATTAAACAAATCTGCTAATTTCCAGGCAAGTACCATAAAGATATCATGAAAGCTGTCAATAGTATTGTAAAATCCCATTAGGTCAGTGAATGGAGTCTGCTGCCCCTATAACTCTGAGACTTGACACCACTGTAATACCCTTGTAAAACCCACCTCATTTACAATAATTGCTGTACTTTAAGAAAAAGATTCACTGCACCTTTCAAGGCAATTTGGGGAACTGCAATACATATGGCCTTACCACTGTCACCCACATTCCAAAAAGGACTGGAAACTACGATCATACCTGCCAATGACTATTGAAATTGAACATATGGTACCATACCAGTTTTCTTGGCTTCCAGCATTACACTTGGCACAGGTTCTGTCAACTGGAACCATTATTTATAATTTACTCATGGAAAAACCTGCAATTTTGACAAAACATTTGAATACCCTTACACTGTTTGTAGTTGGGCAAAAAATCCTCTGCTAGAGAACTAAATTCTATTTATTTAAATTAGTTTAGTTTTATATTATTGCAATACTAAGCAAAAAATGGTAATTATATATTTTTTTCCTCTTGGTAGCATAAACGCTGTATACCAGCATCTCTTGAAGCCTACTACTCAGCACAAGACTCTACTTCCCGAGGGCGGTTCTACACAGTCATCAGCCATTACAGCCTGGCTAAACAAACCACCTCCCGATCAGTTTCTCCATGGCTGCCTGCTGCATCAGCTGAGAAACCAGCAGAACATGATTCAAAATCCTCAACCAGTGATAGTCACTGAGCAACTTCCTCCATGGTGATGTTTTTTAAAACATAAAACCAAGTGAAAGGTGTTAAGGTTGCTAATGATGGGACTGTTGTTGCGGTTCCAAAATGAAGCAGTATTTGGAACATACAATAGTTGTTTCTTTTGTCCCTTGTCTTTGTTGATTTGTAATTGATTCTGAAGTTCTTTTGTACAAAGGCATGTTTGGTGTTGCTGCAGTTCATATTATAAACTCATTTTTAACTAGGTAACTTGAAGAAACCTCTTGTCAATAACTTCTTATTGTTTGATTGAATTTCAAGAATAAACTCACCAAGTGTCCAGTGAGCCTCTCTCCTGAAGACTTAGGCAGTGCACACTTAATCATTCTTTGGAATAGCGCATTTCCCGCATGAACAGTTTATGTGCATGAAATTTTGCACGTTTAGCTGACGTGTACACTTATAATCATATGATGTTTCATCTTCATGGCTGCACTTTTCTAGAAGTAAAACAGATAAGATAAGCTTATGTAACACAGCCTTTGGTTGAAGAGCAGTTGATACCATATTTCTCCTTCACCTGCAGGCACTTAGGTGTTCTGCAGTTCCTGCGTTCTATAACAATGCTAATGCTTGGAAAAGGATAAAGTGTTGTACATATGAATCCTTAATATTAAGGGATGCAGTATGAGGATTTAAGCATTAGATTTCACATGAATTATCAGATTTGTTAGCTGAAGCTTGGTAGAGAATTGTAATTAGTATTTAACACAAGTGCAGTACCATCTTACGTTTTCACATGTAATATTTCATTGTCAATAGTGTTGATTTTCAGCTAATGTAAAAAAAGAATAATTTATAACTCCTTGTGGTGTATTTTTGTCACTATCTAGCAGAAACTAAAGTATTTTTGGTTGTGTTTCTTGGGATTTTTCCGATGAAGAAATAAAGCTAGATGTGTCTGACATTTTCAATCTTTTTCTGTTGGATTTTCCGGTGTTCACAAATAAAACAAATTGAGCAAATATTTTATTATCCACTTTTATTAACAATGACTTCACTGAGTTACTGTGATTTTTGCAGTACCATATTTATATTATACCTTCTCTAACTGCAGTTCTACCAACGCATTGAATTCCCTTCCAGCAAACTCTCTCTGGGAGGAAACGGAATACTGCAGTAGTATCAAAGAACAAGGATACCTGAAATGCAACAGTTTTTTTCTGAAAAAGGCAGTTACTCTTAATTTCCAGTAGTTAGATTCTGGCCTTAGAATATTATGGATGAGGCTGTGCAAGCATCCTTGATGAACTCTTAATAAATCCCTTTATCTGTCTTTTCTCACTAAAGATGCCAATAGCAAAATACTTTTGAAGGGCCTGATAAAATTCTACTTCCATTATCCTTACAAGCAGTAAATTCCAGATAACAAATACTCACTGCATGAAAATCTTTTTTTCCCCACATCCTATATTTTTAGCCCAAGTGTTAAATCTATGATCCTCTTGTCCTTGAACCACCCACTATTGGAATAGCATCCATCAATTTACCCCATCTTAAACAGTCATGATCTTGCATGCTCAAATTAAATCTCCTCTGAGCCTCCTTTGCTCCCAGGAGAATGAACTCTAGTCATGTGTTTGAAATCCCTCATCCCTGGAATCATTCCAATAAATCTTTCTGCTTCCTCTTTCTAAAGTTAGATGACCAGAATTAGATGCAATACACCAATTACAACTAAACCAATGTTTTATACAGGTTTAACATAACTTCCCTGCATTATACTCCAGCCTCATTTATGAATCCCAGGATCCAATTTGCTTTATTAATAACCCATTCAAAATGTTCTTCCATTTTCAAAGATGCATCACATTTACACCCAGATCTCTATTTTGCTGCACAGTATTAGTTTATATTGGAGCAGACTGTTAACCCACCCTGGACCATGCTATTTGTTCCAGCTGTCTTGCATCCCTCCCCACCAGAGCTTGGCCCCTAGTACTCAAATGTGGCTGAATGCAGCACATGGGCAGTCTCAGTGCAGGCACTCAGTGGTGCTCACAAAATGGCTTTGACAGTTATCAAGGCCTCTCTCCCAGGATCACTAACTGTGTCTTTGACATTCACAGTCAGTAACCTGTTAAAAGCTAACGTTAAAACATTTTTTACACTTAACACAAAGTGCATTCATTCACTAGAGCTTAACTAGAACATTGAAACTAACAAATAAACAAAATAAACTGCTTACCTTTCATTCAGCTGGTGATGTCTCCCATTCATTGTCTAGGGACTACTGTAGTGCCACGTTTAAAGTGGTGCGGGCTCAGTCGGCCAGCTTCCCAGTCTGAGAGCTGAGAAGCCTGTGGAAGTGCAGGCTGCCTTGTTGGTCTCAGTGAGGAATCTGCCAACACAGCAGTAAGGTGGAAAATGTCATCGCCATCTGAGGTCCATGCAGGTGCTGGGAATGGGGATGTTTGTGGTGACATTCAGGTAGGTGTCAATATAAGAGATAATGTTGGAGAGGAGGATTTGCCCCGCTGACTGTCCCAATTCTTTCTACACATGCATATCACTTCACACTTCTCTGTATTAAATTCTGGAACTAGAATACCCAGGTTATCCATATCCATATTCTATTTTGTGTTACCTGTAAAATTTAGAAATTTTGCCTTACACACACACATCTAAGGGATTAATAGTAACACACTACTGTTTATCTTGCAGTCTGAAACTCAAAACTGTTTAACAGGACTGTCTCTGCTTTCTGCATTTGAGCCAATTTTCTATCCATTCTACTGAATACACTATTTTAACAGTTTACCAAAAATAGTCATATACATGGTGAAATTATTGGTGTATAATTTAAAATTTTTAATACTAAAAATATAAGTACAGCAGCTCTGCAAAAACAGAATGTGATTGAATTTTCTAGATATGCATTTCAAATTCATTTCTCTCCACACTGGTGGTGAGAAACAGTTGGTGGAATGTTCAGACAATGTTTTGCATTTTCTATTCAATTTTCTGCCCCATGGTGTTCAAACTATCTTCAATCATTGAGCTCCTGCCAACAGTATTTTTTTGGACTGAAAAGTTTCATAAGTTTCCCTGACAGTGTTTCTATCTCAATTATGACATTCATCATACAAGCAATTCTTCCTCGCTCTTTTCTCTGTGGGGAGTTGCAGGATGGTAAACAGTCAAAAAATAGCTTTTCTGTTATGAAGAACATCTCCAATCAGTGGTACAGCTCTGAATCCAAAAATGTATCATTGTCAACATTTGCTTTGGTTATAGGAAGTTTCATTATTTGGCTATCTTTCTGACTCGACTGTTATATTTAGACCTACTTTTCATTAACAACTTGCATTTCACTGTGCTTTTTCTCTATATAAAATGGGAGTGGTGTAAGATGCACAAGAAATGAGCAATGTATAAATAACTGCTGGTAGCAGAGATGAAAGTAAATCAGTACAGACTAGTCCAGCAGTTAGAAAGTTGTCAATGCAATCAGTACAAATGGGTTAAATTGGCAAAGATAGTGATTATACTGATAAGAACTTAAAGTTGCATTCACCCCTGAGTGGTCAACTGGCTTTATGTGTAACTCCAGCAATCCAAGTTTGGTTCTGACCTCTGGTGCTGTCTGTGTGAAGTTTGCATGTTGTTCCTGTGGCCATGAGGGTTTTCCCCAGGTGCTGCAGTTTCCTCCCAAATCCTAAAGACATGCAGGTAGGTTAATTGGCCATTTTAAATTGCTCCTAGTGTGGGTGGGTGGGCAGAGAAACGGGGGAGAGTTGATGAGCATACGAGAATGAATAGGTCACACGACAAGAAGTGGTGAAATGGCAACGACGCCATTGTTCTGAGAGATGGCATAGACTGAATAGGTCAAATTACTTCCTTCCAATGTTGTAAGAAAATATGAGAAAGTGCATGGAAATTGTCTTGGAGAAGCGAGATCCTGATCTGTTAGGGTGGGGGTGACATTGCACAAAAAAGCAGAAATTAATATATGCTCCACACAAAAGATTTGGTCTCAACTTGCTTATTTTACATTATAAAAGTAAACATTTCAATTGGTGAAAGGAAGAACATTGCAGCACAAGACAAAATTTGCAATCCAAGTAATAAAAAGTATCCAAGTTCACTGCCTGACTGGAATTGTGTGTGCAATTTTTGACTCTCCAAGTTTGTGTGTTAGATATTTTTTCATACACCATCATGGTGGCCTCTAATGACCTTTGGTTGAGGAACACTGAGTGTCGCTGATGATTCCATTTAGTTTTGAACAACATTGATTAGAAGTTAGAAACTAATGCGGAGAATGGAACCTGGCAGAGGAACCATTAAAAAAAAGCAGCTTAGCCTTGCCAACAGCAGTACTAAATTGTTGGGGCCGGTTGGCAAGGTGGGTGGGGGGAGGGGTGAATGCTGTGCACTCTTGTGGCCCTCTGAGTTCCCTATGTGTAGCTATACACAAATTGCAAGGGTTATCATTCCTTAAACATCCAACTGTAATAGCAGAGTAGGAGTGTGGTTGTCACTGCATTGGTATCCAGAGATCTGTCCAATCTATTTCAACATGCGAGTTCAAATCCCATCATCGGGAAATTAAATTTTAAGTAATTCAATCCAACTGGAATTAGTATAAGCAATGGCTAACTACAAAACTGTCAGATAATTGTAAAAAAAAGCATTTGGTTTATTAATGGCTTTCAGAGAAGGAAATCTGCCATCCTTATTCAATCTGGTTAATATCTGTCTCCAGAACCTCTAAAATGGTTAGCTCTTAACTTCCCTCTGAAATTCAATAGTTCTAGGGATGGACAATAAATGCCCAACCTATCAATAATGCCCACATTCTATGAATGGATGAATAAAGAAAGAAACTATCATGTTGATGCTTGGACAGATAGGCAGATTAGTGAACTACAGGGGAGCCAAGGGTGATGGGGAACAGGCTGAAAAGTTGAGCTGAGGGCAAGATCAGATCAGCCATGATCTTACTGAATGGTGGAGCAGACTTGAAGGCTGTGTTATCCACCCCTGCTTCTATTTCTTATGTTCTTATGATGTGAAACAAAAAAATCTGATGCTGTATTTCTAGGGAGCTAACCTTTCTCCTTTATTCCCAGTCTGCCTGCAGTACCCACAACATATTGGCTGCTCTTCAAGGCCAAGAGGTAGCTCTAGGGGGAACAAGGGCCCTCCCTACATTCTTGGCTCCTCACTTCTTTCTGAGTTCATGACTGTGCTGCAGATTTTAGGTACAACCAGAGTCCAGAGGCACCAGGAGATGAGTGGAGAGTACCACCAGGTCCTCAAGATGAAGTTACAGTGCCTGAACTGATCAGAGGATACCTTGCAACACTCAGGGCACGATTCACCTTCTGCTGCCCTGGTTCACAATTCACCATTGCGAGAGCACAGCCCTGACCTGAAAACCTCCAGCAAAACAGAGGAAGGAAGGAGAGAAGGAGAAAGAGCACATTAGCAAATGGTGAAGAAGTGAGGCCATCTGTACTGTCAAGGCAGAATGAGTAAACCCACCTGCTCACACAATTGGTGAGGTTGCTAAAGACGGTGCAGGAGGGCCCTACTTGTTCATGGCTTTTCTCTTGATCAACTGAGAAGAACCACAGTGATTGTGGAGCCCCTGGTTGTAAAGTCACTCTGGGGTTCAGAGTACATGTGGTTCACCAAGATCTGGCTTCTGGTTGGGGCAGCGAGGAAAAATACTTCTCCCACAACACTTGGGGTGAATGTCTCATAATCAGTGCAATTGCTGCGGTCACCCTTGTTATATGAGTCACGATCTATGAACCCATGTACCCTGGGAAGCAGGAGCCCTCTCTCCAACAGAGCCACAGAACTTCACACAGATGCTGCAGGTACACTGGCTTCCTGTGACGTTTGAAAATTCAGGTACAATGACATCATCTCCTGATGCATTGTCAATAGTAGCTTTATTCTAAGGCCTTGTACCTAGCTCTTCAATGACAGATAAGCTCCCTAAAGCCACCTTGGTGCTGATATTTTCTCTGGGATCCAACTGGAGGTAGCGCTCCACTCATCCATCCATCTGTTTATTACAGTTGGTGATTACGTCCCCTGCCTTTGTGTTCCATAGAGTTGTTTTCTTTAGGACCTGTTGTATTTCAGATCCCATCACACATTCTCTCTGTGGAAGAGCACAACTGGGGATGCTCTGACAAAGTTGTAACCAATAATTATTGAAATAGCACCCAGTGGCCTCAGCCCCTTACTGTACTCCCTATAAACTCACCACTGTGTTGCCAAATTCTGCTATAATTCCATTTACAAGTTTGCAGATGACACCACCATAGTGGACCAGATCTTAAACAACAAAGAGACAGAGTACAGGAAGTAGATAGAGAGTCTAGTGGCATGGCGTCAAGACAACAACCTTTCCCTCAATGTCAGTAAAACGAAGGGGCTGGTCATTGACTTCAAGAAGCATGGTGGAATACACACCTGACTGTATCAATGGTACTGAGATGGAGGTGGTTGAGAGCTTCAAGTTCCCAGGTGTAGATATCACTAACAATATGTCCTGGTCCAGCCATGTGGATGATATGGCCAAGAAAACACACCAATACCTCTACTTCCTCAGAAGGCTAAGGAAATTCAGCATGTCCTCAATGACTCTTACAACTTTTATAGATGCACCATAGAAAGCATCCTATCCAGATGCATCACAGCTCGGTATGGCAACTGCCCTGCCCAAGACTGCAAGAATTTGTAGAGTGTTGTGAATGCAGCCCAGTACATCACGCAAACCAATCTCCCCTCCATTGTCTCTGTCTACACTTGCCACTGTCTTGGAAAAGAAACCAACATAATCAAGGACCCCTTCCACCACGGCCATTAACTCATCCCCCTTCACCCTTTGGCCAGAAGGTACAAAAGCCCGAAAGCATGAACCATCCGACTCAAGGACAGCTTCTATCCCACTGTTATTAGACTCTTTCATACACTGACGGATGAACACTTTATCTCCCAATCAACCTCGTTGTAGCCCTTGCACTTTATTTGTCCACCTGCAAAACATTTTCTCTGTAACTGTAACACTATATTCTGCAACCTGTTTTCTTTCTACCACCTCGATGTATTAATGTATGGCATGAACTGTCTGAATGGCATGCAAAACAAAAGCTTTTCTCTGTATCTTGGTACATGTGACAACAATAAACCGATACTTCAAACTCCTCTTAATGCATTTAGAGGCTTCTTGATTGGATCTCATTTTTAGTTGATGAGGGCACATCACAACAATGTTGACCTTGAACCAGCCAGCTTTCATTTGTTCTTGTTTCCCATGTGTTGAGACTGCAGTGGTGTCTTAAGCTATATTCAAACTTGGTTTTGCTCTCTAAATGGGAATGCTGGAGAGCACTTTTTCAATAATTTACATAAATATCAGCAGTTAGTAGCACTACAGTGTAATTGCAACTGTGCAGAAATGGTGGATATACGGCCAGATTAATCCCAAATTGGAGTTGGCTCAAAGCAAGCACATTCCACCTTGTAGTGAATGTACTAATGTGACTTAATTGCTTCCAACAGAAGATAAGTACAAACTTTAGTGAAAAAGCACATTTGGACTTCTATTTACAGAGGTGGCAATTGATTAATCAGAGAGTGATAAATAGGAATTCATTTTATGAGGCAAAAATTTGTTTGATTAAAAATAATCTCGGAGCAAACGTTATCAAACAAATTGAATTAAAAATATGATAATTATCTTAAAAATGGCACCACGTATATTGGTCTAGAATAATTCTATTAGCCTGGAAATTACAACTGACAATATTATGACACTAACTTTCTTCAAATAAGCGGATTAATACCTCAGTTAAGGTAGCAGATGGAGGAATATATATACACATACATACACATACAGTGGCATGCAAAAGTTTGGGCACCCCTGGACAAAATTTCTGTTACTGTGAATAGCTAAGCTAGTAAAAGATGACGATTTCCAAAAGGCACAAAGTTAAAGATGACACATTTCTTTAATATTTTAAGCAAGATTACTTTTTTATTTCCATCTTTTACAGTTTCAAAATAACAAGAAAGGAAAAGGGCCTGGAGCAAAAGTTTGGGCACCCTGCATGGTCAGTACTTCGTAACACCCCCTTTGGCAAGTATCACAGCTTGTAAACGCTTTCTGTAGCCAGCTAAGGGTCTTTCAATTCTTGTTTGGGGGATTTTCGCCCATTCTTCCTTGCAAAAGGCTTCCAGTTCTGTGAGATTCTTCAGCCGTCTTGCATTCACTGCTCTCTTGAGGTCCATCCACAGATTTTCGATGACGTTTAGGTCAGGGGACTGTGAGGGCCATAGCAAAACCTTCGGCTTGTGCCTCTTGAGGTAGTCCATTGTGGATTTTGAGGTGTTTAGGATCGTTATCCTGTTGTAGAAGCCATCCTCTTTTCATCTTCTGCTTTTTGTTTTACAGACGTTGTGATGTTTGCTTCTAGAATTTGCTGGTATTTAATTGAATTCATTCTTCCCTCTACCAGTGAAATGTTCCCCGTGCCACTGGCTGCGACACAAGCCCAAAGCATGATCGATCCATCCCTGTGCTTAACAGTTGGAGAGGTGTTCTTTTCATGAAATTCTGCACCCTTTTTTCTCCAAACTTTCCTGCGTCCTCACCACAAAATTCAGCGTCAGAAGTTTGCAAAGGAACATCGAAACAAGCCTGATGCATTTTGGAAACAAGTCCTGTGGACTGATGAAGTTAAAATAGAACTTCTTGGCTGCAATGAGCAAAGGTATGTTTGGAGAAAAAAGGGTGCAGAATTTCATGAAAAGAACACCTCTCCAACTGTTAAGCATGGGGATTGATTATGCTTTGGGCTTGTGCTACAGCCAGTGGCATGGGGAACATTTCACTGGTAGAGGGAAGAATGAATTCAATTAAATACCAGCAAATTCTGGAAGCAAACATCACACCGTCTGTAAAAAAGCTGAAGATGCAAAGATGATGGCTTCTACAACAGGATAACGATCCTAAACACCTCAAAATCCACAATGGACTACATCAAGAGGCACAAGCTGAAGGTTTTGCCATGGCCCTCACAGTCCCCTGACCTAAACATCATCGAAAATCTGTGGATGGACCTCAAAAGAGCAGTGCATGCAAGACGGCTGAAGAATCTCACAGAACTAGAAGCCTTTTGCAAAGAAGAATGGGCAAAAATCCCCCCAAACAAGAATTGAAAGACTCTTAGCTGGCTACAGAAAGCATTTACAAGCTGTGATACTTGCCAAAGGGGGTGTTTCTAAGTACTGACCATGCAGCGTGCCCAAACTTTTGCTTCGGGCCTTTTCCTTTTTTGTTATTTTGAAACTGTAAAAGATGGAAATAAAAAAGTAATCTTGCTTAAAATATTAAAGAAAGGTGTCATCTTTAACTTTACGCCTTTTGGAAATCAGGTCATCTTTTACTCACTTAGCTATTCAAAGTAACAGAAATTTTGTCCAGGGATGCTCAAACTTTTGCATGCCACTGTATATATATGAATGTGTTAAGCATTCACTTAATAATATTGTTAATGGTAACTTCTAGGTTACATTAAATTCCTTTATTAAATTGCAGAATATTTATAAAGCACTTTGCTAACTATCAAATATTAAAATGCTGACTCATGTATGAAGCAAATTATAACAAATTGGATGCATTTTTTTTAAACTAAGTGCACTGACAAACACAGGTAACTGGATATCTAATTGCCCATGAAAAGGTAAACAAATCTGTTTGTTTCAGTGCTATTGATTCAAGCATTTTACCTGTATACCCAGTTCCTGCCTAGGTGAGTGCTTAAAAGGTACCTAGTACAATGCTTTTACTCCTTAAAGCATCTTGTACTTTCAGGGGTCCTATACACCTATCAAAACTCGTTAATGCTGATTCAAGTCATGCCTACATGTCCTGAAGGGGAGATAAGCATTGATTATATCCATTGCCAAAAGACATTGGCCATCTTAGAGCACAATGTGGAGGCATATTGCAGCAGAAACTGAGGTATGAACACAATGGGAACATCCAGAGAGTGTGGCTTCATACTTGGAGGCCCAGGAAGCCACAAAAGTCAAGGATGAAATGAGATCCAAGAGGTGAAGTCCAAAGGGAAGAGATAGGTAACCAAAGGGTCGACCTGAAGACCTGGTCCCAATGCTGGGAAAGGTGTAATGACCTCATCCTTTTGGTCCAGCTAGTGGTGGAAGAAGCAGGAAATTCTATCAATCACCAGTTGCACTACTACACTTGCTCATTTTGCAGTAGTTCAATACTCTTGCATCAACCTTACAGCCTATTCATTCTTCCAGCTACTCAACAATGCCATGGATATCAGACATACACATTGCAACAGACTCACTGACAATTTTCCCTTTATTTTTGCAGGAAAAGATTGCAGGCACCAATAAAAGAACACCCTGCTTCTTCCATTTACTGTCTTCATATTACATGGCTGATGTCAACTTAATTGTAATTTCAGGGGCCCTGTGCAGCCACCAAAACTAACTTGCACTACTGCTTTAATTTATAGAGTCATACAAATGATTGAGGCCATTCGGCCTACCATGCCGACCAGTGGGCACCCATGCGTATTAATCTCCTCTTTCAGCACTTGGCCTACAGTGTTCTATGCCGAGGTGATTTAAATGCTCATCTAGACACTTCTTAAATGCTGTCAGTGACTCTGCTTCCACCACTCTCTCTGGCAGTGTACTCCAGGTACTCACCACGCTCCGAGTGAAAAAGGTTTTCCTCAGATCTCCTCTACATCTCTAGTCTTATCTACTCATGTCATACCTTCAATTCTTAGTGTAGCGGTTAGCATAACGCTATTACAGCACCAGTGACCCGGGTTCAATTCCGGTCACTGTCTGTAAGAAGTTTGTACGTTCTCCCCATGTCTGTATGGGTTTCCTCTGGGTGCTCCGGTTTCCTCCCACATTCCAAAGATGTACAGGTTAGGAAGTTGTGGGCATGCTATGTTGGCACCGGAAGCGTGGTGGCATTTGCGGGCTGCCCCCGGAACACTCTACACAAAAGAGGTATTTCACTGTGTGTTTTGGTGTACATGTGACTAATAAAGATATCTTAAAAGAAATTGGGAGGTAAGCACTGAATCCATCCACTGCTTACTTGGTTTTCAGCCAGTAAAACAGATCAGTCTTTGGGGTCTGTTCTCTTTTCAATCCTCACTCCTGAGAGGCTGTAGAGACAGTCATTGTAACAGGACTGTGGATATAATTGTGCTCGATGGTATGGCCAGGAAGCTAGACTGGAGTAAGTAGTTAAGGATAGTTAAGGATAGAGTCTTTGTTGCCCAGGAGTTAGGAATCCATCTGGCACAGTAGTTGAAACGTGACAGGCATTATGTAATGCCTCAGAATGTTTAGGTCACTCCAGCTTCCTAGATGCTTTGTAATGACCATGAGCAGTTTTCAGTGCTGGTCACATAAAGTCTGGACATTCAGAGAGTAAAGAAAGCTCTGGATTGACAAGTGGAGCTCGAAGGGTCCATTACTTCCTTTGGGAAGCCTGCAATCTGCCTGCTGCTCCCCTCACAATTCCCTTCACACAGGCAGTATGATGGCCAATACACGGGAGTCTTCTACAAATCAGGAGAGATGGGTCAATATCAGCTGCGGCCTCCTGGATCAATCAATTGAAGTTTTACAGGTTGAATTAAAGAACAAAGAGGCAATCAAAAATGTGGTACCAGAGGACTGGAGGACTGCCAACACTATAATGTTCGTTGAGGGTGGAGGGGATTAATTACTTACCAGCCAGTTAACTTGTGGTGGGCAAATTATTGAAATCAATTCAAAGAGATAGCAGAAAACTTCATTTAGAAAGGCATAGATTAAGCAATATTCTTAGATTTGTGAAGAGCAGTTTGTCTTATCTTCCCAAATGCACTACCTCATGATTCCCTGGATTAAATTCTATTTACCCCTTTTTATTCACAACTGACCAGACTATCCCCACCTTCCTGCATTCTAAAGCTTTCCTGACTAACTTGGTTGAACTTTTTTGAGGAGATAACAAGAAGTGTTAATGAAAACAGTTCATTACATGGACGATAGCAAGGTTTTGGACAAAGCTGCTCAAAAAATAAAAGCCCATGTGAGCCCTTGAGAGTGCTAAATTGGATCTAAAGTCAGCTCAGTGTCAGGAAGAAAAGGGTAATGGTTAATGGGTATTTTTGTGATGGAAAAGCTGTTTCCAGTGGGGTTCCACAGGACACAGTACTTAGTCCTTTACTTACTGTAGTATATATTAATGACTTTGACTTAGATGCAGGTGGCAATGGTAAACTCATTTGCAGAAAATACAACTGGCGGTGAGGTTGACAGTGAGAAGGAAAGCTTTAGAATGCAGGAAGGTGGGGATAGTCTGGTCAGTTGTGAATAAAAAGGGGTAAATCGAATTTAATCCAGGGAATCATGAGGTAGTGCATTTGGGAAGATAAGACAAGATGTCTTTATTAGTCACATGTACATCAAAACACACAGTGAAATATATCTTTTTATGTAGTGTTCTGGGGGCAGCCAGCAAGTGTTGCCACGCTTCCGGCGCCAACATAGCATGCCCACAACTTCCTGACCGTACGTCTTTGGAATGTGGGAGGAAATCAGAGCACCCGGAGGAAACCCACGCAAACATGGGGACAAGGTACAAATTCCTTACAGAGAGTGGCCAGAATTGAACTTGGGTCGCTGGCGCTGTAAAGCGTTATGTGAACCACTACACTACCGTGACTGCCCTGCAACAAGGCAAGGAAATATATAATAAATGGATGGATATTGAGAAGGATGGAGGAACAGGGGGTGCTTGGAGTGTATATCCACAGTTGCTTAAAGTTACCAAGTCAGGTCAAAGGGGTACATGGAATGACTTCCTTGAGGACATAAGAACAGGAATGTGATGCTAAAACTGAATACAATACCAGTCCACAGCCTGAATAGTGAGTACAGTTCTGGTTTCATGTTACAGGAAAGATGAGCTTGCACTGGACAGGGTGCAGAGGAGATTTATGAGGATATTTCCAAAGCTGGAAAATTTTGGTATGAAAAAGTGTGGATAGGATGGGGATGTTTTATTTGGAATAGAGGACTGAAGGGAGACTTAATTCAGGTGTTATATTATAAAAAGCCCAGAGAGTACTTAGGAAAGACTTGTTTCCCCAGATAGAGAGATCAAAAGCCCACAATAGATTTAAAGTAATTGATTGAACGATCACAGAGGAAAAGAAAAATCAAACAGGAGGTGGGTCTGGAACTCACTGCCTGAAAGGGTGTTATAGGCAGAAATCCTCATCACATTTAAAAAGTACCTGAGAGCGTACTTGAAGAGCCATGCAGGGTCACAGACCTTGTGTCGAAGGTAGGATTAGGCTGGTTAGGTTTTTTTTGAATGGCCTGGCATTATTGGGAAATGATAGTGACCACCTTTTCAAACAGAGCTGCTCAGGGTCGAGTACGTGGTTGGATCTGATAGATTTCTGCGGACACTGACGGAGAAAATCATAGCCCCAGACAGGAGAACGAAGTGTCGCCCTTTGATTTTTCTTGAGGGTAGGCTCCTTCTCTTGTTCCTCTTTCAGTCTCCTCTAGAAACTTTTGGCCTCTTTCTTTCTGCTCCTGGTCACTCTAAAAAAGGTCGCTTAAGTTTCTGGGTCCAGCGGAAGTCTCACTTAGACCACTATTCAGCCCTCTACATCCCTGAGCTCAGTTATGTTGCCTCCCCAGTAAACCTGCAGGTTATCAATGATCCCTTTAAACAACACAGGTGCTCAGCTTGACTTGTCTGTTCACACCTGTGTACCAAGGTGTGCCTGGGTGATTTGCTTACATGTAAATAAATCTTAGGGAGGATATGACAACTGATCATTGCAAGACCATTGACACTACCTCTCCTAGGCACACCGCAAGCTTAGGCATTTATTTATTATGTATATTGAACTGTGTGATCAAAAGCTGTACTAAGTGTTATGACCATTTTAAGGTTTAGTAATAGGTTTTTTAACATTTAATGTTGCCATCCCTTATATCAGTTCCAAAAAAATTCTGAGCCATAAAAACACATTTCCTATTTCATTTTGGATCAATTGGTTTGCAGTTTAATCCCGGTTTAATAGAGCTCCTGAAAATAATCCTTACCCCGTTACTTCTGTAAACCAAGATCTTGCTTGTTATTACATTTTATCAGTAAAATCAAGTCATGCTTTTTACAAATTTCTTTCTATTGTGTAAATGGTATCAAACTAGCTGTGCAGGTTTCTAACAGTCTTTATCATTGCCTTCTATTCAATATTGTTTAAATGTTGCAAAAGCTCTCATTTTTCGATGAGTATAGTAATTTGTCTGAAGTGCAATCTTCCAAAAGGAAATAAAGATAAGGAGAAATCATGATGTAGCCAATTTTTTTTCATTCAAATTACTCATCTGAGCTTAGTTAAAATTATTGGGCTCTTTCATTTCTTTTCAGTAATAAAATATCTTTGAATTGAATAGAATCTAACACTGTTCCGCCTTGCACTAGTTCAAGAGTGGGGAGCAACAGTCCAAGTACAATAGTGGTAGGTGACTCAATAGTGAGGGGAAGGGACAGGTGCTTCTGCATTCAGAATCATGAATCCAGGATAGTACACTACCTCCCTAGTGCCAGGCTCAAGGATATCAAAGAAAGGGGAAGGTAAACAGCCAGAAGATACCTTTAGAGCCAGATGTCTACAGTCATGAGGTATAGTCTGGGAATGAACAAATTAGTTCTTTAACCTTTCCTTACTCAGCCTTCTAGATCTCTAACATAATGGGTAGGGTACAGGGCCTGTAGTCCAGTTACATTTAGTGCTTTTGTCTGAATTAACTGATGCCAACATGAAAATAGGGTTTCTGTTCCATGCCTCCCCTTCACATGTATGTTTGCGTCTGCTGTAGATGGACACACTCTGGCCCCTTTTTAGGGTAACTCCAGAAATATCAGAGTAACATGATGAGGGTAGTGACACAGCATTATAGGTCTTTCACTTTTTTAAACTTCACTTTGTACCCAAAACTGAGCACTGCAAGGTCCAGATCAAAGGTAAAACTCTCCATTTCAGTTTCTGCTGGTGGAGGATGAATGTTGACTTGGGCAGATGTAGAACTCCAAGTGGCGGGATGGTGCCATGCCTGTGATCCTTCAGATTCACCTGAATCACTGGAATGGGCACAACTAGTCTCTGCTTAACTCATCCAAATGCCATCGCCTTCATCAATAGAACACCAGTTAACTGATGTCTTTGAGTTCAAAGAGGATGTTTAAAATTCAAAGGGAGATAAAACTAGAGGACACATTTAGGGTAAAGAGTAAGAGATTTCAAGGGGATCTGAGGGGTCCTTCACCCAGAGATTAGTGAGCACCTAGAATACACTACCTGAGAGGGAGGTGGAAGCAGAGTCACTGACGGCATTTAAGAACTGTCTAGAAGAACACTTGATTCACCTCAGCAGAGAAGGCTATGGGCCAAGTGCTGGAAAATGCAATTAATATGCATGGGTGCCCACTGGATGGTGTGGATGTGGTGAACCCAATGGCCTGTTTCTATGCTGTATGACTCTATGTATGCAATCCAATTAAACATGGAGAGCTAAGGAGACAGTGTCTTATCAAGATAGGTTAAAGAGGCTGGGCCTGTATTCTTTGAAGTTTGGAAGAATGGGGGGTGATCTTATTGAAACATGTAAGATCCTGTCGGGGCAGGATAAGGTAGGTGTTGATGTTTTTACTGGTGGAAGAATCTCGAATGAAGAGACATAGTTTCAAGATAAAGGGTCGGTCAACTGAGGTAATCTAATTTTTTGTCTCGCAGAGGGTGGTGAATCTCTGGAATCATGTACACCAGAAGGTTGTGGACGGGCTAGATCATTAGAATTAAAATGGAGGTAGATAAACCTTTGAAAGACTGGGGGGATGGGGTTGTGGGATTAAGGGCTATGGGGATCTGGCAAGGCCTGGGGTAGATCTGCAATGATCATAGTGAGTGGCAGGGCAGCTTCATCGACCAGATGGGCTGGTCCTGCTCCTATTTCCTTGAGTTCCTGTTCAAGGCAGTGGATTTGATATGCATCACTCTAGGAAAAAAATGAGCACAGACATGATGGATCAAAAAATCTCTGTCATTTGGCTTTCTGAATCTTAAAACAGATGTAGAAATGCTGTCAGGTGAGCTCAGCTGCCAGTTGTTAAGATTTAGGAGTGGTATTTGTAGTGCAAATACCTTGAAGAGAATGTTCTACTCCTCCTTTTAAATATGTTCTTATAGTAACTCATTGAGAGTTTCATTTGTGGTTTATCTGTTTGCAATTTTGTCTTAGTGTCAGAAAGTTGTGGGTTCAAAGAGCAGGACAGAGTCCCAAACACAAAAATCTGGCCTAACACTCCAGTGATGTACTTTTGGAGTCAGATTTTGGGATGAGGTACTAAATGTGACTGCTTCCCTCAGGAAGACACAAAAGAAACCACTGCACTATTTCAAAGAAGAGCAAGGGAATTATTCTTGGCGCCTGAACCAACAACATCAACATTTCCAACCCAAAATATTTCCTACACATATAAAATGCTTCATTGGCAGTCAAGTGCTTTTGAGATGATGTGAAAAAACCTGTATTACTTCCAGGTCTTCTTTTAATTGCAATACCCCATGGGTTAAGTTGTCTTTTTTTAATGCAGCACAAACCTAGCCGCAAGTCTCTAATGGCAAAAAAAAACTCATACAAAATGGACTGTAAGTTCTTTTCTTTTGAATGCATGTGCATTTGCTTGTGTAGATTTACTGCTGAGAATTACCATTTACTGAGTGTGAAATGGGTACTCATGATTGGGGGAATTGATTGGAGATGCATTACACCAGTCCTTTGCTCATTTTCACCCACTGTTATTCTCATTTTGAAGTGGTAAAGAAACATTACATATATCTGCCTGAAAAATCACTTATCATGGTGCATGATTTTCCAACCATTCTATTCATTTCCTTTTGTTCCCTTTCCCCACTCAGATAAATGATATGCAGGGATATTAAATGCTGTGTTCCATGTGTAAATCAGATTAAAGAGACCAGTACTAAAACTGCAACATTGCAAGGCTATTTGCTTGCTGGTGCAGATCTGTTTGAAGAACTCCTGGGACTACTGAAAAAGTGCTGCACTTATTTCTGCTCCAACAGCCACAGTCCCACATAGTTTTCACATTGACATATCCCTGTATTAGTACTCAGAGAAACAAATAAGATTGAAAGGTTGCATTTGAAGAAACTGGCTCCCACCTGCTACGATCTTCAGTCCATAATATTGAAGTTAAGCTGCTCATATCTGTAATCCCTACTGGTCACTATGGAATAGCAATGTTGGGTCTAAGGGCTATTGGCAGCCAAACTTCACCACTAGCATGGTACTGACAGTAACTCTCAAAGTTTCAACTACACTCAACTTTTGTGAATTTGGACCCTATTAAGCCTCCAAGAAGTGCATGGTGAATATCATTAATTCTGATCAGTTTGCTTCATCAGAAAATCTGGTCTAATAAATAAAGCAATTGAAATTTAGTCTGTTCTGAAGCGAGTTCAACTTTAGACTGCATGCAAGTGAAGCGATTCAGAGATAGCCACTTTGCAGTGAAAACCAGCAATGTAAATTTTCTAGCATATCACAATGTATCAGGATATTTTTGAATATCATTAATAGCATGCTAATGATTGAGATGTATAAATGGTGCCTGTTCAGAAAATGAACTGCAAATTTTGGACTTACATTTTGATGTTTGTTCAAGACAGCTTTGGTTGTTTTCAATTTATTTAAATCCAAAGCAGCAAATGGTTTGGGGTAAGTTGAACTGTACATTCAATTTCATTTAATAAGTATTCACCCTTCTAGATAAGTTAAGGAGTCTTATCAATGATAAGTTCTGAAAAATAATGGAAAGGGGAACAAATAGGGAGAGAGGCCCAGGTCTGTTATCAGATGGAAAAATACAAATGAAAATTATGAATTGCTTCTAACTCCTTCAGAGACATGCCCACAGCCTTCAAATAAGTCAGAAAGTTATGTTGCAGCTTTACAAAACTCTGGTTAGGCTGCATCAGGAGTGTTGCATTCAGCCTGGTCGTCCCATTACGGGAAGGATGTGGAGACTTTGGAAAAGATGCAGAAGAGGTTTACCAGGATGCTGCCTGGATTAGAGGGCATGTGCTACAAGGAGAGATTGGACAAACTTGGGTTGTTTTCTCTGGAGCAGCAGAGGCTGAGGGGAGACCTGATAGAAGTTTAAGATTATGAGAGGCATAGGTAGCATCGATAGCCGGTATCTTTTTCCCCAGGGTTGAAATGTCTAACACTAGAGGGCATGCATTTAAGGTGAGAGGGGGTAAGTTCAAAGGAGATGTGCGAGGCAAGTTTTTTTTAAAACACAGAGAGTGGTGGGTGCCTGGAATGCGCTGCCTTGGGTGGTAGTGGAGGCAAATACTATAGGGGTGTTTATGAGGCTCTTGGATAGGCACATGAATGTGCAGAGAATGGAGGGATATAGACATTGTGTAGGCAGAAGGGATTAGTTTAGTTAGGTGTTTAATTACTAGTTTAATTAGTTTGGTACAACATCGTGGGCCAAAGGGGCTGTTCCTATGCTGTACTGTTTTATGTTCTAATGTGAAGGCCAACTAGAAATGAAAATATAACTAATACAGTCTGAAGATTTTAAAAAAACACATGGATGAAACCATATAGCAGCAAAACAACATGAATGGTTTGTTAAGGTAAAAACTGTTGACGTGGGGATCATAAATGTCACTGGAGGCAAAAATCATCACCCCATGAGAAGCTTTCAGCTGGGCTGCCAAGGACGAAGAGCCTATGATGGACTCTGGTGTAACTAACGTTAAAGGTCAGTGGTTGGTCTGCTGATTTTCAGCGCTAATGTAATAAATGTCTACATTGTTCTCACTCCTTACTGACCCCGTAATCTCCTCCAAGTCTACAATTCTCAGATATAGTGTTCCTTTAATCCCAGACTTTAATCACTCCACTGTCAGTAGGTGTTGCTTCAGCTGTCGGGCCCAAACCTCTGGAATTTGTAGCATTCTCCACCTCCTCAACTCTCTTTGTGCTCCTTGAGAAAACTTTGTCAGTGCCATTGAATTTTTAGAGTCAAAGTTACAGAGAGCATGGAAACAGGACCCTCGGCCCACTGAGCCTGTACTGACCACTTAAGCACCCATTTACACCAATCCTACTCAAATCTATTTTATTCTCCCTATATTCCCTTCCCCAGACAATGCACACTAAAGCCTATTTAGAGCAGCCAATTAACCTACCAACTCACACACTTTTGCAATGTGGGAGGAAACCACAGTACTCGGAGAAAGTCCGTGTGGTCACAGGGAGAACATACAAACTCCATACAGGTAACACTGGAAGTCAGGACTGAACTCAGATTGCTGGAATTGTGATGCATCATCTCTACTAGTTATGCTACCCTCTCATGTTGAGCCCATGACCAAAATGATCATTGGTGGCCACACAGCAACCGACAAATGTGGCTCTGTGAGCATCAAGGAAATTTGAAGCATTATACGTTCTGTCCTTACTAAATGTCACATTCTCTAATGGCAGGTGATGCTCAATACACGCTTGACTCAGAAATCATTAATTGCTGACTGAGATCCAACTCCATGATATAACCTCAAGATGTTGATTCCATAATCACCATTTGCTTTAGTGTCACACCCTTTGGGAGGAAAGCATAGTGATGCAGCAGTTAGTGCTGCTGCCTCACAGCTTGAGAGACCTGGATTCAGTCCTAAATTTGTTTACACAACTCTCCTAGTGACTGTGTGGGTTTTCTCCGCGAGCTCTGGTTTCTTCTTTTATCCAAATACGTGCAGGTTTGTAGGTTAATTAGCTCCTGTAAATTGCCCCAAGTGTAACTGGGTGGCAGAAGACCGGGGTGCTGGTGTGAGTTGATGACGATGCCAGAGGGAAAAACAATGGGATTATTGTAGATGGGTGCTTGATGGTTAGCATGGACACAGGGATGAAATGCCTGTTCTGGTGCTGTATTACTCCTTAATATGCGGCAGCCTTAATGAAGGACAATTACTGTTACCATATCTCTCTGATAATTTATTTCAAATACACACATGACAAACTTGAATATTCTTGCCCTCTATGTAAAGTAGTAATTATCACAAAAATGATTTATGTTCGCAAACTGCATCCCCTTGACAAACCTTCAATAGCAGTTCTGATTTATTGAATAATTTTAGTTTTGCACACTAATGGCCATATTGTGAAATTATTATTTGAAAATCCTGCTTATCTTGGCACAGCTCACTGTCATTAATTATTGGTCAAGAAATAAAGCCCTGATCTGTAACTCATCATAAATAAAATACTAGAATTGTTTGTTGCACATTCTGGAATGAGATGATTCTGAAAAAAAATTATCACAAATCCCTTCAAATCTATAAATTGCAGCAAGCTTTTGTCGACCCATGCTCATAGCACTGCATATCTGTTATGTGCTATTTGATTCTATAGCTGAGACATACAGTACCAGCTGTTATAATGTCATAAATATTGTTCTGCAGGAATTAACAGTACATAGCAAATCTGCCAAAGGGTCAAAGAACGTCATTCATAATACCTGCATGGCACGGAACAGAATAGGCTACCAATGTTCATATTGAAGCCTTAAAGTTTTTTCCATCACTTAATTCTTGGAGGTGATCCAATTTGTGTAATAATAATAATTCCTCCATTTCAGCAATAAACCTGTATCTTTAACATTTTTTATTGGTGCCCCCCCCCCCCCCCCCAGGGCAGGCACAGTAGTGTAGCAGTTAGTGAAACACTTTACAGCGCCAGCAACCTGGGTTCAAATCCGGCCACTGTCTGTAAGGAGTTTGTACGTCCTCCCCGTGTCTGCGTGGGTTTCCTCCGGGTGCTCCAGTTTCCTCCCACATTCCAAAGACGTACAAGTTAGGAAGTTGTGGGCATGCTACGTTGGCGCCCGAAGCATGGTGACACTTGCAGGCTGCCCCCAGAACACTCTATGCAAAAGATGCATTTCACTGTGTGTTTCGATGTACTTGTGACTAATAAAGATATCTTATCCCTTTTTTCCTCCAATGACTGATATCTGACCTATCCATTTGCCTATCGACTGGTTTTGAAGAACCCATAGTCTAGCTTGTCATTCTCATCTGGGAATCATTTCCTTCTTTACTTTCAATAGCTGGACTTTGTGGTCGCTATAAAATGATGGTGCTTATCTCAATGAAAGCTGCCCATGTATATCTAACAATCTCTGAGGCATGGACCTCTCCTTTTGCAATGTTGGTTGCCATCAGGCACCAGTTCAAAGGGATTTCTGGTGTCAACAACACTGAGGTCATCAAACTGGCTGAGCAGCCATTTACACTGAAGAATTCTCAGAGACAACAAACCAGGAAGGAAAAAGCACAATTTTCAGTTCGTATTTTAAACAACATAAAATAAGGATTGGAACACACAGAAACGACTGAGGTGGAAACTAAAATATCATAAACAATCACAACCAAAAATACAAAACCCCTTAAAATCCAGTGCATTTAAAGATAATTATCAAATAGAATTAAAACAAATATCTACATTTAGTTTTGTTATGCAGCACAATTATCACTTTGAACAATATTGAGTACTCACTTACACCTGATTCAATAAAGTGTAATTTTTTGTGTATTTCACTGAGGCGAGTCTGTAAATACGTGACCTTTTCATCAATTTACTGATTCTCCTTGATTACATAGGAAAAGGTTGCAAAACAGCACAGTCAGAAGAGAAGCACTGAATCACTGTCATCAGCTTTGGGATTCTGGTGTTGAATTGTGCATGGACAAAATTCCCAGAACTGTCAGTAGCACGGTGTAATGCCAGTGTATGTGACAGTTGAGTCATCATTACAAATATAAAGTCTAGTCTAATATCTCTATGCGCTTTGTTCCATTTCATTAAACACCTAATAACTTACAATAATTCCTAGCTTAAACATGCTGTTCCATAAAGTAGAGTCGGGAATTGGTCATTATTGTAAAACCAGGGTTCCATTAGTCTATGGTACAAGAAAACCCATTCTATCAACAGGGAAAGGCTGACCATAACTCATTTCAAGAGACAAACATCTAATCTGTGTATGTTTCAGATGTGCTGTTCAGCTTCCTGGAGAAAACGTAGCTAGCCAGCAGCTCTTAAACAGTAGAATAAAATTCTGCAGCTGCTGATAATCTGAAACAAGAAAAGATACTGGAGAGGTAAACATATGTTCCTCAAGCTTCATTTGAATACCAGTGAAGCTTAGAGAATTCAAAGTGGAAGAGAATCCAATATTAATTCCAGAAGAGATGTTGTCACTGTTTTATTTATTCTTTTTTTGGGATCAGTGCATTGTTTGCAAGGCCAGCTTTTATTCCACATCCCTAATTGCTCTTGGTAAGGTGATGGTGAGCTGCAGTCTTGAATTGCTGCAGTCCTTCTGTTGAAAGTGAACATAGTATGCTGTTGGGTTGGAAAGTCCAGGAGTTAAATCCAGAGGCAATGAAAGAACAGTGATATAATTGCAAATCCGAAAGGTGTGCAACTTAAAGGGGAACATCCACGTCGCAGGCAAAGATCAGCAGTGGAATTTGCAGATGTTAAACACTTCTCCCTCTCCTTCTCTTCCCTCTTGAGGGAATATACTGACAGTGATGAATGGGAATAATCAGGACATTCTCAGGCTGAGACCAGTGGAGAACCATAGCAATCGGTACATGGGCCCCTTCAGGAGGATATGGATGAGCTGAGGGAGAGAGGGCAAGAACATGGCAGATAGAATATAATGCAGAAAAAATGTGAAGCTCTCCACTTATATAACAGAATATCTGTTTAACGGTGAGAGATCGGGAAATCTTGACATTCAAAATGACCTGGATGTGCTTGTATATAAGCCACTGGAGGCCAACATGCAGCAGTAGATTAAGAGGTCTACTGAATGGTATGTTAGCCTTTGTAAATATAAGGTTTTATTAGAGGAGTAAGGAAGTCATATTGCAGTTGTATAGGGCCATGATGAGACTGCACCTGGAGTATCGTGGACAGTCTTTACCTAAAAAAAAGGATGTACTTTTCATGGAGGCAGTGCAGTGAATATTCAAGGCTAGTGGGTTTGATGAAAGAGAACAGATTGAATAGATTGACAAGCTGGATGCAGAGAGGATGTTTCCCCAGCTCAATCATCTGGACCAGGGAGCTTTGTTAGAGAATAAGGAGTAGGTCCCTTAGAACGTATATAAAGAAAAATTTTTTCACTCAATGGGTAGTGAGTCTTTGGAATTCTCTATCCTGAAGAGCTGTGGAGGCTCATTTGCTATGTTCTTTCAGAACATATTTCTGGATATTAAAGGAATCATGGGATAAGGGGACAGTACAGAAAAATGGTGCTGAGGTAGAAGATCCGCCAGGATGTTGATGAATTTTGGAGGAAGCCCCAAGGTCTGGATAACCTCCTCCTTATGTTCTTATAACTGCCAGGGTCTGACCCCTTGGATCTCTAACCATGACCTCCTTGTGCTCAGGTTAGCCCGACTGGCAATTTACTCGGCCACTGGCCAGGAGCTTGAATCAGAATATGTAAATGACACCCACCCTTCCATTCAGATAAAGGTCTGGTAAGATTTTATTAGCCACTTGACTCACCTGCACCCGCTCCCCCCAACCTACTTCCCCGCCTTAGATGTTGCCCGTCTTTTTGAGCATTTCAACATTTTCTCAAAAGGCTGCTGGCGAATAGTAAATGGAATTCATGTATGTAGTAATCAGGCAGAGGTCACAATTTCTTTGCTAAAATGAGTACACTAGTGACAATGAAAAGAGTGGAATTGTTACTTTCCAGCTCTCCCGAATCTGCCTTTCTCAGACATTCATTTGTCACTATGGAGACAGCCAAAGACACTCTCATCCTCCTAACGTTGTCAGGTTAAACCACTACTGCAGCAATAATTGGCAAGACTCAAGGGAGCTGTGACTTAACAAACTGAAGGCTCAGTAATAATGCAGAAGCAAGAAACAAATTACAACAATAAGATGCTCAGCATATATCATCACTCATAAAAATATCTGCACACAAACAGAAACTGAAATAGCATCCATCTTGATATGGAGCACCTTCCAAATGAGGTCAGACTTGCTTGTCAGTCATTATGTGGACTAGCGTTTAGCCTGGGTTGGGTCCTACTCAAACCTGGTAGATTTACTTTGGGACATAATTTGCCTAAATTTACAATGTTAATGAGGTTCCTGGAAGCTTGCAGTGCGACCTCATTCAGTCCTTCAAATCTGTCTATTGAAAAATTGGCTGCATTGATGGATCAGGCATGGGACGTCACGCCCAAAGGTCACTTTCTCATCCGCATCTGCCATTGTCTGTGCTGTCACTCAAGCCATATGAGAATGGCCTCGTGTTCCACTTGGAAAGAAAAGCCTCGACATAGTTGTTGTTGCAACATCATCAGGTTATATAGGACATACAGCAAGCCTGCAAATTGCTGCTGTGTCAGCCTTTCCATTTACTCAGTGGACCATTTTATTGAATTGCACTGAACTCAGTATTTTTCATCTGGAAATTTTGGGTCACATTCTTAAGATGAATTAGTATTAACCACAGTTGGTGAATTGACCCAATAGCTGCTCACAGTAGAATCTGATGATCTCTAAGGACTTTCTTCAAAGCACACAGCTCAGCAGATAATATAATTAGCTCTGCATGTACATATTTAGAAGGTACCATTCCAGCTAAAATCTGTCATCAGTTTGTTTGTTCACAATTTGACAGTTCACTGAATGCACCTCCACTGCCATTGTTTTGTCACTTCAGACAAATGGGTAGCAATAGTGGCTCAGCTGGTAGAGCTCACAGCTCCAGTGACCCGGGTTCAGTCCCGATCTCTGGTGCTGTCTTGTGTGATGTTTCCATGTTCTCCATGACCATGTGGGTTTCCTCGGGGTGCTCCAGTTTTCTTCCACATCCCAAAGACATGCAGGTTGGTAAGGTAATTGGCCACTGTCAATGGCCCCTAATGTGTAGGTCACTGATATCATTTGGGGGGAGTTGATGGAAATGTGGGGAGGATAAACTGGGATTATTTGTAGGATTAGTGTGAATGGTGCTTGATAGTGTGGTTTCAGTGGGCTGAAGGGTCTGTTTCTGTGTTGTATGACTAAATATTTCATTTGCATCACACTGGGGTTACTCATATAACAGTGACTTGAAAATGTGACTGGAACAATTTCTATCCAATTCAAACTCCTGAACTCATTTTAATTAAAACCACAAAAAGTTCATCTATGATCATCAATGCTAAAGCTGCTCTTCAATCAGTTGTATACACCTCTACATGTCCTGTTCCATTGGTTTTAATAGAGCAGAGTGTGGGTAATCAATGTCTGATGTTCATTCCTATGTCTTTGTTTCCCAATCCGAGACAAGTTTCTCTCCACAAGGAACTGTATTGTTCATTTGGTGGAAAGCAAAGCACCTCCAATCATTACCTTTCAATATATCTCAAGTTGTCAACTGTATTAACTGGAATTAACATAAAGTTCAGATGTAAAATCTAGTGAAGATTGTCTTGTGTTGCATGTTCAAGTCTGAAATCTTCAGACGGTTTGAGGGGTGGTGGGAGGGACCTTTTTGACTGACTGTGGTTTCTGACAGGAAAACAATGATTTTGATTCATTAATCTAGGCCATGGCGACTTAAATCGGTGAGCTTCAATAACACAAACTGTGGATGGCTGAAAGTGGAAATAAAAACAAAAAGCTGAAGGATCTGAGGAGAGAAAAACAAAATAATTGACTGAATCACACTGACTGAATAGGACAACCAGCATCCAGCTACTCAGGTGAAGTAAGTCCCAGACTTGCATGCAGAGTCCAGGACTTAATGACAGATTTGGGGGTTGAGGTGGGGAGCTCAGCCTTATTGGGACGCACCCAGCTGCAGCTCCTGATTGACTAGGTCAAGAAAATTGAGCTGGAGTCGGATGTACTCAGGACCATCTGGGAAGCTGAAAACCTCATAGATGAGACTTTTACTGAGGTGGTCACACCTAGGGTACAGGTTTCAGATAGATGGGTGACCACCAGGAGAAGTAAGGGAAGTAAGCAGTCAGTGAAGGGTTCCCCAAAGGCCATAACCCTCAGCAACAATTATACCCCTTTGGGTACTGCTGGGGGGGGATGACCTATCAGGGCACAGCACAGGAGCCAGGTCAGTGGCACTGTGGCCGGCTCTGCGGCTCAGCAGGGCAAGGTAAAGTCAGGCAGATCAATAGTGATAGGACACTTGATAGTTAGGGGGAACAGACCGGAGATTTTGTGGCCGTGAAAGAGATACCAGGATGGTGTGTTGCCTCCCAGGTGCGAGGGTCGAGGATATCTCAGAGCGACTGCAGAATATTCTCAAGGGGGAGGGTGAGCAGCCAGAGGTCGTGGTGCACGTTGGCACCAATGACATAGGTAGAAAAGGGGAAGAGGTCCTGCGCAGTGATTACAGGGAGTTAGGAAAGAGGCTGAAGAGCAGGACCTCCACATGCTAGCAAGGGCAGGAATAGGATGATAGAACAGATGAATTAGTGGCTGAGGAACAGGTGCAGGGGGCAGGGTTTCAGGTTCTTGGATCATTGGAACCTCTTCAGGGCCAGGGATGATTTGTACAAGGAGGTTGGGTTGTACCTCAACCGGAGGGGACCAATATCTTAGCTGGGAGGTTTGCTAGTGCTACTCAGGAGGGTTTAAATGAGTTTGGCAGGGGGATGGGAACCAGAGCACCAGGTCAGAAAGTGGAGAGATTGAGAGGAAGGTAGATATCAGAGCCAGTAAAAACAGGCAGGAACAAAGTAGTAGACACAATGGGATAGACAGTTTGAAGTGCATGTATTTGAATGCTAGGAGTATTATGGGTAAGGGTGATGAACTCAGAGCATGGGTCAGTACATGGAACTGTGATGTTGTGGCCATAAAAGAGACCTTGTTGAGAGAGGAACAGGAGTGGGTGCTTAATGTTCCAGGGTTTCAATGTTTAGAAAAGATAGAGAGGGAGGTAAAAGCAGGAGTGGGGGGGGGGGGGGGGTGGTTTGCACTACTAATCAGGGACAATATCACAGCTACACATAATGGAGGGCTTGTCCACTGAGTCTGTATGGGTAGAACTCAAAAATAAGAAAGGTGCAATCACTCTGACGGGATTATACTACAGACCCCCCAACAGCCACCGGGACATTGAGGAACAGATATGCAGGCAGATTAGGGAAAGGTGTAAAACTAATAGGGTTGTTGTCGTGGGGGACTTCAAATTCCCTAATATAAACTGGGAACTCCTTAGTGTAAGAGATTTAGGTGGGGCAGAATTTGTTAGTTGTATCCAGGAGGGTTCCTTAAGTCAATATGTCGATAGTCCAACGAAAGGAGGTGCTGTACTGGAGCTGGTGTTGGGTAACGAGCCTGGCCAGGTGACCGACCTTTCAGTGGGAGAACAGCTGGGCAACAGTGACCACAACTCCTTAAGTTTTAAGATAGCTATGGATAAGTATGGACCTTGTGGGAGAGTATGAAATTAGGCAGGAACTAGAAAGAATTAATTGGGAACAGCTGTCTTTGGGCAAGTCCACATCTGACATGTGGAGGGTGCTTAAGGACCAACTGCACAGATACAGGACAGGTATGTTCCAGTAAGAAGGAAGGACAAGAAAGGCAAGGAAAGGGAATCTTGGATGTTGAGAGAGGTGGTGAATTTAGTCAAGAAGGAAAAAGAATAGTATGTAAAGCTTAGGAAGACGGGAGCACACAGAGCACTTGAGGATTATAAAGAAGCCAGAAATGAACTCGAGAAGGGAATTAGGAAAGCCAGGAGGGGTCATGAAAAGTCCTTGGCATGTAGGATTAAAGAGAATCCCAAGGCATTCTATGCATACGTCAAGAGCAAGAGGATAACTATGGAGAGGGTAGGATCACTCAAGGATAAAGGATGGAACATGTGATTGGAAGCAGAGGAGGTGGGTGAGGTCCTTAATGAGTACTTTGCATCAGTATTTACCAAGGACAAGGATGTGGAGGATAGGGAGATCAGTGTGGAGCGTGCTAATATGCTAGGGCATTTTGAGATAGTGTCAGGTCTCTTAAAGAGCATTAAGGCGGATAAGTCAAAGGGCCTGATGGGATATACCCCAGATTATTGAGAACGGCAAGAGATGAGATTGCTGGGGCCTTGACCAATATCTTCGTGTCCTGTCTAGCCACAGGTGAGGTCCCGGGGGACTGGTGAGTAGCTAATGTTGTTCCATTATTCAAGAAGGGAAACAGGGATAATCCTGGTAACTATAGACCGGTGAGTCTCACGTCAGTGGTAGGGAAGTTACTTAGGGATAGGATTTATGAGCATTTGGAAAACCACAGCCTAATTAGGGACAGTCTGCATGACTTTGTGCAGGGCAAGTCATGCCTTACTAACTTTATTGAGTTTTTTTTGACAAGGTGACAAGGGTGATTGATGAAGGTAGAGCTGTGGATGTTGTCTACATGGATTTTAGTAAGATGTTTGACAAGGTCCCTCATGGGAGGCTCATCCAGAAGATTAAGAAACTGGGATCCAAGGTGAATTAGCCGTAGCTGACAGAGGGTAGTGGTCGATGGGACTTATTCTAGCTGGAGGTCTGTGACTAGTGGTGTTCCTCAGGGATCCGTACTGGGACCTTTGCTGTTTGTGATGTATATGAATGACCTGGATGAAAATGTACATGGGTGGGTCAGTAAATTTGCAGATGATACACAGATTGGTGATGTTGTGGATAGCATAGAACACTGGCAAAGGATACAGCGGGATATAGATCAGCTGTAGATATGGGTGGAGAAATAACAGATGGAGTTCAACCTGGCCAAATGTCAAGTGTTGCACCTTGGGAGATCAAATGTAAAGAGAAAGTACACTGTTAATGGCAAGACCCTTAATAATGTTGATGAGCAGTGGATCTTGGTGTCCAAGTTCATAGCTCCCTGAAAGTGGATACACAGGTTGGTAGGGCAGTAAAGAATGTATATTGCATGCTTGCCTTCATTAATCAAGGCATTGAGTTCAAGGGTCAGGAAGTAATGCGGCAGCTTTATAAAACTTTAGTTAGACCGCATCTGGAGTATTGCATTCAGTTCTGGCCGCCCCATTATAGGAAGGATGTCAAGGCTTTGGAGAGGGTGTAGAAGAGGTTTACTGAGATGCTGCCTGGATTAGAGGGTATGTGCTAAGAGGATAGGTTGGACAAACTTGGGTTGTTCTGTCTGGAGCAGCGGAGGCTGAGGGGAGATCTGATAGAGGTTTATCAGATTGAGAGGCATAGATAGAGTAGACAGCCAGTATCTTTTGCCCAGGATTGAAATGTCTAATACCAGAGGGCGTGCATTTAAGGTGAGAGGGGCAAAGTTCAAGTGTTTTTTTTTACATATATATATATATACACACACACACAGAGTGGTGGGTGCCTGGAATGTGCTGCCTGGGGTGGTGGTGGAGGCAAATACGATAGGGGCGTTCAAGAAGCTCTTAGATAGGCACATGAATATGAGGGAATGTGAGGACATTGTGTAGGCAGAATGGATTAGTTTAGTTGGGCATTTTATTACTAATGTAATTGGTTCAGCACAACACTGTGGGCCGAAGGTCCTGTTCCTCTGCTGTACTTTCTATGTTCTATGTTCTAAATGCAGTGGGGAAGCCTGCCAGAAACTGGTTTTCAAGGAAATTGCAGGAGTCCTGCTCCAACCTGGTCTGGAGCTTGGAAAAGGGTTTGGAAGCTTTTGCTTTCAGCACAGAATTGTGGATCAGAATTGTCTGATTTTCCATTGCATTACAAACAGCAGCCACTCAATGACCGAGTCCTGCACTGGAAACTCAATCTGCTGCTGTCATGGCTTTGCAGACCAATATTCAAAGTAGTTTCTGTGGTGTCACAGAGTCCAGAAATCTGTCTTTTTAGCAATTGTTGAGGCATTGCTTAAGGGAATTGTACCCTCGTGAGCTCCAAGCTACTGGTCTCTCCTGGGATAAAAGCAAACCTCTCATCACATGCTGATGTTTGTTCACAAACTCATAATGGAACTACCCAGGATGAAATGTGCAGACTGAAGCCAGACCTTTTTGTTCTCAGAGTTGTTCAAGGTCATTCACCAAGACCCTGCAGTCCTCACAATTAAATGTCAGCAAGCTTCCACCAATCATTCTGCAGCCACTGTGTTAGCTGCAGGATACCATACAGGAACAGGCAAAGGGACACAGAAAATTGGCTGGTGCAAAGGTAAATAGTTGACTCGTGTATGGAATATCCCATGATTTAATATGCACATTTGGACTGAAGTCAGAGATGAGATTGAGGCCAGATACTGGCAAATCTACTTACCAGTCAATTGCTGGGCTCAGCATCATGTCCAGGGGTAGAGAAAACCATACAGAGTTGAGGGGCCATGTACATCATTGTACTCCTCAGTTTAAACCAGGCAGGGCTGACGTAAGTGACTCAATCCCATTTGATGCATGGAATCACCAACCTTAACTAAAAAGGCAAGGCCAGGTAAGTGGTTTGCTTATTTTGTAAAAAATTTACCTTATATTTTTGATGTTTAAATGTTTTTATTTTTAACATTCTGAATGTTTCTCACGTTATTTTTGCTAATTATTTAAATCTGCCTGAGCTGTTTTTAAATCTCTCTGATATTTGGAAACATTCAAAAGTAGTTCAAATACTGATTAGTGCTTGCTGTGTGGGTGGGGAGAGGGTCCCAACATCCAAATCCTGAGACCTGGCTGAAACACTTGGCCTGTTCCACCTCGTAGGCAGCTGCAGCAGCCATGCCTCAAGTCAATTGGTCCTGCAGAGTTACAAAGATCAGGACAGTAATGGGGAAGCATGGGGCAATCAAACACAATCCAACTCATTGTTTTGATGCTTCCCTTAAATCTTTCAATAACTTTATTGGACTCGTGTATGGCCTCCTCTCAGCTGCCCAGCAGCCTACTTGCTCTCTTTTGGTCTGTGTCATTGTCTAATTTTTCATAAAATCATTGAGGGGAGAAGATGCAGCCCTGAGCACAGTAGGTAGTTTATTTTAATTTGAATCTGTTTTAAAAAATATTACATTGTGCTTAAAAGGAAAAGAAATGTTCGAGGATTATGTTGTCTGATTAGTACTTCTATGATTTTGTGTTGAGAGACAAAGGGCTTGACTGGTTGGCTACATAATGTCACAGAATAACGTGGTACCATTTTGAAGAAGAGCAGAGAATTACCCTCAGGCCGTGGTTGACATTTATACCTCACTCAGCAACATTATAGCAGGTTATCTGATCATTATCTGTTGCCGTTTGTGGGATCATGCTGTTTGCACATTGGCTATTACATTTCCAACATTACAACAGAGACTAAACTATAAACATACTTCATTGGCTGTAAAGTGCTTTGGGACATCTTGCAAATCTTCTGAAAGGAGCAATATAAATGCAAGTCTTTCTTTCATTTTTATTACTCTCTGCACACCATTTCTTAAGGTCATATTTGAAATGCATGGAGAAATTTTGATAGACTGCATGATGCACAAAAGCAGTGCAGCACGCAAAACAATTTAATGTTTTGCTATTGGCACTGGCCATCATCATTGATAGGTCATGGATGAGGTAGAGCTGAAGGCAACTATAATAAGGATGGATGTCTCTTGAAATTGAGAAAAGTTGTGGCTGAGAACAGACGTTCCATAGAATCTGTGCACTGCTTATCCTTATTTCTTCACTCATGGTAAATGGGGGTGGTTGGTTCGTCAGCTTTGAACGTCCATTCATAATTGTCTTTGAGAAGGTGGTGGGTAACTGTCTCAGTGAACTACCTGCTGAATGATCTCCCAGAGTGCTGTAGATTCCAGGATTTTGTTACTGTACTTATGAACCAGCAGTCAGTTATTTCCAAATCAGTACAGTGTGGGATTTGGAGAGAATATTGCGGGTAACAGCAATCCCAAGAATCTACTACGGTTGTCCTTAAAGGATAAGCAAGGTTTGGCAGATCAGGGAGGTGCTGGTGAAGAAACTTTGGTGAGTTACTGCAGTGTAGTTATGGATGGTGCACATTGTACCTAGAGAGGCTGGTGGTGGACAAAGTATATGCTTATGGTGTCATTTTGCCCTGGATGTCTTTGATCTGTTGTTTGTTGGAACTGAACTCATGCTGTACTAAAGAGAGACAGCATTCCATCACACTCCTGTGTCTCCTTATAGAAGTTGTAAAGGCTAAGGGGAAATCAGGAAGCAAGTGAGTTGCTGAACAATAGCCAGCCTCTGATGTGCTATTGCAGCTTTTTTTTTATATGGCTGGTCCAATTATGTTCCTGGTCAATAGGATTGGATCAGCACTTAAATACAATGGTATAATTACTGATGATACCACCATAGAATATCAGGGGAAATGGCACTGTTCTCTGCTTTTAGGGAAGGTCATTGACTGGTACTTCTATGACATGAATGTTACTTGTCACTTATCACCCAATACCAAAATATTGTCTTGCGTTATGCATGTGAGCGTAGGCTGCTTCATCAATTGAGGAGCGGCAAGTAGAACTGACGTGGTACAAACAACAGTGAATATCCCCACTTCTGACAAAATAACTGAGGAAAAGTTATTGAAGGGATGAAGATTTTGGGCCAAAGAAAATTCCTGCAGTGATGTCCTGGGGCTCTGATGATTGATCTCCAAGTATCTCAATCTTCTTCCCCTTGATGCCTATAGACTTCAGATTTACCAGGGCTGCCTGATGCCAGATGCTGTCAAATGCTGCCTTGATGTCAAAGTTGATTAATCTCGCCTCACCTCAGGAACTCAGCTCTTTGATCCACGTCTGGACCAAGGCTGTGATGAGGTCTGCAGCAGGGTTTTTTTTTGCCAAAACACAAACTGGCCATCAGTGAGCATGTCACTGGGGAAGAAAAGCTCATATAATCTATGTTCTAAGAACCTAATACTTACATTTTTTTTATTTCTAAGGGTAGAATTCTGGATTCTGGTGCTGTTGGAGGTGAATATGGATCAAATGAGGGCTTCAGCTGTAGTTGTAATATCTTTTGCACAGAAAAAAAAATAACTGGAACTTGTGATGTCACTGTGGGTCTTGGAATGACTGTGTCATTCAGATAGAATGAAAGGGGGGTAGAAATATTAGTCTTCACCATTCAGACTCAATATTTTCGAATAATAATCCAATATGTGTCAAGCAAATCTGAAAAGCCTGTGTGTAGGCCATGCATTTTTCTGTAATTAATAATTGTGACTTTTCTGTTGAAAGTAGCTGCTAATTTTGAAATGATGTAGCCATCCTAATATCATCATAGCACAACACAGTGGCTATCTCCCTCCCATCTCCACTAGAGTTTACAAAGTTAGAATCTTAGATTGGGCAAAAATAGAATTTGTTTCTGTTATCAACATGGCAGGAGGAGATTCTTCAGCTGACCAGGATGGAATGTTTGGGGGAGTATTATGCTTTGTGCAATCTTTGATGAGGTTAAACAAATGGCTTTGCTGAGCAGTGTGCGTGTTCATGTGATCGTGTACTTCTACTGGTGAATAAGCAGTGTCACTTGTCTTGTCTCCCTCTCTCTTTGTGCATTTTTGTTTGTTTTTGTCTGTCTGTGTACCCCTTACTCTCTCTCTTTCTGTATGTGATTCTCTGTGCTCTTTTTATCTCTACATATGTGTCCATTGTGTCATTGTTTCTTCCTTAGTGTCTCTTGCTCCATTTTTTGACTATCTCCTCTCTCACTGTTCTTTCTATTTGTGACTCTATGCCAAAGTGTCTGTCTCCTCACGTGTCTGTGCATCATACTTTGACTGTTCTTTCATTTCAGTCCTTCATGCTTTCCTTTGTTTCTGCACCTTACCATTTGACACTCTTCACCTTTGTGTTCTCCTTTTTGAAGTTTAATTTTCCTTCGTTTTCCTCTTGTTCCAAGACCAAATCTTGGAATTTTGCTCTTAACATCTTTCTTTGTCTCTGCATCCATCTCTGCAAAACATTTTGCCATATTTTTCTCTGCTAATAAACACTATATAAATAAAGAGTGTTGTGTATATCTCCACTTCTCTGCATATCTCTGTCACACATACAAGTAGGTGATTTCAGCTGTTGGTTGACAGGGCTGACATTTGAAATCAGGGTAATGCAGTGCTGAGGCTACAGCTGGCACCTGTTTGACATCACACCCATTTTTAAATAAGCTTGTAACCTGGAAATCCTGCAACTAAGGCCAGGTGACATATTTTCTAAACCAAATCTGGGAACACAGGGGGAACCACAGCAAAACAGTCAGGATGAAAAAACTTTGATGCAGTGTGTAGACATTTCTGGTAGTCTATATTTTAACAACAATGCATTACACATGCAAAAAATCTGCATGCAATTACCACAGATTTAACATTACACTGCTGTGGCTCAATCAGTGCCTGTGCATTAATGACGCAACAGCACTGTTCAGACTCCCTTGAACCACTGTCCATTGACAAATGGTGTGTGATGCAAATGGTTAATGCTGGGTGTACAGTTTGAGGATTCTGGCTCATCTACCATCTTCCCTTGTGTTCTCTTCTCTACCTCCAATTACTTGCCTTCCATCTCCCTCCAACATCCAATCTTCAATTTTGTTCTCTACTCCCTTGTATTCTCCTCACTCTGATCTGCCCTCTTTCTCATGCATCCAAGCTGCTGTTCTCTTCCCCCTCCAATCCCTCAGTGAGCTAATGAGAAGCATTGCCATGGGGAAGGAAGCTTCCTCAGTTTGCAGGCAGCCATTAAGCTTACATGCTGCTGCAATATCCATGGGTAGTACTGGGGAAAATGGGATGATGTCTGGGATCCTCATGTGTGTATTTGTACAGAAAGATGTAAACATTCTGTGGCAACCTTCACTCCTGATACGGACGGTTCAGCAGCAATTCTGGTCTACTGTCGGAGATTATTTTCTTGAGTCAGGAAGTTTTCCAGATGCATTCTCTGCCAGCAAATCATGTGTCAACCAGAGTGTCCTCAGAAAGCAGGGATGCCAGCTTACCTGGACTAAGGCCGTTTAACTATGAAAACTAGGATCTACACTGATTGTGTGTGGTGCAAGTGAGATGATGAGGGGGTGGGTTCACTTTTGAATGGTACAGATAACAGATGCTTGTAGATTCTCTCCCAAATTGTGAAAATGTCTGAGTTGCCCAACCAGTGCTGCTTAAAGATACTATTAGCAACTGCTTCAAACATACCCTTGGTGGATGCTCCCCATCCAGATAACTTTCTGACCTGCTGGCTGGCTGGTTTGCACACACCCACAGTGGAGGTTGCAGATGGCATCTGTTAGCCATGCAGATTTCACTCACTCCTAATGGTTGGGCAGACAGCTGGAGCCTCCTGTGAACTCATTCAAATCCATCTCCTTCTTCTCCAGCTTTTCCACCCCTAGGCTACCTTCCGGATGATTACTGATCAATTCCTTTCCCATCCTAACCAGCGAGCTGTGATACTGGGATGCCTGACTGGCCTCTTTCAGTCCACCAACTGAATAAAGCTCCAGCCTCGTTGGTTTAGGACTGTGACCATGCTGTCAACTTCATACTCACGTTAGGTGAAGCCAAGGCCAGCTTAGTATCATGTGCAAATCTGCATACATTGCACTTGGTCCCCTCATCCAAAACATTGTCTTAGACTATGAACAGCTGGGTCCCAGCATCCATCCCAACAACATCCCAATAATTAGTCTCCTAATCTGAAAGTGACCCATTTATTCTTCCTATCTGGTTTCCATCCATTAATCTGCCCTCAGTTCATGCCTGTATATTACCCCAATCCTACTTGCTATAACTCTTTTCAATAGCTTTATCAAAGATCTACTAAAAGTGCTTAAGCCGCACACTGGTATTCCCAGATATTTTGTTAGTTACAAGCTCAACAACTCTTCTAGAGGACATGCATTTAAGGTGAGAAAAGGAAAGTTTAAACGAGATGTGCAGGGCAAATTTCTCTTCCCCCCCCCCCCCCCCCCCCCCCCCCAGAGAGTGGTAGGTGCCTGCAATGGTGCAAGCAGATACAAAAGTGGTGTTTAAGAGGCTGTTAGGTAGACACATGAATATGCAGGAAAAGGAGGGATATGGATCACATGTGGTCAGAACAGAATTAGTTTGATTTGGCATTGTGTTCATCGCAGACATTGTGGACTGAAGGGGCTGCTCCTGTGCTGTACTGGTCTTTGTAACTCTAATAGATTTGTCAAACATAATTCCCCCTTCATAAATTCACAGTGACAATCCACTCTTACTATTATTTTCTGATTGCCTGGTTGCAATTTTTTTAAAAATTAAAATGTTCTAGTATTTTCCTTACTGCAGATGTGATTATATGGGTGCAAGGATAATTTTAAATCTGCTCATCAATAACTTATTACATAGAACAGGACAACACAGGAACAGGTCTTTCAGCCCATGATGTCTGTGCCAACCATGCCAATCTAACTAATCCCATCTGCCTGCACAAAGTCCATATCCATCTATTCCCTGCCTGTCATGTGCTTATCCAAATGCCTCTTAAATATTACTATCATATCTGCTTCCACCACCTCCCCTGGGAGTGTTCTGGGCAGCTACCACTCTTTTTGTGAAAAAAAAACTTGCCTAGTAAATCTCCTTTAAACTATCCCCCATCACCTTAAAGCTATACCCTCGAGTATTTGACATTTCCACCCTGGGAAAAAGACCCTTATTATCTACCATATCTACACCTGATATACTTCTATCAGGTAGCCCCTCAGCCTCCGATGGTCCAGAGAAAACAATCAGAGTTTGTCCAACCTCACCTTATAGCTGATACACTCCATTCCAGGCAACATCCTGGTGAACCTCTTCTGCAGTTTCTCCAAAGTCTCCACATTTTTCTTGTAATGGAGCAATCAGAATTGCATGCAATACTCCAAATGTGGCCTAACCAAAGTTATACAGCTGCAATGACTTCCCTACATTTATACTCAACACCCTGACCAATGAAGGCAAGTATGTCATAAGCCTTCTTTACCACCCTGTGTTGCCAACTTGCACATTCACACTTAGGGTATGAAAATTCTAAAATGTAACAGTTCAAAATAAATTAACAAATGAGGAAGGTAAATCTGCACAAATTAAACTGAGCAGTTAGAATATACAATGAGCTAGTCCAACAAAAGAACTGTAATTTTCTTAGTGAATTAATTCTGAACCTTATCAATAGTTTTGTAGATATGAAAAGTGCTTCTCTCAACATGGCCCAATGGCAACAATTATTTTCATCAAATTTGCAAAAATATATAAAAATACAATATATATGGCAGACACTAACATGGATTTAAGGTCATTGACTTGAATTGTTAACTCTTGTTTCTCTTTCCACACATGCTGCCTGATCTGTCCCTTGCATTTTCTACTTTTATTCACAAGGATTTATTGTGTTTACCTCAACTTTAACTGAAAACTTATTGAAAAACAATTTCAAATTCCACAAAGTAGCTGCCTGAAAAGGCATTAGTTAAAGGTTGCACTTCACTTTGTACAAAGTCACTGAGCAGCGCTGTCTCCTCTGAGTCAGTAAGCAGTGGTTACAGGTCCCACTACAGAAACCAGAGAACAAAAAAAAGCTTTACTGGTGTTTTGCTGAGGGAAGAACATATTGCCAGTGGTGCTGTCTTTCAGATTAGACATTAAACAAGGCCCTCTCTGGTGGACAAAAACAATCCATTTCTTTGGTGTCAAACTGTAGAAGAGTGTAGGAGCTGTTTATTTGTCAGTCAACATCACAAAAACAAATTATCCACTGTTGCTACTTGCAGGAGCTTGCAGATTGTACCACTCATGAGGAACTAAGGTAACAGTAGCCTATTTTTCAATAAATGCATTTGAACAACGTCTAGCAGTCAAGGGGATTGGCTTTCTGTGTAAATGGAATGAATCTTACTTTAGACAGTGTTGAGGGCAGCCATATGAATTTAAAATTAATTATTGAAAGTTCTTTTGAGGTCATGTGGAGCAAATAAGAGATTAAATTCATTTAGGCAGACATTTTTGAGCAGTCTCCATAGCAACCCGGCATGCCGGCTGCACTTTTGTATGGCCAGTTAATTTGATGGCATGGTATCTGGCACATAGATACGACCATGGTTCTACCTAGCTATAGCTTGATTTAAATTGAACTCTCAAAACTGCAGCATTTTTATACAAATTTAAAAACAGATGCATGAAGCCTGGTTATTCCAACGAGGCAATGCCGATACTAAATCATCTACGGCCTCTCATCCACAGAAAGAACCTAGAATATTCACAGAGGGACTCCCTTTACTGATAGCAGGCAACAGAACACAGAATAAGAGTCTTAAGTTGTGAGTTGCTCAAATAAATAAACAGTGTGATATTCACCAGTCTATGGCTAATAATTCAAAGTCAGTTTCTGAATTAAATACTGAATTATCTAAAAATTTGAATTACAGACATAACGAGCAATAAATTATCACGATAAGAAATCTGATATAGGATCCTACTCAGTAAATGTGTTTCATTATGTAAGAGACAATGAGATGGCTCCACCAATCTACCAACTAAATCAAGATCCCAGCAACTGTTGCTATCCACACCTTTAATGTGCAACTACACTTTGTTCATATATACATATTCAAAGTACAAATAAATGAATAGAAGAAATGGAAGCTGCTTTTTGAAATCTGCTGCTTCCATGTGTATGGTTCAAAAATTAATTTCTACAAATACTTAAATGAACGGATGGCTTTAATCATAGAATCAGTGGATGAGAAAGTACAGAGGGTGAATTTTCAGGCATCTGAACATTTTTGAGTGCTTCTTCATACTTTTAGTAATATGGATATTAGAACAATACTCCAAATATAGCCTGACCAGGTTTGATATACGTTTGACATAACTTCATTACTTCTAAGTTCCATGCCCTGAGAAATAAATCCCAGAGACAATTTCACTTTGGGTGCAATTGACAATTTCAGCGCAAAATGCACCACAAATTCCACTGGTTTTAGAAAAATTACCACTGAAATTTCTCCTCAAAGTTTGTGCATGTTCCAAAACATAAATGGCTATGAACCAGTACATTGGACAATGTTTCAAAATGTAATTTTTATTAAAATATGTAGCTTTAAAAATTTTTTGATAAACATGAGGATAATAAATTGGTACAGTTCAATTAATTACAAAAATATGAACAGTTTAATCATATCATCTCGTCTATTGCTTTTGGCGATCCCAATTTTAAATGATTGAAGTAGCTCAACAAAATAGTCAGGACAGTTTGCTAGTTATTTAGGTGCACAACATTGGCTTCAAAATTCATAATGTGTAGATGACTTCAAATTAACACGCTAAAGACTGCGACAGAATGCAAAAAAAATTAATTTTGCAGAATGGTTCTGCAGTTGTCAAAAGGATTTGATATGATTGTATGAGGGAGTATAATTCAATAGGAAGAATAAGGAAGCCACAAAATCCCTGGAAGAGGGTCTAACTATCTAGATGGATGCGGGCACAGAGACGCGCAGATCACTAACTGCAGCAAGACAGATTAATAAGGAGAACACAAACAAAACTCTGGGTTTACTCCTAGAGTGAAAAGCAGAGTTTCTATGTTCAACTTGTGTAAAACCTTGCCTGGTTTACATTTGGATAGTTGTGAACGATTTTGGTATCCATTTTATTGAAAGGATATACAACTGCTGAGAGATTTTACTTATCAGGAAAGATTAAATTTCTAGCAAAGAGAAGATAAAGAAGTAATCTGATTGATTCCTTTGTATGCTATCCATACATTGTGTTCATTCATATGGGCCCTAGCAAAACTGGCCTTATGTTTTACCTGCTGGATTTAAGATTCACCCATGTCAAGTCTTATATGAGAAGTCTGGGGGTACAAAGTATACATTGCTGTATAATTGCCATTCATGGTAATTCTCCATAATACAGCATTGTATGTATTTTGTGCATTGTTTTAATGGAAGAAAATAGAAGTGAGTTGCCACTGTCCTATTTCAATTAATCTGGAAGACAAAGTTCCTGTTGACACTGTACCTGTGTACGTTTGTGGAAGTAGCATTCATATTAGTTCTCATGTTCTCATAGTTCTCAACCTCTCCCTGCTTCAATCTGAGGTTACCACCTGTTTTAAGACCACCATTATCATCCCCATACCTAAACAAAAACAAGGTAACATGCCTTAATGACTACCGACCATTGGCTCTGACATTCACCATCATGAAGTGCTTCGAGAGGCCGGTCACGCCATGCATTAACTCCAGCCTCCCAGACAACCTCGACCCACTGCATTCGCCTACTGCCGAAACAGGTCTACAGTGGACACCATCTCCCTGGCCCTAAACTCATCTCTGGAGCATCTGGACAGTAAAGTCACCTATGTTAGACCATTGTTTATAGACTACAGCTCCACCTTCAATACTATAATTCCAAGCAAACTCATTACCAAACTCCGAGACCTGGGACTCAACACTTCCCTCTGCAACTGGATCCTTGCCTTTCTGACCAACAGACTGCAACCAGTGAGGATAGGTAGCAACACCTCCAGCACGATTATTCTCAACACTGGTGCCCCACAAGGCTGCGTCCTCAGCCCTCTACTCTACTCCCTATATATGCATGACTGCGTGGCCAGATTCTGCTCTAACTCCGTCTACAAGTTTGCAGATGATACCACTGTAGTAGGCCGTATCTTAAATAATGCTGAGTCGGAGTACAGGAAGGAGATAGAGAGCTTAGTGACATAGTGTCACAACAACCACCTTTCCCTCAATGTCAGCAAAACAAAAGAACTGGTCATTGACTTCAGGAAAGGGGGCAGAGTACATGCACCTGTCTACATCAATGGTGCCGAGGTTGAGAGGGTTGAGAGCTTCAAGTTCCTTGGAGTAAACATCACCAATAGCCTCTCCTGGTCCAAGCACGTAGATACCACAGCCAAGAAAGCTCACCAGCGACTCTACTTCCTCAGGAGGCTAAAGAAATTTGGCATGTCCCCTTTGACACTCACCAACTTTTATCGATGCACCAGAGAAAGCATCCTACCTGGATGCATCTAGCTTGGTATGGCAACTGCTCTGCTCTAGACTGCAAGAAACTGCAAAGAATTGTGGACACAGCCCAGCGCATCACAGAAACCAGCTTCCCCTCCATGGACTGTCTATACCTCTCACTGCCTTGGTGAAGAAGCCAGCAGAATCAAAGACCCCACCCATCCAGGTCATTCTCTCTTCTCTCCTCTCCCATCAGGCAGAAGATGCAGGAGCCTGAGGACACATACCACCAGGCTCAAGTACAGCTTCTATCCCACTGTGATAAAACTATTGAACGATTCCCTTTGACGATGAGATGGACTCTTGACCTCGCAATCTTCCTTGTTTGACCTTGCACTTTATTGTCTACCTGCAATGCACTTCCCTGTAGCAGTGACACTTTACTCTGTATTCTGTTATTGTCTTTACCCTGTACTACCTCAATGCACTGTAATAAATTGATCTGTATGAACAGTATACAAGACAAATTTTTCACTGTACCTCTGTACGAGTGGCAATAATGAACAAATACCAATTTACTGTTGATTGAGTAACTTAAGACCCAATGAAGAATAGTGTTTAAGATGGCCTCTTGTTTATCTTATTTTCTCCAGAATTATTTGAATAGTCTCACCGAAGATACAGACTGGTCCCTGGCCTCCTGCACTCAATGCAGATATTGTGTTCCTTGCTTGCTTTTAAACTTGCTAATCACCACATCAATACTTTGGGCTGTTTTGGGAATATTTTTTTCATTTCCCACTTGTGAAATGAACTGCTTACAGTCAGAGGCAATTGTCATACCAAGAGTTTGTTCTCATTACTTGCGGTTGAAACTAGGTTTTATCTTATAATGCCAGTCCTAGGATTGATAGCACCTGTTGAAGGCTGCCTTCCTTGAAAGGAAAAGAACAATATGAAATTGTTGAGATGGGATTTCGCAGAGAGAAATAAAGGCTGCTTAACTACGCACATAACAATTGGCCTAGTGGAATGAAATGTAAAATACTTTTGCTGCAGTAATTAAGCAATGAATTTTTGTGTAATCAGTTCCTTTGATGAATAGTTAATGAGTGTTTTTTTTTAAAAAATGTGGTGAGAAACCTCGCTTTGCCAGCCTTTTATAATAGAAAGATTTCCATTACACCTCAGAAACTAGATACATTTGCAACCATTTTTCTTGAACAAACTGCTTATAAAAAAGATTTTACCTAGGTTAGGTCACACCAACAATAATTTCTAGATAAATCTGTATCCATTGTGAGATGGCCCATGCATTTCCATGTGCACAAAAGAGATTCTGCAGATGCTGGAATCTGGAGCAACAAACATGCAATTCACATTGACAGGGCTGATATTTTCCTGGCAACATTCAGGAACCTAATGACATTACAAGTTGTGTATTGCACATTTCTTCCATTACCAGCATAAATTGGAGCTCTTGGGTGCAACCTTTGCCACTCATTGAACATTTGGGAAAAAAAACTAGGGCACAATGTGCTGAGATCAGCAATGGGATATCAAATACAAGGTCTGCACTGTGAAGGTAATGTTTTGCACAGAGTATCTGCCAGCCTCAGTTTTCAATGCTTAAAATAATGGAAACCTTTCCACTTGCTGTCTTTTCTGTGCTTGTACCATTTTTATACGTAGCAGGTCAGAGCTGCATGCTACAATTATTGGTCAGCCCATGCATTGCATGGGACTCAATCATGGAAGACTATCATGTGTAAGTGCCCAGTGGGACAGAAGATCACTGTATCACTTTTCCCTGCATTTTTCCTCATCTCCATGACCTTTAACGGAGCTGTTTTGTGACAGCCATGGGAAAAGTACCTTTAAGGTCTGACACCTTCCCAGTGACTAGTACAGCAATAAGGTGCTGCTGTGAGCACTTCAAGCAGCTGCCAATGGGATCTGCGCAGGTGACACTGTGGTGCTCCATTCTGTATGCAGAATGCCACAGCACTTTTTCCAATATGCCGTCGCCCAATTTCTCCATTTTTGCAGGGGATCTGACTGGGTGTTAGCACAATACACAGCATGTACTTATTGCACCGAAAGAGGGTGAAATCTAATTTCCAGGCAGGCATCTTTGCTTTGTTAGTAGAAAGTTAGAAATTTTAATCAACAGAAGCCTTGGGAGGAACAATTCAGTCAAACATCACAGATGCCTGCTTCTTTCTGTGGACATTTCCACCTGAGGAAGCAGCATCCCTTTGTAATGTAATCAACCATCATCCCATTAGTTATTGTCAAATCAGACACATTCTTTCTCAATGGAGCACATATTGATCATCCTTGTGATTACCTTCCATATTCCTGGATCCTGGACACAGTACAGTGGGATTTTCTGTTTTAGTCCCTTCATAAAATCGTAGCGTTGCTACAGCACAGAAGGAGACTCTTTGGCCAATAGAATATGTATCAGCACCAAGTAGAGAACCCTATCAGTCCCATTGCTTCTCCCATACGGAGGAAAAAATTGAGGACAATCAAACCTCTCTTTATGGCAGCATTCTAAAATCTCTCTCCGTTTAAACAATATTCAGCTTTCTATTCTTCCTATCAAAGTGGGCAGCCTTGTACCTGCCCATGATTTCTGCCAACTGACTTAAAATACCCATATCCCTTTGCAGTCTCCTAACAACTTTCTTTCCTAACTGCCTGTGTACTGTCAGCAAATTTGACCATGATACTCTCAGTCCCTTCATCGTAGTCATTTATACGTATTGTAAATAGTCTTGGCTTCAGCAGTGATCCCAGTGGCACTTGACTAGTTATGGCTTGCCAACCTGAAGATGATGCATTTACCTCAGCTCTCTGCTAGTTAGCCAGTCCTCTACCCATCCAGACATATTACAACCAATGACATGAGCTCTGCTCCCCTCAGCTGGGTTATAATGGGTGAAGGGTTATACCTGTCATGTTAATTTATCTTTTTACTTCAGACTTTAAAAAAATACTAGTACTTCATACTTGAAGACACAGTGGATTACGCCCTCAAACTCATTATAGGGAACAAATTGAAACCTATGTATTGAAATAACTGCTCTGGAGATGTTGTTAAGGATACTGAATGATCATATTCTGAAGCAGTTTTTTCTTCAGCATTAGCATTTTGGTATTTTATGTTATTTATGGCTCAGCAGTCAGATCAGTGTGAGAGGCATCTCCCAATTCTGAGATGATGCCAGGTCTTTTTCTTCAGCTCCTTTGTTGTGGATGCAGTCAGCTTTCACAATTGAGCTAACAGTAAACCATGGGTGAGTGTATTAATGCAGCTCTCATTTTTGGCTCATGCTGTCAGCTGGTTCATTAAAAGCATGCAAAACCAACTATCTTTTGTTCAAGGTGATGTTTGTCAGCATTGCGGCAATTTATTTGCACTTAAAAACCAAGCACAATACGTGAAGCTCTCTGCTGAAGCAAATTGCCACTTGAATATGAAGTAATAAAATTAAATGTTAAAATTGCCATGGCTTATTCCATATGAGCAATATTTTGCTTGTAACAGTTTAAATGAATAATTATTCCTCTGAACTTACCCTTCACGATGTAATAAAACACTACTGGTCCTGTTTAATCCAATTCATTGCATGGGGGCATTACACAGATTGCTGAATCATTCTGAGCCCATTTTGTGCTACTGGTGAAGATCAACATTATTTTCTACATGTCATTGTTGCTTGGGAGCAATTTTTTGCAAAATAACACTTTGCACGAATCAAATGTGGCATATTTTTAATTTTTAGAATATAATTTTAAGTTAAAAGAAGACAGTGAATGCTGTGGATTGTAAACAAAACAATCCACAGAGATACTGGAAACGTACAGAAAGACTGAATTAAGGTAAGTTAATGTGACAGATATAACCCCTCATCAGAACTGAATCCCATCTGAGACCTTAGCCTATTTTTCTGACACTAATGGATCTGTTGAGTATTTTCTACTTTTCACTTGCTGAGCATATTTATCACAAATTGTCAAAACTAATCTATCAATTCAGTTACTTACAACAGCTGCCATTTATTTCAATTTGTTTCAAATGTGTATGTGATTTCAGTCTAAAGTAGAAAATTTAATACAAGTAGATACAATATACTTTTAGCACGTTAATGTAATACTTATAATTGATGGCAGAAGGAGCATGATTCAATCCGCAAAGTGCATGCAGTTAAACTATAACAATGAAATTTTAAGAGCTGCTCTGAGTAGTTAGTTCATAAACAATGTACGCCAAAAGGTCATGGCAACTCTATAGGATTGATACCTGTGAACATGGCTTTCACCAGAACACTTAATTACCACAACTGCCACTTTGCCTGACCTACAAGCTGAAGACATTTCATTCTCAAAATTAAATAGGCTCCTTAAATGTAGGATTTTTCTCTGGAGAAATGTGGTCATTTTTCCCTATGGTCCTCGCTACACACAATGAAGTTCCATAATCAATCTGGCAAACCGCAAGGGAAGCAGGGGATATATGTGGCATGAGGGAAGCAGAAATGTATTGCTTTTCCAAATTATTTACAATAGTAGCCTGGAGTTTGCACTAAGTAATGTGTTTTGTTTTATCATCCACAGCCATTTGCCTGAAATTGTTGAAGCCAGCATGAGAGATCAGGGAATATTAGATGAAAATTGCATTCAGTGCAGTTTCAGTTTTCATGGAATTTTGTGCTAGTTTTAAAACCACTACCCTAGAAGCTGACCAAGGCTAAAAACCTGACTGTTTTAATTGGACTGAAATAATCACCTGATAAATCTAAACATTTATAGCCCTTCAAAGAGGGTCTAAAAATTAAGCTCCCTTTTAGACACAAGGATCTAATTTTTTAATATATTCAAAGCATTTAAGATATTGTTAAATAAGAAACTCATTTACTCCAATATAACTAAGAAAATGTTTTGTATAGTTTTCAAATTCTTTTTCAGAAACTTTAAATTATGTTACTCATTGGTAGTGGACTAGATGATTTTTTAATTTAAAACATCTTTTTAATTGAATGCAAAGTGAATTGAGCTACCACTCTTAAATTGATCAAGGAATATTTCTTAGAACAATTTTGAAAGGAAAAGCCAGGCAAAAAAAACTTCTGAGAACTAATGCTATTTTTGCTTAGATCTCCTACTGAGTGCAAAATGGAAATATTTGATCTATTATGCTGAGGTTTTACAGTACTGTCAATGTTTTCAATCAGTAGGAAATGTATAAACCTTGGAAGCTACACTTCAAAAAAAATGTCACCTCCCTTATTGTTTTTCTTCCCATTAAACAATGAAACGGACTTCAAACAAAATTAATTAATCAGTTACAGTGTCAAAAAAATGCTGGCTCAGTACTTAAAATAGTAAATGTGCTGTAGTTAGTAAATCAACATCTCAAATTAGAAATGATAGATTAATGTTTCAGATGTAGAACTTTTATAAGAATTAGTGTGGATTTTGTTAGGACTTAACTGAGTAGAAAGGATAAACAGATCACTCATGCAATTAAGATGACTCCAGGGTATCAGATACATGGAAGGGACCTGCAGAACATTCAATGCAGACTTTTGGTGCCCAACAAGGATCTGAACAAGGGTGTAGGGTCACTGATAGAGTCATGGAGTCACATGGCACAGAAATAGGCCCTTCGGCCCATCGAGTCCTTGCCAACCATCAAACAGCCAATTACACTAATTCTACATGAATCCCATTTTGTCCTCTGTTGCGTGAAAAGGTTCTTTTGGAATCTTAAAGATGGAGGGTTCTGGACACAGGCTTTGGATTTTAAAAGTAGTTTAATCACAAAGGTAAATGCAGGGACAGAATGAATGGGAACAGATGCACACTCGCACACACACACGCAGGAGACCGCGAACGTGAGGGGGAAATCGCAACGAGGATGAGATACATACACACACTCTCACACACACAAACACACAATAAACAAGGTTCAGCTTATCAAGGAATAAATACTTAAATGCCTGAACACCTTGACCTAGACAAGCATTGGCTCTAACACTCTCCGGAATCTGACTAAGACGCTCCCAAACCACATGGTGGTGCACACTCTTACCAGTGGTCTCTACAGTGTGGTTTCACTACTCCTGAGGCAGTCGAAAGAGGAAGGGCCAGGGCAGTGCAACACTCTTTTATAGTGCTGGGTGGAACCTGGCCAGGTGATTTAGACAGGCCAATGGTCAGGCAGGTTCAGGAAAAGGTGCTCTCCAGGGCCAATCCCTATGCCCACACCTGATGGGTGGGTGGAGCCACACCTTGATTGACAGTGGTGTCATTTCCGATCCAAGGAGCAATGCTGTTCTCCAACCAGAGGGGTCAGTGTTGTTACTGTCACGTGACAGCCATGTGCTCTCCTACTACATCCTCCCCCCCCCACTTTCTATCATTTACCTCCACTCAGGGAGCAATCTTACAGTGGCCAATAAACCTATCAACCTGCAAATCTTTGGGATGTGGGAGGAAACCAGAGCATCCAGAGGAAGACCCACATAGTTGCAGGTTGAATGTGCAAACTCCACACAGAAAGCATGAGTGCTCAGCATTGAACCCGGGTCCCTGGCACTGTGAGGCAGTGGCTCTACTAGCTGTCCCGCCCCTAAGCAATAGACTATTGGCATCGATAATACAATAGAGAGCTATATTTTGCAGTTTACTGATTAAACTGAGGTATTGTGTATACAGGGGCATGAAAACACAGAGATATTGATAAACTGTGCAGGCAAAACTGTGATGCATTTTAGGAGAGGAAAGTATAAAACCAAAAAGAAAGGATTGATCAGGTATTTTCAATACTAGGGACAGTGGTATTCTAAAGAGATTTAGCAGCCCATGTACGCACCAAAATATTGCAGTGAGCTATAACAAAATAAGTGAATAGCTTAACATTTTTTTGTAGCTTGGGAGCTAAGTATAAAAGAGGAAGACATTACTACAGCTACACAAATATCTAGTCCAACTAATATCAAGAATACTTTACTCAGTTGTGGTCACCACACTCAAGAATGATTATATTCAACTTGGCTGGAATATGGAATACATTCACCTGAAATAAAAACAGAAAATGCTAGAAACATTCAGCAGTTCAGGCAGCATCTGTGGAATGAGGAATAGAGTTACAGTTCGGTCAAAGACCTCTCAGCAGGACATTCATGAGAGTGTTACTATAGATCCAAGTTATGAGGTGAATTACATGTGAATTTAGGGAATCAGTAGAAAGGGGTTGGATGATGAAATGGACTTGAGGTACAGGATCAACCCTGATCTTAAGACAGAACATGCTCAAGGTTCTGTATGACTTTTGGCTGCTTCTTGAGCTCAATGGCTGCAAGGATGTAAAGTTAGAACATAGAACAAAGAATTGTACAGCACAGGAACAGGCCCTTCAGCCCACAACATCTGTGCCGAGCATGATGCCAAATTAAATTAATCCCTTCTGCCTGCACATGATCCATATCCTTCCATTCCCTGTATGTTCATGTGCCTATCTAAAAGCCTCTTAAATGCCACTATCGTATCTGCTGCCACCACCCCACTGGCAGCCCGTTCCAGGCACCTCCCGCTTGCTGTGTAAAAAAAACTTGCATCAGATCTCCCCTCAGCTTCTGATACTCCAGAGAAAACCATCCAAGTTTGTTGAACTTCTCCTGAAAGCTGATACCCTCTAATCCAGGCAGCATTCTGGTAGACCTCTTCTGAACTCTCTCCCAAACCAATTTTGAATCCAATCTACCAATTCACCATGGATGCCATGCATCTTATCTTCCTGATCAACCTACCATGAAGGAACTTGTTAAATCCTGTATTAAAGACCATGTATACAATGCAACATTAAAAAGATACATACAGATATATCAAATATACTGAGGTATACTGACCACAGACAGATAAATCTGAAAGACATAGATATTTAAGAGACTCTTAGATAGCCACATGAATGATGGAAAAATGGAGGGCTATGTGGGAGGGAAGGGTTAGATAGATCTTAGAGCAGGGTAAAATGTCGGCACAACGTCGTGGGCTGAAGGGCCTGTACTGTGCTGTAATGTTCTATATCCACTGCCCTACCCTTATCAACCATCTTGATCACCTCCTCAAAAAACTCAATCATGTTTGTAAGTCATGACCTGCCCTGCACAAAATGATGCTGATGGTCCCAATTAGTTCATGCTTTTCCAAGTGTGAGTAAATCCTATCCAATAGCTTCCCTACCACTGATGTGAGGCTCGCTGGTTTATAATTTCCTAGATTATCCCTATTTTCCTTCTTAAACAACATTGGCTACTCTCCAGTCCTCTGAGACCTCATCTGTGGCTAGAGAGGATACAAAGATCTTTGTCAAAGCCCTAGCAATCTCTTCTCTTGCCTCTCTCAATAACCTGGGATAGATCCCATCAGGCCCTGGGAATTTATCCACCTTAATGCTCTTCAAGAAATCTAACACCTTCTCCTCCTTGATCTCAAAATGCCCTAGCATATTCAAATAGCCCACACTGATCTCAACTGATCTCACTATCCTCCATGTCCTTCCCCTTAATTAATACTGATGCAAAGTACTCGTTTAGTACTTTTCCGACATCCTCTGACTCCAAGCATAAATTCCCTCCTTCATTGAAATGAAAAACACGATGATGCTGGAGGAACTCAGCAGGCCAGGCAGCATCCGTGGAGAAAAGCAAACAGTCAAAGTTTCGGGTCAGAAGCCTTCTTCAGGACTGAAGATGGGAAAAGGGGAAGCCCAATATATAGGAGGGAAAAGCAGAGCAGTGATAGGTGGACAAAAGAGGGGAGGCAGGGTGGGCACAAGATGGTGATAGGTAGATGCAGGTAACAGATAGTGATAGGCAGGTACAGGGGAGGAGGGGAGAGCAGATCCACCGGGGGATGGGTCAAAGATAAGGAGAGAAAGAAAAAAAAGGGTAGAAAAAATAGAGATAGGCTAGGAAAGGGAAGAAGAGAAGAAGCATGGTGGGGAGGGGGGGTAGTTGTGGGGAAGGGGTGTGGGGATTACTTAAAGTGGGAGAATTTAATGTTCATGCTGTTAGGCTGCTGGTCCTACCCTCTCCCTAATTACACTCTTGTTTTTAATGTAGGTTAAAAAAAATGCCTCTTTAATCCTAATTGCCAAGGACATTTCATACCCCCTTTTGGCCCTTCTAATTCCTTGCTTGTGTCCTATCCTGCTTTCTTTATGTTCCTCAAAAGCCCTGTCCGATTTCAGCTTCCTAAGTCTTACATGTGCTTCCTTTTTTCTTTTTGACTAAATTTATAACTTCTCTTGTCATCCAAGGTTCCCTTAGCCTACTAACTTTGTCCTTCCTTCTTACCAGAACATGCCTGTCCTGCACTCTGATCAGCTGGTCTTTAAATGACTCCTACATATCAAATGTGGATTTACCCAATAACAGCTGCTCCCAATTTACTCTCCCACCTAATAATGCTGTAATTTGCCTTGCCCCAATTTAATACTTTCCCCCTAGATCTTGACTTATCCTTTCAACTATCTTAAAACTTATGGAGTAGTGAACACTGAGAGAGATTGATGAAGGTAGAGCTGTGGATGTCATCTATATGGACTTCAGTAAGGCATTTGACAAGGTACCACATAATAGGTTAATCAAGAAAGTTTGGATGCATGGGGTCAGTGGAGAATTGGCTGTGTGGATCCAGAACTGGCTTGCCCATAGAAGACAGAGGGTGGTGGTTGAAGGAACTTATTTGGGCTGGAGGTCTGTGAGTAGTGGTGTTCCGCAGGGATCTGTGCTGGGACCTCTGCTGTTTGTGATGTACATAAATGACCTGGATGAGTATGTTGACGGATGGGTTAATAAGTTTGCAGACAATACCAAGATTGATGGAGTTGTGAATAGTGTAGAAGACTGGCGACGGATACAGCGTGATATACATCAGTTGCAGATGCGGGCAGAGAAATGGCAGGTGGAGTTTAACCTGGATAAATGTGAGGTGTTGCACCTTGGTAGGACTAATGTCAAGAGGCAGTACACTCTTAAGGGCAAGACCCTTAACAGTGTTGAAGAGCAGAAACACCTTGGGGTGCAAGTCCATGGCTCATTGAAAGTGGCTACACAGGTAGACAGGGTGGTTAAGAAGACTTATGGAATGCCTGCTTTCATTAATCGAGGTATTGAGTACAGGAGTCAAAAAGTTATGATGCATCTCTATAGAACTCTGGTTAGGTCGCATTTAGAGTATTGCATGCAATTCTGGTCACCTCACTATAGGAAGGATGTTGAGGCTTTAGAGAGGGTGCAGAGGAGGTTTGCTAGGATGCTGCCTGGATTAGAGGACATGTGCTATCAGGAGAGGCTGGACAAACTTAGGCTCTTTTCTCTGGAGTGGCAGAGGCTGAGGGGTGATCTGTTGGAAGTGTATAAAGTTATGAGGGGCATAGATAGGGTGGACAAGCAATATCTTTTTCCCATTATTGAGTGATCCAATACCAGAAGGCATGGATTTAAGGTGAGAAGGGGTAGGTTCAGAATAGACATGAGGGGTAAGTTTTTTTTTACTGAGAGAGTGGTGGATCCCTGGAATGTGTTGCCTAATAGGGTGGTGGAGGCAAATTCATTGGGGGGCTTAGATGGGCACATGAATGAGAGGAAAATGGAGGGCTATAGCATTCTGTAGGTAGGAAGGATTAGCTATGTTGGCACAACATTGTGGGCTGAAGGGCCTGTTCTGTGCTGTACTGTTCTACATTTCTAATATATTCTCCCACTGAAATGTCAATCACCTGGCCAGGCTCATTTTCCAGTACTAAGTCCAGTATTACTACTCCTCTAGTTGGACTATCCACATGCTGTTTCAAGAAACCTTCTTGGATGCATCCAACAAATTCTGCTCCATCTAAGCCTCTTGCACTAAGGAAGTCCCAATCAATATTGGGGAAGTTAAAATCACCCACTACAACAACCCATCTCTCTCAAAGATGATGGAATAGCCTATGAGGGTTTTCAAAAAGTAATTGAATAGGCACTTGAAGGAAAATAATTTGGCGGGCTCTGGGGTGATGGAATGGGTCAGAACACATTGCTTTATAAGGAGCCAGGATGGACTTGATGAGTCAAATGTCCTCTTTCTGTGCTGTGATAACCTATGACTCTATTTCTTTCACCTAAAGAGTGATATGACTGAGAGTTTTAGTGTCTTGAAAGGTAGATGGAATAATTTTTTTCCGGTATCATGGTGGGTGGGATAACAGGGCATTACATACTTTGAGCCAGGTGATTTGGGAAAGAAATTTCTGTTGAATTGGTAGCTGAATTAATGTTCTTAAATCAGAGATGGTTAAACCTTGACTAGACAAAGGAATTGTATGATAGGAGCCAAAGTGAGTACAGTACAGCCATGACTTTATTTTGACTTTCAGAGAAATCTTCAGGGAATAGCCAGGTCCTGTTTTTAGGCTTCTGTAAGTAACGAGGTGCAAAGGCACAGACATATTTTGAAGCCTTATTATTTCTGAGGAGATGGGATGTTACAGAATCCTTCCATGAGTTTTAATAAAATGAATTTGAATGCACATCATTTAAGAACCGGTTTGTAAACAAATACACTTTCTTTTATGCTTTTTTTTGCTGTCTTTAAAAAAAGTGTCAATTAATCTCTTTACTGGCTCCTAGACACAGCAACAAAACAGTGCAGGATAAAAGTATAGCAATTTTAATGTGCTCCATTCCTAATATGACACATTGGATTATAAACACAACTATGCTGCCCTTCCTGTGACTGAGGACCATGTTGTATGTCAGGTAATGAGTAAAATGTGTGCTTGTGTACCTTCCCTGCTCTTTTCATTTTGCCTTTATATTAATAATGAGCTGTTGCTGCCAACTTAGAAAGCAAAACTAAAAAGCTGAACTAGGGAAATGGTTTATTTGGCATGTAATAAAATAGAACTTGCATTTCACTGTGAATATTGTGAATCAGACTTTTTACACTGACATTTTGAGGATAGGCCGTGAGACCTGACCTTTGTTCTCACTCTCCAATTATCTCATCTACCTTGCTTGGAAAGGCAATTTAAACATATTTATAAATGCTTAATTCATGTAACAAATGTCATAAAGTTCAATATGTAGTTCATTAGACTGAATGTTCCTTCTTAAAACCATTCCACTTCTTCAGCTGTCTGCCTATCTCATAAATTTTCTTCCCAACTCCTTGCCAACTATATTGCTCATACTCGTGGATAGTTTCCTTTATTCATTGTAGAAGTTTACCTGCTTTGTACTAGTAAATTATAATCTCCCTCCTCCATTGTGCAGGTTGCCAAGAAATAGTTGGAGAGCAGGGTTGGGATTTAGCTGCGATGGGCCTACTCATTGCTCAGATAGCCCATGGTCCCTCACTCAAGTATTTGAGCATTTTTGTAGTGAAGAACTTTCCAAAGGAAAGCCTCCTGGATGTGACTGGTGAGGCCCCATGTGGTGCTAGGGTCTCATGAAAGATAATCAGGTCACATGAGTGAGCAAGAACAAGCCCTGCTTAGGAAACTGTTGAGAAAACCTTTGACAGATGGCAAAGCCCTGGCCCCAGCCTATCTGTTAAAGCTGTTAGTTTTTCAACACGTCTAAATGTTCTTGATACTCAGAAACATTCAAAAACTACTAGATACAAAAGATACATTAAAAAAGTAAGGATGGTAACCTATAAACACCTTTAAATCGTTGAAAATATGATTGAAAACAACTAAAATTCTAAGGAATTTTGGCAAATTTACAAAACTGCTGACAAAACCTGGCCATGGGAATCAAGGCTCCCAGAATCCTAAAGATGAGCTTTGCACAATTTACATTATTGGAGCTGGATTAGCTGTTTTCAAGTTAATTTACAACAAATGAACGATGTTCATAGTCCTTTACAAATCATCTTCAAGAAAGTGATGGTGAGCTACCTTCTTGATCCATTGTTGTCACATGTATGAATACAGAAGTTAGGAGCAGGAGTAGGCTATACACTACTGTAGCCTCCTTAAGTTCTTTTTGCAACTTACTTCCCCACCCGTCTTTCAATGATTCAGCAAATTTAGCAAGCACACCTTCAGTGCCTTCAAGCCATTTATATAAATGGTAAAAAGTGGAGGCCCCCGCACCGATCCCTGTTGAACACCACACATTATGGTCTGCCAGTCACAAAAATACTCAATCACACCTGCAGTACTTTCTCTTCCTGTTAGCTAGCCTATCCACACCAATATGTTAACCCCTACTTCATGAAGTATTGTGGTTGGATTGCAGAGTTACAGGCTTAGCCCAGTGATAATACTGGAATGGTAATATATTTCCAAGTTAGGATGATGTGCAACTTGAAGAACATGCAGGGAGTGGCATTCCCATGGACCTGCTACCCCTGTTCTTCAAGGTGATGACATTCTTTAATGTAGAGATGTTTCATGCAAGTGAGTTTTAAAGTAACATTGCTTAGTGACTGATATTCCTACCTTCAACATCATTATAGCACATTTTAATTTACTTTAGGCTAACAGCAAAGGCAAAGTCAAGTAAGTTTTTGAGACAACAGAAAACAGCAATTGTATAAATCTGTAGCCCCACACTTCAAAGGCTGTACATCACAGTGTCAGAACTGCAATTTTGCAGACTTCTCTCTTATGCAGAGGGAATGAACCAAACCATTCAATATTTCAGCATCAGAGCTGAGCTTCCTTGTATAACCATTAGTAAGAGATTTTGTACATTTCAATCCTACTTCTACACCCTAACCACCAATTTGGTGTGGAATAGACATCCATGTGAGACAAAATTCTGGTTATCTGTTCCAACACCTTCCCTGCATTTTGGATAATGTTACAGTGTAAGCTACCTCAGACATTTTTTGACTACAAACAGCTTCAAACTAGTTTGCATAAACCGATGCATTCCTAACATGGAGAAACCGTGACAGTAATTTAACTGATGTTGCATATTTTCCTGTTTGAGAATGTAAAAATGTGGTACTCTGATGAACGTTGGGGTGTTAGACAAAAAGGGTTCTTGTCCACAACTGATGGGGAGGGGCCACAAATTGGCTAGAGGTGGGGGTGCAGTATGGAGTAGCAATGAGCAGGTTGATGGGCCCTCTGGAAATTGAGAGGTGTTGGTAAATTGAGACAGGGATCTCACTTGCCTGCTGACATGTATGAGCATGTTGTTCTGGGAATGCCCTCCAGGAAAACTGCGACCAAGTTCTCTTACAATGCTCTGACATAAGGATAACATGGGGAATAATGTCATCCCACATGCCCAGATGTGGAAATCACATTGGAATCATAAGGATCACTCATGACAAGAAATGTCTGAAAAACATAAAATGATTCAGAAACATTTGCAACTGTGCTTCACTTACAGAAAAATCACATTTCAATTTTGCAATACTGAAAAAGCACTAAATTAGCATAGATGGGACTCATTGTTTGATTGGATTATAGTCTTCCACTTACTGGAAATCATACAGAATTTACTCCACAGTGAGAAATGGGAGGAAGTAACAAAATGTGTGACTAAATTGTATGTTAAAATTAAATGCAAATAGTTCACCTAGGCAAAGGTATAAGTAATGACAAAGTAAGTAAAACAATACTTATGGCTGAGATGATTATGAGAGTGTCCAAGGTTGTCTTAATTTCCCCTTTCAAATGCTGAATGTTGTGCATATAATACACAAGCAATTGCTTACAGAGTTTTATTCCTCGCAACAAGGGACTGAACCATTGACCATAGGAAGATATTTCAAGAGAAATTTGCCATTTGGAATGCAAATCAATTTATCTAAAGATATGGGAAAGAGAATCTTCCACTCCAAAGTCACAACACAAACTGCATATGATTGAATGAGGCCATTAAGTCTGGTTCCTTCAATTCCACAAATCTCAACCACTGGTCCTTAAAATGCAGTATTCGGGAGATATATTTTGGCTATCTAAGGAGATAAAATTTCACTTGCTAAGAAAAATATGGTTCTTTTGAAAAACAGTTAACCAATTATGCTGATTTAGATTTACAAAGCAACAATAATCCTTTGAATGTGCAGGGGCTTTTATTAAATAATTGATAATAACAAGCATAACTTTCCCAATTTATATTGAGGATTGCCTATGTTTATGATTCTTTACATACGAGTTGTTTAACAATATTTCAAACACTGCAATGTGCAAACCAATGCAAAGTAATGACTTAGTAGTGAGCCCTTTGAGATCTCACTGAAACTGAATTTGAAATGAAAAGCACAGTATTAAAAAGCCACATAATTACTGCAATTACTGTTTGGTTATCTCTTTGAAATGTTTCTGGCATAGCTCTCAGTTTAATGCCCTTAAATGCAATTTAACTCACATGAATTCAACAGAATTGCATAACACAACCAAAATAAAATCCTTCACTTTAAAATACTACATATGTGAAAAAGGTTCAATCTCAATCTCAGGTTCCCTCCTGTTTTAAGAAGACCACTATCATCCCGATACCAAAGAAACGCAAGGTAACATGCCTCAATGACTACCGACCAGTGGCTCTGACATACACCATCATGAAGTGCTTTGAGAGGTTGGTCATGGCACGCAACAGCTCCAGCCTACCAGACAACCTGGACCCATTGCAATTTGCCTATCGCCGAAACAGGTCTACAGCGGATGCCATCTCCCTGGCCCTTCACTCAGCTCTGGAGCATCTGGACAGTAAGGACACTTACGTTAGAGTACTGTTTATTGACTACAGCTCTGCCTTCAATACAATAATACCAAGCAAGCTTGTCACCAAACTCTGAGACCTAGGACTCAACACCTCTCTCTGTAACTGGATCCTTGACTTTCTAACAAACAGACCGCAATCAGTGAGGATAGGCAGCAATTCCTCCGGCATGATTATTCTCAACACTGGTGCACCTCAAGGCTGCGTCCTCAGCCCTCTACTCTACTCCCTATACACTCATGACTGTGTGGCCAGATTCTGCTCTAACTCCATCTACAAGTTTGCAGATGATACTACCGTTGTAGGCCGTATCTCAAACAGTGATGAATCGGAGTACAGGAAGGAGATAGAGAGCTTAGTGGAATGGTGTCATGACAACAACCTTTCCCTCAATGTCAACAAAACTAAAGAGCTGGTCATTGACTTCAGGAAAGGGGGCGGTGTACATACACCTGTCTACATCAATGGTGCTGAGGTCGAGAGGGTTGACAGCTTCAAGTTCCTGGGAGTGAACATCACCAACAAGCTGTCCTGGACAAACCACGTGGATGCCATGGCCAAGAAAGCTCACCAGCGCCTCTACTTCCTCAGGAGGCTAAAGAAATTTGGTTTGTCCCCTTTGACTCTCACCAACTTTTACCGATGCACCATAGAAAGCATCCCATCGGGATGTATCACGGCTTGGCTTGGCTTGGCTTGGCAACTGCTCTGCCCAAGACCGCAAGAAGCTGCAGAGAGTTGTGGACACGGCCCAGTGCATCACGGACACCAGTCTCCCCTCCTTGGACTCTGTCTGTACCTCTCGTTGTCTTGGTGTAGCAGCCAGCATAATCAAAGACCCCACCCACCCGGGACATTCTCTCTTCTCTCCTCTTCCATCGGGTAGAAGGTACAGGTGCCTGAGGGCACGTACCACCAGACTTAAGGACAGCTTCTACCCCACTGTGATAAGACTATTGAACAGTTCCCTTATACAAATGAGATGGACTATGACCTATGATCTCATGACCTCATGATCTACCTTGTTGTGACCTTGCACCTTATTGCACTGCACTTTCTCTGTAACTGTGACACTTTACTCTGTACTGTTTTTTTTACCTGTACTACATCAATGCACTCTGTACTAATTTGATGTAACTGCACTGTGTAATGAACTGACCTGTAAGATTGGTTTGTAAGACAAGTTTTTCACTGTACCTCGGTACAAGTGACAATAATAAACCAATACCAATACCGAAGTATCAATTTGGTAAGTTTGTTGTACAGAAACAAAATAATGATTGGCTATTGCTGAATTAACTACAGGTGTTATTTTATTTTTGGTATAGCTTACTAACTCACTGATGATACTTTTGACGTCATACCTCTCATTTCAAAAATATGCATTGGTCCCAATTTATAGGCTGGTCAAATACAATCAGTAATGCCCTGTCTGATTGATTGACACCAAACCCAACCTGGAAAGATCATTGACGCCAGCAATGATCACTAAGACACTTATCATTACCAAGTTTTACATTTAAATCTTTTTCATTAAATTAAAATAATGCCACTGCAAGATCTCTGTGGTAAGTAATACGAGCACAGGAGCGGGAAGTCTTGTTTGCTGTGGGAAATATCATGAGAACTAGAGCAAGAGTGAGAATGAGAGCTGGAAGCAGTCTAAAAAGGTAGGCCCGTTTCTGTAGTTCTTGTTGCTGTGGTGAGTTGATAGGCCCGTTAATTAGCTAAATGGATAATTAGGCAGCAGCTGCCAATAAAAAGCAGTAAGGCTCAAGCGGAGGGGCCATTGTGGAGCGGGGAACTGAGGCTTCGGCGTAAAGAGGTGGAGTAGGTGAGCAGAGGCTTCTTCTGGTAGGTACTCTTTCTTTCTTTGTTATTTGATATTTTCTTTGTATAGTGGGAATGGCAGTCAGGGCAGAAGTATGCTCCTCTTGGAGGATGTGGGAAGTCAGGGAGACCTCCAGTGTCCCTGAGGACTACACCTGCAGCAAGTGCATCCAGCTGCAGTTCTTTACAGACTGCGTTTGGGAGCTGGAGCTGCAGCTGAATGAACTCTGGATCATTTGGGAAGCTGAAGGGGTGATAGATAGGAGTTACCAGGAGGCAGTTACATCTAGGGTGCAGGTTGGATGACCCTTAGGAGGGGGAAAAGGAATAGGCAGTCGGTACAGGATGCCCTGGTGGGCGTTTCACTTGATAACAGATATATTGTTATGAATATTGTTAAGGGGGATGAATCACCGGTGGAGAGCCTCAGCAGCCGGATCTCTGGCATGGAGTCTGGCTCTGTGGCTCAGAAAGGAAGGGGGGGGGGGGGGGGGGGGGGGGGAAGAGGAGTGCAATAGTGATAGGGGATTCGTTGGTTAGGGAGACAGACTGGAGATTTTGTGGACAAGAATGGAGAGTCCTGGATGGCATATTGCCTCCCAGGTGCCAGGGTCAAGGACATCTCGGATCGAGTGCACAACATTCTTAAGAGGGAGGGTGAGCAGCCAAAAGCTGTGGTGCACATTGGCACCAACGACATAGGTAAGATAAGGGATGAGGTCCTGAAGAGCGAGTTTTGGGAGTTAGGAAGGAAGTTAAAAAGCAGGACCTCAAGGGTAGTAATCTCTGGATTGCTGCCTGTGTCACACACCAGGGAGGGAACGAATAGGAGGATAAGGTAGATAAATGAGTGGCTCCCTGACCTTTAGCATAGCCATGGACAAGGATGGGAGCAGACATATGGGAAAGTATTTGATTGGGGGAAAGCAAATTATGACAGTATTAGGCAGGAACTTGGGAGTGCAAATTGGGAACAGATGTTCTCTGGTAAATGCACTACAGAAATGTGGAGATTGTTTCAGGACCACTTGCATGAGTTTCTGGATAGGTTTGTCCCACTGAGACAAGGAAAGGATGGTAGGGTGAAGGAACCATGGTTAATGAGAGGTGGAAGGTTTAGTCAAGAGGAAGAAGGAAGCTCATTTAACGGTTAGGAAGCAAGAATCAGTCAGGACTCTTGAGAGTTATAAGGTAGCCAGGAAGGAGCTTAAGAAGGGACTTAGGAGAGCTAGAAGGCGGTATGAGAAGGCCTTGGCAAGTAGGGTTAAGGAAAACTCTAATGCGTTCTACACATATGTGAGGAGCAAGAGGACGACTAGGGTGAGGGTAGGACCACTCAGGGATATGGGAGGAAAAATGTGCCTGGAGGCGAAGGAGGTAGGGGAGGTCCTAAATGAATACTTTGCTTCAGTGTTCATCGAGGAGAGGGACTTAGATGAAGGGGAGGTTAGCGTAGAACAGGCAAATGTGTTGGAGCATGTTGAGGTTAAGAAAGAAGCAGTGTTGGAGCTACTGAAAAGCATTAGGATAAATAACTTCACGGGGTTGGATAGGATATAACCCAGGATACTATGGCAAGCGAGGGAAGAGATTGCTGGAGCATTAACAATGATCTTTGAGTCCTCCCTGGCCACAGGAGTGGTACCAAAGGATTGGAGGATGGAAAACATTGTTCCATTGTTCAAGAAAGGTAAAAGGGATAATCCTGGGAATTATAGACCAATTAGTCTTGCATCAGTGGTGAGCACGCTATTAGAGAGGATACTTAGGGACAAGATTTATGAGCATTTGGAGATGCATAGTCTTATAAAAGGGATAGTCAACATGGGTTTGTGAAGGGCAGGTCATGCCTCACGAGCCTAATAGTTTTTCGAGGAAGTTACAAGATGGATTGATGAAGGTAGAGTGGTGGATGTGGTATATATGGATTTTAGCAAGGCATTTGACAAGGTTCCCCATGGTAGTCTCATCCAGAAGGTCATGAGGTATGGGATCCATGGAAAATTGGCTGAGTGGAGTCAGAACTGGCTTGCCACAGAAGGCAGAGGGTGTTGTTGAAGGAGCATGTTCAACCTGGAGGTCAGTGACTAGTGGTGTTCTGCAGGGATTTGTTCTAGGACCCCTGCTCTGTGATTTTTATAAAAGACATGGATGAAAAAGTGGAAGGATGGGTTGGTAAGTTTGCAGATGACACGAAGGTTTGTGGTGTAGTAGATAGTGCAGAAGGTTGTTGTAGGTTGCAACAGGATATTGACAGGATGTAGAGCTGGGAAGAGTTCAATCCAGAGAGGTGTGAAGTGATACACTTTGGAAGATCTAACTTGAAGGCAGAGTACATGATTAATGACAGGATTCTTGGCAGTGTGGAGGAACAGAAAGATCTTGAGGTTCTAGTACATAGATCCCTCAAAGTTGCCACACAAGTTGATAGGGTGGATAAAAAGACATATGGTGTACTGGCTTCTTTAGCCGGGGGATTGAGTTCAAGAGCAGAGAGGTAACGTTGCAGCTCTATAAGACCCTGGTTAGACCATCTGGAATATTGTGTTCAGTTCTGGTCACCATACTGTAGGAAGGATGTGGAAGCTTTGGAGAGGGTGCAGAGGAGACTTATAAGAATGCTGCCTGGCTTGGAGAACACATCTTATGAGGAGAGGCTGAGCAAGTTAGGGTTTTTCTTCTTGGAGAGATGGAGGATGAGAGGAGACTTGATAGAGATATACAAGACTATGAGAGGCATAGACAGAGTGGACAGCCAGCATCTTTTCCCCCAGGGTGGTAATGGCCAATACTAGAGGTCACCCATTTAAGGTGTGTGGAGAAAAGTTCAGGGGGGGATGTCAGAGGTAGGTTTTTTTCCCCCACACAGGGATTAGTGGGTGCCTGGAATGCACTGCTGGGGGGTGGTACAATAGGGTCATTTAAGAGACTCTTATAGAGGCAGATGGATGAAAGAAAAATAGAGGATTATGGGAGGTGAAGTAGAGAGGGGGATAGAAAGAATGGGGATAAGGTTTATATAGGTTGGCACAACCTATGGGCTAAGGACCCGTACTGTGTTGTACTGTTCTATGTTCAAGAGGGTTGTGAAAATAAAGAAAAATTGAGGGGCTTTGACTTCTGCATCACTACCTACTCTTTCTTTCCTTCCACTCCCTCCCACCCTCAATTTTTGACCTTGTGATTTAACTTCAACATAGTTGTAAGGAGATGAATAGAGTAAAACTCTGTTAATCTGGCCTCCTCGGGACTTTGCTGGTGCTGGACTTGCAGATTTTCCAGACTATTGGATGATATTTTATTAATACTCCAACACACTTTTCAAAGAGTTAACCTGGTTAATTTAAAGGCAGTGAGGGAAAAAAGGAGCAGGTCAGTTTCAAGGGAGCACGGTGAACTAAAGAGGTGAGTTTAGAGGGAGAATGGAAACTAGTGCCCAGAGAGTGATCAGGGAGCATGTGAAGTGGTGCCCTGGCGAGTGGATGGAGAGCGCAGGAATCGATTCCCTGGGGAGTTGACAGAGCGCGGCCAGAAGCCGAACCATTGGGATGTCCAAATGGTCGTTCAGCGGATTATCGGAGTTTTACTGTGTTAAGAGAACTGGTAAAATGTAGTGAAATACACTAGTTAGGTTTAAAAGGAAGATGCAATTTATCTTTTTCCAGTAAATAATATAATCAAGTTCAAATATAATTCTTCATAATGATGTTAATTGCTTTTTGAAATCTGATTTATCCCAAAGCATCATCTAATCTGTGAATGATATTTCACTTGGCATGCAGGGACTGTGCTAATATAGGTAAAGGATTGCAAAACCACTACTGGTTCAAACTACAGAACTATGTTTGTAATATATTTTCCCCAGTGAATAATGGGAGTCGTATAATAGACCTGCAAAGGATGGCATGATATGTTACAGTATAACAGCATTATAATATTTTACCCAAATATCTCAGTACTATTCTTAGCAGTTTCTTGCAATATGACTTCGTTTAGAATCAGAAGGTCATATACTTGAGGTAAGCATTTGACATTTTGAATTTCTATCATCACTTTAAAGCAACGGACAATCTGAAGGAAGACTACACCAAGACTCTGGTAGAAATTTGATTTATGAGCTGTTGACTAACTATAGAGTTTGTCTTTTTTGTCCTTGAATGAAGTTAAAAAGAATCTTGTCTGACTGTGTACATTGTTAACCACTTAAAAAAAAGCATATTTATGACTTGATCTTCAATAACAAGCAGATTGATGAGGCACTTTGCACATGTTCGAATATGTACACATTCATGCATTTTGCAAATAAGCAGCATTACTGTCTGTTTGGTAACTATGCTCACAGAATTACTGTTGGTTGATTTATTATTAGACCTGGGCCTCATATTGACAGCGGTTAGTTTTCAATCACAGCTGTGGCAGGTGTATACGAGTCATAGGACATTCAGAATATCATAGATTGAAGGATGGGAATGGAACAATTGAATTACACAGAGTTTAAACATTCCAGTGAGATTGTTGCCTGCTAATCACCAAAATGTTGCTACCTGTGAAGTATGAAGAACTCTAGCTTCAAGTATTTGCTTGCACAGTTCTTGCAGTAGATCAGTGGTTATAATTGTCAAAGGGGAATAACGTATATAAAGAAATTCCAAACACTGGAAGCAAGCAATTAAAAGCTTACAATTCTCAAATGGAAGTGATTGAAACTTAATTGCCCCGAAATTCATCTCTGGTCGATAGTGTTAAGACGTTGTGTGGTAGTAACAATGTGTTGCACATCAACTTGGAGATGTACTACAACCAAAAGTCGTTCTATTCCCTCACAGCCCAGCTGCACGTGACCAGCATATAAACCTAGTAGCAGGATGTTTTCATTCTGCATTGGAGGCATTACAAGAAATAAAATTATGGCTACTAGACAATAAGAGCAATTTATTGTCATTGTGACTAATGACACTGGTATGTGATCTATGCATATGTGGACAGCATTCATACAACAAAAGCCATGCTGCCACACAACATAGGCATGCTGAAATGGTTTCATTACCTGGACCATGCTGGTGGAGCAAAGAAGGATGCAGCAGAGTGGGCTTTGAGGATTGTGGCAGTTTGCTGTATCACTCTATCACCATGAAGGCACCAAAACTGCCACCAGCTGTACACAGCCCAACTGTGGAATAAGAGGAAGAGGAGGAGGGGAGGAGGAAGGGAATGTTTCTGCCACGTGTGCCAATGCGTCAATTATTCCATTGTGAGTTCCCATCATCCGCCTCCTACGTAACCATCCCTCACCATGTGCAGAACTCTCTTCTGAGCTAACATCAAAATTACATATGGTGTCAGAATTTCAGATGGTGCTGGAAATGGCTTTCTAGTATGCTTTCTTCTTCAAACATTGCCTTGTCTTAGCTAGCTGAAAGAACAAAGGCACAACACTAAGTGTGTGGTGATGGGTGCAAGGGGAAGTAGAGAGAGAATTATTACACTGTTTGCAGCTTGTAAATAAGAAATTGTGCTGAGGGGAAGAAAGAGCAGGGACAGGTATGAAGATATTGTCACCTTCTATGATTTTGGCCCAACAATTGGCAGTCATCTAAACCATGGCACTCCAGTAATGGCGACACTGCTGCCTCCGTGGGAGTAATTTAACAGTGACACGCCTACCCTTGCCATATCCTATTAAATGCACCAAAGGTTTGACACTCTTCAATGCGACTCTACCCTATCAACTCATCTACTAGCAACGACTATCAGTTAGCACCCATATCAAATATTCATATGGTCCATCACATCCTTAGACTTAACACGGCTCAAACTTCTTGCATAGTTCATAGCTTGCATCCACTGTCAGGTTATTCAATCTTTTCAGGCACAGCGCTCAGTGATATACTTCCCTTTCTCTTACATGGACAAAATAAATTTGCTAACCTTGACCACGTGCAAAGTCGTGAACTGTCTCATCTGCATCCAAGTCCTTAGGTCTGTAAGCATTGTCTACATTGCCATCCAAGTCCTTAGGTTTGTTTCCTGGCATTGGCTGCTGCAGCCATTTCCACTTACTTTAGATTATTTCCAGAAAGCCTCCTCACTGCCTGGCAATGGGTCATATTTCTTCCACTTTGCACCCCTTTCACCAAAACTTCTAGTGCAGCATTCAAAGATTGTGGAGTCTGCTCTCTTGTATTGTGTTATCATTATGCCCTTTTCTAGGCAAACTAAGTTTCATGATGACTTCCATTACCTGCTCCAATAATCATGCATCCTGCTTTAGGGGAAGCACAGGGCAGCTTTAAAATGCTAGTCACAATATTCAAACTTGTGGAGTAAATAAGCCAATGAACAGCTAGAACTGGTGATAGAGTTGGCAATTTGCCTCAATGATAGCAATAGGTGCATGCTAATCCCTCATTATGATCTCTGCATCCATTTACAGGGCTATCGAAACTAATCTTCTTTGTTTTATTTGAAGAAATTATAAGCAAAAATATAGTTAAAGTTCCCAGGTTCTGGTAGCCACTAGGATAATGGCTTGCACTAATTGAACCTATTTTAGGTTTCCCTACCCACACCAGTCCCAGGGTCTTGCTCTTACTGACCATAACTGGGAATACACCTCTGAACCTACTACATGTATTAAATGTTAACTTCTCTTGTTTTCAAAGGTAACCATTTATTACTTATCTGATTTTGATAGACAGTATCTCCAGCATATCATTTTCTGCATTGTAAAAGAGAACCTTTCACACATACCCCAGTTATGTGATACTTTATTAACAATGGATTGAATTTCCTTTGTCTGTCACAGGCATATCAATACATTTCTGGTTTCCAGATGATTATAGACCCTGGGACAGCCAGGAGCAGTTTAATCTGAATATTCAGTCTCTCAAATGCCAGAAACTGAGTTCCACAAAACTACTACCATTTTTTTTTAAAACTTGATTTTTTCTGTAAGTACATTCTTGTTGATATTGCTGCATATCTTTGCTTTTAATCCTGGTAAGTTGGTAGTTAGGATAAGATAAACTATAGGGCATACTGTAATGTGAAAGGTCATGGCTGTCATGTGACACCACCGAGTACTGGTCAAAAGTGACACCACTGTCAATCAGTGTCAAGCTCCACCCATCCATTAGCAGCACACTCCTGACCATTGCTCCCTGTGCCCACCTGTCATACCTGGCCATGACTCATTGGACTTGTTGAATTACCTGAGCTAGCTCCACCCAGCTCTCCAGCACTATAAAGGATGCCACATGTGCGTGCCTCTCTCTTTTGATTGCTGTTGGGGTCGAGACCACATCGAGGGACCACTGGTAAGAGTGTGCGGGTCCAAAGGGGTTTAGGGGTATTTTTAAGTAGGTTCCCAGTAGCGTAGAGCTGTTGCTTGTCCAGAGGCAGGGGATTCAGGCACTGTATTGTGTTTCTCCCTAACCATTTGTAACTAGTTTACTCTGTGTGTGTGTGTACTTCACCCCCATTGCAACTCCCCTCACGTTTCGCAATTACGTGTGTGTGTGTGTGTGTGTGTGTGTGTGTGTGTGTGTGTGTGTGTGTGTGTGTGTGTGTGTGTGTGTGTGTGTGTCTGTTCCCGTTCATTCTGTTCCCGTGTTTGTCTTTGGAAATAAATTATTTTGAAAATCTAAAGACTGTGTCCGGATTCCTCTGCCTTTGAGACCCGAAAGAACCTTTTCCCACAACAATTGGCGCTGCGAGCAGGGTCTTAAAGGTATTGGCCAGACACAGACGTGGGTAGGATGTTCTGAAACAAGGGAAAGAAAGAAAATGTAGGCACTGAAGAGAGGATTCCCGGGTGGACCGACAACAGTGAGGGATTTGGGAGCTTGGCCAGTCTGCTGGCAGACCACTGTAAACCAGTGGACTGGGCTGAGCAGTTAGATCCATGTGGTAAGAAACTGGGGCACCACATGGTGGCCCTCCTCCAGAAGTCTGGGTTCCGCAGAGCCAAAGGGGATCAAAGGGGTGCCTTCTGAGTTGTCAGGTTGAGATTACCAGCCAGCTGCAGAACACATGTCTACAGAGGGAGAAAGAGACAGAGACACTCTGGCAGCGATGCTGCACGCTCCAGGAGGTAGTGCAGACTGCCCAGACCCAGGCCAACGACCGAGGCCAAGGGTACTGAGGTCACCTGCCGGCTGATCCAGGTGCAGCAGGCGCAAGCTGCCCGCAGGTCTGGCTGGCAACCAGACCTGTTTAAAATCCAAGCTTTGGTCCAGTGCGGCGACAAGCTGGACGCATGACTGGGGGACGGGGACATTTGGATGGATGAGAATGGGGAGGGGGTACCTGAAGAACCTGAGCCCCATCACACCCGCCCCCCACCCTATGCACCCAAGCCCCTGCAGGCTCAACCCATCATCACATGGTCCCAGGTCTGCCACAGGAGGGAAGGGAGTCAGGATGGGACCCCTGCAGGGGAAAGTGCCCACGGTCCCTCCGAGACCACGGAGACCCGGGACTTCTCTGTCAAGGAGATCACCCAGCTGGTGGATCGGTACCGCCAGCAGTCAGGCGAACAGCTGGCCACGTGGCTGTTCTGGCTATGGGATGAGGGGGCCCCCAACGTGAGTCTCTCTCACCAGGAAGCGAGCGCCCTGGGGAGCTTGTCGGACCAGCAGAGTATTAATAACTGTCTGCGGGCGCCACTGGGAGGGATCAGGGACACCGCTACCCTGTGGGATCGGGTAGTGCCTGCCGTGAGGGTCCGGTACTCCACCCTCCTGGAATGGGACCTATACGGGCGCCCACAATGGAGCACCGTCAGTGAGGGCACCAGGGTCATCCGGGAATGGGCGCTAGTGACCTGCATTTACTCAGGGACAGACAACCTTGAATTGCTAGAAAACACCACCGTGACTAGTACACTAGTGGGGTACCTGGTCACCACTGTGCACCCCGACCTGAGGCCTGTGGTCCTGCCCCTCATGGGACCGGCCAGCGGGAAGACCGTACGGGAAGCCATCACTCTCCTGGAGGGGTTAGAATACATGGAGTGGGGGGCGCCCACACAGGTCCGTAGAGCAGAGACGAGGGCTGGGGACACCACCTCTCGTCTCACGCGCAAGCAGCCGTACCTGGACCTGTTGTGCGCAGGGGTGGACCGCGCTAGCATAGATGGGGTCCCGACCTCCGCTCTACATGAGTGATGGAAGAGCCCCGTGGGGGAAAGCCCAGCCGGGGGACGACCTGTGACCACCCTGGGGCCGAGTCCGACATGGGGCGCCCCCAACTGCAGGACCACGTGGGCTGCCCCTGCAGACACTAATACTGCCTCCGCACCTCCCCCACCTGAAACAGCCTTCCCTGCCCTCCGGGCTCAGCTCTGGGACCTGCTGCAACAGGAAATGTCCCACTTCTGCCAGCAGGAATCCTCACCCACGGGGTGGCAGCCCCCCACCCTGCTCCCATAGGATGAAGGCCAGGGTCCCCAGCGTGTCTGCTCCGTCACCCTTCCATGCCCGGGGGACCTGAGGCAACACATACCCGTAGCAGTACACTGGGGAAAGGGGAATGTGCAGAGGTGGATGGCACTTGTTGACATGGGTGCCCGGCACACCATCGTCCCGGGGAACCCCACTGCATGGAAGGGGGCCCAAATGCAGATAGAGGGGTTGGGGGGTTCCCTTCTGCCCGCAAAGGAAGTCAGGGTCCGCATGAACATCGGGAACCAACCTCCCCGAACTGTGACAGTTTTAATCGCTGACTCTACGGAATGTATACTGGGAATTAATGTTTTAAAGGGACAGTCCCTGCAAGCCAACTGGGGAAAGTTCACCTTTGGAGTAGCCTGGGCCACGGTGGTTGTCGGGGCGGCCAAGTGGGAACCAGTCGTTGGTCCCCCTCCCTCCAAAGTTGTTTGCAGTCGGCAGTATAGGGTGCCGGGGGGGACACCAAGACATTACAGAGGCCGTCCAAGCCCTGCTGCAGGAGGGAGCCATTAGACCCGCAGCCTCCCCTTTTAATAGCCCCATCTGGCCCGTCCGCAGAAAGAATGGGACGTGGAGAATGACAGTGGACTACTGGCACTTGAACAAGGCTAGCCCCCCCTCTTGTCCGCAGTACCCAACATTGTTCCCTTGGTGGAGAATATCGCAGGGCACCCAGACAAACGTGCTATGCAGTGGTAGACCTGGCTAATGCACTTTTCTCCACCAGACCTCCCAGGACCAATTCGCATTCACCTGGGATGGAAGACAATACACATTCCAATGCCTACCACAAGGGTACATCCACAGCCCCACGATTTGTCATGGGTTAATATCCAAGGATTTGCAAGCCATTCCCCTCCCCCCCAGGGGTGTCAGTCGCCCATTATATTGATGACGTACTCTTACAGGGGCCTTCGGAGGCTATTGTCTCGGAGGCCCTTGATATGTTAATATCCTCCCTCAGGGAGTGGGGCTGGGCCATTAATATGGAAAAGGTACAAGGCCCAGCCCAGAATGTATTGTTCCTGGGAATCCAATGACATGCAGGCAGGAGAGACATCCCTGAAACTGCGAGGAACAAAATTTTAAATTTTGCTGTCCCCACTAACAAAACAGACACCCAGAGTTTCGTGGGCCTCCTTGGTTACTGGTGGCAACACATCCCTCACCTAACCATACTTCTGAGGCTCCTCTATAAGATCTCCCGCAAGAAAGCCACTTTCTCGTGGGGGCCCGAACAGCAGGCCGCCTTTGAAGCAGCCAAACAGGCAGTAGAACAAGCTCTGCCCCTCGCCCCCCGCCAGGAAGGGGTCCCCTTTGAATTGCAGGTCTCAGTTAGCAAGTCAGTGGCCGAGTGGAGCCCCTGGCAGAAGGTCCAGGGGCACAGAGTCCTGGTTGGCTTCTGGACCAAGTCACTGCTGGAGGCTGCCACCCGCTACAGCCCCTTCGAGCGCCAGCTGCTGGCTTGCTACCCGGCGTTCCTCGCAACTGAGCACCAAACCAGCATCGACCCTGTGGTCCTTCGTCCCCACCTGCCCATAATGTGTTGGGTCAAGTCCCCCGACTCCACGCACAAAGAGGGCCAAGCCCAGAGGTCCTCGACAGTGAAGTGGAAGTGGTACATCGCAGACTAGGCCGAACCTGGTCTGGAAGGGGTCAGCTGCCTCCATGAACAGGTCATATCCTTCCCCCAGTCCCAGGACCCACCCCCGGACATACCCGAGTTCTGCCTTTGAGACCCGGAAGAACCTTTTCCCACAACACATACTTAATGATGTAATATTTACTTAATTTTTTTGTATCCCACTTCAAGTTGCTGTCCAGATTATGACCAATAGAATAATGATGTCAAACTAACACCAAGTCGGGTTAGACTTTGTCCTTTGTATTGCAAGACCCCTAAATTTGCATATTAATATAAAATTGTGCAGCTAATATGCAGCTTACATTAATGAAAGTATGAGATTTATAACTTGAGTAAGACATAATTATCTAGCTGTTGATATAGTTGTGGTGCTCCAATACACAAGCCAGTGGATTCAATCAGCTGAAACATCAAACATAGTTATTGTTGCAGTTACTCTGAAAAGGAACAAATTGTTGAGCTTGGGAATTATTATCCAACTGAGCAATATTGCACTGAACCAAAAGTCCAGTGCTGCAACTACTTGGGGTGTCTCAGTATAGCCGCACAATGAAAATCCATTAATTCCTTTATCTTCTGGCTCACATTGGGAGTACCATCAAATAACTTAAAACTCTTGCAAAGTACCACAATGTACACATAGCAGATGCAAAACAGTGAGCCCATACCATGCCCTTGCTCCTCATGGGTCTTTTGCCATCCCTCTTCACTTACTTCTATGAACACCACTTCCCATCCAATTTTGGTGGAGTACATGTACACATCCCTAATGGCTCCATGTCATGCAGCCAACATGTGCAAATATACCTTTAACTGTTGGTTATACTTTTCTTATTATTAGAGAGGAGCAGGGCCCTTGCTTGCATACTAACCACACTCCACCCACCAACACCTCCCTCCCCCCAACCAAGACCCTTGTGCATTGACTTATTCCTCCTCCTTGTGCTTACTTAGTTTCCCCTTGAACAATTGTATGCTATTTGTTGCTATTTGCTGCAACAACTTCCTGTGGTTATGCTTTCCACATTCTAATTACAATCTGCATAAAAAGGTTTCCTCTGCATCCCCTATTGGATTTATTACTGACCATCTTATAAATACAGCTGCTTTGCTCTCACCTGCAAATATCCTCTTTAAGTCAACTCTATCAAACTCTTCCATATTGGCTGGATAGGTATCACTGAACAGCACTGCTGAGAATTCCCTCTATCACTTTACTGATGAATAAGAGTAATTATCTTATTTCTTTTTCTTTAATTGGATTTATCTTTATTTTTATGAACAGGACATCCTCAGTAATTCTCCACATTGTTCCACAGATGCCAACCTTTTACCAGAACAGCTTTAATAGAGGCATAGCTAGTTCTGAAGTGTATATCTTCAGTACTACCCTTGGGACGTTATCCTGTACCTTTGCTGTAGCCGTCGCTCTCACCCTGTTATTGAAGTGGAGTGAACTGAATTGGATGAAGACTGGTTTCTGTGATGGTGGGGATTTCAGGTAGAGTCTGAGGTGGATTGGTCTTCACCTGAATGTTTCAGCCTCCTCTTTAGCACTCACAAGCTGGGCCTCACCATCACTGAAGGTGATAACTTTCTAGGAATCCCCTCCTCCCCTTTACTTTCAAGTTGCCCGCCACCATTTTCATAACTAGATTTGGCAGGACTGCAGAGCTTTGAACTGATCTGTTATTTGTAAGTTTGCTTAGAAGCTGCACTCTCATGTTGCAGCTTCACCAGGTCGGTAGCTTGTTTTCAGGTATGGCTGCTGTTGTAGAGTGAGGGATAAACCAGACCATGAGGTTACAGGTTATTTCTGTTGATGCTCCACAGCACCTCATGGATGTCTACTTTTGAGCTGTCAGATTTGTTCTGACTCTCTCACCGAGTGTAATTATAATGCCACTAAAGAACAGAGTATCCTCATTATGATGAAAGGGCTTTTCTCCACAAGGACCCTGCAGAGGTCAATTCCACCACTGCTATCATGGACAGATGCATCTGCCACATATAGGTCAGTAACAATGAGGTCAGATAGGCTTATCTTTCATGTTGGCTCATTATCATTTGAAGACTTAAACTGGCAGTGATGCCCCTTAAGACAGCATTAGTGATACCAGGCTACTCTTGGATGTCCTATGCTCAAACTAAAGGGTATTCTGTCCCTTGTAATTTTCATTCCTCCTTCCAACACTGTAGAAGGATGGTAGTGGGAATTGAAGATTTCTTAGCCCACGTTTGACCTGTTGTCATGAATTTCAAGTGGAGTCAATGTTGAGAACTCTCAGAGCTATTTTTTCCCCAACTGTGTACCACGTAGTTTAGTGCTCATAATGACTAATGAACTTGAAAAAAAATCACAAGTTTAAATTCCACAACTGCCAGTGATTCAGGTCTCTGTACTGCTGGTCCAGCAACTTAATCACAACACCACCAATACGGCCATTATATTAGGAGACAGCAAATAAGGTAGAAGCTTTTGGAAAAATCTTAGCCTTCATATACATTGTGTAACAAAATAAAGGAAGCTGAATTTTTCTCTATTAAATACATTGATCTGAGGTATTACTAATAACAGCTGTAAAATGGCAGTTCTTGGAATATCAGGTGAGTACACTAACATTACAAATTATTATTTCATAGTCATAAATTTTTCTTTTGCAACAGGGAATTGACTGATTAAACAAGAGATAAATGGGAAGATGTTAACAGTTGATCAACTACCCAGTGAAATGTCTAGTTTCAGCTGATGGTATTGGTGAGGGATCAGGCCCATTCCCTAACTGAACCAAGCCCACTAATTCCTCATCCGACAAACAAAAACAATATTAGCACTTTTCTTTCTAATGTCTTCCATTCTATTCCAAGGGATTATTGAGTGGACTGATTCAGTCAGCAGTCAGTTGAAAAAGAATGCCAAAATAAATAGGTGAATGAATCTCTCATCTAACTGAGGCAGGCAGCCCAGTCAGTCAGTGGAAGACCTGTGAAAATGGTGGTGGAGCAGGAACTGGATGGAGAGTTCACCATTTTCATTTCACCTTTGTTTATGCTAAACAGAAATTAAAGCATGTTTTCCCCCCAAGTATTTTACTTCCAAACTTTATGCCTACAAGTATGTAAATGAAATGAAGCTTGTATATTGTTGTAAAATGAAAGATTAAATGGACAGTGAGTATTAAGTGTGAAACAAGCTCAAATTTTTAATCTTGAAAGAAAACTTTTAAAATCTAATTTATCATTTCTTTTAAAGAGTTAATGGAATTTGCATTACCTGCATAATATTATGGATTGAGTGCGCTGACATTTATCCATACCGAGTACTTCACAGGAAATTGCCTAGAGATTGGAAGAAAAGAGTACATTTGTCTCAAGACAGCTAATGTATTTTGCTTAGAATGATGTAATATATTAGGGTCTAATGGAGCAAGCTTGATTTATTGTAGGAAGCCTGCTTGTAGGGAAGTCATGTCCTCTCTACAGAGCTGCATGGGAAGAAATGTCATTAAGAAATCATAAGGACAAACATGCATCAGGGTTAATATCAACACCTTCACGCACAAAGGAACTTCAAATAACGGTCTTGTAAGAAGCCTATCGGTTGACTCACTCAGCTGAGCAAGAAAAATGATTTTCTGCTCCCTTGAACACCCTCTAGAAATTTTTCTATCTGTTCATTTAAAGAATCATTAACCTGACCCTTGTTACATTTCCCTGCTGCTTGGTAGTATGAGCTGTTCTCCAATTTGAGCTGGTTACTGAAAGGCAGCATATCTTGAAGTAAAACAGCTTTGCCAAATCAGAACCACATTTAGCTGTGCATTAAGCTGGTTGGTACAAGGTTTAAACATGACTAAGGGCATTCAGGTAGCAGCAGTTAATAAAAGAACAATGTAATCTGGTTTTGCAACTTACTTTTGGTCAACTCTTGTGTTTAAGGTTACTATGCACTTACTGTTTGTAACAGCTCTATTCACCTGGATGATGCGAGTGCAGTGTTAATCTTTTGAAAATGGTGGTGGCTGTGGCTCAGAACAGATCAGAGAATGCAGGAGCAGTGATTACCAATAAACTGAGGTGGATTGACCACATATAAAGACTTGGCTGTGGAGAATATATCACCATTAGGTGTAGCAATTGACTGTATTCTAGTTTTCACTTTAAAATGGTCAAAAGCTGAGTATGGTTAAAATAGGACACAAAGTCAACCTGGATGACTTTCAACTAACAGGGTAATATGGAATTTTTTCAATGGAAAAAAAAGTCCAAAGTTCATCCAGTTCTTATTCTATCCTCTCAGTTGTCACATGATGCAATCATAATGAGAGCTGTTGACTAATTATTGCAATCAATATCAATTAGCTTAAAACAAACCCTTTGGGATCATAGGACTAAAATTAAGTATTCCTCTCAGCATGCTATATTTGAAGTGTCCTGTCTCAAGGTGTTCAAACTAGAACACAAAATATAATTTACTGAATGAAATTTATTTAACATGTTTTGGATGAATCAGTGCTATTGTCTCTTGTGAAAGCCTCTTCCACAGATTAACATTTGGTCTACGTTTGTTTTTCAACTTATCACACTTAAAGTGCATGTCCCCCGGACCTAGAGTCCTGAACAAGAATTTTTAAAAATGTTTTCATACATGTCACATGGACTTCACTAGTTATGCCAACATTTATATTCCACCCATGGTTGCTCTTGAAATGGATGGGTGAGCTACCATATAGTACAACCATGGTGCATTATTCAGAATTTTCACACAGTGAAGAGGAGATAACATATTTTTAGATCAGGACTGAGAGGAAAACATGGAAGTATGATCTGTTAGAACCTAGAACAGTACAGCACAGGAACAGGCCCTTAAGCCCACCCTGTCTGTGCTGACCATGATGCCAATTTGACTAATCCCATCTGCCTGCACATGGTCCATATCCCTCTCTTCCATCAACTGCAGCCCTCTGTTGCCTCCACACATCACCTCCCAGCCTCTGTTGCAGTTTCCACTCTTGCCCTCTCCCTCTGCCCATCACCACTCCTCACCTGGATCCACCTATCGCTTGTCAGCTCTTGCCTCACCTGTTCCGCTCACCTCTTTACACTGGCCATCTCCCCTCTATCTTTCAGTCCAGATGAAGGATCTCGACTCAGAAAATAGACCGTCCATTTCCTTCCACGGATGCTGCCTGACCTGCTGAATTCCTCCAGCAGATTGTTTGTTGCTCCAGATTCCAGCATCTGCAGTCTCGTATCACTTTATGACCTGCATATTCATGTGTCTGTCTAATTATTTCTTAAATGTTGCTATTCTATGTTACTTCCACCACTTTCCCTGGCAGTGTGTTCCAGGCACCTAATACTCTGTGTTTAAAAAAAACTTGCCTTGTAAATCTCCTTTAAACTTTCTCCCTCTCACCTTAGAGCTAAGCACTCTAGTATTTGGAATTTCCATCATGGGAAAAAGGCTCTGACTATCTACCCTATCTATGCCTTTCATAATTTTATAAACTTCTATCAGGTTGCCCCTTAGGCTCCGATGCTCCAGAGAAAACAATCCAAGTTTATCCAACCTGGAACAACCTGTTCTCGCTACTCTTGACCTTCCAGTAGGTAGAGGCTAAGGGTTTGGCCAGTGTTGCTCGACAAATTGCTGTAACGGTCTTGTAGTTGGAGGGTGGGGAGCTCAGATGTTTACAAGCAGCGTCATTCAAGCTGACTGCTTTGTCTGGATGATGTCCTACTTTTGGGCAAAAGTCAGTTTTATCATAGAGTCAAAGAAACATAGAAAATATATGATGCAGATGTAGACCATTCAGCCCATCAGATCTGTGCCTATTGAGAAAGAACAACTGAACTTAATCCCACCTTCGAATATTAGGTTTGTGGCCCTGCCAATCATGGCTCTTCAAGTACATACCAAATAATTTTGAAATGTTACGACAGCAGCAGCTTTACCACCCTTTCAGCTAGTGAGATCTTGGTCCCTATTACCTTTTGGGTGAAAATATTTTTCTTCATCTCTTCTCTAATTCTTTTACCAACTACTTTTAAGTTTATGCCTCCTGGCCTTTGACCACCCCATTGCTGAGGGAATTAGGACCTCTTTATGTACTCTATCTAGATACCTCTGCTTCTTCTGTTCCAAAGAAGCCCAGCCTATATGATCTTTCCTTCTTGGTAACATCTTCGTAAATCTCTGTTATGTTCCTTTACTGCAATAAAAATTCCTATAAAATTTGGTGGTCAAAATTTTGAGTGGTATTCAAGGTGTGATCTAACTAGAATTGAATACAACTCCAGCATAAATACCCTTATCTTGTGTATTAAGCCTTGAAAAATAATGTGGTAATGTTATAGGTGCTTATGATGATTTTACTCAGTGCCAAAATCCATTTGCAATATGAAATAGATTTGCCTGCAAATAGTAACATTCATGCTTAGACTAATAAAATGCAAGTTACACTCATGCTAAACAAATACTGGCAATGACCATATCCAATGAATAAAAACCCACCTACACATCTGATTCTGTGATGAAGGGACTGTTGTGAATGATGCAGTTCAAGATAGCTGAGTGGAGAGCACTGCAGTAACTCTTGTAGTATAGTCCTGGGGCTAAGGTGATTGACTAGCAACCTCCACAGCCATATATATCCACAGCTATGTATATCTCCAACCACTGAAGCGCTTTTCCTTTGATTCCAAATGCCTTCAGTTTTACCAGGGCCCTTTTATGCCACTCTCTGTCTAGCCAATGACACCAATATTACCTTGGTGTCATGGCTAGTCACACTCACCTCATCTTTGCAATCCAGTTCTTTTGTTCATGTTTGCACAAGGACTGCAGTGAGATGTAGGTCTGAGTGATCCTGAGAACCCAAACCTCCATCATTGTTGAGCTAGTTATTGGTAAGCAATTGTACGGAAGGTCTGCTGGTCACACATTTCATCACCTTGCTGATGACCAAGAATGGATAATTGATAGCATTTGACCAAATTGGATTTGTCCAGCTCTTGGTGGACTGGATATAACTGGCCAATTTTCCATTCATGTAGCTGTACTATAATAGTTGGGCTGGAGGCAGAGCTTGTTCAAAAACACAAATAATCCTCATAAGAAGGAAAAAAACCTGCTGGTGATGATCGTTATCTAATCTCTGTAGAATATTAAAAACAGCAACCTTATCATCTCTGAACCATTCCTTCTCCTTTGAGAAAGTTCGATTGTCACAGATTGCAAGACTTTTTTTCCCTTGACCCCTTCTGCTTGTGTTATTCGATTATAGTCTTACTTTATGGATTTAACATGCAGCAAAATCATCTTTGTTTGATGAGAGATTAATCAATGACTGCAATTAAAGTCTTCCTGCTGGTTGTAAAGATCCTATGTAAATTAGAAACTAGAAAATAGTTCTGTAAAGAAGGATCTGTTTCATGAGATAGAGAGATTAAAGGTACAGATACCATCAGCAATCAGAAAGATAAATGATGTTTGCATTTATATTGCCCTTATTAGGGTGGCACGGGACACAGGTTTGATCCTGACCTCGGATGCTGACTGTGTAGAGATAGCATGGGTGTTTCCATTTAGAGGAGGAAGATGAAACAACTGCAAGAGTACTGGAGGAACCAATAGGCATGAGTACTAAAAAGGAAAATGCATTAAGAAGGTGTAAACCTTCTCCCTGTGACCGCATGGGTTTCCTTTGTATGCTTTAGCTTTCTCTGACATGCCAGAGATGGGCTGGTAGATTCATTGGTCTACCTTTGCTACATTCCTTCTTACTCCCCCTACTTCAATGATCTGTGTACCATGGTGCTATGGTCATTTTCTTCATCCTTTCTGCAGTCCTCCCTCATGCCCACTACAAGAACCCTTGTGGTTATTGGAGAAGGGTTGGGCTCCCTCTAGCACTATGTCCTGGTTCTCCATATGAACTGGCCTACCTCTGATGACATGGTGACGTGCTGCAGCTGCATGATGTGGGAACTAGTGGACCCTGCTGTGGCGCATGTGACCACTTCTGCAGTAAGTGCTGGAGGCTGGAGGAACTTATCCTCACAATTGATGAGCTGGAGTCGCAGCTTCGAACATGGTGGAGCATCAGGGAGGGAGAGAGTTATGTAGATACTGTGCATCAGGAGACAGTTACCCCCCTTACAGCAGGTACTTCAAGGGTCCAGGAATAGGACAGAGGGTGACTGTCAGGGGAGAGAAAAAGAAAAAGAAAGGGAACAGGCAGACAGTGCAGAGGACCCCGGAGGCTGTTTCCCTCAGTAACAGGTTTTCCGCTTTGGAAGCTGTTGAGGGGGATGACCTGCAGGGATCAAGCAGCAGTAGCCAGGTCTCTGGCAGTGGGACCAGTCCTGCTGCTCAGAAGCGAAGGGAGGAGGAGAGGAGGGCAGTAGTGATAGGGGACTCGATAGTCAGGGAAACAGATAGGAGATTCTGTAGAAGAGAGCATGAATCCCAGATGATATGTTGCCTCCCAGGTGCCAGGGTCCGGGATGTCTCTGATTGGGTCCACAGTATCCTTGAGCAGGAGGGAGAACAGCCAGAAGTCATGGTACATGTTGGTACCAACGACATAGGTAGGAAGAGGGATGAGGTCCTGAAAAGTGAGTTTAGGGAGCTAGGCGGAAGGCTGAAGAGCAGGACCTCAAGGGTAGCAATCTCAGGATTGCTGCCAGTGCTACGTGATAGTGAAGGTAAGGATAGGAGGAGATAGCAGATGAATGCATGGCTGAGGAGTTCGTGCAGGAGGGAAGGTTTTAGATTTGTGGATCATTGGGATCTCTTCTGGGGAAGGTGGGACCTGTACAGAGAGGACGGGTTACACCTGAACCCGAGGGGGGTCAATATCCTTGCAGGCAGGTTTGCTAGGGTGGTTCGGGAGGGTTTAAACTAGTTTGCGAGGGGGATGGGAACCAGAGGGGTAGGTCAGAGGAAGAAGTGGATGTGGAAAAGTCAGATCTAGCATGTAGAGAGGCTTTGAGGAAGGAGGAGCAGTGTACAGGGTATAAAAGTAGAAAGGTGGATAGGCTGAAGTGCATTTACTTAAATGCAAGAAGTATCAGGAATAAGAGTGATGAACTGAGAGCTTGGATAAGCACATGGGACTATGATATCGTGGCTCTTGCAGACACTTGGCTGTCACCAGGGCAGGAATGGATATTGAATATTCCTGGATTTCAGTGTTTTCAAAGGGATAGGGAGGTGGAGCAGAAGAGGAGGAGGGGTGGCGATACTGGTCAGGGACACTATTACAGCTGCGGAAAGGGTGGATAATGTAGAAGGATCCTCTCTAGAGTCAGTATGGGTGGAAGTTAGGAACAAGAAAGGAGCAGTTACTCTACTGGGAGTATTCTATAGGTCCCCCAGTAGCAGCAGGGATACTGAGGAGCAGATTGGGAGGCAGATTTTGGAAAGGCGCAAGAATAACAGGGTTGTTATCATGGGAGACTTCAACTTCCCAATTATTGATTGGCACCTGCTTAGATGGGGCAGAGTTTGTTAAGTGTGTACAGGACGGATTCCTGTCACAGTATGTTGACAGGCTGACTAGAGGGAATGCCATATTAGATCTAGTATTAGGTAATGAACTGGGTCAGGTGACAGATCTCTCGGTGAGTGAGCATTTGGGGGACAGTGACCACCGCTCCCTAACCTTTAGAATTGTCATGGACAAGGATAGGAGCAAAGAGGACAGGAAGAAATTTAGTTGGGGAAAAGCAAATTATGAGGCTATAAGGCTAGAACTTGGGAGCGTAAATTGGGAATGACACTTTCGAAGGGAAATGTACTATGGAGATGTGGTCGTTATTCAGGGATCTCTTGCAGGATGTTAGGGATAAATTTGTCCCGGCGAGGCAGAGAAAGAATGGCAGGGTGAAGGAACCATGAGTGACAAGAGAGGTGGAACAACTAATTAGGAAGAAGGCGGCAGCATACATAAGGTGTAGGCAGCAAGGATCAGAAAGGGCTCAGGAGGAATATAGGGTAGCAAGGAAGGGGCTGAGGAGAGCAAGAAGGGGCTGAGGAGAGCAAGAAGGGGACATGAAAAGGCCTTGGTGAGTAGGGTTAAGGAAAATCCCAAGGCTTTTTTCACGTACGTGAAGAGCAGAAGGATGACGAGAGTAAACGTAGGACCGATTAGAGACAAAGGTGGGAAGATGTGCCTGGAAGCTGTGGAAGTGGGTGAGGTTCTCAATGAATACTTCTCTTCAGTATTTACCAAGGAGAGGGGCCTTGATGACACAGAGGACAGTGTTGGTAAGGTTAATGTTCTAGAGCATGTAGATATCAAGAGAGAGGATGTGTTGGAGCTGCTAGAAAATATTAGGACAGATAAGTCCCCGGGGCCTGACGGGATATTCCCCAGGCTGCTCTGCGAGGTGAGGGAGGAGTTTGCCGAACCATTGGCTAGGATCTTTGAGTCCTCGTTGTCCACGGTGTGTTATGTAGTTATAATAAAGAACTACAGTTCCCAGCAGGCAATGCAAGGGGTCACATGGAGGAAACAGGAAGGGGCTGGAAAGGGCGGGAAAAGCCAGCCAGCCTGTCTGTTGTAAGTCTGTGCAGTCTGTTGTTGTTGTTTTAATAAATGTTCAGATGTTAAACCCACACCAAGTTTGTCTTTTGATGAAGAACAAACATAACACACAGGAATGGTACCAGAGGATTGGAGGGTGGCAAATGTTGTCCCCTTATTCAAAAAAGGTAATAGGGATAGTCCAGGGATTTATAGACCAGTGAGCCTTATGTCTGTGATGGGCAAGCTTTTGGAAAGGATCCTTAGAGATAGGATCTATGAGCATTTAGAGAATCATGGACTGATTAGGGACAGCCAGCATGGATTTGTGAAGGGAAGATCATGTCTCTCAATCCTGATAGGATGCTTTGAGGAGGTGACCAGGAAGATTCATGAGGGTAGTGCAGTAGATGTGGTCTACATGGATTTTAGTTTGGTGTTTGACAAGGTTCCACATGGTAGGCTTCTTCAGAAGGTCGGAGGGCATGGGATCCAGGGACGCTTGGGTGAGTGGATTCAGAATTGGCTTGCCTACAGAAAGCAGAGGGTTGTGGTGGAGGAGGTGCATTCAGATTGGAGGGCTGTGACTAGTGGTGTCCCACAAGGGTTGGTTCTGGGACCTCTACTTTTTATGATATTTATTAATGACTTGGATGAGGGGGTAGAAGGGTGGGTTAGCAAGTTTTCAGATGACACAAAGGTCGGAGGTGTTGTGGATAGTGTGGAGGACTGTAGGAGATTGCAGAGGGATATTGATAGGATGCAGAGCTGGGCTGAGAAGTGGCAGATGGAGTTCAATCCAGAGAAGTGCGAGGTGGTACACTTTGGAAGGACAAACTCCAAGGCAGAATACAAGGTTAGTGGCAGGATTCTGGGTAGTGTGGAGGAGCAGAGGGATCTAGGGGTTCATATCCACAGATCGCTGAAAGTTGCCTTGCAAGTGGATAGGTAGTTAAGAAAGCTTATGGGATGTTACTTTCGTAAGTCGGGGGATCGAGTTTAAGAGCCGCGAAGTGACGATGCAGCTCTACTAAACTCTGGTTAGACCACACTTAGAGGATTGTGTCCAGTTCTGGTCACCTCATTATAGGAAGGATGTGGAAGCGTTGGAAAGGGTGCAGAGGAGATTTACCAGGATGCTGCCTGGTTTGGAGAGTATGGATTATGAGGAGAGACTAAGGGAGCTAGGGCTTTACTCTTTGGAGAGAAGGAAGATGAGAGGAGACCTGATAGAGGTGTACAAAATATTAAGAGGAATAGATAGAGTGGACAGCCAGCGCCTCTTTCCCAGGGCACCAATGCTCAATACAAGAGGGCATGGCTTTAAAGTAATGGGTGGGAAGTTCAAGGGAGATATCAGAGGGAGGTTTTTTACCCAGAGAGTGGTTGGTGCATGGTATGCACTGCCTGGGGTAGTGGTGGTGGCAGGTACACTGGTCAAGTTCAAGAGATTGTTAGATAAGCATATGGAGGAATTTAAAATAGGGGGACATGTGGGAGGAAGGGGTTAGATAGTCTTAAGCGAGGTTTAAAGGTCGGCACAACATGGTGGGCCAAATGGCCTGTATTGTGCTGTATTATTCTACGGTTTAAAAGGAGAACTTGATGGAAGTTAGAATAAGTAAGAGTGCTGGAGAAATTAATGGGACTGAAAGCCAATAAATCCTCAGGTCTGCATATGAGAATACCAAAACAGGTCGCCATGGAAACAGTGGATACATTGGTTGTCATCTTCCATAATCTTATAGATTATGGAATTGTCCTTGTAGATTGGAGTGGAGCAAATGTAACCTATTTAAGAAAGGAGGGAGAGAGAAAACAGGGAGCTGCAGACTGGTCATGGGGAAAATGCAAGAATGTGTTATAAAGAATGTGATAACAGGATACTTTGAATATATCAGAAGGACAAAGTCAACGGGTTTATGAAAAGGAAATCATTTAACAAATCTATTGGAGTTTTTTGAGGATGTAACCAGTAAGGTGGAATGAACCAGTAGATATTTTGTATTTTGATTTACAGAAGGCATTTGAAATAGTCTCACATAAGAGGTTAGTGTACAAAATTTAAATGCATGGGATTGGGGTTAATATATTGGCATGAATTGAAAAAAGACCGGCAGACAGGAAACAGAAAGCGGGAATATTTTTTTTGAGGGGTGGTAGGCGGTGACTGCAGGGATCATTGCTTGGGTTCCAGATTTGGATATGGGAGCTGAATATAATATTTCTAAGTTTGCTATTGACACAAATCTAGGTGGGATTGTGAAGGCGAAGCAAAGAGACCTCAAGGCGATTTCTACATGTTGAGTAATGAACAAATACATGGCAGATGCAGTATAATGCGGATAAATATGAAATTACCTACATTGGTAAGAAAAGCCAAGTTAAATGGTGGTGGCTTGAGATATGTTGATGTACAAAGGAATCTGGGTATCCTTGTACACTAGTCACTGAAAGAAAAGGTGCAGATGCAGCAAGTAGTTGGGAAGGCCAGTGATAGATTGGCCTTTATTGCAAGAGTTTTTGAGCATAGGAGCAAGGACATCTTGCAACAATTATACAGGGCTTTGGTGAGACTAGACCTGGAGAACTGGGTGGAGGTTTGGACTTCTCATTTAACAAAGCATCTACTTCACAATGGAGGGATTTTAATGAAAGTTCACCAGAATGATTCAAGGGATGACAATACTGTCCCATGAGGAGTGAATGGGTTGACTGGGCCTGTATTCACCAGAGTATAAAAGAATGAAAGGCAATCTCATTGAAACATTTAAAATTCCAACAGTGCTGGATTGGCTGGATGCAAGGAGAATGTGTGCCTGGAGCAGGGATTTTAGAAATGGAGTTACGGTCTCAGGATATGGAGAAAGGTATTTATGTCTGAGAGAAATTTCTTCACTCAGAAGGTGGTGAACCTATGAAATTTTCTATTTGTGGAGGCCAAAGTTGCTGAGTATATTTAATGTGGTAGATAGATTCCTGGACACACGAAAGGCATTGAGGAATATGATATTGAGATGAAGGATCAAAAAGTTTAATGGCACTCCTATTTTTCTATTTTTTGTTGTTACGCACTCCTGTCCAGGACCACTGAACAAACCTAGAAAATTTCTTAAAGTAAAGGTTTGACTGCCACTCGGAGCAAAATGTCTATGTAACTTTCTTCTTCCCTGTTGTATTGCAATGTCCATGTCTCCAACTCCACCTCCTCAGTATAGCAGATTACCTATCTGTTGTGTGAAATGGTTCTTTTCGGCCTTAAGGATAGAGAACTCTGGACACGAGCTTTGGAGATCAAAGCTAGTTTAATCACAAAGGCAAATGTGGGGACAGAATGGATGGGAACAGACACACACTCACATATATGCAGGAGACCGCGAACATGAGGGGGAGATTGCAACTAGGATAAGATACACACACACACACAATAACAAAGTACATCTTCAGGATATGATACTTCAATGCTTGACCCACACTAGCATTGGCTCTAAGACTGCCTGGAATCTGAGTTAAACGCTCCCAAACCACATGGTGATGCACTCTTACCAGTGATCTCTGCAGCGTTGTCTCACTACTCCTGGGGTCATCAAAGAGTAAGGACTAAGGGATTGCAGCTCTTTTTATGGTGCTAGGAGGCTGGGTGGAGCCTCACTGATTTAAACGGGCCAATGGTTTGGGGGTCAAAGACAAAGGTACCTGCCACAGCCAACGGTCAGAAAAGTTCAGAGACAAAAGGTACTCTCACACCTGAGGGGTGGGTGGAGCCACACCTTGATTGACAGTAGTATCACTTCCGATCAGAGGAGAAATGCTGTCCTCCGACCAGCAGGGGTCAGTGTCGTTACTGTCACGTGACAGCCATGGGGATTTCCCACAACACTATCCTAATTAGTTTTGTTTCCAAAGCTGGATTCAATGTAATGGTGGGTATTATCTATGGCATCCATTCCAAATGGCTCTGAACTAAATTGTGATTGTTACAAACTTTGATGCTGATCTGATTACAATAGAAAATGGTAATCTCAGTTTGGCTAGTATTTCCTGATAGCATTTAGGGAAACACAATTGTCATGAGCAATAAAGCCACATACAAGCTCAGCATCATTATGTTGTTTGCACTAAAACCAGGCTATAATCTACAGCAGCTGTATAAAGTCAATAGAATTGAATTTGTTGAAAAACACTATGACGCTGGAGGAACTCAGCAGGCCAGGTAGCATCCATGGAGAAAAGCAAGCAGTCAACATTTCGGGTCAGGACCCTGCTTCAGAATTGAATATGTTCTTTGATATCAGTCAGAATGCTTCAAACCAATGACTGTGGACACCAAACTAGAGGAACATGCGGAGGAATGATTGAACTGGCATTGATTGCTCTCTGGAAGTTAGGAAGATGACTTGAGTAAAGGAAGGAGTATGAGTGCAGTTTTCTGTGCTCGGTGTCAGATGTGGCAGTTCCTGGAGTCTCCCTGCTTCCGGGAAGGCTACATCTGCACCTGGTGTGTCAAGTTGCAGCTCCTAATGGACTGTGATAGGGAACTGGAGATGAAGCTCGATTACCTTCGTCTGGTCAGGGAGAATGAGAAAGTGATAGAAAGGAGTTATAGGCAGGTGGTCATACCGGGGCCATGGGAGTCAGGCAAGTGGGTCACAGTCAGGAGGGGGCAGGGGAATAGTCGGGTACTAGAGAGGACCCCTGTGGCTGTACCCCTTGACAATAAGTACTCCTGCTTGAGTACTGTTGGGGGAGACAGCCTACCTGGGGGAAATGTCTCTGGCACAGAGCCTGGCCCTGTGGCTCAGAAGGGTAGGGAAGGAGAGAGGAGGGCACTAGTGATAGGGGACTCTGTAGTTAGGTGGGCAGACAGGCGATTCTGTGGACGCAGAAAAGAAACTCGGATGGTAGCTTGCCTCCCAGCTGCCAGGGTCTGGGATGTTTCAGATCATGTCCAAGATATCCCGCAGAGGGAGGGAGAACAGCCAGAGGTCGTGGTACATATTGGCACCAACGATATAGGTAGGAAAAGGGATGAGGTCCTGAAAAAAGACTATAGAGAGTTAGGAAGGAAGTTGAGAAGCAGGACCGCAAAGGTAGTAATTTCAGGATTACTGCCTGCGCCACGTGACAGTGAGTATAGGAATAGAATGAGGTGGAGGTTAAATGCGTGACTGAGGGATTGGAGTAAGGGGGAGGGATTCAGGTTTCTGGATCATTGGGTCCTCTTTTGGGGCAGGTATGACCTGTACAAAGAGGATGGGTTGCACTCGAATCCCAGGGGGACCAATATCCTGGCGGGGAGGTTTGCTAAGGCTACTGGGGGGAGTTGAAACTAGAATTGTTGGGGAGTGGGATCCGAACTGGAGAGATTGGAGAAGAGGTGTTTGGCTCTCAGACAGCGAAAGCTAGTAGTCAATACGAGAGGGAGGATAGGCAAGTGATAGAGAAGGGATGTGCTCAGACCGGTTTGAGATGTGTCTATTTTAACGCAAGGAGTACTGTGAGCAAGGCGGATGAGCTTAGAGCTTGGATAAATACTTGGAGCTATGATGTGGTGGCTATTACAGAGACCTGGGTGGCTCAGGGACTGGAATGGTTACCTTAAGTGCCGGGTTTTAGATGTTTCAGAAAGGACAGGGAGGGAGGCAAAAGAGGTGGGGGAGGGCACTATTGATCAGAGATAGTATCACGGCTGCAGAAAAGGTGGACGTAATGGAGGGACTGTCTACAGAGTCTCTGTGGGTGGACATTAGGAACAGGAAGGGGTCACTAACTTTACTGGATGTTTTTTATAGGTCGCCCAATAGTAACAGGGATATCGAGGAGCAGATAGGGAAGCAGATCCTAGAAAGGTGTGAAAATAAGAGTTGTTGTGATGGGTGATTTTAATATCCTAAACATCGATTGGCATCTCCATACGGTGAGGGGTTTAGATGGGGTGGAGTTTAAGTGTGTTCAGGAAGGATTCTTGACACAATATATAGATAAGCCTACAAGAGGAGAGGCTGTGCTTGATTTGATATTGGGAAATGAACCTGGTCAGGTGTCAGATCTCTCAGTGGGAGAGCATTTTGGAGATAGTGATCATAATTCTATCTCCTTTACAATAGCATTGGAGAGAAATAGGAGTAGATAGACTAGAAAGGCGTTTAGCTGGAGTAAAGGGAATTATGAGGCTCTCAGGCAGGAAATTGGAAGCTTAAATTGGGAACAGATGTTCTCTGGGAAAAGTACAGAAGAAATGAGGCAAATATTCAGGGGATAATTGTGTGGAGTTCTACAGAGGCATGTTCCAATGAGACAGGGGAGTCATGAGAGGATACAGGAACCGTGGCGTACAAAGGCTATAATAAATCTAGTTAAAAGGAAGAGAAAAGCGTACAAAAGGTACAGTGAGCTAGGTAATGTTAGAGATCTGGAAGACTATAAGGCTAACAGGAAGGAGCTTAAGAAGGAAATTAGGAGAGCCAGAAGGGGACATGAGAAGGCCTTAGTGGGCAGGATTAAGGAAAACCCCAAGTCATTCTACAAGTTCGCGAAGAGCAAGAGGATAAGATGCAAGAGAATAGGGCCTATCAAGTGCAGCAGTGGGAAAGTGTGTATGGATCCAGAAGAAATAGTGGAGGTACTTAATGAATACTTTACATCAGTATTCACTACGGAAAAAGATCTGGGGGGATTGTAGTGAGGACTTGCAGCAGGCTGAAAAGCTTGAGCATGTAGATATTAGGAAAGAGGAGATGCTGAAACTTTTGGGAAGCATCAAGTTGGATAAGTCACCAGGACCAGATGAGATGTACCCCAGGCTGCTGTGGGAGGTGAGGGAGGAGATTGCGGAGCCTCTGACGATGAGCTTTGCATCAACGATGGAGACAGGAGAGGTTCCAGAAGATTGGAGGGTTGCGGATGTTGTTCCCTTTTTCAAGAAAGGGAGTAGAGATAGCCCAGGAAATTATAGACCAGTGAGTCTTACCTCAGTGGTTGGTAAGCTGATGGAGAAGATCCTGAGAGGCAGGATTTATGAACATTTGGAGAGGTATAATATGATTAGGAATAGTCAGCATGGCTTTGTCAAGGGGAGGTCCTGCCTTACGAGCCTGATTGAATTTTTTTTGAGGATGTGACTAAACACATCAATGAAGGGAGAGCAGTGGATGTAATGTATATGGATTTCAGCAAGGCATTTGATAAAGTACCCCATGCAAGGCTTATTGAGAAAGTAAGGAGGCATGGGATCCAAGGGAACATTGCAATGTGGATCCAGAACTGGCTGACCCACAGAAGGCAAAGAGTAGTTGTTGAAGGTTCGTATTCTGCATGGAGGTCGGTGACCAGTGGTGTACCTCAGGGATCTGTTCTGGGACCCTTACTCTTTGTGATTTTTATAAACGACCTGGATGAGGAAGTGGAGGGATGGGTTAGTAAGTCTGCAGATGACACAATGGTTGGAGGTGTTGTGGATAGTATAGAGGGCTGTCAGAGGTTACAGCGAGACATAGATAGGATGCAAAGCTGGGCTGAGGAGTGGCAGATGCAGTTCAACCCAGATAAGTGTGAAGTGGTTCATTTTGGTAGGTCAAATATGATGGCAGAATATAGTATTAATGGTAGGGCTCTTGGCAGTGTGGAGGATCAGAGGGATCTCGGGGTCCGAGTCCATAGGACGCTCAAAGCAGCTGCACAGGTTGCTTTGTTAAGAAGGCATATGGTGTATTGTCCTTCATCAATAGTGGAATTGAATTTAGGAGCCAAGAGGTATTGTTGCAGCTATATAGGTCCCTGGTCAGACCCCACTTGGAGTACTGTGCTCAGTTCTGGTCACCTCACTACAGGAAGGATGTGGAAGCCATAGAAAGGGTGCAGAGGAGATTTACAAGGATGCTGCCTGGAATGCAGAGCATGCCTTATGAAAGCAGGTTGAAGGAACTTGGCCTTTTCTCCTTTGAGCAATGGAGGATGAAGGGGGACCTGATAAGGTATATAAGATGATAAGAGGCATTGATCGGGTAGATAGTCAGAGGCTTTTCCCCAGGGCTGAAATGGTTGCCACAAGAGGACATAGGTTTAAGGTGCTGGGGAGAAGATATAGAGGGGATGTCAGGGGTAAGTTTTTTTACTCAGAGTGGTGAGTGCGTGGAATGGGCTGCTGGCAATGGTGGTGGAAGCGGATACGATAGGGTCTTTTAAGAAACTTTTGGATAGGTACATGAAGCTGAGAAAAATGGAGGGCTATGGGTAAGCCTGGTAATTTCTAAGGTAGGGACATGTTTGGCACAGTTTTGTGGGCCAAAGGGCCTGAATTGTGCTGTACATTTTCTATGTTTCTATGACAAATAAAGTACAGATTAGTCATAAACTTCTTGAATGGTGGGGCAGATGTGAGGGCTTCTATTTCTAATGCTCTCTTGATGTTCTTGTCTTTGAAGGGAGCAATTTAACCTCACACCTGGGAGAAACTGGGCAGGAGCCCAAGAAAACTGACCAACTGACTAATCTATGGATGATAGATCTCCTTAACTGGTCTTCCATCACGATAATCACCAGAAGCTGATGGAATCTTTTTATGAGTATGCTAATTGAGGTCCTGTGATATAATTAGGCTCTGACTGTGATTTTAACTCTCGCCACAGTAATGAAGTCAGAACATTTTGCCTATAGCAATGAAGAGATCCAGGAGCAGTAAAGATAAATTGAGAATGTTTTAAAAAGTTTCACACTGGAAGAGAAGGAGGAAGAATTCTCTTTAAGGTCCACAAGGAAAGTAATCCAACCTCATCTTCTGCTTGCACAATTTACTTGCTTTCTTTTGGCGTTATTTATTCACTGATCACAACATGGGCTATGCTGGCTAGGCAAAGCATTTATTGCCCATCCCTAACTGTGCATGAGAACCTGGTGGTGAGCCGCCTTCTTGAACCATCGTAATCCTACTTGTGTAGGAACGACCCCAATGCTGTCGGGCAGGGAGTTGTACGATTTCGGCCGTGCGACGATGAAGGAATAGCAATATATTTCCACGTTAGGGTGCCGTGTGACTTGGAGAGGGGACTGCAGGTACAATGTCACTTGGCTGCCCCTCTCATTTTCTAATCTTGCCCTCCCACTGGGTAACCAGCTGTTACTGACCACCTGGTCATGTGTCGGCAGCTGTCCTGCAGCATTTGAGTGAGGACACAGATAAATTTATCTGGGAAGCCTTCTGCCATAATTGAATTTGTTGGCTCCTAACACACAAATCCCATTCCCAGCTCAAATTCTGATTTGCTGCAAACGCTTGTAAAGATGGTTTTACTTTCATTCAAGAAGAGACGGAATCTTTGCCAAGAGGTGGGGATGGTTAAGCTACTGCTTTATCACATATTGCCTAAATAAGGATGTAATTTGCCACTACCTCTAAAAACATTTAGCTCAGAAATAGGAATTTTAAAAAAAAATTGAAGGTGAATAATTCCCTTCTTTTGTACCTACGGGCCGCCCCCGAGTTATGTAAGGGTTCCGTTCCCGAGAACTGTTTGTGACCTGAATTTTTCATAAGTCAGAAATGAACAAAGGCTGTGTGTAGGAGAGGATCACAGAAACAGCTGTGACAGGAGAGTCAGCAGGCGCGGGAAGAGTGGCCACCAGTCGGCCTCATTGACTCAGTGAGTGAGTGATCGATTCTGTTCAGCACTTCTAGCTCTGCTCGGCTTGACCCAGCCCTCAGTTCTTGCAGCTTGGGAGGGTTGGAGGCAGTTGTGGACAGAAGGCACGCAGAAATGCCCCATTCCCACCTGGCAGAAGATGCCTGCAGCCTCTCAGCAGCCGGCAAATCCATTCCCATACAGACCTCCAACCGTGGCTCAAACCACTAACCCCTTTCGAACATATCACCTCTGACTCAGTAACATACAGCTGCAGAGTCGGAGGTGAATCACTATATTTGCCTCACACTCACCTGTGAAGCTCAGCTACAAACTTAACTTGTTTCAAAAATTGTTTAAAAATTCATCAGAAAATCTTTGTAACGTCGGAAGTATGAATGTTCGTAACCTGGGGAGGGTCTGTAGTATGATTTGGAGTGGAAATCCTGTTAACACTAAAGGAGACACAAGAGACTATAGAACCTGGAACAACAAACAGGCTGCTGGAGGAACTCAGCAAGTCGAGAAGCATCTGTGAGGGTGGGAGGAATTGTTGACATTTCTGTCCAGATGCAGGGCTCTGACTTGAAGTGTTGACAATTCCTTTCCTCCCACAAATGCTGCTTGACCTGCTGAGTTCCTCCAGCAGATTGTTATTTGCTGAACACTTTAAAGCTCTTCTACAATTGACTTTACTGTTTATATTATCAATGTTAGTCAAATGATTGGAGAATGTTCCATTGTGAAATATGTTCATAGTGAAGGTGATACAGACACACTATTTAAAGTATTTTCATCCACTTTCCTCAATACTTTCATCTGATTTTCAATTACAAAGTGCATGAACAACAAAATAAACCAAATGACAATTTCTCTGGACTTGGTATTTTTCTCCCATATGTATCTTTTTTATTATATTTCTTTATTACTCTGTTCATGCAAATTGCACTCACTTTGTACCTTAACAACATACTTAGCTATGGTTTTATTGAAAATAACAGCTACCAGGAAATATTGATTAAATTTGTTGTGGAAAATTTTCAGAACAACTTTCTTGTAAATCTTTAGAGTATTCATGGGACTGGGATTATTAAGATGGTTGAGCTGTTAGTCAATTTTTCTTTCTCCTTGTGATAACACTCAGGGTGAAATGTGTCCTGTTTCTGTGTTTGAGGTTAGCGATGGTGTATTGGTTAGCGATGGTGTATTGGTGACCTATTTTGCGTTCCTGCTGATTTGCCATCCCTTGCTTTGCACTGTCACTAAAGATCAGCTTTCTCTACTGCCCACTGCCAGCTTTTCCCCACTCATTGCCTCTCCCCATCCTCATCATGATTTTGGTTTTCTTTTCTTTACATTTGGTTGAAATCTCATGACAGCAAAATGGCTTGAAATACAATTTCTATTCTATTCACTCATCCACCTAATAATAGTACATTTTCTTCCCCACTTGACTGAAGAATGATGATGTTGTGCCATTAAATCATGTTAACATGGAGTACAACGTATCTCATTTTTAGGTGAGATTAGTGTCCACTAGTGCTTTTTATCTCACATGAAATTCCCCAAAATGACATTGAGAGTAGGGCAACCCCAAAATTTGTTTTCAGCAAGACTTTCAACCACATTGGTTTGAAAAAAGCTCGCCATTATTCAATCTTAGAAGGCCCAGCTTTTACTGATGCTGAAGGCTCAGAAACATGTTACCTAAATCATACCAAACCTACATTCACAACCAGACACCTACACACTATGCTGAAGGCTCACAGATTACTCTGCACACTGCTCAGTCTGAGGACTGATACTTCTTTACGTCTTCCAACACTGAAATGCACTGAAAACTGACTTAAAGTAGGCATTCATCTCAATCTAACACTCCTCTTCACGGATGATGTAGATGTGAAACAGAGACCTCTCGTGCACCCATGGGGACCACACCACTGAGACAAAGAAGGACTCATCATTTATGATTTCATATAGTCAGGACTTGTAGGGAGTCAAGCGTTCACCTATACTTCTTGGAGTATTGTCTATCAGGCTATAAAAGGCAGTCCTCATTCACCTCTGTGACTTCACAAAGCCTCACATACAAGTTGACACTCTGCTCTTACAGCTGAAGTCAAGATCAAACTCACTCTCAACTCCCGAAGCACTGGATCATTCCTGCTTGGTGTTGTTGGTGCAACCCATATCTTACTGGTTATTGCTCACTGCTGCATTATTGACATTGTTTACAAGAAGAGACTTCATGTATTTCTCCTTTACAGGTGCAGTCAGACTGGCCCATGGTTTGGTGCTGTAGAGACTTTCCTGAAGTGCGGGAACCTGTAGACTGCATTCCTTGGCCAGTACGGCTCCCATTCACAACACAAGAGTAATTAGAAGGGACCACATTCTCTCAAATTATTATTGCCATTTTCAGGTTTGCTGGCAGCACCTACCACTTAGACAGTCACAGGTCCCTCTCACCTTCTGGGGGCACACTTTCCTAAAGGGTTGATCTTGGGGTGGGGGGAGGGGTTGGCAGCGAGGTCCATCCTATGTTCAACTGGCTGCTCACTCCAGACAAAGCTCCTATTGTACCATCTCAACAATGGCTCAACCACAGTCACATCACTACTAGGAGCTTACATAAGATTTCTGTGTCCCCACCATGCAGACAATGGTCTACAGCAGTCAGCAGAAAAGTTTCTCATTTATTTACTGCTGAGCTGTGTATTACATAACTGGATCAGCAGATGAGCTCAGCTCTTACCTGCCAAGATCGAACAAGAAGAGGACCAACTGCCAAGACAGTTGGAGCAGCAAGGCGAAAACCCAACCTGGGATTACCTCAACTGGTAGAAGATGAGTGCGAGGTGTTCTCAGTCCATGCCTTCAGCAACTGGGGCCCCATCCCAGGCTTCCCTGAACCTTTCTGAATGTCAGGTACCAGAAAGATTCCCCAAATGCCCTATAAACGTCCATTGGTTCCTGATACCAACTCTCAAAGCATGTTCTGATCAGCTGGACAGAGAAGTGGCAGATGGAATTTAAGCAAGAAAAGTGTGAGGCAATGCATTTGGGGAGGTGCAACAAGGCAAAAACATAACTGTACAGCAAGGTATTGAGAGCTGTGGAGGAACAGAGGGACATTGGAATGTATATCCAAGATCTCTAAAAGGTAGCAGGTCACTAAAAAGGCATATGCTTTCTTTTACAAGCTGAGAGATGGAACACAAGAGCAAGGAGGTTTGGCCAGAACTTTACACACTATCCGTACCATAGCTTGAGTACTGCATACAATTCTGATCACCATATTTGCAGGAAAGATGTGATTCCTCAGGAAAGGATGAAGGGGAGGTTTAAGAGGACAATTTGCCAGGACTGGAAAATTCAGGCTACAAGGATAGATCCAAAAAGCTTGGGTTATTTTTGTTGATATAAAGGAGCCTGGAGGAAGACTTAATTGAGATGTACAAACTAATGAGAGACCCAGGTAAAGTAAACAAGAAAGAATAAGAATAAATAGGTCATTTTCAAATTGAGAGGTTGTGCCACAGGGATTGGTGTAAGGGCTCTAGCTCTTTACATACCTTATCAACAACTTGCATGAGGGCACCAAGTTTAATATATTCAAGTTTGCCGATAATGGAAAGCTGGATGGTAGTGTGGATTGTGAGGAGGTGCTTCAGGAGCATACAGAATGGCTAAACTGAACAGGTAGGAATATGGCAGGTGGAATACAATGTGGAAAAACACAAAGCCATCCACTTCAGTAGAAAAAAATAAAAAGAAACAGAATATACTTGGTGTTCAGAGGGATCTGGATATCCTTGCCTATGGACAACTGAAAGTTAACAAATAGGTACAGCAAGTAGTTATAAAGGCAAACAGTATTTGAAAATCCAGAAACTGAAGATGATGCTGGAAATCTGAAATAAAAACAAATGCTGGAAATAGCAGGATCTGAGAAGAGAGAAAAACAGAATTAATGATTCAGGAAAATGAGCCTTCATCAGAAATGGAAAAGTAAGGAAACAAGTGTGAATGGAGGGGGAGGGATAGAGGGAATAGAAGTAAACCATACATTTGCCTTTACTGCAAAAGGATTTGAGTACAAAAGTAAAGATGCCTTACTGCAATTGCCTTCTGTCAGTGTGATCCGAACAATTACTGCCACCTTTATAATGCAGCTATTTGTGACTACAAATGATTTTGAGAAACAATTTTTAACAAATAAACTTAGAATATATGAAGACTTTGCCATAAACAGTAGGCTGAAGCTCTCCATTCATTTCTGAGTCAGCCAGACAATGCAACAGGACCCACTCAGACCAAAAGACATTACTTAGTCATTATTGCCAACCTTATAAAGCCATATACAGATATGAATATTATTGCACATTATCCACACACCTGGTGATGTTTAATTAATCTCTTCAGAGGCTGAATACCATCAGGGCAGGGAGCCCTTCCTCTTTACAAACCTTACAGATGTTCATTAAACAACCCACTTAAGAATACTTGTTGTCAAGTACACTGATGGCTATATCCAACAGAACAATGCAAAGTAGCAGGTCTACTCAATGAGTTCAGAAGGGTACTCAATAAACTGCTCTTGATTGAATGGAACGCTTAGGCAGCTGCTGTAATTGGTCACTGTTTCACTTGATCAAGATAGACCCTCATCAGCTTCATAGTCTCATTTGAAACTGCAGCCAATGTTGTGTCACAGGAACCAATTCTGCCCAATCAATCAGTACAATTACTGATGAGACATCCTACTTTAACAGTCACACTCAGTGCTCTCATGCAGTCTCTGCAAAAGAAACACTACACTAGAGCTGTGCAATAATGTGATTCTCACAGATACAGCTGTCTCCACCCTTCTGAGATACTTCTTTTGAATGACAGACATTTCTCAGGCAACAAGGCATGGAGGGCCTGTCCTTCTGATGTTTGGCAGTGAGCAGGGTTATCACAACACTGAGATCATCCTCACATTTCCAAAGGCATCTCAACTCATTGGTGACTGGCTTGGCCTATAGGATGACAGTTGACAGGGTGTCACTCTGTATTACTGTTGGATTTATGAAGAAATGCAGTCTCCACAGCAAGTTGCGATTGTAAACCTTTGATTCACCTCCACTATTACTGCTAACCTTATATCAGCATGCAGGAAGGAGCTTAACTACTCCAGGGTGTTGCTGACAGCAATGATAGCTCTTTAATGCCAGAGTCCATAATTTTGACTGGGTAACTCCATCTGCTCCCATGACCTGCAGCCAGGCTCATCTGTCCATAGGTGGCTTGAGGGGATGAGTGGCCTAGTCGTGTTTCTAATTTGGATGTTCATTTGTTCATATGCTCTCCTTCGAATGATCCTATGAAGCTTATTCAAGGAATGACCAAGCATCAAACAAAAAAGAGAATTTGTATTCCTACAGCAGGTGTCGACCGAGTATATCATGTCTCCATTAACATCGGCATTCATCTTCTGCCTTGCAGAGACAGCTGCAAAAATATTCCAATTGCAATCGGCTGACTTATCATGGTTAAGTAAGAGTAAAGAACTGGGGGATGGTAAGCATGAACAGTCAATTAAATTAAACTCAATTAAATGGCTTTGCTCAGCATGAGCTGAACTAATGGAGCAACAACATCCTTAATGGAACAGAAAGGAAACTTAGAAAAACAGTGAATCAAACCTACTCATCACTGGTGCATCTTCGCTCTGGTGATTTTCCATGTGGGCTCAGAACCTTACACTGGGCCCTAGTCCCCTGCTGCAGTAAGGCCAGCTCTGTTCTTAGCTCTGAGATACAGATATACTCTCAGGATACCTACAATGAGTCCACGCCCCTGATGGGCCATCCCCAGATGCTGGGATTCTGACGCATGTTGCAGTCTGGGTTATCAGGTTTGGGTCTGCTCATGAGGACGGTGTCTTAGAACCAGAGGTCACAAGTGAGATCTGACATCCTGAGAGAAGACAGCAGTGTGGACACAGCCCAGCGCGTCCCGGAAACCAGCCTCCCCTCCTTGGACTCTCTGTCTTTACCTCTCGCTGCCTTGGCGAAGCAGCCAGCATAATCAAAGACCCCACCCACCCGGGTCATTCTCTCTTCTCTTCTCTCCCATCAGGCAGAAGATACAGGAGCCTGAGGGCACATACCACCAGGCTTAAGGACAGCTTCTATCCCACTGTGATAAAACTATTGAACGGTTCCGTTATACGATGAGATGGACTCTGACTTCACGATCTACCTTGTTGTGACCTTGCACCTTATTGTCTACCTACACTGCACTTTCTCCATAGCTGTGACACTTTACTCTGTCTTGTTATTGTTTTTACCTGCACTACCTCAATGCACACTGTACTAGCGCAATGTAACTGCACTGTGTAATGAATTGATCTGTAAGATCGGTATGCAAGACAAGTTTTTCACTGTACCTCAGCACAAGTGACAAAAATAAACCAATACCAATACTGCCAATTGCAGTCTCATGGTATTGGGATCACAGTGCCGTATATATCTGCTTTAGCATGATTGTTGCCATAGCCTCCAGAACACCTGGCAGGGCCAACATTAAGACTTTGGAACACATTTGTCTGTTGCCTGATAGCAGTGCTGATGTCTTATTGACTCACAATCTGCTATGCCTGGGAGTGCTCCACTGCAAGTTCAGGATTGGCAGAGCTATGGAGCATTGGGACTGTGCTTCAGCAAAGGCTGAGAATTATTTTCCCGGCTCCATGTTTCCTTTGTGTTACCATTGCCTGCCATAGAACAGTGAATCACTTTGAAAATGGATGTGGTGTTCTATCTGGGCACCAGCTCCTAAGAGAATGTGGACACAAACTCCTACTCATCTCATGGAGTCAGACTGACTGCTCAAGGCACATTGAGTGCCTACCCAAAAATCTTCTCTTAAATGCTTCTCTGTCATGCGGTTCATCAGATCTTTCTGAGTCAGCAATACTGAAGGGACTTAAACACTGTGGAGTTGGGACATTGTCTCTCCTTCCATCCCTGCTTGACTGTAACCTGTTAATGTCAGCTGTATTCTCTTGTGAATCATGCCTCCCTTGTAATCTCTTCCCTCATAGTGCTGTGGGAATGTGGCACCAGTGCAATGGAATACACTTTGACTGTAGCAGCTGGTGCCAGCATCACTTCCTGCTCTGCAGGTGACTCTGTCAGCTCCTCAGGGGTAGCTGGCTGCAGCTCAGGGCTCCCTTCTCTGCCTCTCTGCAGGAACCCTGGAGAGAAAAGGAATCCATGCTATAAAAGCAGAAAACTCAGGTTGGACATGCTGAGCAGTGCCAGGATTTTCTGTTTTTTTTACTTTATATTTTCAGCAACTGCAGATTTTTTGCTTTAGGAATACACGCTTGTGGTTCTGCAGTCTTACAGAGCCACACACAAAGTAAGTGTGTGTAGCGGCCCAGACCCGCAGAACTCGAACCGCCATTGGCGGCTGTGGGTGCATGCGCGAGAGCGCGACATAGACTAACAGTGGGGCGGGCCTTCTGGCAGGGACCTCATGTCACGTCCGCCAGAGAGGCTCTCGGTTACTATTAGTGAGCGCACGCGTTTTGTTTGAGCCAGTAAAAAGTGCGCTCCAGTCTCCAAGTTCTTTTTTTCTTTTCTGCCGCGCGCTGCATACGGCTACATTTCGTGACCCTGACGCTCCCAGATGGTATCTGGAACCCACGACATGAATCCCAACGACTCGCACAACGCAGTCTCGCTCAAGCTCCCAACTTTCTGGGCCACTCAGCCCCACGTTTGGTTCGAGCAGGCTGAGGCCCAGTTCAGTATCTGAGGCATTACAGCCGACGTCACGTGGTATTACTACGTGGTCAGCGCGCTCGACCAGGACATGGCAGTCCGGATCATCGACTTCCTGCACCATCCACCTACGGAGGAAAGGTACGCTAAGATCAAGGCACTCCTCCTCCGCACTTTCGGACTTTCCCGCCGCGAACAAGCTGCGCGGCTTCTGCGCATGGACGGCCTGGGTGACCGCAAGCCATCCGAGATGATGGACGACATGCTGGCGCTCATGGATGGCCATAAGCCCTGCCTCCTATTCGAGCAGCTGTTCCTCGAGCAACTGCCAGAGGACATTCGCCTCCTCCTTGCAGGTGAAGATTACAGCGATCCTCACAGTTTCGTGGCCAGGGCGGACATTTTGTGGCAGAGTAAGCAGTGGGGAGTGGCTTCCATCTGCCTAACCACGATTGCGCAGCCTAAGGCCAAGACCCCACAACTGAAACCGCCGAGACCCATGGGGGACAAAGATGAGGGTTCAGACCAATGGTGTTTTTACCATCAGAGGTGGGGGTCAAACGTACGCCGCCGCCGTCCACCGTGTGCCTTTCTGGGAAACGCCGGGGCTGGCCGTCGCTAGTGGCTTCAACGGCTGGCCATCGTGACAGCCTCCTGTTCCTCTGGGACCGACACGGGCGATGTTTCCTGGTGGACACCAGGGCCGAGATCAGCGTCCTTCCCCCCTCAAACATGGACACCCATACCATGGTCCCAGGCCCTGACCTCACCGCCGCGAACGGCACCACCATCTGGACATACGGCTCGCGTACCATCCCGCTGTGTTTCGGCCCCAGCTGTTTTACCTGGACCTTCATGGTAGCAGCGGTGTCGTGACCGTTACTAGGGGCGGATTTCCTACGGGCCAAACATCTTCTGGTCGACCTGAAAGGCCGGCGTTTGGTCCACGCCGAGACTTTCCAAACCTTCCAGTTCGGGGAAGCTCAGTTCCCGGCCTTCCACCTGGACTCCGTCACACTCTCGGGTGACGAGTTCACCAGGGTGCTGGCGGATTTCCCCTCCATCATCACCCCACAGTTCTCCACTACCGGTCCCAATCATGGTGTGCAGCACCACATTCCCACGCAAGGACCACTGCTGCACGCTCGGGCCCGTAGGCTTCCACCCGACAAGCTCCGCCTCGCCAAGGAGGAGTTCCGGAAAATGGAGGAGATGGGGATCATCCACCGCTTGGACAGCCCTTGGGCATCGCCGCTGCACATGGTGCCCAAGTCTGCAGGAGGTTGGAGGCCCTGCGGGGACTACAGGAGACTCAACGACGCCACAACCGCCAACAGATACCTGGTGCCTCACATCCAGGACTTCACGGCCAACCTCCACGAGGCGACCATCTTTTCAAAAATCAACCTGGTCCGGGGTTATCATCAGATCCCCGTGCACCCCAACGATGTGCCCAAGACAGCCCTCATCACCCCCTTCGGGCTGTTTGAATTCCTAAGGATGCCCTTCGGCCTCAAGAACGCCGCTCAGACTTTCCAGAGGCTAATGGACTTGGTTGGGCGAGGCCTGGATTTCGCCTTCATCTATCTACACGACATCCCGATGGCCAGCAAGTCACGAAAAGAGCACGTGGCACATTTGCGCCAGCTCTGCCAGCACCTGAGCGACCACGGACTGGCAATCAACCCAGCGAAATGCCAGTTTGGGCTGACGGAAATCGACTTCTTGGGCCACAGGGTCAACCAGCATGGAGCCGCCCCTCTGCCGGACAAGGTCCAGGCCATCCGCCAGTTTCCCAAACCCAGCACAGTCAAGGGCCTGCAAGAGTTCGTGGGGATGGTGAATTTCTACCACCGGTTCATGTCGGCGGCGGCGTGCATCATGAGACCCCTGTTTGGTCTGATGGCCGGCAAGGCCAAGGAGGTGGCATGGGACGCGGAGTCCGTGGAAGCCTTCGAGCAGACAAAGAGGCGTTGGTGAAGGCGGCCCTCCTAGTACACACGAGGGTTGATGTACCCACGGCGTTCACAGTCGACGTTTCCGACACGGCAGTCGGCGGAGTCCTGGAGCAGTTTGTCGAGGGCCAGTGGCGACTGCTCGCCTTTTTCAGCCGACACCTGCGACCACTGGAGGTGAAGTACAGCGCTTTCTACAGGGAGTTGCTCGCGCTCTACCTAGCCATCCGGCACTTCCGGTATTTCCTCGAAGGAAGGGATTTCATCGCGTATACGGACCACAAGCCCCTCACCTTCGCCCCCGCAAAGGTATCAGACCCATGGTCGGCCCGGCAGCAGAGGCACCTCTCGTTTATCTCGGAGTTCACCACCGACATCTGCCACATCGTGGGGAAGAACAACGTGGTCGCTGACACGCTGTCTCGTCCCCACATCCACTCAGTGACCACCTCAGCCCCAGGGGTCGACTACACGGCGCTGGCGCAGGCACAACAAGTGGACACCGAGATCCCGGCCTATCGCACCGCCGTTTCAGGACTCGAGTTGGAGGACGTCCCCGTCGGCCCAACAGCGGTTCGGCTCCTGTGCAACACATCGACTGGCAGACCTCGGCCCGTGGTACCAGCAGCATGGAGGCGGCGGGTGTTTGACACACTACACGGCCTGGCCCACCCGTCCATCCGGGCGTCCATCAAATTGGTGTCAGACAAATTTGTCTGGCACGGTCTGCGCAAGCAGGTCAGACACTGGGCCAGGACCTGCGTACACTGCCAGACCGCCAAAGTCCAGCGGCAAGTGAAGGCTCCACTCCAACGGTTCCAACTGACGCTCGGCAGGTTTCAGCACATCCACGTGGACATTGTCGGCCCCCTGCCCGTCTCCTGGGGCACCAGGTATATCATCACCATGGTCGACAGGTTCACCAGATGGCCAGAGGCCGTGCCGCTAGCGGACATGTCCACAGAGTCCTGTGCCAGGACGCTCATCGCAAACTGGATCGCCAGGTTCGGACTTCCAGCGGACATCACCTCTGACAGAGGGGCACAGTTCACATCAGGGTTGTGGACAGCACTGGCACAGCTCCTGGGCACCCGGTTACACCACACCACGGTGTACCACCCACAGGCCAACGGTTTGGTCGAGCGTTTCCACAAACACCTCAAGTCAGCCCTGATGGCGCGCCTCAGAGGGCCCGACTGGACAGATGAGCTCCCCTGGGTTCTACTGGGCATCCGCACAGCCCCCAAGGAGGACCTGGGCACCACCTTGGCGGAGTTGGTTTACAGCACCCCACTGACAGTCCCAGGCGAGTTCGTGCCGGAGGCCCAAGGTCCAGCAGGGACGCCGGCGGAAGTGCTGACGAAGCTGCGGGACAAGGTGGGAAGCCTGGCACTGGTTCCGACCTCCAGACATGGCACTAAACTGTCTTTTGTTACTAGGGATCTCAGGGACTGTGAGTATGTTTTCATTCGCAGGGGCATGCACATTACCTCTGCAGAGGCCGTATGAAGGACCCTTCAAGGTGATCCAGCACAACGGATCTACGTGTGTCGTGGAGGTGGGTGGCCGCGAGGAGACCTTCACAGTGGACCACCTCAAACTGGCGCATTTGGACATCGGGCAGCCCATGAAGGTGCCCTCACCGCGCCGGCAGGGCAGGCCACCCAAGAGGGACACACAGACTGGGGATCCCACGCCCCCGATGGGCGATTCTGGGGCGGATGTTGTAGTGGCCCGGACCCGCAGAACTCGTACCGCCATCGGCGGCCGCGGGTGCATGTGCGGGAGCGCGATGTAGACTAACCGCGGGGCGGGCCTTCCGGCAGGGACCTCACATCATGTCCACCAGAGAGGCTCTCGGTTACTTTTAGCGAGCGCGTGCGTTTTGTTTGAGTCAGTAAAAAGTGTGCTCCAGTCTCCACGTCTCTGCGTTCTTTTTTTTCTTTTCTGCCACGTGCTGCTTACGGCTACATGTGCTCATAACTGCAGTGAGAGTGCATGCAGCGTACGGTAGCCTGCATTTTTCTGAAGATGTCATCCATTAATTGTGTCAAATAGAAGAGGTCTTGCTGACCTAGGATTGGCTGACTTGACGGGACGTTTGCATGAAGCAAAGATTTTCAAGTGAGGCTTGAATTATCTACAATTCTCCATGTCAGAACCTGATAACAAATTTTAACCATACATTCATGATGCTGCTGTAGTGAGAATTCTCACAATGTAGGAGCCTTATGGTCCCCTATATGATGTGCCACAAGCCTCCCTGGATATTGCTCCCTTATGATATTTGTATGAAAATGGAATCTGAGTACATATGCAGTGGTGGTATCTATGTGAAATGTGTTTGTGTTGGATTATTTGCCTGTAAAAGTATGTGCTAATACAAGAACCAGGAATGTGTTACCATCTCCTTGATGTGGTGTGCTGGATTGTAAAGGAAATACTGTAGTGGTTCAATGCATCATCTTTTGTCTCTGCTGAGGTGTGCACGTGCCCAGCACAGCTCAGACGTATGTGGGCTAATGTAGCAAGGAAGGGTGTGAAGCAGCTTGTGTGTGTGAGTGAAAGAGACAGAACGAGAGTGCAGGGAATAAGATAATGACAAATGGAAAATGCTGGAAGTATTTAGCAAGTCAAGTGGCATCTGTGGAGAGTGTCAGAAGGCTCCATTCGTTGAGAGTACTTGAACAGGAGCTCCATTGGTTCTTGTGCACATTGCAGGTAAAGGCATATGTATTGATCAGTGAGACACTACAATGTTGCAATCTCGTCAGCAGATATCAGACAGATCTGCTTCTCCTCTTGCCTGGGGCTTGCTTGCTTCGGTACACATCAGATCCAGCACTGTCTTCCTGTTCTCCTGAGGTGAGACATGCTGGTCTGAAATGGTGCCTGTTTGTACCTGCTAACCTTTGCCTGCGATGGATAACTGTTGTGAGAGGTGCTTGAGCAGCTGGGACATCTGCCCTTAAATGATTATATGGAATTGCCATGTAGAGGTAGTGTGGATGTAGGGACAATGGAGTGAGGAATACTTATACCCAGCTCCATGCTGGACAACCAACCATCCTCCAAGTCACCTTCCGTCACTGCAAGAATCCCGTCCCACTGCTACTTGCCCTAAGTGGGTGCAAAGCAGACATAAGGAGCAAGAGAAAGGATGTTGTGTCTATGAATTTCTTTGGTGTAGCTGCAAGTACTATCACTCAGACTGTATAAATCAAACAAAGCATCCTGTATTGAAGTCAGTCATTCTCAAAATTAACAGCAATATCCAATAAAACAATGTATCAAAGTCATACCAAGTCAGTTCTTAAAGGTACATTCACACTCTTATATACAACACTGTTTCTCCTTTAAAAAGAAATAATTAACCCAACAATATCAACTATCTACATACTCTGAATTATGCCATCAGATAACTATTTACATATATATTATACGATTAGATATAGATTTATAGATTTTTATACAATATTATAATTTAAACAAACACAAAATTACACAGTTTCTTGGTCTTCTCATCTACAAAACAAGCTTTACTAAGCATTTCTGAAAAGTCCACTTCAGACTCCAGTGAATCCAGTAAGTCATCCCTCCATGTACGTCTCATGCACTTTTGGTCCAGCATCCTTCACTAATCTGATGCTTGAGTAGTTATCTTCATTACTTTGAACACACTATTTGATGTTCATGGTTTACATAATTCTTAATGCAAATATCTAAGAACACTGATTAGTAACTATACCTAACATATATGGAACATCACTGAATATTACATAATCAATAGCAAGTGTCTACTTCAGCATCCTCTGTCTGTTTGACTCTGTTCTCAGGCTAGCTAGCATCCTGCCTTTCCTCCCTCCAATTCCTAAACATTGCTTCTCCAATTTTCTCTCCCTTTTTAGCCTTTGCTCTGGAGCCAACCACTGCTTTCCCTTTTCTGGCCTGTATCTTGGGCTTCGCCTCCATCTGCAGTTCTGCCATGCAGGCGTTGCAGGATACTGGGAAGACCATGAGTCATTGCTTGCCTAGGGCTTCGTCTTTCATTGTCCACTTTATGAATTAAATTGCTGGGTCTTAATTTCGCTTGTTCCTTTTTTCCCTCATGCTGAAGCTTTTCAAGCATCACTGATAAAACATATTTGACAGATGACTTGGATGTTGGGAGTCATAGTCCATTTGTCTTTAAGCACTTGGCATTGTCTATCAATGAACACAAAATGGTGGTGGAACTCAACAGGTCAGGCAGTATCTATGGAAGGAAATGAACATTCAATATTTCAGGCTGAGACCCTTCATCAGGACCTAATCAGTATTCTCCAATAGTGCTGGTGTGGTTGTGATATTTGTCATACTGTTAAAATACGAAAGTTGTCTTTAAGGGCTGACTGCTAAGATCAAAGCAGCATGGTTAAGTCTCGGGAGTTCCTTGAAATTGAACTTGAGCTCATCAGTATAGCCTACTGCTTCTGAAGTAGTGTGGAGTTAAACAAGGAAGATACTAATGCTGTTTTTTAAACAACTCTCTGCTATTTTGAAGCAGTGTTATTGAGACTCTCAATGCTTCTTTAACACCAAAGAATAGCACTCAGGAAGTTCTAGGATGAAACTTGAAGGTCAAAATTATCACATAGAATATAGAACAGTACAGCACAGGAACATGCCTTTCAGTCCACAATACCTGTGCTGACTGTGATGCCAATTCAAACTGCACATTTGCCTGCACATAGTTTATATCCCTCCAATCCCTGCCTGTCCATGTGTCTGTCTAAATGCTTCTCAACCGTTACTACTGTATCTGCTTCTACCACTTTCCCAGACAGCACATCCTAAGCATTACCATTCTGTCTCAGAAATCTTCTTTAAACTTTTCTCCTCTCACCTTAAAGCTATGCCCTCTAATATTTGACATTTCCATCCTGTGAGAAAGACTCTATCTACCCTATGTATAAGATAAGATTTCTTTATTAGTCACATGTACATTGAAACACACAGTGAAATGCATCTTTTGCATAGAGTGTTCTGGGTGCAGCTCGCAAGTGTCGCCACGCTTCTGGTGCCAACATAGCATGCCCACTACTTCCTAACCCATACGTCTTTGGAATGTGGGAGGAAACCAGAGCACCCGGAGGAAACCCACACAGACACGGGAAGAACGTACAAACTCCTTACAGACAGGGGCCAGAATTGAACCCAGTCACTGGCGCTGTAATAGCGTTACGCTAACCACTACACTACCATGCCTGCCCATACCTGTCGTAATTTTATATGCTTCTATCAGGTTGCCCCTCAGCCTCTGATGCTGCAGAGAAAACAATCCAGGTTTGTCTAACCTCTCCTTATAGCTAATATATCCAGGCAACATCCTGACGAACCTCTTCTGCACCCTCTCCAAAGCCTCCACATCCTTCATATAATCTGGTGATCAGAACTGACAGAATACTCCATATGTGGCTTAACCAAAGTTTTATTCAGCTGCAACATGACTTGCTGACCGTTATACTCAACACCCCGAATGTATGCCTTCTTTATCACCCTATCTACTGGTGTTGCCATGATGGACTTGCACGCCAAGCTCCCTTTCTTCATCAGTGCTCTTAAGGGTCCTTCCACTTACATGATAAAGAAACCAGCTGGCAACAGTGGATGACTTTGGAATTATATTCTATTTATAAGGTATAGGCCTAGAAATTCATGTGCAACAGTTTTTCAGCATTAAAATGGCCATCAGCAATCTCCACAATTCTGTTTCAAAATTTAATAAAAAACATGAAATTCATTTGCACCAGTTCCAAAAACATCAAGTAGCAATCAAATATAGGTGCCTGCACTGGTCCCAAAGTCAGAGTAACCCTCAGGAAGCTTGCCTCAGCACCTTTACATGCTATATTTGCTGAAATATGCCACAAGAATGCAGATGCCAAGAATAGCTCTCCCGGCAAATCGGGGAACCTCCCATTTTAATAAATGTAACTTTTGTATCCACATCAGGAAGGGGCCACGAAATGATAGGACAAAGATTTCATTTCCCATTTTGCTTTGTTCTGATGTCGTATAACCTTGTGGTGGCTGAAAGGGATATTGGGAGACTTACTGCTGACCCACTCATCTGAAGATACCTGAATTTATCAAGTTTATATCAGAGACAAAATCAAAGAATTAATGTATTTTATTGAAGAGTACATGTCCCACACAATAAAATACAAATAACTATATCAGTTATATATTGACTTACTGGACAATTTTAGCAGATAATATTTGAAAAAAACTAGAAGTAATACCTTTAAAATAGCATTATCTGCACATTGGAAACACAGATAAAAATTCTTGAAAACCTTAATATCTACCTTTTTGCAAGATCACACATTAATTAAGAATTCACTCAAGTTGGATAGCATTCAGAAAAATATATTATTTCATTTTAAAATTAATAAACTCTCCACATTCTAGCAATAAAGTGGGATGATATTGTTCATTATTTAGGAAATATTTTCAGATCTACTTTGTATGACATTAAGTACAATTCTACTTTTGTATCAATAAACTCAATGGAGCTAGGGTTATCACTATAACATCGATGAATCCGGTGAAGTTTTCTGAGATTAAACAAAAGCACAGGATTCCTGAAGCTCATTTTCTCTTTGCTTGGATGCTTCCTGATCTGCTGAGTGTTTCCAGCATTTTCTGTTTTTGTTTCAGATTGTTTGGATTTCCACAAGATTAACAAGGATGGTTTGGAAACTCAATGCTGCAAGTTTGCAAATCAAATTTTTTGCCTTCTATTTTCCTCAAGAGGAAGGTCATCACAATTTTGGAATCTGGTCATTCTGAATTCCAGGTTCTCTTTGACATGTCTGGTAGTGCAGCTTGAAGGTTTCCAATCGTCCTGTTGATGTGGCTTGTGGTCAACATCAGTAACTTCCTTTCTGCTGCGTGCACCAGTTTCCTTCATGTCTCTCATCTTTTCATCGATTCATAGAGCCATACAGCACAGAAAGAGGCCCTTCAGCCCAACTCGTCCATGCCGAACAAGATGCCCATCCACACTAATCCCGTTTATAGAAATAGACAGGTACAGCACAGGAACAGGCCCTTCAGCCCACAATGTCTGTGCTGAGCACAATGCCAAATTAAACTAATTCCTTCTGCTTGCATATGATCCATATCTCTCCATTCCTTTCATATTCACATGCCTATCTAAAAGCCTCTTGAAAGCCGCTATCATATCTGCTTCCACTACCACCCCTGGCAGCGTGTTCCAGGAACCTACCACTCTTTGTGTAAAAAAACTTGCCTCGCATATCCCCTTTAAACTTTCCCCCTCTCACCTTAAAGTTATGCCCTCTAATATTCGACATTCCTACCCTGGGAAAAAGGTTCTGGCTGTTTCTAGACAAAGAAGGATTCTTTGCATTGAGAAGCCCAGACTTAGCACCAAGTGTTGCAGAGTAACACTTAAAAGACATTTACACAGGTACATGGATAGGAAATGTTTAGCGGGTTATGGGCCAGACACGGGCAAATGGGACTAGCCTAGATTAGCATGGGACTAGCATTAGATAGGCATCTTGGTCAGCATGGACGAGTTGGGCCGAATGGCCTGTTTCCATGCTGTATTACTCTACTATAGAAGCAGACAATACTGGAAACCCTCAAATTGTCAGGCAAGACACAAGAAAACAGATTAGATCCTTTTGGAATGAATCCTTTCTTTTCAGCAGCTTTTGTTTTACTTATCTCAGTGTCTTTGCCTTGATTATTTTGAGACAAATTACTGACATTTAGAACAAGCCATAGGACAGTACAGCACAGCACAGCACAGCACAGCACAACACAGGAATAGATCCTTCGGCCCACAATGTCTGCCCCAGACGTGATGCCGAATTGAACTCACTCTCTTCTGCCTGCACATGATCCATATCCCTCCATTTCCTGCATATTCATGTGTGTATCTAACAGCCTCTTAAAAGCCACAAACATATCTGCTTCCACCACTCCCCCTGGCAGTTCATTCCAGGCACCTACCACTCTGAGTAAAAAACTTGCTCTGTATATCTCCTTTAAACTTTCCCCCTCTCACATTAAATGCATGTCCTCTAGTACTTGACATTTCTAACCTGGGAGAAAGATTCCGACTGTCTACCCTAATAATGCCTCTCACAATCTTATAAACTTCTATCGGGTCTCTCCTCAGCCTTCGACGCTCCTGAGAAAACAACCCAAGTTTGTCTAATCTCTCTTTATGGTTCCTACTCTCTAATCCAGGCAGCAGCCTGATAAACCTCTTCTGCACCCTTTCTAACGCCTCCACATCCTTCTTGTAATGGAGCGACCAGTATTACACACAATACTCCAAGTGTGGCCTAACCAAAACTTTATGTAGCTGCAATGAGACTTCCTCACTCTCATACTCGATGCTCTGATCGATGATGGCAAGCATGCCGTATGCCTTCTTTACCATCTTATCTACATGCGTGGCCACTTTCAGTGAGCTATGAACTTGGATCCCAAGATCCCAAGATCCCTCTGTTCATCGAAATCTTACAAAACGGGACTCCCACCCCCCAAAATGGCATCCATTACTGGTTGTCTGAAAAACTTGAGCATATCTTACACAAAAGTGATGCAACTTAAGAGGTGATTGATTTAAGGTGTATAAACAGCTATTCTAAAAAAGAATGAAAGAATGCAGCAGCAAGAAACAGAGTGGATTCCCTCTGCCCTGTCAGCCTCACCGTAGAGTTGGACATGATGGACAGAATCACTCCCAGCTCTGATGTCACTTTACCTACTTGGTGGTATCATAAATGTTCCCATGGCTGCAACTTCCCTTTGGATATACCACAGGCAGCCAGGACTGTCTGGTGCCATGAGCTTTTCAGTTCTGCTGTCGGAGCTGTGTGCACGTTCTGGGCAGGAGAGCTGATTAGTCCTTTTTGAGCTTCTGTGAATATTTGTCATATTGTTAAAATACAAAAGGTATGAAATTTTGTTTTTGCTTTTAACATTACAATAATGAAATGTCCTGGCAAGATTTCACTAATTCTGCCAGCTACACAGTAGCTGTTTACTCTCAGCAATAAATATGCTCATTTATGTAGCATTGACATCATAGAATGTCGCAAGATACCCCACAGATATGCCACCAAACAATAATTGACACTAAACCACATAAAAAGAGAAATTAAGGCTAGAGAATCAAATCATGGTCAAGAGGCAGCTTTTAAGCCCAATCCGTCTGTTGGGATACTTTGTAGAAGCACTAAAAACTTCAGAGGAAGAAGATTGGAGACTAAAATTGATATAATAAAATGAATCCAGCCACTCTCCATGTAAAGTGGATACTATAATCTTTATGCTAATTTTCGTGATGCACTTGAAGAACTACTTTTACAAGATTGCAAGTTTTTATTAAATATAAAATGTAACTTTCAAAAACTATAAGTTCTCTGCTGGATCACCAGTATTGTCTGTATGTGTTAACTGTATGTATTCTGATGATCCTATTGATGAAAGGAAACTGAGGAATACAAATGATATGACTGGAAAACCTGCAGAAACTCAAAAGAGTGACAACTCTTGTAGAAATAGAAGGGAGCAGAACTGTAAGAAGACCTTGGAATAAAATATCTTCTGGAATTGGTGCAGCAGTAATGGAAGCATCACCATAAATATGAAGTGAAGTTGGATAGGGCTACTTGGCACATCAGGAATGTGCCAACTTGGGCACCGTGGAGGGAGAAGGCTGAAACTGTACGTGCTATATCAACTTTTTCAAACTCAACAGCCAGTGCAACAATTTGAGCAGTACAAACAAGGCAAAGTGCCTCATTCTTCCAGTAAAGATCGTGCAATAAGATGTCTTTATTAGTCACATGTACATCGAAGCACACAGTGAAATGCATCTTTTGTGTAGAGTGTTCTGTGGGCAGCCCGCAAGTGTCGCCACACTTCTGGCGCCAACAAAGCATGCCCAAAAATTCCTAACCTGTACGTCTTTTGGAATGTGGGAGGAAACCGGAGCACCCGGAGGAAACCCACGCAGACACGGGGAGAAAGTACAAACTCCTTACAGACAGCGGCGGGAATTGAACCCGGGTCGCTGGCACTGTAAAGCGTTATGCTAACCGTTACACTACCATGCCTGCCCAATCAGCATGAGTACATTACCATCTTGGCACAAACACTCTTTGGAACTTTATGGGGGTGCCAGCACTTTTAAGCTGCTGTGGTAATCCGTCAACATTCAGCTGGACAATGGGTGGCCACAGTTATACCAGGCACATCCCACAAAAGCTGCATCTACTAATCCAGTGATAGTTATTTTGCAGTGTGTGCAGACTTAGGGACCCTGATGGCCAGAGGTACTTGTAGATTTAAACACTGCTGGCCGGTGTTGCAACCAAATTTATATATGGATGAATTAATCATGTTCTTGACTCTTACTTGTCATAATAAACAGAGATAGGCATTATATCAGTTAATTGAACCACACTTCGTAGCACAGAACTTACTGAACGAGAGGTCTTATTCATCATAAATTTTCAACATGGATAGGAAAATTTTTGAGGGATACAGGCTGAATGCAGGCAAATGGGACTAGCTCAGGTAGGCAACTTGGTTGACATGAACAAGTTGGGCTGAAGGGCCTGTCTCCATGCTGTATAACTCTATGACTCAATGACGCTAACATTGCCTTCAGATGTGGGGTGAGGAATTGTCAACCAAGTCCTTGTACCTGCTCTGTTCTTACAGAATAGCTTCATCCATACCTTCATTCATTCCCTCACATCCCAGTGGTAGATCACTACTAATATCCTTTAATTTTTGGTCTTCTCGAGGCAGCCATCCATCTTTAAAGCTGGGGCAGTTAAAAAAAACTGAGCATGCAGGATTAAATAGTTTAAATAATTGATCGGCCGCCTCAGAGTGAGAGGTCCCTTACACTACTGGAACTGCACAGGTTTTGAGACATGTTGTGGTTATGATTGAAACTTTTTTGCATGTTTACTTTCTATTCCCACCCAATCCACTTGCTTATGAGGTTAGAACCCCCTTCAATATTATGGGGCCTTCCAATGCCTGAGCACGTGGATTGTAATATTAAGACCAATTTCCATTGTCATCATTCTTGAGATACAGTCTACACCTGGGCTCTCCAAAGACAGCAAGTTATCATTGCAGCTGAGGGCATATGAACACACATACAAACATCTGAATTAGGAGCAAGAGTAAGTCACTCAGCCCCTTGAGCTTGTATCACCATTCAATAAGATTGTGGCTCATCTGACTGCAATTTAAACTCCACATTCCTGCCTGTCCCTGATAACCTTTCATCCTCTTAATTAAGAATATTCTACCCATCACTGCCATATAAATTTTCATAGATTCTGCTTCCACTGCACTTTGAAGAAGGGAGTTCCAAAGACTCACAAGCCTGTGAGAGAAAGAGGTTTGTCTTATCTCTGTCTTAATTGGGCAGTTTATTTTTTATCAGTGACCATGGAGTTCCTGTATGGAGAGGGCAGCTAGCTAGCTCATTGCCCTCTTGGTTTAGCTGCACCAAAGTCATGAAGTGAGGTGATTGTACAAATTGTTTTGCAGAAACATAGTACAGGACGAAACAGAAGGAAGCTGTTTGATCGATCGAGTCTGGTCTAAGTATTTTGAAGAGCAAGCCAACGAGTTACCCTCTGTCATCCTTTCCCCACAACACTGACATTTTGTTCTCTTTTGATGGGTGTTAGAAACTGTATACAAACTCTGACAGTGCATTGCAAAACCTAATTACACATTATTTAAAATAATTTCTCTTCATATTGCCTGTTTCTTCTCCCAATTACCTTAAATCTGTGTCCACTGCTTGCAGTTATCATTTTAATAAAGTAGCTTGATAGTATCTTTGTGATTTTGTTTTATATACAAGTCTGGAGAAAGTTAAGAGTCTTTGATTATTAAGAAATTCCCCAAAAAGTAGATATAGCAGTACAAGCAATGCTCCAGGTAATATAGGTGTAACTGTGAATTGACACACAATTTGCATTTTGCAAATCAAAGGTAAATCAGACCATTAGATTTCATGTGATGATTCTATCAGTTCCTGCTGGCAGCTTTTGAATGCCCGGCATTCCTCTCCTCCTGTTATCCGTCTGCTGCTTTTTCATTGCTTTTAAAAGAGCAACTGAGCAGGATCATGCAAATACAGCCCTGGAGTTAAAGTTGCCCAGGACTCATCCTGCTGAATGCTCATCTGATTTCTGCTCAGACTTAAAATTGGTATCATAAGCAAATTCACTGAGTAATATAAGGAGGAACTTTAAAAGCTGAAACGTATGTCTACTAATAAAAATGCTGGGTACAGAGCATTGTTCTTAATTTGTCATTAATTTCAGGGCCATAATTGTATATGTTCTTAAATCAATCAATGCTCATGATAGGGTGCCAGAAATCTGACGCCATCCAGGCTCCAGTAATTCTAGTTAGTAAATTGTGTCTTGTTTATATTGTTCAATTTAGATTACAGCCACAGTGATAATCCTAGTGAAAATTCATGATATTTGGAACTGAAGGAAACTTGTAATATCTGCTCATTGGTCTTATCCCTGCTACTAAAATATAGTAATAAAAAAATGAAAGATTACAACAGAAGTGTGCATCTACTATAAACACAAATCTGCTTTCTCAATGTTGTTATACTTCATCACACCAATTCTAATCCATGTGTGTGGCTGCTTTTATTCCAAGCAACTGTCTGACATCTCACAAAATGTCTGCTGCATTCTCTGGTAAATCTCTGCTGAATGCTACATTCAATGTGCTAATCTTTCTGCAGATTGAGTACACACTGACAGTTGGCAACCGCCTTAAGCAAATCTTTGTGGAGTGGTGAACATTGCAACCAGAAGCTCTCCATCTACAGAAACTACTAGAATCTATTTAACATTGCCACCGTGTTCAGAGTGGAAATGAAGCAGATGCTGATACTGCTTCCTCGGGCAAAGTGGATTTATTGGCTTTTATTAAGTGAATTAGATTTTCTGAATGAACAACTCCAACTTTTGAACCACCTTGTATCATTCACAGCATTTGGTTAAGGCACTGAACCTTATGCCTTTTTTTCCAGCACTGAGCAACTTGTACTTCAGGGTGATCTGTTTTTATTAGCACATCAGGTTAGAACATATGTGTTTATTTTTTTCTCTTATTTTTCAAACACCAGCTTAGAGATCAATGCTCTACCAGCCTGCCACTCTTTGCTTAATCTACCATTTTAATTAAAACTGTTCTTTTTATTTGATCATGAGGCATGTGTGTTGCTGGCTAGTGCAGCGATTTTTGCCCTTCCCAAAATATCTTTGAACTGAGTCACTTGCGAGACCTTTTCACGTTTCTCAGGATCTGGAGTACCATGCAGGCCAGACCCTGTAAGGTTTGCTTTCCTAAAGGACAATGGTAAATTCAGTGGTCAACCCAATTTTACAATAATCCAGTGATTTTTATGATCACTTTTAATCATATTAATATTTATTTGAGATTTATTTAATTACTTGGTGCAATTCAAATCCATGTGTCCTGATCAATAGCTGAGGCCTCTGGATATTAGCCTGGTAAATCATTCACCATGCTGTCATACCTTACCTTCCCTTAGCTGAAGAAGGAGGAGGTTGGAGTACAGTATAGAAAATGAATATTAGAGTCTTAGAAAAGAAGCTAAATCATCTGGACTAGAAATGATTGTGAGATATTAGCAGACAAATATTTTAGTTATTAGTTTATGCCAATTTTGGAAAAGAAGCAATAGTAATAAGTTGATATAATATATAACAACATTTATAATATTTATATAAAACCAAGACACTTCACAACATATTATTAAAATTTTACACTGGGCCAGAGTAAGTGATGGTGGGGAAGATAACCAAAAGTTTCTTAAAGAAATAGGTTTGAAGAGGCACAGTATAGGAGAAAAGAGAAATGCAGAAACAGGGAAGCTCAGGAGGCATTTTCATGGCTTGAGACCATGCTGGCTTGGCTACCAATGATGAAGTGATCCAGTTCAGAGATGATCCAGAGGCAAGAGTTAGAGGAGTGTAGATATTTTGAAGGACTTTACTAAGGGAGGGAAAGGTGAGCTTGGACCTTGGATGTCAAGTCCCATTCAATCTAATTTTTTCTTTCATCCATCCAGGGTTGACTCAGCTTTTTCCATATGGAAAAGGGAATAGTACGTTTTCGCGATTTATTCATTGATAACTGTTTTTCATCTTTTGAACAACTGTCTAACAAATACAATTTGTCTAGATCACACTTTTCTCGATATTTGCAGATTAGAAATTTTTTAAAAGCTACTATACCCTCTTTTCCGACACCTCACAAAACTGAAATTACGGAAAAAATTTTAGGTCTTAATCCTCATCAGAAGGGCTTGATAACAATAATTCATGATTTAATTATGAAAATATGTCCAGAATCACTGGACAAAATTAAGAATGAATGGGAAAGTGAACTCCAGACATCTTTACCTACAGAGACATGGAAGAAAATTCTTCATTTAGTTAATACACCTTCAATGTGTGCCAGACACTCTTTGATACAGTTTAAGGTAGTTCACAGGACCCATATGTCAAAAGATAAGCTAGCCCATTTTTATCACCATATAAATCCTATATGTGACAGATGTAAATCGAATGTGACTTCTCTGACACATATGTTTTGGTCCTGTCCTCTTTTGGAAAAATATTGGAAAGACATTTTTAACATTATCTCAACTGTAATGATTATTGATTTATAACCTCACCCTATCACTGCAATTTTTGGATTACCAAGGATAAAGTCTGGCCATTTATCTGCTTCCACTTACCGTATGATTGCCTTTGTCACATTAATGGCCAAACGATCCATTTTGCTTAAATGGAAGGATCCAATACCCCCTACTACTTTTCAATGGTTCTCTCAAACTATATCATGTTTAAACTTGGAAAAAAATTAGGAGTGGTACTGTTGATCCTTCGCTTAAATTTGAAGACATTTGGAGTCCATTTATTCAATACTTTCATATGATATAGATCCCTTTTCAATAACTTTTCAATTTAGAAGAATGGAGTTGATGACATAATGTTGCTCTGTTTCTATTGAGAAATTTCAGTCCAGTTTTTTTTTGTTTTTCTTTGAAATTTTCTTTTTAGTTTGGTTTGATTATTTACAATTTTTTAATTGATTTGGGGATTTTTTTCTTTCTTTTCTTTTATATACACAATAAATCTTTTTCTTTCCTTTCTTTTATATTATATTCATCTACTAAGAGATTGTGAGATCTAAAGATTTTTGTTAATATTTTATTACTCTTTATGATTATCTATGCCATGATTATTCTCTTGATATCTTTGTATTACATGTACAATAATCGATGTTATATATTAATCTGTATTAATTTGGAAACTAATAAAAAGATTGAAAAAGAAAGAAAGATAGACCTTGGAGGGATTGAAAACAGGGATGAGAATTTTAAAACTGAGGTATTATTTAACTGGAAGCCAGTGTAGACTAGCAAGCACAAGATTGACAACTGAATGGGTTAGGATAAAAGTAGAAGGGCTTTAGAAGGTCCTAATCTTATGTAAGGTGGCACATGAGAGGCCAGCCAAAAATACATTGGAAATTGAGAGATAACAAATGATATGGATGGGAGTTTCAGCAGTGGATGAGCTGAGACAGGGTGAAGTTGGGTGCTGTTATGAAGGTGGAAAAAGGTGAGCCTAATGAGTTGCTCGAATATGTTTCCAAGCAAACTTCTGACCCTGTATATTGAGCCTAAAGTTGGGATCCTTTGGTATTCAGATTGTAAATTAAAAATGAAACTGAACTGTATCAACTGAATCTCTGCAAACAATTCCTTTCTGAGTAGGCTTTGAGTTGGCATGTGACATACAAATATATCATCAGTGAACTGAGTAAAACAGCAGCCTTTCTTAGGGCAAGAAATCCATCTTCACTAATATGTGCTTAATGCATGATGTTGTAACTTATGGCAGTTAAGTACATTTACTAAATTTAACAGCACATAAATTTCTTGCTGATAATGTTTTATAAAGGTTAGTTATTTCTTGTTTCCCATTTCAACATAATTACATGCTAAGAGAAGCAGGTTAGATTGTTTCTTTCAGTGGCTGCTGATACCTATGGGTAATGGAAAATTTAAAAGAAGTCACTATAACTTATCATTGTTCATGTTTCAGCGACAATTATAATGGCAGATAAATTGATAATTAATGAGGTAAGATATTTTAATAATGTTATTGGAGTTTCTGTTTAAAATTAGTTGATGTTTAGGACGTAATTTCCCTCAACACTTGACCATCAGTTGGAGGGAGAGTAACAGCCAAGGTGCTGCAGTATCATTGTGAATCTAATTCAGCACCCTGGCTAAGCTTCTTCCCCAGGCAGTCCCCAGTGAGGTCATTAGTGCTTGCTACTAACTGAACCACATGAGATTGCCAGTTGGTCACATTCACCTGTATGTGAATGAATATTGTGTAAGTAACGATAAATTCAATTTTCTTCATGGAAGGAATCCTCCATTTGCAGCCCAATGAATTCTCACTGTCCAGTCAATCTTTCCTCCAAAGTCAAAGGGTGCCTGGTAACCATATTATTTCTAGTGCTCCTGATTTTGAACAAATTATCTCCAGTTCAGAATGCCTTTTGTAAAATTGCAATCTGGAAATGGTTTGCATTATATACTGCACTGAATTCAGGCAAAGAAATAAACTGCAGAGCCACATTCTCAGGGGATCACTTAATTTTACAGACTGGACGAGTATAGCAGTTTGGCAGCCGTTCCCAATAGGATGCAACAACTCACTAATTAGATCAGTTGCTAGAAAGATCAATTGGGTATGCCACCATTTTATGTTTCATATCTCACCAAGTCTATGAAACTTCTTGATGCAATTCCTTTGAGTTCTTGGTGTACAGAAGGGCATACATTAGCAGCCTTAGAGTGGCGGGCATGTTATGAAGCCGTGTCCATGAGCATCCTTAGAACTTCCACTCCATGAAGTGGAAATATCATCACTGTATAAATTTACATTCAATAGCTTTAGCTGGACTTGATACTCGAGATTCTAATATTTTTTCAAATAGCAAAAATGTCATATGCTGGAAATCTGAAATAAAATCAGAAAATACTGGAAATACACAGCAGGTCAGGCAGCATCTGTGAAGAGGAACAGATTGAACAGTTCTAATGTAAGGTCATTGACCTGAAACATTATTTCTCTCTCCACAGGCTCTGCTACTCCTATACTCCAATATTTTTGTGAGTTTGTTCTTAGTATTCAGACACATAAATTATTTATGTTCTTCTTTGAATTGTTGTAAGCTTGTTTCAATGCAAGAGTAATGTCTTGCTTCGTTCCCACATGGCTACTTTAAAAAACTAGCAGTTGGAGAGTAGGAGGACGTGATGCATGATACTTTACAGAGCCTTCGAATGAGGCCAGAGACAATTTACATCAGAGGAACACATCAGTTAGAACAATGCAGAAAACAAATATTGGAATGTAGTTCAACACTGTCATTTTTCGTATAACAAAATTTACACAAAAAAATAGCTTATTCTGAATGGATCATTGACAAGAGGTGGAATAGAGGAAACCCACATCTCTTTTGATACTTTCATTCTTGGCATGCTGCTACATTGCATTCAGAGAGGTACACAAATCAGCTGCAGCATAATTTCTGCCTTGTAAAGAGATTTCACTGTAAATGTTTATATTACATTTTGGAACAAACATTGATGTATGTTCTTAGTGAAGCCAGGAAAAATGAACTTTATTCCATGTTAAGAAGGCATTAGCAATATATTTTTTTTCTTTTATTGAGATTGACTATATTCTAGTGACATCTGGTTTTCTGGTAATTAACACCAAGCTACTATAGCTATGGTTTTAACTTCACTTGGGACCCTGCTCACACCTCATTAAAGCTCTGGAAACATGTCTTCCCATGGTGTGATTGCAAAAATTAGATTTCTTATTGCAGTAAGCCCTAGGTATTCAACTGGCTGAGGAGGCTGAGAATTGTGGTGGGAAAAAAACTTCCCTTGATCACTAAGCTGATGCTACCCTTGATAATAGGCCCATCTGCGCTGTGAACAGATCATATCCTGCCAACTGAGTCTACTTGATAGTGAATCTTCCTTTTCACCCAATATAAAAACTGAACAAAACTACACAGAGGAGTGAATGGATTTTTTGGTACAATAGGGATAGGGACAAATGAAGAAACAAAAGAAAAATCCACGTATGCCTAAATGAATAAAAAAGCAGAATAGAATATAAAGCATGGTAATGTCTTTCAAACATAGTATTTATATTTTTGTAATCAAATACAGGCAGTCTCTGGGTTACATAAGGGTTCCATTCACAATACCACAAAACATTTTATTATTATTATTCGTAGCTTGAAAAATGCGTTAAAACTGTATGGGAGAATTTGCGTAAAGTCAGATTTCTGTAAGTCAGGTCATTCAATAACCCAGCAGACCCCTGTATACATTGGAAGGTTGTCAGCACTTTATCAGGCCAGCTATCCTTTTCATAAAATAAATTCACCCAGTAAAGTATAAAGCACTGCTGTCAACTGGAAGTATTCATAAGAAAACATTTCATACAACTGACTGCCACTGTTCACCTCTCATTTGTACTTTTATGTTATATATATTGGTTGCTGTAACACACTGCAGCTGGGAGGAACCATAAAAAATTCCTGAAATTAATCCTGGTGGTAACAATAGTACAAGGACTCCAAGGAAATCTGTGCTTAATTGATGGCGGGAGAACAATTGTTTTCCTGATCTTTGGTGGATACTCCAAAAGAATTGGTTTAGCAAATTCATTCAGAGCTTAAGCTCTCTCAGAGTTATATGGAATAGATTGTTTGGGATGAACTTCCATGAAGGGTTTTGAAACTCTTTGTCTAATTTGGCTTCTCAGATCAAAACCAATGCTGTAGTGCAGTTGGATTGAGGCAGCTAACATAAGAAAATAGGAGGAAGAGAAGTCCACTTGTCCCCTCAAGCCTGCCCCACTATTCAATATGATCAAGGCTGATCTGCCCTAAGCCTTATCTCTCTACTGTGCCAGTTCCCCATAGACCACAATTTCCTGATCTTCCAAAAACATACCTACTTCCTCTTTAAATGCCCCCAATGATCTTGCCTCCACAACCCTCTGGGGTAGTGAATTCTAGAGATTCACTACCTGCTGTGAGAAGACACACACATCAGTTGTAAATGACCACCTCTAAATCTTGTAACTATGTCCCTGTGTTCCATGTTATCCCACTGGTGGAAACCTCTTGACATCTACCCTGTCACACCCCCTTAGGATCTTGTTACATGTTTGTTTCAGTAAGATCACACTTCATTCTTCTAAACTCTAAAGAATATACATCTCATTTCTTTAGCCGCTCATGATGGAACAACCTTTTCATCCCAGAAGTTAGAGCAGTGAATCCCATTTGGACTGCCTCCAGTGCCAGTATACAATTTCTTAAATAAGGGGACCAAACAGGTGCACAGTACTCCTGATGTGATCTCACCACTATCCTGTACAATTATATCAATACTTCCCTCTTTCTAAACTCTAATGCTCTTGCAATAAAGCCCAATATGCCATTTGCCTCCGAACCACTTGCTGCACCTGCCTGTTATTTTACAGTGATTCATGCACAAGAACACCTAGATCCCTCTGTACATTAAGCATCTGCAATCTTTCTCTATTCAGCTAATAGTGTGCTTTTAGATTCTTTTTACTTAAGTACATAACCTCACACTTACTCACATTAAATTCCAGTTGTCGATTTTTCACCCACTCACTCAGCCTACTTATATCCTGTGGCAGATCTGAATATCCTCATTGGAACATGCCCTCCCACCTATTTTCATGTCATTAGCAAACCTGGATACCTTGTACTCTGCCCCCTCCTCCAGGTCATTAATATAAAATGTAAATAATTGAGGGCCAAGAACTAATCCTTGGCGTACTCTATTAGTCACATCCTTTCAGCCTGGAAAAGACCTGTTTATTCTGACTCCCTGCCTTCTATGTGGTAACTAATCCTCAATCCATACTAACACACCTTCCTTAGTACCATAAACTCTTATCCTTTGCGTCTGCATGTTAAATGGAACTTTGTTAAATGCCTTCTGAAAATTCAAATGCACTATATCTACAGGTTCTCATCTATCAACACAGTTACATCTTCAAAGAATTCTAGCAAATTTGGGTTTATCTTTCATAAAAATTGACTTGGTTTGATTACATTAAACTTCTCTTGAACCCTTGAGCTTCTGGCAATACAAGGACAACTGCTGCATGTACCAGCAATCATGTGGCACAATGCATTTTTAAAAAAGGGGAGACATGCAGACTGTCAACATGCTGGAACGGATACAACTAAATCAGCCAACAGGTCGGATTGTTTTCGCTTTATAATAGACCTTGGAATATGTGCTTATTTCTTTGCTTGATTCATGCAGATTTAGTAACGTACATTTGCTGTAACAAGCAGTTTTCTCTCAGTAACCCACAAATCATTTTCTGGTCATAATTATATGCACATTAAATAGTAAAATGATTGGCATGACCTGGATTTCCAAACGAGGATTATGATACAGTCAGCCCTAACTCAGTAAATTTTAGGCTTTTAAAGATATAGGGAGTTAAATTAGATTGCTCCAGAGATCTTGTGATGTAGAATTACATTACACACACTTAATGAAATACAGCCAATACCTTCCAGCAATTTATCCAGCTTTGGGTGGCCTCAGCTCATTCTCTCAGTCATGCTCTATTCCAAGAGAAAGATTGAATAGGGCACCCACATCTGAAAGCAATTGGTTTAAACACAATCCTTGAAGACAGTATAAAGTACTTCTGCAGCTGGTACACGATGAATTTCACACTCCTGGACCTTGAAACCAGCCATGGAAAGCACCAAAAATGGGTAGAATTGTAGCAACTACCAGAATAAATCAATTAGCATCTAACCTGCAAGCAGCTGATGATATCTTTAAATAACAGTGTTGATGATGGGAGAATGGAGGAGCTCCAACATGTAGCACCAGCCTCTAATCAATGTTGCAGGCTGATTGATGCCATTGATTTGTATTTCCAGTGTTTTTGAAGATCTGTGAGCTAACAAAATAATGTCCAGCATGCTTCTTATCAGAAGCTTTTAAGAGCCATGGGTGCCTTTAGGGAGCACCAAGAACACTCATCAGACCTAAGAAAAGCGAGAATCAGGTCCAAGCACAGTCATGGCCTACAGTAAGTGGACTGCATCAGCTTCCACAATGCTGCAGTCTTGCCCTGTTCTGGAGGACTCTCATGGAGTTCCAAGGGGTAGTGTGAACTTTTGCATTTTACCCGATTCTCAGGCTATGAAATGTGGCCACTAAGACTGCTTTTTTCAAAGTTTTTAACTGATCTTCAGTGACTGAATGTATCTTTTAGTGTTGTAAATGTGGGAAGTTTGAGAATCTATTACAAGACAATGATTATAGAAGCCTTCCTAGCATTAAGATAATAAGTGTGAAATAATCATTTATGATTATTCAATAACAATATGTGACTTAATAAAAATTACACAGTAAACTCCTCATGAACGATGGTTGGTTCACACTTAGTACAAGCACCAAACACTTGGGTTGATTTCCAGGTCTGCTATTAAAATATTTTTAGCTCACCTACAGAAATGAAACATAAGCCTGCACATTATTACTTCCAGTTCCATGATTTAAATTTTTTACTCCCCATCTGCAATGAATAATGTATTAATGTTTGAATGCGTTCCTGAAATGAAATGTTGCTGTTAATGGTAATATCAGTGATATCTCACCTTTCTTTAAGAAGGATGGAAAGTTCTGTCTTATGCATTGGTGTGATGGTGGAAGTGAAAAATAATACATGTTTTGTCCCATATTGTAATCATATTTTGAACTAATGACTGCATCTTTTCATATCAAAAGTTCACAAGAATTTAAGCCTGTAAGGAAATAATTTGTCTATTGTTCTTGAATTACTGCTACACCCAAAATGGAGCCAATCATTTTAATCTGATTTCTCTGCTCATCCTCCATAACATTTAAACTTTGCCTTCAGGTGTCTGTCTGCCCTCCTGGATTAAATCAGTTTGTTAGAGGTGATAAATATCATAACTCTCAAGATGGAAGAAACTTATAATTGCCATATTAATAATTAAAGTACTAATCTTATGTGTTTGCACTTTTTACCTATTTGTCTAGTAGAAATTACATTTACTATAGGACTACAGTACTAACACAAATGATTAAAATCTGTGATTGCTAAAGGGAGCTCCAGTGAACTCCTAAAATAATGTTGGACACTGGAAAATCAGGATAGGAGATGCTGTATGCGGGATATTGTTATGACAGTGTGGACCCTTTAATTGCTGAATCCTGTGTGATGTGCTCCTTTCCTGTCTTTTCTGGGAATTTATAACAATGGTTTGTCCCTAAAGCTCTAATTTCTACCAGCAGTGGGCGAGACTTTATTAGCTGCATGGGTGGCTGACGCCATGCAAACATCAGCTAACTAAGATGGAAGAATGGGGCCAATTCCCCTGTGTTCATTCATTTACCCGAAAATGATCATTAACCTGATGCACAAAATTCTAGTGTGCAAGCTGAGCATAAAAATCATGCGCAAATGAATCCAATTTCTGGGCATCAGAGGCTAGAGCCAAAGATTGGAGAGCCATCCCAAGGATAAGTGTAATGTCAGCCTGATAGAATCATCCCTACGTCCCAGGTCCTCTATTGATGTTCCTGGTGCACCAGTCCCAATGCCAGGACAATCACACCAGAAATGACCAGAGATCAAGTCAAACACAGACAAGGAAACTCCAACTGATTAAAACCTCAGCCTCTTTTAGCAAAATCTGTATTTTGCAATGCTGAACAGAACTTGGAAGAAGCAGTTGGATCAGCAAGAGCATTGAATGCACTTTGGTAGAGGGACCTCAAGTCCAATCACACTATCAACTGAGAAAAGATGTAGTGGCAGACTGCACCTGCAGCATTTGGTGAGAAAACCAAAGCAAGAGAGCAACCTACTTTATGGTGTCCTATCTAGTGCAGGCTCAGTTCTCCATAACAGCGTTGACAGAATCACAACCACGGAGTGAAGATTTTGTCTTCCACGGACACACACTGCATTGAATTACATGGCACTAATATGATTAATGCAAAGAGATTCAGAAACATTCTAGTAGCTCAAAAGTGGATATCCATGAAGCACTGTGGGTCATCAGTAGAAGCACAATTACAGGAAAATTCTGATAATCGTGCATGCTCTGTACTTTGGTGGTGCTGATTGGCTGATTTTCTGGACGATTGTTTTCTATTCTTTCATACCCCAACACACTTTTAATTAGGTTTTTAAAGATGTTACACAATATTATAACAAATTCTCGAGTGAACCTAAGTTTTGGTGGGGGTGCGGGAAGCAGGGTCCCAGTGAGATTCCTGAGTGCAGGGACTGGTGAGGCTTGGGGTATGTGGGTCCACGTGTGTCTAGAGAGAGGGTGGGAAACTACCTGGTGAGCCAGATGCCAGACTATAAGGATTTCTGGGTGGTCAGATAGCAAATTAATGGAGTTTTGCTGTATATTTCACTACCATTTGCCACCTCATGGACCAGCACATCCATTGCTGCCCCATCGCCACCAAATCAGACACCAATCCTGCTTCATCGAGGGATGGAGGTGTATAAAGTCATCCACAAAGTACAATGTTGACAATAATGAAGCCACAAGAAAGCTGGCAAACCACATACATCAGGCTTAATATTGCCCAGCCATCAGATCAGATCAGGCCAGGGGTCAGCAATCCTTCAACAGTAAACAAATGAAGAGCAGGGAGTTTCAAGGGCACGTCAAAGTGGAATTCAGCATGACTGCATAAGACAACATTCAAGCATTTGCAACCATCTTCAGCCAGAAGTGCCAAGTGCGACAAGACATCACTTAGAAAAGTAAAAGCTTTTTATTGTTATTGTGGAGTCCTGCATGATTGTTTTCTCTATTAGGCCTGTGGACATATAGTAGTAACTTGCACACATACTTTCCCAGTTTCAGTTCCTTGGAGATATAGTGATGGGATTTACCAGATTGTGTTCTGGACTCTCATGCCGAAAGCATCTGCTTCAGTCTGACACGTTAATATGCACATTGGAATCCTTTGATAGCCAAAGATCCCTGACTGCCATGGGAGGGTTCAAATGGACATTGTGTGTAAGAAGCCCAGACAATAAACTTTTATATATTCTTAAGGGTCAAGGGCAGCAGACATTCTCCCACTTTGGGCTGTAGGCACACCACACCCACAGATAACAGAGGCCCCCACACACTCGGCTTTTCCGGAGGCCGGCAGGTGGTCAGACATTAGGGCAAAGCAATGGCATGGCTGGCAGAACTGCTGCTTCACACCTCCTGTGATCCGGCTTCAATTGTGACCTCTGGTGCGTGGAGTTTGCACATTCTCTGTGTAACCCCCATGGGTTACCTATTAGATTAATTGGTTACTGGAAATTACCCCTAGTGTGTACATGAGTGGTAGAATCTGGGTGGAGTGGATAGGAATGTGGAGAGAATAAAATGAGATCAATGTAGGATTTGTGCAAAAAGGTTCTTGATGGTTGGTGTGGACCTGGAGGGTCAAAGAGTCTGTTTCCATGCTGTGTGATTCTATGACATTGTTTTCTTTCCACTGACAGTCAAACCAGTAGTATAGTAATGGGTGCTGAGGCTCAAAATGAATTGAGTCATCCATTGATTACATTAGACTGTCTGAAAATCCAAAAACCTTACAAACTAAATTCTTCCTTGGAACATTAAGGGTTAGCAGTAAGTATGCTCTCATAGCTTGTTATCACTTGTACCATGTTCATGTTACAGGCTTTCAGCAATTCCAGTAAACATATCTTCTTGTAACTTCTATGAATTAGAAACTGTAGCCATCCAGTTTTCTGCTCCCTGCAATGGCCTTTCACCTTTTCGGACTCTCTCTGTGTGAGTTTGCCAGCTCACTGCACTTCATTTCACTCCAGTTCCACATGGAGCATTAATATCAGCACACTGTTCACAAGATGTTCTCAAATGTGGGTTTAACCAGGCAGATTCATTTATAGAAATTAAACAAGGCAGACACATGTAGAGAAGTACAAGTTCAAATGCAATGGCATCAATGAGGCCTAAACATTTGTTGACTGTCGTAGAACCTCTTTTTCAAGACATAATATTTGCTTTTGGTTTTGCTTCACACAACTCATCATAGCTCCCATTATTTTATTGGAAATACTCAGCAGGTAAGGCAGCATCTATGGAAAGAGAAAAAGGGTTATATTTCAGGCGAAAGGCCCTTTGTCAGAAGCTGCCTGCCCTGCTGAGTGTTTCCAGCGTTTTCTGTTTTTATTTCACATTTCTAGCAAATGCATTTTTTTGATTCCCACGACAGGTCCTCCCAGCTTACAAATGCCCAACTTACATACAGCCTGTACAACGAGTGAGCATTTGGGAGGCCGATGGGGCTGATATGACAGCTGCTGCAGGCATCTTGTGTCACATGGGAACTCAGCTGGCAGCCACATTTCCAACTTGGGAATTGTTCAGGATATAAACAGTTCACAGGAATGAAACCCTGTCGTAACATGGAGAGGACCTGTAGTTTGTTACTCAGCTTTCTGTCCTCTACGGGTAATGTTCATCATCAATGGGGCTGGGCTTGTCCACTGAGGCTGCTGGACATCAGCTTCAATGGCGTGTATTTGCCTTATAAAGCAAGTACTTGCCTAATCATAGATCACCACCCTTCTGTCAACATGGTTGAAAATGAACTCTTCTCTTTCAGTTCACAACTTGAATGTTGGCCTGGGATAAGATGTCGATTTAGGTTCATTTATCCTGGATTAGAATTAGGAGTATGTGGAAATAGCATTGCTTTATCTCTCCAATGCCTTGCAGTTCCTGCTGCAGGTAGCTGGACAAGAATCATTGCTGCCCAGTAAACCACAAGTTTTGTGAGGGTTTCAGGTCTTGTTCATCAAACACTTTTTTCCTCATTTGGCCAAAGGCTGTGCTGGTGCACTGAAGGCATTGATTAATCTCATCACTGATGTTGTCTTTGCTGAGAGCTGGTCCCAAGATATGGGAAGTGGTCAATATTTTCCAGCATCTCGTCATGGACCTTCATTGTTGGAGATTGGAGATGTATAGTGCGGCAGGTTGGTAGAGGCCCTTTACTTTAACAATGTTCAGTATAAGGCCTGTTCTCTCAATGCTTCAGTGAACAAGTCAGTAATGACTTGGAGTGCGATCTCCAAATTTGCAAAATTAAGCATCATCTGGATATTGTAGCTCGAGTATCAATGTCTGATAGAGCTGATGCATGTTGATTAGTTTCCCACAAATGTTCAATCTGACCATTTATTGACAGTAACTGGCTCATGGAATTTGCCAAAACATGATCTCTACAGTGACATAAACTCAAATGAAGGTCTCCAGCAGCAGCAAGTTCTCTTTCATGAAGGGGAAAGACAGAGATGGATTTGTAATTAAGATATAATGAAAAAAGAAGAGATTAGGCTTATATGGAACATGAAGACCTATATGGATCTTTTAGACCCAAGTGTCTGGTTCTATGCCGTAAATACCTTATATTCCTTAACCCTTCCTTCCTCTACCACCTATAGTTCTGCAATTGGCCTTGAACAGGGAAAATGTAGACTTATAACAAGCTGTTCTATTGCTGAGGCTCCTTTGTATGTATGGTGAGATCACGTAGATGCCACGGCCAAGAAAGCTCACCAGCAGCTCTACTTCCCTAGGAGGCTAATGAAATTTGGCATGTCCTTTTTGACACTCACCAACTTTTATCGATGCACCATAGAAAGCATCCTTTCCGGATGCATCACGGCTTGGTATGGCAACTGCTCTGCCCAGGACTGCAAGAAACTGCAGAGAGTTGTGGATACAGCCCAGCATATCACGGAAGCCAGCCTCTCCTCCATGGACTCTGTCTACACCTCTCGCTGCCTTGGTGAAGCAGCCAGCATAATCAAAGACCACACCCACCGGGTCATTCTCTCTTCTCTCCTCTCCCATTAGGCAGAAGACACAGGAGCCTGAGGGCACATACCACAAGGCTCAAAGACAGCTTCTATCCCACAGTGATAAGACTATTGATCAGTTCCCTTATACGATGAGATGGACTCTTGATCTTGAACCTTATTGTCTACCTGCAATGCATTTTCCTGTAGCTGTGACACTCTGCTCTGTATTCTGTCATTATTTTTACTCTGTAGTACCTCAGTGCATTCTGTACTACCTCAATGCACTGTATAATGAATTGACCTGTACGATCGGTATGCAAGACAAGTTCTTCACCGTACCTTGGTACAAGTGACAATAATAAACCAATACCAATATTTAATATTGGTTTAACACACACAAAACGCTGCTGGGAACTCAGCAGGTCAGGCAACATCTATGGAGGGAAATAAACAGTTGACATTGAATTTTGGTTTACTGTTTATGTCCTGCTGTACAAAATTATACATAAAAGAACTCAATCAGTTTCAAATGTTGGACTGATTGATCAGGGTACGTTATTTCTTTGCAGAAGATACTTCCTTCTCAGCAGAATCATCCATTTCATTGAGCACCCTACAATTTGTGCAGAAATATGAATTTACAGTATCAGCCAGTTTGAGCTGTTCTGGTATGTAACTACTAGTGCATTAATTTCAACTGTCACATCACATTCGGGTCACATGATGATGACTTCAGAATCCATACCTTTGCTTTATCTGTAGCGTGAATACTTATGCACCAGTTATTGAATTTCTTCTTATACCTTCATTCATGGAGCAAGTGATAGAAGTGCGCTCGAGTCCTCCAGTTAATCTGGTGGTTGGCCTTGGCAATGTTGATTCCAACTGGCACTGAAAAGAGTCATCCTCCGTTTGAATACCAGATTAAAATAACAAAGGAAGCCACTTGATTTTAGCATATTAGCTGTTTGAACATGCAAGCTTTTAAATTACCCACTGTACTGATCATTCACCATAGTACAATTTTCATTGTACTACTAAGGTGGTTCAATATGTGTGTCTATTATGAGTTTGAGCTGATATAGATTGTAAATATTTCAGACATCACTCACTGAATGTAAGATCATAAGAAAATAGGAGCAGGGGTAGGCCATTCTGCCCCTCAAGCCTGCCTTGCTCCTATTTTCTTATGATCCTAGGTGTCTGGCTGCTCTGCCCCGTGCCTCATCTCTGTACCTGAGCTAGTTCCACACAGTCCTCAATTCCCCAACCTTTCAAATATTTATCTATTTCCTCTTTAAATACCCCCAATGATCTAGCCTCCACAACCCTCTGGGGTAGAGAATTTCAGAGATACACCACGCTCTGCAAGAAGTTCCAATGCACTGCGGTTTTAAATATCCCTCCCTAATCTTGTCATTTAGTCATAATGACTCTTAATTGGTGTTCATACAGTTCTAAATGATCCTAGATCCAAATATAAATAATAATTTTTCTGCAAACTTAACTGTGCATTATTTGAATCCTGGTCAATATTGATAATTTTCTCAAGACCAGCAGAAAGTTCAGCGCTTTCATGCAGGGTGGAATCCGTCGCTGTCTGTAAGGAGTTTGTATGTTCTCCCTGTGACTGCATGGGTTTCCTCCGGGTGCTCCAGTTTCCTCCCACGTTCCAAAGACGTACAGGTTTAGGAAGTTGTGGGCATGCTATGTTGGCGCCAGAAGCGTGGCGCCACCTGCAGGCTGCCCCCAGAACATTCTACGCAAAGATGCATTTCGCTGTGTGTTTCGATGTACATGTGACTAATAAAGATCTTATCTTGTCATTGATTCTTTTGTTATCACTCAAAAATTGTGTCAGACTGCTTGCATGGGTCAAAGTTTACCCCTGAGGAACATTAACCATTAACCACTCAAAAAAGATATTGGAATAAAATTGATTGATACTCTAACATAATTTGGATACATTGCACATTTGGGAAAAGGTGTGCTCACTCTGTCAAGACCATGACATGGAAAAATAGCAAAATTTAGGATAGTTTAATTGAGAGCTAAATAGTATTTTTGCAATGACCTGTCAGCTGCAATAGAAACACAAAATGCAATTCCTGATTCTGGGGCTTGAAAAATGAACTCGACTGTGTAATGTGATGTGCAAATTCATGCAGTGGAATTAACATCAACACACTGATTTGATTTTGTCTCAGAAACTACTTGACATTGCATGGTGGAATTGTAGCTGTGGCCAGGGCAGGAATAAGCTTCAACAAATTTCCACTGGGGGCAAAAGGTTCTTGCAACAATGTGCAGATTTACCACATGATTGAATATATCTTTCATAATTAATAACTTTGCTCTTCACATTGCTATCCTCTGGGTAGTCATAAGCCTGTTTTTAATGCAATGTTTTACAAATAGGGTGCATATATATTTTTGTAAAATCATTATGATGATTACCATTTCACTCTTCATATCCATCTCAGGAGCAGCTCCTTATCAGAAGAATTGAATCCTATTTTCATAATCTTTTTCCATACCTTTAATGTTTTCCTCAGCATTTAATTCAATTTATTAGTGTCTCTTTACTAGTATCTCCTTGTGGTAATGGAATCAATATTACAATAATCCATTGCAGGAAACATGTTTTTCCAATTCCCCTATTTATCCTTTCACTATTAATTTTTATCCCCTTTCATTAGTGCACCAGTAATACAAATAATATTTACTCTTTATCTTTTTTATACATTCCTTTGCTATGAGATACTAGGTGGTTACTATTTTGCAGATTCTTAATAAATGGTATTTTGAAGGTGTGAAATAAAAGTGGTCCCTGCAAATAAATACAACTTTAATATCAAACTGAGAGAGGGGAGGACAGTGGGTTAATTGGTTCAGGTTTCCAACCAAACTGTAAGTAATTCAACTTTACAGGAATTTTTAATTAAAATAATAAAAAGAGATGTGAGGCTTTCAGGGATAGAAATGTACTAGTTTACATCCCATGAGCCAATGCTGAAGAGCTAGATCAAGGCTACTGCTGCATCAGTCTCAAGAACTTCATCTTCCTGGTTTTATGTTCCTGCCCTCTACTGACTCTGCTGCCAGATGGCTGATGTATTTTCATGGTGTTTCCTTTCCGAAGGCCATTGAGTGTGGACTAGGCGAGATATAGGTATCTAAAGTAGTGTATATTTTGTTATTCTTCTTTAAGCTGAGCTGTTTGATTCATTTCACTGTTCACGCCATTCAGTTCATTTCTCTGAATGGAATTAAATGTGGCATTGCATATTCACTACAGCAATGCTGTCTGCAGAATGTCTGCTTGATCCAGCCAGTGCACGCTGTAAGTTCATGGTTTTCTAGTTAGAAATGTTGAGTAATAGCTGGGACTAGAAACTCTAGCCAGATGTTGGACTTCTCCCTCTCTGCCTGCGCTCAACCTGTTCTGTATAAGACTGTCAAGGAGGTGAGGGAAATCATGGCAATCTCTATATGCCTGGGCACCCCTCACTTTACAGTCTTCCCCAAATGACACTGAAGCTGTGAGTGGCCCCAAACCATAGTGAGATGTGGGCTGGTCAAAGCAAACAGCTCAGATTTGACTTGTACAAGCACGTGAAGCAAGTGCCACTGATGTGGTCTCCTTAATTCTGATCACTGAAAACTGATGTGTACAACGCAGAGCCTACAATTGACACAATGCAGAGCCTACAATTGACATCTTATTGATGATTGCTGTGCAAGTGCTTCTAACTTTTGTGACTGATCAACAAAGTTTGTAGATCACAGTCAAAGCTCCAATTTATGCTGACAATGGAGGCTGTCACTTCATGAGATGTGTGATTGACGTGGAGAAAATGTCAGACACACTAAAATGCATCATGTACGGGCACAACTGCACTGAGAAATGGACCCTACTGTGATCTAATCTGGGTGAAACCGTTTTAATACACCATTTTTGTTTGAGCAATAAATTCAAATAGATCCAATTTTGCTGTTATATTGTCCATATAGAAAAATCAATTGTCTTTTCATATAAATTCTAAGCATTTTATGGTTTTGCTTTGCTAAATCAAAGTTATATTTCTTGAATAGTAATGATACAATTCACACTAGTGTGGGTAATGGCTCTGAATGGATAAACCAGCGTTCAGCTGCTCCCATGTAAGTTAGTCCCAGACTTAAGGGGACCCTCTGTTATTTGGCATGTGCTGAGTGACAGATGCTGATGCTTCAGTCATGTTACTTTACTCCATCATTGAATTCAAGGGGGAGTCCAATGGCGGGGTCCTGTCTTGCTGGGATTCCCCCTGAATTCTTGAAAAATTAAAACAACTGCATGATATTAGAAATCTGAGAAAAACATAGAGAATGCTAGAAATACTTAGCAGATCAGGTAGTGTCTGTGGAGAAAGAAACAGTTAACATTTCAGGTCAATAACTCCTCATCAAAATGTTCATTGGATTCTGATGAAAGTTCATTGAAGTGGAACATTAACTCTGTTTCTCCCTCTACAGATGCTGTCTGACCTGCTGAGTATCTCCAGTATTTTCTGGCTCAAATATCCCCAAGAGATGCAGTTGTTTTGATTTTCATTTCCATTAAATCTATCAACCAGATAACTTCATTACAGCTCTGTCCACAACAATCCTGTCCTTACTCAATTAGAGATATTCCCTTTTTCCTATCCATCCCTCCTGCACTCTCTCTGGAACTTAAAACTAATTTGTTTGCTCTCTGTCCCAGTTGTGATGAAAACTCTTTGGCCTGAAACGTTACCCCCATTTCCCTTTCTGTAGGTGCTGCCTGACCTGCTGAATACTTCTAGCATTTTATGTTTTTATCTCAGATTTTCAGCATGTGCAGTTTTTTTCTTGCTTTTCATTTCATGGAGATTTCTAGCTTGGGCAATAGCAGGATTAAGGTAAGTTACTATTTATTTACTTTTTGTTTTAATTTTTAAGATGTATTTTAGCAACACAATAAATGCTGGAGGAACATTAAATAAGATAAAATAAATACGGGGATATGAGTTCAGTAGGGCAGGAGCAGGCAGAAACAATGGGTCTACTGGGGCAATTAGGTTTGTGGATCTTATTAGTTAGGTTTATTTGTATTTTAGCATGTTTTCATTTCATTTTGTACTTTTATCTATTGCAATTATTTGCAGCAATAGCAACTAATCAGACAATTAAAAGATGTGAATTAGCCTCTCATCTTTGACAGGAGGCACATTGCCATCTTTAGCCTTGTCTCCTGTCAAACGCTGACAGGACGTTGTGGGATGGGGTCTCAGCAGTACATGGCCCGAGGATGACACACCTTGGCTCACCATTCAACTCCAATGTGTGGAAGGTCAGCTCAATCAGTCCTCCGCATCTGGTGCAGGAAAACATGGGTGGGCAGAGCCTGTGGCCAATGAGTCATGGCCAGACCCAATCTGATTCAGTCCATTCAAGACTCAAAGAGTAAAGTGGATTGCTGCATCAAAAACTAAACCATAAGAATTGTGATTTTGTTAAAAAAAATCATTCTTATTATTAGTGCATGAAAAATGTTTGTGGTAGACTCTTTGTGAATGTGAACTTCACGAGTTCCATGATTGCTTAGGCAGCTATGTGAACATACTGCTAAGATACGCAAATTTTGTTCTGACTTTAAATCAGTTTTCCTACTGCTCCACTGAATCAATGGGTACAATAATATTCAACAGTATAGAGTTACTGTTGGCAGACACCAGTACAAAGCTCTTGAATGGACACTGGCTAGTAGCCAGAAAGTGTTGTCAGATACCATACAGTATATTCTGCAATGAAAATGCAATATGCAGAGCATAATGATTTGTTCAGGGCAGGCGCATGTGTGAAGAGACAAACAGAGCTGAAGTTCCAGGTCCATGATCTTTTAGAAGAACCCAAAAAATGTTTGGATGAAAAGCCATCTAAATCAGGAGGAGCACAAATGTAATATATCTCAGTTTGTTGATACAAAGTTGGCTGGCAGGGTCAGAATCAGAATCAGGTTTATTATCACTGACTTATATAACATAAAATTTGTTGTTTTGCAGCAGCAGTAGAGTGCAAAGACATAAAATTACTATAAATTAAAAAAAATAAGTAGTGCAAAAAAATGAACAACGGGGTAGTGTTCATGGGTTCATGGACCATTCAGTAATCTGATGACAGAGGGGAAGAAGCTGTTCCTAAATCATTGAGTGTAGGTCTTAAGGCTCCCGTACTTCCTCCCCAGTGGTGGTAATGAGAAGAGGGCACGTCCTGGATGGTGAGGGTCCTTAGTGATTGATACTGCCTTCTGAAGCACCGCCATTTGAAGATGTCCTCGGTGGCGGGGAGGGTTGTGCTTTTGATGGAACTGGCTGAGTCTACAACCCTCTGCAGCCTCTTGTGATCCTGTCCATTGGAGCCTCCATACCAGGCTGTGATGCAACCCGTCAGAATGCTCTCCACTGTACATCTGTAGAAATTTGAAAGAGTCTTTGGTGACATACCAAATCTCCTCAAACTCCTAACGAAGTAGAACCGCTGGTGTGACTTCTTCATGATTGCATTAATGTGTTGGCCCAGGATAGATCCTCCAAGATGTTGACACCCAGGAAGTTAAAGCTGCTCATCCTTTCCAGGGCGAAGAGTGAGGAGGATGCAGAGGGACTCCAAAGGGAGATAAACAGGTAAAGCGAATGGCTGAGGAGATGATGGATGGAATTCAATGAAGTAAAAATATGAATTCATCCGCTGTGGTGGAAGAAATAGAAAAGCAGAGTACTAATTAAATGGTGAGAGATTGAAAAATGTTAACGTTTAGAGGAACCGGGGAATCCTTGTCCATAAATCAGTCCAAATTAATGAGCAGGTACAACAAGCAAGTAGGAAGTCAAACAATACACTGGCCTTTATTGCAAGAGGATTTGAGTAAGAGTAAGGATGTTTTACTGTAATTACCAAGGGCTCTGGTGAGATTGCACCTGGAAGATTATGCACTGGTCTGGTCTTTCTACATAAGAAAGAATATACTTCTGATAGAAGGAGTGCAGTGGAGGTTCACTAGACTGATTCCTGGGATGTCATATTTATCGTATGGGGAAAGATTCAGCAGAATGGTCTTATACTTTTAGAGTTTAGAGGAATGAGCAATGACCTTATTGACTCATATAAAATTTTCATTGGGCTTGAGAGAGTAAATTGTGGTGGAAGAAATAGAAAAGCAGAGGGGGAGAGATTGAAAATTTTTAATGTTTAGAGGAACCAGAGGATGATGTTTCCCCCCGGATAGGACGTCCAGAATCAGGGGTACAGTCTCAGGTGTTGACTATTCATGGCTGAGATGAGTAGAAGTGTTCTCACACAGAGGGTGTTGTATCTTTAGAATTCTACCTTCAAGTGGAGGCCTAGTGGTTGAGAATGTTCAAGATAGGGGTTGATAAATTTTAGACATTAAGGGAATCAAGAGACATAGGTTTAGTGCAGGAAAGTAGTGGTGAGATCAGCTGTAACCTTACTGAGTGATGGAGCAGGGAGGGGGTGGGAGGTTGAAGAGGGGCATGTCCTATTCCTACTTCTTATGCTCATAAGTGAACAAACCATTAGCACTGATATGTACCTGGTCAAGTATCTCATAATTATTTAGACAGTTTGTCAACCTGGGAATAATTAATCACTGAAAAGATGGGAATGAAGAGGCTGGATTAAAAGCAAAGCGATGCAAGTGAAATAGATTGTCATGGTACAGTTAACCTTTGAGCAAATGTTAGTAGTTTCAGTGGCAGCTCACTCAACCCACATCTAAATGGTGACAAGGAAAAAGAATCTGCAGAGATCACCCACTGGAACAAGGCAGAATGTATTACACTACACTGCTGACTGAAGGAAAACTGTAAGATCTCACTTTCTGGGTTTTCCTCTTTTTTTTCTTCAGGTAACACATAGAAGTAAGTCTCTCCGAGGCGTTAATCAGCTAGACATTATCCAGAAGCAGAACTATAATTTTGCTAGAGCTACTGCCTAGTCTTTCTTTAAATTGGTGACCTCAATTTTCCCAGTTAGAGTATTTTATACTGAAAAAAATCAGACTCAGAATGAGAAAAGGATATCCATGTCCCTTATGAGGGTTAAATAATTAATTAATATTAATTATGAACAGAAACGGGTAGTAGCCAACAGGATGAATTCTGCTAATGATGTGTTATATTGAACATTTTAAAAGAGATTAAAAAATACTTGCATCTTTGTACCTTTCGCTCTCAAGATTCCGAAGCCAGTGATGCACTTTTGAACTGTAGTCATTTTGTAACCACATTATCCTATGACAAGACAGAAATGAACACTAATGAAATATGATGCTGTAAATCTTCTATTTCAACAGCTCTCGTATTGTGCTTTGCCCATAGCTATACTTGCTTTAAAAATACAGATTATAATTATGAAACGGTTACCACCTCATTACATGCTGTTTGAATTTGTGTGAGGGCCCATGGCTGCAAAATTCCTTACACACAAGGCATTGTGTGAATGAGAATGAGTATTATGTTCAAGCACACAAACCTCTCCTCCACTCGTTCTGCCATTGCAGAGCAGTAAAATGGCAGTCTAGTGGATCACAGGCTGTTGGTTTGTCATGGTGGAGAGATGCCAGGGTAGTGGAGAGGCATCAATGGGTCATGATCAGCTATTGGGGAGGTCAGGTTCACAATCAGATGGGGGTGGGAGGGCTGAAGGTCAGAATGTGGCAGTGGTGTTGGGAAAGGATTTATTGGGGTTTTGATTGGCTGGGCATGGTGTAGGCAGTTGGTGAGACCTGAGAGAAGCCCATAGCAAAGGGTGCACTGACTTCAGTGCACCTGGCTAGAAATGATTCCAATTGCTGGATTCAGTGGCCCAAGAATTGTTTACGAAGGACGGCTTAAGTATCTCTTGAGCAGGTTTGACATTTGTTGTGGACAAGTTGGTAATTGAATTTCCCGAATGTGGTATCAAGCACATGCAGCACGCAGCTGGTTCTCAGTGCGTACATTTGGCCACTTCTGTCTGTTAACATGTCATTCATGTGGAAGACTTAGAAACAATTCTGTGAATGTTGGCGCATCAAGGACCTGTTTGCTTTCAGCAATCAGTTTTCTGATGAAATTCTCTCTCAACACCATAAACATTAGGCTGTGCAATAGAATATCTAAGCCACTGAGTTTACAACTCAGAAGTAGGACATTCTACCACCCACACTTCTTTATTTAAGCCTACTATTACACCACTCAATGCTCTTCTTCCTCCTGTGCCTATCCAGTTTCCCTTAATTGTGTTATTTGTCTCAAATATTTCTTGTGGTAGTGGGTTTCACATTCATATTTCTCATATTCTCATGATATAGAAGGCCATTCAGTCTATGGGGTCTTTACCAATTCTCAGAGCATCCCCACTTATCTTATTCCCCCACTTATTTTCCTGTAACCTACTCTCTCACACATGCTCATCAACTCCACTCTGATGCTCTTCACCTACACTCAAAGTAATTTACAATAGCCAATTAAACTACCAGCATGTCTTTGGGGGTGTGGGAGGAAACCGAAACACCCCGGAAAACCAGCAAACTTCACACAGACAGCACTAGAAGTAAGAATCAAACCTGGATCACTGGAGCTGAGAGGCAGCTGCACTACCTGTTTCTTCTGGATTCCCTGTTCGATTTTGTGATTACCTTAAGCTTATAATGTCTACTTTTGGACTCTCCCTAAAGTGAAAATATTGGTTTAAAAACATGGAAGTGCGGTATTTTTTTCTATGTTGCTCCTCTGAAAATAATTTATTTTGGAGTGTCATTGTATGTTATTGTGCTCACTTCCACATAAATGCAACAAGTGATGTCACTGTATGTGCAGCATAGCATGCAAAGGAAAGCATGCATTGGTGGTTCAGTGATGCCCAAAACCTTGGAGTGATAAACCAAAGACCCAAACAGTAGCTGACATAAAACAAAAAATGTTGGAGATACCAAGCAGGTCAGGCAGCATCTGTGGAGTGAGTACAGAGCTAACATTTCTAGTCAATGACCTCTCGTCAGAAGTAATATTTCAGGCCATTGATCAAAGACGTTAACTTTGTTTCTCTCCTCACAGCTTTCCAGCATCTGCAGTGCTTCTGCTTTGATGCACAATGACCCTCTGGTGCGCTCTTCAGGGTGCCCATCAATTTCCAGTCCAATTTCTCTGATTCTACTGAAAACTTTGAAGGTTTCTCTCAAATCACTCCTCAATTTTCACTTTCCTTCTAATAAGAGCCTTGTTTCGTTGAACCATTTCTGATGTAGACGGCTTCACTTCCGACACCATTGTTCTGATTCCTTATTATACCATACTCTTTTTGTAATACGGAAATCATACTTTTTTCACAATCAAGTCTAACTAAGGTTCCAAAGATATTTAAAATAACTTGCCAATTTTTCAGTTCCAGAACTCTGAAAATGAGCTTTAATCCTTAATCCAAGAATGCAGACTTGAGTTTACAATCACATCAGCCTTGACCTTACAAAGTGATGGAGGGGGCTGAGTGGTCCAACCCTTCTCTTAATTCATATGTTTGTACTTTTAGCTGTAGGTGGCCATAGAACCAGATGGATGTAAGTGGGGAGCAAGCATTGACATAGCTGAGGATGTGAGCAGTGCAGTGTAGTGCACTGATGTTGGATGTAATGCAGGAAACAACTTATTCAGTAATAGTGAGAACACTTGCTGATTCATGTAAATCACATGCTTCAAGCCACTGCCATCTACCCAGTTCCTTCAGTTAGTCGTACGAATCATACTTCATTACATCACTCAGCTTTCACCACCCAGGCTTTATATTCTGTGTACTTGAACGTCTTCCTATTTATTTATCCACAACTGCCACTCATCCTGATCCTTATGTAATGTGATGCATTTCCCTCATAGCCTCTGTCACCTACTACACCTGTGATGGATATCTGGTCTCCCAATCACATGTCTACTTTTCAATCTTTGTAGGAGAAGAGAATGTGAAATGCAAGGGACAGGCTGAGGAGCAGAGTTGGGTTGCCATAAATAATCCAACTCACTGATGTAGTGGAGGATATTGTGGAGATAAATGCTACATCAGCATGCTTCTGAACAGTATAGTGTCAAGCACTATTGGTAAATGAAGTGCATGAAATATCTCATCAGTAAAAGTGAGTACACTTGCTGATTCATCTAAATCAGATGGTTCAAGCCACTGCCATCTACCCAGTCCCCTCAAATATTTCGTCATATCACTCAGCTTTCACCAGCCTGGCTTTTACATTCTATATAGTTGAATACTTAAGCATCCTTCACAATTGGAGATGGAAAGCTGAGTGACATGAAGAAGTATAATTTGTACGACTAACTGAAGGGACTGGGTAGATGGCAGTGGCTTGAAGCATATGATTTAGATGAATCAGCAAGTGTACTCGTAGGTAGCTGCAGACAGATCTGCAAATATCACCGCCAAATAATTCCTGACTAGGTTTCATTTATGACTGATTCATGCAAAGACGGTGTATGGTGATTGTCAACATCATTACTTTCCCAGAATTAATTCATGTTCTTTTTTTCAGGGCCTTTGCACATACAGTTGTGCCTATGACGTTTAGTCTAAAATTTTGCGAAGTTTTTGTGACCATGGGACTGGTTTCATAACCTATGTCCCAAAGCTTGTTGGTGAGGTCTTATAAACAATGCATGGTTGAGGTGAAAATCGAGTGGGTGGGAAGGGAACTAGCCTGCTCAGGTCCTGGTCGCTTTGTGTAGCTAACAAGTTTACCAATTCCTGAGTGGGTGAGAAGGAAACCCATTGGAAATAGATCTTTTGAGGGCACCAACAAAAATAACATTGGTGCCTGAGTGCTTGAAGTATCTGTAATAGATTTCCTGCCAGGCGTACCTAGTGGGAACAAACTGTAACAGGTCTAACGTGTTTTTAATTACAAAAGAAGGCCTCCTCTGCTCTCCAGAACTTCTGCATCCTTATACTCTAATCCCTTGAAATAAAGGCTAATATACCTTTTGTCTTCCTGTTTGCTGTCTGACATGGCAGCTTTTTGTGATTCATGTAGAGATCCTTCCGAATGTCAAAGTTTACTAGATTTTCAAAATTCTAAACATATCCTGCTTTTCTTTTCTTGCTGCAGAATAGATTTCTCCTGTCGTACTCATTTTGATACAAAACTAAAGAGCTGATTGTTGACTTCCGGAAAGGGAAAGAGGGCGAACTTGTGGCAGTCTACATTGGGGGATCAGCAGTGGAGAGAGTCAGCAGCTTTAAATTCCTGGGCATTAACATATCGGATGACCTGTCCTGGGCCCAGCATATAGATGCAATCATAAGGAAAGCACGCCAGCGTTTTTACTTTTGAAGGAGGTTAAGAAAGTTCAGCTTGTCACCAAACAGTCCCACAAACTTCTACAGATGTACTGTTGAAAGTATCCTGACTGGCAATTCAAATGCACAGGAACATAAGAAGCTGCAGAGAGTAGTGGACTCTGCCCAATACATCATGGGCACATCACTCCCCACCATCAGTAGTATCAACAGGAGGCGATGCCTCAAGAAGGCAACATCCAGGCCATGCCATCTTTTTGCAGCTAACATCGAGCAGGAGGTAGAGGAGCCTGAAGTCCCACACCACCAGGTTCAAGAACAGCCACTTCCCTTCAACCATTTGGTTCTTCAACCAGCCGGCAAAACCCTAATCACCACTACAGTTTAGCTATACTATGACTACTCTGATCACTTTGCACTAAAATGGACCTTTTTTGTTATAATTGTTTTTCTCTTGTAATAACTTATGTTTAATTTATGTTCTTCTTGTGAATGCTGCTTATATGATGCTATGTGCCTGTGATGCTGCTGAAAATAAGTTTTTCATTGCACCTGTGCATACATGTACTTGTGCATATGCCAATAAACTCGACTTTGACCTGACTTGTCCAATTACTTCACCATTTTATGTCCTGATTGCACTTGTTGATATTGTGTAATGGATGAAGAACCCTAGCTTTACCGTCAAGGCTCACAAAAAAGAGAAATGACCAATTCTACCCCATTGTTGGTGATTTTGGGTTTTTAATCCTGCAGGATCTTCAGAAACTGAATCAGAAGGGCAGAAATTAGAAGAAAAAGCCGATTCCACCTCTGGTCCTTTGTCAAAATTTCAAGAGTCTTAAAAGGATGAGATGGAGGTAGGACAGTGGGCCTTAGACAAATAACTCCAGTGTTTGGACTTCAGGTATTTGAAGACCAAAGCTAAAGTTTGAAGCTGAAGGTTCATATTAATCTCTAGAAATGATGGGGAGAGGGTGCACAGAGAGGTAGTGAAACAAAATCGAATGGTGTGACACCTTTCTGTCAATAATTTTACTGAAAGACAAGAAATCCACTTTTATTCTAATATCTAAATTACTGACTGCAGAAATTGCACCCACCCATGAGAACGTAACTCCTTAAGAACATAAGAAATAGAAGGAATGGGCCTTCTGATATCTTGTACCTGGTCTGCCGTTCAATAAAATCACAGCTATTCTTTTACTTCAATGTCACTTTCCTGCACTAATCCATATCACTTGGTTCCCTTAATATCTAAAAATCTATCAAACATTGTCTTGAATATACTCAACGACTGAGCCTTCGTAACCCTCTTGGGTAGTGAATTCCAAAATGTTGTACCCTCTCTGTCCTGTATGGCCAACTCCTTATTTTGAGACAGTGACCCACAACTGGGGAAACATCACCCTTGCATCATCCCTGTCAAGCCCCATAAGAATTTTACACGTTTCAAATGAGATTATCTCTCATTCTTTGAACCTCTGGATGGTAAGGGTCCGGTCTGCTTAATCTCTTCTCATTTAACAATCTCCTCAATCCTGGAATCAATCTGGTGAATCTTTACTGTACTCGCTCTGTTACAAGCTTGTCCTTCCCTGGGTAGGAAGACCAGACCTGTGCACTCTGCGAGACTCACCTGTGCCCTTTATAAATGCAGCAACATATCTTTACTCTTGCACTCAAAATGCTCTTGCAAAAAAGACCAATATACCATTTGCCTTCCTAATTACCAGCTGTACCTGCATGTTAACTTTAAGTGATTCATGTCCAAGAACACCCAGGTCCCTTTAAACACCAACACCTTTCAACCTCTCAGCATTTAAAAATATTCTATGCATCTATTTTTGCTACTGAAGTGAATGACCCCACAGTTTGCCCAAATGAAATCCCATCTGTCATTTCCTTACCATTTCCTGAAGGCTCTCTATCCACTTCACAATTCATACCACCAATCAGCTTGGTACCATCAGCAGACTTGGAAATATCACATTTGGCCCAACATCCAAATCATTCATATAAATTGTGAACATCTGGGGCTCTAGCACTGACTCCTGTAGCACCCCATTAGTCACAACCTTTCAACCCAAAATTGACCTTGTTCATATCCTGTTTTCTGTCTATTGAACAATCAACACCACTATCTAAAAAAATGCCCTTAAATTTATATGATAATTTCAGTGTGGCTTCTTATTAAAGGCCTTCTCAGAGTCCAAGTACACAGCATCAAGTGCTTCCCTTTATCTACCTTGCTAGTTACAACCTCAAAAGACCAACAGATTTGTCAAAAATGAATTCCTTTTCATAGACAAAATGTGCTGGAGGAACTCAGCATATTAGGCATCATCTACGGAGGGAAATAAACACTCGATGTTTCAGGCTGAGACCCTTCATCAGCCCTTCATCTGATGAAGGGTGTTGGCCCAAAACGTCGACTATTTATTTCCCTCCATAGATGCTGCCTGACCTGCTGAGTTCCTCCAGCACTTTTTGTGTATTGCTCCAGACTCCAGCATCTGCAGAATTTCTTGTTACCCTTTCATAGATCTGCTTTGACTCTGCCTAACCTATTGTTACTTTCTAAGTGCCCTGTTATCACTTCATGAACAATAGGTTCCATCGTTTTCCTTACCACTGACATCAGACTAACTGGGTCTATAGTTCCCTGATTTGTCTCTCTCTCCTTTCTTAAATAGTGGGCTTACATTTACTGCCATTCAATCTGAGAGAATCATTTTAGAATGCTTGGAATTTTGGAAGAAATTCAATCAGTGCATCCATTATCTCCACAGCCACCTCCTTCAAACCCTAGGGTGCTGCTTAACAGGCCCCAGGGATTTGTTGACTTTGAATCCCATTAGTTTTTTTCCTCCAATACTAATGTCTCATTGATGCCAATTTCTTTGAGCTCCTTGTTCACTCTAGGCTAGCATTTCTCCATTATTTGTGGGAGGTTTTCTACATTTTCTTCCACAAAGACTGGTGCAAAAGATTTGTTTAATTTCTCTGTTAACACAAAATATTTGCTTTGCTCCTTGTTTCAGTGGAAAACCTGTTATGTGTCTTGCCAGAGAAATGTGGGCATATTGGAAATATAAATGGAAAAAGCAATGTGTTTAGCACAAATTGGATTAAAAATATAAATACTCTTCAGGATCTCTATGCCCAGAGGGACAGTTGTGTTGTCACACTTGGTTGATTTAGGATTTGCCATGTATTCTGATATGTTCCCTTTTAACAAGATGCTTGTGATAAATTCATCAGCGAACAAATCAGCAGGACACATCCAAAGCAGAGGTGTCAGGAAGATCAATGCGAGTGAACAATACCCTCCTTGACAGGCATGAAATGCTAGCCTATTTTTTCTCTCTCTCTGCTGATAAGGATTAACAAAGCTCTGGGCTTGAATAATTTTCATCTCTTTTTTGAAAGCTTCACAGACAGAACATAAACTGATAAATCACCTAACAGGATCAGAAAAAAGACAGCTTTGTAGCTGGTCTCTATGTTTGCTTCTTTGACAGAATGAATGAGTAGAGATGGAATACTTTCAGTCTCATTGAACTCAATTCTCATATTACCAATAAGCGTGGCTGATGGTTTTATCCTTTTGTGTGGAGAAGACAAAATATGCTTGGATTTAGCATAATAACTGCAGAAAGCTGTTGTCCGGGGCAAATTCTTGCAGACGTTGGGAGAGGTCTTTCATTGTGATAGTGTAAGATGTTTTATATCGCTCCTGATTTATAGCGACACCAATCAAAACAAAAATTGTGAGAGATGCAAAATGGATAGCCTATTCATTCTAAAAGAGAAAACGAAAACTTTTAGTCACATGCCAGAAAGAAGGTGTAATTTTACTCTCAATGCTATCTGGAAGCTCTTACGTATCAGACATCTCTAAAAGTATTGGACAACTGAGTGGCTATAATATTTGCAGGTCTTTGTTCCATTAGGTAAACAGCCACTTAGCCAGCCTAAATACTGCAGTGAGCATTGTTGCTGTGAGATGTGCAATTGCTGTGAAGTGCAGAATGCTCCCTGTAAAGTGTTCTCTATACCTTGACAGGATAAACAACCAATGCCCAGAGGGAGAAGCGGATGTTGAAGGCAATTTCATAGGAAGCTAGTGGGAGAGGGGGACGTTGTTTTTGGACCAGAAGACACTGGAAGGATATCCAAAAGAAAGCACCAAAAAAGTGAATGAAAATGAAACCAAATAAGCATAGCCGGAGGTGCTCATTGATACTAAAGTTACCTACAGGTGCCAGATGCTTGAGTTGCTTAGTGTTTCTACATTGACACTTGTTTAACTAAGGTAACTAGAACTCTGCAAACTTGGAGTGATTTACTCCACATGATCTGCTTCGTCTCAGTGCCAGAAGCCTATAACTGTGACATTCTGTGGATTCCACATGATCATGGAATAAATTCTAAAATTAATTCTGCAAAGGTTTTTCCTAGTCTCTGGTAGATCCTCCAGAAAACATTAAAGCAAATATCCAAAGATTGTTGTCCAATTTGTTTCCCTCCAGCTTCCAAAGGCCAGAAGCTAGGAAGAGCCATTGCAGAATTAATTTGAGAGTTTAACAGATTCTGCCACCAGAAAGTTGGTTATAACAGTGAAACACACACTGAGAATGGAGTTTATTGTTCCAGAATCCATCATCTGCTGCCTCTTGTGTCTTTATGCCGGTAATAGAGACCATTTTCCCACAATCGAAAATACTGTATTTAGCTGTCAAGTAAAGGTAGATTTGGTGTACTTGATATAAAATAACCATATTGCAGCAAATGGGAACTAGTGCAACAGCACCAGGAAACTAGTACAAGCGATTCTGGTCGAGGAAGGTGGAGGACTGGATACAGGATTGCTTCGAATCAGTGGGCTGGACCACATTCAGGCATTCATCAATGGATCTGAATGAATATGACACAGTCATCACAGACTTGATCAAGATCTGCAGGAATGAGTGTATGCCCACAAAATCATATCAAGTCTTCCCAAACCAGATGCCCTGGACGAACCAGGAGATTCGTAGTCTGCTGAGGGCTAGGTCTGTGGTGTTCAGGACTGGCGATCCAGAGACCTGCAACAGAGATCCAGAGGTATGACCTCCAGAAGGTTATCCTGAGAGTGAAGAGGGAATTCCAGACAAAGCTGGAGACACAGACAGATGCTCAACAGCTGCAGTGGGTCTTGCACGCCATCACCTCCTACGAAGTGAAATCGAATAGCATAAACAGCAATGACACATCATCCCGGTTGAGCTTGGTGCCTTTTATGCTACACCCCAGAGGTGACTTGCCTCAACAACTACCATCTGGTAGTGCTTATACCCGCCGTAATGAAATGCTTCAAGAGGTTGGTTATGGCTCGAATCAACTCCTGCCTCAGTAAGGACCTGGACCCGCTTCAATTCACCTATCACCATAATAGGTGTACAGCAGACTCTATCTCACTATTTCCACTGCTATTACAGCGCCAGCAACCTGGGTTCAATTCTGCTGCTGTCTGTAAGGAGTTTGTATGTTCTCCCCGTGTCTGCGTGGGTTTCCTCCGGGTGCTTCAATTTCCTCCCACATTCCAAAGACATACAGGTTAGGAGCCGTGGGCATGCTATGTTGGCGCCGGAAGAGTGGCGACATTTGCGGGCTGACCCCCAGCACACTCTCAGTAACGCAAAAAGATGCATTTCACTGTGTGTTTCGATGTACATGCGACTAATAAATAAATATCTCATCTTATCTTAGAAGTACCTCTCATCCTCTGAGAGAAGAAAGTTCTACACTTGTTATCTGAAAAGGTTCTTTTGGGATCTTAAAGATGGAGGACTCTGGACGCAGGCTTTGGATTTTAAAAATAGTTTAATCACAAAGGCAAACGCGGGAAAAGAATGAATGGGAACGGATGCACACTGACACACGCACACACACACACAGGGGACCGCGAACGTGAGGGAGGAATCGCAACGAGAATGAGACACACACACACACACACACACACACACACACACACACACACACACACACACACACACACACACACAATAAACAAGGTAAAGCTTATCAGGGATAAACACTTCAATGCCTGAACACCTTGACCCAAACAAGCATTGGCCCTAACACTCCCTGGAATCTGACTAAGATGCTCCCAAACCACATGGTGGTGCACACTCTTACCAGTGGTCTCTGCAGCGTTGTCTCACTATTCCTGGGACAGTCAAAAGAGGGAGAGCCAGGAATGTGCAGCACTCTTTATAGTGCTGGAAGGCTGGGAGGAGTCCGGCTAGGTAACTTAGACAGGCCAATGGCTTGGGGGGGTCAAGGACAAAGGGGTTTACCAAGGCCAATGGTCAGGCAGGTTCAGGAACAAAGGTGCTCTCCAAGGCCAATCCCTACGCCCACATCTGATGGGTGGGGTGCAGCAAAACCTTGATTGACAGTGGTGTCACTTCCGATCCGATATGCAAAGCTGTCCTCCGACCAGAGGGGTCAGTGTTGTTACTGTCACGTGACAGCCATATGCTCTCATACTACAACACTTCTCAGTTTTAAGTGATTGTCTCCTTATTTTGCAACTATGTCCCTTTGTTTGTGACTCTCCAACTAGTGAAATATCTCAACATCTACCCTGTCAAGCCCCCTTAGGATCTTATATGTTTGAATAAGGTCACCCCTCATTCTTCTAAACTACAAGGAATACAATCGCAAATTTTCTAGCCACCCTTGATAGTGCACGATGCCTTGGGTCTGGCGTGCTATGTCCATTGGTCTGCCGTACACTGTTCCTTTAACGTACCTTTATTGACACCATTCAATTTCTAGGCAATTAGCTGGGCCGTGACATATTGCTGTTTCTGAGCGATTGCTGTGCGCAAATTGGCTGTGATATTTTTGACACTGCATTAGTGATTTCACTTCAAAAATTACTTAATTATCTATGGAGCACTTCTGAATGCTCCAAGGTTATGAATGGAGCTTTATAAATATATATTTTTTTCTTTTTCATGACATTGCAATACACTGTGTAGTACTTGAACTGAGTGACTACTTATGTAAGGACTCGGCTTACAGCTGGAAAATGCATTCAAAGAACAAGAACAGATTGATGGTTCTCAAGTTATTAGCATTGCATTGCCTGCAGCTGTCTTTGTACAAATGATGGAATAAGTCCCTGAGACTAAGAAGGTCCCAGTAGTAGGAACAGGACCAGCTTTTCCTGGCAAGCAGGCTGGATTAACTGAGTCTCATGTGGCAAACAAAGTAGCCAGATGGATCTGCAGCCGACAACTACTACATCTCCTCTCCAGGCTGGGAGTAGGAGAGGAGATGTACAATGTGCATAAATAATTCAATGCAACGAATAGGAACACATTATTATAAATACTTGAGGCAATTTCACAACTTTCCGTTAGGTGAAAACATACCTGAATATTTACACTGTTAGTTTATCTTCAAAATTGGTTATGTTTGTGGCTTTCATACCATCATCAAAGAAATGGAAGATGGCGACAAATTTTTGTGAGCAGCTAAATTTGCCCTAAAGCTCTAATCGGGTTGTAAAACACCATATGTACTGGTTTATGCTGCTCCCTTCTTTTCTCTTAGAGTTGTCATGTGGTATAGATCATGTGCATTGTGCTTCTACATGGATGGAACCTACACTGCAATTTGGGGAGGAGCTCCTCAGCCACTGGGAGGAAATGGTCGAGGAGGATCCTGGCATTCACTTTGGTCTGACAGCTGGCAGGGAAACTCCTCTGTTGTTACCACGGTTGGATCTGTCACTTTTCTTGAAGGTGGTCATGATCATGGCATTCCTGGGGTCCCCTGGCATTTCCTCCTCTTCCCAGGTATGTACGATGAGGTTTGGAGTTGCAACTGAAGTTCCTCACCACTGAGTTTTAGAACTTCAGCAGGGATACTGTCTGCTCCCAAGGCATTGTTTTTATTATATAATTGGCATCTATCCTTTTTGAGTTTTTGTCAGCAAGATGAGGAAACAAAGCTGCACTGAATAAGTTGTTGTGACTCAAGTCGAGGATAAACTCATACTTGAGAAGGTTTTTGAAGTATCCCTTCCAAATGGTATTCTTTGCCTCTCTGCCCTTGATAAATTCACCTCTGTTCTTGGCTCTCACTGAGGTGGGGCATGAGTGTTTACTTATATTCCTCTCCACGACCCCCTCACCACAAGTGTGAGGAACTTTGTTAGTGAGAGACCAGTTGTTCATCTGACTCTGCTGCCTCTCACCTGCTTCCCTTTGCTCATCAAGTCAACTCTCTCCATGTTTCCCCTCACTGAGCCCTGATCCAATGCCTTTCTCCAGTTTCTCTTCCACATCCTGTCAGGCACAATGCAAGATCATACGGTCCATTATCTGTTTCCTCATCTTTATAACTGCTCAACTGAGGTGGCACATTTCTGACCCCACTGCTGCTGCATTAACCAACAATGGATAATGCAACAAATAGTTTTACTTCTTTGGGTGCTTTTCCTCCTCTTCATTGCCTTTTCCACTTGAAAAAAAACCCTACCCTCAACCTCTCTGCAATATTTCCAAGTTTCCTTTCTTCTTTAATGACGTTAAATATCTGGCTCTCACCCAGTCACCTCCATCTCACCTGAAACTCCTGGCATGACCAGTTCTAATTAGATTTCCGTCACTGTCGCAGCACCAATACAACCAAAATCACAGATGTAATTTCTTATGATTCAACTTCTCTGAAGATTTGACACAATTATCCGTACTGTAGCACAGTGGCGCAGTCAGGAGACCTGCTGCCTCACAGTTACGGCAGCCTGGGTTGAATCCTCACCTCTGCTGCTGTCTACATGGACCTTGCACATTCTCCCTATGACCATGTGTGCTTTTCCAGGATACTCTGATTTCTTCCCATACTTGAAGCCGTGAAGGTTGGTAGGTTAATTGCCCTCTGCAAATTACCCCAAGCATGTAGCTGAGTGGTAGGATCTGGGGTGAGTTGATGGGGAAGATTAGTGAAGGACTGGTGTTAAGGGCTGTTTGCTGGTCAGTGCGGACTCAGTGAGCTGAAGAGCATATTTCCATGCTGTATGGCTCTATGACTTTGTGATCATCCTCTAACACCTGGGTTTCATTTTCCAGCTCACTGAACAATAAGGTGAAGCTCACTTTCGGTGAATATCAATATACAAGATTACAAAATTATAGACAAAGGTATTCAATTATTTGATGGTCTGAATTCATGCCCATCAAGTGAAATTATATTTTTGATATTGCCTGCTTGACTGAGGATTGATTGGAAGAAGGAAAGTGCAGTAAATGATGGATGCATAGTTGGGTACAGTGGAAGCAAAGACTGATACTTCCTATAATATACGTTACAAACAGTGGTGACACCATCAAAAGGGAACAGCCTGAACTGATACAATGCCAACGTGTGTTTAAATCTCTCTCATTCTTCATTGACAGCTGAATTAAGGACTCCTCCAGCTGTCAGTTTGAAATGCTATCAGGTGAACTTCAAAGATAGCTTCACCAAATGTGTGCTTTGCCTGCAAAATTTCTGCTGAAAAGACTGATTTATTTAGTATACAGAGTTTCATTTCATTCAAAGGAAAATCAAAATTAAATTAATTGAAATAAATTGTTCACTGTAAAGGCCTGATGCCTCAAAGATAAAAGGAAAAAAAGGAAATCTTGTTTGTCCCATTGTAGCAATTCAGATGGAGTATCTTGTAACTCAGTTGCATTAAAAAAATAGGCCCTGTTGAGATGGTCCCTGGTCAATGAGGTGCCATATTCCATTGATGTGATTTCCTGTTTATGTGTGGAGGTGTTTTTTTTAATGAAAACACTTAAAAATAGGAAAGTCAAGATCTTAAAATTGGATTGAGATAACGAATGCGAATTCAGAAACAACAATATGAAGTAAAATGATCGGAGAAAGGATGAAGATGAGAACAAAAGAAAAGCATACTCTCATGGAAGCATTACATTTATGTTCATGAAATGGCAATGCTACACAGAAATAAGCTACTCCTACATCCATGTTACTTTAATACGAAGGTTTGTTTCAACGTGACTGGATGGATATAGCACAGCTGACCACTGCAGGAAGAATGATTCACAGCTCCTGTTTGCCCAAAGATTACATGTAGAGATGTGTTTGCTGAGTATTTTTGCCACATGGGAAGCCGGGAACACAGGAGATCCATGTGCACACTGGGAGGCTGATCTTCAAATTATTATCAATTTATTCATGGAAGTGTACAAAAGAATGAGTTTATGCTGTACATCATGGAGGACTGGAGAACAGCATCACGGACACCAGCCTCCCCTCCTTGGACTCTGTCTTTACCTCTCGCTGTCTTGGTGAAGCAGCCAGCATAATCAAAAACCCCACCCACCTGGGTCATTCTCTCTTCTCTCTTCTTCCATCAGGTAGAAGATACAGGAGCCTGAGGGCACGTACCACCAGACTTAAGGCCAGTTTCTACCCCACTGTGATAAGGCTATTGAACGGTTCCCTTATAGGATGAGATGGACTATGACCTCACGATCTACCTTGTTGTGACCTTGCACCTTATTGCACTGCACTTTCTCTGTAGCTGTGACACTTTACTCTGTACTGTTATTGTTTTTACCTGTACTACATCAATGCACTTTGTACTAACCTAATGTAACTGCACTGTGTAATGAATTGACCTGTACGATCGGTATGCAAGACAAGTTTTTCACTGTACCTCGGTACAAGTGACAACAATAAACCAATACCAATGTTGTTTCTTGTTTAAGAAGGGAAATAGGGGTAATTCAGGGAATTATAGGCCAGTGAGCCTCATATTAGTGGTAGGGAAGCTATTGGAGAGGGTTCTTATGGATAGGATGTACTTGCATTTGGAAAAGCTTGGGCTAAGTAGCGACAGTCAGCATGGCTTTGTGCAGGGCAGGTCATGTCTTACAAAATTGATTGAGTTTTTTGAAGAGGTGATGAAGGTGATTGAGGGTAGGGCAGTGGAAGTTGTCTACATGGACTTAAGTATGGCATTTGACAAGGTCCCTCATGGTCGGATGATTCAGAAGATTAAGACGCATGGAATCCACAGTGACTTGGTAGTCTGGATTCAGAATTGGATTGTCCATGGAAGACAGAGGGTAGTGGTGGCAGGGTGTTATTCTGCCTGCAGGGCTGAGACTAGTGGTGTTTCACAGGGGTCAGTGCTGGGACCTCTGTCATTTGTAATATATATAAACAACTTGGGACAAAAATGTTGATAGGTTGGTTAATAAGTTTGCAGACGATACAAAAATTGGTGGAGTTGTGGACAGTGAAAAAGGTTGTCAAAGGAAACAGCTGGATATAGATCAGTTACAGATACAGTATAAGCGGAGAAATGGCAGATGGAGCTTAATCCAGGCAAGTGTAAGGTGTTGCAATTTTGGAGGTCAAATGTAAGGGAAAGTATATAGTTAATGGCAGAACCCTTAGCAGCATTGAGGCACAGAGGAATCTTGGAGTGCAAGTCCATAACTCCCTGAAAGTGACACAAGTAGATAGAGTGGCAAAGAAGGCGTATGGCATGCCTGTCTTTGTTGGTCGGGTCATTGAGTATAAGAGTTAGGAAGTTACGTTACAGCTGTATAACACTTCAGTTAGGCTGTACTTGGAATATTGTGTGCAGTTCTGGTCAACCGTTGGCAGGAAGAATGTGGAGGCTTTGGAGAGGGTGCAGAAGACGTTTACCAGGATGCTGCCTGGATTAGAGGGTATGAGCTATAAGGAGATGTTGGACAAACTTGGATTTTTTTCTCTGGAGCATCAGAGGCTGAGGGGAGACCTGATAGAAGTTTATAAAATTGTGAGAGGCATAGATTGGGTAGACAGTCAGAATCTTTTTCCCAGAGTGGAAATGTCAAATACTAAAGTCAAAAAATGGTGTACAAATGAAGAGCGTGGATTGACTCTGGGGACTGGGATGTAATAGCCATAATAGAAATATGGCTGAGAGAAGGGCAGGACTGCCGGCTCAATGTTCCAGGATACAGTAGCTACAGGCATGACAGAGATACAGGTAAGCAAGGAGGGGGCGTTGCCTTTTTGATAAGGGAGGATGTAACAGCAGTGCTTAGCGATGACATTCTTGGGGAATCGTCCACTGAGGTTAAATAGGTAGAACTTAGAAACGAGAGGAGGGTCGCACTAGCGGGGCTGTATTATAGACCCCCCAGTAGTCACCAGGAACTTGAGGAGCAGGTGTGTAGGGAAATTGCTCACAATTGTAAGAATAATAGGGTTGTATTAGTGGGGGATTTTAATTTCCCCAGTATTGACTGGGCCACCCAGATCGTTTAGGGCCTGGATGGGGTGGAATTTGTGAAATATGTCCAGGAAAGTTTCAATATACAGAGTGCCCTACTTAAGAGGGTGCAATACTGGACCTCTTTTTAGGGAACGAGGTAGGGCAAGTAACTGAAGTGACAGTCAGGGAACAGTTTGGCTCGAGTAGCCATAATTTTATTAGTTTTAAGATAGTGATGGAAAAGGATAGGACAGGTCTACAGGTTAGGATCCTAAACTGGAGCAGGGCTAATTTTGAGGGAACTCAGTAGGATCTAGCAGAGGTCAACTGGGTGAGCCTGTTTGAAGGGAAAAGAACGAATGGCAGGTGGGAGGCTTTTAAGTGTGATATTAAGAGTTCGGGGCGGCATGTTCCTGTTAGGATGAAGGGTAAATCCGGCAAGTTTAGGGAACCTTGGCTGATGAAAGATATTGAGGCTCTGGTCAGGAAAAAAAAGGAAGCATACATTGGGTTTAGGGGGTCAGGGATGAGTAAATCCTCTGACGACCATAAAAAGATTAAGAATACACTAAAGAGGGATATCAGGGGGGTAAAGAGAAGGTATGAGATGGATCTGGCAAGTAAGGGTAAGGAAAATCCCAAGAGGTTCTATAGCTATATAAAGAGTAAAAGCGTGGCTAGGGAGAGAGAGTAGGTCCCCTTAGAGATCAGCAGGGCCGCCTACATCTTGAGCCACATGAGATAGGTGGGATTTTTAATGACTATTTCTTCTCATAACTGTTTACTGAGGAGAAAATCATGATAAGGGAAACAAGTAGAGATGCTTTGGAGAATATTCATATTACCATGGAAGAGGTATTTACAGCCTTACAGCGCATTAAGGTGGATAAATCCCTAGGGCCTGACCGAGTGCATCCTCAGACTTTGTGGGAGGCTAGAGGAGAAATTGTGGAGGTCCTTGCAAAGATATTTGTTTCATCGTTAGCCACTGGTGAAGTTCCTGAAGACTGGAAGGTGGCTAGTCATGCTCCGTTGTTTAAGAAGGGTAGCAAGGACAAGCCAGGGAACTACAGGTCGGTCAGCCTGACATCAGTAGTGGAGAAGTTACTGGAGGCAATTCTGAGGGACAGGATCTACCAGCATTTGGATAGACAAAGTCTGATTAGGAGGAGTCAGCATGGCTTTGTGCGTGTTTGAGAAATTTTTTAGAGTTTTTTGAAGGAGTAACCAAAAGCGTAGATGAGGGTAGGGCAGTGGATGTTGTCTATTTGGACTTTAGCAAGGCCTTCGACAAAGTCCGACATGGTAGGCTGGTCTGGAAGGTTAGGCCTCATGGAATCCAGGCAGAGCTATTTAAAATTGGCTCATAGGTAGGAAGCAGAGGATGGTGGTTGAAGGTTGTTTCTCAGAATGGACGCCGGTGACTAGAGGTGTGCTGCAGGGGTCAGTGTTGGGACCCTTGTTATCTGTTACTTATATAAATGATTTGGACGCGAATACACAAGGCTTGATCTGTAATTGCAGATGATACGAAATTAGGAGATGTTGTTGATACTGAAGAAGGTTATCGTAGATTACAGGGGGATCTTGATCAGTTAGGGAAGTGGGCTGAGGAGTGGCAAGTGGACTTCAATACAGATAAGTGTGAGGGGACGCATTTTGGAAAGTCAAACCAGTGTAGGACTTATTCTATGAATGGTAGGGCACGAGGGAGTGTAATGGAACAAAAGGCCTGAGGAGTACAAGTGCATACATCATTGAAAGCGGCATCACAGGTAGACAGGGTGGTGAAAAAGGCATTTATAATGCTGGCCTTCATCAACCAGGGCACTGAGTACAGGAGTTGGGACATTATATTGCAGTTGTATAAGTTGGTGAGGCCACACCTGGAGTACTGTGAACAGTTTTGGTCGCACTGTGATAGAAACAACATGGTTAAACAGGAAAGATTGCAGAGAAAATTTCACATTGTGAATAGGTGAAAGGAATCTGAATTCTTAAAAGGAATGGAAGATCTAAGAAGATTTACGAGGATGTTGCCAGGACTAGAAGGCCTGAGTTATAGGGAGAGTTTGGCCAGGCTAGGTCTTTATTCCTTGGAACGTAGAAGAATGAGGGGGCGACCTTATCGAGGTGTTTAAAATTATGCGAGGCACAGATAAGGTGACTGATAACAGTCTTTTCCCCAGGGTAAGTGAGTCCAAAATAGGGGGCAAAGGTTGAGGGTGAAAAGGGAAGGTTTAAAGGGGACCTGAGGGGCAACTCTTTCATGCAGAGGGTGGTGAGTATATGGAAAGAACTGCCACAGGAAGTGATTGAGGCAGGTACAATAGTATCATTTAGGTACATGGAAGTGCAGGGCTTGGAGGGATATGGGTCAAGTGGGACTAGCTGGGTGGGTACCGTGGTCAGCATGGACTTGTTGGGCCAAGGGGCCAGTATCCGTGCTGTATTGCTCTCTGACTCTATGACTAGAGGGCATAGCTTTAAGGTGAGGGGGGAAAGTTTAAAGGAGATGTGTGCGGCATGTTTAAAGGTGATGTGGGGGGCAAGTTTAAAGGAGATGTCTGGGGTAATTGCCTGGAATGGGCTGCCAGGGGTGGTGGTGGACGCAGATATGATAGAGGTATATAAGAGGTTTTTAGATGGACACATGAATATGCAGGGAATGGAGGGATATGGATCATGGGCAGGCAGAAAGGATTGGTTTAATTTGTCATCATATTTGGTACAGACATTGTGGGACGAAGGGCCTGTTCCTGTGCTGTACTGTTCTATGTTCTATTTATCAGCCTCCCTTGCTGTACAAAACAATGTACCGACAGTGAAGGTTCAGTGAGACCCTGGAAAATGTGGACCACTTTTCACATCTCAGGAGCTACCTCTCAACAATTGCAGACAACAATAATGAAATTAACCTTCACTTACAGTGCATCAACACAGCCTCTGACTGCCTGAGGAAAAGAATGTGCAAAGATCAAGACCTCAAACCCTGCATACATCCCACGGTCCACCAGACAGCAGTGATCTCCACAGGCAGGCATGGTAGTGTGGCGGTTAGCGTAATACTATTACAGTGCGAGCGACCCAGGTTCAATTCCAGCTGCAGTCTATAAGGAGTTTGTACGTTCTCCCCGTGTCTGTGTGGGTTTCCTCCGGGTGATCCGGTTTCCTCCCACATTTCAAAGACGTACGGGTTAGGAAGTTGTCGGCATGCTATGTTGGCACCGGAAGCATGGTGACACTTGCGGGCTGCCCCCAGAACACCCTACGCAAAAAGATGTATTTCACTGTGTGTTTTGATGTACATGTGACTAATAAAGGTATCTTATAAAAGATATCTTATTCCTGTATATTTCAGAGATGTGGACAACTGCAGCAGGCATCTGGAAGCACAGGAGAGGTACCACCAGTATTGTCTTCATACAATCATCCAAATCCACTGATGGTACAAGCAAACCAACATCAGCATCCTCTCCCAGGCCAACATCCCCACCATTGAGGCTCAAATTCCACTCAGCTGGCTCTGGTAGGCATGCAACATTGTTTGCATTCCTGACACCAGACTCCTCAAACAGGCACTCTAAACTCTGTCACAGCAGGAGATTACCAGGTGGGCAGAGGTAATCATGCAAGTACTGTATGTTATTTACTCCACCAACAGTGCAAAGAGACCACATGTGTACCATCTACAAAGTGCACCATAGTTACTCACACAGATTTTTCCAACAACACCTCCCAAACCTGCAACCTCTACCAACCAAGGAGGACAAGGGAAGGACATGGGGACACCACCACCTGCAGGTTCCCCTCCAAGCTGCAAACCACCTTGATTGGAACGTTCATCGTAACTAGCTTTAAGTCCTGGAACTCCCTACCCACAGCATTGTGGGTTTAGGCAGCTCATTACCATCTTCTCAAAGACAAGTAGGGATTACAATAAATGTCAGCCTTGCCCCTAAAGCCTAGATCACAAAATATCTGAAATAACAGAAATTCTCAACCTCCTTGAATAAACATAACACCGTCGCTGACTCATGGGAAGTCAGGCCCACTGCCACTCAAAATGGAGGAGGAGAATCCTGGATGACACCAAAAACCTCGTCTCTTCCACTGGAGCGCTCAGAAGCCCAATAAAAAATGGTGGAAGGTGTGCACCTACTCCATATCTCTCTGCTCCACCAAAGATTTCCTGTCCCACCCTGTAACAGAGTTTACAGTTCCCACATTCACTTCATCAGTCACCTCAGAATCTACAGAATGCACATCATCCTTGATCCTGAGGGCCTGCCTGAGGAAGAGACAAAGCTGGTGTTGAACCTCCACCTCCACTTTGTATCCTTTTGGAGCAAACACCTCAATCTGAAGAATTTACCCAGCAATTAGTTAACATAATGCTTGAACAATTGTTATTTTAACTGTGAATAGGGGCTTGGCTCCCTTTTATCCTCTGTCAAAACAATTGACAGAAATAGAAAGAAAAACAAAAAGATTTTACTGTTAATTGTGGTTATTTAAAACTGTCACATTTAAAAAGTGCATTGAAGCAAAACCGTGACTTTTTCTTGGACAATAGCCTGCAGTGGGGTTGGCCTTGCATCATTTTCACTATAATAACTCTTGTCTGCACCAATGAGAATATATTTCTGCAGAACAGTTCATCCTGCCCAGATCTCATATTTCCCCTTTTACTCAGGGACTTTCCATACATAGGGGGTGGCACGGTGGTGCAGTTGCTGCCTCACAGTGCCAGAGACTCGAGATCAATACTGACCTCCAGCACTATCTGAAGTTTGCACGTTCTCCCTGTGAACGTATGGATTTTCTCTGGTTTCTTCCCACATCCCAGTGATGTGCAGGTTGGTAGGTTCATTGGCCACTGTAAGTTGCCCTACTGTGTAGGTGAGTGGTAAAATTTGAAGGGAGTTGGTGGGAATGTGGGTTACTCTAGATAGATAAAGCAAGATCTTGCCAATTTAGGTATATACAGAAAAAAACATTCACAGAATAGAGAATCAGCCTGATTTAAACTGGATGTGGTAGCATCTTTTTATTGGTGGCCATGGGAATCCTCAGTGATCCAAAATGAATTACACAGTATGTGCACACTAGTGGGGAGTGGGAGAGGGTAATGTTTGATGCCATATTGCTGAGGGTGTTTCCAAGCATATAGCTGCAGTATTAACCTCCCACCAGTGCTATTTAAATGGATCATTAACTACTTAAAGATTAGCGGCTGGCTGAATACTTTACTGTGGCTGAACTTTGACAAGAGTTGGGTCCTTTCTAATGTAACAGGAGTAACATGGCAGATACTGAAGGAGGTTTTGCAGATATCAAACTTGTGCCAAATGCTGTTGTGCACAGATATGAGAGAGCAGCAGCATTCCATCTTGAAGAGCAAGTTGACTGGGAGAATGAACAAGGCAGGGACAAGCTGCTGAAAAGTGGAAGGGTGGCTGTAAACATGAGGGTATATTTGCCCAATTATTTCTGCAGCAATTTTGCCAACTGAAACTCAGCAATGAGCAAGTGGCTCAGCCAAATGTCTTTCAGCACCTGTTATGTCACTCCTTGTAGCCTGAACTAGCTCCAGAAAATGCTCAGGGATAACACTGTAGAACGTGCATTTTACTTCGCAGGTCTTCATTACAATGTCAGAGCAGGGCCAGAACTGCATTGTCAATAGCTGTCTAGGTGATGATGGCAATGGATTTTATGCCATTTCCTCCCAGACTGAGAATGCTGTCTACTTAATTGCTGTTGGATCTACCTACATGGTATATTCTCCTGCAAGAGAGTGAGAGTAAAGGAAAGTGAGAGGGAGAGAGAGGGATGGAGAGTGAGTGAGTGTGAGTGAATGAATGGGAGAGGGAGGGTGAGTGAGAGAGAGAGGGAGGGAGGAGAGGGAGGGTGAGTGAGTGGATGGGAGAGGGAGGGTGAGTGAGAATGAGAGGGAAGGAGGAGAGGGAGGGTGAGTGAGTGGATGGGAGAGGGAGGGTGACAATGGCTGGGAGAGGGGGTGGGAGGGAAGGAGGGAAAGTAAATGAGGGAGGGGGAGTGTGTGAGTGGATGGGAGGGGAGGGAAGGAGGGAGGGAAGGAAGGAAGGAGGAAGAGGGAGGCATTTTAGTAAATAGTACAGAATAATTTGTGTGTTATAGTTGTCTTGATTGAATAGTAGGCAGTATCTGAAAGCTGTGATATGAAGTGCACAGGAGAGTTGAGTTTGAGAGGGCAGAATGGAGCATATGACCATTAACATTAGAGTCATTAGAGCAATACAGCATGGATACAGGCCCTTCAGCCTAACTTGGCTAGAATTAACTCCTGCCTGAGCAAGGACCTGGACCCGCTGCAATTTTCCTACCGTCACAACAAGTCTACAGCAGACGCGATCTCACTGGCTCTCCATTTGGCTTTGGAGCACCTAGACAATGGCAAAACACACGTCAGGCTGCTGTTTATCTATTACAGCTCGGCATTCAACACCATCATCCCCTTAGTACTAATGAACAAGCTTCAAAACCTGGGCCTCTGTAGCTCCCTCTGCAACTGGATCCTTGACTTTCTTATCGGGAGACCACAGTCAGTGTGGATCGGTAGTAACATCTCCTCCTCGCTGACAATCAACACAGGCGCACCTCAAGGATGCGAGCTTAGCCCACTGCTCTACTTTCTTTACACCCAGGACTGTGTAGCTAGGCACAGCTCAAACACTGTCTATAAATTCACCGATGACACCACTGTTGTTAGCAGAATCTCAGATGGCAATGAGGAGGCATACAGGAGTGAGATAGATCGGCTGGTTGAGTGTTGTCACAATAACAACCTCGCACTTGATGTCAGCAAGACCAAGGAATTGATTGTGGACTTCAGGAAGTGGAAGTCGGGAGAACACACACCAGTCCTCATTGAGGGGTCAGGGGTGGAAAGAATGAGCAGCTTCAAGGTCCTGGGCGTCAACATCTCAGAGGACCTGTCGTGTGCCCAACACATTGACGTAATCATGAAGAAGGCACGCCAGTGGCTCTACTTCATTAGGAGTTTGAGGAGATTTGGTATGTCACCAAATACTCTTGCAAATTTCTACACATATATGGTGGAGAGCATTCTGACTAGTTGCATCACCATCTGGTATGGAGGCTCCAAGGTGCAGGATCGAAAAAGGCTGCAGAGGGTTGTAGACTCAGCCAGCTCCATCACGGGCACAACCCCCTCCGCCATCAAGGACATCTTCGAGAGGTGGTGCCCCAAGAAGGCGGCATCCATCATTAAGGACCCTCACCACCCAGGACATGCCCTCATCGTGCTACTACCATCGGGGAGGAGATACAGGAGCTGAAGACCCACCCTTAACATTTCAGGAACAGCTTCTTCCCCTCTGCCATCAGATTTCTGAACGGTCCATGAACCCTTGAACACTATCTCGTTATTCCTCTTTTGCACTATTTATTTCTGTAATTTATAGTAATGATTATGTCTTTATGTCTTGCACTGTACTCCTGCCGCAAAACAACAAATTTCATGACATATGTCAATGACACTAAACCTGATTCTGATTCGGTTCATGCCGACCATGTCCACCCAACTAGTGCCAATTTCTTGCATTTGGCCCATGTCCCTCCAAGCCCCACCCCTTCATGTACCTGGCCAAGTGCTTCTTAAATGATCCTATTGTACCTGCCTCAACCACTTAAGCTGGCAGCTTGTTTCATATACTCACCACCCTCTACGTGAAAAAGTTGCCCCTCAGGTCCCTTTTAAATCTTTCCGCTCTCATCTTAAATCTATGCCCCCTAGTTTTGGACTGCCCTACCCTGGGGAAAGGACTGTTACCATCCACCTTATCTATGCTTCTCAGAATTTTAAACACTTCTATAAACTTGCCTCTCATTCTCCTACGTTACAAGGAATGAAGACCTAGACTGGACAATGTCTCCTTCTAGCTCAGGCCTTCTAGTCCTGGCAATATCCTCATAAGTCTTTTCTGCACTCTTTCCAGTTTAACCACGTCTTTCCTATAACAGGGTGACCACAACAGTGCACAGTACTCCAAGTGTGGCCTCACCAACAACTTATGCAATATCTCAGTAATAACCTCGACAGCTCAGAGAGGATCACATTCTTACTCGCATTATGCCAAGCCTATGTCTTTATGCAACTGTTACGTACCAGCCACAATAGAAACACATCGAGTCATGTATAAGTGTTAGAAACTATTTTATTAATAACTACTTATGATAATAAGAAAAGTTAAAAATGTTAGTCATTAAACATTAACCCCAAAAACTGAACTCGAAGTGTGTGTGTGTGGCAAATTCCCAAACTCCAAGTCCAGGAATAGTTCTCAAAATTGAGTTCAGCAAGTCATGAAGTGAAATGTGAGCAAAGGCTTTTGCAAAACCTCCGTTGACTGAAGAGAAAATGTAGAGAGAATATAGAGAGAATTTACGAAATCCAAATGTTCCACGATGGAACCCATACAACACCTCAATCACTGATGATCTCTATTTCTTTGTTCCAAAGTATCTGCCACCCCGAAAGGCATTCGACACGTGGCCGTCCACAGGAATATCTGTTTCCTTCTACAGGTTAATGACAAAGTGGACTCCACTGGATCACTCCAAAAATCCATATGTGGATTCTAGTGACAGATGCAGTTATTGTTCTTCATCCATCAATACAGAGACCAGCAGTCAGTGTCTCTCTCTCTCTCTTTCCTCACTGAACAAACGTCAGCATGTTGTTATCTTGTGCCGTGATGACACCACACACACACACACACACACACACACACACACACACACACACACACACACACACACACACACACACACACACACTACTCTACTGTACTATATTTTAAAGGGACAGTCACCAAATAGCAACCTAATCCATAACACAACAAACACAGAAACTCTGTAAGAACTCAGCCAGGTGATCAGCACCTGTGTAAAGAGAAACCAGTCAACATTTCAGGTTAGGGACCCTTCCTCAGAACTGGGCTTTGGAGGATCGGCAGTTTGATTTGTTTACATAGAACAGAGAACAGTACAGCACAGGAACAATCCCTTCAGCCCACAATGTTGTGCCAAACTCACTAAATTAGTAAATCAAATGCCCAACTAAACTAATCCCTTCCGCCTACACAATGTCCGTATCCCTCCATTTCCTGCACATTCATGTGATATCTAAGAGCTTCTTGAACGCCTCTATTGTATTTGCCTCCTCCACCACTCCTGGCGGCACATTCCAGGCACCCACCACTCTCTGTGTAAAAAACTTACTCTGTACATCTCCTTTGAACAGAATTGAATGCTATATTCCAGATGCAGCCTAACTAGAATTGTATAAAGCTGCAAAATAACCTCCCAACTCTTGAACCCAATTCCTCGACTAATAAAGGCAAGCATGCCATATGCCTCCTTTACCACCCAATCAACCTGTGTAGCCACTTTCAAGGAGCTATGGGCTTGGACCCCAAGATCCCTCTGCACATCAACACTGTTAAGGGTCTTGCCATTAACAGTGTACTGTCCATTTACATTTGATTTCCCAAAGTGCAACACTTCATATTTGGCCAGGTTAAACTCCATCTGCCATTTTCCGCTCATATCCGCAACTGATCTTTATCCCACTGCATCCTTTGCCAGTCTTCTACGCTATCCAAAACATCCAATCTTCGTATCATCTGAAAACTTTCTAACCCACCTATATACGTCTTCATCCAGGTCATTTATATATATCACAAACAGCAGAGGTCCCAGTACACCTGAGGAACACCACTAGTCACAGACCTCCAGCCAGAATAAGCCCCATCAACCACTAATCTCTGTCTTCTATGGGCAAGCCAATTCTGAATTCAAATGGTCAATTCACTGTGGACCCCATGCATCTTAATCTTCTGGATGAGCCTCCCTTGAGGAACCTTGTCAAACACCTTACTAAAATCCATGTAGACAACATCCACAGCTCTACCTTCATCAATCACATTCATCACCTCCTCAAAAAATTCCATCAAGTTAGTAAGATACGACTTGCCCCACACAAAGCCATGCTGACTGTCTCTAATTAGGCTATGGTTTTCCAAATGTTCATAAATCCTATCTCTAAGAATCCTCCCCAGTAACTTCCCTACCATTGACGTGAGACTTACCAGTGTATAGTTTCCAGGATTATCCCTATTTCCCTTCTTGAATAATTGAACTACATTAACCACTTGCCAGTCTAGCCTGTGGCTAGAGAGGACACAAAGATATTGGTCAAGGCCCTAGCAATCTCATCTCTTGCCTCTCTCAATAACCTGGGGTATATCCCATCAGGCCCTGGGGACATCCACCTTAATGCTCTTTAAGTGACCCAACACTGCCTCCTTTATCTCGAAATGCCCTAGCATACTAGTACACTCCACACTGATCTCCCTATCCTCCACGTCCTTCTTACATATTTGCATGGTAAATACTGATGCAAAGTACTCATTTGGGATCTCTCCTTTTGCCTCCAAGCACATGTTCTCTCCTTTATTCTTAAGTGGTCCTACCTGCTCTCTAGTTATCTTCTTGCTATTGATGTATGTATAGAATATCTGGAACAATTGGAGATTGTTGCTGGCAATTGATAGGAGTGCGGTCAATTGAACAGTGATTGAGTCTAGTGGTGGATTTAATAGATTATATTTGACTACTTGTGTGGGATTATTGAATCTCATGCAGTGATGAATCCAGGTCTCTGGTTACAAGTGCTGCTGTACACTCCCTACTGCCTGAGTGTGCATCGACAATAGTGTCCTGGTCCTTTGCACATAAAAGCCATCTCCTTCACTGATGACTGAAAACTGTGGAGCCTGCTCATGCCCATCCTCTGGTTCCCCAGGTCAGCTTCATTTGCCAGCACCTGTTCCAGCCAAAATGTATGTCCCTTTAAGCACACATACTGCAACTGGCTCTAGTCAGTTTTGACATTGTCCCGGCTAAAGCAGCAGGTCAATGAACAGCATGATTAGCTACAATCTTTATAATTAACGGGCTCACCAAGTTGATGTGCTGTCTGCATTGCAGTGAACCACATGTGGGTTAATAACACATCACAGTCACTCTGTCTGTTTTTGAGGGCTCTGGGATTTAGTCCCTACATCTTTTCAACCACATTCAGTGCTCAGTGTCTTTTTGTCTGCTTGCAATTGCAACAGCTGCTTTGCCAAATCTGCCTGAGAAGGAGAGTAAAAATGAACGCGACATACAGTCATACAGCACAGAAACAGGTCCTTCGGCCCACTCAGTTCACACCGGCCATCAAACATCCATTTTGTTATAGTTATTGAGTCTTACAGCACAAAAACAGGCCCTTCGGCCCACCATGCCCATGCCACCCCATTGTGTGCCTATCTATGCTAATTCCATTTAGAGGCAGCACAGTGGCAATTAGTGGAGCTTCTGCCTCCTAGTTCCAGCCATCCAGACTTAATCCTGACCTTTGTTGCTCTCTGTGTGGAGTTTGCATGTTTTCCATGTGACCATGTGGGTGTCTTCCAGGTGCCCTGGTCTCCTCCCACATGTCAGGGACACGAGGTTTGGTAGGTCAATTGGCCACTGTATATTGTCCCTAGTGTGTAGGTGACCAGTAGAATCAGGGGGGAGTTGATGGGAATGTGGGCAGAATAATATGGCATTAGTGTAAATTGGTGCTTGGTGTGCACTTGGTGGGACAAAGAACCTGTTTTGGTGCTGTTTGACTTTACGACTCTCTAACTTGAGTTTTACAACCTAACTCAAATTCACATTTCTAATTTGGAAACCAGAGTTGTTAAGTCCAAGTCTAAATCTCCTGCATGCGCTAAGATGCCTTTATACAGCCCAGCCTAAATTGAATGCAGTGAAATCCCAGATAGCCTTATGCAAGGCAAAATAATCAGCTAGACAGTAACCTGATTTTGTCAGGAATTACATATTAAAGATCAACTCATCTAAAATGTTGAATGCAATAGGAATCTGCCCTTATTCCCTCCTTAAATGGGCTTCTTCGCAACTATCAAATTGCTTGATGAAGGCTCTCCAGTGATGTAAGAATAGATTGACCCCACACTATTTCAACTGCTTTGTCACGAGGGATTACTAACATGACAGCGTTTTAAAAGGGAATACATAATCACTAATCAATTCTGATAGAATGCAAGGAGCAATGAACTTGCCACAGCTGTGCTTTGGAGATAAACATAGTTTGCTCATCACAGCAGATCCATGGGACACTTCCATGCGAATCCTTTTGGCTGCTTCTTTTATAATCATTTCATATGTGAAATCATGTTTCCAAACCTAGGAGGTGATATGTGCTTACTTTATGAAAGAACAATCTGATTTTCAGATAACTATGGTACACAACTTAAATTCTGTTTGTGCTGACCTAAGAGTGTTGTGTTTTCAATTACACAATTGGGATAGAGTCTCAATTGGAAATTGGGATAGATTCTCACCTTTGCAAGCTGGCCACAAGATCTTCCTAAATATGCCACAGCTTGCAATTATTTTCCTGCATCAGACTCAAATTCCAACCATCTTCTCCTATTATTTCACCATCATCTGCTCCGTCTCTCACCTTTCGAAACCTCAACCTTGCAGCCAATTAAGGCTGACTGAGTTGCAGTCGCTATTGTAACATAGGAACCATGACAGCCAATTTTCACACATAAAGCTTACATAAAAACAATGTGATAATGACCAGATAATGTTTTTTTTGGTTATGTTGAGGAATAAGTATTGGCCAGGACCCTGGGGAGAACTCCCTGTTCTCCTTTGAAATGGGACCCTGTGTCCTCCTGAGAAAGAAGGTCTAACATCCTGTCCAAAAGATAGGACCTCCAACATTCTGCATATTGTGAGCAGTTCTGGTCACCTAGCTACAGGAATGATGTCATTAAACTGGAAAGGGTGCAGGAAAGATTCACAAGGATCTTACTGGGATTGGAGGACTTGAGTTATAAAGAGACACTGGATGGGCTGGGACTTTTTTGTTTGGAGCATAGGAGGCTGAGGGGCCACAGTCTTTTTCCCAGGGTAGGGGAGCTTAAAGCTGGAGGGCATAGGTTAAAGTGACGGGGAAAGATTTAAAGGGGACCAGAGGTGCAAGTTTTTGAAACAGAGGGTGGTTGGTATATGGAACGTGCTGCCAGAGGAAGTGGTGGAGGCAGGTTCAATTACAATGCTTAAAAGATATTTTGACAGGTACATGGATAGGAATGGTTTAGAGGGATATGGGCCAAATGCAGATAAATGGGACTTGGTCAGGTAGGCAACTTAGTCGGCATGGACGAGTTGGGCTGAAGGGCCTGTTTCCATGCTGTATAACTCTATGAATCTATTCATGGTTTACTCAGCCAGTTTAGCTGTGATAACCTCAACTGTTCTTGTGCAAGTGAGTTGAAGAAAAACTGTCGGAGGATATAACATTCTTACAAAGCAGTTGACCTTTAAAACTAGTCTTGTGCTAACAGTGATGGCTGAACACAGGAGTTGTAATGGAAGTAGTTGTCAATCAATGAGGGACAGTTCTTCAGGGATTTAGAGGTGGAGCTGCCAGTGATGAAATACTTGGTGGGGATTGAGGAGTGGAACTGGGGGTTGGAGAGTAGGGGTGGGATTGGAATCCTGAGATCCCCATCCAGACCAAGCTCAGTGTTCACAGAGATATTCTGCTAGGGTTGCAAAGCCAATGTTGAAAAGTTTGAAGCATTTTACAGATTAGGACTAGTTTGAAGACCGCTTTGAGTTACTGATGCTGAATGAGCAGCCTACTGCAACTGTGTAGAAACATAGAATCAGCGAAAAATAGAAACATGAGTAGGCTGATTGGTCTTTTGAATATGATTATGAATGATACTCTATTTTAATAGCATTTCTCTGATTTCTCCCACACCCCTTGATATCCTTCTCTTACTTCTATTCAATGACTTGGTCACCATAGCCTTCTATGGTAGAGAATTCCAAAGGTTTACTGCTCTGGGAGTGAAGAAATGTCTCCAAATGCCAGTTCAAAATGTCTTATCCTGTATCTTGAACCTGTAAGCCTTGGTGCCAGACCTCTCAACTAGGATCCAACCTTTCCAGCTGTGTGGAAAGTCAATAGCGTTTCTGGTGGCACTTACATCAACCACAATGAAGTGCTTTGAGAGGTTGGTTATGATGCAAGTCAACTCCTGCCTCAGAGATGATCTGGATCTGCTTTAATTTGGTTACCACCACAACAGGCTCACAGCAGATGTGATTTGTCAGGCTCTTCGCTCTGCTCTGGACCATCTGGACAACAGGAACTCATACGTCAAGCTGTTGTTCATTGACTACATTCAACACGATTATCCTATCCAAACTCATCAAGCTTGAAGACCCAGGCCTCTGTACCTCCCTCTGCAACTGGATACCTGACTTTCTCATCGGCAGACCTTAGTCAGTGGGGATTGGTAACATTTCCTCCTTGCTGATCATCAACACAGGTGCACCTCAAGGCTGCTTGCTTCGCCCCCTGCTCTACTCTCTGTACACATAACTGTGTAACTAAGCACAGCTCCAATGCCATATAAGATAAGGTTTCTTTATTAGTCACATGTACATCGAAACACACAGTGAAATGCATATTTGCGTGGAACACCCTACACAAAAGATGCATTTCATTGTTTGTTTCGATGTTCATGTGACTGATGAAGATGTCTTATCTAATCTTATCTAATGTGCTGGGGGCAGCCTGCAAGTGTTGCCATGCTTCCGGCGCCAACGTAGCATGCCCACAACTTCCTAACACGTACAGCTTTAGAATGTGGGAGGAAACTGGAGCACCTGGAGGAAACCCATGCAGACACGGGGAGAACGTACAATCTCCTTACAGACAGCAGTCGAAATTGAACCCGGGTCACTGGTGCTGTAATAGCATTACGCTAATCACTACACTGCCGTGCCTGCATGGTGCCTGACAACAACCTCTCACTCAACGTCAGTAAAACTAAAGAGCTGATTGTTGACTTCAGGAAGGGGAAGGGTGTGAACATGCGCCTGACTACATTCAGGGATTGGCGGTGAAGAGAGTCAGCAGCTTTAAATTCCTGGGCGTTAACATATCGGATGACCTGTCCTGGCCCCAGCACATACATGCAATCACAAGGAAGGCGCACTATTGTCCTTATTTTCTTAGGCGGTTCAGCTTGTCACTGAACACTGTAACAAACTTCTACAGATGTACTGTTGAAAGTATCCCGACTAGTTGCATCATGGTCTGGTATGGCAATTCAAATGCACAGGAATGTAAGAAGCTGCAGAGAACAGTGGACTCTGCACATCCCTCCCCACCACTGGTAGCATCTACAGGAGGCACTGTCTCAAGAAGGAAATATCCATCAACAAAGATCCCCACCATCCGGGCCATTGCATCTTCTCACAGCTACCATTGGGCAGGAGGTACAGTTCACCTGAAGTCCCACACCACCAGGTTCAAGGACAGCTACTTCCCTTCAACCATTTGGTTCTTGAACCAACCGGTTACAACTCTAATCACTATAGTTTAGCAGCACTATGACCACTTTGATCACTTTGCACTAAAATGTACTTTTTTTTGTTCTAATTGTGTTCTTTCTTGTAAAAATTGTGTATAATTTATGTTTAATTTATGTTTTCCTTGTGAATGCTGCTTATATGATACTACGTGCGGGTGATCCTGCTGCAAGCAAGATTTTCATTGCACCTGTGCATACATATACTTGTGCATATGACAATAAACTCGACTTTGACCTTGAGTACCGCCATCCCAGGAAACAGTCTGGCGAATGTTTGCTTACACTCCCTCTATGCTAAGTATATCCTTTCTTGGGTAAGGAGACCAAAACTACACACAATATTCCAGGTGTGGTCTCAGCAAGATCCTGTATTATTGTACTTTCACATACTTGCGCCTGTATTCAGAGCTTCTTGCAATGAAGGCAAAATACCATTTTCCTTCTGAACTGCTACCCAGATCCTTTTGCACATCAACAGTTTCTAATCTATCACCAATGATATAATACTCTATCTGTATATTTTTTGTACAGAGTTGATTACTTCACATGTGCAATGTATTTGCCCACCTACTCATCTTGTCTAAATTAACCTTGAAGACACTTTGCATCCTCCTCACAACTTACAATACCACCCAGTTTTGCAACATTCAGTTCCCTCATCTAAATCATGGATATATCTTGTGAATAGCTGCAATCCATCATTGGTTCTTACAATACTCTGCCCATCACCGCCTGCCACCCTGAAAAAGACCCATTTATTCCTATCTCTATTTCCCGTCTGTCCATGATGGTATAGCATACAAATCCTGTGCATTTTAATTTTGCACACCAATCTCTTACCAAAGGCCTTCTGAAAATCCAAATGCACCTCATTCGCTGATTCTCTCTTATCTATTCTACCAGCTACATCTTCAAAAAGCTCCAGTAGGTTTGCCAAACATGTTTTACCTTTCATAAATCCAGGTTGACTTTGTCTGATCTTGTTGATTTTTTTTAAGTGTCCTGTTATCACATGCTTTATAATGGACTCTAGCATTTTCCCTACCACCGATGCTAGGCTAATTGGTTTGCAGTTCCCTGTTCTATCTCTCTTTCAAATAGTGGGATTGCATTTGCTACTCTCCAATCTACAGGAACTGCTTCATAATCCAGAGTTTTGTGAAAGAACTATCGATGTTTCATTAGTTCTGTAGCTAACTCTTCTGTTATTCTGGGATGGAGATTACCAGGCCCTGGGGATTTATTGGCACTAATTTCTCCGGCACTTTTTTTAACTAATACCAACTTCCTTTCACTCCTCTTTCTGGCCATGGGAAGGTGAGAAATTGCCTGTCTCTTGCACTGAGTGAGCCTGATGGCCCCAGTGGGTGAGTTTCTCCTGAATGCAGAAAAATTCATCCCATAAAACTCAGGGTCTTGAGCAGTCACTACGTGTTGATAAAGAGCCACTGCTTGATACAATAGAGTCCAACATCTAGAAAATATGGATTTATGTTCTGGAGCATTCTGCTGCCTGAAACAGATGGGAGTGAGGTTGGCTCAATTACAGCCCCAGCTGAAAACTACAGCTCAAGCATGATTTCTGCAAGCCTCAATCGGGAAGTCAAAAATACTCTTTCTTGAAGATACTGGAGTGCTGCTCTAAATTCAGAGCTCTCCTCACCCAAGTCTGGGCCAAAGTTGGTGTAAGTGCCTGTTTGTTCACATGCAGTGAGGTAGGCCTGTGGCAGGTGAGACTGCAATTGCAAGACGCAGGGGGAGCATTTTTGTTCAAGTCCTATTTATTATTTTTAGCACCAAAATGCGGCTGAAGGCCTCACCTTGACAATGCAGCTGTAACCTCTGGTTTATGTCTCTGAATTTTTGTATTTCCCCCCACCTTCCACCACCTCCCTGAAGTCTTATGCCTGCTTCACATCTCTCTGTTCATTGGAGTCTCAAGGATACTTCTTTCCACACGATCACAACCAATGAGAGCGGTGCTTCTTGTTACATGAATTTTGTTTTCTTGAGACAGCTACATACTAAGCAGTTGTAATAAGAATATTTTAAATTATTTGAGATGAGCTGGATCTGTTAATTTTCCAGATTTAACAAGAGGGAGATTGGAACTAGATCTTACAGCTAGATGCTTTGTCATGTCAAAAAAAATGATTGTTCAGCTAACCATGACAAGCCCATGTGTACCTAGTTCTAGCTACTAATTAAAACCAAATGCTTGTGGTGAAAGTGATTTTTTTCCTAACAGCGCTGCCTTCAATTATCAATTTTTTTTTGAAAGAGGCATTATCTGTCTTCCTACAGTTCAGCAGGATCATTGAGAGTACCATTTTTAGCATAGTTCTAGGCATTTGGGTCAACCAAATTTAGGCTGTTAACCCTACATTATCCAAGATACTTTGTCTTCAAGGCTAAGCTTCAGTTCATAGAAGCTGAGTATGCAGGTGAGATTTCCAACAACACCCAATATCCTGGTGAGTTTAATGTTTTTTTTGAGCTACAGTAGTTTAATGGGGAGATCATTTCCTTGTAAACCTCCTTAATAAATAAACCTCATAGCTTAGAGGGTAGAGGTATTCAATCTTACTGAAAAAAGATTATACATCTTTATTGCAGTTCAAATAACTAAAAATATTTTTTTCTTGCACTGAGAAATTTGGACAATTTACTATCATTGCTTGGGAAAACTAATTCCCTGTTTATGTTCTGGTTGTACTTTGATATATATCCAAGTATCTGAATTGCACAACCTTTAATATTAAAGTCGGAATCTGAAATAGACAATTAATGTGCTCCCATTCCATGGAATCCAGAATCAAATTGCAAAATGAAAGATATAATGAAAAACCCTGAAGGAAATGAAAGAGGTGGTTATTGAACCCAGGGAGGCTTCAATGATTGTGTCAGTCTGGAGTGTGCAAAATAATAACACAGACTAGCAAAAGCTAGCAATGATAACACCCAAGTATCCGTTGCTGAAGCAGAGTAGGCAATAATAGCTCAGCTTTTTCTCTGCTACCTTAGGTTTTCAGTTACTAAATTCCACTTCCATTTCAGTATGGTTTTTCCCATTCTCCACTTTGGTGTTTACGACACCTTTCCATTGCAACTTTTCCAAAGGATTGAGTGAGGGAGCAACAGGTCATCCAGCACACAATCAGGCCCTTCAGCCCACCACCTCCATGCAGCTGTCAAGCACCCATCTATACTAATCCCATTTATCAGAACTTGGTCCATAGCTTTCTCGACCTTGGTGATTCAAGTGCTTGTGTAGATACTTCCTAAATTTTGAGAGAGTACCTGCCTCCACCAGCCCCTCAGGCAGAGCATTCCAGATTCCAATCATGTTCTGGGTGAAAATACTTCTCCCTCAGATTCCCTCCAAACCTCTTACCATGACTATCAACCTAAAAATAATGGCAGGGAACCAGGCAAACACCTTCAGAAATTCACCCCTTATGCTGCCTGCTCTGATATAAAGCTCTGACTGATTAGGCACCTTTGTCACGTTGTTTCTTTTTTTCCTGATTCTGGGGAGTTCTTATTTCCCACCCACATTATCTTCTGCATTATTTAGAATATAATATCATTACCTTTGATGTGTTCAGCGTTTTCCACCGTGTCACTGATACACCATCATACAATGAGACTGGATAAATATTAGTCTTAATACATTTTCCTCACAAGGTCTGGCTTGCAAGTCTTGGAAATGACCATAAAAATCAACACTTGATGTACCAAAATTGAGAAACTTGTTTGGATGTTTGCTAGAGTATATATGGCAAGGTGTTGACAGAAAAATATTTGACTAGTAGCTCAAGATCTAAAATGTAGCCATTGAATCTAAACAGAATATGTAACCAGAGATGAGATTCAGCTGAATTGTATCACTTTGCTTTGGCTAGTTAATAATCATAACCATGACAAATGTTGGTTGTGTAAGACTTTGTATTCAAAGATAAGACAAGATATCTTTATTAGTCACATGTACATCGAAACACACAGTGAAATGCATCTTTTGCACGGAATGTTCTGGGGGCAGCCCGCAAACCCTCCCATCTGAAAGTTCCACTATATTTATCTGTCCATGGGCTCTTTTTCTCACAGATATACAATTGTGTAGCAAAAAAATTGTTCTGGCATTATATTAATAAGATTGTAAAGCCTGATTTTATACCTAAGTAATAGTTTAACCTTGTTGAGGCAGGGAGCAGGCTGCCCCCAGAACATTACACAAAAGATGTATTTCACTGTGTGTTTCGATGTACATGTGACTAATAAAGATATCTTATCAAAATATTTTTAGGCAGTGAAAATGTGATAAGCTGCGCATTTGATGTGATTTCCATTGCGTGTACTTCCATTAATTGGAGGAAGGGAGAAGAGGATTAACACAATGCACATCTCATATGATGTGTCAGCAATGATGTATCAGCAATATTGTAAATACTCACAAGGTCAGGCGGCATCTGGAGAAAAAGTAACCAAGCTGATGCTTCAGGTCAATGACCCTTCATCAGAACTAGTAAAAGTTAGAAATCAAGCAGGTTTAAATTGCAGAGAAAGGCTGAAGGTGGAGTCATAGATTCACACAGCATGGAAACATCCCTTTATCCTGCCCAGTCCATGCCTGCTAGCAAAAATTAGTATTTTATACTAATCCCATTTTTCAGCACTTGGCTTGTAGTCTTCTACTTCATAGAGTGAATAAATGAAATGTTTCTGATAGAGAGGAGACCAAGAGGGTCTTACAACCAACATTTGTCATGGTTATGATTATTAACTAGGCAAAGCAAAGTGATACAATTCAGCTGAATCTCATCTCTGGTTACATATTCTGTTTAGATTCAATGGCTACATTTTAGATCTTGAGCTACTGGTTGAATATTTTTCGGTCAACACCTTGCCAAGAGAGTGGTGGTGTGGCTGGCTGAGGTGGTGGGGGGGGGGGGTGGTGGTGAATGCTTGCTATTTATAGCCAATCTCTCTGGAGGAGATGTAAATATAGAAAAATAGGGACTAAGGAATGAGAGAGAAGAGGAATGCTAGAACTGTGAGGTACAAAACACTGCAGTTGCTGGAAATCTGAAATAAAGACAGAAAGCTGGGAATACCCAGCAGGTCAGGCAACATCTGTGGAGGGACAAATATGAAGCTAACATTACAGGTTGATAACCTTTCATCAGAGCTGGTCAGTGCTGAAACAAACTGGAAAGTTTGGTTACCTGAAATTGTTAAATTCATATTGACTCCTGACATGGTTAGTAGAAAGATGAGATATTGTTCCTCAAACTTACACTGGGCTTCATTGGAACAGTGTTAGAGGCCAAAGACAGGTCAGAGTGGGAGTGGGATGAGGAATTAAAGTGAAAAGCTGAGAGTTACCTTGCAGGCTGAATGGAGGTGTTCTGCAAAACAGTCACCGGATCTGTGTTTGGTTTCTCCAAGGTGCAGGTGACCACACTGTGAGTACCAATGCAGCACTCGACATGAGAAGTAGAAGTGCCTCACCTGGAAGGAGTGTTTGGATCTCTGACGGTAGGAAAGGAAGAGGTAAAATGGCAGGTGTTGCAGCTACTGAAGTTGCATGGGAAGGTGACCTGAGAAGCAGAATGGGGATTGGTGGAGATGGAAGAGTGAAGCAGGGAGTTGCAGAGGGAATGGTCCCTTTGGAATGCTGAAAGGGGAAGGGAGGGTCTGGTTGTGGCAATTCATTGAAGGTGGTAGAAATTATGGAGGACGATACATTGAAAGTAGGGTAGGGTAAAAAGGGCAAGGGGAACCCGGTCTTTGCTTTAGGGCAGAGGAGAGGAGGTGGGAGCAGAAATGAGGAAGTGGAATAGTTGGATTAGACGGCCCTATCAACTGTGACAGAGGGGAAACCATGTTGAAGGAGCAAGGAAGTCATCTTGGAAGCATTAGTGTTGAAGGTACTATCGTCACAACAAATATGATGGAGCCTGTAAAACTAGGAGAATGGAATGGAGTCCTTACAGGAAGCAGAGTGGAAGGAAGTGCAGTTAAGATAGCTGTGGACATTCGTGGGCTTGTAATGGATATTGGTCATCAACTTATCCCTTGATATGGAGATAGAAAGGGAAGCAAAGGATCAGGAATAACAAAGCCCATTGTAACCTTGGGAAACAGTATCTGATCTTCCAAATAACCACAGAATCAACATTAAACTTAACAATTTCAGATCACCAGCCTTTCCAGTTTGTATCAGAACTGGCCATTTCTGATCGAAGATTATCAACTGTAAAGTTACTTCTGTTTTTGTCCCTCCACAGATTCTGCCTGAGTGGCCAAATATTTCAAACATTCTCTTTCATTTGAGATTTATTTATCTCACAGTTCCAGCATGTTTCCATATTCTACTCTGTCCTCATTCTTCTTCTCTTTATATCTCTTCCAGATACATCGGCTGTGATTAATGAGCCTTTTCCATGGTCCTTCATCTGGCATCACCATAAGTTATGTCATTCAGTCTCTCTTCGTTTGCATCCTATTGTAGATAATCCTTCATTTTTTAATTTTGCCTGGTTCAGATAAAATGTCACTGACCTGAAATGTTACCTTTCTCCCTCTCCCCAAGATGCTGCTTGACCAGCTGAGGATTTCCAGCATTTTCTGTTTTTATTTCAGGTTTCCTGTATCTGAAGTTTTTTGCATTTCAATTATTATCAAGAGGATAATATCAATGCCAAAGATGTGATCTGCAAGAGAAATCCTGCCCTGTGTGTACTGAATTCCTTTGGTAATGATTTGATTTCCCTGAATCAGGTGGAGGAAATGCATTCAGTTCCAAAATCAAACATGCTGCAGGAAATTCATAACAGATTAAAATATTTCAATGCAATGCAATATCCCGAAAGATAAAATGTTTATGTAGGTAGTTAAATTACACTGGCAAATCAGGTCTGTCTAAACCAATTTATTGTTTGCTTGATATTGTTATCGGGAGAAACACAGACCGTATTCTTCATCAAATCAACAATATATTTTCATTATGATAATTTGTTCTCCCTGTTGGTTAACAGCAATCCATTTCAAAATTCCCTGGCCTTGTATTTCGTCCACCATATCCTGGTGAGTGTGGTTTCTTAGGTGCCAGGTCATCTCTGGTACCTCAACTCGTGTTTCATTCTTCATTAGGAGATTAGACACTGAACACTGACAAGTTGTTTCATGACATTTGACTGATTGTTTCCTGACTGGTGGGGTTAAATGATACAGTGGCCACCAGGGTTTCCAGATAACAATTAGTTAGAGGAGCTCTTGTGCAATTTGCTTTTACTACATTCCTCCCTAATCCTGTGGTATTCCCTATCAATATGGCCATGAGGATTTCACAGTCTCACAAAAACAGCTGAGCTCTTTCCTCTAGTAGTTTATTGCATTAAACGTTATCTAAATGCTCTGGATTTCCTCATTTGACTGGTAATGAATGGAAAAGTGCAAGCAATGCATGCACAGGTTGTGATAAGAATTTCACAATTGGGCAATGAAGAGGAAAATCAGCACCTCTAACTTCACCAAACAAACAAGAAGTTTAAGTCCACATAGTGTTGTAGATATCTGTTGTAATAGATCTGTTAAGCATCAATCATAACACACAATGAATCTAGCATTGAAATGACAACAGAGAATGCTGGAAAGGGAATGTACTTGTGGAGCCATTTAGGATTGAGATAAGAAGAACTTTCTTCAGCCAGTTGGAAGAATGAAGGGGATGGTGCAGGAAGATGGCACTGAGGTAGAAAATCAACCATGATGTTGAGGAATGGTAGAGGAGGCTTAAGGAGTCAAAGACCTTCTCCTGAACCATTTCTTAAGTTTTGCACTACTCTTCAGTTTTCCATTTTCTCCATTAATTGTTGCCTTGCAGTAGTTGGACATCTTAAACATTGTACACTAGGACCCCAATAATCCTTTCAATGTCAGTCTTAGTCATGTTGACGAGTATCTGAAAATATACTGCCCACTTTCACTTCCTGCACAAAATCTTTATATTTGCATATTTTGTCCAATTCACGTTGTCTGTGAAAAAATTAACTGTATTTACAAAATAGAAAACTCTCTACTTGTAACAAATTTGCATTCTGCTATTGAATTTAAAGGCATTGTAGACTAGTATCAATAATAATCCTAACACATTATTCAACAGGAAATTTTAAAGCAATACTCTGCGCTTTCAGTCCTGCATCTATTTTCCTGAATCTCCACTGCACTGAGTTTTACTGTAGGTTTTCGTGACAATGATGTGTAACAGAAAAACCAGAACATTTACTCTCATAAAACAGTTGAGGATAGGCGAGGTGAAAAATTCTATGTGATAGATAGCTTTTTATTAGTTAAGGTTATTAAGTGTCAAGGGTGGATGGATTTTTTTATATTATAGATGCACAGGTATTCCTCTATTTACAAATCAATTTATAAATTTTCTCTGTAACACCATTGTCTCCCTGGTGTATGTTGTTTTGATTTACAAAACTATCTTTTATTATAATTAACAGCATGTCAGCCTTTATACAAATATTTACAGGAAATATTTCACCCACCCTTTTCAATTAAAATTTTGTGTAATAAAACATTTTCCAAGAATGCCTACCTTTATATATCAATGACTGACTGTACCTTATTTTGATATAGCAATTTTTAAGAGTTAATGAAGCCATAGGGGATGTACATATCCATTACCCATAACAGCAGCTGTTGGTCTGAAAGGGCTGGCTACAATATCTTATGACAATAATAAACTAATAAACATAAGATCATTTTATTAGACAGTGAAGGGAAGGGAATCTTGGGAGGTATTCTAATTGTCCTTTCTTTCTAACACTTGACCAATCGAGACAGAGGCAGCCCATAAATAATAGATCATATTTCAACTTTTCAGCTAATGCGTTTGCCCCCCTGTTGACTGATAGTCAATGCTTTTACTTTCTATTGTGCAGCTACAGTCCCCATAGACTTGTTATGAGATACCCATTGGACTCATTATGAATCAGTTATCTGTCACGTGATCACGGAAATCAAATAGCTTAATCTTCCGCTGGACCATGCAATGCCATTACTGCACAATAGTTTACATTGCACTTCACTCAACTTGGACTTCCTCTTCTCATACAGACTGAGAAAGTTTCTCTCTTTCCTTAGAACATGTCCTATTATTTTTTTTAGCTTATGAAGTTAACCAGAATATTGAAGCTTCCTAACAGAGGTGCACACTACTTATTATTAGTGATGGGAATAATCCAAGGATGAAAGAATTAACTAGTTCTTCGGATTTGTAGAAGTGGTGGTAAATGCATAGTAATCATTTGATTACTAGACATAATAGCTAAAGACATTGTTTAACACACTACATCCCTCCTATAAAATAATGGTTATTAGTTTTTAGATTGGCAGCACCACTTGTACTTCCAAAGTTGGAAATTATATAATGATCCATATATCTACAGGGAAACAGAGGCAAAAACAGCCAAATTATCTGAGAATGCTGGGAGATGTGAAGCCAAACCTAACAGCAGGATCCTGTTATTTGCTGAATCTGCTTCTCACATAGCTGTGTGTTAAAATGTCAGCCTGTCCAAGGCATTCCAACATTGCATCTTAAAGATAAAGGAGAACTTACAGTGAAATTTGTCTTGAATGCAACTTCTTTTACCTTGCCAGGAAGGATTTTCCCCAATTGATCGAAGAAGAATAACTGTCCCAGAGTCATTCAGCTCAGGATAGATTAGGGAACTCAATATTTGTTGGTTGAGCGCTCAAGTAAAAGTATATTGCAAAAAGGGTGTCTCATACTGATATTGTTTGTGAGAGCCAATTTTATTTAAATGCAGAATGACCTGTTCAATATGGGACTGTTGACACTCCTGGTCTGGTTGATCGGTGTCAGGGGTGTCATAGCTGGGGAACCCTTGAGGAGTGGGATATCGGGAGGGGGAAAGTTAGCTATTGTTGCAGAGAGGGGCTGAGGAAAGGAAGAATGGTGCAATGAAGGTGAAGGTCTGCAAATGGGCTGGTTGAGAGAAAGGCTGCAGTCCTCAGAGGGTAGACCAAAGTCCCTGTGAGGAGTTAGGGATGCCTTTCTATGCCCTCAACCTACAAGGAGGATTAGGAAAGCCACTTGCCCTGTGGAACTTGCTCTGCAACATTTCCTGACTCCTTATAACTTAAGGTGTCTCATCTTTATGGAATACTCTGATGACACAAAAACTTGCTTCCATAGAAATGACATTTGTAATGATGGCAGGTCAGATTGAGGTTTCATGCATCTGACAGATGAAGCACAACTCTCCTGATTCTCTTCTGCCTACCAGTTAAAGTGTGTGGTTAATATCAAGACCAAAGTGCTTTGGGAATTCAACAGTTTCTACTCCTTTTCACATTATTCACTTAAAACCTTTGGTGAAATGTATTATCGTATCTTTTCAGGTAAACGTGTAGGAACTGAGGATGAACTTTTATGGTGGGTGAGCTTTTTTTAATTGTGAATTTTGTGGAAAAACTTTGGAAAACCTGTGAAAAAAAATTAAAAGCCACTTTTGGAAATTTGTGACTCTTCCACCAATTTGTGACTGAGAGGAGGGAGATTTAGATTTTAGAGTCATACCGCACAAAAACAGGCCCTTCAGCCCAACTCGTCCATGCTGACCAAGATGCCCATCTATGCTAGTCCCATTTGCATGTGTTTGGCCCATATCCTTCTAAACCTTTCCTATCCACGTACCTGTCCAACTGTCTTTTAAATGCTGTTATTGTACCTGCCTCAACCACTTCCTCTGGAAGCTCATACTATATACGGACCAGTGTCTGTGTAAAAACTTGCCCCTCAAGTCCCTATTAAATCTTTCCCTTCTCACCTTAAAATGATGCCCCCAAATTCTCAATTCCCCAACCTGGGGAAAAAGACTGAGTACATTCACCCACTTCATTTGAGTTTAAACTTCAAAGTTCTTTTTATCTTCAAAACCAGAGAAACACCTGGGAAAATAAGACACAAAAGGTTAACTAATCCTGTTCCCATTGGCCCAGATTATCCCCAACCAGGAGCCCTTCCATTGGACCAGCTCCTGATGACTAACCCAGCCTCTGGGTGGAAGCTTCCTGTAAACCAGCCAATCAGTGAGTTGTTGGATGCAATGACATCATCAGGTGGTTGAGTTTCCCCTCCCTGGTCCAATCAGTTTCAGGAGTCACTGGTCTGTGTTTATTAAAGGGAGTCAGTGGGGTGCTGAGTTCTCACTGAGTTGCAGTGGTTTGTATAATGGGGTGCTTGGTGAAGGGCTTGGTCCCTTTGTTGGTTTTGGTTGGAGCTGTTTGCTGCTCTGATACTTGGCAGCAGTTTAGAAGCAGGCATTTCCCATGGAGCATTGAGAAGGCCACTGATGCCCCACCTGGGCCTTCCTTTGGGTCTGGTTTCTGTGTGTCTGAGGGGTGAAGTGTGTCTTCACTGCAGACTGTGATGGTGCAGTGTGGGGAGCACAACCTACTGCTCAGGGCCCACAGGGATTTATTTGGAACTGGACACCTGATTAAAGACGCTGACCTGACCCTGGGGGCAGCAGGTTGTTGGCTAACTGGGATCCTCTCCCAGAACCACATGGTCCTCTTTGACTATGGGCTGCATGAGTGTGGCAGCAGGTTGCAGGTGAGGGCACTCTCCAACTCTTGCCCTGAGCTTGGTGTCTGGATTGGTCCCACACTGAACTCCTGAACACTAGGTGGTCAATCTTCTCCCTGGGCTCTGGAACTGTAACTTGCTCTTGTTCCAGTGGTTGTTTGAAATTGACTCCTGCTTCCTGACCTTGTAGTTCCTTCCAGTCTTGGCTCCTTTCAGCCTCCTGCTGCGCTTCTTGACACTGAAACCTGTTTGTGGCAATGGAATGATTGAAGCCTGGAGCCCCGCACCTCTAGGTTCAACAACAGCTTCTTCCCCACTGCCATCAGGTTCGTCAGCTGACCTGGAAAACCCGAATCGTACCTCGGACCATATTTGCTTTTCCCTCCCCCTCAACCTGCACTAATGTCATTATGTTTATTTTGTTGTGTATGTTGTGTGTAATTTGTTAAAGATTGTGTTAACTTGTGTTTGTAATGTATTGTGCTGTTGCTGTGAAAAGCTAATTTTGATGGAATTTATACCCTGGGTATGTAAGTTCATTGTCATGGACATGAAGGTGATGATTTTTTGCATCCTCACTTGCCGCAGATTATTGGAGAGTGGCAAATATTTAAGGGAGTACGGATAACCCTGGGAATTACAGACCAGCAAGTCTTTATTCGGTGGTGGGCAATTACTGGAGCAGATTCTCAGAAACAGGATTCATGAGCATTTGGAGAGACGTAGGCTGATTAGAAACAGTCAGCATAGCTTTTTGAGGGGCAGGTTATGCCTCATGAGCCTGACTGAATTCTGAGGATGTGACAAACCACATTGATGAAGGTAGAGTGGTGCATGTGGTGTACATGGATTTTAGTAAGGTGTTTGATAAGGTTCCTCATGGAAGGCTCATTCAGAAAGTCAGGAGGCATGGGATCCAGGGAAATTTGGATGTTTGGATTCAGAATTGGCTCGCCCATGGAGGACAGAGGGTGGTGGTAGATGGAGTGTATTTTGCCTGGAGGTCTCTGACCAGTGGTGTTCTGCAGGGATCTGTTCTAGGACCCCTACCCCTTGATTCTTCTTTTTAATTATATATGTGACTTGGATGTGAAAGGGAGGGTTAGTAAATTTGCAGATGACACGCAAGTTGGTGGTGTTGTGGATAGTGTAGAAAGTTGCTGTAGGTTACAAAAGGACATTGATAGGATGCAGAGTTGGGCTGAGAAGTGGCAGATGGAGTTCAGCCCGGAAAAGTGTGAAGTGATGCACTTTGCATCCTCAAATTTGAAGGCAGAATAGCAGGATTCTTTGCAGTGTGGAGGAACAGAGGAAACTTGGGGTCCATGTCCATAGATCCCTCAAGGTTGCTGTGCTGGTTGATAGTTGTTAAGAAGGCAGATGAAGCGTTGGCCTTCTTTAGTTGGGGTATTGAGTTCAAGAGCCGCGAGGTGATGTTGCAGCTCTATAGAATTCTGGTTAGACCACACTTGGAATATTGTGTTCTGGTCATCCCATATAGGAAGAATGTGGAAGCTTTAGAGAGGGTGCAGAGGGGATATACCAGGATGCTGCCTGGATTGGAGAGCATGTCTTATGAGGATAGGTTGAGCGAGTTAGGGCTTTTCTCTTTGGAGAGGAGGATGATGAGACGTGACTTGATAGAGGTGAACAAAATGATGAGAGGCATAGATCGAGTGGACAGTCAGACTTCTTCCCAGGGTGAACATGGTTAACATGAGGGGACATAATTTTAAGGTGATTGGAGGAAAATATAGAGGGGATTTCACATGCAAGTTTTTAGTGGCTGTGTAGAATGCACTGCTGGCAGAGGTGGTGGAGGCAGATAAATTGGGGACATTTAAGAGACTCAAATAGCCACATGAATGATAGAAAAAAAGAGGGCTATGTGGGAGGGAATGGTTAGATAGATCTTGGAGCAGGATAAAATGTTGGCACAAATCTGTGGGCTGAAGGGTCTGAAGTGCTCTAATGTTCCATGAATGGACAATTTAATCTGACAGGCAGCACCTCCTCTGGTTCTGCATTGAGGGTCTTGGCTTGTATTTGGCTGCAGTCTCAGGAGTGGGACCCTGGCCCATGAACTTCTCACTCAGTGGGAGTGCTACCCACTGGGCCACAGCTGGCACCCCTTCCCTAAAGGGCACTGGGGAACCAGTGAGGTTCTGGATCATGATGCCTGTCTGGTCACTGGCAGCCCAGAAACCTGATTGGTTCAATTAAATTTCCCTTTCCAGTGATGGAAGGAGTGAATGGTGGAGTTACTGCGTCAGTGTCAGACCTCTCCACACCACTGCACCCCATGAGGGTTCCCACATCACAATGGACTGTCACTGGGATCTGTCCCTGTTGCACAGGATCAGTGTGAATGGGGCAGGATCTCACTGTTCTCCCCCAGTGGGATGTTTCCATCACAAATGGTGATGTGGTGACCAATTTCACAACCAAACTGACCACTCTCCTCTCAGACCTGCTCCCCTGGGTAACCTTGTCTTTCAGATAGTTGGAGATTTCCTGGTCTACATCACCCACCTGAACCACACCCCCCCCCCCCACCAGCTCACAGATCTGTCATTGTGTGAACTAATGGAGCCATCATTCCCATTGAGTGCTGTTATTTCAGGTAACCACTGAGTGAATTCACTGGTGAAATCTTGGGCTAATTTGTTCCCTGAAGTTCTCCTAAAATGGCTGCTCTGTCCCTGCAGGAAGGGAAATGTGAGCAGTAACCCGATCAAATCCACCTGGATCCCATTCAGCTTGACCAAGGCTGGAGAAGGGCATCGGTCATTCTCACTGCGTCTAATGATTGGTGTGTGCTGGGTGGATAGGGAGGGGATTCCTGGAGTCTCCCACTGGGAGTTAGACTCACTGTCTTCAACTCTTTTTCTCCAGATGACTGGGTCACGGAGTGCACCTCCACTGTCTACTACCTGGGGGACCTCATTCACATCGAGGTCTCTGTTTCAATGACCAACCACATGCCCCTGAAGCTCTACATTGACCGGTGTGTAGCCACACTGAGCCCAGACAAGGACTCCACCCCCAAGATACCCCATCATTGACCGTAATGGGTAAGGAGCTGCCTGCTTTCTCCAGCTGCTCCTGTCTCAGTGGCTTCACTTGATTCAATTCATGTCCCTTCTCCCCAGTTGCCTCCTGGACAGCAGAGCTGAGGACTCCCACCTTCGTGCTGCCAAGAGGGAAGCGTGAGCTGGACACTCCAGTTTGACCTGGACCATTCTGCTTCTTAGGAGATGACTGTTCCTTGCTAAGAGGAGCCCAGACATTTGGTTCTCCATGTTGGGAGGGAGTCACTAAAGGAAGTGTTCATTGTGTCCTCAGGTTTTCATCAGCTGTCTCCTGAGAGTTGCTGCAGTGGATCGGAGAGATTCCATGAGCAAAGCTTGTACTTTGCAAAAGATGCAGAATGTCAGTGCCCCTCTCCCCCTCGGGTGGGTTCCTAGTGAAGTGATGCCCCACCTGACTGATGGATTGGTTCTCTTGTTTAGCTGGACCCCACTGGAAGAATCAAACACTGACGTTTGTGCCTGTTGTCATGTGGGCAACTGCAGTGCCACAGGGGAGTTCTGATTCCCTTCCAGAGGAAGGAGGGACCTTGTGCCTGAAGCTGGTAGGATGTTGGTGGTCTGGATGATAGAACGTGACCTCTCCCCTTCCCACCCCACCCACTAACTGGAATGTGTGACCCTGCAGGGAGTGATGCTGGAGTGAATTGGGAGGGGGAGGTCTCACTGGGACCCCTGGTCATTCTGGACACTGCCACCCACCTGGCAACGGAGTCCCTGAATGAGATTGAGCATCGGGCACTGGCAAGGTCTCTGGGGGTGAGTTGACTGACTGCCAGTTTCCACGCCCCTCGGTGGTTCCCTCACTGACCACTGGTTTCTCATTGCTCTGTTGGTGCAGAGACTGAGGTGGTCCTGTCCGTGGCTCTGACTGTGATGGCTCTCTCTGATTTCTGCTATTTTGACAGCCTCATTCCTGTATATTACTGATCGATGACCAATAAAGCAGTGGTTGTTTCTACCCGATGTGGTGTCTCATGTCCCTGGGCTTGGGGTTGGCCAATTTGCACCAGTGCTTTTACACACCTGTGTTGCTGGCACAGAGCTATTGCCATGGGAAACGGGGACCAATGGGTGGGTCTCTGACCCTGGCAGTGCTGCCTGGTCACTGACATCAGAACAGGATGCAACATCGTGACATTTGTAGATCAGTTTGTCACTGGTCACATCTGCTTCTGTGTAAGGGGATGTGGGATTGGTTTTGTCCCGCTGGGAGCAGTCTTGCCCCCATTTCGTCTTTTGTGGGTTCCAGGAGCAGCTCTATTCCTGTGTCGAGTGAGTTCAGATGGTCCTGTACTTGAATTGGAGTGAGGCAGTTGTACTAAAAGGTTCAGACTGAGGGATTGGTGAGTTTTTCCTCTGGAGTCTAGAACTGGGCCACTGTCACAGGGTATGAGGTCATTCACCCAGGGCCCAGGTGAGATTTCTCTCCTGGTGTTGACTCAATTCACCAACATGCCCAACAGATGCAGTGCAGACACTTTGCATCTTCTGCTCTTGTCTGTGACCTTGCTGTGTAGATTCCGCCCTCTATTCCTTTGGACAGGATTTGAAGTTGGTCATTGTTCACCCAACTCATTTCTCCCAGGCATTCACTGGAGGTTGTCTCTGTCCTGTTCCTGCAAAGGTCTGTCTCATTCCTGTCCTGTTTCATGCAGTGAGAGCTCCACATACCCCTCACCTGCACACTTCCCCAAGAACTGGGGAATGGAAATTGCTTTGATCTGGGACACACTTGGGAACACTCACATTTGTGTCAGTGAAGTCAGTTCTCAACTTTCAGCTCAGCCAGGATCTTTGTAGCATGCATGTCCCCAGTGTGCAGTTGTTGGTTTAAGACTTGTATATCAACCAAACTAAATGCTGTGCAGTGAGGAGAGGGAAAGGTGGGGAAGATGATAATGGGAGAGAATTAGTTGTGTGGAAATGGAGAGAGACAACAGCTCCTGTACACACACTTGCCAAGGTGGGTAACCCTGACCCTGTAACGACACTTCTTTCAGTAAATGAGATCATCTACTTCCCTCTGCCTGCTGAGTTTACCTGCTGTGCCTCCATCTGCTGGCAGTTTCCAAAATCCACCCTCTCTTTGCTGTGACAATAGTGTTGAATTTTCATCTGCACACATTGAAGTTGCCCCCTGTATAACCCAGTCCTGCCCTGCCTAAGGGAGCCATGGTCCCAACAGCAGACCCAGGGGTCATTATCTGCACATCCCCACCCCCAGACTCAGGTTGTCCACATCTCTGCAAAACTGTGGATCCACGAATATTGTGGAAGGGGTTCTTTGCTTTGCCAGGAGGGATTTCCTGCATAGATCCATAGGGTAGATGACTGGCTTGGAAGTGAGTGGTGAGCTGATAGTGGGACAATTACCAGCCTGCAGTCACTCAGCTCGGGACTGGCCTGGGGTGTGACCGTGGATCAGATGCCCATGAGGGAAGCTGTATCAGTGGGGAAGCAGTGTCTGCTACCGAGTTTTCCTTGACTCAGGAGGTAATTTTTCATCAACATTTGACAGTGCAACAATCCTAAACCCAGACCTGGGAAATCACCACCTCCCCAGTCTGAAAAACGAGAATAAAGTTTCCTTAATCTAATGTGTTTTCTCTATTTGTGTTCATGTTGTAATCTAATTGGACAGGAAAGCCAAATGAGTGCTGTTTTGTGATGTTGAGCTTCAGTGTGTTCCTGTGAGTTCTTTGGCAAGGAATCAATTCAATCCCTTGGGAATATAAGGGATGAGGAGGAGACGAGAGGAAAATCAGAGTTTTGGCAGACAAGGGAAAGGAAAATCCTCATTAGTACACTGAGAGCAAAGGCATAATGAGGGAGAGGAGGGCCCCTTAAGAATCAGTGTGGAGCCACGGGATGGACAAGGTGTTTATGTGGACATCATTGAAGCTGGGGAATTCAGGGAAGAGAACAGCCATGTCCTGAAATGTCCACATTATAAGAGATGCTGGTGGTCTTAAGGTGCATAAATGTGGATAAATCTCTGGGGTCTGAGCAAGTGCATACTGGAACATTGTAGGAAGCCAGGGAAGAAATTGCTGGGGCACTGGCAGACTTATTTGCATCTGCTGGGCATGGGTGAGGGACTGGAGAGTGGCAAATATTGCGCCTTTATTTAAGAAGGGCTGCAAGGACAAGCCAGGGTGAGGCTAACATCAGTGGTTGGGAAGTTACTGGAGGGGATTCTGAGACAGGATCTACCCACATTTGGAAAGGCAAGAGGATCCTGACTGAAAATCATTCCAGTCATAACCATGATATAGAAATGTAGGCATGGCAGCAATTTAACTAAAAGAAAACTTGAAAATGCTGGAAATACTCAGCAAGTCAGGCAGATGTGTGGAAAGCAAAATAGTTAACTGTTCAGGTTGGAGACCTTTGGAAATTCCGTCCTGAAATGTGAACCCTTTTTCTTCTACCACAGATGCTGCCTGGCTGTTGAGTGTTTCCAGCATTTTTGGATTTCCAGCAACTGCAGTTTTTTTTTGATGAATATCAAACTATTTGTAGATCCTATTGGAAGGTTGATTTCCTGCTGCTGGCCTGCTGCTGTCTCAGGGCTTTCTACTACAACCTTTCTACTGAATGGCTTGCATTTGCCTGGAAAGGAAGTCATAATTATTTTCACCAATTAAATAACTATTCTATATCAATCAATGCCATACTGAGTCACAGGCCAAGAAGGAAACAATTATTTTTCATATTAGGGGAGAAAGTAATAGTATTTTTCAAGAAAAAAATTATGATTTCTTTACAGATTTAATATAAAGTGAAGGGATTTTGTATTTCTTCAATAATAACTGAGGAATCATAATAAAATAATATCTGGAAGAAATCCAAAGGAGCAACAAGAATACATTTACATGTTTCAGGAATTTAAAAAAAATCCTATGACTCTATATTTTTCAAAGTTGGACCATTGCTGTGCAATTGCTTAGCAACCATGAGAACAGGAAATATCAAATGTTAAAATTGAAGGATTATATATTTCCATAATAGAAAAAATGATAGGTTCATTTGAATATATAATCACTGGGTTTTCAGCTTCACTGATGGGGGCTGGGGCTGTTCTTATCTGCTTCAAGAGCTGTGGGTTGTCCAATGATAGGCTGCATTACTGAATTCCCATGGTGTTAATTAGTTATCAATCATTATGTCCCACATTTACTTTCTCAAATAGGAAGCATCTCTTTGGGGAAAAAAAGCATGCTAAAGGCTATATCAGGAAAAATCTGAGGATTTCTGTAAAACAAATGCAAATAGTAAGATAGGTAGTGAACAACAAAGATTTATTTTGTTGTAAAGAATGCTGTTAACTGACAAAGTAATTAAACTGGCTCTTCACAATAGCCAGATGGACGGAAACATTAGCCTTCTAATTTAGTGTGATGATAATGCAATAGAAAATTCTGCTGATTTGGCAGCCTTGTTACTCAGAAGATACACAAGGAAGAGTAATATCCTAGAAAAAAAAACAAATGTAATAGTGGAAGTAAAGGCTGGTAATGTATGTTATTAATTAAATGCTGCAGCTTCCATATAAATTATGCTCCTCCATTTTCACTTGTTTTGATACAAGGTTCATTTCCCAAATTTTAAAATGACTATTGCAACTTCTCTGATTATAAACTGAATTGATGCAAAATAACCTCATGCAATGATTAATCTTTTAGGTTTCCTCCTTCTCCCACTTGGGAAAAGATCATGGTATCATCTTAGAGCCTTTTCTAGATGGCCTGGCAGAGCCTAAGCAATTGCTATGTGGGAGAACACAGCAGAGCATCTATACCCTACAACTTGTAGATGTGGCATTTTTAGGTGGTGTATCATCAAGGGACATACAAGATGGAGATGTGCAGATATTGCTACAAAATGACTCTCATTATTTTGGTCAGTGTTACAGCTATTTGTGCTAGCAAACTCCACGTAAAGAACAACAAAGTGACTAAGTGGAGACATAAATTTTCAACTGGCTGTAAGCTCCAGTGGGATATACCACCTAGTCAATCTGACTCTCTGATATATACTGTCCAGTAAACCCTGACACTCACTGCTGCCACATTTACATTGTGCAGCATTGTTACATAACAAGAACATCAACTCATGCTTACAATATTTAAACTGTGCAATCATTCAATGTAGCCAGAAACTTAATTCCAAAACAGGAAAGGCATGCCACCACTTGATTATGGTTCTGTAAAGAAGACTATTTATGTGCAGTAACAATTCTGACATTAATGAATATTATAATATTATTCTGAATCATCAAAGTAGCCTTTATGAATTGCAAAGAATCTGAAATATTAAAAGCCAGCAATGAATTAGCTTGGTAGTAATTTAATTGACAATGTGCCAAAGGTTACACTCATGTATTTGGCAGCAGATTATGTATATCTGTTTTATTGCCCATTATTAAATAGGAATGGGACCATTAAAGATTTCCCAGTGTTCACTGTTTGAACATTGCCATGCATATAGAGTGACAAACTTTCCTGTGGACTTGGGCTAAACAGCCAACTGCCAATGTTGTCAAAGTGACTATTAGAGATGAGCTGATAGCCTTAATCATTTGCAAACCGAGTCTAAATGTGGATTAAATAGTCACTCCAAAAGATTGCTCGGTAATAACATTTTCATGCAGTTTGGATTCAGTGATTTAACATTCATCTGACTGTATAATTCAACTAACTAAAATAACAAGAAACATGTACATTATTTTGCCATCAGAATGAGCATTGCTGTGTTTAGTTGTATTATACACTGTAATATACTTGGTTAAAATCAGGATAGAATGTCCCTGAGTGATGAGTCAGCAACAGATGTTTAGCAAATGTCACCATGCTCTCATGCGAAAATGTGGTAATTCTACTGGCTTCTGAATCTATAGTAAGGAAACTATAAACAATTCCCAAGAAGTCTGACTTTGTCCATATGAACTATTCAAATTGGCAGCAAGATGTTATTGGTAAAGATGCAGTTTATTAGAACACTTTAATCCTCAACAATAACTCCCCCGTGCCAGGCATATAAAACTCAGAGGAAAGGATAAATGTGATTAAGTGCTAAAAATTGAGACGTGAACTAAATGATGATAACACATACTGCAAGTTAGTTAGGCAAGAATCCCATCTTGATGTGTGTGAGAATCCTTCATTAACTTATTTAAAAAAGACTCACATAATAAAGTTTGGAGCCTGAAATAAATTTAACTGCTGATATTTGGAATTCCCAAAATTCTTTACTTTCTTCCTTCAATCTGCAATCTGTGGCATACAATGGTACAAATTAGGAGCAGGAGTAGGTCACTTGCCTCCATGCCCCCTCCCCCACCCGTCTGCTCCATCATTTAATGAGATCATGCTGATCTAACAGTAACCAAAACTCTGAATTCCAATCTACCTGCACAAACCTTTCACCCCATTGCTTATCAGGTACTTATCTACCTCCACCTTAAAAAAATATTCAAAGACCCAGCCCTTTGAGGAACAGAGTTTCAATGGCTTGTGACTTTCTGAGGAAAAGAAATTATCTCAGCTCTGTCTTAAATGGTTGATCTATTATTTTTAGGCAGTGACCTCTAGCTCTAGATGGGCCTTTCCACACCCACCTTGCCAAGAACCTTCAGTATCTTGTAAGTTTCCATCAAGTTGCCTTTCACACTTCTAAATTCCAGTAGTTATGAGCCTAGCCTATCTAACCTTTACTCATAAGACCACCCACCTATTCCAGGTACATCCTTCCCTAAATAAGGAGATTAATGCTTCATACATACCCCAGATGTGGTCTCACCAATGCCCAAGATAACTGAAGCATAAGCTTCCTTCTCCTGTATTCAATTCTCCTCACAATAAACAAGAGCATTTTGTTAGCTTTCCTGATTCTTTGCTGTCTCTGCATACTGGCCTATTTTCTTCCTGATTACTGGGGACCAGCTGCTTTTCCACCCAGGAGTAGATTGGTCTGTAAATTATTCTGCTCCCTGTGAAAGGTCGTCATTGAGCTGAAATGCTAATACTGTTTGTCTCTCGCCCACCCTCCACCACTCCTCCCCCAGGTACTACAACTATCTGGCCCATGGGGTATTTTCAGAATTTCTGTTTTTTGTTATTTTCAGCATCCACAGACTTTTCCTGCCAGATTTTTCTGGTGTGTGGTGGGAAATGAAGGAAAAATGTTAGAATGAGGACCTAATATTAAATATGTCAGTACAACACAGCACCAGTACTACCACATTCTCTCATATTCACTGCCTTTCAGTAAATATCAAGAACACAAAGACAATTTATGGTATAAAACTGTAAAATGCTGAAAACACTCAATAAGTCTGGCATGGAGGGACAATCACAGAAACAGTTTTCAAAGTCAATGACCTTTTATTTGCTGTCTGACCTGCAGGCATGGTAGTGTAGCGGTTAGTGTAATGCTTTACAGTGCCAGCGACCCGGGTTCAATTCTGGCCACTGTCTGTAAGGTGTTTGTACATTCTCCCCGTGTCTGTGTGGGTTTCCTCTGGGTGCTCCAGTTTCCTCCCACATTCCAAAGACGTACAGGTTAGGAAGTTGTGGTCATGCTATTTTGGCGCCGGAAGCGTGGCGACACTTGTGGGCTGCCCCCAGAACACTCTACGCGAAAAGATGCATTTCACTGTGTGTTCTGATGTACATGTGACTAATAAAGATATCTTATATCTTATCTATCTTAAGTATTTATGACATTTTCTGAAATTTTTTTTCAGATTTACATGATCTGCAGGTTTTTGCTTTTCATTTGTAGAGCTCCTTGTGCTTGGTATTCTGGAATGGCAAGAACCAAAACAAAGATGGACATTAAAGGAATCAATCTATTTCTGAAAAGAATAAAAAGAGCAAACAAAGCCAGGAACTTCTATTAATTAATACCTTATAGGTAGCAAAAATGTCCCCTGATGCCTCACAAGAGCATTGTGGAACAAAAACTGATGCCAATCTACTTATAGACAGATGTTCAAAGAAGTAATTTTTTTTCAGGAGAGTAATAAAGGAGGAAAGGGAAATAGAGACACAGAGATTTGGGAGGGAGCTTGGAACAGGTGAACCCTTGGAATAGATGAACACAAAGTTGTCAAAAATGGAGCAATAAAACTTTAGTATGATCAGGAATCCAGAAATCCAGATTGGAGAAGTATAAATATCTCAGGTTAGATGGCTAAATGAGATTACAAATGGAGGAAGGGGAGAGACCATGTAGGTTTTACAAATGAGGTGTTCCTGAAATAGGAACAAACATAGCCCAGCAAGGACACTGCTGAGGGGTGAATGGGGCTTGATGTTGGTGAGCAGATGGCAAGGAATTATTTTGGATGACTTCAGGTTTGTGTAGAGTTGACTAGCAAGAAATTCATTAGAATTGTCAAATCCAGAGGTAAAAAGACATGGATAAGGATTTCTAAAGCAAATGAGCTGAGGCATACGTATAGTCAGGTGGTGCTACACAGGTGTAAATAAGTATTCTTACTGATGGCACAGATATGTGGTGGAAACCTCATTCTGGGGTCAAATTTAATAATAATGCCGTGAATGATCTGGATCACTTTCACAAAGATATGGGAGATGGATGGAGTTAGTGACTGAAATGAAGACCAAAGACAATGCTATTGTCTTCCTGATATTAGAGTCATGGGTTACACAGTGTGGAAACAGGCCCTTTAGCCTAATGTGTCCGCACTGAACATCAAGCACCCATCCACACTAATCCCATTTCATTCTCTCTACATTCCCACAAACTCCTCCTAGATTCTTCACTTACTTACACACTAGGGGCAGTTTGCAGTGACCAATTCACCTACCAACCCCCATGTCTTTGGGATATGGGAGGAAACTGGAGCACTCAGTGGAAAACCATGTGGTTTGTAGGGAGAATGTGCAAACTCTACACAAATGGCACCGGAGGTTAGGACTGAATCTGGAACTGAGGCAGCAACTCTACAAATTGCACCACTCGCCACTCTACTCATACTTTCCTGGATAATTTTGTTCTCGTTTGGAGAGGAAAACTAATATAAATATTCCAGTTAGCTGACCCAGTTGAAAAAAATATATTTGCACACAGGTGGCAGCACGTGGCTTACAGGTATTATTTCAGCCTTTATCATGTTACAGATAATATTTAAATATCATTCATCATCTTGGTTGCACTTTAGTGAAAAGTTGTGGGAAAATTTAATTTATAAGAAACTCAGTTTAATGACACGAAGCATGTTTTGTGAAAAATTGCCTATTTCTCATACATATCTGTAAATAAATAGGACATACTGTCACGATGCACTGTCAAGCCACCGGAACTAAAGGTAAAAGAAGTTGCTTGATGCCCAGTTCTGGACACCCATGTTCATGCAGAGGTCCTACATGCAACTGCCACAACACGAGTGCATCTTCCAACATTCCAAGGTTGCATCTCAGCTTGTACAAAAGAACAGCATCTTAAGGACATAATACCTGCCTCTAGAAGTGCTTCCTGGGAAATGCAGAGGTGATGAAAGCAACATCTTACACAAGTCCTGTTAGTTCTGGCAAAGTCTGTGGATAATTGCAAGTCTGTAATCTGCCTCAGGTGCAAGTAGACCTGCTTCTGATCATTGCTGCAGATTTATCCCTGATTTTCGTTTAGACAGGATGACATCCAAAAAGAATCACCTTTCCCTTTATGCAGGTTGTGAATACTCAGTAGTAAAAGGAAAAGTGAAAATAAACACAAGATAAATTATTGTAAAAATAAAGAGCACCTAAAAGGAAATTTAAATTAAACGATTGCTTGCAAAGCCAATGGATCTCATCAGTGCTCCCTTGTAGAGCACTGAAGGAGTAATCTATTAAGAAATGCTGTGTCTTCACATGTATGATTTTGTAGCTCCTGCACTGCAGGATTATAAATGCTCTCCTTCTCCAGCACTACACAGAAACAAAACATTGGATAGAATCTTCCTGGTACATTTCCAAACTATAGCCATGTTTATAATACCGGTTCACAGTAATTCAAATCTCTTCTGTGTACTTTATTGATTATAAAGATTAATAATTAGGAGAACCTCAGAAGATGATAAGATTACAAAATATTAAGAGGAATAGATAGAGTGGACAGCCGGCGCCTCTTTCCCAGGGCACCAATGCTCAATACAAGAGGGCATGGCTTTAAAGTAATGGGTGGGAAGTTCAAGGGAGATATCAGAGGAAGGTTTTTTACCCAGAGAGTGGTTGGGGCATGGAATGTGCTGCCTGGGGCGGTGGTGGAGGCAGGTACATTGGTCAAATTCAAGAGATTGCTAGATAAGTATATGGAGGAATTTAAAATAGAGGAATATGTGGGAGGAAGGGCTTAGATAGTCTTAGGCGAGGTTTAAAGGTTGGCACAACATTGTGGGCCGAAGGGCCTGTATTGTGCTGTACTGTTCTATGATTCTACGATTATTTTCCATACATTATATACCTGGTCAGGGCACCTAAAAGCAAAGCTATGATATTTGTTTGTTGAGTAAAATGTCTCTTTTTGTAGCAATGCATCCTAGGACATCATCTAAATGATGAATGGAAGGTCGTACTATCCATTGGTCTTGAAATGTACTTGATCTTCCTTTTCAAATTACTGATGTCTTAAATCAGATCCTTTAAGGCTATTTTCTTTCAAACTCTGGGGGTTGCCTAATTGTAAACATTACCCTGTGTAGCAAACACCTATAGCATGACTGTGATCATTATTTAATCAATGCAAGTTAATGAATTTCTTTGTAATTCTCTGTCAAGAACAACCTAGTAATATTGCATTTGCAACTCTACAAATCCAATATACAATTACATCCTGCATGATAAATCCTTCTACGCTTTAGGTCTTGTGTCATAAAATCAATACCCCTCAGGTGTTACATCAAGTCAAATCTTTCAATAATAGAAGAAGAACATTTAGAAACTTATTTATGTATGTATATTCTAAACATTATTAATCACAAGTTGGTGAATCTAAGGTTGCAATCCTTTTAGGTTGCTGGCATCAATGGAGCCTTTTGCTTGATTTGCTGTTTTGTAATTTATGCAATTCTACTTTTAATTGACAAATTAAAAATTAATTATCTCTTTTGTTTTGTCATAAACTCCATTCCCGAGCAATCAACTCCAACCTTCTCCTTAGAGAGAGGGGCTTTGTATCACACTTCCCCGCCATCATGACTATTTTGTGACTCTACCCTGCCTCAGTTCATCTGCGTCTAAAACACTCATCTTCATCTTTGTTACCTCCAGACCAGACCATATCATCGCAGTTCTTGTAGGGCTCCCTTGTTCTATTCTCCAGGTACTTAAGGTCATCCAAAACCCTGCTGTCCATGGCCTGATTTCTACTCAGCTTCATTCAACCATAGTTCCCAGATTTGCTAACCAAGTTAAACAATGCCATGACTTAATATTCACTATTCAAAATTCCTTCAAAATCTTGTTCAACTATATTTCCATAATCTATTCCAAATCTACAACCATCCTCACCATCAACATTCCCCTGCATTTGGCCTCTTCATTAGCCTTGTATTTAACCCCTCCCCTATCCCCCTCCCCCCCAAATCTTTCCCTACCTCTATTTCCTTTCCTCCTTTTCAGATGTCCCATAAATGTCCTCTCTTTCACCCAGCTTCTTCCCCTACCATCTCCCTTTTGACCTAGCGTCACTTTATGCTTAAATGTGATCATGTGAATTGACTTGGGAAGCTTTGCTAATTTAGTGGTCCTGCATTGTTTTTATTGCCCTACTTTCTTGTAGGGATTCATATTAAACTGGACTTCTCTCTGAGTTCTGCAGAAATTAACTCCAGGAATGTGCCTGTAAATCTGTAGGCCCTTCTGTCTGTTGTGCTGCCGTCTTGAGCACCTTGAAGATAATTGTTGCTCCCCTCTGCCTTGGCTACATTAAGATTATGAAAGCCTATACTTTTGTTTGTCCTACAGTGTTACCAACCAGGAGTGAGACTGTTTCTCTAAACTCACATTGCGTCAAAAATGAAAGTATTTGGAGGAAATTGGTTGGATTCCCTTTAAGGAAATAGCCAAAAGCATCAGTAATACATAGAGTGCATGGTTCAATGTCCATCCTCATCCATATTTGCTCATCATGAAACAAAGAATGCCAAAAGCTGCAAACCTGGAAACAAAAATTCACTAAGTGTATAAAAGATCAATTCTAAAACTATACTGAAAAGTTCCTTCAAACTGACAGGCTCCAATATTTAGAGAGAGAGAGCAAATAGATCTCATACTGTACATACACACTATTTTAGCTTCCTGGAAAGTTTCAAAGAACAGACAAATTAGAAATCTTGAACTCCTGCAGAAACTTGAAACATGCAGGATAATCAGAGTTTACAAATACCAGTGTATTGACTGATCTGCAGTGCTGCGAAGCTCTGAGTGTCTGAAAATATCATACATTTTTTTGTAACAGCACAAATCCTGATGGTGAGTGGTATTATGTTGAAGAATTTCAAACATATTCTTCCCAAAACACACCATAGATGCCAGCTTCCCTTCCTTTTCCTTCTTGCTGTGAGATCAGATACATCACTCCCATTCTTTCCAGATGATAACAGCTGATACTGCTTCTAAGGTTACCATTTACATTTCCTCACATGACCCCTATTTAATTCTTTAGTCAACCTCAATTTAAACTGCACTGCTACCACTTTTATAATATTACCTCTGCCGTTCATCCAATCACATTCCTTTTTGCTCTCTACTCCCTTTTCCCTTGCTCAGCACCTGCTTAAAACTTATACATCTAACTTCATCTGTTTCTGATGTGACATTATCAAAATACTATCTCTTATCTTATTTGCCTGACCCAATGAATATTTCCAGCATTTTCTGTTTGTATTTCAGATTTCCATTACTTTGTGTTTGGTCATAGTTTGTGCAGCTGTTTGCCAGGGTTGAGTGCTCTTCTGCGGATGCATGGATGTTTTAAATATTCTGTGCATGAATAAATTTAAAAATACTAATAAATGGTGGTGTCAGGGCATTAGAACAAATGCAAATGGAGCTGGAAAAAGTAGGCAGCAGTTGGAAGATAAATACCTTGGCTCATGAGCAGCATTCAAAATGATGAGCTAGCTAACAGGGTGATATTTGCATGCCTCTGCTTATGCATTGACCCACATGTATGACCTACACATAAGACCCAGGGTATGGGATTAGCCATGTAATCTGTCATCATGGATGCAATCAGCTGAATGGTCTCCTCCAGTTTTGTGCATTTTTATGATTCTGTGAACACAATTTTTTTTCCTCATGCAGATTTGGCGCTTAGAGAATTTCAAGCAATGATCAGATGCCAAATTTTGGATTCCATGACATTTCTGCCTCTCATTCAGATTGGAACCTTGTGGTCCCCTTCAAACGATTATTTTATGGGAAGGGTGCACTGGAAGAGTTATGTAATCCTATCTGTAGGAAGAGTGGCCAACTGCACCAACATTAATGGGACAGGGAAACAGTGCAGCAAAGACAGTTTGGTGTCAGTCTCAGGGTTTGCTGAGACTGGGTGGCCAGTGGTGATATCCAAAGTATCAGAAGTTGACTGAAATGTAATAAGTGGGAATGCACTGAGAGGATTGAGGGATCTTGAAATGCATAAACTGTGAAAGGTAATAGCAAGAGAAAGATGTGTATTTGCTAAATTTAACTTTGACTTTTCTTTTCTGCCCAGCTGTGACTTTTGGTTATCTACAAGTCTATATTCACAATACCATAATAAATAGGCCTCCATGTGTCTGGGTTCAGTACCCAGAATCCGAATTATTATCACTGACACACAACGTGCAACTTGTTGTTTTGCAGCAGCAGTACATTCCCAGAACCTTTGGAAATGCTAATAGTCAGGAGCTGCTGTACCAGAACCATTGGAAGAGCATTTCAACTGTCCCAATAAAACTATTATAGAAACTCCACTGTATGGCAAGGACTGATTAGCTTACATGTGGCATTCTCCATCAATATACTATTAGCTCATTTCAGCAAAGTAACACAGGTGGGCGAGTTTGTATTTTCCCACACAAAATGTGTTCCCATTATAAATATGCAATTCCATTGTAGCTATTGACACTGCATTTGATCACATGGAATGTAATTCAAAATTGTGAGTTTGTAACATATTAAGATTGCAACGAACAACCGACAGAGAGGGAGATGAAGAAAAATGAAGTCCTGAGTGGGCAGACCAGGGGAGGAGGGAGTTGTGCAAAATAAAGGAGAATCTGCAATTAACCGCCGTTAACGTCTAGTGGTGCTTTTATCTTAAAAGTAAGATTTCTCAGTCAGATGAGCATTGTAGTTAGGGAAGGATGACCTGGTCAGTCACTAGAAGTTACACTCATTGGACCTTCAATGAATTAATTCCCAAAATGGTTATGAGTATATGGATCTCAGTTGATAATACAGAGGGGTCGAGAGAAACAGAAGGGTATTGTAATTACAGTTGTATATTAAGATTACTGCAATCTCTGAAGTTTAAGTAAAAATGTATCACCTCAGAATAAGGAACTCTGTTCTCCTGTCATTTATTAAATCGCTCATCAGAATTTTGCAAAACTGGTAATTCAAATCAGTGCCCATTGTAAATGCCAATAGCAGGGAAGGCACTAATCCTACAATTACAAGCCGAATGTGTTATTTCGCAATGCATCATTTAAAAAATAATGTTTGATCGGGATAAAAATAATTTATTTACCCAAGACAGGATAATCTCTTCATCAAACTTGAGAAGACATCCTTTAAAATAATTGTGCACATCAAGCAATCATCGGAAGAATGTATATGCAAGCTTTTATGAAAACTTAAGGCATTTATTTCAAAAATCAGTAATTGTAAGAATAATTGAAAATAAGAGACAGGAAATAAAACTGTGACAATCACAATAAAATATAAGTCTCATGGGTACATACATTCAGAACAGGGCAAAGTGTCTTTAATAAGAGGAAGAATTAATTCTAGTTCAGCAGCTAGAGGATTTTGATTATTCATAGCTCGAGAGGTGGAACAACTCATGCATAATTTAGTGGAATTCCTTACTGGGTGATGAAGAAAAGTAGCTGGAAGCACTTAGAAGTATAGCAACAAAAGTGAATTAGCAGAGCAAAAATGTTTTATTAATAGACAGAAAATATTAATTTCAATTGTTCTTGTACGTTTTTATCCTAAATGTAAATTGAGACAGTCTTCTAGGTACAATGCATAAGGCCTTTCTTGGCTAAAATGCCATCTGCTCTTATTTTCAACATCTGTGATATTAATGCCAGTTCTAGTTTGTGTTTCACTGCTGCTGCAGACTACAGTTATTTTTCTTGCCAGTAATTACTTAAGAGAAAGGATTTTGTTCCTCTGTCTTTTAAGATATTACAAAGAACCTGTGAAATGAATCATGCTGGGAGCTGCAAAGCAGTCATGAATAAAATATAAAACAACCATCAAGTCCACACAGCAGTAAGGGATAGGGTTCAAGGAGTCAAGACCAAATAGAGGAGAACATATCTCCATTAACTTGAAGTGACTGGTACAGTGGAATCCTCTCAGACGTCAAAAGGGTGGGAGGAGACAATACACCATGATGGGAACAGATTCTGCTTTTTATGTTGCTGAGTTTCAAACACAGACAATTGTCACCATATTGTCCAATTATATTACACAATACCAGAGTGCAAAATGAATTTAATATTACACCATCATGGAATTTATGAGCACAATGCTAGACACTGTCAGTGAGAGTTACACTAACACAGCTTTTAGTGCATGTCTGTTGCAGTGTGATAGCAGTTGATGCAAGGGATAATTTAAAGAGTTTCCTTGTGGCAATTTTCTAAACTTAATCTATCTTTTTTTAATGCTGGCAGAGGGGGCAAATGGATTGTTTCATTTTGCTGCCAGTGCTAATGCACCTTTTAGCTACCATGTTTTTCATTGCTGTGATGTCTTTGCAGAGTTGGAGGTGTAAGTTTTCTTGCTCCACAATGGTCTCAGCAAAGATAACATCAGAATTTCCATTTATATAGTACTTTAACATTCAACATTATGTTCATATTTGACATATTCAGCATTACAGAAACATTCCAAGATGCCTCACATGAGCATTAGCAAAACAAAAAATAATGCTGTTACATTAGGAGATACATAGATATATAGACAAAGGCCTGTCTGTAAGGGAGATTTTAAGGAGCAGTAGCAGGACTGAGAGATGGAGAGAGAAGGTTGTTTTGGGAGGAAGTTGTGCTGAATATTTCCAGCATTTTATGTTTTTGTTTCACACTTCTAGCAACTACAGTTTTTTTGGCATTCCAGAGGGCATGGGGTTAAGGTGAGGAATACAGGAGATGAGAGGAATTTTGTTTTTCACCCAAAAGTGATTGCAATCTGGAACGCACTGCCTGAGAAGCTGGTGGAGGAGGTACTCTCACACTGAACGAGCACTGGAAGCACTAAAGCATAAAGGGCTATGGACAGAGTACTGGTAAATGTCATTAGTATAGATTGACACTTGATGGTCAGCATGGACATGGTGGGCCAAAGGGCCTGTTTTTGTGCTGTATGACTATGACTCACAGCTTAGGAACTTGCCATCTGAAAGAACAGCTGCCAATGGTATAGCAATTAAACTTAGAAAGGGTGAAAATATCAACATTGGAAAGATGCAGATATCCTCTTGGTAATTCCATTTATATCGCACTTTAACAGTCAACATTACGTTCATATTTAACCCTGCGACTCTGCAAAGACATCAGAGCAATGAAGACCATAGTAGCAAAAAGGTGCACTTTGGTTGTTTGAGATTACAAAAATGGAGTGGGGGAGGGGGCATACACCATGGTGGATTTTAAAAGCAAAACTTAGAATTGTAAAACTGAGGCATTGCTTAACTGGCAACTAGTCTATGCTGGCTAATACAGGAGGAATGGCCACAGTGTGAATTACAATATGGGCAGCAGAGTTTGAGATAACCTCAAGTTTATGAAGAGTGGCAGCAAGAAGGACACCCAGTTGTGCACTGGAGTAGACAAGGCATGGATGAGTACTTCAGCAGCAGAGGAGCTGAGTCAATACTGGATTAGGGCAATGTTATATTGGTGCATTTAGGAGGCCTTAGAGATAGTGCCAATATAAAGTAGGAACATCAACTTGAGGTTAAATGTGAACCAAGTTGTGAACTTAAGAACATAAGAAAATAAGAGCAGGAATAGGCCACACGGCCCTTCAAGCCTGTCCTGACATTCAATATGACCATGGCTGATTTGCTGCAGGCCTCACTTCCTCTTCTGTGCCCATTCTCAATTCCCTGATCCTTCAAAAATGTATCTACTTCTTCATTAAATATCAGCAATGATCGAGCCTCTACAACTCTCTGGGGCAGTTCCTCAGCTTTAAATGATCACCCCTCTTTAATCTTGTAACTCTTGTCCCGTCATTTGAGATTCTCCCACTGATGGAAGCATTTCGACATATACCTTGTATTTCAATAAGATGACCCTTTATTGTTCTCAACTCCCAATAATATAGATATAATTTCTTTAGCCACTCATGACAAGACAGCTCCCTCATCCCAGGAATTAGCACAAAGAATCTCTTTTGGACTGTCTCCAATGTCAGTATTTTCTTTCTTAAATAAGGGGACCAAAACTGTGCCTCACCAGTACCCTGTACCTTTATAACAATACTTCCCTATTTCTAAATGCCAATCCTCTCGCAATTAAGGCCAATATACCAATTACCTTCCTAACCACTGACTGTTCTTGACTGCTAACATTTTGTGATTTGTGCACAAGAACACCTAGATCCCTCAGTACTTTGCTCAATTGCAAGCTTTCTCCATTTAGTTCATAGTCTGCCTTCAGACTCCTCTTACCAAAGTGCATAACTTTCCCACATTAAACTCTATTTGCCTAGTTTTCATCCACTCACTCAACCTATCTACATCCTGTTGCAGAGTCCAAATGTCCTCATTGCAACATACCCTCCCACCTGTTTTTATTTCTTTGGCAAACTTGGATACCTTGCACTCTGCCCACATCTCTGGGTCATGAATATGATTTGGAAACAGAGGGTGAAGAATTGGTCCTTGCGGCACTCCACTTGTTACATTCTCCCAGCCTGAAAAAGACCCATTTATTCCATCTCTCTGTCTTCTATGTGATAACCAACCTTTAGTCCATACTAACACACTTCCCTTAATGGCATGAGATCTTATCTTGTGCACCAGTCTTTTATGAGGCACCTTGTCAAATGCCTTCTAAAAATCCAAATGCACTACATCTACAGGTTCCTCTATATCGACTCTGCTTGCTACAGCTTTGAAGAAATCTCACAAAATTGTCAAACATGATTTACCTTTCATAAAATCATGTTGATTTAATTTGAGTTAGTTTGGTTAAGCTTATTCAAATGACTAGCTACTTCTTCCATGATTATAGACTTGAGCATCTTGTCAACAGGCCTATATTTATACACTTTCTGTCTTCCACCAACCCAGTGCCATTTAAGTGTTACCGTACATGTTGCCTCCCACATTTGCCTGCTCATAAAACCTGACCTACAGGAACAGTCTCTACATAATAAGTGTTAATCTTTTGTTTGAGAGGCAGTGGGGATCTGCACGTTTCTTCAAGTCTTACGGTGTGTCTGGGCTTTCGCTGTAACTTTAACTGCTGATTTCATTCTTTTCCATCTGTTTCTGGCTTGATTGTTAAAATTCTTAAGTTCTCTTCTATTGGTCAGAGATCATTAATTGTAACAAAAATGAACATCTTAGTTTGCAAAAGTTGGAGAGTTTAATGTGGAAGCAAATCTTATACCAAACGTCTGCAGCTATCGTATTAACACCATCACTTATCCTTCATGTCAAAAGGGCCACTTTAGTATATCCTCTTTGGCTCTCTAGCTAAACAAGGCTGATTAAAATAAGCAACACTATCAGTAAAAATCAAACAATCATGGCTTTATGTTGTGAGGTAAAGTCTCTCTTGGTGTCATGGTGAAGCCACAGAATCTGAAGCAATGAGAATCTAAAGCTACTTCTGGCCCTTGCTGATATTTGGTGAGGCCCAGTGCAGTTTACACAAACTTATTGGTTGAAAAAAATGTATCATATCATGGCCTGTCAAAGTTAGACATGAATTGAATGTCTAAAAATAGTATTAAATAGTAGAGAAAACATTATTCTCCAACATATTTTAGCACACCATAAAAATAATCTATAACATTAACATTTAGTGACAGCATACTAATATTGCACATTCTTCTCTTTGTATAATCAGAAAAGTGGTTTAGAAATTATAAAACTTCTATAAACACCCATTAAAATGGTGCTAGACTGGGAACCCTTTCCAGCTTTGTTGGAGGGCCAAGATAATGATATTCCATTACACTCAAGGTCAAACATAACCCGTGGAAAAGAATAAACCTCATACTGTGAGCATTGTACACTTTCCTACACTTGCGCCCTATGTGCAGAGAGTGGAGTTTGTGAGGGAAGTAATAAGGAGGTGGGGGCACAGGATCATGGAGACAGTCCTGGGGAGGGAAGAGGATCCTGGGGAAGAGATAATTGTGGGAAGAGATGACCTGGTGAGGGATAGGCAATAGGTAGGATGTTTTGTAGGGTTGATCAAATGGTTGGCTATGGTAGTTGGGGTGATTAGACAACTGGATAGTAGGGACAGGGATTGGGTTGGTCAGGTGGGCCAGGGTGGAGAAATTGGGAGGAGGCTGATTATTTGGGGAAATGATTGGGAGGGGTCAAGGGCAGTATGTGTGGTGAGAGAAGTTACAAATTGGGGCAAAAAATAGGGAGTATCTCAGGACACCAACAGTGAGGAGCAGCTGTGGGAACTGTCACTAAGAAAGCTCTTAAAGGACCTACCTCCTTCAAGGACCTTCCAATAAGATAGTGGGCAGTGTACTGTTGGATCTCCTTTAAGCAATATTGAAACAGGCTTTTGGCTTTCTGTTTAAGATTTGTATAAATGTGCACGGCCTTCATTGTTTTGACCAAATCTATCAAAATAAGCATAATATGGCATTGCACATTACAGGCCATGCCTGCTGACTTCTGGTGACTAAATACTTGACTGAGTTTAGTGATTGGATTTTTAACCAAAGTCTTTTGTGTATGCACAAAGAGGTTGTGCTGCATGATAGAATTTCTATGTATGCCCTGTGTAGACACTTTCTATATTGTATCAAATAGACAACAGTCTACTTTAACTCTTGACTAACAGTTTTAATCAATAGCACAATTCTTGCTAGTAAGTTTAATGACAGAATTCTAACATGACAGTGGAGGGGGTAGGATACTGCAAATAAATTTAGAGTAGATTAAGTTGGTATCAGATTCAGAGTCAACATTGGGATGTGGTTAGCCTTGTGGTTAGCCTAGTTATCAGCTTTTGTTTATTCATTTATGTGTCACTGCCAATTTCAGAAGTCAGTGTCCACCCTCAAGTAGCCTTAAGGAGGTATTGTTAAACTTTCATTTTGAACCACTGTAATGCTTGTGGTGAAGGTACTCCCGTTGTGTTGGGTATGGAGCTGCACAATTTAGACACAGTGACACAACGGGAGTACCTTCACCACAAGCATTACAGTGGTTCAGAATGAGTTGCTTAAGTGCATAGCAGCCACAGTGCACTGTTGGTGATGAGTGTTGAAATGCCTCTCACAGTGCTGAGGAAGCAAAGGGTTAAAGTGGAAGTAAGACACTGGAAAAAGGTCAAAATTTTCACTATAGTGACATTTTAGAATTTATTCTAAGCATGTATGGAAAATAACAAACAAAATGCAATGATATAAATAGTTGATAAATTCAGTAGAAGATTCCTGCTTCTGATTTGATGCCTTCTTCTAGGTTCCTCCCACACTACAGAACTAATGCCTCACAAGTATTAAGCGTAGGATGGAGCATTATGAAGTGAGTATTAAATCAGATGTAAAGAGGCACTTTTGTTATTTAAATACATAGACAAAACCTGGTACATTATTATGAGTATTGAAATGGATTCAGTCATCTCAAAAATGTTATTGTTATTAGGATGAAAAATGCATTTTATTTGTTCTAATCTTTTATAGTATGGAAATTAACTTTGATCCTATTTGAAATTGATGTATGTAATGGGTAAAGATCTGAAGTAAACACACTTGGGTAAAATCTTTGGCCAATCATATTTCCCAATCATACATGCTATGGAACATAACCACACCAATAATTAACCCTCTGAATTCACAGTAAATTTGGACAAGAATACTGAGAATACCATAATATTTTCAGATTCTATATATTTACTAATATCTTATTGTTGATACAGAGCAAAGTTCTTTTATTTATGAAATGATGATGCTGTGGAGTCATCACAACCTTGGCCTATTATTGAAACAAATGAAATGAGTTGCTGTATGATCCCGTTTTTGTAGGGTGTGATATGATAGTCCAAGTTACATTGGTGTCCCTCATGCACAGCTTCTTAACTCTTTGATGTCTGTTTATTTTTGAAAAAAAGTTTGGCAAAATTCATGAAGGATAGTCTTAGGAATTCCCATTTCCAGAAAGGAGTTTTTTTTAGGGAATGCATTTTGGGAATGTGAGAGAAGTTTAGCAGTCCTTCCAGATTTTCTGTCCTTGCTCGGAGCCTGAACAAATAGAATTTTTCTTGTGGCTTTCAAGGCTGAAATTGACAGAACTGATTATATTTAGTGGATTAATTAACAAAGATCATATATGACCTGTTGATGGCAACCACTTAATTCCACCAACCACAATCGTACATTATCTTCTGGGACATTGAAATAAAAATTCCATTCTACGGTGTGAGATTTAGTATCCAAGAAAGGTAATGGGTGTATGGTCGTTTATTAGTGAGTACACAAATGGAATTATTAGTTCACTCTTTTTGCCTTTAATTACAACAGTCTCAATTTGCGAAGCAGAGAGATTAATTATGGGAATGATTTCTGAGATGTTTTGGATTTTTGAACAACATATCTCAAATCTCTAACTTAAGAGAGAACAGAACTACCTATTAACACAAAAATCACTTTACTCTTTAATATTTGAAAATACTTTTCAGTAGCCTTAACTTGGGTTTCTTAATTACATTACGAGCATCAAAATGAATTGCTCACCTGGAGTAATTGTATTGCTTTTTGTGACCATTATGAATTTTCAGTATATATTCCTAGGTTTATGGTTTTGTAGTACAGATGCAGTTCTAAAATGGCAATATGTTGAATGAGAAACAAAATAAATGGATTTCTGATATTAAAATGACAAATGAATATACAATCTAGATTGGGAGCAGTACTATATTTGAATTCTTCTTTCCATTCAATGATTTTTATCTGTAACTGACTCCACACAATAATTTCAATAACTGACTCCCCATCATGAATTTCTAATGGAGGGAATTACATATTCAGACAAATGATAGATTCCAAACATCTTCAAAAGCAAAAAAATGCAAATGTATGTGCTTTCAATTATATTCTGAAATTATTTTACCTCTGTTGTGCAGTAAAGTATGACCAAGATATATTGATTCTCAAATACCTTCTGTGTGTTTTTGCCCTAACTCATCTCTGCTTTTGCTTCAACACAACTCAGTAATATTATTATAGCCCCTTGGATGTACTAGCCCACTTCTGAGGGGAGTCACTGGAAATGACTGACATAGGAAATCTACCAGAGTTGGGTTCCCAGCACCAACTCCATGGGGTGGGATTAACCCGAGCAGATCCCCTCCAACTAATGATGAAACAGACCTCACAAGTGTTGTAAAAGGTCTGTTTCTGCAATGGCTCCCTGTGATGCTCACAGGCCAGACTTGTGTGGATGGAAATTCCAAAATGCAGGCCATTGGATGGTATGGAGGATGGTCAGGGTTCTCTGTGCATTGCTCCATCAGGTGGATAGAGAAACATGGGGGAATCAGAGTTTAAACAAGAGAAACATTTTCCATTGAAACACCAGTGATGCAAAGATGTTTTCTGCAATTTTAGCAAAAAAATATTGTAACATTTTAAACACATAAACATACAACATTCTATAAGGAAAATCTGATTTTCAAATCTGAATTAGAAAATGCTTGGCATGATCAACAAGAATGAATGACAATAAATGGAAGGCTAATTCTGGATGTGCTCTGTACTGCTAACAATATAACTGTGATCAGAGATATTTTGCATTCCTCAGAGCATTAAGTTTATAGACGGTAATTTGGTATACCTCTTTTAGCCAATGCCCTGAATATTGAATTGACACATCTCTACTCCAATCAGGTTTTTCTTTAATTGACCACATGTAGGAGTTTATTCACTGTGATTATGTGATGATATTGTGTTGTATACATGTAGATCATTAGTGTGCAAGGATTGTTTTTCTGAATTTTAACTTCTTTAACACGTTCTTTACACTTCAGTTGAAGTAATATCACCTTCCATTATGGAAAGGAAAGACAAGCCACATTAAAATGATAGCTCACATGATAGACAAAATTGGGGAAACATGGCCACCACTGAATTAAGACATCTTATAACAGCAACAGATAATGATGCTGGCCAGGACTTGTACCTCATTGCTTCCTTGTTTACATCCAAAAACCTTGGAGTAGCAGCTAGAAAATAGTTTGTTAATTCATCACAGTCAATTGATGCTGGTTGAAAGATCCATGTAAGGTTGTGGAGATTATTCCTAGTGGTCAGAGCTCCTGTCTGGATCAGAAGAACCCTTGGACAGAAGTCAGGGGTATTAAGGTGTCAATATGATCCCTTGACCTTGCTCTTTGACTAATGTTACTCCCTGATCCTGTCCACAAACTATTGTTGGCAGAACCCCAGTCATTTCAACACTCTTTAACACTATATCTAAAGATGGATGCTCTTGTTTAAAGCTTTATAGAATTGGTTAATGGATGTTTTTTGTACTTTAAAGCGATTAGTCATTACCTAGTACATCTTATTTACTGTTCTAGCTTTGCACTGTGAAAGGGCATTTGACTTTGTAGCTCTGTCTTCAAAGGAATACCGCAATGAATTCCATTCTGGGGGGTTGAGGGAATGAAGGGATGGAGCAAGAAACAAATCAGGAATTACAGGGATATAAATGAAAGGATTCTTTACTAGAGAAATCCTTATACTTCCAAAGCCAAGAGTGAATACCTGTAGTCCTTTGAAACACAGTGAGCAATGAGACTTTATTTTTCCACAGAATCAGTGACAGAATTGTGCCACATCCTGTAAAAAGACTTGCAGTTTGTTTCCTGAACTGGAGCAGCATTGAACATTACAGTTAAGGTCACTGCAGCTCTTCTCTGTCTCTGCCTCTTTTCAGTCTGCCACAGGGGATAATGGCTACATCAGGCAGAGTGCAGTCTATGCATGTGTTAAACATGTGACTGATGCCTTATTGGCTGGAGCTTTCTCATGAACATTCAGAAATAATCTCAGGATAAAGGTCTGGGATTCCTAATGATTGCAGGATTTTCCCAAATCCAAATCATCATAGACTGTCCCCATGTAGCTTCACGCACCGCTGAAAATTTCATGAATTACGAATGACACTAGTCTATTAATGTTCAACAGATATGTAGTGATGAGCAGCAAACTGCTTTTCAAGCAGCTGGCATAACAGCAGGTGTCACATTGCATCAAACATCTACTCGCCGTTTGGCCAAGTAGAGTAAGTTTAAAAAAAAACAAAAAAGAAATTGCAGATGCTGGAAATTTGAAATAAAAGCAAAAAATGTTGGAGATGCACAGCGAGTCAGATTCTGATGAAAGGTCATCAACCTAAAACATTGTCTATTTCTCTCTCCACTGATGCTGCCTGACCGGTTAAGTATTTCCAGCATTTTCTGCTAATACTTCAGTTACTTAGAGAAATACATACAACTTTGCATTGAGGACACTTCCTGTAGTGGAACCTCATACCAGTCAGATTCCTTTTGCACTTGAGCTTTCATAAAGCATCAGTCAAATATCTACTCACTGCTTAAAGATTCAGATGCTTAAAAGGGCTACCAGCTTCCTCCAAAAATCCCCACATCAAGCCTCTTGTATGAGTTGTGTGTGATGTATAACTTTTACTGCAAAACAATGTCAGTTCATGTAGCTACCTTGAGAAGAGATTACTTCAGAGTAGTGAGGGACAGGAGTCTGTTAAAGGAAGTTTAGGCCACCTTACCTAAAAAAAATATAGTAGCTTTGGATGCTGTCCTGAAAAGATTCACCAGATGAAACCTAGGATCTGGGGATCACACTATTGAGAGAGTGAAAAGGTTTGGTCTGTATTGTTTGGAGTTCAGAAAAATGAGGAGTGACCATAATGAGACATACAAGGTTCTGAGGGGGCATGACAGGGTAGATGTTGAGAGTTTTCCACTAGTGGGAGAGTCTTGAATGAGGGGACATAGTTTCAAGATAAGGGGCAGGTCATTTCAAACTGAGATGCACAGAAATGTCTTTTTGCAAGGTTGTGAATCTCTGGAGTTCTCTGCCCCCAAGGGTGGTGGAGACCAGATTATTAGAAGTATTTAAGGTGGGGTTAGGTAAATTTTTGAAAGATTGGGGAATTGAGAGTGATGTGGAACTGGCACAGAAGAGGAGTTGAGGCCAGTATAGATCAATCATGATCATACTGAATAGCAGGGCAGGCTTGAGGGGCCTGGTGGTCTACTCCTGCTCCTATTTTCTTGTGTTCTTGTGAAAGGAAATGGAAGATGTCCAACAGTTCCATTCTACCTGAGCTGTGCAACAGCAGCTCAGCGACAGGGACCTCAGCGACAGGGACCTCAGTGAAGAATCCATGCTTCCTTGGATTAATAGTTATATCCTACATTTGTACCAATGCATCCACCCAACAGCTTGCAGCATTTATCTTAATATTAACATTTCTGTCTTTGCCACCTCATTGTGCAAGTTCACCAGGTACCAAAAGAAAAGCCTCTACACATAAGGATTTCAAATTGTATTGTGGTTTTTTTTACCAACTAGTTGGTAATTTGTCATCACAGAGTAGTACTTCATATCTTCTCTGAGATATTGTTTTGCTGTTCTTGGTAAACATGGTAGAATCTATGCTGCTGTAGCTCAAACAAAGGTGCCCGAGATCTTCATGGTTGGTAAGCTTTAAGACCCTGGAAGGGCCCAACTGAAGACAAGCAATTCATCTTTCCAGCATTGAGATAGATGTTCGTTTAAGGGATTCTGGGACAGAATTCAAGGTCCTGTAGCTAAATTATGAGCTATATTAAAAGGGTGACTAGGGAGAGAGTAGGTCCCCTTAGAGATCAGCAGGGCCGCCTATGTCTTGAACCACAGGAGATGGTGGGATTTTTAACAAGTATTTCTCCTCAGTAAACACTGAGGAGAAAATCATGGTTGTTCAAGAGACAAGGGAAACAAGTGGAGATATTTTGGAGAACATTCATATGACCAGGGAGGAGGTATTTACAGCCTTACAGCACATTAAGGTGGATAAATCCCCAGGACCTGACAGAGTCCATCCTTGGACTTTGTGGAAGGCTAGGGAAGAAATTGTGGAGGCCCTTGCAGAGATACTTGCTTCATCGTTAGCCGCTGGTGAAGTTCCCAAAGTCCAGAAGGTGGCTAACGTTGTTCTGTTATTTAAGAAAGGTAGCAAGGACAAGCCAGGGAACTACAGGCCGGTCAGCTTGAAATCAGTGGTGGGGAAGTTACTAGACGAATTCCAAGGGACAGGACCTACGAGCATTTGGATAGACAAAGGAGGAGTCAGCATGGTTTTGTGGGTGGAAAGTCACGCTTGACAAATCTTTTAGAGTTTTTTGAAGAGGTAACCAAAAGGGTAGATGAGGGTCGGGCAGTGGATGTTGTCTATTCGGACTTTAGTAAGGCTTTCGACAAGGTCCTGCATGGTAGGCTGGTCTGGAAGGTTAGGTCCCATGGAATCCAGGGAGAGCTAGCTCGGTGGATTCAAAATTGGCTCGGAGGCAGGAAGCAGAGGGTGGTGGTTGAAGGATTTTTCTTGGAATGGAGGCCAGTGACTAGTGGTGTGCAGCAGGGATCAGTGTTGGGATCCTTGTTATTCATTATTTATATCAATGATTTGGATGCAAATGCACAAGGCTTGATCGGTAAGTTTGTAGATGACACAAAATTAGGGGGTGCTGCTAATAGTGAAGAAGGTTATCGTAGATTATCATTGATCAGTTAGGGAAGTGGGCTGAGGACTGGCAAATGGATTTCAATACAGATAAGTGTGAGGTGATGAATTCTGAAAAGTCAAACCAGTGGTGGGGCACTAGGGAGTGTCATAGAATAAAGGGACCTAGGAGTACAAGTGCATAGTTCATTGAAAGCAGTGTCACAGGTAGATAGGATGAAAAAGGCATTTAGCATGATGGCCTTCATCAGTCAGAGCATTGAGTATAGGAGTTGGGACATTATGTTCCAATTGTACAAGTTGTTGGTGAGGCCACACTTGAAGTACTGTGTAGAGTTTTGGTCGCCCAATTATGAAAAAGACGAGGTTAAACTGGAAATAGTGCAGAGAAGATTTACGAAGATGTTGCCAGGAGTAGAAGGCCTGAGTTATAGGGAGAGGTTGGCCGGGTTAGATCTTTATTCCTTGGAATGCAGGAGAATGAGGGGCGACCTTATAGAAGTGTTCAAAATTATGAGAGACAGATAAGGTGGATTTTCCCCAGGGTAAGGTGGATTTTCCCCAGTCTTTTCCCCAGGGTAGGTGAGTCCAAAGCTTGGGGGCATAGGTTCAGGGTGAAAGATTTAAAAGGGACCTGAGGGGCAACTTTTTCATGCAGTGTGTAGTGAATATATGGAATGAGGTGCCAGAGGAAGTGGTTGAGGCAAGTACAATAGTATCATTTAAGAAGCACTTGGATAGGTACATGGAGGGGCAGGGCTTGGAAGGACATGAGCCAATTGCGACTAGTTGGGTGGGCACTGTTGAATTGGTTAAGCCTACGGGCCTCTATCTGTGCGTATTGCTCTTTGACTCTATGGCACATTGGAATTTGAGTCAGAATCATACAGCACAAAAACAGGCCTTTCAGCCCATCATATCTATGCCAATCATCAAGTACTCATCTATACTAATCCCATTTACCAGCAGCACTTGGTCCATCGCGTTTTCTGCTTTAGCAATTCAAATGCACATATATATATTTCTTAAATGCTGTGGAAGTACTTGCCTCAACATCCCCCTCAGGCAGTTCAGTCCATCTACGAGCAACACTACGACAACTTTGACAACTTTGCACCACAATGAATTTCATTTTTTTTGGTTATAATTGTGTTCTTTCTTGTATAATTTATGTTTAATTTATGTTTTACTTCTGAATATTGCATCTCTAATGCTATGTGCCTGTGCTGCTACTGCAAGTTTTTCATTGCACCTGTGCATACATGTACTCGTGCACATGATAATAAACTTGACTTTGAATTTATATTGGGATAGTCCTCAGAACTACTCTCATAGCAATGTTATAGCTACGCTGGGTATATTGTGCCTAGGAATTGGAGTGGATTTGCTTTTGATGTGCTAAAAATCATTATCTGAAGTTCTAGCTCCAATTCAGGACACAGTCAAAAAATTATGCAATTGGTCAAAACCAATTGTACAACAGCAATAAAATTTTCCCACCCAGCCAGAAGTGTTAAAACACAACCGGCAACGGGACCTGTCAAAATCAGTGTGACTGGTGACACTGCTGTGCAACAATCAGAGCCAGGAATGCCATGGCAACCAGACAGCAACAACACACAGTAAAACTGCCATGGTGAAGAGACAGGCTGCAGGGGCCAGGGAGACAACTCACAGATTTACATCACGGTGCTCATCACTGCCAGGAGGAAGACCCAGTGTACCAAGAGTCCATGAGGCCCATCAGAGACACCATAAAATGAGCCTGGCAGTAGATGGCTCCAGTTGGTTTCTCCAGGTCTGGGGATCCTCTACACAATGGAGCAACGTTGCAAGAAATTTCGTGAACTCATAAGGTATGTCAAGCTGAGCTGCACGTTAGTTAAAATATTGCTGTCTCATACAAACACCTATCCAGAGACATACAGTTTATGTGAGTGCGACTATAATTGTGAATTCAAACCCTACCCTCCAAACACTCCAACCCCTCCTGTACCACCCATATTCTTAACCCACATTTTACATTCTCCAACAACACACCCACCTCCAAATGTAGCATAATTTAAGGGTTACTTGGGGTCATTCAGCTCTTGCATTTAAGCTAAAACTACAAAGCATAGCAGAAAGGCCACCCACAAGAGGGAGGGCCTCGAGGGAAGCACCAGGCTGCAAGGAGAGGACCCTTCTCTTCAATGGGCAGAAGAGCCTTCCTAAGTGCCAACCATCTCATAAGCAGAGGCTACTGAAATTCTGCCAGGTATGTTTCATTGTGATCACCACATCTCTTTGTACTGATCAACAATAAATATCAGCACCGTGCATGCTCTTGCAGCACCATAAGTATGCTTTGGGTGCAGCAATATGTGCAATTTCTTCCTGTTTCATAGTTGCAGAGTACAAGGAGAAGCTCCCTTTTTCCCCACTTTCCAGAATGCCAAGATGCTGAGCAGAAGGATCTGGAGGAGGCTGAGGAGCAGCAGGGCGAGGATGATGATAAACTTGAATAATAGGTAAATGGATCTAATACAGGTAAATGAGATTATTATAGACGGGAGCAATGGTCGGCTCGGTCATGGTGGGCTGAAGGGCTTGTTTCTGTGCTGTACAACTCTATGACTTCACAATAGAGTCATAGAGAATCATAAAGACATACAGCATAATGATGAGAAGCATAATGCTTTATTGCACCCAACGGTCCAATAGCACTGCCTCAGAGTCTGGAACTGCGAGTGAGAGTCAGATTCGGCAGAGAGTTGCGAACTGCAGGTGCTGCAAGCAGCAGAGAAGGAAAATGGTACGCTGGCCTTCATTGCAAGAGGTTTTGAGTAGAGAACATGGATGTCTTACTGCAATTCTGTTGGGCCTCGCTGAGACCACACCTGAGTGTTGTGTGCAGTTTTGCTTTCCTTATCTAAGATGTATTTGCCATAAAGGGAGTTAAACAAAGATTCACTAACCTGACTTCTGTGATCGTATGAGGAAAGATTAGGGCAATCAGACCTGTATTCACTAGAGTTTAGAAGAAAGAGACAATCTCACGGAAATTTTCAGAATTCTGGCAAGGTTTGATAGGCTGGATGCCAGGAGGATGGTTCCCCTGACTGGGGAGTCTAGAACCAGGGGCCACAGTGTCTGGATAAGGGGTAAGAGATTTATGACTGAGGTGAGAATTTTGTTCACTCATTGGCCTTGTGAAATTCTTTATCACAGAAGGCTGGACAGGTCAAGATGCTGAATAGACTTATGAAGGAGATAGACAAGAGGCATTGATGGGCTTGAGGAGAGATTGGGAATATGGTAAAGCATAAGTATAAACATAAACATATTAAATGGCAAAGCAGACTCAAAAGGCTAAATGGCCCTCACCTGCTCCTAGTTTTCTATATTTCTAAGTAAAGGGTGGCTTTTGTCTCTCAAGATTCATTCATCTGGACAGCACCGGCTGTCAAAAATGTCAGGATGTCTCTCTAATGATAGAGTCCTTTAAAAATTTATTTTTTAAAACTTTATTTATATAGCACGGTAACAGGCCCTTCCGGCCCAGTGAGTCTGCGCTGCCTATTCTAAACCCACGTTAACCTACCTGTACGTCTGGGAGCTGCTGGGACACATGGCATTGATCATCGTAAAGTTATTGTACACTGACTAGGAAGTGGAATCCTTTTGACTAATGAACAGATTTGGGTTCTTCAATGGTGTCCTTATGAGCATGTGAAAGCATTCAATAGCTACCCGAGCCTTAAAAAGTTCGCAATTGTGGCAAATGCCAGTGCCTGAGATATCACTTGCTAACCACTGAATCACTGAAGTCTAAGTACACACAGTCCTGCAATGCAGAGTCTGGGTGACCTCTCTAATACTGCGACAGGGTGAGATATGGGGCAGAGTTTCAAAGCAGCTGCTTGTAATGATCCAAAAACCAGGAATTTGAGAGTTACTGTCATTGCTTTGATTTCTGCTGGGAGAACATTCCAGGAAGGTGGCTGGAGGTTTTAAAGCAGAATATCATAGATCCCAGCTAACAGAGGACAAGAAAACCTCAGAGGGCAATATATTGCTCATCAGTGAGGTCCAGGTATGAATGATTTGGTGTCTCTAAAGATGCTTTGTGCATAGGGTCTCCTGCTCCGTGGTCACCAATCCTCTGAGTCACTTGTGTTGAATGAGAAGCACAGCCATTAAATGCTACACATACTTCCTGTAGTTTGAGCACTCTTGGTGGATTTCGGAAGGTGTTTCAGCAGCATGTATTCAAATCTGAAACTACTTCAATAATCAGCAGTGTCCTTTAAATCGTAAGTCATGAACGGAGTGCATTCTGATCTTTATTTTCTGTGTTTTCTCAGTTGTTTGCTGGAGCTTTGAGCTCCTACTTTTGTTAGAGGAGGCTGAATTGCCCATTGCACATTGATTGACTTCATTAGGTGTGTATCTGATACTTGGAAAATGCCAGGAACACTGATGTGGATCGTGGATGGAATTGCACTGTCTAATTTAGCAATTGCCAATAATTTCACCTGGCAATGATTGCAAATGTAACTTACTCTGGGTAAAATCAATTTTATATCATAGGGTACTGAAAACAAACAGTGCAACAAAATCCAATTTCTTGACACTGGAGTTTCTACAACTCTTGTGATGGAATAATGTTGATGGAACAGGAACAGGGCCAAGAAGTTTCCCAACCTGGTATTATTTTCCATTCTTTATCAAAACTTTCCTTGTGATTGAGCCATAGCTTAGCACTCCCATAGTTTGCAGGTCAGCAGATCCAAGTGAAGTCCCAATCTATTTATTCTGTTGACCTATTCTTCTCAGCAGTGCTGGTTGGTAATCCCCCAAATCATCCACTGCAAACTACCTAGAGTTTACAGCCCATCTGAGCTATGCTATTATTTATGCTCCTCCCATTCTATTTTATTCAGTTCTATCAGTCTGTTGTGCTAGTCCTTCTCCATCTGTACACTGCCTTAACTTCTTGAATGCTATTTGCCTTGTCACCTCCTTTGAGCTCCTATCACTGTAAGAGCAAGAACAAGGATGTTTTCATTGTCGTTCCATCTGGCATTGAGTCAGAGACTTCAGATGAGCTTAAGAAAATGAGGGAGAACCAGAGGTTATAATGTAACATTAATGGTAAACACATCACAACTGGTCAGATGGTTATGCTCAGATTATAGGTAACTGCAAAAGGTGTTAAGTGGGAAGAGAGACATCCATAAGCACACCCTGCCACAAGTCTCCCAGCTTTGTCATCTGGAAAGCTGTCTGCATTTTTCTTGATGTGGTGAGTACTTGGGAATGGCTGAGCCTCCTTCTGTGCCTCCTTCTTCCTAATGAACTTAATCATCTTTAAGAAGAAGAATGAACAAGGATTAATCTGTGCCTGGGCTAAGGCTTCCAAGTCTCTCCATGTAAGAGCCAGCTGACCAAGATGACAGAAGAAATACTAAACATGGCCAAGAGGAAAATCGAATTGCTAAGTCAGTGCAGGTGATGGCTTCCCTGCAAATATTGGTAATCACAACAATTGAACAATTAATTGTGCAGATGAACAGGGGCTGTGCAGAAAGAAAAAGAAACACAGAGGGGAGCCTCACCCTAATGATCTTGGTGAAATCGTTAAACAGGTTTCCTCACTGTATCCTGGTCCAGGTATAAATACTGTCTGTACTCATACGTTGTGCCACCTTCTTCCATGCTCATGCATCAGTTGCTTTGGAACATCCCAACCATGCAAAGGGAAGACAACCTCTCAAAGACATGTCTTGTCACTGTTTCAATGCCTGGATCCTGCTGCAACTCTTTCTGATCCACAGATTTTTTTCTGACACCTCCACAATCAGCATTTTCAGTTTAACCAGTATAAAAATTTGGCATCTCTTAAGCTGCTCCAGGCCCTTAAGAATCAGTGACAATGCATGAATTCTCACATAATCACCGTGCTGCTTCTGGAAAAAGCATTTTACACTGGCAGTTCACTTACTGCACGCTAATGATGAGCAACCTGGTATAAACGATGGATCTCCCATCAGCTCCACTCTGTACCTGTCACTATTGTTTCACTCAGCTCTTGTGTGCTTCACTGTGGGAGACCACAACTGAGTTTGCTTTTCCAATAAATAAATTCTCAGCTAAAATATGTTATGATTGTATTCTTCCACACATTTCTCCAGGGAGAAGAGGAATACTGCAACGGTGACAAAACATTTATTTGCAATTCTTGCTGATAATTTTTCAGTTTGACAGTGTGCTACAGTTGCTAAGAAATAATTGCTATCATTAAATCTGCAATATGAATGTGCTGATGTTTGTGCAGGAAACACACCCAATTCCCTCATTCCTAATAAAAGTGATAAAATAATTGCCACACCTATAAGCCCAAATCATTTTGCAGCAACTGGAAGTCATGTAAGTAAACTCAATCCTGCTTAAGATGTGCTTACTGAGTCAGGGTAAATGCGTATCAGTAGATTATCACTATTTTAACAACTGTAAAGGAAATACTGGGACACTTAGCTGTCTCACTCAATAATACTTCGTACTGTAGCACTGCAAAAGCAAGGGCAGGCTGGCAATTTCCCAGAAGTAACATCAAATATCTCCGAGTTCAGCTTTATCAAACTTGATGTTGAACTAGAATGGAAGTCCCATAAATGTCAGATTTGGGGGAGTTTTGTTTTTATTTATTGTCAGGATATGGACTTTGTTGGCAAGGCCAGCATTTATTTTCTATCCCAGATGCCCTGAGAAGCTGCTCCTGCTATTCTCCTCTCCACATAAGGATATTTCTAAAACAAATTACGATTTACCTTTTGTGTGCAGCTGTTGAAGAATCCTGAGTTGATTGAAACCATCTTTTAAACTTCATACTGGGGGCTCAGTGTTTGCTCTAAGTATCCATCCATCCATCAACTGTCTTTTTGGTCTTATGTCCCTAATCATGCGTGCTAGAGAAAGTCAGCCTCATTGAAGTCCATATAACTGAATTTAGGAAGTGGAGCTCAATGTGAACACATTATTACACTGATCAGTAGTGTTTGCTACCATGGATAAATTTCCACCCCGGTGTAATACATCACACTAACTTGTGCATTGATGATGCATCTTGAGTGGGAGTCACACTTAAGTTGTTTGGTGCAGAAGAGAAAGGCTGGAGGACTGTGACTGCACAAAAAGGCTTGCACAAGACTCTACTTACTGGTCTCCAACAGTGTTTTACTGGGTGAAAGCTGTTGATTTTTTATAAGGTGCTTATGTTCAATTTGCTTATGCATACATTGTCCACCTTCGGCACTGACTCAGCAAAGCTCTTGGCATGATCAGTTATAATAAGTACATCAGAAGAACGTAACAAAGTAAGAGTTAGGAATAGCATTGGGCCATCTCTTGCTCCACCATTCATCAAGATCATGGCTGATCTTCTACCTCTGCTCCACTTTGCTTCTGTCTCTCCATTGCTCATGATTCATTAATAAACAGATGGCTGTCGGAGTCATACAATCCAAAAACAGGCCCTTTGGCCCATTTCATCTATTTTGATCATTAAATACCATCTGTACTACTCTGTTGCAAATCCTCTTTATGGTATGTCCACCTTGAAGAAGTTCTCCTCCTCTCCTTGATGAGAGTTCTGCCACTGCCTCACTCACTGTTGTTTCCACTGTTCTTCAACAACGTTCTGTCTCATCCCTCCCTCTCACTACTATACACTTGCAGACTTCCCTCTACCCTCTCAATGCTGATGCAGGGTCTTGACCCAAAATGTAGACTATCCATTTTCATCCACAGATACTGTTTGACCTGCTGAGTTCTTCCAGAAGTTTATTTTTTGCTCCAGATTCAAGCATCTGCAGTTTCTTGTGTCACCATCTCTACCTATCCCATTTCCAACACTTAAACCTTTGGACCAGTTTCCCATGTTGGAGATTGTCAAAGGCCTCACTTAAATCCACGTAGACCACATCAACCCCATTGCCTGCATAAATACACTTTGTCACCTCTTCGTAAAATTCAATCAAATTGATCAGACAATCAATCTCTCCTTAACATGCCATGGTGACTATCATTGATTAATTCCTCCCTTTCCAAGTGTAGATTAATCCTGTTCCTTTGCATCTTGTATGAACTCAATCACTGAAGCTCCTCAACCTTTCAGGATAGAGAATTCCAAAGATTCACTCCCTTCTGCATAAAGAAATTTCTCCTCATTGCAGTCCTTGGTTGTCTGTCCTTCATTCTGAGACTGTGACCTCTGCTTCTAGTCTCCTCAGTGAGGGGATACATCTTCTCTGCATCCACCAAGATGAGCCTCATAAAAATTTGGTAAGTTTCAACACCATAAGATATAAGAGCAGAATTAGGCCATTTGGCTCATCAAGTCTGCTCCACCATTCAATCATGGCTGATTTTTTTCAACCTCGTTCTCCCACCTTTGCCCCCTTTACCAATGAAGAACCTATCAATCTCTGCCTTAAATACAACCAATGACTTGGCCTCCACAGCCCTCTGTGGCAACAGATTCCACAGATTCACCACCCTCTGGCTGAAGAAATTCCACCTCATCTCAGTTTTAAAGAGAGGTCCCTTTATTCTGAAGCTCCTGGACTCTCCTACTGATTGAAACATTCTCATCATGTCCGCTCTATCCAGTATCTGGTAGGTTTCAATGAGATTCCCCCCACATCCTTCTGAACTCCTTTCACTATAGGCCCAGAGACATCAAACACTCCTCTTATGTTAAGCCTTTCATTCCTGGGATCATTCTTGCTAACCTCCTCTGGACCCTCTACAGGGCCAGCACATCCTTCTTTAGGTACAGGACCCAATTCTCATTCTTCTGAACACTGGAGGATGTGTGCTTAATTTACTCAATCTCTCTTCATACATCAAACTCACCATCGCAGGAATAAGTCTAGTGAATCCTTGCTGCATACCTTCTAAGACAAATATACTCTATTTCAGGAAAGGAGATCAAAACAGTTCACAGTACTCGAGATGTAGTCTCATCAAGGCTTTGAATAATTGCAGTAACACATCTTTACTTCTGCACTTATGTTCTCATAATAAAGGCCAACATACCCTTTGCCTTCCCAACTGTTTTCTGCATTTGCATGTGAGTTTTCAGTGACTTGTGTTTAAGCATCAAAATTCCTTTAAACATTAATATGTCCCAATTTAAAAGATGCTCTGCTTTTCTGTTCTGTGCACACAAGTGGATAACCTCACGTTTTTCATCTGCCACGTTCTTGCCAACTCATTTAGCTTGTATTTGTCTCCTTGAAGCCTCTTTTACATCATCCTCCCTATTCACAATCTTGCCTAGGTATGTCTCATCAGCAAGCTTGGAGAGGTGACATTTGGATCCTTCAGCCAAACCACTGATATCTATAGTGAATAGTTGGGACTAAGCACTGATCCCTGCGGTTCTTGTTATTTCTTCTTAGGCAGTCCCTTGGAATTGAGGATGATTTGCTTCTATTCTGCTTTTGTGGGTTCTGAAGTGGCTGATGAGGCCAGTGTGGGTACTGGGTACTGCGTACTGCCACAGATCAAGCAAGAAGTGGTTAGTTGGCAAATGGGTTGGTAATTTGTGAGGTGGCCTGCTCCTTCTGCCACTTAGATAGAGCATCTGTGTGCATGTGAGGCATGGCCTTTAGGTTTTCAATACCATCCAAATGGTTCTTCACACACAAAATGCAGGAGGAATTCAGCAGGTCAGGCAGCATCTACGGAGGGAAATAAGCAGTTGACGTTTCGGGTTGAGAACCTTCATCAAGACTGACATCGATAGCGAAAAAAGGTCAAGGCTGGGAAACTGAAAGTTGTTGATGTGATGGACAGCATGCAAAGTGTCACAGATGTAGGTGGGAAGTGACTGGACCAAGAGGGACAAATTGGAGTCCTTCTGATTCTGTGGGTTCTGCAGTGATGAGTGAGGCCAATATGGGAACCGCAGACTCTTCCACAGATGGGGCAGGAGGTGCCTGACAGGGTAGGTGTGCGGGTAGTTTATAAGTTGGTGCAATCCTTCTATCGTTTACACTGGGCATCTCTTTGCTCCCAATGTAAGATAAGCTTTATATAAGTTTTAGGAGCAGAATTAGGCCACTCAGCCCATTGAGTCTGCTTGCTATTGAATCATGGCTAATTTTTTTTTCTAACCCATCCTCATAACCCTTAACACCTTTACCAATCAAGAACCTATCAATCCCTGTTTAAACTACACCCAACGACCTGGCCTCTGTGCCAATGTATTCCAAAGATTCACCACCCTCTGGCTGAAGAAATTCCTCCTCAGTTTTAAAGGGACATACTTTTATTCTGAGGCTCCTACCAATGGAAAGATGCTTTCCACGTCCAATCTATTCACATGCAGATATGGTTCTCAATATCGTTCTGAATTCTCCTTTCTCTAGGAGTCTTTCTGAATAGCACTGCTCCATCTTCTTTGTCTTTTAAATGTTAAATAATTTTGAACATTCAGCTTCTAGATTTGGATTTCTGTAGCCATGATTACATGGTAGCAGCAGTAACAACAGTACCAAAAGGAGACAAATCTCATTCTGTTTATAGTAACTTCAAAAATATCTTGGATGGTAGTACAAAATGTGTAAGGCTGAAGTTCATGCTCGGTCAGTGGTGCAGTGTGCACAAGTTACTATATTGTGCATTTAGCTAAACATAAGATATAATAACAACAGCACATTGTACTCCTGAGCCAAAATTGGACATTATTAAAGGATTTCCTTGCCACTTTTTATAAACTGAAACTGATATTTCATTACATTGATTTCTGTAGAACCAAACATGGGGATCTTAACTAATTCTGCATTGCCAGTTTTGGGCTGCCAAAGAAAATGTTTCCTTATGTTTGTCAAAATGAAAATAGATATCATTTAACTCAATTCATTATTAACCATTAAATGTAACTAGCTAAGACCAATTTCATCCCCAAAAGTTCTGATAAAAGGTCTCAGACTTTGAAATGTTTATTCTATTCTTTTCTCCACGTAATCTGATTTGCTGACTATTTCTTTCTATTTATATTGCAGTTTTCCAGCATCTGTGTTTTTGATTTTGTTCATCCACAAAAGAATCTCTAAATAACTATTGGCAGGCTATTTTATCAAGCGGATACTGATAAAGATAATCTCCCATGTGTTTCTGATTACAATTAATTATCTCTGAGATTCATCTGAGTAATATTCCTAATGCATTGTGTTGCAATCTTGACAACCTTTTTGCACCCCATCATCTCACTCAGTAGTACAAGTTTGTATATATTAAATTCATTCATTTTAAATTAGACTCTATGGTACATAAAGAGCATTATTACTCACCAGTGAGAAATACTTTTAATAAATGGACCAATCCATTCCAAAGCATTGCAAGTGATACTTAGGAACCACAATAGAATTGTGATTTATTTCACAAGTTGTAATATGATAGATTCCTCACACTTTTCAATGACATTAAATTGCAAAAGGATGAGCAGTCTTTATGCCATATTTTAAATAACTTTCAGTTGGATGGAATATTTGTCTTTCATCTTTGAATCTTCACGTGTCCCTAATGCCCATTTGGTTTCCCTGATGTTCATCCATTTCTCAGTTGAATTGAAACTACTTCAAATTATTGATCCATTCATGTCCTTCATTACATTTCAGCGCTTTGCTATAATTTTGTAATGATGTTTCAGCTTAGCTTCAGTACATTTCTCATGATGTTAAACTTCTTCTGGAACCACTTTCAGTTCTTTGCGGTAATGGACTTGGGAGTTCACTGTTGCATGTCGCCATGCCCTTCCCTATTTGATACAATCTGATACATGACTAAAATAAATAATTCTTTCTCATCATCAGATCATCCATCACCATCTCCATGCCCTAGTCTTGTGTCAATTTCATTGTGAACCATAAGAAGAAAGTTTTATAGCCAATGAATGAAACTCTTAACATTTATACAAAGAAAGCATTTTGTATTTACAGACAAAAATAAAAATCTTGAAAACAAGAAAATTTGAAAATGTTGAGCACACAAGTGACAACATCATGGATGAAGACTTCAATTAGTTGGGCAAGCGATTGAGGGCATGTGGGAGTGTTAAAGTATGAACTGAAGGAAGTGTTAATATTTAGTTATTTTTGTTGTTGGATTAGGCACAGGATTTGAATCTGAACTTCAGTTTAATTTGGAACCTAAATTGCACACAGTTTTGAATGGCATCTCAAAATGAAGAGTATAGTGGACTATTTTAAAAAAAGAGCTTCACGATGCTTTGATTACGGTCAGAGTCTGGCTGTGCATTCATGAAGTCAAAGCCCTCACAGTTGTGAAACATTTCAGCATTCAAATATGGCATCTTCAGCTCAATGTGAACGCATAACAATAATGGGGAACCCTGGCAAATTGATGGACTCTTGCTGACCACTGCTCTCTGCCAAAGAAGGAGGAGGTGAATTCTGATTTCCTGGAGTAGAGACCAACTGTGACAGCAGTGTGCTGTATACAAAGTGGAATTGCAGATAATCCCTGGCCCAAAAGACCAGAGGCATAGGAAGTGGTGGTCACCCGATTTTAAGTAGATTTTTGATTCTAGTTTGTGGCTGCAGCATAAGGTGTCCCAAAGGAAGAAAAGTCTCCTCACTGGAGAAATACCTCATACTCTGTTGCTGGATACGGTCTCCTGCTGAGGACCAACTCCTCTTAATCTCTTCTATAGGTTTCTTTGCTCCATGAGATTGAAATTAACACATACTCTCATTTCCTTCTGTAATTAACATTGATTATCAAAACTGTCTGGAGTCTGGAAGAAGACTACCCCATAAATTATTCCAACCACCATTTTGTTCATCCCTCACAAACAAACCTGCAATAATTGAAGTCCCTTTTGAACAGAGCATATGTGAGTTCCTTCCTGCTACTAAGTGCAGGGTTCTCCATGCAAGTTGGGCACATGGTGCAAGTTGGGCACATGGTGCAAGTTGCATTGGTGTAGCCCAATTTGGGAGTGCTGGGGTCAGATTACAGTTGCACAATCTGCATGCACCTGGCAAGCATGGCTGTTACACATGTTACCACCATTCCCAATATAGCAAAAGACATGAATTTCAGTACAAATCACTTAGCAAATTGAAAGGTAATTGGCATCTAAGTATCCAAAGAAAGGTCATTACTTGGCTGAATTCATGGTCCCTGGTCTGCTCTTTCAGCAACATTTCTTATGTAGAATAAATTGCATTTTTAGAATCTGAATACATGTTTTTCAATACGTTGCCAGGTTTGGTTCATAAATTGTGTGCTCGGAAATGTATTTTAAGTGTTGAAATGGGAAGCTAGAGTAGAGCCAGTTTTCCATCTGTCGACATATCTGCTGGTTTGGATAGGTCCCAGATTTAATGAGAGTTCATTTCTTGATGCTTGTTGTGAATGAATCTCGATTAAATCAAGTAGAACTCTGTGGTAACCAATCAACAGTGTCCTGTGAAAACATTTACCAATGGAAATGTTCTAATTAGAAAGGTATTAAAAATAAATCAGATTAATATAAAGAAATATTATTCAAGGCTGCAACAATAAGTGAGTGTATTTCAATTTAAAATTAAGCACCAAGACTCATCCATTTAACAACTTTCTGAATTGCTGAGATATTGCCCAGGTAAATTTTACATATTTTCAGGAAGCAATTCAATTCTTACCAGTTTCCAGTGCAAAGTGAGCAACAGAAATCATAAGAGGTGCTTGAGGTCCGATTAAAATTGGGCTTGATTTCTATGAAATTGGCAAGCTACAGATGACAATCAGTGGGGCCATGGCCAGTTCAGATAGTTCCACACATAGGAAGACGTAAAACAGAAGTGGGAATGGCAAAGGCTGATACTGTCCTAGAATATTTTTTGTGGAGCTAAGTAAGAACTTCTGTTTCTTGCAGCAGAAGGAGCGCTGCACAGAAGCACGATTTAAAAGAAGACATCTGTTGGTCTAGTCCATTTAGGCTGTCTGATAATAGCTGTAATGCCACAATGCAAATGTTCCCCACTGCTACAAACCACCCACTACCACCCCCTCACCCCCCCCCCCCCCCCCCCCCCACTAACTCACACCTACAAAGCTCCCATCTGTCAGCAGATGTAAAAGCCTAGGACAATAGAGGAAAATAATCTGGAAAGTTTCACTCTGACTCCTTATATTTAAAGTATCTACAACTTATGCAGGTGATCTCAATGCTAATTCTCTCATATGGGAATAAAGTGAATCATTAATCACTGCATGAACCAGCAACCTGCTCTACAGCTGAGCATTCTTCTGGTGAAAGAAATGAACTGCTTAAAACTTACACAATTCCACCTGTATCTAATGTCAGAATGGACTTGCTGCTCTCTCAACTATTCAGTAAATTTATGTAAACCAAAATACTTCAAATAAACATAATATATTGTATCACAAATCTTGATCAAATAGCTCAAGGTTATGTTTTGTCACGTCTAAAGATAAACACCCACTCTGGAGTTTCAGTATTCCCCAGCATGGCTCGATCGTTTTTACTTGTGTACTTGTGCTACCTCCAGTGGACACCGCAAGGACAATTGATTAAGCCCTAAAGTCCTGAAACAACACATGACACAAACTTTGCTTTTTTGCTGTCAGAGAGCCATTAAATTTGTGCTAGTGTTATATATAAAGACAACAGCTGTTCCTAACAGGTAACATGAATACTTAAATGTTACTGGTTTCCAACTTGGCAGCTGGGGACATTGATCACAAGAGGATGTGGCTCAAAACTCATTTCCTCAAAGCCAAACCATCCAAATATCTGGCGCACAACGTTAATTTTATTACCTTATGAACTAAAAATCTGAGTGATTTGTTTTCATGTTGTAACTATCTATACTCTGGGAAACACATCTTCCTACTTCTTAGTCAGTCCCTCAGGATTGAGGATGATTTGCTTCCACTCAATTTTTTGGGGTTCAGAGGTGATTATTGAGGCAAATGTAGGACTTGTAGGCTCTTCCACAAATGGGAAGGTGGTGCATGATCGGGATTTTGTGTGATGGTCACTCCTGCTGTCACTTATGCTGGGCTTGTGTGTGCTCCCAATGCATGGCCCTGAGGTTCCCAGTACCATTCTGAATGTTACTTCTTCACTTTGAGCAGTCATGAGCAGGGATCCCCAATAGTCAGTGGGGCTGCAGCATGGCTCAAGGAGGCTTTAAGCAGATCATTGGATCCTTTTGCTGCATCCACCTAGTAATCTCTCCCTGTAACAGAGTTTAGAATAGTCTGCATGTTTTGGAAGTTTGGTGCCATGTCTATGGAGTTATGATAGGTTCTTTCAACTTGAGAGAGATGCTGGTTAGAAGGTTTGCTGCATTCACATTTTTATAGGAGCAACCTTTTGGCAGATTTATTGCATGTTACCAAGTCATCAAATATGGCATTGATGCAAGGAAACTAAAACTGGTTTTAAAAAAGTTTATAAATTTGTAGGTCCAGTGCAAAACTGACAAGGGAAACAAAACATCTCCAATCCTTGGCTACCATGCCAAGAACATCATTAACTGCTAATCCTTTCATTTTAACTGCTTGGTTTTGCTAGATAATTTTGTACAAAACTGGCTTTCTCCAGTTGAAAATAAATTAAGGAATTCAGTTTCCAGAAGCTCATCATTTCAGCAATAAGGCACAAAGCAAGCTATATATGTAATTACAGGGGATAAGGAAATTACATTATTAATGATGCAAAACAGCTTATTTTTAGGAATACATGCCTCCACAGGCCTGTAATTTTTCAAAATGTAATTCTGTAATCGACAATATGTCCTGAGAAACAGTTTAAATCTACTGTGGACCAGTCATTCTGCTGTGGCATTGTTCAATGAGTCATAGGTTATGTTATTATGAACATGTCTGTCTTTCATGGTTAGCATTGGAAATCAGCCAGACTTTGTTAATACAACTACTTTTATTGAACTAGCCCATCAATGCCAGCCCCATTAAGGTACTACAAGATGTCAGATATATCATGTAAAAATTTATATTTCTAACCTGCAAATTTACATTATTATCATGTTTAATCCAACATTATTAAAACAGTACACTTAAAAATTAATGTCCATATTTCCATTGCACTATTCCATTGTTCCATACCTGAAACAAATTATTTATGTTTGGGGGCCTTATAATGTAAAATTGACTGTCATGTTTCCTACATTACAACAGTGAACAAGTGTTGAAATACTTGATTGGTTGTAAAGTGCACTGAGATATCTTGAGGTCTGGAAAGGTGCTATGTAATCACAGTTCTTTTCTTTATTACATAAACTGAAGCACACACACACACACAAATCATTGGCTTTTGTAACTCATAGTTCTAAATACAATTTTAAGCAAATTTTCCTTATAGCCCCTTCCAAATCCCCATTTTCTACAGATATAAAATTCAAATGTACCACATTTGGTTTTAAAGTGATGAAAATGTCACTTCATTGTTTTTGTTTGCATTAAATATTTCTGGTGCAGAATTTTCTATGACTAACAAAATCTACTTAAATTAAAAATAGAAAATGCTGCAAAAAATACTTTTAGCTGTGTTTGCACTTCAGATTGAGAAAGGTTAGTTTCATCTCCATGCAATCAACATTGATCTGCAGGTAATATTATTCAATGGAGGTTACATCATCATCATTTGGAGGTAGTAATAACCACGTGTTAACATTTGAGAACATCCATATACTTCATTGGTTACACTTAATTAAAAGTACTCAGTTCATATCATGCAACTTGAGGAAATTATTCTATTATAATTTACTAATTAATTATGTGACCCTACATATAACATGATGAAGGTCTTATTGTTTCACAATGTGCTCTTGGAATTGTTGAAAGTGTTTGTCATTGTTTGGGAAGTAGGAGGTTGAGAGCAGAATTAAGTGTATATTCTTATCAGCAGAAAGCAACATGTTGTATCCCCCAGTAATCTATACTGGGGCCTCATTATCTCACTGTAAATATCATGGACATTGGTGAAGTAATACAGAGTGTATATCCAAGTTTGCAGACAATACCATGTTAGATGGTGCAGTAATACTTGTAGATTGGGTCAGAAAGGAAGGTAGAGTCTACATGAGCAGGTGTAACTTTGGCAAATGGAATACAATATCATTTATTCCATTGTCATGTCAACTTCTCAGCATCTTCATAAAATTGTGTGCCTCAATTACTGCCCATTCTCATTGAACTTTATCCCAATATTTTCATCATCTTAAAGCTTGCCTTTACTCATGCTTTTCTAGCTGGTGGCTGCACTTCTTCCTTCTACATCATTCACAATATCTTAACATGCATCTTCACACGCAACATGTTGCTTACTAGATCATCCTCCCTCATCTTACAATAGCTTGGTTTTAACATTATCATCTTTGACTTAAGATCCCATATTAGTTTCCCACACATTATTTTATTGATCTCTTTCAGGCTTAAGCTTCTTCATGTGCCTTTCACCATTCCCTCTCTCTTACTCGCTGATGTTTTTCCACTCCTTTTCAGAACTGGTAACAGCTCATTCTCAAATTATCATCATCTAAAATTCCATACTGGTAACACCCCCCTCAGTTTTTAAGAACATTACCAAACCCCCATTTTGTTTGGGGTTTAAGTTGTCATCCTGCAACAACCAGGTGTGAAAGGGTGCACTTTAGACTTTCTTGAGGCTTGTTAAGGTATAGGATTCCTGGTCAAGTAATTAACATTTACAACATTCCACTTGATGCTTCAGTTATTCCTTGAAGATAGTTTTTATTTTGACTGCTGTTGCTTATGAATTGACTTTATGATTGGTTACCAACTAAACTTGGTGGATTAACTTGCTTTTGTGCTGAAATTTCTATATGTCATGACATAATGAATTACTGCTATAAATGAAGATTAATAATCCAAAGTAAACCATTTTAATAGGTCATAGGAATTACCCATCTAGTTGTCTGTGTATTAGTAAAAAATATTAATAATCATACTCTTTAGTTAAATCTCTGATCCAATAGTTCTGCTGTTGCCTGTAGTGCTCCGCATTGTCAGAATATTCAGCCCCCAATTTGGCCTGCTTTTTAAGGATAATCTGTAAGTGTTCTTTGTATGAATTTGGATTGTTAGAATTGATTGTTAGAGGTCAGCGAATTGTTTGTAAACTTCAACCTCAAAATCAATGTCTGCATTTCTTTTATAAAAATACATTTCTTACAGTTTCTGCAGAGTGCAATATCTGATATGTGACTTTTAGGTGATGGATGTAGCACATTTATTGATTCTTTGCAGCTCACATGAGAATCAAGAGAAAATATATTTATTGTGAAATGAGGAGAAAAAGGTATGGAGTAATTGTAACAGGATGTGAAGATGTAGTCCAGCTCCTTGTTTAAAGTCATATATTCTCTTCATACTGGTACAACACTAAATTCATTTTATTTGCAATTAAGCAGCAAAAGAAATGGTAACGTAGGAAGAAAAAGCTGCTTAGAAAACAATTTCTCTCCGTAAAAATCTGGAGGGACTGGGGACAAAAGTGACCTCTAATGGAAAGATCCAATGATAGAAAAACAAGCAAAAGTGTATAATTGCTCATAAATTATAGGTCGGAAAAATTGTCAATCAGAGTGAGGAGAAAGGTTTGAAGCAATTGTGAAGCAATGGGTTTGGAAGATAGAACATACTGCAAAAATTGAAAATAGCTTGGTCATCTGAAAGAAAATAGTAGAAGCTGCAAACATTTGCACTAATTGCAAGGTGAAGAAACACTTTTCAATGTATCAAAAGAGATGAATTTATCGTTAGGATTCTATCCTCTTACAAAAAACAAATGGGAAAACGATTCACTGTAAATAACTGAATAAAACGGAACTGACAGAGCGTCTCAAGGATTAATTGAATCTGATGTCCAAAATGCCAAAGGCTGTTGGCATTTGAGCATGTGTTATTGCTTATTCACGTATCAGTGATGACTGTAATATGCAGGTAACATTCCTGAGAATCTACAAGACTGGTGTTGACAGTGGATTAATGTAAAATGCAGTCTGTATCTGGTCAGCTAATATTGTTATATAGGTGTACGTACCATGTCTTCATCAATTAATCACTTTTGAACTGAAAGCAAGAGTCTTTCTCATATTGAATGAACGTGGTATAATGGTTTAAGTTCAAATGAAACTTTATATTTGATCAATAAGCCTCATTGTGTATAGTTGCTCAGGAAACAGTGCTTGGCTAGCATTATCTGGAACAGATATGATGAACGACCTAATCTTCATTCCCTTAGCCTGTGCAGTTGTATTCAAAATAATTATTTTAGAAATGCATCACATAGCTTCCTTATTACTTCCATAATTTCTTGAAAAGTATATATTAGCATTTTGATCTAAAGCAATATCCTCTGATTAGATTTTTAATAGCAGCAGCCACTTTCTTTGATTAATATGCATGACTTTTTACACAGGAGCAACAAGCTTATGTGATGCTTGGAAGAGTTATGGTTTATTTAACTCCTTGTAAAATTGAAAGCTTTCATTTCCTGACCATTGCAATATCTTGCAAGTGAATGCTTGCTTCCTGGCTATCTTTTATTTCAACGTAATCCATCATGCCAGGATTACTTGAGCCACAATAAAAATCTGAGAGTTTGACCTTGAGGAGACCAACACAACCCAATAAAACCATGTTCCATGATATCTCTGAAGCAGTTATGATGGGCAGTGCAGCTAATGGTGACACCTAATGATCCATCAGAAGTTATACTGAATATGCAATGGATGTTTGGAATCACTGTGTGCACCATAACCACTATCCAAAGGTATCAAATATTAGAGTAGGTGAAGAAGGAAGGCACTTACTTCATCCTTGATCCAAGGGAAATGAAGACAGAGGTAGAAAGGATTCTTTTGGAACCACTTTTCCATACACCAAGAAAAACACATCAGCCTCTCAAACAAAGCCTTCACATATTTCCCACATTATTTGCATTAACATTCCCCCTCCAGAACTAACTCATCCAGAGCCTATTTCTCCACCTTCCTCAACATTTATAAATTGTGAAAAAGCCTTTGCCAATGGGAGCTGTCAAAAGACTAAACAGAGTGGTCTGGATTCAGGACTTCTGGATCTGCTATCTGAGGCCATTTTGCACTGTACAGAGCATTCCACCTCAAGGCACAGCTGCAGCAGTGAGATCTTGAGCTTGACATGCGTAGCGGGGCCACAAAGTATTAATGTGGCTGCGAAGATTACATGGGTGTTAAGGCGAGATAAGGCTTGGTCAAGAAAGATCTGGCCCATTGTGTTTGTTAAACCTTCCTCATGAAGCCTCTTTTCTAAACAGTAATTTAAAAACCATCATAGTTGTGGCCATGCCCAAGAAGCTTAGGCAATGCTGCATTCTCAGGCCATAGCATGCAGCTTCAGTCAGGGAGAAAGGACAAAGCAATGTGCAAGGCAGGCTCTCGGCTTACCTTGTTAGGTTTTTGTGCATGTTATGTTTCCAGTGACTCATTTTCTAGACGCTGAAATGTCTCTGCAGGAACTATGATTTCCCCAGACGGCAGTCAAGGGGCTTTATCTATTCTTATAACACTAATTCTCTTGCTGTACGAGCATACATTTAGCATGAATTAATCAAAACATGCTTAACTGGGGAGGCTATTCCAATAATTTGCAAATGTCTATCTCTCTCATCAGTTAAATATTGTTGCTCACCCACTTCCAATTCTTGACATTTGCTTTATAAATGAGTAGATTTCAGCTGCAAAGTTCAGCTCCGCTGTGTGTGTCTTGGCAGAACAGAGCTGAATCAAGCCCAATATGTCAGCTGAAGTGTGTTAACACATTTGTAATGTGCGCTGGGTGCCATATTGGTTGGACCTTCAGTGCATATTCAACAAACAGCTGCCGGATATATGCAGAGTAGACAGATCCTAATGCCAATCTGCGTGGGGTGCTGATTTGATGCCAGTGCTGCCAAATTGAAAGCTAAAAACTGCAGATGATAGAAATCTGAAATAAAACATGAATGCTAGAGATACCCAGCAGGCTAGGGAGCATGGGTGGAGAGAGAAACAGGGTTAATGTTTCAGGCCCATGATCTCTCGTTAGACCCAGTACGTATTTCAGGTTCTGAAGAAGAATCTTCGACCTGAAACATTAATTCTCTTCCTCTTCAGACACTGCCTGACCTGCTGAGTACCTCCAGTATTTTTATTTTCTATTTCTGCCAATGTAGCTCCATTTTCCAGCCAGTGTCTTCCAACCAAGCATTCAGCAAGAGGAAGGATCCCACAGCAGAACTATTTAAGTCAATCACCAACTAAGTTGCTAATCTGATTTCTGCTTTCAGGTGTCTGGCTTCCTCTGGGCTAAAGCTGGAGATATTTGGAACATCTCATTGTTTCATGGGGTGGGGGGGGGGGGTGATGGATGCTTTCTATTCAAAAAGAGCTGACTGCATTTCTTCTTCTCTTGTCAGACAGCAGCTGGTGAAGGAGGCTCATGGCTCTTCGAGGATCACAGGACTCCCTGTGATGTAGGTTGCCATTGTATTCACTTTGCAGGAACTGCTCGTCAACTCTGCGATGCAACCAAAAGGGATTGTACTCCCTTCATGTTTTCATTTGGTGTGCAAGTCCAGAAAGGCACCTTGTATCTCAGCACCAGATATGATGCCTTCATAATGTGCAAGTCCACTGTGCTCTCTGTACTTGAGTCTCCGTGCCTAGACCATTGAACTACCTACACTTGCCAGACCAAATGGTGGCCACTGGGCCAAGGGCCAGCCAATGACAGCATGGGCCAAGACTCCAATACACCATCATAGTCAACAAATCTTTACCTTTCTGTTCTCTCCATCCTTGCTCCTTTTCTCTGCAACTCTAACTTTGATTTATTTCTATCATCTCCCAATTCTGATGAAAGTTCATCGACCTGAGATATTAAATCTGTTTCTTTCTCCAAGATGCTGCTTGATCTGCTTAGTATTTCTAGAAATCTGTTGTTCCTATTTATGCACAAACTACCCACACTTGGGCAGCATCTATTCAATAAAAGACTTGCTACCACACTAAGTGTGATATTGTGGATCATTGGCACGCTGAAACTACACTGCTGCTATATGCTCCAATCTGGAATAACTGTGCAATACTTGGCACAGTGAGTGTCAAGGCTCACAACATTTGCTTTATGCAGCACATCATCAATTAGAGCATACAGCTCCTGATTTCTAGCTACTTGATGGGAAGATGAGAAGCAGGAGACATAAAGGAAAGGATGGATCAGGAGGAGCCCTGGCATCCATAACTAAGGAAGAAGGTAGTTGCCATGCAGATAGTGTGTCGCGCATTCACTAGATTGATTACTGGAATGAGGGCTTATCCAGCGAGGAGATGCTGATTAGGATGGGCTTGTGTTTACCAGAGAATGTTTGCATTCCATAAGATTCTGAGAAGTTTTTGCAAGATAAATGTTGCAATGCTGTTTGCTCAGGTAGGAGAGTTTAGAAATTGGAAGCGTTGCCTCAGATGTTAGCAATTTAGGACTGATGTTAGAAATTCTTTCATCCAGCAGGTTTAAATCTGTGCTATTCTCTAACCCTGAATGCTCAGTCACTGAGTATATTCAAGGTGATCATGGGATTTTGGGATTGGGTGGGGATGTGGAAAAGGTAAAGGATTAACTATGATCTTATTGACTAATGTAACAGGTTCTGGGGGTTGTATGGCTATGTATACTCTTATTTCTTATCAGATAGTTTCTGGCCAGACTGTCTGTGATACTTGTAAAGACAACTGAATTTTTCCATTCATCATCAGTGCCTGATCCTATCTTTCTGTTGCTGCTGACCTTCATGGCACCCATTCTGCCACAATGCAGAAATGAAAGCCAACAAAACCAAGGCATGCAATACTGAATAGAAACACTGATTAGTGCCTGCCTTCCATATCCTAGTGCTCCTATATGGTGCTGCCCCTATAACAATGACATGCATGGCTGACCTGCAATGGAGGAGACTGTAGAAGATGAGAGTGACTTTGAGCAATCTTGGACCTGCATGAACCAACTATGGACCAAAAGCTGGAATGGGGTGAGAATGGAAACTGAGACATTGCTGCAGCATGAGTGTTAATGGCATTGGCCACCACTTCCATGTGGAATTGATGGGCTCTAAGCTTTGTGCACAGATCCACGCAATGTTGTTGTTGGACTACCTCAAGCTTCTTGAAATTGCACGAGGGTATCTGACTCCTCTGCCAGGGAGCCAAGCATTTGGAAATGCAAACTAATTAACCTTCCTGCTTCAGGCTGCTCCATCAACATTATTATCTGCAGTGAAACTTGTCCTCAACACAATCAGGACCAATAACCAAATGGGTAGGTTTTTCCAGTGCTGTTGGGGAGAGTTTAAACCATCTTGGCAGGGGGATGGGAAGCCGAGAAAGGATTCAGAAGGGAGAGAGAACTGAAAATGGATGGCAGAAAATTAATGATAGGCTTTGAAATGTAGAGAAAATAAAGATTGGAAGATAAACAAGAAAGGAATCTGCTTTGTTGTACGTATCCAAATACATGATGAATCGTGATTAAGGCAGATCAGTTGAGGAGTGAAAACCAAACTACTGCAGGAACTCAGTGGGTCAAGCAGTATCTGTGGAGGCAAAGGGATAGTTGATATTTCAGGTTGGTACTCTGCATGCAGGCTTTCTATCCGAAATGTCAACCATCCCTTTGTCTCCACAGATGCTGCTTGACCCATTGAGTTCATCCAGCAGTTTGTTTTTGGCTCCAGATTCCAGCATCTACAGTCTTTTTTGTCTCCAGTTTACTACTCCAGATGAGTTGAGGGCACTGATAGGCACATGGAAGTATGATATTATAACTATTAAGGAAACATGACTTAAAGAAGCACAGGTCTGGAAACTTAATGTTGGTTAAAGAAACAATCAGAGTTGTAGGAAGGAATGATATATTAGAAAGATCAACAAATGAGGCTCTTTGTGTTGAACTAAAGAACAAAAGGGGGCAATCATGCTGCTGGTAGTGTACTATAGTCCTCCAAACAATCTGAGGGAGACAGAAGAGTAAGTTCCTAACAAGTGCTATAGCACTAAAGCTGACTTTAGCGGGAGATTTCAGTTACTCTGATATTAACTGGGAGGCAGTCGTGCAAAGAGTATTTAAAGTTGCATTCAGGATAACTTTTCTGGTCAGTTTGCAACCATGGCACAGTGGTGTAGCAGTTGGTGCTGCTGCTACACAGCTCCAGGGAACTGGTTCAATCTTGACAGAGAAGTGGTTTAGTAAAAGTGGACTGGAAACTGTTGAGTGAAGGTAAATCAGTCATGAAGCAATGGGAGGCATTTAAGGAGATTCAAGGGGTTCAGAGTAAACAAATTGTTACAAAGAAAGAGTATGGACTGCCAAATCTGGAGACCCGAGGATGACAAGGTAAATAATGGGTAGGATAAGGCAGAAAAGAAAAGCTTATGTCTGACATCAGAGCTCACTGCAGTGAAAAGCCCTGGGAGTATTGAAAGGTGAACAAGGGTGAAATATCAGATGGGATAGACATAGTAAAAGAGGAAGTATTAAGGGGTTTATCAGTTTTCAAAATTAGTGATATATATCCCAAGCTGAAATTAAGAGGGAGTTAACCTGTATGTGGAAGTGAAGGATGTGATAAGGTGTAGTGTAGCAGTTAGCATAACGCTTTACAGCGCCAGCCACCTGGGTTCAATTCCGGCTGCTGTCAGTAAGGAGTTTGTACATTCTCCCCGTGTCTGCGTGGGTTTCCTCTGGGTGCTCCGGTTTTCTCCCACATTCCAAAGGCGTACGGGTTAGGAAGTTGTGGGCATGCTATGTTGGTGCCGGAAGCATGGCGACACTTGCGGGCTGCCCCCAGAACGCTACGCAAAAGATGTATTTCACTGTGTGTTTCAATGTACATGTGACTAATAAAGATATCTTATAAAAAAAAAATTTGCATCTGCCTTCAGAAAAGACAGGTATGATGCTGCTGATGGTATAGTTAAGGCAAATAAGTGTGAAATGCTTGATGGAATAAAGATAGTAAAATAGGAAGTATTAAAGGACTGAGCATTTATGAAAATGGATGAAATATAGCCCAGACTGTTAAAAGGAGCAAGAGAAAAAATTGTGGAGACTTTACTGCAAATTTTCAATCCTGCCTGGCAAGACTCAGAGGACAGCTAACTTTGTACTCTTATTTAAAAATAAATGGTATAAATAACGTAATTACAATCTAGATGATTTAACTTTGGTGCTCTGTCTGGAGTGCCTTTCACCCCACTGAGTGTACCCGACATCTCTCCTTTGTTTTGTTTACAAAGGAAAGACCTTATCTGAAAATGAGCATTGCAAATTCAGCCCGTGGGCTATAATTTGGATTACTTAAATAGCTAAATATCATGCCAATTTGGATTGAGAAATTGCTTCAGTCAACAGACTTAATAACATTTCTTAAATTAAGCCCTAATTAAATATGTTTAATTGATCATTTGGTTATGTGTACCTTCCATTTGCTGGGAATCTACAACAAGGTGCTTTGGACTGTTCTTCAAAGCTCAGCTCTCTGTGAGAGTGCCAAGTTTAGTTTCAGCAGACCTGATATATTCTTAACTGGGATGAGATGTGGGGAACGTCATTTGTTTCTGAATGCTGAAGATTCCAGCTGGCTGTTAGTGTTTGCCCAGGCATGAACAGATGGTGTGAAAATGAGCCAGTGCCTACATAATTAGTAAAAAGCTTTGATAGATATGTACACTTCAAATAGGCAGCGAGGTGTACTGTACAGAACTAGGTGGGTATACCTGTGGGTATGTTTCAAGATTGAAACAAATAAAGTGGAAGGAACATCACATTAGCTAATTTATTACAGTGAAAATGTGAATATTGGTTTATATTTCAAAACCATGGGTTGCTATTTCTTAAATAAAGGACCTGTTTGTGCAGTATACTGCCAGCATTTAAGTATCCCTACCCTTTTCAACATAAAGTCAAAGACTTAAGTAGAAGTGGTTTTGCATAAAAAGCTCAACATCCTTAAAATTTATCAATCAATACAGGATAGATTGTTCACACCTTATTTAAAAAATCTCCCATTATTGTAGAGAATAGGAGCACAAAGGTCGATGAGCAGACAGTGGCTGGGAGAAAGGGAGATGATTAGGGGGAAGCTGGGGAGGGATGGGAAGAAGATTACAGATGGGTGGGGAAGATGAGTGGTTGGAGTGGGGGTGTTCTGAGGAGATGGGATTGAGAAGATGCTTGGGATATTCTGTAAGAGACGTGGCTCCATCCAGAAGATGAGTGACTAAAATGTGACATACCAGCATGCTTTTGATAAATTAAAATGCCTAAAGCAAGCAATTCATACAGAGACCAAGGAAATGGACTGCAAGCATTCACTCTTTAGTACATAGACTATTAAAATACTGTGGATAGCAAAATCCACTAGGGTTCCTGGGAGGGTGAAAACAAAACAGCTATTAACACTGTGACTGAGTCTGGGATCATTATCTCGCTGACTGGAAGATGTGTGGGTGTACACACAAATACATTCTAAAGAACACCAGAAACATATAATTAGAAGTGGGTTGATGATAACTTTCTGTTGGGAATGTTGTGTCCTTGTCTATGAACACCTTTATTTTTGGAGAGTTGCATTTGATAACCTGTTTGCTCATGACACCTTGGGAGCAAGGAAACAAGATAAGCAAAGATTTCCTGACCTCCTCACCTTTAAATAGCCTTAGGATGGCTTGTGTCAGGTGACATATTTGGCCTGCTTTTGAGATATGAACGTGTATGCAAATACGTGTAGTTATATGCTAGATAGACATCATGTGATATTGGATGTCAGACATGGGAGAGTTACTTGAAAGTACCATGATAAGAAGTAGTTAATGTGACTCAGGAGAGTGAGATAGTGTTTTAGATTATCAAAGCCTTGTGCTATTCCATAGAGAAATAACCTGGCTGCTTCTGCTGTAGCCCAGTTAAAGGGATTGAGGAGACATTGAAATGTCTCATTGACATTGAAATGATTGAGGGAGACAGTTTAAATTTACAGGTGAGGTCTAAAGTGAAATTATCTAAAGAGAGGACACAATTATGGTGGAGCATGAGAGGAATTCACGTCCACAATTGGGTCTGTATGTTAAACTGCAGCTTTCTGTTTACTTTATTTGCATTTCAAATACTTCATAACTTTTGAGGTTGCATTTCATGTGAACTTCTGAAGATGAATTTGTTTTATCCACATCTCTACACTAGTTGTGGGTAGACACTTATGAAATTAAAGTTTTGACTTCAAAATCTGATCCCTCGAGCATAAAAGAGACACGTTCAGTTTCAATGAAGATGGGTTTCTGAGCTGTTGGCTTCCTGTGGCCAAGTTATTGGTGTGATTTCCTACAGGTGAGAAATGTAGTGGTTAGGATGGTAGAGGCAGATACAATAGCAACGTTTAAGAGACATTTAGATAGACACGTGAATACACAGGGAACAGAGAGATATAGAGCATGTGTAGGCCAATGCGATTAGTTTAGATTGGCATCATATTTGGCACAGACATAGTGGCCTGTTCCTGTATTGTATTGTTCCATGTTCTATATCACTTTCAGGCCATGTACTAGCTTCTTGAATATACTAACGTCAAAACCTGTAGTTTTGACAACTATCTATCCATCAAATAATTAGATTGTCAGGAAGCCCAAAACCCCATAAACCCCATCAAACCACCTTTCATGTCACAATAACTGAGAACAGCATCAAGTCACTTATTTGCTTTTGTGGTATCAAGAGGTTATTCAGTGACTCATGAGGCTGGGAGCTAACATGATCGTGAAGAATAACCCCCCCCCCCCCCACCACCTTTCTTGTGGACGTGGCAGTTAAACATCCTTCTCTATAAATTCAAAAATGGATTGTGTACATCTCTGACTGGGCCCAAAATAACACAGATAAGAGGAACTGCAGGGTAAGAATAAGATGAACATATTATTCCAGTGATAGAGAACCCAGTACTGGAGTAAGACCCAGCAACTGCAGTTTTTCTGACTTCCATAGATGGACAATTCTCTAAAACAAGTTTACTGCCAGCAGTCAAAGAGAAATTTCTACTCCATATATATTCAAAAGCAATTTGAAATAGGATCATGATTAGATAAACTATTGATAAGGCATTTCTGAAATGTTTTACTGCAAAAGAAATGTAATTGAATTGTTTTATTGATTATGTTTCAATTGGACAGAAGAATGAGTCAATGTAAAGTTTGTATTACAGACATGCGGCAGTACAATCAATCACACCAGCGTGGGATTTCTGAAATGTGAGCTTCCCCAGGGCTTACAAACAACAACAGTTTAAATAGAACAGAATAACTTATCAGCCCTGTGGTTAACAGAATGTGTAGAAACATCTTGTCTTGTTGCATAGAAGACACTGGTTCAATCTACACCACCAGAGGCACAGCTTATCCCTATTTCTTTTCTGTATGAAGTTCCCTTCCTAACAGAATATTCACATATCCAAATTTTCACTCAGTCTGTAAAGGGGTTTGAAATACCCAAAGAACATTTGACTTACAAAGTATGGCATTGGGGTTGACTTGTCTATGGATAGGCAGCCAAGATCCAAATAATTCTGACCTGGTTCTCAGCCTCCCATTAAATCTCACATCTGAACACGAGTCCAAAATGGACAAGTCAGCCAGACCTTGCTCTATATACAGAGCTGCTTGAGCTCACTTTTGGCTACCAATTAAACTCACTCTTACTTGAAGTGGGTCCCTGGCCGTGAATGTCTCCAGTTCCTAGCTGATTGGTGAGGCTCATCCATAGAATTGTCTTGACAGCTGTTTTAACTGTGGCTCCATGCTAAATGGCTGTCAAAAATGCCAACAAAATTGAATATTTGCAAATACTCTGACAAAACAGAAGTACAGCAAGTAATTAAAAGGGCAATTAGAATGATGGACTCTGTTGCCAGGGAAATTGAGAATAAGAATAAAACTGTCTTGGTACATGGTGAGATCACACCTGCAGTACTGCTCTCAATGTTAATCTCCTTATTTAAGGAAGGTTATATTTGCCTGCGAGGTGATGAAGCAAAGCTCCACTAAATTAATTACTGGGATGGGGATTGCTTATGAAGGAAATTGATCTAATTGAAGCATAAGATTTTGAGGAAGCTCAAGAGAATAGATAGAGTGAGTTTCTTTCCCCTCAAGGGGAAGTTTAGAACTAACTAAAGGGTTGATCACATAAGGTTGAGATTAGAAGGAATTTCTTTCCTTGGAAGACTGTGAATCATTGAAGTTCTCTACCCGAGAGCTGTGGAGGCTGAGTCACTAAACATTCAAGGTTGAGATACACAGATTTTTGGATAAAAAGGTAATTAAGGATTTTAGGAAGAAAATACTGAGGCCAAAAAAGAGCCACAGTCCTGTGGAATGGTGAGCAACCTGCAGGGACCATATGGCCAAATTCTACTTCCAATCCTTCTGGCATTTCTGCATCTGTTTGTCTCATGCCAAAGATTCTGTATCCTTGACTGCATGCTGTTCTTAGCTATTTGTTTATACTGAGCCAGATGGTGCACAGCCTGAACAACACATCAAATCCCATTTCAGATCCGTTATCAAATCCATGTAGAAGCTAATTTTCTCTTCTGCAGCATTATCAATTACTATCTTGACCTTATAGAGTCATAGAGCACAGAAACAGGCCCTTCAGCTCAACTGATCCATGCCGATCAAAATTCCATTCTAAGCTAGTCCCAATAGTCTGCATTTGGTCCATATCCCTCTAAACCTTTCCTATCCATGTACCTATCCAAGGGTCTTTTAAGAGCTGTTAATGTACCTGCCTCAGCCACTTCCTCTGGCAACTCATTCCATATATGGACCACCCTCTGGGTGAAAAAGTTGAGAGATCCTGTGCCTTTTGAACCCACATCAACAATTTTTTTTATCTCAGAATTCAACTTCTCTCATAAGATCCTCACTGACATTTCGAATGACACACTGTAGAACACTTTCCTTGAATTCCATGCTACATGGTTCCAGACAGCCATTGCACAACTTTCTCAACCAATCAGCAGCCATCCCTCTCCATTGACTATCCCTTTCCATAAGTATATTTACATTTTTGGGAAGTGGTAGTCAATGGAAAGGGCAATATTTATCTTCCATAACAGCTAACTAGCTAGACTACATCAAAGGTTAATCACATTGGTGTAGACTCGGTAGAAAATGCCTGTTTTTTTGGCTAAAGCATATGAATGGAGCAGCTAGACTTCCTTGATATCCCAGTACCTTCAATGTCACTCTGTTTACAAACACCAGCATTTTATTTACAGAATTAAAAAAAAATACAATTCATGGATTTGATTGTGGGCTCTCCAGATTGTAACTCTGGACCTTGGAATTCTTCTCCCAATAACATAACCATTACAGTACCTACCTTTTCTAAATTTTCATATTCTGTAACACCACATTTTAACTCTTCAACCTCCTGCATGCTCTCTGGTTATCCCCCACATGCTCTCTAGCTTTCCATCATCAGCATCCCCGTGTGTCTGAGTGCGTTTTCTCTGAGTGCTCCGGTTTCCTCCCACATTCCAAAGACGTACAGGTAAGGAGTTGTGGGCACGCTATGTTGGCACTGGAAGAGTGGCGACACTTGCAGGCTGCCCCCAGCACATTCTTCGTAACACAAAAAGACGCATTTCACTGTGTGTTTCGATGTACATGTGACTAATAAATAAATACCTTATAAACCTTTCATTTTCTCTGGATCCACGTCAGAAGAAATGGCTATTATATTTCTTACTGAAACTCTTTGTTCTACCATTTCTCTATCTCACTGCTTCTCTCCCATTCTTTTGGAAACCTCTTCAGGCTTAAGTCATCTCTATATTTTCAGTTAACTCTTTTTTTATTATTGCATATCTACTATCAATTTCTTCTTTCTGAATCACCTTAGGACATTTCTTGTGATCCAAATGCAAATTGCAAATGCTTATAAGTCTAGAAGTACTTGCTGCATAGAATTACTCTACATTTCTCATCAGGGTAAGAGCTATTAATCAAAAACTCCTTGGAAATGTAGGCAAAAGCAGTCATTTTCTTGTGGTTATATTTAAAGGACACCTGCCAACTAGATTGTTGCAGAACAAAATAAATGTTATCAGTTCACTTACCCTTGCTTAATAACATTTAAGAAAAAGTGGATGAGAGATGAGTTTGATGAGAACGACTGGGACAAGAATATGCAATGTACAATACCGTTCTTAGGTTAGAAAGGTCTCACTTATCAATGGACAAACTAAATGTTTTTCTAATTTCAGTGTATTTGCATTGGGCATGTAGTGGTTGATTAACAAGATGATTGAAATTTTATAAATCTAGATGGTCTTTAATTATATACTGCATCACTTAAACAATCTCTCACCTGTCATCTATAATTCTCATCAAAGTGAACAATTCTTTTGCGGGAGTGATGTAAAGAAATTTCATATCGGTAAGGTTGTTTCAGTCCTAGGCATGATGGGCTAGAAATTTTAATGCCTGGTGCCATTTATTTTATCACTATACAATTAAGATTGGACGTTTCCCCCCCAGAACTCAACACAATAACTGGCTTTTATTGTGAAACCAGGCATTTTCAAATATACATCACATCAGACACACAACAAATATTGATATTACAGTACAGCACTCCTATTGGGGCTTTGCCAGGGATAATAAGGCATGCTGTTGCAAGGAACAGCAGTGACTGGTCATTCTGACAGCAACTATGATTTATTGTGCTGTGCTGGATGGGATTCCATTAAGATCCATTTCTTACCTTCTGTGCTTCAGGCATCTTCCCCTTTACAGACCACATCCCCCAAAACACACCAGTCTCACAGCTCCTGATAGTCCCATGCCCCACCTCCAATCACATAAGCCCCATTTTGCAGTTTTCTCAGCTCCTACCCTGAATCACACAAGGCCCTGGCATCTCAGTTGCTCTGGTAATGACTTCTAGTTCACACCAGGTCTCAAGTCCCATTCAGCTCAGACACAGACTCTTTGATTGTTCCTGGCTCTCAACTCCCAATTACATCAGACCAAACTCTCTTGCTCTGACTGGCTGACCCACCCCAACTGGAGACCACCCAAGTTCCCAATCCCCTGAATTCCTCATGGAGGATCCGATCTTTACACTATCATCCCCCTTTGTCCTCCCCATGACAAGCCTTCGACCTCCAGCTAGCCAAACCCACACACACCCCTCCCACCAGCCCCAGCCAGGTCTCTGAAGCAGAACAGCTACTCCCAAAACTCTTCCTCTAACCGCACCCTGTCCTCACACCACCCTCCAGCCTCAACTGACATTACAGAACCACAACTTACCTCCATCTATCTTAGGCCCCTGATACAAACACTTTTACCTCTGGTCCTATCCAGGCAGCTCTTCTCCCTAATCTTCAGATTGCCCCAGTCTCTAACATGCAAAGAAAAACGTGTAGCAGCGATTCATATTCTTGGTGCTACTGATGTTTGCAGTGGCAGACCCGTGATTGAAATGTGCCACCCAATTACCACATACTTCACTTTTTATGATGCTACAATTTCCAAGCCTTATTATTTTATGCACAGATTATACAATTCATCTTCAGAATTCTATAGGAAGACAAAGGTCCAGAAATCCCATCACAATGCAATGATATTATGCTCTACTTTATACTTTTTCATCCAAAAATCTATTTCTTCTGTACCCACGTAGTGTACTTTGGGAAACTGATAGTTTGTAGCAGAGTTTGCTTGCCTTATGGCATGCATATGCATAGATTGCGGTCCATGCACGTTGAAGAATGGTGATGGCCTTGAATGCTCGAGCGGAGTGAATGCATGTTCCAGAATGCTAAAGGCAATATTCCCTCCACATTAACCACCATCAAGTCATGTGTAGAAACTTCAAGAATAGTCCCAATGATGAGCAACTACATCAATCCTTGCACTGTGCAGCCAGTAATCATCCACTTTTGTAAAGACAAAGTTGCCCACTACTTGAAATAGTGGTTCTTGTTGAGAGCTGTTGATTTAAAAGATTGTGCTTTAAGGGTCACTCTTTAAGGATCATGCTTCCTGCATGGTTTTCATAGTGCCTGTGGTTTCTCTGCAAAAATGTACAGAAGCCCCAGAGTTTACATTTCGTACACACACATCATGTGCACTGAAAAATCATTCCCCTGGTGTCGTGTACATTGATTTTTCAGCACACATTTAAATTATGGGGAAAAATAATTCTAGACCAAATCCTGTTGCACATACACTTCAAATATGTATTAGCTGCTATACAGAAAGAAAAGCTACTTCTATTAAATACCATTCAGCATGTTATAAATATGATGCTGATCATAAAACACTTGAATATTTATACAAGCATCAGCTATGGATGAGCTATTCTAATCACAATGTCATCACACCATATAATATATTTCAAATACATAAACATAGATCAACAGAATAATCTCCTAGACCCTAATCATTTCAGCTCTGTGAGGCACTCGAATGAAGAAAATAATAATCTGATAAGAAATATTAGTGGATGAAGCTTTGTGTGTTATGGGCATGTTATGGGCATGGTTATACTACAGGGTGCAGTGAACATAGCTGGATTGATACTTTCTGTGCACTGTAGAACTGATTTTTAGGTGGATTTGTGGTTTATGCAGTGTTTGAAAAATTGTTTCGGGATGCATCCCTGACTCAGTTAAACCGGAAAGGTGATTAATTAACCCTTTGATATAATTTTCATCATTTGTTTCTATGCTGTACTGAAATGCTTGTTAGCCCCTTGAGATTAATATTGCCTTGTAGTGGAGGGGCCTGAATTTTGACCTTTGCAATTATACACTGTAATACTTAGTAATTTTGTGCATTTTACAGGCGGTATTAATCAAGTATGGTAGTGTGGTAGTGCAGTTATTGGACTATTAATTCAGAATCCACAGGTGGGATTTCAAAACACATCATATTAAGAAATTAGACTATCCTGGAATGGAAAACTAGTGTTGGTGATGCTGACTGCAAAGCAATTGGACTGTTGTTAAAATGCATCTAACCAATTCACCAATATCCCTATTCTTACCCAATCCTAACAAAATTCTATGGGTTGAAGACATGGGAAAGAATTATCTGGATCTTTTGATAAGCTGTTTCAGTGTAGCTGCAACATGGGGATCTTCCTGACAAAGTGCAATATTGTCTGTTATGTCCTTGACAAAAAAAAAGGACAATCCAATCTGCCCAATCAGACTACTCTTAATCAGCACCAAAATATTAAAAAAAAATCAACAATTATATCAATGAGTTTTTATTTACCAATAAACTGCTCACTGATACCTACCTTGTCAGGACCACATGGCTTCAGAGCTCATTAAGTCTTTACCTGGTCATGGACAAAGGAGATGAATTGAAGGAGTGATATGGCATATCTCAGGACAGTCCTAGGCCTTACAGTGTCAGCCACTCTATCATTAATCATCCCATCATAAAGACATAGAACAGGCCAGCACAGCAACAGGCCCTTCAGCCCACCATGTCCATGCTGACCATGATGCCAATCTAACTATCCCATCTGCCTGCACATGATCCGTATCACTCCATTTGCTAGCTGTTCATGTGTTTCTCTAAATGCCTCTTAAACATTGTTATCGTTTCTGCATCAACCACCTCCCAGAACAGTGCGCTCCAGGCACCATGTGTAAAAAAAATTGCCTCACACATCTCCATTAAATTTCCCCTCTCATCTTAAACCTATGCACTATGGTAATTGACATTTCCACCCTGGGAAAAAGACTCCACCTATCTACCATATATATACCTCTCATAATTTTATATAATCTATACTAACTCAAAAGTGAGGATGCTTGCAAGCTATTATACATCACTTAGTTTCATTTGTAATTCCTCAGATTCGCCGTCTGTGCCCACATGCAGCTTAACTGGAAAGACACGTAGGTTTGGGACATTAAGTGGTAAGTAAAATGACTAGCCCTAAAATTTGAGAGTCTAATCATCTCACCTTGACACTCAATGGCATTATCCTTGTCAAATTCCCAAACATTAAAATCCTGAGGTCTTGGGGATTATCATGAACCAGAAATATAACTAGATCTTCACAAAAAATACTGTGGTTACAAGAGCAGGTCAAAGGCTGGGTATCTCCTGATTCCCCAAAGCCTTTCCACCATCTACAGTAACACAAGTCATTCTTGTGATGGAATATTGTCCATTTGTTTGGATAGGTGAAGCTCCAATAACATTCAAGACGCACAACAACAGCCAGGATAAAGTGGTGGACTTGATTGGCACAATCACGAACAATTACTTAATCCACCACTGACGCACTGCGAGTACAAGGCATTTCATTAATGAGAGACCCTGCTATAACTTGCTCAGGCTTTATTATCACCATTTCCCAAGCCCCTAATGCCTGGATGACAAGGCAGGAGGAATGCCTCCACATGCAAGTTCCTCTACATTTGGAGTTGGTAATTTATCGCTGCTTCCTTCACTGTAGCTAAGCCATTATTCCAATTTATCAACAATGTGTGAGTACCTTCACCAGGCATAGTGCAGCTATCTCAATGGCAGTCACTAGCATCCTTTTAAAGTATTTGAGGATGGGGCAATAACTTCTGGCCTCACTACCAACGCTACATCCCATTAACTAATTAGATAAAAAGCTTTATGGGTATGAAAAATAGAATCATAGAAAATAGGAGCAAGAATAGGTAATTCAGTCCTTTGAACCTCCTCTTCCATTCAATACAATCATACCTGGTCCTATAGCTCAATACCATATTCTTGTTTTCTCCCCATGCCCCTCAATTCTATTTACTTCCGGATATTTATCTACCTCTTTATTAAATATATTCAACGACTTGGCTCCAATGCCTTTAGTGGTAGAGAATTGCACAGGTTTGCCACCCTCTGAGTAAAGAAATTTCTCATCTTTTACCCCACATCCTGAGACTGTGACCCTTCACTCCACACACCCCAGTCTGGGAAAACAATTTCCCTGCATCTGGTCTATCTAGCCCCATCAGAAGCAGAATCTGATTTACTATCATTGACATATGACGTGAAATTTGTTGTTTTGCAGCAGCAGTACAAGGCAAAGACATAAAAATCTATGAACTACAAAAATAAAGAGTGCAAAAAAAGGGAATAATGAGGCAGTGTTCATAGGTTCATGGACCGTTCAAAAATCTGATGGCGGACAGGAAGAAGCTGTTCTTAAATCATTGAGTGGGTCTTCAGGCTCCTGTACCTCCTCCCTGACAGTAGTGATTCTGTTTGTTTCAATAAGATCTTCTCTCCTACTTCTAAACCTTAGTGTGGAGGGTGAGTTGACACTATTAGGGATTATTCTGGAGTTAGGAAATTATAGAGAGCAGATATTAATTAAAATGAGGACACAAGAGAATGCAGAACCAGTCTTCAGGAAATAAAACATCATCACAATTTAGCTTCCACACAACATGCTGGAGGAACTCAGCAGGCCAGGCAGCATCTATGGAGGGAAATAAACAGTCAACAGTTCTGGTCGAGACCCTTCATCAGGACTTGAAAGGAAGAGGGCAGAAGCCTGAATAAAAAGGTAGGGGGAGAGAGAGGAGCACAAGCTGGCAGGTGATCGGTGAGTCCAGGTGAGGGGGGGTGGAAGAGGCAGAGTGCTGAAGAAGGAGGAATCATGTAGGAAAGCACAGTAGTTCGTGGAATAAGGGGGAGGAGGTGGGGAATAGGAGGGAAGTAGAGGGCAGGTCATGAGGGTGGGGGAGGGGAAAGAAGGGGTGAGGGGGCCCCAGGAATGAGGGAAAACAAAGGGGGGGGGAACAGAGGGGAGGAAAGAGAGGGAAGGGGTTACTGGAATTGATGTTGATGCCGTCAGGTTGGAGACTACCAAGGCAGAATATGAGGTGTTGTTCCTTCACCCTGCATCTGGCCTCAACGTGTCAGTAGAGGAGGCTGTGGATAGACATGTCAGTATGGGAATGAGAACTGGAATTAAAGTGGCTGACCACTGGGAGACCCTGACTGTTACAGTGGACAGAGCGAAGGGACTCGATGAAGCAATCACCTAATCTGTGTCAGGTCTCACCGACGTAGAGGAGGCCGCACCGGGAGCACCGGATGCAATAAATGACACCCACAGATTCACAGGTGAAGTGGTGCCTCCTTGAAGGACTGTTTGGGGCCCTGAATGGTGGTGAGGGAGGAGGTGTAGGGGCAGGTGTAACACTTTGCACAGCTACAGTGCCAGGATGGTCATTGGTGGGAAAGGACGTGTGGACAAGGGACTCGTGGAGAGAGCGATCCCTGTGGAAAACAGGGATTGGGGGGGGGGGGGGGGGGCGTCGGACCGGGAGACGTGCCTGCTGGTGGGATCCTGTTGGAGATGGCGGAAGATGTGAAGAGTGATGTGGTGTATGTGGAGGCTCGTGGGGTGGTAGGTGAGGACAAGGAGAACCCTGTCCCTGTTATGTCGGGGGGGGGGTGGATGGGGTGAGGGCAGACTTACAGGAAATGGAAGAGATGCGGGTGAGGGCTGCATTGATGGTGGTGGAAGGGAAACCCTGTTTACTGAAAAAAGAGGACATCTCTGGCATCCTGGAATGGAAAGCCTCATCATGGGAACAGATGCGGTGGAGACAGAGGAACTGAAAGAAGGGGATAACATCCTTACAGTCTCCAATCTGACAGCATCAACGTCGATTTTTCTAACTTCTGGTAATCCCCCCCCCCCCAACTCTGCTTTCCCCCTTTTCCCCCCTTTCCCCTCCCACTTTGTTTTCCCTCATTCCTGTGGCACTCTAACCCCTTCTCTTTCCCCTCCCCTCCCCTCCTGACCTTCCCATCACCTCCCTCCTATTCCCTACATCCTTCCCTTTAGTCCATGGTCCTCTCCTACCAGATTCCAGCCCTCAGCCTCTTCCACTTATCACCTCTCAGCTTCTTACTTCATTCCCTTTCATCGCCCCTCCCCCACCCACCTACTTTCCCCCTCTCACCTGGACTCACCTATCACCCGCCAGCTTGTGCTCCTCCCCCTCCCCTCCTTTTTATTTTGGCTTCTGCCCTCTTCCTTTCCAGTCCTGATGAAGGGTCTCGACCAGAACTGTTGACTGTTTATCTCCCTCTATAGATGCTGCCTAACCTGCTGAGTTCTTCCAGCACTTCTTGTGTGTGTTGCTCCTGTATTAACACATTGTTAAAGGCAATATCCCTGCATAGTTCAGGAGAGGTCTGTTTTGTCACTTAATATCCTGGCTAGATGTATATTGAGGGAGCCATCCCTCAACACTGTAACAATAGAGGTATATTTTGGGTGTCTGGAATTTGTGCTCAGGAGCTCTTGGACAAGCCACCAAATATTCAAAGGGGTTCTGCTGGTTGGGATGTGCTACCATTGTAAATTCTGCAAAGTTGCCTATCTATATTCAAAATGTTAACGTATGTGGTTATAGCCATTGAAACTGTAGTTAATCGTTTGTTATCTTTGTGCTCAAAAAGTACAAAACATTGTGGCGGGAGAGGTGAACTAGATTCTCTCCAGAAGATCTGCTGCTTTGAATAAAGACCTTTATATCCCCCAGTTACAGCTTCTGTGTGGTTCAGTTTTGTCAGTCACAACTGAACCAATTTCTTCAAGAACAATAATCCTGCCGTCCCAGGTATCAGACCAATGTGGCTTCACTGCATTACCTCTTAGGCAAAGGAAAAGGGTCACTTCCCACCACAATAAAAGGAAACAGTTTAGAAACCACACCAATCATCTATGAAACAAAGGAGGTGATGTCATCTGCATTTGTGAGGGCCAGTTGCATGAACTCTATCGAGAGTTCAGCAGGCTCATTGTTGGATAGTGCGTGGAATGTGTTGTGGTCGCTAACTATTCAGGAATCATTGGCAGACGTTTAATTGGATGTTCCAGCCCAAAATTCAATAATAACGTTTATAGGGGAAAGGAACAAATGCTTGAATTGAAAAAAATTATATGACTGCAGGGTAAAAGTAAGAGAATGGGATTAATTGGGTAAGATTATGAGAGAGCTCAGCAGGGGCATGGGATATCAAATGACCACCTGTGCTGTAGCATTCCTATGACTCTTTGATTCAACATGCAAGATTCAACTTTGTGCAATATGTGGGCTGTTTCTTAAAACCAGAGAAAAAGGCCCATTTCAGCAGGTTCCTAAAAATGTAAGTTCTGTGCTAACAAGGAAATATTTCCCCATGGAACCCCTGTGAATAGAGCACTGTTGACTACAATGAGATCTGAGAGTCAAAAAGTCCCTTTTCCTTTGAAGAATACTTTCTTTTGGAGCAGGCAAATAGTCAAAATGTTTAGCACTTCTGTGCACCTAATGTCAGCTAAGCTGAGGTTTTTAGTTGGCCTAATAATTTGCTCACCTTGATAGCTCACTGCTGCTGGAAAACAGAATTCAGTCTGCATTGTAGAACTGAATCAGCATGTGAATGCTCCTTTAAAGAACATATCATTTGGTTGGCAAAGTCAAAAGCTTACTGCGGCTTATGGGCTTGACACTGCAATGTTCCAGTGATGAAATAGGACTACTTTGAAGGCTCAACAATTTTAAATGATATATAATTAGAATTATCTTATCCAACAAAAACACAAAGGGAACAACTTTTTGTTTTTTTGTAACTTTCAAGCTCTAAAAATAAGTGTTTACATCCATCCTTCTTTATACACTTTATCTTGCCAATAATAATGGCATGTGTTACAGAGAGACCTGATGATATATCCCGAATCCTTTGAAGGCAAGTCTATTTAAATCTGCAAATACTTCTTTCAAACAAGACTTCTTGACCTAAATGTTCTTGAATCCTTTTAGTTTTATTAACAGTCACTTATTTGCTTGCAGTTATAGATAATAGTCAAACACTGAAAGCAGGAAACAAGTTATACTTTCTTCTGTTGCACCCCACTGATATCTTGTTTAAATTGTAAAATCTTTGTTTTGCAAAGTTGCCCAATTATTATTAACCCTTAATTCTCCAAGTTGTCCATGGTTTCCATTTTCTAGCCTGAACACCGACCTTTCTGTTTCTTCAATGCACATACAAAGCTGAAGCTAATTTTTTCTCATATTTCTGTACCTACACAGTATTCCATGTATAACACCAGAGTAAATTGTACATGTACTGCAAATAATACTCAGTGTCATCAATGACATTTATCTGATTTGGCACAGTGATTTATTACTGCTGGATGTAAAAAAATTACAAAGGAGAAATTTTGTGCATCCAGAAACTGAACAAAAAGGAACTGTGTTACACCACTGATGTAAAGGTGACAAATTCAACAATGCTTGATGTGAAACATTACCACACAGCATCTGCTCCTAACATCTGATGCTTAATAAACTTCAAAAGACTGGACCATAAAAATGCAGCTTGTGTCTTCACATAAATGATAAAGGAAAGAATTAGCGGCACAAAGAGAACTCAAAAAACAAAGGACCTCAGCCAAGGGAATCTGGATTTAGAAGCACCAGTTTGTCAACAAGTCCTGCAAGGCAAAAACTGCTCCCTGAAAACTGAGGCAAACTAGGTTCTCTGAAAGGATGCATAATTCATCCAGGAATGTCAGTAAAACAGCACTCTGGAACCACAGACAGGGGATTGAGGAGGATGGGGAAACTCTCATGTTTTATGGTTCCAGCTTATGGACAGGCCATTCCTGCTAAAGTTTATCTTTGCACTACTGGGGCACTTTTTGGTAGAATACTACCATAATCTTTTCCAATGCACCATTGTAATTGCTTTATTATGGCTACAGGTGATGAATATGCACAAGACAATGAATCTTCTTTCCCATTTGTATTACATTGTCAGTCCACTTGGTTTGAGCGAGGTACATGCTTCATTCACTGGGCTGTTCATCACCAGTTGCTATAATAAAGCAATTTCAGGGTTGCATTGACAAGGTCCATAATAGCAATTGCACCAAGAAGTCACTTATTCTCACCTCTTCCCCAAAACGCCCCCCAACATTATCTTTTCCTGCTTTTACTTTTTGACCACAATAATACATATTTGTACCTCATTATTTTAAAGCAGAACAACATTAAGAAGATTGCAGAAAGGCAAGGATTCATTTAGGGGCGATAGCAACCATACAGTTTTGCCTAGGTTGTTCTTAGCTGCATTCTCGTCACAGGATTGTTTGTGTGCTGAACATACTATTATTTTCCCTCTCTATCCAGGCAGGGTGTTGAAAGATGCGTTGTTTATTCATGCATGGCACAGAAATTTATAACAGTTGGTAAATTCTGAAATTTGATTTTATTAGGGCTAAAGGCAAACTCTTTGGACTTGGAGATAAGCCTCAGCCACTTATTAACATTTCACATTCAGGAAACTGGCCTCCAGAATTATTGCTACTTTTGGGAAATTAAAGGTCACAAAATCTCCTGATTCAAAGCAAGTTAATGAGGCATTTGGGGAATTTTGTTCCAAAATATAACACACATAAAATAATCCTTTATTAGAGACTTTTAATTACATTTTTAACAAGGTTACTCTGTGTTGGATATCTGAGGATGTGTGCTTCCATCAGCACAAGCTACTGGTGCTCAAAATTAGCCACGAGTGTTGGTAAGCAGAAAGAAAGCTATGGAATTCCTTCTTTGCTCAAATCTTTCTCTCTGTTTAAGTCCTTAACATAAGTGATCTTGCTGGTTTCACAAAATTGATAGTGTTACTAAAATAAGTATGTGATCATACAGAGTTGATAGATTTACGTGTGATCCTCAATTTACATCAGAAGGGAGGCCTTACTTCTTATCACTGTTCAGGACTGCTGTGAGCAAATCAAACATCCAGATGTTGTGCAGGCAGGTATTTGGTTTAATTCTGATGTCTGCCACAGCCTTCTGGCTCTCTATTACTCATTGGATCTTATTTAAGTTCCACTGATAAAAATAACGAAACGTTATCTGAAACGAGTGAAAGCTATTTACTCAGTTTCTCTCTCTACAGATGCTGCCTGACCTTCTGTTTACAGCAACTTCAAGTTTTATATTAGATTTCCACCATTTGCAGTAGATTGCTTTTGGTCATAATCATATCTGACATATGTACAGGGTAATTAAAATCATTCTGCAGTTAGCTATATTTTTACAATCAAGGCAATTTCTTCCACAACTGTACTCTCGTAGAAAACTTATATTTCAATGCTATTTTAGGTCAATGCAAAATTAAACACTTTCAAGGAGTTTCGTGCGATTTAATAGCAGAACAATTGCAAATTGAAACTTATTTAAGGCAATCAATCCGGATTTAATATGTTTATGTAACCTGGTGTTTTTTAAATGTATTTCTGCATAATTGCTGAGGAGAAGTACAGCTGAAACATAGACTGATGATTAAGGTATGCCTTAATGGAAGTTAACAATGAAGTATGAAGTCTTGGAATTTGAATTAGGTTTGATCAACCTAATACACACTGAGCCTGGAACTCTGCTGTTTTTAAATTCTCCATCTAAAAATTTTAATTTATTTTGCTATTTAGGATTGCTATTAAGTGTGTGATTAATTATAATGATAATATGCCATTTAAACTTAATAAATATCTGACATTTAATGCTATGGCCCCTGTTACTTTGAAAATTAAATAAGAACATTCCTTCTCTAATAGTTAACCACATTATTCCAACCCATTGCAAATAAGCACCTATTTATAAGGGGCGGCACGGTAGCGTAGTGGTTAGCGCAACGCTATTACAGCGCCAGCGATCAGGGGTCGATTCCCGTCGCAGTCTGTAAGGAGTTTGTACGTTCTCCCGTGTCTGCGTGGGTTTCCTCCGGGTGCTCCGGTTTCCTCTCACATTCTAAAGATGTATGGGTAGATTAATATGGGTTTAAAATGGGCGGCGCGGATTCATTGGGCCAGAAGGACCTGTTACCACGCTGTAAATAAAATTTTTCAAAAAATTTTGTTAAAAATTAAAAAGATTTTTTTAAATTTATATCAATGTATCATGCAACAGCTATTGAAGAGTCACACCATGATTACTCTGATCAACAGAGAATCTTACACCAACTTTCACTATTTACATGTTATAGTAAGTTATTATAAAACCACAGTAGGCTTGTAACCTAAGCCAGATGGGAATTTGGAGAAATGTATTCTTGAATGCCAAGCATGATAATTTGCATTGGAAATGCTTGAATGTCAAGAGTTACATATATAAGGTATAGCTCTTGTAGAAACAGCATGACAAACAGCAATGTCCCTAATGGGGCTAGATGGCTGTACAGTAAAGTCAGTTTGAACTCCTTCACAAGTGCTCACAGTTTAATCACTAGTCCATTATAAATGTACATGGGAAGGGCTGGGGGAGGCGGGGGCAGTAATAAACAATTCTGCCCCCTCTCCGATGAGGCGATAAATAACAATTGAAACATCAGACTCTTTATCATCTGTCAAGTCTTGGCCAAACAGGATGAATAGTGTTCAAAACTGCATAATGCATTCCGGAGAATGCTACTTAAGGAGCATAGACATCATTTGAGGAAATGCAGATGGTAGTTTGCATTGTAAGATGTAATTTGATGTAATATTGAACCATAACATGCTCTTATTCCTATGTAGCAATAAATCACAATTAAAAGATTGAATATCAGACAATCTAATGATAGCAAGGGAAACGTGGGTACATTTGTAGAATAAAGGTGTTGGGAGATGGGAAGATATGGCGACCACTGGCAAACTGGCCTGATGGGTCTGTGCTTTCTTGTTTTTGAAATATTGTCTGGTCATATTCCAGATGGTGATTGTCACTCTGGCTGATATATGCTCTTCAGCTATGACTTTCTGAACTCAAAACATTATGTTAGGGGAATTGTTCTTTGTCTGTTTTGATACTTGATCATGAAGCCACTGGCACTGTCAATCCAAATCTCTTCTTTACTCTTGCAAACTTCTGTTAATGTAAGAGCAAAGCACTGCAGATGGTGGAAATCTAAAATAAAAACAGAAAATGCTGGAAATACTCAGCAGGTCAGGCCACATCCGTAGGTAGAGAAATAGAGTTAACAGTTAAGGTGGAAGCCCCTTTATTGCAAGGAGACAAAAGAAGCTCGTTAAGCTGCAGGGGAAGTGGCAGGAGGTAGGGGAAGGGGACGTCTCTGATAGGTTAAGATCAGGGTGACCATGGGGATCTGTAAACAGGCTGGAAGTACACAGTTGGTCAGGCAGCATCCAGCAATTATGCTGTAATAATTTTGTAATCGTTGTGTCAGTCAGTGAATTGTAGAAGCTATATGGTAAAGATCAACGTGACCAATCTGTCAGAGAAGTTCAGTAAAACACTGATGATCTGCTATCTCATTGTTCGGAAATCCCGATGGTTTGGCATTTAGATCACTGGCTCCTGTTCTCTGTGCTCCCTTTACGCTCACTGGGGCCCTGTTTCCTGTACTCTCTTTTAAACTCACTGGGACCCTTTTTCTAGTGTTCCCTTTAAACTCACCGTGGCCCTATTTCCAATGCTCTTTTTACATATTCTGGGTTCACTATAAAATTTGTTTACCACTATGCCACACAATAAAAAAAAGTGAAATAAAAATGTTTTGGTATCAATAGGAGTAACATTCAATAATCCAGAAAATCTACTAGTCTGGCACCAAAGTGTCAAAGGTTCTCTCATTTGGGTAAACAGTTTCCAAGCAAGATCTTTCTTATGTCCCTGGCTTCTCTTTCAGTAATGAGCTGAAGATGCACCTAATTAAATGTTGAAGTTGGCTTATTTTGGCCAAAGGATGAAATTGGGGGTTGAATGGTTGCAACTCCATCTGCTAATTATCATAACTTAGACATTTGGAGGTGCTAACTAGAATCAGGCTGTTTCATTAGTCATGTAATTTTATATGGAGCAGTTTATGTGGCCCTCACCTGCACTCAAATTCTGGCATGCTCTAGCTGGCACATAACAAAACACTGCAGGGAGGTTCAGGAATGGAGAGAGAGGACACACAAGTTCTCCCATGCAGCACTCAAGACCCTGTTGGAGGAAGTTCAGAGAAGGAGGGATACCTGCAACAACAAGGGGGAAGAATACTTATTTACACCCCCATCCTTCTTTCCTGCTGCAATTTGGCTTAGGGTTCGACTCTCTTCCTACTCCTTGTTCCAAACCAAGTGGGACACTTAGCAAGGTGCCCACAGCAAAGTTCTCTATTTCTCCTGGTCATAGCTATGAAGGTTGAATAACAGTACTTAATCATGTCACGTGACTACTTCAGGCAATTTCAGACCTACCACCAAAATTCTATGCTGCCCCATTAGTGAACGGGCATTTTAAGTGGTAATCTCTACTTGTTACATTTTCTCTGCTCAGAGTACCTCGTGGTGGTTTCTGGTCTTTTACCAACAAGGTTTAATTTTCTAAACTAGAAATGATATGTTATCTTGGGAATAATTTTTCCTCCTTCACATCTAAAATATTTGCCAAAAATCATCTCCATATCTAATTGAAGACTGAAAATAAAGTGACTATGGTGGCCTGAATTGTTATCTTTTTTGCAAATGCCTTGGCTATGAAATTTCCTCATGCTTGCTCTCCTACTACAATGTATTTCATTCTGTCGGAAATACAGGCCATTTTTTTTAAAGAATTTTTTCACCATGGTTAATATGATTTTAATGGATGATCCACACTATAAATATTTTCACTCTCCAGACATGTTCAACAATTCCAGCAATGTCAAGGATTACAATTGTCCATTTATTACTTTCATTTGTTTTTAGTGGTTTCAATATTCAGCACATGATAGATGTAATTTACAACAAACAATTTCTTGAACTATAGATCATCAACTCCCATGTCAAACCCTGTTATTGAAAAATTACAAAATCTTTATTCATAAAACAGTCTTAAGGGGATATTTCTGTCTGTGAAAGTGGCACAATCGAGTTGCAGGTAATGGCTTCAGTCATTTTTCTAAAATGCTTTGACTAATGACAAGGCTGGGCCTGCAAACATATGTCAGAACTTGCTGCTTCATACATTGCCCTCTCTTGCATCTTTCAGTATTGAAGGAAATTTATTGGAGGCAAAAGCCAGATCGAAGATATTGTTAAAAACAGTAAAGCAATTTGTTGTTTTTGTACACATAAAATAGCAAAGGAAATTGATTTCTGAGGTATGTTTAAAAGCAACAGCCACACACACTTTGATATTCTAAAAAAAATGTTTTCATTTATGGCACTTGATTCAAGAGCCAACACTGGCAAAGCTGCCTAACTGCCCAGAGGTGGTGGTGGACCTTTTCCTTGGACTTCTGCCATCCTTATGACATTGATATTGTCTCAAAGACGTCGAGTTGAATAACTTGACCCAGTGACAGAAAAGGATTTTGACACATTTCCGTATTAGGGCACAACTGATAGAGCTGCTGCCTTACAGCATCAGACACCGTGTTCAATCCCAACCTCAGGAACTATCTGTGTTTGCATGTTCTCCCTGTGACCACTTGTGTTTCCCAGGGTGCTCCAGTTTCCCTCCACATTCCAAAGATGTGTCGGTTGGTAGATTAATAGACGTCTGTAAATTGCCCCTAATATGTAAGTGGTTGAATCTGGGGGGAGTTAATAAGAATGGGGGGGGGGGTTGAATCAAAAATGGGATTAACATCGGATTGGTGTAAATGGGTGGTTGATGACTGGCATGGACTCAGTGGGCCTCTTTCCATGCCATATCTCTCTGATGGTAAGGTTGACACGATCTTATCCCGTTGCCTTTAATTGCTTGGTAGTGGAAATTGTGTCTTGGTAAATTGTTACGCTATCCTTGGGGCTGAATTATATTGTGACCAACTTGTGCCATTTATTGGATATAGAGTCCAATGTCAGCAGTTCTGTTTATTTACTGAACAAGCTAAGCTTCTTGAATGCTGTTGAAACCACACCCATCCAGGTAATAGTTTGTAAGCAGGTTTGCTGTACAGTGGAGTGGGAAGTTTCATCATTAATGGTGTTGTCAATTGACCTAAATATTGTAAAAATGTCAGTGACTAATGCTGTTTTTAACCTTAATGACAGAGGAAAAGTCATTAAAGGACTTGTTAAAGTTGGGGGAAAGGGAATTGTCTGACGAATTTTGACTGTGAAGTCTTGGGACTGGTATGATTAGACTCCAAATTCTACATCAGTCTTTCAAGTATATCACAAGATCACAAGACAAGGGAGCAGAAGCAGGCCATTTGGCCCATCGAGTCTGCTCCAAGGAAAGGGAAAATAGAAATGAGAAATGGGGAATGGGGGAAAGAAAAAAAAACTATTCTAATCCCAATTTCCAGCCTTATCCCCATATCCCTTGATATCCTGACTATTTAGATATCTATCTATCTCCTCCTTGAACGCTCCCACTGATCTGGCCTCCACTGCTGTACGTGGCAAGGATTTCCACAAGTTCACCACCCTCTGGCTAAAGAAATTTTTCCTCATCTCTGTTTTGAAACTGTACCCTCTAATTCTAAGATTGTGCCCTCTGGTCCTGGACTCACCCACCAAGGGAAACAGCTTGGCCACATCTACTCTGTCCTTTCCTATCAATATTTTAAATGTCGCTATGAGGTCCCCTCTCATTCTTCTGTACTCCAGTGAGTACAGTCCAAGAGCCGACAAATGCTCCTCATACGTAAGCCCTTTCATTCCTGGAATCATCCTCGTAAATCTCCTCTGAACCCTCTCCAATGTCAGCACATCCTTCCTAAGATGTGGGGCCCAAAACTGCGCACAATATTCCAAATCAGGCCTCACTAGTGCCCCGTAGAGCCTCATCAACACTTCCTTACTTTTATACACTATACCTCTCGAAATGAATGCCAACATAGCATTCGCTTTCTTTACCACCGATCCGACCTGGTGGTTAACCTTTAAGGTATCCTGCATGAGTACCCCCAAATCCCTTTGTACTTCCGTGCTTTGAATTTTCTCTCCTCCTAGATAATAATCTGCCTGCTTATTTCTGCTTCCAAAGTGTACAACTGCACATTTCTCAACATTGAATCTCATCTGCCATTTCCTTGCCCATTCTCCTAAACTGTCTAGGTCCCTCTGCAACTTTCCTATCTCTTCATTACTCCCTACTCTTCCATCTATCTTGGTGTCATCCGCAAACTTAGCCACAAAACCATTTATTCCATTATCCAAATAGTTAATGTACAAGGTAAAAAGGAGTGGTCCCAACACCGTCCCCTGCGGCACACCACTAGTAACCGGTAACCAACCAGAACGAGATTCTTTTATTTCCACTCTTTGCTTCCTGCCAACCAGCCAATGCTCCACCCATTCTGTTATCCTACCCGTAATTCCATGACCTCTCATCTTATTAATCAGTCTCTTGTGAGGCACCTTATCGAAGGCCTTTTGAAAGTCTAAATACACAACATCTACCGCCTCTCCCTTATCCACCCTACCTGCGATTTCTTCAAAAAACTCCAATAGGTTGGTCAGGCAGGATCTTCCCTTCACAAAACCATGTTGGCTAGGACCTATCTTGCCTTGCGCCTCTAGGTATTCCGTAACCCCATCCTTGAGGATAGATTCCAATAATTTTCCCACCACTGATGTCAGACTAATAGGTCTGTAATTTCCTTTATGCTGCCTCCCACCTTTCCTATACAACGGAACTACATTTGCGACCCTCCAGTCCTCCGGAACCATGCCGGAATCTATCGATTTCTGGAAAATTATCGCCAATGCCTCCGCTATCTCTAAAGCCACCTCCTTCAGAAACTGGGGATGCACCTCATCCGGTCTGGGAGACTTATCAGTCTTTAGCCCATTTAGTTTTCCTAGCACCTTCTCCCTAGTAATCTTAACTGAACTCAGTTCCATTTCGTGAGACTCCTGACTAACCAGCACATTGCTGATGTCCTCCACGGTGAAGACCGATGCAAAATATTCATTCAATTCCTCTGCCATCTCTCTATCATCCATTATAATAGCTCCTGCACCATTATCAATTGGTCCTATATCAACCCGTGTCTCTCTTTTACTCCTTATGTATTTAAAAAAACTCTTAGTATCCTTTCGAATGTTATCCTCCAACTTCCTTTCATAATTCATCTTTTCTTTCCTAATGACCTTCTTAGTTTCTCTCTGCACGTTTTTAAAAGCTTCCCAGTCTTCTGTTTTCCCACTAATTTTTGCTTCTTTGTACGCTGCCCCTTTTGCTTTTATTTTAGCCTTCACCTCTCTCGTTATCCACATTTGTGCCTTTTTTCCATTCAAGACCTTTTTTCTTGGAATATATCTATCCTGCATTTTCCTTATTTCCTGTAGAAATTCCTTCCATTTCTCCTCTGCCGTCCCTCCAGCCAGCTTACTCTTCCAATCAATTAGGGCCAACTCCTCTCTCATACCATTGTAATTTCCTTTGTTCCACTGAAATATTGATACACCAGTTACCAGCTTCTCCTTCTCAAACTTGAAACTGAACTCAATCATATTGTGATCACTGGTTCCCTTACCTTTAGTTCCCTAATCACCTCCGGTTCATTACACAGCACCCAATCCAAAACAGCCGATCCCCTGGTGGGCTCTTCAACAAGTTGCTCTAGAAAAACGTCCCTTAGACATTCCACAAACTCCCTCTCCTGAGTACTACCGCCATTCTGGATTTCCCAGTCCACCTTTATGTTAAAATCCCCCATAATTATCTTCACATTGTCACCCTGGCATGCTTTTTCTATCTCAAACTGCAACTTATCGTCCACTTGCTGACTGCTATTAGGGGGCCTATATATGACTGCTACTATTGTCCTTTTACCCTTGCTATTTCTTAGCTCCACCCACAAGGATTCCACCTCCTCGGACCCAATATCCTTCCTTTCTATTGATTTTATATCACTACTAACCATCATGGCCACACCTCCCCCTCCGCCTACTCACCTATCCTTCCTATACACTGTGTACCCCTGGACATTCAGTTCCCAATCACATCCATCATAAAGCCATGACTCGGTGATTGCCACAATGTCGTATTTATTAACCTGTAGTTGTGCCACTAGGTCATCTACTTTATTCTTAATGCTACGTGCATTTAAATATAGTACGTTTAGTCCGGTATCTGCTATTAATTTTGTTGTACTTCTATTGTTCAGCAGATTAGCCTGGCTTTCCACCTGTCTATCCTTCTTACCATCTTCACTACATACTATCTTAGACATGTTCCTATATACCTCATCCCCTATCCTAACATTCTGTATCCTAACATCCTGACTTGTTGTACTTCTATTATTCAGCAAATTATCCTGACTTCTCACCCGCCTGTCCTTCTTGCCATCCTCATTGGACTTGTTTCTATAAACTTCCTCCCTTACCTTAGCATCTTGTAACCTAACATCCTGGTTTCCATCCCCCTGCCAGGTCAGTTTAAACCCTCCCCTACAACTAAATTAAACATTCCCGCCAGGATATTGGAACCTTTGGAGTTTAGGTGCAACCCATCCTTAGCGAATAGGTCATGCCTCCCCCAAAAAAGGTCCCAATTATCCAAAAATCTGAAGCCCTGCCCCCTGCACCAGTCACTCAGCCACGCATTCATCTGCCAGAGCTTTCTATTCTTCCTATCATTGGCACGTGGCACAGGTAGTAATCCTGAGATTACTACCCTTGAGGTCCTACTTCTCAAGCTTCTCCCTAATGCCTTGTATTCGTCCTTCAGGACCTCTTCTCTTTTTCTACCTATGTCATTGGTACCTACATGTACCAAGACTTCTGGCTGCTCACCTTCTCCCCTCAGAATATTATGGACCCGGTCCGTGATATCCCGTACCCTGGCACCAGGGAGGCAACACACCATCCGAGACTCATTGTCGGTATCGCAGAATCTGCTATCCGTACCCCTTACTATAGAATCCCCAATAACCACTGCAGGAACAACTCCAGCTAGTTAGCACCTTTCTCATTATAATCAGCGCCTTTCTTTATAACATGTTTATTCTGAGATCTCAGTAACAATCATTGTCCATAGGAACTGGGAGGTTCTGGAAGGATTATACCTTTAGTTACATTAGAAGGGAGATTCTGATTAGGAGTTCTGATTTATTTATGCAAATGTTAAATTAAACATTTTCATTACATTCAGTATGATTGTAAAAATTTTTGAAATCAATTGAAATGATCTGTATTTTTCTTAGGTTTTGCATACCTCTTGGTGTTGATAAAATCAACACACCACAAAACTAAACGATCCCACATGCTGTGTAGAACATAGAACAGTGCTGCACAGGAACAGGCCCTTCGGTTCACAAAGTCTGTGCCAACAATGATGCCAATTTAAACTGTACGTCTCCCTGCATGTGGACTATATTCCTTCATTCATTGCCTGTTCACGTGTCTATCTCAATGCCTCTTAAACATTGCTATTTTATATGCTTCCACCACTTCCCCTGACAGCATGTTCCAGGTACCTATCATTCTCTGTGAAAAAGATTTGCCACGTAAATCTCCTTTGAACTTTCTCCCCCTCATCTTAAATTGTGTCCTCTAGTATTTGACAATATCCACCTTGGGGAAAAAGACTGGCTATCTATCCTGTCTATGCCTCTCATAGTTTTATATACTTCCAACAGGTTGTCCCTCAGCCTCTAATGCTCCAAAGAAAACAATCCAAGTTTGTCCAACCTCTCCTTATTGCTAATATTCTCTAATCCATGCAACATCCCGGTGAACCTTTTGCACCCTCTCCAAAGCCTCCACATCCTTCCTGTAATGTGGTGACCAGAACTGCACACAATAATCCAAATGTGGCCTAACCAAAGTTTTATACAGCTGCAGTGACAGATATGTTGATAGATCTATATTTCTACTCTCATACAGTACCCAGTTGCTCTATTGGATAGTTTATGATCTGGATGTCCATTCTTGCCAGCAGATTAAATAAGCAGTCTCTGAGCTGATAGAGGAGACTAGTTATTTGAATGAGCTAGCAACAACTGCAAATGTCAGCAACAATGAATCCCCAATATGAAACCTGCTTTTAATAGAAGAGGAACAATTTTATTTGTTCCATTGTCTGTAGCATCACAAATAAAACTTGAAAGAAATAACAAGGGTGTTGCTTTCATAAAAAGAAACATTTTCAACTGCAAAAGTATGAATTGTTAATAGCAATCTGCAAGATTTCTTGCCTTGTCATGTGCTCCATGGTGTTCTAAAGGGTTACACATAAATGAGTACACACAATTAGAGTGATTAATGAAATGGCTAGCACATATAAATGTCTTGGTCCACTATTCCAATGGAAGTATAAGATTATTTTCAACAAATGCATCTGTCAGAATGTCAAGTTTATTTATGACTCTTATCAGGAGATTGCAAAATGTGCATATGCCAGTTTTATCAGTGGTAATTTTTAGATTGCAAAGTCTGATCTGTCTAAAAGTTTAAAAATGACCTATTTTGTCTACTATTTGAATATATAAGCTCCAGATTTTCATTATTTTATATATTACCAGGTTAAATGTAAACATATCAGAATGTTATTTTTGATGCACATCCCATTTTATAAATGACATGCCATTTTACAATTATTTGTTCTCAATTTAATGATGCACCAATAAACAGCATTATACCTGTCATACCTGTTCAAACAAGGTCTGCCGCTTAATAATTACAGGAGCTCCTGATTTAAATAACGTCTTTATTGAATTAAAATGGTATGGCCGAGCAATTCATCCTTGAATAAGAAACAAGTGTAAAACATCAATGTACTGGGATTTAAGCCAACATTATTAGCTGGCAGCTGGCAAACGATTTCTGTATGTGTTCATTGTGCAAGTTTAATGTACGTGTAGGCTGTGCGATTCACAGTCTTTTAGACAGTTCTATATATTTACCAGACCTGATTCCAAGAGTCACACCAAGAAAACAAACCAAGCTGCATGATGTGCTTCATTACTGGAGCTTTTATTTAAGGGAGTGGTTCTCGGGTGGGACCAAGGCCAGAAATTAGCAGAGTGATTTGCACTGAACTTTCAGGAGGAGCACTGGGATAGACATAGGAGCAAGCATCCCCCTTATCAGAAGTTGTGGCAATAGAGGTGGATTACTGGAATGCTCAGACCCACCCTTCCTGAAAAAAATATAGAAGGCCTTATCTGCATAATGATCAGACATCTGGCTCATCATTGATTGGAGCTGAATCCATTGACATCTGCTATGATGCATTCTCCAACCATAATGGAGGTAAGATTTGTTTCTTTAAGTGGATGCTTGAGCAGACCTGCTTCCTTCCATCAGGGCCTAGTTCATCGTTCATGGGCCATGCTCTTTCTTGGTCGCGTTTTTGTTGAGCTTGTTTGAATAAATATGACAGGTAAAATGATGTAATGTGGTTGTGATGTCAAACATAATGTTAGACAAGATAAACCCGTGCCATGTACATTGGAAGTGCATGATCCGGAGGTAGTTGCATTATTTACAATGGTACTTTAATGCCGTAATCACAACTCTTTTGGGATTCACAGTTGCCTATAGGTCAAACTACGAGGAGCTTTTAAAGACCTTGGCTTAGGAAGAACCTTTATATCCAGAGGAAGGCTGCAATCTGGAATGCACTGCCTGAGTAGGTGGTGGAGGCAGGTGCTCTTGACAACATTTAAGTATCTAAACAAACACTTGAATCACCAACACACAGGTTATGGACCAACTGCTGGTAAATGGGATAAGTAGAGATAGGTACTTGGTGGTCGCCATGGACATGGTGGGCTGAAGGGCCTGTTTCTGTGCTGCATGTCCCTGTGACTCCGTGATTTGAGGAGGAGCTGGAGAAATGAATACATAGAGGTTCAGCCGAAGGGAGAGAAAGTAGGAATGTGGATGCAGATAAAATGGAGCTTTTAGGTCTAAAGTGACATATTTCTGATTCTCTGAATTGCTGTCATTTCTGCAGAGAAGTTATCATAGGATTAGAGACATAGAGTCATAGAGCAATACAGCAGAGATACAGGCCCTTCAACCCAATGCGTCCACACTGACCACTGTGCCCACCCAACTAGTCCCAATTCCCTGAGTTTGGCCCATATTCCTCTAAGTTCTGCCCCTCTATGTACCTATCTAAGTGCTTCTTAAATGATACTATTGTACCTGCCTCAACCACTTCCTCTGGCAGCTCGTTCCATACATTCACCACCCTCTGTGTGAAAAAGTAGCTTCTCAGGTCCCTTTTAACTCTTTCCTCTCTCACCTTAAATCTATGTCGCCGAGTTTTGGACTCTCATACCCTGGGGAAAAGACTGTTACAGTCCACCTTATCTACGCCTCTCATAATTTTAAACATTCCTATAAGGTTACTCCTCATTCTCCTATGTTCCAAGGAATGAAGACCTAGCCTGGTCAACCTCTCCCTATAACTCAGGCCCTCTAGTCCTGGCAACATCCTTGTAAGCCTTTTCTGCACTCTGTTCTGACATATCCTGCAAAAAAAAACATTGGCAGCTACCAAACCACAGCTGGCTAAACAATTCTTGTAATCAAGGTCATGAAGCTCTGAAACTTTGCTCCTTCCTAGCTGCTACCATTGACATCACTGACAACTGCAGCCACTGTTGGGTTACCCAGGATTATCTGCAGGACACTATCATACAATGGTACTGAACTGTCATTTCTATCAAGGACATTGACTGGTTACAGATTCTTCATGCATGTTACTGCTGGAGGGCAGATATGCATAAGGGCTCTAGCCTCTGTGAGCGTAATCCTGTTATATGTGAGACTTCTGAATCTCCCCTTTATTACTGTTTGTAATAAAGTTTGAAGCTAGCCTTGCTTGGATCTCAGTTCCAAAGCACCAATATGTACACTTCTGAGACATACTTGCTTTCTTTGTCACTGCAATTTGCTCTCTAAAATGACAACATGCATTACAGACATCCTACCTCACCCATATTACCTTGCTGTGCTAATGTGTATGAATTCATGTTGGTGCTCAGGATTACTGTAACACTGCCAGTTTTAGAGCAAACCTACAAAATTTTCTAAAGCAATTAAGGAGGCAGAATCAACACATAGCCCTTATGCATGATACTGGTGAATGAGTGGTACCTTTGCAAATCCTCCCTCTCCGGTATCCACGTCAACAATATAATTGTTGTAAAGTGTTTATCTGTTCTGACACTTAACTCCAGTGAATGATTTTGTCTAATGTATTGATGATAATTCTTTTCCAGGCTGCTGAAGGCAACGTGATTTTCCCACTCTGTGAATGTAGCAGATAGGATTTCTTAGTTAATAAGCAGACCTATTCATGTGGATATTATCTTCCCTTCCACCTCTTTCCAAAACACCCACACCCTACTGTTTGTAAGCAAAGGGGTCCTACCTGCTTTACATGAGAATTTCTAATGCACATCTTGAAATGCAGAAGATTTAGAACTTGACATTATTCTAGAAGTTTGCTTCTCATTGGATTTCACAGCTTGGTGCAAGGTTCTTCACTTCGTAGCACACTCTGCTGAAGCCATGGCCAGCGGTAAGGCTTCAATGATGGAAGATCAGGGAATCTGTAAACCCAATCCATCTTCATCAACCTGCTTCTCTTACAACCTTTTGTGACTGAGATGCTGCAGATGTTGTAAGTTTGGACTCCTTACTCTCTCCTTTCCCTTCATCACAAGTCCAGTCCATTTCCCTCTTCAGATGATCAAGAACTGTAACCTCTGCAGGCAGTGGAGGAAAAGCAGCCCTGGGATTTATCCACCTTTAAGGTATCAAGTACCTCCTATTTACTTATGGAGACTTGCGCTAGGATTTCATCTTCCCCTTCACCGAGTTCGCCAAAAGTCTGTTTTCTTTGTGAATATCGTTGATAAGTGCTCACTTAGGACCTTGCCTATATTTTCTGGCTCCACGCACTGACTGCCCCTGTTGTCCCTAATGGACCCTATTCTTTCCCTGGTTATTCTTTTGCCCTTAATATCTTATAGAATGCCTTCAAGTTTACCTTAATCCTGTCTACCCATGATATTTTGTGACCCCCCCCCCCGCCTTCCTAATTTCCTTTTAAAGCATCATGCAATATTTTTTATACTCTTGATGGACCTCCCCCATATTTAGTTCTCTATACTTGCTACATGCTTCTTTTTTTCCTCTTTGTCCAACCCTCAATATCCAGGGTTCCCTGCACTTATTACCCTTGGCTTTCATCCTTGCAGGAACACATTCATTGTGAACACTCCCAATTTCTCCTTTAAGTGCTTCCCATTGTGCAGGTGTAGACTTACCTGCAAGTAGATGCTCTCAGTCTACCTTTGCTAAGTCCTGTCTTATTTTAATGAAATTGGCCTTACCCCAATTCAAAACTTTTATTCCTGATCTATCCCTATCTTTCTCCACAACCACTGAAATACACGTAGTTTTGGTCACTGTAACCATGATGCTTTGCCAGTATCACTCCCTCCGCCTGACCGGCTACATTCCCCAAGATGAGGTCCAGTAATGCTCCTTCCCTCATTGGTCTGTCTACATACTGTGTCAAAAAGCTCTCCTGTACACATCTCACAAAATCTTTCCCCTCTGAGCCTTTTCTGCTAAGGCAATCCCAATTAATATTTTGGAAATTGAATTGCCCTTGTACTATAACCCAATTTTTATCACATCTCTCTGGTATTTGTTTATGTATCCACTATGGATATTGTATGTACTTTAGAGGCTACCCTCCTTAATACCTTCCTGGTGTCTGACCAACACTTAACCCCATGTGCAAACCATGCTAAAATTTCCCCACAATGTTTTCTTTAATAAGCAATTCATTGTATTTTGGAACAGTTAGCACATATGCTCTATTTTTCACCTTGCTACTTGCTAGACCAGGATAACACAAATAATTTATTCAAGTTTTCTATCCCGAAATTCTGTAATGATGCAATGCAGAAACTTGTAATTTAAGAGATTAATGTCTGGAAGATACAGGTCATCTAATGAAGAAAATACTGGAAGATGCAGCCTGACCTTATCAAATGGCAGACCACGTTTGAAGGGCTGAGGGCCTACTTTTGCTCCGATATTTGTACGTGAAAGAAACTTTTTAACTCTGTAGGTTACAGTAAATTAAAAAATTCACCGGGAATCTCAGGTGTTCTTTTGTATCATTTATATTTTGTACAAATGAATTGATGATTCACATGTGTCTATTACTGGTTCATTTAAAAAAGTTCTTGACAGTGAAAATATTGTTCATTCATACAAATTAAATATTGCAATTATCATGACCAGTTATAGCATGCCAGTTGAAGTTTAGCCAATCATATCATCTTAAGGGGATAATCAGAATCAGAAGACTTACCTACAGATACATGATGTGTGTTCAAGATATGCAGGTATACTGAGATTATGATGTATTATTATGGTCTATTACAGTGGATATAAAAGAATACAAATCAAACAATCATAGGTTTTGACTCAATATGCTTGTGTTGGTTCTTTGAAGGAACTATCCAATTAGGTCCAGTGCCCTTCTTTTTCCCTACAGCACTGAACATTTTTCCCCATCAAGTACTTAACCTGTTCACTTTTGAAAATAGTTATTGAATATTTATTTCACCCTCTTGGTCAGTGTATTCTGGATCATTACAACTTTTTAACTAACGTTATTTCCGATTCTTTTTCTAATTAGCTTAATGCTGTGTATCAAAGTAAGCAATCCTTTTTATCATAGTTAACATATTTATTCTGTAAAATTCCTTCATGGTTTTTAAACACATCCATTAAATTTCTGTGAGGAAAGCAGTTTCTGCTACTCTAGTTGCTCTATGTAATTAAAATCCTGCTTCCCTGGTAACATTCCAGTAAATATCTTCTGTAACACAAGACCCATTTTAAAGCACAGTGCAAAGAATTGGCCACCATCCTCCTGTTGAAGCTTAAGCAGAGTTTCATAATGTTTAAGTGTAATTTCCTTGGTTTGGTACTCTATTTTTGTGCTTTTTTAACATTTGTCTCAAATTATCCTGGCACCTTCAATAATCTATGCACATATAACCTCATGTATCATTTGGTTTCTGGACCATTTAAAACTATGTATATCATTTGGTTCACATTGCATCTTTTCATTTTTCTTAAAATCAATCCTTGCACAACTCTCTGCCATAGCTTGTATGGAGACATAGAACGACACAGCATCAAATGAGACACTTCCGCCCACTACTCCTGTTCTGGATCTTGAAAGGCTAACTAATTATTCCCATCCCATTAATTCTTTTTATTTCCTTCAAAGATTCAAAAAATTCCATGAGAAAGTCATTGCAAATGTTTATGCTATTTCAGTCAGGGATTTTAGGTCATATAAAAAAAAATTCTCCTGTTTTTGTTACTGCTTCTTTGCCAATTACTTTGAATTTTTGTTGTTTGGTTACTGAACCTTCTATCACTGGAAACAGATTCAAATAGTATAGTCATAGGAAAAGCATGCAAACTCCACACAGACAGTACTCTATGTCCATAGTGAACCTGGGTTCACGGAACTGAGGGGCAGGACCACTACCTGCTGCACCACAGCAGTGCCCAAGTAACATTATCTGCATTTTTAAGAACCTATTCATCCTATCCTGGCATCAAAAAATTCTGTCTCTCAGTTCCTGGAATACTTATACATTTCAGCATTTTGTTTGCACCTCTTCAGCATTCCTAACAAAACCAATTGCTTCAGACTTGTCTGTTAAAACTCACTGTGATACAGCACTAAATAAAGCCATTCAGTCTATCACGCTTCTCCTGAAAGACCTATCCAGTTATTTCTATTTTCATATCATTTTCTCTTTTAAGTGTTTACTTATTTTCCTTTTGAAAGTTACCATTGAATTTGCTTCCTACATGCTTTTAGCCAGTGTATTCCAGATTATAGCAGCTCGCTTAGTGAAATCTCCCATTCATTTCTCCTCTATCTGTCCATTTCACCAGTCTATCCTGACAGAATAAGCATATATATGACATACATTAGAAATACAAATAAAAATACAGATATATATTTCACCTCAGTACAAAACTAGCTAATTACATTTGAAAAGCACTCACTTTCCAGTAGCTACAAACCAATTAGAATGTAGGAAATTAACTCATTCCTTGGTGTAAAACATATCAGGTTAATAGTGGGACACTTTGTGCTTGGAGTATAACAGTTGCATTCTGATAATAAATATAAGATGCAATTCAAAGTAATATCATCAATGGATCCAATATCCCCACTTGGCTTAAAGTTATATTAAGTTATCTGTAAGCCCAACTGAAATTTATTTCACCTGGGTCACCATTTAAACTTGTTAGTCTTCATATTTACTCAAGAGGAAATCTAATTCTGCATATGTTTTGTTTCTGCAATATTGCATCCAAGAGTTATAATTCTTTCAAGCATGGCATTAGATTGGGCTTTGAATCAAACTTAGTTATGGCATGCAAATCATCTCCTGTTCATTCGCATTGCATTTTAAATATTCCTACAAGCAAGGTTTTATTATCTGTTATGTATTATAATGTGTCTGTATAAACTACACTGCTGAAAACATCAAATACTGCACCAAGAGATAATATTGGAACAGACTTCAAAGTAAATAATTGCAGAAATACTATGCAAATTTGCTTCAACTGAGTTATCCTCAAGGTTTTAACCTTGAGATAAATAATTTCTCACATTTTTAGTTACAAAAATAATTATTCATTCCATCAGAGATGGACATCATTTAACAAATAAACATAAGATTAAAAAGAGCAGATGAGGTCATTATGTTAAACTTGATGTGGTCATTTCAGGATTAACATTTTTGCTTTAATTCATCTGAATGTTGTTTAATACTGCACAGAACTGAAATCACAGATAATTTGCCATGGTCAAAAAGAAGCACCCAGCATATCCTCACTTTTCAGCACCAGATCCACAGTCCTGCATAATCACAGCTATTCAAATACATTAACAAGTAGAGGGTGCAGAAATGATTCACAGGGATATTGCCTGGACTGGGGGGCTTGAGTTACAAGGAAAGACTGGATAGGCTGGGACTTTTTTCCCCTGGAACGAAGGAAGCTTAGGGGTGACCTTATAAGGGGTTATAAAATTATGAGGGGCATAGATAGGGTAGATAGTCACAGTCTTTTTCCCAGGGTAGGGGAGTCTAAAATTAGAGGGGCAAGTTTTTCCACAGAGAGGATGGTGGGTATATGGAATGAGCTTCCAGAGGAGGTGGTAAAGAAAGGTACAATTACAATGCTTAACAAAACACATAGGGAGAGGAAAAGTTCAGAGGGGTATAGGCCAAATGCAGGCAATTGTGATTAGCTTAGATAGGTAGCTTGGTCATCATGGACAAGTTGGGAGAAAGGGTCTGTTTCCTTGCTGTATAACTTTATGAATCTCTTAGTAATGCCCCTCTACCCACCCCACTGCCATCTAATTGAGCTCCAGGCCTCTATCACCATCTGAATGAAATGCTTCCCCACCTCCCTATAATACTTCCAATTACTTTGAAACTCTGCTCATGTCTTTTGGCTCATCTGTTATGGGAAATGGGTCCTTCCTATTCACTTTCCCTAGGCCCTACAACATATTATACATCTCAATTACATCTCCTTTGGGCCACCTCTGTTACAAAGAAAATAACCCTAGCCTATAAAATCTTTTCTCATACCAGCTATTTTTCATTCCCAGCAACACCTTTGTAAGTCTCTTCTGCACTCTCTCCAGTGCAATTACATCTTTCCTGTAATGTAATGGAAGAACTACAGTAATTAAACTGTGGCTTACTAGTGTTATACAGTTCTAACATAGAATTCTGCTTTTATATTCTATGCTTCAGCTAAGAAAGGAAAGAAAGCAGTATCCATTTTACTAACTTGTCCTACCACCTCTAAAGATGCATCTAGGTATTTATTGTGTAATCCTTTGCTTGTTGCACACTCCCTAATGCATTACCTCACACTTCACTAACATTTGTCACTTTTTCGACCATCTACATCTTCCTGTGGTCTAAACCTTTCTTTCTCACGATCAATATTTTTATCGTCTGCAAAATTCCTTATTACGCCTTCTACATCTTGGCTCAAATCATTAACATACATGGTTAAAGGCAAGAGATCAATCACTAAGCCAACTCTGGATCTAATTTGCTCCACTCCCTTGGATCCCATGGGCTTTTACTTTTTTGACCAGCTTGCAATGTGGAAGCCTGTCAAAAGCCTTGCTGAACTCTATGTAGACTATATTAAATATTCCACCCTCACTGACTCTCCTTTATTACCTCCTCAAAGAAGATAGTCAAGCCAGTCAGCCACACCTTTCCCTAACCTTTCTTGATTATTCTTGATTAATCTTTGCCTTTCTAAATGAAAAGTTATAGTCATTCAGAACCAATTCAAATAATTTACTCACCAGTGCAGTTAAACTGAATGACCTGTAAATAATCAAGTTATTCTCTGCTCCTTTCATAAAGAATAATACAATATTTGCATTTTTCCAATCCTCTGGCACCATTCGAGGAATAGTAGTCAGTGCCTTCGCAATTTCCTCTTTTGCTTCTTTAAAAAAAATGGCTCGGATTATAATTGATCTAGTGATTTATCCATTTTCAGACCTCTTAATACTTGTTCTTTTACTATGTTTATCACATCCAATTTTTTTGTACTCGTTAAACTTAACTGTCCCATTGATATTATCTGTCTCTTTTGTGAAGACAGCTGCAAAGTATTCATTCTGAACCTTATCCAATATCATACAACTGAAATTTCTGTTCCCTAATAGGTCTTATTCTTTCCTTTGTTATCCTCTTGCTCTTAATATACATAAAACAAATTTTCTGTTTTGATATCACTTGTCACTATTTTCTCATACTCTCTCATTGCTTTCCTAATTTCCCTTTCAATTTATTTTCTACATTTACTGTACTCTTTCAGGTTTCAACACAAGTTTTCCTTTCATGACTTATACTACCTGCTCTCTTGGACTTCCCTCCCCAGGCAGGCTATAGAGACTCAGACACTCCATACACTCCACAGACTTCAATAGACTTTAGTTATTGAAGGAATCAAAGGATATGGGGAGACTGCAAAAAGTAGTGATGATATTAGAATCTGCAATGATCTTGTTGAATGGTGAACTGGACACAAGGGCCAAAATGACCCACTCCTGCTTCTGTTTCTTATGTTCATATGTTCTTACACACTTTGGCATTCTGAAGGCTCTCCTACTAATGCTCCTTTCACCTGCCTGCCTTCATGCCACAAGGCTGAATCCAGAAATATACCTCTCTAGCTCAGCTTCCAAAATACCAGCTAAAAATATTCTCCTGAATGCAAGTTAGGAATTCTGTACCCTCTCTACCTTTTACACTGATTATAACTCAGTTAACATTAGGTTGATTGAAATCCCCAACTACTACTGCCCTAGTGTCTTTGCACTTGTCAGAAGTTTGCCTACTATTTGTAAACAACTGAGCACAACAAAATTTGTGCAAATAAATTTGAGTTATATAAAATGACAAGATGGTGTTCTATGCAAAATGCACAAGGCTGAGTCCATCATAAGAATGTGGAATTTTGAGAACAGAACATTCCCTTTTCCCTTCTAGTTGTCCTCATCTTTTTACCACATCTCTAAATTAATTCTCTTCTTCCCAATACATGTGGTTGTTGCTGGAACCTGTGTATAATAGCTTTCTGATGGCCTTGCAATGGTAACTTACATTACAATAATTTGTTACTTAAATCAGCAAGTAAGAAAAGCAATGGTGGGGTGGCAGGGAGGGAGTAGGAATGTTGCAATCTGGAGAGAGGGCAGTAGGCTCCTGCTCTGTGATTTCTATGTCTGGATCATGGGATGCCTGTTCAGCCTGTCCAGTGATCTGCTGGAGGACTGACCTTCATGCATTAGAGATGCTCTGGAAGCCCCTGAGAACTCAGGCTGTGCAGGGCCACCATTGTTTGTAGCACCGTGGTGTTCCACAGAAGATGCAATGGCTTCCACTGCCACACTTCATTGTTCCACGTGAGCTATTTGGCTGTCCACCAAAACTCCAATGACTGCAGTTGAAGCCGTGACCCAGTAGAAACAGCATGGTGTCAGGTTCTATAGGCGACACAAGAAATTCTCCAGATGCTGGAATCTGGAGCAATACACAAAAAAAGTGCTGGAGGAACTCAGCAGGTCAGGGAGCATTTATGGAGGGAAATGAACAGTCGACGTTTCGGGCCGGGACCCTTCATCAGGACTGGAAGAGGGCAGAAACCAGAATAAGAAGGTGGGGGGTGGGGGAGGAGCACACAGGCAGGTGATAGGCAAGTCCAGGTGAGAGGGGGAAGGTAGGCGGGTGGGGAAGGGGTGGGGGGAAGATGTAATAAGCTGATGTAAGCAGCTAGGTGGAATTGGCCAGCTTCTTTATGCTTGCAAGGATGAGTGCTATGCTCTGTATCAGCCCATGAACCAAACAGGAGCGGTCAGTTCCTTTCCCCAGTTACAACCAATAAGTTTTCAGTCTACAGCCCCTTGTGCCAAGGAAATGGCTTGCCAGACCCACTAAATTTCCTCTCAAGCTTGTCTTGAAGAGGCCCTCATCTGACTCCTCTGCAGCAAAGATGGATATGACTTTGCTACCTGGCAATGGCCTGTCGATGGTATCCCTTCTGCATGGCAGCATTTAGGTTAATGGCAGAGAGATGGGCTTTGGTTTAGAAGCAGAGCATTTTGAAAAGAGTCCTGGCTTCAAGGCCCCTTTTACCATCATCTCTCTCGTATAGCTCAGCTGCGCTGGAGAATACTTTGGCATCTTTCAATCTATCCTCATGGTCGGCTCATCCAGAAGATTATGATGCATGAGATCCAAGGTGACATGGGCGCTTGGATTCAGAATTGGCTTGCCCATAGAAGACAGAGGGTAGTGGTTGACGGGACATTTTCTGGCTGGAGGTCAGTGACTAGTGGTGTCCCACAGGGATCCATACTGGGACCTCTGCTGTTTGTCATATATATATATAAATGACTTGGATGAAAATGTGGATGGGTGGGTTAGTAAGTTCGCAGATGATACAAAGGTTATTGGCGTTATGGATAGTGTAGAAGATTGAGAAAGGATACAGTGGGTGAAGAAATGACAGATGGAGTTTAATCTGGCGAAGTATAAGGTGTTGTACTTTGTGAAATCAAATGTAAAGGGATAGAACACCATTAATGGCAAGACCCTGAACAGTGTTGATGCACAGAGGGATCTTGGGGTCCAAGTCCATAGCTCCCTGAAAATTGCTGCACATTAAGAGGTTGATAAAGAAGGCATATGGCATGCTTGCCTTTATTAGACCAGGCAATGAGTTCAAGAGTCAGGAAGTGATGTTGCAGCTTTCTAAAACTCTGATTAGGCCGCATCTGGAGTATTGCGTTCATTTCTGGTCCCTCCTTAAAGGAAGGATGTGGAGGCTTTGGAGAGGGTGAAGAAGAGGTTTACCAGGATACTGCTTGGATTAGAGGTCCTGTGTTATGAGGAGAAGTTGGTTGTTTTCTCAGGAGTGGTGGAGGCTGAGGGGAGACCTGATAGAAGCTTGTAAGATTATGAGAGACATTGACAGACAGCCGGTATCTTTTTCCCAGGGTCAAAATGTTTAATACTAGAGGGCATGCATTTAAGGTGAAGGGGGAAAGTTCAAAGGAGATGTGTAGGACAAGTGTTTTTCTTTACACAGAGTGGTGGGTGTCTGGAATGCACTGCCGGGGTGGTAGTGGAGGCAGTTACGATAGAGGTGTTTAAGGGGCTCCTAGATAGGCACACGAATGTACAGAAAACGGAGGGATATGGACATCGTGTAGGTAGAAGGGATTAGTTTAGTTAGGCATTTAATTACTAGTTTAATTTGGCACAACATCATGGGCCAAAGGGCCTGTTCCTGTGCTGTGCTGTTCTATGTTCTATTTAATGTGGCAGACATGTTGGCATCCTGAGTCTGTATGGTGGCATCGAAGACATGCATGGCCTCACTTGACTGGAGTATTTTGACTGTCCATGTTGCTGGCCCCTCTGAACATCAAAAATCACGTAATTCCAATGGCAAATGACAACATGCCCCTAATTCTAGACATTGTCTCCTCCAAACATTCTACAATAACAATGAGTGTAATTTAAAGCTCTACTGTTAATGCTCAGTGATTCACCTCTTCAGTAATAGTGTCTAGGCTGCAGCACCTGTGCCCAGCTGAGGAGAACTCGCTGAGAACTCTCTCTCTATCCACCATCTATTCTTGTTCAAGTGTGAAAATCCAATCAACTGCCTTGTTTATCTCACCAAAATACAAGTTTCTGAGCTGTTGCAAAATTTGCCTGAGGCCTGTGACGGTGTACCCACAGAGAGGGTTAGCCTTTCCGTTCACTCATGCTGCACTACTGAAGATCCCGTGAGAGATAAGAGACATTAATTAATGCTAGCTAGTAAGGAAGCTGTCGTTTATCATTGTGAAGATGATCATGTTTCACTTGCTGTTGAAACCAATGTTACTGGATGCCTTGTGATATCTGGATTTTTTTTTACTTAATTACATCACTCGGTGACTAGAAGCTCCTCAACCCACTGCCACCCCACCCACAATGATTAGGGTTGCCTTAACTTACTTTCAGCACCTCTTCCTCTGCAGTGTGAGCATGTGATTGGTGAAGTGCTTCCTTAGTTTTCTCCCTCACTGGTGTTCCGTTCTTTCTCTTCCTTCATGAGTGACCGGAATGGCATATGTTTGGTCAACGGATAGAGTGTACATGGTGAGGGCAACCATGAAGAGGCATTAAGTTGCATAAAGATGAGGGAGTGTACAATGATGGATGGAAAAAAAAGGGGGATGTGAGGAAGCACATAAAAATGGTGGAGTACAAGGTAAATGAGGATGAGGAGTGATGTGATGGAGACACGAGAGACTGCAGATGCTGGAATCTGGAGCAACAAACAATCTACTGGAGGAACTCAGTGGGTAGAGCAGCATCTGTTGGGGGGGGGGGTGTCGACATTTCAGGTTGAAACCCTGCATCGGGACCTGACGTCGGCAATTAATTCCAGCTCCCACCCCCCACCCCCCACCCCCCACCACCCCGCCATAGGTGACATAATGGAATTGACTTGAGAAAATAGAGTGGGGGTGGGGGGGGTGGCGCAGGGTGATATGCATGGCACTGTACTTGCCTTTTCTTACCTGTTTAGATCATTAAATTCTTCACTGCAAAAAACTGTGGAGAGTGCTGTCACACTCCTGATGCTGATCTCTTCTTCCACCTTCCACTGTCTCTCTTTGACTTCCTCCGAGTAAAACTCCCCTACCTTCCACACACCTCAGCAGCACATTCAGAGAGTCATCCTTGAAACAGAGTGGAGCTTTTGCATGCCTGGACTCTACCCTGACAGATGGTCATCTCTTCTCTCCGTCCCAACTCGTGCAACTTCCTCCTGCCCCTAGTGCTGGAGCTGAGACCATACCTTGCACCTCTGCACCATGTTCACTCCCATGGATTGCACAGGAAATCTACAAGTAGAGTGATACTGAGGCACCCAAGCAATACCTTGATTGATGAAACACTGATGTACTGCTGACAGATGAACTAAGTTTTCTCATCTGACCGCATCACCATCGCCTCTGCATCCCCAACCCCACAACTACCACCCATTTTCAGTGAGTCGCATTCCGAATTTTCACTTCTAGCTGCTGTCCAGGTACCACTCCCAACCCCTTAAGGACAGGTACCCGATTGGGCCAGCAGTGGAATAACCAGGTCCAAAATCTAGGCCAGAGAGTCCAATTAGTATTCATCCCACCCAACTCCAGCTTCTATCTCTACGAAACTCTGGTTTAAAACCAACCCCTCAGATTCATTGGGGTTAACTGTACCTTTGACCAGTAATTTAAAATGGGCAGTGTGAATTATAATGCATGTATCTACAGTATCAAATTCAACAATCTAATTCAGTATAAATTGAGTGTAATTGGCTCTGTTTCTGGAGAAGCTGAGGAAAAATAAATCTTTCTCTTGCATTCTGTGATATACAAGTGGCTTTCCAGTAGAGGTTATCAACCTTTAAAAATTGAAACTTCACCAATTATAAAGCTTCTCCTTAAAACTTAGACAAGGGAAGAAGCCAATACTGATATGTCAAAATTGTGTGTGCTTGCTTAATACTGATAAATTACGATAGTATATATGTGAAAAGCTAGCTACAGTCTGGTTCGACTTGAATTAACTGTCCTCTTCCCGCTCTCTGAAGTGTGGGTGATACTTGCAAGTTAACTGAGTGGATTAGAATCTATAATCTCAACTCAAATGACCTCATAAATTGTGACATTTTCCTAATTCAGTTACAGGATGAAAGAGTCGATGATGAGGCCAGCACTTATTGCCCATTCCTAATTCTGGTGCTGTTGGGTTGGGAGTTTTAGGATGAAGACCCAGCAATAAAAGAATGGTGATACATTTTGAAGTCATGAGGGCACAGACCTTGGACTGGAACCTACAGGTGGTGGTGTTCCTCTGCATCTGCTGCCTATTTCTTACTTGGTTGTAGAGGTTGTGGCACTGAGAGGTGTTGTTGAAGTTACTGAGCAACTGCAGTGCATTTTGTAGATGACACACACTACAGTTACAATGCACTGGTAATGTTTGGGCTGATGGATGTAGCACCAATCAAGTACAGCTTTAAGGTGAGGGGGAGAGATTTAATAGGAACCTGAGGGGCAGCTTCTTTACCCAGCGGGTGGTCAGTATATGGAACGAGCTGCCAGAGTAAGTGGTTGAGGCAGGTACATTAGCAGCATTTATGTTTAATGTAGCAATTTAGTGTAGCAATTTAGTGTAGCAATCGAAAGAAATTAAAAAAGAATTTTAGAAATCAATGAGGAGTTAAAATGCAGATTAATTGGACACAACTGAATATGCAGCCTCTTCCACAAGAAATCAGATAGTTGTTTGTAAAAGAGAACTGTAAAAGGATATGGAAAGTGAGCAGTTGGGCCGAAGGGCCTGTTTTCGTGCTGTGTGACTCTATGACTAAGTGGGCCAGATGATGCAGAAGTTGCTAAATTCTGTGAGTGTTGTTGTAAATAATCTCATCCAGGCAAGTGGTGAGTATTCCCTTACACTCTTGACTTGTGGCTGAAAAGCTTTGAGAAGTCCAGTGGTGAGTCACTTGTCACAGGACATGTAGCCTCTGACTGCTCCAGTTAAGTGTCTGGTGTCTGGTCAATGGTGAGCTCCACAATGCCAGTCAGCTTAACACCAGTGATAGGGTAATACTTATCTGGAAATTCATGCATTAATCAAAGAGAGCCAGCATGGATTTGTTAATGGTAAATTGTATCAAGCCTTGAATGAAACCTTTGATAAGGCTGATCAATTGGATTAGACATACAGATGGATTTTCAGAAGGTATTGAACCAATAATACACAAGAGGCTTATAAAGAAATTGGAAGCCCATGGAATTAATGGGGAAGTGGCAGTGTAGATAAAAAGTTTGCTCAGTGATGGGAAACAGAAAGGTGAACATGAAGGATTGATTTTTATTCCAGGACTAGGTTTGGAGTATTGCTCCTAAGGGTGAAGTTAAGGTCAAATACTCCCTATGTTTTTAATGAACAATCCAAATGAGATAGTAAGGATCAGCATTATAAAGTTTTCAGTTAACATGAAACATGGTATCTGATAGTAGAGAGTAATGAGGGTAGATCTAGGTTTCAGTGTTGTGAAATGAGTGAAAAGATGACAGATGCCTTTGGTGTGGAGAATTGTAAAGGGATATGCTTTGGAAGAACAAATATGGAAAGACAAAATGGAAGTGGTAGAGTTTTGGAAAGTGTTGATGAGCAGAAAGACCTTGATGTGCATATACACAATTCCATAAACTTGGCAATGGCATTGATAAGGTGGTTAAAAATGAACACGAGTTCCTTGGATTTGTAACCTGTGGAACAAAATATGAAGGCAGAGGAATTATGTTTCAGTTTATAAATTATTGAATCGGTCTCAGCTACAGTATAGAGGGCAATTCCAGGCATCAGACTTCAGGAAAGATCTGAAACCTTGGAAAAGATGCAAAAGAAATTCTACAGGATGCTACACAGCAAGAAATTATTCCTTTTCTTAGTACAAACTCCTAACCTTCAAATTTCATTTTTGGATTGTGCTTTCAAATACTCCACAAGCTAGCGTCACGTGGGTCATATACTAGCTATCATGCATTCAATAGCAAATCTAATTTAATTCTACAATTAGGGGTCTCCACTAAAACAAGTCAGCCTGGCACTTTGAACATTCCTGCAAATTTCCCATCCAATATAGCCAAAGCCTGCTCTGAAGAGGATCCAGATTCATTTTGAGTCCACATCTGTTACTTCAAAGAAATAGGCTATTCAGCCTATCAAGTCTGGAGGATGTTGTCCTTTTACCTAACGCCCATTCTCGAGTTCACCATTCTGCTCACTTTCATATCCTTTGACGGTTCTCTTTTACAAACAACTATCTAATTTCTTGTGAAAGTGTCTGCATATTCAGTTCTGTCAAATTATTCTGCATTTTAACTCCTCATCGATTTCTAAAATTCTTTTTTAATTTCGTTTGATTGCTACATTAAATTTGCCTTACTTTAGAATCCTAGAAGCATAAAGAAGTTCTTATATAAAACAACGCCACAGCCTGTCACAACTATGCTTGTAAAAGAGCCACCGGCCTAAATCCACCTTCTGGGATCAAGACTGTTGCCCTGCAGCTCACGTCTTCAAGTAGACAAGTGAGTACATTTTAAATGTGATGAGCGCTTCTGCTTCTACACACTTTCAGGCAATAAATTCCAGACCCATATCAATCTCCAGGTGAAAACATTTCCCCACATCTGCACTCTAAGCAGTTAGCGTAATGCTATTACAGCGCCAGTGACCCAGGTTCAATTCCAACCGCTGTCTGTAAGGAGTTTGTACGTTCTCCCCATATTTGCATGGGTTTCCTCTGGGTGCTCAGTTTCCTCCCACATTCCAAAGATGTACGGGTTAGGAAGTTGTGGGCAGGCTATGTTGGCACCGGAAGCGTGGCGACACTTGCGGGTTGCCCCCAGAACACTCAACACAAAGATGCATTTCACTGTGTTTTTCAATGTACAGGTGACTAATAAATATATCTTATCTTAAATCAGTGCCTGATCTTGACCCCCTCTGAAAAGGTGTAATATGTCCTATTTACTCTGTCTAGAACCCTTTTAATTTTATACACCTCAATCAAGTCTCTTCTCAACCTCCTCCAAAGAAAACAACTTCAGCTAATCCTATCTTTCCTCGTAACTAAAATTTTTTCGGTTCTGGCCAATATCCTCAAAAACCTCCTCTGCACCCTTTCCTGTAAAGTTTATTGTCATATGCATAAGCACATGATCACTTTGCACTAAAATGGACTTAGTTTTTTTTGTTCCAATTGTGTTCTTTCTTGTAAAAATTATGTATAATTTATGTTTAATTTATGTTTTTCTTGCGAATGCTGCTTATATGATGCTATGTGCCTGTGATGCTATCACAATTTAGCTTGTGATCATCCTTGAGACACGAGATTCTGCAGATGCTGGAATCTGGAGCAACACACACAAAATGCTGGATGAACTCAGCAGGTCAGGCAGCATCTATAGAGAGAAATACACAGTCGATGTTTTGGATCAAGACCCTTCATCAGGACTGGAAAGGAAGAGGGCAGAAGCCAGAATAAGAAGGAGGGGGGAGGGGGAGGAGTACATGCAGGCAGGGGATAGGCAAGTTCAGGGGATGGCGAGTCCAGGTGAGAGGGGGAAGGTAGGAGGGTGGGAGTGGGGGGAGAAGTAAGGAGCTTCTGCCCTCTTCCTTTCCAGTCCTGATGAAGGGTCTCAACCTGAAATGTCAACTGTTTATTTCCCTCCATAGATGCTGCCTGACCTGCTGAGTTCCTCTAGCATTTTGTGTGTGTTGTGACCATGCCTGTAGTCTTGGAAACTAGATTAACATTCTTTCCTTACTTCATGACAATTTGCAAATAACCCTCGGCTTGATGACAAATTCTCAGTATCCTACAATGTTCAAATTTATTGAAACTATATTTCGATGCTTTTGGCATAAAATCATAGACAGCAAAAACAGCCCATTTTACAGTCTTAACCATCCATTGGATCGACAATTTAATACTGGGAGTACAAAGTGACAGCACCAGCCCCTCTCAGCCCCTTTCATTTTAACACATGTGGCAGTTTGCTTACAGTCCAAAACCTTTTAAGAAATAGGCATCAGAGCTGGATTGACTGACGCTCATCATATTGTTTATGCTTCAGTTTCATTAATGCTTTGCATAGTTGATTATAATTTGGAACTAAAAAGCTCAGCCACCTTCCTTCAAATGCTCAAAATGCTTCGCTTGGTTAAGGTTATTTTTGATGCTGAAAATGTTCTCTTTGAGAGGTTTTTGATATGCAAGAATGAAGCAGGAAAAACCTGTTTGTGATGAATTCTTGCCAAAGGGTGCCTCGGAGGTTCAACAATGAATAATGCAGAGTTAAAGAAAACCTCCCATTGCAGAAGGCGACCACTTGCATTGTCTCGCTGCTCCCTCCTCTCTCTTACCATAGATGACAACAGTAACACCTAACAGATTGAAACAAGTGGGAGAAACAAACTTTGGGAAATGTGAAGGTAATGTGAAATCCTGTGAGATGTGGCATTCGCTGCTCTTCAGAAAAGCTGTCTTGGCTGAAGGCCAGAAGCATTTTCCTGAATTCAGTCTCTACACTTAAAGGTTTAGAGGATGGTTAATTATTCAGCTGGATGTGGATTTTCACACCACAAATTAAGTTAAATTGCCAGGTGGAGCTCTCACACAAGCCCCACAAAGCTGTTCTGTTAGGGTGAGAAGCTCAGTAAAACCCAAGGGAGAGTCAGCCTCAACTTCCATCATTGCTTTATACTGGGGATAAAGCAAATCAAGTTGGTAATGTCACATACAGCAAAGTTAATGTACTAATTCAGATGAGAAAGAAAATGGTAAATGTCCCATCCCCATACTCACTATGCAAGAGTTAAAAGGAAGCATCCGCTTGTTTATCAGTGAACAGCAGGCTGCTTCAGTATTCAGCATTGCTTTTGTGAAACTATCCCTGGTGTCTTCCAGCCTATGCTAAGTATTCTCTATCAAATTCATTACTGCTTAATTTAAAAAGACTGCAATATGGCATTCCTTGTACTCTGAGGATGCTTCTGGCCGCTCCTCTTGGTAGATGTTGTAATGTTGAACATTAGATTTGTAGAGAGAAAGCAGCTCAGAGCTTGCAAAGCTTCAAAAGGCCCTCAACATAGTTGAAGTGACTGATATTTTGAGACAGCTGCATTGTAAATATTAATTTAAATCATTATTCCTTTCATATCGTTTTTTGTAAAGGTTTCTGTGACTACTCACAAATTAACTGTGCAGGTTTTCAGAGATTAATTTGAAAGCTAAAAAATGTACTCCTGCTACCTCACAAGTGTCTTTTTAGCAGAAGAGGAGCAGGGTTTGCAATGTGTTCATTGAGGGGAAAAATAACAAATGTGAAGTGTGAACAGCCCTAACAGTGATGCAAGACAATACAAATACATTATTCAGTGCAAAATTCTGAACTGCTTGCAGATTTATGACTATATCAACAGCCAACTGGGCACTTCTGGAGACAGTCTAGACATACAGATTTCACAGTTAATTTAGTGCAACTAAAACTACTTCACACTACTGAAGCTGTAACAGTCACTTTGAGGAAAGACAACAAGATGGTGATATTGCTCTGCATTGTCAAAGCAGGCGCTTGGGGATAACCATATGAATTTATACATTAATTACCAGATGTTCAGTTCAGCTGATGATGCAAACAACTCTGAGCATGTGAGCAACCATACAGGGAATCTTAAGCACTGCAACCTGGCTGGAATGGGGAGTGCAGTTAAAATAGCTATGAAAAAATTTACTATGCAATCCTTGGTTGAGACTCTTTGTTTTGAGGATAGTAAGATATACCCCTGAAAGCTTCATTATTGGTGCATGTGAATTATGTCATTAAGACATTACCTACCTATTTAGGCCCCTACTGGAAAATGCTGTTTGTCTTACAGACCTGTCTCAGTAAAATCTGATAGGGAAATTGAAGAGCCTTCAAAAATTTATCTCAGGTGGAAAAAAGGTGAGCAGGAATGCTATTTCGTAAGTCTGGGCTTCTGCTACTCCATGCAAAGCAATCCTGATTGCCACTCGGTGACTTACCTCATCAACAAGACTTTGGAGACTTTAATTGTCCAAATATGGCAAACTGCCATGTAACCCATTTTGAGCAGTGAACTGGCCATAGGATGACTGCAGAACCTGGGAGTTACTCATGCTTCAAATTGGTGATGTCACACAAATCTGATCCTTGACCTCGAGTCTCATCTGCCTCAAACCCATTCACAAATCAAATCTCCCTTTCATTACATTAGCTGTATTTTGTAGAATCGTTACAGGACCAGCAGAGGCCAGTCAGCCCCTCGAGTCTCTTCCAGCATCAAGGAGAGCAATCCCGTGTCCCATCCCGCGCCCCCCTCCCCCACCTCAACCTCACTGTGCTTTTGTCCATAGCCCAGCCAAGTTATCCTTTCTCAGATTGATCACATTTTCACTACCCTGACAAACAGTAAATGTCAAATCTATGCTACTCCCTAAGTAACGAAGGTTTTCTTCACATCTTCTCACACCATTGAATAGAATTGTAGAGTTAGGCTTGCAGCAAGCACGTGTAATAAACAGTAGTTTTATCGCATGCACATGATCATTGTGTGTTGTTTGAGGGTATTACATGATCCATCAATTTTCCACACCGCCTTAGCAAACTGTCAGTTGGGTTAGGGAGATGTTTTCTTATTGACTCAAATAAAGCTCCTACTGGAGACCATTCCAAACTAGCATTAGCCTGGGTGAACAAGTTTGGGGCCTAGCCACGTAGCCCTCTCTTCAGAATCAGAATCGGGTTTACTATCGCTGACTAATATGTTGTGAAATTTGTTGTTTAGCGACAGCAGTACAGTGCAAAGACACAAAATTACTATAAATTACAAAATAAATAAATAGTGCAAAAAAAGGAATAATGAAGTAATGTTCGTGGACTGTTCAGAAATCTGATGGTGGATACATGCAGTCAACTCCAAACCCACTGCAAACACTTAGTTTATTTCATAGGCCAGAGGAAATTACAATACAATGGGGATGTTCAGATGTTTTAACCGGTGAAAATAGATTTTAAATGATAGCAGCCATTTTCTGAACCTCTTAAGATTAGACTACAACCTTGAAATGATTGCTTGGCAACTGTTACTTTTGATAATATGTAGAGTTTTACAATGATAAGAGAGGAGCTGGTAACACCTGTCACAGCAGGGAATGACTGGCTGAGTTCTTTGTGTCCTTGCAATAGCTTCTGATCAACGTTGAAGTTTTGTAATGCTACTGTACATTGATGCAGAAATAAATCACAGCTAAATAGTGGTGAAAATTCCATTCATTATAGATTTACAGACATGCAGGAACATGTCTCAGAATGGTTTTATTTGGCATAAGGAAGGAGAATAAAGATGTGAAGATGTTTCTTTTTTTTGCATTATAGGAATGCGGTAGTTGTTAGCAAGGCCAGTCATTTGTTGTCTATCATTGAAAGTCCATTGAATTGTGTGGCTTCCTAACCACTTTCTAAGGGTTTTGTTGTGAAATGGAAAAGCAAGTGAGCTGGTGCACAGGGGATGGATCTTCCTTGTATGCTTTTTTTTAAAATAATGCCGTTCAACTACAATCCCATTAATAGAAGAACACGAGGCAGAAATTCTTGATCTGCTCAGATAGATTGCCCCCCATCTTCCTTCACATCTGCTGTCCTTTGTAGAAGAAACATGTAGTGATCGACTCCAGCTGTAGTTTTTTTATTCAACATCTGCAAGGCAAAGATCCCCTGGCAAACTGCCCCTGCTGCACCACACTGCCCTCTGACAATAAAGGTTAAAGGCAAGACCCTGGAAAATGTGAACCAGTTCCCATGCCTCTCAGCAAAGGCAGGCATCGATGATGAAGTTCACCACTGCCTTCAATGCATCAGCACAGCTTTTGGCCAAATGAGGAAAAAGGTATTTGAGGATTGAAACCTCAAATATAGCATAAAATTCATGATCTGTCCGACAGTAGGAATCTCTGTCCACTTATTTGCTTCTTAGACCTGACCTCAAGGCACCAAAAGAATACTAACAGCAGAAAATCCTACAACTTCATTGGAAGATCCAGCAAACCAGTACCACTGCCTTCACCAAGGCCTACACCGCCACTTTTGAGGCCTGATTTACACTCAGTTGGCTGGGTTGGGCAGACCACTTTGTTCACTTGCCTGGCATCAGACTCCAGAAAAAGGCACTTTATTCTGAGCTCTGTCATGGAAGGAGATTACCAGACAGACAGACAAGAGGATTCAAGGATGTGTTCAGAGCTTCCTTGAAGTGGAATATCCCTACAGGCTCCTGGGAACCTCTGGTCTATGCCCACCCAAATTAGAGAAGAATCATTTGAGATGGTATGGAGAATCTCGAGACCAGGCACTAGGAATGCACAGAAGTCCTGCGTAAATGGCAGAAGGAGTGGACTGACTCACAAACTACTCACCCCATCAACCATCTCCTGCCCCATTTGTGGAAGAGTGTTTTTCCACATTGGACTCAGAACCCACAAAGGAGTTGCCATCCTCAATCTCAAGGAACTACTGAAGAATAATGTATGCATTATGTAAATACAAAAATCTCAGGCTCATTAACGAACTTGCAACCCATTTGGTCCACTAATGTCCTTCACGGAAGGTAATTTGCCATTTTTACCTAATCTGGTTCAATATGGACCATAAGTGAGATTGGAATAACTCTATGTCAGCTTTTGCTTCTGTTTCTTTCATGTTGCTATTGTCCATTAAGAACCTCCTTTATTTTGAAAGCATCATTTCTAAACAGATATCCCATGTTTAACAAAGTATTTAAAAAATCTTGCCAACTAATGTTGCAATCATTTTAACAAGTCACAGTTATAGTCTCACTTCAAAGAAGAATTTCCTTTGAGAAACTTTGGCTTCTTGATACCCTTCTGCTTTAGTTTGCTGAACTTGAAAGAAAGAGTACTGATGCCTTGTGGATTGGTGTCACCCCAGAGTATGTTTGGACTATGTACTGAAGATGAATTTTGTTGCTATGATTCATATTTTATTGATTTATCTTCTTCTTTTACCTGGTTTGTTGAGTCAATTAAAATTGGATGGAGTTGGTATGGCTTCACAGCTGCATTGAACTCATCTGGTTTGGAATAACGAAAGTACACTTCTGAAAGTTGGAGTGGTCTTTTATACCCTAATCATAACAACCATATTAAAAATACCTATCAAAACAAAATAAAATCAAAGTTGACGTTTAGCATTTTAAAATTTACTTTGCCATCAAAAACCCAACAGGACAGCTTAGTGTAAGCCAAAATTGAACGTTTGCTGAATTACACAAATCTATTATTAAGTTTAAATAGGTACAAAAGGTAACCGTGCAAAAAGAAAAAAAAAATCCAATGCTTGATGATTTTGGCCATGCAGTTAACCTACATCAAGTTTCCATCAAAGGGTGGCTTATATACTATAGTTCTGAGATGGCTTAGATGGCAAATAAATGTTGATAATAATCGTAATTGTTCTAAAAGTTGAAGTTGTCCATTAAGGTTTATACAGTGAAGACTAAATATTTTCCTTAATCTGATGTCTATAATCCTAGTTAGGAAGCATATGTAGAAAAAAAAAGGGAAATAAATGCTGACCTTGCCAATGATACCCACATTCAGTAAATAAATTGCACGCACGGCAGTGTAGCGGTTAGCATAATGCTATTACAGCACCAGAGACCCAGGTTCAATTCCGGCCACTGCCTGTTAAGAGTTTGCACATTCTCCCCGTGTCTGTGTGGGTTTCCTCCGGGTGCTCCGGTTTCCTCCCACATTCCAAAGATGTACGGGTTAGGAAGTTGTCGGCATGCTATGTTGGTGCCAGAAATGTGGCGACACTTGTGGGCTGCCCCCAGAACACTCAATGCAAAAGATGCATTTCACTGTGTGTTTCGAAGTACATGTGACTAATAAAGATATCTATCTTATCTTAAAGTGGTCAGCAACTCAGTAAGTTACACATTGATGGCAATTTCAAAATTTGATGGTGGGAACACTGCAATTCATTGGTTTGCTGAATTTAACAGAGCTTAATTGACAGACTGCAGTGAGGCCTGACAGAACTGATGTTACAGTTGCAGAGTAACAGGAGGAGACAGACTGGAGATCTGCTCCATCTATGTACTGACGAGTGTTTTTAAGCTAGTATCAATTATAAATACAGATGAAATACTGAAAATACACAGAAATTTCATATCTGAGACAAAATAAATTAAGAGTTCTGATGAAGTTTCCCACCTGGATTTTAACCATTTCTTTTCTTCCCTCTTTGGGAGAACACACACCAGTCTTCACTGAGCGGTCAGCAGTGGGAAGGGTGAGCAGCTTCAAGTTCCTTGGCATCAACATCTCAGAGGATCTATCTTGGGCCCAACATATTGATGCAATCATGAAGAAGGCATGGCAGCAAGCTCTACTTCATTAGGAGTTTGAGGAGATTTGGTATGTCACCAAAGGCTCTTGCAAATTTCTACAGAAATTTGCAAGAGTCTTTGGTGACATACCAAATTTGCATTCTGACTGGCTGCATCACCGCCTGGCATGGTCGCTCCAAGGTGCAGGATCGAAAAAAGCTGCAGAGGGTTGTAGACTCAGCCAGCTCCATCACGGGCACAACCGTTCCCACCACTGAGGACATCTTCAAGAGATGGTGCCTTAAGAAGGCAATATGCATCATTAAGAACACTCACCACCCGGGACATGCCGTCTTCTTGTTACTACCATCAGGGAGGAGGTACAGGAGCCTGAAGACCCATACTCAACGTTTTTGGAGCAGATTCTTCCCCTCCACCATCAGATTTCTGAACGGTCCATGAACCCATGAACACTACCTCATTATTCCTCTTTTGCACTATTTAGTTTTGTAACTTATAGTAATTTTTATGTCTATATGTCTTGCACTATACTGCTGCCGCAAAACAATAAATTTCACGACATGTCAGTGATAATAAACCTGATTCTGATTCTTTACAACCACATCCTGCTTCGTTGCTATGTATACCTGATATCTGGCGGTAAGATATCAGGAGGTAATCTGGCTGTTTGTTGAACCTGGATTGAAAATGATTCCAAGAAACATTGAATACAAAGTTATTATCCAAGATTGCGTTAATGTTGCCACTCTAGTTCCCTTGCAAAGTTGTTTCTGCTTACTTATGACTTACAATTATAATGATGGACTCATGCAGGTGAATTTTAGTGGGTCCATCATTGGTCTTGCTTCATGCCCTGCCTCTCACAAAGTTTTCACTGCCAGAGATGTTTCCAAAAATCTGTTTTAATCTTTTGGTCTTAAATATTTCCTTTACCAATCTTTAACTTGCTAGGAAACTGATCTATGGGAAGATTTAAATAATGTTGCCATTATCCGTGAGCCTCTGAAAACAATTACCACATGTTCTTGCACAGGATCCAAGTAAATGTTTGAGCATGAAAAGGATCAGATAGCAATGTAAAGAATATTATTGGCACCAATAAGGTTATTGCTTATCCAAACCTTTTTGTCATAACTTGTAAATTTTAAAACCTTTGTTGTTGTTGGACCTATCTCAGCTTTGTTCAGCACATACCTTTTCATTCCTGAGTTAGCTGGTTGTGATTTTAAACCCCAATCTAAGACTTAAACAAACTGTTGTCACAGCAATGGAGTACTGAGTGGTGGCATTTTTGGATGAAATGTTAAAATGTTGTCTGGTCATGCATGATCTGATAAACATGGTACGAGTCAAAGATGACTCAGCCAATCACCTCGCCCTCTGGTAAGTGCTACTCCCTCAACCACAAACACAACTTTGTTCCTGGATCCTCTGCCCTGTTTGTCAGCACAGCAACAGGACTACAGGAATTCAGAAGCATTTTGTGATACCCTGTTAACATGTTAAATCCTGTCCTTCCTATGTATCATCAACCTCCCCACTCCATACTCTGTCACCACTACAAGACATCAAAAGCCTTTGGGGCAGAAATTGGTTTCTTTACACAGTTAATAGCCAAATTGGATTTGGTTGAACTTCCACAGCCAATCAACTCTTTCCCGGCTTACTCATTTCCAGATAAATTTCATTCACTCAATTCAACATCAGGAGATCTGGGCAGAGGGAGAGAAGATGTGGTGAGAGGGGTGTATGGATGAAAGGACGCAAGGACAAAGGGAGGTGAAGCGAGAATGAAGGGAAGGGACCTGGTTATAGGCTGATTTTTAAAAAATAATACAACCATGATAATTGGTGAACATTCTTCAATGGTGCATGCATAGCTGAGTGCCAAACTTTCACCAAAGTGGGTACGAAACAGAGAATAAATCCCTTGTATGCATGACTGCTTTAAGCATCTGAAACACAAGGCCTTAAAAAAACACTCAGAGCTGAATGGGTTTGGGGGTCTTTCAGACATTCTTAAGACATTTTCCATGAAAGTACATTTCACTCAGAAAACAAGCAATGTGAAAACCAATTTTACACTCGTCACATCAAACACTAGTCATTCTTTCTGATGATTTCAAGGGCTAGAATTGCTGCTGCATGGTGTTTTTCTACATAATTGAATTTTATCCCAATGCATACAGTAAGTATGGGAAGTTACCTTAATCCAATTTCAGAATGATCTGCATATACATGGTGGCATGCACAGTAATATCAGCCAAGCACATTTGATTCCACGTTTTAAGTTAAGCATGTATGTTCAGCAAGTGGCATGTGCCTTGATTACTGGAGCAATTCTTTATGAGGGTAAAGTCCTGCTTGAATGTGACTTAAAGTGAAATCCTTACCAGTCCAGGTTTACCTTGAGTTGGTCAGAGCAGCCACACCTTCAAACAAGCTGATATTTCAAAGGTCATCTATTCAGAGGCAAGTAAATGATTTGCGTTAACCAGGGGATGACTATGACCATGATGCCTTAGAGGCAGTCAAACTATCCTCACCCACAGACACACCAAGGCAAATGTGCACAAAGGTTGCATGATTGGTTGAAGTGGTGGTCCCCACAATTGGAAATTGGGCACCAGATTTTGCTCTATGTGTGTAACTTTGTCACAAACGCTCACTTCATGCACAGTTAGCGCTTGAAGGCCCAGGAGTTGCTCATCTGCTATACTCAATGCACTGTGCTGTTAGCAGTAGAATAATGCTCCCCAGAAGTCTCACATTGAACTGGCTCTGGTCTCCAGTGTAGTTTTAATGCACATCTCATGCTTGTAAAAATTTCTAGCCCAAGGTTTATGAATCTTTTTTACATCTTTTGGTTTCCCTCCAATAATCTCTAATAACGGCTTTTAATTCTGCACAGACTCACGTTTTCACTATATTTTTCCACCTTGTTGCAATATGCTGAATCTTTTAGTGGGCTGTCCCATTTGCCCAATGTACTGAATGAATACTTTCTAACCTGACATTTTCCTTTATTACCAATGATAACCCTCTCTCCATTCAATGGCAAGTTTAGTGCCTTGCATCAAATCCCTGGAATTTTCTATAAAGTTGTCGGTGGATTTCAATCAATGACCTTCCTTCCACAAAGAAAATCTGCATAAATAAATAAAATCTTGCAAAGCATTTTGCAAAATCAAATATCTCAGCCATGGAACTCATTTTTGGGGATCTAGATATGATTGAAGGAGTAGCATTTATTGCACATTCCTATTTGTCCTTTACCGAGTGGTTTGGCAGGCCTCCTTAAGGGGTATTTAAAAGTTGACAGGTCTGGAATTACATATATGCCAGACCTGGCAAGGACAGCAAATAATCTTCCCCGAAGCACATTCGTAAACCAGATATGACTGAATGTTGTCAAGTTTACTCAGGTCTTCAGATTACTGTGAAGACACAAATGGCAGATACTGGAATCTGGAACAAAAGATTCACTGCTGGAAGAACTCAGCAGGTCAGGTCAGCATCTGTGGAGACAAAGGGATGGTTGGCATTTCAGGCTGACACTCTGCATCAGGACTGGATGTGTAGAGGGAAGAAGGCCAGTATGTAGAAGTGAGAGGGAGGGGTGATACAGAGGCTAGTAGGTGATAGGTGGAACCAGATGGCGTGGGGGCGAATGATGGGCATGATGGAGCCAGGTGAGGAAGGGCGACGAGCCTGGGTAATGGGGATGGGGCTGTCGGGGGGTGGAAAGAATGATGTAAGGTAGGTGAAAAGTGGAAACACAAGGAAAACAAAAAGGGCTTCTCCCTAAGAAGGTTTCTTAAAAAATTAAGGAGGTGCGGCATGTCACCAAACACTCAAACTTCCCCAGATGTACTGTTTAAAGTATCCTGACTGGTTGCATCATAGTCTGGTATGGTAATTTGAATGCGCAAGAACACAAGCTGCAGAGAGTAGTGGACTCAGCCTAATACATCCTGGGCATTTCCCTCCCCACCATTGGAAGTATCTACATGAGGCACTGCCTCAAGAAGGCAACATCAATCAAAGATCCCCACCTTCTGGGCTATGCCATCTTCTCATCGCTACCATCAGGCAGGAGGTATAGAAGTCCCACACCACCAGGTTCAAGAGCAGCTACTTCCCTTCAACCATTTGGTTCTTGAACCAACCTGCACAACCCTAATCACTACATCGGTATCACAACACTATGACCTCTTTGACCACTTTCCACTCCAATGTTCTTTTTTGTATAATTTTGTATAATTTATGCTTGATTTATGTTTTTCTTGTGAATGTTGTCTCTCTGATGCTATGTGCCTGTGATGTTGCTGCAAGTAAGTTTTTCATTGCACCTGTGCATATTTTTTTAAATTCAAAAATAGACTTTATTCATAATAAAAAAAATATACAAAGGAAGAAATAGTGTAAAAAACCTTTACATTCATGGCCGTTACCTTTAGTGTAAGCTTTTAAAGAAAATAACACAAACAAACATAGTACCATGCCACTCACGTGGCTCTGAGGTGATACCACTTTCATTGTTCGAGGGCCATTCTCCACCCAACTCTGCCCCTCCATGTGTGGTAGCAGAAGGACCCGAGACTGAGGTCCTTCCCCACAGAGCCTTAGCATTGGCTGCACCAAGCTTTGGTGCATCCCTCAGCGCATACTCCTGCAGCCTGGACTATGCCAGTCTGCAGCATTCCCTGACAGACATCTCGCTGTGCTGGAAGACCAACAACTTTCGTGCAGACTACAGGGTGTCCTTTCACTGAATTAATGACCTTCCAGCAGCACTTGACATCCATCTTGGTGTGCGTCCCTGAGAACAGCCTGTAGATCAGAGAGTCCTTTGATACGCAGTTGCTGGGGATAAACCAGGACATGGACCCTTGCATCCTTCTCCACACCCTTTTAGCGAATCCACAGTCTGCAAAGGGGTAGAAGACTGTCTCTTCCCCACTGCAGCATCCCGAGGGCAGTGTACATTGGGGGTGATATGTCGTCTGTAGAGGAAAGCTCTGACTGGGAGGGCCCTTCTCACTGCAAGCCAAGTGAGGTCTTGGTGCTTGTTGGTTAGATCTGGTGATGAGGCGTTCTGCCAGACAGTTTGGATAATTTGCTCAGGGAACCAACCCACCGAATCCACAGTGTCCCTGTCCTGCAGTACATTCCATGCTGACCACTGCCTATGGACTTGTGGTCAAAAGGTGTTTACTTGGAAGAACTCTTCCACAATGGACAGGTTATGCAGTAATGACCAGCTGCCTAGGAGGTCATGCAGTAAAGGGGCCAGGCCTGTCTTCTGCAACACCAGAGACAGGTAAAATCTCAGCACATAGTGACAATTGGTGCCCTCGTATTTTGGATCTATGCACAGCCTGATGCAGCCACACATGAAGGTGGTCATCAGGACAAGGGCGACGTTCGGTACACTTTTGCCCCCATTCTCTGGGGACTTGTGCATCGTGACCCGTCAAACTCGCTCTATCTTGGACCTCTAGATAAACTGGAAGACGTCCTGGGTGATTACCAAAGCAGAGGAGTGAGGAACAGGGCACACCTGCACCAAATACAACAGCCCTGAGAGCATATCGTACCTGATGACCAAGTTCTTCCCAGTTATTGACAGAGAGCAGTTTCCACACACCCAATTTTTGTTTCACCTTCCCAATCCACTCCAGCCAATTCTTCTTGCCTGCCTCAGCCCCTTCGAACCAGATCCGCAGCGCCTTCAGGTAGTCAGACCTGACTGCTAAGGGGATGTTGGAACGGTCGGGCCAGTTGACTCTGCCCCCTGCTGCCAACTCAAACTGGTCACAGATGCTGATCAATCTGTGAACTGACCTTGGATCTGAGCAGAAGACAGCGACATCATCCATGGACAGGGCAGTTTTGACTTCTGTGCCTCCACTGCCAGGCAATGTCACCCCCCTTAAGCTCTCGTCATTCTTGAGGGATTCAGCAAAGGGTTCTATGCAGCACAGAAACAAGACACAGGAGAGTGGACAACCCTGCCTGACTCCAGATTTGATGGGGAAGCTATCTTTCTCCCACCTATTGACTTGGACTGCACTATGGATATCTGTGTAGAGCAATTGGATCCAATTTCTGATTCCCTCCCCAAAGCCCATTTTGGAGAGCACATCCATGTGCGAAATCCTGTCAAAGACCTCCTTCTAATCCAAGCTGACCAGGCAGGCGTCCACCCCTGTCCTGCACAAAGGCAATGGTATCCCTGAGCAGCGCAAGGCTGTCAAAGTTTTTTCTGCCAGGCGCAGCATAGGTTTGGTCTGGATAGATCACCTATCCCAGAGCAGACTTGACCCAGTTGGCAATGGCCTTGGACAGGATCTTATAGTCCACATTCAACATTGAAATGGGTCTCCAATTCCTGGTGTCCTCCCTCTCCCCCTTCTGCTTGTTGATGAGGGTAATGATGCCATCCTTCGTGGAGTCTGACATGCTGCCAGCCAGAAGCATAGCGTTATACACTTCCAGCAGGTTGATGCCCATCCAGGCCCACAGAGCCGAGTACAACTCTGCTGGTAAGCCATTGCTTCTGGGAGTTTTATTCACTTCAAAGGAACGGATGGAGCTAGTCAGCTCCTCCAGGGTCAGTGGCAGATACAGACTCTCCTGCTTGCTATTGTCTAACACCCCCATGACAGGAGGTTCTGGGAGGTTGTTGCTTTTCAGTCATAAACACTGGCATAGAAGGATCTGTAGATCCTCAGTATGTCTGTCTATGAGAATGTTACTGAGCCATCCCCTTCCTTAAGGCTGTGGATCACATGAAACTTTTGGAAGAAGAAGCATGTGCATGTCTCATCCTGCTCCACATAGCGGACCCTGGATCAGAAGATGATCTTGGAGGATTCAGAGGCAAAGAGTGCAGCTTGCCAGCTCTTTACCTCTCGGATTTCCTCTCTCATGTCCACCCTCCTCGACTGCAGAAGGAAAAGTTGCTGCAAGTCTGTCTGGATTTGGCACTATTTCCTCTGACTCTGTCTTGCTCCCTGAACTCCCGAGGATGAAAAACTTATTGATTTTCTCCTTGGTTGCTTCTCACCAGTGAATCGGAGAGTCAACATATGACAATAAACTTGACTTTGACCTTGTCCCCTCCCTGCCCCTCATCTGGTTTCACCTATCACCTACCAGCCTCTGTCTCTCCCCTTCCTCTCACTTCTATGTAGTGGCTATCTTTCCTCTCCACTCTCAGTCCTGACGTAGGGTCTTGATTCTGTCAGGGAATTGCTAAACATGGGACATTTATTTTTAGGGATTATGGAATTGGGGTAGCATGCATTAATACAAGTAAGAACCAGTCTTCAAAAGAAAAATCTTGTTGCAATGTAAAGTACAAGCAGTAATCAGTCTTAGAATTAAAAGGACATCTTTGTAAATAAACAGTACTGTCTATAGAGCACAGGCTACTTACCTAAAGCAGGAGGCTGGCTGCTCAAAAGATATGGTTTACAAACTGATGTGACCATGAGACATTCTCACATGCATCAGCCAAACACAAGATGATGGGGCTATGTTAATTGGCCTACATCAAACCAGACAGCAGCTAAGTTGCTTTGTCACTTCGCACATGAAACATAGTCATGGGTATTTTTGCTCTATCAATAATTTGGATGTTTGAGTACTGAGAGTCAGCCCTCTTAACAGTAATTTGGGTGTCTGGGTCTCTGTCCTCAGAAGCTTTTAGACCATTCATGTCAATTACTTCATCCCAGCAAAAGGAGTTTGAACATTCAGAGGAGTCTTGTCAGGTACAAAGTGATGCCACTGTAAGTATGTACTTCCATGGAACCATTTGTCAAACACAAAATATTGAAGTGAATCATGTCATAGTAGCTATTGAAGTTGTATTGAATCACCTGCTGCTATTTTTGTTTTAAGAGTATAAAACTTGTACTTTGAGTTTGAAGAAAGTCTACTAAGAGAATGTGTGCTTGTCATGATGAATAAAGACCCCCATATAGAACCATAGAATCATACAGCACAAAACAGGCCCTTCGGCCCACCGTGTCGTGCCGTCCATCAGACCACCCTCACACTACCTAACCCCTTCCTCCCTCATATCCCTCTATCTCACGTTCCTCCATATGCCTATCCAACAAGCTCTTGAACCTGTTCAATGTATCTGCCTCCACCACCACCCCAGGCAGTGCATTCCATGCACCAACCACTCTTTGGGTGAAAAACCTCCCTCTGACATCTCCCCTGAACCTCCCACCCATAACCTTAAAGCCATGACCTCTCGTCTTGAGCATTGGTGCCCTGGGAAGGAGGCGCTGACTGTCTACTCTATCTATTCCTCTCAATATTTTATATACCTCTATCATGTCTCCTCTCATCCTCCTCCTTTCCAGTGAATAAAGCCCTAGCACCTTAAGCCTCTCCTCATATTCAATACCCTCCAATCCAGGCAGCATCCTGGTAAATCTCCTCTGCACCCTCTCCACCCTCTCCAATGCCTCCACATCCTTCCTATAATGAGGCGACCAGAACTGAACACAGTACTCTAAATGTGACCTAACTAGAGTTTTGTAAAGCTGCATCATAACCTCGCAGCTCTTAAACTCAATCCCACGATTTATGAAAGCCAACATCCCATTGGCCTTCATAACTGCACTTTCCACCTGTGAGGCAACTTTCAACGAACTGTGAATATGAACCCCCAGATCCCTCTGCTCCTCCACACTGCCAAGTACCTTGCCGTTTACCCTGTACTCTGCCCTGGAGTTTGTCCTTCCAAAGTGTACCACCTCACACTTCTCCGGATTGAACTCCATCTGCCACCTGTCAGCCCAGCTCTGCATCCTATCAATATCCCTCTGTAAGCTCCGACAGCCCTCCACACTATCCACAACACCGCCTATCTTAGTGTCGTCCGCAAACTTACTAACCCAGCCCTCCACCCCCTCATCTAAGTCATCTATAAATATCACAAAAAGTAGAGGTCCCAGAACCGATCCCTGCGGGACACCACTAGTCACTGCCTTCTAATCCGAGGGCACTCCGTCCACCACAACCCTCTGCTTTCTACATGCAAGCCAATTCCTAATCCACACAGCCAAGCTTCCTTGGATCCCTTGGCCTCTGACCTTCTGAAGAAGCCTACCATGAGGAACCTTATCAAATGCCTTACTAAAATCCATGTAAACCACATCCACCACACTGCCCTCATCAATCTTCCTGGTCACCTCCTCAAAGAACTCTATCAGGCTTGTGAGGCAAGATCTTCCCTTCACAAAGCCATGCTGGCTGTCCCTAATCAGTCCATGATTCTCTAGGTGTTCATAAATCCTATCCCTTAGAATCCTTTCTAACAGCTTACCCACCACAGACGTGAGACTCACCGGTCTATAATTCCCTGGCCTATCCCTATTACCTTTTTTGAACAAGGGGACCACATTCGCAATCCTCCAATCCTCTGGCACCACCCCCGTAGACAACGAGGACTCAAAGATCCTTACCAGCGGTTCAGCAATCTCCTCCCTAGCCTCTCGAAGCAGCCTGGGGAAAATCCCGTCAGGTCCCGGAGATTTATCTGTCTTAATATTATTTAACAACTTCAACACATCCACTCTCTTGATATCAACAACCTCGAGAACATTACCCCTACCAGCACTCCCTTCCGCATCATCAAGACCCCTCTCCCTGGTGAATACCGAAGAGAAGTACTCATTCAGAACTTCTCCCACTTCCGCCGCCTCCAGGCAAATTCTCCCACCTTTGTCCTTAATCGGACCTACCTTCACCCTAGCCATCCTCCTACCCTTCACATACTTGAAAAAGGCCTTGGGATTTTCCTTAACCCTACTAGCCAAAGCCTTTTCGTGTCCCCTTCTAGCTCTCCCCTATCTACCAGTTTCTCCGGTGACTTAGTCACAGTCACAACAGACCCGAAACTTTGACTATCCGCTTGCCTCCACAGATGCTGCTTAACCCTCTCCTGATTATTAAGCTGGTAACTTAACAGCAGCACCATCACATACCCGATCCCATTGTTTATTATGTGATCAGGATGGGCTCCAAATTCTGTACAATAACCTGTTTAATGGCTGGTGTAGGACTTCTCACATGTTCTTTGACATCGCATGCAAGCCCTTGGATAAGCCAGTCAAGGCTCCAAGCTTGTTGGCAATCACACTCTCAAGCCTTTGTCTGCAGACTGCCCCATTGCAGTCCTCATCTGGGTCTTTCAGGGCCAAACTGGTTGCAAGCTTGCCTTCAGCAAGTTGGCACACGAACTGTTTTCGTCCTGGTCTGGCTGCAGTCCACTCACCGGCAACTCAGCTCATACAGATTCTGCCTCTGAACTAGAACTGCCAGGGTCTGAGCTGGTGGATGAAGTGTTGTGAAAAGGTGCCTTTCGTTTCCTTTGATTCTTGCAACTGCTCTGTGGTCTGCCTAGATGCATTCCTTGTGCATCTAAAATGAGGTACAGTCATATAGTCCAGCTGAGTGAAGGACGGTTCTGAGAGGCACTTTTGAACTATTAAGGCAGGAAAACCTGAGGGACGAAGCAGGGGTGAAATACAGGAGGGATGGGATATGATAATGAAGATTAGAGATGAGCACTGTCATTATCAATGATTTCTAGTCCACTGCTTGCCATCAGCTTTATGACAGCAGGGTAATATAAGCAGCAACACTTCTTCCTTCAATCGATAGTGTGGGCTTGGTAGTAGACACCTCCCCCAGTCTACTGCTTCATTCTTTGAACTTGTACAATCAGTACTTGCAAGAGAGAGGAAAGATTGTTAGTAAATCTGTTACATTGGGTTTACGAGATATGACTGCTATGGTTGGCTAACTGATAGGTTGTGGAAAGTGTAGGATGTGCATGTGTGCACGCACATTTGTATACATATAGTTGCTGCCAGAAGGGATTTGTTACCATTTCCACTGACCTTGGGCAGATGTGTGGTATCATTGAACTTGTTATACTGGGACCAATGTACCAGAGCAACACTCTCTGAGCGTTGACCACTCTGGCTGCTCTCTCCCACTGGTGCTTCATTTTTGCCCATGGGCCTTTCAGTGTGAAAAAATCATCCGACATACAACTACCTCTTCCACCAAGAGTTCAGGTCTGCTTAGGTGAATTAGGGTGCACACCTCTGTTGCTATACTTGCTTTGAGTGCTCTCGAAACTGTGCAATGACTTCCAGAAGTGGATGGAGTCAATAATCACTTCCCCTTTACATGTAGACATGATGTAGGTTAACATCAGTTACCTTCAGGAGGTATGTGGGACACCTAAAGTTACTGAACCCACCTGAATAGGAAAAAAAATACATGAAAGCACACAAGTCCTTGTACAAACATTAAGCACCAATGACACAGTGACAAACTGACCCAGACCCTGCATTCCTCCGACCCCAGGATGTACTGTTTTGGTCCATGATTTTATCGGCATATGAATTTTTCATCACTCATCCTTTTGAACTTGTCCATTATACATTTCTATGCAAGACGATGTCAATCAACAATGAATAACAGAAAGGATAAATGTCAACCAACTCTCATCGGATAAAGTTCTTGATTTCCTGGTTCTCTGTAGGCCAACAGAAAGGATATGGAAGGTCTCTTTAATCTGATGATCTAACTTGTCAGTTGATGTTAAAACCATCCTATCCCAGAGTCATGTCTTCCTGTTCTTGGCTTTCATCAGATAGTGAGCAGAATCAATGAATATTTGATTCATTTGATCTTATACCCAAAGGTATTGCATTTCTTCCCTTTAAAGTTCTTCTGCAGATTTATGGTACTTCAGAATTATTATACAGTATAGAAAATAATATGTATTTTTCACCACTTTTTATTATTGAAATAATACTGAACCTCCTATTACACAAAATTCACAAGATTGTTCATAATATTTATCAATAAAGTGATGAAAATCACTGTCAAGAATATAGATAATTATTTTAATGAACTGACATTTCCTTTGTTCTGAACTTCACTTCAATGACATGTTGTTTTTAATGGTGTCAAATCCTCTGTGGCATATCTCATAGTGAGTCACGTGATAAAGTGTTTCTAAATTAGATCAGGAGCATTACTCTTTACAAAGCATAACGTACTCCACCACCAAGGTGAAACAGTGCACTCTTAGGGATCTAACTGTTGTGAACGAAATACGAGATAAGTTTGGTCAGAGTTTAACTGCCAATTAGAATGTGATTGTAGATAGTTGCCTGATATACCCATGCTCTTGAGTTTGGCCTGAACCTGTCCTGGTGGGCTAAATCCAATCAAGACCCAGACAGCAGGACAACCTTAAGCACTTTTTAAAAATGTATTAAAACTGAACAAATGCCGTAAAAAAAAATTTGCAAATACAAACAAAACAAATAATATGCAGGTACTATGAATAATAAGAAGATACTGAAGAAATGATATTAAGTGCTGCAACCGTTTCTCTATTTTGAACCTTGCACAACTTTAATCCTGAATTGCAACCTATGGCATATACTAATGTACACCTCTCTCTGACTGTTCAGGTGGTCAACTGTCCACAGTTCCTTTGCAAGTTGCCAAAGTTGGACTCGAATCCTCCTTACTTTATAATCCAAAATTCACACCTGTGACAATTTTGACTTACACAACCTCTCTTGATGGTACCATCTTCAGCCTGGTTGCCTGATATCAGACATTGAACTACCTGATTCAGGAATGTTTGATTTCTATTAGTGCATCAAAAGTGTTTTGATGGAAGAAAAGTTTGAGCTTATCAACATTCTAAAAGGTTGTGAGTAGCTTTTTACTCTGGTGATATTCCCACTTCTAAAACCTGTCAGGGACAGAAGCACACACAATGAAGTCATCCTCTTATTTATTAATGACTTCTAACTTTTGGTGACATTACCACAGCAGGAGCTCCAGAAGAAATGCATATGCTTGTGTAAACAAATACTTCAGGATTTTCTTTCCACTTGCATCTTATTTGAAATGTTCAGCACCAACACTGGATCCCCCACAGCACTTGGGATAAAAGTTTCGATAAAGTTTTGGTCAATTTTGGTTGACTACGAGTTAAGAATTTTTGTCAAAGGCATCTGACTACAGGATTCAGGTGAATGTCCATGCTCTGTCCTGCAATCCAGCTAAAGAATACACCACCATGCAAGTTTCTATATTTTCCTCTAAGGGCCAAAAGGAGCAGGGATACACCTCCCAGTTTTACTAAGGAACCACTTCTCCTGTTGTACAGGGCCCTGACAACAGACCCAACTAGACCTTCCTTCTCCCTGGCCTGGGATTGTCTGATGCTATGACAGCAGGTGGAACGACAAGGGATGTACACTTCCCTTGCTCAAAGGATTCATGGTAGATGTAGAATGTAGAAAATTTTGACTTCACATTAGACCAAGTAAGGCAAAGAAAGCAATCCAATCCTCCAAACACTCATGGAAGACACAGCACAGATTGGGAAATGTTTAGGGCAACCATGGCAATTCAGAAGGAACAACCCTCAAATCCTTGAAGAGCTTGGCGCCAGGAGAAAGGTCCTGCTCATTCAGAGGCGTGAAGAGGAGATGATTGTCAGCAGTGATGCTTCTAACATTTGGCCCTTGACCTCACATACGCTGACCAGTGAACATATCAATAAAGACAACCTACCAGGAACTGCAGAGTGGATTCACACACTACAGGCACTACAACCCTATATTTACCGCAGGGAATCTGCTTCCATACAGCACAAGCCAAAGCCACATAACACGAGTGTGATCATGGAAGCTCTGATTTCTGCCATCAGAAGTTCAAACTATGGCCTCATGACTCTGGATGACAATGTTGGAAGGGGCTTTGAGGGCATGAGCATAGTACAACTGTTACGGGTGAGGTTACTATTTGGTGAATGTCCCTTTAAGACATAGCACAGTTTTGTGTGTGTGTGGGGCGTGATTATGACAACAACAGGAGATAAAGACGTGATGACGTTTTCAAGCAGACAGTCAGTCATTCAGAGAGAGAAGGGAGAGAGACACCCTGCCTACTGGTCTCTGTGTTGATGGATGAAAAACAATAACTGTCTGTGTCACTACAATCCACATATGGATTTTTGGAATAATCCAGTGGAGTCCACTTTGTCATTAACCTGTAGAAGGAAACAGGTATTTGTGTGGACGGCCACGTCTCGAATGCCTTTCGGGGTGGCAGATACTTTGGAACAAAGGAATAGAGATCATCAGTGATTGAGGTGTTGTACGGGTTCCATCGTGGAACATTTGGATTTCGTAATTACTCTCTATTTTCTCTCTACATTTCCTCTTCAGTCAACGGTGGTTTTGCAGAAGCCTTTGCTCACATTTCACCTTATGGCTTGCTGAACTGAACTTTGAGAACTATTCCTGGACTTGGAGTTTGGGAACTTGCCACAGACACACACACACTTCGGGTTTAGTTTTGGGGTTAATGTTTAAGATCTAACATTTTTACTTCTAACATTCCAACATTTTTACTTTTATTTTTCTTATTATCATAAGTAGTTATTAAGAAAATAGTTTCTAACACTTATACATGACTTGGTGTGTTTCTTTTGTTGCTGGTACGTAACAAAATTGGGGTTTGTCCGGGATCTATCCCAAGATTGACGAGGGTGGTTTGAAATCGAACTCAAGACTGGTTCTAGAGGTCTGGGTTTGAACAAATTGGGGTCTTAGTGAATGACTGATTGTGGTCAGTCTGATAAAATTCTTTTTAATTGGTTTGTGTGTGTGTGTGTGGAACCAGCAATAATGGATACATTTTTGAAAAAAACAATCCCTAGAGGATTGGAGGGGATGAGGAAGCCAGATTTGGTGAAAATTGCTGCAGAGCTACATCTTGAGGTAGTAACGCGATTTATGAGAAAGGTGGATATTCAGAGAGTGAAAGCTGACCATTATGTAGAGAAGGTGTTTGAGAAGGAGGTGTTAAAACAGGTTCCTGGGAGTGAACCAGTGATTTCTGAGGCCCGGGTTCAGCTAGCAAAGATAGAGGCTGAACAAGAACAAAGGAAACTAGAGCTGGAATAAAATAAGATAGAGGCTGAGTTAGAAATGAAGAAGATGGAGGCTGAGGAATGGAAGAGACAGAGGCAGCATGAGCTAGCAATGAAAAGGAGTATTGTTAGAGCTAGGGCTAAAGAATTAGCCAAGGCCGATAGTCCTGTGCAGCCTGATGTTGTTCCCTGTGACAGCCCTAAACAGGATGCAAATTATGATGACTTGTCTGAGACTTTTCTGTCTTCACTGGAGGATCAAAATCCTTGTGTTGGGTCTGAATATAAAGATTTGTCTCTGTCCAGGAAAGAATTTATAGTGGAGCAGACTAAAGACCCTGAGCTTACTGAATTGCGAGAAGAAGCACTCTCAAGTGATGAGATGGTAGGTGAACCTAATTCAAGTCCCCTTGTGGTTCCTTTGCAGCCTATTCCTGTTTTTGGTAAACCCTTTTCGAAGGTGGTTGTGGACTGTGTTAGCCCATTGCCAAAGGATTGGGATGAAGGAGATCATTTCCTTTTGGTTGCAGTGAGAGACTCAATACAGGAGTCCTTAGGAGCCAGTCCTTTTGACTTTCTGTCTGGACATTGAGAAAGAGGAACTTTAAAATTGCTAGGGGAACAATGGGTTAATGAGGAGGTGCATTTGAATTTGTTGGACTATGGTCAAAAACTTAAAAACTGACAGGGAAAAATTTGCCAGATTGGAACATCTTGTTTTGGAAAACATGTCCGCTCAAGGACTACAGCTGTGGCCAACGTTGTTGACATTGAAAGAGCGATTGTTGTGTCTGAAGAAGGTCAGTTTGTCAGTGAAACTAGAAAACAGAATTGAATTGAAACACATTGGAACAAAATTGAAACAGTTCCAATTGCAACAAGGTCAACATGTGAGAGAATTAATGTTGTTTGAAAATGGATAAAATGGAAGTGGGAACACGTGATAAATCACATGGAAGGCAATCAGCCATGACCTTCCAGGATGTTAAATGGGAAAAATGTATCTTTACTAATCTGATATTCTGTAATTGTGTAGAACGATAATTATTAACACATTTCTTCACTAACTATATGCGCAGTTACAAATTTTGTTCTTGTACATCAAAATTTTTTTTTTGAGTGGGACGTGTTATGGATGAGGTTACTATTTGGTGGATGTCCCTTTAAGACATAGCAGTGTGTGTGTGGCGTGATTACGACAACAACAGGAGATAAGGATGTGATGACGTTTTGGAGCAGACAGTCAGTTGAGAGAGAGCGAGAGCGACCCTGCCTGCTGGTCTCTGTATCGATGGATGAAAAACAATGACTGTGTCTGTCACTAGTGTCTGTCACATGTATGGATTTTTGGAATCATCTAGTGGAGTCCACTTTGTCGTTAACCTGTAGAAGGAAACAGGTATTTGTGTGGATGGCCACGTCTCAAATGCCTTTCGGGGCGGCAGATACTTCAGAACAAAGGGATAGAGATCATCAGTGATTGAGGTGTCATAGGGGTTCCATCGTGGAACATTTGGATTTCGTAATTACTCTCTATTTTCTCTCTACATTTCCTCTTCAGTCTGGTTTTGCAGAAGCATTTGCTCACGTTTCACCTTATGGCTTGCTGAACTGAACTTTGAGAACTATTCCTGGACTTGGAATTTGGGAATTTCCCCACACACACACTTCAGGTTTAGTTCTGGGATTAATGTTTAAGATCTAACATTCTTACTTCTAATATTTTTACTTTTATTTTTCTAATTATCATAAGTAGTTATTAATAATAGTTTCTAACACTTATACATGACTTGGTGTGTTTCTTTTGTTGCTGGTACGTAACACAGCATTCTGCTCTCTGGGGATTAATAGGATTGTTGAAGCCACAGACTGCTGAGGACACTGTTGGAGTGGCAGAAGTCCGATGGATAAGAATGTGCTGACCTCTATCTGGATGACATTGTTCAGGCTTCCTTCAGTGCCACTCCAACAGTGTCCTCACCGTCGCTCGTCAATCAGTTAGTTCAGATCACTGCCACTCATGGTGATTCGATATGGTCTGAGACTGGAGTAAAACTAACAAGCCCACGCTGTTCATGTTTGTCTTTCAGTCATTAGCAGCCTCCCTACCATAACAGAGCAACTATTTACCTGCTTTTAAGTGTAACTCTGCAAAAGAAAGATGAAAAGATACATGGCAGACAGGCAAAGATGATTAGTCAATGATTGTTCGGCTTTGCTAGAGATTGGCTTATTGGTTGACCTGTTCAGTTAGTTGTTTAATTTGTCTATGATTCGTGCTTATGTGAATATTGAGATGACCAGCTATATATGGTGATATGAGCACTGTGTCATTTTGGTGATTCTAGTTTTTCTTCATTTGTAATGATGTGACCTGGCCATCAATGAGAGATCAGTTTGCATTGGTCAACCATGGGTGTCACTGAAAGTAGTGAAGACCTACCATATTGACCCTTCCTGACACACTGAACTCCCACAATACTGAAGGATGGGCCACTTCAATATAGTAAGTGAGTGAGGATGTAGGAGCCAAGATGCATAATTTCAAGTCTTGAAGCCACCTTCTGATACTAGAGTGCCCATATTTGTTCCCCTTGCTGTTCCAGGAGGTAGACATTAAGATTTCTCCAATTTCCAGCGAGGAAGCCTTGATGATTCATTGTCTTCCAATTTATAGACAGAAGTACATTGTGTTGATGATGGATTGCAGTAAATGTTCAAAGAGGTTGATTATTGGTGACAATATGGCAGGTATATCTGTTCTAAATGAGTTAAAGATTCTTCCTCACTCTGGTGCACAGAGAGATCAGCAGAGTCTTTTCTAGTGTGTCTATAGAACTGCATCCATAGAGGCATAATAAACAAGTTTTTCCACATTATGTAGAAGACAGATAGCTATTGCAAGATCAGGAGTTGAGTCCCTTACTGCAGAATATACAGCTCCCAAAATGATCTTACAGTGACAGTTGTTAAGTGGCTAGTCTAGATCAGCCTTTAGGAGGTGTTGCAGTTTGGAGACTGGACAATATTAATGCTGCTGAGTATATTTATGAGGTGGTTAGATTTCCATTTGTTGGAGTTATTTATTGCCCAACACCTTTGCGGCACATTGATAAATTACTACTTAACGTCATATTTATAGTTGTTGGCAAGGATTTTTAACATGCAGGCATGTACTACTTCCTCGTGTGACCCCCTTTTCTGTGGAGTAGGTCCTCCTGAACCACGTGGTCCGACAGCGCATCCAGAATGGTATTCCCTTTGCTATCATCTGCTCTGTTCTTCTTCCTCTTCCTCCTCTTTTGTTTCCTACCACTGTTCAGCAGGCAAGGATTGTGTTAGCATTATGGCAAGATGGTGGAGGATGCAGTAGACCAGGCGAAGTGGGAGACCCTTTTTGAATAGTATTGCAGAGTACCCGCAACAGGTTCGCCTATCTAAATCTTTCTTTGAGATCTCCAATGAGAATATCTTCACAATGTTCTCAGTGGCTCTTTGACTGTAGCATTTCCAGCATTCTACACAGGAATGAGGAACCATGGTCATATTAAATTGCCTCAGACTGGAAGAGTCACATGAACTTCTTACTGCATGTCATTGTTCATCAACATCTGAAAAAAGGTCATACTATATTTGGATATTCTGGAAGGAGAAGCCCCTTTCCATTGATGAACAGCTTAGGAATGGTACAGTGCAACATGTCTGCAGTCTAACACTCCCAGAACCTTTGGGAAACCCACTATCCAGGAAAATATATATGCACATGCTGCCTGCTGTTCTCTACTTGAGGAGAAAGAAGCAAGTTCCCTGGCCTGGATAGGCTGCAAATGCAGCAAGGTGCTGCAAACTGGGGGAGGTAGCATATATCAGTTGCCACTTCCTGGAATGGTCCAGAGAATAAGATAACATCACAATTGACCTCCACCTCCATAAGCAAAGTCATCCAGGTGTTGGTCAATGGTTTGCATTCTGTTTGCTGCAGGTAGCAGATTCAGTGATGTCTTCTTTGGAATGTAGCCCCCGTTGTGCTGCTTCTTGGACATGTAGGGATGTCAGTCATTGCACACCAGTTTTGACTGAGAGTCTGAGAGTGACAATTTAAGGAGAACCTGACCTGCCCTGGCCTTGTACCCTAACTGGATGACTTTGAGAACTAAGCAAAAGCTCTTCTATTGCATGGCCTTCTGCAGATATTGATGCAAGACTTGACTCAGGCCAAGTGTGTGACCATTCCAGCAGATGCCTACAGACCCTTGCTGGGCCAGCAACATCCTACTAGGCTTCAGCAGGCTAGTAGCATTTCCAAGCTAGCTACTGCTGGATTTACAACAAATTTGTGGCAAAATGGACTAAAAGGTATTTTTTGTGACATTATAATCCTTATTATAGAAAACACTTTAGCCTTACAAGGAACTGATCTGTTGTTTTCCCCATGGTTGAGCATTAGTATCTGCAATCCATTTCAACTGCTATTCAGGCAGAGTGTAAAAATAATCACCACTGCACTGTCTAAATTCTCAGCATTCACACCATGTTGCCTGTTGGTCATCAGTCTCTTTAATTGGCAAGGTCACTTAATATAGTTGAATAGCCACTTATGCTCTAAATTCCTGGAAAGGTTTTCTTACAGAAGTATGCTGATCCAAATTGTGATTAATAGCTCAAAAATGAACTTCCTCAATCTTTATCTCCAGTGCAATTAGCACAATGCTCCATGTCCTTTCACTGTGGACTTGTCCGTTAACACTGTCAGTCATATGCAAGTTTATATTTATCTCTTCCATCTGCAACACAAACATTATATAATTGATAACACCCTCAGCATCTGATTAATGCGTCAGTAATGCTCTCTTTGTACATTTCTCAATGAAAAATAATTACAGATGTGCTTATCAGCTAGGCTGATTCAAACCACTGTCTTTGTGCGCATCCACCCAGAAAAGGAAAGTAATGTTAGGAACAACTTTCCTCAGTGGTGTTAGCCATTGTCCACAACAACAGTATTTAAATTGCATCAAGAGAACATAAAAAATTTAAGGAACAGAACAAGTCCAAGAGAATCAACTAAATCACTCTCTCACAATTGGGGAACTGGTTAAATTAGCATTGGAAAAGTCTTGAGAGCAGCCTGGATTTGGATAGGCTAATGAAAATGGAAACAAAATAAATGAGATAGAACAATAATAGGAGAGAGATGACAGGGCAAGAAGACACCTCCCCTTCACAACTTTAGTATGTGACAACATTTAGCAACCCTGTCCACTGCATGTAAATCAGCTATTTCCATTCACGTGGGTTCTTCTTTGTTAACAGTCCTGATGCAGATGAGATCTTGGACCAATGTCACCTCAAAAAGTTAAATGACCTTGAGCGTTTAACAGCAAAAACTCAGAAACAAGTTATGAATCCTCATACAAACAACAAAACTTCTGTTAAACTAGTTTAATACAATATATCCACCTGTGATTACTCCTGGGATGAGAACGCAAGCTTGAGTGGAATGGATCTATACTTTCTGGACTTCAGAAGGATGAGAGATGATCTAATTGAAATTCAAGAAACCTTTGAGGGCCTTAGAGGGTAAATGCTGAATGGCTATTTTCCTGAGCTTGAGCATCCAGAATCAGGGTTCAGTCTCAGCTTCAGGGTCATCCAGTCCTGACACAAAGAGAAATTCCTTCAGAGGCTTGTGAGCTTTTGGAATTGTGTCCCCACAGGGCAATGGATGCTCAGTTTAGCAGAGGAACAGGAACCTCAAAGAGGATTCAAGGAGGAGAGTGACAAAGCAGGGTGGGGAAGTTGGAGAAGTAGTAAGTGAAGTAAATGGTTGACAAGAACAAAGTCAAACAGTAAAGGGAGCTAGAGTATAGAAAAATGGCAAAATTAAAGGCAACTGAATGCTTGTAATATTTGCAACAAGATAATGGCATAAATAGAAACAAATGAAAAACACTATGATGCTGGAGGAACTCAGCAGGCCAGGCAGCATCCGTGGAGAAAAGCAAACAGTCAACGTTTCGGGTCAGGACCCTTCTTCAGGACTGAAGATAGGAAAAGGGGAAGCCCAATATAAGGGAAGGAAAAGCAGAGCAGTGATAGGTGGACAAAAGAGGGGAGGTGGGGTGGGCACAAGGTGGTGATAGGTAGATGCAAGTAAGAGATAGTGATAGGCAGGTGCAGGGGAGGATGGGAGAGCAGATCCACCGGGGGAGGAGAGAAAGGAAAAAAAGGGGGTAGAAAAAAAGAGAATTGGGCTAGGAAAGGGAAGAGAAGAAGCATGGTGGGGGAGGGGTTGTGGGGAAGTAGGGTGGGGAATTCAATGTTCACCCCGTTAGGCTGCAAGGTTCCAAGACGGAAAATGAGGTGCTGTTCCTCCAGTTTGCACTTGGAATTCTCCTGGCAGTGGAGGAGGCAGAGGACTGACATATCAGCAACAGTGTGGGAGGGGGAGTTGAAGTGACTAGCAATAGGGAGATGTAACAAACACTGTGATCTAAAGTCACTTGAAAAATTAAGGGACAGAGGGCTCTGGGGATCTGGTACAGACAAACAGTTGTCCTGGGGTAGATCAGCCATGATCATATTGAATGGTAGGGCAGACTTGAGGGGGTTATGTGGTCTTTAGGGAAGAGAGGCTATAATATGATAGAATTTTACACTGTGTTTGTAAGTGATATAGTTCAATTGAAACAAGGGCTTTAAATCTAAACAAACAAAACTATGAAGGCAGGAGTGAAGAGTTAACTGTGGTTAAGAAAATACATTGAAAGATATGACAGTGGAGAGCTGATAGTTAGATTTAAAGAAATATTGCAAAAATATTATTTTGAAGTGCAAAAACAGTAAAACAATTCATCTGTTTCAAGGTAGATTATGAGAGTGGTCTGGCAAAAACATGTGAAGAAACTGTAAGAGTTTTTAAAAAAGGTGTGTTAAAAGGAAAATACCAACAGGGGAAAGAATGGGGCCCTTAAGCGACAGAATCAGAAGAATCTATAATGGGGAAAAAGATGGCAGAGCAATTAAACAATAAATGTGTGCCTGGACACACAAAACCTGTCAGATATATTAGAGCATCAAAGGTCCAGTGAGAACGACGAACTGAAGGAACAAAGTATTCATCAAAAAGTAGCACTAGAAGTGTTGGTGAGCTTGAATACTGTTAAATCCCAAGGACCAATGATTTACATCCCAGAGTTATGAAAGATATGGCTTTAGAGATAATGGATGTTCTGGTTTGATTAATCTGCTCAACTTTTTTCAGAATATGACAAGTAGAATAGATAAGGGGGACCAATGGATGTTAAGTATTTCAATTTTTGGAAGCTGTTTGAAAAGGTCCCATGCAAGTGATTGGTCAACGAAATTAGAGCAACTGGAACTGGAGGCAATAGATTGAAATGAATAGGTAGCTGGTGTCGGAATGGTTATGAGACAGAAAGCAGAGTGGGAATCAATGGATCATTCTCAGGCTGGCAGGCTTTGACTAGTGGGGTTTTGCAGCCATCAGTATTTGGGACCCAGCTTTTCACAGTCCATATTATTGAGTTAGCTGGGGGGACCAAATGTCATATTTCCAAATTTGCTGACAATACAAAACTAGCTGGGATTGTGAGCATGGAGGACAATGTAAAGAGGCTTCCAGGGGACATGGACTAGCTAGTTTAGTGGGTGAGAACATGGCAGATTCAATACAATGTGGAAAAATGTGAGGTCAATGGTGAACACGGCAGAAAAATTGGTGAGAAATTGATAGCATTGATGTTCAAAGGGACTGGGTGTGCATATATACAAGTCAATAAAGGCCAACAAGCAGATGAAGCAAGCAATTAAGAGGGCAAGTGGTATGTTGGCCTTTATTATGAGAGAATTTGAATACAGGATTAGGGAAGTCTTATTGCAATTGTATAGAACCATTGTACAGAACCATAGTGAGACCACACCTGGTGTATTGGACTCTATACCCAAGAAAGAATGAATTTACCACAGAGGAAGTGCAATGAAAATTCATTAGACTGGTTTGATAGATGGTGGATCTACTGTGCGAGCAGGGATTACATAGAACATTGAATATAGAACAGTACAGCCTTGAAACAGGCTCTTCAGCCCACGATGTTTGTGCTGAACATGAATTCCAAATTAATCTAAATCTCTTCTGCCTGCACATGAACCAAATCCCTCAAATCCCTGCATATTTATGCATCTATCTAAAAGCTTCTTAAACAACAATGTCACCTCTCCAATATTTGACAGTTCTAACCTGAGAAAAAGATTCTGACTGTCTACCCTATCAATGCCTCTCATGATTTTATAAATTTCTATCAGGTCTCTGCCTCCAACACTCCAGAGAAAACAACTCCTTATAGCTTGAGAATATAGCTCTCCTTATAGCTCAAGATTGAGAGGAATTAGAAGAGATTTCATTTAAACATACAAAATTCTTAATGGATTTGACAGGCTTAATTGGCTGAGGAGTCTAGGACCAGGGGAATATGGTTTCAGAATAAGGGGCTGTTTGTTTAGGACTGATATAAAGAAAACAAAAATTCAGTCAGAGGATAGTGAATCTTTGGAATTCCTTGCCCCAGAGGACTGTGGATGTCATTGTGCTCATTCAAAGCAGAGTTGATAGATTTTTGGACATTAAAGAATTCACAGAATATGGGCATGGTGCTGGAAAATGGCCGGTCATGATTTTAGTGACTGGTGGGGTAGGCCCAAAGGGATAAATGGCCTATTCCTGCTCCGATTTTTGATTTTTTTTTGCAATTGTTGACTATATTCACAACAGAGACTGACAAATATTTGTACACCAAGGTAAACAAAGCAAGTAGAAGGTCAAGCATGCTATTACTGAAAGCAGGATCAGGGTGACGTATAGCCAACTCCTTCTAGTTCTTTTGTTATTATGTACCAACAAGTGAATAATCATCAAGTTATTTATGGATGCAACTAGGTTTGAAGCTTCCAATTAATTAAAATGGCAAATGTCTTAAGCTACTAGTACCTGGAAGTATTCATTAGAGAAACAGTAAATTAATCTTCAAAGGAGGTTCTGTATTTATATGCTATGACTGATTTCTATGGCACAAAACCAATAAATTTCAAAGAGCAGACATCACAATGCCTGTCTACTTTGAGAGAGTCAAAAAGTTCACTAGGTTGGAAACATGACGATGAAATTATATTTCTGAAAAGGCGATAAATGAATTCCTATTAATTGCAGGCACAATGCACTTACTTAGATAACTGGGGACATAATGAGACTATTAGAATAATAGAAACAAAATCTCAGTATTTAATTATGAATGACCAGAATTCTTAGTCTATGCTTATTTGTATGATCTGGACTGTGCAGGACATTCTTATTACCTAGAATGGCCTTATCCAGAAAATGATAAATAGCTGTGGACTTGGGTGTGGACGACAGGGTGGAGTAGTGTGTAACGATGGCTAACACAAGGGGACACAATTTTAAGGTGATTGGGGGAAGGTATAAGGGGGATGTCAGGGGTAAGTTTTGTTTTTACACAGAGAGTGGTGGGTGCGTGGAACGTACTGCCTGCAGAGGTTGTGGGGGCAGATACATTAGGGACATTTAAGAGACTCTTAGATAGACACATGAATGATGAATGATAGAGAAATGGGGAGCTATGTGGGAGGGAAGGGTTAGATAGATCTTAGAGCAAGATAAAATGTCGGCACAACATTGTGGGCCGAAGGGCCTGTACTGTGTTGTAGTGTTCTATGTTCTTTGACGCATGGCAAAATGTAGAATTATGGATGAAAAGCACAAAAAGGGAGCAGAGCTGCAAGATGGAGCTTAGTGACAGTGATACAGGAAGGCATACATTGAAGAAAGACAGGGTTTTGAACATAGCATGGGAGTGGAAAGTGGATCCCAGTGACTGGAAGAGGGACACAGAGTTTTAGAAAGGAAACACTTGACTATGGGAAGTCCTAAGATTTGTACGTTGTAACAAAATTAAAGCATGTGTATTTGGAACATGACACAAAGTCTTCCCCTTCCATGGAGCAGAACTGGGAGTTTGCATCATTTTCTCACTGATAAACTGTGGACAATAAAGATCTTGAAGATAGGGGAAGTGTGAGACAGAGAGGAGGTTGGGACCACAAGCCCAGTGAATAAGTGCAAGGGCAGAGACTCAGAGGAGTAAGAATACAGGTTTGAGGAAGAGAGACTAAGATAATATTGAGACAGAAATAGTAGAAAGATGGAGGTAGATGAAAGAAAGAATTAGGGAGGTTAAAGAGCACCAGTGCAATTCAGAGAATTGGAGACACAAAAGAGAAACTGATGCTGGAAATCTGGAGCAACACACAAAATGCTGGAGGAACTCAGTGGGTCAGGCAGCATCTATGGAGGGAAATGGACAGTCAACATTTCAAGTCGAGACCCTCCATCAGGACTGATGAAGAGTCTTGACCCAAAACATCAACTGTCCATTTTCCTCCATAGATGCTGCCTGACCCACTGAGTTCCTCCTGCACTTTGTGTGTTCCTTCAATTCAGAGAATTAGTGGTAAATATTAAAGAATAAGCTCCATGATTTGTAATAACCAAAATGTTACCTCTAAATGACTATATAAAATTGTTTAAGAATATATAAAATAATGTGATAGATGAATTTGACAGCCAAAGAACAATCAACTTCAGTGATTTATAAACTAGTAAAATTAAGGGGGGGTAAATAAAATGCCCAATAAACATCTTTTGCACTATTGAATAAAGCCAGAGCATGCTAGTGAGGAAAGCTGATTTTATTCCTTGATTGGTTTCAATCAAAGCTAAACATTGGACTGGAATGTTTGTTTCTTCTATGAGAAAATTAGGACACAAGTTTAAAGCTTTGTGACTGGTCTTGCACAGAATGAGTCACCACCTTCTTGAAAGCCTTGACTTAATTGTGCATTCTGCAATAAATTAAAGAAAATAATGTCCGTAATTTGCCTTCTGGTATCGTGGACTGTCAGGGTGCAATATGGAGTTTTACTTGTACATCCTACAAGTCTTCAAATTGATTGAGTCTCTTTTCCCTAAGGCTATGAGGACTATAACTAAATTCAAGCCCCTAGGCTACTGAAATGGAGGTGCACTTCCAAATCAAAACATACATAAAAGGCATTTAAGCACAAAGAGCAAGTTACCTTCTGCTATGAGCTATATAGTTTAATAGCTTATTTCTAGAACAATCTCCAATGAATCAGGACAAAGTCAAATCAGGATGGTTAAAATAATCTGCAAAAAAAAAGCAAAATCTCTCTCCCTAATTAGTTAGCTACTGGTCAATGACCACTCAAGGTTGAGAAGGAGCATTCAGGATGGTATTGAGAATCTTGAGGCCATGCACTGGAAGCACACAGAAGCCCTGTGAAGACAGTGAAGGAAGTGCACCACAACACAAACCAGGCAATCACCCACCTCCTGTCCCATCTGTGGATGTCTACACATTCCTTTCATTAGTCAGCTCAGAATCCACAAAACCAGAGGGAAGCAAGTCATCCTCAATCCTGAGGGACTGTCTAAGAAGACTGAAAAATGAATGTGTGCATGAATTTAGAAAGTGAGCTTTGGAAGGGCTTTTGACAATGTACGGGAGACCAGATTAGTTTTGCCCTGATTTAATGGCTTTGTTTGCATTTTACAATAAACATCAATAAGGCCATAGTATGGGATACAATGGACAATTAAAAAAAAACTTTTCCTCTCTTCACAAGGCAACCTTCAATGGGTTATTGAAGAATGAAACACTGACCTTTCTGCTTTCTAGCACAACAACTTCCTAAATGCTTGAATCATACAAGACAGAAGGCTCTTTGACACGCCATCCGATTTTCTTTCCCCTGCAGCCCTCCAATTTTATTCCTTTCAAGTAGTTACACAATTCAATTAAGAATGTGTTCCATTTTTAACCTGGAAGCCCACAGTGCATCGATCAATTCAGTGATCCAAAGAAGCAAATTTTGCAAATTGCGGAGATGAAGTTTAGGAGAGAAATAAACATGAAAATTGAAATATTCATTACCATAACATATAATGTGTGAAATGAGCTCTCATAATCATCCTTTTGAGTATTCTGGATCATAATTGTGATACTTCACAACCCATACTGATTTATGTCCATTGCTCAGCAAATAGTTGCTGGGAAGAAATCTAACTGGGTTATGAGGTCAACTGGAAACTAACTGGAGAAGATCTTCCAACATTGCTGGTTGCCTGTGCTGTTTCTGTCAGTTTAATCCAGGGCTCTGTTGGATTCCTGGAGCTAACAGCTCCCACCACATTGGCAAGGCTCGCCACAACAAAGTGAAGCTCAGGCCTCCCTCAGCATAATTAGCTGGTGCTTTTGTCAGAATGCCAAGAGGGCTAGCGAGGCTCTGTCCTTCAGCTCAGTGACTGTCAAAGCTGTTACTGTTAATTGAATGTTTATAATTTCTTTGGTATCCAGAAACATTCAAAAATCAGAAATAACACTGCAGACTAATGAAATCAAAAAAAAGTTATAACTCAGGAGGTCCAGTGTGTCTCTCCTGGTCAAAAAAGAGCTGCACAATCTAACCCCATCTTCCAACACTTAGGCCAGAGTTCTGCAGGTCACAGCTCTTCAAGTACACACTTATGTATTGTTTCAATGTGTTTTGGAGTTTTGCCTCTTTCACCATTTCCATCAGGAAGTTCTAGACCCCCCAACACCCTCTGGGTGAAAACACGTTTCCTTATTTCCTCTCTAATCTTTCTACTAATTACTCCAGGCTATACCTCCTGGTGTTTAACCCCTTTGCTAAGGGAAAGACGTCCTTCCTATTTATTCTGTTGAGACCCCTCGTAATTTTAGACACAATTAAACCTCCCATCAGTCTCTTCTGTTCCGAAAAAAGGCTAGCTTATCTGTTCTTCCCTTGTAGCTGCAACTTTCCAGACCTGGTAACTTCTTTGTAACTTTCTAATGCACGCACCTCAATGCAATCACACCTTTCCTGTTGTGGGATTGTACAAAGTATTCAAGCTGCAGTCTTACCAGAATTGTTTGCAGCTTTGGCATAACCTCCCTGCTCTTATTTTACGTGCCTCAGCTAATAAAGGACAAAACGGCTTATTGAGCAGACTTGATACATCTGTGAACATATACTCCAAGGTTCTTCTATGCCTCCATGTCACTCAATATCGACCTACTGACTGTGTATTCCCTTCCCTTGTTCCACCTTCCTACCTACTACTTCTCATGGGATATGGAATTTAGTTCATTTTCTGCCCAGCTGACCAGATGTTTATATCATCTTGCAGAATAAAGCTTTCCTCCTCACTGTCATCTGCAAACTAATGTATCATACCCCTACAATTAGGTCCAGATCATTGTTATTCATCACAAATAGTAAGGGACCGATGAGCACTGAGCCTGTGAAACCCCACTGGTAACAGCATTCCAGTCACAAAAATACCCATTAAGTATTACCTGTTGCTTCTTGCCAGGCTACAAATTGCCCTTTTCCCTTAAATCCCACAGGTTTTGTTGACCAGCCTCCTTTGCAGATCCTGCTAAAGTCCAAGAAGATTATGTTAATACCTCCTGCTTCATAACTCCTTGTTACTTCCTCATAGAATTCAATTAAGTTTGTTTAACACTGCTATCCTTTAACAAATTCACACTGACCACCTATGATTAATCTGTGCCTTTCTAAATGAAAGTTTATGCTATCACCTATCAGTTACATTAACTGACATGTAATTAGTTGGTTTAGTCCTACTTTCCTTTTTCTACAAGGGTACAACATCAGGAGTCCTCCAACCCTCTGGCACCACTTCAAAGTAGGCAAAGACTGAAAAATTATAGTCAGAGCCACTGCAATATTTTCCCTTGCTTCTTGGATGTATTTCATGCTGTGCGGGTGATTGATCCTTTTTCAAGGACGATAAATTGCTTAATACTACTTTTCTTACTATGTTTATTCCATCCAGTGTTTAAAACCTGTCTGCCTTAACTACATCATTCCTCTCTTTTGTGAGGGCAATTGCAAAGAATTCAGCGAGAACCTTACTCATATCATGTGCCAGTACTTAATTTCTTGCTCTTTATTTAAATACAAAACATCTTTGCAATTTCTTTATCATACTAGCCATTATTTTTCCATTATCCCCCTTTGTTCCCTTTAATTTCACTCACATGCCAACTATTCTCTTCCAGCTTTTCTGCTGTATTAAGATTTTGATGAATGTCATTGGCTTTCCTTACCCTCCATGCTCCTCACCATTCTGGAGGCTCCAGATTTGACAGTCACACACATTCTCTTTGAGGGAAAACATTTATCCTGAGACTCTTGAATATCTTTATTAAATGTTTCCCATTGTTCTGTGACTAATTTACCTTCAAGAAGCTGTTTCCTGTATACTTTTGCTAAATCACTTGTTCAGTAAAATTGTCCCTACCCGAATTTAGAATCTTTACTCCTTTTGTCTTTACTCCATCTTTGTTGTTTTCCCTTAACAAAGCTAAATCTAACTGATGATCACTACCACAAAAATGCTCCCCCAGTGACACTCCTTTTACCTGCTCAGCTTCACTGTCCAAAACCAAATCCAGAATTGCACCCACCATCCCCCCCACCCCACTGTTGTTGGACTTTTTACATAATGACCAAAAAAAATATTTTGAATGCAATTTAAGAACTTTGTGCCTCCTATTCCTTTAACACCAACTCTTATCTCAGTTAATGGGGACACAAGAGACTGCTGGATGCTGCAACCTGGAGGAAAAAAAATTGCTGGAGGAACTCAGCAGGTCAGGCAGCATCTGTGGAGCCAGAGAGATGGTTAACCTTTTGGGTCGAAAGCCTGCACAGCAGTTTGTTATTTTGCTCCATCTCAGTTAATAGTAGGGTAATTGAAACCTCACACTATTACTCACATAGCATTTTTGTACTCGCCAGAAATTTGCACACAAATTTGTTCTTCTATTTCCCTTAGACAGGTTGGAAGCCTATTGTACACTCCCAACAGTGAGAGTGCCCATTTTTGTTCTTCTTTAAAAAAAATAAAAAACAAACATGAACTTAAAAAGCAGTCAGAAACATTTAAACCAACTTAATACAATAAAAAGCATTAAGTATTTTCTCCCAACAGCTAATTTCTCCCATTCATTTTAATGGCACCGCCATACTTGTGCCAGGTATAAAATGGTGTAAACACAAAAGGGCAGATTTGCCTGCTTGTGAAGTGGGAAGGCTGCAGAAGTTGGTACTGCTTGACTAGACTCTGTGAGGTGTTCATCAGCACAGAGCCTGGTATTGGCACTCTATTGAGTGCAAGGCTGCACTTCAGACAGTGCTTAGGAATAGGGTAATAAGCTGGCAAGTGCAGGCAGATGTTGGTTGAAGGTCTGCCACAACATCGTTGTCGAGAGTTTCTCTAGACGGTGGCCCCTTGCTATCTTAACTTCCAAACTTATCATGAAATCAGGAAGGCATCAGAAAATGAATGGATTTCTTCACATTTTTAGAGTTTAGGTCTACTCTTTGATTCATTTGGCTATACTCTTGGTAGGGGTTGGGTGTTCCACTTTGGAGACTTTGGTATATAAAAAAATCCTTTCAGATGAGATGTAGCCTTCTGAGATGATGGTAAAGATTCAACGGTTCTGTCTCACAGAAGACAAAGTAGCATCCCTGGTGCCCTGGTCAATGTTCAACCTTCAATCAACATCACAAAAGCTGATGATCAGGTCATCATCTTATTGCCATTTGTAGGAGTTTGCCAAGTACAATTTGCCTGCTGCTTTTTCTTCAGTAAAATGATAATCATGTATAGTACTTTAGGATATCCTGAAAGGAACGTGGAAGATTGTAATATAAATACAAGTTTTTGTATATAAATACATGCTTTGAAAGGGAGAATAACACTACAGCCTTGTGAATCCCTACAGCATCTGGAGACTCTGTGATCTCCGTCTTGGAGGTCAATGTCAGAACATCTTTCAAGAGGGTGAACCCTCTCAAGGCATCAGACCCCAACAATGTACCTAGCTGGATACTGAAAACCTGTGCTGACCAACTGGCTGAAGTGTTCAAAGACATCTTCAACCTCTCACTGCTGCGGTCTGAAGCTCCCACCCGCTTCAAAAAGGCAGCAATCATACCGGTGCCCAAGAGCAGGGTGAGCTGCCTCAATGACTATCGACTGGCAGCACTCAGATCTACCATAATGAAGTGCTTCAAGAGGTTAGTTATGGCTAGAATTAACTCCTGCCTGAGCAAGGACCTGGAATCTGCTGCAATTCACCTACCACCACAACAGGTCTACAGCAGATGCCATCTCACTGGCTCCCCACTCTGCTTTGGAGCACCTAGACAACAGCAAAACATACGTCAGGCCGCTGCTTATCGATTACAACTCGGCATTCAATACTATCATCCTCTCAGTATTAATCACCATGCTTCTAAACCTGGGCCTCTGTACCTCCCTCTGCAACTGGATCTTCAACTTCCTTATCGGGAGACCACAGTCAGTTTGAATCGGTGATAACATCTCTTCCTCACTGACAATCAACACAGGCACACCTCAAGGATGCATGCTTAGCCCATTGTTCTACTCTCTCTACATTCAGGACTGTGTGGCTAAGCACAACTCAAACGCCACGTATAAATTCACAGATGACACCACTGTTGCTGGTAAAATCTCAAATGGCAATGAGGCAGCATACAGGAGTGAGATAGGTCAGCTGGTTGAGTGGTGTCACAACAACAACCTCACACTCAACATCAGTAAGACCAAGGAATTGATTGTGGACTTCAGGAAGGACTTGAGGAGATTTGGTATGTTGGTATGTCACCAAAGACTATTGCGGTGGAGAGCATTCTGACTGGTTGCATCACTGCCTGGTATGGAGGCCCCAGTGCACAGGATCACAAGCAGCTGCAGAGGGTTGTCAATTCAGCCAGTTCTATCATGGGCACAATTCTCCCCACCATCAAGAATATTTTCAAGAGGCGGTGCCTCAAGAAGATGGCATCTATCATTAAGGACCCTTACCATCCGGGACATGCCCACTTCTTCTTACTACCATCAGGGAGGAGGTACAGGAGCCTGAAGACCCACACTCAACAATTCAGGAGCAGCTTCTTCTCCTCCGTCATCAGGTTTCTGAATGGTCCATGAACCCATGAACACTACCTCATTGTTCATTTTTATTGCACTATTTTATTTTGTAATTTGTAGTTTTTCTTATGCCTTTGCACTGCACTGCTGCCACAAAACAACAAATTTCACGTCATATAAGACAGTGATAATAAACCTGATTCTGATATAAGTCCTCCACAAAGTGTTGTGACTGAAGCATAGCGAGTTCATAAATTTTAGATGTTTATGCAAAAATGCAATTAAGTACAGAAAGAGACTTCATTGATGTGAATTTTGATAAGTACTAATTATCACAGCTTGGAGACACAAGAGACTGCAGATGCTGGAATGTGCAGCAAAAAACAAATAAACTGCGAGAGGAAGTCAGTGGGTCGAGCTGCATCTGTGGAGGATGTCGACATTTTGGTTCAGACCCTGTATCAGTACTGAGTGTAGAGGGAAGATAGCCAGTAGATAGTAGTGAGAGGGAGGGATGAATCAGTGGTTGGTAGGTGATAGGTGGAACCAGATGAGGTTGGGGGGGGGGGGTGGTGATTGATGGGCAGATGGAGCCAGGTGGGGAAGGGGGAGGGGTGCGTTGAGACAGAGGCTGGTATGTGATAGGTGGAAATATATAAAAAACAGAATAAAAGACAGATAGAGGCAGGCGGGAGAGGGGAGGGCGTGGGTAGTGACAGAAGCTGGTAGGTGATAGGTGAAACCAGATAAGGGAGGGATGATTGGCAAATGTAAATAGGTGGGGGAGGGGATAAGAGAGGTGAACCAAAGGAGAAGAACCGCAGGTTTGATAGGTATGTGGGTGATGGGCAGATGGAGCCAGGTGGGGGAGGGTAATGAGTTCAGGTAATGACGGGAAGGGGAGGGATGCAAAAGGTGAACAACGGTAGAGAGAACCTGGGTGGACTGGTGGGAGTGGGAAAGGAACACAGGGGCATGGGTTACCTAGCTTGTTTGCTTCACTCACATTTCATTAGGTGCACAAACATTATAACCATGTTCCGAACAGAAAATGAAAGACGACTTCTAAAGTGTGCAATGTTAAATGCTATTGCTGAAAATATTAAGCACTGATCTTTGATCCGCTGAGGCTAACTTAGATAATGCCAATAAATGTGTAGGGACTATGATGCTTGTTTAGCCTGCACTTGTTGCTTCTAATGCAAGCAGCACACCACTGAATGCTATCTGCTCATTTCATGACCACAATCTTATTCTCAAGCTTAACTGAGGTGAGAAGTGGGAGCAATGCTGAAGGGGTCCCCAGAAGAAAGAAGCCTGCTTGATGGAGTTGAAACTACGTTGGAGTGAGCCTAGACTGATGGTGACCTGAGGGTAAGCCTTGGATGGCAGCAGTATCCAAAGTACATCAAATGCTGCTTCCAGCATGCTTTCTGCACTACTTCTGCAACTAGGATTGATGTCATGATTTGACAGTAGTGGTCAAGCATGGAATGTTCCCGATCACAATACTATAGATAGTGGAGTAATTCAAGTCTGGTAGCTTATGGGTTGATATCCTCATGGAGTTTTTGAATCAGCACTGTGCTCAGCTGTGACGGCAAGGCTAGGCTATTGACAAATGGGGAAAAAAAGTTGTATTTATTCGTACTGCAATCACGAGTCACAGACAGCTCACCAACATCTGGCGCAATTAGGACAGCAAATGTGGGCACCACAGAAACACATGCCACAGAGATAAATTTTGTAGCTGTGCTTTCCAAAGCAACATGAACAACTTAGCACCCAGACACACTTTCAGCTGGTCAGTCCACTTCAATAACAATGCACTGAAGCCTATTGATGGCACAGAACCTATTACACCAACATACTTGCAAGCAGTGCCACATTTGTTCTTTTTCTAAACCATTAACAATTTCAACTTACTCCCAAATTTATTTTGGAATGCTTGGCATGTCTTTCCTTGCCAGCATATCCACAGCTACCATCACACTTTTAATACATGTAACAAGTATATTTGTTTGTATATTGAAAACAGAAAGGAATTTCTTTTCCACAGTGTACAAGAGATGATTTTAGTTATATTTTTACTAAATTTCTAGCAATTAAACATTGATGTGAAAAATTACATTCAAAAGTTCCAACAAATTAATTTAAAAATAATGATCTAAACACTGCAGCTTAAGCACAGTGATAATGTTAATCGATAGTACCAGGAAATGTGTTAATAAGTTGTGTTAATAAGTTGTGGTTTCTAAATTATATTTGCTATTTAAATACAAGAAACTCAGCCAATTAATGTAAATTATTATCACTGTCAATCTCAGTAGATAATGAAAATGTAAGCAGGCTACTTGACATTTAGACAACAGAACTAGAGGACACAAGCCTCAAATCAGATTAGAAAAAACATTCCCAAATGGAAATGGCAAAAGCAAGCACTGTGAACTGAGAGATGGAACTTGACAAAATATCTGATTAGGAGCATGATTGATGGCCTTAAAGACAGCTAAGATATGAAATAATTATTTCATAAGTGCTGTTGAAGATGGAAAGGGTACAAGGTTTGTAAATAATTTGCAAAAGGGCAACAGTTCATAGCAGGAATATGAAGCTAATCATTTGACCTTTCAGGTTCAGGTGGTATTTATGCTCTTTTGAGGCAAGATCTGCACAGTGGATTTGATGTGCAAATAGGATTTTCCCATCTGGTGGTGACTGTGCATATCCAATTTTGGCCATTGTTCAAGAATTTCAGATTGGGCATTTTATTTCTTAATAAATTTGCTTGCTAAGTTCAGGTGACGGTGAAGCAGTGAATGCAATCAGTCAAACACCTGCCCTTTAGTATTGCAAAAGGAAATAGAGTGAAATAACATATTCAGTGCAAGAAAGAATGTTTCACAATATGTTCAGTAAACAAAGGCCAGAGATTCAAATAGAGAATGGATTCAGCTGAACTGATGTGCATTCTATACATAGACATCTTAAAATGCATTGCTGCGCACTGCCAGATATCACTTCAGCTTTGTGAACTAACACATCAAATATTTTTGTTGGAAGCTGTTAAACTCCACATTGGTGCTGATGCCTATGTGGAATAATTCCAAGAACCTTAATTGCTCAGCTTTACTCATTTGTGGTGAATGTTATTGGATATAAAAGCTGACAGTGCTGTTTTTAACCTGGGGTGGGCGTCAGGTGGGGCAAGGGAGAGGAAATGCCCACGTTCTGGCTTCAGAATACTTTAACCCCTGGCCCACAGTTAAGTGGGATTTTGAGTGGGAAGCAGCAGGAGTAAGGGGCAGTGGCCCACTCTGAAAAATGAAAAAAAATCTAAAATAAAGGCAGAAAATGCTGGAAAGAGTCAGCAGGTCAGGCATCATCTGTGGAAAGAAAATCAGAGTTAACATTTCAATTGGAAAACCTCTCATCAGAACTGGGAAGGAGAGAAAATAAGTTAGCATTCAGTTGCAGAGAACGTGGGGAGGATTCAAGGAAGCTCCAACACAAGACAATTATTCCTCTCCTCTTTCAATTATTCCTCTCCTCATTTTGTAGTGACTGTTCCCTTCATGACTCCCTGGTCTGCTCTTCCATCTCCACCAACCATTTCCCCTCTTACAGCACTTTCCCATTCAACCACAGGAGATGCAGTCTTTATCCTTTCAACTTTTTCCTTCCTACCATCCTACAGACCTTTCAGGTGAAACAGTGATTCACTTGCACTTCTTCCAATCCAGTGTACTGCATTAAGAGCTTACAATTTCTCTACTGCATTGGAGAAACCAAATGCAGATTGGGTGACTGTTTTGCAGAACACCATCATTCAGTTTGCAGGGATGACCCTCAGTTTCCTGTGGACTGCCACTTTAATTCTCCATCCCACTTCCATTCTGCCTTAACCGTCTATGGCCTCTTGCACTGATTAACAAGACCATATGTCAGCATGAGGAACTGTACCTCAGCTTTTGTCTGTGCACATTTCCAAACTCAGGATTGAATTCTTCAACTTTACGCAACTCTTTCTTTCTGTCTGTATCAAAATTACCTTCCAACTGGCTATCTATGGTGTGAATAGGATCTTAATAGAATTTTAATAGGATCCCCTCCACAGGGCCAAAGTGTATTTGCTTCTTAAGAAGTTGCAATTGCAAGTTTCAGACCCTGCAAGTCGAGTTTATTGTCATGTGCACAAGAACGGTGACGTACAGGTACAACGAAAACCATGCTATCACTGTCCCTGTACCTCACCATACTTATGCACATGACAATAAATTCGACTTGCATGGGTCTGAAACTTGCAGTTGTGATGACTGTAAAAATAACTGCATTTACAGTCATTACTGTGCAAACTGACAGCAATTTCTGACACATGCACAGTTAAAATGGAAATTCAGAAGTGGCTATCAGTAATACTCTGTTCCTCTACACAGCGCAATGTTACAGTCTCCGCAGATGTAACTAACAGAAGTTTAGTGAATTACCATGAACTTCAATTTTTTTCCCCCCAAAAGACAGTATTCTCTGTAAAACAATTGAAATTTCAATAAGATCATTACTGATCTTTTGCTTCCCACCACTTTCTTGTACTAACCCCATTTCCACTAGCTCTTTAAAAATCAAAATGATCTATTCATCTCGGCCTTGAAAATACTCACCAATCGAACTTCTAAAAACCTCCTTGGGAGAGAATTCTAAAGATTCATTGCCCTCTGTGTGAAAAAAAATTCTTGTCACCATAGTTGACTGGTTGACCCCTTATTCTGAGACAATGATCCCAATTCTGGAGACCCCTGCCAGTGGAAACACCATCCCTGCATCTACCCTGTAAAGCTCTGTAAAAATTTTGCATTTACTATCACATCTCATTCTTCTAAGCTTGAGAGAAAATAAGCCCAGTAAGCTCTCCTCATATATCAACCCCAGCATCTTTCCCCACCAATCCCACTGCCCTAAACCCTACCCAAGTAATAAATCTGGCAACGCCTCAGTGCACTTCCTCTATCACAATAATATCCTTCCTTGGGTAGGCAGATCAGACCTGTACACAATATTTCAAGTGCTGTCTCAGGAGGGCCTTTAGAATTCCAGTAAGACATCTTTAATCTTGCTCTAAAAGTTAATATACCACTTGCCTTCCTAATTTCTTGCTGTACCTGATAGTTAATATTCAATGATCAGTGTATAAAGATAGCCAGGTCCCTCTGTTACCTCCTCATCCACTTGCTTAGCCTCTGTATATTTTCTTGAAGTCTCTGTATCCACCTTAAAACTCACACTGCCACCTAGCTTTGTATCATCAGCACATTTGGATTTATTGCACTTCCTCTCATCCAGATCAGTGACAGAGATTGTAAACAGCTTTGTCATCGGCAGCAATCACTGTGGTATCTCACTCATTAATCTCCCAATGTGAAAATAACCCTCATTTCTATTCTCTGTATCCGACTGTTAAGAAATCCTCATTTCATACCAATATATCCATGTGCTCCCAATCCCATGTGCTCTAATTTTGCTTAATGACCTCATACGGCACCTTTTCAAAGGCCTGCTGAAAGTCAAAATACACCACTTACTTTGTTTGGTCCTCATCTATTCTATTAGTTATAGCCTCAAGAAGTCTAAAAGTGGTTTCCTTTTCATAAATCTCTACCGACTCAATCCAATCCTTTTATTGTTTTCTAATTCAGCTGTTATCAGTTCCTTATAATAGATTCTATCACTAGTGGGGAAAATGTGCTATCGGGATAACTGGTCTGTAGTTCCCCATTTTCCCTCCCCTTTGCTTAACAATGGGGTAGCATTTGCTATCTTCCAATCCTTGGGAGTTATTCCAGAATCTCTGGAATTGTGGAACATGACAATTAGTCATCCATTTTAAAACTTGGGGGCATAGGCCTTCAGCTCCAGGGAACTTACTGGCTTTCAGTTTCATTAGCTTCTTCAATACGTTTACCATGCCAATTTCCTTTAAGTCCTTTTTTTTTGGATGGTGTTGCACTCCACTATCTTCAGGGTGATTTTTGTGGCATTTAATGAAGATAGACAAAATATTTGTTTAATTTCTCTGCCATTTCCTTATTTTCAAATAAAATTTCTCTGGTCTCAGGTCTGTAAGGGACTTCTGCTATTTTTTTGCTTTTCCACATATCCACTGAAGCACTTACAGTCTGTTCTTACTAGGCAACCTTTCATCTCCTTCAATTTCTAGGTACTCTATTGCTGGTTTGCTCTGAGAGAAATCAAATCAACTGCTGAGCCTTTGTTGAAACACTTATTGCCCAACATGACAGAACAGTATATAATGACTCCTGATTGCAGCTCATGTGGCAAAGGGGAAGTCCATCCCATCAAACCTGCTGAATCTTTCCAGACAGCTACCTCCAAGGTTAGGGTGAACATAATCTCACCACTGAATGGAGCAGCCAGCTGGTGGTGGCGACAGGGATGAGCGAGCAGGCAGCACTGCCTAGGCTGGAGTTGTCAAAACAGCCCTAAAGAAGTAGATTCTACAGAGACAATGCATTTGGGAGGCTGATGGGAAAAACACTGAGCGTCATCTTGCAGAAAAATGCAAACACATCAACTATTGTTAACAACTTCTTGGCTGGACTAGACAGTATTAATAATACTGAGCCACAGCTAGATTCTACATCCCACTTCGAAGTTCAGTTTTCAAAAGGCGAAAGCCTAATGAATGAATCTCCAAAGGATCGCCAGTGTAAAAAGGAATGGTCTACCACCAGAACACAATTGCAGCCACCTGAAAGCAGTCAATCTCATCAAGCGCCAGACAAAGATGGGGGAAAATGATGACATGGTGTGAAACACTAAAGAAACAGGTTATTTCAAATAAAGCGGATAAATAAACATCCGGTTTAATCCAGTGAATTCAACATTATAGGCTTTTATTCGTCAACTTGGTGTGAATTGAAAAGGCAGATTATATAAGTGCAAATAAGAGATTAATCTTTTTTTTTGGGAGAGTTAAAATACAGTTATCACCAGACCACTGAACAAAATAATTTTTATGTCACTTCTTTATGATAAAGATTCAATGTTACACAATATCAGCTTTTGGTACTTCTCTCAAGATGGCGCCGGGGTGTGGCGACTCGTTACAAGCTACTCTCTGTAGATCTACTCGTTATTTCTATTATAATCATTCTACTCTTAAATCTAAATTCTATGTCTACACTTTACTCTGTGTTCTGTATTGTTTTACCTTGTACTACCTCAATGCACCGTGTAATGAATTGATCTGTATGAACGGTATGCAAGACAAGTTTTTCACTGTACCTCAGTACAATGACAATAATAAAACAATTCCAATTACATCTATAATGTACTTTACTAGTAGGACAGTAATAACAGAGCACATTAAAAGTAGAAAGCACGTAGTTCTCCTCCCCCAGTGTTGATTGCATGAGATTAATGGAAAGCACAAAAAGGTACAATTTGTTCTTGATGAGACACACTAACACTACTATTTTTTTTACAATATTCACCTCATCTCATAGTGTGAGATCTCCTTGCTGCTTTCAGTTATGACTGAAAATTCTTTAAGGCCCAGAGCCCAGTGGTGATAGCATCTTCGATACACAATATAAATGGAATATTTGCATGTATATACTTGGTTCTTGGTTTTAAGTGCAGATTAACTAGGCCAGGCCGCAATGAACATCATCAAACTATATCCCTTCTTTTAATTCTTATAGTTGACTTTGACACAAACAGCACAATTAAAAAAATAACTCAATACTTTTTCTAAGTTTTATTTAAGTGTCATGACAATAAACATGTCCAATTACTGAGTATGCATCTTAATAGGTTTGCTGGTATCGATTCTAATGTGAGAACGAGGAAAAAGCTATTAGCAAACTTTCCAATCAATATTGTCGAGCGACAGTTAAAATATACACCTAGTTGCACAGTAGCTGGAATATGAATAAAGTTAGCAATTTGCACCTTCTTTTATTGGAGTCGATTCCCATCTGTTCAGTAGTCTGATTGATAGGACCATTATTGAAAGACTGATGCTGTGTCTTGGTGTTAAATTGCATCTGCTTGATATAATTTTCCCTTTAAGAACACTGATTCTGGGCTTCTGCCTGCTGCTGAGCCTTTCTTCACGTGCACACTGTGCGTTAATTCCACATGCACAGCTTCGTGCGGTGTGGCAAGCATCAAGTGAACGTGACATGACGAGTGATGTCACTGGTGCATATTCTGCATAATTCCTTGTTTCAACATCAGTCAGCAGCAGCAACCTCTTGGGCTTAAAGAGGATCTCTTTCACAGATTGCCAAGAGTCAGTTGTCCGTCCTTTCTTTTCTGTCATTTATCTGCAACCAGAACCAGGTGATATTTTTCAAAGATTATTGTTTTATCTCTGATAAGCCTTCACTAGATAACCTTGTTCTAGGATACTGTCTCCCAGTGTGCGATGTCAATGCCAAATATATTGAAGTTTGTCTCAAGGATATCTTTAAAGCCTTTCTTAGGGCTCCCCATTTCATTTCTCCGTGACTGCATTGGGCAGACAGCAATTCTGCTTGTAGGCTTACATCAGGATTATGCACACAATGTCTATTCCGCCTCATGGATAAGGCAGAGATAAGTGTACTGATTGGGAATTGCAATCAAAAATAACGCACAACGTGATATAATTTCTACTCCTGTCTCACCAGTCCCATCACCTTCTTTACAACTCACATAAATAACCAGCTTTTCAGCCAAGATTTAACTTGCCATTCTTCATATCCCCTTATTTGGCTTGGAATTCAGTATCATTTAGTTTATGTTTCTGTGAAACACTGTGGACAGTTTTTTTTCTACATTAAAGAACCAGCAGGGAGATAAGGTGTTATTGATGACAATAAATGGAAATGATCCAGTAACTTCATCTTTTTCTCCCTTACTCCAAATAGCCAGTGAACAAAAGAAGTTGATACAAGGTGGAAATGAAAATATCTGTGGAGAATTTTGCCAATGGATAATATTTAGGCATTTAATAAGAAGAAACGTTGCCCCTGTAGTGCCATAAAAGTGCATGGACACTGTAGCTTTTCCAACAACATGCAGTTTAATAAAATTTGATAATCTATTGCGGTATGAATATCATCCACATTTACTGGAACTTATCTGCAAGTCAGAGGTAATAATTCAAGCTGGATGTATTTTTAAATAGCAAAGTATGAGCTTTGCAAAAGTCGCCATTGTAAAAAATGATGAAAATAGAGCCAAAAATCACAGACCGCAACCCTCCCTCCCCAAATAAGAACCGTCACAATATTTTATATTCTGAAACATCAATCGAATTCCATTGACCTTTGATATTTTATCAAATTATCTTCTATTGTTTAACATGGAACAATTACAACTATTAGATAATATGACTGCATAAAATCGATCTGAAAGTTGAGGAGAGGTTCCTGACAAAGAATCTAGAAAGGTTTACTGTGTTAAATTAGTATTTTTCCTGGTACCATATTAGAGATATCAGCCCATATTTTCCAGTTAGCTCACAGCTGACATTGAAGAAACCTGCCCGCAAAGATCAAGGTGGCTTTGTGATATAGACTTGCACTTTTCTGAAGCAGTTTGTGATCACGTGGTGGCCCTATGGTGTTCATGACAGGGATATCACCAGGCAAGCTGGGTGACCAAACAGAATTTCCTACACATAGCGACTCAGGAATTTAAAAAGCAGTAATTTTAGTCTGATGAATTTTAGTCCGTAAAAAGACAAGACATACACAATAACAATGATACAAGCAGAGCCACTGCCTCACAACACCAGATAGCAGTGTCCAATCCTGACCTTGGGTGTGGAGTTTGCATGTTCTCCCTATGACAATGTAGATTTTCTCCAGTACTCTGGTTTCCTCCCACATCCCACAGATGTACAGTTTGGTAGGATAAATGAGCACTGTAAATTGGTCCCAGTGCGTAGATGAGTGGTAGAATCTGGGGAGATGATGAGAACATAGGGGGAATAAAAAAACAGGATTAATGTAGGTTTAGTGTAAATGGGTGGTCAATGGTCAGTGTGTCCTCAGTTGACCAAAGGGCCTGGTTCCTTGCTGTATGTCCCTATGACTCTATAAAGTAAGGGATCAAACAAACTCGGAAATAATTTAAAATAATTTTTGCAAATGTCATTCCAAAGGATTGATATAAAACCAATCTTTCTGAAACAGCAAGGACGTTATGCAATCTCATCCCAGTAGTCTATTAAAAAGTTACAAGATTAAAAATTTTCAATGATTTTCACAGTCAGAATGGCACAAACAGTCGAAACTCGCGTCAAATCACTAATTCTTCACTGACTGCACCAATGAATCCTGCAATACTTTTTGGAGGAGAAAATACTATTTATTGCAATCTCCAGAATTTAACACTGCATATTCAGATGTCAGAATATGCTATCAGTTATATTGTATAACAATGCAAAAAATTAACAAATCTCTTTTAGCTTGATTTTTTGGTTTAAAGAATCTATTCGTTTCCATAGAATACAAGCCCTTCGGCCCACCATGTTGTGCCGATCTTTAAACCTCACCTAAGACTATCTAACCCCTTCCTCCCACATATCCCTCTATTTTAAATTCCTCCATATGCTTATCTAACAATCTCTTGAACTTGACCAACGTATCAGCCTCCACCCCAGGCAGCGCATTCCATGTCCCAACCACTCTCTGGGTAAAAAAACCTTCCTCTGATATCTTCCTTGAACTTCCCACCCATTACTTTAAAGCCATGCCCTCTTGTATTGAGCACTAGTGCCCTGGGAAAGAGGTGCTGGCTGTCTACTCTATCTATTCCTCTTAATATTTTGTATACCTCTATCATGTCTCCCCTCATCCTCCTTCTCTCCAATCAGTAAAGCCCTAGCTCCTTTAGTCTCTCCTCATAATCCATACTCTCTAATCCAGGCAGCATCCTGGTAAATCTCCTCTGCACCCTTTCCAATGCCTCTACATCCTTCCTATAATGAGACGACCAGAATTGGACACAGTACTCCAAGTGTGGTCTAACCAGAGTTTTGCAGAGCTATATCATTACCTCGCAGCTCAATCCCACGATTTATGAAAGCTAACATCCCATAAGCTTTCTTAACTACCCTATCCACCTGTGAGGCAACTTTCAGTGACCTTTGGATATGTACCCCCAGATCCCTCTGCTCCTCCACACTACCCAGAATCCTGCCATTAACCTTGTACTCCGCCTTGGAGTTTGTCCTTCCAAAGTGCACCACCTCACACTTCTCCAGATTGAACTCCATCTGCCACTACTCAGCCCAGCTCTGCAACCTATCAATACCCCTCTGTAAGCTTCGACAGTCCTCCGCACTATCCACAACACCACCAACCTTTGTGTCATCTGCAAACTTGCTAACCCACCCTTCCACCCCCTCATCCAAGTCATTAATAAATATCACAAAAAGTAGAGGTCCCAGAACCGATCCCTGTGGGCAACCACTAGTCACAGCCCTCCAATCTGAATGTACTCCCTCCACCACAACCCTCTGCTTTCTACAGGCAAGCCAATTCTGAATCCACACGGCCAAGCCTCCCTGGATCCCTTGCCCGCTAACCTTCTGAAGAAGCCTACCATGTGAAACCTTGTCAAACGCCTTACTAAAATCCATGTAGACCACATCTACTGCACTACCCGCATCAATCTTCCTGGTCACCTCCTCAAAGAACCCTATCAGGCTTGGGAGACATGATCTTCCCTTCACAAAGCCATGCTGGCTGTCCCTAATTAGTCCATGATTCTCTAAATGCTCATAGATCCTATCTCTTAGTATCCTTTCTAACAGCTTGCCCACCACAGACGTAAGGTTCACTGGTCTGTAATTCCCTGGACTATCTCTACTACCTTTTTTGAATAAGGGGACAACATTTGCCACCCTCCAATCCTCCGGTACCATTCCCGTGGACAATGAGGACTCAACGATCCTAGCCAACGGTTCAGCAATCTCCTTTGCCTCATGAAGCAGCCTGGGGAATATTCCATCAGGCCCCAGGGACTTATCTGTCCTAATATTTTCCAACAGCTTCAATACAGCCCCTCTCTTGATATCTACATGCTCTAGAACATTAACCTTACCAACACTGTCCTCAGTGTCATCAAGACCCCTCTCCTTGGTGAATACTGAGGAGAAGTATTCATTGAGAACCTCACCCACTTCCACAGCTGCCAGGCACATCTTCCCACTTCTGTCTTTAATCAGACCTACCTTTACCCTCATCATCCTTCTGCTCTTCATGTATGAGAAAAAAGCCTTGGTATTCTCCTTAACCCTACTCGCCAAAGCCTTTTCACATCCTCTTCTTGCTCTCCTCAGCCCCTTCTTAAGTTCCTTCCTTGCTACTCTATATTACTCATGAGCCCTATCTGATCCTTGCTGCTTACACCTTATGTATTCTGCCGCCTTCTTCCTAACTAGTTGTTCCACCTCTCGTCACCCACAGTTCCTTCACCCTGCCATTCCGTCTCTGCCTCACCAGGACAAACTTATCCCTAACATCCTGCAAGAGATCCTTGAACATCGACCACATCTCCATAGTACGTTTCCCTTCAAAAATGTCAGCCCAATTTACACTCACAAGTTCTAGCCTTATAGCCTCATAATTTGCCTTTCCCCAATTAAACATCTTCCCGTCCTCTTTGCTCCTATCCCTGTCCATGACAATGCTAAAGGTTATGGAGCAGTGGTCGCTGTCCCCCAAATGCTCACCCACCAAGACATCTGTCACCTGACCCAGTTCATTACCTAATACTAGATCTAATATGGCATTCCCTCTTGTCAGTCTGTCAACATACTGTGACAGGAATCTGTCCTGGACACACTTAAACTACCTTTGGCACTAAGCAGGTGCCAATCAATATTTGGGAAGTTGAAGTCTCCCATGATAACAACCCTGTTATTTCTGCATCTTTCCAAAATTTGCCTCCCAATCTGCTCCTCAGTATCCCTGCTGCTACCGGGGGACCTACAGAATACTCCCAGTGGAGTAACTGCTCCTTTCTTGTTCCTAACTTCCACCCATACTGACTCTAGAGAGGATCCTTCTACATTATCCACCCTTTCCGCAGCTGTAATAGTATCCCTGACCAGTATCGCCACCCCTCCTCCTCTTCTGCACCCCCCCCCCCCGCCCAACCCATCTCTTTGAAAACACTGAAAACCAGGAATATTCAATATCCATTCCTGCCCTGGTGACAGCCAAGTGTCTGCAAGAGCCACAATATCATAGTCCCATGTACTTACCCAAGCTCTCAGTTCATCACCCTTATTCCTGATACTTCTTGCATTTAAGTAAATGCACTTTAGCCCATCCACGTTTCTACTTTTACACCCTGTACACTGCTTCTCCTTCCTCAAAGCCTCTCTGCCTGTTAGATTGGACTTTTCCCCATCCCCTTCTTCCTCTGACCTACCCCTCTGGTTCCCATCCCCCTCGCAAACTAGTTTAAACCCTCCCAAACCACCTTAGCAAACCTGCCTGCAAGGATATTGGCCCCCCCCTCGGGTTCATGTGTAACCCATCCTCTCTGTACGGGTCCCACCTTCCCCAGAAGAGATCCCAATGATCAACAAATCTAAAACCTTCCCTCCTGCACCAACTTCTCAGCCACGCATTTATTTGCCATCTCCTCCTATTCCTACCTTCACTATCGTGTGGCACTGGCAGCAATCCTGAGATTGCTACTCTTGAGGTCCTGTTCTTCAGCCTTCTGCCTAGCTCCCTAAACTCACTTTTCAGGACCTCATCCTTCTTCCTACCTATGTCATTGGTACCAACATGAACCACGACTTCTGGCTGTTCTCCCTCCCACTCAAGAATCCTGTGGACCCAATCAGAGACATCCCGGACCCTGGCACCTGGAAGGCAACATACTCATGCTCACTTCCACAGAACCTCCTATCTGTTTCTCTGACTATCGAGTCCCCTATCAATACTGCCTTCCCTCTTCTCCTCCCTTCCCTTCTGAGCAGCAGGACTGGTCCCAGTGCCAGAGACCTGGCTACTGCTGCTTGATCCCTGCAGGTCATCCCCCTCAACTGCTTCCAAAGCAGAAAACCTGTTATTGAGGGGAACAGCCTCCGGGGTCCTCTGCACTATCTGCCTGTTTGTTTTCTTTTTCCTTTTCTCTCCCCTGACAATCACCCTTCTATCTACTTCCTGAACCCCAGAAGTACCTGCTCTAAGGGGAGGGGGGGGTAGTGACTGTCTCTTGATGTACAGTATCTACATAACTCTCCCCCTCCCTGATGCTTCGCAGTGTTTGAAGCTGCAACTCCAGTTCATCAATTCTGAGCTGAAGTTCCTCCAGCCTCAAGCACTTACTGCAGACATGGTCATCGTGCACCATAGCAGAGTCCACTAGCTCCCACATCAAGCAGCTGCAGCACACCACCATGTCCTCCATCTGAACTAATTCTAAAATTACCTAGTTTTATCCTACTTAAAAATTTATAACTGATAACAGGTAAACCTTACCTTTACCTACCAGCTACTCGCCCGCCTCGCCCCTTGAGCCAAAGCCCAAAACACTCTGCTCCCACTCACTCCACTGCCCACTGGTTATGGCAGTCTTCTTGTTAAACTGTTCGCGCGCGCGTGCTACCGACTGACGTCACGTGCCTGCGCAGTTACTCCCCGCTATCCCTGAACCGTTAGAAAAAAAAACTTCTGTTCGGAACTCCTCGGCTGCTTCTGCTTGCTCGCCTGTCGCTCCCGATTGAAAACGCTGAAGACTTTCAATGTGCATCAATTTATTGTTCGTGTATACAACTCTTTTGTTCACTTACAAATATTACAACACTGGCATAAACTTTATTGCCTTACTAATCTACATGAGCAGTAGCTCTAATCATTCATTGCTATTTCTCTGTTATCTGTTCTTTTGACACTACCTTTATAGCTTATTCTTAAAGCAGTAACAATGTCACCTTTTAAATCACAAACTGGTAATGCATTGCACTGCTTGAAACTCCAAACAAAAATGTTATCCTGCCCTGCTCTCTCATCTTCAACAACATGAAAGCAGTCCTTTTCTATCTACATAGCCCTATCTCTAACAAATTACTCCTTAATCTGATCTGTCTGAATAAAAACTATTTTAATCTTCAAGTTTTCATTTTGCTTGTACTTCCTAATCCTAGGCCTATTGAGTTAGGTCTCAGATCAGTCATAATCTTATTAAAAGGCAGAACAAGTTTGAATATTGAATGACCTACTCGTGTTGCTGTGTTCCTGTAACATCCAGCTTCTGAGTTGGTTTTGTACTCATATTATTTGAGGTCATCCAATGAAGTTTCTGGTCAAGTGTGAAGTTGAGATAGCTGATGGTGGTAGTGCCATTGAATCTCAAAAGGTAGCAGTGGACACACTCTTGTTGGAGGTTATTCCCTTCCACTCGTGTGATCCCTATATTACTTGATACTTATCAGTACAAGTCTGATGTTATCCAGATCTTGCTCAGGGTTGCATGGACTATTTCATTATGTAAGTTATTGCAAATGCATCGAAATTGATCAGCTGCTGACATCCTCATTTCCAGCGGTGGGAGAGTCATTCATGACACTGTTTGGGCGTGCGAGACTCCCTTGAGGGTGTCTGGTAATAATGTCCTAGGATTGATTTCTAATGGGCATAAACATCTTCCATTGTGCTGCTTAACTCCTTTGCAAAAAAATAAGAATCTCCATTTCATTACTGGCTATGCACCGTTTGTTAAACATTGCATACTGGATTCTTATTCCATATAAATTTTCTGAACTAACTTCCCTACCTCAAGCTTACACTAGAAACTTGAGAACATATTTAAACTACCACTTCCTTCTCCCACAGAAGCAAAATAACAAGTAATTTGAGAGGAAATGAATATGGAGCAGGCCAGAAACATGCACACTATTTGCAACCATGTTCGTCAAGACCATTTGTAGCCTCTATACTGCAACTCTAATTCACAAAGACCATGGCCCTATTTTACAATAAACAAACAAACAAATCAGCTACAATATTAGGCAGAGAATAAAGCAATTAATTGCAATTCAAGATAGGAAAGCTTGCTCAACACTGCAATTCTCTGTTCAATACATCACACTGGATTCGTTATGCATCTTTACTACAAAAGTCACTCAAAATTGGAATGTATAATGATACACACCCTACAACCTGAAACCAAGCTTCAGGCTTTAGACTTTCACACTTACGTACTTCAATATAGATGACAGCTCACAGGGAGCTTTTGAATTCCCAGTTCTCTTGTACTGTCTTTACCCAATCAAAGCTGACCAGGAGCCACTTCAATTTCCTAAATATTTTATTTGTGCTTTTCCTGGTTCTGTCTCTATGGCAATGGTGAAAAGCTGACTATAAGACAGCCAGGAATAGAACAGCATGTTACTTTTTTCAGACATGTGCTCCTCAGAACAAAGGATCCAACTGGCTTATTTCATGTCTCATTTGTTATGAAGAATTTCTTTACTGTCCATTGCTTCCTGCACCATGCACCCCCCCTCCCCCCACACTCGACTTATTTTAAATGGTTTTACAACAGTGGTTATTCTGCTTGCTATTTGTGGCAATAAAAATATCTAAAGTCGTGGAACTGAGATGATATCTTTAACATTGTATCTGAACTCTGCTTAACCTCTGTGCAATGAACTGACCACTGCTTGTGTTATCACTTTGCCTTCTGTTCTGCTTTCATCGACTATTCATACATCACATTAAACAAAGTCAACTTTCATCTACCATTAGAAAACATTTCTGCAGGACATTTGAGTCTTCTTATCTACATACATTTTCATGTTAGGGAAAGTGCTCTTTACTACCCTGTAAATACATTTTGACCATGGTTTTGTACTGATCTTCAATTTCCAGTAATAAAAATAAGGTATCAAGAGTATAAAAATTTGCAAATCTAGAAACTCTCTATTTGTAATTGCCACTTTTGTGTGCTTTGTGAAAGTGGAGCACAGTCTCCAAGCATGTCACATACATACACAGAGAGGTCATCAGGCATGCACAGTTACGTTAATCATTATCTAATTTACATTTGACATCATTGTTGTGAAATTCGACTGTGCCCCAGTTATTTCCTGCTGCTTCTAGTTGTGCACCACCTGCTGCAACAGAGAATAAAGTGCAAGCGTGAGCAAAATGCAATCCAACCGATTCAAGTGCCTATCAGGGTTATTCAGCTGACAACGTGCAAAAGTTGTGAAATGCGGATATAAAACCAGCTTAGTGTGCGAGAGTGGGTGAAACTAAGAATATTAGATACAAATCTTGATGGATAGTGTTTATAGGTAGGTGAGTGATGGAGGTGAATTGATTAGTGGCTGACTCTTGTGTAGCAGTGTAATGTCATGGCATTTGAAGAAGAATTCATTAACTTTGCCATATCCAAATTCATTAGTGTTCTTTGAGCACTGCATCGAGAGCTGCACTTCTGACATTCACGTCCATAGTTATCTATTTCCACTGCCTGAAGAACTTGCTTCCACTGTCCAGCACACCTTTCCAGCTACTGCACCAAGACCACCAGTATAGCATCTGTAAATCTGGGAGTCCATGCTCTTCTCTATTGTCAGCATTATTCTCCCTTTTCAGTTATTTTCAGATACAGAAAAATTCCTCTCGCCCTGCCTGTCCCTTAAGTAGTGCAGGGAAGCTTTATTAATCCGAGTGAGGAATGATATTGAGCTCCAGCTGATTGTGCAGTCAACAGTGGCTGCATACTTAAGTTGTTATAATTAGCAAGGATGGCATGCTGATTGCATTCCACTCAGCAGGTGTGGATTAACTGCACAACACGATCTTTGCAACTGGTTTCTAGGGCTAACCAATTTAACCCCTATTGAGGATAATATTGCTGATAAGTGAAGAAAGGGTAAGCACAGAGACATCAAAGATAATAGCTGCAGTTTAAATTGTGATAAGTTGTGATGAAAATTTTTTTTCCCCAAGGTTTGACATCCAAGATTTTATAAAAATCACATACAATTTGCCAATGTTATGCGGGCTATCCAACGCAAGCTTCCATAATTTGAATTAAATTGTTAAATGCTGACTACAATTTGCATTTAACTGGATGGATGAAGGTACAGGAGTGGGTATAGAACTTGGGGATTGTAATCCTGAGGGAAAGTGGGAAGAATGTTGGACTAAAGTGGACAGTGCATTGTCCTTAAGAAACACAAAAAGCATTGAATATGACTTAGACGAGAGTCCTTATGACAATAATTTGTTGTTACTCAGATGTTACCAACAAATTTAGTGACATTTGATGCAATTTGGAGTAGGGGTCCAGAGACGCAAAATAACATCAATCATGCAATGGTTTTCTGAAAATCTTACTGGAAAACCCTCATGATGAGAAATAAGTTGAGAATCAACAGTTGTTTCCATTAAATTAGAAACTGCCCTTGTTACACCGGTCAGTCAATCAGCATTTCAACTCTCCCTCTGTGTAGACAAAGCTTTGTTACACAGTTAGTTAGGCATTGTTGTAGATATGCCAGTGTTTCCCATGAAGGAACATGACAAAACTTCCATTCCATGCAATCAGCACAAGCCCCTCAACAGTTGCTAAAGTTGACCCAGAATGAACCTTTGAATTCTCTCAAATCCTGCATATTGTAAAGGCTACATTATACAAGTTGCAGCATTGCTTACTTCCACCTCTACCATGATACAAACTTTTGTTTTCATAATCTGTCATCAACACACTCCTAGGCTCAAGACATTTACCAGACTGCAAGTCATCCAAACTCTCTCTGCTCGGATCTTATTCACACTTATCCATATTGTTGTACATTAGATGAATCCTCAGTCTTACCCTGCTCTTCTTCAACTTATTTCTCTTACACCCTGTGTAAATTTGCTACATTGGCTTTCATGATTTTATAATACATTTTGTCCCTATGCATATTTCCAGTGTTTACATTAAAACTATCAAATGAAAATGATACATTTATAAAATAGAGAAACGATTACCACAGAAGAAAAATCTCAACTTTGTGAAAGACAATGAAACTATTTCATTTTGATTAATCTTGACTTTTTTTTGGAAGTGTTTCAAAGACTGAACTTTTAGTAAAACTTCAGGGGTCACTTATGTTTTATCAGCTAAATGAGAGCACAAAATGTCAATGTCTTGAATTGCCAATAATAACTGAAAACATTGGTAAATGGGCTGGCCAAGAATTCAAACTGTGGACAGGTTCACGTTATATGTTATGCTTCTCTAATTATATTCTTGCTTCCAAAACAATAAAATTAATATAAAAAAGACACTATTTAGAACCACTTTGGAGATAGCTACAGAAAGAACACAAGTAATTTGTGGTAATTTAAAGGCTACATTATCTGGAGAAGTAAGTTTAAATAAATTATCAGTTATTGTTGCAAATCAGGCATCCAAAATTCCTTTAATGAAGAGGCGATCTAATTTCAATTATATTCAGTGATATGAAGTGTTTCAATGTAACATGAACAAAATATTTCTCAACTGTATTTCCTAATGATTCCAGGATAGTCAGATGCAAATTAGAGGGATTTTTGCTGAATATTTGAGGCACTATACAAAGCCTACTCTTAAGCAGCAATGCTTTAAAACAAGGTGACCTCTTAAATAAAGTAGCTGAAATCCTTGTTTATGAAGCCATCCAAAGGCTTGGTAAGCTTAATTGCCACTTAAAATGTTTGATAACGGTCAACAAATAGGTTACACCATAATTTGCTGGCTAACACTTCAACCAATATTGTCTCTTAACAACAACCTGCTGTTTGGAAATAACTATGTTGATTTCAGATGTACTTGTGATACCACTTACTTGCTTCCCAGCCACATCTCTTCCTTTGTAAACCTCTCTAGCTTTGATTTATTCCTCGTTTATTCCCCTCCTTCACTTTCTGGGTCCACTCATGATTACCAGCATCCTTCAAATAGTCAATGTTTCTCAGCATCCTTAGATCCATACTCAGCACGTCCCTGACGCACACTTGCTCTTGACTCTGTTCAGCAGCAGCATCTCACAGTTTCTCCAACGGTGTTCTGGCAAGCAAAATGAAAGATAATTGAAAATTTCTCTCTCTAGCCAATGCTGCCCGACTTGCTGAGCATTTCTAGTTTTTATTTCACTGTTTTAAAGTTGAAGCACTTAGGGGCATTGTGGCACAGTCTGTAGAGCTGCAGCCTCAATGCTCCAGTGACCTGGATTCAATGCTGACTCTCGGTGCTGACTTGGAGGAGTTTGCACCTTCACCTTGTGACTGTGGGATTCTGGTTTCCCCTCACATCACAAAGGCATGTGGGTTAGTAGGTTAATTGGCCCCTATAAATTTCTCCTTGTGTGTAGCTTGGTAGAATCAGAGGGGTGGGGGGAAGAATAAAATGGGATTGGGGTAAGTGAGTGCTCAATGGTTGGCAGACGCTCGGTGTTTCAGTGCTGTTTCAATGACTATGACATCAGGAAAATTCCCAGACTACATTGTCAGAACTTCACCAACATTTGTTCTGCATGTTCTCTGGAAAATCCACCTAAGGATTAGATGTACCAAAGTTGTCCATTATGCAACATAATTGGACAACTTTTGTGCATAAACAGGAGCAAGAGAATGCTTCACCATCAGCATTTTCTTAGGAATTCTCCTTGGCCTGAATGAGGATGGGAGAAAAACATAAGGTACCAGGAACAAGGGTGATGAACTTAGAGCATGGGTAAGTATGTTGAACTATGATGCGGTGGCCATTACAGAGCCTTGGCTGTCTCAAGGGCAGAAATGGCTGCTGGATATTCTGGGGTTTAGATGTTTCAGAAGGGACAGGGACGGAGGTAAAAGAGGTGGGGGAAGTGGCTTTGCTGATCAAGGACAGTGTCACAGCTGTAGAAAGGGAGGATGTCCTGGAGGGACCGTCTACTGAGTCAGTGTGGGTGAAAGTCAGGAACAGGAAGGGAGCGATCACTCTATTGGGAGTATTCTATAGATCCCCCAAATGAGGAGCAGATTGGGAGGCAGATTTTGGAGAGGTGCAAAAATAACAGCATTGTTGACATGGGTGATTTCAACTTCCCTAATATTGATTGGCACCTCTTCAGCGTAAAGGGGAGATGGGGCAGAGTTTGTTAGGTGTGTCCAGGAAGGATTCCTGACACAGTATGTGGACAAGCTGACTAGAGGAGAGGCCATTCTGGACCTAGTACTAGGCAAAGAGCCTGATCAGGTTTCAGATCTCTTGGTGGGAGAGCATTTTGCAGATAGTGACCATAACTCCTTGATCTTTACTATAGCCTTGGAGAGCGATAGGAACAGACGATAGGGGAAAGTATTTAACTGGGGGAGGGGGAATTATGCTGCTATTAGGCAGGAACTTGGGAGCATAAATTGGGAACACATGCTCTTGGGGAAGTGCACAGCAGAAATGTGGAGGTTGTTTAGGGAGTACTTGCACAGGGTTTTGGAAAGGTTTGTCCCATTGAGGCAGGGTAAGGATGGTAGAGTGAAGGAACCGTGGTTGACAAGAGACGTAGAATATCTTGTCAAGTGGAAGAAAGCTTACAAGAGGTTTAAAAAGCAAGGATCAGACAGGGCCCTGGAGAGTTACAAGATAGCCAGGGGGGAGCTTAAGAATGGACTTAGGAGAGCTAGAAGGGGGCATAAGAAGTCCTTGTCGAGTAAGATCAAGGAAAACCCCAAGGCGTTCCACACATGTGAAGACCAGGAGGATGACTAGAGTGAGGGTACGACCAATCAGGAATAAGAGAGGAAACTTGTGCCTGGAGTCAGAAGAAGTAGGGGAGGTCCTTAATGAATATTTTGCTTCAGTATTCACCAGTGAGAGAGACCTAGATGATTGTGAGGATGGTGTACAACAGGCTAATATGCTAGGGCATGTTGACGTGAGGAGAAACGATTTGCTGGAGCTTTTGAAAAACATTAGGATAGATAAGTCACTGGGGCTGGACGAGATATATCCAAGGTTATTATGGGAAGTGAGGGAAGAGTTTGCTGCGTCTTTGACGATGATCTTTGCATCCTCACTGGCCACAGGAGTAGTGCCAGATGATTGGAGGGTGGCAAATGTTGTTCCTTTGTTTAAGAAAGGGAGTAGGGATAACCCTGGGAATTACAGACCAGTGAGTCCTACTTCAGTGCTGGGCAAATTATTGGAGAAGATTCTTAGAGACAGGATTTATGGGCACTTGGAGAAGCAAAGGCTGATTAGGGATAGTCATCATGGCTTTGTGAGGGGCAGGTCGTCCCTCACAAGCCTGACTGAACTCCTTCAGGACGTAAAAAAGCACATTGATGAAGGTAGAGCAGTGGATGTGGTGTACATGGATTTTAGTAAGCAGTTTGATAAGGTTCCTCATGGATGGCTCATTCAGAAAGTCAGGAGGCATGGGATTGAGGGAAACTTGGCTGTGTGGATTCAGAATTGGCTTGCTTATAGAAGACAGAGTGTGGTGGTAGATGGAGCATATTCTGCCTGGAGGTTGGTGACCAGTGGTGTTTGCAGGAATCAGTTCTGGGATCCCTGCTCTTTGTGATTTTTATAAATGATTTGGATGAGGATGCGGAAGGGTGGGTAAGTTTGCTGATGACAAGAAGGTTGGTGGTGTTGTGGATAGTATAGAAGGTTGCTGTAGATTACAACAGGACATTGATAGGATGCAGGGCTGGGCTGAGAAGTGGCAGATGGAGTTCATCCCAGAAAAGTATGAAGTGATACACTTCGGGAGATCGAATTTGAAGGCAGAATACAAGGTTAATAGCAGGACTCTTAGTAGTGTGGAGGAACAGAGAGATCTTGGGGTCCATGTCCATAGATCCCTCAAGGTTGCCACGCAGGTCGATAGGGTTGTTAAGAAGGCATATGGCAGAGCTTAAATAATGTTTTTTTTAGTTATTTTGCATTGAGACTTCATAAATGGATTCCACAAAGCAGACAATTGTTAATGATGTATTGGACTACAAATTATCAGAAAAAAATAACTTAATTTTTTTTTATAAAATCATACATCCTACTTAAATAGAAATGTGAAAATTATATTTTTTTATGTGCAAAATTTCACAGACTGTGATAATTCACCTTTGATGGGATAGTGGATTGATAAACAGAAAGGCAAATTGGGGCAGGTTTAAAACAATTAGTTTCCACCCATGCTACTCCCCTAACAGGTTTCAATCTATTCACCCGTCCCCAACTCCAGTTTCAAATCCCACCCTTTAACTGAAGGTCACTAACATGCGTTATTGGAGATTTGGATAGAAGTGAAGAAAAAGCTATACAGACACATGAAAATCCTGCAATCAATAGACAAATTAATTGGCTTATTGAAAAAAAAATTGGATATAATCAGAAAACCAAGTCGCCAAATACACTGATGGAAAAATTTTAGTTAATTCTATACAAAATAACTTAATCATGATACTTGTATAATGTTGATGATTGAGAATTTACAGGACTATTCTGCTGTTGAACAATATTTAAGAAAAACAATTTTGCATACTATTATAAGTGGCTTTTTATGAAACATCATTTATCTTCAGCTAAAGATAGCTTAAAATAATGTGTTCTCAATCCAACAGCATCTTGAGGCCCCTCATCTCCATATTATTAACTTATGAAAATGGAATCATAGCAGTTGTCTGTTTCTGTCCTTGCTGTAAAATGTTTACGAATCAGCAGATGAGTGCTTTTTCCCTGCCTTGGCTCCAGGCCATTTGTCCAATAACACCTCACTCAGTTATCTCCTGTATTAAACTAACCTGCACAGAAAGCAAAGTTTCTACATTTTGGCTGGTGGCAGTGTGTCGCATTGAGTGATTTCCCCTTTTTGCTATTCAACCAGACCTAGTCAGGTTGTAGTTCTAGGCTGCCTGAAAGGGAAAGGATACATGGATAGGAATTTTGGTAATGAAGGGCAGGATACAATTTGTGCATGACACTAGCTGTAGCTCGTAAATCAAAAGGGATTATGGGATTTAGGCAAAATGGGATGCAATTATTATTGATTCTCACAGTATATCCAATTATCATAGCTCCCCAGGAAAAGTACTCGTTCCTCATATACAAGACTAGCATGGGTGATACATGGCAAGTAACAATTAAACCATGCACTGGTACCAAGCAATGACCTCCAACAATACAGAGCACAGACACGTAACTTTGACGTTCAAAAAGGCATTAACAACACTACCCTGGGGTCCGAAATTGAACTGGATTAGCTACACACATATTCTGCATAAAAGAGCAGGTCAGGAACCAATTATTCTGTAACAACTGACACACCTCCTGACTTCTCTATTTATAGGCCACAAGTTAGGAGAGTGAGGGAATACTCTCCAAATGAGTGCAGTTCCAATAACACTCAAGAAGCTGAACACCATTCAGGACAAAGCAGCCTGCTTCACTGGCATTCCATCCACCTTAAATTTTCATACCCTTCACCACTGGAACACAATGTGTACCACCTAGAAAATGTTCTGCAATTACTTGCCAAGACTTGTTTATAGACACCTCTCAAACGCATGACACTGTTACCTAGAAGGACAAGAAAAGCAGGTTCATGGGAATACTGTCACCTGCAAGCTCTCCTCTGTGTCTCACTTATTCTGACTTGGAAATACATCACTTTTCCTTGATTATCATTGGATCTCAATCTTGGCACTCACACTCTGGAGGTATCTTAGCCAGATGTTCTCCACAACCAATTTTTCAAACAGGAACAATGGATAGACAATAAGTACTGTCCTTTCCCATGAACACCACTCTCGCCAAGATGCATATTTAAAACAACAGCACTAATAGTACAAAACTATATTATCTTGTTAACAGTGCCCATGCTTGTACATCAGAAATGGCTACATGGACAGGGTGCTGTAGGTCTGATGGCCACTAACAGGAATTCAGTTGAATGGCTTCAGACAAGGAAGGGACCAACACACCAAAGAAACAAATCTCTTTAAGCCTCCTTTTCATAGATGTTCCAAATCTAAAATGCATAGCATGTGCAACCTTTAGCATCACTAATATTTTTCCTCTTAATTTTAATATTTGATAACTTGGAGAGTTGCTGGTCAGGAAGTTTCACTTTATTAACTTAGAGTTGGCCCATTGGATTATTCCAAATCTGGTAAAATGTGGCTACATATGAGCTAAAAGATCCTTTTATGTGTTACAACATATATTAACATGGCTGCTCACTATAAATGGATGATAAAGGCCACAAATGGCTTAAAGGTCCCCTCCATGCCAATACTATGCTCCTGCATCCTTCGAAAGGTACTTGGTGATAGAGAGCTTGCATCTGTTCCAGGATGTCATTTTTCTGTCTCCAGCCAGCCAGAGGAATTATAGAATATAGAACATTACAGCACAGGAACAGGCCCTTCACCCCATCATGCCTGCACTGACCATGATGCCACTCTAAACTAATCCCACCTGCCTGCTCATGGTCCATATGATTTATTCCCTGCCTGTTCATGTGTCTCTTAAAAGTTGCTATTATATCTGCTTCAACCACCTCCCCCGGCAGTGCATTCTAGGCACCCATCATCCTGTGTAAAAAGAAACATGCCCCGCAAATCTCCTTTAAACTTTCCCCCTCTCACGTTAAACCTATGCCCTCTAGTATTTGAACTTTCTACCCTGGCAAAAAGACTGACTATCTACCCTATCTATGCCTTTTATATACTTATTTCAGGTCGCCCTCAGCCTCCGATGCTCCAGAGAAAACAATCTAAGTTTGTCTAATCTCTCCTTATAGCTAATACAGTAATACAGGCAACATCCTGGGTGAACCTCTTCTGAACATTCTCCAAAGCCTTCGAATCCTTCCTATGGTGTGGTAACCAAAACTGCACGCATACTCCAAACGTGGCCTAACCAAAGCTTTATACAGCTGAAACAGGACTTCCCAACTTTTATATTCAATGCCCCAAATGATAAAGGCAAGCATACCATGCACCTTCTTTAATCACCCTATCCACTTATGTTGCCACTTGTACTGTGATGAACTTCAGTCCTTCAGATCATCAGAATCACCCATCAACACCATGCAGAAGTGGCTGGCTCTATTGGTTAGATGGCTGATGATCAAAATTATCACTACATCCCCCTCCACCACCTTCCCGCACCCCCCCCCCCCCCAAACTTTAGACTACTGACAGCCTGCAGCACCAGGATATTTTTCATCTCCCAAATAAGCTTTTCTCATACAGTGATAAGTTATACAGCACAGAAACAGCCCTTTGGCCAACTGATTCATGCTACCCAGTTGCCTACCTCAGCTAGTCCCATTTGCCTGCATTTGGCCCATAACCCTCAAAACCTTTCCAATCCATGTATCTGTCCAAATGTCTTTAAACATTATGATTGTACCTGCTTCTACCACTACCTCTGGCAGCTCGTTCCATATAACTACCGCCCTTTGTGTGAAAAAGTTGCCCCTCACTTCACCTTTAAATTTTTCCCCTCTCAACTTAAATGTATGCCCACTAGTTTTAGACTCCCCTACCCTGGGAAAAAGGGTATGCACCCCATCTATGCCCCTCATGATTTTATATACCTCCATAAGGTCATCCCTCAACCTCCTACACTCCAGGGAACAAAGACCCAGCCTTTCCAGTCTCTCCTTATAACTCAAGCCCTCCAGTCCCAGTAACATCCTTGTAAATCTTTTGTGCATTCTTTCCAGCTTAAGGACAGCCTTTCTATAGCTAAGCACGTGAACTGCACACAATACTCCAAGTGTGCTCTCACCAATGTCTTGTACAGTTGTAACATGATGTCCCAACTCTTGTACTCAATGCCATAACCCATAAAGGCAAGTGTGCCAAATGTCTTCTTCACCAGCAAAAGGGTCTCAACCTGAAATGTCGACTGCCCACCTCCCTCCACAGATGCTGCCTGACCCACTGAGTTCCTCCAGCAGTTTGTTTTTTGCTCCAGATTCCACCGTCTTCAGTTTCTTATGTCTCAGCCTTCTTTCACCCTGTCCACCCTTGTCATCACATTCTGAGAAATATGTACATGTACCTCTAGGCCTCTGCTTTACAACATCCTCTAGAGCCCTGCCATTTACTGTGCAAGTCCTGCCCAGATATTACTTACCAGAATGCAACCCTTTGTACTTGTCCAAGTTAAATTCCATCTGCTATTCCTTGGCCCACTTTCCCAGTGGTCCTAGATCCATTGTAATCTTAGACAACCTTCTTCACTGTACCACCAATTTTGGTGTTATCTGCAAACTTACTAACCATGCCAACTACATTCTCATCCAAATTGTTAATATAGATGACGAACAACAGTGGACGCAGCACCGACCCCTGTGGCACACTGCTGGTCAAAGGCCTCCAATCTGAAAAATAACCCTCCACTACCACCCTCTGACTCCTACTACCAAGACAATTTTGTATCCAATTGGCTAGCTCACCCTGGATCGCATGCGATATAACCTTCTCAAACAGCCTAACATGCAGGACCGTGATAAAGGCCTTGCTAACATCCACGTAGACTTTTGGTCACCTCTTGAAAACACTCAGTCAAATTTGTGAGACACGATATGTCACGCACAAAGCCATGCTGAATATCCTTAATCAGTCCTTATCTCTTAGAATCCCCTCCGGTAACTTTCCCACTCTTGACATTGGCTCACTGGCCTGCAGTTCCCTGGCTTGTCCCTGCAGCTCTTCTTGAATAAAGGCACATAAGCCATTTTCTTTTGGTACCTCACATGTGGCTAAAGATGATACAAATATCTCTGCCAGAACCCCAGAGATTTTGTCCTTACCTTCCCAGAATGTCCTAGGATACACTTGGTCAGGCCTTGGGGATATATCCACCTTTATGTGCTTTAGGACTGCCACCACCACCTCCTTGTAATGTGGATACATTTCAAGACTTCACTATTCTCTTCCCCGAATTCGCTTGCTTCCACAACCTTCTCCATGGAAAATACAGACAAGTAATATTCATTTAAGACCTCCATCATCTTCCATGGCTCCACACATAGTTGACCATATTGATCCTTAAGGGGCCCTATCCTCTCCACAGTTGTCCTTTTGTTCTTAATATACTTATAGAATTTCTTAGGATTCCCTTTTGCCTTATCTGCCAAAGCTATCTCAATGTCCTCTTTTTGCCCTCTTAAGTGTACTCCTATATCCCTTATACTCATCAAGGGATTCACTTGATCCGAGCTGCCTATGCCTGACATATGCCCCCTCCTTTTTTCCTGACCAGAGCCTTGATGTTCCTCATGACCCAGGGTTCCCTAATCCTGCTCCCCTTGCCCCTCACTCTAACAGGCACATACTGTCCCTGAACTCTTCCTATCCCACTTTTAAAAGCCACCCACTTGCCAGACATCCTTTTACCTGCAAACAGCCTCCCCCCAATCAACCTTTGCTTTGCAAGTTCCTGTCTGATGCCATCAAAATTTGCCTTACCCCAATTTACGACTTTAACTTTGTACCAGTCCTATCTTTTTCCATAACTATTTTAAAACAAATAGAATTATGGTCACTGGTCCCAAAGTGCTCCCCCACTGAGAATTCAGTCACTCAACCGGCCTCATTTCCCAATAGTTGCCCCCTCTCTAATAGGGCCATCCACAAATTGCTTAAGAAAACTTTCCTGGACACACTTATCAAATTACACCCTATCCAAGTCCTTAGCACTAAGGCAGTCCCTGTAAGTATTAGGGAAGTTAAAATCACCTACTATTATTACACTATTATTCTTACAGCCATCTGTGATCTCCCTACATATTTGCTCCTCGAATTCACGCTACTATTGGGGGGCCTATAATACAATCTCAAAGTGATTACCCTTTCTTATTTCCGAGTTCCACCTATATAGCCTCACTGGATGATCCCTAGGAATAACCTAAGTACTGCCATGATGTTCTCCCCAATGAGAAACGCATCTCCCCCTCCTCACTTACCTCCACCTCTATCACCTGTATCCTGGAACACTGAGCCGCCAGTCCTGCCCATGCCTCAAAGATGTTTCTGTCACAGCTATAATATCCCAGTCCCATGTACCTATCCATGCCCTGAATTCATCTGCCTTACCCATCAGGCTTCTTGCATTAAAATAAATGAAGTTTAGCCCATCAAACCTTCCTTACTCTCTGTCCTGCCTACTGGACTTGCTCCCTTTAACTTCTATATTTGCCTCAACTTCTTCATGTACTACACTACTGCTTTGGGTCACACCCCTGCCATGCTCATTTAAACTCCCGAGTAGCACTAGCAAATCTCCCCACCAGTATATTAGTCCTTCTACAGTTCAGGTGCAACCCGTACCTCTCGTACAGGTCACCTCTGCCCCAGAAGAGATCCCAATAGTCCAAGAACCTGAATCCCTCCCTCTTACACCAGCTCCTCAGCCACACATTCATCTGCCCTACTCCCCCCATTCCTCCTTTCACTCGCACATACACCAGAGTATCCAGAGATTATAAACCTCGAGGTCCTGCTTTTTAACCTCCTTATCATCTCCATATATTCACTCTGCAGGACCTTATCCTTTTTTTTCTACCTACGTCATTGGTGCCAATGTACAACACAACCTCTGGCAGCTCACCCTTCCCCTTGAGAATGTTCTGTAATCACTTGGAGACATTCTTGACCCTGGCACCTGGGAGGCAACATGCCATTCTGGAGTCTAGCTTGCAGCCACAGAATCTCATGAATGTCCCCCTAACTATAGAGTCTATCACTTCAGCTCTCCTTGTCTCCAGCCTCCCTTGCTGTGCATTGGAGCCAGCTGTTGTGCTCTGCTCTCCTCTAAAGGGAAAATAGTAATAGTATCCAAAACAAGATAGTTGCTAGTGAGGGGAATGGCCACAGGGGAATCCTGCACTCTCTGCCTACCCCATCTACTTTGTCTGGTGGTCACCCAACTGCCTGCACCTTTAGTGTGACCACCCCACTAAAGCTCCTATGATTTTCTCAGCATCACGGATGCTCTTGAATGTCCAAATGTAGCTCTAGCTGCTTGATGAGGTCAGTCAGGAACTGTAGCTAGAAGCATTTTCCACAGATATAGTCCCCAGGGAAACTGAAAGTTTCCTGATCTCCTACTTTTAATCTGACTCACACTACCATTAAGTTTATGCCAATTTTCCCCCTCCCCCCCCCCCCCCCCCCCCCCCACAGGTTTTGGATTGGTTTATTTTGTGAACCTGCATGCACTAGGAAATTGGTTGATCTTACTAAAGCCTTTTTTTAAAACAAAGTACAGAGAGAAGACATACTTCATATTACCATATCAGCCTGGACGCGAATTCAACTAAAGTACCAGAGGCGAAAACAATGTACTTTTGTAAATTGTACCACACCAAAGTTAGCAGAAAGATTAGTAATTTGAACCTTTTAGAAAACTGACCAAGAAATAGCTCAATCTAAGGAGATTACCTCAGAGTGAATCATTCAGATCTTACAGCAAATGGGGATTGTGAATTTGGGCAAGGATGAGGTAAATCACAATAAAATGATTTGGGTTGAAATTCATTCTCTGCTGCATGCAGTAAATATACCTACTCGTCTACTTCTATTGAAAGATGTGAAGTTGTATTTTGGAAGTGAGCTGCTATATTGTGTTTAATACATGCAACCAAAGACAAAATTCTACTGTTTCTTTTTAAGTCTAACAGGAAGATTACTCTGCACATTTCATTTAGATTTTTTCTCTAAAACTATGATATAATTGATAATTCCAAAGTACTTCCAGATTCTCACTACTAATTCAAGTGTGTTTTAAATTCTATAATTTGACCGCTTTGTTCTCAAAACAATGGCTTTAATTGTACAGGACACTGTGGTTCTCCTTGTGTGACAGTTGCAGATACATCCTTTCCAATTTGAGATTGCTGAATAATAACAAGATTCAGGACACTGGCTGATTGTTTTGCTCTCCGTAGTCAAGAACTGAAGCCAATTTCAATATCCCACCCTGCTCTTCTGGAGGTCAGTGCCCTCAGCCCCATTCAAGAATTAAATTTGGAGTCTTCCCTAGTAATTATGATATATTATCAGACCAGTCAGCACTTCTGTATAGCTAAATACTAAGGCAGTCTATACTGAGCACTGTTGCTATCACAAGCTTGGTTGTTTATGAATTAAACACTCAGAATGTGGACAGCCTGATCTTACAGAGAGTGATGTGGTTAAAGCTTTGCTCAGGATATTCCTCACACCAATGGTAAAATGTGATCTTTCGTATTAAAATATTCTGCGTTGATTGGGAAAGATAAAAGTCCTTCATGTTGAATAGTATGGTCTGTATCTGATTGTAATTATTGGCTTACTGGTAAGAAATGGGGGTATGCATGTTTCAGTAACTGTAATTATTGAAATACCAATATACATATTTTTGCACCTAGATAGAAACAGCAGGTTGTGTTAGGAACAGGGAATGTTTCCATCTTGGTTTATTTTCTTAATTTGAATACACGTTTAACAATAGCTACTCAATTATAATCTTCATATAAAATATTCTTACAATGCACAGCTAAAGATGTTTGTCTATATATTCCTACACCTTTCTGTTTTATGTGCTTTGAAAGCAGTTTTCTGTGATTAGTCATTCTGTCATTGTGGAGCTTGGAGTCAACAGACTGCTGTACTGTCAATCCATCTATGTCTCCTGAAGGTGGTGTTTACCCGCAGAGTGGAATCTATGATTGTCCAAGTTACTATGGCAACATTGAACCATCTTGTGTACTGAAATCAACAAAAATAACCATTTTCCTTTTGCTTATTCTAATATTGCAAATTGTGTTTTCTCCTTCAAAATTCTGTATTAATCTAATTCTAAACTTCACATTGCCATCAGTTGACAAATTTCCAAAATTGTTGCCTGACTTTGCATATTAAAGCTACCAAGAACATTTGGGACTTAATCCAAATACAAGCAAATTGCAATGCCTTCTACATTCGTACTGTGCTAATGGCATTTTAAAATGTTAGAAAGCATTTTTTCTTTTAAATTAGTTCATCCCACATTTCTGCTTGATTCCACTTCTGCTTCTACTCAAGGGATAAGGGAAACAAGTGGAGATGTTTTGGAGAACATTCATATTACCAGGGAGGAGGTATTTGCAGCCTTGCAGCACATTAAGGTGGACAAATCCCCAGGACCTGACAGAGTGGGAGGCTAGAGAAGAAATTGCGGAGGCCTATGCAGAGACATTTGCTTCATCGTTAGCCACTGATTTTGCCTTCCTATTCAGGTGCAATCCTTATTCAGCACAAAACTTACATAGGCTCTCTGTGCAGGATTTCAATGGAAGGAATTCAGAAGACATGCTGACCCAACTGTCACATTTAGTGTAATTCTTCAGTGATAAATTTCTAGGCAATGAAATGTTAAAACATTCCCAAATATTCATACATGAATAAATTGGGCAAACCATTATATACACAAATACAATTTTTGGTGGAATTTGAGCTGGTGCCCTCAGGGGACCCTTAAGCAGAATCTCTTCTCCGAGGTCTTATAAGAAGTAGGAGTAGTAGTAAGGCTATTTAGCCCCTCACTCCTTCTCCACCACTCAACAAGGTCATGGCTCATCTGATCTTGGTGTCAGCTTGTGTTCCCCATAACCCTTTCCTTCACTATAGACCAAAAGTTGTCTATTTTTGCTTTGAATTGCATTTAATGGGACAGCCTTTCTACGATAGTGAATTCCAAATATTCAAGCCCCTCTGATAGTTCTCCACTTTAAATGGGCAGCCCTTTATCCTGAAACTTTGACCCTATTTCAAGATTTCCCCACAAGGGGAAAAACATTCTTTCAGTATTTACTAGTCCAGCAGCCCTCGGAATTTTACGTTTCAATAAAATGGGGGTCAGTGTAGGAATGTGGAGACAAACAGCTTACTTCAGTATCCATTTCTTATGCTCTTCTAAACTCCAATGAGTCTCAGTGTTTCCCTTCAAAGTGTCACATAATAACCAATCAAAAACAAACACTACCACTTTGTTGCAACTTACTCCACTCATTTTATCCAGAGAACCAGGTTTGTTTGCCACCTTTGCAGTCTATTTCTGACACATTATAAACCTACACTGTGCCATAAGCCACAGAGCAAGAACACTGCACCTAAAGCCACAGGCCACCATGCAGCACCATGTTGGAGCATGAAAAGTCATTGCGTACTTCCATTAGTAGCTGGGGGGAAGTGGGGGTGACCCTGCGTTTCTGTTATATGAAAGAATGCAAAGACAGAAAATTCACTGTCATCACAAGCAAAGATTATACCAACCGAAGAATTAGTAAAGGTAGAGCAAATATCAATGTGGACAAGACACAACCTCTTCCTAGGCATATATGGTTCTTAACAACTATTTGATCTTCTCCACTGTCAGAATGTGCTGAAGCAGTTGGCAGTGATAAATTCTTAAAGTTACTGGCATTAAAATGTTGGCATTGCCAGTGATGGCCAGCTCCCATCACCCTGCCTGAATCTCATTCCTCTTCCATCAGCAATTCCTATCTCCTGATTCAAATTGTCCCTCTGACCAGTTTTATCCTCCCTTCCTTTACCTGCTGGGTATTGCAACTCCACCAGTGGCCTGGACTTCAATCCTGCCTCACCCACAATGCAAGCAATTGTGGCATCAAGAGAAATTTGTTTTTTTATTATTGAAAAGCAATTTGATAAAGGCAACCGATATTTGGTTATTACCATAACTGGAATGGGTGAAAATGATGATTACAATAAACTATCAAGAATGGTAGCAGTGGCAGATATTATAGAAGGGTTTGTGTTTACATAGATGCTCACAATTCAAAAATTCTCCAATGTGGTCTTGTACATGAATCGTTCAGCAACACAAGAAAACCATTTGGATTAAATCAATGAGCAGATGATGTAATGTGGACAATGAGTTTGTGAATGATGGGTGAAATACTGGCTGGGAAACAGAAGTTTATCGAAGTAGTAGAGGGCAAGCAATGTAATCATCACTTCTATTTTATTAGATTAAATGTTTCTGCCACGGGCTACCATGTAAATTTAGCCCAAATCATGAAAATTAGTACCTTCTCTTCAAGATAGCTGGGCAATTTTGACAGTTTTAGTGATTCAAGCACGTTTATTATAAGCAGTTTACTGTGAATATGTTATTTCTTCATCTTAGGACTGTAGTTTGCCAGAGGTGAACAGTCACATCAGGGAACATGGCCATAATTATTCAGAAGTCATAAAAGCACCCTTAAAAAGAAAAGGTTGTTCCATTTTCTCCCAAAAGAAAAATACTGCAGATATTAAAAATCCAGAGTTATTTCCAGCAGAGTTTGGCTGATGGCCTTTTTCATTCCCTCACTCTTAAAATAGGCAGTAGTTTTGAACCATTATTTTATTTAAAGGCACTTTTTTTAAAATTACCTACTGATTTGGGATAAATTTCTTGACATATGTGTTCTGTTTTTGCATTTCTGGATGTCTGAGAGTGTAGTTTTACTTCATGAAATTAATCCACTTACCAGATTTAATATGGCTTTAAGCTAGCCATCTTTGAACTCTCTACAGTATCAAATAAAGCCAAAAACACAAAAAACTGGCGAACTGTTGAAGTCATGCATAAACATAACATATGGTAATTGATTAATTGCAACTCGTTAGAATATTTTAAGTGATTCCACCAAAGTCTTTAAATCAGAAAAATAAAAAAAAATTGGGTTGTGGGTTACAGAGTATGGAGTATATCTTGCTTAGTTTTCCCACAAAGTCAGCTATTGTCTAACTGTATCCTGCGACCGTATCATTTAATATGACCCTTGCACAGGGTGGGGGAAAACTGATCAATCATGGAAATTTGGAGATATTCCTTTCCTTTTCTAAGCCCTTTCAACCACTTCAAAATTGGCATTATTACGATTGATGTATAAACAAAAGAGAACATAGATGTCCCAAATATCATGCTACAACATAATTCTCTCATGTTAATATTACATATACCTGTAAGCAGCAAAGTTATTGATCGTTATGTCAAGATTCCACACATGATTTTGAAGATTCCATTTCCAGTGAGGAAGTTTACTAAGCCGGGTCAAAGGTTGGTAAATTGGAGCCATGGAAACAGGCACGCCCAAATTATTTCTGCTTTTCCAGTTGTTAATTTTTTTTTAGACATAACTTTAATTGTGCATTTTAATGAAACAAAGCAAGTTAACTTTGATGACAACTGCAATTTTCTGTGGCTTTCTATTTACTTATTCTAGCCCTGTGTATTTATTGAGCCTCAGAAAGAAGATGGAGTTGCAATGTCCATGGAACACTATTACACGTTCATTAATATTCCAATAGTAAACAATAATGAAAATGGAATGATAAATGGAACGAAAAAGTGCCTTTAAGTTTACATCCAGAGTAAAATCATGCTGTTGAATTTGGAGCCAAAGGTATAGTCAGATTTTGAGTAGGTATTTCCTATGAAATAGACTGGTCACTTGATTAGTGGGAAAAAAAAGAGTTTACACAGCTTGTTTTGCTCTTAAGCACAATATATTGCAGTTTAACATCATTATTAGACAGTGGTCTTTGCAGATGTTACCATGGTTGACAGCTTCAGACCATCCAGCCAACAATTTTAAATCTTGCAGATGAGCAGCCACAAATGTTAAGTGGACTCGGCACAATGTATTTGTCAGCAATTCTGATTGTAGCCTGCAAGTGATGTAAAATGCATGTGGAATGATTTACTCTTGGTAAAATGAAAAAAAGGCAGATAAAACTGCCTTAAAGTACTGATCACTTTGAACATTTGACATGATAATCAGTAAACATTAGCGAGCTATACATTTGCACTTTAAATTTTTTTTCTACAATATGTTGCTGTGGAGTTACACCTTGCATAATTTTCTTCCTTTCACAGTAACACTTTTTTAAAAAAATAATTGATGTGCAGAAACATTAACATTGGATTGAAACTTGACAGGTTGCTAAAGTGAAATAGATTGAGAGCTTTGAAAGAGAGAAAAAATGATTTTTTACTGAACCTTGTTAGATCCTTAGGATTTTACACTGAATAAATTACTTTTTAAAATGCCTTCATAATTGTTAGATAGGCAATGCAGAAGCCAATTTGCACATGCAATACTTCAAACAGCCAAAGGGATGAAAAATCAGATAATGGAAATGAAAATTTGGTGGTTTCTATAGGGATGGGCAATTTGCAAGTAAAGTTTTAACAGTGTTGTGGCCAGGTTAAAATATACCCCACTCTGCAATTTAGTATTATAAAAAATACCGCAGATGCAGGAAATCTGAAATAAAAACACAAAATGCTCATTATTTGTACTGTTTCTCTCTCTCCACTGATGCTGCCTGGCCTGCTGAGAACCTTTAGCACTTCTGTTTTCATCGCAATTGAATAATATCGATTGATAAAGGAATGTTTTCCAAAAAAAAAACAAGGGAATATTTCGTTCAGTAGGTTGCCAATTAATGATCAATTAATTGTCAATCAATTGTGTGGAGGGACAGTCAGCAGTGGTTAATACATGAAATGCTATAATTTAGTTAATTTGTCAACCATTCCTTCCCAGTGTGAACTAAGCTTACAGAATGAAATTACTTGCACTGTCATTATTATAGTAAACTGAGAAAAATAATGGAATGTCAACACACAGAGCTCAAATCATTCATGTTTTAAGAAGTTAAAAGAAAACGTGACTTTTTTTTGAAGAATACTAAAAACAAGGTCCAGGAACATACACCAGTGAGTGCCTTTAGAATGATGGTGGCCATTCTGAACTCTGCGCAGCATTGTACACTAATGGAGACACAAGCAGAAGTGGAGCAAGTCCCTTCTGTTGAAGAGGTAGGTGCAGGCAATGCAAGAAGAGCATTGCAAAATGCAGCACTGGCTGCCCTCATTACTGTCCAGTTCCTCATGCTGCATCAGTTTGCCCTCTGATATATCGAAACCTTATTCCCTCCCCAAACTCCTTCCATCAATCAATCCTACAAACAGCCTTGCGTGCCTTGCCCACTTCCATTTCTTGGTATTAATCAATGACTCACCATTCTCCACTTTAAAAGATCACTTGCCAATGACAAAATAAAAATTTTCCAGACCAGAAACTGGAGTTAAGAAGTAATTTTTTTATATAATTGAAAGAAATGAAACTTGAGATTCTAACACTGCGTGAAAGCTCTTGCGATTGAAGGTGAATATTTATTAAAAGTTTATCATGGCATTGAACATCCATGGCTACTGCACATAACAATAGGAGGAAACATAATGAGAGAGGGATGGGTGCACTACAATGCAAGTTGATACGAGGAGTGATGTGAAATAGATTTGAGAGAGATTGAGGATTCACTTTTAATGACCCAATTAAATCATAGCAATGAATTCAGGAGCAGAGGACCACACTCCTCCTGCAGCTACCTCCAGCCATGCAGCTGCAGCCTTGAATCACAGGGGGGCTCCCCCTCTCCAGCAAAGACATCTAGCAAGGAGTCACTGAATCTTCGAGCAGCTTGGTGCATCTACAGGACTTTTCCCTTTCTCTTTTTTTGCAGCAAATTCCAGAATCAATGCGCCTTTAAATAATGGAGCCGAGTTTCAGTTATGCGTGCTCCCCTCACACCTGCTTAGTCTAAATGGGCAGGGAACTGAAAAAAATATTATCACAATTCTGTGGATGCATTATAATGGCTCTGACAAATGAGCTGCAGGCTTGCCACCCACTGGTACCACCTACTCTGCCTGCTTCTCACTTGACAGGAAGTTAAGATTCAGCCTATTGACCCTGGGATTGAGATTCAGTGCAAGTGTCTCAGAAACATGCCAATGCATCCATTACAGAACTGCTAACAAATGTATAGGGATCAAGCTTCTACCTTTCCTGCTGTTGTGATGCTCAGTACTTGGGAAATATTAGTGAGAATGAAAATCTTCTCAGCTGTAGAAATTATTTATTGGTCTTGCCAAAAACATACAATGACACATAGTTGAACACATTGGCAGGACCTTGTTTAAGTAATTAGATGTGAACTCCAATCCAACAGCCAACTAAATTTACAACTAACTGCAGATTAGGAGCACAAACAAGCAACAGGGTGGTCACTGGCAGTTGTTAAGTATGGAACCTCCATGCTGCCATTGGAAGAGAATGGATGCAGAGTAAATTTCAGGACTGATCTAGGCTCAGGGAGGTTATAGTCCTGTTCCTATGTAGTATGCAGGTAGGGGAAAACACATTTGTTTCTCCCAGCCACACTAAATGCTAAAATGAGCAAACCTTACAGCACCAACTCTGACAGTCAATGCCCCCTTCTCCAGAGTTGCTGCCAGGGACTTTGGGTCTCTGCTTCATTGTTAAGTATGATTTGTGATGTACTGGTTGCATCACTGCCTGGTGTGGAGGCTCCAATATGCAGGACTGAAAGAGGCTGCAAAGGGTTGTAGACTCAGCCAGCTCCATCATGGGCACAAACCTCCCCACTATCAAGGACATCTTCAAGAGGTGGTGCCTCAAGAAGGCAGCATCCATCATTAAGGACTCCCACCATCCAGGATATACCATCTTCATGTTACTACCATTGGCGAGCAGGTACAGGAGCTTGAAGACCCATACTCAACATTTCAGGAACAGCTTCTTCCCCTCTGCCATCAGATTTCTGAACGGTCCATGAACACTACCTCATTATTCCTCTTTTTGCACTATTTATGTAACTTATAGTAATGTTTATGTCTTGCACTGTACTGCTGCTGCAAAACAACAAATTTCATGACAGAAGTCAGTGATAATAAACCTGATTCTGATGCTAATGGTGCTCATTCCCACTTCTTTCCCAAAGCCTCATTGCTGGAGCAATTTATTTTTTATTTTAAAAATTTAAAAAATACATGGACATGGTAGGGAGTGGGGGTTGGAATTGTGACAGCCTGGGAATTATTTAGCACCCCAAATAGCAAGTTAACTTGGCCTAGAGCATGCAGTAAAAAAGGAAGAGTATTTATATAGCAGAAAGAAGAGCACAGCTGAGTGGTCTCTGGGTAAACTCCTGGCTGACAATTCATTAATAAGCATGTGGCTTTGAAGTGTATTAAAAAGAATGGAAGTTTTTATTATTTTGATAACCATAGCAAATGTAGAAAGCCCACTGCAATGTTTGTGAATTCAGCAACACAAAAGAAAGATTTTTACTTGCAGAAAGCATAAATTGATGAAGTGAAATTCCAGCTGGAAAATGATAACACGCATTTGAGATGTAAACTGCTCTGTCTCACAAAGGACCAAATGTGCCATCTTCAATATATCCTGCTCTACAAGGGCTAGCTCAGTGCACAGGTAGCCCTGACAAGAAGCTATGAAATCTTTGCTTCAGGCAATTTGAAAACAAAAATCAACCAATTAATGAAATCTCTCACACATTTCCTGCAAGTGCACCACAGCCACACTTCAAGTCCCAGTGGAAAACTGGATAGCGCAAATTAGAATGGGAGAAAGGATTCCCTGCCCAATTTTCCCAGCACTATTTACACCTCCCATGCTGGAGGGAGCTAGTAAATTTGTCTCACACAGTGACCAGAGGATGTCTCATCTTCCAGTGTTTTTCTTTTCACTTTGTATTAATGGCTTGACAACTACTAAGTACAAAGCTTTGATTACAACTAACTAGTAGATCTTTTACCACTTTGTTCCTGTTTCTGTCTCCGCGGACTTCCTTTGCTACTTGGTAATGTCAAGGAGAGTCTGCATTCAATTCCTTTCAATTAAATAAAAACATTTCCAGCACAGGGCTGAATCTGTTCTGAAGAACTTGGAGGAATGGGAGGAACAAAATAGAAAATATCCACAGTACTTTAAATGTTGGTGACAATGAGAAAGGAGGTAAAATGGTTGCTCATTGTACACCCTTCTTGAATTCAGAATCAGGCAAGCACAGTAGTGTGGGGCAGGCACGGTAGTGTAGCAGTTAGCGTAATGCTTTACAGCGCCAGGAACCCGGGTTCAATTTCAGCCACTGTCTGTAAGGAGTTTGTATGTTCTCCCCGTGTCTGTGTGGGTTTCCTCCAGGTGTTCTGGTTTCCACCCACATTCCAAAGACATACAAGTTAGGAAGTTTTGGGCACGTTACGTTGACGCTGGAAGCGTGGTGACACTTGCGGACTGCCCCCAGAACACTCTACGCAAAAGAGGTATTTCACTGTGTGTTTCAATGTACTTGTGACTAATGAAGATATCTTATCACTGACTTACATCGTGTGAAATTTGTTGTCTTGCTATCTTTAATTCCATTAATGGAGAAGCAGGTGGGATGTTTAATCACACAATCCATCCATTATGGCCTGTTTACAATCACTAGCAAAGATTAAAGTCAGTCTTTTAATATGGAAGATGATAAAAATATAGAATCACATAACCACAACATGTTACAGTGCAGGAGGCCACTCATCCCATCATTCTTGTGCCCTCTCTTTGGTGGAGATATTCGATTAGTTCTTCCGGCTGTTTGACTGCCATAAGGAGTATGCCTTTAAAGGCCAACACCCATCTGTGAATGCTGCACAGCAATATGTTGGTAGCTGTGTTCAACTCAGCCTGGTCTTGTAAGGAACTGTGTAGCTCCTGGTTTAATGCTTCTTTCTGGGTGTAAACCACTCTAAACAGGCAAGGGTGAAATCCAATTTCTAGGCAGCTCTTCTCTATCTGTATGCCATGCCCTGTGCCTTGTTTGGCTGCAGCTCCCAGCTATTACTATAATAGTTATTCTTGAAGAGTGGCAGAAAAGAATGATGTAATATGCAGTCAAGCTTGCTGACAACCAAGTAATTGAGCCAGCACTATTTCTTACTTACATGCTTGTCACCATGTCTGCTGCTGCAGTATTCTGCCAGGGCTGTCTTTTTGAAGGCTGCACTCTAATAGCCAGCAGCCCAGCATTTTGCGCAAAAATGTAATGCCAATGACTCTTTCGATGGCTATAGAAATGACTTGACCCAGAAACTAGGAACAAATACCTCTCCAGGTCATAAACAGATGGAAAGGTTTTTCTTTAGCTTAAAAGCAATATCAAGTGGAAATTGTAGACTGTAATGTTTAGAGTCAGAGTGAAACAGCACAGAAACAGGCCCTTTGGTCCACTCGTCCATTCTGACCAAGTTGCCTACTTGAGTTAGTCCCATTAGTCTGCATTTGGCCTATATCCCTCCAAACCTTTCCTAACCATGTACCTGCCTTGTAACTGTACCCTCCTCTACCACTTCTTCTGGCAATTTGTTCCACATACCCACTACTCTCTGTGTGGAAAAACTTGCCCCTCTGGTCCCCTTCAACTCTTTCTCCTCTCACTTTAAACCTATGCCCTCTAGTTTTAAAATCCTCTTCACTAGGGGGAAAAGTGACCTTTGACCTTTTCTATGCCTCTCACGATTTTATGCACCTCTATAAAGGTCACCCTGCAGCCTCCTCAGCTAAAAAGTGAGTAGGGGAGAACTCAACTCTCCATCTTCCTTTCTTGGACAGTCATTTGGAATCAAGGATGATTTGCTTTCACTCTTGCTTTGTGAGCTCTGACAGGGCTAATGAGGCAAAAGCAAATAAGATGGTTAGCTTAAAAAGTTAGCAAGTATTATGGGAAGGTCAACTCTCTCAACACAGATTCCAGATGAAAATTTAATTCATGCAATCTGAATTTAAATTCTCCCGCAAACCATGTAAATGAAGTTATATTCTGCGGCAAAAATAAGTGTACATTTTCTCTTTGTGCAAATCCTATCCACAGTTGGTGCTTATGAAGAAGTCAAACCCCAAGGTCAACTACCTGTCATTTCCTCACTGAAAATATCAACCTGACATGATAAATGATGATTTAAAGTCCCATTATCAAGATTATCATCAATCTGATTATGCCATTATATATTCAGTGAGCGTTAGTATTTTGTTTTGTTCAGTACTCTTGAAACAACATTTTGCTATTGAAAATAGGCACTTTCAGGACATGTTGTCAGATAATTTGACGAAAGTGAATTATTGTCAAAAAGTGAAAATTCAAATTCATGTTTTTCCTGATACTGGCAACCCAAGCTGTCAACTGTCTTTGAAGTGCAAATGCATTGACAAGCAGAGCTAAATTTTTGATCCAGAAACATTTGAAGCCCCAGCAAATGGACAAGTACTGTGTGGCTGCTGTTTATAATGGGAAGTCATATTAGACAGAGTGGACCAGACAATAGAAAAGAAATAAAACTGCAAATGCTGAAATCTGAAACAAAAACAAATGCTTAAGGACTCAGGCACTCAAGCAGCATCTGTGGAATGAGAAAGCAGTTACCATTTCAAATTGAAGACTCTCCATCAGAGTGAAGGAGCTTTGACCCAAAACGTTAACTGATTTCTTTCTCCACAGATGTAGCTTGATTGGCCGAGTTCTTCCAGCATGTGTTTTTGAATATGATTTACCTACCATGTTGATTTATTGCCTGGGAGTTACCCCTGACCACTTTTATTTTGAATTAATCCTAGATTATATTTTTCAGCCACATTGCTTAAAACAAAATATTTTTTTTATTTACAGCGCGGTAACAGGCCCTTCCGGCCCAACGAGTCCGCGCCACCCATTTTAAACCCCATATTAACCTACCCGTACGTCTTTAAATATCACATAAGGTTTAATATTTTGAAAGGCTTTGATCAGGTTTATACAGAAGTAAGTTTCATTTGTGGGGAAAATCTCAATTTAAGGCTAATAAATACATCATTGAATCCCATAAGATATCCAGAAGAAACTTCTTTACCCAAAGAATGCTCAGAATGTGAAATGTATTACCACAGGGAGTGGTTGAGTTTAATAACTTAGATGCATTTTATCTCTAGTCACCACCTTCCCTTTCAAATTGCAAACTTTGGTTCATGCTTACCACAGTAGCTTTGTTACTGACTATATTTGTACAGGGGGGAAAGAAAAGTGTAACTTAATAAGGAAGTCAGTGATTCTGAAGTGATAGCTGCTCACAAATGTCACTATTTGATAGTTGAATGTGATGCATAAGCAATTTGCACAACATGAAAGGAAATGCCATTGACGTGTGAACAGATGTTTCTGAAGCTTTGTGGATATCGACTAATTACCACTACCTATTTGTTCTATCCCTTTTACAAAAAGGAACCTTAATCCCCTCTCTCTAGAGAATGGATGTCATTCAGCTAACCAGACTACATCTATGGTGAGTCCTAAATGGTATGGATATAGGGATAATACTGTCAAAACTGTGACAATAATAATTATTTTTCCTGGTTCTAAGATGTCCAGGGTGCCAATCTCAAAAATAGCTTATTTATTTGAAAAATCATAACAAATGACTTTACTAAATTAAGGAAAGAGGAAAATGGGGTTAGTGCAGTAAAGTTGCAATGAGGTAGAAAATTAGTCATTCACATTGGTTGAGTAGGAATGAGGGGCCGAATTGCATACTCCTGCTTCTATTGCTCATCTTCTTATATGATTCTGAAATGCAATTATTTGTTGACGAGATGTGTGAAACTTTCTCAGATTTCATGTCAATGATGAGTCACCGAACTTGCTGCCGACCTATCACTTACCCAAGGTGTCCCAGCCCATCACGATCTTCAGTGATACCATCTGCAGTGGCGGGGCCCTGCTCACATAAATACTGTTGCATGTTCAGGCGCAACAAACCTTACCCACAAAACAACTCAAAATAAAAATTGACAACCAGTTAAGTGAAGCTCCTGGTTTAACTGACTGTCGAAAACTTCTGAACATATCTCAAACTATCCAAAAAAAGTTAAAAATATAAAAACGTTTTAAAATTAAAAAATCAAAGCAGATATACACTTAGAACAATTAAGATATTTAAATAAAGACGATTTAAAAATGTAAATTATCTGAAACTTACATCATGCAGCCGTTCCTTTCCATCGAAACAAATGAAGACACGGTGTTTATACCACCTCTAAGTTGGCTTAGGGCGTTTCACAAGTGCTGGGGAACCGCCGCAAATTCTCGCTCTGGAAGGAGCCCAAGGTCGCGGCGCCTTCGGGCGAGGTGCCGCAAACAGCTGACTGCAATTTGGGGGGCTTGCAAGTTCACAAGGAAATCCAGCGGTTGACGCGGCTGAATGTCAAAATGTCCCCATAAAGCGCTGCCATTGGTGAGAGGGGTATGAGTTTCTGTGACAACGTTAAATAAAAACCCACAGGAAAGTAACTCAAGAAGTACCAAGAGAAGGCAAGTCCTACAGAAGTGGGCCTTAGATGACACTATGGGCAGAATTCTGAACCTCACGAATGAAATTCTCTCACCTTAAAGTGACTTTCACAAACCGTGTATCAGTGACCCACGATGCTGTTCTAATCTCTGTGGGTCAATTTCTAGGTCCCTTTTACTCCAAGAAATTAATTGTCTAAGTTAAAACCCAACTGCTAGGAACTATTTTTTTCATCTAGTGATGTCACTTCATAACTCTTTCATTCTGAAAATCGAGGGTTTGCAGAAGGTAATCTTTGACAACAGCCAAACCTTTCTTCTATCTTTAATTAAATAGTATGATTCTCTGATTTAATACAATAGCACCTTCTGGTACTTCAATTACAAGATGCAAAAACATTCTGCATTAAAAATTTATGTCAAATTAAATTATTTCCATTGTTAATGTTTATTTGTAGATTCCATAGTATAATAAGCAATGTTCCACAGGTTTATTCAGTAGCAATTATAGTTTTATGTCAAAGAGCTGGAGTATTAGAACATGAATAGTGTTGCCTGAAGCAATGATTGGTCCATTACTGATTGAGGTATATATAATTAGAGTATATTAGTCATGCATATTTAGAGTATACCAATAACTCCTCTACTATATAGTTCACAGTAACTGGTGCTAGAGTTAGGGATTAAATTAGTGGACATTTGGCCATTAGGAAGAGGATGGGTTGGGTGGAATATTAGTTTTATCAGGATTATAGGGACCCTTTATTATGAAGAAAAATCCTGGACCTTGTCAGAATTATGGATAGGAAACCACAGATTTACTGAAAATTTGGTTTTGTGGGGGATCCCCTATCAGCTGTGAAGAGATAAGTAAGCGTCTCTTGGCTTTGGGTGAACGTGAACATGCCCTTGAATTGGTGACACCAAGCTGTAACTTTGTAGTAAATGACTGCAAAATTTATTTGATTTTCTTCTAATCCTTTTCCTCCCTTTGTGTCCAGTAGTTGGGATGATTATACATTCAAATTTCCAACAAAATACAGGTGATAATAAGATGATGATGGTGATATCTTTATTAGTCGCGTACATCGAAACGCACAGTGAAATGCATCTTTTGCGTAGAGTGTTCTGGGGGCAGCCCGCAAGTGTCACCACGCTTCCGGCGCCAGCATAGCATGCCCACAACTTCATAAACCATACATCTTTGGAATGTGGGAGGAAACCGGAGCACCCAGAGGAAACCCACGCAGCCACGGGGAGAACGTACAAACTCCTTACAGACAGTGGCCGGAATTGAACCCAGGTCACTGGCGCTGTAATAGCGTTACGCTAACCACTACAAAATTACTTTATGATTTCAAATTCAGCTCTTTTGCTTCCCAAAATTCAGATAAGAATATTGGAATATTCCCCTGCTGTGAGCAATAAAATAAGTCCTGCCTAGAGAAGTTTAAGTAAAAAGTGGATTCATGCAAAAGAAAAGGTGACTAGAAGCTTTGCCAAAGAATTGGGTTTTACAGTTTATCCAAGAGAACGAGGACAGAAGGAGTGTAGAGTAGGTATTTGAGAATACACAAACTCAATTAGCTGAAGCACTGCTGTCAATGTTGGAATTAAGGGATAAGACATTAAGGAGAGATTGAGTTAGAGGACGATAAAGTTCTTGAAAAGTTGCTTGTCCTGAGCAGATTACAGAGGAGCCAGAGAATTGCCAGAAACATTTGGATGAAAACTTAATGCATGAAATGTGGAGGAACCAGGAACCAAAGTAGAAATGCAAGGATAAATGGGATGATGCAGATTAGAGTGAGAACAACAGAGCCCTGAATGAGTTGAAATTTATGGAACATGCAGAATGAGAAACTGGTTAGGAAGGCACTGGAATTATCAAGTCTGGAGCTAAAAAGGCACGGATCAGACTTTCAGGAAACTGGCTTGAGGCAATGATGGATGTACGCAATGGTGCAGAAGTTGAAAGAGATATTCTTTATTATGCAGCGAAACACAACTTGGTATAAAATAGAATGCCGAAGTTTTATTTCAGCCTACACTGTGCAGGAAGGGAAATAGAATCACTGGGAAGTGTGTAAAGTTTGTAGTGGGGGTGGGGGGTGGAATGGCATAGAGGGATTCTCCAAAGGAAGGCTCTTGTTGTCAAAACTGTTGAGGGAGCTTTCAGAACTCCATGCAGATAAACAGCTCCATCCAAATCTGGAAAGATGAAATGCCATTGTTCCACAAGCCTAAGCCCCCTGATATACACATGTTGGCTCTGGACATGAAGTGGCACAGCCTAAGGCACACAAGTTGCTTACATCCACAGGAAAAAGCACCCTGATGCCAGCCTCTCCCTAACTCATTTGCTCTTGTTTCTGTCACCTTAGGAGTTACATAAGAGCGGCTCAGCTATGTCAGCGGATAGCAGTTCTATCTGGAAGAACCAAATACAACATCTTTATTGGATGTGTATCTCTCACAAGGATGCAATCTCTGCAATTTCATAAATAAAGTAAGTGAAGAGAATATGAAAATGTTAATAAACTTTTAATAAGCATTGTTATTTTAACTGACCTTATTGCAGTTTTTCTCCCATTAATTTAGCTGCTGTTCCATAACATATAACTATTTTGAACATACATGGAATTCTGGCTATTTTAACTTCTGTATCCAAGGGATAACTGGAACATTGACAGATTTTGCTATTTCAGTATGTGTTACTGTTGATGTGCATATTTACTCTGATGGTCCCAATCAGTCTCATTAGATTAATTCTTCAGTTTGTCTGTAGGACATTGCCTCCCATCTGTTACCCATATTACAACAGTGGCTACAAGAATGACTTTTACTGGTTCACACTCATGAACAGTGCAGTTGTCCTTCATAGCATTTTTCAGTTCGAGGCCATCAAGTAACTAAAAAGTTGATAAAATAATTAAATATGTATTACTTACCTTCTTTCACTAACCCCATAAATAAATCCCTTTGCTACTTTTTCCCTCACGCTTTTAAGTAATTTCCCAGTAAGTGAATCAGTGCATCAGCATCACCCTGTAGTAGCGAATTCTAAATTTGAACCTCACCCGAATACTCTTAAGTTCCTTATTTGATTTATTTGTGATCATCTTACCATGCTGCTCTCCACCTCAAGAGAAAGCATATTTTCTGTAGCTTCCCTATCAAACTCTTTCCTAACCTGAAAGACTAAAATTAGGTCAATTCTTCCCTATCTTCCCTTCTGGAGAGAAGTTCTTCAGTCTATTCATCTTGCCAGGTGGGTAATAACCTCTCATTCAAATATCATTCCAGCAAATCGTCTTGTTTTAACTTTTGTCCTAGGATATAATTTGGATATAGAAGGTTAGGTTTTGCCATTTTGATATATGCTAAAGATGATGTGCACATTGCTTAGACTGATTTGTTTTGAAATTGTACATCCAGTCTTCATATCATTTGTACTGATGGTGAAAGGTGAATCTGGAAGTAAGAAAAGACTGTGTCACAAACCAGCAACAAAAGAAACACACTGAGCATGATTCAGCATTAAAAACTATTTTATTAATGACTACTTATGGTAATACGTAAAATAAAAGTAAAAATGTTAGTATGTTAGAATTCAAAAATGTTAAACCTCGAACGTTAACCCCAAAACTAAACTCTTCGTGTGTGTGTGTGACAAAGTCCAAAACTCCCAGTTCCGGAATGGTTCTTAAAGTTCAGTTCCGCAAGCCATAAGGTGAAACGTGAGCAAGGGCTTCTTCAACAACCACCGTTGTCTGAAGATAAGATGTAGATGTAGAAAAACATAGAGAGAGTACATACGAAATCCAAATGTTCCACAATGGAACCCAAACGACACTTCAGTGTTTACTCGGTAGTGACTTCCTCACCCCGAAAAGCATCCGAACCGTGGTCGTCCACACACAAATACCTGTTTCCTTCTACAGGTCAGCAACAAAGTGAACTCCACCGGATTACTTCCAACTTCCATACATGGATTTCAGTGGTAAACACAGTTATTGTTTCTCATCCATCGATAGAGAAAAACAAGCAGGCTGGTGTCTCTCTCCCTTCTCTCTCTCTCTTCTTCTTCTTCTTCTTCAACAACGTCATTACGTCCTTTATCTTCTATTGACGTAAGCACGCCCCACACACACATACACACACACTCTCTATCTTAAAGGGACTTTCACTGAGTCCGTAACACCTCCCACCTAAAAAAAAAATTTTCCCAAGAAAATTTTAACCGCGCATACAGTTAGTAATGTTAATAATTATCATGCTACACAACTACAGACTATCAGATTAGTACAGATACATGTTTCCCATTTAACATCGGGAAAGACAATCAGCAATCACATTATCTTTGCCTTTAATGTGAGTTATCATGAGATCAAACTCTTGCAAAATTAAACTCCAGTTTAACAGCCTTCTGTTCTTGTTTTTGACTCGGCTCAGAAACACCAGTGGGTTATGATCTGTATATACAGTCAATGGTTTCTGAGCGGTGCAAACATATACACTGAAATGTTGCAAGGCTAAAACAAGCGACAGTAATTCTTTCTCTATGGTGGAATAATTCTTTTGATGCTCATTAAATTTCTTTGAAAAGTAAGCTACAGGATGGTCAATATCATCAAGGTCACCCTTCTGCAACAACACAGCTCCTGCAGCTTCATCACTGGCATCTACTGCTAATGAAAATGGCTTTTCAAAGTCAGGTGTTCTGAGCACAGGATGGTAGCATAAAATGGCTTTCAGCTTCTCAAATGCTTCTTGACAAGAATCTGTCCAAACAAACTTTACTCCCTTCTTCTGAAGATTAGTTAGGGGAAGAGCAATATCAGCAAAATTTTTACAAAATTTTCGATAATATCCAACCATTCCCAAAAATCTTCTAACAGTCCTCGTACCTGTGGGAATAGGGAACTCAGATATTGCTTGAACTTTTACCTGAACAGGAGCTTGCTTGCCTTGACCTACAACATAACCAAGATACGTCACAGTGGCATGGCCAATTCACTTTTAGCCAAGTTAACTGTAAGGTTAGCCTTGGAAAGTCTTTCAACAACCTTTCTACGCAGAGATGTGATCCTCCCAAGTATCATTCCCAGTCACTAAGTCGTCAATGTAGGCATCTGTAGTTTTAACCCATGAATCACTGAATTAATCATTCTTTGAAATGTTGCCGGAGCATTTTTCATTCCAAATGGCAAAACATTGTATTCATACAATCCAGAAGGGGTTACAAAGGCTGAAATCTCCCTTCCTCTATCTGTTAATGGAACACACCAGTACCCTTTTAACAGGTCAATCTTGTAAGAAATTTTGCCTTTCCCACTCTGTCTATGCAATCATCCACCCTAGGAATAGGGTAAGCATCTGACTTTGTTACAGCATTCACTTTCCTGTAATCTGTGCAAAATCTAACAGTTCCATCAGGTTTAGGTACAATAACACAGGGCGAACTCCAATTTGAACTAGAATGTCTAATAATATCATTTTCCAACATGTATTTTATTTCCTGATCAACAAGTTTACTTTTTTCCACATTCATTCGATATGGGTGTTGTTTGATTGGTTTTGCATCCCCAACATCAACATCATGGGTAATTATCGATGTTCTGTTTGGAACATCTGGGAACAGATTTTTAAATTTTAAAATTAATTCTCTCATCTGTTGTTTTTGTGAAACTTGTAAATGGTCCAACTTCGTTTCAAGGTTCTCCATGATATTTTGGTTTTTTAGTTTCGATGGAACAATATTTGGTCTAAATTGGCCTTCCTCAACATCAACATCAGGCATTCTAGAAACAACCTTTACATCATCCACCAAGGCCACCACTGAATCCCTCTCATAATAAGGTTTTAGCATGTTTACATGACAGAGTTGTGTTTTCTTGCGTCTATCTGGTGTTTTGATTGTATATGTTAGATCAGTCACTCGAGATTCAATAACATAGGGTCCAGAAAAACGAGCTTGCAAGGGATTATTTTGGCTAGGGAAAAATACCAACACCTTTTGCCCCACTGCGAATGTCCTAGGCCGAGCACGTCTATCAAAATATGTCTTCATTCTTATCTGGCTTGTTTTCAAATTCTCTCTCGCTAGCTGGCAAACTCTCTCCAACCGAGTTTTAAATTTTTGGACATAGTCCAACAGACTCAAGTGAACTTCCTCATTAACCCATTGCTCTCTTAACAACTCCAAAGGTCCTCTCACCCTATGTCCAAACACAAGCTCAAACGGACTAAATCCTATTGACTCCTGGATCGATTCTCTAACGGCAAACAAAAGTAAATGGATACCTTCGTCCCAATCCTTGGTGTTTTCAAAGCAATAAGTCTTCAGCATATTTTTGAGAGTAGAATGAAATCTCTCCAGAGCTCCTTGAGATTCTGGGTGATATGCAGATGATACAATCTGCTTTGCTCCCAGCTCATAGACTATTTGTTGAAAAATTTTTGACATAAAATTACTACCTTGATCAGATTGGATTTCTTTTGGCAAACCAAACAAGGTAAAAAATTTTACAAGAGCCTTTGACACCGTCTTGGCCTTAATATTTCTAAGGGGTATTGCCTCTGGAAATCTAGAAGTGGCACACATGATGGTTAACAAATACTGATTTCCAGTCTTAGACTTTGGTAATGGGCCAACACAGTCTACAATCACCTTCGAAAAGGGTTCACCAAAAGCAGGAATTGGTTTCAAAGGAGCCACAGGGGGTTTTTGATTTGGTTTACCTACCATCTGACATGTGTGGCAGGTTCGACAAAACATCACCACATCTTTTCTCAAACCAGGCCAATAGAATTGTTTCAAGATCTTCCCTACAGTTTTATTCACACCAAAATGACCACCCAAAGGCATACTATGGGCCAGGTTTAAAATCTCATCCCTATAAACTTTTGGAACAACAACCTGATGAATAACTTCCCATTCCTCAGTAACAGGAACATGAGGAGGTCTCCATTTCCTCATTAACACTCCATTTTTGACATAGTATCCAGTTGGCACCTTTTCAATCTCCTCACATGAGAGTGCTTTTTCTTTCAATTCTGTCAACTCAGGGTCCTTTGTCTGTTCCACCATAAAATCCTTCCTTGACAAAGACAAATCTTTAAATTCAGGCTCACTGTAAGGATGTTGATCCTCCAGTGAAGACAGAAAAGTCTCAGATAAGGCATCAAAATTTTCTTCCTGTTTAGGACTGTCACAAGGAACTACATCAGACTGCACCGGACTGTCTGTCTTGGCTAATTCTTTAGCTCTAGCTCGAGTCACCGCACATGATGGGTAAACATCTGTATCATCCTCAGACTCATCAATCCTTGGTTTGGTTGTTAACCGTACCACAGGATCACTTTCTCCATTTGCAAGGTCATTTCCCAATAACAAAGAAACTCCTTCCACTGGCAAACTAGGTCTTATCCCTATCTCGACTGGTCCTTCTACGAACTTTGACTTTAAAATCACCCTGTGAAAAGGGACAGACATGGTCTCACCTGTAACGCCTCGTACTAGATTTACTTCACCAGTGTCACTTTCTTCACCAAAATTTAAAACACTGTCCAGCAAGAGAGATTGACTAGCCCCAGTATCTCTAAGAATTTTCACTGGCACCTGGGGTGACTCATCATTCAGTGAAACAAAACCCTCTGATACATACGAACGGAATTCTTTTCTCACCTCCTCCAACTTTTCCGCTTTTCCCTCTTGCAAGGACTGATCTTTAACAGCATCTCCTAAACCTTTTTGATTTTTAATTGCCTGAAAGCAAGCATTGGGCCCAGCTTCCTTCTTTTTCTTCAAAAGGGCACAATTAGATATCACGTGGCCAGGTTTCCTACAGTAATAACAAGTACGCTCAACAGGTTTCTCCAGCCCTGGCTTCTTTTCATCTTTTCCTTTTTGATTACCTCCCAATTTAATCTCTGGTTTACCTGGATTGTCTTTGTAACTCTTTTGAAAGGTTTTAGGTTGTCCCCATTTGGATTTATGGGTTAAAGCATAATCATCTGCCAACCTAGCAGTTTCTTGTAAAGTTTCCACTGCCTTTTCATTTAAATATGTTGTTAATTCAGCTGGAACACATCTTTTAAAGTCTTCCACCAGTATCAATTCTGTCAATTTATCATAATCCCCATCTACATTTTTAGCCAGGCACCATCGTTCAAAACATATTCTCTTTCCATTGGCAAATTCCATATAAGTCTGATCTGCAGATTTCCTCAAGTCTCTGAATTTTTGTCTGTAAGCCTCAGGGACCAATTCATAGGCCTTCAATATAGCTTGTTTTACCTTGGTATAATCAGCTGCATCCTCAACAGACAAAACAGAATAAGCTTTTTGAGCTTTACCTTTAATCACACTCTGTACCATAAGAGCCCATCCTTTCCTTGGCCAGTTTGAACTCACAGCAACCTTTTCAAAATGTTGGAAATACTGATCAACCTGATCTTCTTCAAACGGAGGGACTAATCGAACCTCCCTGCTGGCTGAAAAACCATCATCAGAATCAGATTCCGATCTCCTACGCTTCATTTGTAACTCATGCTGCCTCTTTTTCTCCTCGTTATCCAGCTCCATCTGCTTCATTGCTAGATCAGCCTCTATCTTCATCTGAGTTATCTTTTGTTCGGCCTCTAATTTCTTTTGTTCGGCCTCTATCTTTAACTGGATTTGCTCTCGTTCGGCCTCTAATCTCTTTTGTTCTCGTTCAGCTTCTATCTTTAACTGGGTTTGTTCTCGTTCAGCTTCTATCTTTGCCAGCTGCACCTGTGCCTCAGAAATTGCTATTTCACTGCCAGGAAACTGTTTTAACACTTCCTTCTCAAACACCTTCTTTTCCACATAATGGCCAGCTATCAATCTCTGAATATCTGCCTTTCTCATAGACTGCTTTACTTCTGTAAGGTTTAGCCTTGTAGCAATCTTTATCAAATCATCCTTTTTCGCCACCTCCAATCCCTTTTGGGTTGGTGACTCCAAAAATGCCTTAATATCCATTGCTGCTGGTTTCCACACACACAAGCCAATTAAAAAGAATTTATCAGACCTCCCTCAAAAATCTTTGGATTGAATCCCGAACAAATCTCGTCAATCTGGGGTACAATCCCAGACGACACTCGTTAACCTTGGGAACTATCCCGGACGAGCCCCCAATTTTGTCACAAACCAGCAACAAAAGAAACACACTGAGCATGATTCAGCGTTAAAAACTATTTTATTAATGACTACTTATGGTAATACGTAAAATAAAAGTAAAAATGTTAGTATGTTAGAATTCAAAAATGTTAAACCTCGAACGTTAACCCCAAAACTAAACTCTTCGTGTGTGTGTGTGACAAAGTCCAAAACTCCCAGTTCCGGAATGGTTCTTAAAGTTCAGTTCCGCAAGCCATAAGGTGAAACGTGAGCAAGGGCTTCTTCAACAACCACCGTTGTCTGAAGATAAGATGTAGATGTAGAAAAACATAGAGAGAGTACATACGAAATCCAAATGTTCCACGATGGAACCCAAACGACACTTCAGTGTTTACTCGGTAGTGACTTCCTCACCCCGAAAAGCATCCGAACCGTGGTCGTCCACACACAAATACCTGTTTCCTTCTACAGGTCAGCAACAAAGTGAACTCCACCGGATTACTTCCAACTTCCATACATGGATTTCAGTGGTAAACACAGTTATTGTTTCTCATCCATCGATAGAGAAAAACAAGCAGGCTGGTGTCTCTCTCCCTTCTCTCTCTCTCTTTCTTCTTCTTCTTCTTCAACAACGTCATTACGTCCTTTATCTTCTATTGACGTAAGCACGCCCCACACACACATACACACACACTCTCTATCTTAAAGGGACTTTCACTGAGTCCGTAACAACTGTTTCAATGCTGTTAAGCTGGTATAGGGATAAGGATGAGCAATGTTTTACACCCCTTTCCAAAAGTTATTGATTATATTCGGGTTACAGTTTCAGGGGGCCTGAAATTTCTCATCCAAGAGTGATTCTCCACACATAGTTGGCAAGTAGACTGCGGGGCAGAAACGGAGGAAAAGTCTGTTCCTTAATCAGTGATAATGCGCATATTTTCCAGCAGACTCAATGAAGAGCAATCATGCACCAGGATGTTGATTGAATTACATCTTCAGCAGTTCAATCTTCTGAAAAATAGCAAACATTTTATTATAATCCATTCGTAGGATAAGGGTCTTACTGGTTATATTTATTGCTCTTCTCTCATTGCCCTTGAGAAAAGTCATCACGCAGAAAAGATGGCCTTGGCCTTTGCCTCATGTTTGACCCCAGCTGTGTAGCTCCTAACATCCTCCAGTATTGGTGCTGCAGCCCTTCTGCAAAGTGGTTGGTCTGTGGGCACAAATCAACCGGGGTGACAGAAGCTAAAGCCCTGCTTGCAAACAGCCTTGTAACTTCAGAGACCTTTGGAAGTGCTGAAAAATCATTTTTTCATTATTAATTCACATCTTAATAAATACAATAGTAAATTTACTTAAAACACAGCTGCTGAAAGAAGGGGTCAGATGTGAAGTGTATCTGAGCCTTTAGCTCAGAACATTGTGGAGGGTTCCAGTCTCTCTCTCTCTCTCGCTCTCGCTCTCTCTCTCTCTCTATCTCGCTCTCTATCTCGCTCTCTCTCTCTCTCTCTCTCTCTCTCTCTCCGTAAATGTTGCCCAAATTGTTTGTATTTTGGATTTCAACATATGCAGCGTCTTGGTTACTTTTGCATTTTCGTTTGTGATGCATGTGGCTAAACTGTGTACACCTGCCCTTTATGAAAATACTATGTTAGAAAGGGTTTTGGCTACTGACTAGACACCCCTCTGTGCTGGCCAATCTTGTACATTAATGCTAATTAGGTAAACAATTGGATAATTGAACCCAAATGACACACTTGGCAATCTAACTAAACAATTCACTAATTGAAGGAATGAGTAGATTCTGAACCATGATGTAATTACTTGTTTCTCTCTTTTCTAAATGTATAGCACCATAAATCTGAAAGAAACATGGTTGCTGAATTAAATGCGAATTAAAACATGGTTGTTAGAAAATCAGAAACCGATAATATGTAATAAAATAGAGATCTAAAGGTGGAATAACATATGAGAGTTGGCAGTTAGATGTGGATTTGATATCATTTTATATTTTATTCCATGAGCCTTGGGAGACGTGGCCAATGCAACTGGGCAAATTTTGCATCCTCTCTGCAAGTGCACGGATGAGTGAGTTGTGAATAGGTATCAGCTTTAAAATGGAAATTTGGTGTGGATGAAAATTAGGTGCACGGAGGAAAGGAAGTCCTAAATAAAAACAAAGAAAATCTAGAAGGGTAATGGGAAATAAAGATATTTAAACTGAAGGGACTTAGTCTTTTTCCTTTACGAAGTCTTCTTTAAGCAAGCTTCAAACACTGAAGTTTCATAAATGGAGCTCACAACATGGATTCAGAGTACGGCCTCATGGAGCCAATGAAAGCAGATTATCAGAATTTAAGAAAAAGAAAATACTGTTATTGAATTTCTCTCCTTTTTATAATTGCTTCTACTAGCCCAGCCTAAATTTGAATCAAAGTCAAGTTGGAGCTCTAATCTTTGACAAAATGGTGAAATGAGCGGCTTTAGTGGTTACCATGAATTTTAGTGATGAGGATTAATTCCGTGAAATGCACACAGGAAGTAAGCAGATTATTCATGAATAAACTATCATACTACAATTTGTAATCCTTTGTTGTGGATATCATTCATGCATCAGTAACATTGCTTGTTGTAGCCACAAGGTCTTTTTCAGTGTTGGCAGCTCTCTCTCTCGTATAAATATGCTATTAAATCCAAATGTTGATAAAGCTATAAGTCATCAAAGGACTGTATCTCTTATCTTTCTGAAGCCAGCATTTTGGCCTTCCTTTAACGTACTCCACTGGAAGAATTAATGTAACACATGGAGATTCTGAAGTAGGGTTTACCCTTTGAGATGAACTCAGAAATGCTAGGCATTATTCAGAAAAGGAATACTGCAAGGAGCTCAGAGTACTTACACACATCTATTCCTTTTCTTTTTTACATTGTTATGTCCCTGACTGTCTGCAATACAATTGGAACTGACGGAGATAAAATCACAAACTGTCTCTTGTCATTTATTTTTATTTTATACCACGCTGTACTTTACAGTAGAACTAAATTACATTTTCATAGGATCCCAACCTTATGCAGTATAAATGAGTGGGGTGGAGGTGGGGTCTGATGCGTTCTATTAATAGATAAAATAATTTTAAATTGAAGAGTTTAAGTAATATCTTTCAGACATACCGTATATTTATTTCCAGTGTTTGTTCCCAGTGGAGTTTTTTTAGCAGTTTATCTCAACAAAGAAGGTAGGGTGGAAGATCTACAGCAATGTATATTGCTTAGCATAACAGATCTCTATGGCAACAGTGACATAATAAACACTGACACTTAATCCAACCTAAGTAAATTGAAGGTTTACATACTATAGGACAGTAGAGTCCAGTTTAATATAAAAGAACTTGCAATTCTGTTGTGTCCTTCATAGCTCTGGGAGATCCCAAATTGCTGTAGAGCAAGTGAATTACTTTTGAAATGCTACTTGTTATGGAGAGACACAGGAGGAGGAATTCTTTTGCACCTGGAAACGCATGATGCATGGATGTTGTATTGCAGGCCAACAAATAATTCTTTTGAGCTGCAAAATCTACTGTGTATGAGGGCCAGGCTGGGCTCATTGACTTAACATGCTCAATGGCCTTTCCTGTTTGAGTGCTGCCATTGAAGAGTGTGTGGAGAAAAACTGGTAGACTGTCCTTTGGGTGAGAGTCAGAGAGAGTTATACAGCATGGAAACAGGCCCTTCAGCCCAACTCAACCATGCGGACCATGGTACCCACCAAGCTTATTCCATTTGCCCGCATTTGGCCCATATCCCTCTAAACCCCTCCTATCCATGTACTTATCCAAGAGTCTTTTAAGTGTCCACAGATCATTGAATATGTGCTGGGTATAAGGGGACTATCGAGGAAAACAGTGGTGTCAGCACTTGGGGATCTCAGGCATCAGATGGTGCATTATGGTGAATGTTGTGATCGACTGCTGGTGGGGGCTGAGAGGCTAGAAGGTCAGTGTCATAATTAGGTTAGGTTGGGCATTGGGGGTGCTTGCGGTCTGGTGAGTGGGGTTGGAATTGTGTCCAAGGTGGGTTTGGGGTGATGGACATTTGGGTACTCCGTGTGTGAGAGACAGAGAAAGCTGTTGTAAAATGTAAGTTTTTTTAAAATTTAACTTCACCCATCTGAAGCTGTTACCCAGATCTGGATCTCACGGTCTGTGATTTGCTTGGCTCGGCCCCTTTAAACTTGTATCAAGACTTGTGAAAGCCTGCTTTTATATGACTGGCCCTCACTATCAAAATAAGAATCTAAGAGAGGTAGAGAAAGCAACAGGATCTGGGAGCAAAAATATGCAAATTACTCTGTGATGCTGGTTAACATGGCCACAAAGGCAGGAAGTCAAGTGCTACAGTCCATGTTTCCTACAACATAGGAGGCTAGTTTGGCCTATCCAGTCTATGCTGGCTTGCTGGCAATTCTGTTCTCCTAATAACTGTTCCTGTCACCTATTTCCCCACATTCCCATCAACTCCTCGGGTCAATTTACAGTGGCTAATTAACCTATCAACCCGCATCTTTGGGAAGTGCGAGGAAACCGGAGCATGGGGGGAGAGTCACGGGGTCACAGGGTGAACTTGCAAACTCCACACGGACAGCACGAATGGTCAGGATTGAAATTGGGTCACTCACACTCCAAGGCAGCAGCTTTACTAGCTATCCCAGTGCTACCCCAATAGCAGCCTACCTTTTTTTCAATGTTACTTCCCTGTAACATTCTAAATTTGCATTGATTAGAGCACTGTTTGGCTGCTATATTATGAAAAGGATATACTGAAATTGGATAAGTTGCAACAATAGAAGTTTACATGCAGAAAAAGTGAGGTAATATCCATCAGAAAAGGAGGAACTAGTAAAGGACCTTGGAGAACTTGTGATCACTGTTAATTAGCAGCTGGTTGTTATCTCCAAAACTGCATGAACGTCCTATTGTTATAAAGCAGCAAATTCCCTGACTCATAAGTTCAGCGCCACAGGAGATTTAACAGCAATATGAGAGGTAAAATCTAAAAAGCTGCAGATGCTGGAAATCTGAAGTAAAAACAGAAAATGTTAGAAACACTCAACAGGTCATGAGGCATCTGTGGAAAGAGAAACAGAGTAAATGTTCCAGGCCTGACCTGTTGAGTATATGCAGCATTTTCTGTTTTTTATTTTGCATGAGTTTGAATCCCACCATAATGACTGCAATGCTTAAATTCAAGTGATTTAATTTATAGTGGATATCTTTTATACAAAGCTAGTTTCAGAATTAATTATCACAAAACTGCTGGATTGCTATCAAAACTCATCTGGTTCACTGATGTCTTTGTTTGAATTGAATAAGGGCAGTTTATTCTTGATTGGTTGCATTAATTGCACAATGTTTATAACTGTTTCCAAAATGCGGTGCAATTGAAGTCAACCTGATAAATTTCAATACTTTAATTCTTCCCTTCATGAATGTTACATTTACAGATTTTGCTATTACACCATTGAGTCATAGAGACATAGAATAGCACGGAAACAGATTCTTCGACCCACAGAGTCCACACCGATCATCAACCACCCATTTACACTAATCCTATATTAATTTCACTGTTTATCCTCCCCACATTCTCATCAACTCCTCCCAGATTCTACCACTCACCTGCACACTAGGGGCAATTTACAGTGGCCAATTCAGCTACCATCCGTACGTCTTTGGGATGTGGGAGAAAACAGGAGCACCTAGAGGAAACCCGCCTGGTCACCGGGAGAATGTGCAAATTCCACACAGACGGTGCAGGTGGTCTCTCTGGTGCCGTGAGGCAGCACTCTATTAGCAACTGTGCTGCTCTGAATGAATCTGTGTCTTTGATTTACAAAGCTATTTGATACTCTAAAGAATAATGTGCCACTCTCTGTGCATAGGAATACACTGTATCGAAATGTCCACAATGCATTTTCCCAACCTTTTTGACTTTGGTTAATGAGATGTTTTTCAGAAACACAGTGATTTTGGAAATGGAGGATTGGCTGTGTTTCTTTGTGTACATATTCATGTGTACAATAGTGTGATGGTTAAGCCAGTGAACAGGGACATAAGTTCAAATGAAGGGTCTTCCACATAAACTATCTGCTCTGGTTCTCTTCCCACAGATGCTGCCTGAGTTTCTGAACATTTCCAGCATTTCCTGTTTTATTTTGCAAATTCAAATCCCACCATAATGGTTGGGTTGTTTACATTCAAGTAATGTAATTTATAATGGATTTTCTTTTATATAAAGCTGGACTCAGTAACAATAAACATGAAACTACTGGATTGCTACAAAAATTCATCTGGTTCACAAATGTCCTTCAGAGAAAGGACATTTGTCATCCTTAACTGCTCTGACCTATCTGTGACTCCACACTCATCACCGTAGTTGACTCTTCACTGCCTCCTCAATTCAGGAGTGATTTGCAAAGGCTGATAAATTCTGGCATTACCGGCAACATCCACATTACATGTTGTATTGGTTCCTCCCTTCTTTCTGGGTGCTTTCTGACACAATCAGCAGGTAGCTGAGCCTCAAGATAGTAACAGCTGCTATCCTATCATGCTTTTACTGCTGCCATCAATCAAAAATTTCTACAATAGTATGTTGCAGAATTATGCTGAATTGGGAGAGGCATAATTCATGTTTAGTGAGTCACTTTGTTAACTAAAATAAATAAAATTTATGTCAAACAATGTGTGGATCACCTTGATTTATGTATATACTGGAATAATCAATTTTAGGATTTTAGGATGTGATGCCCAGTAAATTTCAGGAGAAGGTAGGTTTGGGTGCAACCACATGCTCTGCTTTGAATATTCACTGAAACCTTTTGGACACAGCTGCTTACGATAACTGAGAGGAATGCAAAGTTTTTCTTTGTTCAGATGTTGTGTACTTGCTTTCATGTCTTACATTGATTTGGTATTCATAAAATCCCTTTCACTCTTTATGCCTTTGTATGTTAGTCAGCAAATCATAACTATGAAAACATGTGCTTTGCACACTGAATATTCTATGTGGGATCCATCATTCTTTAGATCTCAGATTTTCCTCTGTAGTGCGTTACCATCACCACACAACTCATAATCATTTCTCTGCCAAGCTCCAATCCATTTGTCCTGGATGTTTTCTTCTGATCAAAGGGTCCATTCACACACAGATTCTGCTTGATTATGTGGCTGATACACAGAAGTCCATCAGATCATTCCGTGCGATGTTTGGTAGGATAAGCTACCATTTGTTTCTCACCAAGATATTGCTTCTTTTGCAGAATCTCTCTAGATGTGAAACTTAATATGCCTGTACCCCCACCCCATGAATATCAGGCATAGAATTTAGTTAATCCTAGATGTTGCAATAAATACATTTATTGTTTCTACTGTTTTTGTGTAGATCACTTCTATTATCAAATTATAAATCTATTATAAAACAAAGTTAACTCAACCATTGTTATTTTCCTTCAATTCGTAAGTTCCTTTGTGGACGATTTTATCTGATCTATATAGCTTTTGCTCATCATACTGTGTGCTTTCTGAGACAGTAAGCTAGAAAGTTGCTGCAAAATTAGTTTGCTCCTCAATGCACCCAATTATTTTAGTTTTGGATGCCACTCATAATAGCAGTTTTGAATGATCATTGTTGACAAACTGCTGCACCAAGCAGCCATAAGAAATATACACAAAGTGAGTGCCCCTGTACATTGATCCAGAGACCTCATACACAATGCTACCTATTAAATGTTTGATTTCCTAAAATGCTGTGCACAAAAGTACAGGCTTCTGTTGATAAAAGGGAACAAGTTAGTATGAATGATTCTTCTGAAGAACCTTTTCTTGTGTGGACTAAAACATCTGGCAATTGCTAAGTGATAATCTTTCCTCTCCACCAGCCTCCACCCCCACTCCATGAGAATCAGGCATAGAATTTAGTTAATTCTAGATGTTGCAACGAAGACATTTGCAACGAATACTGGCAATATACAAATGTGCTCATGATGAAATCTAATGTTAACTAATGATGATTTCTCTCCAGATCTTTTGTTAAGCTATTTTCCATTTGCCATCCTTGCCATGCTTGTCACCTCTTGGTAGTTGTTCTTTTATCACTTGAGTGTATTTTGTATTTAAGTAAAACGTGTCAGGGTTATCAGAAAACGTACTGAAGAAAATAAAATCACTGGGTTTTACAATATAATACAAAACATTCATTCTATAATATAATGCCAACTTCATGGTCACAATTGCAGTTTTGACTCCAGTTTTTCGAGAGGTAATTAAAGAAACATTGAACGAGACAATTTGCTGGAATCACATGACTTAGACCTATGCAATGTTGTGTGAATGAATGGTGGATCTATAATATCCCCTGCTGGTGTCTGTGGAGAACAGCCACCAACTTCGAAGTTCATGATAAAACAATGACATAATATATGCCCTGTAGGCTTTATAGCTGCTCCTGAAGCAATACTGCATAATCTATTTACGCTTCACATGGTTGATGAGGGAAATGCATGTTGCAGCTGTTTGTATAATTTAAATATTGAAAAAAATGTAGAAATGCGCAGGAGATCTATTGACATTTGAAAAAGAAAAGGAAGGTTAACATATTGGCTGCCCTTTGATGGATGAGCTGCTACTTCTATTTTTATTTAAGATTTTTAGATTTCATAGTTATTTCCTTATCATATTAACGGATTTTTTTCTCATTTCATGCTTCTGTAAATAACTACAATTGAGTTATGATACTTATAATCCAAACAAATTTCTTACTCTAATAGTTGAAACTTAACTCCATCCTTTCTACAGGTATGTTTCACCTCAGCTTCTTCATTAGTAGATTGAAATAGTCTGTCCATCTCTGTTGTATCACTCTCTTCCTCTTGCCCCCCGAGAGAAGCTTCCTGGCCTGCAGCATTCTGTTATATCTTTCTCTAGTTTCTCTCCTTATTGCACATTCTGTGCTCATTATGTTCATGGGCCTAGTCTCCTGTGCTAAACTGCTAACCACTCAATGTCCCTTCCAACATGGCCAAATGCATTATCTTTGTCTCAGTTTTCCAGCTGAGTGGAACTGCCCCCTAGTGTTTTACTCTCATCTACCAAACCATAGCCAGAAGAGCTCATGGATTTATACAGCATGGAAACAGGCCCTTCGGCCCACCAAGTCCATGTCAACCATGAAGCACCTGTTTACATGAATCCTATTTTATTCTCCCCAAATCAACTTCCCTCCAGATTCTATTACTTACTCATTAGGGGCAATTTTTACAGTGGCCAATTAAATACCAACCCATGTGTCTTTGGGCTGTGGGATAAAAACAGAGTACCTGGTGGAAACCCATACAGTCTGAGAGAGAATGTGCAAACTCCACACTGAGAGCACTGGAGGTCAGGATTGAAACTGGGTCATAGAGTCATACAGCATGGAAACAGGCCCTTCAGCCCAACTTGTCCATGTCGACTGTGTTGCCCAGCGCGCTAGTCCCATCTGCCTGTGTTTGGCCCATAGCCCTCTAAACCTCTCCTATCCAGGTACTTATCTAGATGGCTTTTAAATGTTGCTCATGTGCCTGCCTCAACCACTATTTCTGAGAGCTCATTCCAAATATGCACCACCCTTTGCATGAAGAAGCTGCCCCTGATGTCCCTTTTAAATTTCTCACCTCTGATCTTAAACCTATGCCTTCTTGTTTTTAAGCATGCCCTCCCTGAGAAAAAGACTATTTGCTTTCACCCTGTCCATGTCCCTCATGATCTTATATTCGTCTATCAGATCATCCCTCGATCTCCTACATTCCAGGGAATAATGTCCTACTCTATGCACCTCTCCCTACAACTCAGGCCCTTGAGTCCTGGCAGCATCCTCATAAATCCTCTCTGTATTACTTCCAGTTTAATGATGTCTTTCCCATAATAGGGCAACCAGAACTGTACACAATACTTCAGTGTGGCCTCACCAATGTCTTGTATAACTGCAGTATAACTTCCCAACTCCTATACTCAATGCTCTTACTGATGAGGGCCAGTATGCCAAACGCCATCTTCACCACCCTATCCACCTGTGACACTGCACTCAGTGAGCAATGCACTAGCAATCCTAGGTCCCTCTGTTCCATAACACTCTCCAGGGCCCTACCATTCACTGTATAAGTCCTACCCTGGTTTGATCCCAAAATGCAATACCTCATATTTATCTGGATTGAAAGCCATTTGCCAATCCTCAGCCCACTTACCTAGCTGATCAAGGTCCCCCTGTAATTTTTCATAACCTGCTACACCACCTATTTTAGTATCATCCACAAACTTACTAATCATGCCTTGTACATTCATATCCAAATTGTTTATATAAATTACAAACAAGAAAGGTCCCAGCACTGACCCCTGTGGCACACCACTGGATACAGGCCTCCAATCTGAGAAACAACCCTCGACCACCACCCTCTGCTTCCTACCACTGAGCCAATTATGAATCCAATCCGCTATCTTCCCCTGGAACTCATGCGATCTAACCTTCTGGACTAGCCTGCCATAAGGGACCTTTTCAAAGGCCTTGCCAATCTTCAACGGACCTGTTCTCTCTCTAGCAGCCCTTTTACTCCTATATAATCTCTTGGGATTTTACCTCTCCTTGCTTGCCAGATCCCTCTCATATCCTCTTTTTGCCCTCTTAACTTCACTCTCAAGTGCAATCCTACACCTGTTGTTGTCATCTAGAGATTCACTAGTTCCCAAAGTCCATATAGACAATGTCCACTGCCCTACCCTCATAGTGTAGCGGTTAGCGTAACGCTATTACAGTGCCAGGGTCCCGGGTTCAATTCCCGCCGCTGTCTGTAAGGAGTTTGTACGTTCTCCCCGTGTGTCTGCATGGAATTCCTCTGGGTGCTCCGGTTTCCTCCCATATTCCAAAGACGTATAGGTTAGGAGCTGTGGGCATGCTATATTGGCGCCGGAAGAGTGGCGACACTTGCAGCTGCCCCCAGAACACTCTCAGTAACACAAAAGGAAGCATTTCACTGTTTGTTTCAATGTACATGTGACTAATAAATAAATATCTTATTCTTGAAGAATTCCAAGAGATTTGTCAGACACGGTTTCCATGACACGCATAGAGCCATACTGACCGTCCCGAATCAGATCACCTCTCCAAATGTTGGTAGATTCTGTCCCTCAGAATCCCCTCCAGCAATTTACCCACCACTGTCAGACTCATGGGCCTGTAGTTTCCTGGCTTGTTTTTGCTACCCTTTCTAAACAACGGTACCATATTAGCCACTCTCCAGTCCTCCGGAACCTCATCTGTGGCCAGAGATGAAGCAAAAATCCCTGCAAGGGTCTCTGCAATTTCTTCTCTAGCTTCCCACGAAGTCCAAGAATGCACCAGGTCAGGCCCTGGGGACTTATCCACGTTAATGCCTTCAATACCTCCTCCCTGCTAATTTGTATGTGGTCCAAGACAAAACCATTCATTTCCTCCATTTCCTTAGCTTCCATCCTTTTCTCCACAGTAAGAACTGAAGAGAAATATTCATTAGAGATGTCTCCCATTTCCTTTGGTTCCACACACAGACGGCCATGCTGACCTTTAAGGGGACCTGTTCTCTCCCTAGCAGCACTTTCACTCAATATACCTATACAATCTCTTAGGATTTTGCCTCACATATCCCTCTCGTATCCTCTTTTTGTCCTCCTAACCTCTCTCAAGTGCAATCCTACAATTCTTGTAGTCATCTAGAGATTCACTAGTTCCCAACCTTCACTGGAACTGTGAGGCAGCAACACAGCACTGTACCACTGTGCCATCCCCTGCAATAAGATTAATGCCTAGTTTCTCCCCATTGTCTTAGCAAGTTCTTTCCTGTAACATTTTGTCTACACAATCTCCCTTCCAAAGACATCATGCCAAGTACCATAGGCAATCTGACAATCTCCAGTTCCACCTCAGCTCCTCTTTTCTTGACTCTGTTGTCTGTATTTTTGGCCTGTTTCTCTGTCCTCCAGTACTGGATGAATGACAATTTCTCCAGTTAAGCGATTTGAAAATGAAAACCATTATCTCTGGCCATTGCCATTAGGTCTGTTCCCTCCCTGTTGTTCAGCTTCCTCCATTTCATCCCATTGGGCCATCCCATTTCACCCAAACCTGAGATTTTGACCCCATACAATTACCTTCACACAGCCCAAATATTTTCATCTCTGAAACATGTATTTTATGTGAGGAGTATTAGACAAAGGAAGGTTATTTAATCATGAATTGTAGGATGCCAAACTAAGTAACCCATGGTACTTCTGTACCATATTACCAGTTTAATACTAGTGGGGGTTCAAGTGATACAGAACTAGAAGACTGTGAGATTACTGGTTCCAGAGAATTGTCTGTTCTGGAAACATAGGCTTCCTTTCCCACAGGCAGTCCTGAAAATCTACAGGATAATTCGTCAATCCCTGACGCTAGTTACATTTCAATTTTGCTGACAACCAATGCAACCAGTAATTGGAGATTCTGGCTTCTGCTCTCTTTTCATTCCAGTCGTCATGAAGGGTCTCAGCTCAAAACGTTGACTTTTCATTACCTTCCAATAGATGCTGGCTGACCTGCTGAGTTACTCCAGCATTCTGTGTGGGTTGCAATCAGTAATTGCTTTTGTTCAAAATGTAGTTTAAAATAAACTGCAGATAGTCAATTAGATCATGTTGTAATTATTTTCTTTGTCCTGTAGTCAGTTAGAATATGAAACTGCACGAAGCTGACCCTAATACTATTATGATACTTTAAACTAATGTTCACAGGCTGTAAGCTGGTTCATTCTCTGGTGAACATGAAACCAATGTATTTCATAATGTAAATGGTACAGTGTGTCACAGGGTTATCAGTGACACATCACCACCATATTTGACTGTGCTTCTCTATCAGCTGTGGAAGAGGGTAGAGATCTAATGAAGCATTATAGATTAATCTGTGGAAAACCAGCAGTTGTGCCCATTTATTTTGATGTTTTTGCAATGCAATGCACGTTCAGATATTTCAGTTCCTATAACAGCAGAACCTCCTGTGTAATGCCCCACAAGGTACATTAACATTTTAAAATTGTAGAATCAAAGCATGGAGAGATTAGCAAAGGAAATCTAATTCTGGTTGGTTTAAATTGAGGCTGGGCTGGATTTTTAAAATTATTTGCCTGTAGTTTTTCGTTTTCCTCTTATTAAGGTTTCTTTTCATCTCCCTTGTGCTTCATTTGCCAATTGAAAGGAAGGACAAGGGGACCACTGCCAGACATTTAGCAGTTCTACATCTAGCTGGCTGCTGAGAAGTTGATGAAGATCATAAACTGAAGGTCATATGCCTGTGATATCTGTTGTGCATGTACAAAGCCTTGATTCTCTCCTCAACATCTCTTTGTGATAATGGGGAACTCTGGGAGATGTGGAAGGGACAACTGTAATCCGTTAATTGTGCCTTCACATACTTCTGTCCGAAAACTGATGATTCCTCTGTCTCCCGCTCCCCACTTTAGCAATGTACCTCCACATCTGTCCTATTGTAAATGTCACTGCTGGGGTTGTCCATGAGTTTGAACTTTATATTGTGGAGTGAAAATAGCTAGTGCATGGTTTCTTTGAGCATGGATCTTGACAGAGTGGGGTCTTGATCTGATGGCAAGGAACTAAGACGACTGGAGACCAGGCTCATTTGCATGAGATTGAATGATCACACGTTGATGGGCACATGCATAGGCTTATTACCTCCATCAATCTGGTCCCAAGATATCGATGTTGAGGCTTTCAGGAATCCCACAAAGGTAGCTCTTTTTAGTCAGTGCCTCTCAGATACTGTAACATGCTGACTCCCAGCCAACAGGAGCCACAACGTGTTGACTGCTCTGAAGTCCAGAGTGCTGTGATTGTGATCATAGTCACTGGAGAGACAATGAAGCTGGTGATTATAGAAGTCTTTATTCATCACGACAAGCATTCTCCTGGAGACTTTTTCAGTAGAGTCTCCCAAACTCAAACTACATCACATTTTTATACCCTTGAGATCAAAGGTAACAGCAGGTGATTCAATACAATTTCAATAGTTGCAATGACATTTACTTCAATATTTTGAGTCTGGACAATGCTTGCTTTGAGTTATATATCTACAATGGGAGACACTTCTGAATGCTCAAACACCTTTGCTGGGACAAATTCACACGGATGGTCTAAAAACTTCCGTGGATAGAGATCCCAGACAGCCAAAATTAATGCTGTGAGGGCTGACTGTCTGAGTACACAAATATCTCAACTATTGATGGAGCAAATATGACTGTGACCATGTTTGATATGCTAAGTGACAATATCGGTCTGGTCTGCAAGCTTCCTTGAATTTGGACACAATGGTGCAAAATAACAGCCATAGTTGCCATGTTTGATGCAGCCCAATTAACATAACCCCATTGTCTTACATTTGACTGATGCATATGAGAATGTCTCATGGTCACTTCGCTTTGCAAACCATATCTCCTGAGCAGCCAGCCCCCTGCTGTGGGCCAGTAGGCTGTGCTCTGTAGACAGTGCTGTTTGTTTACAATGCTGTCCTTTTAACTGCAGGCATGGTAGTGTAGCGGCTAGTGTGATGCTATTACAGTGCCAGTGACCCAGGTTCAATTCCGGCCACTGTCTGTACAGAGTTTGTACGTTCTCCCTGTGTCTGCGTGGGTTTCCTCCGGGTGCTCTGGTTTCCTCCCACATTGCAGACGTACAGGTTAGGAAGTTGTGGGCATGCTATGTTGGCACCGGAAGCGTGGTGACACTTGCAGGTTGCCTCCAGAACACTATGCAAAACATGCATTTCACTGTGTGTTTCAATGTACATATGGCCAATAAAGGTATCTTACCTTATCCAAAAACCATTTACTGCTTGCAATTTAAATTAAGAACTGAAGACTGGTTCTTGTTTGAATTAATATCTGCTATATTCACATAATTCCATAACTCCCGAATCCCTAACACAGAGACCCTCAGCTTTTCTAACAAGTGGAACAGACTTTGTTTTATTGAGAATGGTGAGGAGATTGTGGAGCTAATTAACTACAAACCGGAGGTGTTCTTGGATTGGAAGCTCCATCATTCCTCAAGCATAAAGAAACAGGTGTGTAGGCACCTGAAGGCAGAGATCCAGCAGAAAACCCATGAGCTGCAGCATAACTGGTGGGTGGAAAGAGGACACCCAGCAATTTGCTGACATCCATAGCATCTGTGGGCTTTTCACCACTTTTGAGGTGTCCCAAACACCCAAGGCTTCGCTGAGAGGCAAGGCCCGTCATGGAATTATCAAGGACGGAGAGGTAGTCAATGCCTACTAGAGGGAACACTTTGAAGACCTCTTCAACGATGATTCTGTCCCTGATGTGTGTGTCCCTGACTCCATCCCACAACAGTCTATTCAATCCAGCTTTCCTGCCTCTCCTGACTGACAAGAAGCTAAAAAGGCAATATTTCAATTGTAAAACCAGGCCTCAGGAGCACACAGAATCCCTGGTGAAACTCAGCAGTGGAGCTTCTCCGTCTCAAATCCATAATCTCATCCACATCTGGGAAGGAGGATTATACCAGGGGATCTCAGAGGTGTAATCATGGCTATCTAAAAATGACAGATCTGACCGTGGCAGTCAAAGAGGGGTCACTCAGCTCTCTGCCACAGGGAAGGTCATCACCAGGTTCTCCTCAATTACCCCCTCCCAGTGGCTGAAGAACTACTCCATGAAGGGCAGTGTGGATCCATCCATCTGGAGATACAGTGAGCATTATCAGCATCATCATTGCATCATATCTCCAAGAGGAATGCAGGGAGTAGCACCAATTGCTGTGCATGGCCTTTCTCAATCTCAGAAATCCTTCAGACTCCATCCAAGAGACTGGAGCATGCTCCTCAAATTCAGCCGACTACAGAAATTTTGCCAGTTTTATTTTTGGTTCTTGATGGCATGCAAATGATGATCATAACCTATTGATCTGCAACCGAGCCAATCTCAGTGAAGACTGGTGTCAAACAAGGCTACACCTTTGCCCTGATGCTTTTATCGATCTTGCCCACTGCAGTGTTGCACCTACACACAACAAACTTCCTAAAGAAGTGGGGCTAATGAGAAACTATTCAATCTTTCATCTGGTATTGGATTTCCAGCATCTGTAATTTTTGCCTCTAAATGGGTAAACGTATTTTCAATAAAAATACAGAAAGCTTTTACAAGGCTGTTGTAAGCCAGCAGCACTTGTGCACTATTGTTCAGTTAGCAGCTTGGTAGAAGGATTATGACTGGTTAAATTGTCATCTATGGCCCTACTTTGTGGTCCATTGAATGCTCATGAATTGAAAGTTTGTCTGTGGCTGTGCAAGTTTTGCCACGAGCACCATCTGGTGGTTTACTATGAGACTGCGTCTCTGTCAAATCAGTGGAGGCTACCCAGTTCCCTTTGCAGTGCACGGAAAATAATTCACTTCACAGAAGTAAAGATAATTCGACAATATGATGATGGAATCCTATTTAACGTCACTATTATTTACTCCTGTATACCAAACCACAAGCTGATCAGTTAATATGATAAACACCTTACAAAAATTGTGCTGAAAACTAAACAAAATAGAATGACTAACCAATTGTAATTAGAGGTTCTATTTTTGAAACACAGTATAAATACATTTTGTACAATTTTAGTTCTTGCAAAAGTGAGAAGTAAAATCAGATTTTAAGTTGGTCCATATTGTAATATTTGGACAAACAAGGCAAGAAATTTGAAGCAAATCGACCCTGTCCTGCTGGTATTAATCTGAAGGTAGGTTTTGAGCAGAGTGGTGGTTGAATTCCTGGACAAAACAGAATAAGTTTTATTAGATTATTTTGTGTAATCTAAGCTCACTTCATTAAATTACTTTTGTCTTTCCATGGTGTACAGCAAGAATGTTGCACACTCACTTGATGCAACTCAGCTGAACGTGAGGGAGTTCAGGATGAACAGTGCATGTAGAGCAAGGGCAGCAGCAAAATTCAGTGCTGTCCAACTGAGATTATTATAGACTGCAGGATAGACCTACTGTTTCCAATGGAAAGAAAACAACTAAAGCTGTCACCAACAAGGAGTGATGGAAGGTAACCGAGGAGGTAGGCAGCCGCAGTGTTGTGTCCAGAACTTGGATGCAGTGTATGAAATGGTTTGATGACTCAACCAGGTCAGGGAAACAGAGTACACTTGCTGACTCAACTACATCCTAGGTTTAAGCTCCACATCCACTTCACCCCATCCTTCTACACCCACTCCATCATTATCACCTCATAGCCGTTCAAATTTCTGCAGCCACCAGCAACATTTAAGAAACTATTGATGAACACTTGAAACATCTTGGCATAAAAGGCTGCAGGCCGAATGCTGGGAAATGGGATCAGCATTGACAGGTCGTTGATGGATTGCACGGACATTGTAGGTTGTAGGGTCTTTTTCTCTGCTATATAACCCTATGACAGTCCTCTCTTTCTGTGTACTACATCACTTCCCCATATATCCATCACTGTTACAATTTGCATTCAATTCAATGCACAGGGAATCATTTGTCTCTTAGTTCCTCTTGCGGAATGCACTAAATCCATTGGATGAGTACCTCGCCTTCGTTCAGAGGTCTGTTTATTTTCCCTTGTAGGTGGATGATGCAAAGGAAAAGGATGTGCGTAGTCCAGCCCACTGATTCAGAGGAAGTGGCCCTGGAGAGAAATGCACATTGTGTGACTTTCAGTCAGAGCTGGAAAGACAGCCACCTACAGGTAGAAATACCTCAAAGCCACATTTAATTTCATCAGTGAATGAGGTATTGGTAAAACTCCCAAAGCTATAATCTTGCCACAATGATTCATACCTTTTTCTTTTGGTTTGTAGAAGCTTCACAAAAATAGCATGCGTCACATCCTTGTAGAAGAATCCTCAGAAGATCCCGATCCCTTTGTGGTTGCATTGTCACAGCCAGACACTAGTGCAAGTGTTTTTCAATTACACAATTAACTGAGTCTTGACCTGATTATTCACTCTTCAAGTATGAGACCTGTTAGAAGTTTATAAAATGATGACAGGCATAGATAGACAGTTGGTATGTTTTTTCCCAGGATTGAAATGTCTAATACTGGAGGGCATGCATTTAAGGTGAGAGGGGGAAAGTTCAAATGAGATGTGCAGGGCAAGTTTTTTTTATACAGGGAGTGGTGGGTGCCCAGAATGGGCTGCCAGGGATGGTGGTGGAGGCTGATATTATACAGGGGTTTAAGAGGCTCTTAGATAGACTCATGCATATGCAGAGAATGGAGGGATATAGACCATGTGCAGGCTGGATGGCATGCAAAACAAAGCCTTTCACTGTACCTCAGTACATGTGGCAATAATAAACCAATTTACCCAGACTTATGTTGACTGTCCAATGTAGGGCTGTGGAGGTGTCAAGAGGTATCACTTTTCAGATGAGATGTCAAACCAAGGCCGTCTGAGCCCTGCCAATTTTGGAAATATTTTAGTTCACAGAATGTGCATTGCTGGCCAGGCTGACGTTTATTGCCCATCACCAACTACAGTTAAGGATCCCTCACTTTGGTGGGTCTGGAATTGCACACAGGCCAAGAGTGAACCCGGATGACAATCCAGTAGTTCACGGTTACCTGAGACTCGCTTTTATAAATTCCATATTTATTTGAGTGTTTCAATTTTAATTCCCCAGATTTGAACTTCTGGCTCAGTAGCTTAACCACTGTGCTACCATACCTCACATCCACTAAAGAATCCATTGGACCCTTTAAGTACAGAAGAGAGAAGCTTTCCTGAAAATTCATGAATATTGCTCAACTTTGACGTTCAAGTCCAAAGAGACCTGAAGGTGGCAGCACAGGTAGATGAGGTGGTGAAGAAGGCCAGTGGGATGCTGGCCTTGATTAGCTTGGCATTGAATGTAAGAGCAGCTAGGTGATGGTACAACTTTATAAAAAATTGGTTAGCACATAACTGGAGTACAGTGTACAGTTCTAGTCACCACACCACAGGAAGGATGTGATTATATTGGAGAGGGTGTGGAGGATTCACCAGGTTGTGCCAGGGATGGAATGTTTCAGGTATGAAGAGAGACCAAATAGGCTGGATTTGTTTTCCCTGGAGCAGCAAAGGCTGAGAGGGGACCTGATAGAGGTATACAAAGGGAGGCATAGATAAGATAGATAGTAATAAACTTTTCCCCATGGCAGAGGTGTTTAAGACCAGAGAGCATAGGTTTAGGGTGAGGAGTAAGGGTTTGAAGGGAACCCGAGGAAGAATTTTGTTTTCACCAAGGTTGTGGTTGGAATCTGGAACGCACTGCCTGAGGGAATGGTAGAGGCAGAGGCTCTCTAAACATTTAAAAACCATCTGGATGAGCATTTGAATTGTAGGCTATGGACAAGAGCTTGTAAATGGGATTAGTACAGATAGGTACTTGATGGTCAGCATAGACATGGTGGGCAGAATAACTGTTTCTGTGCTGTATGACTGACTCTATAAGATGCTGCTTTCATTGGGTAGGATAAAGGATAGAGGTATTTCAGCAACTTACTGATAGACATTTTACACATTCTATACTAGAGAGGATACAGGAGCAAGAATCAGATTCCTGGTAGTTTGGTGGTGCCATGGATTGTGAAAATAGCTGGTGGAGAGAATATGATGGGTGTATATAGACCCATGCCCACCAGTACTGTTTCCCAGTGTTACACTGTGCCACGCACCGAGAGGTGCGTGGCACAGTGATGCAGCAGGTGGTACTGCCATCTCATAGCTCTAAGATTCTGGGTTTGATCCTGACCTTGGATGGTGCTTGTGTAGAGTTTGCTCTTTCTCTCTTCAGTTTCCTCCCACATCCCAAAGACATTATGGTAGTTTAATTGGAAATTATTAATAGCCCCTTGGAGTGGGTAAGAATCATAGGGAAATTGATGGCCATGTGAAGAGAATAAATGACAGGGCTACAGGGAAATAAGGAGAGAGGAAGTGGGATTACTCTGCTTGGAGCTGACATGGACCCGATGGGTCAAATGACCTTCTTCTATGTTGTGATAAGTAAAGAAGTAAAGACCTGTGTCTATCAGTGCCATTTCCCAGTGTTACTCTGTGTTAGCCATGTGCCCACCAGTGCAGTACACCTGATCCTGGAGCTGGATATGCAAGTGGATCTGGACTTGGGTCTAACATGGTCCATGAGTTTCTGGTTCCTGCGTATTGGATCCTTGCGTCCAGCCCTGCCTAGGCACAAGAAGAGCAGCTTCAACATTTGAGTGAGTTGTTCCATGATGCATCATGGGTCTTGTAGTTCTCATTCTTCTTGGGTCTCATGAACAAGGCACATTTCTTTTTTATTGATCAACCCTTAATCTGTTTCCTGGAGTTGTTGAATGGAAATTTGACAGTATCCTGAAACACTGGATGAGTTTCTTCTTATGGTTGCCCACCACCAATATCCCTTGCTATTTGATTGCACTGGTGGTGTTCCTCATACCTTTGGAAATCCAGCTGGACTTGCAAGTGGAAGGGCCCCCTCGTTGTGGCTATGATTGAGCTATGGAAAATTCAATTAACTGCTGACAATGTCCAACAAAATGTCAATGACCCACTTATGTATTTATGTGTCGATGGCTGGGAGATCCCAGATTCTTGCAAGGAACCAGAGATGGAGTAGTTAATATGATAAACATCTACTGGTTCCTTGGTTATCAGGTTCAATGGGGAGAAAGCCTTCCTCCATAAGAATATGGATGTGCATTGTTAAAAATTAATGATATCAGTTGTGAAAGCCCCAGTCTTCAACGAAGGTAACAAACTAAATCACTGTCTGTATCCCTGCATTATGCGTAATGCCTCACACACTCTCAGCCTTTCTTCCACGCAGTTCTCATGTGTTTTCTCTCTCCTGTGTATGTTCTGGTCCTAGCATAGCAGGCTACTGTTGCTGTGCATCGGATGTTGATGGTCCTCTGCCTCTACTAATGCACTGCCAACATATCCAGCCCACCTCCTATCCTGATTGTGTCGATTTAAAAGCATTCAAGGTTGAAAACGCAACAAATTGACCGAATGTTTGCAGAGGGAACAGAAACAGCAAGTATAATAGTGAGGAATCATTCAGGTGGGTGAATGAGAAATTTAAACATCCACCAACAGCTGTCAACTTTGCCTCTGCTTCACTGATCAGTTTCCTAAGTTTTCAGAAACCCAGGCTGCATATCTTAGATTTGGAGCACAGTAAAACCTATTTTCAAAGGCAATCTACGTCTCCTAAGACATGCATTAACTGCACCATAAGTAACCACCCACTTACAATACTTAAATCAACAAAGACAGCAGGTGGGTATCATCTAAACCCACTGACATTAAACCCAAAGTCAGTGAGATGGAACTGATTTGTGGCTCTGATTTGTTTCTCTAGTATACAGTATGCAGCAATGTAATCCATCCATTCTTGCCTGTTTACATTTCCTTTATCCCTCTCATGTACAGATGTGAGTACGTGCATATATACACTTAATATAATCTATCTGATATTATAAATATTGTTGCAGTACTGAATGCTTTTTCAAAATGTAATATTTTCTGTTCACTGTAAGTTTAATTCACGGGTACTTTCCATCAGTTGGGTGTTGCTGGTAATTTCATCGGTCAAAGGAGGATTATTCCGTATGTGTAAAGATTAAAATGAACATTTGACTAGTGTGAAGTAGCACTTAACAGGTGGCATGAGCTACAGTATTCCAAGATTTATTTGAATGGTTGTCATCTTCTCCAGGGCACAGGTGCTTACAAAATTCCATCTTCACTACATGCAGTGTTTTGACACATGAATATTGAAGAACAAAACAGCTGTGGGCTTCATTGCAAATATTAGGCCATTGTCCCTCATAACTTGCTACATAGGAATGAACCATTTTACAAGGGTCAATTAAGTTTCCTTAATGGATATGTATATATGGACTGTGACCGTCCTCTCCTCCCAGACTAGGACGTTTCTGAGTTCAGTTTCTGGAATATGCACTGGTAGCTAGTCTCACTGATTTTACTGGGATTAACACTAGAAGTACTAGTTAGTCTTAGCCAGTGAATTAATGGGGTGGAAAAATAGCCATATTCACTATTCCTGATTTTGCTCATTGTGGATAAAGAGCAGGAGCAGTAGACTCAACAAGCCTTTATTCATCAATACAAGCATACATGTGGGGGAGATCAGGTGGGAGAGTCTCCTAAGGGTCAAAATACATTGTGTCTTAATACACTTTGAATTCATTGATAAGGTGTGACAGATGATTGACAGTCAATCAGATGTGACCATGACCACTTTGTTTTAGTGAGGCTGGTGTTCAGGTAACTACAAGAGACCTCCCATCATCTTATTCATAAGTTTGAGATAGAGGATCCTCAAGGCATGTCCATACATTTATTGCCAGATACTCTACTTCTCATATGTATTATGCTCCTAATGTTTGGTCTGTTCATACCTTGCTGGTTCTCTCTCATTTCACACCTATTTGCAGCAGGTTCAACCATTGTTCCCCTTATTCTTTTCTTATCAGTGTTTCCTGGTTTGGAGTTTCAATGAGTCTCTCAGGATGTAGATTGTGGATTCTACCCTTTGTCTCAAATTACTCAAAGAAACCTACTATGTTCAGTGTACCTCTGATCAGGTATCCCAGAAGCCCTTATGCTGCCTATCCCAATACTGCACAAATATATATCTTAATTTCAATGTAATCCATTGGAGCTTATGTGAATGCTGTAGTGTCAAGAATTGATAACGTCAAGCTGCAGTCTGTATAAACATTGGGACAGCACGGTGGTGCAGCTGTAGAGCTGTTGCATCAAAGCTCCAGTGAGTTAGGCTCAATCCTGACTTCCGGTGCTGTCTGTGTAGAGTTTGCATGTCCTCCCAGTGAGCACACAGGCTTCCTCCAACTGCTCCAGTTTCTTCCCGCATCCTAAAGATGTTAGGGTTTGTAGAGTAATTAACCATTGTAAATTGCCCCTAGTGTGTAGGTGAGAGGTGGAATCTAGGGGGAGAATAAAATGGGGTTAGTGTAAATCGGTGCTTGAATATCAGCATGGACTTGGTGGGCTGAATGGCCTTTTTCTGTGCTGTATAACTCTATGACTTTGTTGCACAACTGCCATTCAAGTCGGTGGCCACCTTTCTTTACACGAGTTGCCGATTATGTTTATACTGTAAGTAAAAGAATAGGGACTCTGTGGTTTAGAATCATAGAGTCATATGCCTCTCATGATTTTCAAAACCTCTATAAGACCACCCCTCAGTCTCTTGCACTCCAAGAAATAAAGTCCTAGTCTGCCCAACCTCTCCCTATAACTTAGGTCTGGCAACATTCTTGTAAAGTACAGATCCAAATAAAAATGCAACAGAAATAGGTTAAAAGTTGTTGCTTACTGATTTTCAATGGTTCCTATCAACTATCCCCTCTGACCACGTCACTCTCTGTTCCCTATCAGTGCTCAATGGACCTTCTGGAAACTGCACAGGTGTTGCTTGAGGCCAGGATCAAACCTCAGTGTTGTCTCTCTACTTCCAAACGTATTGTCAGCCCTCCCCATCCAATTACAAAATGAATTGTAAAACTGGCTACTGAACTCCAAATGCAAGATGCTGAGAGACTTGATGAAAATAAAATCAAGAATTGACAGAATTTTTTTAATGAAAGCTATATTGTATGGTGTTTAGTAATTCTTTAGGGGACAAACCCATACATAGTCAGGTCTATAATTGACCTACCCTAGTCCCACTTCTCAGCTGAATGTAGGCGAATCTTAAGGAGGTGGGAGAATCCTAGAGTATTATTAAGGAAGTGTAGCAGAATACTGGAGTCACTCCACTGATGATACAAGTGAGTATCATAGTTGATGCGGAAACTCTGAGAGGGAAAAGTTAATAATGTGAAGGAAACTACTTTTATTTTACATTAATAATTGGAATTGGCATCAATATTGAACTGTACTCTTCCTTTAGAAATTCTGTTCAATCTATAGAAAATGTTGTTAATCATGCTGTCCATTGAACTTCTGTTGAGCTATAATGATAAAATATACAACATCTTTTATAAAATAAAAGCAGAAAATATTGGAAGTACTCAGAAGGTCAGGGAAGCAGAATTGACATTTCAGATTGATGATGAAAGGTCATTAACCTGTGATGTTAACTGTGTTCCTCTTTTTCCAGATGCTATTCCCGGCATTCTCCATTTTTATTTGAGATTTCCAACATCTGCAGTATTTTGCTTTTGGAAGGAGGTCTATTACTTCAGCACCCTGTCTGAACCTGAAAGATCCTGGTCATGGCATTTTGTCAGCTGTAACTCAATCACATCTAAAAAGGTAGTTCTTAATAGATTCACATTAAACATCATGAACACTTGGGTTTTAAATAATCTTTTATTAGAAGGGGATTAAAAATAAATCTAGAGATAGATTACACAGTGAGCCAAAGAATACAAATATGTTTAGGAATGAGTCCATTGTAATGACAAGTATTTGAAGCAAAACTCTGAAACTAATGTAGAAAATGCCAGCAACTGGTCTGCAGCATTGACTTTGTTTCTCTCTCCAGAGATGCTGCTCAACCTAATGAGTACTTCTGGCATTTTCTGTTTTTATAATAAATATAGTGCTGGTTTTCCACAGGAAGTACACCATCTGTAGTTCAGCAAAGAAAAGCCTGTGGGTGACAGAAAATAAGAAAGTATATGTCTAAACTTTTATGATTTTAATTTGTGCACGAAAAAATTGGTAAGAATAAGCTTACAGACCTGGGATCACTGCTCTTAGTGTATGTAAGGGGTCAGCGATGGAAAGGTATTGGTATTAGTTTATTATTGTCACTTGTACCGAAGTACAGTGAAAAGCTTGTCTTACAAACCGATCGTACAGGTGCAGTTCATTACAGGTTCATTACACAGTGAAGTTACATTGAGTCAGTACAGAGTGCATTGATGTAGTACAGGTAAAAACAATAACAGTACAAAGTGTCACAGCTACAGAGAAAGTGCAGTGCAATAAGGTGTAAGGTCACAACAAAGTAGATCGTGAGGTCATAGTCCATCTCATTGTATAAGGGAACTGTTCAATAGTCTTATCACAGTGGGGTAGATGCTGTCCTTAAGTCTGGTGGTACTTGCCCTCAGGCTCCTGTATCTTCTACCCAATGGAAGAGGAGAAAAGAAAGAATGTCCCGGGTGGGTGGGGTCTTTGATTATGCTGGCTGCTTCGCCAAGACAGCGAGAGGTAAAGACAGAGTCCAAGGAGGGGAGGCTGGTGTCCGTAATGCGCTGGGCTGTGTCCACAACTCTCTGCAGTTTCTTGCGGTCCTGGGCAGAGCAGTTGCCGTACCAAGCCGTGATACATCCAGATAGGATGCTTTCTATGGTGCATCTGTAAAAGTTGGTGAGAGTCAAAGGGGACAAACCAAATTTCTTTAGCCTCCTGAGGAAGTAGAGGTGCTGGTGAACTTTCTTGGCCATGGCTTCTACGTGATTTGATGAGGACAGGCTGTTGGTGATGTTCACTCCCAGGAACTTGAAGCTCTTGACCCTCTCGACCTCAGCACTATTGATGTAGACAGGTGCATATACACCGCCCCCTTTCCTGAAGTCAATGACCAGCTCTTTTGTTGACATTGAGGGCAAGGTTGTTGTCATGACACCATTCCACTAAGGTCTCTATCTCCTTCTTGTACTCCAACTCATTGCTGTCTGAGATATGGCCTACTACGGTGGTATCATCTGCAAACTTGTAGATGGAGTTAGAACAGAATCTGGCCACACAGTCATGAGTGTATAGGGAGTAGAGTAGAGGGCTGAGGACGCAGCCTTGTGGGGCACCAGTGTTGAGAATAATCGTGCCGGAGGTATTGCTGCCTATCCTTACTGATAGAGCAGCTTTAAGTTCCTGGGTGTCAGTGATAATAAATCTGATTCTGATTATTTAGCTACTGACTTTAAATTTCAAAAGACGTGGGAGCAGAATTAGGCCCTTCGGCCCATCATCTGCTCCACCATTCAATCATGGCTGATTTATTTTTCCCTCTCAACCCCATTCTCCTGCTTTCTTCCTGTAACCTTCGACACCCTTACTAATCAAGAACCCATCAACCTCCGCTTTAAATATACCCAACGACTTGTCCTCCACAGCCACCTGTGGCAATAAATTCCACAAATTTACCATCCTCTGGCTAAAGAAATTCCTCCTCATCTTTGCTGTAAAGGGACGTCCTTCTATTCTGAGGCTGTGCCCTCTGGTTGGAGACTCTCCCACTACCAGAAATATCCTCTCCACATCCACTCTATCCAGGCCTTTCAATATTTGGTAGGTTTCAATGAGATCCCTTTCATCCTTCTAAACTCCAGTAAGTACAGGCCCAGAGCCATCAAACACTTCTCTTACATTAACCCTTTCATTCTTGGGATCATTCTTGGAAACCTTCTCTGGACCCTCTCCAATCCCAGCACATCCTTCCTTAGTATGGGGCTCAAAACTGCTCACAATACTCCAAATGTGGTCTGACCAATGCCTTACAAAGCCTCAGCATTACATCCTTACTTTTATATTCTAGTCCTCTCGAAATGAATGCTAACATTGCATTTGCCTTCCTTACTACCAACTCAACCTGTAAGTTAACCTTTAGGGAATCCTGCACTAGGACTCCCAAGTCCCTTTGCACCTCTGATTTCTGAATTCGCTCCCCGTTTAGAAAATAGTCTATGCCTTTATTCCTTCTACAGAAGTGCATGACTGTACACTTCCCTACACTGTATTCCATCTGCCACTTCTTTGCCCATTCTCCCAACCTGTCCAAGTCCTTCTGCAGACTCCCTGCTTCCTCAACACTACCAGCCCCTCCACCTATCTTTGTATCATCTGCACACTTGGCCACAAAACCATCAATTCCATCATCTAGATCATTAACGTATAATGTGAAAAGTAGTGGACCCAACACTGACCCCCATGGAACACCACTAGTCACGGGCAGCCAACCAGAAAAGGCCCCCTTTATTCCCACTCTTTGTCTTCTGCCAGTCAGCCAATCTTCCATCCATGCTGGTACCTTTCCTGTAATACCATGGGCTCCCATCTTGTTTAGCAGCCTCATGTGTGGGTCCTTGTCAAAGGCCTTCTGAAAATCCAAGCAAACAACATCCACTGACTCTCCTTTGTCTATCCTGCCTGTTAATTCCTCAAAGAATTCCAACAGATTTGTCAAGCAAGATTTCCCCTTTCTTTTTCAATCTTTTTATTAGTTTTCAGATTAATATATAACATCAATGTTTGTACATGTAATATAAAGAGATCAGGAGAACAATCATGGCATAGATAATCATAAAGAACAATAAAATATAAAAAATCTGTCGATCTAACGATCTCTTAGTAAATGAATATAATATAAAAGAAAGGAAAGAAAAAGATTTATTATATAAATAAAAAAAAGAGAAAAAAATCCCCAAATCAATAAGAAAAATTATAAACAATATATCAAACCAAACTAATCTAAACAGAAGAATTTCAAAAAAAAACAAACAAAAAAAAAGACTGGACTAAAATTTCTCAGTAGAAACAGAGCAATTTTATGTCGTCAACTCCGTTCCTCTAAATTGGAAAGTTATTGAAAAGGGATCTATATCATGTGAAAATATTGAATAAATGGACTCTAAATGTCTTCAAATTTAAGCGAAGGATCAACAGTACCACTCCTAATTTTTTCCAAGTTTAAGCATGATATAGTTTGAGAGAACCATTGAGAAGTAGTAGGGGGTATTGGATCCTTCCATTTAAGCAAAATGGATCATTTGGCTGTTGATGTAACAAAGGCAATCATGCGGTTAGCGGAAGCAGATAAATGGCCAGACTCTATCCTTGGTAATCCAAAAATTGCAGTGATAGGGTGAGGTTGTAAATCAATCTTCAATACATTTGAAATAATGTTAAGAATATCTTTCCAATATTTTTCTAAAAGAGGACAAGACCAAAATATATGTGTCAAAGAAGCCACATTCGATTTACATCTGTCACATATAGTATTTATATGGTGATAAAAATGAACTAGCTTATCGTTTGACATATGGGTCCTGTGAACTACCTTAAACTGTATCAAAGAGTGTCTGGCACACATTGAAGATGTGTTAACTAAATGAAAAATTTTCTTCCATGTCTCTGTAGGTAAAGATGTCTGGAGTTCACTTTCCCATTCATTCTTAATTTTGTCCAGTGATTCTGGACGTATTTTCATAATTAAATCATAGGTTATTGCTATCAAGTCCTTCTGATAAGGATTAAGACCTAAAATTTTTTCCGTAATTTCAGTTTTGTGAGGTTTCGGAAAAGAGGGTATAGTAGCTTTTAAAAAATTTCTAATCTGCAAATATTGAAAAAAGTGTGATCTAGGCAAATTGTATTTGTTAGACAATTGTTCACAAGATGAAAAACAGTTATCAATGAATAAATCACGAAAACATACTATTCCCTTCCATTTCCATATGGAAAAAACTGAGTTAAACCTGGATGGATGAAAGAAAAAATTAGATTGAATTTATTCAATCCAAAAAATTTACAAAATTGAAACCATATTCGTATTGTATGTTTAACAATTGGGTTAATCATATGTTTACTTAATTTGGTAAGTGCAAAAGGGAGTGAAGCTCCTAAAATAGAAACTAATGAAAATTCGAGTACTGATTGGTGCTCAAGGTGTACCCATTTAGGGCATTGAATTACATCTGAATCTTGTATCCAAAAAATTAAATATCTGATATTAATTGCCCAATAATATAACCTAAAGTTAGGCAGGGCCATACCACCATCCTTTTTTTAGTTTTTGTAAATACTTCTTACTTAATCTTGAGTTTTTACTCTGCCAAATATATGAAAGAATTTTAGAATCAATAGTGCCAAAAAAAGATTTCAGGACGAAAGTTGGAATTGCTTGAAATAAATATAAAAATTTTGGTAAAATATTCATCTTAACTGCATTAATTCAGCCTACCAATGATAAAGACAGAGGGGACCATTTAATAAATAATTGTTTAACGTGGTCAATTATAGGCAATAGATTAGCTTTAAGTAAGTCCTTATGTGTCTCAGTAATTTTAACACCTAAATACATAAAATAGTCAGTTACCAATCTGAAAGGTAATTGCCTATAAATTGGGGTTTGCATATTTAATGGAAAAGTTTGCTCTTATTAAGATTTAATCTATAGCCAGAAAAAGCACTAAACTGATCTAGTAGTGATAGTACTGCAAGGATAGATTCCTCTGGATTAGAAATATAAAGTAACAGGTCATCTGTGTGAAGAGATATCTTATGAATCTTCTGTCTGCGAGTAATGCCACTTACATTTGAAGAGTCCTGGAATGCAATAGCCAAGGGTTCTAAAGCAATATCAAATAATAAAGGGCTTAACGGGCAACCTTGTCTAGTACCTCAAAAAAGCCTAAACAAAGGAGATCTTTGATTATTAGTAAGTATTGAAGCCATAGGTGTATAATAAATCATTTTAATCGCAGATATAAATTTACGGCTAAAATTAAATTTTTGAAGTATAATGAATAGATATTCCCATTCAACTCTGTCAAACGCCTTTTCAGCATCTAGTGAAACAACACATTCTGGAATTTGGGATGAAGGGGTATATATAATATTCATTAATCTCCTAATATTAAAATGTAAATAACAATTCTGAATAAATCCTGTCTGGTCTTCAGAGATAATTTGTGGAAGAAACTTTTCCAATCTAAAGGCCAATATTTTCGAAAATATTTTTGAATCTACATTTAATAAAGAAGTAGGTCTATAAGATGCACAATCAGTGGGATCTTTATCCTTTTTAAGAATTAAAGAAATAGTTGCTTCATAGAAAGATTGTGGTAGTCTACCTACTGATAGGGCATCTTTAAAAATTTTGGCTAACCAGGGAACAAGAATATCAGAAAAGCATTTAAAAAATTCAGCTGTATATCCGTCAGGGCCGGGTGCTTTACCCGAGTTCATTCAAAATATTACTTTCTGTATTTCTTCCTCCGAAACGGGAGCATCTAATGTAGAACGTTAATTTAAAGATAATTGGGGAATCTTCAGATCTGTTAAAAACTCATGCATTAATGTAGGATCCTCAGGGGATTCTGATTGGTATAAAGAAGAATAAAATTCTTGAAAGGATTTGTTAATTTGAACCTGATCTATCATGTAGGTACCATCTGGTTTATGAATTTTACTAATCTGTCGTTTAAATAAAGTAGCTTTCGATTGGTTGGCCAATACTTTACCAGATTTGTCACCATGTATATAAAATTGACTTTTGTTTTTAAGTAGTAGGTTTTCAACTGAAGATGTTAATAATAAACTATGTTGTAATTGGAGTTCTGTTCTCTTTTTAAAAAGCTCCAGATTAGGAGTATCAGAAATTTTTTTATCGATTTCTTTAATCATGTCAGCTAATATACGTAATTCGTTATTAGTTCGTTTTTTCAAACCAGCGGAATATGAAATAATTTGACCACGGATATATGCTTTAAAAGTATCCCATATTATCCCACTGGAGATTTCTTCAGTAAAATTAGTTAAAAAGAAAAATGAAATCTGTTCTTTAATAAATTGGGCAAAATCTAAGTCTTGTAATAGAGAAGGGTTAAATCACCATTGTCTGACAACAAAGGGTACATCTGGTAATTTAATTGATAATCTCAATGGTGCTGATCAGAAATGGCAATTGCATCGTATTTACCGTCCATAGTAAGTGGAGCTAGTCTAGCATCAATAAAAAAAATAATCAATCCTCGAGTAGTTATGGTAGACATGAGAAAAGAATGAAAATTCTTTATCATATGAGTGTAGAAATCTCCAAACATCTAAAATTTCAGATTCAACTAAGAAGGAATTAATAAAGACAGCAGATTTGTTTGGAAGTGCAGGATTTGACACAGATCTATCCATCGAAGGGTTTAGACAGCAGTTAAAATCTCCACCCATAATCACAGTGTATTAATTTAAATTAGTAAAAAATGCAAACAGATGTTTAAAAAATTCAGGGTGATCTACATTGGGTGCATAAACATTAACCATAACAACTTTTTTATTATGAAGCAGACCAGTAATTAATAAAAATCTACCATTTGGGTCTGATATTGTCTCATGATGGACAAACGACTTGAGGAGTCTATAAAAATAGAAACTCCTTTCACCTTTGCTTGTGAATTTGAATGGAACTGTTGACCCCTCCAAAATCTAAAAAAAACATTGATTATCTTTCTTCCTGATGTGAGTCTCCTCAATAAAAATGATCTGAGCATTTAATCTATGAAAAACTTTAAAGATCTTCTTGCGCTTAACCGGATTGTTTAAGCTGTTAACATTCCATGAAATAAAATTAATAGTCTAGTCCATTTTAACAGATTAAAAAACATATGGTATGTAAAGGGTTAATCTTAGTATATGCGAGTCTTACCAACAGGAAGAAGTAAAAAAAAGTTCAAAGAGGAAGCGGATATGGCAACAATTTAGAAAAATTTGTAGTTTAGCCCAGAAGAAAACAAACCAAAAACACAGCCCCATCCCCCTCCCCCAACAGCCCGGAAACTGGCCAATAGGCAGCCAGAAAGCTACCCTCTAATTGAACTAACCCCAGTTCTATTGGTGGCAGTAGTCCAAATTGAAAAATATATAAACCTCGCATGTTTAGTCTTAAGGTGAACAACATAATCCAAACAAAGGTATCGAACTCACAACATAGTTGTGGGATTGAAACAGAGCCTAAGGCGTTAACAGTCGACATTTAAAAAATACAGTTTAATAATTATTTCGAAAAGAAAGCAAACGATCAGTCATTTTGTTAAATTCTTAATTGTTATTAAAACAAAACATTAAAAATATTAAAAGAAGGCAAAAGAAAGGTTTAAATCTAAAAATTAATTGGATAATAAAGCAAGTAGGTAGTAAATCAAAGGAAAAACACTGTGTCTCTTCCGCATTTCTTAGCTTCTAAAATTAAAAGCTAGTTCAAAAGAAATTCCTCAGCCTCTTGGACGGATTTAAACCATTTGCTAGATTTATCAGGTAGTGTAATTCTCAACCTTGCTGGGAATAATAATGCAGGATGATAATTGCTTTGATAGAGATGAGCCATAATTGGTTTGTAGGTCAGCCTTTCTTTCATAACTTCTGGGGTGTAATCTTCAACTATTCGAAACTTCCATTGTTTAAATTGAATCATTCCACGTCCCCGAGCGGTACGAATTAAAAGTTCCTTGATGTTGACATAATGGAATCTCAATATTACTGGCCAAGGTTTTTGATCCGGAGCAGGTTTGGATCTTAATGCTCTGTGAGCCCTATTCAGAATGGGCTGAACAGGGAACATTTCAGAACCAAACACATTGACCAGAAGTTTAGAAAAGAATTCCATAGGGTTACCAGTCTCGGTGTTCTCTGGAAAATTGATGATTCTCAAATTTTTCCTCCTGCTGCGTCCTTCCAGGTCAATGATCCTCTGTTGTTGCTTTTCCAGGTTTTGCTTGGTCGTAATTAAGGCTTTTTCAAGTGAATGGAGTTTAGCATCTCTCTCTTACCAGCTTGGTTGAGTTCAGCAATTAGTTGCATTTGTTTGGCATTTTCCTGGATAAGAGTATTTTGTTTGTCTTCAAAGTCCTTTAAAATGGACTTCAATTCGGCAAAGCTCCGGTCAAACTTTCTATCCAGATTAGAAATAGCTTCCAAAGTAGGTTGGTCTCCATTACCTTTACCATTAGCGGACGCTTTAGATCTGGTGTTCATTTTAACAGTTAAAAATCAAAATTAAACTTGTGTCAGTATTGTAAAAGACTTATTAAAGAGTGGTAAATAGTAGATTGAGAAGTGCTTGGACCAAAGCCAAGTTATGACTTAGTCCATCGAGCGCCACCAACAGACTCTGCAAGATTTCCCCTTAAGGAAACCAGGCTGACTTTGGCCTATTTTATCATGTGCTTCCAAGTACTCCAAAACCTCATCGTTAATAATGGATTCTAACTTCTTACCAACCACTGAAGTCAGGCTAACTGGCTTATAATTTCCTGCCTTTTGCCTCCCTCCCTTCTTAAAGAGTGGAGTGACATTTGCGATTTTCCAGTCCTCCAGAACCACTCCTGAATCTAATGATTCTTGAAAGATCACTACTAGTGCCTCCACAAGCTCTTCAGTTACCTCTTTCACAACCCTGGGGTGTAGTCCATCCAGTCCAGATGACTTATCTACCTTCAGACCTTTCAGTTTCTAAGCACCTTCTCCTTAGTAATAGCGACTACACTCACTTCTGACCCCTGACTCTCTCGAATGTCTGGCATGTTGCTGGTGTCTTCAACAGTGAAGACTGATGCAAAATACTTATTCAGTTTGTCTGCTGTTTCTTTGTTCCCCATTATTACCTCTTCAGTGTCACTTTCCAGCAATCTGATGTTCACTTTTTCCTCTCTTTTTCTTCATATATATCTGAAAAACTTTTGGTATCCTCTTTTATATTAGGCTAGCTTACCTTCATATTTCATATTTTCTTCCCTTATTGCTTTTTTATTTGCCTTCTGTTGGTTTTTAAAAGCTTCCTAATCCTCTAGCTTCCCACTAATTTTTGCAATATTGTATGCCCTCTTTTTTGCTCTTATGCTGTCTTTGACTTCCCTTGTCAGCCACAGTTGCCTTATCCTCCATTTAGAATGCTGCCTTTTCTTTGGGATGAGCTGATCCTGCATCTTCCAAATTACTCCCAGAAACTCCTGCCACTGCTGCTCTACTGTCATCCCTGCTAGGGACCCCTTCCATCAACTTTGGCCAGCTCCTCTCTCATGCTTCTGTCCTCAACTGTAACACAAATACATCCAATTTTAGCTTCTCCCTCTCAAATTGCAGGGTGAATTCTATCATATTATGATCACCTCCTATAAGGGTTCCTTTACCTTAAGCTCCCTAATCAAATCTGGTTCATTGCACAACTCCAAAACCAGAATTGCCTTTGCCCTAGTGGGCTCGACCACAAGCAGCTCTAAGAAGCGACCTTGTAGGCATTCTACAAGTTCCTTCTCTTGGGATCCAGCAGCAACCTGATTTTCCCAATCAACTTGCATATTGAAATCTCCCATGACCACCGTAACATTGCCCTTTTTACATGCCTTTTCTATTTCCTGTCGTAATTTGTACCCCACATCCTGGCTACTATTCGGAGGCCTGTATATAATTCCCATCAGGATGTTTTTACCCTTGCAGTTTCTTAACTCTACCCACAAGGATTCTACATCTTTTGATTCTATGTCATTTCTTGCTAAGGATTTGATTTCATTTTTTACCAACAGATCCACCCCACCTCTGCCCACCTGCCTGTCTTTTCCATAGGGTATGTATCCTTGGATGTTTAGCTCCCAGCTGTGATCTTCTTTCAACCACAGCTCTGTGATGCCCACAACGTCATACCTGCTAATTTCTAACTGCGCTACCTTATTTCGTATACTGTGTGCATTCAAGTATAACAACTTCAGTCCTGTATTCACCACCCTTCTTCTCAAACTTGTCTCCATGTGCCCCGAAGTTAAATTCTTATCCCTTTCTAAACTTTCTATCTTATTCTTTATTCTGGAGATTTCAGTAACCTCTCCTGCACTCTCCTTCCCTTTTACTTTGTCCATACTTTTCCAATGTATTAAACCCACCCCCCTATTATTTAGTTTAAAGCCCTATCAACAGCCCTAGTTATGGAAATCACCAGTACCCTGGTCCCAGCATGGTTCAGATGGAGGCCATTCTATAGGAACAGCTCTCTCCTTCCCCAATACTGGTGCCAATGTCCCACGGATTCAAACCCACTTCTCCCACACCAATCTTTGAGCGACACATTTAAATCTCTGATCTTATTGACCCTGTGCCAATTTGCATGTGGCTCAGGTAGCAATCCAGATATTATTACCTTTTTGACTCTGCTTTTTAATTTGGTCCCTAGCTGCTCAAATTCCCTCAGCAGAACCTATTTTCTTGCTCTACCTATGTTGTTGGTACCCCTCATAGATCATGACAATTGGATGTTTCCCCTCCCATTCCAAATTCCTCTGCAGGTCAGATGAGATGTCCTGAACCCGGGCACCAGGCAGGGAACACAGCCTTCAGGACTCTTGATCCTTGCAACAAAGAATTGTGTCTATTCTTATGACTATACTATCCCCAATTAAAACTACATTTCTCTTCTCTCCCCCCTCATGAATGGCTCTCTGAACCATGGTGCCATGGTTCGGTTGCTCATCCCTCCTACAGCCTCACTCTCATCTGCATGGGGAGCAAGAATCTCAGAACTGTTGGACAAACTCAAGAGCTGAGGCTCCTCCAGCACGACCTCTTGGATCCCCCTACCTGCCTCACTTGCAGTCACACCCTCTTGTCCCTGACCACAGACTGAATTTGAAGTAGTTAATCTAATGGGTGTGACTGCCTCCTGAAACACAGCGTCCAGGTAACCCTCCCCCTCCCTGATGCATTGCAGTGTTTGAATCTCAGATTCCAGGTTATCAACTTTGAGCCTGAGTTCCTCGAGCAACCAACACTTGCTGCAGATGTTGTCACCAGGAACCACAATGGGGTCCACCAGCTCCCACATCAACCAGCTACATCACCTGATCCTGCACCCTTACTTTATTTAATTAGTTGTAATTTGGTGTCTTTTTATTTAACTACTATAAAAATACCTTACCTGTTCTTATCTGCTTCTTACCTGTGCCTCCTCGCTAAAGTGTCTTGAGTCAAAGCTTCAGATTCCCACTCCTACACTGGTCCACTCTCACAATGACTGCTCCACAATGGCTGCTCCGCTTTACCCTACCTTCCTTTTATTGGCTGAGTCACCACACACTAAAAGCACCAGCTTTTATGTTGACCATCTTCAAAACTTAAAAATTAGCCATTGTGTCTTTTGTTCCCTCCTCTACCATTGGCATTTGTTACTGGTGCATGGATTGTTGTGAGTGGACCTCTTTGCATTTAAGTTATGTAGGCTATGCACAGTTCTAACCAGAGTCTGCAAAAGGGCTACGGACAGCATTCAAGCCAGATATAATTGTAGCATTAATGCAGCAAAAGTTCTTCAAGATTGTTCTTATTGACCCATTCCACGAAGCTATCTGACACAAATTCAACTTCACAAAGCCCACGCACAAGTACAGATAGACTTGTTTGGGGTTAACATCTGCTGGCAAGGTGGGTCATGGTTTGAACAAGGCTCACAAATATCATCCAACTATTGGAGGGCCTCTTCATGTTGCATTGAGGAGGCTCATCACAGAAGCTCTGTCTCTACCATTATATGTGTAGTGTTTGTATAATTGACATTGGTTAAAAAGAGAAAGAGATGTATTTGAAATTCTACACAAACTGAATTCTACAAAACAAGGCAAATTAATTGGAGTAAAACAAGATCACTGGTTCCATACTCTTACTAACATAGTCTGATGTGTATAAACTCTGTCGTGATCATAGTTATTACTTTGACTCCTAGAAAGTATATGTGCAATGTCTTCCTGTGAAACTTTTAAGGCTGTTTTAAATCATAATTAACCAGTGAGTAGGGGTAGGGGGAGGTGTGTTTTCTTAAGTGTTCTGCTAATTCATTTTGAAATTACTTGGGAATCTGTTTATTGTTAGCTCATATACAGTGAAGCTCAGCTTACAGCAAAATAAATCAAATGTCTATTTCAATTTCCATTTTTACTGAATGAGAAACATTTCTGCTATTGTAAACTGACTACTGATGATGGTAACAAGCCAAGTGTTAACAATTCCCAGTGTAAAAAGAGAGTTGAGCAGCACCCTCACACGGCACTCCTTTCCACAACAAAGGGATTTCTCTCCACACAATTTTAATCATAAAGTGAACAGCTAAATTCAGCTTTGGAAAATCATCCCATTGTAGTTATCACAAAATAAACAAACTATTTTTGTAATATTTTTCTAAAAGTAAGAAAGCAAAATATAGTTTAAAAGCAATTGAGTCTTTCTGAGCAGATTTCAAACACTGTTTTGTCTTCATTCAACAAACTGGACTGTATCAATGACCAACTTCCCAATGAAATATTACAGTAAGTTGTAAATTAGTTATTATAGCATTTTTTGCTTACATTTCAAATTTCCGGTATCAACCAAATTTTACTTTTGCATTAATGTTTCTTCATCATAGCTTCTCATTCTCATTATTAGTTCTGGTATTTTATTTGGATCTGTAAATAGAATATAAGTGAAAGGTCACCAGTCTTAAACATTAACCCCATTAACCCTGTTTCCCTCTTCACAGATGCTGCCTGAGTATTTCCTGCATGTTCTACTTGTGTTTCACATTTCTGGCATCTGTAGGATTTTGCTTTTTAGTTAGATAGTGCCTTTTGAGGTGCAGCTGTTGTTGTAATGTAATGAAAGCAACTATTTACACAAAGCTAGCTTCCAGAAACCACAGCACGGTAACAATCATGTAATGTTGTCCTTGATTAATTGCTGAATATTAGTTTGAAAACCAGAGGTAACTTCTCAATTCTTTGAAATACTGAGGCTGAGAGGGCCTCAGTTTAACATCTGGTCCCATAGGTAGTACTTCCAACTGTGTAACAGTCCTTCAGTGCTACACTGCTCTGCCAGTTTTGATTTTTCTATAACAACCTTCTAACTCAGATGTGAGAATGCCACCGACTGAGACACAGTTGACACTGCTGCAGTCAGTGTCTGTGGTGTTTATTACCAATTTAAACTGACTTGTTGGAAGAAGTCACTGCTAGGTGATTTATATCAATATAGGGAAAAGACTGAGGGAAATTAAGAACAACCAGACCAGCTCAAGCAAGGTACAGTAAATAACCACAAAGGTAAATAAAGGTAATTCTTCCCCTTGTTCAAAATATCTTTGTTTTGTAGTGCTCAAGTTGATCCATTCCAGAGCTCCTTAATCTGCACTGGTCTTTCTTTGAACTCCATGTTTGAATCCCTCCAACCAAGTTTCCACCATGCCAGATTATCATAGCCGCTCTTATCAAAGTCAGCCCTTCTTGTCTTTCCTGAGATGCCCATAGCCTTTGTCAGGGTTGACTGTACCATTCTTCATGAATACCTCTTCACCTTTACCCAGATGAGTTGGACTGACTTGCCTGGTTGCAACCTTATCTATCCAGTCAAGACCAAAGGTTTAACTGCAATGGCTTCTCTTCCTAGGATTATATCTGCTGACTCCAAGGATCTACTTTTGCCCCTTTCCTATTTCTTGTCACCATGCTGCGCTTCACTGTCCTCATCAGCAAACACAATACCAGTCTCCGCATGTACATGGGTGATACCCAGCTCTTCTTCACCTTGATTGTCTCCACATTGGTTGACAACTTCTCTTTCGTTCAGTGCTGGATGACCAAAAATTTTCTCCAAGCATTTACTGGGAAAACAAGCAGTTGTTTTTGGACCAAGTGGAGAACTGGAACTGACTTGATGGGCAGAATGGTCATATGATGATTATATAATCTTGGGCATAAGTTCCAACACTGTAACACGCCCTCAGTACTGCACTGACATGCCAGTGTTACTTTGTCTGTAACAACACTGGCATGGCTGTGCAGTACTGAAGGAGTGTTACTCACTAAGTCACAACTGGCACTGTTGCAGTCAGGAACTCCTGTCTCGATCTGACAACATAATGAGACTGAATCAAGCTGCTCATAGACTTAGTATTATATTTAACTCCAAGTTGAGCTTTGTGTTACTAAGACCGACTATTTTGTCCTCCATAAGCACCCAACTTTGTTCCTGTCTCAGCATGACTGCTACTGAAAGCCTTATACAGGACTTCATTACCATTAGGCTTGGTTACAACAATCTACTTATTGTCAGCCTCTACCATATGTAAACTTTAGGTCATTCAAAGATTTGCTGCGTGTGTCTTTTGTTACGGACTCAGTGAAAGTCCCTTTAAGATAGAGAGTGTATGTGTTTGTGTGTGTGGGGCGTGCTTACGTCAATAGAAGATAAGGACGTAATGACGTTGTTGAAGAAGAAGAAGAAGAAGGACAGAGAGAGAGAGAAGGGAGAGAGACACCAGCCTGCTTGTTTTCTCTATCGATGGATGAGAAACAATAACTGTGTTTGCTACTGAAATCCATGTATGGAAGTTGGAAGTAATCCGGTGGAGTTCACTTTGTTGCTGACCTGTAGAAGGAAACAGGTATTTGTGTGTGGACGACCACGATTCGGATGCTTTTCGGGGTGAGGGAGTCACTACCGAGTAAACACTGAAGTGTTGTTTGGGTTCCATCGTGGAACATTTGGATTTCGTATTTACTCTCTCTATGTTTCTCTACATCTACGTCTTATCTTAAGACAACGGTGGTTGTTGAAGAAGCCCTTGCTCATGTTTCACCTTATGGCTTGTGGAACTGAACTTTAAGAACCATTCCTGAACTGGGAGTTTTGGACTTTGTCACACACACACGAAGAGTTTAGTTTTGGGGTTAACGTTCAAGGTTTAACATTTTTGAATTCTAACATACTAACATTTTTACTTTTATTTTTCATATTATCATAAGTAGTGATTAATAAAATAGTTTTTAACACTGAATCATGCTCAGTGTGTTTCTTTTGTTGCTGGTTTGTGACACTTTGCTTGCACCAAGTCCAGCCTACCGAGCTTCTTCTCTGGAAGTCTTTTGGGATCGAGGATGACTTGCTTCCACTCTGGCCTTGTGGGTTTTGAGGTGACTAATATAGGAATGGCAAACTCTCCCACTAAAGGTGCAGGAGGTGACTGATGGTGTGGGCAAGTGGGTAGTTTGTGGGGTGCCACACTTGTGCAAGACTTCTTTGTGCTCCAAATACATGGACTTGAGGTTCTCCAATACCATTCGCCACTTTCTCATTTTCCACTTTGAGCAGTCATGGGCTAGAAGTTCCCAGGAGTCAGTAGGGATGTTGCATTTTTTCAAGGAATCTTCCAGCACATCCTTGAATCTTTGTCTGTCCACCTGGTAATCTCCTATGACAGAGCTCGGAACAGTGTGTTTGCTTTGGGAGTCTGGTGTCAGGCATAATAAACATTACCGGCCCAATGTAGCTGGCTGAGGGTAGCTGGAGCCTTACTGCTGGCAATACTGCTGACATTGGTTTGCTTATCTTTCCAATGAAATTGCAAGATTTTATGGAGACAGTATAGGTAGTATTCTTCCAGTGCCTTGAGCTTTCCATGTCTCAGAAGCATGTAGGAGGGCAGGGATTAGTGGCCTATATTAGGTACTGATTTAAACAACACCTTGAACTTTAAACTCGCATTCTTGTTTTCAAATCCCTCCATGGCATTCCTTCCCCCTATTTCAGTAATCTCCAGCCTTGCAACCCTTTGACTTATCTGTCCCCTGTTCCAATTCCAGCATCTTGATTATGTCCAGTTATAATTGCTCCATCTCTGGTGACTGTGACATCAAACGCCAAGTCCCTCAGCTCTGATACTTGATTGCTGGATCTCTCTCCTTTACTATCTACCTTTCCTCCTTTATGATGTTCCTTTGAACCCACTTGCCATACGTACAAATCTCCGAAAGCTGTGAACCCTGAAAATACATTAGCAAATGTATTCTTCTTATATGCTTCTGAGAAACTTTCTGGGAAGTTTTACTACATTAAAAGGCTATATAAGTGTACATTGTTATTATCATCGTAAGTGCTTCCATCAGAACGTTTGACCATTAAAATGGTTAGATTATCCTAAGTATACTTGCCAGCTTGCCTCTGATCATACATTTTCAGGATGCGTCCATCTTAAGTTTAGAATTGATATAAAAGGTTCAAGCTTTGACTGTCAATGTGCCTCTTAATTGGAAAATTATAGATTTAATGTTTGCTCTAGAGACTTAAGCATGTAATTTAGGCTGACTCTCCACCATAGCACCAAGTTGGAAGTGTCATATTTTAAAAGCAATATTAAATCAAACACCCATCTGCCTGATTAAGTAGATGTAAAAGATCCCATAGCACAACTCTGGTCAGTGCCCTGGCCATTTTTATCTACTTCCATTGCTGCTTGTGTAACCTTGGTGGATCTAAAATTTTTGCCATATTTCCTACATTTCAACAGTGACTACATTTCAGAAGATTATAAAGCACTTTGGAACACCCTGAATCACTAAAAGCTATATATAAATATGAGTTATTTATCACTGATGTGAACCTTGTGTACTACATAACTTGAGTGTTAAGCCCATTCCTGCTTTCATACTCTCCTTTATTCCACTGTCAGCTCAGACCCTAATATCTAACTCAGACTAAATCCAGCATTTTTTTGTATAAATACAGGCTTAGATTAGTCACTTTAGTACATGTGTACTGGTTGATTGTAGTGGCATTGGGAGCCAGATTCAGAATTTTCCTATTTACATCTAATTTATATGTTAATTTTCACACATTGTAAAATGTGATTTTAGACCTGGCTTTGGATTTAATTCTCAATTGGATAGAAACCTGCCTTCTGTTGTAAGTATTAAATGCATGATGTTGTAATGTTTATACATGGAACTTCACTCCTGGCATTTGATTCCGTTAGTTTCAAGGACAAACTCCAGGGCAGAGTACAGGGTAAATGGCAAGGTACTTGACAGTGTGGAGGAGCAGAGGGATCTGGGGGTTCATATTCACAGTTCACTGAAAGTTGCCTCACAGGTGGATAGAGCAGTTAAGAAGGCCAATGGGATGTTGGCTTTCATAAGTCGCGGGATTGAGTTTAAGAGCCGCGAAGTGATGATGCAGCTTTACAAAACTCTAGTTAGACCACACTTAGAGTACTGTGTTCAGTTCTGGTCGCCTCATCATAGGAAGGATGTGGAGGCGTTGGAGAGGGTGCAGAGGAGATTTACCAGGATGCTGCCTGGATTAGAGCGTATGGAATATGAGGAGAGGCTTAAGGTGCTAGGGCTTTATTCACTGGAAAGGAGGAGGATGAGAGGAGACATGATAGAGGTATATAAAATATTGAGAGGAATAGATAGAGTAGACAGTCAGCGCCTCCTTCCCAGGGCACCAATGCTCAAGACAAGAGGGCCTGGCTTTAAGGTTATGGGTGGGAGGTTCAGGGGAGATGTCAAGGGGAGGTTTTTCACCCAGAGAGTGGTTGGTGCATGGAAGGCACTGCCTGGGGTGGTGGTGGAGGCAGATACATTGGACAGGTTCAAGAGTTTGTTGGATAGGCATATGGAGGAATGTGAGATAGAGGGATATGTGGGAGGAAAGGGTTAGATAGTGTGAGGGTGGTTTGATGGACGGCACAACATGGTGGACCGAAGGGCCTGTTTTGTGCTGTATGGTTCTATGGTTCTAACTGACTTTCAGAAGCAATGTTCTATGTGTATATGTTACCACATCGTGTACTTAGCTCATACAACGAAGTACAACTTTCTACCAACTGATTTAGAAATTGGTTCACTGCATATTCCCCTATTTTCATCAGAGTGGACATCTTCAGATGTTTCCCAGGTGAACATTTTAAGGCTGTTTTGTATCCCTATCTCTTCAACCTTCTTTAATGATAGTGAAATACCACCACTTTTAACGCTCTACAATCCTCTTTAACAAACACCTTACCCACCCTCCTTTACTCTGCCCCATCTTTGGGTTACAGAGAATTAAACCACCTTGACCTTTGTCCTGGGATACTGTCCATAAATATGCCCTGTCACAAACTTTCTTTTTTGCCACTACTTTTATTTGTCTCCCTTATTGCCTCCCACAACTGTTCAGTGTCTATGTTCACATGTATGAAATATCCTGGGGCAGTTTACTTTGCTACAGATGCTATAATAACAGCAGTTTTTATTTGTCTTAGAACGTTGCATTGTGAACTTTCAAATGGAAATGGGAAATATTCCTTTATCAGCATCAATATACCTCACTTTGACAAATACACAATTTATAAATCAGAGCTGGAAAAGATTAAAAATTATTGTTTTAATCTAAGAGGTATTGAATTTAAACATTAATATATAACTGTCATTTAGAAAACCTGTTTGCTTCATTCATTTTCTTAGCAATACAGTAACAACTTAAAGGCTAGAAATCCACGTGTCATGCTTCTTTTTCAGCACAACTCTAACCATTTCTGGGTTAAATTGAATAAAAGAAAAGATTGACAAAGCACTTTTGGTTGGCTAATAACCCTTACCCATCGAATGCAATTTGCACACCAGACCTGCACAAATGATGTCATTCACTTTTGGAGAATTGCCTGAGGAACACTTATCAATGGGTACTCTCTGAAAAAGACAGATTTTGGCGATATTACTTCAGACTGTGACCCCACTCATTACTTACCTTCTCTCCTTCAGGATACAACCACCACCCCAACCCATGATTCCCCTACCCCTGATACCCTGAATCTCTGAGCAAGGTGTCAAACTCTGACCAGCCAGCAACCACAATCCAAGCCCTAATTAGGCCATCAATTTCAAGCCTTCTCCCATGGGAGGAAAGTAATTAACATTAGTAAAAGAAAACTGTTAGAGAAATTAATAGGGTTGAAAGCCAATAAATTGCAATACCTGAGGAACTGCATCCCAGGGACTTAAAAGAGTTGGCTGTGAAGATTGTGGATGCACTGGTTGTAAAAATGCTTGAGAAAGGTAAGAGAGAGAAAATGGGGAACCATAAACCAATTGGCCATTCATCAAGAGCAGGGAAAATGCTAGATTCTATTAATAAGGAAATAGTAGCAAAAGTAATAATAGGATTGGGCAGAATCCATGTGAATTCATGAAAGGGAAATCACATTTAACAAATCTGTAGGAGTTTTTTTAGTTTGTAATTAACAGAATAGATAGTGGATATGGTGTATTTGTACTTTCAACAGGCCTTCCATAAGATGCCACAAAAGAGTTTATTATACAATGTTAGATTGTATGGGACTGATATATTGGCATGGATTGGGAATTGGTTAACAGGTAGAAAATTCTGAGTAGGAATATAAATATAATTTTCAGTTTGGGAAGCAATACCCAATGGAGTGTCAGACAGATCGGTCCCAGGGACCTGGCTGTTCACAATCTATATCAATGATTTGATGAGGCGACCAAGTGTAATATATTCAGGTTTGCTAGTGATACAAAGCTGACTACCAGAGTGAGTTGTGAGGAAAATATAGAAAGTCCTTGGACAGACTAAGTGAAAGAATGAGGACACAGCAGGTGGAATATATAGTGAAAAAATAGGAGGTCATCTACTATGGTAGCAGAGTTTTCATAATTAATGAGAGACTGATAGGTATTGATGCTCAGGGAGACCTGGTGTCCTATAACATGAATAACTGAAAGTTGCCAAGCCAATTTAGAAAGGTAAATAGTATGTTGACTGTTATTGCAAGAGGATTTACGTGCAAGAGTAAAGGTGTACTGTTGCAATTATATGGGTCCTGGTGAGACCACATCTGAAATATAGTGCATAGATCTTGTCTCCATAGCTTGCAATAGAGGAAATGGAACAATGATTCCTGGGATGGGGAGAGATTGAATAACAGAGAAGGCATAAAGGACCAAATGGCCCACTTTAGCTTCTATTTCTTAGTTATGTTCTATGCTTCAGGCTTACACTGCTTATATACCTTTGCATGCTCTGCAGCATGTAAAGAGAAGTGTGCAACCACAGTTCAGTAGGGTTTGAGGCATTGGAGTTCAGGTATTACTGAAGTCTGCAGACTTGTAAATGAAAAGGTCATCAAGAAGTTATGCAATGGCCCTTTTATACATCTTTTAGGATGTACATCAATCTCTAGGCCTCAGTCTTTAATTTGGAATATCATCCCAAAGCATTTCTCAATCTTTACTTGTAATCATAACAGATCAAGATAAACAAAGTTATTGCATAAAATTATATTAATGCATGGGGCAGTATATTCACTTTTGAAAGTAACTGCTGGGACTTCACAAAATATTATTATTATTGGCATAGATAGACTGATAGCCATTCCAAGAATGATCACTAAATAGATATGTGTAATTAATGGGAGGAAGACTTTAACAAATTCTCTGGTCATTGTGGATTCAGGGATGGATTCAGCCTATGAAGCTTCTTGTAAAGCTTGAACAGGATACCCGTGGTTTACCAATTCTAATTTGAGGAAAATTCTATATCACCCGTAACAATACTGGATAAAGTATCTGGACTGGCGGTGCAACCGTCCAGAAATATTGTTTCTAACAGATTGCCATACTGTATGTAATTTACTATTATGATAGCTTTCTGCTTACTTCTCAGAATATTGTGTGTGTGTGTGTGTGTGTGTGTGTGTGTGCACGCACATGTGTATATATGCATGCGTGCAAGTATACACCCCAAACTGGAAAATAGTGCAAATAGAAACATTGAAATTATTGGCCACACATCCAATTAATTGGCTAATCAGGGCTGCTGTGAAGATACAAGGACACATAAAATAGGATTACATATTGGCCACACAACATTCAAACTGTTTCATCATTCAGTAAAATCATGCCTAATTTGCTTTCTACATTAAAATCATTTTCTTCTTTTCTTCCCCACGTCCCTTGATTCCTTTGGTATATAAAGAGTTCACTGAGTGAGCAGCCACACACTCCAGTGTACAGAATCCCAAAGTTGCACGTGTCGCTGAATGAAGAAATGTCTACTCATCTCACTCCTTATCACCCACTGTTCTAACATCTCCAGCCAGAGGAGGCAGCCTGCCAATATCTACCTGCCAAGCACTATAAATGTGCAATTAATATTAATTCCACTTATTTAACATAGACAGAAAACCTGAAGTGAATAAAATTGGAAGAATCCTGATTCAAACTCAGGTCATTTCACTCTTGATCAAGCCTACTTTCTGAAAATAATGAGGAACAATTAACCCTGCAACACAGGAAACCTGCTTTTATTGTATGAATACTTCTAATAAAATACTGCAGCAGCTCAAGAAGACAGTTCTCCACCACCATCTCAAGGGCAGTTAGGGGAGAACAGTAAATGCTGCCTTGCCAGTGATGCCCGGATCCTAAAAATGAATTAATAAAAATAAGTACTTTAATAGTGCCACTGTGATAATTTAGTGAAACAGTGAGTATTTGTTCAGTCCTTTCAGGGATAACTTCTCTGTATTTCCTAACAATTAAGTGTGCAGTTAGGCTAAAAATCCATACTAACCATGTGATACCATTGCAAGGTGCGAACTTTTATTGTGCTTGACAGGTAGATATTGGCAGGCTAACTTCTCTGGCTGGAGAGGCTAGAACAGTGGGGTGATAAGGAGTGAGATGAGTAGACATTTCTTCATTCAGGGTCATGTGCAACTTTGGAGTTCCGTACTCTGTAGTGTGTGGGTGCTCACTCAGTGAAATCTTTATGTAACAAGAGAATCAAGGGACATAGGGAAGAAAAGCAGAAGTGATTTTAATGTAGAAAGCAGATTGGGTATAATTTTACTGAATGATTGCTGTGTGGCCAATGTAGCGCACTACTTCTTATGTCTTTATGTCTTCACAGGTAGCCTTGTTAAGCCAATGTGCAATGGTCTGGAATTGTCTTCTCTGTTTGTAGCTTTGTCTTTCTGAAGTAATGGTGCTTCCTGCAAAACCCCAAATTATCTTTCATGTCTTTCATCCACAGAACAATCCACTGAACAAGTTAAAGCCCCCAGGATAAAAGGAAATCTGGTAATGCTGGGACTCTGTGACATCAAATTTTGAAACCAGCCATTAGGTCCATTGGGATCTGGAAAGACAAAAGACAGGTTAGTCAAAACCTGCTATCACAATAGGTTATTTTACCCCTGTCAATCATTAACAAAACCTTTTGTTAACCAAATGCTGACTAATTACTGGCTTTTCCAAGGTGTTACATATACCTCTAACCAGAGATGCTCAATGCAGAGGCAGTGCCCTTTAGAACTTCTAGTTTTCTTTCATCATTCTCTGGACTTCTTTATTCTTCTCCCCAGCTCTTGATTTTCTCCCCTATCCCATTGCATTCCTGAAGAATGTGGAAGCACTTTATTCTTTCCTTTTTCAATCTTTTTATTAGTTTTCAAATTAATACAGATTGATATATAGCATCAATATTTATACATGTAATACAAAGAGATCAGGAGAACAATCATGGCATAAAGAACAATGAAATATAAAAAAATCTGTAGATCCAATGATCTCTTAGTAAATGAATATAATATAAAAGAAAGGAAAAGATTTATTATATAAATTTAAAGAAAGAAAGAAAGCCCCAAATCAATAAGAAAAATTATAAACAATATAAACTAAACTGAAAAATTGCAAAAAAAACAAAAGTAGTAAAAAAAAATCTAGGCTAAAAGTTCTCCGTAGAAACAGAGCAATATTTTTTCATCAACTCCGTTCCTCTAAGTTGGAAAGTTATTGAAAGGGGATCTACATCATGTGAAAATATTGAATAAATGGACTCCAAATACCTTCAAATTTGAACGAAGGATCAGCAGTACCACTCCTAATTTTTTCCAAGTTTAAACATGATATAGTTTGAAAAAACCATTGAAAAGTAGTGGGGGGTATTTGATCCTTCCATTTAAGCAAAATGGATCGTTTGGCCATTAACGTAACAAAAGCAGTTAGTGGAAGCAGATAAATGGCCATTTATCGGAGACCAATATGGCCAGTATTGGAGACCAACCTACTTTGGAAGCTATTTCTAATCTGGATAGAAAGTTCGATCGGAGCTTTGCCGAATTGAAGTCTATTTTAACAGACTTTGAAGACAAACAAAATACTCTTATCCAGGAGAATGCCAAACAAATGCAATTAATTGCTGAACTCGATCAAGCTGGTAAAGAGAGAGATGCCAAACTCCTTTCACTTGAAAAAAGCCTTAATTACGACCAAGCAAAACCTGGAAAAGCAACAGAGGCTCATTGACCTGGAAGGACGCAGCAGGACGAAAAATTTAAGGATCATCAATTTTCCAGAGAACACCTAGACTGGTAACCCTACGGAATTCTTTTCTAATCTTTTAGTCGATGTGTTTGGTTCCAAAATATTCCCTGTTCAGCCTATTCTGGATAGGGCTCACAGAGTATTAAGATCTAAACCTGCTCCGGATCAAAAACCTTGGCCAGTAATACTGAGATTCCATTATGGCAGCGTCAAGGAACTCCTGATTTGTACTGCTCGTAGACGTGGAATGATTCAATTTAAACAATGGAAGTTTCGAATAGTTGAAGATTACACCCCAGAAGTTATGAAAGAAAGGCTGACCTACAAACCAATTATGGCTCGTCTCTATCAAAGCAATTATCATCCTGCATTATTATTCCCAGCAAGGTTGAGAATTTCGTTACCTGATAATTCTCGCAAATGGTTTCAATCCATTCAAGAAGCCGAGAATTTTCTTTTGAATTAGCTTTTAATTTTAGAAGCTAAGAAATGCAGAAGAGACACAGTGTTTTTCCTTTGATTTACTACCTACTTGTTTTATTATCTAATTAATCTTTAGATTTAAACCTTTTTTCTTCTTTTAATATTTTTAATGTTTTTATTAATAACAATTAAGAATTTAACAAAATGACTGATTGTTTGCTTTCTTTTCAAAATAATTATTAAACCGTATTTTTTATTTGTCGGTTGTTAATGTCCTTTGGCTCTGTTTCAATCTCACAACTATGTTATGACTTCGATATCTTTGTTTGTATTATGTTGTTCATTTTTAGACAAAACATGGGTGGTTTATATATTTTTTCAATTTGGACTACTGCCACCAACAGAACTGGGGTTAGTTCAATTAGAGGGTAGCTTTCTGGCTGCCTATTGGCCAGTTTTTGGGCTGTTGGGAGAGGGGGATGGGCTCGTTTTTATGTTTTTTTTTCTTCTGGGCTAAACTACAAATTTTTCTAAATTGTCATCATATCCATTTCCTCTGAATTTTTTTACTTCTTCCTGTTGGTAAGACTCAGAAATACCAAGATTAACCCTTTACATACCATATGTTTTTTAATCTGTTAAAATGGACAAGACTATTAATTTTATTTCATGGAATATTAACAGCTTAAATAATCCGATTAAGCGCAAGAAGATCTTTAAAGTTTTTCACAGATTAAATGCTCAGATCATTTTTGTTGAGGAGACTCACATCAGGAAGAAAGAATCAACATTTTTTTAGATTTTGGAGGGGTCAGCAGTTCCATTCAAATTCACAAGCAAAGGTGAAAGGAGTTTCTATTTTTATAGACTCCTCAATGTCGTTTGTCCATCTTGAGACAATATCAGACCCAAATGGTAGATTTTTATTAATTACTGGTCTGCTTCATAATAAAAAAAGTTGTTATAGTTAATGTTTATGCACCCAAAGTAGATCACCCTGAATTTTTTAAACATCTGTTTGCATTTTTTCCTAATTTAAATGAATACACTGATTATGGGTGGAGATTTTAACTGTTGTCTAAACCCTTTGATGGATAGAGCTGTGTCAAATCCTGCAATCCAAACAAAGCTGCTGTCTTTATTAATTCCTTCTTAGTTGAATCCAGAATTTTAGATTTCTACACCCATATGATAAAGAATTTTCATTCTCTTCTCATGTTTACCATAACTACTCGAGGATTGTTTTTTTTTTAATTGATGCTAGACTAGCTCCACTTACTATGGACTGTAAATACGATGCAATTGCCATTTCTGATCATGCACCATTGAATATCAATTAAATTACCAGATGTATCCTTTGATGTCAGACAATGGCAATTTAATCCTTCTCTATTACAAGACTCAGATTTCATCCAATTTATTAAAGAACAGATTTTATTTTTCTTTTTAACTAATTTTTCTGAAGAAATTTCCAGTGGGATAATATGGAATACTTTTAAAGCATATATCCACGGTCAAATTATTTCATATTCTGCTGGTTTGAGAAAACAAACTAATAATGAGATACATATATTGGTTGACAAGATTAAAGAAATTGATAAAAAATATTCTGATACTCAGAATCTGGAGCTTTTTAAAAAAGAGAACAGAACTCCAATTGCAACATAGTTTATTATTAACATCTTCAATTGAAAATCTACTACTTAAAAACAAAAGTCAATTTTATATACATGGTGATAAATCTGGTAAATTATTGGCCAACCAATTGAAGTCTACTTTATCTAAACGTCAGATTAATAAAATTTGTAAACCAGATGGTACCTACGCGATAGATCATGTTCAAATCAACAAATCCTTTCAAGAATTTTATTCTTCTTTATACCAATCAGAATCCCCTGAGGATCCTACATATTAATGAACTTTTAAGAGATCTGAAGATTCCCCAACTATCTTTAAATGAATGTTCTACATTAGAAGCACTTTATTCTTGCTCAAGTCCTGATCTCCTGTTCCCCATGAACTTCAAATATGAAGTTCACAATGATCAGAAAGGTGAGGATGCTGGCAGATCTTTCCATCCTTTGCTCCAGCAATTGTAATGTTCCCACCATTGCCTTGGCTGCATGGCTATGTCACATGGAACAATATTAAGTATCATCAGACAGGTAGATTTCATGCCATGAATTTCCTTTGTTCCTAGACACATTGAAGAGGAAAATCCTTCTTATTCCATCACTATAAAGCAGTGTCTCTGATAATACATTGCCTTATTGCAATATAAGCACCCCAAGATATTTTATTCTGTTATAGATGCTATATAAACACGAGCTGTAGTTGCATATAACATGATTAAATAAAATATCCCTGCTAACTCAAACCCACAGGGATTGCATAATACAGTGTGTGACCCAATCCTTTTGATCTCTTAATCAGAAAAGATCATTTTAGTGATCTCATTCTTTGAGGTGAATAGACTGAATAAACAGGGATTAAAACAAGCCAAACATTTGAACAGAGGCCAATTTTTCTCAAACGTTATTTATATTTTGTGATGTCAGGTCAGGCTTAACAGATAAAACCTTGAAGAACTGTGGTCCAATCTTATAATTGCTGTGTTACATGTCTGCCAGAAGAGGGTGTCTCTGTCCTTCAGTATGTCTCTAGTTCACAAAGGAATAAGATGGCCACAAGGGACACTCAACACTCCTGCCTCTGTTATTATAGGAAAGTTACCCTTCAAGTGAACACACATTTCAGCTCAGTTTCCTATTACCATGATGACAGCCATTCAGCAGGGCACAAGGATTGTAATTCCTGAGTTTAACCAGCTCATTTAGGTACTGGCAAACTTCATTTAAAGGAGTGCTAGGAGGCAGCCTGGCTGTCTACAAGGAGCCTGATCAAAGAGCAGAAAAGCATCTGGTTTTACTCTGTTTTCTGTCACAAAGGGGAAAAAAAAATCCCTTACAAGTAAATCATGAAAATGAATACCTGTACCTGTCCTCAGGCACCAGGGAGGCCACAGCTATTTTATACACAACATATTTCCACTTTGGAGGTCATGAATAACTTGATTTAATAGACTATTACATTGTTAATATATTTATAGTTGAGTTGTTGCTCAATGTGTTAATAAAACATTAAAATCAAATTTCTGAGCTAAGATTTTCATTACTTAGCTCACATTTAATGGATCAAATTTAGAAATCTGCTGATGCGGATATAACTTTACTAAGAGGCATGCAAGCCTGCAGGCTGAAGTTCAGGGACATCAGGCCAGGGTCACTGAAGTGTATCCAGACAGCTAAACTGCCTTTGTTTTTAATTCTCAGTCAAACACAAGCACAGCAGACACATCTTCCATATCAAATTGGGACTAGTTACAATGAATAGCAATGACTTACCTTTTTCTTCTTCGGCACTCCCTTGGGATCAAGGATGAGTTTTTTTTAAATTCAGTTCTGTGGGTTCTGAGGTGATTGATGAGGCCAATGTGGAATCTGTGGACTCTGGCACAGGTGGGGCAGGGGGTGCCTGACAGGACAGGAAGATGGGAGGATAGCTTGTGAGCTAGTATGCTCCTTCCTGTCATTTCCACTGGGCTTCTGCTTCCTCCTGAAGAAAGAACTCAAACTTTTCAGTGTTGTCCTGTTCGTGGGCCAAGGATTCCCATTAGTTGTGGATATTGCATTTTCCAAGAAAGCCTCCGAGAAGTCTTTTCCTTGAGCTGCTGCAAATTTTTTGCAGTGGTGGGGCTTGGAGCAGGATGCCTATTTCCTGAGCCAGGTGTCAAGCTCATGGATGATGTGGCCTGCCCATTGGAGCTGGCTGAAAGTAGCTTCAATGGCTCGATGCCAGGTATGTTGGCCTGAAAGAAGATGCTGACATTGGTTCATTATCCTGCTGGTCAGTTTCGAGGATTTTACAGTGTTGGTGATACCTCTTTTTTGAGGTGCCTACTCTGGGTAGTTCATGTCTACGAAATGTACAGTAGGATTGGGAGCACTACTGTCTAGTAAAGCTTTGTGCCAGCTCTTGACCTTCAAAATTCTCTTTTACTCTGATGGCTAAAGGTTGTGCTGGCACACTGAACATGTTGGTGAATATCATGAACGATGTCTATGCTAATTGAGAGATAGCTCCTGAGATATAAGAAGTCTGTGTCTTCCAGGGCCTTGGCATGGACTTTTATTGTTGTGCAGCAGGAGCAAGTAGATAAAGGACTACTAATTTGAAGATGTTAAGGCCCACCCTTTCTTATGTTTAAGTGAATGAGTCAATGATGACTTAGAGGCTGAGCTCCAAACATGAATGTGTACTGAAGCTGGCTAACTGGGGTTGAAGTGATCTTGGTTCTAGAATAGAGACACTGAAGTTTGAACAGTTTCCCATTTGTTCTATAGGTCACCTCCATTTGACCAGGAAGCTTGCTGGAGGTGAGGACAATGGTAACACTCAAATTGCTACCAATATCAATGCCTGTTGGCTGTGCTCTACTTACTGTTTTAACCAAAATTGTACCAAATAATTGTAAAGGTACATAATTCGAGAAGTGCCAACTCACCTCCATTGAAGAATGTAACAAATTAATTTGGGGATTTAACATTCCTTTTCAACTTCCTGATTTGGACAGGCTTAGCTGTTTGACAGTAGTGATATTAATCTAGGCTGATTGTGGCTGGTTTATGGTCACAGGCATGTGTCCAGTGTTGAAGCTATTTGAAGCACTTGCGCATCAGATCCAAATGCACAAGCCCAAGATTTCCATCAGAAAAGTCTGTGAACTAGATTCTGTGCCCCACTATATAATACCCACCCCACAAAATATTTACACCTGTCCAGGATCTTAGTGTGGAAATGCGTTTAAGGAGAGTGTACTTTACGAAAGAGGTATGATAGCTTCCAGCCACGATCACTCACTCACACTGCTCTGTCTGTGGCTATAAAACAAACTGCTGCACTAAACTAGCCTTTTATTGCTGAAGCTCACTTTAAGGCTGAAAGCTGCGAGTTTTTTTTGATGCTTCAAAATGCCCCTGACATTCAGAAGCATACAAAAGAAAACTACTTAAAATCAAATAAACAAGTTTTTATAAATAATTGTGCTTTCTATTAGATTTTAAAATTTCCATCATTTTGAAACACTTAACAACACGTTTAAATAATTCTTTTCCCTTTTTGAGAGTCCCTTGAGGTTGAGAATTTCTTGCTTCCAGTTTCGTGAGCTCAGAGGTGAGTAATGAGATCAAAGTGGGAACTGCAGACTGCCACAGATAGGGCAGAAGGTGCCAAATGGAGTGAGCTGGTAGGTAGTTTGAGAGTTGGGACCCTTCCGTGTTCTGCTGATGCAGGGACTTGAGCTTCTCAGTATGAGGCCACTTCTCCACCTTGAATGGGCTTAGGCCAGGGATTCCCAGGAGCCAGTGCAGACATTGCAATTTTTCATGGAGCTTTGACCACATCCATTTAAAATAAATAATTTAAAAAAAAATTATTTTGAACATAAATAATTAAAAAATACGATTTACCTTATTCTTAAAATCTTACCTTATTCTTAAAGTCTTGAAGCCTTAAAATCTGTCTTCAAGCCAATGGGCTCACATAACTACTGTGTCACAACTAACCAGGCCCAAGATCCTTAAACAAATTCCTCAGAACAAATGCAGAGAGATTCCGTCATTTGACTTTATATGGACTATAGCAGTGGAATAGATTGACAGTTTTATCAACAAAATTCTGCCAGTAAATTTGGGACTATTTTGTTGGAATATTCACAGGCTGAAGCCCCAAATACTTACATTTGCCAGAAAATTCTAGGCCTACCTTTTGAATGATTTAGGCTTTGCCACTCATATCTCCTGATCTCTAGCAGGGAAAATAACACCATTCATAGCAATCTGAAGTGCAGCAGGAGAGTGCTACAATGAGTCATATACCTCTGTAAGGCTGGGCATCAAGAGAATTACTGAAAGCATTAAAGGCATGCTTTCACTGGTTAGGTCAGAGAAAGCTCAGCAGTATGCTGCAGATCAGGTGTCATGCATAGTTGCAATGTGCAGTGTCCTTCACAGATTCATTATTCAAAAATAGCTGGTCTGTGGGATTGGTTAGAAAGTGTTAGCTTCACTGAAAGCAAATCTAAATGGAGAAGAGCATCAAAAGGAATCACCAGTAAGTGCAACAGATGATCACCAATATCTTCTGCCCCGTGCATTCCTAGGCAACACTGCTTAACTCTTTCTGCTCTGCTTTGAATCAAGAACCATTAATCCAATAGCTGCCCTAAGAAATGAAAACACATCAGCCACACTGAATGATCAAGCACAAACATACTTTCCTCTAAGATCCTACGTTCTGTGAATATCACAGAATAACAAAAGTACACATTCTAATTTATTGCAGTGAAATAAGTAAAATCTATAAGGCAATCTGCTTTCCCAACTTCTCAACTATTTGGTAAGTGTCAGAATGTGGATGTATTTTGGAAGAATATAACATGACCAATTCAATCCTTAAAAGAGAAATATGCAGGGCATTAGTAGCAGTCCCTTTAAGGCTGTAAACAAGGCCAATACAGACAATCCCCAGGTTATGAATGGGTTCTGTTCCTGAGAACTCTTCATAACCCAAACTGTAAGTCAGAAATAAACAAAACAGTTTGTGGGAGAGGATTGCAGAAACAGGCGAGATGGAAGAGTGAGCAGGCGCGGGAAGAACGGCTGCCAGATGGCCTCACTGAAACAGTGAGTGAGTGAGTGAGCGAGTCTGTTCAATGCTCCCAGCTCGACGCCCCCCCCCCCCCCCCAGGAAGGGGTGAGGGTGAGGATGAGAAAAGGCACGTGGAAATGTTCAGTTCCTATCCAGCAGAACAGAAGGTGTCCCGTAGCAGCTGGCAAATCCATTCCTATCCATCCTGCTGGTCTCCCAAATGCTCATTGGTATGTTTGGGGTGTCCATAAGTGAGGCATTCGTAATCCAGGGAGGACTTGTAATATTGTAGAATTTGCTTTGAGATCTAGATACAAAAGCTGATGCAAGGGCACTTGTATATTGCCTATAGAGTACTGCCTACTGAATTGGACCCTGCAATACATAAAGGTTGTTGAGGCTTTGGGAAAGCTACAATGCAGATTCACCAAATTGCTGCCTGGTCTGTTTGAATTACATGAAAACGTGGATATTTTCAGCAGAATAACAGATTTCAAGGTGATATAACAGTATTTAAAATGATGTATTGAAGGGACAGGACAGTACAGAGAGATTCAATTATTTACAAGCAATGATTCCTGGAAGATGAGGGGCCATTGGTACAAAATTACATCAAAGAGACAAACAAAAAGAAAATTCTCCACAAAGAGAACAGAAAGAATATGGAATTAATTTCTTGAATTAGTGGATTGAAGAGGTGGATTAATGGAAAGTGATTGAAGGAGCATGGTTATTGAGTGGGTAATATGATTGGACTAATTTATTCAAGGCAGGTGAATGTTAACACAAAATGGTTTGGTCTGTTTCTGTATTATAACCTCCATATATAAATTCATTTGCTTCCTTTGTAATTTCTACACCAAAGCTCATCTTTTGAAATAAAACCAGAAATTGCTTATCAGGTTAGGCAGCAACTGTGGAGAGAGAAACCAATTTAACATTTCAGGTCAATGCCATTTCACCAAAACTGGAAAAAGTTAAAGATATAACAAACCCTAAGATTCAGAGACAGGAGGTGGTGAGGGGGAAGGGCTGTATAACAGGACTTGAAAGAAGTTCTATAGCAGGCTAGACAGAGGGATGGATTGTATAACAAGGGAGGTGATAGTGCAAAGCAAAAATGGATGGAAATGGGATAAGAACAAAAGAAAACATTTGACAGGAAGAGATGTCAAAGAGGAAAGGAAAATTATTATCTGCAACTGTTGAACTCTGCGGCTTAGGATTTCCTGCACATGACACAGATGTTCATAATTCATAGCCTTATTTAATTTGTATTTAGAAGGCAGAACTTTCTGAAAAAAAGGTAACTTCAGATCATCAATGGTGACCTTGCAATGAGTAAGAAAATCACATGGTAGGTCCAGAACAAGTTTCTCCTACAAAATGGCTGTAGAAACATCAACAAGCAGTAAAGAATGCCCCAGATTTGCCAGCTATCAAGTTTATTGAATCCTTCGGAAAATTACAGATCTACAGAAGTATTTTAAAACTATGAACTTTCAATTAAATAATTACAATGTTTTAAAATTATTAAAAGATAAAAGAAAACAATTATATAATTTAAAACATAACATTTTAAAATAATTAAACATTTTAAAGAAGTGCAATGAAATAAAAAGTTAGCTTACCTTATTCTTGCCGTCGTTCCCCACAGTGGTTCCTGTCCGTCAAGATGTATAGGCTAACAGATCCTGAGACAGGTATAACCTGGTGCAAGTCTGGTTGGTAGCAGTTTCTAGTTATGTCATGCACCTGGGAAATCATTGTGTTTCTCAGCAAATTCCATCCATAGATGAGGTATCAATCTTCATACTTACCTTGGGTTTTGTTATAGGAGGAGGAAGCAAGGAGGGAGAGGACAGAGTGGAAATAAGATGAAGTGAAGTATCAGCTTACTGATAAGTTTAGTTTTTACTAATTGATAGAACAGTGTTTTTTTGTCCACACACTCAGCAAATCTGTGCTTGGTCTTCCCAAAGTGGAGAAGATGGTCTGAACAGTGAATAGAATACACTAAAATGAAATATGTACAATTAAATCACTATTTCACCTGGAAGGTATGTTTACATCACAGACAGTGGGGAAGGAGGAAATAAAAAGGCAGCATCTCCTGTGCTTGCCTGAGAGAAAATCAGAGGAAGAAGAGAATGTTGGTTGTAATTGAGGAGGGGACCACGGTATCCCAGAGAGAAAAGTTCTCGAAAGGGAGGAAAGGTGAAAATTTATTTGGCATCTTGCAGTTAGTTTTGGAAATGGTAGAGAATGATCTGTTGACTGTGGGAGCTGAATGGATGGATGAGGAGAAGGAGAACCTTATTCTAATTCTGGTAGAGGGGCAGAGGTGAGGGAAAAGTGTGGGAAATGGAATGGACATGGTTTTGGATCGAATAATCTATTGGAGGGCAATCCTTGGTTGAGGGAAAAGCAAGATATATCAGATGGACATGCATGGAAGGTGAAATTCTCAGAGAATTTCCAATAAAGATGAAGAAACTGGGACAATAGGTGAGGGTCCCTACAGGATACAGGTGGTAGGAAGTATAGTCAATGCAGGTGTATGAGTAAGTCAATTTATACTGATTCTAGCCTATGCTCAGAAATGGAGATAAAGATGAGAAGAATGGAAAAGAAAACATCAGCGATTATCCCTTTGAAAGTGAAGGAAAAGTGGAAATTTGCAGCAAATAATGAATTTTACAGGTTGAGGACCAGAGCAGATATGGTCAAAACCATACAGGGGTTTTCAAAGCACCACTTTTTCTACAGTAAGCCTGATGCTTATTCCTATCAGCTGCACCCTCACCATGTAAGTCTATTTGTGACACTTCCAATGTTAAAGTTGTTCTATAAATATTAAGGCAGTATTACATTCCTTCAAAGGTAGAGATGGTGAATGGGTCACAACTCCTTGGTCATCATCACTGAAACATCCCAGTAAAATTAAAATGTAATACCTATTGGACAAAAACACTACTTGAATGTTTGACACTAAGAAAACGTGTTGAAGTCAGAAACATTGGTTGTACTTTTCTGGGAAATATAGCTGTAACATTTTTTTTAAACTGTGTTTACAAACATCAAGTTCAGATAAGAAAAATTGTTTTGATGTGTACATTTCAAGCAGAAGGCAAAGTTATCTTTTTGTTATATTAATTAGTATTTTTTTAATTTAACTATCTTTCCTGAGGGCAGAGCTTGTGGACACTTACAACCTGACAGGCAACTAGATTATCTCATAAAGACTTCTTCTCCAGGCCTTCAAACTGTCAAAGGAGCTTAGAAACCAGGAACATTATGTGTAATTATATTAAATTATTATGTTTAAGTTACACTGGCTTCTTCCTATTGGATTACACTCCTTTAGGCAACTAAACAAATACTTCTTTAGGAAGTTTATGGAAACCATTTAGTGAGATGGTCAAACAATCTCCATTTATTGGGCTGCACTAAATCTCTGATGCAGCATTGTGCTTTGTGGCTTTACACACTAAAATAACATTACCTCAGCTCTTCATCTTGTCATTTTCAATTTCCTGCACCTGCTGGATTGGTAAAAAAAAACTTCTATTGTACTCAAGCAAATATTGACGTTGCAAAATTCACCAACAAGTGTTTTTTTCAATCTGGCAGCCAAGAGGCTCAGAGACATGTCAGATATCCCAAAGCACATTACAGTTAAAGAATTACTTTTTTGAAGTGTAGTCACACTGGTAAGAATGGAAGGTCCCTTGGATAGAAAAGATTAAGTGATGGTCTAATTGAGGTATTTAAGATCATTAAGAGCTTAAATAAGGCAGGCGGAGAGTAGCTACTTCCTCCAATATGAGTCTCCAGAACAAGTGGGAATAAATTGAAAATTAGAGCTGGACCACGTCAGAAAGCACATGAAGGGCATCAAAAATCTGGAGCTCTCCCTATAAAAACTGCTGATGCTAAACAAATTGAAATTTCAAAACTGAGGTTATGATATCTTTGTTAGGCGAGGGTGTTAAGGGTAACAGAATCAAAGCAAGTGGACAGAGTTAATGCACAGATTAACTTCAATCTAATGAAATGGTGGTAAAGGCTGGTAGCACCGAATACCTCAACAGGCTTTCCTGTATTCCCAAAAATAACAGCTGATTTATGCATGGAAAAAATCCCACACACAGCAATGAAATAAATGCCCTGGTAATCTAGATTGGTTGGGTGAGTTGAGAGGTAGATGCTACGGGAAATGGGAGGGCAGATGGTACCTTGGTGGATTTTTGCAAATGTCCAGCAATCTCTCGCTAATAGACAAAAGCCATAGCCTTGATCTGATGCTCAAGCATCTGGAAGGGACTTGAACACACAGCCTTCTGACTCAGAGGAACAATAAAGCAATTGAGTCCAGTCTGACACCACACATTTCTTGGAATTGCAGAGAAAAATTATTGTATCTGCTTTGTGGCTCTCCCAGCAATTATTTAGAGATATTCACATGGTGTTTGATAGAAGCATGTGTCAAGAACAGGTGATTCAGTACTCTCTCAATTTTTTAATCTTTATAATTAATGATTAGAAAATTGTCTGTGCTGAGACACTTTGATTGCTCTGTCTGGTTTTCTGATCTCTGGTCGTCGTGAGAGTTTCCACAAGTCCACCCAATGTTGTATCACAGAAACATAACCAATAATAGTGGTATTCATAACAATACATGCATGGGATCTACACTGAATGCATTTTGTACTTCCCACCAAGACAGCACATGGTTTTCAGCAGCCTCCTTCAGTGGGCTAATTTTAACCTACATCACTACTACATCCACTTGACTACAAAAGACTGTGGAGATTGGCTGTAGTTCTGGTTTTCCTCCTCATCTGAATTTCTACTCTATTCAAACCAATGGAGAATAATATTATTCGGAATGTAAAACAGGTGTTCCATTCACTCCTGCCAATTTCCCCATCAGTGGATTAAATTAAGATTACCTCTATTGTCATTTTGTACTATTTTGGTTTTCTCCGCAGTCTCATGTTCTGAATTTTTCCCCCTTTACTCCTTCAGTTCACTCAATTGGCACTTTCCTTCCTTCCACTTGAACTGTAGGTTTTTACATTAAGAGTCAGGAATCCATGGTTTAGGGAAGAAAACTTTTGACTGCTCCTTAAAAAGTAAATGCATTGTTAACACAAAGTCAGTGCGTAAGACTTTCCAACATCTGTTTAGCTCCATATTAGATAACGGATAAATATTAATTACCTCTGCATTAATGCTAACGACATAGTCTGATGTAATTATTAGGGCATTTAGTATGAACATCACTTGTGCCTAAAATATTTCACTGTTTCCCTACCAAAGTCTACAATTTTTCCAGTTTTCCGCTTTTTATTCCTCGAGATAAATCTTTGTTTCTGTTCTTATCTATGCATATTATAATTTCATTTTGACCACAGTTTTCACATTGTGTCCACACACTTGTGTTTTTCAGAAGGGAGTCATAAACGCAGGATCTATAGCTGATACCATGGACACCTTGGTTTGAGACTTGGCAGTCCCTTCACTCTCCAAGTCTGTGATCAATTAGCTCACAATGGAATTGGAACATTCTAATCTGTATGACTCAGGTAGGCGCAGCCCCTATCAGCCATTAAATAAAAACAGACCACAGATCCACGAAAAGAATGCTAATGCAGTAAGTAATTAGTAAACAATTTTTTGAAAGGAGATCTGAGATTGGGATTCCCTCTTTAAACTTTTCATTAATGTAATCTATTTATAAGGACAATACTTAATATTTTTGGGTGGTTCAGTGCCAGTTGGAAAACAAATTAGACTCAAGCCTTTTAACATAGAAAGCATTCCTCTGTGCATTTTTGCTCTGTTCATTTTGCCAGGCAGAGGTAAGATGCCACAATGAATGCAGATCTTACAAACAGATTAACAAATATTGAGGATAAATGAAAGTAAGCCTTTATCCCTACAGATATCTGTAAAGTATGTTTATCTATGGCCCTGAGTCAAGAGAACGGCTGATGTTTTAAATGTAATCTTTAAGAGCAAAGCTCCAGGTAAGGTAAACAGAAACTAGTTTTGAAAGTCAGTTGAAGTGAGCAATCTGCAGAGACTGCCTGTAACCTGCAGGGAAGAGTGAGTGACCTATTAACTTTTGTAATCCATGAAAGTGCTTTCAGGTTCCTATAAACCTTTCAGCAGTCCTCCAAATGCAACCTTCTTGTTCTTCATTCCATTTTTGTGCAAGCATTTGAAGTCCCATTGAAGGTATTGAATATGAATACCCCAGTGCCTGAGACAGTATCAAACACCATATCAAAGTTAGCAATCTGGATGAAAAAAAAGAATCTATTCATTCAAAGTGAACAATTTAACCACAAGCCTCTTTCTTATTCCAGCAACAGACAGTTGAAGGGGGCAGCGGAGGATTAAGACAAAAAAAACTGTTGCCATTTTTACAATGGTGTGCTGTATGGCATGTCTGTGCTTCACTCTTGAGAAGTGGGACTCCTCACCATAATATTTAAACACCATAATATTGAAACCTGAATATGTGTGGTCATAGCCTGGTTTAAATTTTATGCTGGCAGCCTGGATTTCCCAGGGCCTGGGAAACCTGGCAACTATTTGGTCAGGAGGAGGTAAGAATTTGTTATTGCCCTCTTGTGAGGCAGGAGGATGGAGCAGGAGTGTTCTTGCCGAAGTACATCTTATGCAGCAGTCTTTACTGCCCATGATCAGCTGACCCCGACACCACTTCAACCCCCATGTCTTGTCTGCTTTCCTCCTTCCTGTACCTCAAGACCCTCACAGAATTAGAAATTAAAAACATGTTCTGGCTCATTCCAGCTCCCTCCTTGCCTCCCTGTAAAACAGGCACCAAAATTACTACATGTTTTTATGAATTGTATAAATGAGCAAGTCTGTGGAATTTCAGGTTTATTATTTATTCTAACTTTTTTTAAGTATCAAATGATAATGTTAAAGTGCTACAAAGGATTAGAACCTGGCACAGTTGAGTGTATTGATATAGATGTTATTGGGTTCTGGCAGCAATTTTACTAGTAACTGGAAAGTTTATGGTCATTGTGTCTGATACTTCTGCCCTTGACCTGTGAAGTGGATGTTCTGCAGCAGCACAGCCTCCTGTTTCAGTATCTCTTTATATTAATAATCCTGTCTTTTAACAATACATTGGAATCATTTGGTAAATATTTAACTCTTAGATTAAGGGACTATTGTCTCATTCAAAGTTATACCAAGAACAATGAGGGTCATAAATCAATCAGTACCCCTTTCAGCAGTGTACTTGATAAGTCTTGGCTGTTGCCTTCTAATGGTTTATAACTGGAATGAAGAAGATTATAATTGGGGGAAATTAAGAAGGATGACAAGGAAGAGGGAAGATTCCTCGTATATTAAGAGTTTTCTAGTGTGAAAGACTGTCATGATTGACATGTGAGTGCCCAAGTTCATTCTTAGGCCAGAGAGCTGTGCAGAGGAGACATGTTTGTTGTAGTTGTTTTCAACTGGAAGATATGGGATTTGGCTAAAATTTGAAAGGTAATGGAGAGGGTCAGTGTGATGTCCATGGAGGATCCTTTGTGCTGAGGGAGATTTGCTGCACAAAATATCAGTGGTTATTTCCACAGTGGTCCTTCCAGGCATAGCCTTCCACTGGGAAGTTAGCTCTCAGATTGTCAGTGTGGCTCAGCACAGAGCTTCATCCAATGCAAGTGCAGCCAATGCCAAAAAGACAAGTTTGACACCCAGTGAGGTCCTGGCCCTAAGCTCTAGCTGTCATTATTATGAATATTTGTAAAGCCTTTGACATTAACAAACATTCAAATTCAGTCAGGATGTAAGCTCCTTTAACAAATAAAAACAGCGATGAAGGAAGTAAAGTTATTAAAGTTACCTGAAAGTTAAAAGTCTAAAAGCCTGTCTACACACACACAGACATACTCAGAACAAGCTGTACCTTTAGTCAAGCTGTTCCGGTGCACTCACAACAATGACATCAATCTGAAGTATGAAAATTGCCCAGGTTTGTTCTGTTCATAAAAAGCAGGACAGATGCAATTACTGCCCAATCACTCATTGATCAGCAAAGTAATAGGATGTGTCATCAACCGTTACATCAAGTGGCATTTTGTCTTTGATAACCTGCATGCCAATGTCCAGTTTAGATTTTGCCAATATCACTCTGCTTCAAACCCTGGTGTAAACATGGGCTAATGTTCTGAATTCTAAAGAGGAAGCAAGAGTGACTGCCCTGGATATTAAGGCAGCACTTGTCTGAGGGTGGTATCAAGGAGTCCAAATAAAGCTGAAGCCAACATATGTTAAGGAGAAAATACTCCAATGATTGGACTCATATCTCCACAAAGGAAGAGTACTGGAGACCAATCACTGCTGGAGATTCTCAAGGCAATGTGCTGGGCCTTACCATCTTCAGCTACTTCATCAATGACCTTCCTTCCATCATAAGGTCAGAATTGGGAATGTTAGCCAATGATTCTACAATGTTTCATTCCATTTATAATTCCTGAGCAAATGACATAGTGCTTGCCTGCACCTAGCAAACCGTGACTTCATTCAGGCATGAGCTGATGAGTGGCAAGTGATCATTGCATCACCAAAACATCAAATACATTGCAATTACTTGCGTAGGCTACTCCCACAGGATTTCCTGAAGCCACAATTGCTACCACCAAGATGGACAATCTCATAATCTTTACCACCAAGAAGGACAAGGGTGGCAGGTGCCTCAGAACACCGTCAACTATAGATTTTCCTTCAACTCGTTCACCATCCTGACTTAGACAGATATTTTCATTTCTTCATCATCCCTGGCTCTACATCCTGGAACTGATTGCTGAGCACCTTCATCAGGAGGACTCCTGTGGATCAAGAAGGTGGTTCACCACCTCATGGTGAATTAGGAATGACTAATAAGTGCTGACTTTGTTGGTGATAGCCACATCCTGAAATATGCATGAATAAACAAAATAACATTTGTTTTTATTTCAACTTTATATTCTGCTTTGTACTGTATACTTTTTGGAACCTGGGCTACCAAACGATGCAATAATTTTTTTTAAAAATGTGCATTTGTATAGCAACCTATCAGGACATCCCAAAATACTTCTTGTACTGTACAAAAACAGCAAGCATTTAGGGCACAAAAAATTGTGATAATAAAAGAATAAAGTTCCATGAATTTATGACTCACTAGCAAGGCTCTTCAGTCGACCATGCAGCATCTGCTCCATGGTATTCTGCATTTCATCTCATCCTTCCCACAGCATGGGAAATAATTTTTAGGTTGTTCTGTTTCATGTTGCTCAAAGCAGGGATCGAGGTTGATTCATTCTTTGTGCTTCTGTGTCAATTGGTAACTCGAGGCAGGGTCCATTGTGTAACATCACCCACAGGGTGGTGATGTAGCAAGGGCAGAGAGTGACTGTGGTTCCTCTCTTGCCTCCCACATGTGCTCTTCACCTCTGAGTGGCACTTCCTTTGTTATCCTTTCTGTAGCCTCAATTATTTCAGAATGCTGGTAGTTGGAGCAATGCTTGATAAAAAGGGTAGGGTTTGAACCAATCGATGATGCAAAGTGTTTTCTAGGTTGTAATTTCACTCTTGTTCCTTATCATGGGAAGGACTGGAAGGGAAAGATAAAAGAAGCCAAATACACCGCAAAGAAGCTGGTTAAAAACATGTCTTTTATTGTAGGCAGGCGCATGAAGCAGCTGGTGAGAGCATGGAAAGGAGTGACAAAAGGAAAGTGAAATGAAGTTGGTAGTGTTTTTATAATCTCAGTCTCCATAGGAACTAAATTAGAATCAGCTTTTTTTTCCATGTGAAGAGGGGGTAGGGATTAAGGTAAAATCCTGGAGAAACGGTATGCTTTTCCCTTTGCCAGGTCTTCATCTGGTGACCATCAGTAGCCTTAACGTATAATCAGAAGACAGCAAAGAAAAGATAGCCTCTGCTGTCTGAAAGCCTTTGTTAGCAGGATTGAAATTGTCCCACTGTCCCTTGTCTGACACCAAGCAGTACTTTTTTTTTTCATTTTGGGGAGTAGGCATTATTAGCTAGAATTTATTGCTCACCCCTAATTGCTTCTGTTAAGATGCTCGTGAATCTTTTTTGAACTGCTGCCTGCTGCAGAGTCTCTGGTGAAGGTACTAACACTGTGCTTTTGGCATTTTCACCTACTAACGATGAAGAAATGGTGATACATTTTACCAAGTTTGGTTGCTGACTTGGAGGGAAGTTTGGGCGTGGCAGTGTTCCCATGACTCTTGGCATTGTATTGATGTTGCATCCTTAAAGGGCTAAGAAGTCTATCGAAAAATGCGTTGCATCCTCTCTCAGAACATAAAAAATAGAAGCACAAGTAGGTCATTCTGACTCCTGCGTCTGCTCTGCAATTCAATAAGATCTGAATCTTGGGGTAAGGGGGTTGACATATGAGGAGAGGCTGAGAAGATTGAGCCTGTACTCATTGGAGTTTGGAAGAATGAGAAGTGATGGTGTTGAAATAAAAAGGAATCAGAATAAAGGGCCATGCATTTAAAATGGAGATGAGGAGGAATTTCTTCCCTCAGAGGGAGGGTCATGAATCTTTGGAACTCTCTTTCTCAGAAAACTATGGAGGTGCAATCATTAAATATTGAGTGACAGATATTTGAACTACAAGGGAATGAAGGGGCTTGGGGAAAGAGCAGGAAAGAAGTGTTGAGGCCAAACCTGGATCTGCCATGATCTCACTGAATAGCAGAATAGGTCCAAGGGGCAAACAACAAACTGCTGGAGGAACTCCGTGGATCAGGCAGCATTTGTGGAGGAAGAGGGATAATCGGTTTTGGAGCAAGACCCTGCAGTGAGGGTTGGGGGGGGGGGGTGGGGTGTGTGGAAGAGATCTAAGGATTTGTGATTAGTGAGGGTGCTACGAAGGCGATTATGGTGGGAGCGGAAGTGTGGGTGGGCTATGGAGATATTCAGGCTGGGACTGTGAAGGTAATCAAGGAGAGGATATCTGATGTGGAGATTATCTGGAGGTGTTGGGAGTCAGGGTGTTGGGGTTGTCAGGGAAATAATTGGGAGTGATTACAGAAATAATTCACTAGGTTGATCAGAGAGATGATTGGGGTTGTCACAAAGATGAGCGGAGAAGTCAGGTTAATTAGTCATTGAGGACAGGGAGGTAGTTGAGTGGGGGGTGGAGATGATTGAAAAGGGTGTCAGGGATATGATAGGGGAATTAGAGAGTTGATTGTGGGGAAGGCTGGTGGAACAATTGAAAAGTCTTAGAACATTGCAGATGTTTCAAAATGTGTTCTGACATGTGGATAGGTCTGAGAACTTGGCCCAGTGCTGTTGTTATACTCCAGGGTCCATCACAACCACACCAGATTGCTCCATGAGCAAAACTGCAGAGATGTCAATCATGGTTCCATTTATTCAAAATGCTGTTATTCATAACTGCTCTAGCCAAAATACAATGAATTCTGAGCTTTCCTGCTTTGGGGATTCTTACTTTTGGAAACAGCCAAAATTATTGGAAGCAATTTTCTTCTCATTTAATTTTAACCTCAATCAGCTTTTGCCTGCCAATCACATGAATAAGGTATGCTGTTTGTATATATTGTAACCATGGCAACAACACTGCACCTTTTTTTGTGTGATGTAACGGATTATCACAGCTGTGATCCTTCACTATAATGAAGAAACTAACAGTGAACGTTGCATTGGGTATTGCTGTTTTGATTGGAAGCTGGATCTATAGCTGAATTCTGATCACTTTAATAATGAATTATTAAGGCGAGATTAGAATTATCCCTAAATTAAGTTCTTTGTGCAATTTGAATGGTAAATTGGGAGTTAATACTTGAATGGTAATTTTGGCTGGATTTTGCACACTCTGTTTCCTATTTTCTGGTGGCAAGGATAAAGAGCTCCGTTAGTCTGCAGTTCAGGAGCTGTTTCCAGGGCAATAGAAAATGCAACTCAATGCTCTGGGACTGGAGGGAATAGTGCACTGCATTGTTGTGTTGTAATACATTATGTATATTGTTGAATGTTGCTACAACTTTCACTGAATTTACCTGGAGAACTTAACCACTAGTATCTAGCGATCCACTAGAACCATCAGGATGGGCATGTTTTGTTAGAACTAGACACCTCCCAGCAGGATAAATAGATACGTTTGACTTTCTGTGGATTAGAATTTCTGAAGTATCTACTTTTTCACCATGTATTGCAAATACTTTCTTTACACTAGCATGGTGCTGCATTTATGTGTACTATGTGAATGAATTATGTCAAAAATCTGATTGTGCTGTGTGACTGGGTCCTTTGGACACGGTTTTCATGGTTTCTCAAATTCAACTTGTACCTTCACAAGCAATATGGAATGTAAATTTGGACATCAATTACGCAAAAATTTTTAGCGCACTTAGTTAAATGGCTTAAAAACTTACCTGGTTGGGTGCTGTGGTGTTCCCGGCATCCAACATCTTGCAAGAGGGTCCTTCTCTGAATAGCTTTCAGTGTTTTCTTTCACTACCCCTCACTGCTGATGACCTTAAGGCCACCACCCTGGGCCCTGGTTCAATCATATATCCAACCCCATCAACTAATTGCATGTTTGATCCTCCAGTACCTGATCCTCGATGATTCCTTTCCCCCGTGCTCCTTTCCATCAGTATCCCAGGTACCTAATGCTCCCTTCTGAAACCAAGATTTATCTTGACTTGCCCCCACACAATCTGCTGGTGCCTCCCCCTGCACTAACCTACCCTCCCCTCCTCCCCCCCCCCCCCCAAATCATAATCTGCAGGCTTCTTGACTCCCTGTGGTAGCTCCAAGATGACTTTTCTTTGCACTACTTGTATGAAGTCTGTTCCATTGAACATGACTCAATGGGGATTGGGAGCCACTAGAATTTTGTTGCTGGGAGACTTTGAACAAAGCTGCCTTGGATTCCTAAGCTCTCAGCATGCTGATTTAACATGTTTTCCCCAGGCTTGAGAAATAGCTAGTCCTGTATCTTACCTGAGGACTGTCTCTCTTTTGGGATAAAAAGGATACATGGTCAACCTTCTCTGCTGTGTCTCAAAACCATACCTTATTCTCAGCATAAGCAGAGATCCATTACACCACTAATGTGACTTTTTCATTTCTTACATAAACATTCTCTGAGTGAGATGGCCAATTAACCTCAAGTAAATTTTAATCCCCAGTTAAAACCAAGTTAGTGTTGTGGCTAATATTTACTGATATCACAGACTATTATCTCATATGATCCAATCTAATTAGATAGAGGGGAACTTTTATTGGTCTCCGTTGCTTTCAAACCTGGGTCCTGGAGGGGAAAGGGCATTTAGGCAAAAGCAACACCACCCAGTTTCCAGGGGTAAAGAGCTTACTTTTTATTCATTTGCAAACAAGAGGAATTTGCATATATTCTGAAGCTAATATTAAAATATAAAGAACTTGTTTCCATGAATTCAGTAGCAGTGTAAATCCGTTTTTTAACCACACGTTAAACAATTGAAACTTGGATCCTGGATTTCATCACTGTTTTGGACAATACCAAATTCCTAACTAATTAGCAAGATCCTTATAAACAAAAGTTCAGAACTTAAAGGCACCAAAGTGTCTGCTTTAAAAGAGGTTATGGCATGTCCAGTGATGCATTGTCATGCAACATATATCTTCCATTTGTAGCTTTTGTTGATACTTTGCCTGGGGTTGCCTTTTCTATGTTATTACTTCCTTGTGAAAGTGCAACAAATGTAAGATAGTTGCTTGACAACCACTTTGTTACCTGAAGAATGAAACTCTGTGATTTCAAAAGCTCAAGTGTATTATTATAATTGTGAGCCCAACTATTACCCTGTCTGTATTTTATTTATGACTAATCCTGTGACGCCAGCTATTTACTTCATTGCTGCTTTGATCCTTATTCTTGGAACATAATAACCTTTTAAAGGACAACCCCACTTTAATTGCAATAATGGATAAGCTTAAAGGCCATTTACTTAGCTCTAGTTACATTAGGTTTTAAACTCAGTGAAACTGTTGAACACATAAGCGAGCTTATCTTGTGGTTAGTTCCCAAGATGGTCTAATGGTAAAGACACCGCCCAGAAAATCACAAAGCCACAGAAAGCATGAAGTCCAAGATTTAATCCATGGGCACTGAAGGATTAGCTGACTGATTTTGGCCCGGAAGCAGCTGGGTGCTGCAAAAGGTGTCATCTGGACCAACTATTCCTGATTTCTATTAGGTATCCTCAGCTGGATAGAGGCTTGCTGCACAAGGAAAAAAAATCAGAATACTGTATACGGTGCATTTATGAACTGGAGTGAATAACAAGGTGTAATTTTGATACATTGTTGTGCCAAGACGCTGGTAATTAGTTGTTAGTTAATGCCTTGGATAAAGGATATGTTGGTTAAACACCACCTCAGCCTGAATATATCTTCACTGTAGCAGCACGGAAGAAGCCCACAAAGACAGCAACCCATGGTGAGAACGGGGTGTTGCTACATTAAAGCAGGGGAGTGACAGTGTGAGAAGGCAAAAGAGTATTATTCTGCAAGGTAGAAAACATATGGAGTGAAGGGCAGTGAAAATGGCAGGCAGTGGGCATGTTAGGTATGTTGTTATGGTGCAGGCAGTAACAAAGCAAAATTCTCAGACTTCCTCATTGAATGACCATTCAAGAAGACCCAGTGCTCCAGCTGTCATAAGTAAAAAACATTGCGCAGTTCAACTTGTCAAAGTGCCGAAGCCAGTAAGGATGCTCATGCATTTCAGAGGCAGAAAGATATATTCAAGGAAAATGAGCTTGAAATTGGTAAGCTAAACATCATTTATGGAACATTTGATAGAGACAATATACTGAAGGCCACCATGTCAATAGGTGAAACAGAAACGAACATGTGGATTAATACTGCTGCACACTTTTCTATTGTAAACCAAGATGATTATTTGAAATATTTTACTACTTTCTTTTGTTGCAGATGGTGCTGTGGACCTATGTTGCCTTGCAAATGGTGGGTGAAGTTATCTATTAGGTTTCTAGTAGAGATGGATGGGTGCAGGTGATTATTATGATCATGAATGAACGCTAGTACTTCTGAAAGTGGAAGAATTGAATCATTTAGTGTACTGATTCTTTTAAAGTTATGATCTCCGAAATGGGTGAGGATGGAGGAAGAAATTACTCTTCAGTTTACACTAATCATAGCTCAGGTGAGAATGGCAAATGCCAAGCATGCGTAGTGGTTAGCATAACACTATTACAGCGCCAGTGACCCGGGTTCAGTTCCCACCGCTATCTGTAAGGAGTTTGTACCTCCTCCCCGTGTCTGTGTAGGTTTCCTCAGGGTGCTCCGGTTTCCTCCCACGTTCCAAAGACATATGGGTTAGGAAGCTGTGGGCATGCTATGTTGGCAGCAGAAGCATGGCGACACCTGCGGGCTGCCCCCAGAACACTCTACGCAGAAGATGTATTTCACTGTGTGTACATGCGACTAATAAAGGTATCTTATCTTATTGGTGGATACTGGGATACGAGGTGTACAGGCAGGAGCACAGACATAGTTGCTATTGAGAACAGTGATGACAGCTAGCTGAGGGCAGAGCTGTGATGGAAAACAACCACTACAGAAAGAAATATTCTGGGAGATTATGAGAACAGGAGGAATTTTATTGATGCCATGAAGAGAGGAACTGCTACATGAGGAGAGCCTTCGCATGGACGGGCAACTCAAACCATGAGACTAAGTATGGTGATCGAAGAACATGGGGTGATGCATGGATATCAAAAGGTAGTCAATGGGAGGACAATACTGGAAGTTGGGCTGGGAAGAAGATCAGGCAATTGAATGCAATATCTTCCTTGAAGGGAGTTAAATGATGGTTTGGTAGATGTTTGTTTGCATTGTGCACCTAAAGAACCAAAGAGGAATCAGGTGGTATAGAACCACGTGATGTGTCAAAGCAACATGAGATGATTAGAATTTGATGACCTGGTTTGGACTTGCAGTAATGTGGCCATAATATGCAAAGGATATAACTTCAGAAAGCAGTGAATCCTCAGTTCTTGCAGTTCAAATGAAAGGCAGTAAAAGCTGGCTGCATTACCCTTTTAGGTTGGTCAGCAAGTGGAGTGGGTGTTGTGCTACAATGGCAATGTGATGATGGAATGTATTATAATTTTTTGTGGTGAGTTTAACATTGAAAAAGTGACTTAAAGGGAAAGTACTAAGCTGATTAAAAAGTGGGCTGAAAATGATTTGGACCAGGAAAGGATAATCTCAGAGGAGAAACAAATTGAATGGGAATGGCAGTGAAAGAGAGACTGAGCCAGAGGCAATAACAAGAAGCCCAATTCAAGAGGGCACCTCGGTACTGACTAGGTGATCTCAAAGAGATCACCAGTATCAGTGGAGGACAGCTCAGAGGAAAAGTCTATGATAAGACAAGAGCAAATTTAAAGAAATCAGCATGAGGTGCTGCAGCCAAATTATAGCTATTCAGCCTGATGATGAGGACACAAAGATATCAAGCTGGTACATATCCTATAGGAAAGCTCAATATCTAGGAGTTTTTTGCTTTCATGGGATTGTTGAATGGACTTAATCAGACGCGGGTAGTACCTGATAAGCTTCAAGGGGATTGCGTTGCACTGTGAAGGCAGTTTCAGAGCTCTGAGGATTGGTTAAGCCGTCAGAAAGATATTGCAGCGGGCAAAGATTTGTTCAAGTTAGTCCACTGCAGTACAACAAGAGCAAGCCAAGGATAGGCTGTGAGAAATAATGTTCAAGGTCAAGGTCCAGGTAAAAAGTTGGAGAAAAAACTCGATTCAGGGAAAAGGAGGTACTCAGCATCCATTGTAAATAATGTGTCAATGTACAAGGCAATGTAAAAACAAAGGCAAGAATTTCAACAAGAACTAAAGTGAAAACTGTTGAACTTGTTATACCTATAAATAGCACTCTATGTACAGATTCTAAGATGTTATTCAATAAGGTTATGTTAAAATAAAAAAAATGTAAAAGTGTCATCTACTGTTATTGGTAAAAGTCTTTGAATACTGGGTTAAATGTTAATGGGTGTTATATGACTATATCATCGTATCTGCAAACTTTGAAAATGTTTACTGTGTTAAGCTGTGATGTATATTAGGCACAATTGGTAGCTGTGAAATTATTACTGTAGGTGAGGGATTTTCAGTGTATGAGATGACCAGCAGATAAACAGAATTTATAACTCTATTTACATGCAAATATTAGTTGACTGAGCAGTTTCATATCCGTAAATAGTTTAGCTAATTGCATGGTTCTCGTTATATTTTAAAAAGGAAGTAATTTAGGCATAGGATGCATTGAAAAATTGGAGTGAAATTATGTAGTTGTTGGGTGTTACTTGATGCCTTGATTAGATGTGGTATTGATTAAGTTCCATCTTAATCTGAAGGCTTTTTATTACAACAGCATTGAATAAATCCACAGAGACAATACAGAATTTTCCAATAGATGGATCATGCTCACTGTCTAGTTTTTTTTTTACACATGAAGAATATCCACTTGGGCAAGGCGTCAGTGGTTGGTGCCCCTGATGAAATATACCCCAGCAAGAGGAGGTGACCTCCTAAGTGAAGGGGCAAAAATTGCAGAGGTATAATAAGTCATAACATCATAGTCATACAACATGGAAACAAGCTCTTGAGCCCACTGCATTTGCACTGACCTTCAAGCCAGCACTTACACTAATTCTACACTAATCCCATGGGTATACGATGGGGTTAAATTCATTTCCTTCACTTCAGAAAGGAATTTTTTATTATTCCCACAATAGTTTTTATAAAATTGGGAAACAAGTATGTTCAAATACTCTTCCATGGAAATTTGAGGACACCATCGTCTGTATTGATTATGCTTAACCCCTTCTCCAATGGTTCAAACTGCTTTAATCTGATGCCATTATTATAGCCTTCATTAAGATGATGCTCACTTACAAAATACAGGGAGGCTGTTTACTTTGATGTGAAGCAAATAATACCCTTTCTTGTTATGGCAATAAGCAGATACACAATGTTAGTCTATACATTTTGTAGCCCATAACTATTCCCTTTATGTTGAGTAATCAGATATCAGAGACTGTATATGTTTACTTCCAAATGTCTGTCACAATTTATTTTCTTAAATTAAAGGGACGGAGTTGGACTTTAGTGATTCAATACCTAGTTGTAACAAAAATAATTTCAGGAGTTTACATCCTGGAATGATTATCAGATAAAACTATTTGCAAGTAAGACAACTTCAAATGTTTAATTGGATTATTCTTAATTTTATAGATGGTGCATTGGTATTGGTTTATTATTGTCACTTGTACACAGGTACAAGTGCAGGCATGGTAGTGTAGCAGTTAGCGTAACGCTATTACAGCGCCGGTGAGCTGGGTTCGATTCCGGCCACTGCCTGTAAGGAGTTTATACGTTCTCCCCGTGTCTGCGTGGGTTTCCTCCAGGTGCTCTGATTTCTTCCCACATTCCAAAGACGTATGGGTTAGGATGTTGTGGGCATGCTATATTGGCACTGGAAGCATGATGACACTTGTGGGCTGCCCCCAGAACACTCTACACAAAAAGATGTATTTCACTGTGTGTTTCGATGTACCTGTGACTAATAAAGTTATCTGATCTTAACCGATCAAATAGCATTTTTAATCCGATTGCCTAGAAATCAGATTTCACCTTCTTTTGGTGTGGTAAACATGTGATGTGTAAAACATAAATGACCAATGCCAAATTCTATAAAAATTTCTGAAACAGGCAAAAATACGTGAGAACCAGTAATGTTGTGTTCTCAACACAAGAACTGGGCACCACAGTGGGATATGTATAGTTCCTCTCAGGACCTGCATGTAGAGCTCAGAGCTCGGGAAAGATTAAGTACAGAAGAATGAGAGATGATCACATTGAAACATACAAATACAGGGATGTCCAGAACCAAGAGTCAGAGTCAAAATAAGGGGTCAGCCATTCAGGACTGAGATGAAAACAAAATCTTCATCCAGAGGGTAATGAATCTTTGGAATTCCCCACCCAAGAGGCTCAGTCACTGAGAATTTTCAAGGCAGAGATTGATTAGATTTTTAAATACTAGGAGAATCAAGGATATATGGTTCGTGCAGGAAGATCCACCTTGATCTTATTGAACAGTGGGGCAGATACAGAAGGTCATATGGCCTACTTCTGTTTCAGTTTCTCAGGTGCTTGTGATACATTCTGCCATGTCATTGCCTGAGGTGAGCTTCAGACTTTAAAGGTACACTTCCCGGTGGCAATTAGGGAAAAGACACACAGAAGGCTACCATGGAGGTGAGGAAAATGCAGATGAGGGTAACACAGCGATTTCCTTCGTATATGGGCACCGCCAGATGGTGGTCTGCCTCGATCGTCCCATACTGGGAATAGTCCCACACCACCGCAAGGTGCTAGATCACAGAAAGCAGCACTGATATGATTTATATCAAAAGTTTATGACAACTGAAGGAACAACCAGAAATGAGGTTTTCATTATCTTATGCATCAAAACTGACGTTGGCAGATGCTTTGTGCAAGGCTTCAATTTTTCTTTAACAGACTTTTTGTTGCTGATTTCAGTGCAATGTGCTCCTAATTTTTTCGTGAATGGTCAGCTATCATAAGGTGTATGATAAGATGGTAACATGATAATTATCATAAGGTGTAAACTATCATTTAGTGTATGCAAACACTGATTGAAAATAAGACTCAAAGATTCAACAGCTTAATAACTATGTGTTTCTGTGTCATTATCCAGCCATTAGAGGGAGTTGAACAATAGAATCACAGCAACCCTTAAAGTCTCTTAAAGTCACCTTCAGTAGTTTGCATCCCAGATTGACTATTAGATTATTTACAAGTTGGACAACTACAAAAGTTTAATTGGATTATCCTTAGTTTATCTATGGTGTGCTGCAAAATGTGAATATGATTGTTCATCCTTAAAATAATATACTGATCAACTGATAACTGATTTCATCCTCCCCCCTCCAATTTGGATAAAAATTTTACTTAGAGTATTGGTAATGGTTTATTATTGTCATGGTATACCAAGACACAGTGATAAACTTTTGTTTGCATGCCACCCAGGCAGATCATGCCATATACATGTACATCTAGGTCGTAAAAAGAAAACAGAATGCAGAATATAGTGTAGCAGCAACAGAGAAAGTGCAGTGGAGGTAAACAAATAAAGTGCAATGAGGTAGGTTGGGAGATCAAGAATTTACATTTAGTGTATGAGAGGTCCATTCAAGAGTCTGATAACAGAGGGATAGAAGCAGTCAAAAAATATTATAATAAAACCGTATAAGTGATATTTCAATATTTACAAAGTCAATCTATCTGATGGTTTCCTCACTTGCTGCAATGACATAGCTCAGCTATTGCCAGATGTCATCAGTGGAATTTTTTCCAGGTGTGTCCTTCTCCACCGTGTCATTTCAAGTAGCAGGTGAGCAAATTTATGGTTCTGGCAAATCCTCATTAATTCTTGACCAAACAGGGCCCAGGGTTGAGAGGATATACTGGTGGATTCCTGCAATGCTCCTGACATTCTATTCATTCTTTCAGTGTCCTCCGACTGCTCCTCAAGGTGTATATTCTAACAAAACTATTTGGGTTTTGATCAGATCAGGTCATTGCCATGCCAACTTGGCCAAGATGTTTGTTTTAATATTACTGACATGTGAAGAGCATATTTAAGACGGTTATGACAATGGTTGGTTGAATTAAGTTTGGAAAGATCCATAAGTACTGGGCTCAGGTTAAGTTCATCTTGGCTGTGGTTGGATTGTATTTAGGTCCAGTTTTAATTTTGTACTCGAGCAGACGTCCATGTCACACTAAAGGGCTGAGGTGGGGTACTTATGTCCTTCCACCAGTTCAACCAAATCTTCAAATGTCTTGTCTCCTGATTTGGCTGAAGTTGGCAAAGTTTTAATCAACTTGTATGTCTTACCACCACTTATCAAGAAAGGGGACTTGCCGTTTACAAAAGCATTTGTAGTGAAGAGGTTTTCTATCCTTATATTCAACCCATGATTCAACTGAACTCTCTGAAAGAGTTCGAAGTATCAGCTCAGAGTTACAGAGAGTCATGGTGTAGTACAGCATAGAAACAGGCCCTTTGGCCCACCTTATCCATGCCAACCGTAATGCCTGTTTATGCTGATCCCATTTGTCTACATAAGACCCATATCCTTCTACTCCCTTCTTCTCCAAGTACCTGTCCAAATGCCTTTTAAATGTTGTAATTGTCTCTGCCTCTACCCCTTCCTCTGGCAACTCATTCCATATAACCAGCACCCTCTGTGTGAAAACATGCCATTCAGACCTCCTTTAAATATTTCCCCTCTCACCTTCAACCTGTGGCCTCTACTTTTAGACTCCCCTATCCTCAGGGAAAGACTCTGATTATCTACCCTGTCTCTGTCCCTCATAATTCTACTCAAAGTTCTGGTGATCTGGTCAGCTTGACTCACATCATGCCATAACACAACTGATGCATGAACAAACAATTGAATCAGTGAAATCCAGTTTAGTCTGAAATAACTCATGTTGTTTTACTGTTCCAGAGGGGATAGGAAACCCCCAAATCTCTCACAAGTTAACAATTACTCCTGTAAACATACTAATAAATCTTCTTTCATTCTCTGTTGTTAGTGTGTTGTTGTGTGAAAAGGTTCTTTTGGAATCTTAAAGATGGAGGGTTCTGGACACAGGATTTGGATTTTAAAAGTAATTTAATCACAAAAGCAAACGCGGGGACAGAATGAATGGGAACAGATGCACACTCACACACACACACGCAGGAGACTGCAAACGCGAGGGGGAAGTTGCAATGAGGATGAGATACACACACACACACACACACTAAACAAGGTACAGCTTATCAAGGGATAAATACTTAAATGCCCGAATACCTTGACCTGAACAAGCATTGGCTCTAACACTCCCTGGAATCTGACTAAGACACTCCCAAACCACATGGTGGTGCACACACTTACCAGTGGTCTCTGCAACGTGGTTTCAGTACTCCTGGGGCAATCGAAAGAGGAAGGGCTAGGGGAGTGCAACACTCTTTTATAGTGCTGGCCAGGTGATTTAGACAGGCCAATGGTCAGGCAGGTTCAGGAACAAAGTGCTCTCCAGGGCCAATCCCTATGCCCACACCTGATGGGTAGGGTGGAGCCACACCTTGATTGACAGTGGCGTCACTTCTGATCCAAGGAGCAATGCTGTCCTCCAACCAGTGGGGTCAGTGTTGTTACTGTCACGTGACAGCCATGTGCTTGCCTACTACATCTCAGAAGTTAGATCACTCGCCAATCAAGGGGAGAGCTACAACTAAGGAAAGAAATGTGCATCAAAATGTGGTACTAATAACTTTCAAGGGTAGCAAAAAAACTATAACAACTAAAACGAGGGCAGTGACCAGTGGGTGACTGTTGCCCAACATCCCCCAGTGACCCAAACGGCCACCTGTTTCCCCATAAGGTGTCATGCTGGAGGAGCTGGTCCCTGGGTTTTGAGTTTTGGCCACCGAGTCCCTGAAGTGAGCAGCCAGTTTGGAGGGGTTTCTGGATTTAGAGATAAGAGTGCAGTACTCCTTAGTAATCACTGCACATGTACCACCATTTGCAGCAAGTGGATCATCCAGGGCCGTCCGATTCTACCGGGCTACCAGCCTGACGGCAGCCAGCTCCGCTGCCGTTGTTGTTTCTCATGGGACAGTCTGGCTGTGCAATATGGGGAGCAGGCTATCATCTAGAACCTCTCTGCCTCCGCGATGGCCCTGCTGTTCCTTTACCCGCTTTTTGCCGGGTGCTCCCCCTGTTCATTGAGTGTGGGTTTGGGGCACCACAAACACTGGAAAACAGCAACTGTACCAGCCTGTGGGGAGCCACGGGTAGGTACTGTAGCCACAAATCCAGTGGGTCCCGTTCAGAGTTCAGGGAGCCCCAGCTTAGCAGCACCATCAGCAGTGGTCATGGAGGCACCTGGATACCAGTCTCGCTCATACTCACGATGGCCAACTGAAAAGGTGGAACTGTGCTCATTCTGGAGTCTACACCAGCATTCCCTTGGTGTACTCAGCGGCTGTGGGATGCTCTGAGGGTCGGGACTTGCGTGGAGGTCAAATTGTATGAAGGGAAATACCAGCTCCTGAAACACCCACCCCATTTGGAACCTTTGGAAGGTATGTGCTGCAGTGCGGGGGGAAGTGGTGGGGAACTGCCATTCGGCCCCCACAAAAACCGATATACCGAACCTGCACGACAGAGAGAAAAAAAAAAGAGTCCATGTAAACAGTTCATTTCGACAAGGTATCCAAGGGAATCATCATCAATGGCAGAGCTTCAGTGGTGTGCGCTGGGGTTCGGAGGTAGATCCAACCGTTCGATATATTAGAGGTGCTGGCGAATTCGTAGGTGATTTCGAGGGAGGTCTGAGCAGACGTCTCGCCAATCATCGTGGTCAACAGGAAGAGGGGGTGGAGCAGTGCCATCATCCTGTAGTGGGGGGGTGGGGGCAGGGGGGAGACAAACTCATTCCCGGCGGGTCGGGTGTTGGGTATGGAGACAGGACAGGTTAGTTCGACCCAGAATCATGACCCAATGAGTGTCCCCGGGACCGTGCGCAATGATTTCTCCCTTCTGAGAGGGTCCAATGTAATGGGTGGCTGCCATCCCTAGAGGGAGTTGAAGCGAGGGGGGGGGGCAGCCTTGTTCAAGTGTCAGTAGTCCACCGTCATGCGCCACATCCTGTTCTTTTTGCAGACGGGGCTATTGAAAGGGGAGGCTGCGGGCCTAATGACTCCCTTCCGCAGCACGGCTTGAACGGCCTCTGTAATATCTTGATGTTCCCCGGGCACCCTACACTGCCGACTGCAGATGACCTTGGAAGGAGGAGGGACAACAACCTGTTCTCATTTGGCCGCCCCAACCACCACCGTAGCACGGGCGACTCCAAAAGTGAACTTGCTTCAGTTGGTGTGTAGGGACTGTCCCTTTAAGACATTCATCCCCAGTATGTATTCAGGCAAATCTGCAATTAAGACAGCTACAGTTCGAGGAGGTTGGTTCCTGACAGCCATGTGGACCTTGACTTCCCTCGCAGGCAAAAGGGAACCCCCCAACCCCTCTATCTGCATCTGTGGCCCCTTCCACGCAGCGGGGTTACCCGGGATGATGGTGTATTGGGCACCCGTGTTGATGAGTGCCATCCACCTCTGCATGTTCCCTTTTCCCCAGTGCATCGCTACAGGTATATGTGGCCTCAGGTCTCCCAGGCAGGAGAGGGCAGTGGAACAGATGTGCCGGGACCCCTGGCTTTCATCCTGTGGGAGGGGGGTGGGGGTCTGCCACCCCGTAGGTGAAGGTTCCTGCTGGCAGAGATGGGCTATTTCTTGTCTCAGCAGGTCCCGGAGCTGAGCCATGAGCGCAAGGGAGATTGTTTCAGGTGGGGGAGGGGTGGAGGCAATATCAGTATCTGCAGGGACAGCCCATGTGGTCCGGCAGTTGGGGGCGCCCCCTGTGTCGGGCTTGGACCGGGGGTGGCTGTGGATCTTCCTGCAGCCGGGCTTCCCCCCACAGAGCTCTTTCCACCGCGTGTGGAGGGCGGAGGTCAGGACCCCGCCTATGCTGGCGCAGTCCACCCCTGCATGCAAGAGGTCTAGGTATAGCTGCTTGCGTGTGGGACAGGGGGTCGTGTCCCCAGCCCTTGTCTCCGCTTTGCAGACCTGGGTGGGCATCCCCCGCTGAAAGAGCTTCAGCCCTTCCAGGAGGGTGATGGCATCCCGCACGGTCTTCCCATTAGCCGGTCCCATGAGTGGCAGGACCACTGGCCTCAAATCGGGGCACGCAGTGGTGACCAGGTATCCCGTTAGTGCACTGGTCACCCTGGTGTTTTCTAACAACCCGCGATTGCCGGGCCTCTCAGACGCCAGTCACCAATGCCCATTCCGTGATGACCCCGGTGCCCTCACTGACTGTGCTCCACTGTGGTATAAGTCCCATTCGAGGACGGTAGGGTATCGGACCCTCACTGCAGTCACTACCCAATCCCACAGGATAGTGTTGTTCCCAGTCCCTCCATGTGGCGCCCTCAGGGCGTTGTTAATGCTCTGTTGGTCAGACAAGCTCCCTAGGGCGCTTGCTTCCTGGTGAGAGAGGCTCACGTTGGGGGCCCCCTCATCCCACAGTTGGAGCAGCCATGTAGCCAGGTGCTTGCCTGGGCGCTGGCGGTACTGGTCCGCCAGCTGGGTTAGCTCCTTGATGGAGAAATCCCGGGTCTCCGTAGTCTTGGAGAGACCACAGGCACTTCCCCCTGCAGGGGCCTCATCCTGACTCCCCTCCCCTCTGTGGTGGACCTGGGACTGCATGGTGACAGGTCGAGCATGCAGGGGTTCGTGTTGGTAGGGGGGAGGGCGGGCGTAAGGGAGCCCTTGCTCGTCGGGCGCCCCCTCATCATCTGTATCCATCCATATATCCCCATCCCCCAGCCATGCGTCCAGCCTGTCGCTGCGCCGGACCAGGGCTCGGATTTTAAATGGATCTGGCTGCCAGCCAGCCCTGTGGGTGGCATGTGCCTGGTGTGCCTGAACCAGCCTGCAGGCGACCTCGGTACCCCTGACCTCGAGGTCATTGGCCCAGGTCCGAGCCATTTGAACCGCCTCTTGCAGCGTGCAGCATCGTTGCCGGAGGGTCTCTATCTCTCTTTCCCTCTGCAGGCAGGTATCCTGCAACTGGCCAGTAATCTCAACCTGGCACCTCAGGAGGGATGCCAGGAGCCAGAGGGCACCCCTTTGGCACTGGGGAACCCTGACTGCTGGAGGAGGGTCACCACGTGGTGTCCCAGTTTGTCACCATGTGGATCTAACTGCTCAGCCCAGTCCACTGGCTTACCGTGGTTTGCCAGCATACTAGGCAAGCTCCCAAATCCCTCAATCTCGTCTGCTCGCAGCGCCAAATGTTGTGTGAAAAGGTTCTTTTGGAATCTTAAAGATGGAGGGTTCTGGACACAGGCTTTGGATTTTAAAAGTAGTTTAATCACAAAGGCAAACACAGGGACAGAATGAATGGGAACAGGTGCACACTCGCACACACACGCAGGAGACCACAAACGTGAGGGGGAATCGCAACGAGGATGAGGTACACACACACACACACACACACACACACAATAAACAAGGTACAGCTTATCAAGGGATAAATACTTAAATGCCTGAATACCTTGACCTAGACAAGCATTGGCTCTAACACTCCCTGGAACCTGACTAAGACGCTCCCAAACCACGTGGTGGTGCACACTCTTACCAGAGATCTCTGCAGCGTGGTTTCAGTACTCCTGGGGCAATCGAAAGAGAAAGGGCCAGGGCAGTGCAACACTCTTTTATAGTGCTGGCCAGGTGATTTAGACAGGCCAATGGTCAGGCAGGTTCAGGAACAAAGTGCTCTCCAGGGCCAATCCCTATGCCCACACCTGATGGGTGGGCGGAGCCACACCTTGATTGACAGTGGCGTCATTTCCGCTCCAAGGAGCAATGCTGTCCTCCGACCAGAGGAGTCAGTGTTGTTACTGTCACGTGACAGCCATGTGCTCTCCTACTACAAGTGTAAGCAAACATTGCTTGAAAACGAGATTCAAAGTTCAGCAACTTAACACCCTGTACTATCTTATTCCTGGATCACCATCCACTCACAGGAGGGAACTGAACAAGTGGATCACAACAGTTCTTGAAGTCATCCAGAGAACATTACATCATTTAACCAGCTCCAGCTTATGTTATAGATGGAGAAAGTGTGTGAAGCATGAACTGTGACATCATTAGATGTGTGACTGACACCTTGAAATTGTCAGGTGTGCTAATGTGAATTATACTCAGAAGTGCCTGGGCCATTTTCCCAATGGGCACTATTTCATCCAGAAGTGATTGATCCAACCCAGGTTAAATCACTTTAATGAAAAACACCACTGATAGACTCATTTTCTAGGCTTCAACGGCTTGTATGAAGATATTAAAGGTCACTTTTCTTAAAGAAAAGAATGTAACCCAACCATGTTATTCAATTACTGAATATGAGCTGCTGTATCAAAATGCTGTAACTGACTTGATTGAACTATGGGAGAGACCTTGGTCCTGCATAGGCGTGAATCCAATAGTACATTGAAAGTGCCACTCTCACCTCAATGGTCCCAGCAGACCTGCTGTTAAATGGTTCCAAAAAATATGACGTTAAATTGGCTGTACAGAGGTGATGTCGATTGCAGTCAGCAGATTCTTGACAAAAGACATGTCTACCTTGTCTCAACTTTTTTTCTACTTATGTGATAAAGTAGTCATATGATTATTCAGTTGTCTGAAGCCGGTAAAAAGATAGAAACAAAATACCTGTAGCATCAACTCTAAGTTATTTCCTGGCATAGGATGAAGGCCAAATTCCAGTGGTGAATCAAGGGATTTCCTCATCCTTCATGATATTTTATTGTGGAAATATCTCATAGTTCTACTGGGGTTTTACTCTCTTAAGGTTACATATTGGGAGCAAGAAGTGCTTGACTCAATTTTCAATGGTTTGATGCATGGTTTGAGTCCATGAATTTGGAAGCTCGAGCAGGTGAACCTAACTTGGTAAACTGGTAAAATTAGTAAATTGGTTTATTATTGTAACATGTACCGAGGTACAGTGAAAAACTCGTCTTACGTACTGTTCATACAGATCAATTTGTTACAACAGTGTATTGAGGTAGTACAAGATAAAAGCAATGACAGAGTGCAGAATAAAGCATTACAGTATAGAGAAAGCACAGTGCGGGTAGACAGTAAGGTGCAAGGTCACAACAAGGTAGATTGTGAGGTCAAGAGTCCATCTTATCGTTTCAAGTAGTTCAGGTAGTTGAACTTCTTAAAGTAGTTCAACTTTGTTGTTCAGCTTAAGTAGTTGAACTACTTAAAGTACTTAAAGTGGTTCAACTTTGAACCACTTGGCATTTATTATTTTTTATGTACACAGCACAAAAAAAGAACTGTTTTTTTTCTTCATATTTCCTAAAGTAAGATAAAAAGCAAGTGAAGATTAAAATTGTTATATTCCATGTGCGGCATGGCATCAGAATTCTTTGGACAGTAATGGTTGGTCTCATGGTGGATGATAAAACAAAACTGGATAGAAGTTTGTAAATCAAAAAATCTGCAGAAGCTGAAAATCTGAAATAAAAACAGAAAATTCAAGAAGCACCCAGCAGGTCAGGCAGCATTTGTGAAAAGAGGAACAGAGTTAGTGTTTCAGGTCAGAGAAACTTCATCAGAACTGGGAAAGAGATGTTGAGCAGAGGAAGTGGGGGCAGGGATGGATGAGACAAAGCAGGGATGGATGATAGCATGAGATCAGGGTTGGCCAAGGTTTCCATGAGCATAAACAGTAGTTAATGGGTTGATGATAGCATTAGGGATGATAATACAGGCAAAACAATATAACTACAAAATGCAGGGCAGTTGGTCATATGTCTTCGACCTTGAAAACAGATATTGAAACAGCATTTTATGGTTGAGGCTGTGGGACAGTGATACAATAACTAAAATGAATTGTAAATTGGTTTATTATTTTATTGTTATATTATTATGATATGTTATTATTATTTTTGGTTTATTATTGTCACATGTACTGAGGTACAGTGAAAAACTTTGTCTTGCATGCCATCCCTACAGATAATTTATCACATCAGTACATCTAGTTAATACAAGGGAAAAACAATGACAGAATGCAGAATAAAGTGTAACAGCTACAGAGAAAGTGCAGTGCAGGCAGACAATAAGGTGCAAGGCCATGACGAGATTGATTGTGAGGCCCACAGTCCATCTTATTGTACAAGCGGACTGTTCAGTAGTCTTATACCAGTGGGACAGAAGCTGTTCTTGAACCTGGTGGTACATGCTTTCAGGGTTTTGTATCTTTTGCCCAATGGGAGGGGGAAAAAAGAGAGAATGTCCAGGGTGGGTGGGGTCTTTGATGATGTTGGCTGCTTTACTGAGGCATCAAGAAGTGTAGGCAGATTCTATAGAAGGGAGGCTGGTTTTCATGATTGCTGAGCTGTGTCCACAACTCCCTGCAGTTTCTTGCAGCCTTGGGCAGAGTTGCCATACCAAGCAATGATGAATCTGGATAGGATTTTTTTATGGTGCACCTATAAAAACTGGTAATGGTCAATGGGGACATGCTGAATTTCTTTAACCTCCTGGGGAAGTAGAGACGCTGGTGTGCTTTCTTGGCTATGGCATCTACGTGGTTGGACCAGGACAAGCTGTTGGTGATGTTCACTCCTAGGGACATGAAACTCTCAACCTCAGCACCATTGATGATAACAGGAGCCTGTGTATCACCCTCCTTCCTGAAGTCGATGACCAGCTTTTTTGTTTTGCTGACATTGAGGGAAAGATTGTTGTCATGATACCATGCCACTAGGTTCTCTATCTCCTTCCTGTACTCCGACTCATCGCTATTTGAGACTTAGCCCACTACGGTGGTGTCATCTGCAAACTTGCAGATAGAGTTAGAGTAATTAGAATCAGAATCAGACTTATTGACATATGACGTGAAATTTGTTGTTTTGCAGCAGCAATATAGTGCATAGACATAAAAATCTATAAGTTATAAAAATAAATAAATAGTGCATGAGAAAAAAGAAGTAATGCAGTCGTGTTCATGGGTTCATGGATCGTTCAGAAATCTGATGGTGGAGGGGAAGAAGCTGTTCCTGAATCTTTGAATATGGGTCTTCATGCTCCTGTGCCTCCTCCCTGATGGTAGTAACAAGAAGAGGGCATGTCCTGGATGGTGCGGGTCCTTAATGATGGATGCCACCTTCTTGAGGCACTGCCTCTTGAAGATGTTCTCGATGGTGGGGAGGGTTGTACCTGTGATGGAGCTGGTTGAGTCTACAACCCTCTGCAGCCTCTTGTAATCCTGTGCATTGGAAACTCCCTACCAGGCTGTGATACAACCAGTCAGAATGCTCTCCACTGTACATCTATAGAAATTTGCCAGAGTCTTTGGTGACATACCAAATCTCCTCAAACTCCTAATGAAGCAGAGCCGCTGCTGTGCCTTCTTCGTGATTGCCTCAATGTGTTGGGCCCAACATAGATCCTCTGAGATGGTGACACCTAGGAACTTGAAGCTGCTCACCTTTTGCACTGCTGACCCCTCAATGAGGACTGATGAGTGTTCTCCCGACTTCCCCTTCCTGTAGTCCACAATCAGTTCCTTAGTCATGTTGACACTGAGTGCAAGGTTGTTGTTTCAACACCACCCAACTAGCTGATCTACCTCACTCCTGTAAGTCTCCTCATCGCCATCTGAGATTTGACCAACAACAGTGGTCTCATTGGCAAATTTATAGATGGCGTTTGAGCTGTGCTTAGTCACACAGTCATGAGTGTAGAGAGAGTAGAGCAGTGGGCTTAGCACGCATTCTTGAGGTGCACCTGTGTTGCTAGTTAGCGAGGAGGACATGTTACTACTGATCCACACTGTGGTCTCCTGATAGGGAAGTCAAGGATCCAGTTGCAGAGTGAGGTACAGAGGCCCAGGTGTTGAAGCTTGGTTGTTAGTACTGAGGGAATGATGGTGTTCAATGCCTAGCTGTAATCGATAAACAGCAGCCTTGACACATGCCTTGCAGTTGTCTAGATGCTCCAGAGCTGAGTGGAGAGCCAGTGAGATTGCGTCCGCTGTAGACCTGTTGCGGCGGTAGGTGAATCGCAGCGGGTCCAGGTCCTTGCTCAGGCAGAAGTTAATCCTAGCCATAACCAACCTCTCAAAGCACTTCATTAAGGTAGGTATGAGTGCTACCAGGTGATATTCGTTGAGGTAGCTCACCCTGCTCTTCTTGGGCACCGGAATGATTGCTGCCCTTTTGAAGCAGGTGGGAACATCAGACCACAGCAGTGAGAGGTTGAAGGTGTCCTTGAACACTCCAGCCAGTTGGTCGGCACAGGTTTTCAGTACCCGGCCGGGTGCACCATCGGGGCTTGACGCCTCGTGAGGGTTCACCCTCTTGGAGAATGTTCTGACATCGGCCTCTGAGACAGAGATCACAGGGTCGCCGGATGTTGTGGGGATTTGTGCAGGTATAGTGTTATTCTCCATTCGTGCATAAAAGGCATTGAGCTCATGGGAGAGTGAAGCATCACTGCCATTTATGCTGTTAGGTTTCGCTTTATAGGAAGTAATGGCATGCAAACCCTGCCACAGCCACCGTGCATCTGACTAGGTCTCTAGCTACAATCAGAATTGCCTAATAATGTATCATATGCTTTAGAATTAAGCATCTCTGGCCAAATGGGCATAACACCTGCAATCAATGCAGAATCACTCCAGATTTGTTACTTTTGAGAGGCAATTACTTGTTATGATGAGAGCTCTACAACTTCTTCAGTGTGTGGAGTTCCTCTGAGGTAGACTTCTCCTTGAGTGTTGGGTGGTTAATGGAGAAGTGTGCAATGCACCTCCAACAGCTCCAACACACTGTTGGAATTCTGGTAATAGGGGCTCCAATAATAAAGACACATCTGGCCCATCAATGCACCATATCATCCCAAGTAGAGACAAGCTCTTTAGTTTAATGCCATTGTTATCTGTGCCATTTGCAAAATGCATTCATGTGCTACAATTTCATTATGATATTGGACGTGTGTTATCTGTTGATCATATCATTACAATGTGCCTGGAGGCCTCCATGCACAAGTGTGTTGAATGCATGGGGGTTCATGGGAGTCCATGAGGTAATTTCCTGAAGTGCAATCATTCTGCAGATAAAATTGTATCACGAAATGCATAAAAACATTGCAGTATGTGATAGAATTTCAAGCTCAACATGCCCAACAATACATTTTCAGAATAAAATTACTTTCATGATTCACTTTTCTTTCTGCTAATAAGGCTTAAACATGTGGTGGCAGTCAGCTTCTATTTCGGATCATTTTTCTCTTTTTGCTGCTTCTTGGATATTTGTTGCTGCCCAATTTCAAATGCAATCATTATTTTAAGCTCAAGTTCAGGTTCAAGTTTATTGTTGTCATAGGCATACATACATAGGGTATAAGTGCCATGAAAATATCCTTTTTACAGCAGTAGCACAATACATTACAAGACCAGGACAAACATAAGCTAATATAAATGTAAATTAACACAAATTATACATAACTTACATGTGTGCAAAATAAACAACAAAATAAACATAATGACACTATAGTGCAAGATTAAGAGAGAGAAAATATAATATAGTCTGAGGTAGTGTTAAGGCTTTTCAGGTCAGTTGAAGAACCTGATAGCAGTGGGGAAGAAGCTGTTGTTGAACCTTGAGGTGACGTCTTCAGGGTCCTGTATCTGCTGCCTGATGGCAGCATCAGGAAGAGGGCATGGCCTGGATTAAGTTGGTTTGTGCATGGATTTTGGTGATGCAAATATGGATGAAAATATGTTAGGGTCATTATGTGCAAATAAATCTTCTTCTTCTTATGCAGTCTCTTGGGATTGGTGATGATTTGCCTCCACTCTAGTTTTGTGGGTTCTGAGGTGCCTAATGATGCCAATGTGGGATCTGCAGACTCTCCCTCAGATGGGGCAGATGAGTAGATAGTTTGTGAAGTGGTGCGCTCCTTCCACCACTTGCACATGGTCTTTGTGTTCTCCCAGTGCATGGACTTGAGCTTGTCAATGCCATCCTGAACGCTGCTTCTCTGCTTAGATCATTTGTGGCCAGAGATTCCCAGGAGTCAGTTGCAATGGTCCATTTCTTCAGAGACTTTTAGCATGTCCTGGCATCTTTCAAGTAAATGCTTGGTCATTGTAATGTAACATTTTTGAAAACTGACACAAATGACAATTTTAATGAAAAAAGGATGTGTGGTTTCTTGGGTACAGAATATATTTTAGTTTCTACTTAGCAATCTATTTAGGATAAGAAGTGACATTTTTGGATGCTCAGTTGCACAATAATGCAGTAGAATCTAGAGAATGTTCTTATATTCATAAATTGCCATCCTGAAGTAAACATATTAATGTGACCTTTTGAACTTATCTCTAAGAGTTTGAATTATACTGGAGTGTAATAATATACACCTGTTCCACATGATAAAGAAGGCCAGTTCACCACTGCATATTTTGAGAGAGAAATGATAATTCACACAGCCATAAACTGAATTACCCTCCTGTGGAGCAAAATTATATCAGCACACAGGAGGCAGAAATCTCTGACTCTTGACAAGGCTGCTTCAGACGATTTTACCACATCTATACAGGAAACTAATTTGGACCAGCTGTTATGTGGTACAAAGCTGGAATTGGTAGCTGCCATGCAAATAGGGTCTATCTCTCTCTCAAGGGCTCTTGCATAAATCTATGTATGTACTACTTGCATACAGATGGTGTATCTCACATATTTGGCAGATGTCATGCACATGGCACACACCTAAGAGTGAGCATATACATTTTTTAGACTTCTAACCTCAGAAGGCACAAATTACAGTTGTTGATTATTCTGATGAAATCCAGGCTTTCTATGCCAAATAGCACAAAGCCCAAACAAACAAACCAACCAACCTGTGGCACCTCTTGTCCTAAAACATTTTCTGCAGATGGTGCTGGGGGAGAGCACTAATAGTCTAGTTTTAAAGTGCCTGGCTCAAATTAAGACATAATCCAGAAGGCTCAGTGGTCTGAATCAATCCCCACAGTCATACTGAAAAAACATTAGCAACTAAAATAATAGAGACATTTGTTTGTAAAGGAAAGCTGTGAGTTTAGCGATAGAAATTTGCTTTTAATTTAATAGGTTATATTTTTTGAGACCATGTCCTGCATTTTGCTCTGCTTGGCGTCGATCTTGACTTAATGCAACTGTGCAAAGGGTTGACAGGAAGCACAATTTGGTAAATGAATTCAGGAAGGTGCAAATCTGGCAGCCGTCTTGCTATCACATGTTTTACACCATCATACCGTCATGAACTACCTCCCTTTACAGTGCATTTTTTAAAAAAGAAAGTATTCTAAGAAAAATTATTGCCATATAACAGCTGAATTCTAACTTGCTTTCACAGATTTTTATATGGATCCACTGCAGTTGCTTTCTACTTTCTCTCTTCAGTTGAAACAAATTAAATAGTATGTCCACATGTCTGATAGCAATTTTAAATTTAATCTAAACTGCTCAAAAAACATCAGATTGATCTGGAATTTGAATATAATTATAATTATTTCTTTAATTTTAGGTAAAGAATTAGATGATATAGAGTTGGTCAATCCATATTGACAAAACAGTACATAATAAATTAATGAGCAGTTCAGCTGAGCGTTCCGTTTGATATCTTTAATCATGATTTTGTAATGATAATGAACTGTTAACAGTAAGAATTTTGTATTCACAGCCTGCCAGCATCCAACAGTGTGAAGCAGATTAAATCCAAAACTTTGAGTGAAATCCAACTTTTTCTGAGAAACCATCAAATGCATGGCTGTGTTTGCTTGGCCCTCTCTCTGCTCTTAAAGTGACTGAGACCAAGTTAGTGAAGTAAAATCAAGATGGGCAACATGTTTTGCAAAATAATTTGTAATTTGTCACCTTGTAATATAAATTTTGTGAGGAACAAAGAAAATTCTCCAACAGAATTCTGCAGCTCTGTACATTTCTCTCATTCTCATTGATACCAGTCATACTAGAAGTTTAGTTTCAGTGTCAATTATCAAGAGCCACAGCATAGGCAGTGTCCAGGACAAATACTGGTTGCTACCTTAACTGAAGTGCTAGTTTTTCATAAATGTAAGTTATCAGCACCAGCAGACATAGAACATAGAATAGAACATAGAAAACGTACAGTGTAATTCAGGCCCTTCAGCCCACAAAGCTGTGCTGAACATGTCCCTACCTTAGAAATTACTAGGCTTACCCATAGCCCTCTATTTTTCTCAGCTCCATGTACCTATCCAAAAGTCTCTTAAAAGACCCTATCGTATCCGCCTCCAACACTGTTGCTGGTAGCCCATTCCACGCATTCACCACTCTCTGAGTGAAAAACTTACCCCTGACATCTCCTCTATACCTACTCCCCAGCACCTTAAACCTATGTCGCCTTGTGGCAACCATTTCAGCCCTTGGGAAGAGCCTCTGACTATCCACATGATAAATGCCTCTTATCATCTTATATACCTCTATCAAGTCCCCTCTCATCCTCTGTCACTCCAAGGTGAAAAGACCGAATTCCCTCAACCTGCTTTCATAAGGCATGCTCCGCATTTCAGGCAGCATCCTTGTAAATCTCCTCTGCACCCTTTCTATGGCTTCCATATCCTTCCTGTAGTGAGGCGACCAGAACTGAGCACAGTACTCCAAGTGGGGTCTGACCAGGGTTCTATATAGCTGCAACAATACCTCTCGGCTCCTATATTCAAGTCCACGATTGATGAAGGACAATACACCATATGCCTTCTTAACTACAGAGTCAACCTGTGCAGCCGCTTTGAGTGTCCTATGGACTCAGACCCCAAGATCCCTCTGATCCTCCACACTGCCAAGAGTCCTACCATTAATACTATACTCTGCCATCATATTTGACCTACCAAAATGAACCACTTCACACTTATCTGGGTTGAACTGCATCTGCCACTTCTCAGCCCAGCTTTGCATCCTATCTATGTCCTGCTGTAACCTTTGACAGCCCTCTATTCTATCCACAACACCTCCAACCTTTGTGTCATCCACAAACTTACTAACCCATCCCTCCACTTCCTCATCCAGGTCGTTTATAAAAATCACGAAGAGTAAGGGTCCCAAAACAGATTCCTGAGGTACACCACTGGTCACCAACCTCCATGCAGAATATGACCCTTCAACAACTACTCTTTGCTCTCTGTGGGCCAGCCAGTTCTGGATCCATAGTACAATGTCCCCGTGGATCCCATGCCTCCTTACTTTCTCAATAAGCCTTGCATGGGGTACCTTATCAAATGCCTTGCTGAAATCCATATACATTACATTTACTGCTCTCCCTTCATTGATGTGTTTAGTCACATCCTCAAAAAATTCAATCAGGCTTGTAAGGCAGGACCTCCCCTTGACAAAGCCATGCTGACTATTCCTAATCATATTATACCTCTCCAAATGTTCATAAATCCTGTCTTTCAGGATCTTCTCCATCAGCTTACCAACCACTGAGGTAAGACTCACTGGTCTATAATTTTCTGGGCTATCTCTACTCCCTTTCTTGAATAAGGGAACAACATCCGCAACCATCCAATCTTCTGGAACCTCTCCCATCTCCACTGATGATGCAAAGATCATTGTCAGAGGCTCTGCAATCTCCTCCCTCACCTCCCACAGCAGTCTGGTGTACATCTTATCCAGTCCCGGCGACTTATCCAACTTAATGCTTTCCAAAAGTTCCAGCACCTCCTTTTTCTTAATATCTACATGCACAAGCTTTTCAGCCTGCTGCAAGTCCTCACTACAGTCACCCGGATCTCTTTCCGTAGTGAATACTGACGTGAAGTATTCATTAAGTACCTCTGCTATTTCTTCCGGATCCATACACACTTTGCCACTGCTGCACTTGATAGGCCCTATTCTTTCACATCTTATCCTCTTTCTCTTCACATACTTGTAGAATGCCTTGGGGTTTTCCTTAATCCTGCCCACCAAGGCCTTCTTATGTCCCCTTCTGGCTCTCCTAATTTCCTTCTTAAGCTCCTTCCTTTTAGCCTTATAGTCTTCCAGATCTCTAACGTTACCTAGCTCTCTGAACCTTTTGTAAGCTTTTCATTTCCTTTTGTCTAGATTTATTATAGCCTTTGTACACCACGGTTCCTGTATCCTATCGTGACTCCCCTGTCTCATTGGAACATGCCTTTGCAGAACTCCACACAAATATCCCCTGAATATTTGCCACATTTTTTCCGTACTTTTCCCTGAGAACATTTGTTCCCAATTTAAGCTTCCAGTTTCCTGCCTGAGAGCCTCCTAATTCCCTTTACTCCAAGTAAACGCCTTTCTAGTCTGTCTGTTCCTATCTCTCTCTAATGCTATCGTAAAGGAGATAGAATTATGATCACCATCTCCAAAATGCTCACCCACTGAGAGGTTTGACACCTGACCAGGTTCATTTCCCAATAGCAAATCAAGCACAGCCTCTCCTTTTGTGGGCTTATCTATATATTGTGTCAAGAATCCTTCCTGAACACACTTAACAAACTCCACCCCATCTAAACCCCTCACTGTATGGAGATGCTAATCGATGTTTGGGAAAGTAAAATCACCGATCACAACCACTCTGTTATTTTCACACCTTTCTAGGATCTGCTTCCCTATCTGCTCCTCAATATCCCTGTTACTATTGGGCGGCCTATAAAAAACACTCAGTAAAGTTATTGACCCCTTCCTGTTCCTAACCTCCACCCACAGAGACTCCATAGACAGTCCCTCCATGACGTCCACCTTTTTTGCAGCCGTGACACTATCTCTGATCAACAATGCTACTCCCCCACCTCTTTTGCCTCCCCCGTCCTTTCTGAAACTTCTAAAACCCGGCACTTGAAGTAACCATTCCAGTCCCTGAGCCATCCAAGCCTCTGTAATGGTCACCACATCGTAGCTCCAAGTATTGATCCAACTCTAAGCTCATCTGCCTTGTTCACAATAGTCCTTGTGTTAAAATAGACACATCTCAAACCGTCAGTCTGAGCATGTCCCTTCTCTATCACCTGCCTATCCTCCCTCTCGTACCTACCACAAGCTTCCTCTATTTGAGAGCCAAACACCTCTTCCCCAGTCTCTCCAGTTCAGATCCCACCCCCCAACAATTCTAGTTTAAACTCTCCTCAGTAGCCTTAGCAAACCTCCCCGCCAGGATATTGGTTCCCCCGGGATTCAAGTGCAACCCGTCCTTTTTGTACAGGTCATACCTGCCCCAAAAGAGGCCCCAATGATCCAGAAATCTGAATCCCTGCCCCTTACTCCAATCCCTCAGCCACGCATCTAACCTCCACCTCATTCTATTCCTATACTCACTGTCACGTGGCGCAGGCAGTAATCCTGAAATTACTACCTTTGCGGTCCTGCTTCTCAACTTCCTTCCTAACTCTCTATAGTCTTTTTTCAGGACCTCTTCCCTTTTCCTACCTATGTCGTTGGTACCAATATGTACCACGACCTCTGGCTGTTCTTCCTCCCTCTGCGGGATATCTTGGACATGATCAGAAACATCCCAGACCCTGGCAGCTGGGAGGCAAACTACCATCCGAGTTTCTTTCCTATGTCCACAGAATCGCCTGTCTGCCCCCCTGACTGTAGAGTCCCCTATCACTACTGCCCTCCTCTCACCTTCCCTACCCTTCTGAGCCACAGGGCCGGAGTCTGTGCCAGAGACACTGCCACTGTTGCTTCCCTCAGGTAGGCTGTCTCCCCCAACAGTACTCAAGCAGAAGTACTTATTGTCAAGGGGTACAGCCACAGGGGTCCTCTCTAGTATCTGACTATTCCCCTTCCCCCTCCTGACTGTGACCCACTTGCCTGACTCTCATTGCCCTGGTGTGACCACCTGCCTATATAGACTAATGATAAGCTGATCAATGTCAAGGCAAATGTGTGAAAATGCTTCAATTTGCCTTCAATGGTAATGTAATTAGCAATGAATTAAGGGTAACCTGTTCACAAACATACATTTAAATCCATTTTCCAGTGATTTTCATTATTTCCTTTGCAGCAGGGTTACATGAAAAACATTAATATTAAACTAATTGCTCAATAACCAATACTCAGAAAGTTAGGAAGAAATGTTGGAGAGAAGAGCAGTTATTGGCCTGGATTTTACAGGGATTTGTCCTTGTCCTTGACAGCAACTTTGGGATTTCCCTATGGTGAAAGGGAAATCCCTTTGGGATTTTCCTATGGAGACCAGCAAAGGAGCCTAATTTTGCAGCAATTCCCCTCTACTCTTGTGGAGATCTCCTCAGACATCAAGTTGCATCTGACACATGCGCAGCTTTCCATGGTATATAAAAATATCTTTTGAAGTTTTTCAGCTTATTTATCTATTTTATGTGTTTTAAGTCTTGAAAATGTTTTAATATTTATTTTTGATTATTTTCAATTTGTTGTACTAATAGTTTTTTAATTAATTGAAACATTCGGAGACCTTCAAAATCATTGACAGCTTCAATTGCTGGCTAAACCAAGGGTGCGGTCTAGCTAACTGTCAATGTTTTTTCAGCTGTTTTGCAGGCAAAATTTGCTATTGTCCTTTCCCCCAATATTACAAAAAGTCCTGTTGTGATACGGGGCCTTGTCAAGACTGTTGAAACCAGCTTCCGTCAGGAAACCTGTAAAGGGAAGTGCACAGGTAGGTGTGAGCTTTTTGTCAAAGGGAAGGAAGCAGGTCACTTGCTTCTGACCATTAATTCTTCACACTGGTTTCAGTTCATCAAGCTCTCATCAGAACTGGGATTCTGATAAAAGGCTATTTACTCTATTTTTCTTTCCACAGCCATTGCATTTCTTGGATTTTCTGGTTTTGTTTCAGATTTACGGCATTATGTTCTTAATAACCGGATTGAATACATGATAATCATTTTCAGAGTGAGGCCCCGTACTCCTAAGGGCCTCACTGATTAGAAGTTGGCTCCAGAAACAATGTTGCTGCTGCAGATGTGTGGGCTGGGAGGGGCAAAAGGCAAGTGTGGGCGGCTCATAACTGACTGAGGCAGGTCAGACCAAATCATCCCACAGGCTGGATGTTGTGCACTTCTTCTATGAAGTTTCATCATTAGGATACTGAAGCTATCCACTCTTGATCAGATGTGGCAGATCTGTGGACCTTGATCTGAATTCAACATCTTAAAACTTTTCATTGGAGAGAGTCAAACAAGATAATTAATTAGAACATGACTCAAATTTACATCTGTTAAATACATTGATAGCTACACTGGGGACTAGCTTGGCAAAATAAAATATTTGCCTTGAATGGCTTGTGCCAGCTCTGGCTGTTACTATTCCCAGAGAGCACAGGCATTGAAATTAAATGTCTACCAGGTGCTAATGAGTTGAAGATGTGAATGAACTATTGCAGTTGAAATGAAGAACTACTCTACTCCTCCTGTTCACCAAGTTATGGTCCTTTGTTTTGGTTTACACCATAAAGAGTTAATTAATACATCGCACTGGTTTGTGTTTCCTTGAAGTACTTTGATTACTGTGTAGGCATAAGTGTGGAATGATCTTTTAAAAGGCAACAACATATGGAAACAGTTACTTTTAATTTGATATAATTATTGTTTTATTGCATATAATTGGCTTTGCTAATTTTTTGACATCAAATCCAACATTTTGATTGATAGAGGCCATTAATGCATTTAATTAATAACAGTTATAAACAATTACTAAAATGCTGAGGTTTCCATTTTACTTATGAAAACATTTTACCCATAAATAAAACAGAGTTTTACCAGCCAGATCCATGATGTGCATTAAGGTTTGTCAGAAGTCAGTTTTTTAAAATTACATTGTGTTCGACTGCATGAGTTCTAGAAAGAACTCATCAATGAATGTTTACCCACAGTAACAACTGCTACAATGCTGCTCACTGGTCGTGGTCAATGCTTTTAAGTTTCCCCACTATTACTTTAACTGGTCTTTGAAGTTAACATCCAGCTTAAAAGGTCCCTCAGAATCTCAGTAAATACCCACTCAGTACAGGATGCAAACCTGGTTACTGATCCTGGGATACATCACTGAGGCTTTAGGCATTTATTTTCCTGATCTCATTGGCTCCTGTTGAATTTATGCACTCTCCTCCTTAAACCTTCCAGCTGGTGGAATTCCTGGCTTGTCTTCAAACTGTATCATAATTCTGAATTGAATTGATTGTGATGTGGTTGATTGTGATCTGGTGGTTGAAATTTTTGGGAATTTTTTAGATAAAGCAATACGTTGAATTCAGCATGAATAAGATGGTGTGTGTCTTTTGCCATGTCCAACAATACTTTATTATTTGTACAAATCCTTTCATTAGCATCATTAAAACGAATTGGCTTGCTGTTTATCTCATTGAAGAGGATCCTATGTGCAATTGCCAGTTATGACTGTTAATTATGTGTGTATTCATGTATCATGTGTTTGTACTTGTGTGGATGATTACCAGGAGACAACATCGTGAAGCCTCTGTTACAGCCTGACATTCACAGCTGACCAATTGAAATTGGAAGCTGATACTACCTGTTGAAATTTACTATCCTATGAATTGATGCCATCAAAACAAGTAGAGCAAATTCATAAACCAGGCAGGAGTATCTAAGTAGAAGAGAAATGTTATTAAAGAAAATTAACAAAAGCTATGACAAAGCCTTTTAGCTGACTTTTTACAGAAAAGAATGACTTTGGTGAAATGCATAGCTTCTAAGGTCTGAAACAGTAGGAACAGCACAGATAAGATCAGGAACATAGGGAGACTACTTTGTTTCAGGAAACTGTTTGTGCCTAACGAGTTGGATAATGTAATTTTCAACATTGCCTTACTTAAACTGAAGGATTCTTGTTAATAAATCATAACTGTTACATGAGAAAGCATATAAACCATGGGAATATAGTTAGATTATCCAGTGAGACCCTATGGCTGTGAGGACTGAATTCTTGGCTCCTCAGTTTATTTGCAAGTGTACTTCCACAATTTCACGGTAACATTCAGTAATCTAATATAATTGCATTTCCTTCTACATCAACAGAACATGGACATTTTGAAACAGACTAATATTCTTCTAATAACTGATCATTTTTATCAACACTTCTAGTAGGCCTTTAAAGACACATGATAGATCATGTCTACAATTTTGCAATTTATTTTGTGTATTTTACACCATTTCTACAAGTTTTCTGGATTGTTGCTGAGTTACTTCAAGAAAATTCTTTATTACACATGTATATACATGTTAATAATAAAGTGGTGCATTCTACATAAAATCTGCAAATCTGGTACAATTCTCTTCTTGAGTTTAGGCATTCAATTTCTAAATAATGTAGAAGGGGTAAACATATGTTTTTAACTTTAATATTTAATCTATAGTGCACATAATGGAATTACCTTTGGTACTGATTTGGACAGTCACCTTGAAGTTGATTCATAAAGATTGGGGGAATTGAACAACTAAAACAATAGAGCATCTGCCTTGTACGTCTAACTTTTATTTTAGCATTAGTTGAATTATAGGATGGATTAGGATCCATTTTCTAATATTATTAAAATGTGAGGGCAAAATCTTAATAATCCATTTGCAAAGCACATAATAATCCATTCAATAAGAATAAAGGAAACAATTCTTAAATACCTTAAAATGGCAATATATTATTAGCATTTTTAATCTGTGGTGATCGCGCTAATTTGATATTTGCACTGTAGTAAACTTTGGAACAGGCTGAGAATATGCGCATTATCTCAGTATTAAGAACATTCATTTTCTTCATAGGCACACCTTTTTGGTCAAGGATGACACTTCCAGTTTATTTCTGTGGTTCTAAGGTGGCTGATGAGGCTAGTGTGGGATTCACAGACTATGCCACAGGTGGAACAGGAGATCTTGACAGGGTGGATTGGTAGGATGAGCTCCTTCTGCTGTTTTTGTTTGGCCTCCCAAAGCTATTTAACATACTCAATGCCTTCCTGTCTTTTTGTTCTTCATTTTGAACAGTCATGGGTCAGGGATTCTTGTGAGATGTGGATGCAGCATTTTTTTCAAAAGGGTTTGAAAATACTCTTGAGGTATTTTCTTTGTGCTCCTGGAAATCTCTTACAGTGACAGAACTTGAGTAGAATGTCTATTTTGGGAATCTGGTGTCAAGCAAGCGAATGATGTAACCTACCCATCAGGGTATAATCAGAACCTCAGTGCTGGGAAATGTTGGTCTGGGAGAGGATACTGATGTTAGTTTGTCAATCATGCCAATAGATCTGGAAGAATTTGTGGAGACAGTATTGATGCTACCTCTCCAGTGCTTTGAGTTGGTTGCTCACATCTCCAAAGCACCCGAGAGGGCAGGAATCACTACTGCTCAGTGGAAAAGGAGCTTAGTGTTGTCTTTCAGATTTTGAACTTTGACACTTCTTCAGACAGCCAAAGACTGTAATGGTGCACTGGAGGCAATGGTAAATTTCATCACTAACAACTGCCTTCAGTGAGAGGTGACTGCCCAGATATAGGAAGTGGGCCATGTTTTCATGATCTTGCTGCTTGTGGTGCTCCTACTGAGGCACCCATTGAATGAGTACCTCAGCAGCCACATACTGAGGACTTTGCCAAACTGTAGTCAGTTCTGAAGCTGTCCGGTCAGGTCTCTTGTTACCTTTACATTGTGCTGCTACGTTGCTTTTTTCCACAATGCTCTCCTCATTCTGCTGAAGCTGCTCCCCAACAGTGGCAGTGTTGAGTTTCTTGCTCCATTTCAGTTGGTACCTGTGGTATTGGTTTTGGTTTATTATTGTCACTTGTACCGAGGTACAGTGAAAAACTTGTCTTGCATACAATTTGTACAAATCAATTCATTACACAGTGCATTGAGGTAGTACAGGGTAAAAACGATGACAGAATACAGAGTAAAGTGTCACAGCTACAGAGGAAGTGCGGTGCAGGTAGACACTAAGGTGCAAGGTCACAACAAGGTAGTTTGTGAAGTCAAGACTCCATCTCATCGTATAAGGGAACTGTTCAATAGTCTTATCACAATGTGATAGAAGCTGTCCTTGAGCCTGGTCGTATGTATCCTCAGGCTCCTGTATCTTCTACCAGAGGGGAGGAGAGAGAATGACCGGGGTAGGTGGGGTCTTTGATTATGTTGGCTGTGGAAATGTATATTACACAAATAAGTACATCATTTGATGTGCGCCTGACTTCAAGAAAATATCAGAGGCACAAACATGAGCAGATTATGGAATAACTGATCCAGTTTTACATCTGCCACAATTTCACCTGGTAATTGTCTCCAGCATGTTCTGCTCAGGCTAAAATCATATTTGGATTGGTTAACACCTTAAAAAAAGGCTCTGAGCCAACCTCCCACCATCTTCTTCTCTGATTTTAGTTTATAATCCTCATTCATTTTCACAAATAAATAGAACACCTAATGTTCTTCCTCTTTTTATTTGGGGATCAGCTGTTACTCCCTAAATTTCAAAACTCTAGTACATTACTGTTTCTTCAAGATGCTTTTATAAATTTTGGTTCCCAGGAAAAGTTCTGTTTAAACTTTTTCATGTGGTCACCTTAGCCAGACATCATTACTATGTTCAGATGAAGAGTCATTTGGATTTTCTGGCTTTTTCTAAAATAGCATCACCATTAAAACGTTTAAGAACAATTTTAAACTGACAGACGTAACATCGTTACATCATTTTCATGTTGAAAAGAAGTCCCTTCAAAATCAACACAACATGTTCTTTAACATTTAAAGTCTACTGTATGTACTTGGAATGTGGGAGTGTACTTTGAGCTTTTCTAATGAAAATAAATGATGTGCCCCAGCAAACGACCTGTTACAAGAAGAATTTGTTCTGCCTTAGTCATCTGTTAAGTTACACTTTTTGAAGCAAATATGGGAAAGTAATAAATTTGTAAGAAACGAATATAACTTTCAGCAAAATATTAAATATTAAAAAGGAGCCTCCAGCAGATGTCATGCTGAATTATGGAAATGCAGCATAGTTTTTTTGAGCTATGCTGCCCTTTGAAAGGTCAGTTAAGCTTAACTCCTCGCCCTTGCTTTTTGTCAGTTACGCTGTGAGTTCATCATCCTTAAGTAACTGCCTAGCTTTCTTTTAAAATAATTTTTATGATGCAGCTTCCATCATCTTTTCAGGTAAAACACTCCACATCTGAACAACTTTCTCAGTAAAAAAATATTCTCCCCGTTTCTCGTTAGATCTTTTGCCAATGATTTTAAATGTGTGACCTTTGAGTATTGACTCAGTCACCAGAAGGAACATATTTTCTCTTTCTGACAGCCCTTCATCATCTTGTAAACCTCCATTAGGACACACACTAACTAGCTCTATTCCAAGAAGTACAATCCTAAATTCTCTAACTTTTCCTCCTCAAAATTAAAGTTCCTTCTCCATGGCAATGTCCCAGAAAGCTCTCACTGTACATTTTATAAAAGGCACTACATCTTTCCTTAAGTGCAGTGCCCAGAACTATTCACAGTGTTGCATCTGAGGCCAAACCATTGATTTATAAAGTTCTGTTAGAATATCTTGATGATTTTATATTGCATAAATCTATTTATAAGTGCTAATTATACAAATACTTTTTCAACCACCTTAGCAACTTCTTCTGCCGTCTTAAAAGATTTATTGATATGGATCCCAGAATCTCTCTGCTCATCCATACTTTTACCTACTTAGCCATACTTTTTGATGGATTTTTGTTTTAGGAACTTTATTGTTTCCAATGTAGTGAGAAGCAAATATTGAGATGCCAGTAAACTTTGCAAAATCTCTGCAACACCCCAGTTCGCCTGACACAGTAATACAATCCAGAAGTGCAAGCCTGTGAGAGGAGGCCAAGATTATTTCCACTTGACTCAATATCATCTTGCATGCCAATTCTCTTTAGGGTTGGATGGCCTACCTGGTTAAGCAGGTGGAAGCAGCATGTATTTAGCTAGTTAAGTCCAGAAGTACTCAAGCATGTATATGGGAATTCTTTTCTAAAGCTCTGGTAAGAAGAATTGGCACAATAGGAAGATATTAAGCACTCAACACTAACAAATAGAAACCACACAAGTGGGTGTGGATCTCTTAGTTGAGTGATATGGCAACTCTTAATACAGTGATGGGATATGATATGTGTCAGGTACCTAGATGATCAAACAAAAGTGTATTCTACAACCAAAATGTTTAATCACGTTCCAGTAAAATTGACTTATCAGGTTCTAGAATACCAGATGGAATTTATCCGATACAACACAAAGGAAGGCGATATTCTACCATCTGCTTGGAATTTACAGTCACAAATAAAATCTCAATGGCAGAACAAGGGGACCAAAGTCCTAAATCTTGATTCCTGTTTCCTGTTTCTTCCATGATTGAAGACCATGCTTCTTCATCTCCTGAGACACCATGTTCTCTTAGTTCAGTTCTCCCACAGGCCTCTCCTTGTGCATCTTCTCTGCCCCTGTCTTCTTTCTGAACTGTTACCACAGCCCAAGTGTTTTCACTTTCATCCCATAAGTATCACTGTTCACTCCTCTCCATCATCCGCTGTTGTCACGTGCATTGATTGAGCTTTCTCCCTATCTAACATTCTTCATTCACCTTGGCACACTTCAGCCTTGAGATGTGAAGTGTACTATCAATACTAATATAGAAAAATATTGTTAAATATCAAATATATTGACAGTAGAAATAAACACTTCAAATATATCTACTTTAATACTTCTGCAGTTTAATATTTAAAATTAAAAGCTAATGATGTCAGTGTGAGAACTGCTGACTCGTTCACAGACAGAAAAGTTGGGTGGGTTGAACTGATCTGCTCTTTCCATCATTAACGCAGGGCTTCTGTCTGCTCCTGATGTATGGCCTTCCTTTTCCACTTTGAGTGATAATTTTCAGAAATTCCTAGGAGCCAGTGAGGATGTTTCTTCATTTCTCCAAGGAGACTTAGAGCAGATCCTTGAGCCTTTTCCTCTGTCCAACTGGCAATCTCTTCCTGTGAAGCGTCTGTTTCAGAAGTCTTGTGTTGTGTATGCAAATGACGTGGCCAGCCCAAAGTGGCCAACTTATTGTAACTAGGATCTTAGTACTGGAGATGTTGGCCTAGGAGAAGACCCTGATGTTGGTTTGCTTATCCTTCCTGTAAATGTGGGGAGGCAGCATTGGTGGTATTTTCCAGTGTTTTTGTTGCCTGCTAAAGGTGGTTCAGGTCTCAGAAGCATAAAGGAAGGCAGGGATCACTGCTGCCCAGCAGACCAGGTTTTCTGCCACATAGGGCTGACTCTTCAAATATCCTTTTCATCAATAATGAATTTAATTTTTGATGCCTGCCTTTCCCACAAGGTTGCTCCTGATGTATGGGATGTGGTCCACTTTTTCAAGGATCTAGTCATGAACCTTTATAGTTGGAGCATGTTGATGGAGGGCCTTTATCTTGCAGATATTATGTACAAGACCCATCCTCCCACACACTTCAGTGAAAGTACCAACGATGGCATGGAACTCAGTCTCTGAGTGTGCACCAATGCAATCATCATCTGCACACTGCAGCTCAACTGCTGAGGTTTGGGTAACCTTGCTTCTGGAATGTAGTTGCTTGGAGTAAACAGATGGCCATAAGTTCTGAAGATTAGCTCCCTTGCTGCAACAGGTTTCTTGGAGGTGAGATGCAACATTGTGGTCAGAAAGATTTTCTCAATCTTTCTTGGTGCAATGTTGTAAGATTATATACAAATTTAGTGACTACCTTCCTGACCACTGCTCAGAAGTTGCTCAGTTGCCAGCTGAGGTCTTTATGCAGAATCTTTGGTGCGGGCATGGTTTGGGGTTACAATAACTCTGAACAGCAGGTGATAAGCAGATAAATGCAAAATTCTCGGGTTATGGCATGAGGTATGAGGGAACTGCTGCTCATGGCAAAGCTAGAGTGCTCCGTATGTTTAGTTGCTCGTGATGGGATGGGATGAGGATGGAACTAATGTCTTTAGCTGAAAGAATCACCTGGATTTACAGTTATAATCACAGTCAGCTCCTCCTTCGATGAGACATGTTCTGTGATGCTAAGGCAGCGGTTGCTCCCATAGCCGCAGGCGCTTTTCTTTTTGGAAGTGGCAAGTCTGCTTTGCTCCCACCTAAACTATTTTGACTGCCTTCCAAACTGCCTCTCCTCAATCCAGCCAGTGGCAAAATGATTCCGTGCACCTTAATCTGTGGGAAAGGCAGGAGCAACATCCAGGGCCAGTAATACAATAATACCACTTATTAATGCCAATAACAATCCTCAGACACTGTTTGGAAGAGATGGTATCCAGGATCCCCAAGACGGTATCAGTAATGAGACCTGGAATTTGTACTCAGCAGTCTTTGAATGGTGGGGGTACAGATACCGTACAAGATAAGGGGCAGTCACTTAAAACTGATGTGTGTGCAGAGGGTGGTGAATCTCTGGAATTCTCTGCCCTGGAGGGTTGTGGATTCTAGATCACTGGAGGTATTTAAGAAGGAAGTAGATTTTTTTTGAAGATCAGGGAATTAAGAATCATGGGGAACTGGTACAGAAGAGGAGTTGAGGCTTGGGGCAGATCAACCATGATCATATTGAATGGTGAGGCAGGCTTGGTATTGGTATTGGTTTACCGAGGTACAGTGAAAAGCTTGTCTTACAAACCGATTGTACAGGATAAATTCATTACACAGTGCAGTTACATTGAGTTAGTACAGAGTGCATTGATGTAGTACAGGTAAAAAACAATAACAGTACAGAGTGAAGTGTTGCAGCTACAGAGGAAGTGCAGTGCAATAAGGTGCAAGGTCACAACAAGGTAGATCGTGAGGTCATAGTCCATCTCATTGTATAAGGGAACCGTTCAATAGTCTTATCACAGTGGGGTAGAAGTTGTCCTTAAGTCTGGTGGTACATGCCATCAGGCTTCTGTATCTTCTACCCGATGGAAGAGGAGAGAAGAGAGAATGTCCCGGGTGGGTGGGGTCTTTGATTATACTGACTGCTACACCAAGACAACAAGAAATAAAGTCCAAGGAGGGGAGGCTGGTGTCTGCTTAAAGGACAGAGTGGTGTACTGTTGTTCTTATTTTCTTGTATACGTCTGTCTTTGCACATTCATTGCCAGAGGACAAAACGAGACTAGATGAGCAGATTGATGGGAAAGTCCATGGGCAAGATTCTCTGACAAGGGCAGCCTGTAGTGAGATTCATAATTGTATACTGACCTCCAGCCATTACCCTTGGACAGATCTCAAGTGGCTCCCAGGGGTCCTGATGTCCAGCCTCACCCTGCCTCTCCCTCGAGCTATGGTGATAACACCAATAATGTTCATGGGCTTGGCTGGCCACTTGTGGTTGGAAAGGCTGTGGACTACACGCGGCCCAGATGATCTGCTGGGAGGCACCCCACTCTTGGTAGAACACACTGCGGGGCACGTTGAGAGAAGGATGGTGCTCTGAAGGGCATGCGACCAACAGGTTTCATTAGCGCACCGATCATCAGAAGATCTGGTCCATTGAAACCTACGTCAGAGTCAGCGGAGCACTTGATCCATTGATTCTGCCTCACAAGCGGAGATGAGGAGCATTTTTTTTCTCTTGGAGGGTTATGAATCTTTGGAATTCTCTACCCCAGAGAGCTGCACAGGTGGACTCATTGAATATATTCAAGGGGGAGATTAATGGGGATTTAAATTACAAGCAATTCATGGGGTATAGGGAGAAGGTGGAAGAGTGGTATTGGGCCAAGTTTAGATCAGCCATGATCTTATTAAATGATGGAGCAGGCTTGAGGAATTGACTCATGCTCCTGTTTCTTAAGTTGTTATGTGCAGTAAGGATTCTTATGACCACACAAAAGAAATTAAGATGAAAAGTGTTCTTGTTATCTTAGTGAAGCAGGGAAACAATCCAGCAAAATTCCAGGTTTGGTCCTTGAGCCGGGGATATACAAGACTGCTGGAAATGTCAATGGTTCTCCTGAATCAAGCCTAGGTGGGCTGGTGGGGGATGGGAGGGGTTAAGTTGGGCAAATCATAATTAATGATGAGGTGGGGCTGGTCAAATTAAATCAACACACCAAAGCTGTATCTGAATCCTGAATTAGCATTCAGTTTACTGTTTTTATTGGTATCAATCTCACTGAAATCACCAGCTTTCATTTTACTTGATCCTTAGGAGACCAGGAGAAAATAATACTTATTGTAATATAACTTGTTTATAATTTGCAGCTTTGCAATGCATCTTCGTAAACCTGTTTTAATTAATATAATTACACATTACTGAACAGCTACATCTTCTACTGTATCTTGAATATTTTCAAAATAGATCTTGAAAATTTGACTTTGCATAGGATATTTGAGCAGATTCTCTATGGTAAGTGGTGGGGATTTGCTATAACTAACATAACTTCAAGGCAATGCCTTTCATATAGAAATCCCAAGTTCTGCGCATAACCACTGATGTATCCATGCAAAACCCAGGCTACTGACATTCCCTAAAGTTGTTGGGCAGTAAGGCAAAGTCATTCACAAAACTGATGTCCACCTTCTGTTTCTCTCCCATAATGGTTGATCCCCATGATGTGATCATTCATCTTCATTCCCACATCCAAAGAGTGCAGAATATATCTGGTGCATCAGGTCATGTTGCAGCCACAAGTGCTATCATGCCTTGTTCTCTGCCAAAACAACCCATTGTTCCAGGATAATTCTGGAAAACAAAGATATTGCTTGGCTTTTTTGCACCAGCATCTAGTTCCTCATACAACTTAGCTACCTCACCCCTCATCTCCAACAGCAGGTGTGAGAAATTGCTTTTTTTAAATCTCTCCATCTTAGACCATCCTCATTACAGATCTGTCTCTTTTTCAGTTTCTCTCTTGATCTCTCCAAGCTCATTAGTCCTTGAGACATAATCTTCTCCCTTAACCCTTCTGCCCCGAGCCGCTAATCATCTAACTTCACTTCCTGATTGCATGCTGGCTGAGGTTCAAAACCAGTTTTTTTTCCCCCCTAAGTATTGTCCCTTCCTTCCAAAACCATTGTCATCAAAACTCTCTGAATCATTCGTCTTTGTGTTAGCCCTCATCATTTGTGGATCTGGGATCATCTTTTGTATATCAGAGACAAAACCCAACTGTCTTTTTATCTTCTCCAGCAACCCTTCTGCTGCTTGTGTTATCAGAGCAATTACTTTGATTTCTGGTTTTGCAAGAACTGAAATTTCTTTCTAAGCGTTGCTCAGTGGATGACTTATTGAAACTGGTCTAATTTCAAAATAATGTTGACTGTTTATTGTGACTACCTGAGTTCCAATGGCAAATTGTTGATTAAAAGGATAGCTAAGTCTAACAATGAAATGTTGGCAATTAAGGTTAAAGATCTGACTGATACAAAACTGTAAAGAGAACTCTATTTCAGTATGTTCATCAATCCCGGAATCCACAAATACTTAATTTTTTAGGATAGTTTGTCTTTGAGATTTTCCCCAATTAAATTACTGATTTTTCCATAAATTTCCTCTGTGTTAAGCAACATCAGGCTGTAAAATCTCATCAGGCTAAATAATGCTCAATCCAACCCAATCAATATATAAGACATGCTGCACATGTGGACATCCTGCTGAGAAATTAATGTGGATGAATTGGCTAGACCTTGAAAGTGGGCATGTTTGCAATGATTACACCCCAGCCATTGGTAGCAATGCAGGCAGCACACCAGCCTTGTGCCGCTTCCTCATTAGAATTGTTGCAGTGTCCAGTCAGCACGAGCATATTCATCGTCAGGCAACATGGAACCAGGCCATTCAGCCCATCACATCCATGCCAACCAGTTGGCACCCATCCATATTAATCCTATTTTACAGCACTTGGCGCATAACCTTCTCCATCTAGGCCATTCAGGTATATGTGCATACATCCCTCATTCCCCTTCAGCACAACACCAGCCTTGTGTCAATTCCAGATACCATGCACTGGCCATGCATTGAAGGAAAAGCAAGAAGACACCAGCCTGAATCTTCTGCGACTATGTCAGCAGTTCCATGTGAAGCTGTTGGTGTATTTCCCTGTGTAATTGTGCAGAAGCTTGAGACTCCTGCAACAAAGGAACTCACTTGTTCTCACTGACTGAGGTCAAAGAGAGCCGGTTAAGACAGCTCTGGTCAAGTTTGAGAGGGTTTGGGGTAATGGACACGAGCAAAGTGGGACCTTGGGGCAGGCCCATCTGTTTAAACTCTTTCTACTGCTTAAAGGCAGGATGTGAAGAGTTCCATTCAGATGGTGCATTGTGCAGTCACCGCTTGTGAGCCAGAGCTGAATCCTGAAAATGGGCACAACCTTCCTGATGGAAAAGATTAAACCAATAAATTACAATCTCAGTCTCTCCAAAGAAAAAACAAAGGTGGCAATTTGCAACCATTGAACCTGTACCAGGTTGTGTCTTGCACAAGTCTAATGAGTCTATGAGAAAACTGCAAGCACAATTTATATTTCCATGTTTTGTCCTAATTAATTAAAATATTTAATTCTTTTTAAATGATATTTTGTTTAACCTCTTAATTTAAAAAACATGTATCTTTAATTTTTAATAGTTTTTGTATGTTTTTAAAAGTTTGTATTGAATGATATGGGGTATGAAGGAGCCCAGTAATTTGTTAAGCCTGGAGACCATTGTTTCCAGTACAGAAGTGGTGGCCAGCTTCACTTATACAGTTATGGATCCAACCATGATAGTTGGTGCTTAAACTTCTACTGCAGCACCAGCAACAGCAAATCAATATTTGTCAGCCATTGCTGATCAGTTTACTGCCAATGCAAGCTCAGGTTGCTGCCTTCAGGGCTGTGGATTATTGAGTGCAAAGAGGCTTTTGGGACTCCTTCAGTAATCTGGTAATTTGTACTCAAACAACATCAAGAACTTGTATTTATACAATGCCTTTAATATAGCAAAATATCCCAAAGTATTTTATAGGAGCATTATAAAACAAAAAAGAAATAACATCGATAAGAAGGTATGTCACCACACTATGGGAAGGATGTGGTAGCATCAGAAAGACAGCAGAAGAGATTCACCAGGATGTTGCCTGGAACAGAGGGCTTTAGTTACAAGGAAGATTTGATAGGCTGGGTTTGTTCTCGCTGGAGTGTAGAAGATTTAAGGGTGACTTTATAAGAGATTTGTAAGATGCTGAAGGGCATAGATAGCGTAGATAATCAGAGCGTTTCTTCCAGGGTAAGAGTGTCTAAAAGACTAGAGTGCATGGGTTTAAGGTGAGAAGGGAGAAATTTAAAGGAAATCTGAGGGCAGGGTTTTCACACAGAAGTGGTGATTATATGGAACGGGCTGCCAGGTGCTGGAGTTAGCTACACTTGCAACATTTAAAAGATAGATACTTGGATAGGAAAGGGTTAGAGGGTTATGGGCCTAATGAAGACAAATGGAATTAGCAGAGATAGATGTCACAGTTGGAATGGACAGGTTGGGATGAAAGGCCCTTTTCTGTGCTGTACAGCTCTATGACTCTGTGAAGACAGAGGACAAAAGGCTTGGCAATTGAGGTAGGCTACAAGGCGTGTCTTAAAGGAGGAAAGAGAGATCAGAAGTTTTCAAAGAGAATTCTAAAGCTTAGAGCCTTGAAATAATGAGGAGAGTCTATAACTTGAGGCATTAGATAATCAGGGACTAGCATTGGTGAACTAGCGCATAATTATTGAGTAAAGGAATGACAGGATTGCTGAGGCACGAGCTTGGGGAATGGTAGTGGCTCCCTAGCACATTGACCTGTTATCCTCCATGAGAAAGCATTGAATTTAGTAAATCTTCCTTCAGCATTCTCTGTAGAATCAAGGAGCTTGAAACAACTATATAGACAGCAAAATTTATGGAAGTGTTCCAACATTCAGTAGAAACACACAGTGACTACTAACCCGTAAATGGCCATTGACCAATTTAAACAGTGTGAGGAAGGGGGTAGATGGTGGTGCATAACTGGGGTTCATTAGTGGGGAGTCTTTGCTGCTTCTGAATGCATGTTGACTGCGCAAAGGTTGAGAGAGGCCATCAACTGAAATGTTGCGCATAAAATGGGAGTGGTGGGGTTAAATCAGAATTGCACCTGAATGATGGCATGGCCAGAGTACTCTGCATACTTTCAGTGGACATTCACTGCTAAAACATTAATGGTCAAAGCATTAATATCTACCTGACAATATGTCAATCACCATCTCTGCCATTTCAGAGCTCGAAGGACATCTATAACACCCAAAAATCAGTCACAATGCCAATTTCTCACTATTTGTGGGATCATAGAATTTCATGGTGGATAGGCTTCTGGATTGCATAGGTACGGAGAGGAACATTTAATTTGATATAAAATCTGGTGTAAATTTTTTGTAATGGTGTCATGAGAGCTGATTATTTTAAATTGCCATGTATGCATTTACCATTGTCTCAACTTGTCTTAATAACCTGAACTAGTTTAATGTTATGGATTAATATTCACTTTATGTGGATTAAATGGAGAGCTTTAAAAATTGCAATGTTTTATCATGTCTTTTGGCATGTTCTGATTCTTTCATATCAAATACCTTATATTTTTATAAATCAGCTATGTGTATAACTTTGGCAGCTGATTTTCACACGGCAAGGAGAAAAAGTGATGAGTTGGCATTATTTCTGGAAGTATTATCTGACCTACATTAAAGTGAATGTCACTACCTGTATATGTGCATTCCAGAAGATTATTCAATATAAAATGTAATAATCCTTTGAAAATCGCATAGTGAGAAATTGGTTCATTGCATGATACTAATGATGTTGAAGTTCATAAATGGCATACAAGGTGCTTGTTCACCATTATGAGTGAGTCACGTTGGAGATGATGTTAATGAGAATATTGAGGAGTATGTACACTGTGAACAACCACTAAGAATTTCTGGCATTTCTTCCAATAGTATTTTTGGATTATTTTGTGTGTTCTTCATTTTAGCTTCTCATCAGAAAATGGGTCCTCTCCTCTGACTATTCAGCATTCCCTTAGTTTTGAACTGAAATATCAACTTAGATTGCATGCTCAGGTTCTGGAGTGGAGTTTTGACTGAAGTATTCCAACATGAAGCAAAAGTCCTGTGAATTGAGTTAAGCAGATATATAATTATCCATTTGAAAGAGTTACTGTAGTGTCCATTAATTTTGAATGGAAGTTTTGCCTTGAGCTTTCAGATTCATAGGCATGTTAGGGTAGCAGAAACAGTTACTTGTTCACCTTGGTGAAGAGTGTCAAAGCAATATATAAGTAGCTAAAAGGAAAATGAAATAACTTTTTTGAACTGTAATTATCCCCCCAATATTTCTGCAACAGTATTTTAGAAGCTTATATTTAAATTCTGTAACAAATCTCTTATTCAGTATTAGAAATGCACAAAAATTGTGTGGCAGATGTTCTGTAACTGAGACTGTGCAGCCAATTTAAAGTACAAATGATATTCTGCTCATGCTAGAAATTAATAGTATCATTATATTTGATTATTTTCTCTTCAAATTTAACTTAATCCAGTTCAAACAGCTATTCAGTTCATGCAAGGCCAAACATGTCATTCAAACTTGTTGTTTGAATTAGTTTCATTCTTTGCACACACACCCAAATTCAGTCATAGATCTGATTATTCTAAAAAACGCAGTGTACCATGATATTCAATAAATTTTCCACTACAGAAATCCCTGCTAATTGAAAATTTATGTACTACAATCAACTTATGCTGACAATACAAACATTTTAAAATCACAGTAGTAGCTCTTATTTAATAGCTGTTTCCCTATAAGCATATGGAGTTCTGCACATGATGTATGCATACATGTTTTTGTGATTATGAGCCCCAGGAACCCATCATTCATGGCAGCTAAAAATGTCTAATTTGGTGAAGTCATGCACAGGCTGGCTGCCTGCTGTGAGTTTGTATACAGACACCTTTGTGACCCTTTTTTTTCTATTTCCTGAGCATGAGAAGTCCTTATTTTATGAACTCCAGTTATTACATTACTGAATGACCACTGTGCCCTCATTTATTGCCTCTTTTTTCACATCAATCCTTCGCTTTAGGAAGTATATCAATAACCAGGACAACAGTATGAAGGTTTTCTGACTTTATGCAAGTAACTATTTGGTAGATATAATAAGGTAATCAATTTATTAACCCACTGCAAAATTTGACAAATGTAGAAATATTAATTTCTCTCATTTCTTGTATGTGTAAAAGAACTTTCCCATTTATTCTGCCAAGTGGAACATAATATTTATTATTATGATTATTTAAAGGAGATGGCCCCATGGTGTTTGATTTGCTGGACTAGTAATCTAGAGGCCTGGACTAACTTCTGAAAACACAAGTTCAAATCCTGGGGAATTTAAATCTGGTGAATTAAATCATATGGAGTTTAAAAATATATATTCGTAATGGTGACCATGAAATTACTGGATTGTCATATAAACCTATTTGGTTCACTAATGCCCTTTAGAGAAGGAAATGTTCTACTTTTATCTCCTGGCCTATATGTGACTCCAGCCCCACAGTGTTTGATTGACTTTTAATCAACCATTGAATTCTGAAATGGCTGAGCAGGCCAATCCAATGTATCAAATCACTATGTTAAAACAGAAATTCCTTACCTTACAGAATGGTGGGAGTACCTTCACTAGCAGGTCTGGATTGCTTGAAGAAGGCAACTTGCTATCACTTTTTCAAATATAATTAGTTATGGGCAGTAAATATTTACCTTGCCAGTTGTGCTCTCATCCCATAAGTGAATAAAGAAAAAGTTCTTTGTGGGACTACAGCAAAAAGAAAAGAACCTTTGAGTTCATAAATCCTAAAATGACAGGGCTGAAGTTACTGTTGTAATTTGAGGTACTTGTCTTTATGACTAGCTTATTTGGTCAGCACAGCAAGAAAACAACTTATTACTTATTAGTAATATGGTCACATTAATGTTTAATATTGCCGAATTTTGCTGGTAGATAGAACTCTGACATTTCTCAGCAAAAATATACACAGGTTCAGAGACTTCCGTACAAATATGGAGGTCCTGAACTTACAGCAGCAATACTCTGGCTGTGCTCGACAGGCACAGAGCTTGTTGAGGTTCCCCATCATCCCCAATTCATGCCGAGAAATGTGTGCCAGAGTAAACCTGGTACAGGGTTCGCAGGCCCTTTCTGAGAGTGGATTGCAGGGCTGTGGAAATAAAATGGAAGAACAAGGTAAATTATATTATTATAATTTTTGGTATTTTAAATATTAAAGATAATTTTGAATTTTTAAAAATTATTTCATTTTTACTAGTCACATTTAGAAACATTTGAAACACTTGGACAGCTTTGACAGATGGCTAACCCAGGGGTGGGATTTTGCTGGCTGTCAAAGGCTTTCACAGGAATTTTTGGCCAGGATTGTTTTTGGCCCACCCACAAGACTCAGTTACAACTCTGGAAGTCCTTATACAGCTCGAGGGCTTGTCACTTGGCCATGGGACCCATTTCGGCAGTGATATTGGCTTTCTGGATCTGGAGAAGGTATGTTTTGGAGGATGGGGAAAACAAACAGTCAGTGTACCCTCCACTCAGGAAGTTGCAGGCTAATATATTGTAATCTGTCTTGCAAAAAGCAAACTGGCAAAGTAATGTTGCAAAGAATAGTTCACACCTTAGTAGTGGTGTCACTGAGTCTCCATGCTGACCGCCATGTAAGATTCTGAGCCATATGTGATGAGTTTTGTAGATTTACTGATTGGTTATGCGGCAGGCTTCACAGGAATATGGCATTTTGCTTTAGTAAAAATAAATCTGAAACCATGGAGCTTGTCCTTTCGGAATTCAGTGATGAATAAGGGAGATGGAATGAGCAATGGTAATTTTTGGAACATAAATTTGACCTTTCATTTTGAGTAATGTGTATATTTTTTAACTGTTTAAGCTGAGGATAAGAACATTTTAAGAAAATCACATCACAGAATCATTTGTAGGACTCAGGTTTTAGTACCTTGCCGTTTCACCTCTGAGACACAGCTGTCTTTATTCCTGGGAATGGCATCATAAGTAAAGTTAGTCTGCTCTAAACGATTTTACAACACAAAACTTCACAGAGATAGAGTTAAATGTCTTGGTTGAAAAGGGATAATGATGTTCATTGTGAGAAAACATTGTGCCAAAGCACTATGGTGTATTTTTTTAGATTAGGGGAGATTTGTGGGAAAAAAAATCAAATTATTGCACAAGATAGAGAGTGGAAATCTTGCATTTTGAGGAGAACAGAGGGAGCTATGACCCATGCCTTCCTTTTGTTATCCCTTACCAGAAACCTCCTGAGAAAAGGGTTAAGTTTCCACTTAGGGTGTAAGTGGTGCACAGAGCACAAATATGACCAAAACTGAACATATTTTCAGAAGATATTCTTATTCTCTTGAGTTTCCACTCAAATCCATTTGCATGTCCAACATTTGCTGTGAACCATCTCTATCATTTTCAAATGTAAAAGAATTATGTTTGATTTTAAGAATATTCCTTACGTTTATGGGTATAATTTTACTTGACAGTATCTTATTGCTATAACTTGGTTGATATAGTTTAAAATAAGTTCACCAAAGAAAAAGCATCTTGTTAAGTATCATATTGACTGGTCTATTTAAAATGATTGCTTTGATTTTAAGAACACAGAACCATTCTTTTGTTTCATGGACTACTGTAATCCTAGTCAGATTCCTTAGCAAATGAAAAATGGTATATTCAAAATACTTGAAAATCTTCTACTAGTGCTGCATTCAAATGAATCAGCTAAATTTTTACTGCTTTCTTAAGGGCTCACAAATGAATGTAATTAGCAGATACCCAGTGATGATTAATTCAGTCTGGGACATAGCCAGATTTTAAAGTAATAGTTATGGGGAGCGAGTGGATAGGCAGGCCTGTTTTTCTTTGAGCAAGGAAAGCTGAGGGCTGACCTGATAGATGTATATGAGATTATGAAAGACATAGATAGGATAGATAGGCAAAACACTATGATGCTGGAGGAACTCAGCAGGCCAGGCAGCATCCATGGAGAAAAGCAGGTGGTCAATGTTTTGGGTCAGGACCCCTCTCCACACCTCACTACCCCTGAACAATGTCATAGGTTGTGGTAGAAGGGGAGAGAAAAAATAGCTAAGAAAGATATGGAGTCAAACCTGGGGGAATATATATATATAAACATTATAATCTACATGGAATCTTTGACTTACATTGGATTCAATATAATTAACTACATGAGTGGTTGAACATTACATTATATTACTGATGCCTATTTGTCTTTAGTGTTTGATGTTAAATGCAGTGTAAGTACTGAGCACCGTTCGTTGCTTTCATCTACTTCACATTCATTTTCATTTTCATTGACAAATGAAATGAAATGAGCAGGGATGAGTACAACTGTTTGTTGATACTTACACTTGATTTAGTAATAACAAGAAAATACTAACTTCTTCCCCCTCCATGAATTCAAAACATTCATTTGTTTAATATCTTTAACATCATTGATTATATGTAATTATTCACTAATATGTGAAAAATACAGTAGTTTTTAGGAATTGCCTGTTACTACCCAGTTGTCTATTGAATTCTATTTCTTTTCACTCTATGCTTTTGCGACAACATCACAGAAGTATTTGTAGTTAATCTCAACCATTCAATGGCAATAAAAATGCAGCTACATCAATATAGCACATTTATTTACTCATGAACTAGATTTCAGTCAGTAGCCCATTTTCCATTAAAATGTAATGCTTTTCAAGACAATTGCACAATTTTGATTATTGATATGAGCAGGTCTGGTTTTACAAGTATTGAAATGTTCATTGTTCCAGCACAAAATATAAATGAGATCTCCTCCTGTTGATAATTTAAATCTTAAGCTCTCAGGGCTTCAGATTCTTGTAACAAATTCAGGCAGACATCCAAGGATACATTTAGGCAACTTTATGCTTAACTGCAAAACAGATTCACAGCAGAAAAACTGTTGCAGCTTTCCGCTCTTTCAACTTTGCCCTGTTATAGATTGCCAGTTCTAGAATAGTAAATAGGTCTCCATGATGAAAAGTTCATCGCATAGCTTTACTGGATTTCATGTTGGATGACAAGAATTTGTCTACCAGCTGAACCCCATTGTGTTCTGGCCTTTCAAGGAATAAAAACATATGATATTATTCAGTTATATCCTCCAGCAGTATTTCAGATTACTTGAGCTATATTGATTTTATTAATATTTTGTGCCCACTGAGAAAATTCACTTTTGAATGAAAATACCTGATACAGTAACTTTATGATCTTATTGCCAGTGATAGACGGTAAATTACAGCAAAAAAGGGAAGATTATCTGAGGCATCAAGAGCTTAATATTTCAGAAAGCCAACGAGAGTATAGAAAGTGTAGGGGTGAAATTAAAAAGGGAAACTAGGAAAGCAAAGGGAGGGTACGGAATAAAAACTGACAAGATCATAGGTAATCCAAAGAGGTTGTATAAATACATACAATACAAAAGGAAAAAGTAGGGGCTATTTGGGACTAAAAAGATAGCCTGTATTTGGAGGTAGAGGATTGGGGTAAGTTTCTTCCAGTATTTTCTGTAGTGGTCTCTGTAAAAGAATGGGATGATGCTGATGTTGTGGAAACATGAAATATAGGATGGGATAAGCAGAATTAAAGTATTAAATTGCTTAGTATCTGTAAAATTAAGTCATTAGATTAGGTTGAAATATATCCTGGACTGTTAATAGTAGCAAGCAAGGAAATTGTAATGTTTTGTACCATCATATTTCAAGTCATCCCAGATACAGGCATGGTGCTCAAGGATTAGAGGACTTGCTAACATGGACTGCTAATGTAAATGGGGAATGGGATAAGCAAAGTACTTACGCGTCAGTTAGTTAATCTTTAGTAATGAGCAAATTGTTGGAATTTGTTCTTCGGGATAAGATAAACAATTTAAAACGGCACATACTAATCAAGGCCAATCAGCATAGATTTGTTGAAGAAGGTTATGTCTGACTAAAGATGAAATTTCTTGAGGAGGTAACAAGGAGGGTCAATAACGACAGTATATTTGATGTTGTCTATCTGGATTTTAGCAAGACTTTGACAAACTCCCATTTGGCAGGCTGGCCAAAATGTAAAAGCCCATGAGATCTAAGGGAGTGAGGGAAATCGAATCCAATTCCGGCTCAGTGGCAGGAAGCAAAGAGCAATGGTTGATAGGTGTTTTAGTCATTGAACTCTTCTCACTAGTGGGTTCCACAAGCTTCAGTACTAGGTCCCATGCATTTTGTAATGTATATTAATGAATTAGATATATTTAGGGAGATTAAATACACTTGCAAATGATACAAGAGTTGGCTGTGTAGTTGACTGAGAAGAAAAACTTTGAACTGCAGAATGATATCTCATCAGTTGGGCCAAAAACCAGCAAAAGAACATCAATCTAGAAAAGTGTGAGAGGGTAATTCAGGGAGATGCAATAAGGTAAAGAATCACACAATAAATAGAAGGGTACAGGAAGATAATGAGCAGAGGGATTTTGTCTACATATCCTGAAAAGATGGTTTAAAAGGCAAACAAGATGCTTTTCTTTATTAACTGAAGCATATAACAACAGGGGGATCATGCTAGAATTGCATATGAGGCCTCAGATTGAGTACTATACACAGTTCTAGTTACTACGTTATAGGAAAGATGTGATTGAACTAGAAAAGGTGCAGAGGACTTTTGGAGAGATATGGTTAGGACAGGAAACATTCACTATGAGGCAAGATTTGATTTTCTTTGCAACAGAGGAGGCTGAGGAAAGACGTAATTAAGGTGTATAAAATTAAAAGAGAACTACATATCTATAGAGGAATTATCTATTTCTCTAAGCAGAGGACATAGGTTTAAAGTAATCGGTAGAAAGCTCATAGGGGATAAGAGGAAATACCTTTTCACAGAGAAGATGGTAGGTGGTAGGAACTCGCTACCTGAAAGGTGGAGGCAGAAACTCTTTTCACGTTTAAAAAGCACCTGGCAATGGACCTGGTTCTGGAGGATGGAATTAGGCTGAGCAGCTTTTTTTTCCAACAGGTCCAGACACAATGGGCTGAATGGTCTCCTATGTTGTAAATCTTCAATGAATGTACGATACAATGAAATATAGTGAAAAATGCAAAATAAAAATCAATGTTAAGTGTTCATTTTGCAAGAAGTAACAATTGTGATGATATCACAAAATACATTTGGGAAGAATGCTGAGCAGAATAGACAAAGGTCTAAAAATTCCATCATATATTGCAATGTTTCAATGCATCATGGAAATGAATTCTGTGTGAAGTCAGTGCTCTTCCAGACGTTGGGTCTAGGTGCTCCTTGAATAAGATGCGCATACACTCAGAGGTCACTGGGTATATGAGGTCAGATACAGTGCATATTGATGTCAGTATGGGCCTCAAGCACTGAAGTAGCATTGGAGGATTGAGGACCATTTGGTGTTTGTTAAAAAAGCAGACTCGATGGGCCGAATGACCTACTTCTGCTCCTTTGTCTTGTGATCTTGTGAGGTCACTCCTACGTGGATGCTGCTGGGTTGTCGCGAGGTGTTGATTTTCCTCTCAGTTGCCTTCTTGTTTAATATTCCAACAATTCCTTCATCCTACAGATGCTCCTCTGACCTCTTCTTAACTTTTTTTTCTCATTCCCTTTTCTCAATCAAGCATCTCCTCAGACTCTCAGTGAACATCTCTTTGTGGTCCCAGATCACCTCTTCTGCTCTTCCCCGATCGGCTGTTCAGAACCCCTGTATTCATCTCCATGGAACCCTCCTTTGATTATCTCTCCAACTCCTCCACCTGATCATATCCCCAAGCTCCCCTATAATCAGTTCCTTTGGGATACTTTCCCCACTACAAGTCTTGCCTCCAGTCTTCACACCCAATCTACACCTACTCACTCACCCAAATCCTTTCTCCATTTATCCACCTATTCTTCCCCACTGATGATCCACTGTTTACAAGAACACAAGAAAATAAGAGCAGGTGTAGGCTACCTGGCCCCTCAAGCCTGTCCTGTCATTTAATATGATCATTGCTGGTCTACCCCAGGCCTCAACTCCTCCTCTGTGCCAGATCCCCGTCACTCTTAATCTCCCAATCTTTCAAAGGTTTATCTACCTCCACATTAAATACTTCTAATGATCCAGCCTCCACAGCTCTCAGGGGGCAGAGAATTCCAAATATTTACAGCCCTCTGTGAGAAGAAATTTCTACATACTTTGGCTTTAAATGACTGGCTCCTTATCTTTAAACTATGTTACCTCATTCGAGACTCTCCTACTAGTGAAAACATCTCCACATCTACCCTATCTGGCCCCTTTAGAATATTATGTGCTTCAATCATCTCCAGTCCTCTTCTTCTGCTGAGATCCTGATTCCGCAATGGCAGGAAATTACGGAGGAAAGGCCTTTGCATACATTTGTACATGTGAGGCCTACTGTTAGAATAGCAGAGCTTTCTGCCTCGTCTAAAATGGGTGCACATCCTCCACACTGTACCTCTTCAACATGTGTTCTTATGTATTAAAAAAAATTGGACCATAAAGTACATGAGTGTTCCAGTTACTGACATTACCCTCAGCATTAATCACTATTGTAAATACTCTAAATCCCTCTTCATCATATTTTAATTGTAATAAGGAAGGAACAGAGTGGAAAGGAATTTCATCCTCTGACAAACTGGACCTGAAATTCAGAAACATTGTGTGTTTAGTATGTATAACAGAGGGAGAATTTCTACCTCAAAATCCTTGGAAACAGTTGAGACTTTTTGTTGTTAACCAAATTGTGTATGATTTCCTAATCAGACATTTCCAGCGAGAACTGGTAGGACTCCAAAATTAACTTGATTTTTCTTACTTATCCAAGCAAGTTAATTCAACTCAAAGTTCAAGTGAGCCTGCTGGTCTCTCATTGTAAATAAAACTAATTTTAAATAGTCAATTACCAAACACATCAGTGCTTCTATTTATTTCATAATTCTTGTATTTGGGACGCGCTTAAATTACAATCAGAATTCCTACAAACAGATTTTAAGAGTAGACATCAATAACTTTCTGCCATAAAATATATTACTTTTCTGTAAAATAATAATGAGTGAGTTACAATGTATAAGTGAATCTGAGGCTAAAATTATGTTGCTGATGGTATCTGAATTCCTATTTGATAATTGCCTTATAATACACCTATTATTATTACACATTTTAAATTGAGAACATCATTCAAGTTAATCAGGCCATTTTTTGTTTGCCTGATCAAGTCTTCAGTTTACTTTAAGCTACATTGATTAATAAAAGCAGCTCAGTTTCACTAGAAGCCTTTCTTTTAGGAAGTTAATGGTGCACTGACACAGGGCATTCTTTTTTTGCTATTTTATGAACACTTCCTTTTACAATCTTTCATCTCGTCATAACATGCAAAATGTTTAGCTCCCTGAAGTGTGTAATTGTAGGGGTGGAGTGCAGGTTTTAAAACAAAGGCAATATTGTCTACAGGATGGAAACTTTCCAGAATATGCCCATGATATGCTGGTGAGAAATAGAATGTTTATTTTTGATCCATTCTAACAGAAAATGGAACATTTTTACATTAATCCACTACTTTCATGTGAGCTGTACAGTAAAAGTTAATGATCACATGTGGCTTGAAAGGTAATTGCCCTGAAGCCGAAATTAAATGATTAGAACCTCAGCCTTTTAGTGCATGAATGATGAGGGTGGTTACCATAATATGGAAGACAATTTGATAAAAGTATTCCAGATGAATGTTTAGCATCTTTGAGAAGGCACATTTCTGAGGCATAATTTCTGTATATATTGGCGGCAATGAACCTCACCCAATATTCTCCATGTTAGAAATAGTCTCAATGCTTCCTCACTAATTTCCGATGGCCAATAATGCTATATGAAGATCTTTGCTATTGGTACATGCTCTGCTAAACTGAGGCCCTTATGTAATATTTTACAAGTAATTTGTAATGTAATCATGTGTTAAATCTTGTGCACTGCTTAGAAATAGTATCCTGTAGAAAAAACTTTGAATGTTTTCAATGAAACTATTTTTGTGAGGCAAGTAAATTTAGGGTGAAGGAACCAAGGTGAGTAGATGTAGTTAAGGGCAGAATGTTGTTTAGGTCATGCTCAATGCAGCCATGCATGAGATGCAAATGGAACTACTTACTCTGTAAACATCAGCCTTACGATGGAGAAAAACCATCAATAATGCAGCCTGGTCAAGTCCTGTACTCTGCCTTCTTGGAGCAATGTCTTTTGGTGAAGATGACCAAATTCCAACAAGCACAATCATCTTCATTTGTGCTATGTATGGCTCAAGCCAACTGAGAGCTTTTAACCTGACTCAGATTGAATTCAAGTCAAATTGATGTCAGCATACCTCGGGAATTCAGTTCTTAAGTCCAAGAACATAAAAGCACAATAAATAACAGGAGGAGGAGGAGGAAAAATACACCCTGGACCATGCCTCACCATTTATTAGGACCATAGTCAATCTGACCTTGACCTCAAATCCACTTCCCTGCCTATTACCTGTAACAAGTAAACCACTTACATTTCAAAAATCCATCCATGTCAGTCTTGAAAATATTTTTAACAGCTCATTCTCTATAACTCTCTGGGATGGAAATTTCCATGGATTTGTGACAGTCTCAGTAAAAAAAATTCAAATGGTTGAAACCTTATACTGAAGCCATGGTGCCTAGTGGAGATTTTCCATTAAGGGGAAATATCCTTTCAGCATCTATCATGTCAAGGCCCCTCAGAATCTTATACATTTCAACAAAGTGGCTCTCACTTCTCTGAACTTCAAAAGGGTAAAGGTCCAATTCCGCTCAACCTTGCCACTTAAGATAACCCCTTCACCCCAGTAACCTTGTCTGAACTGTCTCCAATACAAGGATGTCGCTCTTTTCATAAGGAGACCAAAACTATACATAGTACTCCAAGTGTGGTCTTACTAACGCTCAATATAGTTGTTGCAAGATTTCCTAGATTTTTGTACCATTCTCTTGTAATGAAGTGCAATATTTCATTTGTCTTCTTAATTACTTGCTATATCTGCATTTCGTTTTCTGTGCTTCATGTACAAGGACAGCAGCATTCTATAGTCTCTCTGCAATTAAATAATATTCTGCTTTTCTATTCTTTTTTCCATACCTCACATTTCTCCACATTATAAACCATGTGTCAGATGTTTGCCCTGTCACTTAAGCTATCTCTGTCACTTGCAGACTCTTTTGCCAAAATTGGATCCATTTACATTTGTTTATCACATAAAATTAGTTTTGCGCCTGCTTTGAAGTGGTTGCACACATTTCCTGCAGAAGTCTTGCCCAGTGGGAAATTGGATTGGACACATCTTGTTGCATTTTACCCTAACACAAGTTTCCAAGTTTCATTTCCCCCTCAAGTTTCCCACATGTATACACAACTTGTTTTAATTCCTTAACAAAAGAAATTGGACCAAAAGATCAAAGTTTATGACCTTAGTGAATAACTCACATCTAGATGACATGTGTGTCACACTGAAAATAGTGAACCATGTTTTATTTAATCTATCCCTCCTCCTGAGGGTATCATAGAGTCATACAGCACAGAACCAGGCCTTTCAGCCCAACTGGTCCATGCTGACCAAGATGCCTCATCTAGCATTTGACCCATAACCTTCTAAACCTTTCCAATCTATGTACATGTCCAAGTGTCTTTTAAAAGTTGGTATTGTATCTGCCTCAAACCATTTCCTCTGGCAGCTCATTCCACATGGATACCACCCTTTGCATAAAGACAAAGTTGCCCCTCATGTTCCTCTTAAATCTTTCCCCTCTCATCTTAAACCTATGCCCTCTAGTTCTTGATACCCCAACTCTGGGAAAAACACTGAGTGCATTCACCTTATTTATGGCCCTTATTTCATGCACCTCTATAAGACCACCTCCCAGTCTCCTACGCTCTAAGGAATAAAGTTCTAACTTGTCCAGTCGCTCCCTATAACTCAATCCTTCAAGTCCTGGCAGCATCCTTGTAAATCTATTCTGCACTCTTTCCAGTTTAATAACATCTTTCCTATCGCAGGGTGACTAAAACTGAACACAATACTCCAAGTGCGGCCTCACCAGTATCCTGTACAACTGCACCATGACCTCCCGACTTTTATACTCAGTGCCCTGATTTATGAAGGCCAGTGTACCAAAAGCCTTTTTCACCACTCTGTCTACCTGTGACTCCACTTTCAGAGAACCATGTACTTGTACTCTAAGATCACTCTGTTCTATAACACTCCTGAGAGCCCTGCCATTCACTGTGAAAGTCCTACCTGGATTTGACTTTCCAAACTGAAACACTTTGCACTTATCCGAATTGAACTCCATTTCCTATTCCTCAGCCCAATTACTCAGCTGATCAAGATCCCCCTGTGATTTTTGATAACCTCCTTCATTGACCACTATCGTTAAATATTTAAAAATTTCTCCCATGAAACTTTTATGATAGGGGAAATGGAACCCGTAAGTCTCCATAAAGTTGGATGCTTCTGTGAACCCTTGATCTGTGAACTCAGTGGCTGCCATGGATTTCAGGATCTTGGGAGCACCCATAATCACAAATGTGATCAGTCTCACTCCGTAGTCAGGGAGTGGGGGTGTTTCCCTCAGCCCCCTGTTTTCCCACTCTCCATGAAGAGGTCTCCTTAAAAACACTGGCCATTTCCTGCTGGTCAGTGGGCAAATGGCATGACGGATGCCTGTCTAGCAAGCAGCTGTTGTCTTTGAAAAACAGGTCAAGTCAAAATTGCTGGAAGGGAGCAAATTACAGTAAAGATAGCAATTTCTTAAAGCAAGAATGTCCCAATTTTGCCATTTTTATTTGTGATTTCCAATATGGTATTAATTCTATGCACCACACCCATTTAATGGACATAAAATGCCCAAAGTCCATTAAAACAATCACTCTTGATTAAAACATCAGCAGCAAAATCACACACAGCAGCAGCCAATTGACATAAGTAGTTTGGAAACTGATCACTGTATTTATATAAAATGATGATTGCTTCCTCAAAGTATACATGTATATAGATTTTGTTTTAATACTGGGACAGAACAAATGTGATATGATGATTTAATGGGGCATCTCAAGACTGCTGAGTCAAAGGGCTATGATATTGGATTCCAGTCAACTCCTTGAGGCACATCAAAATTCCAATCTATGGGATATTGATAAGATCAGGATAAGAGAGATCAAAGTAGTACAGGGAGATGTAAAATGCACAAGGTAGCTGAGAATAGCCATTGATACAAGAACACAATTAATAATGAGGTAAGCATTGGGACCACTAGACAATTTAAAGTATTTGGCAGCACTGAAACAAAATGCTCCCTATCTCAAGCTTATACATAGGACCATGGGAGTTTTAGATATCTCACCAAAAATGGTCACAGTTGATGGACTGTCATGTATTACTATTGTATCTATAAAGTGCAAAACAGAATGAGTTTGATTTTTGAGAGATTCTTCCACCTGGTCTTCCCTGCATGTTTGCCTGTACAGAACAAAGGCCTGTTACACCCACTGCTCTGGACTCCGAGTAACTTTTTAAACCACAACAAAGCACCCCACAAGTCATGACTTACCAGCCGAGGAGTAACTCATTTTCCCAGGCTGTCTGTTCCCTGTCATTTAGTCAACCCTCGATCCATGCTAATATTTTATGCAAAATGCCATGTGCACTGTCACCTTGGCAATGTCTTGTATAGTAACCTATTATGTAACCGATTATAGTAAACTCTTATGTGGCATCTTATTAAATGGTTTTGGGGAATTCAAATACATTACATCTACAGGTACCCCTTTATCCAGCCTGCTCGTTACATTCTCAAAGAACTCTTAATAAATCTGTCAAACACAATTTCCCTTTCAAACAAGCACATTGACTCTGTTTGATTGTACAACGATTTTCTAAATACCTACCTGCTACTTATCAATGGATTCCAACATTTTTCCAATGACATATGTGAGGCTAACTGGCCTATGATTTCTTGCCTTCCATTTCCTTCCTTCCTTTCTTGAACGGTGGTTTTCTGATTTGCTGGGATCCTTCCAAGATCCAAAAAACTTTGGAAGAGCACAGACTATGGATCCTCTATCTCCACAAGCACTTATTTCAAAATCCCAGTATACAAGCCATCAGGACCAGGGAACTTGTCAAACTATAGTCTGTTAGTTTGCCTTGACTCTTACTTCAGCGATAATGATTGTTTTCCATTCCTTTCTCCCCTTTGATCCTGCTATTATTGTGATGCTTTCAGTGTCTTCTGACATGAAGGGAGATACAAAGTATTTGTTCAAAGTCTCTGCAATTTCCTCATTTCCTGTTATGAGTATCCCAGTGTCGTCTTCTAAGGAATCAACATTTACTTAGCCACTCCTTTTTATTCAGGTTTTGGTAGAAGCTTTGAACAGATTTTTTTTATTATTCTTGCTAGTTGACTCTGTAATTTATTTTCCCACTTTTTATTACTCATCCTTTGCTGGTTGTAAAGTATTCCCAGTCTTATGGCCTGTGACTAATGTTCACAACACCGTATGTCCTGACTTACAATGTGATACCATCCTTGATTCGTCACAGATGGATCATTCTTACCTCTCAATGGAATATAGCTTTATTGAGAATTTTAAGATATTTCTACAATCTTACCTTTGAAACTATCTTCTCAGTCCAATGTAGGCAACTCCACCTTCATACGTTGTACTTGCTTTTACTGAAATCTAGTTTCAAACCTATGTTTCTTACTCTCAAAATGATTGTGAAATTCGATCATGTTATTACTCTCTTCCTCAGATGATCTTTTACTACAACATGATTCATTAATCCTGCCTTATTACACAAGATCAGTTCGAAAATAACTTGTTCCCTGTTTGGTTCTAGAATGTATTGGTCAAAGAAACTAGTACGCTCTGAACACATCCTCAAAGCTACCTTTGCAGACTTCATTTGTCCAAACTACAAAAAGTTTAAATTCACCCAAGATTATCGCTTTATTTTAAAATCTCCATGACCTACTCTTCTGACTGCAGGGCATATTATCTTTCCCCCTCACCCTTCTGACTCCCAACTTGAATGCCCTCCTCTAGTTATACATACTTTGTTCATCCCCTCGGTAGCCTCTTCATGTCCACACAGAACCTCATATACCTGTTGAATATTGTAAGGCCTAATGGCCCCTGTGCTTGGATCCCATTCGTGCTTCATTCATTGTCATTATTTTCCTACCCTGTCCACCGACCAAACCTATTCCACATGTCCAAAGGAGTGTGACTGCCTCCTGATCAAATTATTCTGGTAACTTTCTTCTTCCCTGGGCATTGCAGTGTCCAAAGCTCAGACTCTAGGTCATTAACTTTAAGTTAGGAAGCCCTTGGGTTAAAGACACTCACCACAAGTGTGGCTACTGTGGATTGAAATGATCTGCATCGATTGCCATTTGTCATGGTCACAACATATCATCTCCTTCGCCAAGTCTGTCATAATGTAATTTATTTAAATAGTAATTAAAATTTTCAACTGGCTATTTATAATTTTAAATATAATTTTGTCTAGTTAATATTTTAGCTTTAAGACAGTGATTTAAGTTAACAATTTTGGTCTGGATTATGATTTGGAACAAACCCATTTAACATAAAGGGAAGAAAAACCATACAAAAATCACCAGCCAATTATTTTTCTGCCTTCCTGGAAATGTTACACTTTAATTTCTTCCCCCCACTTAAAATCACTTGATTTGTGTCGCTGCCACTCATGCTTCTTATTAAATCAATTGTGAAACTTAAATAAAAGCAGCAACGCAACACCTCTTTCCCTTGCTTGACCTAAATCCCATACATCGCTAAAATACGACCTCCTCAGTCTGTTGAAAAGCAGACACGATGTGCATAAGCACGAAAGATGCTCGTTTTATAGTCTCAGCCTCAGATGACATTAATTATCAGGTAACTGATTCTATCTGACCGACGAACTAACTGAGTATCAATATCTGCATTGTCCCCTCCCCTGTGCAGATGGGCACAAAGTATTTATTTAAAATTATACAAATCTTCTGCCTCCACACTTGGGCTGTTTTTATTTCCAATAGGACCCACACTTTTCTTCACATATTTATAAAGCACCTCAGGGCTTTCCTGATTTAACCTGTCGGTATTTTCTCATAGAATTTTTTCCCTTCTTAATTTCTTTTTTGTTAAATTTCATCCCTGCATTTTCTGTAATCTTCTCTGCTTTCCACAGTGATAAGCTTTCAGCATTTGTCATAAGTTTACCTTTTTTTGCCTTATGTATGTTCCTTACTATCCAAGGGCAGCTTAGATATGTGAATTCTCCTTTTACATTAATTGGTAACATATTTGGCATGAGCCTTCACTGTCTTCTCCTTGAATACCTCCCACTGTTCAAAACACTGCTTCCAGTCCACTTTTGCATTATCATATCTTAGTCTAGTAAGGCTGACCTTACCTCAGTTTTGAAGTGTTCATTCCTGGTTATCCTTATCCTTTTCCATAACTAAGCTAAATGTAGCTGAATTATTTGCTCTACTTCCAAAATGCATTCCCGTTACCATGATATCATATCATCCATCTGTGCCCTCAGTTCATAGAACAGTACAGCACAGTACAGAACGGGCCCTTCGGCCCATGATGTTTTGCCAACCTATATAAATTTTATCCACATTCAATCTATCTCCCTCAAGACTTCACCTCCCATAACCCTCTATTTTTCTTTCATGCATGTGCCTATCTAAGAGTCTCTTAAATGACCCTATCGTATTGGCCCCTACCATCAACCCCGGCAGTGCGTACCAGGCACCCACCACTCGCTGTGTAAAAAAACTTACCTCTGACATCTCCCCTGAACTTTCCTCCACGCATCTTAAACAGATGACCTCTAGTATTGGCCATTATCGTCCTGGGGAAAAGGTGCTGGTTGTCTACTCTGTCTATCCCTCTCGTAATCTTATATACCTCTATCAAGCTGCCTCTCATCCTCTGTCGCTCCAAAGAGAAAAGCCCTAACTTGGTGCACTTATTTGCCTTTCAGTGCCTTTATTTGCAAAACTCTGTGCATGAAAGTATAAAGCCAAACTTCTTTGATTCCTTTTTCCATCCTTTATTTCCACTGCCTTCCAAACTCATTCCTCTGCCTTCCAGACTTCTAAACCCCAATTTTGCTCTTTTGAAGCTGCTGTCAGGTTCCCACCCCACTGTCAAGATACACTTTACAGAACTGCTTGAAACAACACACAGCCACTACAATATTGTATGCATGTGGAGAAGAATTACTACTCCATTCACCTTGCCGTTTGATCTGGAATCGTATGTAGGCCAGACTAGTTAGGCTCTATAGACTTTCTTCCCTTGAGGGCCTTAGTAAGCTGAAGAAGTTTTTTTTTAAAAGAGAAAACAGCCCTTACGTGATACTATTCTTTTCATTCCAAATTTACTTTCATTAATTGAGTTTACATTGCCTAACTTCCACAATGGCATTTAAACTCATGTATGGGGCTAATTAGTTGGTTTACTAGCCCAATAAGATGGCCACTTTATTGCTGTACCCTTTTTGATCAGTATTACCAAGCTTTTTGCATGAAATTTGATTGATTCCAATCCCCAAATAACTCAGTTGTTAAATTACCAGTGCAGAACTGATTTCTGCAAAGCATTAAGACCTTGGGATTGTTTCCTTTTCTGTGTTGAGTTAGCTGATGCTTGTGGGGTTAACACTTGAGATGGTACAATTGATCTAGTTCCCTGGGCAAAGTCTGTGGAGGCTGCTGCATACCTGATGTGTAGACTTCAGGAGGGTAGGCATTTGAGATTAACCTCTCAGTTAATTCCAAACTTAACTGTGGTGAACAGCAGCTTCTGGGGGTCCTTCAGGGAATGCACATAGTTCAGTGTATCATTATTTAATCAGTAAGGTAGAAATAGTTTAGTGCTTGCCTTAATGATAGAATGTCCAAACACATTTCCCAAGGAGTTCAAGAAATTTGCCTTTGGTTCTGCAATAAACTTTGGTGCCTATCATACTTCCTCATTCAGGGAAACACAAAAATTCTGCAGATGCTGGAATCTGGAGCAATACACAAAAAGTGCTGCAGAAAGTCAGCAGGTCAGGTGGCATCTATGGAGGGAAATAAACAGGCGACGTTTCGGCCGAGACCCTTCATCAGGACTGGAAAGGAAGAGGGCAGAAGCCAGAATAAGAAGGTGGGGGGAGGGGGAGGAGCACACACAGGCAGGGGATAGGTGAGTTCAGGTGACAGGCAAGTTCATGTGAGAGGGGGAAGGTAGGTGGGTGGCGGAGGGGGAGAAGATGTAATAAGCTGAGAGGTGATAGGTAGAAGAGGCAAAGGGCTGAAGAAGAAGGAATCTGGTAGGAGAGGTCCTTGTTGTTGTGGTGGGTGGAGCGAAGGTGCAGATAACAGACCCAACCAGTTCCCCTCCACCACCACCCTCCTCCGTCTGGCAGAACTGGTACTCACCCTTAACAACTTTTCTTTCGGCTCCTCCCACTTCCTCCAAACCTGACGCAGATTGAGTGACTGCTTCGTGGAGCACCTTTGCTCCGTCTGCCACAACAGCCAGAACTCCTAGTGCCACTCACTTCAATTCCACATCCCACTTCCATACTGACATGCCTATCCATGGCCTCCTCTACTGCCACGTTGAGGTCAGGCACAGGTTGGAGGAATAACATCTCATATTCTGCCTTGGGAGTCTCCAACCTGATGGCCTCAACATCAATTTCTCTAACTTCTGGTAATTCCACCTCTTCTTTTTCTCCCCCCCCCCACCCCCCCACCCCCCCGATTCCTTTTATCTTCCCTTATTCCTGTGGCTCCCTTCCCCCACCTTGATGACCTGCCCATCTCCTCTCCTCCCCTCCCGCATTCTTTATTCCATGGTTCACTGCCCTCCGCTACCGGATTCCTTTTTCTTTAGCCCTTTGCCTCTTCTATCTATCACCTCTCAACTTATTACATCTTCTCCCCCTCCCCCACCCACCTTCCCCCCTTACTTGGGCTCACCTATCACCTGAACTCACCTATCCCCTGCCTGTGTGTGGTCCTCCCCCTTCCCCCACCTTCTTATTCCAGCTTCTGCCCTCTTCCTTTCCAGACCTGATGAAGGGCCTCAGCCTGAAACGTCGACTGTTTATTTCCCTCCATGGATGCCGCCTGACCTGTTGAGTTCCTCCAGCACTTTTTTATGTATTGCTCCTCGTTAAGGGATCAGTTTCAATTGATAAGAAGGCCTGTCATAAAAGTGCAAGGAGTGGAGGAGGAAAATAGGAAGGAGACATGTGGGATAACTGAGGTTCCTGGGAATGCTGTGGAGTCAGTCGATGCCACCTGCATGCTTTCTTCCTCCAGAACTCTGAATCAAGTCCCAGTTGAAAGACAGGCTCATCTTTTGGACGGGGTTGCAGCAATCTGTAAGCACCTTCAGTTAGGCTGTGCAATAATTGAAAAACCGAGCAATACAGGCCCGACAGTAAAAACACTTCCCAAAATAAATATTCAGCACTCCAGCTGCATACTAAAGGGGCCAATAGCTTGTTTTGGACAGTCATTAAGTAATTGAGATTGTGTCAAGCATGTTTCAAGGACCTCCTGGACTCATCCTGAAGTTGGTCCTTTTTGAAAACAGAAATTACAAAGCCCAATTTCAACTCTTCCACCCTACCTGCACCCATGTACCTTTAGAAAAAGATAAGGAAAATTGCCGACATGGTGTGGATATGTGTGCCAGATACTAACTGAATAGAGAATAAAAATAAATTCTCCAACCAGTCAGTCGATAGCTCCCAGGCTGCAGTTCTTTTCAAGCTGTGTTTTTTTGTTGGATTTGATATGGGAATATGGGTTGAAATATATATTTTGCTGGAAGTTCTTTACAGCGTGGCATAACCAAATCAGAAAACATTGTCAAAGTCAATTAATAGTTACAGTAAACATCTTTATATGCAGGAGGCATCAAGCATATTTAAGAACATTTCCTTAATTAAAACTATTTAATGGGCAGTAAGACATCCTGGTGTGCTTTATGCTTGGGGATATTAATCATGTGGTTAATCAATCCACAGTGGTTTCAATTTATTTTGTGGGTTTGATCCACATGAACCCTCACGAGAATACTCTTGTAAACCCTCTGATCCTTCTGAAACAGAAGAGCATCACAATATCAGGAACGTTCCCATGTGGTTTACCTGGGTTGCCTGACTGTCAAGTTTTGATGAAAAGTTTGATGGAATGACAATGACTTTTTGGCTTAGTTGCAGTGAGAGGCTAATTTTAGTATTGCCAGTCATTGACAAAATTGTTACCAGCAGAAAAGATTAGTGACCAGGCCGGAAACTGACTGTTACATCAAAAACTCCTCATTGGCAGTGATGTCTTCCTGTACCTGGACTACACCGGACGCTTTTATGGAGTGCTAAAATTCAGCTGGAGTACAAAGGGAGATGAGCAAATCTAATTTTGTTGTAACTAAATCCCTAAGGTTTGGTTTATATATTTTGACGTATATATTTCACAATTGCCATTGCTTTTGTTACATAATTCTCAACAATGTCATTATTATTATATAATTTGAACATTGAAGTACACCAGCAAAATACAAAGGAGACAAAATGAACTAAGAACTTGCAAAATGCGACAAACCCATGCTTGTTGCTTTCGAAACTAAATTCATGCAGCCTGCTTATTATACTGGTTTCAGCATCCAGTCAAACTATTCAATGCTTATTATTTCAGCGAGAACCCAATATAGAGTAATTATCATCAGTTAAATGTCGACTGCACTACTTAAAACCAGACAGTAGCTTGCAAGAGGCAAGTGCTGTCAAGCACTCTCGAACTGAAACAAACACAGAAATGGTGGAAGATCTCAGCCAGTCAAGAAGCATCTGTGGAAAGAGAAATAAGTCAACGTTTCCTTCAACATTTCTGTTCTTGTTTCAGATTCCAGCATCTGCAGTTTTAATGTTTTTCACTCTCAAACTGAAGTTGGCCTGGGAGATATTTAAGAATACAACCGCTTGGAAGAGAATAGTGTCCTCCAGTTTTCTAGTGTTGAGCCAGAGGCTTCAGTGCAGAAGATGACGAGACATTTGCCTAGAAATCCCTCCCCAGTCAGCAGTGCTGAAGTTTCCTTCAAAGTTCACTCCATTAAAGTCAATGAAATCAGTTTTGGAGACAAATTACAACACAACGATCCTACTTGTAGTGCATTTAGTACAAGCAACTGGGTATCAATTCTTAGGAAATTTTGCTTCCATAGCATGCCAAGAGGTCTTCCAAAGACATGCTAAGCAGGTCATAGGGAAGAAAAACTGTGGTGCTGAATGCCACAATGAAACCCAAAGGACCTGCATGTAACACGCTGACAAAATCTGTACCTTACAGGTATGGCAAGGCCAGTAAATGCACCTTCAAGTACTACAGTCCACTAGCCTCAAACATTGGTCAATGCAACCCAAACTCAATAACAAACAAGCTCTTTCAGTTAGGACTTGTATCAAACATTCATATTCTCAAACCTAACACTGCTTCAAGCCTCAGACCCACATCTCACAGCTTGTCAAGGGGCATATTCGCTAATGCACCTATGCCTGTAAGTAGTTGGTTTGTGCAGAAGCTTGAAGTCAAACCAGTGTTCCTCAGGATCTGACACACTACTTTACTAATTATAAAGAATTCCAAAAAGCCCAATACCTTTGTAGAACTGTAGGAACAGGTGGTAGAAATTAATCTACAAGTAACCTGAATATAGTTGGCAAATCCCTTTAAATACACTGGTGAGTGTCCTTGCTGTTAGTGGATGAGCATTAGCTGGAGCATTAGCTGCAGTTTAACAGTGCTGGAGGCAAATAAGCATTGCTCACTGGTTGACCTGATGATCTGCCTATTTTGCATGAGCTAACATCCTGACCAATACAGCAGCTGGTATGACTTGCACAACAAATGTATGCCTGGCATCCAAAGTGCCCAAGCAATGGGTGCTACAGAGCCCAAATTTTTGGCTGAGGCATTTATCTAATAATAATGCAGATCTGTCAAAAGACTGTTCAAAGGAGACCACTGTCTCATTCTTTCAAAACTGCAAATGCACACCGTTTTACTTTCCACAACTAAATGCACACTGTTTTACTTTCCGCAACTAAATTCACATTATGCCATAGAAAAGTAAATATAAGTTAGTAGAACATTGAAGGTACGTTTGGTTCTGTTTCTCCAAGCTTCAAGCATAACTAAAATGCTGAGCAATTTATATACTTCTATCAAAATGAATTAATTAAATCATGTTAATTATTGACGGCACGACACGGTGGGCCGAAGGGCCTGTTTTGTGCTGTATGGTTCTATGGTATGTTGTACACATTCTTTTTTCTGGCAAACAAGCACGCAGCCAAAAATAAAAAGAGAAAATGTTGGAAGTACTCAACAGATCAAGCAGCACTATGGGAAAAGAGAGTTGCCATTTCTTCTTGACGACTTATCAACAGAACTGGAAAAGGTTTATGTTAGAACAACTTTTAGTAGATGTGTTGATTAGCCTAAATGAATAACTGGTAGTGCAGTTTGTAGATCGTGCACACTGCAGATATGGTGCAGTGTAAGCAAACTATGGAGTGTAACGGTTAGCGTAACACTATTACAGTGTCAGCGACCTGTGTTCAATTCCAGCTGCTGTCTGTAAGGAGCTTGTACGTTCTCCCCATGTCTGCGTGGGTTTCCTCCAGGTGCTCCAGTTTCCTCCCACATTCCAAAGATGTACGAGTTAGGAAGTAGAAAGCATGCTATGTTGGTGCTGGAAGCATGGCAACACTTGTGGGCTGCCCCCAGAACACATTGTGTGTTTCAATGTACATGTGACTAATAAAGATATCTTATCTTATCTCATCAGTGGTAGAGGGAGTGAATGTTTTGGATGGTGAATGGGGTGCCAATTCACCAAGCTGCTTTGATCAGGATGATGTCAAACTTTTAATGTGTTTTGAATCTGCACTCGTCCAGGCAAGTGGGGGAAACAAAGGAGAGCAGTTAAGTTAATAAAGTGGACCCACCTGAGTCTGGTTCCCAGAACTGCCTCGGATCTGTGCAGAGAGACCCCCTTTAAATCCTGAACTGTAGAGATATTAGTGCCATTAAGATCTGGTTGAGCTGAGAGTGCCAAATGACAGGTGTGGTTTGGGACATTGTGATCCAATGTCTTGCTCCTGGAATAACAGAAAATAGGTAATCTGTACAAACTCAGCCCACAACCATAAATGCCCAATTGAATTACCAGAGTGGTGTGACTCAAGCCAGACTGAGTAGAGGTGTTCTGCATAGCAGTCACCCAACCTGAGTTTAATTTCTCAAGTGTAGAGGAGACCATCAAATTGGAAGAAGAGAGAGTGAGTGGTTGCTTCATCTGGTAGGAGTGTTTACATCTGTAAATGAAGGGAAGGAAAAAGGTAAGAGAGCAGGGGTTTTGCATTTCCTGTGGTTGTAAGGGAAGGTGATATGAAGGGGAGAATGGAAGAGTGAATCAAAAAGATGTAGAGTACTGAAAAGAGAGGTGAAGGGAAGATGTATCTAATGGCAGCATCATGTTGAATTTGGCAGATATTACAGAGGATAATTTGTTCAATATGGAGGCTGTCATAGAGCAGACAATGGAAATCTTGGTTAGACAGAGAGATATTAAGGAATATCTTTAACAGAGCAAGTTTAAGAGGGAATTCCTGAATTTAGAGCCTTGACAGCCAAAATTCTGGGGTGATGCAATGTCATATCATTTGATAAATTTTCATTGTTTGAGTGCAGTCCAGTGTAACAAAAAGATAATTTCCTCTGTGTTTATATTGCTTGTATGTACATCAGTATAAACACAAATGAGATGAATGATCTGATTTTAGTATATTGCTTGCTCAGTGTTCATAGACATTTTTATATTGTTGACTTGAGCTGTTTTGTTCCAAGGAGAATATTTTCTGTACATCTGTAACAAAAAAACCTGAAAATACTAGCAAGAAGGCAGACCAGTAGGAAAAGGATAGATTAATTTTTCACGTGTAACTCCACATCTGACATTGGGAAAGGGTTATCTGATATGTTAATTTAATCCTTTGTCTTATCATGTGCTGGTTGATCTGTTTGAATTTTAAACCTTTTTATTTCAAATTTCTTGCAATTGTAGGCACAATTTTTCAGTTTGATATCACTATATTATTGCTGATTCCTTTCTGTTTACAGTCAAATGTCAGCTGTGTTATGAAATGGGGTACCCAATAGCAGCATGTGTGGTTAACTCTTCCTAGTTTCTTCAATAGCACAGAGGAGATGGGTCTAAATTTTTCTAGATTCTCAAATCACAGGGACATGTTTAATCAGGAGTAACCATTGGGGAGAAATCTGCACATGTTTGTCGGATTCCTTTGATATAAAGGTGCCTTTGGAGATAAAATTCATCAGGCTTTGGGTTAATATAGTCAAAAATTGGGCACCTGTTGGGATTTTGTGAGAGTTATTCAGTCATTTGGTGCATGTACTCAAGAGAAATACAGTTACAGGTAACAAACACCTTGTGAAGACTAATTTAGGTGATAAGTTAACAATGATTTTGTATGAACAGCTGTCATTAAGCTGTTTCCCATTATTCCGCCATTTTGAAAATGAATAAAACATCATCAAGCTATCGTATGTTTCAATTGATCTCTTTTCCAAACTACTTTATCAAACAAAGTGTTTTCATTGAGGTTCTATGCTGAATGCAAAAATAATGTTGTTACCTGATACCTTACTATTTTTTCCAAGATAATTGAAACTTTTACTCTTAATGACAGTATGTCTGTATAATTCAAATACACACACTGCTTTGAAGTATGGCTTTAAGATGATGTTGATTGTCCCTGCTATTTACAGCAGTTTTAAATTAAATGCTATGACTTTTATGGGGTTGTCTGATTTATTCAGTCATAGTGTGATTTATGATCAAGTTGCAAAAAATATTTAGAGAACAATTTGTTCAGACAGCACTCTGACTGTTTAAATTTATTGCCAAAGGGATGTTTTCCTCCTTGCTCACCTAAAATCCCTGCATATAAATAGAAGTCAATTTGCAATTTCAAAGAAGTTAATAACCACACAGTTTGTATCTATTAAAGAGCTTGCAATGTTGTAGAACCATGAGTGAAGTATGCTGAATCACCTGTGGAGTAAATCCAGGCTGTTCTTGCACGACTCTTGGCAATCACTCATAGACCAGTGCCAACAGATGTGCAAATTCTGTCTTGCAAACTTTGAGTGGATCCATGAGTGAAATAAAAGGAGATTTTTTTTATTCATAGGTCACAATGAGGAAGGGGAAATGTGCAGTAAATGACAACAAAAACATATATTTAACCAAGACAGCAGCAGTAAGTTTTCATGCTTCTGATGCAGCTAGTAAGGCACTTGAATCTATTAGCTTCAATGTGTCTGAAAATCTAGTTGTTTGTGATATCTGTAGGATATAATTTCATAACAGCAGTACAAAGCTACAAGAATGCTGATGAAAGATCATTGACCTGAAATTTTAACTCTGTGCCTCTCTCCACAGATGCTGCATGACCTGATGAATATTTCTAGTATTTTGTTTCATTTTGAACTTCCAGCATCTGCAGCATTTGGCTATTAGATGATGACAAAAGCAACAATAACTTCCACCAGTACAGTGTTTTTAATGCTGCTATTAATGTCTAATAATGCCTTGGTGTATCACAGGAGTATAATCAAACAAACGTTACTGTTTCAGGAAGGAGGCTTTGCAAGTGTTGCAAGCGGGCTTCATAGGCATTGTTAAAACTTGTCTTTGAAAGACTGGTCCAAAGATGGTGAAAATGGTGGCGGTGACATCTGGAATATGTACTGTAGACTGCCCTATGGCATTGTGCATACCTGGAATTTTTAGTGCAAACACATGGAGGAACAGGAATAAGAATCACCATTACATTTCATCTCATTGAAATTCAAACATGGGCACACAAAAACAGTGCGCTGCAATCCATTTTCTAGGCAAGATGTCACTAATTAGCCACATATCTGACAGGGAAGTCCCTAATAAACACAAATCTTATAACTGAAGAATCAGTAGCATCTGCCATTCATATTTTTAAGCAAAACTTATTCTTGATTTGCAAACAAAAGTCTTCAGAAGACTTTTTGAGAAATAATGTACGTGTCAGGATTCTACTTACACTGAATCTTCAGATTTCTCAGCCAATGTTGAAAGACTCAGCATCCTTTCTGTTTTGCATCTACAGATGCTGATTGACCTGTTGTTCATTTCTCACAGGTTCTGTTTTATGTACCTCAGTTTCATTTGCCTTGTATCTCCATATAAAACATAGCAAATGTTGGAGGGCTTGGAAGGACCATGAAACTAGCACCTTGAAATGCTTTGAAGAAATGTAACCTATTGAATATCATTAATCATTGTGATTGATATCCCACCGAAAATTTGCATTCAATGACTTAATCTTGCAATCTGTTTCTACTCTGCTGCCTGTAGCCTTAGAAGCATGATGTCCTGTTTACCATCCTCTTCAATTTGTTGATCTACATTGTTTCTGTGTTAAGTAATACCTCAAAATTAAACTTTGAATCCTTATTTTCAAATCCTTCCATTGGCTTGCTACCTCTGTCACCTTCTCCAGCCTATAGTCTTCAAAGACTTCACTTCTGCTCCATCTGTGATTTTCATGATTTTACAATTGACAACAATCCAGGCTCTGAACTCTGGTTTTCTGTTGCTAAATCTTCCTTTTGGCCATTGTGGTGATCCCTAAAGCTTATGTCCTAGAATTGTACAATGCTGAGACTTTTGTTCACTGTTTTGTGACAGAAAATTGAAATAATTTGAAGTGAAATGTGTTAATGATCATTTCTGGGCCATTTTGCATCACTCTAGAAATTTGATCAAGTACTCCTGAAGTATTCCAGCCATGGATTTCTGATGCAATTTTCATGTGGTCATGCAATGCTCATTTTAATCCTTTGGGCTTCCCCATGACATGGTACAAACCTCTTATACAATCTCACTCCCAATATCCAATGTTTTCTAACCTTCTGATGTCTTCAATACCCTCTGCTTTCCAATGGTTCCAAACACTTGACACTCTGAGGCCCAGGCTCCAAACCCCCAGTTGTCTCCCTGGTAGCCCAGGTCTGTGATCCTCAGTGATCCTCACCAACATCTTCTCCTCCACATCGAACCTGCACACCTTGATATCACCTGCTCATTTCAAATACGGTAAAGTGCAATGCTCTTTCTCAGGAGCTACTGAAACCTGCAATGGTTGACCAATAATTAAAACAGTCGTGCATCTTTTAAATTAACATCATTAATATACGTGAATTTGTGTGCACTTTGAACAGGCTTTTGAATGTCTCATTATGTGCTTTGCTGCATTATTCTGTTTCTTATTATTCCTGTGGCATAATTTGTGATGTCTGCCATAATAGAAATGCAAGTTGTTGTTGTAAAGTTCATGGCTTTCATCAACAATTTTCTTATTGGAGATACCTATGAGTCTGATAACAGAAATTCATTCTGATCCTTGCAGTAAACCTTATATATTATAGTGGATGTGTCTTCTGCTCTGCATTCTGAGATTGGTTCCAGTGAAATCAATACAACCATATTTCAGAAGCAGATTAAACTGTTTACCCACTAGTACTTAGCACATTTACTGCTAATGGGGATTAATTTTTATGCCTTTATTGCTCCTTTTGTGAGTCATTAGGATTGTGTTCCTTCTATTAAAACCACAATACATATTGCCAAAAATGCAGAAGAGAGTTGGTATAAAATTATATCTTAACCTTTTTTGTCTATTTGCTACTTGCTATTGCTATTGATTTTGATGTCACCTGAACTCCTTTATTAAAATGAAGTCTCATGGTACTTTTCCATCTTTTCATTGTAGTGGAATGTATTGCACACAATTAATTATCATTAAGGTAATAAATTATTTAAATTACTCTTAGTTGTAACATTCAAAATTACTTTGAATTATTGTTCTTCTGTGAGAGTTTTTTTCCCCTCTATATTGTGCTGCTGCCATTAATTAACAATACAATGGAAAGTGTCTAGACAGTGAACTACAAGAACTGATGTACTGATTTATTATAAGGAACATGTTCAGAGTCTGCACAATACTTAACACACTACTCTGAGTTTAATGTGAGATAACATGGCTAAAACAATCATACTTTGAGCATCACTATAAAATCTAGAAGAAAAGAAAATCAGAATAGAAATGTTATTTATAAGAGATTTTATCTTTGAAGAAGTCTGAACACTATTAAAATTGGAGAGAAATTTTCAGGAGAGAGATAACATGTTAAAATTGGTAGATAATATAAATTAAATAATCTGTTGCAAATCAGGAATGACTCCTGGGTATAATATTATTTTGCAATTCTCTGGTATAATCTTTAATGTGAAAGAGACCATCACTTTGGGATTTAAAACAATATATTAGTGGATAAGTGTAGGATCTGTTACATATAGATTGAATTACAGAACACAGATGATTAAAGAACTTGGGGTGAAATTTGTCTTTGTGTAATGATCTGAAGTAGGTCAAGGCAAATTGCCAGCCTGTGTTACATCTCTGATTTTTATGTTAATTCACTAACATCTGATTTATACTTGCACACAAGTCAAAGTTTGCTCTCTGCCTTTTTATCAGGTTTTCATGTCTTCCTGACACATTATTTTTTCTTGCATCTGTATTGCATTTAGATTTCTTCATTTACTGGAAATACATTTTCATATTCACTCTCCCAGAAATTAGAATAAGCAATTCTTCTTCCTGTATTGCAAGAGAGTTTCTTGGAATAGTGAAATATTAGCACTTAGTGGTGTATTAAGAGAGTGTCACGTGACTCAAAGCAGAATACTAGTGGACAGTAATACGATGATTTATGTTTGGTGTTAAGTGCTTAAGGTAACTGCATTCCTCCTGGAATTTTCCAGACTGCTATATAATTGGAACCAGGTCACTTGACTGTAAAATACATGAGTATATCAATAACCCGGAAAACAGCAAGGGTATGATGTTTGATTTTTGTCCTGAGACTTCAAAGCAGCTTGCAATTATAATGCAGTCAGTCAAATCTTCACCAATAAAACTAAAGGAAAGAAAAATGCAAATGTTGTGTGTTCTGCTAAGGAAGGTATAGATCTGATAAATTATATTGTCATAGGTCAAATTGTATTCAGTACGTTTACAAAAATTATTTGAACAGTTACATTTTCTGGCTTCATCTGCTATTTCACTGGGTTGTACTGAGGTGACCATCTTTAATGGAGATGCAACTCAATAGGCACATAAAATTTCATCAGGACCCAGATAAATCAAAGGCCAGTAATTTGCATAGACTATAAGGCTACCATCAGATTTAAGCAGAGGTGGTGGTGAGACAACTTAATGGAAAGCCTGGGGATTGAGGGGTAGGGAGGGAAGTTTTGAGCAGGAATGGGGCAGAACATTCACTACAAACACTTGTATTCTGCTGATGCAACAAACAATCTTCTGGAGGAACTCAGCGGGTTGAGCAGCATCTGTGGGAGGAAAGGAATTGTTGACATTTCAGATCAAAATCCTGCATCAGGACTGAGAGTGCAGATGCAAGATGGCCAGTATAAAGAGGAGCTGGGTAGTGGTGAGACAGGAATCTGAGATGATTGGTGAACTGAGAAGGGGTGTCAGCTGAATTCTGCTGATACCCTCTTTCCAGCAGAGAGAGTGAGGAAAAGTTTTGATTCAATTTTGCAGTTAAGTAAACTTGTCCAGTAGGTGAAATCCTGAATATTCATGAGAGATGCAAAGCATGGAATAAGATCCTCTTTGTAATTATCACATGGCCCAGACTTCTCCCTCAAGCATCACTTCATATGGATTGCAGAATCATCCAACTGATTTGACATGCACTGAAAGCAAGTCTCAATGACACCATTCACCTAATCGGCTCCAAATGCTTCCATCCTTGATACTTAACTACAGGAAATTGTAGTTCACCCATGATCAGATTGTTAGGGGAATCGGCCAAAGTCAAAGTCTTATGAGGATAGGTTGAGCGAGCTAGGGCTTTTCTCTTTGGAGAGAAGGAGGATGAGAGGTGACTTGATAGAGGTGTAGAAGATGATAAGAGGCATAGATTGAGTGGACAGTCAGAGACTTTTTCCCACGGCGACGATGGCTAACACGAGGGGACATAATTTTAAGGTGATTGGAGGAAGGTATAAGGGGGATGTCAGGGGTAAGTTTTTTTACACAGAGAGTGGTGGGTGTGTGGAATGCACTGCCTGCAGAGGTTGTGGGGGCAGATACATTAGGGACATTTAAGAGACTCTTAGATAGACATGTGAATGATAGAGAAATGGAGGGCTATGTGGGAGGGAAAGGTTAGATTGATCTTAGAGCAGGATAAAATGTCGGCACAACTTTGTGGGCCAAAGGGCCTATACTGTGCTGTAGTGTTCTATGTTCTATGTTTTAGATATAGTAGCCATTAGTATAAATGAGAACCACTAACTATTTTAAGATATAAATTACAAGCAATCATTGGTCTTGAAATTAAAAGGATAATGAAGTAAAGAAACAGCACCTTTTACAGAGCATAGGCTACAAGCCCACAGCAGAAGGCCAATTAAGAAATATGGTTACTAAACTGACATGATCATGAGGCATTCTCATATGCATTGGCCAAACATATAGAGAATGAAGCTATGTTAATTGGTCTACAACAAACCAGGCATCAGATACCTTCAGCTGAAACAACTTGCACCATTGTGTCAGAGATCCAGGAATTTTCATTATATAGATCTTCAGCTTGTTTTGAACTGTTATCAAGTTTGTTTAATGACAAGCCACATATGAAGCCTGGAGGAATAGTGTCATATGTACAAAGCTCAGAAATAAAGGGCAGCTTTAAAGAGCTACTATATACTTAGGCCTCATCTGCAAGCAGAAATCTTACTTCATTCATAAGTTCCCTACTCAACAACCTCACCCATGTCCAAAAATCCCTGTTGGATTTTAGGTCCGGCAGTCTCTAACAGTAGTTTGAATTCGGTAGGCAGCAAGAGAGAAAAGAAAACAAATGGCAATGGAGATTTTTGTTCAGCATCGACATTTAATTTAATAACTTTAATTTCATAATACCGTATCACAACATTGAAACACCTCCAAGTTCTTTACATGCTGAATTACTTTTGGAATGATTTCACTGCCAATTTTAAACTAGATTTAAATTAGAAGATTTCCCACTGGGGTAATGCTGGTGGCTGGTAATTTTTGTCAACTTCTTGTGGACTGCTGTAACTTCTGGGAAGCTCTGCCGACAATGCCGCAAAGGATGAACGTATCCACCCAGAAATAAATGAGGATGTTTAAACCATGCATTAATGATGGGAAAACACTAATTAACATTATTCCCATCATCAACATCAAAGATGAGTTTGCTGCAACAGAAAGGCGCATTTATGTGGCCTTTTCCTATCCCCAGGCTGTTCCAAAGTGCTTTGAATCTAATAAGGTATTTTTTTTGTAAATGTTGTCACAGCGTTAAAAAAGGAAGTAGGTCAGTCAATTTATGTAAATAAAGTCTCATAAACAGCAATGTGATGAATAATGAGTAACTTGTTTTAGAGATGTTGGTTGTGGGATATGTGTAATTCCCCTGATCCTCCAGTTATTCTATGGCATTGTTTACACCTACCAGTGAGGGCAGAGGTTATGTTTGAACTTCTGATCTAAAGGATAGCTCCTTCAACAATGCAGCCCCAGCTGCTGGAGTTTGGACTGACATCTCTGGAGTCAGGATTATGGACCTACAAACATCTGACCCAGAGTTAAGAGTATCTGCACTGAGCCACAGCTGAAACACTGAAATGCCAGGATGTCCCAGTGTGCTATGGCAAGCAGAAAGAAGTTTAAATTTTAATCCCACTGAGAAAATGTAACTGCTTGAAGAACAATTAATTTTCTTCTTTTAAACTGGAGATTTGAATTTATAAAGTAACATATTTTCTTCATCAGATCTGAGCCAGCAGGCCACAAATCACTACCACAAGTACAGAGCCTACATCAGTGTCTTCCAAATATCTCCTGGGACAAGTCCTATGGCCAGACCCTTTGAATAAAAGCATCCCCATCAACATAGTCATCTTGGTGATTCGTATCCCCACCTATTAAAATTGGAATGGTATTGTGGCTATGGAGGAAGTTCCAACCCGGAATAGTTTGTAGTAGTTCTTTAGTTCTTTGTTGATCAGTTTCATGCTTGTTAAGCCCAATTAAATTTTGTTTGCTGCATCAGTGGTTTCATTGACACACCCATCACTGAGTTCCACGTAAATATTTCAATCGTTGTCTGCCCTTACTTTGAACTGGAGTACTAATAATAACTAAAGTGCCACAAATAATGCATGACTAGGACAAGTGCCAGTGTTTTCCACTGGTGCAGTAGTTCAGAAAGTAGTGACTAGAAAGCAATACAGATTGAAATGAATACCTGCAGCTTTTGGCATCAACTACTCATGTACTTCCTCAATAATAGTTACCTGCAAATTACTGGAAAGCAATGCCAGCAATTAATTAGGACACTCATTGTTGGATTGTGTGACCTTGAGAAATCTTTGCATATGGATGGAATAAAAGTTCTTTATTCAATCCTTTTTGTAGAATTTGAAAGCATGAATCTTTCATGGTTGCACAGATCAGCTCAAGATGCCTCTATTTTGGTTCTATGTCATAGCAACAATCTACTCACATGTTGACATTTCGAGGCTTATTTGCAAACTGGTATTAGGATGGAGAGGGAAGGTACAATATGAAATTGATTGTATCATACTGTTTTATTCATAGGAGACTGGGGAAGAAGACATAATGAGCTTGTAACTATTCATTGAAAACTGAGCTGTTGACTATTACACAACCCACTTCAGTTTTCTTTTTAATTCGTTTATCTGAAACTGGGCACCCCTTGTGGTTCACTTGCTATTACGGGATGGCCATGGGAACCGGCTCTGAAGTCCTCTGGAACCTCAGAGACACAAGCGATAAGTGCAGCTGAGGAGAAAGCAGAGAGGAGTGTGCATCTGACAGGTCAGGTCGAGTGTGATCTGGCCTGTTAATTTTGTGATTTAACACAATGATATTAAAGTCTTATATGGTAATATTGGATGCTTATCTGAATTGTTTGATTGCTTAATAAACTCTTTATATTGCTTCCATGTTACACAAACCTTCAGACTTTTCTGAACCTTTTCAGACTTTTCTTAGTTCCACTTAGCTTTAATTATTTCTCATTGCCCTAAACCACAATAGAACATTGCCCATTTAATCTAAAAAAAATCAAAGTAACATATTATGATTTTTTTGCATGTAAATGGATTATTCCCATCTACCAAATAATATAATGTGTATATCATTTTGGTCTAACTGTATTAAGTGAATCTATTTTACTCCTTCAGTGACAAATCATAGGAATTACACTGTGGAAGACCAATGCTTAAGCAAATCCAGCAGGTGGACATGATAGATGAACAGCTCAGAATGATGACAGCATTTCACACCAAGATCAGACAGATGCTATTGTTTTAGATAAGTTACATCCTCTTGCCAGTGACAATGCTGACGCCTTACTGTCTGTACGGTTTTGCTCCTGGCTGGTGAGAACTCCACATGATTCTAGAGGATTTTGGCTTTATCCAGACTCTTGTGTAACTTTATTATTTGAAGAACTATAATACTGCAGCATGTAACATACTTCAGCTCTTTTCCATGTGATACATTTAATGTTTATATGGTTATGGCTGTGGTTTAAGAATATTGAATTTATAGATAGATAGTGCTATCCCACCATATTTTGGATGATTATGTGCAATGTGAATATGTCAAAATTAACCACTCCTGACGAATATTTCACCGTTTTTCACTTTAAGATTCATTGATTTACATGCCTCAGCCAAGGAATGAGCTTCATATGACTGCATGAAGTTGTCCCTACACCAGAAACACAAAATTTCTCCAGAATGAGCTTGTGATTCAAATTACAGGAGGATCTCCACCATGCATACACAACTCTAACCTGCATCAGCAAAATTTCAATCCTTCCTTGCAAAACTTTTGCTAGTTACATTCCTTGCTTTTTCCGCTTTTTGTTTCTTGGTCTGGTTTGCTCCTCCACCATTTCCTATCCTTTACTACTGCCAGACCACGCGGAGACCACTCATATCAGTTGTCTTGACTGCTGCTTGGCCCTGTTTGTTTCCTTTATGCTGTCTTTTCCTCTGTTCCTACTGCTACCTGCATGCTTACTGTCACCACTTCTAATACACAGTTTAGTTACTTGGATGTTTTAATTTCAGCTCTTTGAATGTCTCAGGCTTAGAGGATTTATTAGCTTGCTGGCAGGAGAAGTCTTAAAATGTGTTTGGTGAAGATAGCTTTTTAAACCTATGCACTAAGAAGAAAGAACCTGCAGGGTTAGTAGAAGGTGCTCGTGGACTGTACCAGTTCATGGACACCTCTGGTGCAGGGAAATAAAATGAGGAAGGAACAACAAACTATGTGCCTTTCGAACAGTATCATGCAGAGATAATGAGTTCAATATATGCAAATCACCCAACTATGATACCACAGAGGAGGTTAAATGTGAACAATATAAGAATATTTAATATGTCTGTAATCTTGTTTTGTGGATGAAGATTTTTATGTAAACGTGGATCCTTCATGGCAAACAGGCTGATAATTTTAAAGTTTGCCTTTTAATTCATTCAGATGTGTGCATCTCATGTATATTTCTTTTAGATCAGTTATGTGCAAATAATGCCCTGGAATTATGGAAATATACAGGATTTGATTGCACTATTTAAAGACTGATCATAATTTTGACTATAATCTCAAACACAGAAAGAAATGATCCTTTTGTAGTGTCTGTAAATCTCATGTGTTTGATTTTTGTTTGCTGGGGCAATGTGAAAACTACAAATCATTTAAATGGATGTGTTTCTAAAATGAAAGGTTCAGTTTTGATGTAGTGTTCATTGATGCAGGGAATGTTAGTGACACAGAATGGAACTCCTTTTATTTCTGGGTATCAAATTGCAAATTACTTTATATGTATTTAAATGCTGTCATTATCAGTCTTCTGCAGACATAATATTGGATCCCCAAGTGGTTGCTGAATAAAAAGAATGCTTTAATCTCAAGTCTTCAACTCTCAAGCAGTATTCTGCAAGACAAATCATGTACCATTTTTTTGGAACGTTAACCAGTTACTTGGGAGGACCCAAGCCATATACTGTCCTGATTTGGAAATATATCGGCATTCTTTCATCATCACTGAGTCTAGGTCCTTGTTCTTCCTATCCAGCAGGAATGTGGGGGTACCTTCACAGAACTGTAGCAGTTGAAAGAAGGTTGCTCACCACCACCTTCTCGAGGGCATTTAAGGATGGGCAATAAATGCTGGCCTACCTGATTTTCATCCTGTAAATGAAAAAAAATGATTTTCATTCCATCAGAAGGGGTAAAGCACCATTTGACTAGAGAGGATGGTAACAAGGGCGATCTACTTCATTACATTTAAAATAAAATTATTGTTGGTTCGACAGACTAAGAGTGCCATCACAATTTTCAGACGGTTCAGTATGTGCTCAGAACAAACATGCTTAAAGTCTAATTTTTCTCTTCCTGCTGGGAATATCAGTAATTGGTACCAAGAAAGCAAAGGATAAAAAGTACTTGGCAAAATAAAGGAAACTTTGCTCTCAATGAATATATTATTTATAAGTTGTTTCTTCTAAAAATCCTCCACAGACGGCTGGTCTCGAAAAGTTCGCTGTTCATTGAAAGTATTTCTGCTACATAATGACTTCTAAAAGTCTGTTCAGCTTTTGCATGGTTTTAATCCTTGGAGATCACAATACATCCTTTTTAAAAGAATCAGTCATGCTACTATTTCATTAAATCACAGAGTAAATTCATAATTCATGTGCTGTTGTTGCAGAACTTCACATGACAGGAGTCTGGGTTGTAGAGTTGAACCTGTGCTATTAAGGGATTCATCTGTGACCCCTTTTCCTTTTGAGCAGGATGCTATGTTGGATTTACAGCATAATTGAATTGGCCCTCATATTTATCAGCTATACCGAATAGCATGTAATTCAATCATAAGATTAAAATAACTTACTCCCATGTATAGATATGGACTAAATCTATACTGATTCCAAAGAGGATACTTACATTTCTTCTCTTTGCCCAAATTTTCTTGGTCCATCGCTCATTTTATAGGTCTAAGTTCTCCACCTGTTCACAGGGATTTGAAAGAAAATTAATGCCAGCTTGACAATAATAATTGCTTTAGAATCCAGCATATTCTTGCAAGAGAAGTCTGGGATGAGGCTTGACAGTACTAGTGGTCCAGACGCTTTGAATTTCTTTCCTCCTGAATCTTATAAAAGTTGATTTGGGTAACCCAAATGTTAACCCCATCGGACCTTCACCTCCACAACCGCCCTCCCACCCCAAAATCTCCTTCTCCCCACTATTGGTTACATTTTGCTCCACTTTTTAACCTTTTTTTACCTTTCTTAACCAAAAGGGTGGAGTATTTTGGACATTACGAAAGCTAATACTTTGAAGAGCTATGAATTATTCCAAAGACTCAGAGTCTAAGGATGCAGGGAGCCCTGCAATGTACTTAGGGCCCTTTGATGTGGTATGTAAGTTGCCCTGTTGTTCTACAACTGGAATGAAAGTTAAAGAAAAAAAATCTCAAGATCTTAGAATTGACAAGAAAGTTGATAACTCATGATTGCTGGATCAAATAGGAAAAGGATTTAAAGATCACTCTTCGTCCATCTGCTATGTGACAATTGAAGTAATGAAACCTGACATCCTGCATCCTGATATACCTGAGAAATTGCATTTATTTATTCTATCCCTGCAACAAATTTAAAAAAAATGTAACTGTTCCTTTGGTTGGATGTTTTATTTCTTTACTAGCTCTTCATTATTCTGGTGTTATACTTGTATTTAAATTGGTGTAAAGCTGTCTAAATAATTATGAGCAGTTCAAGCAAGGAAATCATCAGCTTGTTTTGGATTTTATCCCAGTTTTATACATGCTAACCCAATTTATGTTGAAAAATCATACCTCTCCTCTATCAGAAATTGCTGTTAAAAAGCACATTTCATCTTCAGTATGAGTAAGTATAAAGCAGCCAGCAATATTTGTGTAGAAACGCTTAAGTACTTTTTGAATGGAAGATAATGGTTTGCAGAACATTTAACTTGATGAACTAACAGTAGTTTTTGTGTCAAGTTTTTTAATGCTCTGCAAATAGAGCAAGCTTAGCTCATCCTAAATTAACAGGTGCATTTTTGTCTGCCTGTATTCTAATGACAGTGATGAATGTTCCAAACAATTGTCACATTGACATCAAACTAAGTTCAGTGCCAAATAGTTCATAGTAGCTGTCAAACACGAATTAATATTTAAAAGATTATCTGTGCTTGAATCACAAAGTTGCATGCATTCAGGTATGCAAAGAAATGGCACCACACCTCACTTTAAATTGCTGTAACATGATACTGCAGCCTTGAATAAGCTATTATCATGGAAAATCTTTCAATGATGTCTAAAGGCTCCTGAACAATACAGCAGGAATGACAATATCTTTTAAGAAATATTAAGTAATGTCCATTCATCCTGTTTCACCTTGACTCCTGAGGTCCTGGTATCAACCAAATCCTGGTATGGTCATTAAAGTTTTGAAGTTTTCTATGAGGATGTTAGAGCTATTTTCAGTAAATCTAGATAACTGAACTAACTGAACTTCACAATTTGAATGGCCATGGAGTTCCCAAGCAGGTCATGAGACAGTTCTTAATCAGGAGTTCATAGCTTATTCTTTTAGGATAAGAAGTTATGATAGTCCCAGCAGCACCACCTTGCTTTCAATCAGTGGTTTACTAAGGTCATACGGACACACAAGTTAGCAGCAGGAGTAGGCTACTGGGTCCCTCAAGCCTGCCCAACCATTCAATAAGATCACAGCTGGTCTGAATGTAACCTCAAATCCCATTCTTGCCTACCCTGGTAACATTTCACCCCCTTGCTTATCAGAATCCATACATCTCTGCCTTAAAACCATTCAAAGACTACTTCCAGCGTCCTTTGAGGAAATAATTACAAAAACTTACAACCCTCTGCAAGATAAAGAAACAGCCTGACCTTTGTCTTCATTGGCAGACCCCTTATTTTTAAACATCAATCCCTAGTTCTAGATTCTCCCAAAAGAAGAAACATGCTCTCTATGTCTACCCTGTTAAATCCCCTATAGATTCTACGTCTTTCAATAAGATCCTCTTTCAGTCTTTAAACTCTAGTGGATACAAGCCTAGTTTGCCCTACCTTTCATTGTGGGACAATTCACGCATTCTAGGTATCATCCTATAATTTCCTTCTGAACTGCTTCTAATAGGTTTATATCCTTCCCTACATAAGGAAGCCAATACTGCACACAGTACTCCAGATACGGTCTCACCAATGCATAAGTAATGTCTATTCATCCTGTTTCTGAAGCATAACCTCCCACCCTTTGTATTGAGTTCACCTCACAGAAACAAAAACATTGTATTAGCTTTCCTAATGACTTGCTGTACCAGCACACTAGCCTTTTCGGAATTGTACACTAGGATGCCCAGATCTCTCTGTATTTCAGAGTTCTGTAATCTCTCACCATTTAGATAATATGTTTTGTTTTATTTTTCCTGCCAAAATGGATAATTTCACATCTTCACATTTGCCAGATCTTTGTCCTAACCTGTCTGCATCTCTCCTTATATCATGTTCTCAGCCTACATTTCTACTTATCATTGTGTCATCAGCAAATTTAACAACCAGACCTTTGGTTCCTTCATCCTAATCATTTGTATAAATTGTTAGAGGTTGAGATCCCAGCACCATCCCTAATGCACACCACCCATTACATCTTGCTTGTCAGAGAAAGACCCATTTATGCCAACTCCCTTTGTTCAATTAACCAGGCAATCTTCTACTCATAACAATATGTTACTCTCTACACCATGACCTTTCATTTTCTGCAATAACCTTTTATATGGTGCCTTGTCAAATGGCTTCTGGAAACCTGAGTATAGTACAATCCCCTTTTATCTACAGTACATGTTACATCAAGGAATTCCAATAAATTGGCCAAGTATGCTTTCCTTTCACAGAACCATATTGACGTTGCCTGATTACGATTTTTTTTTTCAAAATATCCCACTATAATGTCTTTAATTACTGCTTCTAACATTTTCCCAATGGCAGACGTTAAGTTTACCAACCACATAAATACCATGGATAAACAAGCAGGTCAGATGCTGGCTGTCTTGCAGTGAGTGACTCACCTCCTGACTCACGTCTTCAAGTCCAGTGTGCAATGAATAATCTCCACTTGCTTGGATGAATTTAGGTTCAACAAAATTTAAGAAGTTTGGTGCGACGCAGCACAAAGCAGCTATTTGATTGGTATCCATGCAATCCCTCCACCATGAGCACACAATAGCACCATGCCTAATCAATAATAGGTAAAAAAGGCCTGAAGCTAACTAAGAAACAGGGTCTCAGGAGCAAAGAGTAACCCTGCGGAATTCCTAAAAGTTGACAATGAGAAACTTCTGTCACAAATCCACAAAGTTATCTTCCACATTTGGGAAGAGAAGGATGTGCCAGGGAGCCTCAGTGATGCCATAATTGTGACCCTCCAAGAAAGGAGCCAAATCCAACTGTGGTGACTACAGAGTCTCTCCCTACTCTCTGCCACAAGAAACATCACCAGAATCCTTGTAAACTGCCTCCTTCCAATGGGTGACGAGGGGGTCCTCAAGTTCCAAAGTGGATTCCGTCTATCTAGAAGCACCACTGGCATGATCTTCAATGTGCAACAACTCCAAGAGAAATGCAGTGAGTAGCACCAATCACCATACATGGCATCTTTCAACCTTTCACTCTTCCACTCCATCAATTGAGAGGCACTGTGGAACATACTCCTCAATTTTGGCAACTGCAGAAAATCATCTGCATTTTTCATTTATGTCGTGATGACATGTAAGTCGTGATCCTAATTAACAGCTTCACAGGAGATCCAACTGCAGTGAAGTCCAGTGTCAAGCAAGGCTGTTTCATTGTCCCAATGGTTTATTTAGTTTCTCTTGCTGAAATACTGCACCTCATCTCCAACGAGCTTCCTGCTGGAGTAGGGCTAACCTAAGATATGGGAAACTGTTCAATCAATGTTGCTTTCAGTCATTAAACAAGGTCAGCAAGTTTCAGTAGTCAAGCTGCGTTCTGCAATAAATATGTGTATGTTCGGAGGTTGAGCTTCAAGTCATAATTGAAGCATGTGAGAGAAAGGGCTTTACACTTGACATGCACAAAATAAAGGTCTCTACTAACAATAACCCACTGTATAACACCTCCCTCTGACAATGAAGGTCCACATCCAGAACCTGGAAAATGTGGAACACTTCCCACGTCTCAGGAGCCACTTCCCAGTGAAGGCAAAAATTGATTATGAAAATCACCATAATCTTCAGTTCACCAGGACTTTAGCCATCAGAGGAAATGGATGTGTGAAGATCAAGATCTTAAACCCAGTACAAAGCTTGTTGTCTATCAGGCAGCAATGGTCCCTGCCCTCTTCTATGCTTCTGAGATTTGGACTACTTTCTAGGAATTGATGCACTTGGGAATGCTGCACTTTTTAAAGCAGGTTCCACAAGATAGCTCAGAGATGCCACCAATGCTGTCTCTGCAAAATCCTCCAAATCCACTGGTAGGGTAAACCTAACATTGAGACCCTAATTACAATCATTAGGCTCCATTGGGTAGGGGGTGACACAGTGGCTCAGTGGACAGCACACTGGCACAACGAGTAGACCTGCTGCCTCACAGCTCCAGTGATCCAGGGTACAATTCTGACCTCTGGTGCAGTCCGTGTGGACGTTGCATGTTTCCCCTGTGACCGTATATGTTTCCTTCAGGTGCTCCTGTTTCCTCTCATATCCCAAAAATGTGCAGGTTGGTACGTTAATTGGCCATTCTAAATTGCCCCTAGTGTGTAGAAGGGTGATAGAATTTTGGTGGGGTGGGGAGGCGGGAAGAATAAAATAGGTTAGAGGAGGATTAGTATAAAAGTGGGTGCTTGAGCATGGGCTACATTCTTTACAATGCATTCATTGAACTTGAGAAGTAAGAAACAGACTATTGTAGTTTGACATGAAAGACATCATTGACTCATATGATATAACCAATCAGCAATAACTTACCAATGAAATTCTGCCCACATGTCTGTTAATGAAAACATATGTTGTAGAATCCATATTTTACTTTTATGCATGTTTCAGAGTACACTTTGATAATGTTATTCAATCTTCCGTGGTAATTAAGCTATTAATCACAAACATATGAGTTGATAAGCTCCTTCATGTTGATTTTCAGAAAGAATTGGACATCTAAGTAAAAAAAACTCTTATAAATTTTGAAAGTTTAGAAGCATTCATCAGTGTTACAAATGAATGTCTGTTGAGTTCATTGGCATCAGCTGCACGCTTAAATAGTCTGAACATTTAACATTAATAGGAATTCACTTAACTCTGTCCAAATCCACTTTTATAACAGCATATCCCATGAAGCAGAGCCTGGCTAAATGACCCAAGCCCAGTGGGACCCGACTACATGTGCCGACTTCAGTTCAGCTTGGATGTATATTGTGTGACATACATTAAAGATTGAGTCAGGTTAGGTTGGGCCAGCTTTTTATAAAGCCCTGCATGGTTGAACAGCCTATATTTCACACTCCTTATACTTTATGACACATAACTAAGTTTTCAAAGGAAATCAATGTTCAGTCAATGATTCAATCAACAACACATTTGAGATTATTATATTTACAGTGATGGTTGGGTCCTGTTGCATATGAAAGGATTTCCTCAGGGTTGGGTTGTGCTCAGACTGACCGAGGTCAGGTGAGGCTTGGGTTGGGTTTTAATTTTCCACCCATACAAACCATTACCAACAATGTCATATTTGCTTTCCTTTGTAAACTGGATTGATTTTGTGTCTTTTGCATAATTCATAAACATAACAAAAAGCATGCAATCCCATGGCTTTTCATTGGATTACCTGATTTAAATGGAATGATTATGTTTCATTCTGTACCACAGCCTGGGTGGAAACTATCTCCCTGAGCAATGCTCTTTTTCTTAAAGCACTGATGACCTATTGGTTTTGTGCATTTATGTTTTTTAGTTCCAACTGGAGGATTAGCTTTTAGACAAAACTGCTTTTTCTTTTCCAATAGAAAAGTTCAGCATCTTAAGCCAGCAAAAGTACTCCTCTGTTCAAATATGAGCAATTACTCAAAAGTCAAATTGTTCCCTTCATGCTTGTTAATATGTCCTGTCTGACAGTTAATGCTCATCTGGAGGCCCTCCAGGAATCACTTCTCTGAAGCAATTTTGAACTAGAAAATTTACATCTAGATCCTTATGAGGAGAAATGGCTAGCGGTCCATGAATAAGACTGTTAGCCAATGAATTAGTCCTTGAATTTTTAGTTTTTACTGTGATATGCACACAAATGCAGATATTAGGAATGACACACACACACACAGCCACATGTTATGCACAAATAAAACATCCACTTGCTAGAATATAATATCCTTCACAGGGCTGCTGAAGGCCAAATGGGTTATGTAAGTAGTAGGACGAGGATATTTGAAATTTAATTTGAAGAAATTGGGGAAAATATTCCTCTTCAAATGCTGTACAGTGTTACAGCAGTTGGAGCTGCTGTGACACAGTTCCAGGGAGCTGGGTTTGATTCTGACCACGGGTGCTGTATACATGATTTCCCCTACTGCTCTGGTTTCCTCCCACATTCCCAAGGTGTGCTGGTAGTTTAAATCACTACTGTAAACAGTCCCCAAGTGTAAGTCAATGGCATAAGAACCAAGGGGAGTTACTGGGCACTTGAAAGAGAGTTGTAAGACTGAAGGTAAACAAAGAGAGGGGGAATGGGACTGCTGGCACCTGGCATGGACTTCATGGGCCAAGTGGCTTCCTAGAATTACAAAGATACTGCATGGAAACAGGCCCCTTGGCCCTCTGTCGTGTTAACCATCAAGCACCTATTTTTATACTAATCCTAACCTTATCCATTATATTCTCTCTCATTGCCACAACTATTCCCTGCAACCTCATTCCCCCACACCCACCCCTGATTCTACCACTTATCTACACCCTAGGGTCAACTTACAGTGACTGATTAAACTACCAACCCACACATCTTTGGAATGTGGGAGGAAACCGGAGCAACTGGAGGAAACCTGCACAGTCACAGGGAGAACATGCAAATCCAGACAGACACCACCAGAGGTGAGGATTGAACCTGAGTCACTGGAGCTGTGAGGCAACAGCTTTACTATCTGTACCACTGTGCGACTGTGCCACCCTTCTGTATCATAATGAATAAGGAAGTAAACTTAGATCTAATTGACCTCAATGAGATGCAAAGATCTGATTGTGTTTAATAAACACCCTCAAGGCAGATGCTCACTCTTTGCGGAAATAATTGCCGGTGCCAAGGATGTGCGAACAAATAAATTTAAAAAGATATTTTAAAAAGAGGGATATAGTGAAATAGTAATATCAAGAGGAATAGCTGCAAATATTAAAAATCAGCAATAATGAAAAATTTCTGGAAATATACAGCAAAGTAAAGAAAAAGTAGTTCTGATAGACTGTCTTTGACATGTGTTGACTGAGCTGATGATTGCAAGGGGGTGCTGGATGAAAATAACAATCAATTTTGTTCTTCTGACACCAACAATGAAGTGGAGGAACATATAAACAGAATTTAGAGAGTTTTGTAGCAAAATAAACTTGTTTTGCTGGAACACCTTAAATAGATTTAAAAAAGAAAGGACTCAAATAAGCGATATCTTGAGGCTGACACTGAGTCAAATCTTCCATCCTAATGCCCATGTTGATGTTGGGACCACCCACATTTCTCTTTGGAAATGCTGGTTTCCAGTGCTGGTGTGGGTCTAAGCCACAGGCAGCATTTTTCACCTTGTTGCTGGTGCTGCTGACTTCACCTGCCGTGCACTAGTGGACTCCGGACAGCAAGAATTTCTAGAGTCTCCCCTACTCTTGGGCTGGGAAGTCTGCCTGCAGAGCCTGAATCAGGTACAATGATTTCTTTCAAATGTTAAAATAATTCATGCCAATACACTTTCAGACGTCATTCAAGCAGATAATATTGTGGGTATTTATTAATTTTGAGGTAGAAAATAATCTTTCATCAGACGCACTGAACAATTGTTGAATTTTTTTCTGTCTGTTGAACTGCCCACCTGGTAATTGATCCCATTGACTTCCGAGGTATGTTAATCCTCCCTTATTTGTTTAGCTAAATTTACAACTTGCCAGTTACTTCCCAAATATCATGGAACAGTTTTTTTTATTTATGCATTTTTCAGGATCTGGGTGTTGCTAACAAGCCCAGCATTTTTTGCCCCATCCTTATTGCTCTTGAGAAGGTGGTGGTGAGTTGTTGCAGTTTGTCAGGTGAAGGTACTCCCACAATGCTTTTCATCAGGGAGTTCCAGGATTTGGACCTAGTGATGATGAACGAGTGGCAATACATTTGCAAATCAATGTGGTGTGTAACTTGAAATGAAACTTGCAAATTGTGGTGTCCCATGTGCCAGCTGCCTTTGTCCTTCTTGATGGTAGAGTTCCTTGGTTTGCAAGGTGCTGCTGGAGTAGCCTAGGCAAGTAAATATAGTGCATTTTATAGATGGTACAAATTGCAACTACTGTTTACCAATGATGGAGGGAATGAATGTTTAAGACAGTTGATTGATGTCAATGAAGTGAGCTGTTTTGTCCTGGATGGTGTCAAGTTTCTGTAGAGTTGTTGAGTAGCACCCATCTAGACCTGCCCTAGTAGCCATTGTTTTTATGTGGTTGGTCAACTGAGTTTCTGGTCAATGGTGAAACCCCAGGATGTTGATGATTTGGGACTTGGCAATAGTAATGCCTTTGAACATCAAGGATAGGTGGTTAGATGCTCTTTTGTTGGAAATGGTCATTGCCTGGCACTTTTGTGCTATCAAAGTTACTTTCCATTTATCAGCCCACGTCTGAATATTGCCTAGGTCTTGCTGTACATGAGCATAGACTGCTTTATTTGCTGGAAAGCTGTGATTGGAATTGAACATTGTGTAATCGTCAGCAAACATTCCTGCTTTAGACCTTATGGTGGAAGGAATGTCACTGATGAAGCCATTGAAGATAAGATAAGATAAGATATCTTTATTAGTCACATGTACATCAAAACACACAGTGAAATGCTTGTTTTGCATAGAGTGTTCTGAAGGCAGTCCGCAAGTGTTGCCATGCTTCTGACGCCAACATAGCATGCCCACAACTTCCTAACCCATATGTCTTTGGAAGGTGGGAGGACACCGGAGCACCCAGAGGAAACCCACACAGATATGGAGAGAACGTACAAACTCCTTACAGACAGTGGCCGGAATTGAATCCGGGTCACTGGCGCAGTAAAGCGTTACGCTAACTGCTACACTGCTGTGCCTGCCATCTAATGACAGAACACAATTAAGGGGCTTAAACCACATTCCCGCTCGATCCGGAGCAACGCACAAAAGGCGCCGGAGGAACTCAATGGGCTGGGCAGCATCCGTGAGGGGAAATGAACACTGCCCTGCCCTGAGGAACTCTTGCAGTGATGCCCTGGGACTATGATGGTGTCTCTCTTGGGGAGCAAAACTGGAGATTGGTGATCAGATTATTGGTAAGTGCCAAGTAATAGCACAGGTGTACTGGAACAGTTCAGGGGTGCAAGTAGGTCTAGAATGCAGGTCTTTAATGCCGTAGCTAGGGTGTTGTCAGGTCCCATAGACTTTGCTGTGTCCAACTATTACAGCTATTTCTTGATATTACGTGGTGGAGTGAATCAAATTGATTGAAGACTAGCTTCTGTGATGGTGAGGATTTCAGGAGGAAGCAGAGATGGATCATCCTTTCAGCACTTTTGGCTGAATGGTTGCAAATATTTCAGCCTGCTCATCAGCACACACATGCTGGGACCTGCTGTCATTGAATATGTGGATGTTCTTAGCTATACGATAGCAACATTTAAGAGGCATTTATACAGACAAGAACAAGCAGGGAATGGAGGGATATAAACCATGTGCAGGCAGTTGGGATTAGAGAAGATTGGCTTCATAGTCAATACAGAGGTAGGCCGAAGGGCCTGTCCCTGTGCTATACTGTTCTTTGTTCTATGTTCTATTTGGTTGTCCACCATCATTCACAACTGCATGCAGTAGGTCTGCAGAGCTATGATGTGATCTGCTGGTTGTGAGATCACTTAGCTGTCCATTGAATATTGCTTTTGCTGTTTAGCAAAGCATAGAGCTCCAAGGTGCAGCTTCACTATGTTGACACCTCTTTGCTTTTACATCTGCCTGGTGCTTCTACTGGCACGTACTTCTGCACTCCTCATTGATACCCCAACTAGATGGTAATGGTAAAGTGAGGGATATGTGAGTCCATGAGGCTACAGATTGTAATGATACAAATTTCTGCTGCTGTTCAATGATGACGTGTTATGAGAAGCCTCGTTCCTTCTGGGTCTATCCCATTTAGCATATTTGTAGTGCCATATAACATGATGGCGAGTGCTCTCAGTGTGAAAGTCAGGCTTTGTCTTTGCAAGGTGATCACTTCTACCGATACTCTCATGAATAGTGACATTTGCCCCAGGTAGATTGGTGAGGATGAGGTTAAGTAGCTTTATCCCTTGTGTTGGTTCACTGATTACCTGCCACTAACATAGGACCCAGCATGGTTAGTGTGTGTCATAAATTCACTCTTGGTGATGGACATTAATGAATTCTGCTATCCTATTTTAACTACTCTGTCTCTAAAACCATCTTTTGTTACTTGTGCCAGTAAAATTCTCAGTGCCCTTACATTCAGTGCTTCTTGCATGTGTTTTTCAACATTGTGCAGCACTGATTCATCAGCTGAGGGAGGATGGAAGGTATACTCAGGGCTCATTAAACCACATGATCCATCAGTACTAAACCATTACAATGTGGCGACCCACCTTCCGCGCAGGCGAACTGGCTCCGAAAATGGCGCGCGCGTCGGCAGAGAGGCCAGCCACAAAATGGCGCTGGGCCTTCTTCTCCACCAGCGAGGGGAGAAAGCCCGCGCGTGGGAAGAGATTCTGCTGGCACACCTCTGACGTCATCACTGCCCGGAGAGGGTGGGAACTTAACTGTTTAAAAGCCAGCGCGGCGAGGTTCGCAATAAACCATTCTCGAGTGCGACCTACCCACTGTGTGTCGTTATTTCTAGCTCAGTGCGTAGCCCATCGCTACATTGGTGACCCCAATGGTCCAAACGGGATTTGGACCGAAGATGATCGACTCTTCATCAGTTCACGCAGTTTCGCTAAAACTGCCACCCTTCTGGACGCTGCGACCACGCTTGTGGTTTGACCAAGAAGAGGCCCAGTTCCAGATTCGGCAGATATCTTCTGATTCCACGCGTTACTATTACGTGGTGAGCTCCCTTGACCAGGAGACAGCCGCCCAGGTTGAGGATTTCATACAGTTGCCCCCGGAGGAAAGCAAATATGCAGCATTCAAAGCGCTGCTCATAAGGACCTTCGGCCTCTCACGGCGGGATCGAGGTGCCCGCTTGCTGCACCTTGACGATTTGGGAAACAGGCCGCCGTCAGCATTAATGAACGAGATGCTGGCCCTGGCTGATGGACACAAGCCCTGCCTTATGTTCGAACAGGCGTTCCTAGAGCAACCGCCCGAGGACAGACATCTGCTACTGGCTGACTCAGATTTCAGTGACCCCCGGAAGGTGGCGGCCCGGGCAGACGTGCTGTGGAAAGCCCAGAAGGAAAGCGGGGCATCTGTCGGACAGATTACCAAGCCACGTGTCCAACGGCAGGACAGACCAGGCCCGGCAATGGAGCGCACACAACCAAGAGGCAGGAGTGAGGAGACCAGTGCACAGTGGTGTTTCGACCACCAGCAGTGGGGCACAGAAGCCTGCCGGTATCGCCCGCCCTGCGAGTTCCCAGGAAACACCAAGGCCAGCCGCTGCTAATGGCTACAGCGGCTGGCCACCACGACAGCCTCTTGTACGTCTGGGACAAACAGTTGGGACGCTGCTTCTTGGTCGACACCGGAGCGGAAATCAGCGTCTTACCCCCGACGGGGTACGCCACCCGCAACAGGGAGCCGGGACCCACCCTGAAGGCCGCTAACGGTAGCACAATACGAACCTACGGCATCCTCACAGTGCAGTTGCAGTTCAGCGCCAGCTGGTTCACGTGGGACTTCACACTGGCCGCCGTGGCCCAACCACTCCTGGGGGTGGACTTCCTGCGAGCTCACAGCCTACTGGTTGACTTGCAATGGAAAAGGCTGGTCCATGCCAAGACTTTCCAGACATTCTCCTTGGGCGAAGCCAAGTTGCCGGCCCCACACCTGGACTCCATCATGCTGTTGGACAATGAATTCACCAGAATCCTGCAGACTTCCCATCGGTTCTGGCACCGCAGTTCACGGCAGCCATCCCCAGACACAAAATACAGCACCACATTCCGACCAAGGGACCACCACTCCACGCCCGCACACAATGGCTTCCTCTGGACAAGCTCCGCCTGGCAAAGGAGGAGTTCAAGAGGATGGAGGAATTGGGGATCGTACGGAGGTCAGACAACTCATGGGCCTCCCCCCTGCACATGGTGCCCAAAGCAGCCGGGGGCTGGAGACCATGCGGCAACTACTGTCGACTGAACGAGGCTACAACCCCAGACCGCTACCCCGTGCCGCACATACACGACTTTGCAGCAAACCTGCACAGGCCAAGCATCTTTTCCAAAGTGGACCTTGTCCGGGGATACCATCAAATCCCGGTACACCCTGAAGACATCCCCAAGCCACATTCATTACCCCGTTCGGCCTGTTCGAATTCCTCCAAATGCCGTTTGGCCTGAAGAATGCCACACAGACATTCCAGCAGCTAACGGATGCGGTGGGACGCGACCTGGACTTCGCGTTCATCTGTTTGGACGACATCCTTATAGCCAGCAGAAATCATCAGGAGCATCTGTCCCACCTCCACCAGCTCTGCTCCTGCCTGAGTGATTTTGGCCTTACGATCAACCCAGCCAAATGCCAGTTCGGATTCGACACCATCGACTTCCTGGGCCACAGGATTACCAAAGATGGGGCAACACCCCTGCCCGCCAAGGTAGACGCGATCTGCCACTTTGCCCAGCCCAACACAGTCAAAGGCTTGCAGGAGTTTGTGGGTATGGTCAACTTCTACCGCTGTTTCCTCCCCTCAGCAGCCCGTGTCATGCGCCCTTTGTTCACCCTGATATCGGGTAAAGGCAAGGACATTACTTGGGACGAAGAGGCTGCGGCCGCTTTCGTTCAAGCCAAGGAAACCTTGGCAGACACCGCGATGCTGGTGCACCCCAGAACGGACGTTCCAACCGCCCTTACAGTGGACGCATCAAACACGGCAGTCAGTGGGGTGCAGGACCAACTTATCGAGGGGCGCTGGCAACCCCTGGCGTTCTTCAGCAGGCACCTGCAGGAACCCGAACTCAAGTACAGTGTCTTTGACCGGGAGCTGTTGGCGCTATATCTGGCAATTCAACATTTCAGGTACTTCTTAGAGGGCAGGCCTTTCACCGCGTTCACAGACCACAAACCGTTGACCTTCACGTTCACGAAGGTGTCCGATCCCTGGTCGGCCTGCCAGCAGTGACATCTGTTCTACATCTCCGAGAACACGACGGATATCCAGCATGTCTTGGGAAAGGACAATATCGTGACGGATGCGCTCTCCAGGCCAGCTATCCAGGCTCTGTCTCAAGAGGTGGACTATGTAGCACTGGCAGAGGCGCAGCAGGCAGACAATGAGTTGCGCAGCTACAGGACCGCAGTCTTGGGTTTGCGGCTGCAAGACTTCCTGGTAGGCCCAGGTGGGAGGACCCTCCTGTGCGATGTGGCCACTGGCCAACCTCGCCCCATCATCCCGGCAGCCTGGCGGCGGCGAGTTTTGAACTCCATACACGGCTTGGTGCACCCATCTATCAGGACAACCATCCGGATGGTCTCCAGCAGGTTTGTGTGGCACGGCCTTTGCAAACAGGTCAGCAAATGGGCCAAAACGTGCGTGCAGTGTCAAGTGGCCAAGGTGCAGCGGCACACCAAAGCTCTGCCACAGCAGTTCGAACCCACCCACCGGAGGTTCAACCACATTCATGTGGATATTGTGGGGCCCCTGCCAGTGTCAAGCGGAGCGTGGTACCTCCTGACTATGGTAGACCAGTTCACGAGATGGCTGGAGGCGGCCCCGCTCACTGACACCACCGCTGATTCCTGTGCCCGAGCGCTGATTGCAACCTGGGTAACACGCTTCGGGGCACTGGCCCACATTACCTCCAACAGAGGCGCCCAGTTCACCTCCAGCCTGTGGTCGGCTGTGGCCAGCCTGTTGGGAACACAGTTACACCACACAACTGCCTACCACCCACAGTTGAATGGACTAGTGGAATGTTTCCACCGTCACTTGAAGTCGGCTCTCATGGCCTGCCTGAAAGGGCCTGACTGGGTGGACGAGCTATCCTGGGTCCTGCTTGGAATCCTCACAGCACCCAAAGAGGATCTGCACACCTCGTTGGCCAAGCTGGTGTACGGCGCACCCCTGGTCTTCCCAGGGGAGTTCATACCAGCCCCAAGGGGGCAAGAGGAAGAACCCGCGGCAGTCCTGGACAGACTATGCGAGAGGCTCAGCAACCTGGCCCCCATACCGACTTCACGGCAGGGACAGATCCCAACCTGCGTACCTAAAGACCTGCAGAACTGTAAGTTTGTATTTGTATGGAGGGGCGTACACCAGACACCGCTACAGCGGCCGTACAAGGGGCCATTCAAGGTGCTCAGGAATAACGGGTCCACGTTCGTTCTAGACATTGGGGGGAAAGAGGAGGTTTTACATGGTGGACTGGCTCAAACCAGCCCATGTGGACTTGGCGCAGCCGGTTGAGGTTCGGGCCCCGCGGCGCAAAGGCAGACCGCCCAAACAGCGACTGATCCAGCTGTGGACTTTGGGGGGTGTATCGCCAGTTCTTGGGGGGGGAGCGGGCTGGGGGGGGGGTTATGTGGCGACCCACCTTCCACGCAGGCGAACCAGCTCCGAAAATGGCACGCGCGTTGGCAGAGAGGCCAGCCACAAAATGGCGCTGGGCCTTCTTCTCCACCAGCGAGGGGAGAAAGCCCACGCGTGGGAAGAGGTTCTGGTGGCGCACCTCTGATGTCATCGCTGCCCGGAGAGGGCGGGAACTTAACTGTTTAAAAGCCAGCGCGGCGAGGTTCACAATAAACCAGTCTCAAGTGCAACCTACTGACTGCATGTCATTATTTCTATCTCAGTGCGTAGCCCATCGCTACAACAACTTCACTAATAAAGTAGTACAATCCGTGGCACAATCCCATCAGTCAGTAATATTATAACTCCATAATGTTTTTTTCTGCCTTGGAACAGACTGCAAGTTATTACAAACATTTTTGGTAAAAGTAAGTATACGTTCTGATATCAATGTACTACAAACAACTTCAGAATATTACCTCTCCAAATAAAGTGACAGATTGCCATTGTAATATCTTTCACTTCCTACTCAAACTGCCACTTTCTCATGAAAATCTGTTGAATGTACTTTTCAGGGATGTTGAATGATTCAAGTGAAAATATATTCATCATAAACCAGATTTTGAGAGCATCTTTTAGAGTATCTCATTAAATTTGAGGGAGTATAAACTTCCTGTTCTCAGAAAGTAATTTGTTTTATAATGCATTTCTGATCCCTTGTCATGAAGCTACTAAATAGAATGCAACTGGTTTTGCTCTTGCCTCTGGAACAGTAGCTGAATGTTGGATATATTAAGCACTTGAATTGTGTTAAACACACAAAACCTTGATTTACAAACTTCCTGGCAACCCATTTCACTCAAGCATTGTGCAATAAATAAGCTACTGGAAGAACTTTTGAGTGTAAAATGTTTTAAGACACTCTGGAAAGAATTATATGTCGCTATACAATTCTCAACATACTGATTTCTAATTTGAACTTTGAAAACTTCTGCAGAGATTTTATCTTTATGATCCTTCCCAGTGATCACATTATGTTGGTTGTGAAATGCTCTAAGAACATTAAAGATGCTATATAAATAAATGCAATTTATTTTACTTCTTTATCTACCTTTCTTTCTTTCATCCTTCCGTCTTTCTGTTCTTTCTTCTTCCACTTCTTCTTCATTATATCCTTTTCCTTTTCTCTTTCTTCCCATCTGTTCTCCCTCTCTAATTCTCTTTTTTTTGTTATCTTTCTTCCTTCTCATCCTTTCACAGAAGCAAAGCACTTTCAAAGTAGTAACACTAAATCTCATCCAATGACAATATTGAAAGTGAGTACACTGAGATGGAGACAGGGCTGATATGAATTACCTGCACTGTTTTAATGAAACTCAATGTGAGCTTGACAAATTGCATTTCATCTTTCATTTAGATACTTCACAGCTTTCCAAACTCATGGAAGCTGTTCCTTTTGAACTCATCCATACCTGCTCATGACCCATCTTTCTCTGCTTGGCCCACTGTAAGTAACTTTTGCCTTGCATCATCACTTTTGTCTTTTACGGTCTCTTGCTTTCCTCATCATAGATTTTCCTTTCTATGTTGTCCCCATCTCGGCCTCAGTATTACTTTAAACCTGTTACATCTCCAGCTATTTCAAATTCTGATGAAAGGTCATTGACTTGAGATGTTAGCTTTGTTCCTCTCTCTAAAGACACTATATAATCTGCTAAGTATTTACAGAATTTCCTGTCTTTATTTCAGATTTCCAACAGCTGCGGTATTTTTCTAATAAATTACCCTCAGCAGCCCAAAAAGGTTTAATTCAATAAAAGAATCTATAGACTATAACTTTCCTTACCATTGTTACTCAGGATGATAATAACACTAAATTATGTTAAGCTCTTATACTTTCTCTATGTTGTGTTAATAAGTGAGAAAGTTTGCATTTTAAATGGAATAATTAATTTTGTTCTTCAGATGTGTAGAAACAATTATTTTTTTAAAAACGTTTGATTACTTGATGACAATTCAGTATCCCATTAATTGGAGTCCTATGCACTTTTATATTCCATGCAGTTAAAACCCACACATCATAGAACAATGGCCTGGATAAAGATGACTGGTTCCACTTTCAACAGATACCTACATTGTACCAACATTGATTTTTGATATTTTCAACAGGATCTTGTAAATTACTTTCCTGTTGATCATGTGAGGCTTTGGTAAATGGAATATAGAGAAATGCTTTGTTTGCTTCCAAGATTATGTGAAGGATATGTTAGTTACGGTTAGTTCAGCTATGAATACATGATAGCCAGTAAGGAATCTGGAGTCCTTAATATCTTTGAAGCAACTTGTTTCATTAAGAATAGTGAACTTATGAATGTTTTCTTCTTATCATAAAAAGTAGAAACATGAAAACATGTAACAGTCAATAGGCATTCAAATCATTCTCTCTATGTCATCACTTGGAGCAATCCAAGACTAATTCTCACAACACAGGAGGCCAGTCAACCTACTGAGTCTATGGCAGCTTCCTGAACAATCCTATTAGATCCATTCCCTCAATTATTTCCCTGTAATCTATTCTCTCACGTGCCCATTACTGCCCCCCCCGACCTTCTTGCCACCCACCTATCCAGGGGCAACTTAGAGTAGTCAATTAAGCAGACAAGTAACAAGTTGTTTGATGTGGGAGCAAACCATAGCATCCAGGGGAAATCCACGTGATCATGAGGAGAATGTGCACAGTCTACAATAACATCACCATAGATCAGAATTGATTCCAAGCCACTGGAGCTGTGGCAGAGCTACACTACCAGCAGTGCCATTATGATGACAATCTCCTGCCTGTTCTCTCCCAGAAGCCTATAGTATGTTTTGCTTTAAAAATCGATTTGATTTTTGCCACAAAGGAATCTTGTGGCCTCTGCTCTAATTGTTCCTCGTAAAAAATGCACCCTCCTCCAACAACCACTGTATTAAAATATTTCTCCTTTTCTTTCTCTCCCTCTTTATAAATTGTGGAATATGGTCATTGATCTCTCAAGCAGAAGAAGCAACCTGCCTCTCTGCCACTTGAGCAAATAGTCTCCTGTTTACATTGGCTGGTTGGGTTGAAAGTCCCGTTTCCATATCGTAACCTCAATATATTTTTTAAATCCTCATTAAAATTCCACTTAACCTTCCTAGTTTCATAATAAATTACAACTGTAATAGATATCTATATGACTATAAATTTGTTTGCAAGCTCCTGTACTTTAAGACGGCAATCAAAAGTTACTGTACAGTTCAAAGAACAATTTGGAGCAACTTTTGCTAGTGGTCCTCTTGGGAAGCAATCCCTTGAGTTGAGAATCATTTCAGAGTTACATGTTTAGGAAGGAGTTAAAGACTGATATCTGTACACAGTTCGAAAGGTGCAATCTGTAATTTGTTTCTTGAATCATCTGGGTTGAATTCATGAGACATTTAGGCTTGGAACTATTGCCTAAATTGCACCCAGATTTGTTGGCTGATACATTAAAATAAAATCTCCTGATGCTGCTTTTTTTTTTATTTTGCTGCCTGAGGACAGATATCTAAGCTACAGGAGTGGTTTATTCTAGAAGCTGAGTCCAAGGTTATCAAGGATGAGCCAAGCAGAATCACAAGGCTAGCTTCAAAACATGAATCAAGGCAATTTAGCAAAAGGCAAAATAATTTTTGTCTGTTAATGTTCACTTTGGGTGTGATACAAAGAAAGATCATTCACGTGGTGTATCATGTTAGAACTTAGGTGCTAAAATAAATAAACGATGGGAAAACCTTTCAGTGCTATTTCACAAGATCATAAGCATATAGAGAGGCAAGGTTATTTTGCCTAATCCATCTCATCCATTTAGAATAAAACCACATTGCCTTGCATCATGGGATTTGAATGTTTCTTCAGTTATTCTAAATTTCAAGCTCCAGTAAATCTGTCCTGATGTGTTAATCCATGTTTCCATGAAGAATTTTAGACACTGATCCTAAAATTGCTATTTTTGCAATTTAAACCGATTGTTCATGTTTGAATCCCAGATATGAAGTTGTGCAGACATTTTGGGGATGTATAGAGGGAGGAGGAGATTTTAGAGAGAAAACAGGGATATGAAATTTAAAATCAAGTCGTTGTAGGTATAGGTTAGCAGGTTCAGGGGCTTGGGTGAACAGGACGCACTTTGAGATAGGACACAAGCAGCAAGGTTTTAAATAACCTAATTTATTGGAAACAGAATGAGGAGAGCCATCCAGGCATGTACAAGAATAGTCCAGCCTAGGGGTATTTCATGCTTTATTGCTTGGCTGTTTCTTTGATCTCAAATGCATCACTAATTTTGCTTAATTGTGACAATGATATGTTCACATTGGGTGGAACTATTGGCAATTCCCCACATAAATGCTAGTAAGTTTGGAATTTCCACTCACACATGCACAGGCATGAAAGTTCTGAATTTGTTGCCAGCTCTTCACTGTCATTTGCCAACAGTGCTCCAACATTGGACTCTTCATGGAGTGCACTTAAGTTGGGGAATCTATTCAAACCACCTCAGCTAGGAATAGTGACTCCATTCATTTTAAGGCAGAGGAATGGCTTTGAAGGAATTAGTATTCATATTTTTTAGATTTTTTGAGTTATTAACCATAATGAAAGTTATTATCTATTGTTACATGACAAATGTTTCAAAAGATTAATCATTGTTTTAAAACATATATCATAGTTGAAGTTTTTACATGTCATTGTATGTTCAATATCTTAAGTGGTTTAGAATTTTCTTAAATTTTTGAATATTATATATTTGAATTTATTTTCTGTAGTTTTGGTATGTTGTTGAACATTTCTGAATTTCAAAAACATTCATGGTTTTTGATATAATACACAACCAGCTAAGCCGGGGGCATTATTTAGATGTCTATGTCAAAGTTTTGTTCAGTAGTTCTGTAGTCAAGCATTGTTCTGTTCCTCCCCATTCCCAGCTTTACTGTTGGTTTTGTGTAGAGAAGGACATGTCACGATGCAGGGTCTTGCTGCTGAGGATGTAGCCAGCTTCTTCCAACATATTCCCTTTGACAAATAAGTTAAAAGTTTGAATTTTATACAGAGAGCATATATGAGCTTGGGCAGCTTGTTTCTCATCAGCAAATCTGGCGATTATGCTTCTGAAACCAGATTGCAGAGTAAATATGAAAGTCGAGAGAATAAATGGCAACTGTCTTTGCTAAATGGTAAACTGGATGCTGTAGATTGGTTGCCTATTCAGTGTTTTATGTTCGGTTGTTTTATTACTTGGAGCTAACTTGGTCTTCACTGGTAGTGCACAATCCCCTAAAAAGACAATAAGTCATTCCCCAATCTCAGTCATCCCTTCAGGAAGGAGCATTCTCTACAACAGGCCTATTCTCAACTTTTTTTATGTCAAGAAATTAACCACCATGACTTTTTGCTGATTCACTTGAGAGAAGAGGTAACTGAGGAAGGTGTTCAGTGTGGAGATAATTAATGAGGAAGGTTTACCTTCAATGTAGAGATGATAATAATAAACCTATCCCAATACCAATAAATGAGGAAGGCTTACCTTCAATGTGGATATAATAAAGGCAAGCAAAAGGAAGGCAAAAACCTGAGAACGAAATCTTGAGTATCTCTTGGTTGTCTTGAACATGAATAAACATGTTTCTTAGTTGACAGATCAAGCATCAAATTTTGTTATTAAATACACTCCTAGCTAGTGATGACAACTGTTAGAAGTCATGGTCAATTATTAAAACCTTGAGTAAATTAGTCTAATCTTTTCTCTGACTTTTCTTGCCTCTCTGATCATTTTGTACCTTGCACTTCAGTGGAGGCGGGACACTTAGTCTGCCTGTAATCATCATATGTTGGAAGGAGTTGCTAGGAAAGAAAATTCACCAGAGGTGTAGCTTTAACTTGCTGCATGCAGGCCACCCACAGTGTTTGTATTTTGTGTTAAATGTGTATATTTGATACATTTCACCTCAGAGCTCCTCTTGTGCTTGCAAGGCAGACAGAAGATCTTATTTGGCACACTAAACACTGTAATCAGGAACTTTTCAATCATACTGATTCCTCTAATTAAAATTAAACAAGTACTTAGCTGGCATCAAATTTTTCCAACAGAAGGTTCAACTTGATTTGTATGCTTCTGCTCAATCCATTTGTCATCATTATCTTTCATTTGGGGTGGGAAGCATTAAGAAAAATGTAATGCCCATTACATCTGTTGATAGCAGTTTATTAGAAAGGAAAATATTTCTAAGTATTAACCCTATAATGAATATGTCAGTGTAGTGCAGATCAGTACCTGATTTCCTTATTCAACTCCTCGTATCTGGGGTACTATTCAAGAATGCAGGGAGAATGAAAATGGAGAAATATAGACCAGTGATATTTTGTTAGAGCAATTCTGGACTCTATTATTAAGGCTGAGGTAATAGAACAAATAGAAAATGTTAATATAGTTGTGCAGAGTCAGCATGGTTTTGTGTTTGTGAAACCTCACAGAGTTTTAAAAAATATATACAATGAGCAAGGTAGACTAAGAAGGAAAGTAGGGACATAGGATATTTGGATTTTCAAAGAGCATGTGATAAGGTATCACACAAACAGTTGTTACACAAAATAAGAGCTCATGAGATTGGACTTTGAGTAATATATTGTCATAGGTAGTGAATTCGTATTTACTTTTTTCTTGTATCTGGATTTCACCTCTTTGGTTCACGTTTAGACCAAGGCTATACAGAGATCTATTACCAAGTGATTCTGGTGAAACCCAAACTGGGCACCTATGAGGTGGTGATTGGTGAGTAGGCTCTGGAGGATGCTAGGTGATAATCAGGAGTAGGTTTCCTTGCCTATGTTTGACCTGATGCGGTGAGGTTTCATATGTTTTGGAGTCATCATTGAACTTTCTCAAGGCTTCTCTCTCCCATCTGTATATTACTGTGCTACCCCTCTGAAGGTTCTGCCTTCTTAGTGGAACAGGGTGTACCCAGGGATTTTGATGGGGGCTGACATAGTGTCTCCAAGGTAGGATCCTGTGAGTATGACTATACTAGTCATTGGGATAGCTCTTCTAATTAAACCATCAGTCCCTTGTGCTTGTGAGGAAGAGTCTGCAAGGTCGACTGAACTGGAAATGACCTTACAGTGTCTGGATTTGGTGTCTAGGTTGATGCCAGATGGTCATATGAGGAGAGGTTGATTAAATTTGGTCTATTTTTACTAGATTTTATAAGAGTGAGAGGTGATGTGAAGTGTGCAAGATTCTGAAGGGGATTGATAAGGTGGATGGAAGAAGATGTTTTCTCCATCTGGAGAATCTAAACCTTGGGGGTCAGCATCTTATGAGAAGGGGTTGGTCAATTTGGACTGGGATGCGGATAAATTTCTTTTCTCAGCTGGTTGCAAAGTTTTAGAATTCTCTGTTCTCGGTGCCAGTGGATGTACTGACATAAAAAAAAATATTCTAGATTGAGTTAGGGAGATTTCTGGACCAAGGTATTTGGAAGAAATAGACACTGGGTGGGAAGGGGGAGGGAACATGAAACTAGACATGATCTCATTAAATGTCTGATGAGCCATTTGCATTCTCCTGCTTCTACTTCTTATGTTTGGACTGGCAATATGAAATATTGCATCCATCAAAGTGTACATTTTGGCCTAGCATGTCAGCCCTACTTAGTTTTTGAGCGAACAATTAATTCATCTGAATTGCTCTATCACTCTAATGTTCTGTATTTTAGTCTGCTTTAAATATCCAACAATATTTCTCATTTAAAATCAAAAACCTGCAGATGTTGGAAATCTAAGATAAATCAGAAATCTTGAATATTTTTATGACAGCATAGCAACTAACAGCAGAGCATTCTAAAGAAATTTATCCCCAGATTCAATCAAAAATGACTAAACTCTTCTCATCAGAGTCTCACCCCCAAGGTTGGACTTCCCTGCCAGAGGAAACAGCCTTCTACCACCTACCCTATACTGTCTGACCTGCTGAATGTTTCTAGCATTTTCTGTTTTTATTTCTCCTTAAAATTCCTGATACAAAGTATTCCATGTTTTAACTCCCTTTTGCTGTAAGAAGTTTCTTCTTATCTCTTGACACCAACTTTAACTTGCCAACCCCATGTCACCAATTCTTCATAAACTCATCATCATTTAAAAAATCTCTCCTGAAGTTCCTCTCGGCCTTGTTCAGCTCCAGTGGAGATGATTCTATTGGTTCAAGTACCTCCTCTTAACTTTAGTTACCATCACTGCTGTTATTCTGGAGGTACAGCCTGCAACTACTTCACTGTAGTTCTGAGCTGCATCTCCACTTGTCTTTGTGCCTCATTTCACAATTGTTATTGTTGGAGCTTGCAAACTGAGTTGGATCTCAGCTCTGTGCTCTCTCCTCTATTCAATGACAGAAAGCAAGTTAATGCAAGAGAAACATTCACTGTAGAAGTGAATTGATTAGGTTAAAAACACAGATTTTTATACTTCCTTGTAATCAAGTTGCTGCTCCAGCAGAACTGAAATCAGGAAGTTGCCATGATGGAAAAACTTGAGGAAAATTTTGAATTTTGCTGACCAGGTAAAGCACATGATATTGGCTCAGATTCTAGCTCCCCAGTTGCTGTTTCATCAAAGTCAGTTCTGATGGAGGATATCAGACCTAAAACGTTAACACTGTTTCTCTTTCCACAGATGTTGCCTGACTTGCTGAGTATTTACAGCATTTTCTGATTTTATTTCGGATCACCAGCATGTGCAGTTTTTTCTTTGGATTTTTATAAATTATCAGAGAAGTTTAATGGGCAGCTGAGATTATATAGTGCAGTCAATATTAAGGAAAATTATTCTCATCAAAATCTCATCACTCCGTGGTGTAAAACTTTAGAAATTTTCCAAGAGTGGCCTTGAGGAAGATATCAATTATAATCACCAACTGTGACAACATTTAGTGAGTTTTATTACCCTGCATAATAAAGCAAAATATTTCCCCCCAAACTGTAAAAGGAGAAAATCAGAGTGAGTGAGGTAACATGATATACATACATTACCTGTTAATATTAGTGTGCACTGGCAAGATCCCCACTTGCCCAGCCTTATTGTCAGGGAATATCCTGCTAATGCCATGGGGAAGAAACTAAAACAAAGGAACAAGTATAGAAGCCAACGCCCTTTTCTGTGGTTTCAAGATTATTTCTTTGGATACAGGCCAATGTACCCATCATAGCCTTCTTTGTTTCTATATTAGGTGACATAATAATAAGGTGTGGCAGAAGTTCTGTATCCCAGAATCTAATGGTTACTAGAGCATAGAAGGATATGGAAAAATTAAACTGAAGTAAGAAAGTGTTTTTAGCCAAATGCAGGTTTTAACAAATGGAGACATTTGTCTTCAGACTGGCAGTTATAAATGCATGAAATAGGAGCTGAAAATCAAGGAACTGCAGATGCTGGAAATCTGAAATAAAAGCAGAAAAGGCTGAGAACTCTCAATGGATCAGGCAGCATCTGAGCAAAGGAAAAAAGGTCAGACAGTATCTGTTGAAGGAGAAACAGAAACTGCTTTTTTTTTCATACTGCAACACATAAAGTGCTAGAGGAACTCAGCAGGTCAGGCAGCATCTATGGAGGATAATGGACAGTTGACGTTTTGTGTCGAGACCCTTCATCAGTCCAGATTCTCGAGATTCCAGCATCTGCAGTGTCTTGTGTCTCTTTCTTTTCACAGGTGCTGCCTGACCTGCTGAGTGTTTACAGCATTTTCTATTTTTATTTCATGTTATAGTAGTCTGAGCACTGTACTCCACTTTTAAAGATTGGTTCTATTCAATCCAAAAATTGGAAGAGAACTTTAATGCAAGATGCTGTTATATCACACATTTAACAATAATGGCCTTTGGGAAATTTAAGCATGTTATTTCTGGTAGAAGTGTGAAATTCACATGTTTTTGATGGGAAATTAAGATTGCATGGGCCCATTTTTTTTGGCGCTATAAGTGGCCTTAACATCCCAAAATGCAAACTGTGCTATGTGGGATGAAGTGTGAAGACATTTTGTGTACCAGTTATTTCCCCAGCATACATAGATCATGACTTCCATATCATACAGTGACGATGAATGCAATCCCTGCCATTTAAGAAGGCCAAACTTCAGCCAATCCCCTTTATAAGGATAACATGCAAACTCCACACAGACAACACCTGATGTCAGGATTGAACCCAGGTCTCTGCCTCTGTGCTGCCATACTCTAAGGCCCATTTGCCATTTCACTATGAAGAGCCAGAAGATGTGGAAAAAAACTCTTGGACATCTTGCTCATGTGACATGTATGTAACAATAATGGATTGCATGATTTTATAATGTAAATCTTTTAAATAAATGGAATTATCTGTCTTATAATGTGAATACTAACATGAATTTTCTGTATTACACATTCACATGTTTTCTGAATAAGAGATACTTTTGAATAAAAATTGAATCAGTGGCATCATGGGGCATAATGACATTTTTATACTTCTTTTTTCTGCTCCCTCCACAATGCAGTTTGGATTGGTTCCCTTGTCAAATGTGCAGTATGAATGCAAATGATGTTGGTGGTGGTTTGAAGAATTGGTGGTGAGCCTTACTGGAAGTGAACTGAATTAACCTTTTCAGAGACACAATTCAGAAAATCAGGATGTCTCGGCATCTGCTTGGTGTGGCAATTCAGCTCCTTCGGCTTGAGTTTAGAAACCTCTATGAATGAACTTCCCATTGACACATTACTGAATGGAAACAGTATTTCAAAGCAAACATTAATTACAAGAATAAAGCAAACCAATAGTGTAACTCACAGAATCTTAATAGGTCTTTCTATTAAGAGCAACCAACTTTATTCAATCAGATATTAGCACACAAAGATTTTCCAAAATGAACAGTGTTAAAAATAACTTTTCATCACAATGGTTGCTTAACTGAAGCATAAAGTACGAAGTTTTGTGTCGTGAGTGGCACCAAAAAGAACAATAAAGCTGTAAAAACAACAACTATTTATCTGAGTTAAAATAAAGGTTCCAAAATGCCTTTTTAGCATTTGATGGCTTCCTTACTGTTCGGATCCTTTTGGAGTGAGGAGTCCCCAGCGGAGCTAATTGACTGCTTTTCTAAGAATCTACAAAAATGATCCCTATTTTTGCTCCTGTCATGTGTGACTGTGGCGAGTAGACAGACCCATTCATTGTTTTCACTTACAAATGAATCAATAAAAACGCACCACTGGGTGTCACTGAAGTGGCTAAATGCAGCCACTGAGTTTAGAGCTGGTTAATAATACAAACTTTGAAGTGAAAATTCTCCTAATGAGTAGACTTGCTGTGGGAAACGATTATATGTCACAAACAAACAAAGCAATTTGATGGAACCTTTGCACTGTTTCACAGGATGCAACTGTTGATAGACTCCTCAATAGTGACCGAAGTGAATCCTGAGGCCAGTCCCTGCTGAGAAGGACAGCACCCCACAGAGTATGGGAATATGACCCATACCCCTATTACTTATCATAAGTTTAAAATCACTTACATGACCTGATGATCTGTTTACACAGGAAGGCCACATTTATACTTCACTTTGCAAACTGAAGTACTTTTTCACTTCCAGGCAAACCAATATTCCAAAAGGACAGAGCAACTACACAAGGAGTTTCCTGTAGTCCAAATGATTCCTGGTGGTTATCCATCAATTGGTTTGGTCTGTGGTTGTTTTTGCATTTTGAATCCTGTTGCGTTCTGTGGGATGTTGCAATAAGCATGATGAAATTCTGGGAAAGTTCAAAGAATAATGAAGGAAGGAAATTCCATTTAAGTTTTTTTAGGTGCATTTTATCAGAAGTAATATAAATTGTCAACACAATTTGCACAGACAGGATACAAATTTTTATTTCCCAAATGGGGTGCTATTCAAGCAGATAAAGCATTTTTCTGAGGCCCAATGAAAGCCCTTAGAAAGGTGCCTAGTGCATTATAAGGAGGGTCACCAAGAAGCTCTATCCAATTCATTTCATGCTCTCTTGCGAAAGACCAACAGGCAGAGAAATCATAGGAATTTGCAAGACTTATGGGCTTTCACATGGTCTTGACTGTCATATACTGCGTGGACAACGATCCACTTGGAGAAGTGTGGATATTAAGTCTACTCCCTCAATGAGCATCTGGTGTTTGATGATCACTGGGGAATCTTGTAGGGCAATGATCAGAGTCTCAATGTTTATGCCCAGAAACAGTTCATTGTGGCAACCTCATCTGTACTACCGCTGCAAACCAAAAATTAGCTACACAGCAATTATGAACTAACTTAGCCCTTTCTTCCAAATTGACTCATGAAGAACATATTCAAGTGCAATCCAAATACTTCAACCTAGTCCTTAACTAACAATCCTATAGATTAGCTTCCTTTTTACTGAACAGTCTAGCAAAAGCAAAGGACACCATTGAACAAACATTCCTGGCCAAATGCCTGAATGAAATCATGCCATAAGTCCTTGTGGATTCCCTTAATGTTCACTTTTGCTGTGTCTTTTGTTGTCTCACACTCCCTCTGCAATTTTATTCAGTCCCTTGGGAGCCAGGATGACTTACTTCCACTCTGGCTATATGGATTCTTAGGTGACTGATGAGGCCAAAATAGGACCTGCAGACTCCACCAAAATGAGGCAGGAGATGCACGATGGGATGGGTGGGGAGGTATTTTGTGGGGAGGTGCGCTTCATACCACCATTTATGCTGGGCTCCTGTGTGCGCCTGACACATGGCATTGAGGTTCTCAATACCACGCTGAATGATCCTTCACCAGATTGAGCAGGAGTTTCCCAGGAGTAAGTGGTGATGTTACACTTTTTCAAGGACATTTTAAGAACACCCACAAATCTTTTCTTCTGTGATCCCTTGTTGTGAGATCGGTGCAGAGTGTCTGTTTGGGGAGATCAGTGTCAGGTGTGCAAGAGATGTGGTCTTCCTATTGGAGCTGGTAGAGTGTAATTCGGGCCTAAGTACTGGGGATGTTGGCCTGAGAGAGGACACCAGTACTGATTTGCCTGTTCTGTCAATGGATTTGGAGGGTTTTGCTGAGACAGCTTTGATGATATCTCTCTGGTGCTTTGAAGTGTCTGCTGTAGGTAGTCTACGTTTCAGAAGGATGCAGGAGGCCGTAGATCACTGCTTCCTGATAGACTGTGAGATGTGTGTGAGATTTAAGGTCTTAAGCTGGTGCACTAAAGATGATGGTGAATTTTATCATCGATGTCTCTCTTCACTGAGAGGTAGCTCTTGAGATATGGGAAGTGGTCCATGTTTTCTAGGATCTTGTCATGGACCTTTACTGTCAGAATGTGGCAATGTACGCCGGGGGCATGTTGGGAGAGGACTTTGATTCTCTCATATGCTTCAAAGAATGAGTTGACAATGATTTGCAGATTGGTACAAGCATTGTCTGCAGACTACAGGTCGATGACTGAAGTTGGGTGATGTTGGTTCTGGAGCAGAGGGATCATATGTTGAATAGTTTCCCATTTGACCTGTAGGTTAGCTGTGCTCCAGTGGGAAGCTTGTTGGAGTATTAGGGCAATGATGCAGCCTTGCTTGACACCAGTCTGCACTAGGAATGAGTCCAATGCCAGTGGTTGCAGAATAGTTAAGGGCTGCTGACTTCAGTGGAAGGGACTGCAGATGGTCTTGGTGGAGCAGGTGTTGACATCAAGCTCACTGCTGCAGGTTACACCATCTCAGTGTTGACAGCAGTGATCCAGGCTGACTGGTTGCCAGGCAACAACAAAGGCTCTGCCAGAAAGAATGGGGATGGGAGGAACCCTGAGAGATTGCAACAAAATCTTACTTCATGGAGCCACTGCAGCTCCCTTGGGGTTGTACATCAGCAATCCTTGTAATCTGTTGGAGGGAAGATTGCTATATCAGGCAAGCCCCTGTGTACATTGTAATCCAAAGCCATGTGACTGCAGTAGTCTGGGGTTCCACCGCTGGATATGGGTGGTTGCTATAATGCAATCTGTAGCACTGGCCATAACACCCGGCAATGTGATAAGGCCCATAAATGTCAAATTGATTTGGCAACCCTTCCATGTTGGCTCTAAATTCCTTCAAAACTGCGTGCCAAGTTGGTGGTAGAATCCTCCATAATTCTTGACAGTGAACCCATGTTTACTGGCATGAAATTCATTAAGTTTTAGTTTATTGTGCTTCCCCAGCAGCCTTGTTCAAAATTTTCATCTGAGTCCAGTGCGCCAGAACTCATGTACAAACTCACCCTTTTTGGTGTGATTGGTGGAGTGGTAGTTGTGGGTTCAAAAATGTTGTTGTACTGAGAGAGGGCACCAGGTTTATGCTATATTAATGTGATGAAAACATCAATGCTTTGGTGAGCTTCTGATCTCAACCTGAGAGGCTGAGCAGAATCCATGGCCTGACAGTAAGAGATGGGGAAAATCAGAAAGTTAGTGATCTCAGGTAACTCTTAATCATTTCCTAGCAAAAACCTCAAACACTATATAGCCTTTGGTAAGGGCAACAGATGCAAACCCTTTTGTCTATTAAATATTTTTGGCATAGAATCTAAAAGCAGAAAAAGAACAGAAAAGAAAATACCACCTTCAAAATCTTCAAAAATAAATGCTCTCCATCAAACTCACATGGCTCCCATCTAACAACGATAATATTATAAATGTTGCATTACTTTGAGATAGATTTCAATTTAGCCCCAGGCATAAAACTACTGATGTGGAGCGACTGCCTATTATAAAAACTGCCTGAAACAATGAAATCAATGGAAGTTAAGATTGGGTGGTTTCTGTATATGGGCGAGCGGTTGAAAATCTATCCTTTTATCTCTTTATATTTGCTTATGTCTCATTTACACTCTGATTTAATGCCCTAGAGCAGCCTAGTGTATGGCTAAAGCTGCAAATTGAATGGAACTTTGCTGTCCTTTGAAAAATCTCCAGGTTCATAATTACTTTATTTTCATGCATGTGTAATAGATTTAACTAGAGGTGGGTCCGATTAAAACCAGCACCAATTCGTCACAAGTAATTTGATTGTGAAATGGTGATCAGGTTTCATTCATGTGGGCATACACAATTTACATGGACATGCTCAAAACTGTGTGAATGTGTTAGGTTCTAGGACTTGGGTTCACATCCAGTCTAGACTGCCAGAGTGAAGGCATCTTTTTATTTTTGACTTAATTTCATCCAGATTTGGGGGAGGTTCATGTACTGTTGCTTTTAAATTGAGGAACTGGTTTGCCTGCATTTGTTGGCTTCTACCTTACCATCACCCTGATGAAGGACACACATTGAATTCAACATCATCATGTTTGTACTACTAGAATTGACTCTCTTGTCCAAATGGTAAAATTAAAATCCCTCATTTTGTTTGTGCATTTGTAACTGAAATATGAAAGGGAACTTATTTATCCAGAGAGTCCAGTTGCCAAAGGAGCTTATGTGTATTATTACTTTGGATTGATCTTTAGGATGCCATCATAAGTAATTTTAACATTTACCCAAGTGTAAAAGGGCAATATTGGATTGGCAATGAATTATGTTATATAATTTGCCAAATTTTCTGAAGAGTGTGGTTGAGGAAATATAATATTACAAGAGAATATATAATAGACGGGAAGTTATTGAGTGGTGTAGAGGAGCAAAGGGAATGTAAAGCAGGACAGGTCAATATGGTGATTAAAAAGAACTATGGGATGCTACTCTTTATTTACTGAGGCAAAGAGTATAAGGGCATGGAGGTTGTGGTAGAAATATATACAAAGCAGACCACAGTGTACTACATACCAGTCTGGTCACAACATGACAATGTGATTACACTGGACTGGGTGCAGAGATTCATGAACATTTTGCAAGAATTGGAAAATTGTCGATATGGAGAAAAATTGAATAATCTGGGGCTATTTGGAACAGGGTGGGATAGTAGTGCAGCAGCTAGTGTTGCTGCTTTACAGCTCCAATAACTTGGGTTCAATCCTGACCTCGACTAACATCAGTGAGGAGTTTGCACGTCCTCCCTGTGACACCCCCTACCACGTGCTCCAGTTTCCCTACACATCACAAAAACTTGCTTGCAGGTAGTTGGCGACTGTAAATTAACCCTAGTGCAGGTAGGTGGCAAGAGAATCAGGAGGGAGTCGATGGGCATGTGAGAGAGAGTAGGATGCAGGGACATAAGTGGGGGAATGGACCTAATGGGGTGCATAGATTTAATGGGCTGAATGGTCTCCTTCTGTATTGCAAGAAGAAATAAGAACAGAGGATGCTGAGGTGAGACTTGACTGAGGTCTATAAAACACTGAGAGGCTTGGAGACCCCTTTCCTTAACAGAGAGATTAAAAGCCAAGAAGTATGGATTTAATGTAATTGGTAGAAGGAAATAAGGGGAGATGAAAAACTGTTCTTTTCACCATGAGGATTTTATGGGTCTCAAACTGCTGAAGGGATGGTGGAGGCAGAAGCCCTCACCTCCAAACAGTACACGCAGGGATGCTTGAAGAGTTGTTACTGCTGGGCCATGGACCTAATGCTGGAAGTTGTGATGAGGCTGGGTAGTTCTTTTTTGACAGGACAGAAACGATGGGGTGGATGGTCATCATTAGTGTCATAAATTTTCTATGAACTTTGAACAATTTTGTTGGTGGAAGCAAGAATGATGTTGCCTCTGGCTCAAGTGTCCAAGTCCAAGGGTCATGACCTCAAAATAAGGGACTGGCCATTCAGCACTGAGACGTGAAGAAGATTGTTCACCCGGAGAATAGCGAATCTTTCAGGTTCTGAACCCAAAACGTTTGTGGAAGTTCAGTCATAGAAACATAGAGTCGTAGAGTCATAGGGTCATATAACAATGAAACAGGCCCTTTGGCCCATTACCTCACTCAATGCTTTCAAGACAGAGGTGAATAGATTGTTGGATCCTGAGGAAATTAAGGGAAATGGAGTTGGTACATGAAGTGGCACTGAAGTAAAAGATCATAATCTTATTGGATGGCAGAGCAGACCCAATGTGTAAATGGCCTACTCCTGCTTCTCTTTTTTATGCTCTTGTGTTCTATTTGTACGGGTCCTCTGCTTTCCTATAGTGTGGCGAACAGAACTACGGACAATATTCCAAGTGTGGCCTAACCAGTATTTTGTAAAGTTGCGACATAATGTCCTAACTTTTATATGCTATGCCCGGCCTATAAAGATAAGCATGCCATATGCTTTCTTCACCAGTCTATATACCTGTTTGCCACTTACAGGGAACTATGGACTTGAACCTTCAAGATCCTTCTGCTCATCGGCATTCCTTAGTGCCCTACTATTTACTGCATATGTCCTATACCTATTTGACTTCCCAAAACGCATCACCTTGCACTGTCAGGATTAAATTCCATCTGCCAAAGGTCCACCCAACTTTCCATCTGATCTATATCCTACTGTAACCTTAAACAACCTTCCTTGCTATCAACAAACCACCAACTTTCATGTCATCTGCAATCTCATAAATCATACCTCCTACATTCCCATCCAAGTCATTAATATATATCACAAGCAACAAAGTCCCAGCATCGACCGTTAGTCACAGACTTCCAATCAGTAAAGCAGCCTTTCACTGTTACCCTCTGCCTCCTATCACCAAGAATGAACCTTATCTGCTCAAGGAATATTATCCATATTCTTGTAAACTCACACTGCAGGATTGCCAAGCAATTATGGAACTCTAACTGTGCAAACAGATAACCTTTATAAAAAAATAGTATTTCCAAAAGAATTGAAATTGGAAATGTTGGTCTGTGTGTCTTAATATCACATAATATGATGTAGTGAGTTGGTAAGGTCAAATGTGGAATTCTGTGTCCGGTTTTGGTCACCCTGCCATAGAAAAGATGCCATTAAGCTGGAAAGAGTACAGAGGAGATTTACAAGGATGTTGCTAGGACTCAAGGGACAGAGCTATGGAGAGAGGTTGAGCAGGTTGGGACTTTTTACATTGGAGCATAGATGAATGAGGGGTGATCTTATAGAGGTGTATAAAACCATGAGGGGAATAGATAGGGTGAATGCACACAGTCTTTTTCCCAGAGTTGGGGAATCAAGAACTACATGGCATAGGTTTCAGGTGGTCGGAACCTGAGGGGCAACCTTTATACCCAGAAGGTGGTCAGTATATGGAATGAGCTGCCAGAGGAAGTGGTTGAGGCAAGTACATTAACAACATTTAAAAGGTACTTGGACAGGTACATGGATAGGAAAGGATTAGAGGGATATGGGCCAAACACAAGCAAATGGTAATCTTTGTCAGCATGGACCAGTTGGGCCAAATGGCCATGCTAGATGACTCTATAACACAGTGAACCAGGCCAGTCCACAGAGGCTGAGAAAATAAGATTTTTGGACAAAAGTGGATCTTTGAACCATGGGAATCAGACATGAAAGTGGAGTTGAGGCCAAGAGTAGATCTGCTGGGATCTTGGTGGATGGTAGAGCAAGCTTGATGGGCCTTGTGGCCTGCTTCTGCTCCTATTTCTTGCCATTCTTGTGAGTCATGCAGTGATTTCAAGTATTTAATTCTAATAAAAATGGAGGAATATCAACATTTTACCAAATCAGAATGATGTTGGTGATGTTCGCATGCACCTTCTGCTCTTGTCTCTCTAGACAGAAGGCATTCTGGTTTTTTATTGTGCTCTTGATGATGCCTCTACAAATTGCTCAATTGCACCTTACAGATGTTATACACCATAGTCTGAGTGCACTATTGATAGAAGGAGAGAATATTTAAGATTGCTGATCAAGTGGGCTGTTTGCCCTGGATTGTGTTTAGTTAGTTGAGTACTATTGAAGCTGAACTGATCCTGACAAATGGAGACTATTCCATCACACCACTGACATGTGCCTTGCAGATGCTCAACTTTTGGGGAGTCAGGAGGTTAGTCACTTGTTCAGAGGACCATTGGTCTGCTCTTGAGCCCACAGTATTTATGTGACTCGTTCAGGTTCACTTATGGTGAATAGTATCCTCCAAGTTAATGTTATGGGGTATTTGGTGACTATTGAATGTAATTGGATTTTCTCCTGTTAGAAATGACATCTTCTGGCATGTGTGCCAAAAGATGTTACTGACCACTTCTCAGCTTTGGCCTAAATATTGTCCAGGTCTTGTTGCTTGCAAGCATGGACTGCTTCATTATCTTCTTATTAATAATATCATTGTTATATGAATATTTTACATAGATCACCAAATATCTCCACTTCCAACAGTGGAAGAAAGGTCATAATCATTTTATGATTTTTCTAAAACCTTAAATTACAGAGCATTTCTGTTTATGTTGTTTCTTTCTTTGGTTGTATATTGGTTGATTTTACTAGTCATCTAATACATTCTATTTGTGGCACAGTTAGTGTTGAAGGTTTGATATTTGAGTTAGCAAGTGATCTTGTGTGCATAATACTCTGCATTGATCGGCACTCTATGTAGAGAAGAGAAACCTTATTGTTTGGTTGTCTTTGACAGGAAGCTGTCCAAATTTCCCGATATTTCAGTAAGTTTGGTGATTCTGATTTTTTGCTGGTCTAACATAGGGAAGAGCAGAAGTAAAGAATTTTGTTCTTATGAACTGAGTTTTTTCAAATAGTCCTTAATCTGCATGATATTTAGTAGGTTTCAATCAGTAAACCAGGGGATGAGGTATTGCTATTCATTTCAGTGAATCATTAGAACATTCACATTTTATCTGGTAAAGCAGTAAGTCAAGTAAACATGTGGAGCTCAGGTCAATATCTAATGTGAGTTTAACCCACTTGAATACATAGTTACAAACAACTTTTCTGTTTCAGCTCTGCCTTCATGTAAATGGGTTCAACTCCACTTTGCTTTCTGCATACGTGGGAGTTCTTGTTTATGCTAAGAAAAATCCTTGAAACAAACCACCAGATAAAGCTACTATTGTTTTCTGAAAAGTGTAGGTGGCTAAAATGTTTGCTGCTAAAACCCAAAGGAGCCCTATACTTGGCAGACATCTCTGTCATTCTAGAAAAGAGTTTTTTAAATGAATATGTTGTTTGTGTTCTCTGACTAAAAGCAGCTGATTGGGTTAAATCCTCTAATTATAGTGTATGCAGAAAATGTTAATGTTTGACAAAATGATGTTTATGTTTTCATTATATGTTGAATGGAACTTAACTAGGTTTGAATAAAATACTATTGAATAGAATAGAATACTATTGTTTCAAACACAAAATACAGACGAGACAGTAAGGTGCTCCATTTAATTATGATTTCAGCTTCATTCAGACAGTTGCAATTAAGCTTAGTACTAAACATTGAGAAGCAGCTTTTGACACATGGGAAGCTCCTGGGTCTCAGCACCACAGCCAACAAGCAGCTGCACACTGGCACTTACCTGTGTAACAGTGTTTGCCTTATAATAGTGTCTGTCTTTTATTAACCCAACCGATATAACTTCAATGCAATGGTGTAATATGGTATGTTACCCCTAATTGTAGAAGGAAGATAATTATTAAAAATTTTAAGTCATGAGATGTAATCTTTTTGATGAAGTTAAAGTAATCTTGGCATAGAGTTAACACATGAATGTAGAGAAATTTGTATCTTATAACAGTAAAGCCATCTTTGCATAAAATGGATCTCTTTCATGTTTCAAAGATAGCGCTTCTGCTTTCAAATGTTTTAAAGTAGATCATTTTTTCAAACACACGCACGCACACGTACATGCGTACACACACCCACACACACACCCACACACACACACACACACACACACACACACACACACACACACACACACACACACACACACACACACACACACACACACAACCTGTTCACATTTTTAAAGTGAGCCAGGAAAACTGTTGCCAGACCTTAGACAGTATAATTTAATAAGCAGCTGCTTCCATCTGCATGAGGGCACAGCTGATTAAGTTTGCTGTGTAGCTGCCCATGGCAGCAGCATTGACAGTTCATTGCAATTATCTAAATAATGCACAAAGACCATCTTCTTTCTGGGCACATGCGCCATTTGATACACTTAAGATGATTTAGACAAATTTAAAGACCATGTTGATTACTTATTTTTATTGAAATAATTTAAGTATGTGGCTGGAACTCTGCTGCCCGGTTCCACTTGAATACCTAGTGACTTGCATAATGCAGCAAGCATTAAGTTGATCAGTGTTGGAATCAAGAGCTGCAGTTATTGTTTGTTACCTGATTAGCTCTTCTTCAACTGTTCAGATACTAATGTGCAACAAATCCTCCTCATACATTTTGTAATATTAGTGACATTATTTTAACGTTACAATTATTCTAAGTGGATAAGCAATGAAACTGAATGAAACTGAACATAACTCTGAAAATTCCAATGTTTATCCATATGAATAAAATTCAAGGAAATTAGAAATTTCTTTACAGATTAAATCCCTTGGCTGAAACATTGCAAGTGTCATAGAATCATAGAATGGTTACAGCTCAGAAGGAGGCCATTTGACCCATTGTGTCTGCTTTTTACCACAGCAACCCACTACTTCCATCCCCCATCACCCGTGGCCTCTTCTCCACAAACTAAAGTGAACAGCAAATAGTGAAATATCTTTGTCGAGAAAGCCTGGCCATGATGTAGGGTAATTTGACTCATTAAAAGTTTAAGAATCTTTTTTGGCAAATTCAGCCACTTTGTGATTACATTTGGTCAATTCTCACTGAACAGATATCAGAGGAGATGAAAATTTTAAATTAAATTTTTAAAAAATTTTATTTACAGCGTGGTGATAGGCCCTTCCGGTCCAACAAGTCCACGCTGCCCATTTTAAACCCAAGTTAACCTACCCGTACGTCTTTGCAATGTGGGAGGAAACTGGAACACCTGGAGGAAACCCACACAGACATGGGGGAACATACAAGCTCCTTACAGACAGCGATGGGAATCGAACCCCGATTGCTGGCGCTGTAATAGCGTCGCGCTAACCACTACGCTACCATGCTGTGAAAAAGTGATCAAAATCTTGACCAAAGACATAGTTTAAAATAAGGTGTTAAAGAAGAAGAAAGAAGAGAGGCAGGAGGCATAAGGGAGAGAATTCCAGAGCATGAGACCTAGGCAGCTGAAAGCAGAGATGTCAAAGGCAATATGAAGGAAGAGTCTCAGCGAGCAAGCAGCTGAATTGGAGGAATGCTTAGTCCTAAAAGGGTTTCAGCATTGCAGAAAATGCATAGTGATATGGAGGAGGAGAAATTTGAACATGAGGATGAAAATTTGAATGGGTCCATTCAGAGACTGGGTACCAATGTAGGTCAATGAGCATTTGGGTAATGGTTTAACAGCCACAGCAATCCATACTGCTTTTCCCTATTCTTCCAGTCTGCTCCAGCCATATGTTTCTGTATCATGTGGTGAAACCGAAGTCATACTCCATACATGACCAATGTTCTGAACAAGCTGTCTAAAAATGCAATTGTATTATTCTTTCTGGAATTTTTTAACAGAGAATTGGTTAACGTATTTCTTAATACCATTGACTTCTGTTTTACCACATGATACTGACAGATATGGCTGAAGTAGACTGAAGAATAGGAAAAAGCAGTATGATTTACACCAAACAGATGAAAATGGCTTGGATCAAAGCAGTTCTTTCCCATTGGCCAGGGATTCATGTTGTTCATCAATATTACCATTCAGATATACATTGGACTTCTGGTAGATTTTTTAGCTTTATACCTGCCTTGCATATCAAATAGCTTGGCTGACTACAAACATATAGCTTGTCACTAGCATTAAAGTACTAATGTATACATATTAATAACTGAAAAGCATGAAAGCAATGCTAATGCAAATAATTTGTTCAAAATTTGACAATTTATGGGAAACAAAATCACCAAGTCCTTCTAATCTTACAGCTGTCTCCAGACAAAAATAAGGATGATCTCACTACTCTCTAAAAGTTAACAAATTACTTTCAGTGGATAACTAACAGAATTCTATTTCAGATTTACAGCATATTATCTAAAATTTAAGAGAAGTGAAGAAGATTTGTTTCCTGGTTCTGTTGATATGTTACATAAGAATGTGTAGTCATATTCATCATTTGTTCATAATTTTTAACTCCTCTTTAAAAGATGCAAAGTTATTTCTTCCCTAAACTTCCTGGAAATGCTTCCCTTCTGTTCATTATTTTGGTGGATTAATTCAGTGCTATTGCTTTTTCAGTTATGAACCATGCTGGAAGGGAGTGTTTGACAGTGTTAGATCTAATGGAAAATTAGTTCTATGTTAGAGCAGTCACCTTGAGATTTCAACCCCAAAGCTGTCTTGCACCAGTTTGAACATGTCTGAGTCTCATAATGCAATGTGAAGAAATATCCCAATTTCCAAGTATGAGAGACTAATGTAACACCTGGAGAACTGGGATTGATTGCCACAAAGTGGAGAAGGTGGAAAGCTGATGTGCTAGAGTTATTCAAAATAATGAAGGTGTTGGAGTAGATAGACAGAAACTCTTCCCAATGGGAGAAGGTTTGAGCACCAGAGGACAAAGGTTTAAGATGATAGTTAAATGAACCAAAGATAACATGAAGAAATATTTTTTTCCACACAGGCACTGGCTAGTATCTGGAATGCATAGCTTGACAGGGTGGTGGAGACAGATGGCTTTTAAAATTATTTGAAAGGAAGAATATTATAGGGAAAGGACAAGAAACTGGACATAGCTATATTGTGACACAGAGGGATGACTGGTTGTCTCCTGTCGTGTTGCTGTTATGTGATTCTCTGATTCTTTACAAACCTTCTGGTCTGCTTGGTTTGCCTCATGTATGTAACAGCAGCAAAGCTAGTGGAATACCAGTCAAAGAGACAACGTGACTTCCTGCTTATTCTGGCTGTTGTCATCAAGAGTTAAATTCACAGAACTCCTATTCCTGTCAATCAATTAGTCATCAGTCCTTTTGGATTGTGTGCAGCAGGCTGCAAAAGCATTGATATGTCTACAGTAATGTTATGTTCATAATCGGAGATAAATTGAAGGCTGTGGTGACTATAACAGTCATTGGTAGTGTATCTGCCAAACCTAGAAGGCTACAGATACCTGTGGGCACTTAATGTGACATTCTCAGTCTATAAAAGCAAAACTTTCTGAGAGAAAACAGAAAATACTGGAAAAACTCAACAGGGTAGACAGCATCAGTAGAAAGAGAAACAGTCAATGTTCCTAGTCTGTGACCATCTGTCAGAATTGGGAAAGAGAGAAATACAAGTTAGTTTTCAGAAAGAGGGAAGCTGGGACAGGGTTTTATAGAACAAAAGGAGTGTCTCTTTCCCAAGGTGCTGCTTTCTAAGCCAAGGAAGTCAATCTTCTCCCAACTGTCTGGGTAGTGCCTCCTGTGACCTTAACCCACCAGTCTCCTCTCTCCTCCGGACCCGCTGACCTCAGCATTGCAGGGTTTCACTGCTGTTAACGAGTTACAAAAATAAAAATCCATGGCACCACCCATCCTGCTAGCATGTGTTTGGTCACTTCCAAACTTCCTTCAAAACTCAGTGGAGCCAAGATCCCTTTGCGAAATGCTTGCCTGCGGAGAAATGGAGACTTTACTGAGATCAGCCAATCTGAGCTTTAAAGACTGCATCTGAAACTCATCTTATTTTAACTGGCAAGTTTCCTATGACCCGGGCAACTGCGCTGGAGGCATTAAGTCTCAAGGCAAGTTTCTTTTAGTTCAAAAGTCCCTCACTTGGATGTAATTATACATTTAGGTCTTGTGGTGATTGTTGATTCACTCGTGCTAATGACTGACTGGATCTGGCAGGCAGTTTGCTTGCATGCACTTACATGCTCCTCAGTTAAACCTGGATGTTGAAGGTTGGAGCCAGGTTGTGATTGCAGTTTAGTTCCTTCCTATTTTGGTGACAACTGGGTCCTCGAAACCTTGTGTTTCTGGACATTTACTGATATGGGTCTTCTGAACCCCATCATTTAAAAACGCTGCAATCGTCAATAGAGATGTTCAGTTTGGATCTGTGTCATCCTGTGTTGTTCTGATCAGATTCCAGATATGTTGCCTGCTACATTAATCCAACCATGAGAAAATTTAGTTGAAAATATTTGTGGTGAACTTAGCAGTTAAACTGATGTAGAAATCAAAATGCTCCTGCTCTTATTAGAATGTTAACTTGTATCTATGACTCTGGTGTAACCAGTTTTACAAGTGCATTTTGAGAAGTTTTTTTTCCTCAATTGGCCATTGTGGAAGAGTTTGGAAGGTGCATTCCTTGAAGGAACATACTTGCCCTTTGGAAAATAGGAAACTATTAAGAATAAGTGCCAATGTGCCTTCTGCATCTAATCTAATCTGCTTTTGACAGAGAATTTACTGCATAAGCCTCAATTTTATCCCAGTATAGAAACAAACTGAGTGATGGCTACTGACATCTGAAGAGAATTGGAGGCTATTTTGGAGACAGCAGGAGGAGGCTATGTTGCTTCAAAATACAAGGGGGAGAAATGTGCTTTTGGCTACCAGCAGTTAACAGGTACGAGGTTATAGGTCACTAGTTGTAGTTCATCAGTGAGACTCAGTTTTACTATCATCAATGGACCCGAATGCCAGAGGGAAGAAGAACTGGTTGTTGGTATATTTGCATCTGTTTAGCACTCATGACCAAATAGAGCCGGCATAATCAAAGACCCCACCCACCTGGGTCATTCTCTCTTCTCTCCTCTTCCATCGGGTAGAAGATACAGGAGCCTGAGGGCACGTACCACCAGACTTAAGGACAGCTTCTACCCACTGTGATAAGACTATTGAACGGTTCCCTTATACAATGAGATGGACTATGACCTCACGATCTACCTTGTTGTGACCTTGCACCTTATTGCACTGCACTTTCTCTGTAGCTGTGACACTTTACTCTGTACTGTTATTGTTTTTACCTGTACTACATCAATGCACTCTATACTAACTCAATGTAACTGCACTGTGTAATGAATTGACCTATACGATCGGTATGCAAGACAAGTTTTTCATTGTACCTCGGTACAAATGACAACAATAAACCAATACCAATACCAATACCAAAATGAATCCTTGACTCCCTCTCCATCCTCCCATTTGAAAGTATGGACTTACATTGTCTCATTGGTGGTTGGTATTATTTAAACTTAACTGCGGACTCTGCAGCAAAAAGTTGTAATTTGTGCAAGTGGTCTCTTTACAGGAAACTTCACATCCTCTCCACAGTGACACACTTCAGGGTAGTTGAAGGATTGAGTGAGACAGCACAAGTCCTCAAGTCGTGACATTGGAGTGCTTAATGAAGGTGTTCTGGAAACCCTCTTCCTGCTGACGAAGCACTTCTAAGCAAGATAGCTAGACTAATTAATCCTTTTGAATTGTCAGCTTGTAGACGGTGGTCTATAAATTAGCACCATCATCAAGTCTCAAAGAATTTCCAGCATGTTGATAAAATATTGGCAGTTATGTCAAAGTTTTTCAGAAAAATCACTCAATGTGTTCCAAAAGATCTCTCGAAAGTGGAATTAAAAGGATGTTTAGGATAAAAATTCATATTCAGTCACACGAGTTAAATGTGTGATATTGTAATGATTCCATGTAATTTTCTTCTGAAATTTAGTTCCATTAATATCAATCATGCTGGTTGACTTTAAATGCATGGCAGATGTTTTCTATATCCCATCCCAATAGATTTGGATTTTAAAAAAAAACTTTTTACTCAACATGGACTGAATATAATGGAAAAGTCTTACAAGACCCCTAAGAATAAACTGAAACATTCTGGAATTTAACGTTATTTGGCACCTCATCTTATCTTAAACAGGCTATGAAGTGCATGAACATATCTCACAAAGCATAGAGCTATCAAAGGAAATTAAACCCCATTGTGATTTTTGGCATCACACTTGTCCTGAATGATAATGAATAAAAGTTTTATTTTCTCTAAGCATACATAATCTGTTTTTGTGGAGTCACATCCAGGGCTCCTGGCTTGATATCAAAGGCTCAGAGCTGTTGCATTTGGTGATCATTCTCCTGCAGGGTAGATAAGGTAGCATTCTGTTCTGTTGGCCAGGAACTCATTAGCTTGACTAATACCTTGTTTACAGTAGTAATAGAAAATCAAGTTGTCAGGAATGAGGTGGGGTGGGCTGGGGAGTGATACTTGACTTGTCACAAAAACCTTTACAAATTTAGAGACCTCTATTAAATGATAAATGTGTTTATTTTCTAAATGCCAAATTTCTGTCAGTATAGATGCCAGCATGCACCACAAACAATTTATGATTGTGGATTAGTGTGTTGCAACTAATGCGTGTACCTCCTAATTTGTGAAGGATAATAAATACAATGTACCATCATTTTTTGCAGGATTCTATTAGGCATTAGAAAAGCTGCAATAATGTGCAGCAGAAATTCCGAATAAAAAAAATTACTAATCAACTTTTAGTGGTTTAGTGTGGGGGTAGCAGCACACAATATCAATGCTATCAATTGCACTGCAAGATACATTAGAGTTTTATTTGAATCCAGACAGGAATTTTGAGTTTTCTATCAGCCAAATACACGGGTTATGAGCTGTGTATTAGCCTGGTACATGTGGCATTTAAATTCAGTCTCAGCCATGTATGGAAATGGTTGAATCTGCCTTAGCTTCGTACAGGGATATCTAATATGTGCTCACTTGTTATTGAGAAATACAATGAGGGGTCATTTTTCATTTCTTTCGCCACAGATTTTACCTAACCAACTGTTTTATTATAAGGAAATATATCAGCCAACAACAACAGGGGTATTAGATTTCCCTACAGATCTACAGTGGCATGCAAAAGTTTGGGCACCCCTGGTCAAAATTTCTGTTACTGTGAATAGCTAGGGGAGTAAAAGATGACCTAATTTCCAAAAGGCATAAAGTTAAAGATGACACATTTCTTTAATATTTTAAGCAAGATTACTTTTTTATTTCCACCTTTTACAGTATCAAAATAACAAAAAAGGAAAAGGGCCCGAAGCAAAAGTTTGGGCACCCTGCATGGTCAGTACTTAGTATCACCCCCTTTGGCAAGTATCACAGCTTGTAAACGCTTTCTGTAGCCAGCTAAGAGTCTTTCAATTCTTGTTTGGGGGATTTTCACCCATTCTTCCTTGCAAAAGGCTTCTAGTTCTGTGAGATTCTTGGGCTGTCTTGCATGCACTGCTCTGTTGAGGTCTATCCACAGATTTTCAATGATGTTTAGGTCGGGGGACTGTGAGGGCCATGACAAAACCTTCAGCTTGTGCCTCTTGAGGTAGTCCATTGTGGATTTTGAGGTGTGGTTAGGAACGTTATCCTCTTGTAGAAGCCATCCTCTTTAACATACCTTTGCTATTGCAGCCAAAAAGTTCGATTTTAACTTCATCAGTCCACAGGACTTGTTTCCAAAATGCATCAGGCTTGTTTAGATGTTCCTTTGCAAACTCTGACGCTGAATTTTGTGGTGAGGTCGCAGGAAAGTTTGGAGAAAAAAGGGTGCAGAATTTCATGAAAAGAACATCTCTGCAACTGTTAAGCACGGGGGGTGGATCTATCATGCTTTGGGCTTGTGTTGCAGCCAGCGGCACGGTGAACATTTCACTGATAGAGGGAAGAATGAATTCAATTAAATACCAGCAAATTCTGGAAGCAAACATCACACCGTCTGTAAAAAAGCTGAAGATGAAAAGAGGATGGCTTCTACAACAGGACAACGATCATCATACTTTGGCCATGTAGTACTAAGGTGCGACAATTCTTCCAAATGAGACAAAATAGCAAATATATAAAAACCTGAATCAGATCACAGATCAGTGGGAGAGCTAAATCTCAATGTTGTCTAAAGTTTCAATGATTTCAAATGGAAAACAAAATATGTGAGTTATTTAACTGAATGTTGAGTACATGTAACATTATCATGAAAATTACCCCTGCTGTGCCTTTGAGGAGTTGAAATTTTTTTTTGTCTCATTGAGAAACACTACAGAATGTGTCTCCACACAGTAGGAGTACATAGTTCTAAGGATGCCGAGAATACCACACCCATCACCAGGATGTTGCTTGGAGAAAAGAAGGCAAATACAGAAAAAGACCGGTCTGTTTTAAATTTGACTAATATAAACTAAAAGACTATTGTACAAAGTCTGGCTATTGGTGTGGATTTTATCATTATTTTTAATGTTGAAGATTAAGATGGGACAGATAGATGGAAACTAAATGTTGATTTGGACTTGCGTCATGGAGTCATAGAGTTATGCAGCACAAAAAAAGGCCCAACTCATCCATGCCGACCAAGGTAACTTCCTGAGTTAGTCCCATTTGCCTTAATTTGGCCCATGTCTCTCAAAACATTTCCTATCCTGAACCTATCCAAATGTCTTTTAAACGTTGTTATTGTACCCGTCTCTACCAGTTTTCTGGCAGTTTGTTCCATATACCCACCATCCTCTGTGTGAAACGTTTGCCTCTCAGATCCCCTTTAAATCTTTCCCCTCTCATCTTAAACCTATGCCCTCTAGTTTTAGACTCCTCTAACCGGGGAAAAAGTTTGTGACCCTTCAACTTATCTGTGCCCCTCATGATTTTATAAACCTCTATCATGTCACCCCTCAGCCTCCTTCACACCAGGGAAAACAGTCCCATCTTATCCTGTCTCTCGTCATAATTCTAGCCCTCCAGTCCTGGCAATAGCCATGTGAATCTTTGGTGCACCCTCTCTAGCTTAATCACATCCTTGCAATAGCTAGGCGACCTTGACTGCACTAAACATTTCAGGTGTGGTCTCACCCTTGTTCTATACAGCTATAACATGCTGTCCCAACTCTTGTAATCATTGCCCCGTCCAATGAAGGCAAGCATGCCATATATCTTCTTCACCATTTAGTTTAATTGTGTCTCTACTTTCAGTGAATGAGTAACTTGCTTTTCTGTTACAAATTCAGTACATTTTTACTCAGAAGATCTAGGTGGATCAATAGCATTCACTGGAGTTGGGATTGTGAGTTTTGAAAGCAATTATATCTGCTGCTATTTGATAAAAATAAAGTGCAATCGTCAATGGTGCTTTGGATAGGGCTGGAGGAAATAATCCATATGAAGAAGGTCAGAAGTCCAAGGAAACTGCTGAGTTAATGGAAAAGTAAATCAGAGAAGTCATGAGGTAGAGCAAACCTAGAACAATTTTGAAAGGAATCTCAAATAGCTATAAACACAGCTTTGATAGGATGCCATATGTTAGTGATTTGTATGAAATTTTACGATGACTGAAGACTAAAGAAAGGAGTTCCAGTGAAAATGTTTAAAACCTTGTTGGATGTCAAAGATTAGATCAGAACTATCAAAGATAAATATACATTTAGAAAGTAGTAATATAAGGATTATAATATAATAACTGAAGTTTGACACAAAAAGCAAAGAGGAATTGACAGCTAGATTGAAGAGATGGCACAGGACAGGAATAAGTTGAAAGACATATAACTTGAGGAGAGCATGAGAGATATCATTAACAGCAGCAATTGCAGCTTGTATTTATACAGGAACCTTTGACATAGAAACATGTCCCAAGGCAATTCCCAGTGGCATACTTAAAGAAATGAATGTCAGTACAAAAAAGGAGATATTAGAGGAGAAGGCCTAAAACTTGGTCAAAGAAATTAGTAATAAGGACTGTTTTAGAATAGAGTAGAATGATGGAGAGCAGGGTTTAGAGATATAAAGGCAGTGCTGTTGATAATGGACAAAGGAATGGGAGATGGGGATTGGGGGTGAGGAGTTGCTGATTTGGAGGATAGGGAAGGAAAGAGTGGAAGCAGAAGAATCTTGTATGGAAACTTTTGATGGGGTGTTGTGCTGAAGAAGGTTATAAATAAAGGAAGGGTAAGGCCATGAGGAGATTTAAACTCAAGACCAAAGAACTTAAATTCAAGGCACTGGGAGCCAGAATCATACAATCATAGAATAATGCAGCTCAGAATAAGGCCACTTGGCCTTTGATTCTCTGCTGCCTCTTCAAGAGTAATCTGGTTGATCCCAATCCCTGCTCTTTCCCTATATCTCTGAAAAATTGATACTTAAGTAATATATGCTTGAAGATTATTGAATCCAAATCCACTACCCACTCAGGCAGTGCATACCAAGTCCTTTTTTTGTTTTACCTCTTGCTCTTTTGCGAAGTACTTTAAAATTGTGACTCCTAGCAAACATTGACCTAGAAATTTAATGGCATAGCATAACATTCGTGTTATCTAGTCAATATAATTTCATTCAGAAACTGAGATCTGGGTTTCATTGGACACTGAACAAAGTCTGTGATTTTCCTACTTGATCCTTTATATCTCACATGTACTAATGGCTGGAGAGACCTCAATATCCACTTTGATAACCAGTGATGTGCTACATATGCCTGAATACCATTTCTGTAATGTTCATGCACACATGCTTGACCTGCAAATTTCAGGAGCAAGGGGGAGACGGGTTTTCATGTTGAAGCAGGGCATCCTAAGACATACAAACAGCTTCCAAAGAGGCCTTGATAATCTTGTACAATAGAATATTTATTGCCTGCTGTGCACTCCTCATGTAATGCCATTTTCCAGTCCTTGAAGAATTTCTAGGCCAGTTTCTCTTTACCTTCTTCAGTAAAACCAGCTATGATTTTAAGCAGTTCCTTCATATCTCCTCCTAGTGTTCTCTGCTCTGAAGACAAACCCAGCAAGTACAGTCTAGCCATGTAACGATAATCTCATTCCTGGAACCATTCTAGTAAATCTCTTCTGTATCGTCTCCAAAGCACTCCAGTCTGCTGCCCAGAAATGGACACAAACTAATGCCAAGATAGAGTCTTACATAGGTTTGGCATCACTTCTCAGCTTTTGCCTTTACTTAAAAAACTTAAGCTCCTTTATGCTTTATTGTCTTGTTATCCTGTGCATCCAGCTTCAAAGATCTGTGCACCTGCACCCTAGTTTCCATCATCTTGGATCTGCTTGAAATTGTACCTGTTTAACATGCATTTCCTCTCTTCACTCATCCCACCAAAATGTATCACATTATAATTTCTTGCATTGAATTTTATCTGCCAATCACCCATCCATTCTTCCACCTTATCCATATCCTCATGTTAAGGTAAAATAAAGTGTTGATAGACTCAAGTTTTTACCTTTTCTGTTTTTTTTAATCTCATGCCACATTTTACGAATTTCCTTGTGTTCCAGAGCTTTGGCAAAGCCCTCTCCTTTGGTAAACTCCAATGCACAGGATTCATGTAGTACCTCAGCTTTGTTGCACAGTGCCATCAATTAACCTCCACTTAGGCCTTTGTCAACCCCAGCACTTCTCTGACAACTTTTACTGTTAGTATGGCAGACCTTAAGTTTATTAAGGTTTGAGATGGAGGATAAAACTAAAGGAGGTACTTGATTTAGCTTTGAGTGATTTAGAAGCTGCACCACCTAGAAGGAAGAAGGACGAGAATGTAGAATATCCAGTACTTCTGAGGAACAACTGGTAAACTTCACATGAAGTGGCATTACCTTTGTTAAATCATGTTGTCTGTTTGGGATTCACAAAAGCGTCTACCATCATAAAGTTGATGGTAGACATTGCATCTGTAAACCAAACAAAATTGGACACACTATGATGGCATGAAAATAATCTGCCGTGTTAATAATTTGAAATACGATCATATTCGACATATGCTCCAGATTACCATTTAGGCAGTGTTAGATAAGTGCATATCCAGTTCACAACAACACCCTTAGTTACAACTGTGAAATTACAGTGAAAGAAAGGCTTCAATCCCTCTGGACAGCCATAGTCAAACCTGTTCTCTAAGATATTCTTTGGCAGTCCAGAGTTTTCATTGCAGAGAGATTTGAAATTATCTTGTTTACACTGATAAATTAGTGTTAAAAGTAGTATCAGTATTTGAAGTGATGCAGTATGAAATTGGCAATATTGACACTGTATCTGCACTCACAGCCCCTTCATCAGCACTGTCTGAAACAACAAAGGATTGTCTTGTTGAATTTTAGCCTTCTCAGCTAAAGATTTTCCCTAATCTGTTCCTTATTTCTCAATACTATTAACAAATCGAGGCTGAAATTTTAGTTGAAATCAGAAAGGTAGGTGTTAATTGACTGACACACAAGTCTCATGCCACGCTATTTGTTAAAGTCATATAAAAATACCAGTTCCACAATGAGGTTGCGGTGTTTCTTTGCTGTACCTTAAGCAGATGGAAATTATTTGGAAGTATTTTCATTGATTTTCATTATAACAGTTTTTTACTCTCTGAGCACTTACTGCAAAGTGGTCCTCATAAAAAGAAAGTTTCCATAGCTCTAGGATATCAAACTCATGGATATAAAAGAAAATGAAAAACACAATGCTGGGTTGCAGAATCCTAATGAATGTTTCAACCAGTGATTGAGAGTTAAAAGATAGATTAAACATGTGCTGATAATATCCAGTCACCAGAGAGGATAATAGGATAATGATTGTAAATAGGAGGATGTTGGTTTTACGACGGCTTGGACAAGTGAAGCACCTAAAACTGAAGCAACAACAAATATTAGGAAACACAAAGTGGAATATTTTTGTAAACTGATAGAAAATATAACAAATGACCAGGACCAATTTTGAATTAAATGAATTTTTTTTTATAAACCAACAATGATGGCTTGATGTAGACTAGATGTATGCTTTGGTGTTCACAATAAGGCAGTGAGAATGGCATGCTACAGAAGGGTGGTTGTAGATGGAGTAATTATACAATTTAATTAAGGACCACAAAGTAGTCGGGAAAAGATGGTGGAATTCAAAGTGGAAAAGACGCTCGATCTTTTTGGCATACAAGAATATCCAAGCATGGAGAAAAATGGAAAAGGGACTTCAATTGCAATCTTTGAATCTTTCTGGAAGCTATTGCAGAGATTTGGAAAGTTTTCAATGTAACACCACTGCTCAAAAAGGTGAAAGAAGTGCAAACCTATTAGTTCACCACATGACTTAAATCTCCATGGAGCCTGGAGACAGGCGATAGTGAGATTCCTCAGCATAAGGCATTACATTGGGGAATTGCCTTTTGGATGCTCTGCCGGGATAGACTTGGAACATGATTTGAGATGGGGGTTAAAAACTATGAGAAAAAAGGGAAAGTAAGTCACAGATTTAAAATTATTTTTCTTCACTTTATTATTTATAATTATTTCTGTTTTTCATATTTTAAGTTAACAAAAATGTATTTTTGAACAAAAATATTTTTGTATCTATTTAATTAATTTTTTCAATTTTAATAGTTTTTATATACTGTCAGAGACATTCTGGAGTTATTTACAGCTGGGAAAAACGCACCTTCAGATTTACCAGCAGACAAAGGCTATCTGGGCATTCACCATGTTGCCATCTGATCCATACTGCTGCACTCCAGAGTGAAAAGGGCCCAGTGAGTGGACCCCAGCTAAATGCGGGGATAAGGAGAGTATGGGCATCAAATCCTGGTAGGAAGACCAGGGCAGCAGCTATCTGGCCCAATATTAATAGTATCACTATATCTAAACTTCAGCCCATTTTGTCAGCCCATTACACCTCATCAATCTAGAACACTATCAATTACCACTTCCATACCATGACACTGAATAGTTTCTTTAATAGTTTCAGGACTTTGGATTTTGCAGATGTTTTAAAACAATTGTACAGCATGCAGTAGGTGGTGTGGCCTTGTGTCTTCCAGAACTGAATGGATGCAGACTTGGTGTCTGATCTGTACTAAGGTAATTGATTTAACTGCTGGCTGGATCCCTACAATTTCCTTTAGGATATTTGGCCTGGGAATGGAAGGGATAGCAGAGTTTTGGGCTGATAAATTCTATCTTCTGACTGGTGGAAGGACTAATTTTGACATTGCTGTGATACTATTTTCCCTTCCACCTCCAACACTCACACCACACTGCTTCTCCCTCCCTGTCTATAGTTAAATATATTGCTAATACTGACTGTTCTAGCTTACATTTGAAGAATGGTTTCTTGAACAAGGTTGTGGAGGGATCCTGGTACCCATGACTCAATGCCAGGGTATGAACAACATCTTTGGGAGCGTACATGATATAATATTAGCTTTATATTAAAGCATATTTCTCCTAGAATTTTCATCTCGACAGCCCAATAAACATGACAAATATACCATACAGTTTGCTTCTATGCTTTGACAAAAGCACACATTAGAATGGGTAAGACATAAATTAATTTAAAAAGTTCCAGAACTAGTTGGAAATTTCCTGCAGTTTTGCGCCAAATGCCCATAAGTATGAAGAAGTTTAGGACTTCTGCCCAAGCATGGAAGTACCAAACTTGCAGTCTGACTGTGCTCTGGTGTTAGACCTCTCACAAGACCAGTGGCAGAGAATAAACTTGCTGCTGGGGAATCTGCCCACTGCATTAAATGTTTCAGTTTTGCTAATAGTTTTTAGGTTTTTAATTGATCAAATAATTTTAGATGCTTTTGAATGTTTTGAAATGTTAGTAAATTTCTAAAGCATTCAATGTCTTTTTACATGTTTGATAGTCAACAAAGCTTGGAGACATATCTTAGCTGGCTGTCAAATCTTTTACAGCCGCTTCATGGGCAGAACTTGTTCTGGCCTACCTACATGCTGGCATTCCATTGTACAAGGCCCGGCTGCCACATAAAGCTATGCCATTTAGGATCAGGATTGCTTTGGACAGAAGGTTGACAGTAGTAGATCTGGAAACGTTAAGTTTGTACCTGTTCTGTTGGCCAACAGTAAGTATGGACAACTCATCACAGGTAGCATATTCTTGTCTAGTTTATTATCATCCTGCATTCAGAGTTCTTGTATTTAAGTGAATATAAATCCCAATGTATCATTCCACTTCATTTGAACCTGGTACTATTTTATAGAATTGATCTATTATGAACAATTGCCAACTTCAGCCTCTGAATGTGTCCAAGATGTTACGTTATGATATTTGAGTTATTTGGTGGAATCATTTGCCTTGATCATTTGATAATGTTTGCTTAGCAATCTACATTAGAACTGTAACAGTCAACTACAAATTAGATTGCAGTTCAACTTTCTGCTGAGTTCATTTCATCTTTTCTGAATTTTCCAGTTTATTGTCAAAGCATTTGAATTTCAAAGGCAAATATGCAGAAATTTATGAAGCATGACTAAAGTAATGATATGTGACATTTATAATTTGCTTATGAAAAAAGTGATTCAAGGTTTTGAAATCGTATTCTGCTTTCATTTCGAAGTATGTTTTGAAATTTATTTTGCTTCAGACAGGGACCAAACATATGGTCCTTATTAAGCTTGAATCCCATTAATGCCTTAGTGGCCACTTTTCTAACATCACAGCACTTCATCCTTTTATCAGTTTGATCATGACAGAATCAGAAAGCATATTCTACACAGTCTCTGCATTGTATTTAACCTGCTGCATTAGAAAAGGCGTCTGTGGTGCTGCCAGACTGTCCCTTTGACATTGCTGATGCCATTGCAAATCCAGCGTCAATGTCCAGTTTGTTCTTTGTTCAGAATATGTGGAAAGGAATTTAACTTAAAATTTTATTATATCGATTTACAGTAATGGGGATTACTAAAGAATCTGAAGGCAATTAAACTAAAGAGGAAGTTTAAAAGGCTACCTGTTGTTATATTCAAGGCTATAGTCTATTGTTCTTATCATGGCAGCTTCCCATCTTGCTGCTACTTGTTTTAGCCTCAGAATTACAACCTGATGCCCAAGTCCACTAAGAGAGTCCAACAATAGTACCCATTGTACTTAGTTCACCTTGAAATTAACATGTATTGCCTGTAGAAACCAAGCACAGAATTACTAAGTTTGCATCACCTCAAAGAACCAAGCTTAACTAAATTTTGATGTGATGTGAACAGGAACTTGGATTTATGTAATAAATTGTCCCAAAGTATTGTACACAGACATAAAGAAAAGTTGAGTTTAGAAGGTCAATAAAAGTTTAGTCAAGGACTGAGATTAACAGAGAAGGCCATTCACTGTCATGACACTTAAAAGGAGACACAACAAAATCAGTCAATCAATTGTGTTTGGCAACAGTGTGGCAAAGAACCTGATGCATGAATTGCAAACCTTCTCACAGTGGCTGTAGGTCACAAACTACGTCCATTTCAAAATAAAAGATTAAAACACTCAAAAACACTAGAAAAACTAATAATTAAATATTAGTTGAGAAAATTTCTTCACCCTCACTTTGAAGTCAATGGAGTTACTGTTCAAAACCCAGGGTGGTAAAGGCTCAAGAGGGCAGATTTCCCAGAGTAGCTTTAGGGAAATTGCAGGAAGTTGGTCTTCCACCACTGAACTCCATGAGGAATCCTAGGTCAGAGTGTAGTTAGAATGAAAGCAAGGGTCTCACAGGAAGTGTGGGATTTCCTTGTCAGTGCATGCTTATGTAGGCAAGCCAGACTTACTGGGAGTTATATGGGGAAGCACTGGTGCTTCCATAGAGATCTGCTGATGTTTCTTGGAAAAATGAGCATCCTTGGATGATGAGAATCATGGAATAATATTGCACAGGAGGAAGCCATTTGGCCTATCATACTGACTATTTGGTAGAGCCAATTAGACTCATTCCCTTGCTTTTTTTCCCCCTGTAGTCCTGTAAATTATTTTCCTTCAAGTATTTATCCAATTACCTTTGGAAAGTTACTATTAAATCTGCTTCCACCAGCCTTTCAGGCAGTCCATTCCAGATCATAAAAACAAGCTGTGTAAAAAATGTTTCCTTATGTTGCTCCTGGTTCTTTTGCCAATCACCTTAACTCTGTCCTCTGATTATGGACCATTCTGCCAATTTCATATCCATGTTGTTAAAGTTTATTTAAAGCTGTAGTGTTTAAGGAAAGTTTGAAAGAAAAGAGAAGGTAGATCAGGAGAGAAATTTGGGAGGGAATTCCAGAGTAGTACTTAGTTGGAAGTGGCCGTACCAGAAAGAAGTTAATATTGATCTTTTTTTTCTTATTTAATATTTCAGTGGAAAAGATAGTACTTGTTGAATAGAAAATATGTTGAGGAATTAAAGGGAGAGTTGATGATTTGAACAGAGAGGTTACAATTGCCATTTGTTGATAGTCCATTACACTGAGTCAGAATTTTATATATAACTTTTCTCTGATTAACAGCAGTGAATATTTATCATCAAGTGTACAGCATGTATGGCATCTGGTAAGGTATTTGCAAAATGCTGAGGTTGAGTTCCACCTTACCTATAAATGCAAAGCAGATAATTGAAAATTAGGAAGTTATCTTGCACCAAACAGTAATGAAAACTGAGCAGTGTGGAAATTGTGATTCTGATTTGCAACCCCAATCTTCACTCATGTTCTGAAGATGAATTAGTCTCACCACCCCTTTTCCAACCCATTTCCAATCACCAAAGGGTAAATCGCTTAGCGGAAACATTAAAGAGCAAAATGTTTGTTTCCTTTATATTTTTCCCTCCTCACTGAAAGCATTGGCTTCTATTGGAATATAGCTTCATATGCATGAGCCACAAGGCCATTATAGCTGACTATTCATTCTTCACTTGTCAACCAAGATATAAATTTTAGTGGGCCATTCCACTAAGAAAGCATCATGTCTGGATCTAGTACTGACTTCTTCCATCTTCCAATAGAGTCACTAACAAGGAAGTGATTTGGAAGAAGAGCCTAGAGTGTATTTGCACCTCCTTTGAGTAGATGGCTGCTATGGAATGTGATTAAAGAAACTAGACTGGAACTAAAAACATTGAATGTCTTTATACCAATGATAACATCACTAGCGAGGCTGGAATTTATCCTCAGTCCCTCACAGTTAGTGTACAATACAGCAGCAGCTTTTCATTGGACTTCTGAAATGCGGTTCAATCAATGATGGTCCACCTCACTGTGTTTCAAATAAGAATTTAGTGATATTGGCATTGGAGATGCTAACATGTCCAAGACCATCATGCATGCATATTCAACATGAAAGTCAGCAACTTATTCTCTGACAGTTTATCATGTTCTGCCACTCCATCAGTGGCTAAGGAATTGGCCCATTGATTTTAATGGGGATTCTAAGCTTGCAGGGAAAATAATTGTTCATTTTTTATTATATTATTTAATGCTTTTAATCACTTTAATGTGTTTTATTTTATATTGATTTTTAAATATGTTAAATTATTTATTTCATTTTTAATATTTTAAATGTTTCTGAATGTTAGAGATAGGATTCAGAAACTTTAGATCACTCGCCAGTCTTGACAGCTTGCAAAACTGTGAATGGGACTTCTTCATTGTGTTCTTTAAGGCTCTGCAACTTGGGAGAATGGTGATTTTGGACAGTGATTGTTGTCAGTGCAGTCTTGCCTTCGAAATCAGGGCTAATGACCTATTCATGCCTTATAGCAAGATATGAATTTCCATTTAAAATTTCTGAGCTGGCCTAGGATAGTTTTAAATCATCTATAAACAGAGCTCGCAAGAGCATTTTAAGTGATAGATGTAATAGGACTCTATAATAATTTTCTTTTTCTATTATTAGTTTTTTTTTAAATAGCTGCTTAGTGATTAACAGTAGTTTTCCTCTTAAGGAATTGCTTAAATATAGCTGGTTTCTCAACTAAATATATGACTTTTTATTGTCTCCTAAGTTACAGGAAGTCTGGCATGGTATTTCAGATTCTACATTATTACCACTAACTATTTCCCCTGTCTCCTGCACTACGCTCTGCTTTTCAACCATGCCCCATTATAATAAAAAGACCCTCTCTCATCCATTCTGATGGGATTAATACTAGTCTGTAGGCCCTTACGGTTTTGCTGAACTTGGATTATGCCACAGTCTCTCAATATAATTATAATATTAATACAGAGGCAGTTACTGCCCCATGCTTCCATGAAAATAGATGGGAAAGGAAATCAGACTTTAATACACTCTTAGATGAGGTACACAATTAAGGTAGAGTAGACTCAAGTGCAAAACAGAGCATTGGTTGGATGATATAATCCATATTGATTCAGACTAATGATAACCACAAAACTACGATATACTTTCAGAGATGTGACTGATAACTTTCATTTTAATAAAGAGTTCATGACCACTCTCCTCATCTCAAGTAAGCTTTATTGCACTTTTTATGATCTACAGATCATAATAATGATGGCTGGTGTATAATCAGATTTAATCAAAAGAAAAATAAATTGAAAATACTCTGTATTCAATGGAAAGCAAGGAAAAAATCTTTATTGATGTTTCCTTTTTAACTTTCATTAAACAGCTTGCCTTCATTCATCTGAGAGGTCATATCAGGTAGAATCTATATAGATTTCCAACCTGCATCGGTGCTGTGGTGAATTGGTTTTCTGTCCTAAAGAGATTGTACTACTAGGTTGCCCAGAATGCAGCATAACCATGGTTACCAGAAGAGACTTCCCTTGGATCGAAATCTTTGAATTTTTTTTTACACGTAGAGTGGTTGTTATCGGGAATGTGCTGCCAGAGGAGGTGGTGGAATCAGATACAATTATTGTGTTTAAGATGCACTTAGACAGAAATAGGAAGGCGTAGAAGATATGGTCCTAATATAGGCACATGGGATTAGTGTAGAAGGGCAAAAAGGACAGCATGGACATGATGGGCTGAAGAGCCCATTTGTGCACTGTACAACTCTTTGACTCTATAAGCTCGTGTATTGGTTACTCACTGTTGTTAACAAATAAATTTGTCAACAACCTCTGCATTCTGCATTTGCCCAACAATCTAGGGATTGTTGTCAAAGTTGCCCTGTTCCTTCAAAAGCTTTGTTCTAACAGTATATTGCTGAGGCACCTGGCAATGAAATATATGAACGGTTGTAAATAAGCAGCACTTACCCATTAGATCCTCACTAAACATACCTCTCTGGATTTTCCAGAGAAATGCTGGCATTTCTTCATGGAGTGCCAGCTTCTTGCAGTTCCTCATTATTTAGACTTGGGAATCAGCTTGCTGAACCTGGTTAGGCTCTCACTGGAATAGGAATATTGCAAGAAACAACTGTAAGTGGAATGTAGTTTACATTTTTTAAAATTAATTGAGTTTACCTAACTATTTTCTGTGGTTTTAAGAAGCTTACACATTTTAAAATAACCTTTTTCCTTGAAATTATTAATTCATTTTACGTGTTGGTAATTTGATTATTTTTAACAGGTTCTGCATGCTTCTGAATCTGAGATAAATTCAGAAATTTTTGTTGCTTTTGATAGATTTGACAGTCAGGTACCTTGGCTTAACTGCACGTCAAAGTTTATTCAGTTTTTTGTGGGTGGGACTTGTTCTGGCATTGCCTCATGATATGATGTTGACCCAAAAGGCCCTGTAGTGCTCAGTTCCTAGTCACTGAGAATTTGGGTGGCTTTAGTAAGGAAGATAATGCTGAAAAGAGATAAGATAAGATAAGATAAGATATCTTTATTAATTGCATGTACATCGAAACACACAGTGAAATGCATCTTTTGCGTAGAGTGTTCTGGGGGCAGCCTGCAAGTGTTGCCACGCTTCTGGTGCCAACATAGCATGCCCACAACTTCCTAACCTGTAGGTCTTTTGGAATGTGGGAGGAAACTGGAGCACCCGGAGGAAACCCACACAGATATGGAGAGAACGTACAAACTCCTCACAGACAGTGGTCGGAATTGAACCCGGGTCGCTGGCACTGTAATGGTGTTATGCTAACCGTTACACTACTGTGCTTGTCACACAAGTGTGTTATAAGCATTTAGATGAGTAGTGAGCATGTACAATGTACCACTGCCTGGAAAGACTGAGCTATCAACAAAATATTTGTGCATGTACATTCAAGTACATGTGACTTTTAGCATGATAAATCTAAATTATGCCCAAAAGTACAACTGCCACCATATATTTACTATTAAGTGGAATCATTTTGCTTCAAAGTTTACTGTTTATTGAGGATTATAAAGAAATATAAGAAATTTAAACACTTTACTTCCTTCTTTTTGTCTCTTTTATTTCTTAATCCCCAGTATTTTCTCTCTTTTTATTTTAATCTTGGTACATTGTTTGTGTTGTGGTTTATGAACCTCTCAGAGAGTGAAGCTGTAGATGTTGCAAGCCTTTATTCAATAACTGTCAGTACAAGCATGCATGTAATAGCAGAGTCTCAGTAAGAATCAAAATGCATTGAGTTTTATATACAATGATAACACATTACAAATGATTGGCAGCACATCAGATGTGAGCATGACTAGTTTTGGTGAGGCTAGGTAGCCAGGTAGACATTTGGGAACTCCCGTGATCTTTATGTGTAGGTTTGAGACAGAGGGCCCTACTCTTGGTGTTTGGTTTCAATAGTTCTCAATAATTTAACTCTAAAATGTACAGTGGTCCTAACATCTGGCCCATTCATTGCTTCTCTGTGTCCAATAGATGGCTGTTTTCAGCCATCTAGTACTTATCACACATATTTAACATTCTATTCTGTTCTCCTTATCTTAATCTCATCAGTGTGCCGTGGCTTGGAGATCCAATAGGCCTCTCAAGGAGTTAACTGCAATCCATTTGTAATGACATTGCCCACCATGTTCCTTGCGCGTTTGGTCAACTGTCCCAGAATGCTTCATGGTCGTGCCACATTTGTTCTGTCCTAGTACTGAATAAATATATCCATATTCCAGGACCACTTGTGTTAAGAGGCTGAAGTCTATATAAGCATCGAAGATACTGTTCTAATAGGGAATGGTCCAGATCATAGCCTTTAATTATCAATAATCAGCTATGGTTTCATAACACAATATAGACATTCAATGGAAGTAGCTTGAAGACTGGTTCTTGCTTATATCAATGGTTCCTGTAATAACTTTATACACTTTGACTACAGCTCTCCAGTCCCTTCACTGAGTCTGTATATGTGTAGGGTATATTGCAGCAGATGCCATATTTTGAGCACAGTTTACGTAAAAGAGAAATGCATAAAGTCAGTAGATTTTGACATCAATGAGCACGTGACACTGATTAGGTACCAAGTGAGAATTACAACATAGGAAGGAAGACCCCATCAGCGTTATTTAAAGGCATCAGTGACCACTTGCAGGCTGAAGTCTTCTGCCTCTTGCCAGAAAATGATAGGAGTTTGGTGCTGGCTTCAGTAGTTTTAGGTCACAAAAGTGTACAGGGGATGACTTGGCAAGTACTCTCAAAGAGTGGAGTTTAACAATCCTTGTAAACATTGTGAATACTTTTAGTCTTCATTGTTTGAGTGCCCCATCAAAGTCCTCATCTGAGTTCTCTGCAGCAGAGTTTGTGAATTGAGATTTGAGCCATTCTTTGGCTCCCTCCTGGCTGCAGACCATTTGTACCCATTGCAGAACCAGGTACAGATCCTGCCTCTAAACCAGCTGATAACTCAGTACCGTCATCAGTATCTGAGCTGGTGGCTACATGCACAAAATGAAATGATGGTCTTTTTTCATCATCACTGTTTTCTCCATGTTTCTTGACTTTCTGGCCCAGTTATAGTTCTTTGGCATCTGAAATATCAAAGGGACAAGGTGACAGTAATGTGCAGAGAGGGTGGTGGTGGAGAAGTGTGGTTTGGGCTGTGCTTGGTGTAAGGAGTATGATTTGCATGCATAAACTGGGTATGGGGCTTGTAAAGCAGTAGAGATTGTGTATTGACGCTGGGTTATGCAAACAAGAGGGAAATGTGGAAGTGAGTGTCATACAATTTATTTGACTGGTGTATCTGACAAGGTGGAATAGCTGGCTGAGTGTGCAAGCTGTAAGATTTGAGTGGAAGGCTTGGAGCAGTGCTAAATGTGTGATGGTCTAATGGAGCAAATTAATATAAGACATGCATCTGGATTGATGAGAGATTGTTGTAGGTTTATGATAGCAGAGTGGAAAATAGTACTAGAAATGACCTTGATAGCCATCAGGGCCTCCAGTATAACAACCAAAAGCCACAATGTTATACTCTTTGCTGCTTCCTAGCTCAGCTTCACCAGTAGAACAGTTGTAATAATCTTTTCCAACCAACATGGACCGCTTCTCTTGGATGTACAGTCTGGCTTTAAGCAGTTCAGACTAGTTTTAAATGGTGTTAGCCACTCATGATATTGACTCCAGGTCAGTGAACAGCACACTTAGTGCAGGAGACTGCTGAAGTTATGGAAATGATTATGCAGCTCAAATATGGAGTCCCACTGAACAGGCATGGGTTAAACAAAATTGCAGTCTCTGCAATCATTTTTGTGGGCTATCAGATCCACCCCATGCAAGTTCAAGAAAGGATACTTCAATCTAATAAATTAAGAAGAGGCAGTGTTCCTTACCCATTTCACTCAGATCCCTGATTCACCCTAGAACCTCTCTAATTATATTTCCATTGGAAAATATCAGAGTAATGAACAGACAGTGCCATTAATTATTGCTGATACCAAAATTTGGGCATGAGAAGTGGGAGCAGGGAGGCAATGTGGTGGTTTCTTTACAGGTGCTGTTAGGTTTGTTCTAGACTTCGAAGGTTGCTACTATAATTTTTTTGTCATTTTCTTTGCTCTTTTAATAAGAAAAGTCAACCAATATATTTTTAACTGCTTCAACTTCACAATTAAAGTAGTGAAAAAGAGGAAAGCTCTGCCCTTGTATTGAGCACTTGGATATCAGCAATAACAATATGTAGACAGTGAGACCTTGTGCAGTGGTGGAGAAATCTGCCAAATCCTAACGATCCTAGCTCTTTCTCATACTCTAATTATTAATAGCTTAGAATTTTGCTTTCAATGTAATGCTCCATGGAATTAAAAAACTCGTAATTTAGCAATTTGCATTTTATTTCTAAATGAATCAATCGCATTTGCAATTAAACAATCAATGTCAGTAAATCTGAATTATTTGAATTTATGTAAATTTAAGACTACAATCAGTAGTACTTAGTTGGTTAAACCATTTGCATTAATCTACTATGTTTAGAAATAAATAAGTTAACAGTTTACTTGTTAGTACATAAAAGAATATTATTTAAACAGATGAATGAGTCTGTACCAAAAGGAATAAACCCCTTTTTAGTTTCCTAATGAAACATGAAATCCATTCAAAGCTAACATTAAGATTTAATTTTATTGTTATTGCAATAAGGATGTGTATATTTAAAATTTTGAATAATTGTTTGGTAATAATATGAATAATGATACCTTTTTCTCACATTTATACATTAATGACATTGGTCAACCCATACGTATAAAACACATTGGGATTTTTAATGTTAGTTCTGTCCGTGTCTGAAGTGTAATTGTCAGTGATGCCTGTAGGGGGTGTTACGTAGATTTTTTTGTGTGTATATAGCTCTGAATACCTTGTCATGATTCCATGTTGCAATACTTCAGTGACATTGTAAAATTCTACATTTTTGGTTTGAGTGCATATAATTGCCAGATTTTGCCATGCTGTAGGATGTGGAGCAGATTCATCCATTTGAAAATGTTTGAGCCACAATCATTTTTTAATAATTGAGAAGTCTAATACCTTGACAGAAAGTAGAGGCAATATGTGGAATCAATAGCAGCTATACAATGTTAAATCCATAAGTATAAATAATAATGTGCATTCTTTGATGATGGTGAATTAAATAGAGATTGGATATCTATCACTCAATAACCATTTTTGATTATTATCACCTTTTATAGAAAAAATTGAAAATTATGAACTTGTGGTTTAAAGTAATTTTGTTTGTTTATGGAATATATTCACTTTTGATTGTATGCAAGCAAAAACAACTAAAAGTAGGCATCCAGAGTATTCCAGTGATATATATGAAAGAAAATAATCTGAGCCCATGATTTATTTTCCATTAATTTTAACAAGGAGAATTCATATTTCCATATTTCATGCTTCCTTTTGAAAGAGAAGGAGCCCATTGAGCCCATGCCAACTCTTAGAGCAATCCCACTTTCCCACTTATTTCCCTGTAACCTGCTTTCTCTCACATGCCCGTCAACTCCCCAACCCTCTATGCTTGGTGTAATTTACAGTAGCCAATTAACCGATCAATGAGCACATCCTTGGAATGTAGGAGAAAGCTGGAGCACACAGGGGTAACCCAAGTAGTCACAGATGGAACATACAAACTCAACACAGACAAGACCAAACCCAGATCACTGGAGGTGTGAGGCAGAAGCTCTACTTACTGTGCCAATGTCCTGCATATTTAATTTTAAATTATTTTGGGGAGAAAGCAAGGAGATAGATGTTAATAAAGAATGTAGTGGTGGGGGAAACATGATATAAAATGCATTGGCAATTTACAATGATAGTTTGGTTCCCATTTATTTGGTGCTTCTCCTCGATCAGAGTATTAGGCACTGATTTCCTCAATGTTAGATCCCAGAAATACCTAACTCTCAAAGCCTTTATTCAAAGTCTGGCTGGAACACAAAAACACTGCTTATAGACTTCTTTCCCACTACTTTTCTGGGTACTTAATGTTCATAAATTACTAGACCACATGCCCAGTGATTGCAAAGACATTTGAGTCTGAATTTCAGGGCTGAGTAGAATACACAGTTGCTATTATATAGCATGCTGAGTTTGACCCATCAGGAAATAATTTCAATGCAAAACTCTCAAAAACCTCTATCCTAAAGAACGATATAAAAGAAGATTCATTGGAATTAAGATAATAGATAAATAGATTTTCAAATTTCACCTTTCTTTCTAACTCCAGTGCAAATTTTTAGTTCAATTCAATCTGGCAAATAGGTAGTTCTAAAGTACAACACATTAATATGTTTCAGGTTCACGGTATCCACATTGAATATGTGCATTACAGTGACAAAGGCAGTACAGTGCACTATTTTATAAGTATCCATTATCAGTGATGGATGTTTATACTCAAGAGAGCAACAGTCTGTGTAAAATATGTGGCAGTACAAAAAATTAATTTGGAGGGAAACTATACTTTCTTTCAAGTAGCAATTTAAAGCTACATCAAGGGCTGAAAGCATGATATGTGCATTTGCTCAGAGTAGACAGGACCTCAATTAATATCTGTAATGTTGAAATCAGAGGTTGTACAGCAGACCTGTTTATCTCAAAGAACTGTATCTAATAATTTATGAGCATATAATTAACTGAGTTAAATGGACTACATTAGAAAAACCTTGACTTTAAGAAACTACATTTCCTGATGTAGAATCTTACTACACCCATTAAGTCTGAAATTCTTCATCGATTTCTCTGGTTCCTACCATTACCTTGAGGGCTAGTTACAGATTTGTCACTGAAATGGGGGACACTTTGGTTGCATTGTTTGCAGAAAGTCCTGATCTACCTTTCAAGGAGAGATATACCCTTTCACACTAAACCAGGCAAATATCAAAGGAGATGCTAGAAAAGATGAAGGCATTTAGAATAACAAGGAAGATAACAACTGAATTAGGAATTAATTTGAAGGGAGGAAAAAGAGCAGACACTATGAATAGCTTTTCAGAGTGGTTGGAATATGTTCTAGTGTAATTCAGCATTCTGTCAGATGCCACCTCTATTCCTTGTGTATACCAATACACTGGATATAGGTCTAAAGGACTCATGGCTCGGGGAGTCCTTTCTGAAGTTATGTCCAGCATATGATTATTGGTGATCAATCATCCTAGCCTCAGGCATCATTACAGGAGTTTTTCAGGCTGGTATCTTGGGTCCAATCATCATCACTGTTTCTTTAATGTCTTTGCACAACATTACTTTCTGTTTACATTTCTTCAGATAACAAAGTGGGCCATGTATGTATGAAGAAAGTTTTGGGCAACTTTGACATGGGCAGATAAGGCTCAAGGCACACAAGTGCCAGACAATGATCATCTTCAACATGTAAAAGGCAAACTACCTGCCTTTGACATTCAGTTGAATTATCATTGCTGTTTCTCCCATAGTCATCATCGTGGAGGCCACTGTTGACTAGAAAGTTAATAAGCCAAGCTACACATATACAGTGACTACAAGAACAGCAAGTGATGCACTTTGTAACTCATTGCCTTGTCAATATCTATAGGGTATGTGATTAAATACTCTTCATTTGCTTGCATGAACGCTGGGCTAACTCTGTCCAAGAAACTCAGCAGTATCTGGGTCATATCAGTCCATGTAGTTGGTACTTGATCCATCATCCTGACCATTCATTCCCTCCACCACTATTGTGTACAATCTACAAAATACTATATAGAACTTTCCAAACAACTGACCTTGGCTTGAGAAGGACAAGGACACCGATACAGGTTCCCTTCCAAATCACACAACTCTGACAGAGCAAAGGGACTAAAACATATTAGATGGAATTTAAGGTTTTATCTATCAATAATTTCAACATGGAGCATTTTGGGAAACCACAATAGTACTCTGAATATTAGAAGACTTGGTGCTGTAGAAGAACAAAAGGATTGCAGACTGTATGTTCACCAAATATTTAGGCCAATTCCTTAGGCTGACAAAGCTGTACAAATGCAAAAGGCAGGCAGTTTGTCTTTTACAATGCCAGTGTAACTTTGGGGTTTATCATGAAAAGTATAGAAATTAAATTCTAAAAGGTAAATGTACACCTATTTAAAACCTAACAAGATCTCAGTGAGGTTGATGTGTGCACATTTGAGGTCTACAGTATGGCAAATGTAATGAGGTTTTGGCAAGGTGTAACACAGATTCAGTATAGTACTGCCTTCTATAAGAAAATACAAAGAAGTACTTGAAAGATGTTTTGCTTTTATATCATTTGATAAATCACATGGTGACATAATAGAGGAGTTTCAAATTATGAAAAAAGGAACAGGGTAGACAGGGTAGATGGATGAGGGGTAAGAAATAAGGATAATAGATACAAAGGATCTAGGAGGCGGCCAGTGAAATCTCTTTATACCAAGAATTCCATGGTTGCTGGTTAAGGGAGAAACTAAGGGATAGTGAAATAGTGCATGTAAATGTGACTAGGACTATTTAAACGTGGAGACAATAGGAGTGCCTAACGTTGGTTTTAAGATCATTGGACTTACTACAAGTCTTGTTTCAATATAGTTTTGGTGCTATTGTAGTCAGATGGGTAAATGGGAGCCCCATCAGTAGGATTTTGGATGAAAAATTGGCCTGGACATCCATTGTAGTGCACTCTGAGGAGAATATGGTTGGAAACATTGAGAGGCATTAGATAATTTGAATGCATGGGAAAGATGGATACTAAAAATATAGGCTTAGCTCAGGTTATGCCTATGTCTTGGAAAGGAAATGCCCTTCCTTTGACTCTCTAAGCAAGAGCAGGTCCTTCGTTTCATTTTTGCTGCTCAGGCCATAAAATCAAATGCATTCCCTGTAAGTTCTGGCTGCTGGTGACAATGGAGGGTGCAACCCTTTTTTACATATACTTTCAAGAGCAGAATGAGAAGAAGGATGATAAAGGGCACTCTTGCATGTGCAATAAGTGAAGTAGTACTTGTAGTCTTTAAGCTTGAAGGTCAGGGGAGAATAAAATGGATTGTAAATTCAGTCTCATTCATTCTAATCAATTAATCAGTCATAATTATTCACTAGATTTTTCATACAACCACCAAGTCTTCCTCCTTGGCACTTTGATGTCAGAAGTTATTCACTGGCAGAACTCAGAAGCATTCCAGGATGTCTGGCTGTTAGTCGCTGAATGTTCAATTTTTATTCAAGTCATGGTGTCTCCTTCTTAAAATCTCCCAAACATACAAGACGTACCAACTCCTTGAATCAGCCACAAGCCTTTAAAAGCCTGCAACCTTTGCCTGTGTTCTCCTGCCTGGCCCCAGAGAACTCAGTGGTCAGCCATGGACCTGCCAAGATATTAAAGTTAGCCTGTCCAAAGCAGGAATGTAAACCCGGGTCTTGATTTATCATTGTCACGTGTACCGGGGTACAGTGAAAAACTTGTCTTGCATACCATCCATACAGATCAATTCATTACACAGTGCATTGAGGTAGTATAAGGTAAAACAAATACAGAATGCAGAATAAACTGTAACAGCTACAGACAAAGTGGAGAGCAGGTAGACAATAAGGTGCAAGGTCATAACGAGGTAGTTTGTGAGGTCAAGAGTCCATCTTATCATACTAGGGAACCATTCAATAGTCTTATAAGAGTGGGATGGAAGCTGTCCTTGAGCCTGGTGGTACGTGATTTCAGGCTTTTGTATCTCCTGCCTGACGGGAGAGGGGAGAAGAGAGAATGTCTGAGGTGGGTGGGGTCTTCGATTATGCTGGGTGCTTTACTGAGGCAGCGAAAATTATAGACAAAGTCCATGGAGGGGAGGCTGGTTTCCGTGATGTGTTGGGCTGTGTCCGCAACTCTCTGCAGTTTCTTGCGGTCCCAGGCAGAGCAGTTGCCATACCAAGCTGTGATGCATCCAGATAGGATGCTTTCTATGGTGCATTGGTAAAAATTGGTAAGGGTCAACAGCGACATGCCAAATTTCTTTAGCCTCCTCAGGAAGTAGAGGCGCTGGTGAGCTTTCTTGGCCATGGTGTCAACATGGTTGGACCAGGACAGCCTATTGGTGATGTTCACTCCAAGGAACTTGAAGCTCTCAACCCTCTTGACCTCAGCACCATTGACGTTGACAGGATTATGTGCACTGCCCCCCTTCTTGAAGTCAATAACTAGCTTTTTTGTTTTGCTGACATTGAGGTAAAGGTTGTTGTCATGACACCATGTTACTAAGCTCTCTATCTCCTTCCTGTACTTCGACTCATCATTATTTGAGATATGGCCCACTATGATTTTCACTGACTCGGTGATTAATTTGTATTATGAACACAGAATTGGAGGATACATCAGAAAATCACCAATACACCCAATACACCAGAACCAGTACAGACAGTCATACAGTGCTGGTCTGAGGAAATAGATAAGCTTCTACGATGGTGGTATCATCTGAAAACTTGGAGATGGAGTTATAGCAGAATCTGGCCATGCAGTCATGAGTATATAGGGAGTAGAGTAGAGGGCTGAGGACGCAGCCTTGTGGGGCACCAGTGTTGAGAATAATTGTGGCGGAGGTGTTGCTGCCTATCCTTACTGATTGCGATCTGTTGGTCAGGAAGTCAAAGATCCAATTGCAAAGGGAGGTGTTGAATCCCAGGTCTAGGAGTTTGGTGATGAGTTTGCTTGGAATTATAGTTTTGAAGGTGGAGCTGTAGTCAATAAACAATAGTCTAACGTAGGTGTCTTTCCTGTCCAGGTACTCCAGAGATGAGTGTAGGGCCAGGGAGATGGTATCTACCATAGAACTGTTTCAGTGGTAGGCAAATAGCAGTGAGTTGAAGTTGTCTGCGAGGCTGGAGTTAATGCGTGCCGAGACCAGTCTCTCGAAGCACTTCATGACGGTGGATGTCAGAGCCACTTGGTGGTCATCATTAAGGCACGTTATCTTGTTTTTCTTAGGTACTAGGATGATAGTGGTCTTCTTAAGGCAGGGGGGAACCCCAGATTGAAGCAGGGAGAGGTTAAAAATGACTGCAAATACCCCTGCCAGCTGATCTACACAGGATCTGAGGACATGGCCAGAGACACCATCTGTGCCAGATGCTTTCCGCAGGTTCACACTCTGGAAGACTGATCTTATATCCGCAATGGTGACTATAGATTCAGGTGCATTGGAGGCTGTCAGGGTGGGTACTGACATACCAATCCCCTTCTATTCAAACCGTGCATGGAATGCCTTAAGCTCATCGGGAAGGGATGCCCTGTCCTCGGCAATGCTGCCCCAATTTAGTTTTGTAGCCCTTTATAGCATGTAAGCTCTGCCACCACTGATGGCTGGTCTGGGACACTATTTTGGACTGATATTGTCTTTTGGCATCTCTAATAGCTTTACAGAGGTCGTATCTCGATTTCTTGTATAGGTCAGGGTCACCTAATTTGAACGCTGCAGTCCTAGACTTTATTAGGGAGTGGATCTTCCAGTTCATCCATGGTTTCCGGTTTAGAAACACTGGATTGTCCTCTTTGGTGCACAGTGCTCAGCACACTTGCTGATAAAGTCTGTGACGGTGTTGACATACTCATCTAGGCTGGCAGCTGAGTCTTTGTACGTGGACCAGTCTACCGACTCAAAGCAGTCGCGTAGAAGCTCATCTGTTTTCTCAGACCAGCCCTCTATGACTGTCTGCACTGGTTCTGGTGTATTGGTGATTTTCTGATATATCCTCTAATTCTGTGTTCATAATACAAGTTAATCACCGAGTCAGTGAGAATCAGAAAAACTGCCGTTGCTGGAAGTCTAAAACAAAAACAGAAAATGCCAAAAATGCTCAGCAGGTCAGGCCACATTTGTGGGAAGAGGTGGGCAGAATCTCTTCCAACAGATGTGGCCTGACCTGCTGATTATTTACATATTTTTCAGTTTTTATTTTAAATCACCAAGTTATATTACTTTTGCTTTTCAGCCTTCTATAAAATGCATCTATCCCAGTCTCCTGTAATGAAACCAAATTCAGCTTTGTGAATTTATCCTAAAAAAGTTGGAGGGTAAAAGCCATAATATAGAACATAGACATAGATCACAGAACAGTGATTGGACAGTCATTAATTTGTTCTGGGCCTATCCAAATACAACATGTCCTTGAAGGTCAGGTGTGCAGAAGTGTCCACATTGGTCTAATTTAAGCCTTCGACATAATAGATGCTGATTAAGGATACTGGGAATAAGAAGCTGTTAACTCTGCGATATATAGACACATAGTAAAAGCTGCACTGAGAAATGTGCTGCATACAAGAATTAAAAATTAAATAACACAACAATACGAGGGTGTAATAGAAGATGTGAGAATGATAAGAGAACCAAACAGGTTCAAAACTCAGGATAAGCACAAGGAACACTTAACACCCTTCAAGCTTCATGAAATAAGAAAGTCTCTCTCAACCAGAGAAAACCTAAGTAAAATAATGCTGATTAAATAAGAATTGACTAATAGAACTATAAAGAAATAAGTCCATAGTTATAGGAACATGTTCCAGCATCGTTCAAGGTAAACATAGGTTTCTGAGTTATTAACAATCCTTATGACAAAGTTATTGACTAGTGGGAGGAGCAGAAGACTGGACGTAGACTAACTTTGTGTACAAATTCCAAATAGCTATCAAGAAACAACAAAAATCAATGTATTGCAGGCACAAAGGGCATATGATTCAAACATAACTTCCGACCTTCGTATAATTTGTTGAATCTCAAGAGGCTTCCTGTCTTCAGGGAGCCCATCTGGAAAGAGGCAGAGGGAGGAGAGGTTCCACCACAAATAAAACAGAAAAGGCTGGAAATACTCAACAGGTTGGGCAGCATCAATGCAAAGAGATACAGTTTAAAAGAAGTTAAAATTTCAGGTTAATGACGCTTCTACAGATCATTGACTTGAAACTTTCTGTTTTTATTTCAGATTTCCAGCATCTGTAGTTTTTTTTTTGATTTTCGACTTGTTACACCAGGATTGCTGTAGCTGGCTGCTGAGCTGTAGCCTCTGAGCTGCTGGTTAATGATTCACAGTTCCCCAAATAGTCTTTATACCTGTATATTTTGATCAGTTGAATAGCTATATGACTGCCCATATACCAGTGGAGTTATTCAAAACTACTTTTTATTTCCAGTGTGAAATTAGTGTTTTTAAATAGACAGACAAACAACAGAGTGCATGTTCCACCCAATTTTTACTGATATTTTCCCTGTTGTGCCAAACTATCATTTCAGAAAGAGCAGAAATTCTTTTCAACTTTTCAAAGATCACCTCACCAAAGACCAATATAAGCTGCGGCTGATTTACTTATGATAAAATACCAATCAATTTGCAATGAAACTTTTTAGTAATGCTTTGTATTAACAGAATAGTTTCAATCAATCGTCTGAACACTAACTCTCTGGCATTTCTTCCAACTTTTTCTGAATTGTGAGTGCCTATCACTGGATTCTGTTTCCTCCCCTTATCCAGTCTCTCCCCTTATCCAGTCTCTCCCCAGCTACATCCTCAACATTTCTGATGAACTCCACAGGTTAACAGTTTCCAGTTTCCTGGCTGTCACTGTCTCCATTTCACCATGGATTTTCAGTACTCAACACATCCATCCCCACCCTTCAATTCTTTCTTAAAAGGAGGCCCAAACAGACCATTCTCCACGACCCTCTTTTGGCTGACTGAACTTGTTCTCCCACCTTCTCCTTTGACTCTCTTTCTCACTATGCCTGTCTATTCATGGGACATCTGGAACATCCTTTGATTGAATTCTACATGGATCCCCTCCATCAACTGGTGTTGACCCAGCTTCCTGGTTTCATCCTGATGCAAAGATTCACCAATTTTGCTTCAACTTTTCACATTTTCCTCACCTCTGCATGGTCCGTCTCTGACTCTTCCCATGCTCTATTTCCGTTTCTGAGGTAGGTAAACAATTAATGCCCACTCTAGATAGCACAATGCTATATAGCAGTTACTGCTGCTGCCTCACAGCTCCAGGAATCCAAGTTTGATCCTGGCCTTGGTGGAGCTTGCTTGTTCTCCCCTTAACTTTGGGGTTTCCCACTGGGTCCTCTGTTTTCCTCCCACATTACAAAGATGTAAGGGCAGGCATGGTAGTGTAGTGGTTAGCATAACGCTTTACAGCACCGGCGACCTGGGTTCAACTCCCGCCACTGTCTGTAAGGAGTTTGTACATTCTCCCTGTGTCTGTGTGGGTTTCCTCTGGGTGCTCCAGTTTCCTCCCACATTCCAAAGACGTACGGGTTAGGAAGTTGTGGGCACACTATGTTGGCACCGGAAGCGTGGTGACACTTGCAGGCTGCCCCCAAAACACTTTACGCAAAAGATGCATTTCACTGTGTGTTTCGATGGACATGTGACTAATAAAGATATCTTATCTTATGTACTGGTTGATTAATTGGGTACCTTAAAGTACCACCTAGTGTGGAAGGTGTCAAAAGTGTTAAAAGGGAAGCTGATGGGCTTTTGATGGAATAGGTTGTAGGGTTACAGGAAAATAAGCAGAGAGGGAATGGAACATATAGGACTGCTCAGCTGGGTGCAGACATGGATCTAATGGCCTGAATGGCCTCCTTCTGTGCCTAAGTAAATAGGCCACAGTTACTTTGATTAAAATTCCACCACTCTTCTCCTTGTATTGAGGTTATTTCATTCGTCCAATTTCTATATCCCCATTGCATATGTTTTGATAATGTAATCTTCCACCCCAGTACATTTGATTAGTCTTCCCTTTTCCACAACTAACTCTTCCACTCTTATGAGCTCAAAAGAACTACACCTTTCATTGCCTTCTACCCTAAAATTAACAGATTATTTCAGCTAATTCTGCCTACTATTTCTGCATGACCCCAACAATCATCTTCTCCTTCCAGTCTCTCTCCTTTAGCGCTGCTGTGGATGTAATAGCAATTTGTTTGTTCCTTTAATTTAGTGCACTTATTCACCGCTCATGCTGGTCCTCCTCCACACTGGGAAGACCAAACATAGTTCTGGTCCACATCTACATTCAGCTGACTTTCAACTCTCTCACCTTGGTCTCCTCCACTCTCCAATACAACTTAGTGTAAACTCAAGGAGTATTATTTCACCTTTCAATTAGATTCTGCTACAGTTTCTAGCCCTGACAATGAGTTCAGTAATTTTAGATAATCATTTCACTATTCCCAGTTGCATCTTCTCTAGACTAATGTTTTGTTTCTTTGCTTATGCTATTAACATACTTTTCTGCATTTCACCCCTCATCCCTTTTGTCGTTTAATCTCTCCGGCATCTCATTTTATCTCAGTCTTTCCCTTTTGACTCTTCTCCCTTTCCCTGTCTCATACTACCTTTCTTCAATTCTGTTGAAAGATCATCAACCTGAAACATTATCTCTGTTCCTTTTCCTATATAAGCTGTCTGAACTACAGAGTACTTTGAGCAATCTTTGCTTTTATTTCTAGCATCCACAATATTTTCTTACCTTATGTCATAATCACAATTCAGCTACCAAAATTTATTACCACATAATTAATCATCTTATAACCAAACTATCAATTTTCACTCCTTCTGCTTATTTAGTCCCCGGTTCCTTTGAATGCGATCAGTCTCAATTTACTTACTGATCACCTGACCTAAAGTTTAATGCCAAAGGAAAATTGAATAATCTACACGCTACATTCTCCATTGTACCATAACTAATGTGGACAGCAGATGAAGTGCTATGTAATTTCAGTAGTTAGTATTTCTTGTGGAATTTTGCTATTCATCACCACCATCTCTTACTTTGAGTTACCAAACCAGTTATTAATCCAGCTAGTTTAACTCCAATCTGATCCAGTTAATTACATTTCAATCAGTTCTGTGCATGTTACCATATTTTAAAATGTACATGTGAAACCTATTCAAATAGTGATGGAAGTTAATGTAGTTTATGTACACAGTTTAGATCCTTTGCAGAAAATCCCACTCGACCTCTGTAACATAAACTTTTGATTTTTAATCCTTGGTTCTCCTTATGACCCTTCTGGTCATCTCCAGTCTTTTTAATTTAGCACGTTATTTGTTTGCTGATTCTTTAATAAATTTTCTGCTTCCTCTAGAAGACTAAGTGACCTAGTGATATCAGGATTAAACATAAACACCTACACCAATATGGCAGCTTCATCCAAGCTCCAGTTTTAAGTGTCCGAACTTCTGAAGGATGCAGCCTTCATGAAGTGACAGAAATATTCACTTTTACTCTATAATGTGGACTAATATGTCTTTAAATATGTTGCCGTTTAATGGTAATTAAAAAAATGCATGCTGCATCACAGCTGGTGACATTTGGGAATGCATAAATTGTACCTTTTTTTGGAAATCATATTTTATACATGATGCTGTATCAGATTCAATGAGGCAGAACAGCATATTTATTAGCCCTTGTAAGAGGTATCATATGTTTCCATTAATGGAACCCTGAAGTATGACAGATTTGAGTAATCTTTATTGGCCCCAATTCTAATGTAAATGAACCCATGCATTGCTGAGTTTATAGATCTGAAACCCAACTAACCTACACTTAAGAAATTGCAGACTTGTATGATTTCAGAAGATATAAAAAGTAGCCAATTTAAAAAAATACTGAGCTAAATTTAATGGTTACTTCAGTACAGAATGCACTTTCCTCCCTGACAGATTTTCCCATAAGATTCAAAATGCTACCCCTAATTGGATTAAGAACTAGTGCCAGATTGTTATTTCAGTATGAGTGTTGCAGGGCATAATACAATGCAAAAACCACAGGCATATTTACAATAATGTCTCTCACGCTGTTTTGTGCCACTTTATCTACTATTGTTCAAGTTGAGTCAAGGAAGAATGGCCACAAGGATTATTTGCTGAGTTAAAGGAGGCAATTGTCTTTTCACTGATTTTAGAAGATTTATGGAAACATTTATAAATAACATTTTAAGATGCTTTGATTTAATAGTAGATTCTTGGATTCTTGCCCTGTCTATATAAGAAAAATTATTTGTGGTATACTGCCCTTGCTATTCTGCCAGATTCTTGGTTTTATTAGTGTTGATACTTGCCAGCAATAAAAAATTCTGTTTGTGTTACTTGGAGTGCTGACCTGTCTTAAATCAAGCTGGTGCTCTATTAGAATGCTGTGGTAATGGTTCTAGATTCACAATGAGCTTGAAGATTTTTTTTAAATGTTAGAATAATACAAGTGTCCATGAGGAGCAGAATACATGCCTTATGTTCATTGAGGCTATACATGGTCCATTTATATTTTTATAATTAAGAAATCATATGACTTAGAGTTACATAGTTGTAGCATTGAAGCATACTATTCAGCTGGAGTCTATGCTCCACACGTCACGTAGCATCTTTCTCAAAATAACCCCATCAGCATATCTTCTATCCTTTCCCCTACATATTCTTATCAAGCATTTCATTACTGCATCTCTCTTAATCACTTGAAAAACTCTATGTGAGAAAGAGTACACTTTCTCACTACTAATATTTAACATGAATATGTCTAAATATTTTTGTCTAACAATTAGATTTCTCGTATTTTTGGTGTGCTAAAACAATGCTGTGGTTAGCACTAATACCACATTGGGTTCCATAAAATCTTGTGAATTGGTCCAAAAAAAATGAAACAGCATTAGAGCGGCTTACACCCAGAAAGAAGTGCTAAAATGGGATCAGCATGGTTCCCATAAGACCAGGCTCAGTTGAATAGAGATGTCTCCTCTTGGCAGTGCAGTGATCATAGCAACACATCAATCCTTAAAGCACACTCTCCACGTCAGCCAGACAGGGACAAGACCAAAGCACCATGGGCTCAACTGTACAGGGAGGGATAATGCAAGTCAAAAGTTAGAAGGAATTCTATGATTAGGAGAGCAGACAGGCATTTCTGTGGTCACAAATGTAATTCAATGTTGCCTCCGTGGTGCTAGGATTAAAGATGTCATTGAACGGCTGCAGAGTGATCTGGAGTTGCAGGAGTGGGGGTGGGTAACAGAGGCCATGGTCCATAGTACCAGTGATATAATCTGAGAAAGGGATGAAACTCTGCAGGCGAATTTAAGGAGTTAGGAAAGAGATTAAGAAGCAGGATCTCAAACGTGCAACCTGTAGATTATCGCCTATGCCATACGCCAGTGCTTAGAAAAATAGGAGCCTAGCGCAGATAATGTTTAGCTAAAGAGATGGTGCAGAAAGGTGGACTTTAGATATTTCGGGCATTGGGACTAGTTCTGGAGAAGGGTAGTTTGCATCTCAGCAGGCCTGGGACTATTGTCTTCCTGGGAAAGTCTGCTAGTGCTGCGATTGCAAGGTTAAAATTAATCTGGCAGTGGGTTGCACAGAGAAAGGTAGCACTGAAAAGGAGAAAAAACTGCAAAAAGGATAGGGAAAGATAAATTGCAACAGAACAATAAATAGGAAGTTATTAGACAGCAACAGACTAAGAGAGAGTATAAGAAGATCCAAGGTAGGTTTTCGTTGTAGGTATACAACTGCAAGAAGCAAATTAAACAAGATTGGTGAACTACAGATGCAGTTACCCATGTGGGTTTATGATGTTGTGGCAATAACAGAGAGCTGACTGAAGTAAGGACAGGCATGGGTTCTAAATATTTCTGGATGGAAAGTGTTAAGGAAAGAAAGGGAAGGGACATAAGAAAGAGGTATTTTTTGAAGACTATTATGTGATGGAGAGAAGGGATGTTTTGGAACATCCAATGATAGAATCCATCTATTCAGAATTAAGAAACAAAATAAAAGTGATTGTACTACTGGAATTATTATGTAGGCCACCAACTAGTGGGAAGGATATGAGGAGCAAGTTTACAGGGAAATTGGAGACATGTGCAACAGCTCTAGAGAACTGATAATGGGGCATTTCAATTATCCAAATATAGACTGGAATAGCATTAAAATAAGCAGTAATGAGGGTGAGGAGGTTTTGAAATGTTTTCAGGAAAATGTTTTTGATCATATGATTCCATACTCTTGAAAAAGGTGGAATTGCTGTACTTGGTTCTGGGTAATGAGCCAGGCCAAATGGAGCAGGTATCAATGGTAGATCATCAAGGAAACAGTGATCATTATATCATAAGGTTTAGTATAACTATTGAGAAGGATTCCAATGTAAAAATAGGCAATTGGAAAAGGGTTAATTTCAATGGGCTTAGAACATATCTGGCCTGGGTAAAATGGAATCAACTTTGGCAGGCAAAACAGTAATTGAACAATGGTTTAAGTTGGAGGTGTTTCAGTACAGTCTAAGTATATTCCTATGAGGACGAATGAAAGGGAAATTTAAGCCAGGGCTTCCTGGATGACCAAAAAGATTGAGAGTAAAGAACATCAGAAGAAAAAGTATATTACAGATGTCAGGTTGTTAACACGATTATTCTCAACACTGGTGCACCTTCAAGGCTGCGTCCTCAGCCCTCTACTCTACTCCCTATACACTCATGTCTGTGTGGCCAGATTCTGCTCTAACTCCATCTGCAAGTTTGCAGATGATACTACCGTTGTAGGCCGTATCTCAGACAGTGATGAATCGAAGTACAGGAAGGAGATAGCGAGCTTAGTAGAATGGTGTCATGACAACAACCTTTCCCTCAATGTCAACAAAACTAAAGAGCTGGTCATTGACTTCAGGAAAGGGGGCGGTGTACATACACCTGTCTACATCAATGGTGCTGAGGTTGAGAGGGTTGAGAGCTTCAAGTTCCTGGGAGTGAACATCACCAACAACCTGTCCTGGACAAACCACGTGGATGCCATGGCCAAGAAAACTCACCAGCGCCTCTACTTCCTCAGGAGGCTAAAGAAATTTGGTTTGTCCCCTTTGACTCTCACTAACTTTTACTGATGCACCATAGAAAGCATCCTATCAGGATGTATCATGGCTTGGTACGGTAACTGCTCTGCCCAAGATCGCAAGAAGCTGCAGAGAGTTCTGCACACAGCCCAGAGCACCACGGACACCAGTCTCCCCTCCTTGGACTCTGTCTTTACCTCTCGTTGTCTTGGTGTAGCAGCCAGCATAATCAAAGACCCCACCCACCTGGGGCATTCTCTCTTCTCTACTTTTCCATCGGGTAGAAAATACAGGTGCCTGAGGGCACGTACCACCAGACTTAAGGACAGCTTCTGCCCCACAGTGATAAGACTATTGAACAGTTCCCTTATACAATGAGATGGACTATGACCTATGACCTCATGACCTCACGATCTACCTTGTTGTTACCTTGCACCTTATTGCACTGCACTTTCTCTGTAGCTGTGACACTTTACTCTGTACTGTTATTGTTTTTTTTACCTGTACTACATCAATGCACTCTGTACTAACTTGATGTAACTGCACTGTGTAATGAATTGACCTGTAAGATCGGTTTGTAAGACAAGTTTTTCACTGTACCTCGGTACAAGTGACAATAATAAACCAATACCAATACCAATACACAAGTGAGAAACAGGTAGAAGGTTCAGGGGGAAGCTCAAAAGGAAGTAAGAGAGCCAGAGAGAAAGCATAAAGAAAAGTTATCAGTAAACTTAAAAGGGAATCACATGTGATCAGGAAATTAGTTTCAAGAGGGGAGATGGCACTGGTCAAGGACTCATGGAGGCAAAGAATATGGCCAAGGTCCTAAATGAGTACTTTACATTAGTCTGCTCTAATTTTTAGCCTGTCCAGAAGTTCAGCTGCAATCTCACTCAGCAAAGAAGATGCAGCTGAGCTTCTGGACAGGCTAAAAATTGATAAAGTGGAGATACTTAAAAAAAAGGCTAGAAAGTGGATAAATCATCAGGTCAAGATATGTTCCATTCTAGGTCACAGATGGAAGCAAGAGAAGAAACTGCAGAGGCCATAGTCTTCCATATATCTATGGATGTGCCTAGGGGCTGAAACATTTTAAATGTAAGGATAAACTCAGCAACTACAGACTACGGAGTTTAACCTCTGTAGTGGGAAAGTTCTAGAAACAACAATAAGGAATGGAATTAACATTTACATAGACAAGTCTGGATTGATTACAGGAAGCCAATATGGATTTGTTAAAGGCTAACCTTGTTTAACTTCTTAGAGTGTTTTGATGGAGAAATGGAGATGTGAGAGAAATGCAGTTAATGTTGTACATATGGATTTTCAAACGGCCACATAATAGGCTTCCCAATAAAATGGATCGCAGCAGCATGGATGGAAAATTAACTAGGTAACAGGAAACAGTGAGTAGTAGAGAAAGGTTGCTTTTCGTATTGGAGAGAAGTGTACAGTTGTGTACCCCAGGGATTGGTACTGGGACCACTGCTTTTCTTAATATATGTTAATGACCTGGACTTCTGTGTACAGGGGCACAATTACCTCAAAAAATTTAATCAAGTTAGTCATACACAACCTTTCCTTAACAAATCCATGCTGACTGCCCCTGATTAATCTGCGTCTTGCAAAATGAAGATTTATACTTTCCCTGAAAATTGATTCTAATAATTTGCCCACCACTGCAGTTAAACTAACTGATCTTAATTACTTGGTTCCTCCTTTTATAAACATAGGTACAATATTAGCAGAACTTCAGTCCTCTGGCACCACTCCTGTAGCCAGGGGAGATTGCAAAATAATGGTCAGAGCTTTTGCAGTTTCCTCTCTCATGTCTCTAAGTCACAGAACAAGTCTCAGTGCTCCTTTACTAAAAAGTCCTCCAAAAATACGGTCATTGTTGCAAGAAATGTAACAAGCTGAGCTGAGCATGATGATGTGCACCATGTCTTAATGCATTATGCCTTAACATTCGTCCATGGCTTCAGGGAAGGCATTACACTTAAAGTGGACAGTGGAACTCGCTGTGAATGTTTTTTGACTTAGAGATAGAATGTAATTGCCCTTTTTGGTTTTGTGGTGGCTTACATGCTTCAGAGATATTTTGCAAAAGTTTTCTGTGAGGGGTTTCTGTGAACAATTTGGGAATGTATACTACACAAGAGGTCATTTAAATATATAGATAGAAAGTATTCCTGTGCAATGTCATACCAGACTAAAAAAGAAAATTTGAACGGTATTTTCCAGAAATTAGTATTTGGCGTTTCCTTGTTTGTAACATATACCAATGATCTGGGCATTAAAACTGTGTGTAATTTCATGGATGCTAAATTTGTTGAAGATTTAAAATGGAAGTGAAAAAAGTGACATAGGATGCAACGAACAATGTGATAAGGATTTAGAATTGCTATGCAATTGGCCAGACATTTGCCAAATTAAATCATGCAGTAATAAATGTAAAATATTATACATTGTTCTAAGAAGTGCTTTATAAATACAGTAATAGACTAGTCTCCAACAGTTAAGTTGTCTTTATAATTTATTGGTCAAATCTCCCTGAAATGTTGGCCTGAAATTCCTTAGGATTTGTTCCAACTCTGGCATTATTTCATGTCTGTGAATAAATTGGCTTTCCATAGCACTTCTGCCAAAGTTATGGCAGTGAAACAGAGTAGCTCTAAGAAGATAGCTAATCATCTGTTTAGTTGTGGTCAATGAACCATAAAACAATAATTTGGAAAGGGGCTGTGTATAGTGATAACTCTATAGCTAACCAGAGTGAGATGATGGGGTGATTCATCTGTCAATCACACTTGGTGACTACATTGCTTTTATTTAATAATGGTATTATTTGCTTATTACTTGATATTGATAATTCTTGCGAGCATTAATAGCTTATTCATGGAGAATAGAACACTACAGATCAGGAAAAGGCCCTACAGCCCACAATATCTGCGCTCAACATAATGCCGAATTAAACAAAATCTCTTTTGCCAGTACATGATCCATATCCCTCCATTCTCTGCATATCTATGTGTCTACCTAACTGTCTCTTAAACACCACTATTATATCTGTTTCCACCATTACCCCTGGCAGCCCATTCCAGGCACCTACCACTCTCTGTGTAAAAATCTTGCCTGCACATCTCCTTTAAACTTTACTGCTTTCACCTTAAATGCATGTCCTCTAATACTTCACATTTGTACCTTAGGAACAAGTTTCTCGCTGTCTACCCTATCAATGCCTCTCATATTTTTATAAACTTCTATCAGGTCTCTCCTCACCCTCCGATACTCCAGAGAAAACAACCCAAGTTTGTCCAACCTCTCCTTATAGATCTTTCCCTTTAATTCAGGGAGCATCCTGGTAAATGTCTTCTGCACCCTTTACAAAGCCTCCGCATCCTTCCTGTAATGGGGTGACCAGAATTGCACACAATACTCTATGTGCGGCCTAACCAAAGTTATATACAGCTGCAACATGACTTCCTTATTTTTATATTCAGTACCCTGACCAATGAAGGCAAGCATGCCATGTGCCTTCTTTAACACCCTATCTACATGTGTGGTCACTTTCAGTGAGCTATGGACTTGGACTCCAAGATCCCTCTATTCCATGAGATCCAGTGGGTTGTGAGCAGCAACCAGGCTTCAAGTGGAGGCAAGTTAGGCCCTACTCATGGAGCACCCTCATGGTCTTCTCTCAGTTCATGCTCTCAAAAGCCATTCCACTGTTTCTGATGGTCAGAGATATTTGGAAACAAATGAAAACATGAAATGATTTAGAAAGTTAAACATTATTGGGAACAAATTTAAAAAGTGTTTCCAGCCCCTTAGCTCAGCTACTTATAGAATGTTCCTGGCCTCAATGGTGAGTCCAGGGCAGAACAAGAGGTCAGTTGCATCCACATCTAATCCTGACTTCCATGCTGTAGTGCCATGGATGTGTAGAACATGCTGCTTTGCACACTACAGATAGCCGTTCCTTCATTGTGGATCCACCAGCTCACTGTCCGTACATATCGACCCATGTGTCTCTGGGTATTTGTCTGAGCCATTAATAGATCAGTGTGAGGAAATTCAATAACTATCACACCGTCCTTTAAATGAGCTGATATGGCAACATTTATTACCTGCAAAATTGTTAGAATTGTTTTATCACGCCAAGAGGCACTTAATGTTAATCCATCCTTCTTTGGTCTGCTCACTTGCCCTGGTGGTGTTCTGAATGACATAATTCAGGTACTGTTGTTCTTGGAAACAGACTTGACTTCTTGCCGAGATCACATAAATTTCCAGTCAGTTTGATGACACAACAATTTGTGCTGGACCTTTTTCTGAAAACAGACTAACTTCTGCTCCTCAGACTGTGTAAGCTGCAATTAAAGCTCCCTCCCCACAGTCATCAACAAAATTAACTGCTAAGTGATTTTTATATTTGTTTTGCTGATATGGCCAGATAGGGTCTACATAAATATTTATAATAAAACATGTAATTTTGTGTTTTACTCATACAAAGCATGACCTGAGGCAAACTTCTGATGTCTGCTCCTTAATACTGTCAAAAAGATGCACTTGCTTTAAATCACTCTGCACTGTACCTTTATATGAAAATAATTACACTCTGCCCTAAGGCTGTGACTGAGTTCTGCAAGTCTCAGACACTGTTAGCAGGCGCCACAAATTGTGTACGTCCTGACCCATGCTGGCTGGGAGTCTCGTTCACATGATACAGATATCTGATCATTCTGGCAGGAAAGGTGAAGGTGACACTGCCAACCAGATACAGAGAGACAGATCTTACCAGAGATCAAGCAGAGTAGGATGAATGAGGTGTCTGCAACACACGAGTGCAGAGTTTAACACAAACTTTTTATAGAAGTATTCAGCTACAAAAGAAAATGACAAGACCTTGAGGGCAGTGTTACAGAACTTTGGTCTGTTCTACACTGTTGTATTTTGCTAATTAATTATAAAATGTGTGTTTAGATATATTTTAGAGCTTTAAAGGTGTGTTACAGAACTTTCATTGCTCTGCATTACACAACTATATTCTACTAAGTAATTATAATTAGTGCATTAAAGTTATATTTCAGTTTTGGGAAACCTGTGTTAAGTCATAGCAACTTATTCGTCATTGGTTTGTACATCCTATGTTATTGTGTTTTAATGATCTGAATGAACTAATGAGAAGTGAGAAGAAACCAAACAAGGAAACAAACTTAGCACTTTTTGGAAGATCCAATGTAGTTCTGTAATCCTTTGGGCTTCTCTCACAGTGCAATTGTTCCCCACTTTGTGTAATTTTGAAAGTTGTTACATGCAACACAGGAATAACATAGCTGGCAGTGAAAAGCACAGTTTGAATTGGTGTTTTTTTTAATCTTTGGTGCATGTGCACAATGTCAGTTGTGATGTGGTTGGACAGAGACAGGTCATTAGAGAAGTTCTGGGAAGGAGAGCCAACACTGACATTTCAATGATGCTCTGAGCAACAGCCCAATTAGGTCTTGTGAGTATAGAGTTTGAATGTTGGATGGAGGCAATGATTCTGATTTGATGCTCACTGTCAGTACTGATGCTTTAGAAAATTCAGAGTCACATTAAAAATTGTTCACTTATTTAATTTCTTTCTAAATTTCTCCCCTATTCTGATGATCACTTGACAGAAAAGGATTTAATGAGCAACAGTTGCTTTTCAGTACCTTAACCAAATGGCCTTTCTTACTGTGTAAACCTTGAAAGGGAATGTTACACTTTGCAAGAGAGAATACAATCCACTGAAGTTCATTCACAGATACTTTATTTTACTCTTTTGTTGTGCTGGCATTATGAGATGTTCCAAAAAAGTGATAGAGGTCTCCTTCTTGATTGTCCATCCAGTAAAGATGCTCCAATAATGTTATTTGTTCAGTTCAGCAAGTTCATACAATTGATCAACTGCAATTAAGAGTCAAACATGTATGTGTGGGACTGTCACATACAGTATGAACTACATTAGGTAAGAATGGTAGATTTCCATCCATAAAGGATATTAGCTAATTAATTTGGGTTTTTATGACAACCTAACAGTTTTATGCCAGGGATGGAAATTCATCCTTAGTCACTTGAGCTAAAAATGGGAGTAGTACAATATGTGCATTGTACTCAGCTTCTAAAATTTGGCTTCAATTACTTCAAAATGAAGTACAATGTGCATAAGACCAAGAATAAATTTCAACTTTGATCATGCAGTTTATTTTTTTATTGTGTTCAATCATTTTATAAAAAAACTCTGAAACCAAATTCTCAAATCACTATAGTATGAATTAGCAGGATCTTTTGAGAATAATTTTCCCAGCCTCTGCATTACTCATCCAGTAACTTACTAGAAGAGAATAAGAAAATTTAAATCAAAATGGGTTTTATTTACTCTCATGGTCAAAGGTTATTTATAGTACCTTTTCACCTGTGAACAAAATGAGATAAACGAAAAACACATTGACAATTGAACTCAGAATGCTCCTGGTCTGTCTAATTTACTCTATAAACTTGGACTTTGGGAGAGCTCCAGATGAATATTGTACCCTCGATTAAGCATGAATTCTCTGCCCCAGAGAGCTGTGCAGGAGACGAAGATTGACAGATAGTTGAACTTCCAGAGAGTTAAGGGCCATGGGGAGAGAGCAAGGAAGTGTTGTTGAGACCAAGATTGAATCACCCATGGTCTTGCTGAATAACAGAGCAGGATCAAGGGACTGATCGGCCTACTCCTGTTCCTGTTTCTTATGTTTTTATGTGGATCATGATCCAAGCTATCATTATGTGCTTATTTGAATAATTGGCTCTGATTTTCCAGAGAAATGCTGGTAGTTCAATTCCATTTCACATGCAAATATAAAGATGTTCCGGATTCCTGTTCAAACATGCATGAAATGGAGGTCCCAAACTTCCTGACAGAGGTTCTCAGTGAATGCCAGACTGTGTTCTGAGGTTGCACTCCTCCTGCACTCTAAACAGGGAGTGCCAGTATCCAGTAATTTCCCAGCAAGTTCCAACAGTTTCACCAGGAGAATCACCAGATGAACCTTCTTTAAATTTAATTATGGGATATAAGTACCACTGGCAAGGCCAGCATTTGTTACCCATCTCTAATTGCTCTTGGAATTCTCTTGCCTTCTGAAACCACTGCAGTTCTTCCAGTGGGTTGGGTAGGGAGTTCTAGGATCTAGATTATGTCAATAAAGGACTGCAATATACTTCTGAGTCGGTAATGTGTGTGATATTGAAGGAAACCTACAGGCGGTGATATAACTACTGTCCTTGTCCTTGTCCTTGATGGTGGCAAGATTTGTGAGTTTGGGAGGTGCTGTGAAGTAATTTCTGTGCATATTGAAACACACAGTGAAATGCGTCTTTGCATAGATTGTTCTGGTGGCAGCCCTCAAGTGTCACCACGCTTCCAGTGCCAACATAGCATGCCCACAACTTCCTAACTGTATGACTTTGGAATGTGGGAGGAAACCGGAGCACCCGGAGGAAACCCAGACAGCCACAGGGAGAACGTACAAACTCCTTACAGACAGTGGCTGGAATTGAACCCTGGTCACTGGTGCTGTAATAGCATTACACTAACCGCTACACTACTGTGCCTGCCCTACACTACCGTGCCTGCCCTTAACACATTAACACATGCTTACATGCTTCTTTTCATCCAGCAGTCACCCTTTAGTTTGCTGTGGAGGATCAAAAGGAGATGTATCTCAGACTATTGCACATTGAAGGCATTATGTTTGATGCCAGGAGTCCCAAACATTGACCTACATGAATCTGTGCCACCAGCTGGAGCTCACAGGAGTGGAATTTCGAACAGCTGCAGTATATCTCCATGTTGACATGTAGCACTCACAAAGACTTGGTACATGCAGTCAAAATCTTGAAGTAGCCTACAATTCTTGTGATGCTCTCTGCCTGCTCCTCTCATGCAAGAGAGGCAGATATTCAGTTAGGTCTCTCTGGACTGAGTGCCATTGAAGCAACTGTAGGGCTCAAACTATCTCTGTTCCCAACCTGGAAGGAACCCAGATTACCATGGTCACCCTGACAGTGGCTGCAGCAGGTGGGAGGTTTCAGTCAGGATATCCGAATTGAAGAGCAGATGGTTCGAATACTAAGGGTTTGCAAATCGTTCCCTGAATGCCCAGGATTGATAACTCCTCCTGTTGAGATCCATTCTCCCCTTCTCTTCCTCCTGTCCAGCAGCTTGTCCTGCTTGACATGACCTCTGCTCATGGTCATAAAAACATTATAGCATAGAAAGTGGCTCTTTGGCCCATTGGACACATACCAGCTCTCTGTAATTGTGATGGACATTCACTTTCCAGGCTCCAGAAAGGCTTACTGCTAACCTCAGCTTTTTAGCACAGCAGCATGACCTGTCCAAAGGTCAAGAAGTGGTTGCTCATTAAGCTAAGATCCCTTTTGCAAAAACAGCAGAAATTGTCCAGGCCTCAGGATGTTTGTTGTTTGCTAAGTTTAACTACTAACCAATATTCCCTGCTTAGCCTCTTAGCATAAACAAAAAGACAATGGGATCCATGTTTATTTAATTAAACACTCCAGTCACCTGGCCTGAAAATGTGAAAAATCATGACATGCCAGTGATGTCAACTAAGTGAAAAACAGTATAAATGTTGGAAAGCAGTCAGGGTAGAAAAAAAATGACAGAGAGAAGTGGTTACAGAAAGAAGACCTAGAATTCATTCCTTAGCCTTTGGTTTTTGCGACGGATGACTTGTTCATCTGCAACTTGTTGGTTTGACTTTTTAGCTTGTAAGAATTGTATGTGTTTGGAAATCCTTTGTAAGTTACAAGTTGTTGTTGAGAATTACTTATTAGAATCAAATCTTACTTAAAATAAAATAAACTGTGTTTAAACTGCTTCGTTAGCTGGAAGTATCTTCTCCTTGGGTGGGAGGAGGGACCCACCACTTGAAGTAGTGATTATTGACAGCTAGACCTTTCCGGAGACACTAAAGTAATGAAGTAAACTAGTCCTTGAAGTGCAGGTTGAAACAGTATAATCTCCCTATAGTGAGGGTACTCGTAAGTACTTATGCCAGATAAAACTTAAAGTCTTGACTTAAATTTAGAGCTCCTGGACGGTACACTCAATATCGTCACACAGTCAGTACCATTCTCCAGCTCTTTCCCCATGGCCTGCCATTTCTCCTTCCTCAAGTGTCTATTCAATTCACTCCTAAAAGCAACAACCAAATCTGCTTTCATCATCTTTATAGGCAGAAAATTTCAGATCAGAACTAGTCATTGCATGAGAAAGGTTGTCTTTGTGTCAACCCTTCTGTCACTGGAAACAATTTCTCTTTATTCATTTTGACGATTTGAGTGCATCTATCAAATTGCCTCTCACCCTTCTCATACTGAGGGAGAACAAATCTTAACTTCCAATCAGTACCTCAAACCTGCAACCATTTTACAATTCTTTTTCCTGCAATTCCTCTGGGGCCTTAACATTCCTTCTGTAATGCGGTGACCAGAATTAAATGTAATAATCCTGTTGTGTCTGCATCAGTGTTTTACAGAGGTTAACATAATTTTTTTTTGCTTTTGTACCCTGCTTTTAATTCAAAAGCCCTGCTACCTTCATGTATCTGTGCTTGTAGATACTGAGGTATACCTGTATCCTTCTTTAGAATGTTACCTTTTATATCACCTTTCCTCATTCTACCTACCAAAGTGTATCACTTCATAATTTTTACATGTGTCCACCCATTGCACCAGCCTATCCATAAACCCATAAATTTTATCACTGCCTATCTCACTGTTTACCACAGGTTTGTTAAATTCCAATGAGGATGCCCAATAATGGTCCAATATCTGTAAGCAACTGTTTTTTGCAGAGCCCTTGAAGTCAAGACAAAGTCCTTCAGAACTTGCCACACATTATACATGTATTTTAACAATTTTAAAGAACTTTAGAAAGACACCTACTAATAGTACCAGTGAAAATCAGTCAACAACTATATTGAAAGTAGTTAATGATCCCTTTTAATATCACTCAAGGGGATTCCTTCCTGCATCTGAGCATGCATTCAGTAGTGTAAGGTTAAGAGGGGTTATAAGCTTGAGTGTTGAGTGCCAAGTAATATTACTGATGTCAAATCTTTGTCGCATGCTGATTGATGTCAGGATTAGCCTATATGCTTCCAACTGTTGTTAGCAATGCATATGCCAGCACTATATATATATATTACTTATTGTTATCACAAGATCACAAGACAAAGGAGCAGAAGTAGGCCGTTCGGCCCATTGAGTCTGCTCCATGAGCTAAACTAAAACTATTCCTATCTAGCCCCAATTTCCGGCCTTACCCCCCATATCCCTTGATACCTTGACTAATTAGATACCTATATATCTCCTCCTTAAACACCCTCAATGATTGGGCCTCTACAGCTGTACATGGCAAAGAATTCCATAATTTCACCACCCTCTGGCTAAAGAAATTTCTCCTCATTTCTGTTTTAAACCGGTACCCTCTAATTCTAAGATTGTGCCCTCTAGTCCTGGACTCACCCACCAAGGGAAACAGCCTAACCACATCTACTCTGTCCAGTCCTTTCAACATTCTAAATGTTTCTATGAGGTTCCCTTTCATTCTTCTGTACTCCAGTGAGTACAGTCCAAGAGCCGACAAACGCTCATCATAAGTAAGCCCTTTCATTCCAGGAATCATCCTCGTAAATCTCTTCTGAACCCCCTCCAACATCAATACATCCTTCCTAAAATATGGGGCCCAAAACTGCACACAGTATTCCAAATGAGGCCTCACCAGTGCTCCATACAGCCTCATCAACACTTCTCTAATTTTATACACTATATCTCTCAAAATGAATGCCAACATAGCATTTGCTTTCTTTACCACCGATCCGACCTGGCTGGTGGTTAACCTTTAGGGTATCCTGCACAAGTGCCCCAAGTCCCTTTGTATTTCTGTACTTTGAATTTTCTCCCCATCTAGATAATAATCTGCCCATTTATTTCTTTTTCCAAAGTGTACAATGGCACATTTCTGAACATTGAATCTCATCTGCCATTTCTTTGCCCATTTTCCTGAACTATCTAAGTTTCTCTGCAACCTTCCTGTTTCTTCAATACTCCCTACTCCTCCACCTATCTTGGTGTTGTCTGCAAACTTAGCCACAAAACCCATTACTCCATCATCCAAATCATTAATGTACAAAGTAAAAAGAAGCGGCCCCAACACCGACCCCTGCGGAACACCACTAGTAACTGGTAGCCAACCAGAACAGGATCCCTTTATTCCCACCCTTTGCTTTCTGCCTACCAGCCAATGCTCCACCCATTCTAATATCCTACCTGTAATTCCATGAGCTCTCATCTTATTAATCAGCTTCTTGTGCAGCACCTTGTCGAAGGCTTTTTGAAAGTCTAAATACACAACATCCACAGCCTCTCCCTTATCCACCCTACCTGAGATTTCCTCAAGAAACTCCAATAGGTTGGTCAGGCAGGATCTTCCCTTCACAAAACCATACTGGCTTGGACCTATCTTGCCCTGCACCTCTAGGTATTCCATAACCTCATCCTTGAGGATCGATTCCAATAACTTTCCCACCACCAATGTCAGACTAATAGGTCTGTAATTTCCTTTAGGTCTGGTTTCCTTCCCCCGCCAAATTAGTTTAAGCCCTCCGCAACAGCTATATTAAACATTCCCGCCAGGATATTGGACCCCTTGGAGTTCAGGTGTAACCCATCCTTTGTGAATAGGTCATACCTCTCCCAAAAATGGTCCCAATGATCCAAGAATTTGAAGCCCTGCCCCCTGCACCAGTTAATCAGCCACGCATTCATCTGCCTGATCTTGCTATTCTTACTTTCATTAGCACGTGGCACAGGTAGTAATCCTGAAATTACTACCCCGGAGGTCCTGCTACTCAACCTTCTTGCTAACTCCCTGTAATCTTCCTTCAGGACCTCCTCTCTTTTTTTGCCTATGTCATTGGTATCTACATGTACCAAGACTTCTGGCTGATTACCCTCTCCCCTCAGAATATTCTGGAACCGGTCCGAGATATCCTGTACCCTGGCACCAGGGAGGCAACACACCATCCGGGTATTGTTGTCGGGTTGGCAGAATCTCTTATCTGTTCCCCTCACTGTAGAATCCCCAATAACCACTGCATTTCTCCTTGCCCGCTGGACCACGGCACCAGGCACGGTGCCAAAGTCCTATTTGCCGTGGTCTTCTTCTGTTGGGTCATCCTCTCCAACAGAATCTAAAATGAGATACTGATTTTTGAGGGGGACCGCCACAGAGGTACTCTCTACAAATTCTTTATAGCTTCTGTCTATCTCCTCCTCACTCTCCCTAATCAACCGAAGGTCATCGAGCTGCAGTTCCACGTCCCTAACATGATCCCTGAGGAGCCGCATCTTAATGCACTTTGCAGAGATTTAGTCCTCGGGGAGGCTGGTAGTCTCCCAGGGACCCCACATCTGGCACTCCAAACATAAAACTAATTCCAGATGCATACTGCTATGGCACTGTCTAATGTTGCTAAAATAAATAAACTCGTAACTTACCCTTGCTTTATAAATCTCGCCTCCTACCTGTTCTCGCCTAAGCCCGTTGAGCCAAAGCCCAACCACTCTGCTCCCTCTCACTCTGCTGCCCGCTCCGAATGCTGCCCGCTGGATATGGCAGTCTTCTTTTTAAACCTCTCACGTGCTACCCACTTACATCATGCACCTGTGCACTCGAGCCCCGCTATTTCCGATTAGAGAAAGAGAAAAAAAAACACTTAGCTGCTCCAAAGTCCAATGTTCACCGAAACAACCCGAATCGAAAAATTGATGGTTTGAGATTCCACTAGTGATAATGGGAACATAAAAGGGAAAGAAAATATACAGAGGACCTGAAACCAAAGAGTGAAAGCTATTGGAATGTATGGCTAGAAAAATTTGTTGAACAATTATGAACACGGGATGAATTAAAGGTGATAATATTTTTAAAATTCATGCCCTAGAGCATGGGAGGCTGGTGAAGGTGAGACTTTGTAGAGTGATTATTTATTTTCCAGTTGTAGTGAAACCTCCACGACCTACTTTTTTATATTATTTTCATTGTGGGCTTCTGTGAAGTTGAATTTCAGCTACAATATTGATGAAACCTTTGTGATTAGCAATCTATCAAGAGCATGATGAATTCTTGAATAATTTATCCAACCTCAGAGTAAACTCTGACTGACATATTAAATTGAAACCCTTGCATTTAACATTGATAACCCTGTGTAGTTGGCCAGGTTAGCTTTGTTTTCATCAGTTCATCTTTTATGTGGCCAATAAACAGTGAGAGAAATCAAAAAATATTTATTTTTCTCCTCAATATAGGCACATTCTTGATCATCAAAAAATTGATGGAAGATGTCATGGACAGTGCGATCAAGTGGTACTTATCCATCGATAGCCTGCTCACTGATACTCAGGGTGAGTTTTGCCATGACCTTTACTAAAACCTTGGTTCTGCTACTGACAACAGAGCTGAATTCCAGAGGTGGGATATGAGTGAAGTTTTGACAACAAATCAGCATTTCATTGCAGGGTCTTAGTAAGACTGAAGTCAATGTGAGGCAAGGGAAAACCTCTCCACACCTTGGAATAGTTCTGAAATGGTTAAATTACAAGACTAGTAATCATGTGCAAACAATTCAGTGAAATAAGTTCAAATCCCTCTAGAGCAACTGGAGAATTTCAATTTTGTGAATTAAATAATCTGAAATTTTTGAGGAAATCTTGAACCGGATTGCCATAAAAAACTAATGTCCTTCACCTTTACCTTGCCTGACTGGTAGGTGAGTCCAGACCTGCAGCAACGTGTTGGAATGGTCCAGCAAGCTACTCAGTTACATTAGAAGCCCTAAAGTGGAAAACCATAAGAATAAAATGTACAGGCCAGTATATATTAACCTAGGCACTGGATTGAAATACAGCAAAGTCGCTCCCAGCTCTTACAAAGCTCTCTTCGCAAGCATTTGCAGACTGCTGTCTAAATGGGGCAAACTATCCCACAGACCAATCAGGCAACAACTAACCATAGTTACAGCATCATACCTTACTGCCAACATCCCAAACTCCTCCATCACGATCCCTGAGTGTATTTTCTTCCATCAGAGGATCTGCAGTGGGAAGCAGTCTTCAGCATTGAATCCAGATCTCAGGAAGCCAGCAGTATCAGGTCAAAAAACATCCAAGGAAAATCCTTTGATTACCATCTACTGTCTTCCCTCAGTGGATGAATCAATGTTGAACACATGGAAGCATCAAAGAGAGTAATAAAGATACAGAATATCCTCTGTGGGGGGGGGGGGTATCAATATCAATCACCAAGCCTCTTTCAGCTTTTGTTGTCAAAATCTGTCCAATATTTTGTTTTACTTCTGCTCTTTTTGCATTGGGAATGCAATTATTTCAGCATATAACTCATTTGCTCTCCATGTGCTTAATACAAATGTAACTGTACTAAACCCAACTGAATTAAAACGAGGGAATGACCGAACATTTTGATACTTCCTCTAATTCAGCACAACCTGTTTCAATAATATCTGTAATTCCTGAGGGCTACCAGTTGTTACTTTCCTATACATTAAAAGAAATAACAACAGTGCGGAGAGAAAGAGTTTCATATTAAATTTACGAGTGAACAGAGTCCTGTGTGATTTTATGTTGCTTTGCCAACTAATCATGGATCTTCTCACTTAACCTGACCTCTGAGCAACCTAAGGGTTGAAAATATAGCACATAAAGTATGTTTTGTAATGATTGAGGGAGATATATAGACAGCACAATGAACAAAGGAACAGATTGGTAAAAGCCATGAGAGAGTAAGGCTGGAAATATTAGAGATAAGTTGAAGTAATATATAGATAAAGAAATATTTAAAGGAGAAGTCAATAAAATTTATCAGCAATTCATCTTGCCAACAAAAACTAAGAATGAGATGCTCTTGATAAATAAAGAGAAGATAAAGCTGACTCTAAAGAAAAACAGAGTATATAAAAAGTAATTCCAGAGTTCTAATGAAAGATCATCAATCTGTAATAAAAACAGAAAATGCTGGAAACACTCAGCAGGTCAGGCAGCACTTGTGGAAAGAGGAACAGAGTTAAAGCTTTAGGTCCAAGCCCCTTTGTCAACATTCAAGTATGTGTCAATAAGTGGCAAGTAATATTCGTGCCACAAAAAGTGCCAGACAGTGATCATCTCCAACAAAAGGAGAATTGAATCACTGACCCTTGACATTCAATGGTATTAGAACTGCTGAGTTCCCAGTCACCATTCGTATGAAATTCACTGGACCAGCCACATAAATACCATGGCCCCAAGAGCAGGTCAGAGGTTAGTTATCTTGTGGTGAGTGACAAACCAAAGTTTTTCCACATTCTACAAAGTACAAGTCAGGAACAATTTTTGCTTGCCAACAACTTTCAAAAAGCTCAACCCCATCCACAATAAAGCAGCCCATTTGCCACTGTAAGCATTCATTCCCTCCATCACCGACTGACAGGAACTGCAGTGTACCATCTACAAAATGCACTACTCTTTCTGCATCTCCCAAACCATGACCTCTGTCACCAAGGAGGATAAGGTGCATGGCCTGCAGGATGCCTTCCAACTAACACACCATCCTGACTTGAAAATATATCAACATTCCTTCATCATGACCGGGTCTAAATCATGGAACTCTCTATTCCTTAAAACTGAGGTTGCAATGATTTAAGAAGGCACTCACCTTCTCAAGGGCAATTAGGGATGAATAGTGAATGCTGGCCTGGGCAGCAATACCCAGATCCTGAAAATGAATGTTAAAAATTATTTCGATGATTCAATGGAATGAATTTCAGAGGCAGAGTACAAAGCTTTAATGCTACTAAATAATGCATTATCATAACTGACCGGGAATTAATTTCTAGTAGAGCTAGGCCATCCTAGGCCATCTCCATAGCCGTCCAGGATCTCCACACTCACCCATTTCAGGGTCTCATGCACCTTTCTGAATTTCCTTACTCCACCTCTGGTGGTCAAGCCTCTCGAGGCCTAGATTCCAAGCACTGGAATTCCCTCCTTTAACCTGCACTTCTCTATCCTTCTTTAAGTGTTTTCATGATCTACCTCATGGTATGGCTCACTGCCAAATTTCATTAGCTAATCCTATTGATATGAAAAATACCTGGGACATTTTCATTAAGAGTGCTGTGTTAAATTGGGTTGATATTGGGTACAAACAATAAGTTTATTTTTGATGTAATTTATGTTTAAGTGACAATTAATCTTATTTTTCTTTCATAATCAAAGTTCTAAACACAACAGGGTAGAAATATTAGATTTTATCAGGTAGGTGGCTTCTTGGAGGTATTGGCAGGAAGTCTATTGTGGTGTTCCTATCATTTGCTGAGACTAAACATCTTTTAATGAATATAAAGCAATTTGCATTCTCTGTATGTACAGGTGATCTGGATGATAGGTGTATGTTTCTCAATGTGATCGTTTAACCAGGATCAAATCAAGGTGTCTGCATTAAAGCACAATCTAACTATTATACCTATACAGTTCTGTTGTGATGAAATTACAAAGGGCTGATTATTCAGTTAGTCAATGGCTGCTTGGAAACCAATGATTTGTTGAGTATTCTGATATTAAATGTACACCTCCCAAATGACAAATGAACTATTATATACGGCCATTGTTAGCTGCAGAAAGATGTAACTGGCTATAATAACTAACGTATTGTTAAAATTAATATCTATTTGCCAAGATCCCAAAATCAGGACTTTGAACCTTTAGCAATGCTCCAGAAAATATCTCACAATTTGTAGGAGGTACTCACTAAGCAAGGCATTGGGGAAGAGTGTTGGGAATGAGAGGCAGAAGAGGTGTGAAGATAGAAGGAAGAAATTTCCACAATAGTTATACATGTCATGTATATCCATTGAAATCCAGTGCTATGACTCTAAAAGGAGCTATCTGCTCAAAATGTATCACTAAACAAAAACATGAACAAGGCAAAGAGTCAAGATGTTACACTGACATCAAGTAATGTTTCCATGGATGTTTTCAGCATAAAGTATCAAACCATTTACAAACCGTGACCTGCCTAGAAAGCGAACACCAGTTTAAAGTTAACCCATTCTACTAGGAAGGGCGAGTTCAGGATGGATGCCTGCTTCACTTCCCACCTAATTTTAATCCCTATTGAATTCTTTAATCGTATTATAGAATTGTACAGTGCTGTGATAAATGTCTTAATGAAAATTGAAATTGTTTTGTCTTGAATATAAAGTCTTTAATGCGCTTAAAATTAGACCTAGGCCATGAAAATTCCTTCATGTCACACAAAGAGAAATGGTGATCAGAAAATTCCTTCCCACAAAGAAATGATGTTTAGATTATTTGTTAATCTCAAAATTTAGATTGATGGATTTTTGTTAGGTATTGATAATAAGGACACAATTGTGGCAGGTAGAGTTAAGGTGCAAATCAGATAGTGGACCAGGCTTGTGGGATTCAATGACCTACTACTGTTCCTATTTTCATCTGGCATTGACAGCACTTGTATTACACTGAAGACACCACATATCAAATCAGAAAGATTTGCAACTGTGAGGGCTTCCTTTTCCTGTGTGTACAGATGGTGTTCCAGTGTATAAGTGCATTGTCCAATGTGTCACAATCCTTTTATTTTGCACGTTGTTTTCTTGATATTAGAGTTATGAAGCAAGGCCAAAGAGTGGTTACATGGACCTGTGATTGCCTTGATTCTTGACCCTAGGGTGTTATCCATGCATCCATGTGGCAGGACCGATCAGGGATAAACGAGGAAATGTTCCTGGAGTTGGCAGAGGTAGGGGAGGTCCTTAATGAATACCTTGCTTCAGTATTCACCGTTGAGAGAGACCTTGACATTTGTGAGGATGGCGTACAACAGGCTGATATGCTAGGGCATGTCAATGTGAGGAAAGAGGATGTGCTGGAACTTTTGAAAAACATTAGGGTACATAAGTCACTGGGGCCTGACAGGATATATCCAAGGTTATATTGGGAAGCAAGGGAAGAGATTGCTGCACCTTTGGTGATGATCTCCGCATCCTCACTGGCCACAGGAGTAGTGCCAGGTGATTGGAGGATGGCAGATGTTGTTCCTTTGTTCAAGAAAGGGAGTAGGGACAACCCTGGGAATTACAGGCCAATGAGTCTTACTTCAGTGCTGGGCAAATTACTGGAGAAGGTTCTTAGAGACAGGAATTATGCGCATTTGGAGAGAATAGGCTGATTAGGTCAGCATGGCTTTGAGGGGCAGGTCATGCTTCGCGAGCCTGATTGAATTCTTTGAGGATGTGACAAAGCACATTGATGAAGGTAGAGCAGTGGATGTGGTGTACATGGATTTTAGTAAGGCATTTGATAAGGTTCCCCATGGAAGGCTCATTCAGAAAGTCGGGAGGCATGGGATCCAGGGAAACCTGGCTGTGTGGATTCAGAATTGGCTCGCCCATAGAAGACAGAGGGTGGTTGGACCGTATTCTGCCTGGACGTCAGTGACCAGTGCTGTTCTGCAGGGATCTGTTCTGGGACCCCTGATCTTTGTGATTTTTATAAATGACTTGGATGAGGATGTGGTGGGGTGGTTAGTAGTTTGTAGATGACATGAAGGTTGGTTGTGTTGTGGATGGTGTAGAAGGTTGCAACAGGACATAGATAGGATGCAGAGCTGTGCTGAGAAGTGGCAGATGGAGTTCAACCTGGAAAAGTGTGAAGTGACACACTTTGGAAGATCAAATTTGAAGACAGAATACAAGGTTAATGGCAGGACTCTTAGAAGTGTGGAGGAACAGAAGGCTCTTGAGGTCCACATCCACAGATCCCTCAAGGTTGCCACGCAGGGTTGTTAAGAAGGCGTATGGTGTGTTGGCCTTCATTAGTCAGGGTATTGAGTTCAAGAGCCTTGAAGTAATGTTGCAGCTCTATAGAACTCTGGTCAGACCACACTTGGAGTATTGTGTTCCGTTCTGGTCACCTCATTATAGGAAGGATGTGGAAGCTTTAGAGAGGGTGCAGAGGAGATTTATCAGGAAGCTGTCTGGATTGGAGAGCAAGTCTTATGAGGATAGGTTGAGTGAGCTAGGGCTTTTCTCTAAGGAGCGAAGGAGGATGAGAGGTGACTTGATAGAGGTGTACAAGATGATAAGAGGCATAGATCGAGTGGACAGTCAAAGACTTTTTCTCAGGGCGAAAATAGCTAACACGAGGGGTCATAATTTTAAGGTGATTGGAGGAAGGTATGGGGGGACGTCAAAGGTAAGTTTTTTACACAGAGAGTGGTGGGTGCGTGGAACACACTGCCGGCAGAGGTGGTGGTGGCAGATACATTAGGGACATTTAAGATACTCTTAGATAGCCATATGAATGATAGAGAAATGGAGGGCTATGTGGGAGGGAAGGGTTGGATAGATCTTAAAGCAGAATAAAATGTCAGCACAATATCACAGGTCAAAGAGCCTGTACTGTGCTGTAATGATCTATGTTCTATTTGATGGAAGTGCAAGCAAGGAGAATCATGGTGTCACCACAACTTTGAAGAATGGATGACTGGCATTTTCAAATGTTGCTGTAAGGGTATATGAGTTTTTGGCAGGGTAGATCTCCAGATTTGTTCTGTGCTATGTGCTGCAGAACCAGCAATCACATGGGCTCAGCCCTTGCTAAGAACTAAGGCACAAGAGAAGAGGAGCAGGAGTGAAAAGACTTATAGAAGAATAGAAATTTATGGCATGGAAGGAGGCCATTTGACCAATCATATCCATCCTGCCTAAAATGCATTTTAGTTCAACTTTAGAGACACAAAAGATTGCAGATGCTGTAATCTGGAGCCAAAAAACAAACTGCTAGACGACCTCGGTGAGCCAGGCAGCATCTCTGGAGGCAGAGGGATGGTGACGTTTTGGGTCGAAACCCTACACCAGGACATGGCTCTTCAAGTCCTCATCCAAATATTTTATAAATATAGTTGGTGCCTCTACTAATCAATTAGACCATAACTTTAGGACCCATCCATCTCTCTAAGTGAAACATTCTTTTTCCTCAATTCCCTTTAATCCTTTTAAAAATTACTTTAAATCTATGCATGTGGTTTTTTTCACCCCTTTGCTAAGGGTGATAGGTCCTTCCTGTTTACGCTTTCTAAACCTCTCAAAATGTTATACACCTAAACTCTCCCCTGAATCTCTTTCAATCAAAGAAAACAACCACAGTCAGTGTCTCCTTGATTATGTGTCCAATAAACAAGCCTCCCCCCCAGTCCCCCGGTCTCTGATCTAATTTCCTGTCTGTTAGTCAACCAACCCCTGACTTGCCTACCAACCCTGATTTCCAGTCCTTCAACCACCAACCTCAAGACCCCCGATACTTCCAAACATCCCCCATACCCCAATGCTCCCAACCCCTCCCAACTTCTGAAAACTAGTGACTAACTCCCAATGTTATTGACCCCAAAACTCTCAATATTGCTGAATCTCCCCAGATTTACAGAGTCATGGAATCATATAGGACAGAAATGGGCTCTTTGGATCACCATATCCATGCTGACCTTTTTTGCCCATCTACACTAATCCTAGGTTAGATTCTTCCTAACACCCTTAATCCCGTCTCTACTCCCACAATCCACAGCCAAATTAAGTATCTCATCTGGCTCTGCCATTCCAACCTGAGTGCAATTTTTGTTTTGCAATTCTATTAAAATAGTTCTTTATGCTCTTTTCTGAAAAAGGCCTTTCATGATATATCTATAACCCTGACATTTAGCAATATAAACGCTGGCTGATCTGCTGTTAGTTTCCAGTGTTTTCTACCTTTGTTTCAGATTTTCAGCATTTTGTTTTACCAATAATGTTTCAACTGAACAAAACAGAATGAAATGAGAAAGATACTGATGATTTAAGTTTGTTTAATAAATAATGGTAGATTTCAAAAGCAGATAAAATTGAACGTTCTCAATGCACGTATGACATTGCAAGCTACATTTTACTTGCTCCACTTTGCTTTTAAAGTATTTTCAAGAATGTGTAATAATATGCACAAGGTAATACAGTAATTACTTAAACATTTACTCAGTAGAATTTATGTTAATTGTGGACTGAAATATTCTCAATACCAATAACTTATTAAAAATAATTAAAGAATTTCTAAAAATTGAAGTGAACGATGTTAACTTTTGTAGATATTTTTCCTACAGGCATTACATTTCTTTATTTTCACATCAATACTTTTTGCTAAATCCATTGGAAATATCTAAATATGGCTTCATTTTGTATTGGTTTTGTAGTGGTAAGAGGAAAGGATGGTTATTCAGGGGGAGTAGCAGTTGCTCCCTCTTAACTCCTTTTAGCGTTATTATTGCAATGTTGAATGGCTGAACAGACAGGATGCCCCCCCTGTCTTGTGAAATGTTTGAGAAAGGTCCAGGAGAACCAAGAAAACTTAACAGTTACATCTTTTAATAAAAAAGAAATGTTTGATTTGGGAAAACTGAGCTTATAAGCACCACAATCTCTCTGTCATACTGTGTGTGTTTTTATTCTGAGGGACAGATAAGATCAGAGTGAAAATATTTGAGAAGTCTCGGAAGATAACTGCAGATTAATGGGTCCAAAGGGTGGGAGTTGTTTTGGAGTTTTTGACCATGACATTTATATAAATCTCGCACAGATAAACTTCATCATTTTAAATTGCAAACTATCAAAAAAATCCCAAGAATCATTTGTTTCTTATTAAGAAGGTCAAACTGTTTTTTTCTTAAATTGTAACTTGTAAGATGACTAGAAACAATAGATGTCAACTTTCTATTACTAAGCTCTCAAGGTCCTGGGCTTTAACTGGATACTTTTTGCTTCAGGGAAATTTTAAGCTCTCCTTGATTAATGTTTAAAATCCCCACTGATATATTTGGCAAAAGAAACAAGCTTTCTCTTCCATTTCTTTTTGCCTTTCGATCCTTTAATAACAACTGCTGTAATACGGTTATGAGGAGTGACATTTAAATCAGTTGTTTATATTTTATTTCAGCAGGAATGGAAAGTTTTCTTTTGATGTATGTAATTGCTTCCTTTCAGCAGTTTTAAGAGGAAGGAAGTTGTTCTTGATTTGAAAGATTGACATAAATAATCTGCACAACCTTAGTAAATAGCTTTAAAGCTTCTTAACATAAACATTTACTATGCTAGGCACAGAAATGTGAAATGGCAATCATAAAAGTTTATTTTACAACCTCTTTTCGGTATAATGATTCGAGCAGCACTTACCATATTAGGCACTGAGGATAAATCTGATACTATGCTGCTTGAAAACTTTTAGAATAAAAACAATTTTGTGATTCCATTTGCATTCCCTGAAGTACTGCAGCTAGGGTTGTTAGAGAGCATAAACTTCTGTTTTGTTTTTTCACACATTCTTTTGAATTATGCCATTCCAAACTGGAACTCCTACTTTACAAAACCAAGTTAAGGTTATCAGCTGTCACCCAGCTGTGAAATGGACAGCCTTCTTTTGCCATATGGATACACTGAGAGAAATCTAGGGAAAAAACAAAATGAAAGCTGTTCTTGGGGAGGAGTGACTTGTAATTAAAAACTGCATCATTCATATCTACTTCCTGAGAATATATTCACCGCATGTTAAAAGAACAGGGAAGTGCTATTGAATGAGGAGAGGAGAGAGGTAGATTCAGGCTGACTTTATTATATTGGTTACATAGAATTATATTACCGGCTGTTTAAATAATTCACAGATTGCACATTATGACTCAAAGGTTGAAATGATTTCATTTTGAACAAGGTATATATTTTAGATTACTGGCCTTGAAATGATTTGCAGTCACAGTTATACCCTAATAATTAAGTAGTTAGCAATCATAAACCTTTTAAACTCTTGAATTAAACAGTCACTTTTCAATATGTTGAGTTCTTCTATTAAGTCAAAAATTATTGTTCGGAAAGTTTTATGTGAGAATTTTGTGCAAGTGCACAACCAAGAAACACAAAAATTGCTGCTCAGATAATCAGTCATGGTAATAGCTGAATAACATTGATATTCTTAACATCTAAAACTACATGATAATTGGATTTGCTACGCTATTGATTCAGTAAATTATATTAATTAACTTGAGTGATCTGAATAAAATAAAGTAAATCATTCTGTACAATGCATAATTTTGGTTACCTTCACTCCAAAAGGATATAATTTAACATGGAAGACAGCAGTTTATAATCATAGAGTCAGAGAAGAGAAATATTTTACTGTTCAAGAGACAATGTAAAGCTTTCAAGGAAGGAACTGCTGAGGCATAAAACAGAAAGTACTGGGGCAATTCTCTTAGCTTTGCTTGATTTTCAAAAGATGACAAAAATGGTGCACAATTTAATACATCTTCCAATAGGTAACAGTGGTCACCTGAAGTGTCAATGTTTATTCACTGATACAATATAATTTGTGTCTATGTTCTTTACACTTCCAATGTTTATTAATATTAGCAATGATGTATTAAAATGGTGGTTATTTTGCATTGTGGCATCTGAACAGGACACTTTGAAAACATTTCTTGCAATGCTCTTGTTGGCAAAACTGATACTTTTAGTATTTCCTTTTCCCATTGCTTCAATTTAAGTGTAAACATTCATCCAAATAATGGAGGAATGTGAAAACATCCTATTTAGAAGTATATAAAGCACTGACTCATTGCCCCCAGGTATGTGAATCGCAATGGGTACATGATCACATTCCCTGGGATTACTGCAGACATACATATTGGCAACTATCATTGGCAAAGAAGTTCTACATCTTTTTATTTCACACTTGACTGCTGTCTCTTCTCCAAGGCCTTGCTTTGTGTGCAACATCTTTGGTTGAGTAACCCATGATAGAGTTTCAAAATCCCCAATGAGACTTTATCCCAGCACTGAACTAATTTTATTAAGGAATCAAAACATTCTACACTCTGAAGGACAAAGATTAAAGAAGAAGATGCCTTCATTACTTTTAGAACTCACTTTTGGACCACTCTCCATAGATTTAAGGTTACATAAAAGACTGCTGTCCATGTCCCAAACTGCAGCATGTTCAATTAACCCATCACTTTTGTATTTGCTGACCTATACTGGTTTCCAATTAAGTCACACCTTGGTCATATAATTTGCATCCATGTTTTCAAATACTTCGCAGGCCTCATTCCTCCTTGTTTCTATAGCCTTAAATGCTTATTCTGCACTCATCTAATTCTCAAGTCTTGAATAACCCTGAGTTTAATTGCTCTACCATTAGTAACCATACCTTTAGCTGCCAGGGCCCTACTGAACCTTTCTTTTCTCCTTTGAAGGCATTCCAATTTGGAGTCTCTAATCGATGCAGCAAGGTGACAAGGTAATGCAAGGTTCCTAAAGGAGAAATTATACACTGCATCTTTGTAAATTGTTATCAATAGTGCATTTGTGATTCCCTTACAATAAATGGAAAAATAGCAGCAATGCTGTCTTCACAAAATCCTTCAAATTCACTGGGAGAGTAAGGATCACTGGAAGGGTAAGGATCTCTCTCCCAGGCCAACACGCTCGGCATGGAGACATTCGTTAGACTCACTCGACTACACTGAGCAGCCACTCCCATGTTATATCCCAGAGCAGACACTCGGTTCTCAGCTCTGTCATGGGAGGACATTACAAGGTGGGCTGAGAAATGATTTAAGGATGCGCTGAAAGCCTCCTTGAAGAAGTGCAACATCCCCACTGACTCTTGGAAACCTTTGACCCATGTCTTTTCCACATGGAGAAAGAGAATCCAGAACGGTATTGGGAACCTTGAGTCTGTGCGTCGAGAATACGCAGAAACCCTGCACAATGGGCGCGCAACCTTACAAAGTATCCACCCACCTGCCCCATCAGGCACCTCCTGCTCTATCTGTGGAAGAGACTGGGGTTGCCCCACTGGCCTCATCAGTCACCTCAGAATCTACAAAAACAGTGTGGTACCACCCTCAATCCTGAGAGATTTGCTGAGAAGAAGATGTCAATCAACCAACTGGAACCAATATTACAAAGTAATCCTCTAACAGAGCTTCTGCATATTTGCCCTAATATCTCTTCATGTAACTTAGTGTAAACTTTTATTCGATAATGATTGTGTGACAAGCCCAGGGATGTCTTAACATATTAACGACTTGATATCAATGCAGCTTTCTTCACTCTTTTACCCAGTCAAAAATAGAAATGCAAATGAGAACAACTGATAGATTACTGCTCCTAACTTCTCAATATGTGGGTGATAGTTGAGATTTCCTACCAACAGAGCACTGTTGCTGTAAAATTTCCCTCATATTTTTAAAGGATTGTGAAAGACATTTGGCTTTTTAAGAGAAGTCAACAGCCACTGGCACTGCTAAGAAAACTGGGTGCGTTGTTGTTACCTCACCTCATTGTAATGGAAATAAGAGGTTGCAAATTGGTAATTAATACTTTTGAATGACGAAGTTGCCACAGAGTCCACTGACTTTACTCATTTGGAAGGAATATTTATTGTGAGAATGTTGACAAAATGCACCACCACATGACAATGCCCCAGGGAATGTAACAGCCCAGACAATAGCAGAGAAAAATAAGTTCTGAATCACATCATGCGGCAAAGTCCTATTAATTACAAATGATTGTAGATATAACAACTTATGTAAATTTTACATATAAAACTAGGGACCTGAGTTAAATTTACTTGTGAAAATCTACATTGGAAACCTTAAGGAAGAACACAAAATGCAGGGAACACTCAGTGTGTCAGGCAGCATCTGTGCAAAGAGAAATAGGGTTAATGTATCAGGTCAAAGATCCTTCAGAACCCAGAAAGAGAAAACCTGTTTACTAATGTAGCTGTAACTTGTAATTGTAAAATAGTGTTTTCTCTCTTTTCCTTGTGAAAGGCCTTAGATCTGAAACGTTCTCTGTTTCTCTTCCCAGAGTTACTGCCTGACCTGCTGACTGTTTCCAGCATTTTTTTTTCATATTTTAGCATTTATACGTACCATTTTTCTCTAAACAGGGACATAGATGACATACAGTCTTGTTAATTGTTTTCACATATTTTCACAGCATGGAGGATGCATCAATAATCTCTGTAGCCAAGCACCAGAGAGTAAAAGTCAGAATAATCTACTAGTAGCAAGTGCTACTTTAGACTGGCATTGAACGAGTTTTTGTTTATAGTGACTGTTTGCTCCAGTCACAGACAGATGTTAATTATATTCACGAGGAGCTTATAATAATAACCTTTGAAAAGTAGATCATTAATTCAACCGAATCAACTAAATATGGCAACATAACTATAAACAAACTATGACCATTGGCTGTTTGTTTTCCAGAGTACTGTTTGTTAATTAGACTTTCAGACTAAATTTGCAACTGAACAATGAATTTATTCTTTCAGCTTCAAGCTGCATGCTGCTGAATGATACAATGTATGTACAAAATATAAAATAAAATGATACAGTATAAGTACAAAATAGTATTCTGATGCTAACAATATAGCTATTTTCTCAATTTTATAATAACATAACATTTACAACAAATCCCCATATTTTTTAAAAATAATATATAAGTCTTTCTTGGATAATCTATTTTAAACTTTATCCCCAATATCCCTTAGCTGGTAAAATATTATGCCTCCATTTTGTTGACTTGGTTGTAAATCCTCTCTGCGATAAGTTGGTGCATTGTTTTGATAATGTGGCATCAGTTATTCCTGCGACTTTAGAAGTTGCACACGTTTTGCTGGTGCCACTGATAATTGTGGTGCCTTTGATGGTGAGCACATATTACATTTACGTTGCATTTCACACCTGCATCTCTTGTTTTTGCTGAAAGTTACACTGAAGTTAAATTTTGGTCAAAAGGAAAATGCTGCTGGTGCAAATGAAAATCCTGCCAGAAAAACAGGGGTTAAAGTCCAGACAGGCGCAGGGACACCCAGAAAAGGGCACAATATGCTCATTGCCAGATTAAACCTATTTTCTACTGCTTAGCTTTGTTTTTTCAGAGTTGTGCATAGGAATTTTTAGTGTAATACTCGGTTTAAAAACTATGCTGCTTTCCTTTGCACATTGTGCTGGAAGTTTAACACAAACAAGAAATTTGTGATTTTTTTGTGGAATTTGGTAAAAATCTGAATTATTGATATAATGCCAGAGAGCCAGTTAAGTCCACTCCTTCCATCTCTTGTTAGGAGCATTACTACTGTAGAAGTTAGTGTTGGAAAATTCTGATGACTAAACCAACATCTGCAGAAAAGTAAAGCAAATTAACGTTTCAGTTGGAATCTCTTCATCAGAACACCCAACAGCTTTTGATTTTGCCTCGGATTTCCAGGACTTGTGTTATTCTTTTGATTTTAATTCAGTATCAAACTAATACAGCCTGCCTTCAGATAACTAAATGATCTCAACATATTTGCGGTGTTAAACAACATGATAAGATATCTGGGATCCACATTCAAGTTGAGGTTCCCTGATGTAGTTTTAACTGAGTTTCCTTGGATTTCTGGTCAGATGGAAGGAGACTGTAGCTGGTCTGAGACAGAAAAGGAATAATGGGTAAGTCAAGGATTTTTTTTATGAGCTGGCAGAGGCAGAACCTCCTCTATGGTTTGCAAAAGGACAATCACAGTATTCTCTTGCCTCAAATTCTCCTATATCCTCATCCATCTAACCTTATCAACAACATTCTCCCAAAGCTTTCCCACTGCCTACTGACCAGGAAACTGACTGGAAGTTGATGATTGGCAGTTAAAATTGCCACAAGTCTCCTGCTGCTTCATTTGGGTGGGAAATCAACTCAATGATGTTTCTTCTCACCAAAAACCTGTTCTGAGTTAAAATCCATCCCACACTTTTATTCTCCTTACCCTGTTTCTTGTAGGTAAATTGGGTGGAGTTCTGGGACGTGTTATAAATCTTATTCCATTGAACAACAGTCACTGCTTGAAGGCACCATTAATGAGCCCTTGATGTAGAAACTGTGGGAGAGTGTACCAATTATAAGACAACTGTTATTTATAAAGGTAATGTATACTCCTGTCAGCAGTGATCTTTATTATTAGTACATTTTAATTTCCAGCCTCTGGCCTCATGAGTTAATGGAAACCATAATTTGATGGTAAGCTATTAAGACCATGAAACATAGAATCATACAGCACAGAAAACAGGACCTTCAGTCCACCAAGTCCATGAAAATCATTAAGCACACATTTACACTAATCCTAACTTTTTTATTGTCCCCACATTATCATCAACTCTGTCCAGATCCTATCACTCACCTACACACTAGGGGCATTTTACAGTCACCAATTAGTCTACCTACCTATGCATCTTTAAGAGGAAACCAGAATACCTGAAGGAAGCTCATCCACAGAGAAATGTGCAAACTCCACACCAACAACACCAGTAGACAAAATTGAACCTGAGTTGGTGGAGCTGTGAGGCAACAGCTGCACTGGCTGTGGCACTGTACCACATGTCCATGAAAGGTCTGTTTAAAAGTTATATCAGAAGTTTTAGAATGGATTGAATTCCAGTGTGGGCAGTGATTTCATAGGGAACCATTTCAGTCTGCCATCTGATGTTCAGCTCGTCATCAACTTCCGTATTTGCACACTGCTACACTGCAGATGGAATCGTGCCAGGAATGGGATTTCAGAGTTACCACTGAGCCCAGTTGCATTTCCAATTCATACTGAGCTGAGCAGAAATACTTCTCATCTGACCCCTTGTGGTCCTCTGTCCCAATATCTCAGGGCCAAATTTTGTTTGATAATGCTCTGTGAACATGGTTCATTTTACTACTTTAAAAGTGCTACATAAATGTGAAGTATTATTGTTATAGTCTGCAGTCAATTAATTGGGGCTTCACTTAAATTGCAAAACCTAACTAATGAATAGCAGTAAATCTGGAGAGAATAAAATGGTGAATTAGCTGATTAGCTTTTGCAATGCTTGTGCTTTAAACAATTCCAGTGTTCTCTTCACTGTTCTCCCGACCCCTTATAATTTATCTCCAACAACAAATGTAAGGGGTTCATGATTTTTTTCTGCCACTGAGTTAAAGTTAATTCTTTCAGCCGCCTCTACTCTCTTTCACTCTCAACTTGTTCCTCAAACAAAAACTCCCACTGTATACAATATACCCCAGACCTGCCTCTCTCTTTTTCTCTAGTTTCTCTATCATTCTCTCTCAACTTTCCCCAAACTCATCTCAACAGGGAGTCACAACACCTGCTTCCTTGAACCTATTCTCATTAAACTACTGGCTGCCCAACTTTCTTATCACAGGGTCACATTAACTGAAATTATACTGTAAATGGCTGTCTTTCATCTGGTGTTGACCCCCTTCCTTTTGAAACTATTACTGTGACCCTCCTCTTAAATAAAGTCTTTTATCCTTTTGTCCGTCCCATCTATAACTTTGTTTTCTTCAAATGATCTGAATATATCATCTCCAACTCATTCAAATTCTTCCAGTCAGATTTTAGCCACTTCCACAGTACTAAAACTACCACAGCCAGTCATAAGTGACATTCTCTGTGATTGTGGGCATTATGCATTAACTCTCCTTGTCCATGTTAACCTCTGTTTCATCCCATTTCAACAGCTCTTTGTCATTGTCCAGCCCATTCAGTTTGCCCTGATCTGCTTCCATCTTAGCCATTGGTGGCACAGCAACAGCTCCTCCCATGTCCGCACTATTACCTCAGGATTTCTCTAAGTACTCCTCTCCATGTGCTGTCAATTGCAGACATCTGGCAGCTCAACCCCTTCCTGCCACAGTCTTTAGTTATTGAATATCCAGTGCTAGATGAACAGCAATTTTTTCCAGTTTAACATTAGTTGTATCAAAGTCACCATTTCTAGCCATCACCATCAACTGCGTATCCTTGTCAAACTAATCAATGTTTCATCGTAAAACCAGCTTGGTTACACCTTCAAGCTCTTATTCCATTGCACGTTGTGCTGTAGAAAGTAGTGGATTCAGCCCAATACATCATGGGCATGTCCCTCCTCACCATTGGTAGTATCTACAGGAGGCGCTGCCTCAAGGAAGTAACATCCATCGTCAAAGATCCCCAACGTCTAGGCCATGCCATCTTCTTGCAGCTACCATCAGCCAGGAGGTACAGAAACCTGAAGTCCCACACCACCAGGTTCAAAAACAGCTACTTCCCTTCAACCATTCAGTTCTTGAACCAACCCTAAACACTACGGGTTAGCAACACTATGACCACTTTGATCACTTTGCACTAAAATGGACTTAGTGGTTTTTTTTTGTTCTTTCTTGTAAAAGTTGTGTATAATTTATGCTTAATTTATGTTTTTCTTGTGAATGCTGCTTATATGATGCTATGTGCCTGTGATGCTGCTGCAAGTAAGTTTTTCATTGCACCTGTGCATGCATGTACTTGTGCATATGACAATAAACTCGACTTTGACTTTCTAATCCCTTTTCCATCACAAAGACCACTTAGGATATCTTAGCTCTATACCAGCCCCTCTGGACCTGAAAATCTCAGTCATGTCTTTTCACCTCCATAGTGAAGTCTTCCAGTCTTTCTGAGCCTGCCTCCCAAATATTCCTCTTTGTAAACTCATTCAAAATACTGCTGCCTGCATTTTGTCCCATATTTCTTTTCTTTAACCAACAATGGTTTCTGGACCCTCATGGCCTCATACTTTATGATTTGTAGCCTTCCAGACCTTTATCATCCCCTATCCTTAAAACCTCCTCCAACTCTACCACCCACTCCCAATCTTATTAATTCCCTATCTGTAGGCTCCAGAGCACCCTTTCCTTCAGCTTCACCATTGGTTCCATTGCCTTCAGCCTCATGGTTTGGACTTCCCTAGCTTAATATTTTCACCTCTCTCTCTTCCTTTCTTGCTTTAAGATCCTCCACTTCCTTAATACCTTCCTCTTTACCAAACTTTTCTTCTATCTTATCTACCTCATTGGCTCAATTATATGCACAGGAAAATTATACCGAGCTTGGAGGTGGTGCATTGGGCTGGGCATGGATTCACTGGAATCATTCCAGGGCTAACATGGTTGAATTTGGCATTATGAGAAAAGGCTGCAGAAACTTGGTTTCTGATTCATTCAGTGCAGAAGATTAAGAAGTGACCCGATAGAGGCATGTATAATAATTAAAACAACTAATCAGTTAGAGTGCAAGTACTTCTTTGGGTGGGGAGCCCACAACAAAAACGGCAACCTTAAATTTGGAGCCAGCCAGTTCAGGGCCAATGTCTGGAAACACTGCCTGACACTAATGTAAACTAGGACACACTCTCAACATACTTTAAGGCTAGATTATTTGAAAATTTGAAGACTACGAATGTAGATTTTTATTAAATTGGTAAATTGGTTTATTATTGTCACATGTACCGAGGTACAGTGAAAAACTTTTTTTGCATGCCATCCATACAGATCATTTCATCACATCAATGCATTGAGGTAGTACAAGGGAAAACAATAACAGAATGCAGAATAAAGAGTTACAGTCATGGAGAAAGTGCATTGCAGGCAGACGGTAAGGTGCAAGGCCATAACGATGTAGATTGTGGGGTCAAGAGTACATCTTATCGTACTAGGAGACCATTCAATAGTCTTACAACCGCCAGATAGAAGCTGTCCTTGAGCCTGGTGGTATGTGCTTTCAGGCTTTTGTATCTTCTGCCCAATTAGGCAAGGATATTAAGGTTTTCAGATTCAAGCCAGGAAGATGGAGTTGAGAAGCAGATATTTTTGGAACGTTTCTAAGGGGCTGAATGGCCTACTCCTTATTTGTTCTATTGTGGTGACCCACCTTCCACGCAGGCGAACCAGCTCTGAAAAAGGTGCATGCCTCAGCAGAGAGGCCAACCACAAAATGGCGCTGGGCCTTCTTCTCCACCAGCGAGGGGAGAAAGCCCACGCGCGGGAGGAGGTTCTGGTGGCACACCTCTGATGTCATCGCCGCCCGGAGAAGGTGGGAACTTAACTGTTTAAAAGCCAGCGTGGCGAGGTTCACAATAAACCATTCTCGAGTGCAACCTACCGACTACGTGTCGTTATTTCTAGCTCAGTGTGTAGCCCATCGCTACATTGGTGACCCCAATGGTCCAAACAGGATTTGGACCGAAGATGATCGACTCTTCATCAGTTCACGCAGTTTCACTAAAACTGCCGCCCTTTTGGATGCTGCGACCACGTTTGTGGTTTGACCAAGCAGAGGCCCAGTTCCAGATTCGGCAGATATCTTCTGATTCCACGTGATACTATTATGTGGTGAGCTCCCTGGACCAGGAGACAGCCGCCCAGGTTGAAGATTTCATACAGTTGCCCCCGGAGGAAGGCAAATATGCAGCATTCAAAGCGCTCCTCATAAGGACCTACGGCCTCTCACGGCGGGAGCGAGGTGCCCGCTTGCTGCACCTCGACGGTTTGGGAGACAGGCCGCCGTCAGCATTAATGAACGAGATGCTGGCCCTGGCTGATGGACACAAGCCCTGCCTCATGTTCGAGCAGGTGTTCCTAGAGCAACTGCCCGAGGACATACATCTGCTACTGGCTGACGCAGATTTCAGTGACCCCCAGAAGGTGGCGGCCTGGGCAGATGTGCTGTGGAAAGCCAAGAAGGAAAGCGGGGCTTCCGTTGGACAGATTACCAAGCCACGTGCCCAACAGCAGGACTGACCAGGCCCGGCAACGGAGCACACACAACCCAGAGGCAGGAGTGAGGAGGCTAATGCACAGTGGTGTTTCTACCACCAGCGGTGGGGCACAGAAGCCTGCCGGTGTCGCCCACCCTGAGAGTTCCTGGGAAACGCCAAGGCCAGCTGCTGCTAATGGCTGCAGCGGCTGGTCACCAGGACAGCCTCTTGTACATCTGGGACAAACAGTTGGGACGCCACTTCTTGGTCGACACCAAAGCAGAAATCAGTGTCTTACCCCCGACAAGGTACGTCACCCGCAACAGGGAGCCAGGACCCACCCTGAGGGCCGCAAACGGTAGCACGATATGAACCTATAGCATCCGCAAGGTGCAGTTGCAGTTCGGCACCAGCCAGTTCACGTGGGACTTCACACTGGCCGCCATGGCCCAACCACTCCTGGGGGCGGTCTTCTTGCGAGCTCACAGCCTACTGGTCGACTTGCATGGGAAAAGGCTGGTCCATGCCAAGACTTTCCAGACGTTCTCCTTGGGTGAAGCTAAGTTGCCAGCCCCACACCTGGACTCCATCACGCTGTCGGACAACGAGTTCACCAGAATCCTGGCTGACTTCCATCGGTTCTGGCACCGCAGTTCACGGCAGCCATCCCCAGACACGGAATACAGCACCACATTCCGACCAAGGGACCGCTACTCCACGCCCGCGCATGATGGCTTCCCCCGGACAAGCTCTGCCTGGCGAAGGAGGAGTTCAAGAGGATGGAGGAATTGGGGATCGTACGGAGGTCAGAAAACCCATGGACCTCCCCCCTGCACATGGTGCCCAAAGCAGCCGGGGGCTGGAGACCATGCAGCGACTACCGTTGACTGAACGAGGCTACAACCACAGACCGCTACCCCGTGCCGCACATACATGACTTTGCAGCAAACTTGCACGGGGCAAGCATCTTTTCCAAAGTGGACCTCATCCGGGGATACCATCAAATCCCGGTACACCCTGAAGACATCCCCAAGGCAGCACTCATTACCCTGTTTAGCCTGTTCGAGTTCCTCCGAATGCTGTTCGGCCTGAAGAATGCCGCACAGACATTCCAGCGGCTAATGGATGCGATGGGACGTGACCTGGACTTGGTGTTCATCTATTTGGATGACATCCTCATAGCCAGCAGAAATCGTCAGGAGCATCTGTCCCACCTCCGCCAGCTTTGCTCCTGCCTGAGTGATTTTGGCCTCATGATCAACCCGGCCAAATGCCAGTTCGGACTCGACACCATCGACTTCCTGGGCCACAGGATTACCAAAGACGGGGCAACACCCCTGCCCGCCAAGGTAGACGCGATCCACCACTTTGCCCGGCCCAACACAGTCAAAGGCTTGCAGGAGTTTGTGGGTATGGTCAACTTCTACCGCCGTTTCCTCCCCTCAGCAGCCCGTGTCATGCACCCTTTGTTCACCCTGATATCGGGTAAAGGCAAGGACATTACTTGGGACGAAGAGGCTGCGGCCACTTTCATTCAAGCCAAGGAAGCCTTGGCAGACGCCATGATGCTGCTGCACCCAGAACGGACGTTCCAACCGCCCTTACAGTGGATGCATCAAACACGGCAGTCGGTGGGGTGCTGGAGCAACTCATCGAGGGGCGCTGGCAACCCCTGGCGTTCTTCAGTAAGCACCTGCGGCAACCCGAACTCAAGTACAGCGTCTTTGATCAGGAGCTGTTGGCGCTATATCTGGCAATTCGACATTTCAGGTACTTCCTGGTGGGCAGGCCTTTCACCATGTTCATGGACCACAAACTGTTGACCTTCGCATTCACGAAGGTGTCCGATCCCTGGTCGGCCCGCCAGCAGTGACATCTGTCCTACATCTCCGAGTACACGATGGACATCCAGCATGTCTCGAGAAAGGACAACGTCGTGGCGGACGCACTCTCCAGGCCAGATATCCAGGCCCTGTCCCGGGGGGTAGACTATGTAGCATTGGTGGAGGCGCAGCAGGCTACAGGACCACAGTCTTGGGTTTGCAGCTGCAAGACTTCCTGGTAGGCCCAGGTGGGAGGACCCTCCTGTGCGACATGGCTACCGGCCAACCTTGCCCCATCGTCCAGACAGCCTGGTGGCAGCGAGCTTTCAACTCCATACACGGCTTGGCGCACCCATCTATCAGGACAACCGTCCGGATGGTCTCCAGCAGGTTTGTGTGGCACAGCCTTCGCAAACAGGTCAGCGAATGGGCCAAGACGTGCGTGCAGTGTCAAGTGGCCAAGGTGCAGCGGCACACCAAAATCCCGCCGCAGCAGTTCGAACCCACCTGCCGGAGGTTCGACCACATTCATATGGATATCGTGGGGCCCCTGCCAGTGTCGAGAGGAGCGCGGTACCTCCTAACTATGGTAGACAGGTTCACGAGATGGCTGGAGGCGGCCCCGCTCACTGACACCACCGCTGATTCCTGCGCCCGAGTGCTGATTGCAACCTGGGTAGCACGCTTCAGGGTACCCACCCACATTACCTCCAACAGAGGCGCCCAGTTCACGTCCAGCCTGTGGTCGGCTGTGGCCAGCCTGTTGGGAACACGGTTACACCACACAACTGCCTACCACCCACAGTCGAATGGACTAGTGGAACGTTTCCACCGTCACTTGAAGTCAGCTCTCATGGCCTGCCTGAAAGGGCCTGACTGGGTGGACGAGCTTCCCTGGGTCCTGCTTGGAATCTGCATAGTACCCAAAGAGGATCTGCACACCTCGTCGGCCGAGCTGGTGTACAGCGCACCCCTGGTCGTTCCAGGGGAGTTCATACCAGCCCCAAGGGGGCAAGAGGAAGAACCTGCGGCAGTCCTGGACAGAGTACGCGAGAGGCTTGGCAACCTGGCCCCCATACCGACTTTACAGCACGGACAGATCCTGACCTGTGTACCCAAAGACCTGCAGAACCATAAGTTTCCATTTGTACGGAGGGGCGCACACCGGACACCGCTACAGCAGCCGTACGAGGGGCCATTCAAGGTGCTCAGGAACAATGGGTCTGCGTACGTTCTAGACATTGGGGGGAAAGAGGAGGTTTTCACGATGGACTGCCTCAAACCGGCCCGCGTGAACTTGGCGTAGCCGGTTGAGGTTCAGGCCCCGCGGCGCAGCGGCAGACTGCCCAAACAGCGACTGATCCAGTCTGTGGACTTCAGGGGGTGTATCGCCAGTTCTGGGGGTGGCTATGTGGCGACCCACCTTCCACACAGGCGAACCGGCTCCGAAAACGGCGCGCGCGTCGGCAGAGAGGCCAGCCACAAAATGGCGCTGGGCCTTCTTCTCCACCAGCGAGGGGAGAAAGCCCACGTGCGGGAAGAGGTTCTGGTGGCGCACCTCTGATGTCATCGCCGCCCGGAGAGGGTGGGAACTTAACTGTTTAAAAGCCAGCGTGGCGAGGTTCACAATAAACCAGTCTCGAGTGCAACTTACCGACTGCGTGTCGTTATTTCTAGCTCAGTGCATAGCCCATCGCTACACTATACAGTTTTTACCTTGTTGAAGAACCTTGAAGTATTATTTTTTGTATTAAAGATAATGTATAAAGGTTTTGCTGTTGAGCTGATGCAACTTTATCTATCTCTTGGGTAATTGCGTTTTGAGTTTCTACATTGCCAATAATTTATGGCATGAATAGTCATTGTCAAAAAAGTCTTTTGTCTTCCAAGTAATTGTTTTGTAATTAATAATTGAGAAAGAAGGATGACATTTGACCTCAGCAGTTTTGGATTGGGTCAAGAAAAGGAAATAAACAGGAGGCCTGGGCCCTGATGGTAAATGTCTATATATATATATATGGACAGCCAATCACAACTGCTTTCCTCCCTATCATGTTGATGGGCAGAATGATTTCCTCTCATTTATGCAAAGAATTGAATTATATTATGTAGTAGCTATGGAACTGTTAGGAGTGAAAAATTTCTTACCAGTACAGTTGCATTGCAAACAACTTTGGCCACTTGTTACTGGTATGCCTCATAGCCCATACTGCTTGCACCTCTGAGGGCTGTATTTTTGTTAGGGTCATTATCCTAAGGAAAATGATGACAAAGTTGAGTCGAAAGAGCAACATATAAACATTCATCTAAGTAATCTGATAAAAGATGTTTGAATTTAGTTTGCAGATGGAACACACCCTTAATTACATATTAGTCAGGTGTGAAAGGAAGGCTCTTGCAAATTACCAATTAGAGATCGAGACATGTCGTCTCTAAAGACTATCCATTTGGTGTGACACAACTTGAAAGTCTTCATTCTTCAACTTTGTAGGTAAGAATAACTCATCAGTAACTGCAGCTTATCCAAGTGCCTACTCCTTGCATAGCTGTGGCTTGTGTCGCAATACTCAAGCTACAACACAGCAGAAACAATTTCTGGGATTTAGGTTTGACCTGATGCCTTTGGCAATTAATTATATTGCAGCTACCAAAACAATAAATTGTTGAGGACAAGATCCTGCTTCCTTCAGAAATGAAAGTGTCACATGAATATTACACTAACTTAAATTTACAACATTGAAATATCAAATAGTACTCATGATAACTTTCCCTGGAGTTTGCTCCTCTGAAGTTGCTAGGAGGTTGTATCATAACTATCAGCACTTCTTAGGTACTTCTTTCAACCAAGCATTCTTTATCCATGAGTGTATCTCAGACAGCAGGGATCAGAAGGTTATCTGATATTTGAGCCTGATCTCAGCAGACGTGTATTGTCCCACAAGGGTACAGGGTGTAATTGGAAACAAAACTTTGATGGATATTTTCCTTCCCAAAGTAAATGTGTAGTGATGTCAACTTGGCAACAACTGATAACAGCTAACTAAGCATAGACTCGGAACCAAGTCTGTGACCTTTTGGTTGTTTTGCTTTCAGTAAAAACAAGATTTAAAATAGGTACTACTGAACTCTATATATAGAAAAAGCAAGTTGCCGGAAATTGTTGAACTTGATCTTGAATCCCAAAGGCTGTAACATGCCCAGACAGGAGATGGGGTGTTGTTCCTCAAGCTTGTTTTGGGCCTCATTAGAATAAGGCAGGATACAAAAGATAGGTCAGAGTGGGAGTGGGATGGAAAAATGAAGTGAAAGACAATTGGAAGCTCAGGTCCTCCCTTTCTTTCTCTGTGGTATCAGAGCCGGCCAGTTGTGCTATGTGTTATCCATTTGTAAAATTAACTCAGTTTTGCTGTCTCTACTGATACTGCCTGATCTACTGCAATTTCCTGCAGCTCTGACTTGCATTTCAGAATATTTACATATCTCTTTGTTGTGTTCCTTTCCCTCATTAATCTATCAACCAGGTGGCTTTAACAACAGTTTATCACCACAGCAATCCCGGCTCACCTATATCAGCGATACTCCCTCTGTTCAATCCACCCCCACCATCCCTGAAGCTTAAAGTGAACTTGTTTTCTCCCTTTCTCAGTTCCAATGTAGGTTCTTCAACATGAAGCTTTAACTCTATATCTCTTTCTACAGATGCTGCCTGACCTGCTGAGCATTTCCAACATTTTTTGTTTATCCTTTGCATACTGCATTTTCTCTTTCTACTTTGGATTCTGGATTTCTCTGTAAATCTATTCTCCCCCAGATGTTCATGATTCTCCTACTACCCACCTACACTGCAGGTAATTTACAGTGCCCAGGTAACATCAACCAGCATGTCTTACAGACCCCAGTGTACCCGGGAGAAGCGCACACAGTCACCACGAGAACTTGTAAACCTCACACAGACAGCAGCAGAGGCCAGGATTGAACCTATGTCACTAGACCCTTAAGGCAGCAACACCATGTGCTGTTCTACTGTGCTGCCCGCCTAATCGATTACAATGGAGTAGGTACTTTCTATCTGGTAGCCACTGAACGAAGCATGGACTTGCCTTTAGTTTCATTACAAGGTGGTTGGTTTCAGCCTACTGCTAGTGTACCCTTGACTGGTCTGGAAGTCAAACTGAGCGTAAAGGAAGTAAGTTGTGCCTAATGAAGTGGTCATCACAGTGACGCAGGGCAGTTTTGTGGTGTGGCTGTGTTGCAAACCTCACAGTAGAATCAAGAGTTGGGACGTTATGTTAAACCCTATGGGATGTTGGTGAGACTAGACCTGGAATATTGTGTGCAGTTCTGGTAGTCACACTATAGAAAGGATGTGATACAGCTAGAGGTGGTGCAGAGAAGCCTCAAAAGGATGTTGCTGGGGACTGGAGTACTTGAGTTATGAGGAGAGACTGGATAGGCTGGGACTGTTTTCCCTGGAGCAAAGGAGGCTGGGGAGTGACCTTATAGGGGTTTATAAAATCATGAGGAGCATAGATAAGGTCACAGTTTTTTTCTCAGGTTAGGCGAGTCTAAGACTAGAAGGCATTGGTTTAAAGTGACAGGAAAAAGATTTAAAGGGGACTTGAGGGGTGGTGGGTATATTGAATGAGCTGCCAGAGGAAGTGGTTGAGGTGGGTACAATTAAAACTTTTAAAATACATTTGGACAGATTTGTGGATAGGAAATGTTTAGAGGGAAACAGGCCAAATGCCAGCAAATGGGACTAACTCAGTTAGGCACTTTGGTTGGCATGGATGAGTTGGGCTGACATGCTGTATGACTCGATTATTTTAGTAGAATTGCTGGAAGTAACCTTTTTTTCTCCCTTCCAGATCATTTCAAATGTTCTTATTCACCTATTCTGTCTGGCAAACCTGGGCATGGCACGCGGAGAGTAGGCTCTTTATAGGCATTCATCAAAATAATACTCTGGATTTTACATGCACTGCAGGATATAATTTGAATATCACTTCACTTCTAAAACATCAAAGATACCAAGCACACATTAAGAGTCTTCTCTGAAGGTGGCAAGTTCAATTGATGGGTAAACCAGGTGGTAAACCATTGTGGGCTGCAATGACGCTGCTTGCATGGAATGGAATGAGTCACTTCCTGCAATAATCTTGCCCAGTTTCCAGGCACAATATATAACATCCAACCAATCTACTACCCTGCTTTGTATCACTGCTGAAAGTTAATGTCAAATGTCATAAATCATGAACTCTCCAGATAGAAATGAATTATGAGAGTGCTACTCAGAAGTCACAATGGCTATGGTTGTACCATATCATGGGTGTTTTTTTATTTAAGAATGCTGTCAACGGCAGAGAAATGTGTCACCTCTGTTGTCTGCACAGCCTGGAGTAAACAACCAAGGTTTCAGGAACTACTAAAACTGTAGTCTCCTGAGAACATGGGTCCAACATTTTGCTGTTGGTTTGCAGCGGCATCTTCAGGAAACAAGGTGTGTTGGTCCTGTGCATCAGGTCTTTGTGTTAACAGTGGGGTCTAAGGGTGTTTATGGGGACTAGCTCCTAAAGTGGTAAGGAAATGAAGTAGAAAGTATAGGTGTCATGCTCTTGGAACAAGAACCTAGAAACAAATAGACAAAAGTACTGAAGTGTTTTATCACTGTTACAAAAACATGTCCATTCTGTTTTTTGCTACCAAGTTAAATTAACTGATTAGAAGCGCTGTTACTTTGATCAAGTGATACATTTCCTGGAAGCTGTGCATAGTTTAGGCATATAGATGTAATGATCATTATTGCTATTTGCAGTTTTATTCAAATCCTCCTGTATGATGTGAAAAAGACCTTTGTTGTGTGAGGCTACATGTGTAACCACAAGATAATCCTATTAAACTGTTTTTGATTTGTGGATTATCCCTGAAACTTATAGCTTTAATATGGGTTTAATTGTCATTCAACCAAAATACATCACACAATGAAATAACATTTTGATTTTACAGATGTGAATTTGTGACTGACCCACAAAATCATCACTCAGCCAATCAAATCCTGCTATTGAACAAGAACCTGTTGTGATTTGCAACATGGGTGGTTGTGTAGTTTGTGAGAAGCTGTGCTCCTGCTGTTTATGCTGGGATCCCATGTGCTCTTGTTGCATGGCCTCAATACAACCATGAATCAACAGCTAGCTAAATGGCCCCAGAGCCTCCTTGAATATTGTAACATCCCCACGGATTCCTGGGAATCCGTAGGACATGACCATGCAAAGTGGAGATCGAGCATTCAGGGTGGTATTGAGACCATGCATTGAGACCATACAGAACCTCAGCATAAACTGCAGTAGGAACACAGCTTTTCACAAACTACCCAACCACCCATGCTGCCAAGCACCTGCTGCCCTACCTGTGACTGAGACTGCAGTTCTCACTCTGGCCTCATCAGTCACCTCAGAATCCATTGAACCAGAGTGGAAGCAAGTCATCCTCAGTCCTGAAGGATTGTCCAGGGAGAAGAAGATTTGCCTTCATACACAGAGCTGAGCAGCCCCTCTGGATTTTGGATGGTAAACAGGATGTGCATCCATTTGAATGACATTTTTGTACAACTGCCAAAATGATTCATAATATGAGGAATTCTATTTGTAATTTAAAAGGTGGAATCATTAATTATTAATGAGTCAATGTTTAATTATTATTAATTATTTTATCGTTAATTATGGCTAATTTGAAGTATTTTCATGACATATTGGGCTCCATTTTGCTGATGTTTATTCCTCCTGCCTCTAAGCCCCAGGCAGTCTGTTGATCCCATTTTATGTACCTCTCACAGGAGGCTCAGGGTAAGTGATTGCTTTGTTTAATGTTCAATCAAGACAATAGGAGTGAGAGCACCCGTACAGATGCTTTGGGCCTTCCATGCCATGCCTCATATAAGTCAGACCCCATTGCTTTGCCCATTTGTGGAGTTGCCATCTACTTCAAAAAGCTTCACCTACTTTTTTGGGGCTTGGTTCCATGGATCTAATTTAGAGTCCAGTTGACAGTTAGTGATGTTCATTATTACCGATTCTAGTGTTGGAGTGGGTTATGGGGATGGGATCAGCGGTGCTAATTTGCATGACCCCTAAAACCCCGATTCTCAGGCATAATTAAAACCCTGAAAGCACAAAGAGGGAGAATGCCAGTTAAGTAGTCTTTGTCAAATTTAAACTAATGAGTAAATGATGTCAATTATTTGTACATAGTAGTTCTGAGACCTGTTTCTACTGGATTTTGGCTAAAGTCATCATTAACAACATGGACAATATTTTTCTCCCCTTCTTAGAACATAGAAACATAGAACACTACAGCACAGTACAGGCCCTGCGGCCCACAATGTTGTGCCGACATTTTATCCTGCTCTAAGATCTATCTACCCCTTCCCTCCCACATAGCCTCCTATTTTTCTACCATTCATGTGTCTATCTAAGAGTCTCTTAAATGTTCTTGTTGTGGGAAAGATTCAGAGACACAACAAATAACATCAAAAAGGCATCTAGGTGATTTGGGTGGCAGCTTCTGTAAAAGTCTCCCATGATCTGTCTCAGCAATCCAGAAACAATGACGCTGAAGGCAAAAGTTCTGCAAAAGAATAAAAGAGGGAGAGAAACTCTATCAGGTGGATTCAGCATTTTGAAGACCACAAAAAGTTGAAATATAACAGTGCAGCAATTAATCACATAAAGAGGTAATCTTCAAAAACACTCTGAATGATGTGAAGTAGCAAGAGAAACCAAATAACTTAAAAGGAGAAGAAGAGAAATAAAAAAAAGGGAGGACCAGGATGAGATAAATTGCTGGGTAAAAGTATATCTAAGGAAGGAGCTTCTGAGAGAAATACTTAAAAACAAACAGCTGAAGCAAAATTACAGAAGGGCAGTGAAGACCAAGCCTTGTTAAATGGGGAGTACCTAAGCGAAGTACAATTAAAAGAGGAGCCCCTGAGAGCAGTAAAACTAAAAAGGGAGAAGCATGGAAAAATTAAACTACAAAGGGAAGACCAAGAGGAGGGCAAATCAAAAGCAGACAGTTTAATTTGAAAGGGAAGCATGAGGTGCATTTCTTATGAGAAGCAGATACATGAGAAAGACAGTTTTGATTGAAGGAAGAAGAGATGTGGAAATTGTCTATTGATAATTTAAAAAGAAACCTAAGAGTCATGCCATTGAGGAGGAAGGTATAAGGGTGAAAAAGGCAAAGTGCACAATTATATTCATTAAATAAGACGGCACAAGCAAGAAAAATGTAAGGATTGTCAACTGAATCTTGAGGGTGAGACATTGAGGAATAAAGCTGGAAGGAAGCACATCAGGTAAAATACTTACCTCAAAACATAAATAAATGCTGCAGGAATTCAGGGGAGCTGTTGGTATGGCTTGGATTAAGATTTGAAAAAGTGGCAAGAAAATCTTTTAAAATCGTCAACAGAAGATAGAAACCACCTGGTTTTCAGTTTATTGTAGTTAACTATTGCTTCCAATGTACACCAGTAATTTGGATTTAAAAACTCAGTGCAATTAACTTAATTGGACAAAGCAATGTAATATTTATGCAGCACTGCACAAGCAAGCAAGTGGCGTCATAGCTACTACATGAATAATGTGAAAAATAATTGGGATTGAAATTAAAAGGGATCCAGGCACCTTAATAAATTTCATACTCAATGTTCTTCAATGTCATAGAGCATAGTCAAAGATGCCTCCAAGTTTGATCAATCTGTACCTGATTTTTATGCACAAATCATGCATAAATTGAGTTAACCCAGCATAAGATTGTGCCAGAAATTATTTCCAAGTGAAATAGCATCCATCGGGAAATTAGACTGGGCATTTCCATGTTGCAATCATATTAGTGCTTCTGATGTTTCTCTAGTGTCAGAAATGCACCTAATGACATCATTATTCATGCCATGCCTGTTTCTGCCTTTGCTTGTGGAAATTGGAGCTTCTGGGTTCATTGAATACTCACCGAATAACCAGGGATGTGACTTTGTGCCATTTGTGTCAACTGAAGCAGATCCCTTGCCAACAAGGGGACACTGACTGGACATCACTAGAACTCACTGCAGGCTGCTCAGACAATATCTACAGGGAAGGCTTTCTCCAGGTCTCAGCTAGTGAGATACTCATTGAATAGGTGTCTCGGTGGTGACACAGCACTTCATTAACAGACATTGTAAGTGAGACCAGGCAGCGTCTGCAGCAATGCCAGTGGCTGCCACGCCAGTATGACTAACTGCTGCACTATTTATTCATGATATTTGCACCTAATGGGAATGCACCAACAGTGATATCATCTTGACAATTTCTTCTTACTGTGCAAATATACATTAAGAGATGAAAAACACAATAATGTTGGAGGAACTCAGCAGGCCAGGCAGCATCCATGGAGAAAAGCAGGTGGTCAACGTTTTGGGTCAGGACCCTTCTTCAGGACTGAAGGAGGGTCCTGACCCAAAACATTGACCGCCTGCTTTTCTCCATGGATGCTACCTGCCCTGCTGAGTTCCTCCAGCGTCATCATGTTTTTCATCTAGATTCCAGCATCTGCAATCCTTTGTTTCTCTATACATTAAGAGATATCTTAATAGATTTCATTAAACTACCTTGTTTCCCTCCTGCTTAGCAACCTTGAATATGGGTATAGATTTTCTATTGCCACATAGCAGTTTCTACTACCTCTCTACAGTCTGGCTGGTTCCTTTTCCCTTGAGTCTGGACAGATGTCCTTGATAACCCACAGCAGCTCTTGGGTTATCAAGGCCAATTGGATGAGCAGACTGGGAGGCCCTCAGTGGGAGGTTAATTGGGTGGACAACTGTACAATGATCTCCTAGCGCCCACACTGATCCACCATTGTTTCAGCTTCCAGACCCAGATCTGAGTCGGCTGACAAGACTTCATATCCTATGCCATTGCTGTCTTTACTCCTCTCGCCGGAGTCACACTGTTTTTCCCTCCACTATCTCATTACAATAAAGAAGTTGAGTGTTGGGGGAGGGGTTGGGGTGGGGCATGTCTCTGTTGCTACGGAAGGGAGGCGAGTTCCTGCGTGCCACTGCTCTGCTCCTGTAGGAGTGCAGTCAGCTCACACGTACTGCATCGCTGCCCAATCAGGTAAACAACCTGCTGATGTACAGTACCTGTCAGTTCATAGAGAACCGCTCGCTGCTCATCTGCAGTACTCTCCACTCCTGGAGAACACTGGTTTGATCATAGCTGGGATCTCTTTATATATTAAGAGCAGTGCTGCTCAGTGAGAGCAGTGATCTGCTCACGTGGCATCTATCTGCTCCATGAGGACATCCATCTGCTTCCTGGTGGCATATTGTTGTTCCTCGGGGTGGGGATGGGGGATGGGGGAAGTGGGGTGTCATGTGACCTCCATCTGTGCCACTACACCAGCTGTCATTGGCAGGTGGGCTGTGATGGGGTCGCCGAGGAGCCCTTGCAAGGAACTTCTCCTGGCTTCCAGAGGTCATGCTCTCATGGCTCTGCACAACATCCTGATGAGAGCATGGTGATGGACTCCTCCATACTCCTGGTCATCCCTGCATTCAGTCAAACCTAACAGCCTGCTTGTCATGAGAGCATCCTAATCATCTTCAGTGCTCATGAACCTTCCATTCAGTGAGGTTCTGGCCTAAGTTCTCTGTGCCTACAGCTTACTACAACCTGCTGATGCTCGGTGCAAAACCCTGCAGCATCCATCCCTTAAACCTAATCTGGTCCTCCCAGTCTTAGGTGCTGCTGTGGCCTGACAGGCACAATATTGTACTGTAATGACCACCACCACATCATCAACCTCTTCCACCTTCTTTCCCTCCAGAGTCACCTTCAGCATCTTCTGTTCTTCCTGCTCCCCCTACCCCTTATGCTTGGAGAGATCCATATAATCTGCAAAGACAAAACAGATGGTCTCTGCTTTTGTGAACTGGTGATCAGCATATCTGGTGATGAGAGTGTCCAACATTGATCAAACCAAAGGCGATGAACAGGCACGGTAGTGTAGCGGTTAGTGGAACGCTATTACAGCGCCAGTGACCCGGGTTCAATTCCAGCCACTGTCTATAAGGAGTTTGTACGTTCTCCCTGTGTCTGCATGGGTTTCCTCCCACATTTCAAAGAGGTACAGGTTAGGAAGTCGTGGGCATGCTATGTTGGCACCGGAAGCGTGGTGACACTTGCAGGCTGCCCCCAGAACACTCTGTGCAAAAGGTGCATTTCACTGTGTGTTTTGATGTACATGTGACTACCTTATCTTAATTACAATGAAATATTGTTAGTGAGAATATCTGGAAGGTTCTTCCAGATCTTCCAGTGGAGGTGTTTTGGGGCTCAGTGACCACTCAGCCCATCAGTTGCAGGATGGTCTCTAGAGGCAGTGAATTCAAGCTAGTCTATCTCCCATATAGGTGGCTTCCCACCTATTCCTTCCTGTCTTAGTCTAATTGGAGAAAATAAAGACATTGGGTAACCTATTCATTATCATCCTTTTCAAGGCTTGACCACTGTGTGGGGTTGGAGGGGTTATAATGTCTCCAGTGGTGTGAGGGCAGAGGTTGATGTAGGAAAGAGTGGGGTATGTGGGCAATGTTAACGAAATGACTGTATGTGTGTATGTGTGTGAGCATAGGTGTCTATGTACAGGTGTGTGTGTGTATGCCAAAGCAGGAAAGAATAATATTTATATTGGTAGTGGAGCTTACATTGATCTGTTTACTAAGACCAGGAAATCTTTCCAGCGTTGCTCAATGGTGCAGGAATTCTCACTCTTTTCTACACTACTCCAGCCATCTCCTCCCATATTCTTCTAATGCCAAGTCTAACTGGTCTCCTGCACTCCCTTGGCACAGTGAACATCTTGTCTGGCTTGGATTCCTTGCACCCTAATGTCTATATCATCCTGAGTAACATGTGAAGATCTCTCCCTCTCTCTGGCAGCCTCCTATTATTTCATGGCAGCCATAATTGTGTGTAGTCACAGTCTGTCTGCCACACAGAGTGTGCCTTTAAAAGCTGATATCTCCATGAGATTGGTGCAGAGTAAAGAACTGGCAGCTGTGCTAAATTGGGTGAGGTCCTATCAGGAAATGTGCAGGTCCCATTTTGATGAATGTTTCTGGGTGTGAACAACCCTAACACTATTTCAACATCTTTTTAACCAATTTTATGATTTTTTGTGGGGAAACTGCAAAAGAGTGTTAACATTATACACAGTGGCAGTTCAGCACACCAAAAAGGGTGAAATCTACTTTCCAAGCAAACATCTGCGGAGCTATAATCCAAACAATATGGTACAAGGTAGAGCTATTTGTGCTATACCCCTGTCACACTTTGATTACTACATCCAGTTGCACTCACAAAGACACAGCGGAGACACTTAAGTGCTGGAGGCAGTTCAGAGAAGAACTAGGAGGCTGATCCTTAGATCAAAGGTCCAGAGTGTGAGAAAAGATAGGAGAAGCTTAAACTTTTCAACCTTGAAAAGAGTAGATGGAGGAGTGATTTCATAGAGCAAGGAAAGACAGATTCTAACTGATAAAAGGGAAATTTAGGAAAAGGGAAATCGCTGTTAGCTATTCCTCAGGGCTTAGAAGGTGAGATGATTTTTCAAATACAGTAATGGAAGCAAAGACAAAATTGTTCAAAGGAAAAAAATAAAATTGCCATCTGCATTGAGGAAATTCTAGGATTTTCCTGGATTGATAAAACAAGGTTGGTTGAAATGTTTTACTCACTCCAATTCATCTTGTTAACATGAGTGATCAATTTCTCTTTTAGAGAGGGAAATAAAATGACTAGTGTAACCAAATTAATTGTTGTCATGCTTCATGAACAATTGTATTATGTACATGATTTAACCTTTGTGCACAAGCCATGAACTTCAAGCAAGATGATTTTAAAAGCAGCACTGCTTCCTTAACTGTGCTGTGTAACAAGTTAACGTGGCACTAAATTTGTTATTTCCTCTGCCTGTGTAATGCACATGCCAGCTGGAGGTTCTGCCTTGGAGCATTTGTTCACTGGTTTACCATCATTAATGGATATAGCATTGCTTTTGTTAAGAAGAGAGTCTTGAAGAGAAAAATCAGTTCTCAACTTACGAAGCTAATTGGATGGGTTTACGGGACAAGGGTCAAGTTTAGATAATTCATATAAATAAGGAAAACAGAAATGAAGTGACAAATAACTGTAATATTACTTTGTTTTTTAAGAAAAAATGATTAACATTTTATTGTTAACAAGTTATGTACATTGTGGAGAAAGACCTTTGCTGCCTGACCTGCTGAATTACCTGTTTTCATTATTTTCTATGTTATATTGCTTTTGGATTCAAGATGTTTGATTGTTTTCTCACTACCTTACACAGGCAGGATTTTACAGTGACAATAGCATTCACTGTTATTTAGGAGTGAATCTGTCAGTTACCTCCATTATCCTAAGATGTGCCCTTAAATGCAGAACCTAGAGGGTGATGTCCAATTTGCCTGCTGCTCCACAACCTTCATAACACTGGTACCTCACTGAGAGGCTCAGCAACAAAACAGAAGAAGGGCTTGAAACTGTGGTGCTTACCCACAGGATACCTGCCAAACCTCAGAAAAAAATAGGACTTTTCAATCCAAATATTGTTATTTTTTTAATGTTATAATATATTCTATTTAGCAAAAATTTGCCTGGCTCTGAATTTAGTTTTTCAAGTATAGTATCTCATTCCCCTAGGTGCCAACAGTTGTTGAATAACTCCTAGAAAAAATTCCACTTTGTCTCTACCTAACTCTCTTAATCCCATCTTTCTTAATGCTTCCTGCTTTCTGTACATGAGTTGGCATTTAAATCAACATTCTATGTTACACATCTTGTTTTGGACAAGGTGCTTCAGTAAGGATATCTCAATCTGGTTGGTTGAAAGAAGACCCCATGTGTTTGTCCTGTTCATGTGGATCCTAGATACTTCACTGAGAGCATGGGCTGTTTCAGATTTCACTTGCTGCAAAATGTAATGTAAAAGTTGAAATATTCTGACACTGCTTGCAAAATCCATGTTGATTAGTTAGCGTTGCTTAATGTAAATAGCCATGGAGTTTTCAATAATATCTTAATTTTGAATTTTTCTGATATGCAGTTTGAGGTAATCAAATTTATTGGAGTAAATAAGTTTGATAATCTCAAACTTATTTACTCCAATAATATCAATAAAATTCATGATCCATAAAAATAGATAAAAGAAAGAAGTTTGCTTTTTGAGATAACAAGATAATCAAATAATATAAATATGGGAAAAATTATGAGGTTATTGTACAATTGACAACAGGTGATTCAACCAATAAGAAAAAGTTTAATAGGTCTTGTATTTTAATTTTTTTTATTGTTTTCCTATTTCTCTTTTCATATTGTCCTTTCTTCCAGTTGATATTTTGTTCAGGATTGTTCTGTGGTATAATCCAATCTCATTAGCACTGAGAAAATCAGTTAAACTTTGACAGGCACTGTTATTTGCACTGTCAAAATCAAGTGCAGCGGACTAATCAGCAACAGCTGTGAAACGAGTATTTTACAAAAGAAATCCTTTTCTCCCAGACAACGCACTTCTCATTAAGCATCAGTCTGGTTCCTGGCTCCTACATTCCATTACTCCTTTCAAAGTTACTGAACATATCTTTTCAACCAGAGATAAGTACTTCTCTACTCGTGGACTACATTAACCCTGCAGACTTAATCTAAAACTGGAGGGGAAGTTGGTTACGATCGCCATGAGACTTAACTGCTGGCATCACAGAATTATACCAGTTCTGTGTTTTAATTAAGCAATCACTGGTGTCCTTCTTTAATTTCTACACATATGGCATCAATGATTTCTTCAAGATCTGACAGGTATTTTAACCAGAGGTCTGCATGGGGAGAGTTTGAGTGACTTTTCAGCTTGTGCCTCATGGAAAGAAGTCAGACACTGAAGAGACCCAAAAAGGGAAGTGTACTTACTTACCCTGAGCGAGGACTGAGAGTGCAGGAATGATCCTTCAAGGAAGGTGTTAGGTCTTCTGTGCTCCATCTGTCACCAGCTTTAGCGCTCAACTTGTCTGATCTTACACTTCCTTTAATGTTCAGCCCACAGCTAAACCTTCAAATGCACTTAGATTCATACTGTAGTCCACCACTACCAATCTCAAGCATTGGCTTCTATTAAAGTTATCCTACAGATATATTTTACTAATTTGCACTGATAAATTCCCAAAAATTTTGAGATTTATAATTTGTCAATTTCTGGCTGCTTTCTCTTCTAAACAATAAAGTTGTAGGAGTGGGATGAACATGCATTATATGCAAATATGCCGAGAAATTGGATTGCACCTATTCTTGGTATTTAGTGCTAACCGCAAATCAGACTACTGTAAAAAAATGCTAAATTGGCCCAAAATAAGTTTGAAAAGGTGCTGGAGTGGTAAAGTAATTGGAGCAGGAATTCAGTCATTCATATGTTAAAATAAATGCTGGTGAAACGGTGTATGTGCTATGTCAGTTAGAGATTGCAGTCTGGAGAGAGTCAGATGGCTTGCACTGTGGAGTTTTATTTTGCAAGTCCTCTATGAGAGATGTTTCTTTATTTGAGAGTCCCTTGTATCCTAAGTGGGCAATGTCTCCCTTATCTCTTCTATTGGAAAATGAGGTTGTGGATGCTGATTGGGACACCACCTTGGAAGCACCCCCTTGGAATTCTCCATCTTCCTCATGCTCCTTTTGTTCCTGTATTTTGCCAGGTGATACCAGCTGCTGAATGTGTCTGACAGCATGGGTTCCCTCAGCGTTAAGATGTCATGTGTGCTTCCCGGAAACATGGCATTCACTCTGAGGAAATTCTTCTCATGATCTACAACCACTTGCACATTGTGGGAGTGGAAACATTTCTGTTCATAAAATGGTCTGGATTATTAAGGAGATCCAATGTCAAAACCTGCCATCACTCCTGCCAAATCCCAGTGTCTAAGTTGCCATCTGCTCCTGACTGGAATCATAGAGTCACAGAGTCATTGAGAGATACAGCGTGGAAACAGGCCCTTTGGGCCGACTGAGTCCACCAAGGGCAATTTACAGTGGACAATCAACCTACCAACCTGCATGTCTTTGGGATGTGGGAGGAAACTAGAGTACTCAGAGGAAACCCACACGGTCACAGAGAGAACTTACAAGCTCCACTCAGAAAGCAACTGAGGTCAGAATCGAACCTAGGTAGCCAGCACTGTAAGGCAGTGGTTCTATTAGCTGCACCACTGTGCCACCCCAAAGTAGAGGAAATAATTTCTTTATAAGAGCCTAGGTGACTTCTCTGGTAGGCAGGAAATTGCGAGATATCACAGTGATCTGGTGCACTGTTTGGAAAGAACCTGAGATGAAGAAATTGAGAGTTAATCTGACCTTGACCCCACAGAGAGAGCAGTTTAGCCACATAAGTATGGCTGAAGGCCTTCCCACATAACATCAGCTATCTCAGTGATGACTGTCTTAGATTCATCACAAAGGTTTAAGTAGGATGTGGTGAATTGGGAAGTGGGATCTTCACAAATGCTTTAACACTGGCACAATAGGTACTGCTCATTCAGAGTACTGAACAGGTTAAATTATTTTCTCCCTGAGAAATATGTTATCTTCTGTCTCCAATTATAGTTTCATTGCATAAGGCTTGTAGAACCACGGTGGAGAGCTTTTGCACATCAACTTGACAATCTCTGTATTTCTCCCTAGCCCCTCCTGTAATGTACTGGCTTCACCCCAACATATTGTGATGAGTGAGCATTCCTTCAATCCAAGGGAACTTCCTTCAACCATCCTCTTCCCAATAGCATTGGTCCAGAGCCTACAACAACTGCTAGTGACAAGGTTTAACTTTCAGTGCTTTCTCTTGTACACATTTTCAGATCTAGCTGTGTCTTTTTAAGTTCAGGTGCCGTGTATTCTGGCCACCAAGTTTCACATTCAGTCTGGATGATCAACATCATGCTGCATCCAAGCTCAGATCTCACATCTCCATCTTTCACTTATATGACAACTATTAGTTGTCCTACTTTTGGTAAGTCAGCACTTTTTTCACAAAACTTTATAAACATTCCTCTGCATCACAGTCTTCAACGTGCTTCTTTTATGTGGTGAGAACAACGGAAACTGGAAATTTTGAGTCTACCTTTGATTTCTTACTTTCCTTCTGTTTGTTCAACTTTATGCTTGTTCCTGGTTAAAGATCCTTCATCTTGTTCTGACAAGGGGTCTTGAACCTGAAACGTTACCTCTGTTTCTCTTCCCACTGATGCGGCCTGACCTGTGGAGTATTTCCAGCATTTCCTCTTTTTATTTTAGATTTCCAGCATCTGTGCCTTTTTTTTATTTTCACCTCTTGCTTGTTGCTACAGGTTCTGGCAAGGCAGCCTTTTAATACACATTGGTAACATTTTTCTTGCCTGAACCAGAATTCAGATGCCACATGTTTCCCTCCACAACAGCTTCGACACACATCGTCATGCCATCGACTGCTTTGATCTTCATTCCTCTCTAAAACTGTCCATTTCTCCACTTCTCTCTTCTCCTTTAGAACCTTGCACCTTCTGCCCCCCACCCCATTTAAAATTTCACACATTTGGTTACCTTTTACCTCCTTAATTAGCTCACTTCAGTTTTTGTTTGCAGCTTCTCCTGGGAAGTTTTACTATGTTAAATACACTTTGCAAATGCAAGTTGTTGTTAATAGCACACTGAAACATAATTCTTATTTTTACATATGGTTCTTTGTTTTTTGCATTCTTCCCTATTTTCATTTATCCTTATGACATAAAAGGAGGCCATTTTGGCCCTATAAGTCTATGCTTGGTCACACAGCAAGATAAAATAAGATATCTTTATTAGTCACTTGTACATTGTAACACACAGTGAAATGCATCTTTTTGCATTGAGTGTTCTGGGGGCAGCCTGCAAGTGTTGCCACACTTCTGGCACCAACATAGCGTACCCACGGCTCCTAACCGGTTCTTCTTTGGAATGTGAGAGAAAACCTGGGGCACCCGGAGGAAACTCATGCAGACATGGGCAGAATGTACAAACTCCTTACAGACAGTGGCCGGAATTGAACCCAGGTCACTGGCGCTGTAATAGCGTTATGCTAACCACTACGCTACTCACCCACTAGTTTTTCCCGTAACCTGTTCTCCCCATATTCCCATAGCCTCCCCCCAGATTCTACCACTAACTTACACACCAGGGATAATTTAAAGTGACCAATTGACTTATCAACCCATATGCCTTTGGGATGTGGGAGGAAACTGGAGCAACCAGAGGAAACCCATGCAGTCACAGGGAGAATGTGCAAACTCCACATAGACAGCATCCGAGGTCAGGATTGAACCTGGGTCTCTCAAGCTGTGAAACAACAGTTGTACTAGCTGCCCCATAGTGTTTTGTTTCCTGTTTTTGTAACTAAAAATAAAAAGTGCAACACTGTCCAAAGATTTCATATTTCTAGTTCAGCAATTGTTTTAATTTCAAATCTGGAGTTCCTTAGCAGATTTGATGCTCAAGTGCCTTCAGGCAAAACTTGCTGTGGCCATTTATGGGATGTTGTCAATCTGGGCTATGATTCTGTTTTCTCTCCTTGCTTTCAAAAAAAACAAAACAAGGAAATGGTACTAGGACAGAAATATCTTGATTCCACGTAGCAAATCAAGAAGCACAAATTTAAATAGAGTGATTGACCCTCTGCATCTTTTATTCTTCCTCTGGAGTAATGCCTGGCCTCTTCTTGGCAACTATCAACAGTGAAATGATGAGAGACCCAGCATGCTGTAGTGCAGCATGTTGGAGGATTGCTGAATGCGAGTCATTGAGCAAGATACTGGCAGCAATTGTGGCTTCAAGAGAAACTTAATGATTAAGACCAAAACAGAAGGCTAACAACTGTTGCCAAATGTTAAATGAATCACCATTAAATTAAGTCATACACAAAGCAATAGGGATGGAATAACCTCTTTTTAAACATAGGCAAAGATATTCTATTTAATACTTTTACCAAAATGAGTCAAAATGTATCTTGGATGACGATGCCTCCAGGGTAACATCAGCTTATATTTAGGCTTGTACTTATGCCTTTCATATTAAGTGATACTTAAGCTTTATATAATTTAAGTAAAGAACACATGAAAGGAGATTCAATAGCTGGAGCAGTTAACTATACTTATTGCTGGCTATCTAAATACAGTGTAATGAAACAACTCTCAGGTATGTAAAGTACTTTGGTATCTGAAGGATGATCTGATGATATGGTTAATCTTTTAAAGAAATCTACAAGTTTTGCTTCAGGAATTATTAACTTAAGGACAACCATGAATACTTTTAAGAAGAATATGTTGCATGTGATTAGTGCTTGTTTATCATTCCAGGCATAGACTGTATAGGTCATTTAAAGCAGTAAAGAAAATAAAGACTTTCTCAATTATCATGATAGTTGCAATGTCTGCTTTACGGAGGCTTCAGTGGTTCTGAAATTAATTTCTTAAAGGCCACAGAGCAAGGTGGAATAAAGTTAGACCTTCTCCTGTGATGGCTTCTTCATGTCATAACTTTTTTTTGCCAGTTGCTAATTAACACCATTTGTTTAGTGATGCCTTGAACAGCAAAGTTGTTGAATTTAATAAATGTTTTTTCACTATTTAACAATGATTCAGAAATACACATCCAAGAATTTAAAAAGCACACATCAATTTGAAAAGGGATATGAGTAAAATTTTGGCTATCTTCAACGTCACTGAGAGGAGTCAATTCATTTGAATCACAGACAATATGATTTTTTGGATCTATTGTTCACAATGATTGATGCCAATGAGTTGGGTCAGATAAATGAAGAGTAAAGTCTGTCCTTTGAAGTGCATCTTTGTATTAGAGTGGTTTAGTTTCGAAATGAATCTGAAATTCATCAATTTCACTGTGATACAATTAATGCTTCAGAAAGTAACTAATGATTACAGGTATAGAGATGGACTGAAATGGTCCAGTACTGCTACTTGCTGAGATGAGTGAATAACCACAGTCCCTGGCTAAACCGAGGAGGAATGAGGATGGATGGATCTTTTAAATACTCTGTCATAGTTGTAGATAAGGGAAGACAAATGGGAAATTTTCCCACAAGACATAAAAAGAATGGAAACAGAACATTTGAAGCCCGTTGTTTACATGGAGCAGATGTCAAGTGCTGTATAGTAATCTCACACTTGCGCTTTGTGCTCTTCCTTCCTGAACGCATCAGAGCCAACAATTGTATACTTAATGCTACTCAGACTGTACATACTCATAATTGAAAACTTGAGTTATTTTATTGTCACTCAACTAATCTAATGACGAGAAAATCAAGTGCATTATTTCACAAGCCCAGTGATCATGTGCATGTGTTTGACTAAGTCTCCTGGCTATTGAGACACTGGGCTGGAGTAAAATATTGCAGTTTAAGGACAAGCTCTGTTTCAGCCTCCAATTGCTTCTTGGAATCACAGCACTCCCATGGTCTGAATTATCCCAGATGTTGTCCCCTTCTCTGCTTAGGAATGAATGGCAAAGAGAGAAATAATTGAAGTAGAACAACAGAACATACGAAATTGATAAAAGTTCAGTAACAGTGTTTTTAGTATATGTAGTCAGAGGTGAAATTTAGCCATTATAATGTAGCAGGCACATCTTAATGACTGACTAAAAGCTTTTTAATAAACATTGCACACTGCCAAGAGATTTGGAAACATAAGGTTTACTTTTCCTTAGCGTTTTAATAGATAAGGAGCTTAGACTCAGAATATAAATGTGTAACTTTTGTCTGACCAGAGTTATAGTTAATGAATTTATTAAACTTATCTATTATGTAGAACAACAAAGAACAACTAATAAATCCTGTAAGACAAATGGTATTATCATGTTTTCCAAGAAGATCTTGTTAAATATTCTGAGTAAAGTGAAATTTGAATCCAAATATTTGGAAATTTGTTTTTCCCATGGTGGGAAAATTATCTGTGATGTCTCTATATAAAAAAAATGCAATTTCTGGTAATGCCTAGATGGACAAGTTCCAGTAATTTGAAGATGTGTTGAAAAATGGGGCAGCACATGACACCAAAACATTTATATATGGGAAAGAGAAAATCAGCCAGTTCTAGATTTTAACATGTTACAATAATAAGCTAATGTTGCCTGTTTTGGAGACGTTTTGTAGAGGAGTTTTTTGCATCCTAAAATTGGTTGTTAGAGTATGATTTTGGTTCACTTCTGATGCAGTGTGAGATCCTTCTATTAATAGTGTTTGCTGCAATGTATTAACTTACTTATTAACAGCTTATGCTGAGTATTGGGTATACCAGTGTGAATATTTATATGAATATATGATATGACATTTTCTAGAGGATAATTGTATCATAATTTTCAAAAACAATGCTTAAATCATAGAAAATTTAAGGCACAAAAGGAGGCAATTCAGCCCTTCATATCCATGACAGTTGTTAGAGAGTTAGTCTCAACTACACTAAGTCCATAGCCCAATACTTTACAGCTCTTCCAGTACATATCCAAATACTTTTTAAATGCAATGAGGATTCCTGCCTGTAATACACTTTCAGTCAAGGAATTTCACACCACTGCTGTCCTCTTGGTGAAAAAAATCTTTCCTCATCTTCTTCGAATCCTTCTATCAATTACTTTAAATCTATACAACCCCTACCATCCTACTCCACCATCGCATCTCCATTTATCAAAACTCTGGTTAATGACCCTACTGCTAAGAGAGATTGATCCTTTCTAATTATTCTGTTGAGGCCACTCATAACTTCATTCACCTCTATTAAGCCTCACCTCAATCTTCCCTATTCCAAAGCAAACAATCCTAATATATCCAATCTTTCCCCATAGCTAAAATTTTCTAGTCCTGACAACATGGAATGTAGAACATGGAAGAGTACAGCACAGGAACAGGCCCTTCGGCCCACAATGGTGTGCCAACCCAATTACATTAGTAATAAAATGCCCAACTAAACTAATCCCTTCTGCCTACACAATGTCCATAAGCTACCATTTCCCTCACATTCATGTGCTTATCTAAGAGTTTCTTGAACACCCCTATCGTATTTGCCTCCACCACCACCCCAGGCAGCGCATTTCAGACACCCACCACTCTCTGTGTCAAAAAAAACTTGCCCCACACATCTCCTTTGAACTTCCTCCTCTCACCTTAAATGCATGCCCTTTGGTATTTGACATTTCAACCCTGGGGAAAAGATACTGGCTGTCTACTTTATCTATACCTCTCATAATCTTATAAACCTCTATCAAATCTCCCATCTTTGCAACTCTTCTCTGCATCACATTGTTCCTGTAGTGCGGTGACCAGAATTGTACATGATGTTTAAGCTATCATCTAACTAGTGTGTACAGTTTTGGCATAACCTTTCTGTTTTACTAATGCCTCCACTAATAGTGGAAAGCACCCTTTACAGGTATGCCTGCTCAACCACTTTCTAAACTTGTCTGGCTACCTTTAAGGATCTGTGGACATACACTCCAAATTCCTTCTGTTATTCCACACCTCTCAGTGTACCCCCCAATCTTTGAGTATTTCCTTGCCTTGTTGCATCCCTCCAGTGGCTTTATCTCAGATTTCTCTGGATTGAATTCCATTTGCCACTTTTCTGTCCATTTATATCTTACTGTAGTCTCAAGCTTTCCATCTCACTGTCAGGTACATGGCCATTTTTTTGGTACCATCTGAAAACTTTTTATTATATTCTCTTACATTTGAGTCTAAATTATTATTATATATTACAAAAAATAAATTTCCAAGTACTGAACACTGCGGAACCCCACAGATAACAGCCTTCCAGTCACTAAAACATCTTTCAACTATCACTCATTGCTTCCTGACACTAAGCCAATTTTGGATCCAATTTGTCACTCTCCCTTGAATTCCATGGGCTTTTACCTTTTGATTGGCCTGCGATTTTAGACCTCATCAAAAGCCTTGCTGAAATTCATGTTGACTATCTCAAACACATTGCCTCATCGATCCTCCTTGTTGCCTCCTCAAAGAATTCAATTAAATTAGCCAGAGACCAGAATTAATTCCTTTAACTTGTCCATCATTGCAGTTAAACTAACTGGTGTTTAATCACTTGGTTTGTCCTGCCTCTTTTTTTAACCAGAAGTACAACGTGAACAATCCTCCAATCCTCTGGCACTGCATTCAAGGAGAATTGAAAACTGACAGTCAGAGCTATTTGCTCTTTTTCCTGATTTTGTCCGATTCAGATGGTTTAATGGCAGCAATGAGCACGTTAAATGCATGGAAATGACATACTAAGGTTCAAGACATTTTCTTTTATTTTTATTACTGAATCACAGAATTGAAATATTACTCAGAGCTCCCTGGCTTACTAGATTATGTTGGAGCTGAGGAAACATTGTAAACGTGATAGCTAAGCTCAATTTATGGTGTAGTTTGGCATGGGAGATAGTCACGTCTAAAAGCTGCAAAAGGCAGCCTAAACAAATAGTGAAAAGGTTAAAATGTACAAGCCTATTTTGAAATATTTCTAATGTGCCTTAATTTCAATATCATTGCTGCAATGGCACAACATTATAAAGATTGTTAAAGCAAATACAACCTGCACGAACTCTGTGTTAAACATTGTAAGATCAGGAAGAAAAGCATGATGGTAGATTAAATCAAAAACAAGACTAACTGAAAAGAAGGTGCTGAAACAGAATTACATTTAACACTTGCAAAACATGAATGTCAGGGCACTAATTTAGACTGTGGTGTTATGTATGAAGCAGACAGATCACCTGGGACAGAAGTCTTACACTAATTCATCAGGAACATCCTAATGATGTATGGTACTTGAAAGTAGTAGAGCTAGAACACTGATTGAGAGATGGAGAGTACCAAGGAGGTGTTGAAAATCCAAAAGGCCAGGTTATTGAAGCAAGCAACATCTGTAACAGAATTCTAGACAATTAGTTTGAGGATCCCATTCAAAGTATGGCTCAGTCTATAGAAAAAATAAACAAAGATAATGAGAATTAACTCAACCTGCAAAAGAAGAAACAGGGCTATCAATGCTTCAAACATAAAGTGTATTTTGGAAAAGAAAAAAACATATAAAAGTTGATGTTAGAGAGAGGGGGAAGAGGCATGGCCAGAAGGAAGAGAACCTGCTCTTAAAGGAACAGAGCAATGGTAAAAGACGTGTACCATAGTCAATCAGAGAGCGAGCCTCCACAGAATGTTTTGAAGTATAGGCTGTGACAGGCATCTTTATTAATTATTGCTTCTTTGTACTGGTTGCAACTTACTTAATAAATCTGTTGTTCATACACCTGTACCTAGAGTTGTTTATTGTATTCACAAACAGGTCTCTTGAGTTATTTTAAAATAAATATGAATTGGCAAATCTTACAAAATAATGTAAATAGATAAAAATAATAGAGCATGCCCACATCATCTGCATATGTAAAATCTACTTCTTAATACTTAACAAAAAAACTTCCAAAAAACCCCCAACTTACTGGACATTCGAAGAAAGCTTTCATAATCTTGCTATGCCTTCAGCACAAGTCACATCATCTTTCTGCTTAAGCTTTCTTCTATGATCCCACTGTTCAGGGTAGTTCTGTTCACAGTGAGCACAGGTCAAACAACTGGGGCTATAATATATTGCCCTATTTCCAATCCTTTTTCCATGCCATGTCCTGGGCTGCAATCATGATCTGTATGGATGGCATACAAAACAAAGTTTTTCCACTATATCTCAGTATATGTGACAATAATAAACCAATTACCAATTACCAAATTATGGAACCTGCCCTTTTATACATTTACTGCAAGATGCCAAGAAAAGTAAGAAATAAAGTTACTCTGATTCTGTGTAGAATGAGCAATACAGGAACCATTTCAACTTGTTTTGATGGAAAATCAAATAGTTTATTCTACCGTATTCATGCAAAGCCCTGTAATTTAGGGTATTTTTACAATCTCAGAAAATTATGATGGCGTGTAATTGATTTACAAAGTAATAATCTAATTAATGCATGATTCTAAGCCCTTCAGAGGAGAATGGGGGATGAAAGAAGCAGTAAAATGGATTATACAGTGGCTAAATAATTAAAAAATACGAAGTGTAGTGATAAATAGTAACCCATCCATTTTTCCAATTAGAATTTAAAGTGGTGATCTTTTAACTGCTGCTCATGTTTCCTTCTAACACCTCCAATTTATGGATGTGCAGCTGAATTTTATTTGAGTTGGATTTTTTATTATATCTGAAACCTTTAGCGTGTCAAGCATGAAACTGATTATATAGTTATTCAATTTACCTAATTATTATAAAAGGAGACAGAAGGTACTGTTATAGTTACTACCTTGTTCCCCTGATTACAATGCAGGTACACTCATTGATGTTAAGTACAAATGTAGCTGTAGTTTTTGAGACAAGCCCTCAAAGCTGATGAGATGTGAAAATGGCTGAAATATTGGCCCAGACTTTCTATAATCCACTCTCAATGTCTGTGCTCCCCATTGTCCTGAACATATCTTTTCTACTTCTAGGAGGCCACTGTAACTACATTCGAGAGGCCCAGAGCTAAGCCAACATTAGGACTGCATCCTTCTCCATCTTGCCTATATAAATGTCTCTCTAAATGCCTCTTAAAGATAGTAATTGTATCTGATTCCACCATATCCTCTGGCAGCATGTTCCAGATATTAACCATACATGTGTTTATATCCTATTTTTAAAATAAATAACTTTAAAAATGTAAAACTTCTACATTTTTTAAATAAGATAAATAAAACTGAAAACACAAAGTAACTTTAAGTAATTAAAAATATTGAACAAAAGAAAAATCTTTTAAACTATGTACTTTTTCCTTTCAGCCCTAAGTTCCACTTCAAATGAATAGGTTTGCATTGCCTGTGTAAATACTGGGGAATCTCAGCTAGATCCTGCATTGTCAGTGGATTCCATGGAAGTCTAGTGGTGGAGCACAACAAGGAACTTGTCAGTGGATTTTGGCCAGCACTCCTGGGTTCATACATCCTAATCCTAGGTGCCAGAATTTACCAATAATTATTTTGGGAATGCTGGCTGTTCCATGCAGAATGGCTGATAAAAGCCAACAAAATCCAAGACTTTCAGTTTTGAAACTGTCGGTTTGGGTTTGGTTAAAATGTGGCCCAACCTTTCCAAGTTACCACCTATAAGCTGAACCATTGTCCTTCAGATTGCGATTCATCAGAGCTCCTGTGAAGTAAGTCTGATTTAAATGATTTTAATCAATAAATGATTCAATTCAGCTTAGAAATTGCAATACACTTTATTTCATGATACAGTCACTGACAAAGAATTGTGCAGTAGTTTTTAATTATCTGATCCAGACATTTAATTATATTTTTAATATAGTAAGAATATTGTTTTATAGCAGAGGATAACTTTGCAGACTAAACAAAATGTTATTAATCTTCCAAAACAACCAAAGGAAATTTTAGGCCAGGATGTCTCTGACTCAGTTCACTTAGCCAAGTAATGATGAGCCAAGAACAAAGCAGGAAGGTGTGGGGGTGGGGGAAGGTGTTGGGAGAGGTGGCATAAGGGAAGCAGGAAAGAGCTGATCAGTAAATAAGAGGCATGGTAGCCAGCTCTGAAAGACTATTTTAACTCACTGATACCACAATCTTCTCTAAAATAAAGAATGCTGCATACATCCAGAATTAAAAGGAAATAGTTTCACCCACTGCTGTGCTCTGCTGACAAATTATGGGGAACTTCAATCAAATAAAATGTTCACTGTTTCAAAGTTGGCTGAAATCTTCAACAGACTATCACAGAAATGTTGGTATGTGGTGGAAAATTGAATTTTTCAGTTGGTTTGTGTGATCAAACATCTGTTAGTGATTGAATTAATATTTAATACACCACTGTAGTCCATGTTTTCCTTTTTTAACGATAATAATAACCAGAGCTAGGTGAGAAATGGGTTTTCTTCAGCGTGGAATTCTGCAAGGCTTATTAAAGTGGATTTTGAAGAGATAGCTTAGCTCAGTTGTGCTTGGTTACCCAGCAGACCTATAAAAGCTGACTGACCAATTTTGAAAAGTACAGTAGCAACCAAACTTGAGATCACATATGCTGCAGATTTATTCAATGGTTGCACATAAGTGAGGAGAAGAAAGCAAAAATTGTGTAAGTGGTTTATATTGGTAGCAAGTTCAGAAGAGTCCTGATAATGTGAGATGACTTGAATATAAAACTTCCATTGGCCATTAGCTAGTCTTAAGTAGAGTTAAATGTCATTTTTTCAGCTGTATGTGGTAAGCACTGCCCCCAAACAAAATCCAAGGGCCACATATAAGAGCACTAATTTGCCACACCATCTCTTGACTAATAGTGCAAGAATTTTAACAATCGTGTTGTGAATGCATCATGACAGTCTTTCTCTAAGTCGAATATAATCACTGCCCATCAAGAAACCATGGTGTCTTTTCTTTTAGTTTTCCTCCTGCAGGTATTGCTGAAATAAATCATATCTCACAAAATATTTGTCATTGCCAACACTTTCAACACAAGTTTCACCTACCTGCTCCACAAAGCACCACCAAAGAAACATAGATTAACCTAGAGTTTGAGCACCTGTATGACACACAAAAAAAGAGTGGCATAGAAAGAACTGCAATTGAAGTAAAGTTAGAGACCAGACATATTGCAACCAGATTCCAGATTACTGTTAGGGAATCTTTAAGCTTCTCCCACCAGTTTCTTCTAATCCTTTTTCTTACTTCCACCCAAAATGATAATACAGTTTAATTTTCCAGCTATTCCCCTGACCAGCCTTTTCCTTGGTAACTAACCTTCAAAAATGACAAATACCCAAGAATATTCAGTTCCCAGCCTTGACCACCTTGCAATTCATACCGCCAAAATGGTTAACAGTTCATAACCATTGATTTCTATATGTGCCATTAATTCATCTTCCTTGTTCCGTACTATCAGATAAAGAGCCTTTAATTTTTCCTTTCTACCATTTTTTTCTTACTTTGACCTTATTTCTAGATGAAACATGTGTTTGTGTGCTCTGTCCCTTCTGACACACTCTGGTTATTATTATTGTTTCCCGGCACTATGCTTTATCCTTTTCTTACAACTTTCCAAATTTGCCCTCATCTGAATTTTCACTCCTCCCACCCTTTCTTTCTCAGCCACTGAATTTAAGTCCCTATCAGCAAGCCCTAGTTATTTGATTCACCTAGACACTAGCATCAGCCCAATTCAAATGAAACTCACCTGAACAAAACAGGTCCCTATTTCCCCGGTACTGGTGCCACTGCCCCAGGAACTGAAACCAATTTCTACCTCACCAATTTTTCAGCCATCCATTTGACTCTCTGATCTTATGATCCTAAGCCAATTTGTGGTGACTCACAGCCATCCAATGATTATTACATTTGTAGTTATGCTTTTTAAATTTAGACTGCAGCTACTCATGCTCCCTCAGCAGAACCTCTTTCTTAGACAAAATATTTTATTGGTACTTACTTGGACTATGAGAGCTGGATCTTTTCCTTCTCACTCCAAGTTCTTCCTCAACCCCAAGGAGATGTACTTAACTCTGGAACTAGGCAGTCAATACTGTATCTATATTCATAACTGTACTGCCCCTACTACTACCACATTCCTCCAACTTAAATTGCATCCAATGGTTAGTTTACTCATCCCCCATGCAGTCTATGATCTCATCCATATCAGCTGCAAGTATCTTTACCTGTGGATAACTGCAAGTACTGAGGTTCCTCCAATGTTACTTTCTGGATCCACAGACCTGCCATAGTTGAAGCCAGATCCTTCCGTCACTGACCAAATCAAATGCATTTAACCCAGGGGCTGTGACAACCTCTTGAAATAAAGTATTCAGGTAACATTCACCTTGTTTGATGCATTACATTGTCCAAAACTTGGGCTTCGGTTCATCAACTCCAACCCAAAATTCCTCATACTGTAGGTCCTCTTCCTAATGTAGATGTGGTTGCTGTGGGTCACAGTGGTCTCGATCAGCTCATGAAAGCTGTCAGTCACAACGCTTCTACTGCTCTGTCATGGCCATCATAATTTCATTAATTTATTTAATTAATAATTAAGCTTTTCAATCAGCTATTGACAATTGTTATAGTTTTGACTAGTTAAAAATACATGCTTTGCTTGAGATCTTAATTTGAAGCCAATCTCTTTAATATAGATAAACTACAACAATACTCACCAGCCAATTAACTTCCTGCCTTCCCGTGAATTTTTTCTCCCCCAGTTTTTCCAACCATGCTTTTGGTGAGCTTCTGTCATGGCAATGACTGGAGCACCCCTACCCCGTGGTACTCTTAAACAATCACAGCCCCTCTCAGAGCATCTTTCTCCTACACAATTTTCAAACAATCAGAGGATTTCTCCTGCACTACTTTAAACTCACAAGCCTCCCTGATAACTTTGCATTTTATCATATGTATGTTACCATGCTCTGCTTTGATGTAAGGCCGTTGGCCATGGAGTTTGGTGCTGAACCTCAGACAAGTCCCCTTTAATTAATGTACCACTTGTTTAACTCTTCTTCAGACTCCAATTATCCACCTGACCCCAACTACCAAGCTTCCCTCCCACCCCCACACTCCAAATACTAATATGCTGCCTGACAGCAGCCCCACCTTCACCATTATTTCCATGCTTGACCTTAGCTTATGCCTTGGGGCTGATCCATGCACTGATGCTCTAACAGACCCTCTAACCAGCTGGCCAGACTTTCCTACCCGTCATTGGCTGCTAGCCTCCCAATCGATGCCTGACTGTGGACTGCATGACATTCAACATAATCCTCCCATTCAAACTCATCATCAAGCTTCAAGACCTGGGCCTCTGTACCTCCCTCTGCAACTGGATACTCGACTTCCTCATCAGCAGACCTCAATCAGTGAGGATTGGTAACTACGTCTCCTCCTCGCTGATCATCAACACAGGTGCACCTCAAGGCTGTGTGCTTAGCCCTCTGCTCTACTCTCTGTACACACATGACTGTGTGGCTAAGCACAGCTCCAATGCCATCTTCAAATTCGCCGATGACGGTACTGTTGTTGGAGGAATCACATGTGGCGATGAGTCAGCTTACCGGAGCAATCTAGGACACCTGGTTGACTGGTGCCGCAACAACAACCTCTCTCTCAACATCAGCAGAGCTAAAGAACTGATTGTTGACTTCAGGAAGGGGAAGGAGGGCGAACATGCACCAGTCAACATTGGGTATCAGCGGTGGAGAGCGTCAGCAGCTTTAAATTCCTGGGATTTAACTTATTGGATGACCTGTCCTGGACCCAGCAATAGATGCAATTATAAGGAAAGCATGCCAGCATCTTTACTTTTTTAGGAGGTTAAAGAGGTTCAGCTTGTGACCGAACGTTTGAACAAACTTCTACAGATGCACTATTGAAGGTATCCTGACTGGTTGCATCATGGTCTGGTACAGCAATTCAAATGCACAGGAACGTAAGAAGCTGCAAAGAGTAGTGGGCTCTTCCAGGGTTATGTCCATGCCTGTGTATTCCTGGAGAAGGGGCATGCTGTATCCACAAGTACAATGGGGGATTTCCAGGACCAGTGAGCGCCACAGGGGATCAAGTGAGTTCTGGATAGTGATGACAGTGTCATAATTTGAAGCTGTAAATAGTCTGAATTGTGGGATACTGTAGTATTGTAATACTGTGATGCTGTACTCACTGAACAAACCTCCTTTGGAAAAGGAAAAAACAAGTAGTGGACTCTGCCCAACATCCCCAGCATCGGGACGATGCCATCTTCTCACAGCTACCATCAGGCAGGAAGTATAGAAGCCTGAAGTCCCACACCACCAGGATCAAGAACAGCTACTTCCCTTCAACCATTTGGTTATTGAACCAACTGGCAAAACCCTAATCACTACAGTTTAGCAATGACCACTTTGATCGCCTTGCACTAAAACGGACTTTTTTTTTGTTCTAGTTTTTCTTTCTTGTAAAAATTGTGTATCATTTATGTTTAATTTATGTTTTTGTGTGAATGCTGCTTATATGAAGCTATGTGCCTGTGATGCTGCTGGAAGTAAGTTTTTCATTGCACCTGTGCATACATGTAGTTGTGCGTATGACAATAAACTCGACTTTGATTTTGACCCTCCAAATGATGTCCCTGCTTGATCCTCCACTCCCCGGGCCTCTCTCTCTCTTGATTCTCTGCAATTCTCATTCTCTGCAACTAGGACCCAGATGTACCTGCAATGGTGGAAGTGTGTGAAGGAAAAGCCTTCCTGAGTGTAAAGCCTGTTCAGAAACATACAGTCCCATGGGCTTCAAGCTCCACTGGATTTTGCAACAGCAGACTTTGAATCAGTGTGTTCACTGGTCTGCCTGCCACTACTCCCTTAAAAAGCCTTTACTGCCGTGTTCAGATTTCCGTGCTAAGTGCTTTATCTACTGCACCATGAAAAAAATAAAGATATTTCTGGAGCACTAGTGAGAAATGGGATGTATGGTATTCCAAAAGTACTGGGCACACTTGCTGAAGGAGTCGAGCAAAAGTGACATGCCATCTTGATTAATGATACTCTTGCCTTGTTCATTTGCTCTTCTAATCTACAGTAATATATTCTCAAGCTTATATCCAACAGGAAAAGTCACATCGACCATGAGAGCGATATACTGAAAGGCAAAATGGGGGTGGACATGACTCAAAGCACTTGTATTTCTTACATATTGTCTTCCGATGCACCTCAGTCAGAGCTTTGCATCCTGATCCCAGGCAGCCCCCTCGCAGGGCAGGTAGGGGTGTCTTTGGAGGGGCTTTGACATGTGCCAAAACCCAAAGGATGTGAACCGAGAACATCTCAGCTTTCAGGAATTTGAATGGCCTTTCTCTACCAATGCTGAAGTCTCATTGGTTTTACCATGTGGAAGCACTAGGAAGAGGAAAGATTTAAATTTGTAGTTGACTCAGGATATGTCCATGGGCACCCTAAACAATGTGAGAATAGTAAACTTTTTTATTTTTAATCTGCATAAAAATAATTGCCCTGATACTGTTGGGTGAAGTTGGGTGAATTAAGAACATCACAGGCAGCAATGATTACCGAGGCTGTGGCATCAACCACATCAGGTTTCATCTCAGCCTCCTCTTGGAATTGTATGAAGATGCTGTGTGCCATACACCTGTTCCCCTGGCACAGCCAAACCTTGTTGCTGTCCAGTGCAGAATACCATTTTCATAGCACACACTCTGGCTAATGCCTGTGGAAGGATCCCTCCAGTATCTCCAGCATACCGACAGCTTGTTTAATGACATATCTGTTTGTCATATAGCTCGTAGGCCTCAATATTGAGTTTTCCCTCATATCATCAGGGACAATTTGATAAGGGATACTTAGTCTCCAACTAGGCAACAAATAAGTCTGCTTAGAGGTTTGAAGCGGTTGGTAAGGATAGACTACACCAGGATGAAAGAATCATGTCATGTTCCTGTGAACCTTGTGCACACTTGAATAAAGATCCTTTGATGGTTGTACACCAGCTTATCATTGGACGAGCGAAAGGCCTTGAGGTTGACAAGAACACATGGGTGATCTGAAGATGGTTTAATTTGCAGATATGTGTAATTGATGACACCTTGCATCCGAGTGACGTCAACCAGTGCTACATACTGAAACATCATTGCAGGAAAAGGGTATGGGTTGATTGCCTTGAAAATCAATTAACTGGTCTATGTGTTGGTGCACTATGAATTGGATTACACAATCCTGCAAATGGCTCCAGCTGAGCCATAGAACTGCCCAGAAGCAAAGAGGCTGAAAGCAGTTGGTGACTTGTACTTCTACCAGTAAAGCATAGCTACCAGACCTAATTGCCAGTAGTTCTTGTTCCAATAGACCACAGCACCAATGTGTTGACATAATGAGGAGGCTTATCCTCGGATGATAGATCCAATGTACTGGATATTGCACATGGGTCTGCAAGTAGGCAATGCAACTGCCAAAGTTGTCGCAGTAACCTGTCAACACAAGTAATGTGAACAAAACCTTTCACAGATGCAGGCAAGAACACAGGTGTGAGGTACCAGACATTTTGGCATCTTTCCCTGTCATGTCTTCAGCTCCTCAATTGCCAGTGTGTTCTCACCTTGCTTTAACAGACAACTTCCAGGAAGTCAGGAAATGCATGAACCCACAGCTAAACTGCAAAAGTCATGTAATATCACTGTAATTAAGTTATTTACACGTTGGAATTGATAACACATCTTTCCAAAAGGGATTGCTCACACATTAATAGGCTGATGTCAAACGTGGAAGTTGGCATGTTGGAGTCTGCTTTCCAATTTGCTATCATATCATCATTTACAAAGTTCAACCACTCCCAATGCAAATTGTTCCATTATATTAATATTTACTCCTCAGTATCGCTGGAGCGAAATGTATTGGTTGGACACTGATTTAAAGGCAGGGACTTCAGGAAGGACAGGTCAGGATCATAATCATTATTCTAGGGGATTCCAGACTTAGTGAGACAGGTAGCATCTTTTGGTCCCACATGCTACCTCCTCGCTGATGAGGAGCACTTCATACCAGCTTGAATGTCAATGTGCATGTATGGAAATCAATTAGGCAGGCAAACGGTATTGCAAGAGGATTTAAGTGCAAGAGCAAAGACATCTTACTGCAGAAATATGGTCCCCTAGTGAGACCGCATCTAGAATATTGTCTACAGGCCTGGTTTCCCTGTACTTAATGCTTTGTTCAAGTTAACATGTAAAAATACACTTGTAATAGAGGGAGTGCAGTGTAAATTTACCTGATTGATGACTGGGACGGGAAATGGGGGTGGAGGGGGATCTGGTCTTCATTGTCCTATAAGGAGAGATTAAGCAGACTAGACCTATACTTTCTGAGTTTAGTAGAATGAGAAGTGATCTCATTAAAGTGTGCAAAGTATTTACGGGGCTTGATGTGGTAGGTGAAGGGATCTTTCCCCTGACTCGGATGTCTAGGACCAGAAGTCTTAAAGTAAGCAGCCAGTCACTCAGGACTGAGAGGAGAAGCTATTTCTTCACCCAGAGTATTAGTAACTCTTTAGAATTCTCATCCCAGGCAGGCTATGGAAGCTCAGACACTGGGTATATTCAAGACAGTGACAATCAGATTACCATTGCAATCCTTAGAGTGATCCAATTTGCTTAATTGATATTGTATAATGCAAGAATGTGAATAACATTGTTTCTAATGAACAGAATTACAAGACATACTAAGGAATTCAAGGAAAGTGACACTGAGATCTGTCAGCCAAGAGCTTGTTGAATGCAGAGCAGGCAGGAAGGACAGATGACCTACCCTGCTTCTATTTCTTGTGAGGAAGAAGATCCAATCATTATGAACTACCTTGGGACCAACAAGATGGGAAAGAGTAGACAAGAAGTTCTGTTTGGAGAGTGCTATGACCTAAATTAAAAATAAGCACACCTCTCGGTTTATGATATCTGACACATGGGATACTGGCATCAGTAGTGGGAGAGGAAGGAGGAGTTCCATTGAGATTGACTCACTCAGACTGGGTTGGGACCATGGTCTTGGCGGAAGGGATGATGGCGTTGGTTCTAGATTCCTGTGTCATCCTGTGATTCTGTTCATTAGAAACCATGTTATTCACATTCTTGCATTATACAATATTAAATAAGCAAATTGGATCACTCTGAGGATTGCAATGGTCATCCAATTGTTACTGTCCTCCTTAGAGCTCAGGCCGTTTACCACCTGTTGATTGGAAATATTAAAAAGGGATTGATTGTTAATATATATCCTCTTTGAAGGAACCTTGGACTGAAATTGTCTTTGATTATGTAATTCCATATACAAATATATTCCACATGAATTTTAACTGTTAATCTTTTCCTTTTACTTCTGTGTTTGTTGATGATTGGCAGCTGATGAACAATTCATCATAAGCAATACTATTGAGGTTGTACTGCAGGATGACCTCTTGTCCTGCAATTTTACTCTCCGACTTGTGTGCCAAATGAGTATCTTTACCCCTATGGTCCTCAGTCTCTATCCACGTAGAAACCAATTCATTAAAATAATTCAGCAGATGACAATTTTCATTTTTGCTGCAGTTGCTTCTATCTCATTAAGAATGTATTAATATTATTTTCTTGTATGTAAAATGCATGACTGTAGAGGGGTTTTAATATTTGTAAGTAATGTCATATTCACAGTTAAACAATCACCATTTTTCTACTAAATCAGAGTAATAATTTCTGACTGATTAACTTCTGGCTGATAGTGCAAGTTAATCTTAATATAATATATATGCTTGCTTGAAAAGAAATTGCATATCATTCATCTTCATCCTTAGGCTTTACAAAATTCTATTTTTAATTTTAATAATTCCATTAGTTAATATTGACATTTAGGCACTTATTTCAAAGTTTATCAATTTCAGAGGAATATATAAAATTAGAAGTTGCAGCAAAATTAAACTAAAGCTACTACAGACTAATTGCCCACCATGACAAATGTAACTGGGAAAGTTGATATTTCTAAATTTTAATCTCAATGCACCGTACGTGAATAGTGTGAGGGATAAACTATTCAGAGTTACACCCTAGAACAAGTAAATCCCTGCTTCATTCATTGCACCTTTCACACATTAATGAACTCTGATTATTAATGATGGAAATATTCTTTTCATTGATCTGTGATTGTGCATACCAAATATATTAGCACATACCAAACCCTGCCAGGCTTCGTTATAGCTGATTTTCTTGTAATAATCACAGCTATGCTGCATGTTCCTGACAGTTAATAGTACAGAGTGCAATTTAATAGTAGAAATATATATTTTTGTCTACTGCAGGTAACATTCATGGCTTTTAATTGGTCTGATCAGTTATGAGGAGATTTTAAAACTTTATTATATTATTCTTGACACTGAGAAAATAAAACAGGCAAGTAAATGGTAAATACAAGCCATTCTTGGCAGTTTTATTTGTTAGTTAGGTGTTTATTTCTTTGCTGAGTGTTAGTAACTATTTCCCAAACCATGAGGCAGTAAACACTTCATAAATACTATCAAGCTATTAACAAGTGCCTTATTAATCATGATATATTAGTAAATTAAGATAAATTGCATGAAAACACTAAAGCTATTGGTTTATAATAACCTTTAGGATTTTTAACCACAATGCTGTCATTTTACATGCAATATTTTATATATATAGCTCTTTTTTCAATTTGCTTCAATTTTCCAGTGTAGTAAGTAATATTGAAATGAAAGGGTACACATAAAAGAATTATCAGTCACATTTATGCAGCTTAAAGAGCCTTTTAACCACATAATATGCAGGAGTGAGCTGGTCTTTGTTTCATGCATGTTGAACACATTTAACGGATTGTGGGTCTCCTAAATGTGGTCAGCAAGGGCAGGAAGAAGAGACTGCAGCACAGATGTGATAGCCCACCACAGAGAATGCTTACAAGATTATCTGTATCCCTTTGCTTTTTGAAACCACTATTTTTCTTCCTACATAATAAGTCCCTAAAATTTAGAAGTATTGATTGGAAAGTGGTAGAAGTCATTATGGGTCATGAAATCTTTTCCTTCTGTATTTTATTAAATGCATTGTACATTCTGCCTTATAAGGGAGTGTCTTTTCTATGTGTTGTGTCAATTTAATTTACTGCGTTTCTTCTGTCTATCCTGTTAATACACTGATACAGGTCAGCAAGCTATTCAGACAGTTTTTTCTCTCCCAGTTGTGCCTCCACATGGATTACTGAAAACCATGAACTCAGCAAGCCAATGTGAATTCAGTTTGTTTGCCAGCTGGAAGTGCAAATTAGAACCAAACTTCTTTTGTGTGTATGGACTGGGCGAAAATGCTTCGGATTGGCATAATCCATAGAATCCGCTGCCCAGCATCTCCTTTAGGCAGAAGCCTACTTGTGACTTTGCCACTGTATTTGTGGGTAACCCTTAAACTTAAATCTCAATATAAAATCTATGAACCAAAAGTATTGGAGCACACCCTATTCTGATGAGTAAAATCCAGAAATTTCAAGGCCATGTACTTAACAATATTAATGGAAATAAGATGGGTGTGAACTTTCCTTTGCCCTAAGAGTGATGGCTGCCTGCCACAGACAGCACTGGGTGGTTAAGAAGGCATAAGGGATCTTGTTATTAGCCAGTGCATGGAATATAACAACATGGAGGTTATGGAACAACTATGTAAATCATTGGTTAGGCCACAGCTGGAGTATATTTGCAATACTGGTTGCTACACTATAGAAAGGATGTGGTACATTTGCAATTCTGGTTGCTACACTATAGAAAGGATGTGATTACACCGGGGAGGGTATAAATGAGATTCAGCAGGATGTTGCCTGGGATGGAGCATTTCAGTTATAAGGAGAGACTGGATAGGCTGATTATTTTTTTATCTTTCTAGATGAGATAACTGAGGGGGCTCTACCTGAGATATACAAAGATAACGAGGGGCATAGATAGGGTAGATAGTGAAAAAGTTTTTCCTTCAGAAGAGGTGTCTATAATCAGGGTTAAGAGCAGATTTGAAAAGGAAATTTTTTCACCTAGAAGGTGGTTGGGATGCAGAACACACTGCCTCAGGGCTAGCTGAGGCAGGCTCTCTCACAACATTTAAGAAGCATTTAGATAAACACTTGAACTGCTATGGAATAGAAGACCATGTGTCAGGTGTTGGAAAATGGGGTTAGTATAGTTGGGTACTTGATGGCCACCACAGACTCTATGATAAGATAAGATATCTTTATTAGTCACATGTACATCAAAACACACAGTGAAATGCATCTTTTGCGTAGAGTGTTCTGGGGGCAGCCTGCAAGTGTTACCACGCTTCCAGCACCAACATAGCATGCCCACAACTTTCTAACCTGTAGGTCTTTGGAATGTAGGAGGAAACTGGAGCACCCAGAGGAAACGCACGCAGACACGGGGAGAACATACAAACTCCTTACAGCCAGCAACTGGAATTGAACCCAGGTCACTGGCACTGTAAAACGTTATGCTAACCGCTACCCTACGGTGCCTGCCCATTGAGTCATAGAGTCTACAACGTCAGAGAGTCTGCAGCGTCCATCAAGTGTTGCATAGGCGCTGCAACACTACGTCTTCCTGTGTGGCCCCACGTGCAGTCCTCCACTGGGAGCCTTGTTCCCTTCATATTGATGAGGGGCCTGCAGAGCAGAACCTCTCCCTGCGTCAGTGACTGGCTGAACTCATAAAATGGCTTTGACAGCTGGTCAGTCCCTGTCCCCAGACTCACTGTCTGTCAGAATCGCAGTTATTGAATGTTTGATACTTGCAAGCATTCAGTAACATTTTTAGATTTTCAAAAACAAAATCTATAATTCATCAGCACTGAGAGTGTGGAGGGAAGTGAGAGGAATGGGTGAGACAGAGGCTGGTGGGTGATCAGTGGAACGGATGCGGGGTGTTGATGGGCAGTTGGAGCTGGATGGGGGAGGACGAGTATTGAATTTTGTTATTTGTCCAGCAAAAGGTTAATAATTAATAAAGGCTCTTGGAGCGCTCCCATTATAGGGATTCTGCATTCTGCCACACTAGACCTCATCAGCATTGAGATCTCACTGTCCAACTCAAGGATGCAGAAGGCCAGTCAGATCAGTAGATGATGGACACTAAATGGAATTGTTTGAAGAAAAGCAGGGAGTCTCTCAGTGGTGTAAAGATTTGCCAGTGCTATACCCTTGACATGGTAGTAATCACACGCTGAGTGAAGTACTGCTTGGTTCAAAGTCAAAGTCGAGTTTATTGTCATATGCACAAGTACATGTACACAAAGGTGCAATGAAAAACTTACTTGCAGCAGCTTCACAGGCACATAGTATCATATAAGCAGCATTCAGAATCAGAATCAGGTTTATTATCACTGACATATATGTCGTGAAATGTGTTGTTTTGCAGCAGCAGTACAGTGCAAAGACATCAATAAATAAATAGTGCAAAAAAAAGAAATAACATAGTAATGTTCATGGGTTCATGGATCATTCAGAAATCTGATGGCGGAGGGGAAGAAGCTGTTCCCAAATCGTTGAATGTGGGTCTTCAGGCCCTGTACCACCTCCCCAATGGTAGTAATGAGAAGAGGGCATGTGCTGGATGGTGTGGGTCCTTAGTGATGAATGCCGCCTTCTTGAGGCACTGCCTCTTGAAGATGTTCTCGATGGTGGGGAGGGTTGTACCCATGATGGAGCTGGCTGAGTCTACAACCCTCTGCAGCCTCTTGCGGTCCTGTGCATTGGAGCCTCCATACCAGGCTGTGATGCAACCAGTCAGAATGCTCTCCACTATACATCTATAGAGCTATGACCAGCCACTGATATTTGAATATTCAAAGGGGTTCTGCCAATTGGGATGTGCTCCCATTGTAAATATGTTATTCTATATGTTATTACCTGTCTGCCTTCAAAATGTTGAAGTTAAGTAAGTAATTATAGTCATTGAAGATCTGCTGTGTTGAGTAAAGACCTTTTGTATCTCTCAGCGACAGCTTCTGTGTGGCATGGTCACAGAACAAAACTGGGGCTGGTGGGTGATGGAAAAGATAAACCATAGAACCATAGAACAATACAGGCCCTTCGGCCCACCATGTTGTGCCGCCCTTCAAACCACACCTAAAACTATCTAACCCCTTACTCCCACATATCCCTCTATCTTAAATTCCTCCATATGCTTATCTAACAATCTCTTGAACTTGTCCAATGTATCAGCCTCCACCACCACCCCAGGCAGCGCATTCCATGCGCAAACCACTCTCTGGGTGAAAAACCTCCCTCTGATATCTCCCTTGAACTTCCCACCCATTACCTTAAAGCCATGTCCTATGTTTTGAGCATTGGTGCCCTGGGAAAGAGGCGCTGGCTGTCCACTCTATCTATTCCTCTCAATATCTTGTATACCTCTATAATGTCTCCCCTCATCCTCCTTCTCTCCAATGAGAACAGCCCTAGCTCCTTTAGTCTCTCCTCATAATGCATACTCTCTAATCCAGGCAGCATCCTGGTAAATCTCCTCTGCACCCTTTCCAGTGCCTCCACATCCTTCCTATAATGAGGCGACCAGAACTGGACACAGTACTCTAAGTGTGGCCTAACCAGAGTTTTGTAAAGCTGCATCATCACTTCACGGCTCTTAATCTCGATCCCCCGACTTATGAAAGCTAACATCCCATAAGCTTTCTTAACTGCCCCATCTACCTGCGAGGCGACTTTCAGTGATCTGTGGGTATGAACCCCCAGATCCCTCTGCTCCTCTACACTGCCCAGAATCCTGCCACTTGCCTTGTACTCCGCTTTGGAGTTTGTCCTTCCAAAGTGTACCACCTCACACTTCTCTGGATTGAACTCCATCTGCCAGTTGTCAGCCCAGCTCTGCACCCTATCAATATCCCTCTGCAAGCTTCGACAGCCCTCCACACTATCCACAACACCACCAATCTTTGTGTCATCTGCAAACTTGCTAACCCAGCCTTCCACCCCCTCATCTAAGTCATTAATAAATATCACAAAAAGTAGAGGTCCCAGAACCGATCCCTGTGGGACACCACTAGTCACAGCCCTCCAATCCGAATGCACTCCCTCCACCACAACCCTCTGCTTTCTACAGGCAAGCCAATTCTGAATCCACACGGCCAAGCATCCCTGGATCCCTTGGCCTCTGACCTTCTGAAGAAGCCTACCATGCGGAACCTTGTCAAACGCCTTACTAAAATCCATGTAGGCCACATCCACTGCACTACTCTCATCAATCTTCCTGGTCACCTCCTCAAAGAACCCTATCAGGCTTGTGAGGCAAGATCTTCCCTTCACAAAGCCATGCTGGCTGTCCCTAATCAGTCCATGATTCTCTAAATGCTCATAGATCCTACCTCTTAGAATCCTTTCTAACAGCTTACCCACCACAGATGTAAGGCTCTCCCAACAAAGGGAGAGAGACCCCTGGGTCCACTGGTGGGAGAGGGAAAGGAAAATGCAATGTTCATACCATTGGGCTATAGGCTACCCAAGTGGAATATGAGGTTTTGTTCTTCTAGTTTGCGTTTGACCTCACTGTGGCAATGGAGAAAGCCAAGGACAGACAGGTCAGTGTGGCAATGGGAAGTGGAGTTGAAATGACGTATAACTGGAAAATCAAGATGGCCATTGAGAGCACAGGTGCTCCACAAAATGGTTGCCTTGTCTACACTTAGTCTCACGGATGTAGGGGATTCCGTGTTTCAGTTGAATCTCTTGCCTTTATTTATGTTTCCTTCACAATGGAGCAGGGTGGGATGTGTTGCGATTTGGTGGTAGAATTTTGTCCTCAGTATCTATTGCTAAGCAGGTAATGCAGTGAGGACTTTACACTGTACTCTGCCTCTGGAACATAGCTCTTTCGAAATTAATAGGGCAGAGAGCAGAAGCATTTGGACAGGCACAGATAGGAAAGATGAAGCTTCTTCACTACACCCCATGTAGAATCCAGTAGTGGAGTCTGATTAAGACAGGATTCACGAACAACTACTTTGGGGAATCAGCACTTCCAATCCTATGCCAGGTCTAACACCATTCTTTTGAATGAGCATCCCCAATCTGGAGATAAGGAAGAAATGCTTTTGTTTTAACTTATTTACTTTACTTTGATATTTTTACCTACTAGTGTTATATACTTTTACATTTATTTTTACTTTTTATAAGATATTCATTTTAAAAAAAATATTTCTAGCTATTTGAATTGTTTTAAAATGCCACTGAATATCAGAGAAGTTTCAAAACTCCTACAACACTTCACAGACCTTGACAGGTGGTTGTCAAGAAGTTTTGGGCACAGGCACTCACTGGTACACCAGCAGAGGCCTTGCTAAGCCTTGCTGCCTGACTCGGGGATTGGAAAAAGGCAGGACAATCAGATCAATCCATCCGTACGCAATGAGTTGAGGCAAGGAGTGAATCTGGATAACAGGAACTCATACGTCAGGCTGCTGTTCATCGACTACAGCTCGGTATTCAACACAATCATCCCATCCAAAGTCATCATCATTGAGCCTCGAGACCTAGGCCTCTGTACCTCCCTCTGCAACTGGATACTCGACTTCCGCATCAGCAGACCTCAGTCAGTGAGGATTAGTAACAACATCTCTTCCTCACTGATCATCAATACAGATGCACCTCAAGGCTGCGTGCTGAGCCCCCTGCTCTACTCTCTATACTCACATGACCTTGTGGCTAAGCACAGCTCCAATGTCATCTTCAAATTCACCAATGACACTATTGTTGATGGATGAATCACAGGTGGTGATGAGTCAGCTTACCAGAGCAAGATAGGACACCTGGTTGACTGGTGCCGCAGCAACAACCTCTCACTCAACATCAGCAAAACTAAAGAGCTGATTGTTGACTTCAGGAAGGGGAAGGAGGGCAAACATGTCTACATTGGGGGATTGGCGGTGGAGAGAGTCAGCAGCTTCAAATGTGCAGGAATATAGGAAGCTGCAGAGAGTAGTAGACTCTGCCCAATACATCACAGGCATATCCCTCCCCACCATCGGTAGTATCTACAGGAGGCACTGCCTCAAGAAGACAACATCTATCGTCAAAAATTTACATCATCCGGGCCATCGCATCTTCTCACAGCTACCATCGGTAGGAGGATGGTGAGGGCTGAAGTCCCACACCATCAGGTTCAAGAACAGTTACTTCCCTTCAACCTTTCTGTTCTTGAACCAACCGGCAAAACCGTAATCACTACAGTTTAGCAACTGTGACCACTTTGATCACTTTACACTAAACTGTACTTTTTTTTGTTCTAATTGTGTTCTTTCTTGTAAAGATTGTGCATAATTTATGTTTTTCTTGTTTTCAGGTCTGCAGCAGACACAATCTCACTGGCTCTCCACTCCGCTTTGGAGCACCTAGACAACCACAAGACATGCATCAGGCTACTGTTTATCGATTTTCAACACCATCATCCCCTCAGTATTAATCAACAAGCTTCAAAACCAGGGCCTCTGTACCTCCCTCTGCAACTGGCAGAACATTAAGTAACAAAACAGACCGGTCCTGAACTGTGCATTAAGTGGCAGGGATATGCCTTTAACAATGTGTTTCTACAGGAAGTGGCCACTTAATGGCTTCCCTTATCTCATTATGAAGGTTTCAATGAGTACCAATTAACATGAACATTAATCTATTGTCTTCCCCTGCGTAGTTACAATGGTCCCACACCCAACATTGGTTTCAATGGCCTTAAAACACCAATGGAAGTTAAATGGTGAACAGGTATTTCCTGAAGACTGGTTCTCATTTTAATTAATACCAGCTATCCATATGGATTAATGTCCAGAATAATCTCTAACACCCCCCCTTGTTACCTAGACTCATCACCCTCCCTCACCTGGTTCCATCTGCCCATCACCCACTAAGCTGCCCTCCTGGGTGGACCCTTCTTCAGGACCTGACCTGAAATGTTGACAGCCTGCTTTTCTCCACGGATGCTGCCTGGCCTGCTGAGCTCCCCCAGCATCATAGTGTTTTTCATCTAGATTCCAGCATCTGCAGTCCTTTATTTTACTTGCATTCAGCTGATCACTTTGCAATATTGGTTGGTATCACTTTAGGAATTGTAGTATGTGACTAACTGCTCTCTCTATGTTGTTAATACAATGTTTTAGTGTGGAGGCTTGCTGGGACTTTTGCTCTACATCTGAGAAGAAGTTGTCTGGTTCTGGCAATGAAGCCATTGTTGCTACATTGCACAATGAAAGTTTCCTAACTAATCAAGTACCTTAGTTTGCAGGCTTAAATAATAATTATCTTCCAGTACTAGAGTGGAGGAGGGACAATATAGTATCAGAAATGCTAGATGATATAATTATGAAATTGAGACTCTGTACCTGAATCTGAGTGCTCACCAAGAACTCTTCCAATTAAGCTAACGTGTGTTTACAGACCAAAAGATATGGAGCTGTGGAATTCAGTTGAGAAAGTACACAATGGTGCAAATAAGCTATTGGAATCCTAGGCAAGTATCCTGCATAACGAATAAAGAAAGTGGGAAAATATATTCAGGTGGGTCTGGCAGATAAACTAGAGCATATGGAAGTTAAGATGCTATTGTATCTAATTGATCACAAGGGGAGATGATTGTAACTAGATCATAAAGATTTCAAATGAGACCCTGGTGAATGCATCATTTGCATTACAAGAATATTGTAACCTGTCTCGAAATTAAATAGTTGACAAGCACCAATTTTTCTTTACAGATCAGGAGCAGAGACAATCCTTTGATATTTTCTTAAGAATGTTAGCAGATAATAGCAGTTTCACATATTTGATGGACTTGCTCTCAGAGATCAGATTATTTATGGAATGTGAGATTCTTGCTACTTGAGATAGAGTTAAATCTTGAAAAATGCACTGGCATGCAAAGTGACAGATTTATCCAAAGCTAGGCTAGAAAAGTTGTAGGGACAACAGAAGGAAGTACATGAAGTGAAAAACAAGACCAAATGAGAACCGGTAAAGTACAGCTAAAGGATCTTAGATGTTGCAGGTATTTGCGGAATGCACAATCAAAGGCTGAAAAAGTGCACACAATTTGTATTGGAGAACCGATTCTACAAACAGCACAATGAAGGGGACATTGAATGGAGGAGAGGACATGTGCAGCATCAGATACAGGTTCAGATTCAGAATACCAGTTGAACACAATATGCCTAGTGCCAAACAATATCATTTCTGTTGAAGGAATAGTTGCTAGATGAATCCACACCAAGATATTGATGCAAGGCATCCAGTAATATTTCAACTTGACTTGGAAGCAATGTGTCATGCCCTCCAGAAGCAATGTGTCATGCCCTCCAGAAGCAAACCATCAATCTTGAGAGAGTGTAATTGAAACCAATGAATCATGTGGCAGTGATGCACAAGATTATACACAAGCCAGCTGGAAGTTACTGCCCAAAGGTGGCAAATCCAATGAATCAAGAAAGCTAGGAAGTGCATTTTACTTAATAGACCGGAAAAATCTCACACCTACACTTGGAAGTGTTAAAGGCTAGCAGCTGGATAAAGATACATCAAGATAGGATTGTGAAGCTGGTTTCAATGCAAGCAAATCACTTCAGCAGCATAACTCACACACGTTCACGCAATGTGGAAATCAAAGGTAGAAAAGATGTTGGAAGGCAAATGGAGGCAGCCAGAATCACAGCATGTTTATTCTCTCTGCTTCTTCAGGGTTCTCTAGGGTTCAAGGTTGATTTGCTTCATCTCTAATTCTGCAGTTGTGGGGGGGGGGGTCACAAGATGTTCCATGGGGGAGTTGCTGAGACACCTGACTAGCTATTCATGGTGTTCCTCTTCTAGTTTATCCTGCCAGAAAAAGATGTAGCCACTGATAAGTTCTTTGAGCTCACTATCTCCTGCTCATCATGTCTCATCATCTTGTCTCACTCAGGGTGGTAATGTTGATGTCAGAGCATCTGAGTTCCTGGGCTATGATTACAGAGTGATGTCCATGCAGAGTGGCACAGCTAGTAGAGCTGCTGCCTCACAGCTCTGGCAACCCAAGTTCAATCCTGACCTCTGGTACTGTCTGTGTGGAGTTTACACTTCCTCCTTGTGACCATATTGGGTTTCCTCCAGGTGCTCTGGTTTCCTCCCACATCCCAAAGATGGTAGGTTAACTAGCCTCCGTAAGTTGCCCCTGCTGTGCAGGTGGGTGGGAGAATCTGGAGGAAGTTGATGGGAAGGGGGGAGTTAGAGGAGAAACTAGTGGGAGAATGTGATTGCTTTGTGCGCCGGCTTTGATCCAATGACCTCATTCTATGTCATAAGGAAATATAAAATGAAATGGTCTCTCACTGTGGGGCTATCCACAGGGGTATTGAAACTTAGGGGAAGGCATGGATGCAGCTCCAGCTCCCCCTCCCCCTCCCCACACCCACGCTAATTTTAGTATTTCAGCTATTTATCCAGCTCCCTTTCGAGCACTAAATTTGAATCTGATGCAGGGTTTCAACCTGAAATGCCAATAATTCCTTTCCTCACACAGATGCTGCTCAACCCGCTGAGTTCCTCCAGCAGATTGTTCATTGCATTTGAATCTGCCTCTACAAATACCACAGACAGTGCATTGCAAACACCAACCATTCTCTGCATAAAACAAACCCTCCATTTCTCCTTCAATTCTTTTGCCAGTTACCTTTATTCTAAATCCCCCAATTATCTTATCTTCAAATGAAACAGGTGGAGGAGCCATTCAGGCCATTGAGTGTGGAGGAGAAATCCATCTGTCTCCTTCCCCCTTCCTATACCCCTGCAATTCATTCTTTCTCACACATGTCCATCAGTTCCCCTTTTTGATCCTTCTTGCAATTAACCTCGACTTAGGGTTGTTTATACCGGCTTTGTCATTGGATTCCTCATGGTATCCTTGTGATGGAACACAAACTTCCATGATGTCTCAGTATGTGGACTGGAAAATCTGCCAATTACATCTGTTCATTATTTAAATGGAAGAAACAGCCGTAGAAATAAGGACAAGTACAAGGGAAGGTCTTTTTTTTGTTTTAATTGAGCTTGAGTTGATTTAAATGCATTTCATTGATTTTGTTTGTGTTGTTTTTCTTATTTTCTTAAATAAGGAAGAATCTTAGAAATTGGTATTGGTTTATTATTGTCACTTGTACTGAGGTACAGTGAAAAACTTGTTTTGCATACTGTTCGTACAGATCAATTCATTACACAGTGCATTGAGGTAGTACAGGGTAAAAACAATAACAGAATACAGAGTAAAGTGTCACAGCTACAAAGGAAGTGCAGTGCAGGTAGACAATTAGGTGCAAGGTCATAACAAGGTAGATTGTGAGGTCAAGAGTCTATCTCATCATATAAGGGAACCATTCGATAGTCTTATAACCGTGGGATAGAAGCTGTCTTTGAGCTTGGTGGTATGTGCCCTCAGGCTCCTGTATCTTCTGGCTGATGGGAGAGGGGAGAAGAGAGAATGACCTGGTTTGACAGGATTTTTAATTGGTAGTAGTTTTTCAATGTCTAAATATTAATAACTTGGAGACATTCAGGAACATTTAATCTCTTTGACAGTTTTGACAGCTGACAAAACTGGGAACAGGGCTTAATAAGGTCTCAAGTATTTCAATGGCTGGGTCTGCCAGTTATAATCGCCAATCAGCAGGAGATCACTGACACACAACAGCTATCTTCCTGCAAAATATTGAAGCAACCTCAAAAATATCAAACTATATTTGTAAGATTTGACAGAAATTTAACACTTCTTTCTCTGAGTAATTGTCTAAGTCTTGTCTCTCATAGATTATTTGGTCCTTAGCTCTTCAATCACAATATGACACAGTGAATGTGCAAAGATGAGTTAAGTATTGGGTAAATCTGACCTGAAACTGGACTGATTGACTTATCATTTGATCAAACTGAAGTGGGGCTTTCTGTTTTGAAGTGCACTCCACTACTTTAATATTAGTGCAAAGCTGAAATCATTTTACACCAACTTGGAAGTGTGAAGCCTCCTTAAAAATTTTTGTTGGTGAGCATGCAAATGCCAATCTACAAAATGACATTCAAAAGAGTTAAGGAGTATTTTGATGCCAAGATGATGTATCGAATTCTATTTCTCTCCTCCTTCTCGATTAAGTCCCATGCCAGTGATACAACCAATAGTCAAAGCAGAGAATATAAGGAATCATTTGCCTACTGGTACAATAATAAGGCTACAATCCATGGAATGCCACAATTTAATTAATTCCACTGTTTATGATGCTGAAAGAACAACTTTAGAGTCATAGTCATATTGACAATTTATCTATCCTGAGCTTCAACTTGACTTCCAGAGTCATATTTATGAACTCACTTGCAAAATTAGGCATGACCACTTTGGTATAATGGAAATTGGTAATTACTAGTTCAATGTCAGAATGAATTGTCCTTGACTCAATCTGTAACTCATGCAGAATGTCTGCAGTTGCATGTACCGTTTGCAATTGCACAATTCCCTGCTGGCCTTTCTGCTGTGGCTGTTCAGGCACACTACACTTGACATCCAAACTACACTGATGTGGGGACTCCAGAATAGCCATCAGCATAATCTGACTAGTTAATTCATTGCACTAGTATTTTCTATTCCCATAACGGACATATGCTTACAATTTTTTAAATGTATAAAACGTGCATAAAAGCAGTCTGGCACATTTTTAATGTGATTACACTTAATTTCAGTTGAAGCTCCAGCCATTGGGAAATTAGACCAAGCACTATTGTTTGGTGCTATGTGCCTGTGATGCTGCTGCGTAAGCTTTTCATTGCACCTGTGCATACATGTACTTGTGCATATGACAATCAACTTGACTTTGGCTTTGATTCATCTTGGTACAAATGTCATTTCTGTGGTGCTATTCAGACACATGGTGATATCATCAATGTGCACATTGTTAATTTCTTTATGAGCAGTTGAAATTGGTGTGAGTTTGTGCAACCTATGACCTGCATTCTTCACTCAGAATGAAATACTGTGTGCACCCTGCACCAATTCACTAACTGTACATGAATTGAAGTGTCCTCACTGGTATACCAATGTTTTGCTCCCTCATTGTGCATTCCTGCATGATCATTGATCTGCTGGTGCAGATCAGTTGTATGTCTGAGTGCCTACAGCAGTGTTTCACTGCAAAGCTCACTGCATTATGACCCCACTTCACAGTGGTTTGGGGCCAGTTAGAGCATGGGAATGGATGAGTGGGTGTGATTTATAGGATTGGTGGTGGGGGGTAGGATAGTAAGGGAATGTCACCAGACACATTGAAAACACATGTCTCCCCTCCCGCATATTCCTGTCTCTCCATAGCAGCCGTTTGTTTAGTTCTAGTGGCTGCCATGGAAAGTGTACTTTAAGACTCTGACATGTAGCCCATGATCCTGAGCGGCATTGGCATCTCAGCTGCAATTGTTGCAGGCAGTTACTATTGGAAATTGTGCAGGTCACATTTTAGCTACCAAAATGGAGGAAAGCACTTTGACAATTTTTTTAAAGATAAATTTTACTAATTTAGTGACTTTCTTTGCATGTCCCCTATTGGGTTTTAGAGCTAATGCAATATTGGCAAACCAAAGGTGATGAAATTAAATTTCTAGCTAATAATGTATGATTCTCTCAATGTATGATTTACTCCTTTTTGTATTGGTTTTCAAAGGCAGAGACAAAACCAGATAAATGGCACCATTTTGTGTCCTGAGCCTTTCTGCAAGATCATAGCTTAAGCTCTGCTTAACTGAAAAATAAATTTAAATGTCAATCATGCTAAAATCCCACATTTTGAATAAAATGTTGACATTGTATTTTGACATTTAATCCTTAGACTGTGGCAGTTTGGATGTAGTTCACAACTGTCTGTCCAACCTCAAAGTTCCTATTTTACCCAAGGGTAATGTTCCCAATGATTAAGGCTCTCCATCAATTGTGATTTTCCAGAAATTGCAGATTCTGCAATATTAGGTCTTTCCTCTGTGTGTGTGTGTGTGTGTGTGTGTGTGTGTGTGTGTGTGTGTGTGTGTGTGTGTGTGTGTGTGTGTGTGTGTGTGTGTGTGTGTGTGTGTGTGTGTGTGTGTATGTATATATATATATATATATATGTATGTATATGTATATATATATATATATATATATGTGTGTGTGTGTGTGTGTGTGTGTATATATATATGTATATGTGTGTATATATATATATGTGTGTGTGTGTGTGTATATATATATATATATATATATATATTCTCTGTCTCTCTCTCTCTCTCACACAAACACTGAGTGGGACAGTGGTAGTGTTGTGAGGAGGGAGCACATAAAGAACTCTGTAAATGCAGACCCAGATAAGCAACATCCTGGCACGTTACCTGCAAAGGTTTTGGTGAGACAGTCCATCCTTCCTGGAACAGGCTGCACCCAGGACTAGGTCAGACCGATTGCTAGGATTGTGTCTCTCCACGGTCCAGGACTGTAAAGGAACAAAGCAGCACCCCAGCTTTCTCTCGGCCATCAGAACACAGTGACAAGAGTGAACATTGCAAAAGGCAGGGCTATGGAACTCACCCAGTATGTCAGGCTGTGCTATTGGAGAGAGAAAATCTGAGCCAATATCATAGATGGATAACTTACAGCAGAAGTGGCTACTTAAAATATAAGCCAGAAAATGAATTACCTGAAGTTATAGAATTTGATGTTGACTCTGGAAAGCTGGAGCATGCCCAGATGGAAGATAAGGTGCTGTTCTTCAAATTAGGGGAAGACCTTTTATTCTGCTGTATTGGCAACAAGGTGCTTATTACTCAATTATATTGAGCTTCATGAGCAAAAAATTCCAAAATTATAATGGTGTTTTTGATTTAAGTGAGATAGAGATGACTCCTGAAATTATTGCAAATCTGCAAAAGACAATGTCTCACCAGGGTGGTGAACTAACTCGAGGAGATACCAAAATCCACATTTTGTGGCTTTTGTAAAAATCTCAAAAGTGAGCAAAAGCCAAATTAGACAAGGGACTGCCAATTGTTGCACAGTACACATCAAGACTCTGGTAAGACTGAAATTTAAATCTGTTGACCTAGTGAAATGTAGATAATTAGTTATACAAATTTAAATAAATATCTATAGACATATTGGTGTATTTCCAAAATAAAAAAAATACTCACAAATAAGTCCATACTGAAGGAGATATGCATGGAGATGATAAATATTTGTACCTATGCAGTTGACAACTCACCTTCTGGAGCAGTCTGAACAATATATACTGCAGGAATCTACCAGAATGATCTTAGCTTGGATTAAAGGAGAGCAGAGAGTATCACTTCCCAAGTTGCAACATGGCAATGAACATGTGGAAGTAGACACCATTACATGAAATATCAGAAGGGAGGCACAATACAAGTGCAAGCAGCGACCATGATAAAAGGCTGCTGTTGAATCAGGGGCATTCAATGTTAACCAAAGATTAGTAAAATTGGAGGAATCAGGTAACTTTCTAGGCCTATGGGTCGTGGAAGAAATACTGTCCAAGTACACTTCACCCAGGTAACTAACACTTAGCAGTGATAGAGAACAGATGAGGGCAGGTGGCCGAGCAGAGTAAGCTTATTGACACAGATCTCTTCATCCTTCAGACACTCTCTAGTATATCAAAAACAGATACTCCCAATTAGAATTTCAACAAGCTTTCAGACAATTCTACTGCAGGAAATGATAATAGATCTTGAGGACCATAGACCCAAAAATTTTTAAGTATAGCACACATTTTTATGCACTGTGTAACTTAAATTTTTGGGTAGTGCATATTTTACAATTAGATAAGGACGTCCATGTCCATGCCATGCATAGACACTGAGCACATGGGACCTGTGCCCTGATATCAATCAGCATAAACAGCAGGGTTCACACAATGCACAGGCTTCAAACACTGGAATGGATCTTAACTGGTTGCAGTATTACTAAAGAGGCCTGGACTGCTGCTGATGAGTGCAAGGCATCAACCTTCCTTAAGGTGTGTTCATTATCTGCTCATCCATAGCAATCATTTTCACACTGGCTCTAGTTTTTCTTCTATCCTAATGGAATCTCATATCTCTAGCCATCATCCTATGGTGTTCTCCACAGCACCTTGATTATTTATCTTATTGGCTGATCTCCTACATAGCTTTGTCCCCAGGCATGCCTCTGGTTTTCTTCCCCACCATCCCTACTAATTATCTCAGAAGTAACTCCACTCCTTCATCTCCATTCTCCTCACCAGTCCCCTTGTCTTTTCACCCATTAACTCACGAGTTCTTTTAAATATTAACTTTCTGTGTGGTATTTTATCAAATGTTTGAGCTTAAAGAACTAATTTCCTTAGAAGTTCATCCTCAGTTGGTAGCCAAGTATGTGATACGTTAATGACGCTGCATTGTACTGTAATCAATGGTTCTTCCTTATCTATCCTGCCAGCTATGTCCTAAATAAGCTCCATTAGATTTGTTAAACATGTTTTAGCTTTCATATCAAGGAAGAAGCATATCCTCCCATGGAGAACAAAACTGGACATAATACTCCAGGTATGCTCTCAGTTACAAAGAGACCTCTTTACACTTAAACACCAAACCTTTTGTTGAAAAGGCCAATGTGTTGTGTCTTATAGAACATAGAAAATAGAACACTACAGCACAGTACAAGTCCTTTGGCCCACAATGTTGTGCCAACATTTTATCCTATTCTAAGATCTATCTAACCCTTCCCTCCCACATAGCCACCCATTTCTCTATCATTCATATATCTATCTAAGAGTCTCTTAAATGTCCCTAATGTATCTGCCATTATATCTTCTTGCATATTTTGTGTACAGTGACAAATGCCTCCTCATGCTGACTCATTTCTCTCCAATTAAAAAGAAATCCTGCTTTTCTATTGAGTACCTTCTATTTCTCCATTTAATACACCACATCCCTCCATTTTTCCCCTTCACTTTGCAGATCTGTATCCCTTGTACACATTTCTCATCCTTCTCATGGCTCAGATCCATCCACTGGGGATTTTAGCTGCTGCCATAAGATTATAAGGATCTATGGGCTATTTATCATATAGAGTTTCAAGCCTAAAGGGAACTTTGAGCTCGGGATTGATTTTCTTAGAAAGTCATTGTTAATCAGTAATGCCAATGCAAAATGTCTAAACGGCTGTACATTGTACTTCACTCCCAAAAATGAGCACAACACACAGCTACAACTAAGATGAATATTAAGCAAAACTGACTGAACACTTCTGTCTTATTTTGCCTTACCCTGAGTCAAATTATCATGAGTGCCACATTTGCCTCATTGCTTTGATTGAGGAGAGAGAGGAGCAACAATAATCTCAAGAGCAACAACCAGAAAGGACAGTAGCTAGGCTTGCTCAAATAAAAGTTTACATGGCCCACAGTGTTCACGGGCTCTGGATATGGCTGTTAGGAGCTTCCTCAGGAGGAAATACTTCATCAGGCAGGCCTTCACTCTGTGATACCACTTCCAATATGCCCTGCTGCTTATTAGCTCTCAATCACCCCAAATTTAACTCTTTTATCCAGGGCTCCTTGCAGGCTATTACAACCATCACCCAGAGCCCCGGGTCTGCATTGCACCAAGCGTCAAGAAGTTCAACATTTGAACTTCAGTAACATGGAATAGCATAGGAATTGCAGTGCAGAAACAGGCCATTCAGCCCATCTGGTCAATGCTGGTACTTCTGCTCCACATGAGCTTCCTTCTACTCTTCTGCTTCCAACCCTAGGAGTACGATCTTCTCTTCCTTTCTCTCTCATGTATTTATCTCATTTCCCATTTAATGCATCAATGCAGCTTATCCGAGATATTCCTTACTGCAGCAAATTCCACAATACGACCATTCTGAGGATAAAGTTGTTTATTAAGCAGACTCCTTTGCGAGTTTATATTTTTGAAATAATTGAAAAAAAATACTTGTGATTTGTATATACTTAGGGCGTATGTGATCTTCATTACCACTCAATCACTTGAACATTTTACGTGTTCAGTTAATAGTTATGACTATCTTGCAAAAGACATTTGATTACAAGTTACACTGGAATATATTACATACCCTGTTTTTGTAGTCATTCAAAATAATAATCAAGCTACTCTGGGAATAAACTAATGAAAATAACCACAAGCCTCTTCCTAATTGAATCCTGATTATATTTCATGTCACGTTTGATTTTTTGCGGCTTCTCTACCTTAATACGTTGCATATCTTTGTTGCATTCTTCAACAGATTCATTGACTTGTTAACTTCCTCGTGCACTGATTTATGTCTGCTCAATCATTGGAAGGTATCTGAAGAAGTAAAAGGAAGGTAGTATTTCAACTGTTTTCAGAAAATTAACAGCGTGATAAAAATAACAATCACAATTTGTTTACTCAATGTACTTTAACACAAATCATTACAGAATTGAGAAATAAGCCAAGCCTCCTTAAGGCATTGTTTTTTATTTAATAACTACAAAAGCACAAAATAAGAAAATGTCATTCTACGCCCTTCAACTTCTTCCTTTCCCAACTAAGTACTTTCTATTCTATCATGGACTCAACCTAAATTGTTTAATCTCTTGAGGAAAGAGTATAAATTTATAATCCCTGATTACCAAAAGCAAAACTCCAATACCCCTGCTCCTCAATTGTACACCACTGATGACACTAATCCCTGCCTCCAGCACGTGATACATGGAGTCACAAAAAAGACTTCAGATGCTGGAAATCTGGAGCAACACACAAAATGCTGGAGGAACTCAACGAGTTAGGCAGCATCAAAATGGACAGTCAACATTTCAGGTTGATACCCTTCATCAGGACTGGAAAGAAAGAGGTGAGAAGCCAGTATAAAAGGGTGGTGGGAGGTGGTGGATCAAGAGCTGGCAGGTGATAGGTGAATCCGGGTGAGGGGGGAAGATAGGCAGGTGGGGGAGGGGGAGAGTGGGAATGACAAGAAGCTAGGAGGTGGTAGGTGGAAGGGACTAAGGGCTGAAGAAACTGGAATCTGATAGGTGAGGACAGTGGACCATGGAATAAAGGGAAGGAGGTGAGGAGAGGAACCGGAGGGAGGAATGTGTGGGTGATGGGCAGATCGAGAGGGTAGGGGAGGAGAAAGAGAAAGGGTAATGGGGCCAATGAGATAAGGGAAGAGACAGGGGAGTGGTTACCAGAAGTTAGAGAAATCAATATTCATGCCGTCAGGTTGGAGACTCCCAAGGAGGAATATGAGATGCTGTTCCTCTAATCTGCATCTAGCCTCAATTTGGCAGTAGAGGAAGCTGTGGGCCGACATGTTGGTGTGGGTATGGGAAGTGGAATTAAAATGGCTGGCGACTGGGAGATCCTGGCTGTTACGGCGAACAGAGCGAAGGTGCTTGATGAAGCGATACCCCAATCTGCGTCGGGTCTCACTGATCTAGAGGAGGCCGCACCAGGGGCTCCGGATGCAATAAATGAGCCCGATGGATTCACATGTGAAGGAGTGCTTCACCTGGAAGGACTTTTTAGGGCTCTGAATGGTGGTGAGGGAGGAGGTGTAGGGGTAGGTGTAACACTTACTGTTGTGATATCCATGATAGGTGGAGTACTTGCTCAATTTGCAACATAAGCAATATGCCTTTATGATTATACTTTTCAGTTAGACAGTGGGGTGACATATGGGGAAAGGTGGAAGAAAACGAATTGAAGAGTCAATGCTGGGGCATAGAATTAAAGTTAAGTGGCTAAAAGCACAGTAAAAATGATATGTTTTCAGATTTGTAGAAAAGTAGAAAAGTGATTGGTTGGAGGTCCATCCCTGGAGAGTTTGTGTGTTCTAAACCTCTTCTGAAATTTGGTTCCATTGAAGTTCTCAGAAGCAGAATTGAATGGGCAGCTACAATAATGTAACTTGTTTAGTGCCACTGAACACTGAGACATTAAGGAGATTCAGAGGGGAAGCAGTGAGGCTGTTGAAGGCAGAGAGAGGAGGGGCTGCACAGAAATGGACAGAATCAAAAAATAATATATCCATAAGAGAAAATGACTGGATATACTCAGTAGGTCACAGAGTAACTTTGGAGGGAGAAACAGAGTTAATGTTTCAGGTCAATGACATTCTATCGGAACTGGAAAAAGTTAGAGGTAAAACAAGTTGAAGCTCTGGGATGGGTTGGAGGGCAGTGAAAGATTGGATGACAAAAGGGGCAATGAAGCAAAGTGAAAGAGGGTAGTAAAGGCATTAATGCTTAATGAAAAGTAGGTCTGGAGGAGAGGAAACTATAAATGCAAACTGAAAATTATCAACAGAAAATGTTAAAAAAATGTAGTGGCCGTACTGAACTTCAGAATGTCCCTTAGTATGTATTACTGCACTTGGAATATGCTAGTCAGCAGTATTTGGTAGTGGACATCTCCTTGCACTGGGACACTGGTAAGTTTTGGGCAGACGTGCATCATTTACCAATGATGAACATCCAGTACAATGATGTGCAGCCAGTGTACATCTCAGGATGTGTCCCTGGAATCAGTCCATAGAGCAGAGTCCTATGTTATGCAGCTGCTCAAGATGACCACTGCATCCTTTTTTAAACCTTCTTAGCAAACGCATAAGGAGGTGGATAACAAGTAAACACTACAGAAGCTAACAACTATACATCACTAAAGCAGGTGTATAAAGAAATCCAAGTTAAAGAGCTGTTTGTGCATCAACTAAATATTTCCAAAATTTTGTTTTGTTTTCAGATTTCCTGTATCTTTTTGATAACATTAGAGTTAGTTGGCTTTTTTAATGATCAAGACATTTTTATGAACTAATATTTGTAACCCATGCTCCTTTTCATTCATAGGGTGTTGCTGGCAAGGGGAGCATTAACTTCTTGACCTGCTGCAGTCCTTGTAGTGATGAAACTCCCAAAGTGCTGTCAAGTTGGGAGTTTCAAGATTTTGACCAGCAATGTGAAGAAGGGTGATTTATTTCTAATCATATGTAACTCGGAAGGAAACTTGCAGTTGATGATGTTCCCATGTGTCTACTGCCCTTGTTCTCCTAGTTTGTAGGTTTGGGAGATGTTGTTGAAAAATTCTTGGTGAATTGCAGCATCACAGTTTGTAGCTGGTACATATTGCAGCCAAGTTGTGCCAGTGGTAGAGGGAATGAATGTTTTGTGTAGTAAATGTGTTGCTTTTTTCCAGATTGTGTCAAAATCACCACATATCAGATGCAAACAGGAAGGTGAGATCTGGCTTCATGGCTCATGTTTTGCTACATCCACTTTCCTTACCCAACTCTCCCAGACCGGTTGATGCAAGGTGACAGACTGGGACAGCAGCAGTTATGGTCCTGAATTTTATAACGTGGGGAGCTGATCTGGTTGTCTCTTTCCATTGCAGCAATGAACCTTTCATGCATCTTGATGGTGTGGAAGGTGCTATACAAATAATAAAGTTCTTCCATAGACTTTCCCGGGATTGTTGAAATAACCATTCAAGATTTTTGCTTTATTGGTGGAAAGCTGTGATATTTATTTATTGTTTTAAAATCCCAGTGCACAATTGTTATATCCAGGATAATTGATGTGATACTGCATGGGTAATGCAGACAAGGGCCAATAATCCAGAAATCTTGAGCTCAATACCTGCCTTAGTAATTTGAGAATTTGAATTCAGGTTTAAATATTTAGTAGATACAAGTAAAATGACAGAGAAGTGGACCAACTGTCATGGTATCCAATTAATTCATTCAGGTCCTTTCGGAATATAATCCGAACGTCCTTAGCTGGTCTGGCCTATATGTGGCACCAGACCCACACCAACTTGTTTTACACTTAGATGTCCTCTGAAGTAGCCTGCAAGTCATTCTGTTGTTTCACTGCTTTCCAGGGCAACTTGGGAAGACCAATAAATGCCTGCCTTGACAGTGATGCCCACATCCTGAGAATGGATAATAAAAAGTACGTTACTGGAGAGATGCCAGTACAGTGAAATCGGAAGCTGCAGATGCCATCAGCTTGATGTCTTCATAGCCAGCACCAGTAAGACTTGCCAACAACTATACTGGAGCTGTCAGGATGTTGTCTCTATTTCAGTCTTTACTCCTTTCAGTATTGAACCCCTGCTCCAGCTTCCTGCTATTGATCTAAATTGTGGCTTGTATTGGATTGCAACTTGCTCCTGCTTATATATAAACCAGTTGATAATGGATATGCCATTCCATTACAAAACTTAAAATTCATAATCCTTGTGTGTTTTTGAACATTCTCCCAAAATACATCAGAGAAAAGATAGTCCATTCTCATAACCCATCTCCAAGGTGGAGGTGTGTGTGTTTTGGACATGGTTTCAGTTTGCTCACTCAGCATATTAATAGGCTGCAAGAATGTAAGACTACAAAGTTGAGCCATGTACTGCCATTTTCTTTCGATATTACAGGTATCAATTTGCTTCCAAATTCTATTATGAATCGTGACTGCATGGTTTTATCATGATTTGCATGACTCAACAAATTGGATATCATGATAATATGCACTGTAATTATGAAGAGTAGACAGATGGTGACATCTGTCCTTGTGCAACAGTGATTTGATGCCAGCCCTACTAAATTGGGCCATGACAATTCAGATAATTTTATATGTTAATTGTGGATAGGAAATCTGATGTTTAACAAAATGAGGCTGCTAACCGCATTGTGCACAGAGATGCTCAGTAATGGAGGTTTGTTGAGGACTGAATAGAAAAGCAGTAAGTTCAAAAGAACTGCACTTGAACACTTCAGGTGAAATAAGTCTGTGTTGTGGGTATGGACTCAAGGATTCCCTTTTACTTTGAGAAATAGAGGCTTTGGTGCTGAGCATGCCAAACTTCCAGCATGATATGGAGCAGGGTGGGACAGAAGACCAGTCTAAGATCTCAGAAGAATCATGAGGAAGATTGAGAAAGGTTCCAGTTGGGAGGGCCTAAACAACAGAGTTCAGTGAGAACAGTGGCTGTTTATCCAGTGCAAAACCTTTGGAGGCTGTAATTCCCCAAAACATGGTTACATGCTGCAGACAGAGTTGTAATCAGACTGTATGGCAGCTTATTGTCACCTTTTGCAGATGGCTTCTTCCAGCCAAAAGCTGCAGACCTCAGCAAAGACTTCTAGTTTTCAGCACACTGCTGCATAGTAGAGGTGACAGAATTCTCCACACATGGGGAAGGGAAATATGTCTCCTTTTTCTTTGGTAGACTGCAACAGATAAGTGTGGGCATGGGACTTCCCTGATGTAATGAATTTCTCTGATGCGGTGGACTTCCCCATTGTAACAGATTGCACTTCTGTGACATGGGACTGCATCCAAAATAATTGAGGTCCCTACCAGAACCACTCCTTCAATATTCAAATTGTGTGATTGTACATCTAGAAAATATTCATATTCAGTTCAGGAACAGGCCCTTCAGCCCACCATGTATCTATCTGTACTAATCCCATTTACCAGCACTTGATCCATAGCCTTTAATACCTTGGCAATTCAAGTGCTTGCCTAGAAAAAGTTCTGAAAGTACCTGCCTTCATTATCTCTCAGGCAGTATGCTCCAGATTCCAAGCATCTTCTAGGTGAAAAAGATCCTCCTTAGATCTTCCCTAATCCCTTTACCTCTTATCTAAACCTGTACCCTCTAGTTTTAGATATCTCTGCTGAGGGGAAAAGTTTCCTACTATTTACCCTATCTATGCCTCTCATAATCGTTTTACATCTCTATCAGGTCCCCACTCAGTCCCCTCCACTCCAAGGAAAACAAACCCAGCCTATCCAGACTCTCCTTATAATTGAAGTGCTCCACCCAAGAACCATCCTGGTAAATCTGTTCCAGTGAAATCACGCCCTTTCTACAGTGTGGCAACCAGAACTGCTCACAGTATTCCAGCTGTTTTATAATGTTATACCATAACCTCCCTACTCTTATATTATAAGCCATGACTAATGAAGATAAGTATACCACATGCGTCCTTCGTCACCCATCTACCTATGTTGCCACCTTCAGAGATCCTTTTACTTGTACATAAAGGTCCCTCTGTACATCAATACTCCCTATGGCCCTACCATTCACTGTGTACGCCCTTGCCTCATTAGTCCTCCCAAAATGCGTCATTTATCAGGTTACTTTCCTTTTGTTCTACTCAGCTTGTTAACTGATCAACATCATTTTTCACCCAAAGACTATCTTTCTCATTATCAATAACAACGCAATTTTTACGTCCACAGTGAAATTATGAGTCATGAGCAAAAAACAAACAATGGGCCAAGGCAAAGGGATAGTCGACATTTCGAGTGGAAACCCTGCATCAGGACTGAGAGTGTAAATGGGGAGATAGCCCATATCGAGAGGTGAGAGGGAGGGATGAGACGGTGGCTGGAAGGTGAAAGGTGCTACCCATGGTGAACATGGGGCAGTGGGGGCCAGGGAATCAGAAGTTGACAAAATGGTGGAGGGCATGCGAGTTGTTCCAGATGTAGGTGGGAAGGGACTGGACAAGGGGAGGCAGGATAGAGTCAAGCTATGATGAGATAAGATAAGATAAGATCAGATCAGATCAGATCTTTATTAGTCACATGTACATCGAAACACACAGTGAAATACATCTTCTGCGTAGTGATTTTTGGGGGCAGCCCGCAAGTGTCGCCATGCTTCCGGTGCCAACATAGCATGCCCATAACTTCCTAACTCGTCTGTCCTTGGAACGTCGGAGGAAACCGGAGCACCCGGAGGAAACCCACACAGACACGGGGAGAACGTACAACCTCCTTACAGACAGTGGCCGGATTTGAACCCGGGTCGCTGGCGCTGTAAAGCATTGTGCTAACCACTATGCTACAGTGGGACAAGAGCTGACAGACACAATGGGCCTACCAGGATATTCCTGTTTGTGGGTCTTGGATAAAAGGTAGAAGCGGGCAATGCGGGTTGGGGCACTCTTCGTTTGGAGGCTGTAGGGGGAGATGTCCTGATGTGATGAGAACTGTGATGGTCTGGGAGATGGTGGCCGGGTGTTCGTTGGTTGGGTCCTGGTCCAGCACTAGATATGAAGAAGTGTCTGAGAGCTGCTGTCCAGCATCTGTGAGGTAGTGCAAGTCTACTAGACTACAACAGCACTGCCCTTGTCTTTGAGTTTGAAGACAAGCAATTGGAAATGAAAAGGTCAAAAGAGGGTAAAAGGCCAGAATAGAATGTCTACGAGGAAGAGGAGTGCTGAAGATATGAGAAGGGGTCATCAGTGGGGGGGACGGGGGTAGGACTCCTTGCCAAAGAAGAAGGCACAGAGGCAGAGGCAATGGAAGAAGAGCTCAACATTGTGATGGGCCCAGAACTCATTGACATGCAAATGCAGGGCTGCTGAGGTCCTCCAAAAGTTTGTTTTTTTCTCCAGAATTCCAGCATCTGCAGTCTCTTGTGTCTCCAACTTATGAATTATACCTCCTATCCAAATCATACAGCCAGGGAACAAGGAGGGGTGGGTGGGGTGAGCAGACCAGGGAGTCATGAAGTGAATGGTCCCTGCAGAAGGCAGAAAGAAGAGGTGAAAGGAAGATGTGACTGGTGGTGGGATTGCGTTGGAGCTGGCAGACGCGGCGAAGGGTGACATATTGGATGTGGAGGTCAGTAAGGTGAAAGATGAGGACCAAGGGAGCTCTTCGCTGTTCTGTCTGGGGGTGAAGTGTGGTGAGAGCAGACATGCGGAAAATGGAGGAAATACGTGTGAGGGCTCCATCAACTATGGAAGAGGGCAAGCCACATTTATGGAAGAAGGAGGGCATTTCAGAAGCAACGTGTACATGGATCCCCAAGCCTCACAATCCCTTACTTTTCATACTTTAAAGAATGTTTGGATCCTTCATATTTTGGTGTAAAGCAGACAACCTTACATTAACCTACATAAGTATCCATTTCTATAATTTTGGCCACCTTCAGCTTCCCTTTGTAATTGTGTGCACCCATCTGCACCAACCAGGCTGCCAAATTTTGCATCAAGAAACAACACATCGCTAAATGGAAATGAGAATTACCAGGCACCCACCTCCATATAATTTTGGATCTGCTGAATATGAATTTTACATTCAGATTATTAAGTACGGATAAGACACCCAGTGAATAGCAGGTAGTTAGCTAAGCACACTAGGCAAGGTAATGTGACATCAGGATTATTCACGTATTGCAAGGAAGGTTCCCAGTGTAGGGGCCAACATTAGGAAGGTAATACTGGGAGTATGTATCTTTGAGCTTCTTCTGGGGGAGGACCACAGGCAATAAGCAGCACTGAAACAAACTAACAAGAGAAAAGGATTGTAAATACTCAACACATGAGACAGCATCAGTGCAGAGAGGAACATAATTAATTTCTCAGATTAACAAGCAATCATCAAAACAGAAGAATCACTGAAACTGAAGTGTTAACTCTGCTCCAATTTCCACAGACGCTGCCAGGAGAAGCTCAGTAGTTTTCAGCAGTCTGTTGTTACTTCAGATTTCTAGTGTCTGTAGTATTTTGGCGATGAAGCTGTCAATATTGAAAATAGAAGCAAAGTTTCAACTTGGAGCCAGAAATAGGAGGGTGTCCAAAGAGGAACGAAGGAGTAAATTTAAATTTTAAATTTTTTTTTAAATTTTAAATTTTTAAAATTTTGTTTACAGCGTGGTAACAGGTCCTTTCGGCCCAACGAGTCTGCGCCGCCCATTTTAAACCCAAATTAACCTACCCGTACGTCTTTGCAATGTGGGAGGAAACCGGACCACCTGGAGGAAACCCACACAGACATGGGAGAACGTACAAACTCCTTACAGACAGCGATGGGAATCGAACCCCGATCGCTGGCACTGTAATAGTGTTGCGCTAACCACTACGCTACCGATAATTCTAACTCATAAAACAATTAGGGGACAAAAACAGAACCAGGAATCCTGGAGGTGGGCAGGGAAAATCCCAGAAAGTCAGAGGAGGGTCTCATGTAAGAGCCAATAGTAGAGAGAAGTTCCACACAGAAAACCAGTTCTTATTCTCTACAAGGTACATCACTATCCTGAGGGAGATGAGAATCCAGGTACATTTGCTTGTAGCATTTCATGGAATTTTGAACCTGCTGAATATGAATTTTGTGTTTAGGTTAGTGAATGTGGATGAAACACCAATTTATTATATTTAAGGACTGTGACCTGCAGGTTGGAAGTGGGATTAGTCCAGGTTACTCTGTTTTGACCAACATGGATACAATGGACTAACTGGCCTCCATGTAAGTTGTAAATTTTCATGATGTTCAGAATGTAGCCAGATAAATGAGTGTTATCCTTTGATGGAAAACAGAACTAGTGCAACAGAAAACCAGACTCTTAGCTGCACAAGAATCTCAGGTGGTTCAGTCAGAAAAATTCAAGAACAACATCTGCTCTTGACTAAACTTCCAAAAACAATAGAGATTTCCTATGAACAAGAGTTTTTCTCAGTTGTTCCAGCTTTCTACTTGTCAACAAAGGTATCACATTTAAGAACTTATAAACTTAAATCCAAGCCTGATAATTTTGAGACAGACATTTTTATCATCTGGCTGCCAGATGGATAATTGTCTCTGCATTAGAACCATTGGGAATGAGAGAAACATAACAAAGCTGTCCGCAAAACTTTTCACTGGGTCTGAAGCAGTGTCATCCACTATTATGAAGCTGCATACTCTAGTCACCAGGAATAGAGCAAGTACTTGATTGGGATGCCACAACTGGTTGCAAGCAATTGGTATATTTTTAAAAGTCTGCCATTCCAAATTTAAAATGACGTTAGTGGGCCAAATACACACCGATATTGTTTGTTTTAATTACAACTATTTGCCAAAAACACGGAATCAAATATGCTGATCCAAAAACAATCAAGTCATTAAAAATAATAAGACTTTCAACTACTTGGGCCTGTTCCATTACTCGTTTACATCGTAAACTAATTATTTAACCCTTTAAGCCAAGGTATTATCTCAGAACTCTGCCCACAGATCTTCCAAGTTCAGTTCATTCTTCTTGAGGTTTAAAGGCAAAACTGAACTCAGTATTCTGGTCAGGATCCAACTAATGCTCTCTGCAGACGAAGTTCTGATGAAGGGTCTTTGACCTGAAATGTTAGCTCCGCATCTCTTTCAACAGATGCGGCCTGACTTGTTGATTATTTCCATCTTTTTCTGTTTTTATTTTAGATTTCCAACCTCTTCATTTTTTTAAATTTTCAATGCTCTCTACAACTGGCAGATCAAACATAATTGCCACTTGATGGCATCCTCTAAGGTCTGATCATACTGAATGGATACATCTTCCCTTCAAATTCACCATTGACAGATCCCACAAAGAAAAGCTATGCTCAGGTTTCAGTTAGTTCAACGTCAGATGAATGCAATGATGGAAGAGAAAACAGAGATCTTGCTCTTCATTACTATCTGGTATGCAAGTGTGTGTATGAGGGATGACAAGATTAGACCTTATACTAACAACACAAACTAGTGGTATCAGTAGCTTGCTTGCCTTGGTCAATCTTCTGTCAAAATCCACGTGCGTGCCTTTTTCTGATTGAATTCAAATATTCCAATGGTCTCTTGGCAGGTGTATTGGAATATATTAATTGAATTAGACAAAGGTGCCTACAGTTGTTCTCCTCTGGTCTCCTCCGTAACTCACTCACCGAAATGAAAACAGAGAATAATGTAATTACTCAGCAGGTAAGACAGTATCTGAGGAGATAGAAATAGTGACAATACTTAAAGTGCACGAGTTTTCATGAGAACTGAGAAAAGTTTGAAAACAATTGTTTCTAAGTTCTCTCAGTTCTGATGAAAGGTTATCAGCCTGAAACATTGACCCTGTTCTAATAGTTATTTAGTCAGTTTATTCTGCATCCTCCCTTGAAAGAAGTGATGTATCTATGTAATGCCTTTTGCTACTTCAGGATATCCCAAAATATTTTGCATCCAGTTACATATATTTGAAGGATTGTTAGTGTTGTAATAAAGGTTAAACATCAGCCAATGTTTGCACAATGAATTCTCACAAAGAGCAATAAAATAAATAATATGATCATCTATTTAACATTGGTGGCTGAGAGATGAGCCCTCAAAATAATCTTGCACACCTTCAGTCCTCCATGGAAGTGCCAAGTCAGATTATCTTGCTCACATTTCTGGACTTGAATCCACAATTTGGTGACTCCTTCATACTAACACTGATCCATGGCTGATTGCAAAGAGTCCTGGGGACATGTTACTCCAACCTGAGAAATTTAAAACATGACATGTGGTAGTTGTAACAAAGTTCAGAGGAACAGAAAACTCTGAGCCTTCCAAGGATGCCTGCCGTAAGGGTTTCTTCTTTGTTCCTCATGTGGATTTGTTGTAGACCCATTGGTAGTGGTTATTTGTCACGATTGGACAGCAATTCTAATATCATGTAGTAAAAATTATGGTAGAAGGAAACTAGATGGATTATCATTTGTTTGGCAGCAGTACTCTGGTACTTCTCCCGAATTATGTCTCCTTCATGTGTAAAGTGGAACAGTAAGTGACTTTAGATTATTCAAGCATTTGAGAACTGCAACTGAGCTCAGTCTTGTTCTCACATAACACTTACATCTTTCTAACTAGTGTCTTCACAGAGTTAAGGTTACATTTCCCAGTCTCTATTATGCAGTTGCACATTGGGTGCATACATTCATGACAAAAGATTCATGGCTCAGTGGTGACTACCAGTTTATAATTGTTGAATAACAACAGTTTTGAAAATAAAAAGAAAGGAAACAAAGTTAATGTTGTTTGTAATGGCTTGTGCATTTGATTATTTCTGTTCACCCCATGAGCATGTAAATATCTTCACCTCAACATGATTATGTGGTAAAAATGTCATATTTATGTCAGTGATACTATTGTAAGGGTTCTTTAAACATTTCTCAGCCCCTTACATTATTAACATATACATTAAAGCAGATGTTGAATGGAAGAAAACATTCACATTGCACAAGAACAAAAAATGTTAGCGGTGGATCCATAAATTACATACTTTATGTTTTTACAAATTGCTCCCATGCAGTAGAAATGTAAAAACAAAATGAGTTCCTCTCAAGCTTCTTGCCAAAGCCATGGGCATTGTTCTGTATATTGAAAGTTGTTCATACACACACGGGACAAACAACACAAAACACAAATAAAGCCTCTGCAGAGAATTTTCTAATGAGAATTTGTGGAAAACTGCCTCTAATCAATGTAATTGCTTCTAAGTAGACACCAGAGGCACATCTATTTATGAGTCTGATGGCAGAAAAACAAGCCTTCACCTTCTAGTTAATGACATATATTTTCATCGTTCATATTGTAACAGGCAAGGTTGCTAGCCTAATTAGAACCATTCCACTTAAGATTTTAAGGTGATAGATTTGTGAAAAGACACCAAGAGAGAGCAGTTCTGCATGTAACAAAACTATTAGGATGGATGCACTTTGATTCCAATTCTCATGTTGTCACTTCACAGGGAAGGGCACATGAATGAAACAATCTCAAGTAAATTACTGGCTTTGATCCGACTTGCGGTGTACGTATAGCCAAAGAAAACTAGTCCGCTGCAAAGCTTCATATTAACAGTATTACATAATCAAGTCTCCAAAACCTGAACATCAAGACATCAAAAGCATGGGTGGCATGTGATGAATAACTGCACATTAACCTGATTTTCATTAATTTCTGCCTCAAAGGCAAATCTGCTAACATTGTCATAGACTGATTTACACTGTGAGAACTTATAATTTCGAGCTGGCATGAACCAGGAGAGCAAAGTTAGTCTGTTTCCATGGTAAGCAGAAATGAGTAAATAGTGAGGTTGTTCTTACTAGATTCCATTTTGGGTGGATTTTCAGCTTGAGATAGATGTGGTCATAAGAATGTGATGCTCTCTAAACAGAAACATTGCTACTGGTGTGAATGAACTAAATCATTGGTTACAGATTATGGCTTTCTGAGCCAAAGTACATCAGGGGGCATTTTCAGAGATGATCATTCGCCCTGACTGCTTTGTGCTAAGACAGCCTCAATGTGGCGGGTGAGCTGTAGACTGAGATTGGACAGGTCTGACAGCAATAGCCATGGGCAGAAAAAAAACAAGCTGAAAAATAGAAAAGGAAAATTCAGAGGCCTAGTCACATCTGGATTTTATCATCTCTTTTTTTCTGGGTAGTATTACACTAAACAATTATCTGCAGATCAGGAGACAGTGGGGACTTTAAAGCACCGAATTACAGAGAAAATTCAAGGAGATGAAAAGCAGCACATGCATCCCATCATTCTAATGAAATCAGCCTGACAGTCATACCATGGCACTCAGGCATTGTCCTAACTATTACCGAAACAACATGCAGCAAAGGGAGCTTCTTTTTATCTCATAAAACTAAAATAAAACAATGAATGGGAAACAGCTGCAGAAAAATGTAAACAATCTTCAATGATCAGTGTAGTGGGCTTCACCTTCAGAGGCTGTGTCTAACCCCCTTCAACCCACCCCCTCCAAACCACCATATCATGCTATTCCATTCACTCTTCTGTGTCCAATAAAAGCAATGGCTCTGGTCAATATTTACAGCACTCTCAGCCTGTGGATCCAGCAGTTAGCTGAACAAGTCAGCAACTGATTAAAATCAATTTGATTCGCTGCACCGTTCCCCAGACAGAAAGAGAGCGTGATGGGTTTTGATGCAGTAACCTGTGGGTGTATCATTATTCTCTGGCTATGCCACAGTGCAGCAATCATCCCTAACTGCGACTGTCTCCAGAGGAGGTTCCCTTGGCCTGGTCTATGCTCAGTACACTTGGCTTTTCTCTCATTAAATCGTGGCAGGTCAAAGAAAAGCCGCCTGTTGTGAACCTGGAGCAGGAAGGAATGAATTGATAATGAGCCATGATACACTGTGTTGCTATTCAATACAGGGCTTTATATATTCTTCATCTACCCAAGAGAAACTAAATCCTTTCTCTGCTGCCCAGTCTTCTAAGAGACTTTAGTCTAAAAAAAGACCAAACATTAGCAAAATTAATTTCAGCCTAATGTTACAATAAGCAATTTTTTCTTGCACTTTGTCAAAAGAACACCAAATAAAACTAATTATCCTAAATCCTTATGAACTAAGCTGACCACAGACAAGCAGTGAATTAATGCAATAACACTCCAAATATGGATATTATTATGACAAAGCCAGCAATTTTTTATGTTGCTTTGAAATTACGTGCACAAATACCCCTGAAGTGTAAACATTGGGATACAGTTACAAGTAATTATAACAAAAGGAATAAAAAAACTCAAAGAATGGACAACTGAGAGAAAATTAGTTTTGAAAGATGACTTCAAACTAATTGTACATTCACAAATATTATCTACATTACACATTACATTATATAAATCAAATACACCCATTCTAAATAAACATAAATATTTTATTAGGTTAGAATAATTTTCTGCCTAAATGAACAACTGTGCCACTGCGTAAAGTGCAGTGGGATTGATCAGTTTTCTGGGCAAGGAGTGCTTTATTTGCTTTCATTTTTCAGTGTTCTACATTTTTAATCTTGCTTCAAAACTAACAACTACAAGTTTGGACTTTTATGAATTTTGACTCACAGAAGTTTTGTTTTACTTCTTTTTGCAAGGACATTATAAAATAGCTGCAGAATAAATATCTTACCTACAGGAAGAAATTATGCAAAAATAATTTCCATAATTCACAAAGAAAATAATGTAGAATACCAGTCTGAAAATAGCAGATAGTATAGATTATACTTGTCCAGAATTTTATGAGTCCTTGTTGGACTCAAATTCTGTATTGCCTACAATTTCAGATGTGAGCAGATCCCTCCAATCAGCCTAAAAATCAGGCAATGGAAATATAGCAGATCAACTGTTAAAGAAAGATAATTTTACAACCTTGAAAAGATTACAAACAATAATAACTAACCATAGGTCAATAGTAGATCTTTTCCTCTGACTCAATTTTGAGTTTAAATTATGCTCTAGATACTTGACCCACCAGTTAGGCTGACATTTCAAGTCCAGTACTGCAGGCAGGCTGCTCTCTCAGCAATGCTGTTTTTCAGAGCTGAACTTATCCAAAGTCTTCCCTCTCAGGTGGACATAAAAAGACCTCAATTTTTGAGCAAAAATCAACCTGTACCACTAAAGTGGGCTCTCTGGTCCCAATACTGTTATGAATGCTTTATTATGAACAAATTGACTGCTGTGTTTTCTCTAATTATAACAGGCCTTGAAAGGTATGCTGCATGTAGAGCTTTGGAACAGAAGTAAGTTACTTGGCCCTTCTGCTGTATAACAAGATAATGGCTGTTTGGTGATGTAACTACATAACCTGTCTTTTTATTTCATATCCTTTAACGCCATGGTTGAGAAAAATCTGTCAATGCTGGCTTTAAAATCAACAATTGGTCTCATATCAATTCTCATTTATGGAAAAGAAATCCAAATTTCTATCATTACCTGCATGTACAGATGTTTCTCAATCTCACTCCAAAAAGGCACTGATCTTATATTTAGACTATGGCCCCTAGTCTTAGACCAGCTGAAATAATTTCCTTTCATCCACACTATCAGTTCTGCTTGAAGGATTATAAATTCCATGCAACACCACTCTAGTTTTTGTAGTCTCAGCTTATAACTTAACTTTTGAGTCTGTGCATCATTTTAGGAACTCTACATGGTACTCCCTCCAAAAGCAATATGTACCTTCTAAGGTGTGGTGCCGAGAATGCTCACAGGACTCCAGATACGTCTAACCTCAGCACCACTCCCCTTCCATTGCCAACCGCCCCACCCACATCACTTTATTCAACTGTTCTAGTAAAATGGGCAGCTATTCAGTAACCTTTGTGATTATATGACACTTTAATGATCAACGTACATTGATAGACACTCTTTCTAATTTCATTCCATTAAGAAAGTACCCTGTTCCTTGCTTTTTAGACCTCACATTTGTCTGCATTGAAATCCACTCCCCACAGTTTTGCCCATTTGTTTAATCATTAATAACTGCTTGTGATTGAATGTTCAATCTACATCACTTACAATATCACCTACCTTTGCATCATTGATAAGCATTAATAAGTGGACATCCCATCATCTCAGTGATTAATAGCTACAGTGAAAAGTTGAAGCCCCTTGCAGGACACCTCTAAATATATCCTGCCAATTTGAGTACCTGAAAATTATCTCTACTCTCAGTCTCCCACCACTCAGACATGCAATTTACTAAGCACGTTAATAATTTGTTGAAGTAATAATTCTTTACTTTTTCTTCTTATTATTGTGATTTTAAGGAAGTAATTCAATATCTAGTTAGGAGCTAATTGAGCAAATGTTAAATATTAAGATTGGAATATGTTAAAGAAAGCCACATTACACAAAATTATTATTTGTATTCTATTTCAAAATTATGATAGTAGCTCAAAAGCTAAAATTGTAAGACTGTAAAAAGTTGAAAAACATATTGAGATGTACAGAAGTTGTGCATATCCTAATTTAGCATTAGGTCACATGAAGTGTGCATTTAGATTCATTTTATCACACTGACTGGAAATGCAGTTTAGTATTTATCTCTCATTATCACATACATGGTTTCTATGAACCATAATATTTATCAAGCCTAGGATCATCTTGATGGATGCTGGTACCAAGGAGTGAGTAACCAGTGTGTGAAGTAGAGCATCCAGAAACAGTATAAATGGGGTTAACTCATTGACATAGCTTGGCAGAAGAAGTACTGGTCCTGGAAGAAGTAAATTGAGCTCAGCTGCCTGTAACAGAGTATTTTCCTTGACTGTGTAATATTGATATTAACTGTGAGTATATGTATCATATAAGCTTTATAAATGATAAAGTATATGTAATTTCATGGCTGCAATTGTTAATGCAGGTTTAGAATGCACTTGTCTATATATTGAAACAAAAATACATTCCCTTGACATCCCTATTAATGACATTGGATCATGCTGTCATTACATTTATGGTGACACAAGTCACCTCTTGCATCCTCACTCTCAGTCCTGATGCAAGGTTTCAATCCAAAACATCAACCATTCCTTTCCTTCCACAGATGCTGTTCGGCCACTGAGTTTCTCCAGCAGATTGTTTGTTGTTACATTTATGGTGCTGAGTCCATCTGGAATATAGTTGCACAGTTATGGCTATCCATTGATATCTTGCTGAGGTGCCTGACCTTCATCAATAAGCTTATCTTGAGATTGACATTTATCTCTGTGTAACTTATGTTTATGGCAAATAGTTATGTGGACTATTTAACATGGTCACACTGGCTTTTAAATGGATTACTGCATATTAAAATGCAACACATTTTCCATGAGGATATAAATCCCTGCACTAGAAATAACACCTGGTGGAATTATAATCAGGAATGTCAATCTGTTATTTAATTGTGGGCAGAAAGTCAAGTTAATAACATGCTTGCTTCAAATATGTATGCCTTTTCAGCAGGAATCACTGGATAGTATAGAGAAGTAGGAACCATGGCATTTTATTTTCCCTTCTTAGCCCAGAGGCCTATTGTAGTAACTTTATTATTACTGCAGCTGAGATAAGCTCCATAAGCATTAGCCAAGAGGAAAAAAAATGCCTTTATATATTGTAGGCAGGCTTTGGAACTGGTAGAAAGGTCTCAGGCTGAAAATCAAATTTGATTTTTTTAAATGTTAATCTGCTGTAACTGTGTTGTTTTTGATAGCTAGTATAAGAAGCTCACACATTATTCAAATTGCACCATAGGACATTTGCATCCTGGTGTAATTCCAGTAACAGCTGCATTATAAATATATAGACGGTGATTATTGTATCAGCATGATTGAGGTATTATTGGTCCCTCAGTCTGTGAATAATTTAGGGTAGAATTTTTGAGCAGGTTACAATGGACAGAAGTAAATGGCAGAATTTGACCAATTTTCACCCAGATTTGTTTGCTGTTGACACCAATGGTATAGAACCTGTAGCACAGCTGTTGACTTGCTGCTGTCTTTTATTTCCACCAACCAAGCTGTATTTATTGTCTCTGTAAACCTTTTGCCTGGAGAAGAACTGATGCACGCTGCATTGATAGATTGTGAATTGGTGCTGTTTATTGCTACTTGACAAATTTTTTCAAGTGAGTTGCTAGTGGAAGAAAAAAGGCATTTCACCAGAGGTTGGAAAGGAATAGTGGATCACAAGTCAAAAGTGGTCCAGTTTTACACATCTCTGATAGCATGGACTAGGCCTGGAAACAGACCATCAACTCATCTCCAGCAGGGGAAACTCACCCTGATGCAGAAGATATGAAGGGGAATTTTCCAACCCATTTTTTGGGTGTTAAGTAGTGTAAGATATGTTTTGGGTCACAGGAAGTCATGAGCTCTTGCAGCTGATCTATTGGTCAAACTGTACAACCTGCCAAAATGATTTCCGTTCATTGCAAAAGCAAGTATATTTCCCGAGTACTTTGTTGGTCAAGAAGCAGTTTGATCTGAGTTCATGAATGACATTTTTCAAAAGCAAGTATTTTTTTCTGTCCACAGTGTGGTCAGTATGCCAAGTGGTCAATAATTTTGTCAGGATTCAATGACAATGAAGCTGCTAAAGGCTAAAGAAAAACTTACTGGAACTTTTCTTGTTGGAGAAGGTTATTATTTGATATTGAAACTTTGTCAGACCAACCTTGCATTTTGTCCCTGTGCAGCTTTAGGGTCAGACCATCTGGTTTGTTATCGGAAGGGCTGTGGATGTGGAACAATCAATAAATATCAAAAACATAATCTTTAATGTTCAACAATATGAAAACAGTCAATCTTCCAATAAATTGTTGCCAAAGATCCTTTAAAAATCCTTTCAGTACAGCATTTCCTTTGATGTGCCTTTTCTGTACTTTAAATGTTCAAACTGATTAATCAAAGATTATTCAACATGCCACTTAAACTACAGTTTAGAGAAATCCTGATCCAAGGATAACCCTGATTGAAGTAGTAAAGGATGTAAGATTATTGATAAAGCAGATTGAGGTAGTGGGTCCAAGGAATACATGATTAATTAGTAAAATAACATTTGCATACATTATAAGAATACTGAAATGCATTTCTCTTCCTCTGCCCCTCTATGTATCACACATCATAACTGTTCATTCACAATGTCATTCAAGGAAATGCTGTACTGAAAGGATTTTTTAAAGATCTTTGGCTACAATTTATTAGAAGATTGACTGTTTTCATGTTGCTGAACACTGAAGTTAGGTTTTTGATATTTATTGTTTGTGAACAGACATTCTGCCCCCATTTCTTTGTCATTATTCTTGAACTAGTAAGTTCCAAGTGAGAGCAAGCCCATTTGATCAATCTCTAATCCCTCCTTTCTATTTGGGAGATGGGATTTCTCCCTGATAATTTAACTGAATTTACTGACTTCAATGTATTGCATGTTTAAGAGCCAGGAATATAAAAAGATATTTAGTGAGCTACCATGGTACACCAAATTCTCAGCATGGTTAAATTTTGATCTAGGAAGGGTCTAGAATGCCAAGAAATTTTCTGCTTGAATCAGGGTAATGTTTGGATCAAGAATCTATTAAAATGCAGATTAAAGTAGCTGTTTGGCAAATCTTTTTATCACAGCCCATGCAATTATTTAGTTAGAAACTTAATCCAAGAAAAAAAGACACATCAAAGCACAAAACATGACAAAAAGGCTTTTCATTGAATAATGTCATATCTGGATGTAATCTATTGATAGAGCAACCACTTTTGTGATGTTGAAAAATTTAAAGTGTATTAGAATTTAGACTGCATAATCATGGAAAAGTTACAACAGAGAAGGAGGCCATTCTAAAAAGCTACCCAACCCAAGTATGTAGGTGATTGGTAGAACCCAGGCAGAGTTGATGAGAATGGGGGAAGAATAAAAAATGGGATTAATGTAGGTTTTGTGTAAATTTATGGTTGACAGTTGGCATAGACATGGTGGGCCAAAGGTCCTGTTTCTGTGTTTTATCTCTATAACTCTAATCCCAAACCTTCGAGCGCTTGATCTGTGGCCCTGCAGGTCCTGTCTTTGAGTACATATCCAGGCACTTTTTCCAGTGTGAGAAGCATTCCTGCCTGTACCACCATTTCAGGCAATGAGTTCCAGACTCTTACTGCCCTCTGAGTGAAAAAGGTTTTCCTGATTTCCTCTCTAATCCTTCCACCAGTTACTTTAGATCCGTAGCCTCCGGTTTTCAATTCTTGAATCAGAATTCTGTACAATGGCAATGAAAGAGGAAGTAGCTTTCTTTGATAGGAATTGTTTTGGATTCAGTGCAAAGTTATCTACAAATGCTAAAAGTAGCAGTAGCTCCAAACGTTTGATATTTACTGACGGTTCCAACATTCACTAATAAAGTCAGTAGGTTTTCAGCAAAGATTTAAAACTTTGGTATTAAAATTTTAACATTCAGATGCACTGGTAGAGCTGAGGGGTAAGTGTCAGGGGATTTGGCAGTGCAGGAGTCCTGGAAATTTCTGAAGCACATCAGTCAATGGCTTTTTAACCCAGTCACTGCAGAAACATATTATTTCCAGGTTTCCCAACCAATTAGATTGAGCTGACATGACAATGCTCTGCACGAGTCCAATTCAACTGCACCGTTTAAGCAGACTTGGCAACCATGACATTTGATGAATTGTAGAGTTGCAAGGAGGAAGGAAGCAACTTCAAGCTTGGAATCAGACCCTCACTCTAATGACTCACTCAAAGTGATGCAGGAGGTTGCACATGAACACAGAGATGTGACGTTCCCTAACGGCCAAAGGGAGCCTACGGCTTCCTGGATATCATATGCCTACCTGCAGGAAAGCCACAGCTATACTTTGATAGTTATGGCTGACAAACATGGCTGGGTGATCTATGATATCCCCATTTATGGCGGTGGTGATGCACTACACCCGAGGAAGGCCAATCACAAAGTCAAGAATTCTGCTGCTGCCATTGCAGGCAAAGTTTGCATAATTAGCTGCCCTGGCAAACAAGGTATAAGCCACATGTAAAACACGATGATGCTGGAGGAACTCAGCAGGCCAGGCAGCATCCGTGGAGAAAAGCAGGCAGTCAACGTTTCGGGTCAGGACCCTTCTTCAGGACTGAAGATAGGAAAAGGGGAAGCCCAATATATAGGAGGGAAAAGCAGAGCAGTGATAGGTGGGCAAAAGAGGGGAGGAGGGGTGGGCACAGAGTGGTCATAGGTAGATGCGGGTAAGAGATAGTGATAGGCAGGTGCAGGGGAGGAGGGGAGAGCAGATTCACAGGGGGAATGGGTAAAAGGTAAGAAGACAGAGAAAAAAAGGCTAGGAAAAGGAAGAAGAGAAGAAACATAGTGGGGGGAGTGGTTGTGGGGAAGGTGGGTGGGGATTACCTAAAGTAGGAGAATGCCGTTTGGCTTTAAGGTTCCAAAATGGTATAAGCCACCTAATGCTCATGTGGGTGACTCAGACTCAGGCAGAACTCTGACAGCAGGCTATGGCAAAGAAGGTGAGGACAGTGGTGATGCTGCCAGTCACTAGCACCATCCCAGGACCACACTTCACTTTCAAGAGGCTGCAAATGTCTCCCTAAACCTGACAGAAGGCAGTGAGTCTCCTGGGGCACAGACGTTCAGATGTTTCCAGGAACCTTACACGGTGTGTGCAGGGATTTGCTGAGAAGTTGAACCATAGATTCACAGAGTCATAGAATCAAACAGCATGGCAATAGGCCATTCAGCTCAACTCGTCCACGTTGACCAGTGCGAACCTTCCATATTAATCCCATCTCTCAGCACTTGGTCCATCGCCTTCTCTATGCCGATGTGATTCAAATGCGCATCTGGACCAATCTGTGCAATTTTTTTGTCATGTTCAGATTGTACGGCAAAGCTATTTTTTGCATTTGAGGCCATGCCTGGCAATAATTTGCAGGTGAATTAGTGACCACGGGGAAACTGGGTCAGGTACCTTGGTGTGGCTGACACTTGCCTGTAGCTTGAGTCACGCGCTTGATGCCACCATATCCAATGCGCTTCCTTCACTGCTGGCAAAAAAGGAACCTCAGGGAAACCTTACACCTTCAAAGTTAACTCACAAACAGGAGGGCATCGTGCAGAGTTCAGGAATGAAGCAGCAATTAAAGGATCTGCATTGTCACCACACATATCCTCGCCTTTCAGTAGCAGAGCGTTTTAGAATTCACTGGAGCTTCCTTCTTTAGTCACAGCCTCTTTTCTTACAGTAGCCACTTGTGACCTGGATGCTGAAATCACTGGCCTATTGATCAGCTTGGAGATTTTGGGACCACTTGTTGCAAGGGAGTCAAGTGGGCCAGTTCATTGCTGGGGTGGTCACCCAGAGAGTGCTTGTACTCCTCGCCCCAACGGTTCCTCTTGTCTCCATGGCAGCCTGTTCCGTGGCTTCCATGGAAAAGAGTTCTTTAAACAGTAGTGGCTCACTTTATAGCAGTGTGACAACTGCAGTTGTTGCGAGGTCTCCACGGCGGCCCCCGATGGAAACCGCAGGCTCCTGTTTTAACCATGAAGCCATAGAGCAACTTTTCACGTACTTTTGTTCGCTTTTGTGATTATTTTCAGGAGGTTGGAGTGAGAAATAACCTTCGTGCACAGTACAGCACAAAAGAGGATGCGCTCAAATTTCTCAACATTCCCAAAGAGAAATCACACGTGGTAAACTCCAAAATGTAAAAATTAAAGTTTGAAGGCTTCCTTCCAAAGTTTATAAAGGGCCTTCTTTGATCCTGTAAGGAAACTCTCAAGAAAGCAGCTCTGAGGTTGCAGCACTCATTGACAGATGTGCTTCCACAGATAAGAGTTATTGTGCCCTAGCACAGAAACAGGCCCTTCAGCCCACCCCACCTATGAAAAACATTTTTCCCACCTACATTACTCCCATTTGCCGGCATTAAGACTGTATCCTTCTAAGCCATGCCTTTTTAAGTGCCTGTCTAAATGCCGCTTAAACATAGTGATTGTATCTGATTTCACCTTTGGCAGCGCATTCCAGATATCAGCCACTCTCTGTAAAAAAAACTTACTCCTCTGATTTTCCTTTAAAACTCCTTCCTCTCATCTAAAAGCCTATGCCATCTTGTTTTTGATACCCATCATGGAAAAAATTTGACTGTCTACCCTACCTATGCCTCTCATAATCTTATATACTTCTCTCAGCCTCCTTCACACCAGAGTAAACAAGGCCAGCCTATCCAATCTATCCCCAAAACTAAAGTCCTCCAATCCAGAAAACATTCTGGTGGATCTCCTCTGCATTCTCTCCAGTGCAATCACATCCTTCTTGTACTGTGGTGAACAAAACTGCACACAATACTTCAAGTGTAACCTAATCTGTGTTTTGTAAAGTTGCAAACATGAAGTCCAACTCTTATGCCCTGACCTATGCTGTATTCTTACCTTAATCTGAGAAACAAGAAACTCTGTAGATGCTGGAATCTGGAGCAATACACAAAAGGTGCTGGAGGAACTCAGCAGCTCAGGCAACATCTATGGAGGGAAAAAAACAGTTGACGTTTTGGGCCGAGACCCTTCATCAGGACCTTAATCTCATTGATGGCCAGCATGAAGAACAGCAACTCCTTGAACCCAGAATTAAACTTAAAAATCCACAATAATGTCCTTCTACTTGAACAATTACCATATTGAAAGTGGCTGGGTGTTTCTTCCGATTTGTTTGCTCATACTCAGCCATTCGCACTAAGGTTAAACGTGGAAACCAGTGAATGGGAGACAGTTCCCTGACATGCTGTTATTTCCAACACTTTTATCCTCTTTCCCACTTGTTTCCAAACCCATGCATCATATTAAAGTTGATCCCATCATTTCCAATTTTTTATAAGATATAAGATAAGATTTCTTTATTAGTCACATGCACATTGAAACACACAGTGAAATACTTCTTTTGCATAGAGTGTTCTGGGGGCAGCCCGCAAGTGTCGCCACCCTCCAGCGCCAACATAGCATGCCCACAACTTCCTAAAACGTACGTCTTTGGAATGTGGGAGGAAACCGAAGCACCCGGAGGAAACCCACGCAGACACGGGGACAACATACAAACTCCTTACAGACAGGTGCCGGAATTGAACCCGGGTCTCTGGCGCTGTAATAGCTTTACATTAACTGCTACACGACCGTGCCAGCAATTTATGCTGAATGAACAACCATTCTGTAATAAACCATTGGCAACAGCTGGCATTTCCTGCACAAAACTATAAGTCTGAACTTGCTGCCACTCTTTGCTTCAACATTGGTGCAGCATTTTCCTGGCTCTTGTGCTGGGGAATTACTCCACAGAACCTATTGTAATAACAGCCAGTTAGTTCATTTCAATGGAGAGGGACAGCTGTTGAGACAAGAGTAATGATTTGTATAATTTACATTTTTTGAGTTTATTGTTTATTTAAATACTTTTAATTGTTAAAAGCATTTTAAATGTCTTTTCGTACTTGAATAACATTGAAATGCTTTCCATTGTTCCATTGATGTGTAATTGTTTCTGAATGTGCTGAACTTTTTTCTCAATTGCTTTGTGAACAGGGTCAATCCAGTGATGGCATTACTTCAGACAAGTCCCTGCTAATGGTTGGGGCCTCGTTATATTGGTTAATGTGTTATTATGTGTTGTTATGTAGTTATAATAAAGAACTACAGTTCCCAGCAGGCAATGCAAGGGGTCACATGGGGAACAGGAAGTGGCTATAAAAGAGCGGGAAAGCAAGCCAGTCTGTTGTTTTAATAAATGTTCAGATGTTAAACCCACGCGAAATTTGTCTCTTGATGAAGAACAAACATAACATGGTGTCAGAAGATAGTGTGAGGTCTGAACAAGAGAGTAAGTGAATACTGTGTGCAATTGAGAAAGAGACCCAGTGAGTACAAAAGAAAATCTGTAAAAAGATGGAGGAAAAGTCGACCGGCGTGGCAAAGGAGCACATTGTTCCTGAAGTTCAGCAGTCACCAGATTTGCCAAGAGAGATTCAGGTGAGAGGCCGAGAGTTCCCATTATGGATAAGCTAAGTCCTCCCAAACTTATGCAGCTTACTGGCAATCTAACCGATAATTGGAAATGCTTCAAACAGCAATTCAACATATATTTAGGTGCTAGAGGAGCGGGAGGGAACGATGAAAAATTGAAAGCGTCTATTTTTCTGCACGTGATTGACGAAGATGCTTTGGATATCTATAACAGCTTTCAAATTGATGAGACAGTTTTTGAGTTGGGCACTTTGATGAAAAAATTTGAAGAGTATTTTATCCCAAGTAAAAACATCACATTTGAGAGATATAATTTTTTTTCCTGTGACCAGAAACAAGGTGTTAGCTTCGACCAATACTTAGCTGAGCTTCACACACTGAGTAAGTCTTATGAATTTGGAGATTTGGGAAACTCACTAGTTAAAGACAGAATAGTTTGTGGAATTCCAGATAACGGACTCAGAGAAAGACTGTTGCGTGAAAAAGATTTGACCCTGGAAATGGTGGTGAATATGTGTAGGTCAGCAGAAACCACACAAGCACAAGCTAAGGAGCTGTACAGAGCAGACACAACAGTACATGCTGTGAAAACAGAGAAGCAGCTCGCAAGGCATTTCTGAAAGCAACAGCAAAGCAAAGAGGAAGGCTCAAACAGCAAATGCAGCAGATGTGGAGGTAGACACATTCCAAAGATATGTCCTGCTTATGGGAAGTCCTGCAATAGCTATGGGAAGAAGAATCATTTTGCAAGGTGCTACAAAGCTGGGGCTAACAAGAGAAAGGTGCACACAGTTGATGAGAAAATGGAGGAATTCTTTGTGGATTCTGTACAGACTGTGGCTGCTGGTAAAACAGAATGGATTGTTCCAGTAACTGTGAATCAGACAGTAATTCCATTCAAGCTTGACACTGGAGCTCAGGTGAATCTGTTATCCATGGATGATTATAAGATTCTCACAGTAAAGAGTAAGATTTACCCTGTGAAGTTAAAAGTGACAGGCTACACTGGAGAGAAAGTTCCAGTAAAAGGGGGCTGTATGGTGACCTTTAAGCACAAGGGGCAGCACTTAAAATCACAGCTGCTGATTGTAGAAAAGAGAGTACAGCCAATATTAGGTCTGAGTGCATGTGAAAAGCTCAACCTAGTGAAAAGAGTTTTCCTAGTAGTTTCACATACCAAAGATGACCACACAACACTCATGGAAGAGTATGCAGATGTCTTTGAGGGGCTCGGATGCTTACCTGGTGTACACAAGATTCACATAGATGAGGCAGTGGCTCCTGTTGTCCATGCATACAACAAAGTTCCATTTCAACTTAGAGATAAACAAGAACTAGCACACATGGAATGGATGAATGTCATACAGAAAATTGAAGAACCAACAGATTGGGTGAGTTCACTGGTCATTGTGCAAAAGAAAAATGGAGCATTGCGGATATGGCTAGACCCAAGAGATCTCAATAAAGCCATCAAGAGAGAGCATTTTAAATTGCCAACACGGAAGGAAATCATGTCCCGGTTTTCAGGTGCCAAATGGTTTAGCAAGCTCGACGCATCATCTGGGTTTTGGTAGATGAAGCTTGATGAGGCAAGTTTGAGACTGTGTACTTTTAACACACCACAGGGAAGATATGGCTATCTTCAGCTGCCATATGGGATCCTGACCGCACCAGAAGTCTACCATAAAACCATCCACGTGATTTTTGAGGACATACCTGGTGTAGAGACCATGATGGATGACATCATCGTCTGGGGGTCCACCAAGGAGGAACACGGTACTCGACTGAGACAAGTGCTTGACGTGACAAGGAATGTCAATTTGAAATTAAATAAAGAGAAATGTGAGTTTGGTGTTAAGACATTGACCTTCATAGGAGATGTCATATCTGAAGAGGGAGTGAAGACTGACCCAAGAAAGATGTCAGCCATTGAAAACATGGAGAGGCCCCAAAACAAAGAGGAGGTGAGACGTTTCTTAGGAATGGTGACTTACCTGGCTAAGTTCATCCCTCAACTGTCAACAGTGTCAGCACCACTTAGGTCACTCCTTGAGCAACAAAATGAATGGATTTGGTCTCATGAGCAAGAAGAGTGTTTCCAGACATTGAAAAGGGTCCTAACTGAAGAGCCTGTGCTGAAGTTTTATGATCCGGAAAGATGTATCAGGATATCAGCTGATGCGTCCCAGCACGGCCTTGGATCAGTACTACTGCAGCAGCATGATGGCACATGGCAACCTGTGGCCTATGCATCAAGGGCTTTAACAAGTGCGGAAGCCAACTAGAGAAAGAGCTTCTCTCCACTACATATGCATGTGAAAGGTTCCATCAGTACATCTATGGGCAAGCTATTGAAGTGGAGACAGACCATAAACCATTGGTCTCAATTATGTCCAAACCACTGAATGACTGTCCCATGAGGATACAGCGCATGTTGATAAGGCTGCAGAAATATGATGTGAAGATGATCTACACACCGGGAAAATATATGTTTGCTGCTGTTGCTCTGTCTCGAGCAGTCGACAAGACAGAAAAGAGTGACCAACAGGTTAATGCAGATATACAGGCCTATGTTGACATGATAGTCACCTCTCTTCCAGTATTTCTGGATAGAACAGAGCAGATTAGGAAAGCAGCAGAGGCAGATGAAACAATGAAAGTACTCAAGGATACAATACGTAAAGGATGGCCAGCAGCAAAGGATGACTGTCCGATGTGTTTTCGGGATTATTGGGCATGCAGAGCTGAACTGTCAGTAGTGACAGATATGGTCTTCAACGGGAACGGGTTTGTGATTCCAGTGTCACTACGCAAGGAGGTGCTCCAGAAGATACACAAAGGGCATCTTGGGGAGGAAAAATGTAAACGTAGAGCACGTGAAGTGATGTACTGGCCAAGAATGAACCAATACATCAGCTGGACTACTGCTTCATGTGAAATATGCCTTACCTACAGACCAAAGCAGCAAGCAGAACCACTTACACCACACCCTGTACCAGACAGGCCGTATTTCAGAGTTGGAGTGGATTTGTTTGACTGTAATTGGAAGAGCCATGTTGTTGTAACAGACTACTTTTCCAATTGCCCAGAGGTTGCAACACTGCAATCAACATCCAGCAAAGCAGTTATCACGTTCCTGAAAGCTGTGTTTGCGAGGCATGGAGTTCATAGTAGTAGTATCAGACAATGGTCCACAATTTTGGAGCTGTAAATTTGAATCCTTTGCCAATGTTTGGGGCCTTTCGACATATAACCTCAAGCCCACATCACCCAAAATCTAATGGCCTAGCAGAGAGTTCAGCTAAGGTGGTGAAAGGCCTCATGAAGAAAGCGCAAGATGGACGAGAGGATTTCCATAGAAGTCTAATGATATACAGAAGTGCGCCACTGCAGAACGGCCTTTCACCAGCCCAAATGCTGATGGGTCGATGCACTAACACACTAACCTTCCAATACATGAAAACCTGTTGACACCTGAAAGAGCACACAAGGTCAAACAGGCTAAAGAGGAAGGGAAAGAAAAACAGAAACAGAATCACGACAAGATGGCAAAAATCCTACCAGTCCTGAAGCCTGGGGATCAAGTGCAAATCCAAGATCATGATTTTGGCACATGGTCCATGCAAGGAGTTGTGCAAGAGGAAGTAAATCCACATTGATACCAGATCCAGACAGAGCGAGGGACACCTCTGAGGAGGAACCGCATGGATCTACGACCACAAGCTCCAACCCATGGCTGTGACCCGTCCCCTGTCAGTACACCAAAGGGGCCAGCATATGGAGAAAATGAACATGTGGACCAGAGTTACCAGGAAAACACCAACAGTAATGTAGCAAATGAAAGCAACACACCTGCAAAAACAAGTACCAGACCAAAAAGGACCATAAAACCACCTCAGAGACTGATTGAAAGCTGCTGAGTGGACAAGGGTTCTTGGCAGGTTTATAAGGACAAAGTATTGTGTTTGTTTTTCTTTAAAGGGGGAAGATGTGTTATTATGTGTTGTTATATAGTTATAATGAAGAACTACGGTTCCCAGTAGGCAATGCAAGGGGTCACATGGGGAACAGGAAGTGGCTGTAAAAGAGCAGGAAAGCAAGCCAGTCTGTTGTTGTTGTTTTAATAAATGTTCAGATGTTAAACCCACGCAAAGTTTGTCTCTTGATAAAGAACAAACATAACAGTTAACACCAAACATTGTTATGTGAATTTGTAACTAGTAGATACAAAAGAGACTGCAGATGCTGGAATTCTGGAACAACACACCCTGAAGAAGGGGTATCAACCTGAAACGTCGAATGTCCATTGCTGCCTGACCCGCTGAGTTCCTCCAGCATTTTGTGTCTAACTAGTAGATTTGACAGGGATTTTCCAACAGGGTAAATTTAAAAATTTGGCTTGGCAGTGATTAACTAAATTAGTGAATGTCTTACTTTATGCCACTTTAAATTGTTTGAGCTCAGACCAATCACTGGGATCTTAAAGCTGGCTTCACCGTGCTGAACCAAAGGAAACCATGGTTCCTGTTTCCCTGTTAAACGTGTAAGTGGGTGTCTGTCAGAGTGTTGTTTATGGAAGGCTCTGTTCTCAGCAGGAAGCCTCAGTGAATGAGAGGTTTGAGCAGAGAATCCAGCAGGAGGTCTGGCATTTAATGGTTGTGGTCAAAAATGGAATATCCAGTGGGAGCCTCAATATACATTGCAATATTATTCAGATACATTGCAGTTAATTCCCACAAAACACTAGGAATGTGAAAAGCTTTTTAACCTGCAGAATTTTTAAAAAATTTATTTATTAGTCACATGTACATCCAAACACACAGTGAAATGCTTTTTTTTTGCATTTCTGAGAATGTGCTGGGGGGGGAGCAGCCCGCAAGTGTCGCCACTCTTCCGGCGCCAACATAGCATGCCCACAGCTCCTAACCCGTACGTCTTTGGAACGTGGGAGGAAACCGGATCACATGGAGGAAACCCACGCAGACACACAGGGAGGACATACAAACTCCTTACAGACAGCGGGGGGAATTGAACCTGGGTCGCTGGCGCTGTAATAGCGTTACGCTAACCGCCACCTCCATAGAAAATTGCATATGACTGTCTCAGTGGACTTGCTTTCAACAGGCAACTTTTTAAAGCAACACACAAGGAACAGCACCTCATATTCTGCCTGGGCAGTCTCCAACCTGGCGGTATGAAAATTGAATTCTCAAACGTCTGGTAACTGCTTCCCCTCTATCCCTTCCCCCTTTTTTTTCTCTCTTCTCCTGATCTACCTGGCCCCCATCACCCTATCTCTTTCCTGTCCCCCACCCTCTTCATCTGCCCATCACGCACACGCTCCTCCCACTGGTTCCCCTCCCCACCTCCTTCCCTTTATTCCAGGCTTCACCTTCCTCTCCTATCAGATTCCATCATCTCCAGCCATTTGTCACTTCCACCTATCACCTTCTGGCTTCCTGACATCACTCCCACTCTCCCCCCTCCCTCATCTGCCTATCACCCCCCCCTCACCTGGATCCACCTATCACCTGCCAGCTCCTGCTCCATCCCTTCTCTCCACCTCTTTATACTGGTTATCTCCCCTCCTTCTTTCAGTCCAATGAATGGTCTTGACCTGAAATGCTGACTGCTCATTTCCCTCCACTGATACTGCCTGACCCGTTGAGTTCCTCCAGCATTGTGCATGTTGTTCCAGATTCCAGCATCTGCAGTCTCTCGTGTCTCCTTTTTAAAGTTCTGCATCGATTTGCAGTGTTGCTTTCAAGATTCGCTTGGTGTTTATTGTTCGATTTGTATTTCTAGTGTTGGCTGTTCCTCATTTGGTAGCCCCCTATTTCCTGAGTTGGAAAAAAAATCCCATGTGCAAGTGCCAATCTGGAAATTTGTGCACAAAACCCCAATGCAGTAATTAGTGAATGTTGGAAATGCAGCGCTTCGAATGAGATTTTAACTTGAGCCCCATTTGTTCTCTTGAGTAGTCATAAAAATAGGGGAGTTAGCCTCGTTTCTTGGCATACTTATGCCTCCCCCAGTATTAAGCAAATTATTTAGTTGTTTACCCCATTGGTGTTTATGGAAGCTTCTGTGCACAAACTGACTGCTGCCACTTGGGGCCTTGTTATTTAGGTTAAGGATGATATCGCACACCAACATTGTTATGAGGACTTCTAACTAGTAGACTACAGATGGATTTTCCTGCAGTGTTAAATATAACATTTTGGCTCAGCAGTGAATAAATAAATTAGTCAATGTCTTAGTTTATGCCAGGCTAACTAGCCCATTTAACCTGGCATAAATTAAGTATTATTGTATTAATAGTACAATAATGGGCAGGCACAGTAGTGTAGCAGTTATTGTAACACTATTACAGTGCCAGCGACCTGGGTTCAACTCTGGCTGCTGTCTGTAGGGAGTTTGTACGTTCTCCCCGTGTGTCTGTATGGCTTTCCTCTGGGTGCTCCGGTTTCTTCCCACATTCCAAAGACGTATGGGTTAGGAAGTTGTGGGCATGCTATGTTGGTGCCGGAAGCGTGGCGACACTTGTGGGCTGCCCCCTGAACACGCTATGCAAAAGATGCATTTCACTGTGTGTTTCGATGTACAGGTGACTAATAAAGATATCTTATGAACAATACATCTAATGGTATAACCAATGAAGGATAATAATGAGAAGAAACTGAAAAAACACAAGCCTTGAATTGGTTCATTGTTTGAAGACATACCTGGGTAGATTTAGACTCTCATGTGTAACGATTAGCCCAGCTGAAATTTGGTTCTGTTGATTTCATGAAAATGAATTTCCAGTTCACAGCATAAGGCGGGCATGCTATTATATTGTACATTTGGCACATGTGATCAAGGACAAATTTCTACCTCCATAAAATACTAGAGTACAGCATGAAACCATTTCGCCCATGGTGTGTTTGCCAGCTCTCTGAAAGCCATCCATTCAACCATTTCTCATTAAATTTTTGAGGAATGCCAATGCCGTCAGTGTTTGTGGCTGGGTGTACTGTGATCCAATAAATATATGCAAACAAAACTGTCTTGGCCTTTACCATTGTCTTATGCAAATTATATTCACTTACAACAAACCACTAACCAAGTCAAAGGACGTCACAATTTTGAATGCCTGGATTGAATTTCAACTCACCCGTTTTTCATCTTGAATATCAAGGCGTTTCATGCAAAGGGTAAGCATGCTGCACACAGCTTCAGAAATTCATTTCCATTGAAGACAGCAGAACTGAATTTTGCACTATCTCCATTGCTATTACATCATTCTTGCAAATATACAGCCAAATCTGGACTCCAAATTCTAATTACAGCATAAAACATAATTTACATAGATATAACATAATGCTGGAACAACATCCCCAGCAGGTAGTGCTGATCATTGCAATAGAATCTAAAAGCCAGAGTACAACATGATATTGTTATTATAGAGTGAGTACAACATTAGAGTGAGTACAACATTATAGACCAGAAATGAATTTTGACTCCTATTTTTGAACACAATTACCTTTTTGTTATATAAGGGTAGGATCCTAGGTGTTTCATACTCTGTCTTGGCAAGTTCCTATAATGTATCCTGTAGATAGTGTGCACTACAGCCATGGCATAGGATGCTCTTGCTAAAGGCAGCATTCTAATAAATTTTTAATGTATCATTGGGCAAGGTCTCGCCACACAACAGTAACAATGTAGTTTCTGCAATGACCCCGGTTTTTCCGTCTTTGCACTGGCTTTTCCTGAGGGCTGTCCTTCTCATACGTTAATGACCAAGACTGGTGAACATGGAACCCATAATTTGGAGTCCAGTACACTGAGGGTTAAATGAGATACGTCAGCTCTTGGCATGAGCTGACGCTATTAGTATGCTTTACAGTAAACACTCAGCCCTCCGGCATACATGGGGAAAGGGGAGTGCCAGCCGGTTGCATGAATATGCCCATTACGTGAAAATGACTAAAAAAAAAGTAATGTACATCACACACTAGTTTTCCATGCATAAAACTAAATAAATTGCCGAACTATATGTCATCTCCTTCCCTTTTAAATAACAGCGTTTTACTCTGCAATGTTATATTTTAAGGCTAAATAGTACTAATGTAAAACTACAGCAAAAATAAATCAAATGAATGACAGTACTCATCCATCATATGAAGTGCCTAATCTTCAAACAGGATGTTGCTACTAATCAGCCTACAACTGCACTGCCCTTGTGTATAAACATAAATAAACTAAAAATGTCTTTTCACACTTATTTTGCATAACACTTGAAATAAAATTCACTACTTGGGCTTATTTTCGTAAAAAACAAAACAATCTTGTGTAGGATCTGCACAGATTTTTACTCGTAGCCTAGCCTGGGCTAAACTACCACTTAAACTAAAATCACGGTTCTAAGAGGCAACGGAACAGTGCAATTTTATCACTGTGTTCTGGATACTTATTTCATCATGTTCAATAGAACTTTCATGAGTCAAGGAGTTAGGAGGAAGAAGGCAGCATACATAAGGTTTAGGAAGCAAGGATCAGATAGGTCTCTTGAGGAATATAGGTTAGCAAGGAAGGAACTTAAGAAGGGGCTGAGGAGAGCAAGAAGGGGACATGAAAAGGCCTTGGCAAGTAGGGTTAAGGAAAATCCCAAGGCTTTTTTCACATACATGAAGAGCAGAAGGTTGACGAGAGTAAAGGTAGGACCGATTAGAGACAAAGGTGGGAAGATGTGCCTGGAAGCGGTGGAAGTGGGTGAGGTCCTCAATGAATATTTCTCTTCAGTATTCACCAAGGAGAGGGGCCTTGATGACGCTGAGGACGGTGTTGGTAAGGTTAATGTTCTGGAGCATGTAGATATCAAGAGGGAGGATGTGTTGGAGCTGTTAGAAAATATTAGGACAGATTAGTCCCAGGGTCCTGACGGAATATTCCCCAGGCTGCTCTGCGAGGTGAGGGAGGAGATTGCTGAACCGTTGGCTAGGATCTTTGAGTCCTCGTTGTCCACAGGAATGGTACTGGAGGATTGGAGGGTGGCAAATGTTGTCCCCCTATTCAAAAAAGGTAGTAGGGATAGTCCAGGGAATTATAGACTAGTGAGCTTTACGTCTGTGGTGGGCAAGCTGTTGGAAAGGATTCTTAAAGATAGGATCTATGGGCATTTAGAGAATCATGGTCTGATCAGGGATAGCCAGCATGGCTTTGTGAAGGGCACATCATGTCTCACAAGCCTGATAGTGTTCTTTGAGGAGGTGACCAGGCAGATTGATGAGGGTAGTGCAGTAGATGTGGTCTACATGGATTTTAGTAAGGCATTTGACAAGGTTCCACATGGTAGGCTTCTTCAGAAGGTCAGAGCGCATGGGATTCAGGGAGGCTTAGCTGTGTGGATTCAGAATTGGCTTGCCTGTGGAAAGCAGAGGGTTGTAGTGGAGGGAATGCATTCAGATTGGAAGGTTGTGATTAGCGGTGTCTCACAAGGATCGGTTCTGGGACCTCTACTTTTCTTGATTTTTATTAATAACTTGGATGAGGGGGTAGAAGGATGGGTTGGCAAGTTTGCAGATGACACAAAGGTTGGTGGTGATGTGGATAGTGTGGAGGACTGTTGAAGATTGCAGAGGGACATTGATAGGATGCAGAGCTGGGCTGAGAAGTGGCAGATGGAGTTCAATCTGGAGAAGTGTGAGGTTGTACACTTTGGAAAGACAAACTCCAAGGTGGAGTACAAAGTTAATGGCAGGATTCTGGGTGGAGTGGAGGAGCAGAGGGATCTGGGGGTTCATATCCACAGATCCCTGAAAGTTGCCTCACAGGTGGATAGGATAGTTAAGAAAGCTCATGGGATGTTAGCATTCATAAGTTGTGGAATCGAGTTTAAGAGCCATGAGGTGATGATGCAGCTCTACAAAACTCTGGTTAGACCACACTTAGAATACTGTTTCCAGTCCTGGTCGCCTCATTATAGGAAGGATGTGGAAGTGTTGGAAAGGGTGCAGAGGAGATTTACCAGGATGCTGCCTGGTTTAGAGAGTATGCAGTATGAGGAGATACTAAGGGAGCTAGGGTTCTACTTTTTGGAGAGGAGGAGGATGAGAGGAGACATGATAGAGGTGTACAAAATATTAAGAGGAATAGATAGAGTAGACAGCGCCTCTTTCCCAGGGCACCAATGCTTAATACAAGAGGGCATGGCTTTAAAGTAATGGGTGGGAAGTTCAAGGAAGATATCAGAGGAAGGTTTTTTTACGCAGAGAGTGGTTGGGGCATGGAATGCACTGCCTGGGGTGGTGGTGGAGGCAGGTGCATTGGTCAAATTCAAGAGATTACTAGATAGGCATATGGAGGAAATTGAAATAGAGGGATATGTGGGAGGAAGGGGTTAGATAGTCTTAGGCGAGGTTTAAAGTTTGGCACAATATTGTGGCCGAAGGGCTTGTATTGTGCTGTACTGTTCGATGATTTTATGATTCTAAAGTCGAAGGCTGAGGAGATTTAAGCTGACAAGCCTTCTTTAATAGATCTCTCATGTCCGATTGCTTGCATGTCTTTCTTCTTACATGCAAAATGTGTGAATGAAAATGTGAAACTGCTATACTGTTTGAGCAGAAAAAGCAATTTCACTGCTCAAAGAGTTTCAAATCCTTCAGCAGTGATTTTATCGAGACATTTTCCTCTGGCTCCCCTTCATCAACACTTTCTTCTTCTTGAACTTTCTATGATTTCATCAGTATTTAACGTCACTGTAACAGAAGCATCCTTGTCAATTTCTAGCCATCTATCTAGTTCAACTCTTGAAAATTTTTTCACTAGATTTTCAGCATCTGACAGCCCCATAATTTCATCATACATAGGCACCATCTGCTTGCCCTTACCCACACAGAATCCTTCAAAAGTTTCTTCATTAGAATGACCCTTCCTCAACTATGACAAGAGTCCATAGTTTGCACCAACATCTTCGCTGTGTTTCAATTTTCCCCCTGTTTCCATGTGCAAGGCATATTAAAAGTTATATCTTTGATGGAATATTTTGACTGAAAATCTTGAATTTTTCCTTTTTAGCTTGCCAGCCTTCTCATAAAGTTTTTACAAATGTTTGCAGACTGTATTACACTTTGATCCATCGGCTGAATTAAATTTGTCACATTGGCAGGGAGATAAATAACAAAAATATTTCCATTCACACGTTCTTCTGCAGGAAGATGAGTGTGGTGTTTTCTAACAAAAACACAACTTCAGACAATCCTTTTCTTTGTAAATGTTCTTTTACACACAGTGCAAAAACATTATGAAACCACTAAACAGAAGTTTCTGCATCCATCTGCGCATTACTTTGAGATTTGTAATCAATGGAGAAATGAGGGATATCTTTAAAAATTCTTGGCTTTGAATTCTTCCCCAGAACAACCAATTTTACTTGATAGGTTCCTGCAGCATTCATACATATTAGCACAATTAAACAATCTTTTTTTTGTTTAAAACCATGAATAACTTTTTAATTTGCATCAGCTAAGTTTGTGTTTGGATGGCAGTGCCACATTGATCCTGCTCAGCGGTGAGATCATGTTCAGTAACTAAATCCTTGAAGGTTTCACAGAATTTCTCTGCTGCTTTCATATTGGAAGATTTTGAATCCCATGCCAAATCTTGAAGCAAATGAGCCATCCTTGAGAAAAGGCCCACAGATCAGTGATTTGCATTTTCTCATAAAATTCCTTTGCTTTTTCTACTAGTATTGGCCCTGATCTACATGCGTTCTCTGATCTTTTAAGGAAAACCAGTCATATAAAGTGTGATTAAGATCATCAAGCTTGGCTGTGTGCATTGTATGGCACATTTCAACACTTTTACCACTTCACAGTTGATGATTTAATGTCATAAATCATTGAGGAACCATTGTTCATAAGAACATTATGATTTTCACCTTTTTCCCATCTTTTACGTATTTCCATTTTCTGTTTCAACGTTACAGCAACATGACTTTGCTTTGCACCTTTGCAGGGAGTATTCTTATCCGACATAGTAGATAGATGGGGGAAATACAGTACAGTTTATGAAATACAATTGGAACTGACTGCCATATGTAAAGGCACATGAGGGACTAAGGGTGGGCTGCTGTGCTGTAGACTGACAGAACACAGTGCATGAACAAAATCATGTCAGAACCTGGTGCATCAAGTTCAAATTTACATTTTTGAAAAAATTTAAGAAATTGCATATATTTTTAGAAATTTTTGCCAATTGCATGAGAATTCCAAATATATAAATACCAGATAAATTAAAATTTACTGTATTTTTGAGCCTGGAGCCTGAAGAAACCATACACTGTACACCCGTGTTATGGAAGGGTTGCATTTCTAGAAAACTGTCGCAATTTTCTGTAATGCAAACCCTTGACAAAAATTGACAAAACTTGTTGTTTCTTTTGCATTTCTGCTTATTTAGTTATTTTTTTCTCACATAAATTCCCTCAGAGTGAATTTTTATTTCACAGCTCAGATTTTTTGTTGGCATTTGTAAATTCTGTGAGGACGAATTTCCATTCCCCAAACTGCCATATCGCGGAGGTGACATTGTATTTTGAGGATCAGACTAATTTGATCTTAACTGACCATAGAAGTCTATATAACTTGATATAACTAAGCCCAAAATATGTCCACATCTATGACTTTATTCTACAATCATCAGAACAGGGAAATCATGTTTGACAAATTTGTTAGTACTTGGAGGTTGTAACCAACAGAATATAGTGAACTTATTGATGAGGTGTATTTCAGCTTTTGGAAGGCCTTCAATTACATGCCACAAAAGATATCATTAAACAAGATTATAGCACAGTGTATTGTGGGTGATGTACCAGATTGCGAATTGGTCATAAAACAGAGCTGGTCTTTTTCAGGTTGGGAGGTTGTGATGGGTGGGATGCCATAGGGATCAGTGTTGGGGCCTCTGCTGTTCACAATCTACATCAATTATTTGAATGAGTGAGACCAAGAGAAATAAATGCTCAGCTGCTGGTAATACAAAAGTGGGTGGCAGTGGGAGTTGTGAGAAGGATACAGAGTGGCTTCATTGGGAAAATGGATAGGTTTAATGAATATGTGTGGACTTGGAGATGGAACAGAATGTGGAAAAATGTCAGGCCATCTACAAAAAATTTTAAAAGGATTTTGTTTTAAATAATGAGAAGTTATAAGTGATGGTGAGCAGATGGACTTGGGTGTCTTTGTATCAAAAAGACAGGTAGGTGGGCAGAGGGGATGGGGTGGCTCTGTTGGTAAAAAATGAAATCAGATCCTTAGCAAAAATCAGAAGATGTCGAATCCTTGTGGATAGATTTAAGAAATTGCAAGGGTAAAGAAACCCTGATGGGAATTATATACAGGCCTCCGAACAGCAGCCAGGATGTGGGGTACAAATTACAACGGGAAACAGAAAAGGCACGCAGTAAGGACAATGTTACGGTGGTCATGGGGGATTTCAATATGCAGGTAGATTGGGAAAATCAGGTTGGCACTGGATCCCAAGAGAAGGAATTTGTAGAATGCCTACGAGATGGCTTTTTAGAACTGCTTGTGATCGAGCCCACTGGGGAAAAGACAATTCTGGATTTGGTGTTGTGCAAAGAACCAGATTTGATTAGGGAGCTTAAGGTAAAGGAACCCTTAGGAGGCAGTGATCATAAAATGATAGAATTCACCCTGCAGTTTGAGAGGGAGAAGCTAAAATCAGATCTATTGGTATTACAGTTGAGTAAAGGTAACAACAGAGGCATGAGAGAGGCCAAAGATAATTGGAAGGGGACCGTAGTAGGGATGACAGTAGAGCAGCAGTGGCAGGAGTTTCTGGGAATAATTCGGAAGACGCAGGATCAGTTCATCCCAAAGGAGAAGAAGCATTCTAAAGGGAGGATGAGGCAACTGTGGCTGACAAGGGAAGTCAAAGACAGCATAAAAGCAAAAGAGAGGGCAGACAATATTACAAAAATTAGTGGGAAGCAAGAGGATTGGGAAGCTTTTAAAAACCAACAGAAGGCAATTAAAAAAGCAATAAGGGGAGAAAAGATGAAATATGAAAGTAAGCTAGCCAATAATATGAAAGAGGATACCAAAAGTTTTCTTCAGATATATAAAGAGTAAAAGAGAGGCAGGAGTGGACATCAGGCTGCTGGGAAAAGATGCTTGAGAGGTAGTAATGGGGGACAAAGAAATGGCGGATGAACTGAATAAGTATTTTGCGTCATTCTTCACTGTTGAAGACACCAGCAACATGCCAGAAACTCAAGAGAGTCAGGGGGCAGAAGTGAGCGTGGTCACTATTACTAAGGAGAAGGTGCTTGGGGAACTGAAAGGTCTGAAGGTGGATAAGTCCACCTGGACTGGATGGACTACACCCCAGGGTTCTGAGAAAGGTTGCTGAAGAGTTTGAGGAGGCATTAGTAGTGATCTTTCAAGAAATACTAGATTCAGGAATGGTTCCAGAGGGCTAGAAAATCACAAATGTCACTCTACTCTTTAAGAAGGGAGGGAGGCAAAAGACAAGAGATTTTAGGCCAGTTTGTCTGACTTCAGTGGTGGTTAAGATGTTAGAGTCCATTATTAAGGATGAGGTTTCGGGGTACTTGGAAGCACATGATAAAATAGGCCAAAGTCAGCATGGTTTCCTTAAGGGGAGATCTTGCCTGACAAATCTGTTGGAATTCTTTGAGGAAGTAACAGGCAGGATAGACAAAAGAAAGTCAGTGGATGTTGTCTACTTGGATTTTCAGAAGGCCTTTGACAAGGTCCCAAACATGAGGCTGCTAAACAAGATAGGAGCCCATGGTATTACAGGAAAGGTACTAGCGTGGATGGAAGATTGGCTGACTGGCAGAAGACAAAGAGTGGGAACAAAGGGGGGCTTTTCTGGTTGGCTGTCCGTGACTAGTGGTGTTTCTCAGGAGTTGGTTTTGGGTCCGCTACTTTTCACGTTATACGTTAGTGATCGGGATGATGGAATTGATGGCTTTGTGGCCAAGTTTGCGGATGATACAAATGTAGGTGGAGGGGCAGGTCGTATTGAGGAAGTAGAGAGTCTGCAGAAGGACTTGGACAGGTTGGGAGAATGGGCAAAGTAGTGGCAGATGGAATACAGCATAGAGAAGTGTATGGTCATGCACTTTGGTAGAAAGAATAAAGGCATAGACTATTTTCTAAACAGGGAGCAAATTCAGAAATCGGAGGTGCAAAGGGACTCGGAAGTCCTAGTGCAGATTTCCTAAAGATTAACTTGCAGATTGAGTCAGTAGTAAGGAAGGCAAATGCAATGTTAGCATTCATTTCGAGATGACTATAATATAAAAGCAAGGATGTAATGCTGAGGCTTTATAAGGCATTGGCCAGACCACATTTGGAGTATTATAAGCAGTTTTATTTATTTTAAATAATTATTTATACAGCACAGTAACAGGCCCTTCCTGCCCAACGAGCCCGCACCGTCCACTTATACCCATGTTAGCCTACTAACCCATACGTTTTGAGCCCCATATCTAAGGAAGGATGTGCTGGCATTGAAGAGGGTCCAGAGGAAGTTTACAAGAATGATCCCAGGTATGAAAGGGTTAATGTATGAGAAGTGTTTGATGGCTCTGGGTCTGTACTCTCTGAGGTTTAGAAGAATGAGGGGGATCTCATTGAAACCTACCGAATATTGAAAGGCCTGGATAGATTGGATGTGAAGAGGATCTTTCCAGCCATGGAAGAGTCTAGCACCAGAGGGCACAGACTCAGAATGGAAAGCCGTCCCTTTAGAACAGAGATGAGGAGGAATTTTTTTAGCCAGAGGGTGATGAAGCTGTGGAATTCGTTGCCACAGACAGCTGTGGAGGCCAAGTCATTGGTTATATTTAAAGCGGAGTTTGAGAGTTTCTTGATTAGTAAGGACATCAAAGATTATGGGGAGAAGGCAGGAGAATGGGGTTGAGAGGGAAAAATAAATCAGCCATGATTGAATGGCGGAGCAGATGATAGGCCGAATGACCTAAATCTGCTCCTATGTCCTATGATATACAAATCAATGAAAGAGAGAGAGAGAGAGAGAGAGAGAGAGAGAGAGAGAGAGAGAGAGAGGATCAGCCATTCAGGAAAGTGATGAGAAGAAATTTCTTCATCTAGAGTACTTCTACCCAAGAGGTCTGTCGAGGCTCAGTCATTGAGCATGTTTAACACAGGGATCAATAGCTTTTTAAATATTAAGAGAATCAAGTGATAGTGCTGAGGTAGGAGATAAGCCTTGATCTTATGGAATGGGGGGGGTCAGGCAAGAAGGGCTGAATGGCCTAATCCTCCTATGTCTTATGTTCTTCACACAACATGATGCACATTCTCTTGCACCACAACAAACAGAAAAATGAACATAATTCATTGTACTTACACCATGCTTACTTCAAATGTACAAATGTGACTTCTTTCATCCATTCACCCAGGGATAGCCTGAGGGCTGTGATCCCAGCATGGTTGGCTTTCTAGTGAAACATGAGTGAGGGGACTGAGGTGAATTCCTTTTGATAGTGTGGTGTGAGAGGAAGCTGCTGCTCCCTGACAGTAGTGGGTGCTTTGATAGAAAAATCTCAGCATCAAAACTGCTGCTCTTCTGAGAAGTAGTGGCTTCCATTTCCCAGGGACCCTTCAAGTTTAAGCCAGGCATCCGGCAATTAAATAAACTACTGGTGCTCCACATGAACTTCGGTTTTCTTTTACTCTTCTTCTCGCACAGCAAGTGAGCACCTGAGTGTTTCAGTGACTGATAAAAGCCTCAGAAAGGGGCAGCATCAGCCCTACCCATTCAGACCCCAGAACATTAGGAAGCAGGAAGGGAGGCGATTTCCCATATGCTCTTCCTTAGTATTTGCTACTTGTAAAGAATCTTGTATTCAATGATTTTACTAAATAGTTCCTGCATTTTTCTTAAGTCATAGACATAGTTAAACTTAAATAGTTATATTTAAAATGTGTAATTAGTCTGGCTTGGGAACACTCTCAGTGCTGCTGCCTCAGGTGACCCTCTTCAATCCTGACTTGGGGGCTGTCAATGTGGAGTTTGCATGTTTTTCCTCTTGTTTTCTCCCATATCCCAACGTTGTTCTGTTTGGTTAATTGGTGGCTGTAAATTACCCCTTACTGTAGGTTAATGGCAAAAAGAATCAGAGAGGAATTGATGGGCATTTGTGAAAGATAATAAGTTGCAGGGATTCAGGCAAATAAGGCAAGGTGAATGGGAGTACCCCTGGGAGCTGGCTTGGGTCTGGTAGGTTGAATAGCCTCCTCTTCAGTTATAAGTTTAAGATAAGATCATTATACTTGTGATACAAGGCCCAGTTTGTATTTGGGTAATGCCAATAGTCCAGGACACCTACGCTTCTGTGGTCAAACAAGAAGTTCTGAAACTACTTGGAGTGGAGTCTGTGGAGAGGCATGTGAAGCCCAGCAGCAGGGGTCCATCTGCTATTAGCTCAATTCTATTAGGTCCATCTTTTAAGTTAATGTTTTTAAATACCTGCAATAATTTTTAGGTTTTTATTTTAATTTTATTTTTTAGTATTTTTTTCAATTACTGTGCGACTTCAATGACAATGTGTCCCATTATATCTCCATTTCAGATATACTGCAAGTACTATCATGTACCCAAAACCAGAAATTAGGTAAACATTAGTTAAAATGGAAAGGTTAAAATGTGTCCATTAAAGTTGCTCCCCCATCACCCACTTTATATCGAGCGCGTACTGTGTTTGTACTTAATCTGCAATAGTTGTTAAATATTTCTGGGTGTTCAACTACATTTAAGTCCCCTCGGCTTTAACAGCTGACAAAGCCAAGAACAGGGCTCGGCCTGCTGTCAAACTCTCAGGGTATTTTGTGGCAGGGTTTCCTGCTGCCACTCAGGCCACATCGCTGGCGTCCTGGTTGCTTTAGGCCAGCGAGGTGGGTTCTCTGCCTTCAGACCAAGTTCAGGCTTGGGATGACCACAGGTGGCAGTAGAGGGCAACAGGACCCTGGCAGCAAGACCTGGTGCAATGATTAAATGAGGTCTTATGCTTAATACAGGACATCAGCCTTGTATGCCTGAGAACATTCAATAATATTTAAAATGGAACATGTTAGGCACAGTAGTGTAGCGGTTAGCATAACGCTATTACAGCGCCAGCTACCCGGGTTCAATTCCGGCTGCTCTCTGCAAGGAGTTTGTACCTTCTCCCCGTGTCTGCATGGGTTTCCTCCGGGTGCTCCGGTTTCCTCCCACATTCCAAAGACATACAGGTTAGGAAGTTGTGGGCATGCTTTGTTGGCACCAGAAACATGGCGACACTTGTGGACTACCCCCAGAACACTCTATGCAAAAGATGCCATTCACTGTGTGTTTCAATGTACATGTGACTAATAAAGATATCTTAATTTAAATGGAACTGTGTATACAGAAGTAAGAACCAACTGTGGGAGATATTATCACAAGTTTGCTGCGGCTGACCGAAGGTGAATTCTCCTTCATTACCTCTCCCTGTAAAATTTACAGTGCCTGACAGAATTTAATGTGGTACAAAGCTAAAAGTCAGCAAACTTTATGGGAAGGAGTGAAGCCACAGTTTCAAGCATCATAAACATAACATTTTCAGTGTTTGTGGGCTCTATCAAGTCCTGCTTGTAATGTGATACTTTCAGCAGACACACCTGTGCACTCTTTGGATTAGATCCTGAGTTGCTAAAGGAACAAGATAAATATTGTAGTTGGGCTCTGTGACCTGAAGAATCTCAGGATCAGCCAAATGCAAAAAAATCGGTAACATTCATGTTGGTGTATTCAAGCTAACTCCATCCAAGCTTCCACCATCCCAGTAGACCCTGGATTCTTGTCACCAGTAATTAATAAGCAGTCGTGTCTGTAGCAGCTATCAGCTCATGAAAACCCTGCAAGACAGCAGCTTCTGAAAGCTGGTGCATTAGGCACTCCCTGATTTGTTCCTCACCATTAGGTAGCAGAGTGCTCCCCAATTACTGAGACATAGCACCCAAAGTAACTGGTTCTTTCAATAATCAAACAAAAAATTGAAGTTTTGTTTGTGAATACTCCTGTGAAGCACTTTGGGAATTGTACTACATTAAAGCTGCTATTTGAATACAAGTTGTTGGAGACCCAAAGAAGAAAAAGCTTCCCTTAAAGAGTCAGTACAAAAGTCAGTGGACACACAGTGATCAGCTGCATCAATTACCGGGAAACTGACTTCAGAGGCTCCGCATGGGTAAAATGTTTCCCAAACTTCCTGACCTCCAGTGCTGTTTGTGTGGAGTTTAAACATTCCTCCTGTGACAGTGCAGGTTTATTCTGAGTGTTCCTGTTTCCTCTCACATCCCAAATATGATGGTTGGTAGCTTAATTGGCCACTGTAAATTGCTTCTAGTATGTAGGTGAGGGGTAGAAACTAGGGAGAGATGATGGGAATGTGGGGAAAATAAAATGTGTTTGGGAAGGATTAGTGTAAAACTCGGTGCTTGATGGTTGGTGGGGACTAAGTGGGCTGAAGAGCCCAACAACAATTAAACTGATGGCCAGGCAGGAGAAAATAATGTAGCTGCTAGCTCCGTGGACTCCAACAAGGAAGATATTTGGAGACACAAGAGACTACAGATGCCAGAATCTGGAGCAAAAAACAAGCTACTGGAGGAACTCAGAAAGTCAGACAGCATCTGTAGAGGGAAACGGACATTCAACATTTCGGATCAAGACCCTTTATCTGAGCAAGGAAGGTATTCCTTGGATCTTTATTATTACTAACTTCTGTTGCCCACAGGGAGGAAGTAGAATCGTAAAAGGTTAAGAATGAGTTTGCATGATCTCCAACGGATTAAGAAAACATGTGTTTAAGCTTCATTGCCAAATATAATTGACATTCAAGTCTCAAACATATGTCAGTGACAGTTCAGCAAAAAAAAATCAATAGAAATTTCTCTTTGATTGCTGGTCCAAATTGATGCAAGAGAACTTACTGTCAGTTTACTCACCACCCAACACTTGGCTCTGTTGCAATTAGATGAAGTAAATGTTGGGAGTTGAGTACAATTGGCAGCCAATAAATTTGTACCTATCAGGGCTAAGAACCAAATATGAATTTCTCACTTGAATCTTTAGGAAAAAGCAAAAGGATGAAGTAAGATGAACAATTTTAGTTCCCTACAGTAATGTTACTCTTGATTAGACATTGTTTCTCTCTGTGATAAAGTTTGTGCTGCAGAGAAAAAATAAAACTCAGACTATAATAATTACTCCCATACATGAATCCTTGCTCTTGAATGAAGATTATATTACAAAATTATATATCATTGAAACTGCAGTCTGTTCAGAACCCTGAGCAATTTTTAGAATGTTTCATCTACTGTTTGAGCGTTAAGGCAAATGTCTTAGCAAAGTCACCGAGTGAGTAATGAAAAGTTGAAGTCAAAGGGCAAGATAAGCTCAAATACTGATCCAGTTTATATCCCAAATTCAGGAATTGAATTGTGGTTCTTGGCAGATTTTAAAACCAGAGTTATTTTTCAGGGTAAGTTGAGTAGGCAATGGGCTATGATCCCCAAATTTGTCCTTAATCATTACATGTAATATTTAGAACTGTGGGAGCCAATGACACACATTGATTAGCAAAGCTGAAATTGTTGCTCTGCCGAGTGAATGAGGAATTCTGATTAGGACCACAGGTTTGATAGGTACAAGACATGGAAATCTTGTTCAATAGGAGTTGCAGCTCTATGGAATTCTATCAAATGAGTGGAATAATGGTGGTTTTTTCAGATTCGTGTTATTCCTTATGAATAACTATTTTTAAAATGAAATTAGACTCATAGAGGCCATAAAGTCATATAGCATTGAAACAGGCCATTTGGTCCACCACATCTTCACTAACCAGTGGGCACCCAAGTATATGAATTCCACCTTCCAGAACTTGGCCACAGCCTTCTGTGCCCAGTTGATTTAAATGCTCATCTAGACATGACTGGGTGTAGTATTATAATTTCTTATTATTAATTACTGAACTTTAAGAAAGTTAAAACATTCCTAAAAATAACATTTAAACATTATAATAGTGAATAATTATAAAAAATAAATGAGGCATGTAAAATTATTTTTAACAAGAGTAAACTTTTTCCATGTTCCAGGATTAAAATTTTTTGTTCCTATTAATCAATATTTTTGTAAAAGGTTTACCTGACAATACAATAGTGGAATGCAATGAGCTCTTTAACATAGTCTTGGCAGGTTTTATTTTTAATGCTAGTTGAAGGACACGTGCTATACATTTCAATTTTCTGTAGGTCAGAACCTTATTCTAATGTAATTAAGCCCATATTTGTGACAAAGAAATCTACAATTTGCTCAGTTATTAAATTAATTTACAGAATAGAAGTTTGCATTAAAATAATTAATAGTACATCATTAAGAAAAATATATCTACAATCTAACATTATAGTGCTTTGGTCACTTTGATTGAAAAAATGTAAAATGTTAGGAAGCATTGATATGATGCTGTAAAGGACAGAGCTGCCAATTCCTCTGCAATCAAGACTCCTGCTGGGACAGTTATAAAGCACACAAGTAACTCTCTGAAATGCTTGCATAATGAAAAGTATCCACAATAATGCTCAGCTAATCTCCATTTTTCCTTGTGTACACTTAGCGTTGTTCAACAGTGAATATGTTTTTCTTATCCTGCACTTTGCAATTTGGATTAAGGATATTTTCTTCCTCACAAATGATGTGTTTTGTAATTAAGTAATCTTTGCTAAAGTCTTTGTGTTCTATTTCATCTTTCAGATATCCCCACAATAGCACACACAGATTATAGAATGGAATTTTAATATCCAAGGGTGGGTGGTATTATGAACAGTTTGGGGAGAGAAGGTAGGTGTTAAGTCAGGAGAAATTGGTTGTGTTGGGAAGGTAATTCCAGCCCACACACTTCCAGGTTTCACTAAACTGGGATAAGGCTCTGCAACTAATGTGCTTCTAGAAGGCGGATATGTATTTCTATGTGTTATTAAGACTGGAAGCCTTTGATATGACTGCTTGAATGTCATTTTGGCTTCACAGATCTCAGGGGTATCTCACTATTGTAGCATAGTAAGGATAACATCTGAGAGAAGCTGAATGGCTTTACAGCATTTCTTGTGTTTCTTGAGAAGCAAGAGTACTTCCTTGGTTTACCAAGCCTCTCAAGTCATTGGACACCCAGAATTGGGGATCCAATTGCCATGGGACTAGAACACCAAACAGATCCATGCAGCCCTGCTGGAATTCTCCCCACCTTATAGGAAGGCAAGTCTGTCAATCAGTTGACTTGCAGGCAGGGAACATCTTGGTGCCAAATGCAAACCTGCCCCAAACACTGTTACCCAATTCAATGGCTGAGCTAGCTCCTCATGCTGGTATGGGTGAATAGGAGAGGGTTAATTTCACTCTAGGGTGTGGTGAAGGAGGAAGCAGTTACTACCTGCCTTATTATTGACTCTGCTTGTGAGCCCATCATCTGTGATGCAATAAAAATATCCAGCAATAAAGCTGGAATGTCAAAAAGATTGTTGCAACTGCACAGTTTTCAGCTTCCAAGTATGATCTAGGGGAAAAGGGCATATATTCCATTGTGAGCTACCACCATGGAGACACAAGAGACTGCAGATGCTGGAATCTGTCCAGATGAAGGGTCTTGATCTGAAATGTTGACTGCCCATATCCCTCCATGGATGATACCTGACCCACTGAGTTCCTCCAGCACTTTGTGTGTTGCTGCATGAGCTAACATCAGTCTGTAGTTAGGAATAAGGTTACCTGGTGTATTATTGGTCTGGTAACCTACAGGACTATGAGTTCATATCCCACTTGCATAGCCAACAAATTTGAGGTTAATTAAGCTGGAATTGTGAAACAGTTGCTTTTTGTTAACAAAAGTACTGTCATTTTCCTACTGTGATTTATCCTGACCTCAAACTTGGAGACTGCTAGTGTTCTGGTAAATTCTGGAAATAATTACAGTGAAAGGTCACAGGAACTTCAAACAAAGGTGGTCATTGATCTCACACAACAAGCAACTCCCTCTGTGTGGTGCTTGCATCATATACAGGTGATGATGTCACTTCGTCCTTTGATGTTATAACTTATTAGTGTGAGCATATACAAATAAAACTCCAATAATCCTATATCTAACTATTCAGAAATCCTTTGGTTGGGCATCTGGCTTACAGGGCCCTTGTTACTATGCTCCCTTTCCACTCAAAGGATTCAGTTCAATATGTATTTCATTTACATCAATGTGTAACATTTAAAAAAAAACAAAAAAGCGTTGAGTTTTAACAGGAACAACATCCAATAGTCGGGAAAATCTACTAGTCTGGCACTACCAAGGTCCCAAGTGTATCGGCTTAACTGAGTTTTACAGAACAAATATATAATTATTGTTCTTCAGAGAAAGAAATCTGCTGTGCTTACATGATCCAAATGTGACTTTAATCCAACATCTAAGTTATCTCCCACCCAATTGCCTCTAAAGTTGCGTTTCGTCATGACAACTGGGCATGAGCAATCATTGCAAGTATCACTCACATCCTTTGAATTAATAAAACAAAAATATTTTCTAAAAGAAGGCACAATGCACCAATACACAAGGCATGTTTGTTATTTTCCAAGATCGGGACTTGATCTCAGGCTGTGTCTTCCTCTAATGAAATGTTAAGATATCATCCTAGAATTAACTCTTGGCCCTTGAATACACCTTGAAAGCGGGTAACCGATTCGCAGTTGTATGGCCCTAAGTCCAGTTGGTTGGAGTTATGCACTCTCAAAAAGTGCTACAGAGATGCACAAAGAAGCAATTGTCAATCAAACCATTGGTATTCTGTTTAAAATCAATTATTAGATGTGGCCAGTTCAGACTGATGATCTTTAGCTAATTTCAACACAGCTTCCTCTCCCCTAGCTCAGATGCTAAAGCCAATGTGTAATTGAGCCATAGCAGAAGATCCCAGTGGGAATCCCACTCTGTAGTGAGTTAGTTGAACACTGGTACAGTGACAGAAGAGATGTTATTTTGCTCTCAGAGGCTCCAGAACACAGATTATTAAAGCATCCAAGATTCCCACCCCTGATTGATCTCTTGTGACCTTTCCTGGAAAACACACAGGTGTGATTCTTAAATGAAGACAGGATTGGGGTTGGCAGTCCTGTCCTGGATTACTTGCCAAGACTCACTGTCTGGTCTCACATGTGGAGAATGGCCACTTGACTAAATTATCAAAAGTCCTCTGGTAGTGTAGATATGAAGCCAATAAAGACAAATTGTTTTCAAGAAACTGGAAATAGTCAAAATAAAATGGAACTATTGTCAATTCAATGGCTCTCAAAGCATTCCATGCTTTGTGATGTAGGATCTAAGTACTTTGAAATTTAATCTTGTTAAATAAGTAAAGCTGGAAAAGCAATACTATTTCCCAACATTGGCACATTGAGAATCACCCATATGGGCCTGGAATTTGTGGTCAGTGGTAAAGCAACATCACTTACTAAGCCCTTGAACAAAAGTTGCCACAACCACCTGGTGATCTTTTTGAGAACTATCCCATTTCTGCTTGTTGATGCTGTCAACTATCCATTGCAAGAAGATCACTGGAATCCAGCAGCTCTAATTTCAACAACTTTACTCAATTGGCAGTTACTTAGATTATATTTTCATTACATTGTTTACATTGTCCTTATGCAAAGTTTTGACCCAAAACATTGACAATTTCTTTCCTCCCACAGATGCTGCATGGCCCAGTGACTTCCTCCAGCACATTGTTTGTTGCCCCACATTCCAGCATCTGAAGTCTTTTGTGTCTCCTCTTACATTTTCATATTTTCTTATGACATTGAGGAAAGCCATTTGGCCCATCAAGCCTATACTGGTTTTCAGAGAAATCCCATTCTGCCACATATTTCTCTGTAATCTCCTCCCCCATCTGCCCTTCAACTCCAGGCTGATTCTCCTACCACCCAGCTACTCTAGGGATAAATTATACTAACCAACTAATCTACCAACCAGTACATAATTGAGTTGTTGGGGGGGGGGGGGGGGGGGAAACCAGAATACCTAGAGAAAACCCACACAGTCACAGGAAGAACAGACAACACCAGAGGTCAGGATTGAATACAGATTGCTTGAGTTGTGAGACAGAACCATTATTTGTTGCTTCACTTGCTGCCCTATATACCAGTAAACAAAATGCAATAATTTTAATTATTTTTCTTACTATACAGTGGGAACCATACATATTTGATTAAGGTAGAAACTGAAATATCATAAATATTTTTCAATTATTTATATTGTAATTGTATTTATTGTGAAATATTCATATGAAGACACTACAATCAAAGTATTTGTCAGCCCCAATTACGGTTCACTGCACTATTAAAACTCAGCTTCAGGTTTTTCAGGTTATTAGTAACAAAATGGCTTTCTAGTTTCTGTCAAAGAGAATCCTTGATTATGGGAAAGAAAGCCACAAAAGGTAAAGCCTGTGGAGGCATGCTGAACTACTAACAATGACTTCAAGATTTCTAACCTTAACAAAACCCAAAGTTGCCATCAATTTCATTGTGTAAGGACAGTGTTTGTCAGTAGCATGACGTTAATTGCTGCTGCAAAATTCAGTCTATTATGTTAAAGTTAAAATTTAATTAGGTAATGTAGTAGATTCTCTTCTTTTTAGAGTGTAGTTAACCAGTTGAGTTTTATAATAATTCTACAGTCATATTTTTCTGATGGTCCAGCCCATTATCAATTTAATTTAATTTAATTTTACTACATGCTCTGAAGGGACATAAAATATGCAACCTTTGGGATGCTGATGCATGGGATAACCACTAAACTTACAATATGTGAACTTATTGCAATTAAGAAGCCACAAGCCCTGATGGAAATGAGTTTCAGCGAGTAAAGTCTTTATTTTATTTCTGTCAAAGGCATACATTACTATATTGATATATGCTCTTTTTCTCTTAGGGAATGGCTGATTTTATGTTTGAGTCAATCTTGTAATCCTTGGGTATCACAGTTCACTCCAAATAATTACCAAGGCTGTATCCCAGACTTTGTAGAGGCGTTCTTCAACTTACTATCCTCATGAAGAAGACAACAACACTTACAGAAATCAATAACATATTGGATTATTTAGCAATCAGATAAAAGACTCTTTCTTGTTGCTCTCCCTCCCATCAACAATTTGATATTGTTTTATGAATCTTGATACTAAAACAAAAACGTGAGTGAATCTTTTTGCTTCAGGATATTGCACTATCCTCTGGATTTGGACGTACAAGCTAGTATTAAAGCTTGCATGGTTTTACAATGCTCAGTTTTTCTTCCATTGGCTCATTCCAGACAGTAACTAGAGAACGTAGTTACAGTTTAGTCACAAATCTATCAAGTACTGCTAGACTTACAAATCAGGTAACCATATTAATGTCAGCGTTGTAGCATTGTGACCAGGTCATATCATTTGAAGATGTGACTAGATTTATTAGAAGTACAGGGAGCTGTAAGTATCAATGTATGTGACCCACCTTTAAAATTAATGCATTTCCTTTACCCAAGGGAATTCAGTTCTATCAATGAGAAGCTGGTTCATTACCAACAGCAATAAATTCTGCACATCAGTGCCTGTTCTGTTGGCAGCTAACACGATGCATTTGTCTGACAGGTCCCCAGACTGACAGCTTTTTTTTTGGCAAAGACTTGCAGGTATCTGGTTGGCTCCTCAACACAAAAGTCTGCACTCGGCTTCTCTGGCTGACGACTTAACTGAAGAACCTTTCTCTGCAACTGAACATTGATGGAACCAGAGACATGCAGTTATCCAACTGGTCATTGACAAATGACAAATTGAAGCTCACATCAGGAGCCTGGATCGCTCCGGAGAAAAACCCAAGACATTCTGTTCTGTAATGTGACTTGCACAAAGTCCCATCCAAAAATGTTAGGAATTGCAGGTCCTGGAGGATGAATGCAATAACAGCTTGGCAGAAGAATATAACAGTTTGCCAACGAGAAGAAAAATGCAGAAATTATTAAGAAGCCAAACATACAGGAATTACACCACAATCCCCAGTATATATTGTGGTATATGTAATATTAGTTGTGAACAATAATTGCTGCTTTAAGACTATTGTCCTTTAATAATTATGTCATGTGGGTAACTGTTGTCTGGGCTGCAATAAAATATCTAGAAAATTTCAAAGGCAGTCAGAGAAGAACCCTTGAATAAGCCATACGTGCCCCGTTTGGGCTCCGTATGTCTTACATGCATCAGTCTGTAGGCCCTGCAATGGGATTCATTAAAGGTTAAGAACTCACTGAAATCATACACTTTATGTGTTACTTCCTGTTCCCTGTCCTTATACAGCAGGATGCAGATTACAGAAAGAAATGCTTCCAAAAACATAAAAGGCACCTCTCCACCCCCATCTGTTGCAATAAATGTCAAATACATTCATTGCATTATCCAAAGCGTATTTCATCAAGAGTGTTTACATTTTGCTCATCTTTCTTCTTTTGACTGCCATTGTATATGAAGTCATCCTTTCATGTCCTGCCAGAGGTAAGTCACAAAAGACACTCATCTCCAAACTGATGGTCTTTGTTAGGGGAAATGGAATGGTTGAAGAATCACTCAAGACCCAGGTCCACTACAAGCATCAGAAGTTTATTATTGCGGCAGCAGGGAGAAGGCTGCTGAGTATCCCAGACAGCTGGCTTCCCATATCCCAGCTGTCTGGGATACCTAGATCTCTATTTCTATCCCAGACATAGATGAAAGGAAACTATGCACCATTAGTCCATCCCAACAATACTACCAATTAATTACATACATTACATGCATACCCAAACAGATGTCTAATAAAGTGTATGGGGATTCTTTAATCATATTATGGACAACTCTGTGTCATCTTACTTGATTATATGAAGGAAAGACAGTTCATGTATGTGTGGTAAATAAATGAGATATAGATTGAGACATTCAAGGTAATTTAAAAGGGATTGAGAAGTTTGGATGTTAAGTGATACATATGAGATAGTTACATTCTAGTAAGTGGATAACCAAGGAAAGGAAGTACTTTGATAAGGCATAGTAGGCTTTGAGTCCTGGGACAACAGCTGGTAGTCCAGATATCAACAGGCAAGGAAATGGGAAGAACTGGTGAAGGCATAATGTGGGTTAGGACCTATTTAAGATTCATTGTGAAAACTGTAAGTACAGGAATAACACAAGGTTTGTCAATTAATTTGCTGGCCCATTTGCTCAACCCCCATTAGCTCATTTGATTCCATTGAGTCAATCACAGTCTATTTTGTTAATTTGTTTGATTCCATGTCCCAATCATGAATTACTCAATTAATTAATTTGATTCCATTGACTCATACACACATTACTTAATTGACTCACTCAATTACATTGGCTCACCTACGCATTATTTAATGAGTTCTCTGAATTCTATTGGCAGTCATAAGGTGTTTATAATGAATTTGCTCAATTAAATAGAGACTCGCCTACATATTATTTAATGAGTAATTCAAAATCCTTTTACTCAGACAAAGAATGCTTAAAGATTGAGCAGATGGAGGAAATAAATGGGAAACTAAGGTGGTGTCAAAGTGATAACTGGGTAGGGAGAAGTTCTTGGACAAATCAAAATAGTATGATGTGGGAGAATAGGGATCAGGAGAGAGTCATTGAGAAGTCTGGGCAGGTGGAGGAGACAAAGAAAAACAAAATCATCAATGGAGTGAGTAAATTATTAAGAAAAGGAATTATTTGGCAGTTGAAATCAGTGCAATTAGATAGATATGCTAATAATTGATTCAAATTCTGATGTGGGCAATTTTTGAAACTGAGGTGAATAAATTTGGCAATATATTTGGCAATTTGGCCTTAAGAGTATAAAAGATACAGATTTGTAATAAAAGAACAAAGATCTTCATGGAGTAGACCTTATGATCTTGACCTGTCCTACACATGACCCCATTGCTAGAATATGTGGTAAATTCCATCTGAAGCTGCTTTTCCTGACTTCTGCATGTAAATAGGTAAGAGCAATAAATATAACTTTACCAATGTCAGCCACCTCCAAGAACAAATAAGAAACAGGGAACCACAGTAGGCAGAATTTTTTCTTTCCAAACCTTGCTAATAAAATTAACATTATGTAATTTTGACATGTTTTGACCTTACTAATTAACATAATAAAAGTTAACCTATACAAATGTTAACATACAAACCATGCCTCAAAGTCATGAAACATTGATGTCCTCCAGAAGCATATGAAATATCCAACATAAATAAATAGTAAAATGTCAAATAATTATTCACAGAGAAGATGAATAAGTTTGAAATAGATGTGGTGAAATTCATAAATTAAAAATATGAAAGAAAAATTTAACTGCAATTATAGTAAGGGAGATGTTGATTTTTATATTGTAATTACTTTATCAATTTCTGAAGAACTGGGTAATTTAACTAATTATAAAATGTAGGTGGTAATTAGTGTTGCTTGTGAATGCAAAGGTTGTCATAATGATGTGGCTAAAAATACATGAAATAGTGCCAAATAATCAAGGTTTGTCTCTCCAAGTTATTGAGCAATGTCTAATTATAGAGGTGGGGTTAGTGTGGTTGGCAATATTAGTTTGCCAATGAACTATATTTCATAAGGTAGTTGTGGGTTGAGAAAATAATCTAAAAATGAGAATAATGTAGTGTTTGTGCAAATGTTAATCCTCCTAAAGACCTCCTGCGTATTTTTGGATTGGTTACAGTTACTGTAAGAAAATAAGCCATTCCACAGGTAATACTGGGGTTCTGTGGTTATTTTGATGAAGAGCTTTAATGGATTGAAATGGGTTTGCAATTTTTAGATCTTTTCAGTAAGTTCATCAGCGCCTGTGTTACAAAGTGCAAATAAATAATGACTTTGGCTAGAGGTCTAAGATGTATTGGATTGATGAAAGGAAGCAAAAGAAATTCAAAACATACATGCTGACCTAGCAAGGGAGGGAAAGAGGAATTGGGACCAGAGATTACACCATAGCTGTAAGGTGGCTGAGTCATATTAGAGTGGATGGGATGATTAGAGTAACTTTGGTTGATATAAAAGCAAAAGTAATGAATATTTATCATAACAAATAACTTTTTGTCACAAGGCGTTGGATTGTATTCGAGGTACACAGGTGATTTATTTTTAATGAGGGCAGTTACATATCAATGGTAACATATTAAGTCAAAATAGAAAATGTATCTTTGACACAAGCAATAATATATTGGCAGAGATTTTAAAACAACAGATTAAAAAAGCATAAAATTTCAAAGATTAGGTCAAGTCTTGCATAAAAATAAATCAAACATTGCAGCAAAAAGATGTTCCATTTTTTGTTTGTGCTCTTCATGGGGTGGGTATTAATTTCAGGGATTGGTACACATTCTATTTCATGCATCAAGTATTGCCAGGTTGAGAATGAATGTGGTATAATGCATCCCACTAATATACCTCAGCTTCAACTTCATGACCTTATTTTTACTATTTTGCATAGCAAACTAATTTTGTTTGCATTTCAGTCTCCTCTGGGAATCATATTCAGCATGCCCAAGCTCATTTTGGATAGAGCCCGCAGACACAAGACAACCTTGACATTTCAGTGACACTGCGATCATCATTTCACATTTAGATCAGCTAAATTGGAAAACTACTTGATAATTAAACCAAAAGTGTACAGAAAAAATTGTCTTTGCTATTGAGCAGAATTAGGTCAGAGGATTGGGATTTAGAGATTAACAGTCTGAACAGCTAAATTGTTACTTTTATTCAAAGCAGGATTTTTTTCTTTTGAAAGACTTTGGGAAACCAATAATTTATCTGAAGATCACAGTGGAAGAAGGTTGATATCGTTGGCAAGCACATACATGCAATGTTTCATGCCTTAATTTCCATGGTGACTATCCCTAGCTCACTGTTAACACTCCCTGATTGCTTTTTGATTCTGGGTATCGAAGAGAATTTGAAAAGGCTCCAATTATTCGTCTAACAAGGGATCAGAATATCTGAAATCAAAACAGCAACTGTATGGAGAGGGAATGATTCAAGAAATACTGCTACTTTAAGTACTAATATTTGAAGGATGATCAATGTACTTATAAATAACAGCCATGTACTTAATGCTAATCAGAACAGGCGCCATTCACCTCAATAAGGTAGCAATTTTCTTTCATTATAGCCATATCTGGCTAAAAAATATAGGATTCCTCTGAGCAAATTACAAGGTGTTAATAATAATATAATTGTAGCAATCTTCTAACTTTTTCTTGAACCTATAATCAGCACAAATAGCTTCAGAATAAGCATATGGTTAGGGTTAAGAGACCCACATAACATTCGTTAGGATAGTTCTTTAAAGCTACAAAAGACATGCTACACATACACCTTCACTTAGCATCTTATTATATTCAATTACTGTATTAGGTGTTTTGTAAAGCTAGTTACCTATCATATTTGTGGAGCCTTAAGCAAAATGATGAATCATGATGTCATTGCTCTCCAGTCAGCTCACTTTACTTTTTGCAATAATACATGCTTTAATTTATCAGAGTGGTTGATCTAACAATCTAATAAATGTGGAAAAAGCAAACTACTGTTATTGCAATATGGTCTACCAACTCCAATAAAAAAAGTAATATAATGACAATGAATTGCTCCGCAAAATGTTTTACCATATGTTTTTCCTATGTCTTCTTTTCCCTTTTTATTGATGTTGGATAAGTTTTCAATTCAAGCAAGTGGAATGTATTCCATTGATTTGTGTCTTTTACATGATGGAACGACATTGAGAAGTTATTCATCCCAGAATACCCAGCCTCTAATCTACTGTTGGAGCACTGTGTAACACTGAGGAATAGCCACAACAATTTGTTTTCAGTATTCTTGCTGTGATGATTGATTTTAAAAAAATATTTATAATTAACATCACATGACATGGGCGGTTGATGAGGACCTAGTTCACAAATTTAGGGGCTTTCTATCATTTATGTGATGCGCTTATAGTTGATGATTTGCATCTGTAAAGCGATTATTGTTTCCTCTTTGAAATATTTAGAAGTTGCCATTGCTTGACATTGCAGAGGGAGGATTTTACTTACATTCAGGAAGGCAGAATAAACCATATTTTGGAGTTTAAAAAAACTGGAATACAGGCGGTCCCCAGGTTACAACAGGGTTCTGCTCCTGATAATTGTTCACAACCTGAACTGTTCTTAAGTCAGAAATAAACAAAAACAGTGTGTGGGAGAGGATCACAGAAACAGCTGTGATGGGAGAGTCAGCAGGCGCGGGAAGAGCGGCTGCCAGCCGACCTCACTGACTCAGTGAACGAGCAACTGAGCCTGCTCAGTGCTCCCAGCTCTGTCCAGCTTGACCCAGCCCCCGATTATTGAGGTTCTGGGGGTAGTGGAGGGGGGCAGGGGTGAGGGTTGGAGAGAAGGCATGCAGAAGTGCCCTGTTCCCACCCAGTAGAAGATACCTGCAGCTCTGTAGCAGCCAACAAATCTATTCCCATCCATCCCACTGGTCTCCCAAATGCTTGTTCATACAGTATGTATAGGGTGTCAATAAGTTGGGCGTTTGTAACCCAGGGTGGACCTATATTATGAACAATGTCTTTATCCATGTTCTCACAGATTTGTAAGATTAATTCTCTGAATATCACAAGGGATACTGTCCCTCATAAAGGCATTCTAATCCAAAACAACTGGAGGTGATGTCTTTTCTAAGTGCCTTTGTGCTGAAAACAATTTCTGCCTAAAAATTTGCTGTCGAGCTCTTCAAATAGTGTGCACCGAAAGATTACAATTTAAGACATATAAATAACAAAAACAAATTCATTTTGTTTGCATGTAACTTATATTCAGTTCCCTGGGACAATGAGGTCAAGAGGGATTTTGGATAAATAACGGATATTGAGTGCAGATTTGGCAGCATGGGAGAGAGGGTAAAGATGAAATCATGCTATCCGAATTTGCAGCACTTCCTTTGTTAAACCTTTGACATAAAAAATCATTGTAACCATCACTTTCTAATTTGTTAACAGCTGCAAGGTTCGGTCCCTATAACTCACCAAACCTCCCACTGAGGTTGTCAATGTTACTGCCCCTTTTAAACTTCAATGGATCTTTGCTCTGTGCAAACATTTGAGAAGCTGAGGCAATACCTTGCAAGTCCTTCAATTTTCATTCAATTTCTTCATTGTGCTTCTAGAGAAGAAAAAAATGAGATGATGATTAAATTGTCAGAAGCTTACTGTTTCTTACTGGCCAACTATGAATCAACATGTTTATAGGTGAAATTTATTTTCAGAATATATTCTTCATACAAAACATGCAATATGATCATGATTATATCCTAACAATAAAAATATTATCAGCCAATTAAACTATGGACTTCAATTCATTGTGAAAGATCCTTTGAGATGTTTCAAGATAAGTTCAAGATGTTTCGATATATATATGAGTATTATTTTTATTTAGTTTTAATTTCTTAATAGGCAAATGGATTGCAACACAATGATTTATAACAATAGTCTGATGTGAGAACAGAGCTAAATAGAAGTCCAATAAAATAGTCAGATGATCAGGCAGAACCAGAGAGTTTTAATGATGCTGATGCCTGGCACTTAATTGTATCTGCTAAATCGCAGATGCTTGGGGAAAGGGGGACACTTCAGTGACTCCTTGGCAGTGTGGTAATAAAATTGGCCCAAACTTTCCAAACTTACTTCTTGGACTTTCATGGAATGCTTCTTGTTGCTGCTATTACGACCCAATTTTTCTAAAAGAATTGAGAACTTCAGCCTTGGCTCTGTTCCACAATCTGGGGGAGGTGGGGGTATAGTGACCTGAACTTCCATTTGCAGGTGGATTTTTTGGACGTAGGCAGGGACTTGGACCTGCAGATTGTGATGGCAGCAGAACCCCATTATCAACCTGCCAATCTTTCCATTTAATTCTAGTACATTAGGGAACCACTACCCACTGATCATCCTTCCCCCAGACCACCACCCTCACCTGAGAGGTTGATAATTCACTACATAAATTGCTTGTTAAGAATCAAATTATGAAGAGTTTTGCAGATTACCTCTGTGCACATCGGATTTCAAAACTTCCTGACACTCACCAGAGAAAGGTGAAAGCAAGGTAGTACAGAATGGAGCCTGGATGGTTGGCAGACAAATCTCACAACAAGTACTGCAAACTCAAAGATGCTTTCTTAACCATCTCAATGAATCATTCTTGTTTCACAGAAACTGTACTGAGACAGTTTAGGAAACATCGGAGAAAGTGTTGATATAATGTGATCTAGCTGAATGAACTTTGTGGTTCATCTTCTAAACCCTGGTGATGCTCATTTGTTCATTGGTAACTTTAGAGCTCCTCAAGGCCACATCTCCATGGTTTCTGTGGGACCCAGAAGAAGACCAGGATGGACAACTGCAAGATTGTTTTGACAATTGCACAATATTTGGTATTAATCCACATTTCACCATTCTGTAGAAGTTCCAGTGGCTACCTGCCAGGCACTGACCAAAGATGTTTCAGACCAGAAAGTGGTGTCAACAAATAACATGTGTATATTCAAAGAACCGAAATATAACACTTCAATGTGTGAAAAGTTCCAATGTGATAATTTGTACTCTGACAGCTATTTATTTTGAAGCATAGATTGTTCCTTGTTCATCTGATGTTAGTTCAGTCCTTGGTACATGAGGTTGCAAATTGACTGCTAACTTACTGGATTATCAGTCTCCATGTCTATGTCCTCTGCAATTACTATCCCCCTCATTGCCCTACCATGTTTGTGCTAGCAATGAATCGCTAAGTCTTCTGTCCCAGATCAATAGAGCACTGAAAAGCCAATGTTGTGGTATTTAAGATGGTCATCATACCATGCACACTCTTGATGAGGGACTGTATACATACTGTATGTTACTGCCACGTTTAATGCTTCATGCAGGTACCATCCTTTCATGGACAAGATATCATCTTGAAGGCCTGTGTGATCTTGTTACATGCTCGAGACAGATTTCGTTAACGTATCTCCAGGTGAGCATAGTGCACCTACCAGCATCTTCTGCATCCTTTGCTGCTGCTTCAGATTGATCTAATGTTTTGATAGCCCAGAAAGTGCAAAAACTGTGTTTTGGTGTGTCATGTGAACACCCATAAACACATTGCACTATTGCCTCTGTCTCTGCTCTCTGCACTTGCTCCCATGTGAAAAAAATGAATCAACTGTGAAAGCACTACCATCTGCCATGCCAACCAAACCAGTGGCTGATTATGTGAATTGGTGCACACCAGACATGAGGTCATGATGGTGCCCCTGAAAATGTGACAGTCTACCACTTTTGCAGAGAAATTGCCCTGGTACATGCCCTGTGAAGCTTAAAGATATCAGTTAGAATTGCCAAGGGAAGAACATTTAAAGATTATCATTGTGTATTTGATCATTTATCACTTATTCCCAATTCAAGTCTATGTGGACAAGTGTTCCATGTTAGTAATTAGATGAGGTAAAATTGCATGACCGGGTGATGATGAAACCATCATCTATCCATCTGTAATAACCACACCTTCTGGCAAGGTTACCTCTGGATCAGCCTCCTCTGCAAATATGAGTTGCAAGGTGGCTGAAGGGTCCCCCAAATTCTCTGCCTAATTCTTTAGTTCATGCGTAATGGCATGAATTGAATGGATGGATGGAGAACTCTATTTAGTGGTGTCTATAAAGAAAAGGCAAGGCATTGCATAAAGATGAGGTGAATGCCAGTCCTGGAGATGCAAGCAAGGCATGAGTGCACCTGAGGGGTGAGGAGATGTGTTGGTGTAGATTTAAGGTGGAAGTTTGTGAGAATTAGAATAATATACTCATCAGGATACAGATGAATGTTTCGCTCTGTTCAGCCTTCCCCACAAACTAAGGTCACTTGCAGCTTTGAATTGAGGCACAGAAGGCCATGCTCATGGTCACCCCTCTGCCTAATTGATCCTAAAATCTGGAGATAATGCATGCTATTACAAAGGCTGTATTAAAGAATCTCTGTCAAACTCACCACAGAAAATTGAGGACCTTCTGCTCACTAGCAAACTACCCCTGCCACTCCCAAACTGATATGCAAGATAAATATGGAGCAGCAATGCCGTATATTTTCGAACAGATTACAACAAAACCATAAAGGAAAATGTATTATTTTCCTGTTTTAATAGCAGGAAAAAAAGTTATCTCCTTTGTTAATGCATAATATATTACATTCCATTTGTCGATGTACACTGCATCTAAATGCTTTAAATAATTCTCCTTATATAATGGCAGAGTTAATTGATCATAATTAGCATTACGCAGATGGCTAATTAACAAAGGGGCATTGTCATTTACTTCAGTAGGAATTACTGAGGGTTATGATAAGCATTTGTCCATTAATACATGTTGGAGTGCATATGGAAGTGAACTCGTATAAATTCCAAGTATCTCTTGTTAGAAGTTTGTGGGTTTAAGTCCCACTCAAGAGCACCTAGCAAGGAAATGTAGGCGGACACCCCAATCCAGTACTGAGGGAGTGCTCTCTCAGGTGGATGTACAAAATCCCACAGCAAAATTTCAAAGAGCATGGTCATTACTTCTAGTCATATGCATGAAATACAAATGAAAGTTATTTCAGTATTTCTGTTCGTGCTATATCTGTGTATTTTCTAAATTAAGATTGTATGCTGGTAAAATAATAGCATCAGTAATCTGAATCACCTCTGGCACTTTCAACTGCAATAAGTTATTGCTACATGTTAACTGCAACTTGATTTGGATATAAAAGGCTGACTGTAGATATTTGTAAAGAAATTGTTGGTAATTTGTGGACCAGAATATCATCTAAAGCCTGCTGGTATTAAGTAATACTCTAATGTTGAATTCTAAAATTTGAAACTGAAATTGACAAAGTAACCAAAGCTATTTGTTATTTCTTTACAGTAACTTAAAATAATGCTGAATTAAAGTCATTGCACTAAATTGCACAAGTTATCTTGCAAATTATTTTAACCAAGTTTACAGTGAATCTTCTGCTTCACCTTTAGGCATTCACTTGAGATTGAGGGTGACTTGCTTCCACTTCAGTTCTGTGGTTTCTGAGGTAACTAATGAGGACAATGTGGGAACTGCAGACTCTTCACAGACGGGGTAGGAAGTGGGTAATGGGGAACCTGGGTGGGTAGTTCATGTGGTGATGTGCCCCTTCCACCATTTAGACAGGGCTTCTATGTGTACCAGATGCATGGCCTCAAGGTTCTCAAAGCCAACCCCTACCCCACTCATACCCATCACCCAACCTCAACCACAGACCCCCATGTAGACCGCTGACTACTGACCACCAATCTACAACTGAGTCCCAACCCACAACCCCTAATTAAACCATCAACTCTTACAATCAACAACAACACCCTCCTCCCCAATCCCTGACAACCAACACCCCTCCCCATCAACCACCCCTAATAACCAACTCTGATTCCTCTACTTACCGACCCAAACCCCACCATCTATGAAAGCTCTCACTCCTGCAACACTCTGAACACTGGATTCAGCTTCAGACTTAGCCGATTTCCTCCATGCACCCTGCACTTGGGGAGCACGTGGAGGAAAGATCTTATGTGTGATGCCAAGTTGTGGCAACCCTATGCTCAAAACATCCAGCAGCCACTGTTTAACTTGTCTTTGCCGATGCTAACCAAATTACAGGACAAGAAGTTTTAAGCCGTATCACTTGTACCAATTCTGCATTTTAATGCCAGTCTTCTGTACAGTTTTATTCATCTGATATTTAAAAGGTGGACACAGTTTAACACTCTTGATATTCTATGGCTAAGAGTGTCAGCTGAAAATGGTGCAATTCCTTGAAAGCCATGAATGCCGGTATTTTATGCTGATAATGTATGCAAATATATTTTGCATATAAATATATAATTATTCACCGCAGGTTTTTCTTCAGGTCTTCCTTAGCCTGATTGCTTTTAATGTCAGCTTGTCAAATAATGTGCTATAAACTGCCAACATGAATCTTTTTGTGTAGGTTTGTGCTAACATTTACAATCTGCATTCACTCTATTAGCCTTTAAAGGGTCAGCATAGAGTATTATTAAACCACATTCCTGCAAACATTAGAGCTGTTGCTGTGCCAACCCCAATGCAGATATACACTCCTACTGTGGCACTTATTGAAGTCTCCATAGCAACTGACCCAGAGGACACTATACTCATAGATACTGTTATAAACCTTACACACTATGGCACTAAGGATCTGGCTCCACTGCAAGAAACACAAATAGTTTCTAGTTTTTATAATGTAATAAGCAGTACATTAGATTTATGAAAATAATTTTCATAGTTTGTTGATACGTATTATCTTTGGTTTTATTTCCTGTATTTAATACTGTTTTATACCAAATTCCGTCTTTAATAATATAAACATTATTAAAAGTTTAAGAGCATGTGTCATCATTTGTCTTTTCTCTACTTTGCTATCAATCCATCAATGTCCAAAACTCATTCACATGCTCAGCAATGGACCTCAATATTTTGTGCTGCATTTCATATAAGGAACAATTCCTGTCCAATTGCCATTTCAAGAGCATCATTTACACTGTGCCTGCAGGATGGAATTAGTTGCAAATTTCCAGCTGATTCCCACTCACGTTTATCAACTGGTGCACAGTTATTTACTTTGATCCCAGCCGGGGTAAAAACTGCCACCTCAGGATAACGGAAATGAAGTCTGCTGCACATCAGAGGATTCATGTCAAGCCAGTATAAATAACTCAAGCGAGAATCTCCAATACAGGGGAGAAACTAACATACATGCATTGGGTTGGAAATTAATATGGCCTCACACATAAAGTGAAATGGGTGAAAGTTGAGGGTAAATAAAGAAAAATCTTAGCATTGTCTGTTCATTCAGTTTGAACTGAATACAAAATCTAAGTGTAACTTTAAGATGGAAGTATACATACCATCTATCATTTATTATGCAAAAACTTTCCATTTTGTCTTCATTTATTTGACCATCAATATCAAATTATCATTTTCTAAATATATTTAAGCTCTTAGGTCCTTAATTTTCAGCCTGTAATAGTCTGATTGGTGTGTTTCCAGTTACGGTATCCTCATTTATCTCCATGCCTTTTCTTATATTTCCTTTTTAGTCATGTGCTCTTTTACCCATGAGACACTACTGCTCTACTTGTGACTGTTTCTGTTGGTTTGGCCTGTATTAGCAAGTTACTGTGTGACTCAATAACTGAGTATCAAATCTATCTGCACAGGGGCAGGAGTAGGCCATATAGCTCATCAAGCCTGTTCTATCATTCAACCTGATCTTGGCCTCAATTTCTTGCCTGCTGTCCATTGGCCTGGAATACCCCATTGTCGAGCAACATATCTCTTTTAGCCTTGAATATAATCCAAGACTCAGAAATCGCAGCTCTCCAGCGTAGAGAATTCCAAAGACTTGCAACCATCTGAGAAAGGAAATACATCTCCATCTTAAATGGGCAACTCCTTATTCTGAAACTATTTCCCACGAGGGGAAATATCCTTTCAGCATCTATGCTGTCAATCCCCCTCAGAACTGTATATTTCAGTGTAATCACTTCTCATTGTTCTGAACTCCAATGCGTATCAGTCCAACCTGTTTAATCATTCCTCGTGAGACAAGCCAGTCAACCTCTGGGAAGTCAAAATATTCAATCATAACTTAAGATGCTTATAGTGTTGATTTTTCTTGAAAGAAATATGTATTGATATTGAATATGGGTGCCCAATCTATATTTATTTTTACAATCAATGATAAATTGATGTCACATTAAGGGCGTCTTATCAGTCCTATCTCCATTGTATATTCAGTAACATTTAATGATAATATGTGGTGAGTTAGGGTTTAATAAAGTTAAACACTTCTATTGATCCCCATTCTTTCTTCCTCTGAAAGAGGACATTTGATTCCTTGTCTACCACAGGGAGAGTCACTGCGCACACCCTCTTCAGCTGAGTCTTCCCTGTGACTGAAGAGATATTCCCTAAGTTTCCATGCAGATTCTGTCCATCAAGACGTACAATGGAAGTGATTTTCACCCCCTGATGACTCTAAAACCATTCTTGTCCTTGCAAAAGCCTTGAAATCTATCAACACCATCAACCAAAAGGAATTGTAGAAAATCCATTTCAAGTTTGGCTGTCCTCTACATCTGCCTCTATTCTAAACCAAATTTTAACCAATCAGTCCACCACAAAGTCAATTGGGGTGCAATCTAAGATTCAGCAAGGCTATGTATCACTGCAACTCTCTTCTCAGCTTCCTCATGGTAATATTCCACTGATCTCAAACACTTCACTGGAATGGAGATAACGCCAATGAAAGGGAAACGCAGCAAATGCTGCCTACACTCCAGAACCAAGGTCACTCTAACCTCAGTAATCAAGCTGCAATATGCTTATGTTTTTGCACACTCAGAGCCAAACTCCAAGTCACCATTGATTTGTTTGTTGAAATGCACAAGTGAATGGAACATTGAATATCCATTAGCCAAAGGCCCTCGACCAATCTACCCTCCTATACAACACCAACCTCCTGCCCAGCAACCCTCACCCCCCTCCCCCACCCACTCCCCCATTTGCATATATTGGGACCTATCTCTTAGCAAAGACATACACCACCACCTCTAGTGCCACAGCACAGCCTTTGACCAGCTGAGGAAATGTGTGTTCAAAGATCAATTTTAAGCCCAACATATATCTTGTTCTCCTGGGCAAAAGTGAGCTCTGGCATCCCAGCCTGCATACTTTACCTGGACTACCTATAGCAAAATTCCCAAAGCACTGGAGAGGTATCATCAATGCTGTTTTTGTAATGTTCTCCAAATCCATTGGCAGGAAAAGCAAACCCACACCAGTGTCCTCTCCCAGGCTGATGTTGCCAACATCAAGCCTCTGATCAGCTTTGATAGATGAGCCAGATCAGTAGCATGCCTGACATAAGAGTCCCTAAATAGGCCTTCTGTTCTGCCACAGCTTGAGATATCCAGGAAGACAGAACAAATGCTTCAAAGATGACCTCAAAGTCTCATAAAAAAGATGTAACATCCTCACTGATGCAAGGGAATCCCTGGCCCAGGACAGCTCAAAATGAAGAAGGAGCATCTAGAAAGGCATGGGGTACATTGAGTCTCTTTGATGGGAAGACAAGAAGGCCGAGCAAAAATGGCAAAAGCAATGCAGAACGTCCCAACCCACCCACCTGCACCTCAGTTAAAGTTATAACAAAAGTGTTGCTGCGACTTTAACTGAGATCACCTTTCTCTACACAGTCTGGCAGTCAATGCTGGGGTCATCCTGAGTGGTCTGAGTCAATAATAAAAACATCTGAGGAGCTGTTCTCTGGCTTTTTTTAATCGATTTCCAACAGTGCTTTGAAACAATAGTTGATTTTTTTTTTCTATAACTTATATTTCTTATCTACCATGGGACTAGACAAACATACTTGTACCAGATTTTAAAACTGTTTCCTTAGCTACCAATAAAGCCCACAAAAACAGTTGGGTCTTATAATCCAAGCCTTATGTTTTGTTGGAGCTGCCAATAACACAAAAGCAAAAGAAGAAAAAGAAACTAATTTATACTAGAATCATACATGTTAGTTAAATAACATTTTTTCTGAATAACAATAGCATGTTCCACCCCAGGATGAATTCTTATTTCAGCTAAGCCCACCAACAGTAAAATATTATTGACTGGATCCATCTGTGAAAGAAGCACTTTGGAGAGAAAGTGAAAGAGTAAGGTTGAGGCAATGTGATACAGCAATGGATCACTTTGCACCTTTCAACCTTGGACATGTGCCCTGACCTACAAACAATTGCACATGACATGCTCCAGGAAATGATATGCCACAACTTGGGAAAATTATGAGCTTAGTAAATAAAATTGTTGTCCTTTTATAAGTGAGTCATTTACAGTATTTAATTATTGCCTTGAATCGATGAACTCAATGAAGGAAAGAAATTACAAGATAATTTCGAATAAGGAAAGCCACTTATCCCTTTTGGTCACTCAGTTGGATTGGGCCTGATTCCCCTCCTTTTATTATCCAATTGATTTTTAAACAATTGTACGATTCTTGCCTCCACTTCTCTATCAAAGGTGTTCATAATTTGTGTGAAGAATAATTTCCTGATATCAGCTCTAAATATGTCTTTCACAGGTCTGAAGCTTGCACATTTACAATTTAAATTAGCCCTTAGCCTTTGCTCATTTGTTCCCTCTTGCCTTAATTAAAAGACGATGACCATGACTGATGTGCACTGTTAAAGCCAAATTGTATGGTGGTAGATATGCTGCAGGAAGCACCTAAAGCACCAATCTGTTACCGTGTCACTGTTAGACATTTGCTTTTGTATGGCACAGAGGGTGTGAAGGAAAATACAGTATTTGGAACCAAAGTCAGCTCTAGAGGATTGTAGGTGTGGAGGGAGGGAGGGGGGGAGGGAGGGGGGGGGAGAGAGAGAGAGAGAGAGAGAGAGAGAGAGAGAGAGAGAGAGAGAGAGCGAGAGAGAGAGAGAGAGAGAGAGAGAGAGAGAGAGAGAGAGAACAGAGATCTTGTGCTTGATCAAGGATTGGAGGGGAGGGGAAAGGGTGGTGAGCAGGGGAGTGGGTCAGGGATGGGAGAGGGATGAGGCCAATTCAACCCCATGTATTGAGGGAAGATGGAGATTATTGTCTTGATCAATGATCAGGCCTGGTTAGAAAGATCAGGGGTTTGCATCTAGGTCTGATCAAATTCAGTGGTTAGGTGGAGGGGTTGGTCTGGACCAAAGCATAGAAATTAATGAGACTTAGCTTAAAGGGGTTCCTGTCCTGTATCATGCTATAAAAATTATCCAATAACACGCACTTGTGAGACCGCCTGGATTACTTTTCCCAGCAACCTGGGAAGCCCCAAGGTGAATTTCCATAATGTTTGGGAATGGTCATTATGACATTGACACAATCCATTTTCAATCATGTAGCACTGAAATAAATAGCATTATGGGATTGGAAGGTCAAGCAGGAATCTATGGACATGAGCATATAATTTAGACGGCTAAAGATACAATAATACTGCCAACTCTTTGGTCGCAGAAGCAGATTAACATGAATAAAGTTTTATATTGACGCACAATCAGAGATGTTGGCTCGTGAATTTTGAACTGAAGTTTACCTGTCCACTCAGGCAGACAAAAAAGAGCAATGGTGTTCTTCTGATAACCAGGCCACCACTTATGCATTAACTAGTATCATGCAAACAGATTCTTATCATTTATGTCATTGCTTTTTGTGGGATGTCTGATATGCACAAATTGACTGCAACATTTCTCTACGTTGATGCAAAATGTCATTGGCTGTGTTTTATGATGTGATGAAGTCATAAAGGTGCTCCCGAAATGCATCCTAAATTAGCACTATGCATCTCTTGTTTGAGAGGACATCAAGACATTGGAAGTGCAAAGGTAGTGATCAGCATGAGGTTGAACCCCTCCCCTGGTGGAATGAAGAAGGACATGCCAGCAATATTGGAGACATTGGGACTCATGTGAAAGATCTGATGGTCAATTTCACTATTTAAGCATTTTTTTTTGTTAACCAGTATCTTCCATAAAATATATTAATATTAAGTCTTCAAAGTGAGACTGAATAGTAATTAACTGATTTTAGGTGTAAATAGTAGCGATTTCAAACACTGAATTAATCAACACCATCATAGCAAAGACCATATTGAAATATTGTCCCTTAAAATAAAGAAACAAATAATGATGTATTGGAAAATTTAATTGAACAGCTGAATCATATCTCCAACAAGTCAGGATTGGCAATTCAATATCGTCAACAGCCTCCATTTCTTACTATTACAGACTCTACTTTTTCAACATTCTTCTGGCCAGAGTTTTAGCTCCACTCTTCCCAAATTGCTATTTGCACTGCCAATATTTTACCCTGCTTTAGGTCATTCTCGCTTCACATGCATGCTTTCATTGGTTCTTCTTCAATGCATCAATTTTGAAGACGTTATCCTTACCTATAAATCCCTCTCTAACCTGGCCCATCCTTCTTTTGTAACCTCCGTCAGCTGAATGCTTCTGCATGTACTCTTTCCTCTTTCAACTACGACACTATTGTACCTCCACCACAACACCATGACTCCACCCACACCCAGACCCACCATTACTGCCTCACATTGCCACCCCATCTTTCATTCCATGTTCAGCCCAGAACCTTCAATAATATCAACCCAAACTCTTCCTGAAATCCTTTGGCTTTGGTATTTCTCCTGGATCCTTCAACTTCTTATCAAAATCAACCATTGTGATTGCACCTTCCCGTACTCCCCACCATTCCCACAATGCTCCCACTATTGCCTGTTGTCCTTTGTGAAGTGTTCTTGGGTAGTTTATTTTGTTAAGTACAAGCTACTATTTTAGGCCAAGACTCCAAGAGGAAAAATAAATAATATTACAGGCCAATCAGTTTAACCTCAGGGGTGGGAAAGCTTTAAGAAACATTGATCTGAGATTAATAGTAACCTGGAGAAAAATGGGCTAATTAAGGCAAACCAGCAGGGACTTTCAAGGGTGAATCACGTTTACTTAATTTGATAGAATTTTTCGATGAGGTAACAGAGTTGTTGAGGATAGTATAGCTGATGTGGTGTACATGGACTTGCAGAAGGTTTTCGATAAAATGCCCGTCAGCAAAGTTGCAGCACTGGGCATAAATGGCACATTTAGTGTATGGGTGCAAATTTGGCTCAGTAACAGAATGGTTGAACAAAAATGGAACGTTGGAAGAACTCAGAGGGTCAATCAACAAGTGTGGAGGCAAAGTGGTGTGTGTCAACATTTCAGGTTGAGATCCTGCATCAGAACTGAGAGGGTACAAGATGATTGCCAGTACATAACAGCATGTAGGGGGTGGGATTGGGGCTGGTAGGTGATATATATGTATAGGTCTGTAAGTTACCCAAGTGGCATGTGGAATGTATAAGCCAATATTTCGGGTCACGACCCTGCATCAGGACCAAGGTCGATGTTTTGGACAGAATGGTTCCTTTTTTCCCCACTGGAGGAAGGTGAATAATGGCACTCCCCAAGGATTGGTGTTAGGGTCATTGCATTTTTTTTATTTATATCTATTAATGACTTAGACTTGGGAGTGCACATCGCAACTCCTAAGTTTGTGGATGACACAAAACTTGGCAGTATTGTAAATTGTGAAGAGGAGAGTGGTAGATTGGAGCAGTTCCTAAACTGGGCTGACAAATAGCAAATGAATTTTCATGCAGAGGAATGTAAGGTGATATATCTTGGTGGAAAGAATGAGGAGAAGCAACACAGAATAAAGGATATTATTCTAAAAGAATTGCAGGAGCAGAGAACAAATCACTGAAAGTGGCAGTGCAGGTTGAGAAAGCAGTTATTAAGGGATGCACAATTATCAACAGACTTGTGGAGTTTATGCTGAAGCTTCATAAAACACTGGTCTGGCTTCAAATGGAGTAATGTGTTCACTTCTGGTTGCCATATTATGGGGAGGGTGTGAAGGTGTTAAAGGGGCTCAAGAAAATGTTTACAAGAATGGTTCCTGGGATGAGGTACTACAGTTAAAGGGATAGATTAGAGAGACTGGGACTGTTTTCTTTGGTGGAGAGACAGCTAAGGGGATATTTATTGGAAGTATATAAAATGATGAGGCATCTGGATGGATTGGATAGTGGGAGGCTGTTCCCTTTGGCAGAGGAGTCAAGTATTAGAAGTCACAGGTGTAAAATAAAGAGGAATGGAATAAAGAACGACATAAGGAAAAACTTTTGATGAAGAAAATGGTTGGAATCCAGAATGCACTGCCTGCAGATATGGTGGAGGTAGATTCCATTGTGGCTTTCAAGAAGGAATGGGATAAATATACGGTTGAGAAAAATCTGCAAAGTCGCAGGGAAAGAGATAGTGGGTGCTACTGGAGAGTTGGTCTGGTAGAAAGTCAGCAAGGACATAATGAGTTAAATAATCTCCTTCTGTGCTGTAACCATTCAATGATTTTATGTTATTATACAGTGCATTGGGACCTTACACCAATTAGTTATATGGTGGAATCTTGGATTGTAATAATACAGGCTATCTTTACCTTGATGTGGGAATAAAAACCATACTCCTTTCAGATCCTGATCAACTTTAAGTTTGAAAACAATATAAATTAGAGTAATATGATTTGAATGCTTCACTTCTTTTCTTTGTCATTTCCTCTCTTCTTCTTTCCCTCACAGTTTAATACTAATTGTTTCATCTAATCTAAACTCACTATTTTCATCTAGTATCCTTACATATTTCCTAAGAAAATATCCTCTAAACATTCTCCTTGTTTATTTTCTTCTTTGCTGGGTTCCTAACTATTTACATCAGAAATTAAAGCAACCTACAAAAACATATAAGTTGAAATCTAGCTCTGAAGGAAAAAAATACAAAGATAACAGTTATATTATGAGCTGTCTCTAGACTGAAGCTTATATATGAAGGGATACTGGTGGGACAGTTCGATGTGTGACCCGTCATAACCCTTTGCCGCCTAATCACACCCTTTCTGCAGCATAAGAAGTTTTAACAAAAGGACAACCACTCTGCAACATTTATATATTCATGTTATTTTTTCTCTTCTTCAAAATTAAAGTCAAGATTTCTGCAATTATCCTACATGAAGTGATAGTTTTGTGTGGGTGTGTATATGTATGACCAACATTGCACAGAATATAGAACAAGTATTGCTATTGGTTTATAGGTATTGGGTTATTATTGTCACATATACCGAGATACAATGAAAAGCTTTTGTTTGCTTGCCTTCCAGTCAGATCAAGCCATACAAAAGTACATTGAGGTAGTAAAAAGAAAAATAGAATGCATTTAATGTATTTAAAGAACTGGGGTAATTAGGAAGATAACCATCACTTCCCCTCAATCTGATAGCTCTCAAATCTGCCTCAGACTGAATGGAGCAGATTTTAAAAAATCAGATTTGAATACAAAACATACCCAGTTAAAAACTAATAAGTTAAAACTAATAAGAAATAAAATCAAGATAACTCCTGTTTAAAGATGGCACACTAACAATTCAACACATCCTAAAACAAAGAATCGCACAATGGCACAATTAGTAATGAAATAATAGCAAAGTATTATTAAACATCAACAGCTGTTTTTAAATAGCCTCACATTGATTAGCAAAATGTTCAGTCACCGTCATAGACTTCCCCAACAGTCAACATGACAAATGTTTAGTGGATATTGATGCTGACTGTCTCAAGTTGCACTGAAGAGCCCTCCCTATTCTTAGGTTTAATAGCTTAAGTTAATAGTTAACAGTCCTGTTAAATCCTCACTAGTACACGCTGACAATCCATTACGGTACTAAGAAAATTTTGGAGATGCTGATCTTTGGATGAGACATAAAGCTGAAGTCCTGTCTGCTTATTCTAAGATGACTGGTGTTACCGCTCAAAGAAGAGTAGGGAACTTTCACAGTTCCCTGACCAATATTTGTCTTTCAACAATACCACCACAAGTAAATTTGTTTCATCACTATTTCTGGGGTCCTCTTGAACCAAATATGGCCTCCACATCTGCCTTATTAATTTTTAGAGTGGCTTTCATCCAGTTAATTGTTTTCTGTGAGATGTGATAAGATTGTATATATTTTCACAGTTGCCTCAGAGAAAGTATACGTCATTTCCATATTTCCAAATTATGGCAGTTATGGTCATTCATTGATGTCTCATCCTCTCCAATTGTACTCAAATTGAGGGCCAGCTTCATCAAAAGAATCCAGTTAGCATCCTCCTCCCACCCAAATACCAATTTATCAAATGCAAAATTACTTTGCTTTATGTATTCAGTTAATTATGATAAAGTCTTCTGACCTATCCAGTTCCTTTGATTGAAATGGATGATCTGTGCCTCTGATAATCTCTAAACATACAACCTATAATATCCGATTCATTCTGGTGGAAGAGTATTCTTTTAAATCAATTTAAATTTGCCAGAGAAAGCAATAATTTTACAAAGAATTTAAATTTCACGATCGTTGATGCTTAAATTTTAGAACTAGCCCATGGCTGTTTTGCTCATAATTGTAGAATTAACTTCTTGACAAAAACTAAAAATTCAGTTGTATTGCAAGTACGTGTTTGAATATTTCTGATTACTTTCATCATGCAGCCTTGGCTGGTCACTTTCCTTAAAACTTCTGCCTCTCGTTAATGACTGCATTCTGTGAGAAGATTGTTACCATACTCTTTACAGTAGCAGAGCTACTGTTATGGTCTGTGGTTTCAATGTTTACCAAACATGTTAGAGAAAAGAAATCCAGAGAGTGAACTTACATATTTAAAAAGACAATGGCCAAATTGGTGATGTGAGTAGGCCGACCAATTCACAATATGTTCTTTGGTGAAAGCACTTACACTTTTTTCTAAAAGCCCAGATAGAAGAATGCTCACTCTTGCATATGGTAAAAATCTACATGATTTCTCTCACAATATGTTTATAATTTACATGGCATTTCCAGTAAAATGGTGTATGTCCATTTGTCAGTGCATCTAATTATATAATGTGCAATGCTGATTAGATGGATAACATTTAAACAGATGGTATTTCAAACATATTTCCTGCATTAATATTAATATTTGTAAAATAATAGTAAAATCATTCTGACTTTAAAAGGACTTAATTTGATCTATTCCTTGTACTTTTCTCACTGAATTATCAATATTTGTCCATATGATACAATATTTTAACTGTACTTAGTTACTTAAACTATGTACATTATACATAAATGCATAAACACACCATGCTTCTAAGTACCAGGTTTAATTTGGAGAAAATCATATTACTTGATCCTAGGACTTCAGCTGGAGACCATACTGATCGCCCACAAATTGCATCTTCTATAAACTCACTAAAATATATTTTACATTCATCGACGTTTTAGTACTAATTAGATTGCCTGCTACTCTAGAGGTGTTGCTGAATCAAGCATCCTTAAATTCCTTTCTCTTTAAAAAATTGTAAAGAACGTGTGTAAATTTGACACTAGAATTATTATGGATACAATCAAATGTTAAAATCCGACTTTACGAAAATTGAAAAAAATACAAACTGGTAACACGTGCGCATCTAGATAAATTTAGATACTTTATATCGAACATTTACAGCTGTACGGTTACTTAGGAATGAAACTGAAGGAACAATAATGTATAAAATTGAATAGGTCGTTCATTGTTACGCTCGAAAGAAAGATTATTCCATTCGAATGCATTGCTGATTTTAAATACGTTTAGTCTCTAATCATCAAATAATATCCTGTTGCTGCACGGGATGAATTATTTGATTTGGAAGTCAGATATAATTCCGTATGAAATACATATAATACGTATTTCTTTACAGTAAATGTGCAGTTTGCTTGTCGTTTAGATGTGTTGTTTCCACAAAATTGAGAAGAGTCTGCAGTTCGGTAAAGTACTGACATGTGTGGAAGGTTTAATAGCGACGACTCGGTTTTGCCCCATGTCAATTCGACCCCATTGTTAAGGCTTATATAGCGAATAGTAGTCATTTAACTCCGTAAAACTTAAAAACTGGCAATCGCAGTGGGTGAATTATTAATAAAACAATCGATTAAAATGTGCAAATTTATCATTAGCGAAAAACAGGACATTTTATTCAAATGCAATAACACTTTAGGACATACTCGTCTTGCTAATCCAATGCGATAGCGATTGCGGGTAGTTTGATATATACCTTAAAGAATTGCTCGACCATTAAGGGAAACACGATGCATTCCGCATTGAAAACTGATTAGAGAACTAATCAGCATTTTAACGACAATCGGCTTAAATCCTAAACTAAATATATAACTTATTATTAAATGAGTGTAAGTAAATTTGAAAGCTTGATTGAATTTAAAAAACTAGATTCACAGTGCGTTGCGTAAACGTATGAAAGGTGATGGGAAAAGATCAGAATTTAAATGCATAAGTGGATATGTGAAGAATTGGTAGGGAAAGTATCAATGAATATTATTGAATATCAATGAATCAATGAATATTACTTCATAGAGCGTTTACTACAAGATTTGACCTGAACGATTCTAACAGCCTTTGCATTGAAACAAAGTTTGTTTAACGGTTTACACGTGAATCAATTTGAGTTACCATTGTTGCCCGTTACAGTTGCGCACCAAGACGTTCCTGATGCATAATTATTGTGTACTGTACTTATAAAACGCGCATCTGACGAGAATCGCAATTAAAAAAATTCGTTGTAACCTTTGCCAAGTGAATTTGGCTAACAGCAACGATTCGTTCAGTATGTCCTTTTTGTTATATGTATAGTCAAAATCTACAGCGTTATCACAATTGCAATTGCGGAAGCATTTAAAGGAACGAATGTTATACTATAGGGAGGCCATTGTTCTGTAATATATCGATAAATATGGTACGGTACAAGGAGTAGAAAAAATGAAAATAGTGCGACTTACACCTCATATTCTATAATCAAAAACTAGAGGAAAGGTATTGATATGTAGTGGGAATAGTGGACGAATTACAGAAATGATTGTTTTATTCCATTCCCTCCATACTGATTAAAAGGTGATCTCTCCAGATTGGATCTCTGGGCTGTTCCGTTTCTGTAGCTTTGAAAGGGTGAAACCGTTACTATTGAAATTAGAACTAATTACTCTTTAGTGAACAATAGATGCACTTCAAAATGTCGGTATAGCAAAAGTATCTTTACTCAATTCAAAGGCTTCAGATTGTGCACATCTCACGTCATATTAGACAGCATACATCACCTGTCGGCACCTGTGCGTACAAACTGCCGCAGGGTTGCAAGTCCAATTCATTCCAAAACGTAGCCTTCGACAAGATATCAGACCCCGATACAAACCTCAGGAGTAAATACTACTTTTATTTACTTTTGAAACAGAAAATTGACAATAATATTTCATCCTAATCTGTTGAAGAATTTTGTTCAATTGTGCTATGTACGCACTCAGAACTAGCTTAGGAAAACTAATTGTGAATGCACCACTTATTTGTGATTTTTGAGAGACTTTACTCTTGCTATTAAATAATTAGGGTCTTTTTGAGAAAAAAGTATGTTGTCATTAAATCTTTTCACTGTACTAATAAACACTGTATTGGAATGCATTTGACGGCATGCATTTTACATTCAGGATGTTCACTTTAAACCCTACTGGCAAGCTGGTGTTTTACAAGCTTTTACGCTGTGTTCTTTTTGCTCGCTTTCTTTTCCCATCCTTGATTTCAAAGCCAGGACGGGCTCTGGAATCAGCTCTGCCCGGGGGTTGAGGCGTGTTCGGCGGGGGCGGGTCGCTCCTGGAGCCGGCCAAACTTTCCACGGCGTCCCCCAAGGAGATTGCCTTTGATGTCGCCGATCCTGGCGCCTACAAACAACCTCACTTGTCTGCCTCTTCACCCTGCTGACTAATCGTGACAGACTGTTTATCCACGCAATTAGCAAGGCAGACAGTTCTCAGAACAGGTGGCTTCGGGCACAAAGAAGAAAGTATTACATCCATTCTTTCCCCACATTTATTGTCCTTTGTTAAGTTTTTTGAGGGGTTGCTTTTCTTTGCACCCATAATTTTTGTTTCGGGGGGATGGGTGGGGAAAAAGTGACGGCGGCTTCCCTTTTCACTTAATTAGCTTCATGTTTACAATGAGATTAGAGCCCCGCAGCTATCACTAACCCATCACAGCGAGTGGCCCATCTGATTAAAGACTAATTTATTTAAAACGATCATTTACTGCTACTGGCACTTTCAACAACCAATCGCATTGGCAGCTCGGCAGCACCACCCGGCCAGACGTCGTTGATTGGCTGAAAGTTTCGCCCCCTTGTAAAGTTTTGCAACCTTTACTGCAGTTCCATGCCTCCCTGACCCTTTAGTTGTGGAAGTTGCTTAGTTTGGTAAAGGATCACTTTCTCCAGAATTGTAACTTTTTTATGTCTTTTTATTACTCGTCATGATGTCTTCGCCACAAGGCTTAACAATAAAGGATAGCAGCGCCTCTGACTCAGAGATCCAAAGGGTTGCTGAAAGTGCTTTGAACGATCACAAAGTCCAAGTGTCGAGTCTTCCCTTCAGTGTGGAAGCGCTGATGTCTGATCGGAAGCCGCTCAGAGGTACCGTACCTCCTTCGGACGGAGCAAGCGGCAGCACTTCGCAAAAGAATCCCCCCAAGCCAATGGCCAGGGAGTCGCAGAATCCCGTAGATTCGTCCTGCTCACTGGAAGGTTTTATAAAAACTTACGACAGTTCGCCAATGAAATCTGAAAACTGCAAGGAAGAAGACTGTGTTCCGTGGGGCAAAAATTCAAGTTACTCGCCGCCTCCAAATAGTGAGTTTGCATCAGATTAATGTACCTACGTGATCTGTGCTTGTGTAACTCTTCCTTTCTGAATGTATGAATGATTGAAGTTTCAGAGAACAAAGGTAAACCATTTGTTTTGTAATTGAGCTGAAGTGCACTGTAATTCGGAACGCTGGGAAGCTATTTACCACGTCGGACGTTTTAAATGGTGATCTTTTTTTCCTGATTCTAGAGCTTCTAAACACTAGATAGGTACTTGGGCTGCCGACTGTTCATGATACATGTTTTGGCAGACAGTTAAAATTTCGAATTCAATGTGTAGGCAAGTTGATAGACAAGAAAAATTCGATCACAATACCCCTAATGTCGGGAGAGCCTTTCAAGAGAGACGCGTTTGAAGAAAGGTTCCTTTAACACTAGATTTGTTGGGACAGATGTCAGTTGTGTAACATATGTTTATAATAAGATTTGCAATTTAAGCGAGCAACAGACAGTTCAATCCCATCATAATTAGGTAAAAGTTCTGTACAATGTTTTAAGCTCAGATATATCTTGCCGTTGGAAATAATTATTAGTGTTAATGGTATAAGTTAAATTGTTATCAGTTTATAAACTCCACTGTGGACATAAAATATTGATGAGTCATTCGTTCATTTTTACTAGGACATTTGAGCCCCACTTCTTGCACACTGAGAAAGCATAAAACCAACAGGAAACCCAGGACGCCCTTCACCACCTCTCAGCTCCTGGCTCTGGAGCGCAAATTCCGGCAGAAACAGTACCTGTCCATCGCGGAGAGAGCAGAGTTCTCCAGCTCCCTCAACCTCACAGAAACCCAGGTTAAAATCTGGTTTCAAAATCGCAGGGCCAAAGCAAAGAGACTGCAAGAAGCCGAACTGGAAAAGTTCAAAATGGCAGCGAAGCCCATGCTACCCCCAGGGTTGAGTCTGACTTTTCCAATGAATTCCCCAATGCACGGAGCTTCACTTTATGGACATACTTATCCTTTCCATAGACCTATGCTCCCAGTCCCGCCTGTAGGACTTTATGCCACCCCTATCGGATACAGCATGTACCATTTATCTTGAAAACAAAATCAATATAGAAGACTCAAAACTTTCAAATATATTTGAAACGATGCCAGCGCTTTTAACGTTGTTTTGATTGCTGTCCCTTTGAAAGGGATATTATGTACTATTTTATATATATATGGAGATTTATTATTTCTTATATTCATTATATTTGTGAATAAATTAAAATAATTGTTGAATATTACACTGCACTGGTCCATCTAGTTTTCATTATTACATCCCCGATACATGAACATAAGTGCACCTGAAACAAACACACACCGATGGGACAACGTGCTTAAAACGGTATTTACGGAGAAAAGTGACTGCTAATTCATGCTAAATTCACTGGATTGGACACAAAATTAGTTCAAGGTAAACCTTTTGGAGTGCTTGACAATTTGCAATCTTGTTAAAGTAAGTTATAAACACGTACTTATTGAAGCAGATGCTTAGCTAGAAATGAGTTTATTTTCCATATTTAAGGATTCATGCCTTCATTCTGTCCCCAGCCCACCAAGTCCTGGCAAACTTTTTGTGCTTTTTTTTTCTGTGACAAGCCAGAGAAACATTTTTAATATATATTAGTTGGTGTCAAGTTTAAAATAATGTAATTTCCCCTACTTGACATCTGTGTTTCAACATGATATAATGCAGGGTTTAGCATTTCAAAGTTGTCTTGAATCAAATGCTAGTAGAATCAGGCTAGATTAATGAACCAGATACCTAACATAATGAAAACCTGATGAGATCACATCTTGGATATTGTTTCCTAAAGCACATCAGTGGATATAAATGGTACACTTGAACTTACAATTCCAACCTATACATTCAGGGACTTGCTTTGATGGAAAAATGGTTTGTTGCTAATCAGTGTAAACATGGAGCTCAACATCATTTTGCATCAATTTCATTTCACATGTAATTTAACTTCTGGTGTTTTGCAGTAAATTGTGCATTTCCAAAGGTCAGACAATTCAAACTCAGTTTCTGCCACAAGATATTTTCCACACCCTGTTAGAACCGAAAATAATAATAATTTTATTCACTTCAGTCCGCTAATCCCAGAAAAGTGGCGGGATATTCACCAGGTTTTGTTTCAACAATTGACATATTCAGATTCTAACTTCTACAAGTACAATCAATGCATCTGGTCTCTTGGAATATGCAGGTTTTTACTTTCTTTATATAACTAGGCAATGTTATATTTTTATGGGGACCATCAATACATTTTATACGCTGCATCAAAAGTCAATGAAATTCAATGCCAAATGACACATTACCCTTCAAGTCAAGGCTCTTTTCTATTGGATAAATCGACTATATGATTTCTACACAAAGTGCAATATATAAGCATACTCATTGTTAAGTTTTATTCATTTGGCCAACCATGTTAAAACTGAAACTAAATAATTCAACACCTAGAAGATTGAGAGCAGAGTTGAAGAAAAACATTTGAAAGGTAATAATGTGTGAATGTAGCAGTAGGTTTCAAAACTAACTTCAACTTGGGAATTATTAGCAATAAGATCAAAATCACTACAAAATGAAGTGTTTGTTGTGATAATTAAGTATTCATACATCAAAGCTCTTTAGTGAACTAATAAGAAATAATGTTTTGCAAAATGAAGTAAACAACATCCAGTGCCATCTGTCAGTGGAGTCGATTACCTTTGAAGTCACACCTCATAATTTAGAAAATTGAGAAAATAATTTTAGTTTGCACTGGGAGCATGGAATTGCATGAGAAAAGGAATGCTATTATTTTATTCAAGTTGATTGCTTTGGCTCCACTCTGGCTGTAGCTGGGGGCAAAGTAGAGCACCATACAGACATACTTTATTAGGTTCCTGTAACTCTTGAAAGGCCTTTTTATACTTTCTTTGATTTTGTCTATTGCTTTAAAAGGGTTCTACTCTGTAATTACTGTGCAATATGAAAAGCATTATTTTAACTTTGCACTATTTCCACAGGCAGCATACCAATTAAGCATGTTTAATTACTGAGACTGGGCAAACGCAAGGAAAGAGAATTCTGTTTTAAACCCAGTTTTCACGGGTGGGTGCACTAATTAATACAGTGTCTGCCACTCCTGTGGATTTTTAATATTAAAAGACGATAGGGCGGAAGGTATTTAGAGGCAAACTCCTGCCGAAGTTTTTTTTATATGATTTGGTTCATGCTGGTGGAACTCTCCAAGAGCCTTGTGTTTAAGCGTTTCTTTTGATGTAGCAGTTCTATTTAAGAATGTGTTCGCGGTTATCAATCACGCCAGCCGCCTCTTTAAAGACTGCCTTAATCTGATTTAATTGCTCATCTAGCGCCGGTCGCCCCTCAGGCTAGAGCCGCCTTGCTCAATTACACCCAAATGCCAAGCAATCAATAAATAAGTAATGACAACAAGTTTGAGGATTAGATGGCTCTGAGGAGTCGAACTGGAAAAGATTACAAGAAAGAGAAAAAAGTCACGTCAGCGACACTCTTAATGATTAAACACACACCACAGAGAGTGAGACGGTTGACAATCATTGCATGTTCTTTTAGGCTCTCCAACCTGCATTGTCTTGTTTCTTTTTACAGTTACACTATAACAGACACAGCACAATTCAACAGTACAAAGCTCTTCCATTTGTTCCACCTTAACTCATTTGCGCGCAGTGGAACCCCAAATCAAGCATACAATTAATTGGCAACCATTTATCATCGTGCCAGTCTTTTCAGCCTCTACCGTACACTGCGCAGAGACCTTTGTAAAAACGTCGATTGCGGAGCGGAGCCCCCACTCCGTGCCGTTAAATAAAATCTACATTAATAAATTTTCCACCAAAGTATGGCCGAGATGAAACAAACACTTCAGTCTGATGAAACACTGCACATTTGCTTTGTCATGAAATATGCTGTAAAAGGGCAGATCATGTACATCTCGGGGGAGTGAGGGGCACTTATAATCGTTTTAGATTTATCATCATTTTCCTCTGCAGCTTCAACGTTCAGATATTCCAGTCTAATGCATTTTACATTTCTAATAAATACATTTTCCAGCTGAGATGAACTCTTCTGGCAAAAACGAACTGATCTCATTAGAGTTTGACGTTTGTTTTCTTCTACAAACGTCTCCATATATTACAATATTATGCTTGGAAATGTCATTCAGTATCAATCACGCAATGCAACCATATACTTTCGTGGTTTGTTTACTAAGATCTGTTAATCAGTGCATGATTGCTTAATTCATGAGACATTGCTTGAGAAATAATGATTGAATTATACTGATTTTGCAATGCAAATTTTGTATTGAAGGACTGTGGCGCCGGATTCCCTTCATAACATTTACAGGGAGTTTCCCCCACAGAGGTTGTTCTTAATTATTCTCATCACATTGCTTCCTGTTTTAATACATATTTCATGACAAGAATATAACAGTATAAATAACAAATGACATCAGATCGCATTCATCCAAATATTACGGCCAGTCCGTATTCTGCTACAGTTTAATTCAAACACCATAATATTACAGTAGACAGTATTTCAAGTACAGAAATGTAACTTTAAATTTCACCCACTTACATGCTGAAGTACATTGATAAATATTTCCAAGATCACCATTGCATTAAGTTCTTACTTTCTGAAAGTCTTAAAGATTTCAACCAAGAAAATCAAGTTTTTTTTGTCTGTTTCATGGTGTACTTCGGAATATTGATTTGTGTCCAGTTGCTTTCAGATAGAAATACATAGGGGAATTTTGAAATGTTGAAGTGCATTAGAATCTGCGCGTACTTCTCACTGTCACTGTTGTGGGTTTTCAGGTTGTAAGCTATAAATGTGTACAGCGACATCGAGACAGATCAGATACCTTTCGAGAACGGTGGGTATTTTTTGGGGGAGCCGGATCAGACAGATTATGAGTTTTGATCGATTCTAACAGCGCTCTGCTTCAAACAGCTTTCGCCTGTCTATCCGACCGCCACCGGTTTCACTCACTGCTCCACAAGTCCCAGTTCCGAAGCGAGGGAACGAAGACGGCGCTCCAATATATCCCGTTGTATTTTTGTCGTCAACATCTCCACATTAAAACCAACGCACTGCTGCCGACCGCACACACGAAGCTGGAACACGGTTGCGTTTTGAAGTTGTCTTTTCATTTATCAAAATATTTAGTTTTCAATTTCAGGTCAGCTCATAACATTTTAAATTAACTTTAGTTGGAGGTATCTATACAATCAGTCTGAGTCAGAACAAAGGTCTGCGACCACAGCCTGTTACAATAACATTGAAATAACTGTGAAAACGGTAATCGTAATCATTCTTATTGCACAATACCCAACAGGTTTTCTTTTGGACTGTTTCGGTAAATACATTGTATAGACCTTTATTTGAAATCTACTTTGTTCTGTTGCACCCTGCTCAATTGTATTTCAAACATGGTTCACATAGTTACAAAGTTGAAACCATTTGTATAGTATAAGTGATTTCCAAAATTAAATTAACAAAATGGAAACAGGAATGTTAACAGCGTCGCCCTTCCCAACGCATTCTAGTTGAACGGTTCAAAAATACATTCCAAATGCTAATAACGTTATGCAGCGTACCTTTATGATATATATATTTTAAAATCATTTCACATCAACTAATGTAAATATCATTTTCCATTGGGCTACCCTAAAGGCAAAAATCAGTCATTGCTGATGGAATGACAAACCAGCAGAGCTGTATATCAGAGTCCACAGCTTAAACAAACTGTCCGGTGTAGTTTCAGTCTTAAATCAATCTAGCCATTGATGTAAATAAATACACCATTAAATCCAGCTCACTCCATTGCTGTTGAATGATTGCCCTTTTAAACCAGGTTGTACGTAGGTGTAGGTGTAATTGCCCTAATTAATTACCCAGAATAAATCATTCCAACCGCTGGTGGCACAATATAGAACACCGTCTCCTTGCCAACTAAAGGAAATTAGCTCATTTTAATGGGACCAAATTGTTTCATTAACACAGCTTCACGGCCGACCCGCGTTAATATATAATTTCTGCAAAGTGACGAAGGCCCCACAGACAATCTAACAATAACAATACGTGAAGCCGCAGTTAATGTCAGAAACGATTAGTAAACACTGTTCTTTAATCTACTAGTAAATATTTATTTCTTGAAATATATATTCTTTACACTATCGTTACATAAAGCAACATTACATTGTAGACGATTTGTGCGGCACAGCCGCTTCCCATCCCGAGCAATCTGAATTTCGCTGGACCCGACGAGCCCACTATTTAAACATAAATGATAACATCTGTAGATATCAACGTGTTTACTGCTCCCATCTACCTTGTCCTAGCCCCTGCACTTTATTTGGCTCCCTGCACTGTACTTTCTCTGTAACTGTAACGCTTTATTTTGTATTTTGTTTCCCTTTTTACCACCTCAGTGTACTTACGTATGGAATTATCTATGTGGATGGCATGCAAACAAAAGCTTTTCACTGAATTTCTGTACATGTGACAATAATGAACCAATTACCAACACCAATACCATAAAATAAATAACATTACTATTACAATTAATATTCGAAGAGTCTACCTGTGACGCGTGGTATACTTCATTAATGGCAAATTATCTCGCGGCGAAGGAAACTGATTTTGATGTTAAAATTTAACGGTTGGAAACTAGAGATTTTAAAGTAGTAATGAAGATTCTGTAGCGTTAAATATGGTTCAGAGATACCTGGAACTTCTGTTCTTGGGCGGGCGCTAACGCTAATTTGAAATGCCTTCTTTATGGTGCTTTTCATTCAATCCGAACAATGTAAATAGGCTACCCATTTCCTTTTGACTTTAAGGGAAGCTGCCTTCAAAGCAGCGGCTCTGTATTTGATCAGAACTGGAGGATTGCTTATGTTACATCACTTCTTGGATACATAACTGCAGCTCCGAAAAAAAGCACACATCTATGTGAAAAACACAGCCCGAGCGTTTGCCTATAGTTTTCCTGTCAACACAGTACCTGGAGAAGTATAGAGAGGGATATAAATAGTGATGCGCGAATATGTAATAATGAATATGATTTATTTCAGTTTTATCGAATGTTTTCAGATAACAACAGGCAAGATTAATAGTTTGTCCAAGCGGTAAAAATCAAATTTTGGACTGATTTTTCGTATAATCTACTTGATTACTAAACTGCAGAACAAGAGTCGCACTCGGTGATTATCAAGCAGGCTACATTGATTTAGGCGATACACCCTTTATTGATAAGTCAACATGAGAACAGATTCACGATTCTCTAGAACGGGGCAATGTGTTCTACAGTAGTACACTGTTGCTAAATGGTTATCAGCGCATGCTGCAGGTTTACTGGTGCATTTTAATAAACAACACCTAATTAACAGCTTGGCAAAAGTTTTGCAAGGGAAGAATAAATCCTTTTGAAACCCTGTTACCGGGCAGAGAGAAACGAAGTTGCGGGGGTGCTGCAGTGGGACTTACTGCAATGATGCTCTTTCATTTAGCTCTGTAAAACGGAACCGAACCCCACTTTTAAGGAGCAAATCGACAACATGAAGGGGTTCTGCAACAGCGCTAACGAAATTATCCAATTCGTCCCAAATATTTCAAACTAGATCAACATTTTGCCAAACCTTTGATCATTTATATGCCAGTGTGAAACTGTCATAAATACTGAAAGTGAAAGTATGACTTTTGCTGACTAGGTGCACGTTATGCGCAATATGTTATTTAAGCCTGAAACTCAACGCGTTGGAACCAGAAATATAGGCGAACGAGACATAGAGCGCAACTTCGGCACTTCCAGCATTCTATTGAAGTAGTACTCCTAGATCAATATACATGGGATTTGGGGGGTTAATACAACAATCTCAACACCACAAGCTAAATCATTTTAAATAACTAATCACAAAAATTCTCTAACTTATTCGAATGCAGCTACTCATTTGAGTTCTCTACTGATTAAAAAAAACATATTCTAGGTGTCTGCTGTCGTAAGTTATCGGTGATAAAAGCAATTTTAATTCGAACTGTGACCAGAGATTCTCAGTTAATTCTAAAAGTTGTCCATTCTCTGTCTGTCTCTAAACACAGCCGCCACAGTTACAAATAACTGCACATTTTATTTCAACCTGCCGCTTCTAACATTAAAATCGCAGTATTTGGCAATTCCTAATAAAATATCCCATCCGGAATATCTAAACGACTAGTTAGAGCGGATTTAACTAACGTTTGCTCATACCTCGGGAGGTAACGCTATTAGACTTGGAATCAACATTCTGATGTTTTAACTTAATGGCTTTAGAAATATACCCCCTGTTCCAAATTACCCGCTGAAACTATTTACCGTATACTTTATCAGTTGAAAGAGACGTATTGTAAATGGCGTGAATATACATTTACTAATCGCATCGCCTATTCCATGAGTTGCATGATTTGGGTTCCAGATTTGGGTTACAGTTCATAACAAATTAATTCCACGAATAGAATGAAAAGAAAATTATTTTTTTAAATCTTGCTTTGAAATATTTATATGCTATTATTTCATAGCTAGATTCGGAAAGGGATAGGATTTCATCGAAGCGTTCCCTATAGCTGACTGCGGACCGGACGGCAAATTACCGGGTAACAAAACTTTCACTTAGATTATGCCATTATGTTACAATATGGACTGTAACCATAACAACAACATTTCCTCAAGCATTTGTGTATTTTACATAATTCAAATATATATATTTTAAATGCTTAATCTGTTACAATATAAAGGGAAACGTTTGGATCCTGGATTACTTTATGTTATTTAGCGACTGAATAAATAATATTAATGCAAATAAATTACTTTCATTTTTGACTGTGGCCTTGACAGATACGACAATGTAACATTTTAAGAATTAGCTTGTATTTTCGAAATTTCAATATTCAAATATATTAAAATAGTTTCTCATTTACGTTACAAAAAGTATTCGCATAATTAAATATACTTTTTTTCTACCAAACTCCCTCACCAACTTCTAGAATTGGCCACATTTTGGTGACTTTGAGTACCTTCTGAACATCCTCGGTACAGAAAGAGCCAATCAATGGTGAGCTTGCTGATGGTTTGGGCAGCCCGTTTATACGGGCTTTTCCGAATTCCCTGTTCCAATCCATATTGCAAAGTCGCCTCCCACACCCCATAGTTATGTTCTGACCTCGTGACATAACATTGAAAGGAAATATGAGCTTGGATTCCAACTGCTCAAAAGCAAGTTGAGGGCGCATTCACTGTATAGTCGCAGCTTGAAGCAAGCAGTTCGGCTTCATGCTGCGCTGCTCTGTCAGGGAAAGTGCACCCTCAATCTGAAATCAGGACACCAAGTGAGAGGAATAGGCCACGTTACAGGAATAGACTCACTGAGCTGGCTTTGGAAACTCCGACTTTGATGTCCAGTTACTTCAAGTTTAATGCAGTGACAAACTAAAGGCATTTATTTCTCCGGCAACCTCACGGTTATCATATGAACTCACATTGTAACATAGCATGGTATGTGCATGGCAAGGTGAAGTTCTTCTAGGTGAAGGTCAACTAGAGGAGGGAGCGAGGGTGGAAGTGAAGGTCAGGGTCGAATTTTCAGTAACATGGAAACTCAGGCTACCAATATTCCACCACTGCAGAAAGGCAGATAGTAAACACAGAGGAAGCCCGGATAATCCTATATATGACCACCCCGCCATCCCCCGCGCCCCTGAAGTTACGTAAACGTTTACTGGATCATTTCCATATCGATGTTTATTATTCTCATTTAAATCAACGTTATTACAAACATAAAATATATAAAACGTCTCCAAAAACATATATGGAGGGGTAAACATTTATAATGATCTTTCAGTTTAAGGCCATTAAGAGCGAACGTTTTCCTGAACGGATATAGCTGCACCTCTGAAAAACATGAGGTGGTTGAGCAGTGTATTAAAGGTGTCGTCGGCAAGTCGGAAGGGATAAGTATTTGAGCAAATGAGGGCTCTGGAAAGCAAACATGACCATGCACACCGGTAAACTCTAAAGTCCAACATAACCAGAAGGACAGAATAGACGAGACCAGTATGATGGGGGTGGGAGTCAATGTAGTCACATCGCCCGTTTACAGGTCGGATTTGCGTTATCCCTCGGCCTTTATCATTTCGGAAACCAGCCCCTTTACGACAATTTGTCTGAAATTCGGCTTTTCCTTATTGTTTCCCTTATTGTGCATATTCTAGAACCGCAAAGTGGAACTGATGGTTCAAAGAGTGTGACTAAAATGCACATTTCGTTTTATGGGAAGGAGTTGGCCAGTCTGAATTACAGATTTTTGGAACTTCTTTCAACGCTGTCATCAAATTACAAAACGCATCGCTCCGGAATCATCGCACAAACTTTCTGGAAATTAATGGGTTCTAAAAAGCGTCCTCTTGTGGTACAGCTCAGTTTGTGCGCTGTGTCCATCAACTACCGCTTGAACATGGAATGGGCCATCTGCGTTGCATACAAACGCCTTTTGCTCAAGTACTTGGCAAGTACAACTTGTCTTTCTGAAGCGGAGTTTCACTTTTCCTCACCGTTATTTATCTGTACTAAGAGCTCTCTAGCTTTCAATGAGGAAACATTGGAGTAGATGTGGGATATGGCGTTAAAACATTGAGGGATGTTGTTTTAAATACAAGCAACTATAAAAATGTTAACGCATATAGCTAATTTGCAGTACGTGGTAGGTTAATTCGCTACGGTAAATTATCCCCAGTGTAGGTGTATGATAGCAGAATTAGGATGTGTTAATGAGCATATGATAGATAATATGTTACAGGGAAATAAATTGGGGACTGGATCTAATCTGGGTCAAATGGTCTCCTTCTATGTGGCAAGGAAATACTAGAAATACTTAGTGCAGTTCTTCAATTCAATAAGTTGTTTCTGCAAATGCAATTAAAAGAATGATGGGTGATTAAATTGTCTTTCATGGCTTATAGAAGCCCCTAGAAGACTTAACTGTCAATTAAGCACTCTTAGATTGTGGACACTGTTGTAATGTTGACAGACTGCAGGTAGCAAGCTCTCAAATTGACAATGTAGAATCCATTGTTTTAATGATATTGATTGGGGGATAAACATTGGAAGGCTCACCAGATAAGCCTCCTGCTTTTACCTGATGTAATGGCATGGGATCTTTTACTTCCACCCAAGAAAGCAGAAAAGATTTTTGTCTAATGGCCACCTCCAATAATGCAGCACTAACTAGACAATCAACCAGGACTTTTGTACTCCATTCTCTGGATTGTGAATTGATCTCACACCTTTTGATTCAGTTTGCACTACCCACTGAACTCCACCTGATGCAATAACTAGATGGGACTTTGTATTACTTCTCACGTATCAGAGAGCTTTTATCTATATTGTATTCAATTTCATATGATGGGGTTTCTTTGAGACAAACAGCATTATCTTAGCAACTAAGCAGAAAGGTGGCAGTGCCAGGCCAACTGGTAATGTCACAAGATTTGGCAAAAAGATCAGATGTATTGCAATTCTGACATGTTTCTTCTCTTGGTATATTCCAAATGATATTGCTATTGACTCCACAGATCAATTATTGACTTTTCTATATAGACCTGTGAGCAAGTGTAGGGTTAGATTTCATGATTGCATCTGTAGTCATTATTTCTTGTTTAATAATTAAGGTTTTATTCACAAGTATAACTTACATTTATTGTAATATGGAATTCTTATGTTTCAAATTTAATCATTTCCAAATGCATCTTGGATTTTGAAGCTATACTATGTTACTCCGATGAGGTAGCACGGTTTCCAGGAGAAACCTGTTTTCCTTTAGTGTTTAGGTTATTCATGACCATTCTGAATGCTCAGCAATTTAATATATTTGGCAGCAGTTACAGTTGAACAGGCTTCAGGTGCCAGTTTCACTGTTACATTCAAAAGGGATATCACCTTAACTTTTTCCATTATAACACAATCATAACACATTTTGCAACAGCTTCATGGAATTTTTTTATGGAATGTTCCTTCACCTTTCTGCTCTGGCTGATATCAATGGGAGGTATATGCCGTCAAACATGCAATGTTATCCATCAAAATGAAGAACAAGTTAGCATTTTTAACTTTAAAATGTACCTCCTTCTCTTCTATAGGTCTGGACTCCTGGCAGGCTTACAATCTACAAATGCCAACCATCCTCCAGCACCTCACCCAAGTAGCTTCTCTTTATTTGTGAGCCTAACTGCTATGTGCCAGTAGAATATTCTGCAATGGAGTTCATCGTAACTGAGTGAAATTGTCCTCTTAAGTGTGTGAACTGTGCTCAGTTGGTCACATTCTTGAGTCAGAAGTTTGTGGGTTTGAGTCCACTCCAAAGATTCGAGGACAAAGATCTAGGATGAAAGCCCAGCCCTGAGGAAGTCTGCATCATCCAAGGTCAATGTCTTTCAGCTTCCAAATAATCCCCCAGCATATATCAAAATTGAAACAGGAAGCCATCTGGAGTATCACAGCCAGCACAAGATCTTTGATCAACTTCATCTAAAAAGAAAATTATTTGATCATTGTCACATTGCTCATTTAAGCCTAAATTGGCTGCTGCCTTTTCTACATTACAGCAATAATTTGAGATACTGATTTTCAAACAACTTTTTCCTCAAAAAGCTAAAAGGTGTGCTGGGTCATTATTGGCACTGTCAGTGAATTTATTCATCAATGTCAGCTTTTGCTGAGAAGTTACTCCCCTATTTTGGGAAGTGGTCCTTATTTTCCAGGACTTCATCCTAGACCTTTATCGCTGGGAAGTGGTGTTGTACAGCAGGGCAGGTTGGCAGAGGACCTTTGTTTTGAAGCTGTTGAGTGTAATGCCCATCCTCTTGAATACTTCAGTAGGTGTCCACTGTGACTTGAATTTCAGCCTCCAAACACATTGTTTGCGTCCAAAGTTGGGGTGACTTTTATTCTATTATGAAAATGAGATAGGTTGAACAGATTCCCATTTAGCCTGTAGATTAGTTCCACTCCAGTGGGAAGTTTGTTGAAGTTTGTTGGAGATGAGGTTCAGCATTGCGGTGGAAAATGACTGAGGACTTAGCCAAGAGAAACAAAGGACTGCAGATGCTGGAATCCAGATGAAAAACACAATGATGCTGGAGGAACTTAGCAGGCCAGGCAGCATCCGTGGAGAAAAGCAGGCGGTCAGTGTTTTGGATCAGGACCCTTCTTCAGGACTTAGCCTAGTTTGACACTGGTCTGTACTGAGACTGGATCAGTTAGGTAGCTTTGGTTAGGATCATGACTACCGAAGAAAACAAAACGGAGATGAGTCCACAGGCAGCCATATTTGAGCACAGTTCCTCCCAAATGAAGTCATCAAAGGCTTTGGTGAGATTGAAAGAGGCCATGTATAGTGGTTGGTGCTGCTCACTGCTTTTCTCTTAGAGGCCAAGACTTCACACCAGGCAGTAGTGATCCCTGGCCTTCTATATGCCTGAAGACTTGGACTACTTGCAGCAGAGCACTCAAAGCACTGGAAAGTTACCACCAGAACCGCCTCTGCAAACTTCTGCAAATCCACTGGCAGGATAAACAAACCAACATTAGTTTCATCTCTCAGGTCAACATCCTTAGCCTGATCACAGTTCTCATTCCTGATCACAGGCTCCTCAAGTGGACATTCTATTCTGAGTGCTGTTGTAGTGGAAGATTACCAGGTGGTTTGTACACCTGGAATGCACAGAATCTCTATGTAAATAGTAGAAGGTGTACACCACCTCTCAATCTACACCCACCCCCTTCCCACCATCCCCCCCCCCACACACACACACACATATTCGCTGGTACCTCCTGCCTCATGTGTGCCCCAAATTATAACCTACAGAACTGGAGGGACCAGTTTCTGAGGGACCAGGGAAGAAGATAACAATGATAACACTTCAAAAGTGCTCCTTTATCTGTAAAGTGCACTTTAGAACATCATAGTGTCGTGGAAGGTGTTTTACAAGGTGCTATATGCCTGACATCTTTACACTATGATGATCATTCACTTTCTATTAGGGACAAAGCTCAGTAATGAAACCAAGTGTTATCCCTAAAAGAACGAGCTAACCCAAAAAGGCTTGTGGCCCATAAAGTTTGATATTACACTAGATATCTTCTTCATGCATGGGATAAGAGGGATTGGGGACATTTGAAAAAACATGTATAAAAGCATTAATGAAGCCAAACTGATAACACTGCTCTGTGTTCTGCCTCAGTGCCTACATATTATTCTGTTTCAAATGTTTGTTCAATTTGCTTTTAACAGGGATAATTGTCTCTATCACAATTATTCCCTGCAGTAAAGCCATCCATCTCAATGACCTAAAATAAACTTGAATTAAAGTGCTGCAGTGAAAATACAAGGCAGCATTCATCATGGGGAGTAATTCTGCACTATAAAGTTTAGCACATGGATAATAAGAATTAAATTCCTTTTATCACTTCAGACCATAAGATATTTCAAATAAAATTAAATTGTAAATTAAACTCATGTAGGAAATCGGGGCTGCTAATTGACAACATTGGTATCTTTTTAATAAGATTGATAGTTTTGTTATCTTTTCGGTTACTCATTTAGCATTTTCTGTGATATCTAACGGGAATGTGTTATTTACAAAGAATTAGGCTGGTTGTGTTGTTATTCTGCAAGTTCAATTCATGTAGAGCAAAGTAAAGGATGAATACTTTAAAGGTTCTTTTTTAAATTAAATTTTATTTACAGCGTGGTAACAGGCCCTTCCGGCCCAATGAGTCTGCGCCACCCATTTTAAACCCAAATTAACCTACCCGTACGTCTTTGGAACGTGGGAGGAAACCAGAGCACCCGGAGGAAACCCACACAGACATGGGAGAACGTACAAACTCCTTACAGACAGCGACGGGAATCGAACCCCGGTCGCTGGCGCTGTAATAGTGTCGCGCTAACCGCTATGCTACCGTGCCACCCAATTACAAGACACTTGGAACTTGATAGAAAAGGCAAGAAGTAAATGAGATTCAAATGAATTTCAAATCAATCCAATACTCTGCCAATGAAGTACACTAGTCTTAATCTTTCAGGTTCTGTCAAAGCACTTGAGTTATCAAGGGAGCAATCAAGCCTAAAGGGAAAGGTGGGAGATTCTGCTCACATATTTTAGCAAGCTTTGACATTAGGCAGTTAAAGGTAAGTTAAATGGTGGGATTGGGTGGCAGGGGTTTGATGGGAATAGTGATGTCTATGTGACCTCAGTCCTCTCAAACCTTCCACCTTCACTTTCAAGTTGAGCAGAAAAGAGTTAAGAGGGGTTCATGTAATGGAATTCTAAGAGTGTTATATCAGACACATGAAAGAAGAAGGTAGCTGGAATCAAAATCTTAATCATAATGCTCAAGAGAATGAGCTAGCTGGAAAGTAAAATGGAATGGCAAAGGAGGACAGACCAATAATTTCCATGCAATGTTGAACGCAGTTCTGCCCTGAGGTCTTCCCTGATTCTTGCACTCAAGCATCTTGGAATTTCTTCCATGGCATCTAAGAATACTAATTAGGTATTCCAACAAAGTTAGAGGCTTTTTGAGGGAAATAAACCCTGTTGTCTGAACCACCATAGAATTTGAGCTTGATGAACTATTATATTGAAGTGGTCACTTTTCTTTCTGTGGGCCTAACATGAAGGCTGTCACTCATCCTTTGTATCAGAGCTCAATCAATAGGCTGTAATAATAAAGATGTTAAACTGCTTGTAGGCAAGTAAAAATATTTTGTAGTCAATTCCCAAATTATAGAACTTTGCCCTTCCATAAAGAACTGCACCATATATTGTCCTGTGGGAAAAGTAAAAGAAAAAATATTAAACAGCTGGTTTTCGGTGCAACGGTGTAAAATATAATTTGTAACATTATGCGAGGTGAAAATATATTTTATTGCTCTTCGAGAAATATGAAAGTTCGACACACGTTCTTTACCATGTGCTGCAATAGCACATGTTCCATTTGAGTCAGCCCCCAACCACAACTTGTCATCATCACAATTAACAGCTCCCTGATTAAAATAGTGTTGACGTAAATTTGGTTTATAAAATGTCTCAGCTGGGAAGTCACAGAGTATCACATTATGTGTATTACTCAACAGGGTTTCTCCCAACCAAGAGATTGAGAGTTAATACAGGTATGCAGCATCTTTGACAAGAAATATTAAAATGTCAGAAAATTTTATTAAGTTGATGTGAATTGTTTATAAAGGTAAATGCTAGCTTTATTCTGAGTAGGAGATTGTGCAGCAGCTTGACATCATAGCACTGTTCATTCAATGAAATGTTTGAAATCAACTTCAGTATTATGTTCTGTAATACTTATTAATATTATTAATGTACATATTGTTCAACAAGGCAGAGATACCTCATGGATTAAATCTACTTTAGGTTGCTAGCTGGTTTGTTCTCTCCACTGATAGCTTTGCCATGAGTTTAATGAAGCTGATACATTTAGTCATGCATTGACAATTAAACTCAATGTAGGAATTTGGGTCTGCTAATTGACGGCATTTGTCAATTTTTAATAAGAATTATATTCCAAAAATGCCAATCAATTTTTCTTTTCCAGAAGTGGAACAATTGAAACCATGGAGTCTTTTTCCTGAATGTACTAAGTTGTTGCTAGAGATATTTAAAAATTCATGAACACATTTTTGTATTTTTTTCCTACTTATCCTTCTTGTCTTTTTTCCTCATTCTTAATCCACTTTATGTTTCTATGTTTATTTATCATTGTACCTGATTTGACTCGAATTCACTCTTCTTCTCCCTTTGTTATTCTGTTTCTTTCAAAGATTGTAAATTCCATTGATTAAAGGGATGGTTTCTTGGTCCACAAATAAAACAAAGTTTTACAGTTCTATAGACTGTTCCACATTGGGACAGCCACAATACACCAGTGATGCTTGGTGGGCCAACCCATGGTTTGTGCATGGGCCATGGACTCCATTATACAAGTCCAGGGTGGTGAGCATAATAGAATTGACGTGTTTTGCAATTTGCACACTTTGCGAAGTGGAGAAACTCAAGTAAGTTGTATGTCATGGGCCATGGGGTAGGATTCATGTTTAGAGGAGGCCAGGTAGGATTGAGGGGCAGAGTCATAGCATCAGTCGGAGGGAAATTCAGGATCTTGAGGGTCGAATAGCAGCACTGAAATGGCAAATGAAGGGCTCAGCATCATGATCAGCTACTCGCTAGGGTTCAATTTGTGACCCCAATGATGGGGGCCTCAAGAGCCACAGCAAGGGGGGAGTAGAGAATTTAAGGAGCACCTACCATAGCTTAGACCTTATCAGAAAGATCTCCTTCCAACTGTACTGAGGCAGGCCTTGTAAGTGTTGAGAAATTCACTTTTGTCTGCCTAATTTCTGGGCTCTGCACATGGTGTCACTATGTGCATTGTATGCCATTTGATGCAACTGCCCATGTCTGCATGCCTTTGCACTAGAGCACATTAGATGCACAGACTCCCTGGAACTAATTTCTGTCACAAACTGTACATGAAGTACATAAACAGGTCTTTGCTAATATTAATTTGAATATTTTGATATTCAAAGGCAGCAACCTTTCAGAGTAAAATGTATATTTTATTAGTTGCTATAGATGGACACTTTTATATGAAAGTATATCACAAAGACCTAGAGGCCCTAGATCCTGGCTGTAATTCCATAGTTTGCTCAGTCAACCGATATCAACTTGCTGCCAGACAGGGCATGGAGTCTCCAAGGTGCCTCTAAGCAATGGGAAGAACAAATAATGCTTCCCATTATTGATAATTATGAATAAACACTGCTGGAAAATCCTCTTAATCCTTTGTTCTCATCTTAGACCATACCACTAATAACATCACTTTCACAAAATAATTTTAAACAAGAAAGGCCTCTGGAACCATTTAATTCATCCAGGAAGATCCAATACTTCTCCCCCCAATTCCATTGAGATGGTAAATTATTTCTTAAATTATTTCAAGGCCTTTGCTTCCATTATCCTGTCTGGAAGATCATTCCATTTATCAGCTAGTCTTTGCACAAGCAAGAATTTGTGGACAGTAATTCACCTTGGGTGTAGTTAATGCTGGCTGATATTACATTGACCACCCATTATATAGTCCACCAGATACTAGTAGCTATTGAAATCAAATGTACTGAATTTCAAATATGAGAAAGAAAGGTCAATGGTGTGCCTTCACCCATTTCGCACTGCAGCCCTGCACACCCTATTTTAGTTTAAGTATGCATTCTCCTTGTTGTGCTCCCATAATTTAATTCAGATTAATATCCCAGGTTAACATTTTTTATCCTCTGCTAGTTGTTTTTATCCAGAAACAAATAACATTTGTTTATGTTTTTTCTCTCTCTCACAACTCATAATTGATCGTGAGATCAGTTTTTTGGCTCCTTTGTGTTATTTCCAAAGCCTGGAGGTTTCTCTTCTTTGTTGATAACAAAAACTGGATGTAATGTTCAAGGTGCAATGAGACTAGAATAGGTAATATTTGATTATCACCTCCTCTGACCTGATCTGCTTTAGTTATGTAGTCTAACAGCCATTTTTGGTTTTGTATATTGCTGTTAGAATCAGCATCATTTTTTTAAATTTCAGAATAAACTTTATTCATAGAAAATATATACAAGAAATACAAAAAGACAGTGCATGGCTTTCTTTACATTCATAGTGTTGCTCAGTCAATACATTCACAGTGTTAGCATCTCTACATTTGTAGTGTGAGAGAATTCTATATACAGAGCACCATTGCTGCCCAGATGGCCCCCTTTGGACACTACAAAAATTCCAGTGTTTGAGTGGTTTTTTCACTTTTACAAAGGCTTAGTGGCAGAAGATTCTTACGTTGGAGTTGTTCCCCACAAAGCCTTTGCATTGACTTGCACCAAGCTTCAGTGCATCTCTCAACATGTACTCCTCCAGCCGGAATGTGCCAGTCAGCGTCATTCCCTTACAGACATTTCATTGTACTGGAAGACCAACATGTTTCGGACACACCAAAGTGTGTCTTTCAATGAGCTGATGATAGACCAACAGCACTTGATGTTTGACCCTTGTATCCTTTTCCAGACCTTCTTTGCAAATACACAATCCACAAAGAGGTGAGTGCTTATCTCATCATATCTTATCTCAAGGGGAACATGCACTGGCAGTGAGACTCTGACTGTGCAGGAATGATCTGACGGGGTGGCCCCTCTCACTGCCAGTCAAATTGACTTGAGTCTTCTTCAACTTCCCCTTAAGGAACTTAAATACCATCCATGAAGACTCTGTGTCAACAATGTTTCTTCATATTTGTAGCATTTTTCATTTGTTTGCAATAAATTGCATCTGTTATTGTTCTAACCTTTCTTTTATCTTTTCCAGCTCATTTAATAGTTTCTCAGTTGGTCCTTCCAATTCCATAGCTTCATGTATTTTAAAATCATCAGCAAAGTTGAATCCTCAGCACTGAGGTTTGAGGCACCACAGTTCTGTTGATAAGTCTGACATAACTCCTCCAACGGGTACACAGTGTTTCCTGTGCTTCAGCCAATTTCATGCCTATTCCCAGGTATTTCTCTGAAGCCCCTGCAGCTCTCCATTTAATTAATAGCCTTTCATGCACAGCTTTGACAGAAATCTTCTGGAAGTCCAAACACATCAAGTTTATACAGCTTACCACAATCCACCAAGGCTGTTACTTCTTCAGAGAAGTTGAAGAAGCTGATCAGGCATGCTTTTCTGCTTCAGTATTTATATTGATTGCTTTTCATTACATTATTGTTGTATTCAGGTTTACTTTTGATTAACACCCCACTCCCCCATGAGAATTTAACATGAAGTAAACATTTAACATGAATTTAACATTAATATTTATTGCCACCATTTTTTTGTTGCATTGACTCAATGAGTTTCCCTCCCACTTCCAATAAACTGTGCAAACTAAAATTGAGAGCACCATTCTCTCTGACCATGAACATAGTTCCACCTTGTGAATCTTTGGCACAGTCAATGACATCTTTTTCATCCAAGAACTTTTCATAGTGTTTGGCTTGGCTCTCTCTTCTTCATTGTTTGTATGTCTTTTGATGACATTATCTTTCGGCAGACTATCAGCTTTTACATTTTTATATTTATGTCAGTGACAACCAGTTCTACCTCCCCACTTTTTCTTTCAGCCAGTCTTCTGTCCTGCCTCATTGCCAGTCTCATGTGCATTTGCAGATGGGCTACATTTTGGAAATGCTGAAGCATTTCCCTTCATCTCTGGCCTCAAATTCTGCACCATCACCATTGACTTCTATGTCTCATTTGGACATAAGAGATGGAAGCCAGTCAGCCAGTCATATCTGCTCTGCTATTCAGTAAGATCATGGTTAGTCTTTTACCTCAGCAGCACTTTTCTGTACTAATGCTATATCCCTTGATTCCCTTAATATCCAAAATCTTGCCATTGCTATCTTGAATAGACTTAACTGAGCATCCACAAGGTCCTTGTGTAAAGAAGCGATTTCTCCTCATTTCTGTCAACTATTGTTGAGTCCTTATTTTGAAACTATGCCTCTTGGTCCTTAAACAGGGGCAACAATTTCCCCGCATTGACAAGCCCCATAAGAATTTTGTAAACTTCTGTGAAATAATCTCTCATTCTTTTATGTTCAATCTGCTTAATGTCTTATCATAGGGACATTTCCCCTTTACCCCTCTCCCCCACACTGTCACCCACCACAACCCTCCACCCAAACCCCCCTGTCACCCCCATAAATCCCAGGACTCATATTGTTGAAACTTTATTTCAGTTCTCTCTATCACAAGTATATCTTTCCTTAGGTAGGCAGACCAGGAGACCAGACCTGTACACAATATTTAAAGTACTGCCGGATCAGGACCCTATAACACTGCAGCAAGACACCTTTTCTCTGGTCATTAAGTCCTCTTGCAATAAAGGTCAATAAAATCTTTGCCCTCCTAATTGCTTGCTGTACCTGCACATTAACTTTCAGTGATTTATGTGCAAGGCCACCCAGGTCCTTCTGAACACCAACACCTTTCAATCTTTTAACCAATCATTTTAGATACTTTTTAATGTAAAGGTGCTGTATAAATACTTCTTGTGGTTGTATGAATGTTTGTGTCACTATGGCAGGAATGGTAACCATAGATTTATACCCAACTTCATTCGGTGAAGTCAGAGACTATGGAAAAACAAACAGGGAAAAGAGTCCCAGATCTTTTATTGAAAGATATAAACATATATATATAGCCATCAAAAATTCTGTAGGGATTGTTCAGTGGAAAAAGAGGTACGTGGACAATGAACAAAGTTTTTTCAATTTAAGTCACTCAATTCTGCCTGCCACTAAATCTCAAGCTGATTTTGTTAGATGTGAGGCTGTCCACCACCTTAACCCATTGGCAATGTATGGAATACCAGCAAAACCTATTTATGCAGTGATTATTGACCTTAATGTTGAAGTTTCTAACTAAGTGGAAGTTGTGTACACATCTGATATGTTGAGAAGAGAAACAAACAAGGAAGAGAACACAGTAATATTTGTTCAGGGACTTCCTTCTGTCATTCTATCCGGCTTACTGAAGGGAAGTGCATGGAAACAGAAAAAAAATGAAAAAAAAGTAAAAATAAATTAAAATTTGATTGTTTGATTAATAAGGGATGAACCATTAGCAAGCTCGATGAGCCATGTTTGACATTTCAGATACATAGTGCTTGCTAAACAAATCCAATGAAATCCACAATTAGAAGTTATGTAGTTTTTCCAGTAACATATGGTTTCAATAACCATGGAATATTTCTAGAAGTCCACATACAACAAAGAAAGTTAAGAAGTCAGGGATTTTGTAATCTGTTGTGGGTCTCAATAATCATCTTGAAACTATCAGTTGCAAAGTACTATTCATTACACATGTATATTATCAAAATGTAATGTTTCTAAGCTTTCTTCATGAATTCCATACTGCCGACGCCTTGTTAGTCAAATTCCAAGCCATTCCTTCATAAGTATCAAATAAGCACTTACAGTAAGTGATTTCACATGGGCTTGTTTGTTACTATGGTCTTATGGATTGTTTCACGGCTTTTTATGACCTACATGAAGAGTTCACTTTAGTAAGAAATAATCGGCATTCATTTTGGCATAAAAATAAAGAATAAAAAATAAAAGCTTTGGAACCATTCACAGTTATTGTTTTGTTACAGCACATTTCATTGTGGAATTTGGAAGGTTGAAGCTAAAAGGCTGCCAGTAATTTGTGTATTAATCAAACTGAGAGAAAAAGCGTCAAGGAATAAGGGAGGCCAAAGCAAAATATTTGAATGGTTTTTCCTTCACACTGACAGCTTAAGATCACAAAGTAAAAGCTCTTGATTTGTTGCCAATTTAAGAATCTCGACTTATTTCATTTTTTTTCCAGTTGGAACCAAAACAATCCACTTCACCTCTACCATTTGTAGGTTAGATTTACCTTACTGAAGAAGATGGAATCATAGTCAGCCAAGATATAACTAAATGGAGGAATGGTCCTGAAAGAATGGCCTATCCTATCCTGTATTCCTTCCCTATCTGTTTTTAAATTGGCAGTACATCTCTTAAAGCATGATTGTATTCTCTTGAATTTTTTTTTGTATTCTGAGGCGCTGACAGAGAATCCTTCTGAGATCCTACTAATCCTAAGAAGCCTTCAGTGAGGGTACCCAAATATGTTGTGCACCATGAATGGAGAAAGGTTTTAGAAGTTGTCAGCTCCTGGTATTTCACCTTCAGGAGCTGGAAATAACGTAGGATGTGTTGAAGTTTGTTTACTGGAGTAGTAAGGATAACGGTTGCTTTTCATTTCCCCCTCATTCTCAGTTATGCATGCCAGCCATCCTTGATTCCCATCCCCCGCTGTTCAATTCCCTCCTTTTATTTCACCCCTCACTACCCAGCTCAAGATCACATCAGATCACCTGTCCTTCTAAGTACATACTTGGCACTAAGGATGGTTCCTTTCACGTCAGCCATATATAATTCTCCTCTTATAAAGCAACCTTCATAAAATCAGGAAATTCTACTGGGTGCTCCCTTATTTCATGTCACATTCCATAGACTTATTCTCCAACCAAAACTTTCTCATCCTGCTTGCCCCTTGTTTCTTCTTCCATCAATATTTGCACCACCCCAAGCATCTGCAATTTTGTTTACAGTGAACTATTCTTCAATTCAGTTATATCATAGCTGGTTTATTAACCCTTGAGCTTTTTTTGTAGGTCAAAGGGGCCAAGACCTGAGGAGGACAACCCAGCCTCATGATCTTTGTCGGTGTATTGAAGCTGTGGGCTTTGATCATTTCAGTGCTATGTACAGGATCTCAGATGCCTATTTGTACTGCTTCATTAGGAACTGGATCACACATAACCAGCAAGCTTGACTACATCAAATTACATTGTGTTTTCTGTAACTTGGAGCCTTCCAGTGCTACATTAACAATAGTATACTTTCTAATTTCTCTGGGTTCCTCACATGCCACTTGAGAAAACACCACAAAAGAGTAGAATCCATTTGGGGAATGCCCTAATGTGTGCTTCAACACAATTAAGAATTGATGGTTGGATTAGGGAGTGTCCTTGAGGGATCTGCATGTGGTGATTCACCCAGCATTAGGGCACAGGAGGAGATAAAGGGAGCAAGGACAGCCTACAGGAGACAGCTTGCCTCTTTGCCTTCTTTTAGCTCTACTCAGCAAGACAGAGATGGGGACTTCAAGGACACAGAAAGAACGTTTGCATACTCATGAGAAATGGGTGATAACAGAGGGTTCACGAAACCAATGAAATTATAGCCCAACCCAATCCCCCCAAATGAGTTTCTGAGATTATTAAAAGATGGGCAACAATCTAGGGATTCATCAAAAAGCTGCACTGTGGCATCTGTGACTGAAGAATAGGATATTTATCTAGAGTATCCCCTTTAATCTTAGGAGCTTCAGTTCATTTGCTGATGGAAGATCTGGGAAACCTCATATTGATTCATTTTGCATGCTTCAGTGGAACTACAAAGCCCCCAGAGGCCAACAAGAATGAATCACCTATCATGTAAACTCCCCATCTAAAGTGATTCCAACAGCAACTTGATGGTCTGTCCTCAGAACTAGTTTCAATACATTTACTGTTTCATGTTCAGTTGATTGAATTACCACAAATAGAATCAGTATGCTGGAATCTCAAAATTAGTCAAAAGAAATCAGATCCCCAACCTAAACATTGGAAAGTTTTAATTGTATCAAAATCAAAGTTAAATTATGTTTGTTTATCAGAATGATTTAGCATTACCATCAGTGTCTTTTTCCCCATTTTTTAAATATGCATCCTTTTTATACAGAGTAATAAACTATCATGGGTGAATTCCACTTCCAGTGGAATTTGCCACTTGCCCATATAAGAGTCCAAAACCAATGCATGCCGTAGGCACATTTATAACTTATCCTCAGGCTGATTTTTAGATTATACCTATAGGTAGTTAGATGGTAATTAAATCCCTTTGCTCAGCACTATTTCTGATTGTGAAAAGTGAAGAAGAAAGGTCTTTAGGTTCAGAAGATTTTCAGGAAAGAACTGACAATATCATGTCGCGGCAAGACAATGGTTATATGTTGCTCAAGGCAAAGTTGTAAAAACCATAACTTGCAGATGATGGGGATGTGTTTTTTGAAAATATTAGAAGATAATGCTTCTTATTGTTTTAAGATATAATGCTCTAAGTTATATAACTGGCTAACAAAAGAAAATGTTGTTTCATGCAATATACTCAGTTTTTTCAAAAATGTTTCATAAAATTACTGTACTGTTGATATTAGTTCAGAATATCACATATTTAAAAACTGCCTTATAATTAGCAACTTACAATTCGCTGAATTAATTATTATCATTGTTTAACTCGTTTGATTTTTTTAAAGAAACAGTTTCAAAACTTTTAGTCAGACTATCTGATGGCCTCTTCAAGTCAAAAAGCTGATAGTCCAGCAGCTGTTCTCCAAAACTGACATTAACTAAGATGTGGATGTCAGTGGGCTGGGAGCAATGTTTTAGTTAATAATATAATTGGGTCTGCCTGTGTTACAATGTGGAGGGGAGCACACTAAGAACTGTGTTAATTGTGCATCAGTGGTAATATTTTCACTATTAAGTCAGAAGGTTGTGAGTTCATTTCCAACCCTGGATTATTGAGCAGGATAACTTAGTGTTGTATTGTCTGAGCTTCCATCCTTCACATGAGAATTAAAACCAAAACCCCATCTGTCCTCTCAGATGGATGTAATAGATCCTATGCACATTTATAGAGTTGAGGAGTTACTCTTAATGACTTAGCTGATATTATCTCTTGTAAGATTAGTGTTTGTGTACTTTGCTGTGAGAGTAACAACAGTTGCTATACTTAAGGAATGTTTGTAAAAGGTATTAGGATGACATGAGATCAGGAAAATTGCAGATTGTATATTGTTCAGTGGGGAGAATATTTGTAATTTAGACAAAAAACAAGGACAATAGTTTTATTTAAAAATTAGTTTTAGAATGTTAAATATGTTCAGTCAGAGATACACTGGCATGGTAAATATTTGATGACGTTTCACTTTTCCTGGCCAGGTACTATACTCTGATAGTATGTTCAAGAGTATTTTGTGAGTGCACTTTAACTCAAGTGACTTTGGATTCCTGCAGCTTGCCTCCATTGCTTAACACTATTTAATTATTTGAACAAAATTGGGCAAATTAAACTGAATGATTAAACAAATGTGGTAACCAAGTTTACTCCCTTCAGTACTGTTTATCATGAATTTATTTTACTTGGAACCCTTGTTATCTACCAGATGCATGAGAGCTTTACATATACTTGCATAGAATTGTGTAGAATCTATATTTATCTCAGCTCCTATCCTTCCTCATCTAACTCTATGAACATAACTTTTTATCTCCTTATCCTCTCACAGGCAGACCCTTAAATGCATTAATATTATTTGCTACAACCATTACCTATGGTAGCAAGTTCCATATTCCTGCTACTTTCTGGCTACAGAGCTTTCTTCTAAATTTCCTTTTTTTATTTCCTGGTGACTATCTTGCATTGATAGGTTCTAATTTTGCTTTTCTTGACATGGAAGTCTGTGTTCTGTCTCTGTGTGAACTCTATCAAAACCTTTCATCAGTATCAAGACCGCCACTGGGATATACCTCAGCCTTCATTTTCAAGAGAAAAGAGATACAACTTGCTCATCCTTTCCTGATGTGCTATAGTTTCCCATTTCTGGTATAACCCTTGTAAATTATGTATCCTCTCCAATGTATCTTTGTGATGTCCTCCTCAGTGTTGGCTATTTCCCACCAGTTGTCCTCTTTACGCTCTTTAAAAATGTTACTGTACTATTTGAAAAACAGCAGGTGAGTTCTCCAGGACACAATTTTTGTTAAACTACTTAAGTAAAATAAATCATTTGAGCATTTATTTCATTGTTGTTGATGGCATCTTGCTGTACATTAATGGATTTGCTGTGTTTCCAGTATTACAACAGTGATCCTACTTAATTGGTTACAAAGTGCTTTAAGATATCATAAGTACACAGGAGATTCTATATAAATGAAGCTCTTTCTGGTTACTCTCATTTAGTGACCCAGTCACATGAATCTGAAATAACAAAAAATCAGTAACAGTAGTGAGAGATGCAAGCTGTATTGAGAAAAATTGCCATTATTTTGGAGAGGCAATCAGAAATTACTTGATAAGAATAGATTTCAAGATCAAAGCTTTGACACCTTCCCATCTACTTTATTGTAGGAATGGACTATCTCATCCAAGTAATCATCCAATAATTGAATGGAATTTTTAAAATAAAATTCTGAAATAGATGTAGAAAATCAGGACTAAAATTTAGGAAGTAAAGCAATATTGTAGTGTTCTGTGGAAAACGTTTTGCAATTAAGTGGGCACAAAACTGTTGGAAACCTGCTTTACTTTCAAGTTTATGGTGAGGACAATAATGAATTTTATTAAGTGAAGAAAAGCATTAACTGAGATGAAAATAATAATTTCAGAACATTATTTGTTTATGAATTATAAACCATATCTAAAACACAATAAACCTGTTTAAATGAAGTAGGTAGCACAGGCTGTGAATGCTTTACAAAGCACTAGAAGCTAAAGAGAAGTGTTACAGAATAAGGTATGAGAGAATAAATAGTGAATTAAATTGATAATACAAAACAAACTATTTATTAATATCAATAGTTCTAATCAGGTAGTATTGCAAACAGTTTTTGCCTTTTATGACTCCAGTTTAAAATGAATTTGAACAATTACAACCATTTCCTTTGGATGCGTGTTGACAGAACATACCTAAAATTAAGGAGCCAAATGAATTGATGAGGCTTTGATGCTTTCAATATGAAATAACAATAAGCATCATTGAATACACAGTATGATCAATTTTCAGTACTCATCAATTAAGAGGAACAACAATCAATGTTTAATTTTACTCATATAAGTTCAGAAGCTGTGAAACCAATATGAAGACCGTTAGCATTAGCCATCCACGATCAGCTAATGCAGTATTGACCATGATATGAACCTATTATCTTGCTGACACACTGGCTGATTGTGAAAGCATCTGTCAGTTCTTATGGTTACTGTTACTGTTAATTTGAAATAAGTTTAGTCTTTATGATATCCCATTTTGACTATAATCAGATTACACATATTTTCATCATAGATTATCCTCCAATACAGTTTCGGATACGTTTTGTCTGATTTTAAAGCTTTGCATATGCTCTTTTTCTGAAAAGAATCATTGTTTCCTACATGTGATGCAATGATACATTTGGAACTATTAGCAAGATCTCCTTCTTTTCCTGCAACAACTTCTAGACAAAATGAGGAAATGTAATAGGATGTGGAATTTATTGCATTTCATGAGGAAAATTTTCATAATTGATGTGTTTCAGCATTTGACAGTTTCCCAGATAGTGCCTCCTGTGTATTATAAATTAGAGAATCAGAATCCAACATTCATCAGAACACATTTTTCCACAACAGTGACTACAGAATTATTTGAGTAGCTAGATCTCATATGACAGTGTTGTTTTTCAGAGCATAAACAGAATTGGCAATGCCTACGGAAATGTTCAAGGCTATTTTCTGGTATGTTTTTTTTTACCCATGGGAAGCAATAAGTGTTTCTTCCAGCCAGTATATGAAAGAATAACACAATTCATTGGTAATAACTAGGTGGTATGTAATTCTGAACCTCTTTATGATATTATTTTGATGTAGCTAGTATGTATATTAATTTGCTAGCTGATTTACCTTATGTAAACAAAATAAACTTTGCTTTCCATAATATAACTTGAAATTGTTTCCTACTGTGCAGGACAGCTTTAATTCTGGATGCCTGTTCTTTTCTTCATTGGCAAAGCCAAAAGAAATTACTTTGTTTTATGATACTGATAAAATCAGTGTATTATTAAATTCCATGTAGTTGTCCATGCAGGGTAAACTGAACTCTTTAATGGAACATTTTCCACTTGGTACAGAGCTAATGGCTCATTTAAAATCACTGTGATCTAAGTTTGATGTAAAAGATTTTAACAAAGCTAATTCTCATGCAATTCTGGGAAAGTCTGGTGACTGAAATTGCAGAACCGTGTGGGAAAGATCTTCATGCAATACATTTAAAACAGCTGTTGTATCAGAAGCTAAGCCAAAACATATTTTTAGGGTATGAACATTGGGTACTTGGAAACAACTCTGAATGTGCTAGCAGCAAATAGTTGGAAAAGTATCAGAAAACACTGGGAAGAATAACCTCAATACTTAGAACACTGACAGACACAATAATGTACCACCTGATGGAGCATACCAGCGCTTGGAGTTATTGTGCTTGTTCCAATAATTTACTGCAAAGGTCCTTCTCAATTTTGACGGCAGAATCAGGAAAACAGGAGCAAATTCATATCATGGATTTTTCTTGTAACAATATAACTTTCTATTTTTTTCCTTATTATTTTTTCCCATTCTTTTCAGATCTCTCCAGGCCATATACTGACTCCAGAGCATGTACTGACTCTAGGCCATATACCAATTATAGCTGAGAGAACTGCCAGTGTTGGACTTGTGCCCAATGTTGAACATCCTTCCCCTCAGTTAGTGCACACCATCTTATTCCAACCTCCCCCTTCCTTAAAATTTAGGGAAGAGCCGGAGCTTTATTTGCAGTTTGTTGTGCTAACTTGGTTGACGTCAACAACAGACTGATGTGATTAATCATGGACATTCACTTATATTTTCTCAGCATATGATTCCTCACTCTGAAGCTCTGGTATAGTTAGGAGAGCCAGTGGCATGATTGCAATTTGTCCTTATGCATGTTGACTCAAGAGTAGAATTAACAAGAGATTTGGGTGGCACAAGTCTGTGTCCATTTACTGTTTAGGGAGATCTAATTAAAACCAGAAAAAACAAGGAAAAATAAAGAAGGTAAAAGCTAAAATAACATGATAATGACCACAATCTGTAAATCTATCTCTTATTAATTAATTCTGATATTAAAAACGTGATCTAAATGTTTCAATGTTAATAAATATCATTTATTGTGTTAACCACTGGTCATTGTGGTTTAATGTGGTTATTCGGGAGAAGTTCCATTTGCCCACTAATGCAGAATTTCACAGTTTTTAGTTGAGGATGTAAACAGTTCAATTTCTCGGTGTGCTGTGAGTTGTCAAATGAAATGTGAATGAGAATGATCAAGCAGAGCATCCGCTGGAGTCTTGCATTCATACAGGGAAGAGCAAGCCAAGATTTTGCTGCAGAGCTGAAGCTGGTCGAACAAAGGGGGCACTCTTCGACGAACACAGGTTGTAAGTTGTGACATGAGGTGTAGAAGTGGAATGCTGTCTCACATTGGGCAGAAACACACAGTCTCGAAAAGACTACAGATTTTTGCAGCAAGTATTTCAGATTATGAGGCATATGACCAGTTTGAAGAAAAGAACACTTTTCAGAACTGTAACATGACTATCTGAGAATCATTCTGTGCTGAATTATCTGAAGAATTACTAAGAAGGCTCTGTGCACTCCATCCCTTGTGGCATTTCAAGAATGTTACATTATTAAAGATGTAATCTTTCAGATGAAATGATAAACTTCCATTCCTTCACCCCGTTGTACCAATTTGAAAAAGATCAGCAAACTTAGTTGGTTGCCTAACTAACATATATAGAGCTTGTGGGATTTGACTGCTTAGCAAACTAACTCTGACTACACAATAGTAACTTATTGACCTTGAAGAGTTTTGGAAATCCTGACATATAAATGCAGTCCTGTTTGAAGTGAAACATCTCTTCAAATACTTGTGTAAGGCTGTAGTGAAGCAGTGGAGAAATAGAAGCAATAACTTAAGCAAATGAATGCAGGAACTTAAAATTGCTTGATAATGAAAGCCCTTGATAAACAAAGAGTGTCACTGTCCATGTCACCAGGAGCTTCATTGGCACAAGCCCTTGGTACAAATATCTAAGTTCGTAGCTTTGGAAGTCTTTGGCTACAATCCAAATGTTGAGCTTGCAGCATAACTTTAGAGTTAAATTTTGATTTTGTCTCTAATTTTGTTCCCAATGATTATGGTATGGAGATCCGTCTTCATCTTTTCTGGAAGCTGGACAAATGTTGATTACCACAGCCTTTCTTATTTGTGAATTCATTGACTCTTGCTATCAGTTTTGCCGTTGAGATGCCCGCAGTGTAATTATAATGGAGCACGTCATCAAATGGCTGCCAGTGGTTACTCTTGGTATGGTAGGCATCCACATGCCTTCCTTACAGGAGGATAGCAAATGGGCTGCAGTGTCAATAGAACCTTCTGGCCCTTGTTTCAGCAATCCAAGTGTTACAAATGATTGGGATCACCTTGGTTACCTGTAACTGTGACACCATTAAGGGAGGAGCTAGAAGTGAGCATATAGGCCTGCCGTAACCCCAGGCTTATCCTTTTCTTCCTTACTGTTACCTCATGCTACACAAGGTGAAAATATCATCCCTATGGTGTACTGGAACATAAGGATTGTATGAAGAATGGGACCCACTTTGATCAATTACTATCTTTTTTTTTCATCAAGAAGAATCTGCCAGTGAAGTGTCCCAAAGCAAGTCAACACCTCACAAAACCCTGGATCATTTCATTATCTTTGTCAAATATCAGTTCGATCCTTAAAAACCCTAGAGGAAAAGAGTATTGCAATAGAGGACGTAGCACCAAAGATGTCGCAGTTCAGGGTGAGGAGGAGCATGTGATTAGAGCAGATATCTGACGATCAGCATTGTTTGTGTGCTTCTGCAGTGCCTATGATTCTGAAATCACAGAGCAGGTTTAGAAAGGACGATTAAAACTGCCATTCTCAGGAGTCATTTAAGGACATGCAAATCTAACTGAGGACACGGGGAAGCCCATTAGCCTGATCTGTGCAGCCACTGATGAATGGTTGCATGCAGTGCTGTCTATCTTGGAGCATGTGACAGCTCCAGCGAGATCTCAAGCAGGAGCTGCAGCAGCACACGTTCCAATTTCAGGAGAAACTTCTCAGATTGTAGCTTTGGAGGTCTTGGGCTCCAATGCACAGGCTGGGTTTGCAGAATAGCTTCAGAATTACAGAATATGTACAGTAAGAAGAAGGCCATTCAGCCTGCCTGGTTTATATCAGCTCAATGTAAATGCAACTGAGCTAGTCCCACTCTCCTGCCCTCTCTCCTCAAATTCTTTCAGATACCTACCCAGTTCCCTTTTGAACTCTACAATTGAATCTGCATCTGCTACTACTCCTGTTCTACTACTTTCCAGACTCTAACTATGCACTGCTTAAAAAAGTTCTCATGTTAGTTTTGATTCTTTTGTCAATCACATTCATACTCTGTGATTCTTCATTCTTGTCCCCTGGTTCTTGATCCTTCTGCTAATGGGAATAGTTTCACTCAATCTACCCTTCATAATTTTGAATACCTCTATTAGATCCCCTTGAAGCCTCCTCTGTTCTGAGAACAACCTCAGCTTCTCCAGTCTATCCACATAACTAAAGTTCCTCATGCACCCTCTGGTCTGTTCATTGCTACTCTCTGCTTTCAGTTATTTCGCTAATTTTCTATCCGTATGCTACTGCCCATTTTATTCCATGGTCTTTAATCTTGATGACAATCCTATTATAAGGCACTTTATCAGACACCATTTGGAAGTCAGTACATACCATATCAACTGCACTTTACTCAACAGCCCCCTCTCTGTTATTTCATAAAAATGCTAGCTAGTTAGATTGTACTTGCCTTGAACAAATCCATAAAGGCTATCTTTACAATCCATGTGACTGTTAATTCTGCCCAGATCATTGTTTGTAAAAATTTCCCCACCATCAAGGCTAAATTCTGATTGTGTCCTTAATTTTGTTTCCTAATGAACAATTCAGTATCATCAGAGTTGAGAAGTCTGATTTCATCTCTCCTGGAAACCAGGAAGATATCAACTTCCATGGTCTTTCTTCTTCCATTTGCTTGGAGTCATATAATTAATGGGGCATTTCTTCGACGGCCACTGGCAATTACCCTCGGGCCTTTAGCACCTGAAGTTATGCAACTGAGCTTGGGTTCATCTGAATTTTCTGGTTCTTGCCAAGCAATCCAGGCACTGCTGAACTGAGTTGGTGCATCTGGACTGCAGAAGTGGAAGGTGGCACATCCATGCTTTGTAAAGCCTCACATGGGTAAATGCATGACTGATTATTGATTGAGACTTATCCCATAATTTATTATTATGGACTCGCATTGGCATGAGGAACTGAGTGTTAGTTCTGGTGTGATCCTTCCTCCGGACACTGAGAAGAATTTCATTCCACCCATATGCAAAGATATAAAGCATAGAACACTGCACATCAAACACAGACCAGTAAAGCTCAGGAACAGGCCCTTTGGTCCATGATGTCTGTGCTGAACACGATGCTAAATTAAACTAAATCTCTTTTCCCTACATATGATCCATATCCCTCCATTCCCTGCATATTCATGTGTCTACCTTAAACGGCATTATTGTATGTGGTTCCACCACTACCCCTGCCAGCCCATTCCAAGATACGTTATCCTTTGACAATCTGATGCACCCTTGACCTCTCCTCCAGCTTTCTCGACACTCCATATATCCTGTCTTCTCCTGAACTTTAGCCTCCTCCAGGCTGGGGAAGTCTATGTTGTATTCCAACAATAACGGACAGATTGTAGCAATGGTTTGTTGTGGTTGGGTTTATACACGGCATTTGTTCTGTGTAGGGACATAGCAAACCACACTATATTACTGAAGGTCTCAAGAGCATCACGGGTTCAATAAGCCAAGCTGTCTCTTATAATTTCTTGAAATTATATTAAATAAATAATGAAGAAAAAGAAAATATCATACAAGATTGTCAGTTATGTGCTCCTTAAATCTGACCATTATCTGTTAAGTCAATGATCATGCCCTTCAGAACAAAAAAAATACATGCAAGGTTTTGTTTTTGAAAAACTAGCTATTTACCTGCTCATTTTAGATATTTCTCACTTCTCAAAAGCTGGATGCTGGACATATTTTCTTCCTGTCCATCCGTAAAAACTTTCACAGTTCAGTTTCATTTAGGAATCTTTGAAGTTCATGGATGTGTGCTTGTCTCCATCAAGGATGAAATCCAGGAGGGAGGCCAGACAATACAAAGAACTTGCAGACCATCATGCCTGAGACAGCTCTTCAAAGAAGCTCTCTGAAGTTGCAGTTAGTGCACATGAGAGGCCAGTCCAGGCCTGGGGTTGTCTCTTGTGCCCAGGATCAGGTAGGTCTCTGATGCCCAGATTCAGGAAGGTTCCTGGTTCAGGCTGGTCACTGGTGCCCAGTCCCAGCTAGTCCTTGATGCCCAGCACAGTCCCAGGGCTCCAGCCTGTTCCCTGGCGCCTGAATCTGACATCACTTGATCCCAGGCCTGGCATTTGGTGCCATGAGGTGGGGAGAGGGCTTGGGCATTCACCAGGGGAGCAAGTCCTCCCTGAGTCTTCATCTGACACTTACACAGCAGTACTTCAAGTAACCAGTGTGCTTAATGAGAAAATAGGCATCTCACATCAATGTCGTATGGGACCAACAGTTTCCTTTCACAGGCAGGAAGCCCATACAATACAGGATTGTTGGCAATGCTACACCTGGTCTTACTGAAATCCAGCCTCTCCCAAGCCTTCTCTTCTGGTGCTAATGAAACTACGTAGTGGTGGGGGTGGGGCAGCCAGCCATATAGTCAAAGTCAAGTTTATTGTCATATGCACAACAACATGTATACACAAATGAATAATGAAAAACTTATGAAGACTAATGAAAAATAATGAATACACAATGAAAAACTTACTTGCAGCAGCATCACAGATACACAACATTCCCAAGAAAAACATAAACATAAATCATACACAATTTTTACATGAAAGAATACAATTTGAAAAAAATACAAAGTCCATTGTAATGTAAAGTGGTCAAAGTGGTCATATTGCTGCTATACTGAGGTAGTGTTTAGGGTTGTGGCGGTTGGTTCAAGAACTGAATGGTTGTAGGGAAGTAGCTGTTCTTGAACCTGGTGGTCTGGGACTTCAGGCTTCTCTACCTCCTGCCTAATGGTAGCTGCGAGAAGTCATGGCCCAGATGGTGGGGATCTTTGATGATGGAAGTTGCCTTCTTGAGGCAGCACCTCATGTAGATACTTCTGATGGTGGGGACGGATGTGCCTATGATGTATTGGGCTGAGTCCACTACTCTCTCAACTTCTTATGTTCCTGCGCATTCAAATTGCTGTACCAGAGCATGATGCAACCAGTCAGGATACTTTCATCAATACACCTGTAGAAGTTTATTAGAGTGTTTGGTGACATGCCGAACCTCCTTAACCTTCTAAGAAAGTAAAGACACAGCCATGCCTTCCTTGTGACTGCATCTATGTGCTGGGCTCAGGACAGGTCATCATATTGTCATAAAACCCTGCCCATTTGCCAAAAGAATAGGTTGGGGGGCATGATGGACAAAATAATATTCTCCCAATTGTGTGTGACCGGCGACCTGAGGTGGCTTGCTGGTCATTGGAAGATCTGTCCCAATTTATTACGCTTACAAGGATGTTTTCAGTTCAGGCAAGACAGAGGGATGGGGTACATTTGCTCTCTAAAATTATATTTGGGGTCCTGCATGAATAATATCCAATGATCCCAACCTACCTGCAGCTGGGCACTTTTACAGTTCAAATGCATTCAGGATTTGGGAGTATTTGGCTTGTACAGAAAGAAGAGAAAATCACAGTGGTGGTGTAATGCTGAGCTGAACCGAAAACCCATTGGTCTGCCAGAGTATAGGAATACATAGATAAAGTAATTAAAACAATCTATCCCCTAGCGTGGATATCTCTAAACCTGTCAACAGTTTACTAAAATTGATGCCTTTTTAAACTTCATTCTTTACCCAACAATTTTTTCCCTTAAAGACTGTGAGATTGTATACAGGGTAAGGGAAACTATTTGAAAAAAAACACAATGAAAGGTTTAAACTGTAATATAAGAATAACTGTTAATGTTCCACATCCCCCAAGGGTTGTTTCAATTCAATTGCAATCCAACAACTTCCATCTGCTTGAACCTTACCATGCAATGCTCTCAGCTTGCTGCAGGGTGATTGATTGGAGATGCTTTGATTTTTTTTACTGTGTTTGTGAATCTTGTCAAAATCTGTCCTAAACTCCCATGCTATTGAAATTAAGATGCCACCATGCAGCGTTTTCTTTGTCCTGTGGAAAGTTTATCAAAGTTATCATTGTCTGATGTTAACCAAAAGATATTCTTTGGCAAGAAAATAGTTGCCAATTCAAATCATAATGGTAAAGCAGAGGAACAGTTGAGAAGGAAGGAAGGTGGATTGATGTTCAGGCAAGGTAACAGATGTGTATGTATGGGTGTATGGGGAGGTGGTGCTCGGGGGGGGGGGGGGTGATGGAATGGAAAAAGAGCCATTTGGAACTGAGCCAAAAATAGAACAGTGTAGGATGAATCACGGAATGAGTTTGGTACTTTAGATATTTAAATAGAACAGACATGATCATGAAATAGAATTAAACAGATAAATAGTTATTCCCACTTTAGGCAGGAAGGAATGAGACAGCAGCACATTGTAAGCAAAAAGGCCGAAAATATCACACACTCTTCACTGCTCTTCCACTCACCCCCATTTTGACTGGGCATTAGGTATAACCAGTGAAGGTCCTTCCAGAAGGAGGGAAAATTGGTGTCCCTTGCTGGCTAATAGAAGCTCAATGTCACTTCCATTAATTTATTTTAGTGTTAATCTTGGCTCAGTGGTAGGAGCTGCTATTTTTAGTCACATATTCTGAGTTCAAGCTCCACTTCAGAGACCTGAGTATATAATCTTGACCAGTATGGTCAGAGATGTGGGCTAGAATTTCAACCATGTTCATTATCACTAAATAATTAAATCAAGGGTTAAGGTTGAGTGTTAAATGCAATTAAGAACACTTAATTTGCATCATGTGTACTGTGCATTTCCCTGTGCTGACAAAGGGTACTTACCCTAGTTATCATGAAAAACACATTTGATGTTGGTGCTATCATACCGGACCTCAAATATGTAACTGAGACATGTAACTAAGGGGTGTGGGCAAGAAAGCAGGCCCTAATGGAATGAGACATCTCCTCCGACTGTTCCTTATTAGGAGATTCCTGGTTTGTTTCTTTGATGGGGAGTGCCTTATAGAAAGCAACAATGAATTCAGCCTTTATCCAACCATTGAGCTCTTTGGAGATGAGGCAACTTACATATTTGATGGAAGTTGAGAGTTGGGAGGTGTTGGTGGTGGAAGTACCAGTGCGACCTGACTTGATGAGTATTTCCAGAATTTTCTGTTTTTATTATAAAATCCCAAAATCTGGTCATTTACTTCAAAGCGACACAGTGGTGCAGTTAGTAGAGGTGCTGCCTCACAGAGCAAACAGACCTTGGGTGCTGTCTGCATAGAGTTTGCACATTCTCCCTGTGACCGTGTGAGCCTACTTTGGTTGATCCGATTTCCTCCAATATTCCGGGTTAATTGGCCACTGTAAATTTCCCCTAATGTGGTGGTGAGTCATAGAATCTGGGAGGACTTGATGGGAACTTTAGAAAATAGGTACAGGGAAACAGGTGGGGGAAATATTTTCTGCCTTTTTGCTTACAATGTGCTGCTTTGTGAGCTGGCATGGACTTGATGGGCCAAATGAGCTTCATAAAGAAAAATGGAAATTACAACATGGGACTTTATTTTGTCATCTCATTCCTCCAAGAATGGGCCTTGAGTTTTTCACCCTTTGCAGGGTTCCTGTACACACTGGACTCATCAGCAGCCCACATATGGCCAACAGGTCTACTGAGCTCAAACCACCATGAACAGCAAAGAGCTTTACTCCCAAAAGCATTGCTGATAGAAATAGAGTACAATAGTATCATGATTTTGTGCCTCATCTAGTAATCTAGAGAGCTGGATGCAAGGTTAAATTTCAGTTTGAAATTTTGAATTCACACAGAAATTGACCGCAATCTGATATGTCATTAAAATCCTTTTATATTAATGCCCTTCAGCACAAGGAAATCTGTCATCTATATGTGACTCCAGTGTAATTTATTTTTATGTGGCCTTGTAGTTGTAATTAGCAATGGCCACGAAACTCTGGCTGTACAGCAACACTCACACCCCAAGAATAAATAAAGGAAGGGTGTTGGCCTAATTTAAAGCAGTTCTCGCCATGTTTATATCCTTGATTAAGAGTGATGCTTCTTGAATGTTGGGGCTGGGTGACAGATGCTAGATCCCACAGCTGCCTACATAGATCAGATGCAGCAGAGCACCAGTCATGGATTAACCAGTGCAGTTGATGAGGGCTCTTAACAATAATTCTCGTGCTTGGACTAGTCTGGGATTTGCCACGGTACAGCCCTGAAAGAAAGTCAAGTCTAGCAGCAGCTGGCTTCCTTCTGTATAACATTTCTGTGAAGTGCAACTGTTGCTGAATGCTGAAGGAAACCATCAGCCATAGTGCAAGCAAGAATCTGCGGAGCTGCTGAATGCAATTGCAGCTGTCTGCCATATTAGCCTGGAGACAAGGCTGTCCAACACTATCTCAATGAATGTCCCCAAATCTACTTCTTCATAAGCCTCATCTTCTCCCAGAATACAATTG